>NW_027223753.1:35589537-38031203 GCF_028538775.1 Myotis yumanensis
CAGATTACAGTTTTCTTAAAAATGAGAATGAGGTAAGATTTTAAATTTTCTTTTAATTTTTTTTTTTTATTATTGATTTTAGAGAGGAAGGGAGAGGGAGAGAGAGAGAGAGAAACATCAATAATGAGAGAGAATCATTGATTGGCCCCCTCCTACACACCCCCTACTAGGGATCGAGCCCACAACTGAGGCATGTGCCCTTGACCAGATTTGAACCTGGGACCCTTCAGTCCAAAGGCCAACACTCTATCCACTCAGCCAAACTAGCCAGGGCTGGATTTTATATTTTCTTGGTGGAGTAGAATGGTACCTTACATATTCTGGACACCCAGTGACTAACTTAGAACTATGCCATCTCCCTCTTATTGTCACCACCATAATTGAAGTCCTCATTACCTCTCATAATAACCTAATTGACATCTCTCCTCCCCATTCATTTCATTCCTTGCTGCTAAACAAATTCTAACCAGATCCGATCCCTTGCCTCTTAATCCTTAATGATTCTTCATGACTTGTCACTGAAAATCTGTCTTAAATCTCTGTCAAAGTCATAATCTGGCTCCTTATATAGTTTTTCAGCTTTTTAAGTCTGACTCTAGTCAGACTAAACAGTTTGTTGTAATCTATATATGCCTCTGTTTTCCAATCTCTGCCTTTGCTCATTCTATTCCCATTGCCATGAATACTCATCCCTTAATTTCAAATGTAAATTCTGCTTTCGAGGTCCAGCTCAAATGCCATGAATCCTTTTCTGATCTCCTCCAACATGAATAATTTCTTACTCCGAACTTTAAGGAGTTCGTTTACCATTCCTCAGACACTCTCTTTACCCTTCCTATTTGATTTTAATTATAACAATATCACATCTCCTCTACTAGAATCCAAATCTGATGATTTATCTTTGCATTGCTAGAACTGTTTTTCACATAGTAGGCACTCAATTACTTGAGTAAATGTGAATATCAGTTGTTTTGTTTTTCTGTAAGAGTGTTAAGTTTGCATTTTTAAAAATACTTACTGCTTTTAGAGAGAGAGGAGGAAGGGGAAGAGAGAAACATTGATTTTGTTGTTTCACCTATTTATGCATTCATTGGCTACTGCTTGTATGTGCCCTGACCTGGGGTCAAACCTGCAACCTTGGCGTATGGGAATGACGCTCCAACCAACTAACCTCCGTGGCTAGGCTGGTTGTTTGCTTCGATATAAATTGTTCCCAGAATCATGTGCTTTAGTGGTTTGGCCTTTGTACTTTAAAGGGTTCTGATATTTTCCTCTCCCACATTAACTATTTTTATCTGACTGTATCGAGTTTTGTCCTGTCCCTTCTAATTTATAAAGTGCATGAACTTTGGGAAAGTTAATCTCTTTATCTTTTTCATTCAAGTTTGGTTTGTGTTCTATGTAGTTTAGCTTGCCTTGGTTTTTATAAAATGAATAAGCTAAGGTTATTTAATTATCAAAGTTTGCTTATTTACTTATAATCTTTGTTGTAGCGGGTTTGTTTGTTTATGCATGATTTCCCACTCTGGATGTCCTTTAATTAAGGCTGATTTTTTGCCATTAAGCATGTATGCACCTTTAAGAATAGGACAGTCAGTGTGTCACTTTAATTTTAGAGCTAATTATAGGGTAACTTGAGAAGATGGGATAATAAGTTGGTAGATAAGATCTGGAAAACTTGACTTTCTTAAAATATTTTTTTTAGTTAATGCTTTCTAGAAACATTTTATTGTAAAATTTAGAGCTTTAAAATCTTAGTACAATACTTTAGAATGGGATTCTTTTTTAAAAAGGTCTTAATTTTATTTGGTTCCCTCTAAACAGAAAAATTGTCACAGAATAGCCACTATAGGTTCTATCTGACTTTTTTATTCAACTTTTGTTCCTTCTTTCTGCCTCTGTTTTTTTTTAAATATTGCTGTAATTCATTCTTTTTTAAAAAAATATTTTTATTGATTTTCAGAGAGGAAG
This sequence comes from Myotis yumanensis, assembly GCF_028538775.1. Taxonomy (NCBI): domain Eukaryota; kingdom Metazoa; phylum Chordata; class Mammalia; order Chiroptera; family Vespertilionidae; genus Myotis; species Myotis yumanensis. Next base: position 35,591,509 of record NW_027223753.1, read on the forward strand.
GGAGAGGGAGAGAGAAATAGAAACATCAGTGATGAGAGAGAATCATTGATTGACTACCTCCTGGATGCCCCCTATTGGGAATCGAGCCCACAACTCTGGCATGTGCCCTTAACTGGTATCAAACCCGGGACCCTTCAGTCTGCAGGTTGATGCTCTATCCACTGAGCCAAACCGGCTAAGGCCTCCCTTCTGTCTTTATTATGCCTCAGCTAAGTTTAAATGAGGAGGGGAATGAAAGGATGATTGTAAATACAATTGGAATTAAATGTTGTATTTCTTTGTCATCTTGTCTCAAGCCATTTTTAATTATCTTTTGTGTATTACCTTCCTTCAAGCAAAGAGATAGGGATGATGTATTTTTTCATTTATTCAAATAGGTTATAAAAAATAGGCTAGAACAATTTTCCAGAAGTAGATTCCTTACCAGTAACTTTTAATAATGAATTTAACAAATGCTTACGGTATTATTACAGACACTCAGAATTCAGGATTGTTATACTAGGGACCCAGTGCACGAATTTGTGCACCTTGAAAAGGAACTGTGGGCTGCAAGGCTATGGTGGGCACAGGGGCAGGTCTCGGCCCATCCTCCGTGCCCCCACCCGACCCCTCCCGCCACGGCCCCTGGTCCCCTGTCTGCCAGCAGCCCTGCTCCCACCGCCGCCGTTCCCACGTGCTGACGGCGCCCGCCCCGGCCCAGCTTGCATCCGCTGACAGCACCGAGTGATTGGGGCCAGTGCCAGCAGCAGGTGCAAGTGGCAGCTGCTGCCCCGATTGCCCCTCAGGAGCTGGGGGAGGTGGAGAAGCCCCCAGGGGCAATCAGGGCGGGCAGCCGCCGCTTGCACCCACTGATGGTGCTGAGTGATCGGGACGGGGGCCGGGCCCCAGGGGTGGGTGCGAGCGGCAGCTGCCAGCCCCAGTCATCCCTCAGGAACAGGGGGAGGTAGAGAAGCCCTGAGGGATGATCGGGGCTGGCACCTGGCGCTGGCAGCAGGTGCAAGCGGTGGCTCCAGCACCGGCAGCGGATTCAAGTGGGGCCGGCCGCTGGCAGCAGGTGCGTGTGCCTGGTGGGACCGCGGTGCACAGGAGCAAAGAATTTTCAGGAACCACCAGAGGCTCGCCCCAATGACAGCAACCACTGCCCCTCCTTGGTCTGGCGCCCTTGCTCACCTGCTCCACCATCCCGCCGTGGCCAACGCCCACCATATTCTGCACGTGCCCCCTGGTGGTCAGTGCACATCATAGCAACCGGTTGTTCAGTTCTGCCGTTCTATTTGCATATTAGAGTTTTATATATATAGATAAATGAAATCAAGAGTGATGTGGTAAAGATTCTAAAGACCCACAAAAAGTGGAAATGTAAGTGAAGGATGTAAGGAAACGCTGGCTTACAGACAGCCAAAGTGTGTGTTTTTAATGGCAGAAGAGATTGCTACATGCAATTGAGAAGTGATAAGGGAGAACTAAATATATTTTCTGCTCTTGGAGAATCTGCCTGACCTTTTGATTTTGGCATTCAATTTGGCTGTATGTTGCTTTTAAAGTCTTAGAAGAGTTCCTTTATTTTAACTAATTATGAATACTTTGAGTTCAGCCCTGGCCACATGGCTCAGTTAGTTGGAATGTTGTCCCCTATACCAAAAGGTTGTGTGTTTAATTCCTGGTCAGGGCACATACCTAGGTTTCAGGTTCCATCCCCGGTTGGGACACATACAGGAGGCAACTGATTGATCTCTCTCTCTCTTCCTCCCTCCCTCCCTCCCTCCTTCTCTCCCTTCCTCTCTCTAAAATTAATAAAACAACAACATATCCTCGAGTGAGGATTAAAAAAAAAAAGAATACATTGAATTTAGTTTAACGTGAATATAAAAGATATACCTATCTTTTAATTAAATAGCCAACCTGGAGTGTGCTCCCAGGGGCCAGTTGAGTAATTATCTTGTTACTTAATCCAGAGAGCATACAGTAAGATAACTAAGAGATCTTAAAGTGTGGGAAATAAAGCAATCCTCCAGATACATTTATTTTTAAATTTATTAAATTTTCTGAATTTCTTACACAGCTGAATGGCTTTAAGAAGAGTGAGACTTTTGCCCTAGCTGGTTTGGCTTGGTAGATAGAATGTCAGCCTTCGGACTGAAGGGTCCCATGTTTGATTCCAGTGCAGGAGATGGCGTGCAAGAGACAGTGTGCAGGAGCTAGCCAATCAATGATTTCTCTCTCATCATTGATGTTTCTATCTCTCTCTCTCCCTCTCCTTCCTCTCTGAAATCAATACAAATATATTTAAAAAGAAGAAGAAGAGTGAGACTTTTATAACTGACCAAACTAGTTAAAATTACATATAATTTTGTATAACCATTTAATTCTTCCATCTGTTGGGGGAGGGGCGGGGAAGAAGCAATTTACCATAAACTGAGTTGCAAAGCTTTAAAGATAAAAAGCAGGATGCTTGATACCTATTTTCTGTCACCAAGTATGTTAGGCACCAAGGGGAAAGGAGAAATGAATCCTTTACTCCTGAGGAAGCTACCATATTAGTTAAGGGGCCAAAATTAATGCTTGTACATGAAGCATTTTATTATAGTTCATTGTGAAGTAGTATAATCAAGTATTATGTATTTGATGTAAACTTTGAAGTTGGAGGATCAATTTGTGATAAGACAGTGAATCACAAACTTACTTTTTAGGTTCTGAAGACTTTAAATGAAGTCTTATGTGAACATCGGTGTAAAAAAGGAATAAAAGCATCCCTGGCTGGTGTCAGTGGTTAGAGTGTTGGCCTGAGCACAGAAGGGTCTTGGGTTCAATTCCTGACCAAAGGCACATACCTGGGTTGCAGGTTTGATCCCTAGCCCTGGTTAGGGGGATGTGGGAGGCAATCAATTGATGTGAGATCTCTCACATTGATGTTTCTCTCTTTCTCCTCCTCCTCCTCCTCTTCCTCCTCCTTCTTCTTCTTCTTCTCTCCCTCTCCCCCCCCCCCCCCACACCCTCCTTCCCTTTCACTCTCTCTAAAAATCAATGGAAAAATATCCTCTAAAGATCAGTGGAAAAATGTGAGGATTGACAAAAAAACAAACAAACAAAAAAGAATAAAAGCAAAAGAGCTGCCCTTATTAAATTATGAGTAGGGTAACTTGGAGCCAAAAAAATAATGAATAGGTGGTGAGCATGAATTTTATAATCTTATGCAGTTAGCGTATAATATACAAGGGTGGGCAAAAGTAGGTTTTCAATTGTAATACAAATAAATACTACAATAATTAATAAATAATAGTATAAGAATACACTGTGTTTTGCATACTCACAATTGTAAACCTACTTTTGTCAACCCTGTATATGTGTGTGTAAACCTTTTTATTGTTCACATACAATAAGCAGTATTTTTTAAATAGTATAGTGTACTTTAGCTATATGTACACTTTAATAGCTTAGTGTACTTTTACATATTAGAACCACTATCAAGATAGAGCCTATTTCCACGCCCCCCAAAAGACTCCCTCATAACCCTATCCAACAGTCAATACCTCTTTCCCAAAGGTAACCACTATTTTAACCTCTTATAACCATAATTGTGTTTTGCCTAGTTTTGAGGTTAAATAGAATAATTTATACAGCATTGTGAAATTTTTTTGTGTTCTTAATATGTATGTGATAATAGTTCATACTATTTTTTATTGGTGTACAGTATTCAATTGTATAAATATATTTTTTTATTAATTCTACTATTGATGTATATTTGAGTTGTATTACTTTTTGGCTGCATAAATCTGCTGTGACCATTCTTTTTATGTACATAATGTATATAAGCCCCTGATTATTTTGAGTATATATCCAGGAGTGGAATTGCTTTGTAATAGGGTAGGAATATGTTTAGTTTTTCCCACAGCATTTTATTACAGTACTTTTCAAAATACAGAGAAGTCAACAGAATTGTTAGGACACCCATATTCTCACCACTTAGATTCTGCAGTTAACATTTTGCCATATTTGTTTTAACACATATCCATCCCTTTATCAATCCATTCTGGTTTTTGGTGCATTTCAAAATAAGTTGCTAAGTAGTTTTCTAAAGTGGTTTCACCAATTTACAGTCCTATCAGCAATGTGTAAGAGGAATTCTATTTGCACTACATCCTTACCAGCACCTGGTATTATCGGTTTTATTTTTATTTATTGATTTATTTTTTTTGAGAGAGAAACATCAATTTGTTGTTGTTCCACTTATTTATGCATCCATTGGTTGATTCTTGTATGTGCCCTGCCTGGGATCGAACCCACAACCTTGATGTATTGAGACGATGTTCTAACCAACTGAGCTACCCCATCAGGTTTGTAGTTCTTATTTTAGACATTTTGATAAGTGTGTAGAAGTACTTCATTGTGGTCTTAATTTGCACGTCCTCAATGAAAAATAGATCCAATATGCATACTAATATGTGTTGTGTTTTTTTGTTTGTGGCTACCCTTTTTCACTTAGCATAATGTTTTCAAGATTCATCTGTTGTAGCATGTGTCAAGACTTCATTCCTTTTTATTGTGAAACTAGAGGCCTGGTGCACGAATTCGTGCACCAGTGGGGTACCTTGGCCTGGCCTGAGGGATCGGGCCAAAACTGGCTCCCCAACATCCCCTGAGGGGTCCCGGATTGTGAGAGGGTGCAGGCCAGGCCGAGGGACCCCACCGGTGTACAATCGGGGCTGGGGAGGGACTGAGGGAGGGCTCCAGGGCATGGCTGGCCCGACTCGCTCAGTCCCGATCGGCCGGACCCCGGCAGCAAGCTAACCTACCGGTCAGAGCGTCTGCCCCCTGGTGGTCAGTGCATGTCATAGCGAGTGGTTGAGTGGCCTTAGCATATCATTAGCATATTATGCTTTGGTTGGTTAAATGGACGACTGGTCACTTAGCATATTAGGCTTTTATTATATAGAATATTCCATTGTATGGACCAGCCTCATTTTGTTTAGCCATTCATCAGTTGATGAACATTTGAGTTTCTACTTTTTGTCTCTTATGAATGCTGCCAGGACATTTGTGTACAAGTTTTTATATAGATGTGTTTTCATTTCTCTTGGTCACACACCTACTAGTGGAATTGCTGTGTCATATAATTCCATTTTTAACCTTTTGAGGAACTGCCAAACTGTTCTCCAAAGCATTTGTACTATTTTACATACCCATCAGCAGTGCTCAAGGGTTCCAATTTCTGCATGTTGTCCAAAAACTTATTTTTTTTTTTTATTATAACCATCCTAGTGGCTATACTAGTAAAGTATCTCAGTGTGGTTTTGATTGCATTTTCCTACATGCTGATCATGTTGAGCATCTTTTTATGTGCTTGTTGGTCATTTGTATATCGTCTTTGGAAAATGATTGTTCAGATCCTGTGCCCATTTTTAATCAGGTTGTCTCTTTATTACTGAGTTGTAAGAGTTCTTTATATATTCTAGTCCCTTGTCAGATACATGATTTGCAAAAGTTTTCTACCATTTTGTGAATTGTCTTTTCACTTTCTTGATGGTGTTATTTGAAACACAAACGTTAGGAATTCTGATGAAATCCAATTTATTTTTTTCTTTTGTTACTTTAGCTTTCAGTGGTTGTGTCTTAAGGTTAGCTTAAGATCACAAAGGTTCACTCCTATGTTTTCTTCTAAGAATTATTTTTAGTTCACACAATTAGGTATATGATCCATTTGGAGTTATTTTTTGTATATAATGTAAGGAAGGCCCACATTTATTCTTTTGTGTGTGACTATTCTGTTGTTACAGCACTATTTGTTTAAAAGAGTATTCTTTCCCCATTGTCTTTCCATTCCTGTCCAAAATCAATTGTCCATAAGTGTAAGGGTTTATTGCTGGACTCTTCAATTTTGCTCCATTGATCTGTATATCTATCCTTAATGCTAATACTACACTAGCTTTGTAATAAGTTTTGAACTCAGGAAGTATGAGTCTTCCACCTTTGTTCTTATTATTTAACATTGTTTTCACTATTCTTAGTTTTTGTAATTCCATATAATTTTAGGATCAGCTGTCAATTTATGCAAATAAGACAGCTGGAATTTTGATAGAGCCACATTTGATTTTTCATTTGATTTTTTGCTAATCCTCACATGAGGATATTTTTCCATTGATTTTTTTTAGAGAGAGGGAAAGACAGAGAGAAACATCAATGTGAGAGAAACACATAGATTGGTTGCTTCCTTCCCATGCCCCAACCAGGGCTTGGGCCGGGGAGGAGCCTGAAAATCAAGGTCCCTGCCCTTGGCCGGAATCGAACCTGGGACCCTTTGGTCTACAGGCCGACACTCTATCCACTGAGCCAAATCGGCTAGGGCTGAATTTTATTTATTTATTTATTTATTTATTTATTTATTTATTTATTTAATGAACCTACATTGAAACATTATCAACCAAAGTTGATAGTTTACATTAGGGTTTACTCTTGGTGGTGTACACTCTATGGGTTTGGACAATGTGTAATGACATGGTTCCACCATTATAGCATCATACAGAATAGTTTCCTTCACCTAAAAATCCTATGTGCTCCACCTTTTCATCTTTCCCTACCCCTAGTCCTGGCAGCCAATGATCCTTTTACTGTCTCTATAATTTTGCCTTTATCAGAATATCATATAGTTAGAATCATACAGTAAGTAGCTTTTTCAGATTGACTTATTTCATTTAGCAATATGCATTTAAGGTTCCTTTAGAAATATGCACTTGAAGTTCCTCCATTTCTTTTCATAGCTTGATAGCTAATTTATTTAAATTAAGTAAATAGTACTTCATTGTCTGGATGTACCATAGTTTATTTATCCAAATACCTGTTAAAGGATATCTTAGTTGCTTCCAGGTTTTGGCAGTTATGAATAAAGCTGCTAAACACATCTATGTGTGGGGTTTTGGGTGTACATAAGTTTTTAACTCCTTTGGGTAAAAAGCAAGGGACACTTGCTGGATCATATTTGGTAAGAGTATATTTATGTTTAGTTTTGTAAGAAACCACCAAACTGTCTTCCACAGTGGCTGTGCTATTTTGTATTCCCACCAGCAATGAGTGAGAGTTCCTGTTGTTCCACATCCTAAATAGCATTTGATGTCAGTGTTTTGGATTTTCACCATTCTAATAGGTGTATAGAATAGTATTTTTTATTTGCTTACTTTAATTTGTAATTCCCAGCATTTATTGATGTGATCGCCTTTAAGTGGGACAGGATGGCAAGAGGTGAATGGCAATGGATATTTCTCTTCCCCCACATGGAAGTTTAGAACCAGCTGGATTTGAGTATTACCCTTTTCTCATATAGATTAGCATCTGATAAAACCCCAACAGGTTGGTACTGGCAAAATAGTTTCTCCTGAGGGCAGGCCTGATTAGAATAGAATGCTCTGGTATATGTCAAAATGGTCCCTTTTCTCCCCCCCCTTTTGGAGGCACAAGAAAATTTTTCTCTGATATTCACTGTGAGAAACTGGTAGGGTTCTTGGAGATAAAACTTACAAAAAGTAGGAGGTCCCCCTGGAGTTTTTAACTCAGACTTGATCTCTCTGAGCCTCCATCAATTATAATTCAGGTTTTCTTTTTTTTTTTTTTTTTTTTTTTTTTAAATATATTTTATTGATTTTTTACAGAGAGGAAGGGAGAGAGATAGAGAGTTAGAAACATCGATGAGAGAGAAACATCGATCAGCTGCCTCCTGCACATCTCCCACCGGGGATGTGCCCGCAACCCAGGTACATGCCCTTGACCGGAATCGAACCCGGGACCCTTCAGTCCGCAGGCCGACGCTCTATCCACTGAGCCGAACCGGTTTCGGCATAATTCAGGTTTTCTTATCCTAGTGCTGGTTTTGCTCATGGTTCCTGCTCCAGTAAGTTGTGATTTTCTTTAGTCACCTGTCTATCTCTTTAATTTTTGAATCAGTAGTCTGCACTGTGACCTCACTTCTCTGACTGATCAAGGAGAGTTGTTGATTTTCCAGTTTGTTCAGCTTCTTAGAATTTGTTATGATGGAGTGGTGGCTTCTATAAACTCCTTATAGGCCAGACTAGAAACTAGAAGTTCTTAATTTTCATAATAATTCTGTGAATATGTTTATTGTTATTCCCATCTTATAGATGAAGAAACAGGCTTTGCAGTAGAACTGGGTATCCCATGATTATTGAGTTTTAGACAGAAGGGGTAATTGTAATTGCACAGTGTGGCAGAAGAATTGCAGAAGAATGAAAGTAGATATGATACACTAGATTTGGCTCAAAGGCAGTCATGGGAACCCGGGAGTCCATTTTGAGTAGAGTGAAATCTATCAGAAAATGGGATATTGGAATGAAGTGGTTTATACAGTGATAATTGGGGTAATGAGACTTCTTTATAATGAAGTGGTTGGTTAAAAACATTTCATAAATCATATAATAGTAGGTTTCATATTGCATAGCAGTGTTCTGCTAAATTGACAAAAATACCCCTGTGCATAACATCTATTTTGTCTTTTGAAGATAAGCAGAGCTGCCACTCAGCAAAATGATGAAGTTAGCAAAGTGTGTTTTTGGTGTTCCCATGTTCTCTAACCTTTTTTCCCCCCCTTAAGTGATCAGGGCTTGCTGTCTAATCTTTCTCTCCCAAATCAAAATAAAATATGGTACATTTATTATTAATAAATATTAAAGCACTAATTCCTGTCTATTAATTAAGATGAATTGGCCCAGCAGGCATGGCTCAGTAGTTGAGTGTTGACCTATGAATCAGGAGGTCACGATTTGATTCCCAGTCGGGGCACATGCCCGTGTTGCAGGCCCAATCCTGATCTCTCATCGTTGATGTTTCTATCTCTCACCCTCTCTCTTCATTTCTGAAATCAATAAAAACATTTTTTTTAAAAAAGATTAATTATAGTATAGTAGGTCCTCGAATAACATTGTTTCCTTCAATGTGGTTTCATTATAACATTAATGGGCAGCATAGGTAAACACCTGAAATTGCTGCCTCACACAACCACTTCAAAAATACAACTAAAAGACAAAACGGACATCATCCAGAACCACAGGAAGGCTGGCTGAGTGGAAAGTCTACAACTAGAAGGAAAGAGAAAAGCACAGTGAGACTCAGAGGAGGTGCGGAAGTAAAGTACAGAGGTACGGAGGCGCCCTCGGAAAGGGCTGGCAACTGAGGACGCGGTTGTCTTTTTCAATCGGGAGGGAGACACAGGCTCCTGACTGCTCTGAACTCCAGTTCCGGGCGAGTCTCTGGGGACCCAGACTCATATGGGGAGAAACTGGACTGTCTGGCATCGGGGGGAACTCAGGGCGGCTTTCTCTCAGAGGTGCTTGCAGGGATTACCATGGGACACTGAGACCCGGGGCCTCTTAGGGCAGGGATGAGGATCAGCCATAGCTGTTTGCTCTGCCCTTTTGATTCCCTGAGAATCCGCCCCACCCAAGCTGTGCACAGAGGCTTTAGCATATGAATGGCCTGGCCCTTTGCAATCTAAAATTACCTAACAAACTGCAGCTGGGTCAGAGAGACCCAGAACATCCAAAAGAAGGCCCAAGGCCCCACAGCAGCTTGCATTGCTTCACAGCTGGGCCTCATCTGGGCACCTCCAAACCCCAAACAAAGAAGAGGAATCTGCAGATCTCTCCATAGCTCCTGCTGGGTAGCCTCAGGCAGAGGCTAAATTAGCACTTCCTTAGAGATCCAAGAGCCAGTGTACCCAGTGGTCAGAGTGGGACCATCCAGATTACAACTCCTCAGATCCATAAGGGTCACACTCAGGGGGCAGTCTCAGTGAGCACCAAAGCCCCACTGAAGCAAGTCTTGCCCCATAAGGATGTCTCCAGCACAGAAGTTCTCCCACTGTAGACACAGCTGACTCTCACAGCCAATTGGCCTGGAGGTCAATTCCTCCCAGTGATACCTACAACAATCAAGGCTTAACTACAACAAGACTGGGCACAAAGCCCACAAAGGGGTGCACCAAGAGTGTCCACCTCAGGTAATTGGGGAGGCTGAGCCACTATAGGACACCTAGCACAGAAAGCCACTCTATCAACACAGGGAAGCATAAAAAATGCGGAGACAAAGAAACAGGTCACAAATGACAGAAATGGAGGAAAGCAAACTACTGGATATAGAGTTCAAAACCACAGTTATAAGGTTTTTCAAGAATTTTCTAGAAACCGCTGATAAATTTAGTGAGACCCTCAATAAATCTAGTGAGACCCTCGAGGATATGAAAAAGGACCAAATAGAAATTAAGCATACACTGACTGAAATAAAGAATATTATACAGAGTTCCAACAGCAGACTAGAGGATCGCAAGAATCAAGTCAAAGATTTGAAATACGAAGAAGCAAAAAACACCCAACTGGAAAAACAAAAAGAATCCAAAAATATGAAGATAGTGTAAGGAGCCTCTGGGACAACTTCAAGCATACCAACATCCGAATTATGGGGGTGCCAGAAGAAGAAAGAGAGCAAGATATTGAAAACCTATTTGAAGAAATAATGACAAAAAACTTCTCCTACCTGGTGAAAGAAATAGACTTCCAAGTCCAGGAAGCGCAGAGAACCCCAAACAAAAGGAATCCAAAGAGGACTACACCAAGACACATCATAATTAAAATGCCAAGAGCAAAAGACAGAGAATCTTAAAAGCAGCAAGAGAAAGACAGTCAGTTACCTACAAGGGAGTACCCATACGACTGTCAGCTGATTTCTCAACAGAAACTATGCAGGCCAGAGGGAGTGGCAAGAAATATTCAAAGTGATGAATACCAAGAACCTACAACCAAGATTACTTTACCCAGCAAAGCTATCATTCAGAATTGAAGGTCAGATGAAGAGCTTCACAGATAAGAAAAAGCTAAAGGAGTTCATCACCACCAAACCAGTATTATATGAAATGCTGAAAGGTATCCTTTAAGAAGAGGAAGAAGAAGAAAAAGGGTAAAGATAAAAATTATGAACAACAAACACATATCTATCAACAGTGAATCTAAAAATCAAGTGAATAAATAATCTGATGATCAGAATAAACTGGTGAATATGTGAATATAATAGAATCGTGCATAGAAAGGGAGTGGACTGACGATTCTTGGGGGGAAAAGGGGGTGGGGGTGTGGGAAGAGACTGGACAAAAATTGTACACCTATGGATGAGGACGGGGGGAGGGGGCGGGTAAGGGCAAAGGGTGGGATGGGAACCGGGTGGAGGGGAGCTTTGTGGGGGAAAAAAGAGGAACAACTGTAATAATCTGAACAATAAAGATTTAACTTTAAAAAAAAGGGGAAAAAAAGTAAAAAAGGTCCTAGCTGGTTTTGCTCAGTGGATAGAGCATTGGATGAAGGACTGAAGGGTCAAGGGTTCAATTCTAGTCAAGGGCATGGACCTGGGTTGCAGGCTCGATCCCTGGCGCCAGTGCAGGAGGCAACCATTAGATGTGTCTCTCTCACATCGATGTTTCTGTCTCTACCCCTCCCTTCTTTTCTCTCTAAAAATCAATGGTGTTTGAGAGAACCAAGATGGTGGCGTAGGTAAGTGCTGCTACTCGCTGCCTCCCACAACCACATAAAATTACAAATAAAATACAGAACAACCATCATTCAGAACCACCTGAAATCTGGCTGGCTGGAAGTCCTACAACTAGAGAAGTAAAGAAGAAAGCACGAGGAGACTGGTAGGAGGGGCAGAGGCTTGGAACTGGCTGGTCCGACACCCTTTTGTGGTGCTTTTCCAATTGGGAGGGTTATCTCAGCTATGGTAACCTCCTGTGAGGAGCAAGGGGGTCTCAGCCCCACACCAGACCCCCAGCCCAGGGTTCCAGAGCTGGGAAGAGAAGTGCCTGTAACTTTGGGCTATAAAAACCACTGGGGATTGTGGCTGAGTGACTTGTAGGCTACTGGAGATCCAGGCAGTTCCTCTTAAAGGGCCGGCACACCAGCTTACACAGACTCTCTCCCTCTAAGCTCCAGCACTTGGGTAACAGCTTAGGGAGAGCCAGGGACATATGGGGAGGAACTGAATTGTCTGGCGTAGGAGCAAGAACTTGGGGAGGCTTTCTCCCAGACAGGGATGCTTGCAGGGGTCATTGTTCCTGTGCTGGGACCTCTCCCATCACAGAGCTGACTAGCAGCCATATCTAAGTTTCCATCAGCATGGCCCGCACTCTTTGCTCCACCCTGGTGATTCCCTGAGATCCTGCCCCATCCAATTTGCAGCCCCACCCAAGCTGTTTGCAGGGGCTTTTCCATATGAATGGCCTGTTCTGGCTCAGGCTTCAGACTTTTCTAAAATCTCTCAAGCAAGCAGCAGCTGGCAGCAGCTGGCTTCAGCATGCCCTAAACCTATCAATAAGAGGCCCAAGATAGCTTGGCCTCGCCTGGGCACTTCTGGGCCCAACACAATGGCGACCATCTGCAGGTCACTCTGTGGCTTCTGCCAGGTGGCCCCAGGCCCTGGCTGACGTTGCACCTATGTGGAGGCCCCAGAGCTAGTGCACCTGGTGGACAGTTTCAGAACATATCAGATTACAACTTTACGCATCTACCAGCAACACATTCAAGGGGCAGAATTAAGTAAGCACCAAAGCACTGAAGCAAGTTCTGTTCTGGAGGGGTATCTCCTGTACAGCAGTTCTTCCACTGTAATCACAGCTGGTACTCACAACCAATTGGCCTGGAGGAAAATTCCTCCCAGTGACACCAACAGCAATCAAGGCTCAACTACAAGAAAGGGCACACAGCCCAAACAGGGGCACACCTAGAGTGTCCAGTTTAGGTGACAGGGGAGACCGAGCCACTGGGCCCTACAGGACACCTACTACACAAGGCTACTCTACCAATTCCAGGAGACATAGCAGCTCTACCTAATGCATAGAAAAAACACAGGGAAGCAGCCAAAATGTGGCAACAAAAAATAGGTCACAAATGAAAGAACAGAAGAAATCTCCAGAAAAAGAACTAAATGAAATGGAAGCAAGCAAACTACTAGATACAGAGTTCAAGAATCTTAATGAGAGCTTCAAGGAACTTAGTGAGACTTTCAAGGATCTTAGTGAGAACTTCAAAGACATGAAAAAGGACCATTCAGAAATTAAGTATACACTAACTGAAAGAATAATTTACAGGAATTCAGTAGTAGAGTAGAGGATTTCGAGAATCAAATCAATGATTTGGAATATAAGGAAGCAAAAGACACCCGATCAGAAGAGCAAAAAGAAAAAAATAATTCAAAAATATGAAGATTGTGTAAGGAGCCTCTGGGACAACTTCAAGTGTACCAACATCGCATTATGGGGGTGTCAAAAGGAGAAGAGAGAGCAAAATATTGAAAATCTATTTGAAGGAAAACTTCCCCTACCTGGTGAATGAAATAGACTTACAAATCGGGGAAGTGCAGAGTCCCAAACAAGAGGAACCCAAAGAGGCCCATACCAAGACACTTCATAATTAAAAATGCCAAAGGTTAAAGACAGAGAATCTTAAAAGCAGCAAGAGAAAAGCAGTCAGTAAGAAGAAGAAGAAAAATGACAAAAAAATATGAACAATAAAATGGCAATGAATATATATAAACAGTTGAATCTAAAAATTAAAATAAATGAACAAGAAATCTAATGAACAAAATAAACTGATGAATAAAATAGAACCAGAGTGACGAATCTCCGAGGGAAAGGGGGTGAGTGGCACAGGAAAAGATTAACCAAAGAACTTATATGCATATGTGCATTACCTATGGACACAGACAAGGACATCTTTAATACTCTCAACAATAAAGATTTTTTTTTTTAATCATTGGAGAAAATATCCTTGGGTGAAGATTAACCAAAAAAAAAAAAAAATGTGAAAAAGGAAAATGGGGTATTAAAATCACATAGAGCATCTAATGGATCTAGTTATAGAAAATACAGCTGCAATTAGATTTAAGTGAAATTTTCCAGTTTAAAAAGGATTTATTTTGGATTTTTAAAAAAACATTCAAAGAGATATAAAATTCTACAATACCGTTGTCAACGTTTTTTGTTCCCGTATACTACTTTGGTAATCAGTCAATAAGACTGATTTTCAACTGGGTCCTTTTTCAAACTTCACAACATTCATTTTCCATTCTCACTTCTTCTCCCGTAAATCACTGAAATGTTGACTTCTGAGCAAATTTTCATCTCATTTTATTGCTTCATAATTGCTAGATTAGTTATTACACTCTGGAAGTAATACAATGGCATCTCTAGAGTCTTGAGTTATGTAGGACTATTTGTGTTACTGGGTGAAGTCAATTCTGCTTTTAATTCTTGTACTTGGTTTTAACATTTTATTCTCATTGTCTTTTCCCATTCTCACTGGTTCTTCGTCTACTATCAATATGTCTGCCCTTGCAGTACCTCTCTTAAAATTCTGCATATTGGAAAAATCAGATAATCAAGTTTGTCAAATTTCCTAGGAGCTGCCAATAGAGAGGTCCCAAAGGCAGTGCCTATTAGTAAAGAAGCTTTTTGTTTGTGAATAAACTATTTGGGGATTTCATAAACGGGCACCTTGTTGTTTTTAAGTTTAAAAGATGTGTTTTTAAAGTTTCCTTGGCACAAATTTGTTTAAGTAAATAAAGTCAATTTTAGCAGGTTACCCACATGCATATGAGAGTAGAAAAGATAAAGGAAAGAAACCTTTAATATTGAGGTAAGCTTAGCAGTGTTTCATTTTTCACATACTCCTCCTCTTCCCCACTGTCTCATTATCTGGAATTTCCTCTCATCTCTAGATTTTCTTTCTCAAGATGCCTTTTATTTTGTAAAACATGCTTTAATTTAGCTAGGACTCCTTATAAGATCTAAGTTCTGCCTTTCTTTCTCCGAGGCCACCATGACTCCTGTGAAAAAGCTTGTGGCGAAGAGGGGCAAAAAAATTTTTTTCTACATAGATTTCAGACTTTCAGCCATTTTTAAATGGTCCCATTTCATGCTATCTAATCTTAAATGAAGTCTGACAATATACCTAATAGTGTTGCAACAGCAAAATTCAACTGAATTCTTATACCGCACACCTTTATCAGAACTCTGTGGCTCAAACCCCAAAGTTTTTGTGGTTTCTGGCAGCAGTGACATGAACTCATGACCTGCAATTCAGAGACTTCCTCTTAGGAATTCTTAACCTTCTTTGTGGCACAGAAACCTTTGGCAATCTGATGAAATTTATGGACCTTTCTTAGATTTGTTTTTGAATGAATACATAAGATTACCAAGGAAAGCAGTTATACTGAAATGCAGTTCTATCCCTGATCCTATAGGGATCTATGAATCTAAGGATTATGTATCCGTCAATCTAAAGATTACATTGAGCTTAAAAATTTAGATCTCTTTTTTTTCTTTTTTCGTTCCCAAGTTTTATTCAAGAATTCATACAAAATTTGCTAGGTAAATGAGCTTTAATCCTCATCTTCCTGCTCTTCTTCATCCTGGTATATCTAGAAGTAACACAATTCGTAACTCTTTGCTGTTAGCAACTACATGCAACCAGTCACGTAGATTATTCTTCTCAAATATTTTTTGCTGAGATATTTCAAATACCTTTTGGAAAAAGGCCACTCAGACGTTACAGTGATCTTACTCTTGGTTCTTTCAATGGTTACAGCCCCTCCGCCGAGATTCCCAGCTTTTCCATTCACTTTAATTCTCTCCTGAAGAAACTGCTCAAAGTTGGCAGCGTCCATGATTCCATCTTTTACGGGATGGGTGCAGTCAAGGGTAAACTTCAGAACCTGCTTCTTTTTTTTTATCACCCCTAACCCCCTCTGCCTGATCGCCCTAACTGCTCTCCCCTGCTGGCCTGATCCCCCTAACTGCCAGCCTGATCCCCCTAACTGCTCTCCCCTGCTGGCCTGATCCCCCTAACTGCCTCTGCCTCTGCCCTGCCACCGTGGCTTTGTCCAGAAGGTCATCCGGAAGATGTCCGGTCTAATTAGCATATTACCCTTTTATTAGTATAGATTCTGTATATTCTATTTTATATTTTTAAAAGCTCCTAGCTGTGAGTCTCTAAAACTGATTTCACAACCCACAGGTTGGTCTTGACTTGCAGTTTAGAAAACATTTCATAATGCAGAGCCAAAAAGATAAGATTGTGAAATAATTTAAAATATTTTGTATGTCCTGAATTTTATTTTATTTATTTTTTATTTTTTTATTTTTTGTATGTCCCAAATTTTAAACAAGGTCTCTTGGGAATCCAAACTTGCCTCTCTATAAAAGCATATTCAAGAGAAATGAAAACATATTTACATAGAAACTTGTATACAGATGCTCATAGTAGTATATTTATAATAGCCATTAAGTGGAAACAATTCAGATGTCCATCAACTGATGAATGGTTAGGCTGGGGAATTTGGGGGGTGGGGGAGGTGGCATAGGGGAATGACTGCTAGTGGGTATATGGGGTTTCTTTTGGGTATGATGAAAATGTTCTAAAATTGTGATAATGGTTACATAACATACTAAAAATCATTCAATTGTATACTTTAAATGGGTTAATTATATTGTGTAAATTATATATCAATAAAGGTATTATATTAAATGTAGGTGTTTTGCCTTATAGTGATATCATATTTTCTCAATCATGAGATGTATTTTTAAAATTTTTTTTTCAATGCTTTTTGCACTCAGAATGTAAATTTTAATTGGTATGTACATTTGCTGGGCTAAAATGGTTTTTCACTTAGCTTCAAAAATTGTTAGAATCCAAGAAATGTATTTCCTAAAGAGTTATTTTGCAAAATTCAACCTAAGTTCAACAGTCTTTGGAAGAAATTAATATTTATTGGTGATGTTAGCCCTGGCCCTTCAAAAAATAACTTTAAAAAAAAAAGAGGGGGAGGTTATCTGTTAGAGAACTTAATGCAGTATATGTAATACCAGACTTCCTGAGCTTCAAAACCAACCCTTGGCTGCTACAGACATTCTTTTTGGAATTAATACACTTTTTTTTAAGCTTACATTTTTTTTAAGCTTACATCTTTTAACTCCTTAAAGGTACATATATTCTGACTTTGATGATTGGTTTTGCAAAGATTCTTGGGCTTAGTGCTTTTAGCTTTTTTTTTTTTTTTTAAATCTTTATTGTTCTGATTACATTTGTTCCTCTTTTTTTCCCATAACTCCCCTTCTCCCAGTTCCCGCCCCACCCTCCACCGTCACTCCCCACCCACTGTCCTCATCCATAGGTGCACGATTTTTGTCCATTCTCTTCCCACATCTCCCATTCCCCTTCCCCCCCCCCCCCCCCAAGAATAGTCAGTCCATTCCCCTTCTATGTCCCTGATTCATTGTAATCACCAGTTCATTCTGTACATCAGATTATTTATTCACTTGATTCTTAGATTCACTTGTTGATAGATGCATGTTTATTGTTCACAATTTGTATCTTTACCTTTTTCTTCTTCCTCTTCTTAAAGGAAATCTTTCAGCATTTCGTATAATACTGGTTTAGTGGTGATGAAGTCCTTTAGCTTTTCCTTATCTGTGAAGCTCTTTATCTGACCTTCAATTCTGAATGATAGCTTTGCTGGATAAAGTAATCTTGGTTGTAGGTTCTTGGTATTCAGTACTTTGAATATTTCTTGCCATTCCCTTCTGGCCTGCAAAGTTTCTGTTGAGAAATCAGCTGACAGTCGTATGGGTACTCCCTTGTAGGTAATTGAGTCTCTTTCTCTTGCTGCTTTTAAGATTCTCTCTTTGTCTTTTGCTCTTGGCATTTTAATTATGATGTGTCTTGGTGTGGTCCTCTTTGGATTCCTTTTGTTTGGGGTTCTCTTCGCTTCTTGGACCTGTAAGTCCATTTCTTTCACCAGGTGGGGGAAGTTTTCTGCCATTATTTCTTCAAATAGGTTTTCAATATCTTGCTGTCTCTCATCTTCTGGCACCCCTATTATTCTGATATTAGTGCGCTTGAAGCTGTCCCAGAGGCTCCTTACACTATCTTCACACTTTTGGATTCTTTTTTCATTTTGCTTTTCCAGTTGGGTGTTTTTTGTCGAATCTTTGGTTTGATTCTTGTGCTCCTCTGGTCTGCTATTTGGTATAATATTCTTTATTTCAGTCCGTGTATGCTTACTTTCTAATTTCTTTATCGTAGCATCGAGGGTCTCATTAGTTTTCGTGAGGCTCTGCTCAAGTTTATAGCAAGCCCTCAAAATTGCGATTCTTAGCTCCATATCCTCCATTTCTGTCATGTTTTTTTGTCTCCGCATCTTTTATGCTTTCTTGGTGCACCCCCTTGTGGTCTTTGTGCGCAGTCTTGTTCTAGCCAAGCCTTAATTGTTGTAGTTAACACTAGAGGGATTTGACCCCCAGGCCGACTGGCTGTAGGAATCAGCTGTATGGAAAACGTCTGCCTTCTGGGGAGGTGCTAATCCAGCCTTTGCCTGAGGCGATCGGCAAATGGCTGTGCGCAGGGTTTGGGCGGGGCGGGATCAACAGGGCGGGCGGAGGGAGCAGTTATGGCCGCTCTCAGTCCCATTCCCAGAGGCTCTGCTTCTCAGAACCCCGGCAGCCGCTGCAAACCTCGGAGAGAAAGCTGCCCTCAGGTTCCAACTGATGCCGGATAATCCCGCTTCTCCCGTTTGAGTCTGGGTCCCTAGAGACTCGCCCGGATCTGGAGCCCAGAGTCTGAGACTCACTCCCGACTGAAAATGACAACCACGCTCTCAGCCACCAGCCCGCTTTGCGCGCGCACCTCGGTACCTTTGTATTTTCCACACTGCGCCGCCTCTGAGCCTCGGTTTGCTGTTCTCTTTCCTTCTAGTTGTAGAGTCTCTCTTCAGCCAGCCTTCCTGTGGTTCAGGGTGATGTCCGTTCCGTCTTTTAATTGTATTTTTGAAATGGTTGTTTGCGGCAGCGGTCTCCGGTGTTTACCTACGCTGCCATCTTGGTCTCTCTAGTCGGTGCTTTTAGCTTTTAAGTAGGAATATTATTTTTGCATTTTCTGTTTAAGGATGAAAGACAAATTATGAAATGCATATTCTTATTCTTTGAGCTGGTAAAATTGAGAGATAGGATGCTTAAATGAGAAAAATTTCAGTGTTTTTTGGCTGTAACGAAGAATAACTCATACATTTAGTCCAAGTAATATTTCTTGGTCTACAACTACCCTGGAGATCTGCCCCACTGGTAAGCAATTTTTTTTCAGTAAGTGGGTGCTATTTCCCATCTGGAAGCTAGTTTGCTTGGTGAGAAGGAAAAGGCAGTCTAGCTTAGAGAATAAAATGGTGGTGGTGCTAAGGCAGTGGTCAGCAAACTGCGGCTCACGAGCCACATGCAGCTCTTTGGACCCTTGAGTGTGGCTCTTCTACAAAATACCAACTTCTGCGCATGGGCCATGAAGTTTAAATCGCACTGTACGTGCGCGCCCACACATGGTATTTTGTGGAAGAGCCACACTCAAGGGGCCAAAGAGCAGCGTGTGACTCGCGAGCCACAGTTTGCCGACCACTGTGCTAAGGAAACTCTTGTTTTAGACAAAATTAACTCTGAGGTGCTTATTTTAATGATCAGAACCAGAAAGCTTTCAAGGAACCAATACCCATCTCTCTTACCTAGGGGCTTCCGGCTTTTTCATTTGTGGGCTCTCCCAATTTCTGCTTCACTCAGCATTTCTAATCTATCTTTTATACTATCAGTTTCCTTATAACTTCAGTTTACACATACCTCTTATTTGCTGCTTGATGACCTTTCAGGTCAGTTGTGATTCAGTTTTCCAATTCTAATTCTAAAAGAAGAATCTAATTGGTTCAATCTCTCTTCACCAGTCAGGAGGTACACGTCATCAAATGTTGACGTGTTGGGTCAACTAGAATGTACTAGTATGCCTGTCCCAGAAGTTGCCAGATCATGGGCAGTTTAGGAATAGTAGGACCTGTGGGTAAGGTAGTATCTTCTTTTTGTTTACTATTTCTCTATCCCCTGCTATAAGGGATTTAGGCTTCATAAACACCTTATCTGACTTGGTCAATATCTCTCTCCTTTGCCTAAAACAGTATCTGAAATGTGATTGGGTGTTCAAGAAATACTATAATTTGTGCCTGGGCTCAAAATGTGACCTTGATTTCAGTTGTTTTGATATTTAGGTAGATGAATAAGCTTATCTAATGACTTGCTAATACTGAGTGCCTGTGGTGATAATGCCTACCAACCCTTCTCTAATTAGGATACTGTTTATAACCCTGTATGATAAGTGGTCAGTGAATATTTATGTAATGAATGAAAGAAGCCAACTTTCATTTCTTTAAAAACTAAGCAAACAAATGCCGAACCACTTCCCTGGAAGCAGTGTTTTTTCCCATGAAGATCACTCTGGTTTGTATATTTTTTCATCCTATATAATCCTATATAATAAAGAGCTAATATGCAAGTGGTCATCACGCCCTCACTCCATCATGCCATCACACCCTAACGGCTCAGACTCAACACTGGGGAGAGAGGAACGGGGACCAGCCAGGCTGCGGCCCAGGAGAGAGATAAGTCGCCCGCCCCATGGTCCCCTGCGGCTGTGGCCGGCCCCGGGCAAAGCCGGCCCGGGCCCTGGGTGCCTGCAGCCAGAGGGAGGGAAGCACGGGTCCGGGTGCCTGCGACTGGCCGAAGGAGGGAATCCTGGGTCCCGGGTGCGGGGCAAGGCAGAGGCGGTTAGGGACGATCAGTCCAGAAGGGGAGCAGTTAGGGGCAATCAGGCCGGTAGGGGAGCAGTTAGGGGCGATCAGGCAGGCAGGTAGAGAGGTTAGGGTTGATCAGGCAGGCAGGCAGGCGAGCAGATAGGAGCCAGTGGTCCCAGATTGCAAGAGGCAGTCAGACATCCCCCGAGGGGTCCCAGATTGGAGAGGGTGCAGGCCGGGCTGAGGACCCCTTCCCTCCCCCCGTGTACGAATGGGATGCTAACTCTTTCCCCCTCTAAACGTATGATTGTATAATTTATGTAAAAATTATCCTTTATGGTTCAGGAACTGCATTAATGCTAATCTTTGGGTTTTTTGGTTGGATAGTTGGTTGGTTTGGGGGTTTCTTGGTCAAGAATCATTGAACAGCAGTTAGAGTATGCATTGAGACCATCTATTCCAAATTCTCCATTTTATGGCCTTGAGTTTCAGTCTGGCAAAATTCAGAGAAAACATTCCCAGTGGAAGACTGCAGCTGGAGAGGGGGTGGTGCCAGCAGCCACTTGTAAGGCTGTATGGAAAAAATCAGAAGAGCTTACTCAGTTTTTACTGGAGGAAAGGATACAGCTTTTGGTGACAAGCTGCATTCTTTAGCAGTGACTTTATTTTTCCTTTACCACAAACCAGACTTGTGCTATTTCCAGCCTCAGCACATTATTTAGGCACTTCCCCACTGCATTGTTTTAGTTTCTGAAATTATATCATATTCCCTAAATTCAGTCCAACTTTTAATGCAGTACCCTTCAGATAGACATGTTTATACTTTGATCTGTTTCTTTCTTGGCTTGTAAACTCCCTAGGATTGGGGCCCATTATATTTTTCACAACATCCATCCTTTTATAGGTGCTTCATTATATATTAACAAGCAACTGGAATGCTTCAGAGATTGTTCTCATGAGGGCAGACCTTGCTTTTTTGTGTGACTGACCCTCTCTTTTTCCTTTATTCTGCCTCAGCATATTTTGGAATCCTTTGTTTCTTTTTTGTTCTACCCTTTCCATGCTGCTGCATTTCTTTTCCTAACACACATTTTAATTTTAAGTTACTCATTTTCTTTAAGGTAAATACTTTTCCTTGGATTGTCTTGTTTGTTTTTGTTGTTTGCATGGATAATTAAAGAAAGCATTAACGAGGGGAAAATGTTTAAATTAGACAGTTAAGTAGTTGAAAGGGATAGAGGGAAGGAGAGAAGAATGATAAATTAGGAAGGATGTCTACCTTGGATGACTAGTGATATCATTAGAGGAAGCCCTGATATTGAGGCCCTATCTTGGTAGGTATTTGACTTACATTTTCTTAGTTATACATTATAATACACTTTGAAGATAGGTATTCTGTTCAGTTTTCTGATGAGGAACCTTATGCTTAGAAGTATTATGGTTGCATACCTGATTAGTGCCAGAGCTAAAATTCCATGAAATGTCTGT
Organism: Myotis yumanensis; assembly: GCF_028538775.1. Classification (NCBI taxonomy): domain Eukaryota; kingdom Metazoa; phylum Chordata; class Mammalia; order Chiroptera; family Vespertilionidae; genus Myotis; species Myotis yumanensis. Next base: position 35,613,634 of record NW_027223753.1, read on the forward strand.
GTTCTTTTCACTATAATTCTCTATCATTAACCTAGATAGTGGGCATAAATATTCTTTTTTCATTTTGTTAATCCTCACCTGAGGATATTTTTTCCATTGCTTTTCAGAGAGAGTAGAAGGGAGGGAGAGGGAAAGTTGAGGGGAGGAACGGAATATCTATGTGAGAGAAACACATCAACTAGTTGCCTCCCGCACATGCCCCGACCAGGGGCAGGGAGTGAATCCACATGCTCTTGACCAGGAATTGAACCTGTGACTCTTCAATTCACTGGCTGATGGTCTGATCCAAGCATGTCAAACTCAAAGGTTAACAATGGGTCAAATAAACAAGGTTTAAGTTTATGTGGGCCGCAAAAAAAACAAAAGCTTAATTTTTCATAGAAACGTAGGTTTATTTTGATAGAGACATGCTAAATACAAAGGGCTGAAATAAATGAGTAATCGTTAACATAAAATAATAGAACATTCTTGAACATTAACTTACCAGACACTGAATAACTGCACAGATTAATAAGTGTAACACAAATAAACCTATTTTTCTTGTTCTCCGAAAGCAAAATATTTCCTGTTGCACACACCAAACAAGTCAGTCCAAGACTAATGACATGGCAGTCAGCTGCTAAAATATTCGCTGCTACCGATTGCCACATCATTTGTCTTAGACTGACTTGTTTGGTTTGCTGCCACGTTCTGTACCGCCCCCTGTTAGTCAGCACATGTAATAGCAAGCCGTCGAACTCCTGGTCAAGGGGACAATTTGCATATTAGGCTTTTATTATATAGGGTGACATGAATTACAGAAACATGAGTGCTTTGGTTTAAATCACTTAGTTACCCAGAAATGTTTATTGAGTCCCTATTATGTGTCAGATACTGTGCTGAATAAATAGTATACATTGGTAAGCAAACAGATACAATCCCTACTCTTATCAAGCTTATAGTTTAGTGGTGAGGAAGTACATTAGTCAAATAGTTGCATAGATAATCACATACCTTTTTAGCCCAAGTACAAAATATCTGTTGTGCTTTCTGTGTTCTCTGTCTACAAAAGTGAACCATAAGACTGAAAAAATCTAGCCTCTTAAAAAGCACATGCTTAGAGATACTACTCATAGTTTAGTTCTTTTTATAGTAGGTGTGTTCAAGGATTTTGGAGTCCCTTATTACCCATAGTCTTATACCAGTTGTTCCAGTGTGACTTCATATATGTCGTATCTTGGTGTGGATGGCAGCTCATCAAGACTGGCCAGTTGGACTGGGACTGTGAGAGTCAGGAAGGTAGTTTAGACGGAATGGTAATCCAAGGGTTGAAAAACTCAGAGCTGGTAGGGGTCACAACAGAGGTCAAAATGTTTCTTGTATTAGGGACAAGCCAAAAAGCCAGGAACAAAGCCAGGGACAGTAGCAGTTAGCTTAAAGTCTGCAAACCAGTCATTTGATGATGGGGAGAAAACTGAGGGTTGGAATAACTTACAAATGTTGACATTTACAAAGCCTTTTGATGTTATCTTATATACAAGTATATCATCACCCTCTAAAGTGCTGCTATTATCTCCATATTCAAAGATATGAAGAGACGTGGTTCAAGTCACCAAAGTAAATAGCCAAAGGCTTTTAATATTTCAGGCTGAAAATCCCATATTCTTAGATAAAAGTGTTTTTTAAATTGTGTTCCATTGATTCATAGGATTCTGCTAAGGTACCCCAAGTAAGGGGTGGGGTGGGGATGGGGATGCACATCCCTTTTAGGTGACATTCCATCCCAGCCCCATTCTACCAGAGTAGCTCAGTCTTAAATATTGTGATTCTAAATAAGATTCCTTTGAACAACAGTTATGTTGCTTAAAAACTCAACGAATTAATAGGCTATGTTACCTTTTTAGACCAGGTAGTTTATGAAAGGGTCACTGGACACTAGAAATTCCCAAAGTGAGTGCAAGGAGAAACTGTCTTATATTGTTTTAAAACAACTTTCTTAGGTTAGGTAGCAGCAGAATTTGACCTTCTCCCAACCTTACAGTAAGAACTATTTGAAGTAGCCCACAGAAGTTCCAATTGAAGGACAGACAGAGAAGTTATGATTAGACTTAGAGTTTATTTTCTACCAGTAATAGAATCTGTTTTCACAGGGGCAATTTATAGATGGAGTTGATGTTCTTTGAAATTCTTAATTCTAGACATTATTGAAATTATAAAACCTCTATTACAGATGAAAAACCTTTATAGAACCCTTTATTAGAAATGCCTTATTTTGATGGCTTTCTTGAAATGTTATTTCAGTGTACTGTTCTTCAAAGTGATGTAAATGGACAAAATCCACATCATTTAACTTATTGATCTTCTTGCTATCCAGCAGCCACGCATAGTGTAGTGGAAATTATTAGCTTAAAGCAGTGGTCGGCAAACTCATTAGCCAACAGAGCCAAATATCAGCAGTACAATGATTGAAATTTCTTTTGAGAGCCAAATTTTTTAAACTTAAACTATATAGGTAGGTACATTGTTATTAACTTAATTAGGGTACTCCTAAGGCTTAGGAAGAGCCACACTCAAGGGGCCAAAGAGCCGCAGTTTGTTGACCAAGGGCTTAAAGGGAGACCAGAATTCTAATTCCAACATTGTCGGTAATTATGTGACAGTAGGTAGGCAAACTTAGGCTGATAAAATGGAAGAGTTGGTGTTAGATGAATTCTAAGATTCCTTTTTTAAAAAAAATATATATCTTTATTGATTTCAGAGAGGAAGGGAGAGGGAAAGAGATAGAAACATCAATGATGAGAAAGAATCATTGATTGGCTGCCTTCTATACATCCTCTACTGGGGATCAAGCCCACAACCTAGGCATGTGCCCTTGACTGGAATCGAACCTGGGACCCTTCAGTCCACAGGCTGACACTCTATCCACTGAGCCAAACCAGCTAGGGCCTAAGATTCCTTTTTGAGAAGTTTTTACTTACTCTGCCAATCTACTTCATTTTTTTAAATTAAATTTTATTTATTTGAATTTCTGCTTTATTGAGGTATGATTAATATATTAAATTCTAAGTCCCATTTATTTCTTAAACATTAGAATACTGTTCTATAGTCATATAATATTAAAACTGCAATAATAATAGCTAATATTTATTTAAAGAGCCTTTATATGTTTATCTCATGCTGTACCAGATATACTTGCAATTCCCATTATATATATATATATATATATATATATATATATATATATATATATATACACATACATACACTAGAGGCCTGGTGCACAAAATTCGTGCACTGGGGGGGGGGGGGGTGTTCCTCAGCCCAGCCTGCACCCTCTCCAATCTGGGACCCCTCAGGGGATGTCCAACTGCCGGTTTAGGCCCACAGAGATTGGGCCTAAACCGGCAGTCGGACATCCCTCTCACAATCTGGGACTGCTGGCTCCCAACCACTCCCCTCCCTGCCTGCCTGATTGCCCCTAACTGCTTCTGCCTGACAGCCTGATCACCCCCTAACCCAGTGATGGCAAACCTTTTGAGCTCGGCATGTCAGCATTTTGAAAAACCCTAACTTAACTCTGGTGCCATGTCACATATAGAAATTTTTTGATATTTGCAACCATAGTAAAACAAAGATTTATATTTTTGATATTTATTTTATATATTTAAATGCCATTTAACAAAGAAAAATCAAAAAAATGAGTTCACGTGTCACCTCTGACACGCATGTCATAGGTTTGCCATCACTGCCCTAACCACTCCCCTGCCAGCCTGATCGATGCCTAACTGCTCCCCTGCTGGCCCAATTGCCCCCAACTGCCCTCCCCTGCCAGCCCAGTTGCCGCCAACTGCCCTCCCCTGCCGGCCTGGTCTCCCTCCCCTGCAGACCCGGTTGCCCTCAGCTGCCCTCCCCTGCTGGCCTGATCACCCACAACTGCCCTCCCCTGCTGGCCATCTTGTGGTGGCCATCTTGTGACCACATGGGGGTGGTCATCTTGTGCGGGGGCATGACGGTCAATTTGCATATTGCCTCTTTAGTATATAGGATATATGTATATGTATATACGCATATATACATAATATATATATGTATATATACACACACATACACATACACTCATGTATATGTAATTGACTTCAGAGAGAGGAAAAGAGAGGGAGAGATAGAAACATCAATGATGAGAGAGAATCATTTATCAGCTGCCTCCTGCACTCCCCCTACTGGGGATTGAGCCCACAACCCAGGCATGTGCCCTGAGAATTGAACTGTGATCTGGTTCATAGGTCGACGCTCAATCACCGAGCCACATCAGCTGGGCCCCATTTATGCTTACAATGGTCTTAGTACTTTATATATGAAGAAACTGAGGCTCATAGAGGTTAAATAACTTGGTCTGAAAGTTAATAAGTGGCAGAGCAAGGTCAGTCTTTTTGACTCTGAACCATGAAACGTTTCTGCACTGAAAGCTTGCCTCTAGGTATAAAACCTTGCAACTAAACCAGAGATGAAGTGGCCATATTTATTATCATTAATAACTAAAGTCATATAACTGTTATGCACTGTAAAACCCGGTTAACAAAGTTATTTTTCTAGTGCATAAAACAGGATATATATATATATATATATATATATGTGTGTATATATATATATGTGTGTATATATATATATATATATATGTGTGTGTGTGTGTGTGTGTGTATATGTGTATATGTATATGTATGTATATATTGCATATAAAATGTTCGAGTTTGAGGTACAAACTGAAAAGTTTTGTATATGCACAAAGCTTATTTAAAAGGAAATATTCGTTTCTTAAAAAATAATCCTCCTATCTAATAAAAGAGAAACATGGTAATTAGCCGTACCTCCGCTACCCTTCCTATTGGCTAATCAGGGCGATATGCAAATTAACTGCCAGCCAAGATGGCGGCCAGCAGCCAGGCAGCTTGAAGCGAACAGGAGGCTGGCTTGCTTCAGTGACGGAGGAAACCACCGTTCCCCGCCTGCCACTGCCGGCCTCTGAGCTTGCAGTTTGAAACATTGTTACAAATATAGAAGCTAAACAAAACCCCAGAAACCTGCTTTCAGCCAGCTGGGCTTCAGAGCTGGAATTGAAACAGTGTTTCAATTATAGAACCCAAACAAACCAGATACCTGCTTTCAGCAGGCTGCGGCCTCAGAGCTGGAGCCAAGCCTCAGAGCTAAAGCTGGCACAGAATAAAAAAGAAAAAAGAAAAAAAGGAGCGGTTGGGAGCTTCAGTCACCCGCCAGCCTGAAAACAGCCCTCAGCCCCTCACCCAGACTGGCCAGGCACCCCAGTGGGGACCCCCACCCTGAAGGGGGTGTGACCAGCTGCAAACAGCCATCATCTCCTCACCCAGGCTGGCCAGGCACCCAAGCGGGACCCCCACCCTGATCCAGGACACCCTTCAGGGCAAACCAGCCGGCCCCCACCCGTGCACCAGGCCTCTATCCTATATAGTAAAAGGGTAATATGCCTCCCAGCACCGGGATTAGCGTGACAGGGTGCAGCGCCCAAACCCCCCGATCTCCCTGCGGCTCTGTGTGTGACGGGGCAGGGCTACAACCTTCCTATCCGCCCTGCTCTGTTCGTGACAGGGGAAGGTGCCCCAACCCCCTGATAAGTCCTGCTCTGTGCCTGATAGGGGGGAGCTCCCCAACCCCCTGATCGCCCTGCAGCTCAGTGTGTGACAGGGTGCGGCACCCCAAACCCCACCCCCTCCCCACAGGCCCTGCTCTGTGTGTGACGGGGTTGAGCCATAACCTCCCCATCGGCCCTGCTCTGAGTGTGACAGTGGCGGCGCCCCGACCCCCTGATCGGCCCTGATCTGTGGGTGATAGAGGGTGGTGCCCCAACCCCCTGATCCGCCCTGCTCTGTGTGTGACAGGGGGTGGCGCCGCAACCTCCCCATCGACCCTGCCTTGAGTGTGACGGGGGTGGTGCCCCAACCCCCCAATCAGCCCTACCCTGAGCGTGACTGGGGGTGGCATCACAACCTCCCGATCCGCCCTGCTCTGTGCATGACAGGGGGCTGCACCTAGGGATTGGGCCTGCCCTCTGCCACCCGGGAGCAGGCCTAAGCCAGCAGGTCGTTATCTCCCGAGGGGTCCCAGACTTCGAGAGAGCACAGGCCGGGCTGAGGGACCCCCCCCCCCCCGAGTGCACAAATTTTTGTGCACCAGGCCTCTAGTTGTTTATAAAGCAAAATACTGCCTGTAGACATAGTGTTATAGATATACACAGCTAAAAGAAAGCTTTCAAGCTCAACCAGAGAAATACAGTTAGTTTGATACTTATATTCCTCTGTGAAGGCTAGAACAGGGTGGGTGGAAGGAAGTGGAAGAGGGGATAGGAGATAAATGGTGATGGATAGAGACTTGCTGGAGGTGGTGAGCACACAGTACAGACGATGTATTGTAAAATCATGCACCTGAAGCCTATAGACTTTTGTTAACCAGGGTCACCCCAATAAATTCAATAAAAGGGGTGTGGGAGACCAATTGATACTCTCCTCACTGGATGACTGCACATGTAACTGAAGTTTCCTGTATTCTGTATAATCTTCCTAATTCTCTTATAGGTAGACAACACCTATGTAATTAAGCTGAGACTAGAAGCAGAGTCTGTCAGTATTGGATGTCAGGGAAGAGGATCTGAGAATGTTTCATTCATGTCAACAACCTACTTCATAGGGTAGAATTTAGACCAATGTACCTGTAGGGAAAGATTTTAAAAATATCAGGAGTAAAGGTAGTAAGATGGAAAAGCTTGCTAGTTTGGCTGCAATAATCGTTATAGCTCTTTGAAAGCAATATTAATGATTATATAATAATTGCCATTTACTGAGTTTTTGCAATTCACCAGCTTCCTCATTTAAGCCTTATAACAACACTATAAGTAAGGTAGGATCTAATCCAGATAAGTTAAATAGCTTAAACATGGTAGCTCTGTTAAGTGGCAGAGAAATATCTTAAGCCCAAGGTTTCAGGATTCAAGAGCCATACTTAATCATAAGGTATCTTCTTTGCATGTAATATGCATGAACTAAGTATTTAGATGAAAAAAATAGTTTTGATAAGCATTCACATGCTTATTATTTCCTAAATGGTTAGATAGAAGTATGAAAGTAGTTAAAGTAACTATTAATTAATTTATATGGAAATTTATAGAACATTAAACTTTGAATTGCTGGCATTTTGCTTATGCCAGAGAATATACTCTTAATTATTTGATAAAGGATTTACTGGGTTTGAGCTCTTTAATTATACATTTGTTCTGAATCTCAGAGAAAAGGAATATTTCAAGTCTTATGTTAAAATGTCTTTAATAGGAAACTCAATAATTATTTTCTAATGTAAGTAGTTATGGTTTGACATTATATTTCCTATGAAAGTTTCATACATGGATTCAAAGTGTTATGTCTCTGCCAGTTTATTCAGTAGAGATGTTCTCTGGAAAACGTATTAGGTGGCTCAAATAGTTCTAGCCACAAGGAAATTATTAGGTCTTACAATTATTAGTATCTAACTTATACTTCATTGAGGCACCTTCTCAAATGTCTCATCAGAGAGGTTTTCCCTGAACATACTATCTAAACTAGCATCCTCCATCACTCTAGGAACTTTTATTTTGTTTATTCTCAACTCCCCATCACCTGACACTTAAGAGTCCTCAGTGAATATCTGTCGAAAGAATGTATGAAGAGTATGAGTAAAATTACTTTATAAATGTAAGTAGAAAAAAGCAATATGGCAATATGTCTAAATTAGTATATTTTTATGGTAATATATGCAAGTAAGTGAATGTTATAAGTAGATATTTGGCTATTTAATATATATCCCTAAGAGCTCTTTATTCCATTTGGGCGGAAAGGTGGTCTCATATTGACTCGCTCAATTATCATATCCAAATATGTATCCAGAAACCTAAAAGGAATTTTACAAAAATTTATTGCAAAAATATGCAGTCTTTTCAAGTAAATAAATTAATTTTAAGGTTGCTGTCTATGTGGAAAGAAAAAATAAGTTTGCAAATAAGAGTCTATCATGGCCAGTTCTAATATAAATAATGGTATACTGAGGCCACAAAACTCCATTGTGTCCTACAGAATATCGCATACATTTCATTAGATTAATTAATTATATTGATTACCTATTTGTGTATCAGGAGTGAATATATCTGGGTTTTATGGTCTTCATGGAGAATACTTCATATATCGTACTTTTTTTTTTTTCCAGGGAAGCTTGTGTTTACTGTACATCCTTCAAAGTAGGTCAGATATGCTAAAATTAAAGCTGGCTAACACAGAATCTTATATTACTGTACACTAGCTCAGTCTACCTCTCCCCAAACTCCCCTTTCCCCTTCCAACCAAAAAAAGAAGAAACAAAAGGAAAATATAAACCAGAAAACAGATTTTTAAAAACTAATCCTTTTCTCCATTTCTTAAAATTCAGGAACAAGTTCCAGTTCCGGTCTATCATCCAACACCTAGCCAGACTCGCCTAGCAACTCAACTGACTGAAGAGGAACAAATTAGGATAGCTCAAAGAATAGGCCTTATACAACATCTGCCTAAAGGAGTTTATGACCCTGGAAGAGATGGATCAGAAAAAAAGATCCGGGAGTAAGTATCAATAAATTTATACATGTTTTAAAGGTCTATTTTAAGAGATTTTCTTTTGAAAAATATTCTCCTGCATTTTGGAAGTCAGTTAATGCAAGATAATGTTTAGATAAAGTAATTTAAGAAGAATTTGAATTCTGACTATTTTATATGTTGCTTGTGTCCATTTGGATGAAAGTTGATGTCAGTTAAAAAATGATTCATCTAGCTCTAACCGGTTTGGCTCAGTGGATAGAGCATCAGCCTGCGGACTCACGGGTCCCAGGTTCGATTCCGGTCGAGGGCATGTACCTTGGTTGCAGGCACATCCCCAGTAGGGAGTGTGCAGGAGGCAGCTGATCAATGTTTCTCTCTCATAGATGGTTCTAACTCTCTATCCCTCTCCCTTCCTCTCTGTAAAAAATCAATAAAATATATTTTTAAAAAAATGATTCATCTGTGTGAGTATAAACTAGCACCAACATTGCCTTGTCAGCTGGGAAAGCAATTTGGCAATGTGTCAAGGACCTTCAAGTCTGTACCCTTTGAGACAGTTAATTCTAGAGATCTATCCCAAAATGTTACTTCACTCTCCTATAGCCTTATGCATAAAAATATTCACCATAGTTTTATTCAGTTAAAAACAATAGTAGAGGTATAGTTAAGTAAATTGTGGTATAGGAATACTTTGATTTGAATACATTGATAAGTTATATAGCCATAATCAACTGGCTTATTCTTAGAATTTTGTATATCTATCTATATAAAAGCCTAAGCGACCATAGCAACCAAACAGACGACCAAACAGGCCGCATCGGGTGACCAGGCTGGCAGGGGGTTAGTGAGGGGCAACCAAACCACCAAGCAGCAGGCTGTGTGGGGCGACCTGGCTGGCAGGGGGGTTAGTGAGGGGCGACCAAATGACCGAACAGCAGGCTGCGTGGGGCGACCAGGCTGGCGGGGGCTGCAGTTGGGGGCAACCAGGCTGGCGGGCGGGGGGGCGGGGGCAGTTGGGGGCGATCAGGCCGGCAGGCAGAGGCAGTTAGGGGTGATCAGGCTGGCAGGGGCGGGGGAGGGCAGTTAGGGGCAATTAGGCAGGCAGGCAGGGGAGGGGTTAGGAGCCAGTGGTCCAGGATTGTGAGAGGGATGTCCCCAGGATCGGGCCTAAACCAGCAGTTGGACATCCCCTGAGGGGTCCTGGATTGGAGAGGGTGCAGGCTGGCCTGAGGTGACCATCCCCCCTCTACCCATGCATGAATTTTGTGCACCAGGCCTCTAATATATAAATAAAAGCTATCAGACTGAAAGTAAAATTGTTTACTAATGGTTTTTAGTGATATGAGGAAAATCTTGTATCTATTTCTTAATTTGTGGAGTAGTAATATTAAGCCTGCCGATTTGAATATTGTATAAAATGTTACTTCTGGGGAGTTTTTGTCCTCAGAGTTATTATTTGAGAGTTTCTAATAAAGACAGCCATACTCCTTTTAGGTTGAGAGTAGTCTTGCCAATACATGCATAATCTAATTTACTTTGTTGATGTTTGACTGTTTGAGCCATAGCACCATTTAAATTTTAGTGCTAGCACTTAGGATCATATCCTATCTAGAACACTTTTTTAATAAGTAAAAAAAAAGACTGGTGAAGAAAGAGACTCAAAATTTTAACATTTTTTTTTATTAAAATATGTTTTTATTGACTTTAGAGAGAGAGGAGGACAGAGGGATAGAGAGAAACACCTATGAGAGAGAAACACCAGTTGGCTGCCTCCTACACACCCCCTGCTGTGGATCGAGCCTGCAACCCAGGCATGTGCCCTGACCAGGAAGTGACCTCTTGGTTCATGGGTCAATACTAACCACTGAGCACATTGGTCAGTCTAGAACACTGACTTGAAACACTTGCAGAATTGTGTTGCTTTTTGAACCTGAAGGAAAGTGCAGTGAACTTGAAACTGGGATTGATAAAGAGAATTCCAGCCTACAGCAGCCTAGTAAATAGGCTGAAATTAGTGGTTCTGTTTTGGATATGTATAGTTATTAAAATGGAAACTCTTATTTCTGGACTTAAACTAAAAACTCAGTTCGTGTAAACAAAGTTTATCTAGCCAGTGGTTTCCTACCTAAAGTATCACATTTTCCTTTCAGTGTCTTCTACATGTAGCTGTTTTACAAGCACAGTTCTAGCAATGGCTTTGACCCCAATGTGGTCCATTTCTCTTTGTTCTGTTGATTGCTCTCAAAGTCTGTGTATTTCCAGGGGATTGAAATGATAGGTTGTAGATGGTCTAACACTTATAGGAAAAAAATTTCAATTTGCTTTGATGGTAGGATGACTGGCAAACCATTTCTATCTGTTTCAGATTAACACTGTCTTTGTAATGGGATTTTAAAGATTATTCTATACGGACCACTTCTCTAAAAATGCTTTCTGATTATTTCTCTCTCACTCCCAACAGGTGTGTGATCTGTATGATGGACTTTGTTTATGGGGACCCAATTCGATTTCTGCCGTGCATGCACATCTATCACCTGGACTGTATAGATGACTGGTTGATGAGATCCTTCACATGCCCCTCCTGCATGGAGCCAGTTGATGCAGCACTGCTTTCGTCCTATGAGACTAATTGAGCCAGGATCTCTCATCTGACTTCAAGTGAACCTTCATTTTTTGGTGGTTTTGATCTTTTGTCACTGAGCCCAAAGAGCCAGGGATTAGGAATTAAGATCATGCACAAATGTTTCCTAAAAATTCCTGAATGGCTGCAGATGTTGGGGAAAAGTACGTCATATTTTAGAAACTTAGGGGGAAAAGTAGGATGGTATTTTTATGTAAAGCCTTGACCCAGTGTTTAAAAAAATATAATTGTATTTAGATCTTGTTATTGCTCCAGTACATAGGAATTGTGTAAAGTGTTACAGCAGCTGTTATATGTTTAAATCGTGTGTGTTGAAGATTAGGAAAAAGATAGTGGTTGTTTTTCCTAAATGAAATAACTTTCTTCTTCCCCACCCAAATTCTTTTCTGAAGTTGCTAGCATTTGGGTCAAGGTTTTATTAAAAGCTACATTTTATAACACTGGCACAAAAAAAGTAGTTTTAAGCTTGTTTGCACAGTTCTTTTTTTCCATTGGAAATGGAATTCATTGCCTTAGGTCTTTTTAAATAGTGTATTATTATCGTTGGGGCTGGCTCTATGCTTGAAAACCAGTTTATTTATAACCTGTTATAAGTGCTATATCTGTTTGCAGTTAGGAAATGCAGAATTCAAAGTGATCTCCTAGCTTGTAAGCAAACTGAGATGCACTATCCCTTTCTATAAAAAAACATGAGTTAATGTGTCAAGAAACCAACTCTAGTAGGAGTTTAGTATTACCCTTTCCAATGTGTTTATCTAATTATTTTGGTTAATATGGTGATAATTAAAAGTCAAGGTAAATTTTAAAAATTAAGATTTCTGATTTATTGAGCTTGAATTATGCCACAATGCTTATGTAAAAATGAAAGTGGCACCATGGTGAAACTGAGAAAAGTTTCTCAGTTTTTCTTGTGACCTCCTTCCCTGTTGTCTTGAACCATAGCAAAAGGATACTGCATCTCTTATTATTGTAGTGCTGAGGTTATTGAAATTATACAAAACACATCTCAGTCTCTGTTTCTTGGAAAGTCCTGCTAGCTGACTGGCAAGTCTAGTATAAGCAAGGATAATTAAGATATATGTGTTTCATGTTTTGCACACAAATGCAGAATTTGTATAACCACATGACTTCATAGTTGTGATCTCAAAAAAGAAGGAATTTCTCCTTTATTTTATCTTGCAGTTAATGTAAGAACACTGAATCTCTAAGCTTCTGAAGTGTTAGAGGTAGAGATGGTCTAGTAAAGAAGTAGTTGTAATGTTTTATCCATTTTTAGCATGTGTTTATTTTTCCGTATGTACTCAGAGGTGGTTTATTTGTTCAGCTCAGTGATATTACAGCTAAAGAAATCATTCATTAGCAAAAGGAGAAGCAGTTTCAACCTAACAAATCAGAAATGTTTCTTATTATTTTATATTGAGTTGAATATTTGACTCTAACACTTTTCTAGATACAAAATACAAGATACTTCATAACTGCGTATAGAGGAATTTAGTATGTCATAAGTGCTTTTTAAAGATTTGACATTTGGCTGTAGTATCCATATGTTGGTTAATTTTCTTATGAGCCCCATGATGGAAAGACTTAAAGATGAATTTGAGAGAAAAAAAATGAAAGTAATTAGATTGTCAGGTTTATTAAATTGTTACATGTATCTTGCTTAATTTTTGTTCATTAATTTATATCCACCCAATTACATAAAGCAAATTTGGAGGAAACACCTGAAGTTGTGCAATATTTTTAGTGATATTACTGTTTTTATCCTTGTGTTTTCTACTTAAACATGATGTCTGTGTTATCAAGTATTATAGTCAGACTTTTTTTCTAGATCTTTAAATTTGGTAAATGAACTTTTTAAAACTCATTTTTTATGTTGCTGTTAGTCTTTCTTTATACATGGCTTCTTTCACAGAAGTTTGGTAGTATTGAAGGTACCAGTATTGAGTTGAATGCTTTTTTTTTTTAGGTACTTTGTATTCTTTGATTTTGACCTTCAGCTACATGTTAAAAACCACCAATTTTGGCTTTTACTAAGTTAAATAAAGTTATAATACAGTTGTAAAGAGCTAAAGTTAGAGTTGATTACATAACAATATTTCCCAAGTTTTCTAGTCTTTTCTTTAAAACATATATGTATAGATTTAATCAGTTACTTTTGAATCTTTGGGTATATATAATTTGGGGAAAGTATTTTTATGGCTTGGTATTTCATCATAAATTTAGAAGCTTAATAGATTCAAATTTTCTAAAGCCAGATGATAGGCTCACCATATTTAGATTAGCGTGTTCATGCTTGGCTATAGGATTTTAAATGTCTGAAAAGCCTGATGAGGAAAAATAAAAAGAATTTTATTCTTTTAAATGTAAACCAAACAAATTTAAATACTAGTAGTTTGACTCACACAAACCTTTTCAATTCTATGAGCGTTCTTTGTAGAGAATTTCTTAAGCCAGGTATTATAACTCACCCTACTACCAGTACATACCGTGTGATATTAAAACAGTATGATTTTACAGAATACAATGGGCATTGAAGTAACAAATTCTCTATGTACAAAGCTCCTTTGTAAGGAAGCATGCATTTTAAAAGAGGAGAATGGGAATCAGGAGAAGAAGGTAAGTTTCTTTGGCATAATCCAGAAATGTATGCAGCTTGGTGGCTACCTCTGCTTACAAGGATATTAGCTAGTAGTCAGTTTCTGAGTCAACTGATTCACTTGCATTTAAGTGCATCATAGCTGACATAATAACCTCAACTGGTATTTTTTTAATCTTTATTATTGAAAATATTACAGATATCCCCCATTGACCCCTTCTAGCTCACCCTGCCATCCATGCCAGGCCTTCACCACATTATTGTCTATATCCATGGGTCAACTAATTTTTTAAACTTTTAATTTTGAAATTAGTGGACATGGGAAAAGTTGGGTTTTTGGTCAGTAGCTCCTGAAGTAATATTAAATTTATTCACCTGAATTTAAAGATCATCTAGTCTTTTATTGGTTGGAGAGAAAGCCAGAAAAGATAGTTTGTTTTTCCCTTCCTCTCTGCCTCTCTAAATAGCTCTCTTGCTCCAGCCTTACACTCAACTAGACTTCCCTAAGACACAAGCCTGATTCAGGATGTTCCCATCAGGGGAGTCATGGGCATGAGAGCCAGTATCCTCCTGATGCATTATATTAATCCTGTGGGGACTTAGCTGAATTCCTTCTTCTTTTCCCCACTTGGTCCCAGTTTCTAAGTATTTTACTATTGAAATCTTTTGTTTCCATTAACTTTGTGCCCCTGTTCTCACAAAGGCTGTTTGATGCTCCTGCTCCCTTTGAAAATGAATTGTTATTACAGGCTAGCCTGCCTATTAAAAAGTTTGGATCTACCCATTTATCTCTTTAAATACATTTTTTCCTAAGGAAGATATTCTCAAAACCTAGGTGCTTATTTAATAAATGCTTGTTAAATAAAGTATAGAGTAAAAATGTCCAACTACAACATTTCATCATTGCATTGAATGTAATTGTTGATTGACCCTCCGTTAGGTGGGATTTTCCTAAGAGCTATCAAAGATAGTATCTGAAATAATTTTTTCTTGGTTCTAAATACATCAAAATATGTATTTGCCTATGCTCAGGTAGTGATTTAATGTTCACAGTTCAAATTTAGACAGGGCTTTAGTTTGTGAGGATTTAATCAGGGATGGGGAACCTTTTTCTGCTAAGGACCATTTGCATATTTATAACAGCATTCACGGGCCATACAGACTTACCAACTTAAAAATTAGCCTGCTATATTTGGTCAGGCATTTAACTCACCCCTAATGCCTTGCAGGGCCAGACCAAATGATCTTGAGTGCCTTATACAGCCCCCTGGCCGGATGTTCCCCATCTCTGATTTAAGTGAAACATAAGGGTTTAATGGAGTAAATAACTATAAATGTTTAGTCATATTGCATTATATAAACATCTTAAAACAGTTCTTTTCCTAAGTGGTTTAAAAGATATAGTAAGTTAATTATGTAGTTAGGGGAAATTTATTGGACTAATTGTTAGTTCTGCACATAGCATTTTTAAAATATGGTTTTATTTTTTAATATATATATTTTTTGTTGATTTTAGAGAAGAAGGGAAAGGGAGAGAGTGGTTGAAACATCAATGATGAGAGGATCATCAACTGGCTGCCTCCCACACGCCCCGTACTGGGGATAGAGCCCACAACAGGGGCATGTGCCCTGACTGGGAATTGAACCATGACCTCCTGGTTCATAGGTCAATGCTCAACTATTGAGCCACACAGGCTGCACATACAGTATTTTTAACTTGAGAAAAATAATTTCCATCTATTTTTTAGTTCCTAAGAGTTACATTACAACATAAAGAAGTTAGTAAATGGATGTGACAAAAGTATTTGGGGAATATTAATTTAAATATACTTTGTAATTCCTTTTATGAGAGCCTCTTACTAAAAGCATCCCACAAAAAAATTGATTAGCTTAATTCTAACCAGCCCTTTTTAAAACCATACAGGGGTAAGTTAAAAATTAACAACAGTACTGGGTGTTCAGAGTTTGATTGTTCAGATAAGTGTATCCAGACTTTGCTTTTCCATTTGTTTTTTGGCATTTCCTTGTTCTTTAGCATGGAAATAGAAAATCCCAATGAATCTCTTTACAGCCCTTTCACTGATTCATAAAATTTTTTGAGAGGCATTAGTGAAATTATACAAAAGAGGTTTGGATTTATCTGCCCATTTTAATTGTCCACATTGTTCTTGTTTGCTTTATCACTCTGAGCAATAGGCATTAGCTCAAGACAATTACTGGAACCATTTGACTACTGTTACTGATAGACTAAAACCACTTACCATTTCATAAAATTTTTAAGGAAACTTTAGGAGTGATACTAACTTTCCTTTATATTTTTGTTTCTTGAGAAAAGTTACTGTCCACTTGAAGATTTAGTCATCTTTGGATGCTTTCCACAGAAAGTTTGTTTTCCTCTGCATATGAATGAAGAATGAAGCAGCATTATGAATAAGGTACACATTTTAGGCATCTATGATTGATTATGTTAAAAGGAGCAGCAGCACCTGTTTGCTTTGAACCCTTTCTATAACATCAGGGCTTATAGGCTCCAGATTTCTTGGCACTGAAAAAAGAAGTTGAAGTGGGTAAATGAAGGTTTGCCTCAAGAGTCTAGTCATAGTGGTGAACTCTTGAGTGCTTGTGAGAAGATTTGATGGGCTTTGCAGAAGTGATGAGCCCAGCTTTTATCTGGGGCCACATAGTAATTTAGTCATTGGGGATCCAAAGGCATTGTGTGAATTGGGAAGCCTGGAATATGTCAGAAAGACATTGAGATTGGCTTCTAACACTCTCCATACTCGAGGTGGGAGAATAGGCTACATTCTGCCAATTCCAGAATCAGCCAATCCTTGAGCTTTGACACTGTGCAAAATCATGACCTTCTGTCTATGAGGATAGCTGAACTCAGCATATAATTATAAATTAATAGCTACAATTTTAGGAAGTGCAGTGTGTGGGGAGGGGAAATTGTTTTTCACAAACTATTTGTCATCATGGCCCTTGCCGTGATGGGGTCTTGACATGAGGAGGAATAAGTTATAAACATTTTTCTTTCTGGTAGTGAGCAAGTACTATATCTAGTAGGGCATTTTGAAATGGTTTGTTATTGCAAGTACTTTCTCGGGATTATTTATTTCTTAAACTGAGTTAATGGTTTTGAAGATATTTTTGAAGTAAGAAATCACATTTATGGATATGGGTTTTGATAAACTGGGTTTCTGATTTCCATGATGAGCAAAGGAAATGAAATACCAACTCACATGGACTCTTAGAGCCTGACTATCACTTAGCATATTGAAAGTATTTTTTTCCTTAAGACTAGTAGCTGGTAAAGGGAAGATTTATTTTTATCAGCAAGTTTACAGAAAGCAGAGACAAGTGTTGCTGGAAATCTTTGGTATGGCACCAGCTCCTAAATTCCATGTTTAACCCTATGGAATCCATTCTTCATGTAGCAGCTAAAATAATTTTGAGTAAATTGGATGATGTCATTCCTCTGCTTATAACGTGTATTGCTTTCCAGTGTGCTGAGAGTAAAATCCAAACTTCTTAATGAAGATCTATTGGCTTTCTGCTCTCTTCTTTCATAGTACTCTAGCTATAGCCTTGTTAGACTTTCTTTTTGTGCCTTCAAAAATGTCAAGCTTGTTCCTATCTCAGATCTTTTGGAATTACAGTTTCTGCCCTATAGTTCATTTCAGTCGTTTCAATGACTGGCTTATTCTCTGGACCAAACACATCCCCTTTTTATATACTCCTACTAGTATGTCTTCCTTAGCAGACTAAGCTCTATGAGATCAAGATGTTTAGGTGAAGGGGAGGAGAAAATAGGGCAGAAGAGAGCCCTAAGGAACCTGAACATTTCTGATTGAGAGGGAGCCATCATCAAGGAAGTTCCCAATGGAAAATAGGGATCTTATAAAGAAGGGCAAAGGCAACCTTCTGATAAGCTTTGTCACTAACCAGTACCACAGACTGTACCCACTGTCCTCATTCTTCCCTTCACCTAGGAAAGTTTCTGTATATGAACTTTGACAAAAAGGTCATATAGTGGATACATGTTGTTTTTGTTTGCCCAGTACCCCATCTTTTTTGTAGTAAAAACCTCCAACTGGCATATGACCCAGTTGTACCAATTGTAGTACCTCACTCCCTTTCTAAGGCAGTGTGATTCTCAAACTTTAGTGTGCATCAGATCCACCTGGAGGGCTTGTTAAAATGTAGATTACCTGGCCTCACCCTTCTAATCCCATGATTATCTGATGTTGATCTGGGGAAACTGGTCTAAGGGATGGACATTTAATCAAGCTAGACTAATCTGAGTTCTTATCTGGGATTTTTCATACTGGAGGTAGGAAAAGAAGCTAGCTTCTTCTGGTCACAAAGCTGTAAGTAAGGACGTGAGGTCTGAACTGCCACGTACCCCTCCCATGCAGAGAAGCCAGTTCAAGAGAATAAATCTAACATAGGAGCAAAGTCAAGAGATGGAGAGCACTAGAGCCCTTGATTCAGTCATCCCTTAGGCCAGCGGTCGCCAACTGGTGGTCCGCAGACCACTGGAGGTCCACAAGGTCCGAAAGGTTGGTGACCGCTGCTCTAGGCCAAACCCACCACTGCCTTCCCACAGTATATGTGGCCCAATAAATTTCCCACCTAAAGTTAGTATTTTTAGTAGATCAGGCTTTCCTCTAATTGTAAATTTGCTCACAACCTCTTTCCATAGATAGTTATCTGAAAACTGTAGTCCAGGGGTGACAGATTTCTGGCCCAATGACCACTTTGACCCACAGATATGATGTTGCCAAACTTAAAATTGAATGCCTTTAGCATACACATCCCAGTTTTCAAATGTTCCTACTTCTTATCGTCTTACTAGAGGCCTGGTGCACAAATTCGTGCATGGGTGGGGTCCCTCAGGGTGGCCTATGGAGTTCAGGCCCCAGATTGCGCCCCCACCCTCACAGCCCCAGCTCACGCCCCCAGCCCCGCAGCCCCACCTGGCACTCCGCCTTGGCCTGGTGCCGCCCCCTCACCTGCTCCACCATCCCACCTGCAGGGTGATGTTCAGGCCTGGGCCCCCTACTCGGCTCCCTCTGCGCCTGGGAGCCGGACAGCAGCTGCGCTCTCCACCACTGCTGCTGGTCACCGTTTGCGGGACAATCAACGGGGCAGTCAGGCCCCTGCTTGCACCCACCTTGGCCTGGTGCCGCCTGCTCACCTGCTCCACCATCCTGCCGCGGTCCCGCTCTCGTCGGAGCCCATGAGGGCCGGCAGCACCTCCACTGCCGCCCTGCTGCCAGCGCCATGTAGCTGACTCCCACCATGTTCTGCACCGCCCCCTGGTGGTCAGCACATGTCATAGCAAGCAGTCGGTCTTCCGGTCGAACAACCGCCCAAGGGGAAAATTTGCATATTAGGCTTTTATTATGTAGGATACCAAAGCTCTTCTAGTATAAGGTTTGCTGCCCCTCAAGCCTCAGTCCAGGCCTGTCTCTACATCTGTTCAGGCCTCACTTCTTGTCTCTGGAGTAGCTGACCAGACTCTACCTATCCATCTGGGGATTAGAGCCTTTTCCTCCAATAGCCCTTGATCATTTTATGAGCAAATACTGTTGCTTAAGGGTTGCCTTTTTTTTCCTTTTGACTTTATTGAAGTTAGACCCTCTCCCTACCTCAGGAAGCCTAGTGGCCTGGGGAAACTGCCACACAGACATATGCTGTGTGTTTCAAGCCAAGAGTTTCTAGTGTTTGAGTATTTAGCCAGTACCTTAAGAGTGGCCTAGTGACTATAAATCAGTTCCAACTTTTAAAGTAATCATTTTAAGCTCAGCCAGCAGTGTAGCATAGCGTGGACTTTAGAGTTCAACTGCCTGGCTTCAAATCTTTATGCTACAAAGTAACCAGGTGATCTTAGGCAAGTTATTTAACCTGTTTCAGTTTTCTCATCTGTAAAATGGCAATAATAGTCCCTACTTCATAGTGTGGTTATGTGGATTAGAACCATGTCAAGTGCTTAAACTAGCAACTGGTAAATAATCAGCATTTGATATTAGCTATTTTTCTTCCACCCAGAGCATATAGTGTCTGGTGTTCAGAGGTGTTTGTTAATGATGTGAAGAAAAACAAGACAACCCAGTCCAGTCATTTGTGAGGTGTTAGCTGTGACGTGTCTGATTAAACTTGAATGTCAACTTTAAGAAGTCCATAGTGACCTTTAGTAATTGCATATCTTCCCAGAGGAAGGACTGTATTACATTTTGTCATTTGACAGTTGACTTTGTGCAGTGGAGGCAATTCATAGATTTCTAACTTAGAAGTGAATTTTTCAAGCCCCCAGATGAGGCTCCTTGTTTGTGGACTCACCCTGTTGGGCAGTAGTGAACTTTGCACCAGGTTTCCAGGAGCTGTGCTAACCCAAGCAGAAAGACACTTTCTAGCGTTGGAGAGCTACCTCTGGGGACAGGGGTGAGGATCCCATTTGCTACATGGTTTTCAGAATCCAGGTACCTCTCATTTATTACTGCATTAGTGTGATGGTGCTAAGGACATAAGGAAACAGTTGTTGAAAAGGCACACTGTTAGCTTTAATTTTTAAACAAACGAGAAGTTGTCTATTCCCCATCATTTTAGAAGAAATAAACTTGGGAGTAACTCCAGAAAAAAGTGTCTGGATTTTATTCCTTTGTAGTCACAGGCTAGAGTTTTCTAAAACCTCCTAGTGCTGTTCTTCAGTTGCTGGGAATTGCCCACCTGGACCTCAGCCAAGTCTTGGGTTGGTGTTGGCCCTTTAGGGTCCTGTCTTTGCTGTCAGGTCCTGGCTTTTTGCATGAATGACGATAGAGGTCTTGGAAACACTCCCATTCTGACTTGAAAGATAAGGAATAGGGAATCCTGCCAACACATGGGAGAACTGATAGGGAGTAGCACACTGCTGAAAGCCAGCCAGCCAGCCCAAGGGCCTGTGATCAGTGAGAGGCAGAGGTAGACTTTCCGTTGTCAAGGGCCTGTTCAGGTCATGTTACACAGTTGCTACTTCCTAACAACTGAGTTCCTCTGTGTGGCACAGAATGCAGACTTGCCCCAAATGAGGATTATTTGCTCTCTGGGTATCCTGGGCTACTGTCGGGGCCCCTGATTGAGGAAACCTATCATTTCTGGTTAAGTTTTGGCAAAAAGTACAGAGTTATATTTCTGTTGCCTCATTTTGGAGATGAAAACCCACCAACAGACTTGACCAGAGTTAGAATTCGAACTGTTGACAGCAGGAAAGAGAGTAATCTAGTCCAAATGACTAGTTTTTAGAGGGTTTGTGATTTTCCTAAGGTTACTCTGAAAATCAGTCAGTAGCAAAGCAGGGACAACAATTCAAGTCTCCTTATTTTTAGGCCAAAAGTCTCCACCTGACCAGCTGCCTATCCAGGGCAGATGTGCTGGAAAAGTCTTTAAGAGAAGTAACCAGAAATGGCTCAAAGAGACACAGTGAGAAGCCCATAATGGAATTTTCACCTTCAAAGGCCTCTGCGCAGGATATGGTGTCAGACACCCAATATGGTCACCCTCCACTCTCCTCCACATACATGTTTTCACAGACTATCTCAAGCTGCAGCTGGGATAAAGGAGACAAAATCCACTGATTTCTCTTATCAGCCAGACTGCAGCCAGGGCAGCAGACAGAGGTAAAGGTAACGTAGGCTAATTAATGAAGCCCAGCAAGAAAACAGCAACAAACACTGACAAGGAAACTGTCTGACTAAACTTTAAAATACAAGCAGAAGCACCTAAAATAAAGGTTGAAATAAAGCTTTTTATAAACTATTTTGCAAATTATATTTTGTATCTATGGCCAGTACTGCTTTTATCCAGCAGCAGGTAGAGTTCTTCTAATATGTGGGGAAGCCACTAAATGCTGTCCTCTCAGCAGCCTGGCTCTAGTCACCTCTGACCCTGCCATGCCCAGTCACCTAGGAACAAACTGGTCTCCCAGCACCCAGGCTTTGGAGGAGATAGAGCTTGCAAAGGGCTGCTCTATGGAGAGCATTCTTTTGTCTAGTTCTAACAAAATGAGAAAAAAAAACTTCGTAGCATTTCTGCTGTGACAGTACTAAGTGCAAAGGAGGAGCTTGAATGAGGGTTTTCTGCTCTTCTTTCCCTAATGAGAAAATGCCTATAACCCATTGCTTCATTCAGTGTCAGTCATAGGAAGCTGGTTGACTGTACATTAATAGATTAACCCACCCAGCCACTGACAGATGCTCAGAAGTGTTTGCTAAATACCGCAGTGCTGGAAGATTGGGAAAGTTGTCTACGGTCCTTCTCTTAAAAGAAATTGCATTCATGTATTTGAGGAGTCACATGTTCATAGATGACTATTTTTACTGTGTCCATGATTTTTCTAGGGAAATGGTTAAATTGAAGTATGCTGTCATGAGATTGTGAATGGTAAAATCTGGTGTTGGTTACTGAACTTGAGTTCTCATTTTAACCGTCCCAGAAGTTGCAAATGCAGATGCTTTTAGAGACCAGAAAGATAATATAAGTATTTAAAGTAGCCTCTACTCAGCTCCAACTGATTGTTGCCTTATTGCCTTATGGTAATGAGGCCCCATGTTGCCAGATTTTTTTTTTTTTAATTAGAAGTCAGAAACCAGACTTATTTGTGAAATCTCCCCATTTTTAAATGTTGTTAACTTATTCTAAAATTTTTTTAAATATCATGTTGTTCAAATAAAACATACCTGGGTCATATGGTTTCTGATCCAAACTTTCTGCCCTGCCTAAGAATTCAAGCAACACATATTTTACTGAAATACTAGTAGATGTTGCATGTTCTCTTTTAAGTATAAGTTTTATTACTTAAATATCTCTTTTCTCTTAACTGAAAAAAAATTAAAACATATAAAATATGCCAAGAATTACCATCCTGTTTCTAAGAAAAATGCTGTCAGTAAATAAATGTACCTCAGAATGAAGTACAGAAGATTTTTTAAATAATTCCCAATGGTTTCAATCTGACGGCACACCCCCCCCCCCCTTCCCCCGCCCCAACTTCATGGCACAGAAAGAGCCACACAGGTCCCCTTCTGTTAGGCCTCGGCATCCCCATTCCTTACTGGTGGAGACTGATTTCCTACAGATGGATCCCAATGAAAGTTATCTCACTAAATAGACATGTTTGCTTTTTTAAAATTGGACAGATACAAAGGGAGTTAAAACAAAGTGTAAGAAGTAAGATAGTGAGTGTCTCTGTGCAACCCCAGAAGCCTTGAAGCCTGAGGTGCAGACCATCCTGAGGGTCCTTCCAGCCCTGGGAGCTGAGACCGTGCTGACATTTGAAAAGCAGTTTGGCCTTTGGCAGCATACAGATTTACCTCCCGATCAGTATGGGTTAAAGCAAAGGTTACAGGTGGTTGGTTGGTGGTTTTTTGAAAAGCCAACTATGATCCCATCATTGTATTTCTAAGTAAAATGTAAACTGTTCATACATTCTCTTAAACATCACAGTGAAAAACAAGTACCCGTATATGTGATAGGGCAGGCGGAGGGCTCCACCTGCTCTGTCCTTGGCAAAGGACCTTGGCCACACAGGTGAAAATGTAGGCTTGGCTTCTTCACGGATACTCATGTCGTGCCATCCCACTGGAGCACCGGTGGACCCCAAAGGCAGGGCAGGGGGTGGGGATCAGTTTTGAAATGTTTCCAGGAGCTCTGTCCAGCTGTCTGTCTGCCAGCTTGGGAGTGCTGCGGCAAACTACAGGGACACTGATGAGACCACGGCTCTGCTTACATTCTCTAGAGAAGACTTGGCTTGGAGTGTGGCTGCCTGGATTCGAAAATGTGTCCTTGACTCCATGGAGTAATTCTTGTAGTTTTGCCTGGAAGAGACCAGAGAATCAGACACATGAGGCTGCTGTAGAAAGTGCTTTTTCTTCCGTCTGACCTGTGGGAGCCCACCAGCCAACGAAGAATTGTGGAGGTCTAAACCCCTGTCTCTGTCTAGAGAAAGTTGGGTGGTCTGCCAATAGGGATTAGCAGAAAGGCTGAGTAACCCCTCACCCAGACATCATGCCCTCTGGAACTCTCTTGCCCCTGATCGGTCCCTAGACTTGAGGTGTCAAGAGGTAGATCTATGGGCTGGAACGTAGGGGACCAGGGTCTTCACACAGCCCTGTGGCTGACTTGAGTGTGATCCTGGGCAACTCACTTACTGCTTCTGGGATTCTAATTCTTCATTGGTGAATTGAGAAGGAAGCCTTCCCACCCTAGGTGAGAGCTGGGCTCCTGGGGACGAGGACCCAGGCTCTGGACTGCCTTACTGCACTTGCCAGTACCCTCCCTCACTGTTGCCTGGGCTCTGCCCACAGCCAGGGCTAATCAAGCCTTACTTGGCAGTTTCCAAGAGTTTGACAGCCTCTTCGTTTCTGCCTTGCTCCATAAACAGCAGAGCCAGCTCCAGCAGGGCATTTGGGATCAAGTAGTGGTCATATTTAATCTTCTTTTCGCTGTGGGAAAGAAGAGGACATGGCTTATAGGCTCGCCCTTGAAACGTCCTTCAGGCTTCTCGCAGGCCTTCCCCAAATGGGAGGATCCAACGCATGCCCTCAAGTGGGGTTTCCAGCTCTGAATTCTAATTTGGGAAGGTTCCCACTACCTAGCCCTAGGAAGGTTTAGGATCCACAGTAGATAGAGCCTTCTAGACCTCTGCACCTGGGACCCAACTCCCTAACAACCTATGGCTCATGTCATATCATTGGCCACTTCCACCTCAGTCCCCAACCCTTTTTTTCCTGGTTGAATTATTATTTTGGGAAGTGTCCTGTCTTCACTCTGGCCCCTCTAACCTACCCACCATGCTATCCCAGAGCTATCCTTTTAGAACCCAGATCTGCCCTGCTTGGTATCCTTCCTCACTCTCTTCTGTCTACAGGATAAAGTTAAGTCTTGTAAGCAAAACAGCCAGGCCCTTTGCAGTCTAGGTGCGCCCCCCTCCCCTTATTTCATCTGCAACCCTTTCCCTCTATAATTTCACCCAGGCAGGAAAAGCCTAATCACTGTCCCTCCAACCTCAGGCATATCTGTGCCAAGCATTTGCACATGCTGTCCCTACTCCACTTAAAACTCCTCCTTCATTGCTTTCTCTGCCCATAAACTTCACAATTTAACTGGCATCCTTGGAAAACCTTTCCTGGTAATCTTGAATTAGGTTTAGGTCCCTCCTCAGGACACCTGCTGTCTTTTCCGCTTCCCTGTGCCACAGCCTGGATCATATCAGATTGAGTTGCCTGTAGCTGTTGATCTGTAACATTTGTAATCCACAAGAGCAAGGGCACGGTTGGTGAATTACAAACTCCAGGGGCACCATTAACACAAAACTCAGTGTGGATAGGCTCCTGTAGTTGAGCAGTCTGGCAGCCCTGCCAGATGAGGTCTGAATGATCTGTGCCTTGCTAGGCCCTGGCACAGAGCAGACACTAGTATACATGTAGTGCCTAGGGGGAGGCAGTCCTGAAAATTCTACCCAGGAGAACCAGGCCACAGTAGCCATCTGGATTGGGAGCAGCCACAGAGGCACTTACTTGGCAGAGATGCTCCTGAAATTCTCCTCAGCCTCCTGGACACGGCCCAGGTATTTCAGACACAGGCCTTTCAGCAGCTTCACCAAGCACTCATCATCCACTGAGTACTCATTTTCTGAGAACAGGGCAGTGAGAGGAGAAAACAGGCTTGTTCATTTCTCCAACAGCCACTCATGGAGTCCCTACTCTATGCTGGGCCCTGAGGACACAGAGGTGACTCACACATGGTCCCTGTCCTCAGGGAGCTCACATCTGGGAAGGAAAGACATACTGAGACGAGGACAATACAGTGGAATCAAGGCTGCTTGATGGAGGCCCAGGGGCTGTGGGAGCCCATCGGAGGCCTTAACTCAACCTGGGGGACAAGAGACAGCTTGGAGGAGTTCTCGTTGAAGCTCAGTCTAGAAAGGCACATCCCCAATAAGGGGTGTGCAGGAGACAGCTGATCAATGTTTCTCTCTCATCGATGTTTCTAACTCTCTATCCCTCTCCCTTTCTCTCTGTAAAAAATCAATAAAACATATTTTTTTTAAAAGAAAGGCAAAGGTCAGTTACCAGGGTAGAGAAAGGAGGACGGACATTTTTGGTAGAGGAAAATTTCAACTGCAAGTCCTGTGGTCTGACCCAGCCTGGCAGATTCAAGGGCCTGGGGTAGTCACCTGGGCCCTTTTCCAGCATTTCTTCAGCCTTGGTGATAATCTCAAGTATCCCATCTGTGAGTTCGGGCTGCTTCCCAATCACAGCGTAGCCATTCCAAATGTACATCATTTCCTGAAGGTAGGGGAGCAAGTCAGTCCTAGGTTTCTTCAATGGGGTCTCAGTTTCCCCATCTGTAAAATGGGCAGCTCAGATCAGAGGATCACTAAAGGCCCCTCTAAGCTTCTAAATATTGGAGAAATAATTTACCTCAGCACTTCAGTATTTCCAAGAGTTTAAGACTGTCACCTCTCCTGTTCCCCCCACAAGGCATTGGGCTTGAGTTACCATCACGAAAACTATGAAACACCCCGATTTCCTTTTTCTGCCTTGACTTCTAGGAAGCTCAGAATACTAACATGTTCATTCATAGTAATTTTGTTGCTTAGGTTAGCATTTTCTAAACTATCAAACCAAGTAATAGATGTGAAACTGATTTGTATATATAAAGTTCTAGAAAGACATTACTCTTATGGTTCTTGTTATGTTCTAGGGAGGAAATTTAAGTTTAGACCAGTGTTTCTGAAGATCATAATATGGTCCCAAGTTAGCAAATGTTTCATTAAAAAAAAAAAATCCAGGGCCAAATGAGTTAGGAAAAAACGTATTCAAGCTTCTTGAGACTTACCCTGCTGATTGGTATATAAAAGCGCCAAGGTCTACATTATATACACTTTGTTTAGAACAGTCTTACCTAATATATTTCAGAAATCATTTTACGCATAAATGGTATTTTCCAGATTATAATTTGGGAAATTCTCTCCTAAATTTTTGGTATAGGTGCTTCCCCAACCCTTCCTTACAACACCTCTCCCCTCCCCATTTGATGACAATAGTTTTACTTTATAAAATATTTCTAAATAGAGATAGTCAGGATACAAGTTCTAAATACCTTCTATAAATATTGAATGCTTTGATTTATAAAGTAACATTTTATTAGCTGATTCTCATAACTGTTCTATGAAATGGGCAAAGTATATGCTACCCCATTTTATATTAAGGAAGGGGGACCCTACCCAAGGTCACACATTAGTGAATAGTAGATCCAGGACCAATAAAAGGTCTCTGAGGACTTTTTCTACTTCTCTGATGCCTGCTAAAATCATGCATGGAATTAGCATCATAATGATTCAGAACATGGGCTCAGAAACCAGACTATTTGGGTTCAAATCCTGACTCTAACTCACTAGCTGTGCAACCTGGACAAGTTATTTTATCTTTCTACTTATATCTTGTCTACTTATTAGATATCTTTCTACTTTTATTATCTATTAGGACTTAGTATCCCCATCTGTAAAATGGGAATACCACCAGCACCTACTCAGAGGGTTATTGTGAGGCTCAAATGAGGCCATGGGCCATGGGTGTGAACCTTGAACACAGCTATTAATAACAATGTCGGCTATTATTATTTCAGAGCTGACTATAACACAATCCCAGGGCCCAGGGCTCAGAAAAGCTCAGTCCAGTGATGGGGAACAGTGTAAACAACAATCACGTGACAAGACTGAAACAAGCAGGGTATGAGCACAAACAGCCTCTGCCTGGGGACAGGGTGTGGGCTGTCTGTGAGGGCTGCTCACTTGTCGCCCCACCCCCCAGCCACCAGCACTTCCTCAGAGGCAGGGTTTGCTCAAACTCCTCTGTCCCCTATCCCAGGTGAATTGTGAAATCCTTTCCAGGCCCCTGAGGCATGAAGGTCTTTCTCCTTCATCCACTTCCTCTGGGCCTGTGGTTGTACCCCTGGCTCTCAACTAATCTCTATAATCCCAAACAAATGCAATCCCAAAAGATCCTCCTACCCACCAGAGCAGGGATTGGCAATGAGATGGGTGTGGGAGCAAGGTAGCGCCTGGACTTCCGGATGGCAAACTTCTCTGTGGGTAGAGATTTCCCAGCGATCTTGAGTTTCAGGCCTGGCACAGCCCTGCAAGAGAGATGAGGGTGGAGAGAAAACCAAGATGGCGGCATAGGTAAACACCGGAGATTGCTGCCTTGCACAACCACTTCAAAAATACAACTAAAAGATGGAACAGACATCATCCAGAACCACAGGAAGGCTGGCTGAGTGGAAATTCTACAACTAGAAGGCAAGAGAAAAGCATACCGAGACTCAGAGGAGGTGCGGTGCGGAAGTAAAATACAAAGGTGCGGAGGTGCATGCGGAGAGGGCTGGCAGCTGAGGACACGATTGTTTTTTTCAGTCGGGCGGGAGTCTCAAGCTCTGAGCTCCAGTTCCAGGCGAGTCTCTGGGGACCCAGACTCATACAGGAGAAACGGGACTGTCTGGCATCAGTCAGAACTCGAGGGCAGCTTTCTCTCAGAGGCACTCGCAGCAATTGCCAGGGCCTCTGAGGGCAGGACTGAGAGCAGCCATACTGCTTGCTCCGCCTGCCCTGGTGATCCCCTGGGACCCCCGCCCCGCCCAAGCCGTGCACGGAGGCTTTTGCATATGAAAGGCCCGGCCCTTTGTAATCTGAAAATTACTTAACAAACTGCAGCTGGCCCAAGGCCCCCTGGCAACTTGCATTGCTTTACAGCTGGCTTCTGCTGGGTAGCCTCAGGCAGAGGCTAGATTAGCACCTCCTTAGATCCAAGAGCCAGTATACCCAGTGGTCAGAGTGGGACCATCCAATTACAACTCCTCAGATCCATAAGGGACAGACTCAGTGGGCACCAAAGCCCCACTGAAGCAAGTCTTGCCCCATAAGGGTGTCTTCAGCACAGAAGTTCTCCCACCGTAGACACAGCTGATTCTCACAGCCAATTGGCCTGGAGGTCAATTCCTCCCAGTGTTACCTACAACAATCAAGGCTTAACTACAACAAGACTGTGCACAAAGCCCACAAGGGAGTGCACCAAGAGTGTCCACCTCAGGTAATTGGAGAGGCTGAGCCATAGGACACCTAGCACAGAAAGCCACTCTATGACACAGTGAAGCATAAAAAATGCCGAGACAAAGAAACAGATACAAATGACAGAAATGGAGGAAAGTAAACTACTGGATATAGAGTTCAAAACCACACTTTTAAGGTTTTTCAAGAATTTTCTAGAAATCGCCGATAAACTTAATGAGACCCTCAAGAAATCTAGTGAGACCCTTGATGTTGTGATAAAGGACCAACTAGAAATTAAGCATACACTGACTGAAATAAAGAATATTATACAGACTCCCAACAGCAGACCGGAGGATCGCAAGAATCAAGTCAAAGATTTGAAATACGAAGAAGCAAAAAACACCCAACCGGAAAAGCAAAATGAAAAAAGAATCCAAAAATATGAAGATAGTGTAAAGAGCCTCTGGGACAGCCTCAAGCATACCAACATCCGAATTATAGGGGTGCCAGAAGAAGAGAGAGAGCAAGATATTGAAAACCTATTTGAAGAAATAATGACAGAAAACTTCCCCTACCTGGTGAAAGAAATAGACTTCCAAGTCCAGGAAGTGCAGAGAACCCCAAACAAAAGGAATCCAAAGAGGACCACACCAAGACACATCATAATTAAAATGCCAAGAGCAAAAGACAAAGAGAGAATCTTAAAAGCAGCGAGAGAAAGACAGTCAATTACCTACAAGGGAGTACCCATACGACTGTCAGCTGATTTCTCAACAGAAACTTTGCAGGCCAGAAGGGAGTGGCAAGAAATATTCAAGTGATGAATACCAAGAACCTACAACCAAGATTACTTTATCCAGCAAAGCTATCATTCAGATTTGAAGGTCAGATAAAGAGCTTCACAGATAAGGAAAAGCTAAAGGGGTTCCTCACCACCAAACCAGTAATATATGAAATGCTGAAAGGTATCTTTTAAGAAGAGGAAGAAGAAGAAAAAGGTAAAGATACAAATTATGAACAACAAATGCACATCCATCAACAAGTGAATCTAAAAATCAAGTGAATAATCTGATGATCAGAATAAACTGGTGAATATTATAGAATCAGGGGAATAAAAAGGGAGTGGACTGTCTATTCTTGAGGGGGGAGGGGGCGTGGGGGATGGGGGAAGAGACTGGACAAAAATCATGCACCTATGAATGAGGACAGTGGTGGGGGGGGGTGAGGGTGGAGGGTGGGAGGGGAACCAGGTGGAGGGGAGCTATGGGGGGAAAAAAGAGGAACAACTGTAATAATCTGAACAATAAAGATTTAATTTAAAAAAAAAAAAAGAGAGATGAGGGTGGAGGAGGGTGAGAAAAAGCAACAGAGAACTGCGAGTCCCCAGACTGCCAAGCGGCTGCTTGGCACCTCTCTGGGCCTCAGTTTCCCCGTCTATATTATGATAGTGTTGGACTCACAGCCTACATCTTGTTTCACAGGCCTTGACCCAAGACCTGACCACTTCCTATGGGTAGGCAAAGGGCTCCTTCACACCAGCTGGCAGAGGAGAATATACACAAACGCCCAGGCCTGTTCCGCCTTCTAGCTGTCTCTTCTCCACTCCCAGGCCCCATTTCCGGAGGGGCCGACCCATTTCACAGGGGAGACTAAAATCCCCAGAAAGGGAGGGACTTGCCCAAGACCGCACATCTGGAAGTTTTCATTAGCTCTTGCCACAGGCAGTTGTGGCCTCCTCAGCTGTTTCCAAGGGCAGAGTAAAATGTGGTATGCAGCTAAGCCAAGCCTCCACATCTGGGGCCTCACCCACCCAGCTCCATCCCACCTTCTGATTTCTGCCACAGTCACGGGGTGTGGCTGTGACCCTCAAGCCTGAGCCGCCCAGGAAACAACTGGACCTAGTTGTGAGCTCCCCCACCAAACACCGCCCCTGCTTATTCACAGCAAAACTTCTCTGGGCCTGTTTTCTCCTTTCTAGAATGGAGATAATGATATGAAGGAGAGCAGAATTGTCACCCCACAACATGCCTCTTTGGCATAAGGATTATTTTAGGCTGGTTATTTTTAAGAAATGGCATACACAGGAAGAGCTCTTGAAAACCTAGAAGTTACCTTTTGTGAGAGACATTTCTATTTACAAGGGAGATCCCATCTGTTAGGGCACCTCCCTCTATCAGAAAGAGGGGGATGACTAAATCGAGAGATGCTCATCAGTGCAGAAGAAAATGACTTAATTATGCATCACAACCTTACCCTTGTTTACTGTGCTTTTCTGGTCACCCCACATACTGGCTCCCCACCCCCAACACCTTTAGTCTTCAGCTGAAGGTGGTATTTAAGGTGCTGGATTCAGCCATTTTGGTGAGTTGCTCAGTTTTCCTGGGTTTCCCTCCCCCACATACATAGGAGGCATGCATGTTATTTAACTTCTGTTTGTTTTTCTCCTGTTAATCTGTCTTTTATTATGGGGGGAGGAGAAGGGTTTCAGCCCCAAACCTAGAAGGATAGAGGGGAAAATTATCTTCCCCATTCTCAACTTGCAAGGCTGAGCCCTGCTCCAGACCCTTTGCAGAAAAAGCAAACACAGCAGCCCTAGCTGGTTTGGCTCAGTGGATAGAGTGTTGGCCTGCGGACTCAAGGGTCCCAGGTTTGATTCCGGTCAAGGGCATGTACCTGGGTTGCGGGCACATCCCCAATAGGGGGCGTGCAAGAGGCAGCTGAATCGATGTTTCTAACTCGCTATCCCTCTCCCTCTCCCTCTCCCTCTCTGTAAAAAAATCAATAAAATATATTTTTTTTAAAAAAGCAAACACAGCAGTTATAGGTAAGAATAAAAACAGCCACCCTTTAGTGGCTCCAGGCCCTACACCAGGCTATTTAAATATATTATCTATTTGATTTGCAAAACAGCCCTGCAAGGCAGAGGTTAGTCCCATTTTATGGATGCTGAGATTGTCTGAGGTGACACAGATAAATGGCAACAGCTGGATTTAATCCTGTTTGTTTTGATCCAACTCTTTGGCTCTCAGTGTGCTTCTCTGAGTGTTAGCAGGTTAACTCAGCCAAGGGTACGTCTCTCGACCTCAGTGTCCTACTGACCTGACGAAAGAGGCTCAATGGAAAGGATGTTGACAAAACCACTTTGGTGAAAGAAAGCCTCAAACAGACTCCAAGGGCTCTAATAAGCAGCGGCAGGAGGTGGTGGTGGAAGGGAATGGCGGGCATGTGGGGCAATCCTGGGGGAGGGTCCGGGCGCTCAGGCCAGGGATGCTGTCAGCTCAGGGTGGATAGACCCTGGCTGAAGCCTACAATGGAGGGGTGCAATGGTAGAACTCACCTAAACAACTCCACTTCGTCATCCCCAAACGGCTTGTAGTCGTCCTTCCCAAACATGCTGAGGTAGGCAGCCTTCATGTAGATGTAGGTGGCCTGTGAGAGGCAGGGCAAGAGTCAGGTGTGAGGAGCCCGCCTTCCCAGAGCAGCTGTGGAGGCTTGTGGAGCTGCAGACCACATCTTACTCTGCCCTTGGAAACAGCTGAGGAAGCCACAACCCACGTGGCAGTTCATTTGGCACAAATACCTCATTTGGCCCAGCATAGAAGCTAACCCAGGGGTGGGCAAACTTTTTGACTCGAGGGCCACAATGGGTTCTTAAACTGGACCGGAGGGCCGGAACAAAAGCATGGATGGAGTGTTTGTGTGAACTAATAGAAATTCAAAGTAAACATCATTACATAAAAGGGTACGCTCTTTTTTTTTTTTTTAGTTTTATTCATTTCAAACGGGCCGGATGCGGCCCGCGGGCCGTAGTTTGCCCACGGCTGATGCTAACATCATCCCCAGGCCCAGAGGAGAAACTGAGGGAGCTGAAGCAGCTTGAGAACTGGAGCTGGGGGTTAAATCCAGGACAGGCCCATACGAAAGCAGCTGCCACCCTCTCCACTCTGAAGCAATAGAGGAAGCGACTCAAGCAACCAGTGGACGCACAGGCAGTGCTGAGGCTAGGATGGAGATACGCAGGCCGGGCAGCAAGGGCTTCTGGGAAGCAATTACTTCTGACTGGGCCCCTGCAGGCCAACAGGAAGATTCACAGAGACCCTGAGGATGGACTTCCCAGGCAAGGGAAACAGCTGAGCAGAGCCTGTGTATAACCAAGATACAGATAGGTAGCATAAAGTATGGGATGCATAAATTCGGTGTGAGGCCAGAAGAGTGAGCAGGACCCTGGGCCACGGCTATCTGAACTGGTGGAACTGCCTACTGTGTGCTAGGTGCTCTACATACATCACCTCACGTGATCCCGAAGACAATGCCAGGGTAGGCACCCTCTGCTTCCTGGGACCTCAGAGCTGCTTGGGGCAGAGCTGGGAGTGACCCCAGCTTTGTGTGGCTTTAAGGGCCACTGGATCCACAGTCACTCCTGACAGGAAGGGGGCGGCTGTGCAGAACCCCCTTCCTCCGCCCAGGGATCCTGAAAGCTGCACTCCTTCCCCCTAAGTCCAGTGCCAGAAGAGCCTGGCTCTGTGCTGCCCTCCAGTGGCTGAGCCCTGAACCACAGCTCCTGCTACCCCAGCTGCTGCCAAGGAACTACCTGCCCACCTGCCATTAGCCCAGAAAGAAGTGTACTGGGTGGAGGAGGAACCTGAGCAGGACATCCTGGAGCCTAGTCTCTGGGGAAGGCGGAAAGCAGCTCCACCTGGCAGCCCCACCCATGCTGAAGCCCAGGGCTACTCCTAGTTCTACGCTAACCTCGGCACCTCAGTCTGCCCTTCACAAAATGCAGAAAAACTGTTTTTGTCGGGTGTGGTGAGAAGAATCACCCCTCACTGAAACCTGTTGCCCATCCCATCTTTAACTCCCTGGTGTCATCCTTCCCTTTTCCCTCTTCCCCATCCTGACTAGCACTGAGTCACTAAGTCTTCATGATTTTACCTTCCCTCCAGCTCTTGCATCCCACTGGCCTTGAGCTATCATTCACCTCCATTACTGCACCAGCCTCCACACTGCTCCCTGCTCCAGGCCACCAGAGATGTCTTTCTATTGTCCTAGTTTACATGGTGTCTTCTAACCCATCTCCCTGCATCCCCTCCCGCCCCCTGCAAGCCATTCCCCACACCATGCCAGTCAGATCTTTTTATGTCAAATTACATCAGCCCGTCCTTGAAATGTTCTTGTGATATCCCATCACACAGGATAAAACCCAAACCCCCTCTCTTGGCCTGCAAGGCCCCATCCAGTCTCCCCCAGTTTCCTCTCCAATTTCATCTCCCACTGTGTCCCCCTCCCTCACATCATTCTAACCACACTGGCCTTTGGGCCGTTTGCAGAATACATCAAAGGCACTCAGCTTCAGGTGGCGGTGCCCAGCAACCACAGGAGGGAGTTCTTAAAGCCCAAATCTAAACCACAGCATCAAGGGTTCCTTCACTGTCATACTAAAGCCTGAACAGCCACTCAGGGCCCTCCCTGACCTGCTCTTCTGGCTCCTCTTCTGCCAATTATTCCCCATCACCCCTTAAACTCACCCCAGGCCTTTGCCTGTGCCTTTCCTCTGCCTAAGATGTCATTGATCCTTCTCTGCCAGGCTTATCCGTTGGCTTTCTCTAAGAGGCTTCTATTCCCCCCAGTCAGCTCACCCACCTTGAGTCACCAGGAGGTAGGGTGGATGTGACACCCGTGGACATCAAGTTATTAAGGGATACATGGGGCACATTGACGGAAAACAGCAACCGCCTCCTCTGATGGGAGTTCTGTCTCCCCAGTTCC
Source organism: Myotis yumanensis (assembly GCF_028538775.1). Lineage (NCBI taxonomy): Eukaryota > Metazoa > Chordata > Mammalia > Chiroptera > Vespertilionidae > Myotis > Myotis yumanensis. The sequence continues at coordinate 35,648,328 of NW_027223753.1, forward strand.
TTAATACAGAAACTACAGGAATCTGTTTTCCCTGACCCCTGTAGTTTCTGTATTACTCTACCAGGGTCTGTGCAGTCAGCCCTTGTCTTCAAGAAGCTCCAGCAGCCCTGGCCGGTGTTTCTCAATGGTTAGAGCACCAACCCCTATACCAAAGACTCATGGGTTTGATTCTGAAACCTGGGTTGCAGGCTCAATCCCCACCCCAGTAGGGGCATGTGTGGGAGGCAACCAATCGATGTGTCATTCTCACATCAGTGTTTCTTCTCTCTCTCCCCCACTCCTCCTTCCTGCTGCTCTCACTGAAAATCAACGGAAAAAAGATCCTCCGGTGAGGATTAAAAAAAAGAAGCAGCAGCTACAGCCAGTGGCTTAATGGGGATAGTTTCTCCATAATCCCCTGCACTTCTACCCACAAGCCTTCACCTGGGGACACTGTGCCCCTTAGCAGCACCCTGACTTCCAGCCTTTGACCTTTCTGTTCTCTTGACTTGGGGTGTCCTTTACTTACTCCACTTCTACTCTAATTCCTCCTCCTTCAAACTCAGCTCAGATGTCTCCTCTTCCAGAGGCCTCCCCTGTCTTTGTGGCTGGGTGGCTGGCTTCCCAGGGCTACCTCTGAGCTCCCGTTTCCCTCATTGCTGCACGGCGTGCAGTCGTCACCACCTAGTTTCTAGCTGAGGGAAACGAAGGCTCCACAGGGCAGAGAGGGATGCCACAACCAAATCCCTAGAGCTGAGTTGGGGGACTCTGTGGTGGAAGGGCTGCAGAGTAGGAATGAATGAGGTCCCAGAACTGAGGGTGCTACGACCCCCACTTTCACAGGAAACCCTTCTGAGGAAAACACGACAGATGTGGGGGCTGACCACCCCAAAGTCACACAGCTGGATACCGAGCTGACCCAGCTAGACTTCCTGACACCTGGGAGGCCTGGGCCTCCCTCTGCTGCTCACAGCAGCTGTGTGCACCCCCACCCCCACTTCCCTGTGTAGGCAGACTCAGCTGTCCAGCTTACTCCACAGGAAGGCTTCTAGGTCACCTGTTCAAAAGGTTCCTAGAGTCTGTGCTCTTACTGGGAGTGGGAAGTGATGAGGAATGAATGCTGGACCCATAGGGCTGGGCTTGAGGAAGCACCTCTAGCAGCAGGGCAAGCTGGGCCTCCTCAGGAGACTTGAGGGACAAGGGAAAAGCAGAGGCCTTTGAGTCTCACAGAGCTGGCTTCAAACCCAGTCTGTCACCAACAGCTGTGTGAGCCAGGAAAGTCACACCCCCTCTTAGCCACAGCAGCCCTGGTGTGCCCAGCGGAGATAACTTCTGCCTTGCTGGGTGTGGTGTGGAGGAAATGGCAAGCGCTGGGCACATGGTGAGAGCTCAGTGACACCCTGCCCCTTCCCCAACCCCACCCGCCCCAGACCCAGGGAATTCCCTTTCGTTTGGTCCCCAGGCAGGGGTACCGAAGAAGGACTTCCATGCAGACGTGGGGAGGGATGAGAAATAGGGACTTAAAGGCTTTGAGACATGTGCTAAGTATTTACCAATGCCAGATTAGATGCTGATGATGATTCCAAAACTCTCTGTTCAGAATTCTGTGCTAGCATTACTATGGTAATAATGGCTAATGCTTATTTCACCACTTACCTTGATGTTATGTTTTCACCTATGGTGGGCACCTATTTTGCTTTGTTTTGCCTACAGGCATCGATTTAATCCCCCAAATGCTTCTTTTGGGGACAACACGCCATTTTTCTTCTGCAACCACCTCTCTTCTGCTCCCCATCCATCAGTCTTCCCACCCTCTGTTTCCAGGCATTAACATGCAATCTATGCAGACCAATGAGGCTGTATCGTGGGACTTGGGTTGAAACCAAAGGGATGACATGAGTTGGCAGCAGGCAACCCAGGGCCACCCTGCCTGTCACAGGGAGAGAACCTGCCTGTACAACAAAGATATATTGAAGAGAACACAGTACAGGTAGAAAAACTAAGCCCCGATGACACGATTTGAATTCCTGCATCCAGCCCTACCTGAAGTCAGTTTGCCTAGAATTTTCTGTTGTATGAACCAATAAGCCTCTGTGTTCTAGACCAGCAAAGTCCAATACAGTGGCCACTAGCCCATGTGACTTTTAAAATTTAAATTTGAAGTTAAATAAAATTGAAAACACCTGGTTTCCCAGTTGCACTAGGAACATTTCAGGTGCTCACTGTGCACACGTGGCTGGTGGCTACCGTGTGGATGGTGCAGGACAGAACATCCCCACCAGCGCAGAGGTCCTACCGGACAGCTCTCACCTAGGCAGTGCTAGCCATGTGTCTGTCCCGTGTGACTAAAACTCCTGACTGACACATTACAGTTCTGACGTTTCTCTGCTCCTCACCACCCTGGGGACATTGCGTTCCTTCCCACCCTGAGTCCTATTCGAAGTTATGGTTCTGTTTAAATTCCAGCTGGGACATCTGTGTTCAGTTAGGAGTTTGCCCTCGGTCTGGGGCCCATGGCCAATCTGGGTTGGTCCCCCAGGATCCCCCAGCACTTGATGTGAGCCCACCTTGGACCAGGAGTTCTCCTTGCTGAGCAGGTCGGCATAGAAGTAGGCCATCTTCCACTGGCCCTTGTAGGTGAAGCACCACATCAGCTCCCAGTAGCACATGTGGTGGAACTGCTTCCAGTGCTGCTGGGCCTCACAACACTCCTCGAAGCGCCGGACGGCCTGTGGGCACCTGCTGGTCGGCTTTCCAGTGCTCCTCGGCCATACCCACCCACCCTCTGCACCCACCCAACTCCACTGCAGGCCCAGCCTGCTCCAGTGCACATGGTCCACTGCTGTGCAGGAGACTGGCCTCCAGTCCTTATGATTCCCCCAAGTCTCACACGGCCTCAGGCCCAGTTCCTGCCTCTCTCTGGAGCTCTAGTCTTTCCATCACAAAGTGAAAGGACAGGATAGAGCTATCATGGAGGGAGAGCAGGTAGTGGAAAGTGTTAATGTTAAAGCAGTGTAATAGCATCTGTGCCTCAGAGCCAACTCCAAAGGTTTCCGTAGCTCCTACGGAGTGAGCTGGATCTAGGGCATCTGTCCTGCTGCCGGAGGAGTCACAGCCAGGGCAGCGGGAGATCCCAGGACTCCACACTGCGGAGTCCATCCTGGGCCTTGGCTTAGTGCTGGGGGCTCTGCCACGACTGTGGTCCTCCCCTCCGCAGCCCCTCCGATGGCTCCCTCCCTTCTATGGAGCCCTCACCCCTGGCATTCACCAGGTCCAGCCTGTCCCCACACCCTGAGTAAGTGGGTCTTCCCATGTCCCTGCCTTACACCAGCATCTCCCTCTCCAGGAGCGCTGCGTCCTAATCTCCCTGTGAGAACCCTCTTCTCCCCAGACTGCCTCAGAAGTGCCTCTCCCACCCCTGCTCTGCTGTGGGTTCTCTCTGGGCCCCCTCCCAGCTGGCCTTGTCCCTGAGTATATCTCTGTGCGTCTGACTTCCTGCTGGCCTGGGAGACCCCATTACTCACGGCGTCAACATTGCCTTTGATGGCTTCAATCCGCCCTGCAAAGAACAGGAAGATGGCGCCCTGCAAAGACACACGTGTGGGTCTGTGTGGCCCATGCAGCACACGTGGGCAGGGGTGTCTGGCAGGAGGTGGAGCTCACCTTAGGGTATCGCTTCAGGTAGGGCTTCAAGAGCTGCTCTGCCTCCTCGATGTTGACATTCCCGGTGCCTGAAGGAGGTGGGGGTACAACACATGTCACCGTCACCACGGGCTCCTGTGGTCCTCCCGGCAACCCACCAGGGGCTTCTCAAGGCCTCTGTTTCCCCCTCTGTGAAATGGGGGTAATATTCTTCTCTCTAGAGTGATGTGAGGATTAAATAAGATAGTGCAGATGTCGCCTCTAGCATATCACAGGGCTCAATAACTACGAGTCCATGCCCACTAAGGCTGTGCCCAGAACCCCAAGGAGCTGCCTACAGTGTCCTCACACCCTCTACAAGGTGGGCATGGGCATCCCCATTTCACAGATGAGAAAACTGAGGTTGGGACCTACTCAAACTATGAGGAAGTGAGTAGTCAACAGGCCCCAGGACAGTTGAGGCGGCTCTGCTGTTTGTGGTTTCAGTGCCCCATCCCCAGTCTCGGGCCCAGTCAGGGTGTGTAACCCCTCACCCTCTTGACCCCTGCCCTGAGAGCCAACCACACCCCAGAGGCCCTGCACTGGCCCCAAGGGCACTCCTACCGAGCACGAAGGTGAGGAAGGTGTGGTAGCACAGCAGCAGCATGACGCAGAGCACGGCGCGGAAGCTGTGCCCCGAGGCCCCCTCCGCCAGCTGCAGCAGCCCATAGTCCTGGGGACAAGAGGCCAGGTTGAAGCCAGCAAGGCCTGGGCTCCCCAAGCCCACCCTGGGGCCCACGGAGGGACAGGGGCCTGGAGGTGCTGCTGGAGCTGGGGTCAGGGTGGCGTACCCAGGAGGCCAGGTCAGCTGCTCCCAGGCTGTGCCACCCTGGGGAAGGGGCTGTCCCTCTCGGAATCTCAGCCACCTTCCTGTGGGAGCACACGCTGCTGCCAAGGCCACAGCGGAGGCTCGGGCGTAGGTGTCCCCACCTCCTCCACAGCCCCCCGCCCATTCTTCCCCTTTTTCACCTGTTTGGCTGGTGGTGGGTGCTGAGGCCCTGAGCAGCCCCAGGCCTGGTAAGGGGAGGAGGAATGACAAGGAGGCAAATACTCCTAACCCACAGGCCCAGGGCACAGATGGGACCATGAGGATTGTGGTCTGGGAAGGCTCCCTGGAGAAGGAGGCTCCAGAGCCTGGCTGGGGAGGAGCAGAAGCCAGACCCCACCCGTATGCCTGACGGCACTCTGCCCCTCAGTCTGTCCTCCATGTTCCTGTGCCTGCTAGTGTACAATCCGCCTCCCCTGCCTCACACCCTCCATGGCTCCCCTACTTCCAGGATAAAGACAGAGCCTGCGCTGGCGCCTCCATTCTGGCCTCGCCACCTCTCTTCCTGGCCAGGCAGGCTGCACAGCGAGCTTCGGCCGGCCGTTCTCAAGCTCTTCCCTCCCAGCATCAGCCTGAAATCCTACTTGTGACCCAAGGGCCTTCTTAAGAAAACAAACTGAAAGGGACTTTCAGAGCCTCCCACCAGTGTTTTCCCGCCCGGGGCATGGACCTCATGTGGCGACCATTTTCGAGGTCCGCGGACAGGCCTGAGGAAGCAGGGGGTCCCACGGGAGGTCTTCCCTTCTCAGTTCTCCATCTGTCCGCCTGACGGTGTCCAGGAGAACGCCTGGGCTCCATGCTGGGCCTGTTCAACATCGCTCTGGCTCTGAGCTCCCTTCCTCACGGAGGGAACGGCCTTGGCAGAGACTGGGTTTTCGTAAGATTGTTTGGTCCTCATAGTATTTACTGTTATGATTGTGTTCTGTGTAGCATATTTACTTTAAATAAATTTAAATAAAACATATGAGCCATTTTTCAGAAAAATAATATGTAACTAATAATACAGAGGTCCGTGCACATGGCAAAAATCAGCAAGGGCTAGAAAACGTTCAAATTTGAGAAACACTGACCTGGTTTATTTATTTTATTTTTACTTTTTAATATTTGTATTGATTTCAGAGAGGAAGGGAGAGGGAAAGAGAGATAGAAACATCAATGATGAGAGAGAATCATTGATTGGCTGCCTCCTGCACGCCCCCAACTGGGGATCGAGCCTGCAACCTGGGCATGTGCCCTTGACCAGAATCGAACCCAGAACTCTGCAGTTTGCAGGCTGACGCTCTATCCACTGAGCCAAACCGGGTCCGGCACTGACCTGGTTTTAAAAAAGCCCTTGTTTTACTGAAAAGAGGCTCAATGTCACAGGGAGAAGGGCATGCCTTCTAGGCTAAGCTCCTTCCCTCACGCGAAGCCTCCTCCGCCAGGGAGCCCTCCTTGATCTGCTACCTGGGTACTCAGGTTCCTGCCCTCAGTAAAGAGTCTGGTTTCCCCCCTCAAGGCCTAATGCATAATAGGACTTCTCTCGGGCATGTCCCAGACCAGAAGATAGTCCAGAGGAAGGGACTTGCTCTAGCTCTTCACCTGTCAGGAGACAAGCCCCAGGCCTCTGCACAGAGCTGCCTTTCACAGCCACCCTAGCCCCAGAGCCTCCACCCTGTGAGGGGACCAGGCAGGGCTCATGGCCCCACTTGACTGGAGAGTAGACTGAAGCCCAGAGAGGTCTGGGCCTTGTCTAGGGAACCCATACCGAGGGGGGCTGAGCCAGAACTGGCCCCTCGGCCCCACAGCCCCTCAGCCGCCTCTCATCTAGCTGAGTTCCAGTCCTGGAGCTGAGAGGGTCTAGGGTCCCAGAAAGCAGGCAGTTACCTTGTTTCCTGAAAACCCCACGAACTCCAGCAGCCTCAGGATCCTAGTAGGTAGCATGGACAGCGTCTGCAGGAACAGAAGCAGGTGGGCACGTGCAGGGGCAGCTGCTCCCAGCTGAGTCACCTTGGGCAAGTTACATTTCCTCTCTCTGCCTCCGTTTCTCATTTGTAAAATGGGAATAATAATAGCCCTTACCTCATGGGGGTGCTGTGCAGATGGATCAAATTAATCCATGTAAAGCCCATAGAAGGGACCTGCACTTAGCTATTGTCGTTACTATACTGAACCCCTACTTTGGACCAGGGGCTCTCACTGCATTTGATCCTCAGAACAGCCCAGCATAGAGGGCTCATTGACCCTTTTGACAGATGGGGACACTGAGGCACAGGTCAGTGACAGGACCTGTCCAAGGCCCCAAAGCTCATCAGAGGTGGAGGCAGTCCTTGAAGCCAGGACGGCCCGGCTATAACCTGCTAAAGCATCCACTGCACTTTGCAGCTGTGTTTCTCAGCTCTTGGCCCAGGATCCCAGCTCCCATTTTACATATGAGGAAACTGGAACTCAGAGTGGGGCCGGGACCCCTGCCCCAAGGCCTGCTCTTAGAACAGGCTTTGCCTGAAGTGGAGAGAGCTGCTCCCACCCCCTACCCACTACCCCATCTCTCTCTCTCTCTCTCTCTCTCTCTCACACACACACACACACACACACACACGCTCCTCCCAGGTGCAGGCATGGCTTTTCTGAGCCTCCCTGCTAACTCCTACTGTTCCTTCAGCCTAGGATGCCCTTCCCTGCCTAGAAAACTTCCCCCACCTATGGGTGGTTCAAGATCCAGCTCAAATACTACCCCCTCCATGAAACCTTCCCCAACTCCCCCAGGAAGGGGTTTGGCTCTCCAGTCCCTGTGGGTCATCAGCTGTTTCCGGGCCTGTCCCCTTCCCTGCCATTGGTCCATGTTTAACCATCAGCCTCCAGGGCTGAAAAGGCCCTGGTTTACTGTTTGTCCATTTCTGGTGCTATAAATCCTGCCACTACAGTAGATTTTAAGCTTTCAACTTGACCTGGGAAGAAATGCACAAAAGGGACTCTGGAGCCAGTGCCAGCACCCACTCCACCCCCACCCAAACTGGGCACCCCCTGGCTGCAAAGGTCAGCTTCACCGCTGGGACCAGGGTTGGCACAGAGCCAGGAGCCCAGCAAAGACCATGTGTGTGCGGCGGGATATGCAGAGGAGATTCATTTTGAGCCCAGACACTGGACATGGGCAGGGGCACTCCCACTCACCAGGTTGAAGGCACCCACACCAAGCTTCACGCCTCCTTCAAAGTGCCTGTGGTTCTCCCCCTTGCTGTATTGTGAGGACTGCACGAGGCTGTCCAGCTCCCTGCAGGGGGAAGCAAAGCACATATTGGGGGCTGGGTCTCCCCACAGCTGCGCCTAACAATGCCCCATTCCCAGCTGACCTCAGAACTCTCGGCAGTAGAGTTATAACAGCTCCAGCAATCCAGCAAGCTGGTATTTCCAACCACCTCTCCCTCCGTAATATCACACTCCTCACCCCTAAATGTCAGCCATATCAGCCACAGCGCGCCTGCCTTGTCCAATACCTAGGCAGTTGCTTGTGCTCTGCATTTTGTCTAAAACACTTTCTCAACCTCAGCACTACTGGCATTTTAGGCTGAATCATTCTTTTTTGGGGGGGGGGGGGGGTGAGGGAGCTGTCCCGTGCATCGTAGGATATTTAGCATCATCCCTGGTTTCCACCCACTAGATGCCAGTTGTGACAGACAAAATGTCTCATGGGGGGGAATTACCCCCAGTTGAGAACCACTGGGCTCACTCCAACACCCCCTCTTCCTGGAGTCTCCTGGTTAGAATCCAGCTCTTTCTCCAGCCACCAACTGTGCAAAGCCCATATCACAGCCGGCCTGGGGCAGCACAGAGGCTTTCAAGGTACGCCTGCCTTCTTCCCTGCCTTAGGCATCTTGAAGGCTTTTAATCAGCAGACACTGGCGGAGGCCTCTCTGCGCCAGGCACTGAGGGACAGCAGGGAGCCACCCAGCTGCTGCCCTCCAAGTCTCCCACTCGGGGGACAGACCCCCAGGGGACCTGTGACGGTAAGGACGGCCTCAAAGGACAACCCTGGGGCTTGACGCAGTCTGGGCTTCAGGGAGGGCTTCCCTAAGGAGCTGACATTTGAGCTGAAAACTAAGGGATGAGGAGGGATGAGCCTGGCACGGAAAGAGTGTTCCTGGCAGTGAGAGCAGCATGTCCAAAGGCCGTGAGATAGGAATGAGGTTGGCCATGACCCAGGACCTTATTCTAAGGCGAGAGGAACCTCGGAACTTGGCAGGGGGTGGCCTGACAAGGCTTGTGCTTTGGAGACATCACGCTGGCAGCTGGTGGGGAGGCTGGAGGAGCCAGAATGCTCGTCTGCTTTCCCTCACACAATTCCAGCACAGACCCACCATGGGTGGGGTGCCCACATACGCATGGTGTGTTACACCCAGCAGTACCTGCAGTCACACTCCAACTCTCTGCTGAGAAATGGTCACATTAAATGGGAGCAATAGAGATGATAAATAGTCTCAAGTCAATTCAAGGAAGCTTTTCATGGAAAATGATTGTTAATGCCAAACTTGGGGGTGGGGGAATGAGCTTCCAGAGCTCTTTGGATTTGGGCATTACAGATGTTTGTAATACCATGTTAGGTAAAAGTGCTCTGTTTTGAGTCTTCATTCTTTCATCCATAAACATGGCCTCTGCCTTGCCCAATGCTGAGATGGCACAGAAATGACCTGGCCCTCGGGCGGTTGCTTCCATCTTAGGGGGGATGTGGACACCATCCCTGTGGACTGGAGAGGTCAGGAAGGCTTTGGGGGGAAAGGGGCATCTGGGTGTGTAGAAGTTCTGCTATTCTCAAAATTACTCTTTCCTCCTGCCCCCACCATACCAAGCTGTTTGTTCAGAATCTGTGCCTGAAGTGCCTAGTTCAAGGTCAGGCACAGAGTAAGCAGTCAGGGGAACCAACAGACACACCCAGGAAAACCAGGGGAATAATATTCCAGAAGACTGAGGTCCTGAGGCTGCAGAAACCTGCCCGGGGTCACACAGCATTCTAGGCATCCTGCCTCCAGCCAGTGCCCTCCGCCTCCCACAGAGCAGCCTGAGAGGCACAGGGTAGCAGATGCTGTGCCCCAGGACCCCGCCAGCCCCACTCACTTGTAAGTCTGGTAGCTGTTTCGAACTTTGATGCCACCCTTGATGAAGCTCACCATGTTCTCATCCTGCAGGAGGGAGAGATGCTAAGAGCTGGGCCCGGGTGGGTAGCCAGAGAAAGATCATACAAGACTCTGAGCCCTGCCTTCCCCTCTCTAGGTCCAGCTCTATGAGGGGCCCTAGAGCAGCGGTTCTCCACCTGTGGGTCGCGCGCGACCCCTTTGGCGGTCGAACGACCCTTTCACAGGGGTCACCTAAGACCATCCTGCATATCAGATATTTACATTACAATTCATAACAGTAGCAGCATTACAGTTGTGAAGTAGCAACGAAAATAATTTTATGGTTGGGTCACAACATGAGGAACTGTATTTAAAGGGCCAGAAGGTTGAGAACCACTGCCCTAGAGGGAGGGGGTCAGAGGTCAGCCAAACCAGGTCTCCCTGCCCTTGGGACTTGAGATGGGGTCTTGCTTACCAAACAAGTCCTTCAAAATGCCCCCTTTGTTCTGGGAGACCCTCCCCATGGTTCCCAGGGCCTCCTCTCCGTGGAGGAATGTGGGAAAGGAAGAGGGGCGCTCATTTTTGGGTTGTTTGTGTTTTTTACAAGCTGGTATTTATCACATCTGTAATTTAGAGCACTAATACCTACAGCCCACCCAGCAGTTCCACTCCTGGGTGTGCGCCCAGGAGAAATGGATGAACATGGGATGTGGAAGTCGCCTTCGAGAACGTTTACAGCCCCGCTGCTCATAGCGGCCAAGAACCAGAAACAACCCAAATCCCCTTCAGCAGGAGAATGAATAAACAAACTGGTGTATTCACAGAACGAACATCACACAGCCACAGGATTGGGTGAAGGAAGCAAGTCCCACACAGCTTGAGGCCTTACGAAGCTTGACGCCAACTAAAACATAATATGCTGTTCAGACATGAACTGGAAGATGAAAAGGCTATTTTTTAAAAATAGGATGGGGAGTGATTAACATAAAACTCTAGCTAGTGTTTGCCCCTGTGGAGGGAGGCAGGGCACAGGGTGGGAGGGGCCCAGAGGGGAAGAGACTTGCTAGCAATGTTGTGTTCTCCAGTGGGGGCGGGGGGCGGGGGGTGGGTTGTGAGCGTTTATTATGTGTGATACTAGAACAAACAAAAGGACATCCCTGGTGCAATTATTACAGTGATCCTAATGAAGGATTAGGATTAAATCCAGTTCTAATCATCAAAAGTCCAAAAAGATAGAAAAAATAGCAAAGACAATTAAACAGCACCCCAACAATAAAATTTATATGTGCTTTTCCACCCTAATATATATGTTTACATGATGATTATATGTGACAATTATAACCCAGACTTTTTGGTAAAATCATGAGGTGATGGTTCTCTAATTACCATCGTGGGTAAGGAGCGCAGGTTCCTAGTAGGCCAGGTCTGGGTTCAAATCCCAGCTCTGCCCTTTGCTAACCATGTGACCTTGGGACAGTGGCTCCTCCCCTTTGCAGGTCTGCGAGATGAAGATTAAATAATATATGTCAATGCTTGTAAGCACAAACATGCAGAAACCACACACCTGTAATGTATGCGCAGTCTGGTAGTTGTAGAAGATGCTATGAGTCAGCTTTTTGAATGAATCAAGTCAACTTGTAAAGCAGGCTCTGTGCCCGTGCCTGTCATCCCCTGTGACCCTCAACAGGAACACAGCAGCCGGGAGGTGGAAGGGCATCCTGGTAGCGGATGGAGCCCACACCTCTGCCACTGAGCCTGGCCAGGGCTGGGAGTGCTGGGGTGACTGAGCCTCAGTCCTTGTTGAACCCCAAGGGAACCGATCATGGCTGCTGTAGACCCTCCTGCCTTTGACATGGTGGCCCACCTCCTGAACGCCCCAGGCTGCTTGTATAAGCAGGGGGTTCCTACCTGCAGGAAAGTCAGGGCCGCTCTCTGCAGCAGGCATTCTGCGTAGCAGACCTCAGCGTGGATTTCCTCTGTGGGGAGAAAGCCAAAGCCCTGTGGCCTCCTGGGACTCCTGGCAGGAAGCTTGGGCCAAATCCTCCCCCCCCCCCCCCCCCCCCATCCCCACCGCCACTTCCCACGCCCTCCACCCCATCACCCAGGTCAGGTTCTGCAGTGCTCACGCTGGTCTGAATTCTTTGCTTGCATTTCCTGCCCCTGGTCTTCCACCTGGTTCCCCCACCCAACACCCAGATGTCAGCACAGGGCCCTCAGCCTGCTCTCCTGTCCTCCAAGCCCCACTATGGCTGTGCAAGGAGATGAACAAAGCAGCTGTGGGAGCAAGGGAAGGAGACCTCACGGCAGGGACGCTTTCCAGAAGACAGGGCATTTGGGTTGAAAAAGGAAAGGGCCCAGGAGAGCCAAACCATCCCAATGTTGGGGGACGGCTGAGGCCCAGGAGGTGGAAGTGGGGTGAGGTGGGGGAGAGGGGGGCAGGGAAAGAAGAGGCGGCTTGCAGAGGGACCTGAACACTGGTGGGGGATTACAGACTTGGTCCTGTGGGCAGCAGGGAGCCATGGGAGGTATGAAGGAGGGAACGGCACCATCACATGCACTTTCTTGCTGGAACCTTCTAGGGCTCTCGAGGTGGGGAAGGCCATTTGCCTCTATATTGAAGAGCCCCAAATGGTTCATGGTTGCCTGCTGCTACTTCCAGGACTGTCGCATGGGCCACAAAGACACCACGTGGCTCAGACCATCTCCCACTGCCTTCGGCTGCCTTGTCATTCCCTCTGGGGCAGACGGGATCACTGCTACATAAACCAGAAAACCTAACTGCACACACAGTGCTCAGCCACCCTGGCCCGAGGAACAAAGCACACAGACTCTCTTGCGCTGTCTTCCAGGTCCTCGGCAGGTGATGCCAGCAGGCAAGAAAGTCTTATTTGCTCTCCCTTAACCAGAAAGCCACTCCTCAAAACCCATGTGTGTCCCGGCACCAGGCCAGGGCTCAGCCCCCTCAGCGAGACTGGGAGGATACCCGCCCTTCCTGCCCCTCCCGGGGCCTGGGCCTGGGCTGCCCGGGGCCAGCAGGGCTGAGAAGACATCTGGGTGCCACACCTTCCGTGAACTGATCCATGGTGGGGCGGTGCACAAGGTTGCTGAAGGAATCTGTTACAGAGGACTTCTTCCGGTACCTGAAGAGGAGAAGGAGCCTCTGATCATTCAGGGAATGTGAGTGAGGGTCCCAGGTGAGCTCCTGTCCCTCCCCTAGGTCCCTACACACTGAACTCCTGGCGACTTCTCTAGATCCAGGGCTTTCTCACACCCGGGCCCTGCTGTTGCCTCTGCTTGGAGCCCTCTCTCCTCCCTCCTCTGCTGCTAGTCATCCTTCACAAACCAGCTCTGGCATCACCTCCTCCAGCTGAACCCCCAGGACCCCTTGAGCTTCCCTATATTACACTGGAACGCCACTGTGTATGCCTGTCTTCCCACCAGGCAGTGTGAGCATCAAACTGGCCGGGGTCTGGTGATTCGCCGGGTGGCCAGCACCCCAGCACCCAGCACAGGGCATAGCCTAGGGCAGTAGTCGGCAAACTGAGGCTCAGCAAACTGCAGCTCGCGAGCCACATGCGGCTCTTTGGCCCCTTGAGTGTGGCTCTTCCACAAAATACCGCGTGCGGGCACACACGTACAGTGCGATTGAAACTTCGTGGCCCATGCGCAGAAGTCGGTATTTTGTGGAAGAGCCACACTCAAGGGGCCAAAGAGCCGCATGTGGCTCTCGAGCCGCAGTTTGCCAGCCACTGGCCTAGGGCAAGCATGATTGTGTGCCCAGTGGATGACAGTCACCTGTGCACACACACTCAGGGTCTATTGATTCATTTATTTAAGCAGTAACAATACTGAACACCAATTACACAGCAGGTCCTGTGACTTGTATTTTCATTCAGTCCCCATGACAACCCTGTCATCACACCCATTTTATAGATGGGAAAGTCGAGTCCCCAGAGGGACCAACCTAAGGTCAAAGAGTTATTAATGACAGAGCCAGAATGTGTCTCCTAATCAGGCCTGGCCCTGGGAGCCCAGTGAGTGGCTCAGATAACAAGTGTCTTGAGGCAGTGCTGACAGGGCCAGCTGTTAGCCTTGGGGACACAGCCTCTTTGCCAAAAGCAGCAGTGCTCATAATGGCATTTAGGCACTGGGATAGGCCAGGGTGGCAGAAGGATGGGCCTCATGACCCCTCAGCCCTGTCTGCCCCAGGGCCCGACCTCTGACACAGCAACTGCGCCTCCTTCATCATGTTGCCAGCAAGTAGGATGTCCTGAGGGTCAAAGGTCATCATGGCCTGCATCTCCAGGATGGTGGCATACGTCAGTGAGTGGTACATGCTCTCCTTGGTTCTGCCAGAGAGAAAGGACATGAGAGCGCCAACTCCTAGAACTTCAGAGACAGCTGGCCCTGTGCCAACTGCCCACCGTCCCCCTCCCATTCTGCCTGGGGGTGAAGGGAGGTCCAGGGAGGGGCAGAGACTTGCCCAAGGTCTGCAGACCTGGGATCCCAGCAAAGTGGCTATAAGTGACGTTCCAAATCTGAGCCTCAGTTTCCCTTCTGTTCTGTAGAGATAACAGCAACAGGCTGCTGTGAAGACTCAAAATTGGCCTAAGGCCGCACTTCCCAGCACTCAGGCAGGGCCCACCTCTACCTTCTGCCTCTCCTCCCACAGATGCAGGCAGAGGGAGCCGGTCTTTTCCACCGGTTTTTTTCTATCCTCAGCCCCACCCCTGGGCTTCCCCGTGCTTGTTCCAGGTCCTCCTCCTCCCCCCACTGCCTGCCTTTCCCAGTCCACCCTCAGATCACACTGCTCTCTGGCTAAGCCTCTCTGATTAAACCCTCCAGGCTTCCACCTTCTAAGAGATAACACTTGGGTCTGAGGCTCCACACAATGCAGGCCCTGCCCACCTCTCCAGCCCAGTGGTCCTGTCACTTCTGCTTCTGCCCTGTGATCTGGTCGCTTTCAAGACTGAACCCCACATGCTCTCCTCAAGAAAATCCCGCAGTCTCCCTCCTCCCAGGTCTTTGTACATGCTGTTCCCTCAACTTGAAATACCCTTCCCTTCCCCTCCTGTTCCCTGAGTACTAGGCCACTTGGAATCCAGGGCTTCCCACTCAGGGAGCCTGTGTCTGTAACTGCGGAGAGGCTCAAACGGAGCTTGTATCCGAAGAGTCACAGCTCCCTCCCCAGAGCAGGCACCTCAGGGACAGAGCTTGTGAGGATGCATCTGGCCTCAGCACCAGTGCACCTCAGGCAGGAAGCCTTCCCTCCAGCCTCCCCAACGAAAGGGTGTGCTGGGGCTGGGCTGGGGGGTGGGGAACATTTAGTCTAACACATGGAGAGAGAGAGCAGCAGGCAAGTTGGAATGAGAACAATGCCAGTCCCTCTCTGTACTTGGGGAAGTCAGAACGTGCCTGGGCCTTGATTTATGTTCCCACAAAATGGGAACCATCATGCTGGTCTGCCCAGGTCCTTGTGGGCTGGCTGGGGAGTACCCTTACCTGGCACACAGTAGGTGCTGCCGTGGTTTCACTCCCTTCCCTACATCCCCTCATTAATTACTTAGGAAACTCCTCAGTGCCAGGCTATGCTGGGAACTTCAGGGCAGAGAGATGACTAAGGTTTATAGACTGTGCGATTGAAAAATCACGTGATTTTACCCATTTTCCTGCTAGTCTCATTCACAAAACACCTCTGTAGGTTAAGTTGCTCTTTTACTTCTGGGTCACCTTCAGGTGAGGGAGTTAAAAGACTTTGAAGGAAACCAGTGGCCGGCCCCACGCCTCCCCAGCCTGGGACTGTCCTCACCTCCCAGACCTTTGCTAGGACTGTTTAATCTGAGGGCAGTGGCTGTGGAAAGGAGGCGACGGCCTGAGTCCCTCAGACACAGGGTGGCATCTGGCCTTTGCCAGTTACCAGCTGTGAGGTTCTGGTGAGTCTTGTAGCCTCTCTGAGCCTCAAGTTCCTCCTCTGTAAAATGCATACCATGACCCTTCTCTCCCAGGACTCTGGTTGGCTTACAGAGGATGCCCAGGCCAGGGCCATATCGCTGATGATCAGCAAATGTGAGTTCCTCCATGTCCTGCCAGGGTCAAGGGTCACTGCCCAGGATAAAAGCTTATTCCTTATTAAAGAGGGGTTTCTTTTAGCACACAGACCCATGCTTCCCAGAAAACCCCTGCCACCAGGCCTCTCTGACTCTCAAGCCCCTGCCTTTCTCGTCCTCTCTTCCTTAATACCCTCTTCCCTCCCTCCCCACGCCTGAGGCCAGGCACTCAGCCACACCCACTCAGCCCCACCTGCTGAGCCCTGTCTGATGCTGGGCCCAGGAGGAAGAACAGCCCCCTGGGCAGCTGGCAGGCAAAGTGGAATTTCCAGTCTGAGGCCCAAGGCCACCGCATGCTCCTGGCCCCTCCCAGCCCACCACCTAGAA
Source organism: Myotis yumanensis (assembly GCF_028538775.1). Lineage (NCBI taxonomy): Eukaryota > Metazoa > Chordata > Mammalia > Chiroptera > Vespertilionidae > Myotis > Myotis yumanensis. Next base: position 35,664,335 of record NW_027223753.1, read on the forward strand.
GCTCCACAACTAAGGTTTGGACTGGGATTTGGGACACAGTGGAATGACAACCTCCCTGACTTCAGACACTCCAAGTTCTTGTTTGCACATATAACATCTAGATCCCGGGGAGCAACAGCCCCTCAGCTCTGAACTGGACCCAGCCGTGGCCCATCACGCCCCCCGGGGGTCTCACCGACTGGGCTTGGACCAGCTATCAAGATGGGGCGGCACCGGAAGAGCCCCCAAAAGAGCTGGTGATGGAACTGGGGACTCCTTGGCCACCTGGAGGTCAGCTAAGCCCAGTGGCCTCCAGCCCTTCCCTCCTCCGCCAGTAGCCAAGGCTCTGGGCCTTGTCAGCTACTTGTCAGCCAGCCTTGTCCCCATTATCTGGGCCTCCCGACTCTGACCCAACCCTCACTGATCCTTCCTGGGCACGTTCCTACCTGGGTCCCAGCCTAAGGCCCCGCGTCTGAGGGCCTCTCCGGGCAAGGCTGCTCCAGGCTGGAAGGCAGGGTAGCCCCCCCTGCTTCCAAGCCTCTCTATTTACTTTATTCTCCTTAAAGCCCACCCATCCCACTCTCTGGTCCTCTCAGACCCCACCTCACTGCCCTCCTCTCCAGCCCAAGCCCCTTCTAGGGCAGCAGTTGCTGACCGGTGGTCCGCAGACCACTGGTGGTCCGCGAGGTCCGAAAGGTTGGTGACCACTGTTCTGGGGGACTCATACCCCTCGTCCGCCTTCAATCACCCAGCCCTCCCCCTTCTGGGACCTGCTTCAGCTCCCCCACTCCACCCAGGCCAAGTGTCTCTGCTCCTCAAATACACTAGCCCCTCCCTCCGTCACTGCCAGGCCTTTGTACATCCTGTTCCCTCCGCCTAGAAATGTCCTCTCCACCTGGCTGACTCTTTCTCATCCAGCCCATCTTAGCATAAATGTCACTTCCTCCAGGCGGCCATCCAGGCTGGCTTCGTGGTGTGATCTGTGAGTTACACTGGGCCTCACGCCTAGAAAGGCCCCATGCTTGGTTTTATATTCTGCTATTGCTGTCTTGAAATCCTTAATCATTTTTGAGCAAAGGACCCCATATTTTCATCTTGCAATGAGCCCCAGAAATTATGTGGCCAGTCCTAAAGCCTTCCTGACCAGCCCCTCCCCACATGAGTTGTGGTCCAGGTATAAATCCTGGCACCCTTATGGCTTGTTTCACTGAGAACAGCCCAGGCCTTGCTCAGAATTGCAGCCCCAGACCCCAGCACACTGCTGGGCACATGGGTGAGCTCATGAGGTTTTGCTGAATGAACCAGCATCAGGTGCCCAATCACCCATCCCCTGGATCACACCTTGACCTCCTCCTCATCCCACAGAATGGCTCTGCCTCTGGAGTCTTAAATGCGTTCAGTGGTTAGAGCGCCAGCCAGCACACCAAAGGGTCAAGGGTTCGATTCCCGGTCAAGGGCACATACCTCCCTCCATCCCTCTCTCCTTCCCTCCCTTTCACTCTTCCTAAAAAAGAAAAATGAAAAATATATCCTCAGGTCAGGATTTTATTTTTAATAATAAAAAAAAAAATTCTGGAGGAACATGCTCTGATAAAATGAGGGAAGAGACAAGAGAGAAAAGGCTGGGATCGAGCAAAGAGGAAAGCAGCAGAGAGAGTTCCGGAGGCCGCGGGGAGGCGGCCAGCAGGCCTGTCTGTCCTCCAGGAACTGAGTGCTCGCCTGATATGTCTGAACAGTTAGGGGAAAACTCATAACAGCATGATCTGAGGGAGCGGTTACAAAGAGTTCAGGAACTACGTATAGTAAGTTAGGCAAACGAAAAAGAGACTGATTAATTCTAGAAAGAAAATGTAGCCTTACAATCTTTGAGGAGCATTAACTACATAGTTATAATAAGGTAAACATTTATTACTGATCTAGCCAAATACTGTGATAGCATGGTAAGAAGGGGGTGAGGGAAGGGAGATGGGGCAGAGGTATAAGAAAGCTAACTTCTGTCCTGGCTGGGTAGCTCAGTGGTGAGTGTTGTCCCCATACACCAAGGTTGCGGGTTCGATCCCCCAGTCAGGGCACATACAAAAATCAACCACTGAATGCATAAATAAGTGGAACAACAAATCAATGTTTTTTTTCCTCTTTCTCTCTCTCCTTCCCTGTTTCTTTCTGAAATCAATAAATAAGATTTTTAAAAATGAAAGCTAAAATTACCAATAGATGATGTTTAAAAGTAAAAAGGAACAAAAGAGTGAATTTTATGGTACCTGAATTTTATCTCAATTTCAGTTTTTGAAAAACTGAACAAATTTTAAAAACAGAGCAGTATAAGCATATTATTCAGAAATAAGGCAGTAAATGCTAGAAGAATTAATGACTAACCATCATTATTACCCTACAAAGCGTAAGCAAAGGCAACCCAAGTCGTTAGCACTTTAGAGAAAGATAAAAAGGGGCTGTGTTAACTGATAGCAGAGAAAGCCCAGTGGATTCAGTGGGAACAAGAAATCAAGTAGAAGAGGCCGAAAGAACCTACGGGGGAGGAAGTCACAGTGACCTTGGGGAGGCCTGGCTGCTCACAGCTGTGGAATAGGGAGCCTGAGCCATTTTTATGGGACTCTCAGGGGTCATGGTGACCCAGAGGTTGAAGGCATTCCGTTCCCTGGGGATCCCCTCACAGCAGAACACAGGTCCTCCATGACGCAACAACCCCCACCCCTACACCCATACGTGGGCTTACACAAGCGCCTGTGCACGCACACCTCCTACCCCCAGGCTGGGCTTAAGGCTCACCTAGGCTTGAGGTAGCTGAGTGCTTCTGAGAACTGGTTGGTGAGGAAGAGGTCCAGGGCGGTCATGCACTGGTCCAGGGCCTCATGGAGGCTGTTCACGGGCGTCCTGATGAGAGAGACACGGGGTGTGAGACGGGGACTTCACCCCCACCCCTGGCTGGAACAGAGCCTACAGGGACCACTTGAGCTCCTTGGTGGGCCTTGGAGGCCTGTCATGAGCTCCTCCAGGCTGGCCGCTGGGACACAAGGACAATTTGGACCCACCTCTAAGTGTTCCTAAAGTGGGAGGAGAGCAGAATGGGGTGACATCTGAGAATGGGGACAGGTTTGGGGGAGTGAGGACAGGGGAGCAAGGAAAGCTAAGAAATAAATTTATCTTACCTATCACGAGGGTAAAGAGAATCTTTGTGGCCCCTCTGACCCATTGGGCCTTTCTGCCCCCCTTCTGGGGGGCACAGCCCACCCACTAAATTCCACGTCCGTCCCTTTCTCCCTCCTTCTCCAGGCCTTCTCCTGCCCCCTCGGGCCTGCACTCTAGAACCCAGAGACACTGTCACAATGGGCTCCAGTGGGCGGAATGTAGGAGCTGCCAGGGGCCTTTTATGCTCAAGGGTCACCTTCCCAGTGGCATCTCCAACATATTCCAGTCCTTATACTTCTCTATAGCTCTTATAGAGAAGTGTATATACTTTTAACTTATTTTTGTGTTTATAGTCTGTCTCCACTAACATATAAGCCTCCTGAGGGCAGGAAGCTTTGTTTTCTTCACTGCTGTATCCCCAGCATCTGGTATCTTGGTACAAAGTGAGTTTTTTATAAATATTAAGTGAATGAATAAAGAATCTTAGGCTAGGAGAACAAACCTTTGACCTTTCTGGACCTCAGCTTCCCCATTTGAAAATGAGAGATGAAACTAGGAGATCCCAAAGTCCTATCTGAAGATTTTAAGAATGTCTCAAGATGTCTCTTTTGATTGAGCAAAGGTTCCAAAATGGGCCTCGACGATCTTGCTGAAAGGAGATCCTTTTCCCCCAAAAAAGAGAAAGTCCTTTCTCCACCAGGTGAACTCCTACACATACCTTAAGGCCCAGCTCTAATGTCTCCCCGTCTGTGATGCATCAACAGATCTTCCCAAATTGTTTAGAAATGAACTCTTGTTTGTTCTCCCACATCTGCTCTCACCCAGTCTGTAATGACACCCCTCTACCCAGGGCTTGAAGCCAGAAATCTGATAGTCATCCTTCACAGATCCCTCTCCCTGGCCTCTCTCACCTACTCCATCCCTACGCCCTATCAATTCTCCCTTCTGAACAACTCTTAACCCACCCCCTCAGTGCCCAGTGCTCCAGTGCAGGCCCGTCTGACGGGGACTCCCCCTCCACTCCCGCCCTCTATCCCTTCTCTCTCTGTGTTAGACCATTTTAGTCTATATTTCATATCTCTCAACTCTACCTCTTTGACTCTCTCTGTTAGAGTCTGAGTAATTTCTTTAGCTTTTCCATTTCACGAATTCTCTTTAGATGTGTCTAATCTGCTACTTGTCCTGTCTACTGAGTTTTTCATTTCAGTGGTTCTAGTTTTCATCTCCAGAAATTCCACTTTGTTCTTTTTCAAATCTGCTTGGCCATCGCGGGCAATATTTTCTTCCCTGCTTTGTTGTTTCAAGTCCACCTTTGATTTCTTTACACATTTTAAACACAATTATTTATAGTCTGTGTGTCAGTTCTGGTATCTTAGACTCCCAGAGAAAGTAATTCTGCTGTTTCTTGCTTCTGGTGCCTGTTGCTCACAGTGACTTGGTTGCTGGTGTGTTTCGTTCGTATTTTTACCGTGAGCTCCTATTTGATGAGATCATCTGGGATGAGGACATGTTCCTCGAGGGAGGATTTTCACTCATTTCTCCAGGTTCCCTGGGGCACCACCACCCTGAGACCACTTCAGTTACTTTTTTAACTTAACATTTTCAGGACCACAAAGGTAGTGTGCTCTCAAACCCAAAATCTGTGTGAGGGCGACATGTGGAACTCTCTAGGGAACCTTCCTTTCCCCACCAGAACGGCTGTCTCCCTCTGCGGCGGTGGATATTTTCCCTGGTCAAGGCCCCTGTTTGCGGAGGCCACCCTTTGAAGGTCCCAGGTTCCTGTGGAGGGCTCTCCCAACCCCTGGCTCTGTGGGTGGGCAGGCCCGGCGCCTTCTTTCCCATCCCTTGAGTGGCCGTTAAAACTCAGAGATCTGGGTTCCTGGAATCTGTAAATCCCCCAGGTGGCTGTGGCTTCATCTCACTTACCAGCCTGGTTTGACCTCCCTCTTTATTGTTGGCTCAAGAGGATTTCTGTTACTTCTGTAGAAGCTCAGGAATGTATTTTAAAGGATGTTTGTTGTAAGCCATCCAGCCTCTCGGTGGTTTTTTTTTAAGGAAGAATGTTGGGAGTGTTATTCCCTCTCATCTGTCCCTCTCATAACAGCCGAGACTTGAACTCCTTCACTGCCTTCTCGTTACTCTGAGGATAAAGCCCAAGTTCCTCTCTGTGGCCAAAACGGCCCCACGCCAAGCGGCCCCTGTCCCTCTCATCATGAGGCGGGGACAGTGTCTTCCTCTTGCCCAGGGCCTAGCTGGGTGTTCAGCCCACCCATCTCAGCTGGATGACTCAGTGGAGAGCAGTGAGCACAGTGGCCCCGGTGTTTAACTGGCACTCCCCCCTGAGCCCTCACGAAGCCATGGGAAGTGAGGTTATTCCCCACTGCAGATGAGGAGACCGAGGCACGGAGGAGAGGCGACCTGGCCAAGGTCACACGCCCAAACACGGGTTCTAACCCGAGATTCTGCGTGAGCCAGCGCCCACCAGCTCAGCCCAGGGAGTCACGTCTGTTGTCCTGGCTTAGGTGCGTCTCTACACAATTCCAGAGCCAAGCCTGCCTCCCATTGCTGTGCAACACCCCCTACCACCACCTTCACCACCTACCAAGGAACAACCTGGAGAGAAGGAGGCACAGACAGATGGACAGACAACACAGAGGCACATATTCCCAGCGCCTCTTCCACTTCACTGCAGTGAGCTGGGTCTGAGCTGACCTCTCTGGGCGGGAAGCTGCTTTGGGGAGGCCCTGGGACTGGTCTCCTCCCATCCCCAACCCCCCTACCCCCCCACCCCCCAAATACCCACCAATCTCTGGCTCTGGGCCAGGCCCAGGGACACAGAGCAGGCCCAGGAACTCATGGTCTATAGCAGTGGTTCTCAACCTTCCTAATGCCACGACCCTTTAATACAGCTCCTCATTTTGTGACCCAACCATAAAATTATTTTCGTTGCTACTTCATAACTGTAATTTTGCTACTGTTATGAATCATAATGTAAATATCTGATATGCAGGATGTATTTTCATTGTTACAAATTGAACATAATTAAAGCATAGTGATTAATCACAAAAACAATATGTAATTATATATGTGTTTTCCGATGGTCTTAGGCGACCCCTGTGAAAGGGTCGTTCAACTCCCAAAGGGCTCTCGACCCACAGGTTGAGAACCGCTGGTCTATAGGAAGGACAGCTGCAGGCAGAGGCAGTGACAGCCAATAGGCTGAAGAGGCCCAGAAGTGGGGGTGGGACTCTCGAGGAAGCTTTCTGGAAAAGATGGCACTGAATTGAGGACAAGATGAAGAAAAAAGTCCAAGAAGGGGACAGAGTGTGAGCAAAGGGCTGGAGGCATACCCGCGTGAGGAGGAGGCAGGAGCTGTAGGGCAGGGCAGGAAGACAGGCCTCTGGACAGCCTGCTGGGTGGATGGTGGATGGTGGATGGTGGATGCGGGATGGGAGGGTGAGGGGGGCGCGGCTGTCTGTCTGGGAGCGCTGGAAGGCTAGGGACTGCTGGCCCCATTGATTTAATAACAGCACTAACAACCGCCCACCACTGCCATGGAAGTATCACTAAGTTATCTAAATTGATGACTAATTATTTCACTCAATCCTCCCACCAGTCCCAAGAGGCAGGTGCTCTTATCTACATTTGAAAGATAAGGAAGTGAAGACAGGAGCCTATTCTGCTCCTCTCAGGAGCCTGGAAGACAGAAATGCTTCCTGCAAAAGCAATCTTGCCAGGTCTTTCCCCCTCCAGGCTGAGGTCCCCACTTGTCCGCAGGCTTCCCCTGCGTCTTCAAGAGCTTTCTGCTGAGGCCACCTCGCTGGGCCAGGCCAATGTATTCCTGAGCTCCCAAGTGGTGACGGTAGCCCCTCCAGTGTGCCTTGGGGAAACAGGATTGGAGGGGGAACTAAGCTGATGGAGCATGAAGCAGAGCTGGTGACCAATGGCAGGAGCCTTGGTGCAGTGGGGGAGGGGCTTTTCACTTCCTGCTTCCCCATTCAGGGGGAGCGTTGGCTCAGAGGGTAAGGCAATGTGTCAATGGGGAGCTAGCACTTCTAAAGTGATCTTTCTAAATTGCAAATATGATTGTGACTCTATTTCCAAAGACTCCCCTTTAGCTCTGCATAAAGCAAGCATCACGGGTCATGGAGTGAGGTGGCTGGCGTGGCCCAGTGCAGCGTGACATTCAAGAGGTTTGAAAGCAGACAGCCCTGGACTGCAGCTGCAGCTCAGCAATTACTTATGGGAGAAACCTGGCAAGGTGCTTTACCCTCTATAAGCCTGTTTCCCCAGCAAGAAAATGGGAGGCGGGGAACAACTGAGACAATGTAAGCACAATGAGAAGCACACAGAAAAAGTTAGTGACTAGTATTTTCCCCCCAAGATTACATATTTCCATCATTTCTTTTATTGAGGAGCTCTACTTTTATAATGAAACGAAGTAACTTTAAAAGATTCAGTATACACTGTACTAATTACTACATATCCTATGACCCCTATGATTATATCCTATGTCAGTGATGGCGAACCTTTTGAGCTCAGCGTGTCAGCATTTTGAAAAACCCTAACTTAACTCTGGTGCCGTGTCACATATAGGAATTTTTTGATATTTGCAACCATAGTAAAACAAAGACTTATATTTTTGATATTTATTTTATATATTTAAATGCCATTTAACAAAGAAAAATCAACCAAAAAAATGAGTTTGTGTGTCACCTGTGACACGCGTGTCATAGGTTCGCCATCACTGTCTATGTACTAGTTACCTATGTAGTAGTTAGGGCAACCTAGAAGAACACTTAACATATGTGCAAAGGACAATCATATGAGAATATTCATTGTTTGAAAAGCAAGATACTGGGAACCACCCCAATGCTCATCAAGGAGGCTGGGTAAACAAGCAAATGGGAGCCTCACATCGAGTGGTACATCATCCCATCAGGGCAAGTGGGGACCGGAGCTGCACGGATCAGGAAGACTAAATCTCAGAAACCTGACGCTGAATGAGAAGCAGCTGCAGAATGATTCGTGCTGTATGACTCCATTTGTATACAACTTTTAAAGTAAGAACAAACTACATATTTTTTTAGACTTACACACACTCAGCAAAAGAATAAAAACAGATAAAAATGATAAAACCAAAATTCAGGATGGCAATGATCTCTGTAGAGGACGTGGGGAGGAGGTCCACAAAAGGCTTAAAGGGTCTCTGCCACGGCTTATGTGTTTAAAACAGCGGTTCTCAACCTGTGGGTCGCGACCCCTTTGGGAGTCGAACGACCCTTTCACAGGGGTCGCCTAAGACCCTCGGAAAACACATATATAATTACATAATGTTTTTGTGATTCATCACTCTGCTTTAATTATGTTCAATTTGTAACAATGAAAATACATCCTGCATATCAGATATTTACATTACGATTCATAACAGTAGCAAAATTACAGTTATGAAGTAGCAACGAAAATAATTTTATGGTTGGGGGTCACCCCAACATGAGGAACTGTATTAAAGGGTCGCGGCGTTAGGAAGGTTGAGAACCACTGGTCTAAAAGAAGACTATAAAGTAAATGGGGCCCTAGGTGATCTGGCTCCATGATTAGAGCGTCAGCCTGAGGACTGAAGGGTCCTGGGTTCGATTCTAGTCGAGGGCATGTACCTCAGTTGCAGGCTCAATTCCCCACCCTGGTCTGGGTGTGTGCAGGAGGCAACAAATAGATGTCTCTTTCACATTAGTGCACAAGGGTTCCCTTTTCTTCACATCCTGACCAACACTTGTTTGTTGATTTATTGATGACAGCCACTCTGACAGATTTGAGGCAATATCTCATTGTGGTTTTAATTTGCATTTCTCTGATGCTTAGTGAGGTTGAGCATCTTTTCATATGTCTATTGGCCATCTGTGTGTTCTCTTTGGAGAAGTGTTTATTCAGGTCCTTTCGCCATTTTTTAATTGGATTGTTTCTTTTGCATTGTATGAATTTTTAAATAAATTTGGATATTAACCCCTTATCAGATGTATCATTGGCAAATATGTTCTCCCATTCAGTGGGCTGTCTTTTCACTTTGTTGATGGTTTACTTTGCTGTGCAGAATTTTTTTAGTTTTATATAGTCTCATTATTTTTTGTCTGTTTGTTTCCCTTGCCCAAGGAGATATATCAGAAAAAATATTGCTATGAGAAATATCAGAGATTTTACTGCTCATGTTTTCTTCTAGGACTTTTATGGTTTCGAGTCTAATATTAAGTCTTTAATCCAGTGGTTCTCAACCTTCCTAATGCCACGATCCTTTAATACAGTTCCTCATGTTGTGGTGACACCCAACCATAAAATTATTTTCGTTGCTACTTCATAACTGTAATTTTGCTACTGTCATGAATCGTAATGTAAATATCTGATATGCAGGATGTATTTAGGCGACCCACAGATTGAGAACTGCTGCTTAAAACCATTTTGAGTTTATTCTTTTTTTTTTTTTTTTTTTTTTTTTTTAGTTTATTCTTATGTATGGTGTAAGTTGGTGGTATAGTTTCATTTTTTTGCAGGTACCTGACCAATTTTCCCAACACTATTTATTGAACAGACTATCTTTATCCCATTGTATGTTCTTGCCTCCTTTGTCAGGCATGGGTTTATTTCTGAGCTCTCTATTCTGTTCCATTGATCTATTCTGTTCCATGTAGTCTGTTTTTATGCCAGTACCATGCTGTTTTGATGTCTATGACCTTGTAGTATATTTTGATATCAGGTAGCATGATTCCTCCAACTTTGTTCTTTCTCAATATTGCTGAGACTATTTGAGGTGTTTTTATTTGTTTGTTTTATATACATTTTTGGAATATTTGTTCTAGTTCTGTGAAATATGCCATTTGTATCTTGACAGGAATTGTACTGAATCTATAGATAGACTGTAGTGTAGTATGGACCTGGAGAGTATTATGCTAAGTGAAATAAGCCAGTCAGAGAAAGACAAATACCATATGATATTATTTATATGTGGAATCTAATAAACAAAATAAACTAATGAATAAAACAGAAATAGACTTATAGATACAGAGAACAGACTGACAGTTGTCAGAGGGGAGAGGGTTGGGGGCTGGGTGAAAACGGTGAAGGGATCAAGAACAAAATTACAACCCCCAAATAAACTTATAGACAGATCACAGTACGGTGATTACCAGAGGGAAAGGGAGGTAGGGGGAGATAGGGGAGAGTACAGGGGCGGGGGATAAATGGTGATGGAAGGAGACTTGACTTGGGGTGGTGAACACACAATACAATATACAGATAATATATTATAGAATTGTACACCTGAAACCTATATAACTTTATTAACCACTATCACCCCAATAAAGTCAGTTAAAAATAAATAAGTAAGTCTAGGGAGGTAACGGACTTGGCCAAAGTCATACAACAAAAAGTCAAGCTTATCCGTGAACCTTCTACAGTCCAGGGTATCCCCTGCCACCCAACTTCCAAGCCTCAGCCTGGAGCACACCACAGGCCCGGTGGAGGTTCCTAGCTGGCACCAGCCTTGCCACCTCCCTGTTCAAGTGTTAGCCCTGAGGCCTTGGCAAATATTGTCCCTGGTGGTGAGGCTCCAGGCTGGGCGGGCACCACCCCCAGCTCACCTGGGCCACATCTCCACCCAGTAACCTTCCGGCAGTCCAGGCTCCCAGCAACTGCCCCCTCCCGACTGGGGCCTCGGAAAGGCAAAGGGCTGCTCCTTACCTCCCAGCAGTTAGTAGCTGTCACTGTCACAGGGGCGGGTGTGTGTGTGTGTGGAGCGGGGGGGAGGGGGGGGTGGAGGTGGGGCCTGCAGGGTTTCTCAGTGGGGGAGGGGGCACGAGAGCCACGTTGGCAGTGACAACACCCACCTTTACTACTCGGTTCCAGCTGAGCCCAATGGTTCATTTCTTAGCCTTTTAACTCCTAAATATCCCTGAAGGTGAGGTAGTGTGAGGTTCTGGCACCCAATGGAGCTGCGTCCAAATCCCAGACCACCTCTCACCTCCTGGTGACCTAAGACAAGTTCCCTAGGAGCTGTGCCTCAGTTTCTCCTCTGCAGGGAGGTGGTGATGAGTCCCCGCACAGATGTAAGCGCCACTGGGGAGGAGGGCGGCTCTGAACGCAGCCGGCCTGTGACTGCGGATTCGGGAGAAAGTTGGGACCCGGAGGGGCGTGACGACCCCGGGGCGCCCGCGCCCGCGCTCCCCCCGCGAGCTCCCGCAGCCCCCTCCCCGCTCCCGGCAGCGGCGGCGCAGGCAGACGGGCGGGTGGGGGCGCGGGGCCCAGGCGGGGCTGGAAGCCGCAGTGCGGGCCGCGGGGCGCGGGGAGGCCGGCTCGGCGCCCCCCCCCAACGCCCGGGCCCAGCTCGACCCGCGCCCCCGGGCCATCCGGGCCGCGCACTTACCCGGCGGGCAGGGCGCCCGGGGAGCCGGCCGTGCTCATCGCGGAGGGGGGCGGGCCGCGGGCCCCCGCCGGTCGCCAGCTGCGGCCCAGGTGCGGCCGCGGGAACGAGCCGGGCGCTGTGCAGCGGAGCTGGGGACGCGGCGGCCGGGGAGGGGCGCGCCGGGGGCGGGGAAGGCGGCGGGGCCGGGCCGCGGGCTGCCCACCCGCGCAGTGGGGCCACGGCCGCCGCCTGCGGATGCGCCCCACCCCCGGCTCCGCCAGGTGAGAGCCCAGGGCTGCGTGGCCCATGCCCGGTACCCCCAGTGCGCAGCCCCCCGGGACCCGGAGCGCGCTCCTTCCTCGCACAGCCCTTCCTATTTGGGCCCAGAAAGTTCTCCTAGAGCCGTCACTCTCCCCTCTCCACGCAGCGCCTGCAGCGCCGGGACCTGAGCCCGCATGCCCTGGGGCACTCATCGGCGGGGGCCTTCCCGCAAAGTCCCGGCCTCTAGAGTCAGGCGTGGATTTTCATCCCACCCACTTGCCCACTGGTCTCTGCGTTGGGCGGACAGTAATGCGGTTTAGCGCTCACTGCTAGCCAACAGGTCTCACTCGCCTTCTCAAAGGATCCCTACCGGCCATTTTGCAGATGGGGAAACTGAGGCACAGGGTGCCTGTGACTTGCTCAAGGCCACTCACCTAATAAATGGCAAGTTGTGATTGGAACCCAGCCCTCCCGACAACAAAGTTCACACTCTTGCCTCCTCGGCTCCCTCTCCACGGACCCCCCAGTGCCTATGTGAGAGCCACCTACACACTCCTCAGATGCCCACTGTGTGCCCAGCCCTGAGGTGTATGTCTAGGGCCAGGGCTGAAGCTCACCTGGCCTGGCAGAAAGAACCACTGGCCCATGAGGAGTTAAGCAGCCACCACCCCCAGGCCCCTGGTGCACTTAACCATGACTCATCAGACCACGTGGCTGCCAGTAGAGCTGCCCCTTCACAAAGGCAGGGGACAGAAGGAGGAGGGACTCTGGCACCAGGGAAACAGCCTGGCTCTAGGATGTCAGAAGAGGAAACAGGAGGAGCTCGCAGAGCAGCCCTGGTGGGGAGACTTGGGCTAGGTCGGGAGAGCCAGGCAGTAGGGCCTGGCGGCGAAGGGAGAGGGTTCGGGGAGTGCTGTTTAAACCTAAGCAGACTTTCTGCAAAGGTAGTGAGTGCTAATCCTGCCCATATATGAGCAGAGGCTGGATGCTCCCTGGCAAGGTTCATCCCACCTCTGGGATTCGGACATCGGCACAAAAAGATAGTTAACTACAAGGAGCAGATAGCCATCCCGCTAAGGGACAGTGCTGTGCAAGCTGGGGGGCCTGGGGGATTCCTGGAGAAGCCGGGCAGAGTTGACCCTTGGAAGTTTGTATTATTTATGTACAAGGAAGTCATGGGAAGAGACACCAGATGGGAGGACAGTGTGGGTGACAGCAGGGAGGTGGGCACGCTGGAGTTTATGAAGCTGGTGAGAAGACCAGCAGCATATGTAAGAGGGGCCGTAGGGACCTCGCATGGGCTGCTTGCACCTGTTCCAAGTCTCGGCTTAAGAAGGCCCTCAGTAAACATCTGTTTAATGAAACCGCCTCAGAATGCTCCAGAAAGCTCCGAAGTAGCTTTATCTCCCATCCTACAGATGAGAACACTGAGGCTTGTACCGAGTGTAACTTGGACTCAGGTCCAGCCATAGCATAAACCCCGGTCTTGACTATTTATCCCGTGGGGAAAGTCTGTGGAAATGGGGGTCACAGAAATGAGGGTGTAAGCATGGGAAAAGTGGGGCCACTGTTGTAGAAAGAGCTTAAGCTGTGAAGTCAGAGCTGCTTCTTCCTCTCTGGACCTCAGTCTTTCCATCTGTAAACCTGGCGTAAATGTCCCCACCTCTCATGGATACTGTGAGGCTTAGGGTGCAGTACTTGGGTGACCTCTTGTCCCCTTCCCCCTTCACAGCCCCTTCCTCCAGGTTTTCCCTGGCAGGAAGCGCTCTGTCTCCACCAGTCAGGACTCCCAGAGCCCTCCCACTCCAGAGCCCTCCTGAGCTGCTGACTGTGAAATGGGTTGTCTTAAAGTGAGCGCCCCCACCCAGCAGGCTACAGGCTTGTTAATAATTCACAAGTAAACAGGTTCATCAACAAAGGGCTCTTGAAGAGGGATATAAGAGTCACAGCTCTTAAACATTCCCTGGAGAGGGGCCCTTGAGAAGGATCTAGGCCTGTTCCTTGGGCCAGCCTCCTCCTGCCCCATCGACTCTGACTCCCCCTGGCCGTGTAACCTTGGGCAGTCACTGCCCGACTCTGCCCTTCGTTTTCATTTTCCTGCCCAATATAAAGAGGAGAGAAGACTGGACCAGGAGCTCAAGGGTCCTCCCTGCTCCGATGTTCTCAGTTCCGGGATCAGAGCTCTTCTACAAGTCTGGTCTCCAGGAGCTGCCTAGCGTGGGTCTAAGGAAGGAGCCCAGTCAGGCCCAAGGGACCACAACCAGTTTTGATTGGAAAGAAGGGGCATTGAGTGGCATCTTGTCAGGGGTTAGAGCAGTGGTTCTCAACCTTCCTAATGCCTCAACCCTTTAATACAGTTCCTCATGTTGTGGTGACCCCCAACCATAAAATTATTTTCATTGCTACTTCATAACTATAATTTTGCTACTGTTATGAATCATAATGTAAATATCTGATATGCAGGATGTATTTTCATTGTTACAAATTGAACATAATTAAAGCATAGTGATTAATCACAAAAACAATATGTAATTATATATGTGTTTTCCGATGGTCTTAGGCAACCCCCTGTGAAAGGATCATTCGACCCCCAAAGGGGTCGCGACCCACAGGTTGAGAACCCCTGGGTTAGAGCTTGGGCTCCAGAGCCAGGATGATCTGGCTGGATTCCTGGCCCACCATGTCTAGCTGTGCAGCCCCAAGCAACTCACCGTACTAGCTTAAGGTAGGGCAGGGAGTGGCCTAGAGGGCAGGTTTGCAAGGCAGGGCTTACACTCCTGCTCTCACACCCTGATTTCATCTCTGAAATGGGGATCTTGATGGTAGCAACCTCACTGGGTTGTTGCAAGGATCAAATGAGGTCATGTACATAAAGCACCAGGAACAGGCCTTATCGCTAGTGTTTCATCTTTCCTTTCCTGACCCCTAAAGCGTGCTCCTGCCTCTGTCCCCTTGTTGTCTTTTCTTCACACAGCACCGGACCCGTTTGATCAGATCGTGTCACCCTTCTGTTCAAAACCCTGCACCCATGACTGCTGGTGGGAATGCAGACTGGTGCAGCCACTATGGAAGACAGTATGGAGGTTCCTCAAAAAATTGGAAATGGAACTCCCATTTGACCCTGTGATCCCACTTCTAGGAATATATCCCAAGAAACCAGAAACACCAATCAGAAAGGATATATGTACCCAGATGTTCATAGCAGCACAATTCACCATAGCTAAGATCTGGAAACAGCCTAAGTGCCCATCAGTAGATGAATGGATTAGAAAACTGTGGTACATCTACACGATGGAATACTATGCTGCTGTTAAAAAGAAGGAACTCCTACCATTTGCAACAGCATGGATGGAACTGGAGAGCATTATGCTAAGTGAAACAAGCCAGTCAATGAAGGAAAAATACCACATGATCTCACTCTTTCATGGATAATTAAGACCATTACAAACTTTTGAACAATAATA
This sequence comes from Myotis yumanensis, assembly GCF_028538775.1. Taxonomy (NCBI): domain Eukaryota; kingdom Metazoa; phylum Chordata; class Mammalia; order Chiroptera; family Vespertilionidae; genus Myotis; species Myotis yumanensis. The sequence continues at coordinate 35,679,578 of NW_027223753.1, forward strand.
AATACAGTGGCAGAGCTGCCTCAAACTGATTGTCGGACTGCAGTGGGAAGGCCAGGGAGGGTTGGGGGACAGGAGGGAGGGGAGTAAGAGATCAACCGAAGGACTTGTATGCACCCATATAACCATAACTAATGGACATAAGACATTGGGGGGTAAGGGAGGGCAGGGGCTTGTCAAGGGCGGGGGGTAAAAAAGGACACTTATGTAATACCCTTTGTAATACTTTAAGCGAAAAAGAAAAAAAAAAAAAAAAAAAAAACCCTGCACCCATGTTCTCAGTACACAACCTAACGTCTTCACCATGGCCATGAGGCCCCGCATGACCTGCACCCCCATCTCTCTCTCTGATGTCACCTCCCTTCTCTCTCTTATTCAGCCACGCTGGTCTCCTTGCTCTTCTCCAAATAGCCAGCATCTCCCCCCTTGGGCCCTTTGCACTTGCTATTCACCTGAAATGCTCTGCCTGCGAATACTCACATGAGTACCCCCTCACACAATCCCCTTCAGATCTCAGCTCAAATTTCACCTTCTCTGTGAGGCCTTCCCTGACCAACCTACTTAAAATGGAACTCTTGCCCTCAGGCCTCAAATTTCTTTCCCCTGCCTTATTTTTTCCGTAGCCCTTGATACCTGACATCCTGTAATTTTGCTTATTCATTTATTCTCTGCCTCTCCCCATTAAATTCTACACGCCACATGGGCGGGGATTTTTTTTCTTCATTTTTTCCCTCTATTTCCAGTGCCCAGAACAGTGCCTGGCATGAGATAGGTGCTCAGTAAATATTTGCTACATGAGTAAGTTCTCTAAAAGCTGGGGAAATACTTTTAAAGAGCTGAATACAAAATTAGTACTAAAACACCCCAATGTCTATGCATCTGAGAAAGCATGAGGAGGCCTCAATTTCCTCATCCATTAGAATTGAAGACAAGCCCTCCCCAGTCAGAGCTGTCGTGGATTGAAGGGGATGATGCATGTTAACTCAGCGCACCAGAGAGATCACTGAGGCAGCGGGGTGGCAGGGGATGGGGGCATTCTAGAGGCAGGGGCCTCATCCAGAGGGTCTCCGGGAGAGAAGCTGGACGGGGCAGGGGCAAGAGAAAGAGAAGGGTGACAATTTGAGTGCAGTGCTGTGCACTGAGCCCTGGACGCGTCATCCCCCTTTGACTGGTCTGACCTGTGCTCAGGGCCAGTGCCTGGGTGTGCCCTCAGTCACCCAGGTGTAATGGAAGTACGCACTCACCCATGTTCTTGGGAAGACAGCAGAGTCACCTTCGATCTGAGACTTACATGCTCTGTCTGGGGGATGGTGTTTCTTAGCTGGAGATGAATTCGTATAGTCAGTGGGTGCTTGCCAGAGCCGACTTTCCAGGGAGTAAGGGGAAAGCCTGAGGCTGTGGAAGGGAACAGGCAGGGACAAACTTCATCCCAGGGAGGAAAATGGGCATCAGAAGGAATGAAGTGTCTAGTGACCTGATGTCCCACCCAGTGTCATAAGTCCTAATATAACCATATTGTTGGGGGACATGGGGCAAAACTAACCACTTATAGGGTGGAGGGAGGATTTTACCTAAAAGGAATAGATTTCTGCACTGCTGTTCAGCTGAGAAAGGCTGATCTTGGAAAAGGAAAGGAAAGCCCGGGAGTCTTGGGCTGTGAGAGAAATTTCCTCTCTCCTGGGAGGGAAGATGTGGAAGACGTACATTTGGCTCTCCTAGAAGTGGGAAGTTCTTCAGAAAGGCTCCTTCCAGGATGGCTGAGGGGCTTGGAGAAGGGCCATCCTATCCTATGTAATAAAACCCTAATATGCAAAATGACCGAATGGCGGAACGACCGGTTGCTATGACGTGCAGTGACCACTGGGGGCATACACTCAACACAGGAGCTGCCCCCTGGTGGTCAGTGCGCTCCCATAGGGGGAGCGCTGCTCAGCCAGAAGCCAGGCTCACAGCTAGCGAGCACAGTGGCAGTGGCAGGAGCCTCTCCCACCTCCGTGGCAGGTGGACATCCCCCGAAGGGTCCTGGACTGGGAGAGGGCGCAGGCCAGGCTGAGGGACCCCTTCCCCTTCACCGGTGCATGAATGTCGTGCACCAGGCCTCTCGTAGAATCATAAAAACCTTCTGTTACTCCTCTCTGCTTCCTAAGTATTCTTAACAGGCAATAAGGGTTATCAGAATCCCAGGATCAGAAGCTTCAACATTGTAGAATCTTGAGTTAAAATGACAAGTCTGATAGTCAACTCAAAGGATCTGAGAATCACAGAGGTGAAAACCCAGCACTGGCATCCGGTTCAGATCCAGTCCCAAGGAAGAGACAAAAGCTGCCCAAGGATTCCAGTCACCAACTAGAAACTCCCTAACCTGGTGGCATCAGAGAGCTCCTTGAGCTTAGGCTCAAACCAAGAGCAAGAATTCTGTGGACAGCAGCCGCAGCCGTCCTCCATTCTCGGGAGGTGGGGGTGGTGTTCCCTCCCTGAGCAGCTCTGCCACTTAATTGCTCTCTCAAAGGCAATCATCCTGCTCCCCCTTCCCCTTTGTTCCCGGCGCTATCTCCTACAGGAGCAGCCATAAGTGGGGGCTACAGGAAGGGGCCCTATTTGTAGACCGAGGAGATGGTGGTCCATATTGTGTAAGATGCATGGGTGTCATTTCCCTCTTGTAACAGTTCCCAGCTACTGTGGACCTTGAGGAAGAAGATACCGACTAAGAATGGGCTTCTGGTGGCTAACTGGGCTCAAATTTTAAAAACAGAGCCTAGCAGCCATTTCTATACAGGGGTCTCTCAGGCAAACTGCAGTTCCTGCACTAAGCTGCCTGCCTCCTGCACAGAACTGCTCTGCCAGCACTGTGTTCTGTCCTCGGAGCCAGCCTTTATAAAGGAGTTCCTGGAATCCTGTGTCAACCAAAGGGCTGAGGCTTTCCCCATCCAATCAGAGATACACAGCTATATCCCTCAGCAGCTTTTTCACCCACCAATCAGAGTGGCTGCATTCTGGCTAATCAAGACAGTGCCTTTTGGACCAATCAAACTTGGAGGACTTGGAGTCCTCATTTGCATTAGGATGAACCAATCATGGGCCAGGGGCGAGGACTTCTATCTACATAAATCAGCTCCTCTCTGGCTCTGAGAGCACACTTTTCCTTTCTAGGAAGGTTGAAGAGGGGGAGTCCTCCTGGAGCAGAGTGGAGCAGACCTATGCAAGGCACAGCAGACTGGCACAGACCAGACAAATGCAGGAACAGAGCAAAGCGGTCCAGCCAGGGAGGGGCCTGGCCCCAGAGCTGCCTGGTTCCAGGGCTGCCTAGGAGCCAGGCTGTTTTCAGGACAGAGCTGTTTCACAATTGAACTGTTTGCACTGAATCAAGTTTCCTTTTTCACTGCACCCCAATTTGGGGATTCCTGTTGGTGTCAAATTGATGCCAATGACCTTCAGTTAACATTACCTAATCCTGGTGCCCAGAATCCAACAACTGGCCCTCAAACCTCTCAGAAATCCCCTCTGTCCGATGCAAATCCCTCTGAAGGGAGGTTACCTCACACCAGTGCAAGAAGGAAGCGAACCCGCATTTACAGAACGCTGACGGAATATGTCCCAGTGACTGTGTATTAGGTCCTTTACCAGTGTGACTTCACTAGATCTTCCCACCACTTCAGCTGAGTAAACTGAGGCTCACACAGCTCAATTAACTGAATCAAGGTCGTAGAGCCAATAAACAAGTGGCAGAACTGGATCTGAACACCCTCCCAAGCTCTTTACCCTTTGGCCAGGCTGTGGGACAAGGAAGCCTGGTGGGTGAGGGGTGAGGGTGGAGAAGTCACAGGTCCTAAGCTGGGAAAATGGAGACTTAGGTTTGTGGTGAGTCCTGGTGGGGGCAACTGGGAGCAAAGAATTTTCTGGGTATTTGTGTTCGGCAAGTTCCCTGAGGTATAAAGGCACATGTGTTCAGTCCCTCCTGCATACTCCCTCACACAGGCCCATGGAGGGATGTAGAGGACTCTCCTTGGCCAGAATCCCCTGTCTCCCTCTCCTCACCGTCTCTCACCTCCCTCCCTCCATTAGTCATTCTGGATCTGGCCTCCCAGCCTGTCCATTCACCACTTCTCAGTTCTTCCTTCTTAGTTTCTTTTTTTTTAAAGATATTTTTATTGATTTGAGAGAGGAAGGGAGAGGGAAAGAGACATAGAAAGATCAATGATGAGAGAGAATCATCAAATGGCTGCCTCCTGCACACCCCCTATTGGGGATCGAGCCCGCAGCCCGGGCATGTGCCCTGACAGGGAATTGAACCAGTGATCTCTTGGTTCATGGGTTCGATGCTCAACCACTGAGCCACACCGGTCGGCATTCCTTCTTAGTTTCTTCTCCCCCATTCCCTCCATTCTACTAATCCACACCCAGCACCTGTCCTGCATCATCACACCAGCCTCCCCTGCAGTCTCCCTGCCTCCATCCACACTGTGACATCAGCAGTATATACACATTTGAATCGCAGAAGGCTCCTGGGTGCCTAGAGGACAGAGCACCGCTGGATTCTTACAGGCAGGACAGCCCCTGGGCAAGAAATCCATCTGGCCACTCCTTACCGCCCTAGCCAGGGGATCTCACCCTCCTCAAAAATCATCCCCCCATGTCCTCATCAACACTGAAGCATACTCTAAGCTCCATTCTGTGCTGGGCTCTGGGGACATGGGGGCAGACAAACTCTGTCCACTCTCCATGTGCAGTAGGGAGACAGAAAAGGTGACTGTGACCCAGTGTTGACATGGTCTGTGCACAAAATCCCTTCTCCATGGGGGTCATTGTTAAATATGTAAATCCCCTCCCTAGCGCCCTCTAGTGGCTTCCCAACACACTATGAAATCCAAACTCCTTGCCTTGTTTGTTTGTTTTGGGCAGCCTGCCTTTAGGATCCCACCAGGACTGAACCTCAACCACCCACCCCCTTTTCTGCTCCTCAGGCACCCCTCAGGCTTGTACATGAGCTGCCCTCTCTGCCAGAAATGCTCTGGGCATGGTGGGTTTTACTGTTCATCACATCACCCCATTCTAAACCGTAAGGAGACACAGCCTCCATCTGGTGTTTACTTGCCCTAGAACATGGCCCCCTGAGAGCAGGGATCTGTACGTGTGAAGTAATAGTATACCTGCAGCGCCCAGTACAATCGCCTGCTCAACAATGTTTGCTGAAAGACTGAATGAGAGCCATGAGAGGGAAGCAAAGATGCTGGAGCCTGGAACCGCCCTGAGCCTGACTCAAGGGGGGCTCAGAAAGCCTGTCTAAAAAGGGTCACCTAACGTTGAGTCTTACGGGTGAATGTCAGGAGTGGAGGACGGCATTCCAGGCAGGGGCACCCCACAGCCTGGCACGGCTGTGAGAACACCTCAGAGCCAGCTGGTGTTGGTGGAGCAGCGTGAGGGTCAGGGGGTGATGGGAAACAGGCCTGGGGGAGGGGCACAGCCTACCCGCTTGAGGTCCTCGGAAGGGTTTTGAAGCAGAAAAATGACATGGTCTGGTCTGTGTTTTAGAGGAGACCAGTCTGAAGGTTGCATGGGAGGAAGAGATGGAAGAAGTGGGCGTTAGGGGCTGTTGCATCGCTCCAAGGGCAGTGAGCAGCTCTGAGCCACATCCAGTAGGTAAGTCAGCAGAACCTGGAGACTGAGGTGGAGGTGAGGCAGGGAGGTGAGAGGGATAACGCCCAGGTGCCGGCTTGGGCAACGAGGTGGATGACTGTGCCATCCTCCGAGATGGGCAAACAGGAGGAGGAACAGGTTTGGGGGTGAAGATGGGAAGTCTGACTTAGGGCTTGCCAAGTTTGAGGTGCTCATAGGACAGTCAGAGGGAGGCATTGGGAGGGCAGTTGGATTGTCCTTTGCGGGGGAGAGGGGTAGCAGGGCAAACTTTAAATGTGTAAAGGAAAGGAATTGGGGGTCAAGACAGCTCAGAAGAGAGGTCAGGGCTGTCTCCTCCCCCGGTCTCAGGGGAACACTAGAGACACCAACTCATCCCGGACTCACACCAACTCAGCTGGGGAGGTGGGGTGACAGGTAGGAGGGAGGCTGACCTTACCCCATGGGGGTCCTGGTGAGAGTGTAACTGCCCTCTGGTGCATCCAGTTCCACCATGGACCAGCACTGGGACCCAGGCTGCCCCACTGCTGCCCCCAGATGTGGACAGTCCCGCAGGGCGACAGGGTGCCTGCTCTCACCTGCCAGGGCCCCAGGGCCCCAGGGCGCCCACCTCTCCCTCCTGCTTCCCTGGGGAGGGCCAGGTGCAGGGGGCACCCGCCCGCCCGCGGTCCAGGTCACCTGAGCTGCCCTTGCAGGTGGCCCACAGGTGCAGCCGGGGGAGCGGGGCTCGAGCGGGACGGGGATGGGGGCCTCAGCCCTGCTGCGGCCATAACACGCCAGCAGGGCACACGTGGAGGTGTGAGCGGCGCCGGACTGCCCTCCCGGGCGCTCAGCTGCTCCTGGGCCAGCAGCCCGCACTCCCCGTCCCCCGCTCTGCCCCTCCGCCGCCTGCGGCTCCCTCCCCGCCGCTGGCCGAGCGCCCGCCCCGCCTGGTACCTGCGGACGCCCTTCCTGGAGGCCGCTCCCTTCCAGGCGGTCAAAAAGGCCATGGACGCGGCCGGACTCCGGGGGCGCGGGCGGCCCCTCGTGGCGGCGGCGGCGGCGGCAGCGGCGGCTCTGGCGGCGGCACCTGGACGGGGCGGGCGGGGTGGGCCGGAGGCTCCTCCCCAGCCAGGCCCGGCCCGGCGCCTTCCTGCCTGGCACGGGAGTCGGTGTCCCCTCCCCCGGCAGACCCCGGGACTCAGGGCAAGACCGCTTCCCTCCAGAGCCATCGGGACCCATCGTTAGTCACAGGGGGAAACTGAGGCTGCTCATGGTCACAGAGGGGAGGGGCAGAGGAAGGGGGGGCGGAGAGGGGCGCCAGGACCACCCCAGGCCTCTCCACTCCCAGCCTCGAGCCGGTGCAGATGGACAGTGGCGTCGCCAAGTCCTGCTGCCCAAGTGCAGAGCCTGCCTCGCTGGGCGGCACCTGAATTGGGTCAGAGGCCTGGGACTGAGCCGGGAGCACGGAGCAAGGGAGCTGCCCGCCCGAGAGGGGAGGCGGTGGGCCTGGCCAGGCTCTGGGTCAGGACCCTGTTCACAGACGTCTCGTTCCCAGCACCCCGGTGGGAGGAGGTGATCAGAGGAGACTAAGCCACAACCGTCTCCAGTGCAAATTTTCTTTGAAATCCCATATTTTGTCTTAGGTCATGTGCACTTACTTTAAGTAACTGCGAACATGAAGAAGCATCAGCCCCGGAGCCAGGTGAGCCCCTACAGTGCAGTGCAGCCCAGCCGGCTCCGTGGGAGGCTCAGGCTCAACTAAGGCTGGGAGCTGGGGAGCACCTGGGGGAGCAGTTCGAGAGGGGTCACTGGGCTCCAGCATGAAGGATGGGTGTGGGGCCCTGGAGAGTTCCCTCAGTGAGAGAGGATGGGGGCTGAACACGGGGCAGGGGCAGGGGCAGGGTGGCTAAGGGACCATTTCTGTTTCCTTTTGGGCTGGGTGTGTATCCTAGGCACTTGTGCAACACAGATTGTGTGTCTAAAAAACGGTGATTGGTCTGACAAGTAGGGGACATTCTCTAATGTTCCAAGCCATAAGCCAGCTGTTTTACACACATTCTTACTTAGTTTCATCTTATGAAACACCCACCCCCACTTTTACAGCTGAGGAGACTGAGGCTCAGAGGGATTGCTTCCCCTGAGACCAGGCTGTGCAGCCAGGGCTGACACCAGGTCTGTCTGCTCCATCTGGTGCTTCCCCCACCTGCCTGGGGCCCCCGGGGCAGCTGAGCATGGAGGGGCCGCCTGTGCACAGCAGAAGGCAGAAGACTCAAGGATTGCCGGGGCAGTTTCTCTCACTTTTCCTCGGCAGGCAGCAGAGACAACATGACCTTTCCCCCTTTCTCTGAGCACTCATGTCTTGGTCAACAAGGGCCCAAGAATGCTGCCTATCTGACCACAAACCTAGAGCTTCCAGATCTGGAAATACCAGTTACAGTGCACCCAGGGGCCCTAACCCTCAGCCCACAGAGCCTTGTCCAGCTCGGCAGTGTTGTACACTGCGGGCAGCCAGATCACAGGCATGAATACCACAGGGCCCCAGAAACCTGGTCTCTTAAAGGCCCAGAGCCCAGTCTAATCCCAGTGGGATTAAAGTCCCATCCAGCCTCTGAGCCCATAGCCAACACCACTTCCTCCAGGAAGCCCTCCTGTATCTCCCCAATGGAGGAGCCACTCCCTCTTTGGAGGTTACATTTTTATCTTTCTCACAGCATTTAGTACTACACTTTTTAATCCTTATATTAGTTATCAATGACCATATGAGTCTCTCTCTTCAGATTTCTGTCTCACATCTGTGTCTTCCATGGACCCTAGCACCACTGCTGCAGGTAGCAGGTGCTCGGTATTGAGTAAATGAAGAAGAAACTAAAATTTATCAAGTTTCTACTCAGTGGCAGACTCTACACTGACGACGTTACATACACTACTTTTTTTTAATTAAATCTTTATTGTTCAGATTATTACAGTTGTTCCTCTTTTTTCCCCCGATAGCTCCCTTCCACCCAGTTCCCACCCCACCCTGTGCCCTTACCGCTCCCCCCCATATCCTCATCCATAGGTGTATGATTTTTGTCCCTTCTCTTCCTGCACCCCCCACACCCCTTTCCCCCCGAGAATTGTCAGTCCACTCCCTTTCTATGCCCCTGATTCTATTATATTCACCAGTTTATTCTGTTCATCAGATTTTTTTATTCACTTGATTTTTAGATTCACTTGTTGATAGATATGTACTTGTTGTTCATAATTTTTATTTTTACTTTTTTCTTCTTCTTCCTCTTCTTAAAGAATACCTTTCAGCATTTCATATAATACTGGTTTGGTGGTGATGAACTCCTTTAGCTTTTTCTTTTTTTTTTTTAAACATATTTTATTGATTTTTTACAGAGAGGAAGGGAGAGGGATAGAGAGATAGAAACATCGATGAGAGAGAAACATCGATCAGCTGCCTCCTGCACATCCCCCACTGGGGATGTGCCCACAACTGAGGTACTTGCCCTTGACCGGAATCGAACCCGGGACCCTTGAGTCCGCAGGCCGACGCTCCATCCACTGAGCCAAACCAGTCAGGGCCCCTTTAGCTTTTTCTTATCTGTGAAGCTCTTTATCTGACCTTCAATTCTGAATGATAGCTTTGCTGGGTAAAGTAATCTTGGTTGTAGGTTCTTGCTATTCATCACTTTGAATATTTCTTGCCACTCCCTTCTGGCCTGCAAAGTTTCTGTTGAGAAATCAGCTGACAGTCGTATGAGTACTCCCTTGTAGGTAACTATTTTTCTCTTGCTGCTTTTAAGATTCTCTCTTTGTCTTTTGCTCTTGGCATTTTAATTATGATGTGTCTTGGTGTGGTCCTCTTTGGATTCCTTTTTTTTTTTTTTTTATTGGGAGAGAGAGAGATTTTTGGATTCCTTTTGTTTGGGGTTCTCTGTGCTTCCTGGACTTGTAAGTCTATTTCTTTCACCAGGTAGGGGAAGTTTTCTGTCATTATTTCTTCAAATAGGTTTTCAATATCTTGCTCTCTCTCTTCTTCTGGCACTCCTATAATTCGGATGTTGGTTCTCTTGAAATTTTTCCAGAGGCTCCTTACACTATCTTCATATTTTTGGATTCTTTTTTCTTTTCCAGTTGGGTGTTTTTTACTTATTCGTATTTCAAATCTTTGAATTGATTCTTGTGATCCTCTAGTTTGCTGTTGGATCTCTGTATAATATTCTTTATTTCAGTCAGTGTATGCTTAATTTCTATTTGGTCCTTTTTCATATCCTCGAGGGTCTCACTAGATTTATTGAGGGTCTCACTAAATTTATCAGCGGTTTCTAGAAAATTCTTGAAAAACCTTATAAGTGTGGTTTTGAACTCTATATCCAGTAGTTTGCTTTCCTCCATTTCTGTCTTGTCTCTGCATTTTGGCTGCTTCCTTGTGTAGATAGGGTGGCTTTCTGTGCTAGGTGTCCTACAGCGCCCAGTGGCTCAGCCTCCCCAATTACCTGAGATGAACACTCTTGGTGCACCCCTTTGTGGGCTATGTGCACAGTCTTGTTGTAGTTAAGCCTTGATTGTAGTTAGTATCACTGGGAGGAATTGACCTCCAGGCCAATTGGCTGTGAGAATCAGCTGTGTCTATGGTGGGAGAACTTCTGTGCTGGAGACATCCTTCTGGGGCAAGACTTGCTTCAGTGGGGCTTTGGTGCTCACTGAGTCTGCCACCTGAGTGTGTCCCTTATGGATCTGAGGAGTTGTAATTTGGATGGTCCCACTCTGACCACTGGGTACACTGGCTCTTGGATCTCTAAGGAGGTGCTAATTTAGCCACTGTCTGAGGCTACCCAGCAGGAGCTATGGAGAGATCTGCAGATTCCTCCTCTTTGTTTGGGTTTTGGAGGTGCCCAGATGAGGCCCAGCTGTGAAGCAATGCAAGCTGCTGTGGGGCCTTGGGCCTTCTTTTGGATGTTCTGGGTCTCTCTGACCCAGCTGCAGTTTGTTAGGTAATTTTAGATTGCAAAGGGCCAGGTCATTCATATGCAAAAGCCTCTGCCCACAGCTTGGGTGGGGCGGGTTCTCAGGGAATCAAAAGGGCAGAGCAAACAGCTATGGCTGATCCTCATCCCTGCCCTAAGAGGCCCCGGGTCTCAGTGTCCCATGGTAATCGCTGCAAGCACCTCTGAGAGAAAGCCGCCCTCATGTTCTGCCCGCTGCCAGACAGTCCATTTACTCCTCATATGAGTCTGGGTCCCCAGAGACTAGCCTGGAACTGGAGTTCAGAGCAGTCAGGAGCGTGTGTCTCCCTCCCGATTGAAAAAGACAACTGTGTCCTCAATTGCCAGCCCTTTCCACGTTCGCTTCCGTACCTCTGCACGTTACTTCCGCACCTCCTCTCAGTCTCAGTGTGCTTTTCTCTTTCCTTCTAGTTGTAGACTTTCCACTCAGCCAGCCTTCCTGTGGTTCTGGGTGATGTCCGTTTTGTCTTTTAGTTGTATTTTTGAACTGGTTGTGTGAGGCAGCAATTTCCAGTGTTTACCTATGCCACCATCTTGGTTTCTCCCCATACACTACTTCTAATCCTGACAACTCTGCTCTGAGAACATTTGACTCAGAAGTTTAGAAATGTTCCTGAGATCAGATTAGGAGCTGGGATTTGGTCCCAGGGTTCTCACACTTCAAAGCTAGTTTCCTGTTCTTCCCCCTTTTCTCCTTCATCCTCTTCATTATCACCCTCATTTATTTAAAGCCATGCATGTTAGGCATTTTTCTAAACCCTTTACATGCTTCATTATTAGAATCACCCTGTCACATGTCTCCTTTTACAATCCCAATTTCTATAGCTAAGAAAGTGAGGCAGAAGATTAAGTAACTTGCTCAAGATCACAACAGCTAATTAAGTGGCGGAGCTAAGATTCAACCCAAGCGCCAGACTAGAGTCTATATCTGAAACCTAGCCCCAGTCTGCCTGCCACACACACACTTAGAATGCACACAGCATTTATGAACCGCTTTCCCAACGTTTATCTTAGTTTGAATCTCATAACAACCCCAAGGTTTTATTCTTGCCTTTGCTCTCGAGCCAGACTGCCTCGGTTGGAATCTTGGCCTCACCACTTGATAGTTGTGACTTCAGGCAAGTTACTTAACCTCTCTGTTTTCTCATTTGTAACAACAGCACTTATCGAAAGGATTATTGTGAGGACTAAATGAGTTAATGCAAACAATACAGACTAGTCCTGGACACATAGTGTGTGTTATGTGCACTTTTACTATGTGACACTTTTATCCATAATCAGTGAATAACGTGTTCTGGATCAATAAACTTTCAAGATGACTGAAGTTTATTCCATTTAATCATAGACATTTTTTCTAAAATGTATTGTTAGCTTTTCTGTCTTCTTCAACATGGACATGACAGCTCTTAGTGAACATCTGCCAACTGCCACGTAACAGGAACGAAGACTTTGAATCCATCATCTTTAATCCTCACAACCCTCTGAAGTAACTGTTATCACTACTGAGAACCGAGGGGTTGAGAGATTTAATCAACGTCGTGTAGCTAGGAAACGGAAAGGCCAGAGATTAGACCTATGTTTATCAGACTCCAAGGTCTGGGTTCTTTCTATGAGGCCAGGAATCCCTTTTTAAAAAAAAAAACCCTCGTCCGAGGATATTTTTTTCCAAATTACAGAGTGGAAGGGAGAGGGAGACAGAGAGAAATGCAGATGTGAGAAAGACACATCAATTGGTTACCTCTGCATGGCCCTGCCCAGGGCTGGGAGCCTGCAACCAAATTATGTGCCCTTGGCTGGAACCGAACCCAGGACCCTTCAGTTTGCAGGCCCATGCTCTATCCCAGTGATGGCGAACCTATGACACCTCTGACATGCGAACTCATTTTTTTGGTTGATTTTTCTTTGTTAAATGGCATTTATTTTTATTTTTTTATTTGTATCCGCTTTTAGTAATGATATGCTATGAAAAAACGTGGCATACCATCATAGCCATTTCAAAGGGAAGTCTACTTTTGCATGGTGTCTGGCTGTGTAAGCTACTGACAAAAAGAACACAGTAGTCAGCCATGCCTTTAAATGGCATTTAAATATATAAAATAAATATCAAAAATATAAGTCTTTGTTTTACTATGGTTGCAAATATCAAAAAATTTCTATATGTGACACAGCACCAGAGTTAAGTTAGGGTTTTTCAAAATGCTGACATGTCTTAGGGCCAGTGGCGCAATGGATAACGCGTCTGACTACGGATCAAAATGCTGACACGCCGAGCTCAAAAGGTTCGCCATCACTGCTCTATCCTAACCGGCTAGGGCAGGAAACCTCAGGAAGCTGCAGTGAATCAGGGCTTTCTTTGAGAACATCAGTTCTTGCTGAGGGCCCAGGGTTGCTGCTTAGTCTCTTAGGTGTGCAAAAGGCAGCCTGGTGTTGTGGACGAGCAGATCTCAGAGCTAAGGCACCTGGGCTGGACCCTGGCTTGGTCCCTACGAGATTGGGGGGGGGGGGGGGGGCAGGGGTCTTGGCCACGTCATGTCCATCTGTTTATAAATCATGTTTTCTGTTATAAGTATTGGGTAATATATTGAGAGTTTTAGTGCCAGGCCTAGAGAAGTCCCTAGTAAGTGTCAGCTAGTTTTCCTTCTCTCTTTCCACAAAATACAGTCATGCACCACATAACGATGTTTTGGTCAATGCTGGACTGCATATATGACAGTGGCCTCATAAGATTAGAATGGAGCTGTAAGAAATGGAAGGGTATGTGTTTGAGGAGCAATACTTTTTTCTCTGATGGGAGCAATATCTGTGGGGCTTGGCAGTCGATTCCCTCTCACTCACAGCACCTCAATTTTGAGTGCACACATCACATCCCAATCAGTCAGCCACTGACTGTTCAGCACACAGGAGCCTGTCTTCCCCCCACCTCGTGCGCCATATTGAGGGCGCTATAGCCCTCCCTGATGTAGCCTGATGGTCTGCAGAGGACACTGCTGTACCTTCTTTGTGAAGGACCCAAGATCCCATACAAGGACACAGGACCACAGGAGCTACCTCAACAAGTACGAAGTGCCGCTGCCACTTGAGTAAAGGCGCTCTATGACAGTGTGGAGCAGCCTGTCCCTGTATTTAGCAAATATTTTCAGGTTGTAATGATGTAAAGCACAGATAAATTTCATTTCTTCCCATTGATTCAATGCCAGAGAGAGCCCTTTGTGCCAGATGGGGTCCATGGAACCCAAAACAAATGTCAAAGTCAAAATACTGAGTCATCAGTTCTATAACCTCTTCAACACGCCACTTTTTTGTTTTTTTATCAATACAACAAAGTTCCTTAATCTTACAATTGCTCCAATGTGTACTAGCCAAAACCACATTGCCTTGACAATCCCCTGTGCTCCTTTATCTTCTCTCTCCAACCTGATTTCTTATTCCTATTGGTCCTCGGGCCATCTCTCACTCCCTCCTGACAGTCACTACTATCTACGCCTAAGCTGGCCAGTTCCTCCCCCTGATACTTCCAGTCAATCCAGCCCACACCCTGATCATGAAGCAGCACTGACAGCTTTGATGCTCGAATTCTGACACTGTGAGAAGGGGAAGGGCCTGTGGGGCAGTGTTTATAAAATCTACAATAGTGGACAGTAACGTCCTAGAATTCACTCCCCACTCACTCACTCACCCAGAGCAACTTCCAGTCCCACAAACTCCATTTCAAGTAAGATGTATGGATAGTTTTATTATTACTTAAAGTTTATTGTTCTCATAGTTACAGGCTACAATTTAGAAGTTTGAAACATAAGAGAAAATACTATTAAGAGAGAAACGTGAACAAGTCCGTAGAAGATGGTTAACACTTTGGAAGTGGTGCCACTTGCTCTCAGGATACTTATCTGTCCTTTTCAAGCACAGGCTGTGGAGCCAGAGTCAACAGTGTAAAATATAATCAAAAATGACTCTATGACATTCATCCTACACAGGTGAGTGTAAAGATAGAGATATATATTTATATTTATATAATATATACATAGTTTAATATAATAATGGTCCACTGAGTATACACATTTTAACAAAAGGTAAGAATCTGTGTAATCCAGTTAAACATACATAAGATTAGGGTACACTTATTACATCAAAAGGTGGTGTTTATAAGTTACAGAGAGTTAATATTTTTCAGAGTGTTTTTTTTTAATTAAGAAAAATATTTTTCAAACATCTGTTCATTTTCCCAGTGCAAAAGAAGGTTGTTCAAGTCAACTTACCTTTTTCCTGAAGTGTAAGGGGAAGAAAAATACCCAAAACCACTACCTACCACAACTCCCAACACCACCTTCTCAGTCAACTTTTGTATATATCCTCAGTCACTGGATCAGTTTATCAAAATTAAACCTGGTGATTATGATTCAGCCCTTGCTTCATATGTATGCCTTTTATGCTGTTTCAATTTACAAAAGTAGAAAAAAGCAGTGCAAGAAAGTGGTTTGAGTTTGTTTTAAACTACAGCAGTCCAATTGTGTGTGGAGGGGAAAAAAAGCACCATTTCAAGATGAAATGAATTGGGTATTTTAGAATTTATTCATAGGCTAAGCAATGTTACTCTGATTATCACAGATCAATATCACTTTGATTTGGTAACCAGAGAGACTTTAAATTTATTTTTAGATGCATCTGTCTTTATCTTGGTAAATAGGTATTGAATACATTACCTAAGCCTGTAATTGATGTTGAGAAAAAATTACAATTAAAATTTACAGCCCACTTCACAGTCTATTTCAAATTTACCTTGTATGGTAGGTCAGTTTCACAAGAGATGGGCTTTTAACACATGAAGAGCTCTAATAATTTCGCAGGTCTCTTCTCTCCCAATTATAAAAACAAGACTTTTCCTTTTTTTGCTAGCCTGCCATTTTCATAGTCAAAAACATGAAGAGAATAAACTGCTTTAAACTACAAAAATGAGCAATTTGATTTAATACATGCCACTTTTTCATTTGTATTCAGTGAAAGTTTTTACATTTCAAGTAACTGAGCCTTCATTAAAGGAAAAAAATATACATACAAAAAATTAAAGTACCTTCCAGTTCTAGCTTGCTAAAGTTTCTTCTGCAAAAGTACAAAAATAAACCTGCCATGAACTAAAGAGGACAGTGCCACAGCCTGGCAGAATGACTGCCATGTTACGATTTTTGCTTGCCTTATACTGATGGGTATATTTTCGATGATAAATTTTCTCCACTGTTTAGCACTTAAAAGTATGGAGAGGTATCTTTCTATCTGAAATTCTTTAAATTCAGAGAAAAAATTTAATGTTTCACACATGAGGCTTTAATGTTTTTATTTAGGAAAAGATGCGTCTCAAGCTGTGACGGTTCAATCTAAAGCATCCCCTTTTCAATAGTGGAGTCAATTTATGCAAAATATTTTTCCTTGTCTATAAAAAACAAATTAAACAGTCTTCTGATTCTATGGAAACACAAACATGCACTTTAAACTAGCCAATCTGCACTATCATAAATAGGATGTTCTTGCCCTTCCCCTCCCTCACCCATTAAAACTAGAGGAGAATACTGCAAATTTTAAGAACCCCACTGGCTATCATCAGAGTAACTTCAGAACAAGGGTAGCACAGGGGTGAAGCTATTTCTCTATATCCTAGAAGGCAGAAGCTTGGGTGCTCTAGCTTCACAAGTGAGAGTAGCAGAGGCAGGCAAAAGCGCACAGTAAATGCACACGAGAACAGGGACCTAGGTGAAGCTGTCTGACTGGGTGACTGCTTTTCTGGGGTGGGGAGAAGACAAATCTGAAATGAATTTTAAAAAGACAAATACACTTTTGTCACATTTACAGGAATCTCAAACCTATGCTCATAGGTAGTTTCGATATACACTGTAAAGAGCTTCAGTATTCAGGGAGAAGAGTACTGTATGGTTGACAAGGGACAGGAGAATTCCTCATGCTTCTGAAATCTCCGATTTGCTGAGTGCAATAGCCAGTTCTAAGTCTTCTTGTTCTTGCTGATTCAGTCGGGCAAGCCTCTGCTCTTCCTCTCGCTCACTTTCCCTCTTGGCCCATTCGATCATATCTTCCTCAGAGGGATACTACCATGTAAAAGATGAATGAATGAACAAATGAACAGATTAATGAGTAAAACAAATAAAAAGAAAAGAAGGAAAAATAGTTACTACAAATGATATTAACTACTTGTTTCACCTGAAGGACTCTGGGAATAGTCTTGTTACTTGTTAAATTTTTTCCCTGAAAACACATTTCGTTTTACTCGTTCCTAAATGTAATTTTGTTTTTAAAAAGTAATGCAGTTTACAGATAGCAAGTCTATAAAACTAAACATTAAAAAATCATTTAAAAAAGTATATGCTTAAGGTGATTTAAGTAGATTTAAAGACAGGAGAGGGCTAGCTTTTTTATCTAATATAACACATCTACTACTTCACCTTCATTGAGCATCCTCACATGATAAATCATTTTCAACTTAATTCCACCGGTGATTCCCTCCCTTAATCTAACCTTCAGGTACAGAAAAACGATAAAGCAAAGAATGTGATGATTCTGCTATACATAAAATAAGAGTACTAAACAAGATGTGGACCAAATCTTTTCTTTCAAATGCATTATAAAGATTTTTGGCAGGCACCGAGAACTTTTTGACTGAGTCTAAATGAAATCTTAACACCCGTAATTAGGTCAGGGAAATAGTTTTATCTATCCAAAAAAGCAATCTTGGCAGATACAAAGTAAAAAAATTCTCCTTGCAACCTCCCAGGATTGCATCTGGAGAGTGGCTAATACTTTGCCAGAAAAAAAAAAAATCTCCTTGCTTTCAATTTCTGTCACATAGAGGAATACCACAACAGGATGAATATCATAATAGGGTGAAATGATAGCCTTTTTCCTTTGGAATTAGAGGGACTTTAAATTTTTTAATACTTAACAAATCTTTCATAATGAAAAAAGAAAGACATTCTTATTATGAGCTGCTTTACATTATGCTATATTGAGATTCTGGAGTATGAAATAAGCAAAATGCCCCAACTACTGCTCAAGAATCATTCCAAACAGGTTTTGATTTGATGAAATTATATTTAGATATTAAATGCCATAAACTGTCAGAAGGTTATTTTATATGAAGAGGGTTGTAATCTCCTAAGAAGAGCAATTCTTGATTGTATGCTTGAAACAACTCAAATTTCATCTAACAAAAGTTAGGTCAGTATAATCCTGACATTCCATTTTCCAATAATCAAGATACTGATTTCTATTCTGCTCCTTCACATCCATAAGAAGCCACTGGTGCTTGGAGTACAGATTCAAAACCTAGGTAGCTCAGTTTCATTCATCTGACTTAGTTATATGCAGATTCCTTCCTACCTCCTTTCTAACTAGAAATGGCTGCTGGCTGAGTGACCCAATGCTACACTGACGGAGACATATAGACTGCGACCAGGGTCTAAATCTCCTATTTCCAAAATCATCTCAAGGGCTTAAAGCAGTGGTTCTCAACCTTCCTAATGCTGCGACCCTTTAATACAGTTCCTCATGTTGTGGTGACCCCCAACCATAAAATTATTTTCGTTGCTACTTCATAACTGTAATTTTGCTACTGTTATGAATCATACTGTAAATATCTGATATGCAGGATGTATTTTCATTGTTACAAACTGAACATAATTAAAGCATAGTGATTAATCACAAAAACAATATGTAATCATATATGTGTTTTCTGATGGTTTTAGGCGACCCCTGTGAAAGGGTCATTCGACCCCAAAGGGGTCTCGACCCACAGGTTGAGAACCGCTGGCTTAAAGTGATAAGTAGAGGGAAATTCCTTTGTTATAGAATCTGGGAAAATAAAACTTTGTTAGCTCCTCTAAGAATTTTAATTTTTCTAAAATCCTTGTTTCTTATCAAATAATGGTGGAAAAGGTCATTGCTTTATGTTGTTCCAGAGTGACACCTCCATAGCTGGTTTTCTCAGTTCTGGGATGTTACAGGCCCTGCCTATGCCATTATCACAGCATCCTTCCATTTGTTTTCACTGATCTACCTATTTTAGTCAGTTCTGGGAGCATGCAGAGTAAATATGGAAGGCTAGTGAATTAGCGCCCTCCAAATAATTAAAGATTTGTTTAACTCTTGATGATTATATTTATTTCATAAAATTGACATTAAAAAGCACAGCTATATAAAGCCAGAGTTTTACTTTCTATTCAAAGAGTCCTTGGCCCTATCCTGTCATATAATAGTTGCTGACTGGTCTCCAGAAATCAACAAAGCTTTATACACAAACACACACACACAGTTACAAATACACAAGCTCATTATTGGCATTTACCCAGTGGGCAGAGAGCAAATAACTGTCTAATAGCCCATCATCTATAACAATTTACAAAATAACAACAGTAAGGATTTTATTTATGTTGTTTACTAAAACGAAGAGAAGGGTTTACAACAACTGGTATATATCACAAGAACTAAGACAACTAAAATCACTTGTGCAATGGAGTAATTTTAGAACCATCCTAACAGAAGCAAACAGAGGTTTTGGTTGGGGGAAGAATAAAGATCACTTTTAGTATGTTAGTAAATTTAATTGGAAATATACAAATTTGGAAGACTCCAAAATAATCTTTAAAAACCCTTCAAACTATAAATGGAAAGATTCTCCCCCAAACAGCCCATTCACAGTACTTACAGCACTGAAGTTAGCAAAATTGCTTGGGTCAGCCTCTTTATTGGTAGTGGTAGTAGTAGTAAATGGATCGCAAAACATATCAGGATCTTTTTCTTTGGGGCTATCATTGCCTGGGAAAGGCTGAAATGGATCATTCAGTTTAAAGGGATCGGAAGAATCCAATTTGTTGATGGGTCTTTTCCCTGGATTAAAATCATTACAATTAACTCAACTAGTAAATACAGAAAACACAAACACACAAGAACATGAACACAGGAAGCATGAAGAACTGGGGGTGGGGGGCAGGGTTGAGTGCCCAAAACACATTCTCCATATGCTCTTAAATGGCCACACCAACATCTATCTTCAAATTTTTCACACATAACCTCTCAACTATATTCCAGCTCCATGTAGGTAAATTCGGTCAGGATTCCTATTTCTGCCTGGGGTAAACCCTTTTCTTCCCCAAAATAGCATGTTCCCAGGAAAAGAGAGAAGAAAAGATAACAGGAGAATGACAAAGAATGTCAATGGCCTCATCTATTAGAACCTCAGCCTGATTCAGTTACCCACTTGTGGCAGTAAGGGCAAATGACCTTTGAAAAATGCTGATATTCTTCTGATTTTTCTCTGGATCTATATAACATCTGGGAACATGAAATTAAAAATTTACTTTGCCACCTAGAATATATCAAACTGAAGAATAAAGAGACTGTTTTGAAGCACAGGGCCTAAATCTTCGTGTTTGCTGATAAACTAATCTTTGACCAAACAATAGCATCATAATTTTCAAGCAAGTTCTCAGATTTTAAAGTTTTAAATTTAACACTTCCTGAAGAAAATTAAGAACAGGTGTTAAAATATCTTCCATCACTTTAATAGCTTACAAAAGATGTTCATATTTCACATCTCAGTGGATCCTTCCACCAATCCCGTGAAGGCAGCGAAATTAGAATACTGCCACCATCTAACAGCTCAGACAGCTGAGGCTCAGAAATTACACACTCAGGATCACCGAGCTCGTCAGGGCATATTCAGAATTAGAACCCAAACTTTTGAGCTCCCAGTCAAGTACTCTCTCCAACAAACCATCCTTTTCTTGATCTTTCTATAGTGATATACACTCACTCTGCTGAAGATTTAGCTAAAGCACTAGTATATTATTTTATTTAGGACTTAAAAAATAACTTCACTATTGGCATTATATAGTTCTAAAAGTTAAATGAGCAAACTGACTCTTATTTGTTTAATATACAGACTGACAACCTTACCCTCTAACAATATATGATATAGGCTACTTTTCCTTAAAAGATAGAAATCACTTGTTTACCTAACTTTTCAACAGATAATTGAGTATTAACAATTGAGTATGAAATTTCTTTAAATCAAGAAAGAAGAAATAATCATCCCAAGAAATACCATAGGGAGGTTATTATGAAAAGGCAAGAATAGTAATCAAGCCTGGCTGGTGTTGCTCAGTGGTGGAGCATCGACCCATGAACCAGGAGGTCATGGTTTGATTCCTGGTCAGGGCACATGCCCGGGTTGTGGGCTTGATCCCCAGTAGGTGACGTGCAGGAGGCCGACAATCAATGATTCTCTCTTGTCATTGATGTTTCTCTCTCCGTCCCTTCCTCTCTCTGAAATCAATAAAAACATTAAAAAAAAAAAAAAAAAAAAGGCCTCGCTGATTTGACTCAGTGGATAGAGTGTCAGCCTGCAGACTGAGGGTTCTTGGGTTTGATTCCTGCCAAGGGCACATATTTCAGTTACAAGCTCGATCCCCGGGCATATGTGAGAGGCAACTAATCACTGTGTCTCTCTCACATCGATGTTTCTCTCTTTCTTTCTCCTTTCCACTCTCTCTAAAAATCAATGAAAAAATATTCTTGGGTGAGGATTAACAACAACAAAAAAGAATAGTAATCCATAGTCCTGTGCTCAAAATTTCCCAAGGAATGATACATGATTAAAAGAACAATGTACCAGATGTGTCTGCTCACATAACAACCTAGTAGCACAACTACTCAGGGGATTAGTCTTTTTTTTTTTTTGTCCCTTTTCTTTGGATAGTGCTAAAGATTAAAAAAAATAAAAAATTAAGAATTTATTCCCAGATCCCCCAAAAATCACTTTTATAAAACCAAGGCATCTTTCATTAACTGAGGTAAAAGATTTTTCTTCAAGAAAAACAATTAATTAATTTATTTCAAATCACTATATTGGTAAATGCTGGATACCAAAAGCCATATATTCTCACATTAAAGAATTAAGGAGTACATTTGGCAAGAAAAGAATGGGACTTCAAACTAATCTTCTCTTATAGAAATTAATTAAAACACCAAAGTGCAGGAAACCATTGTTCAAACAGTAATCAATGGCCTTCCCACTGAGACTTCATAGATACTTTCCTTTTTCCATTTACTGCTTCTCTAAAATGATTTTAAAAGAAATTTGCACGTGCCAGAAAAGTAGTTCATGACAGTTACACATGCTGGGTTCTTAGGCACATGTCTGTAATTCTGTATTGAGGTCAGAACACAGGATAGTAGCAGGCTCCTGCCATGTTTTCTTGACTTGTTTTGTTAAAGGCCCTTTAGGTAAGTCTATAAATAAGGCCGGCACAATGCTTTAAGAAAAAAAAAAGCATCTTGTTGATTTAGGAACTCTCATACCAGGTGGTGGCGGGCAGGGTCTTGTTGGAGTTCCGATCTTCGGTGGCAGTGCTGGGGGTACATCTTCACTTGTGACTGGTGCTTCCTCCAGCACGTTTTTTGTAAGGACCACATTGCTGGCGGAGTTCAGTGTGGCTGAACTGAAAGGATCTTCATTGTTAGCCTTTGTTTGAAAAGAAATGTTTATGCATGGTTATATATATTATACCAATTAAGCTGTACATGTAGTATTTGGAAGAATGGTCTTCAGTATTATGCAGCTTTATGTATTTCAATTCTGAGCACTGACATTTTAACCATTGCATTCAGGACCAAAGGGGGAATATTTTTTTAATTGTTCTATAGGAGTAGTGATTATAACACTGCTATTTTTTAAGAGCAAAAGATTATAACAAAATAAGCCATCTGGGGATCAAAGGTTTGTCAAGCTCCAGGCAATACAAAACCACTGGAGGCCATTTTAAAACAGCATCTTGAACATTAAAGACAACTTGAAAGTCAGTTTTTTAAAGCAAACTGACCTCATGGAATCATAATTTTAGTCTTAATGTGAGTCTGAAGACCCTATCCTTCTAATACATGGAGTAATGAAAGATTCTGTTTTCTATAATGAATCAGATGCTAAGATTTTAGCTCTATTTAGGCTAGTGTTTCTCTACAGAAGCACTACTGACATTTTGGGCTGGCCATAATTCTATGGTGTGGGGGTACTGGGCAGAACTTGGTAGGATGTTTTAACAGCATCCCTTCTCTCTATCCACTAAATATGAATAGTCCCCCTATCCAACTGTGACAACCAAAAATATCTCTAGACATTACCAAATGTTTTCTGGGGACAGGCGGGGGGGGTGGGGGGTGGGGGTGGGGGTGGGGGGGGCGCTTAGACCTAGTTGAGAACCAATGGCACAGACAATTTGACATATATTCTAATTTTACTCTTTTGGCTTCAATCAGTCGTAGAGCTATCCTGGAAAATAGGTAGAAGACATGTAAGTGCTGGACTATGTGTATTAACATAACCCTAGCAGCCTCAGAACAAAAAAAGCCAATTAACCAATGCAAAGGATGGAATGAATACCCAGATTATACAACTATTGACCCAGACAATCAAGAGGAGAAAAATGCAGTTTAATTGGAAGAAACGTGTTTAAAAATACATAAGACTCTTAAAAATGAAGTTGTTGAGCAAACCTGTCAGTAGAAAACTATAATTACCTGTGCTATCACCATGGTCTTTATGAACAGAAATATGTACATCTACTTTAATTATATCTTATCTTCCACTTCTATTTGAAATCAACATTTGCTGTGAATTACTGAAATCAAGTTGCAAAGTCTGTGAGGGGGTTATATAATTGAAAGGAAGAATTGCTCTTTTGGTAGAAACAATGTATTTTATACCTTCCCACTAATCACTTTGGATACCTTTGACAATGTGCTGAAGTCAGCAAATCCATCTTCAAATGATTCATTTCCAAAAACAGAAGCAAAGGGGTCTGTGGCTAAAACAAATAAAGAAAATCAATGCAATAAAACAGAAAGACATCAAATTTCATGTCCTCTTTCGGTTGGTAACATTTCAGATAGGTGAAAAATATCTAATCCCAAATATTAGTTCCTGAATTTCTGACTTAAGTCCAAAAAGACAGTGAGCACATTGATATTCCTACAAGATAAATGCATTTCTTTATATAAATCAACTAATAAGTAATTTAAGATGAAAAAAGGTAAACTAACTCTAGATTAAGCATTTAGGACTCTGGAATACATGTTACATAATATAGCTCCCATGCACTTAAAATATTTATGATAATGACATCAAGAAGTAAAGAAAGCTAGACTACATTAATTCCACATTTTACACCTATTATCCAAGGCCCATTTGAATGCTACCTCATCCACAAGGCTTGAAATAACCGAGGCATCTCTAATTCCAAGAACAAGAAGTGATTTCTTCCTTTTTTGTGGCACTGACTGCATTCTAGTTTGTACTACAATTATCTATGATTGATATATCACACTTTACTAGATTTTAAGGTCCTTAAAAATAGGGAATAAGGCTTAGCCAATGAAAAATGAATGGTCAAAAAACATTTGTTGACTAGCACATCTAGGAAAATAAGAAAATAGAGTTCCTACCCCTGGAAAGCTCACAGTCTAGTGAGGAAGATGTAAACAAACTATAATAAAACCATCTTAAATGAGCTATTTGAGATATGAAAAACATGTCGTAGGAGCCACTGTCTGGGAGAATTAGGAAAAGTATCAAAGAAGACTAACATTTGAGCTAGGTCTTTTAAATAAGGGATGGAATCTGCCAAATAGATGAAGGTAGGAGAAAGCAAGCTATTCCAGGCAGAAGGCACAGTAATTGCAAAAGCAATTATGTAACCACTGCTCCACAGGCATGACAAAGTATCTGTTCCATTACAGTGCACTTACCACATGGACTAACATTTCTGGCTGGAATGAACTGATCTACTTTGAGATAGGCTTCACTTGTTCAGGCATAAGGTCACCAATAAAGTTAAAGAATGTTTATAGGAATTTCTGCTTGATATAGGAAAGCAGAAAAGAAACAAGGGAAGGAGAGGAAAGAAATCTGCAAAAGAGAGTGTAAGACAGAGCAAGCAAAGAGGTGCAGAAAAATCTCCTTATTCTTCCTCAACTCTTCATCTTTATATCAAACTAGTGGCCCGGTGCACAAAATTTGTGCACGGGGGGAGGTGGGGGAGAGGGTGTCCCTCAGCCCAGCCTGAATCTGGGACCCCTCGGGGGATGTCCGACTGCTGGTTTAGGACATCCCTCTCACAATCCAGGACTGCTGGCTCCTAACCATTTGCCTGCCTGCCTACCTGATTGCCCCTAACCACTCTGCCTGCCAGTCTGATCACCCCCAACTGCCCCCCCCTTCTGGCCTGATCAACCCTAACTGCTACCACTGCCGGCCTGATTGCCCCCAACTGCCCCTCCCCACCCCCCGCTGGCCTGCTCGTCCCCAACTGCCCCCCACTTGCCAGCATGATCACCCCTAACCGCCTCTGCCTCGGCCCTGCCACCATGGCTTTGTCCAGAAGGTCTCCCTGAAGGTCTCCTGGTATAATTAGCATATTACCCTTTTATTAGTGTAGATCAGGTTTAGAACACTGTGCCCTACCACTCATTGAAATGTGTAAAGTGTGCCTTCACTCTAAAAATGAGTATACCATGGGCATAAACAAGAAGATGGGCAAAGAATATATACAGGCGTGGGCAAAAGTAGGTTTATAGTTGTGAGTACACAAAACATGCAGTTTATTCTGGTATTATTATGTATTAATTATTATTTATTTATATTACAACTGTAAACCTACTTTTGCTCACCCCTGTATATTATTTTTGTTTGATTTGTCACCAAGTTACTCATGGGGTGGAGGAAGTATAGAGGAGTGGTGAGAATCATAGACAAAACCAGTCCTTTAGGGATACACCAACAACTCTGAGGCTGAAGAGGATGTTGAAAGTCCAGAGTTACAGGAAATCCTGGAGCTTGAGCTATGAAACATGCTTTATTATTACTACATATCTGCTGAGTCCCACAGCTGGGGCCCAGCCTAGTCATGGCTGGTGTTTCAGGCTTTCCCTTCCTTTTCCTCCTCTTCCTGTTATTCCTGATTCCACAGCAGCTGAGGTACAATCAGGGTGCAGATGCTCTCCTGATTGGTAGACAGGTAATGAGGGAAAGGGGTTGGGTTCATTTCACTGGAAAGACTGAAAAATCAGCTTCATGCTTTTCCTCTGCCATTGTCCCACAGCTTTTACAAGAAGTCATAACATTTGGCAACAGTGCTGAGTTAGGTCAAGTTTGACTGAAATTTTGTGAAGTGACTGGAATTTTGTGGACTGTACTTTGGGAAAGAAATGAATAAAAAGACATGGCATTTATGTATGAAGCATATGCTACTGTAGCTTACTAGAGTTTTTCTACACTTTCTTCATCAGAATAAATGACCTATTTAGCACTGGTCCAAACACTGGGAAATGTATTCTGTATGAACGACAAAGCTTTTTTGCCCAAACTAGGGAATTAATAATAAGAGTCTGGCTAGAACTTTCTCAGATATCGATCATGACTGAAATGAAGCAGAGGCCCACCCAGAAACTGGAAGGAGTCACTGAGTGTGAACTTGTTTAGCTCAAGTGTGAGACACCTGCTGAGGAGTCCCAGGAATAACACTTGGAGAGGAACTCAGTGGGTGGCTTTCTTCTTATTGATGCACACAGGAGCTATGAGCCAGCAAAATCAGGCTTTAAATGCAAATGGGACCTCACTAAAACCCTTTTCTCCCCAAGAATAAAGGTAATGAACACTGTGGAAAAATACATGAAAGCATGATAAAAAAAATGCCATATATAATCTCATTTCCAGAAATAACTATTATCAATATTTTACGTTTTTAACAACTTTTTATCCTGGTATTTTTTTCCATTACATATTTGAGATCAGACTATGTTGATATGCTTCCTTTATGAAGTGTGATAGATAAAGCTACATTTTAGGCATGTCACTTTTTATCCCCTTATCCTGATTTAATTTATAGCATTCATAAGTACCTAACATATTACATGTTTGTTTATTGTCTATCTTTCCCATATAAGCTCTATAAAGACAGGAAGTTTGTTTTGTTCGCCACAGTATCTTCAAGGCCTAGAACAAGGCCTGGCAAATAGGAGATAACTCTTATTGTTGAAAATATTGGGGGGGAAAAAAAGAGTACAGAAACCATCTACTTATAAGGGATCTTCCAAACAGGTATCATAACATGTCTTAGCACAACCAGATGAACAACAAGGAATAAGTGAAACCAATCTTAAGATTCACAAATAATTCCCATAAAACAGCTGTCTACCAGAGAATCCTGGGAGGAGAAGAGGACATCTTTTCTTCCCTAATGATCTGTTTATGACCCACAAGATAATCAAGCTCAAGCCAGTCACAAAAAGATAAATATTACATGATTCCATTTATATGAGGTACCGAGAGTAGTCAAATTCATAAATGCAGAAAGTAAAGGGTGGTTGCCAGGGCCTGCAGGAGTGGGTAATAGGGAACTTTTGTTTAAAGAGTATAGAGTTTCAGTTTTGGAAGATGAAAAAAGATGGATGTATGTGATGGTTGCATAACAATGTGAATATACAGAATACCACAGAACTGTATACTTAGAAGTGTTTAAAATGGTAAATTTTATGTTATGTACCAGAGGCCTGGTGCACGAGATACCTAGCCCGGCCTGCACCCTCTCCAATCTGGCATCCCTCGAGGGATGTCTGACTGCCTCTCACAATCTGGGACCGCTGGCTCCTAACCACTCGCCTGCTTGCCTGATCACCCTAACCCCTCTGCCTGCCTGCCTAATTGCCCCTAACCACCTCTGCCTGCCTGCCTGATAGCCCCTAACTGCTCCTCTACCGGCCTGATCACCCTGCTTGCCTGATCGCCCCTAACTGCCTCTGCCTCGCCCTGCACCCAGGACCCAGGATTCCCTCCTCCAGCCGGTCGCACCCAGGACCCAGGCCAGCTTCGCCCAGGCCAGCTGCAGCTGCAGGGGACCGTGGGCGGGTGGCTTTGCCTGGGCCGCAGCCGCAGATGCCCAGGACTGTGGGGTGGGCGACTTGTCTCTCTCCCAGGCCGCAGCCACAGGCTTGTCCCTCTCCTGGGCCACAGGTGCAGATGTAGCTGCTGGTGCCCGGGATCATGGGGTGGGCAGCTTGTCCCTTTCCCGGGCCACAGCCTGGCTGGTCCCCATTCCTCTCTCCCCAGTGTTGAGTGTCTGAGCCATGATGGCGTGATGACAATTTGCATATTAGCTCTTTATTATATAGGCTATTTTACCACAGTATTTTTTTTTAAACACTTATCAGAACAAAATAAACAATATACCCCATCCCCAGGATTTTCATCCACTGGGCTCCTATCACATGCTCTGTGAGGAGGGTAACTGATTCATCTATTCATCCAGGAATAATATGTGGCCAGGCATGGTTTAAGGTTCTTGGAATACATTAGTGAATACAGAGATCCAAGTTCCTATGGAACTTAAAATTTAGTGGAAGGAGATAAGAAAACAAAGTCATTTATCTGCCCTAGCTGGTTTAGCTCAGTGGATAGAGCGTTGGCCTGGGGTTCAATTCCAGTCAAGGGCACATGCCCGGGTTGCAGCCTCGATCCCCAGTGTGGGGTGTGCAGGAGGCAGCTGATCAATGATTCTCTCTCATCATTGATGTTCTATCTTTCTCTCCCACTCCTTTCCTCTCTGAAATCAATACAAATATATATATTTTATTGATTTTTTAGAGAGGAGAGAGATAGAGAGTTAGGAACATCGATGAGAGAGAAACATCGATCAGCTGCCTCCTGCACACCCCCTACTGAGGATGTGCCCGCAACCAAGGTACATGACCTTGACCGGAATCGAACCTGGAACCTTTCAGTCCGCAGGCTGACACTCTATCCACTGAGCCAAACTGGTCAGAGCAATAAAAATATATGTTTTTAAAAAGTCATTTATATAGTATGCTGGAAAGTAATCAGCCATAATGAAAGGAAAAAGAGTAGAGAATAATAAGGTCAGAATGCTGGGATGGGTGGTGGTGCTTGTAAATGTTAAATAGGGTGGCCAGAGCATGCCTCACTGAGCAACATTTTGGCGAAGATTTGTTAGAGGTAATGGAGATCATCACGTGGACAGATGAAGAAAGACCATCCCAGGAATAGGTAACAGTTAAAGGCAGAGCCCAAGGAACACCATCCTGTTGTTTGAGCAATAGCACAAAGGCTATGTGCCGGAGCAGAGTGAGTAAAGAGAATAATGATAAGAGATATTGTTAGGAAGGTACCCATTGTAAGCCTTTTACTGGATATAGTTTGAACACGGAGCCAGTAAAATTTCCTGACAGACCAGGGATAGAGAGAAAGAAAAAGAGAACCAAGGATGATTCTGAGGTTTCAGGTCTTAGCAATGTTAAAGATAAATCACCATGAATTAAAGCTTTAAGAGAAGCAGGTTTGGGAAGGAAGATTAGGTGTTTGGTGTTATTAGACATGTTATGTTAGATATATCTAGGAGCTAATTAAGTGGAAATGTCAATAGGTAGTTGGGTGTATGAGTCTAGAGTTTAGGAAAAAAAATGTGGCTAGAGATATAAATCAGCATATAAATATATGTACATCCATGAAACCAGGTGAAATCCCCAAGGGAGTACAGATAGAGAAGAAAAGATGTCCAAGGTCTAGGGCCTAGAGCAGCATGACATAAAGAAATTGGGGGAAAGAGGAAGAATCAGCAAAGGAGACACAAGGAATGATCAAGAAAGTCATTGGAAAACCAGAGACCTCAGAGGGACCCACTATTTCCATCTATTACTCTTTCTTTAACCTTGTGAAATGGCTTCCCATGTGAGAATTAAATGAGACCAATTATGGAAAAATGGTTAGCACATAGAGTTCTGGAATTATGCAAGTGCTCAATAAGTGGTATTGTTATGATTAACAACAATAAATCTTAGTCCCTCCCAGGCTATTATAGTCATTTATTCTACCACTTTGCAGAAAATGAGCTTGAAACTGGAATTAAAAGAGAAAACCAACAAAGGCAAAAGAGACCTCCTACAGTAAGACTGCAATCTACCACTTCAGCCTTAACTATCCTATATAATAAAGAGTGAATATGCTAATGTTCGTGATGCCCTCACGCCATAAACACCGTTCAGCAGGAGGCTGCATGTGTGGTGGGGCAGAGCCGCCGTGTTGCTCTGGAGATGGGGCGGCAGCAGGGAGGCACCCAGAGGAGGTGGGATTAACCCCGAGGTGACTTGCAGGACCGAAGGTGGGGCTTGAAGCAGCCAGACAAGGCCGGGGGGGTCAGGGGCGAGGCCATGCACACTCAAGCTCTGGGTGGAGAGGTTAGGGCAGTGGTCGGCAAACTGTGGCCCCTTGAGTGTGGCTCTTCCACAAAATACCACATGCGGGCACGCACGTACAGTGTGATTGAAACTTCGTGGCCACACTCAAGGGGCCAAAGAGCCCCATGTGGCTCGTGGCTCGTGAGCCGCAGTTTGCTGACCACTGGGTTAGGGTGTCAAGACGGGACAGTGGGCGAATCACTAGTCTGTACATATAAAAGCCTAAGCCACAGGCCCACCGGCTAGTAGCTATGACATGCCCTGAACACCAGGGGGCAGACGCTCAATGCAGGAGCTGCTGAGCTGTGGTGACTTGGCAGCTGCGGTTCTCGGGTGATGCACCCGGAACCAGAGAGGAGGGAACCCGATTCCAGGCTGAGAACTGCCCTCTTGCAATCCGGGACCCCTCAGGAGATGTCGGAGAGCCAATTTTGGCCCAATCCCCACAGGCCAGGCTGAGGGACCCCACTGGTGCACAAATCCATGCACTAGGCCTCTTGTTCCTCTATAAATATGCTTTATCAAAAGGTCTGTTTTTCCCTGTATGTCCGACCTCCATTCCTTGTTCCTGTTATTCTCTTTGCTTGACATAGTCTCTTTCCATAACTACTTATTAAAAACCCCAGTCCATTCTTTCAAGGCATACTGCAAAAGCCATCTTTTGCTTTTAAGTCATTCATGATTTACCCTAAATGGAGGTGGTCTCCCTTTCTTTTAAATTTTTTCAGTTTTAATGAACTCTCATGGCACTCACTATTCTTTAGTGTGGGCAACTGAGAGTTAATTATAAATGTATTAACCTTTCATTTTATTTTCTTGGGGTATCCTTTCTAATTATATAATATCCCTAGCAATATATAAATTCATCAGTTTAATAAGGGAAGTCTAAAAAAGCATATGTATTTTAAAAAGATATAATTTAACCACTGTTACTAGAATAAGCCTTTTAAAAATCATATTTGCTGTCATTTAAATTTTTGGTTTAAATCAATACCCCATACAACATTAAATCTTGTTTTCTACATTCCTCTTTCTTGCTACTCATGTTGGAAGCTAAATTTCAACCTGAAAATAAATGATGCACAGTGTTAAATCCTATCTTGTCACAATTTGTACAATACAAGAAATTCAAATTGTGAAGGCCTTTCTATTATCTTTCTCTATGCCCATAATCCTTAATTTGTCACAATCAACAAATTTTGTGTACTGAATAGCTCACCCTATTTCCATCTGAAAAATAAGGCAGTCTATTTTCAGCATGATATTGAAGTATTGACTTGTTTCAGTTCACTCCCTCTAATTTCCTGCTCTCCTACATAATAGCTGGTCTGTTTATTTGTAAATGAACTGTGAGAAAGAAGCAGAGTTACTTAGTTAAGAAAGCTTTTAGAATCTGTCACACTTAGCTTTTCTTTTTCTTTTTCTAAAATGTATTTTATAGATTTTTTACAGAGAGGAAGGGAGAGGGACAGTTAGAAACATCGATGAGAGAGAAACATCGATCAGCTGCCTCCTGCACACCCCCTACTGGGGATGTGCCCACAACCAAGGTACATGCCCTTGACAGGAATCGAACCTGGGACCCTTCAGTCCGCAGGCCGATGCTCTATACACTGAGCAAAACCGGCTAAGGTGCTTTTCTTTTTAATATATTTTTTATTAATTTCAGAGAGGAAGGGAGAAGGAAAGAGAGAAAGAAACATCAATGATGAGAGAGAATCACTGATGGGCTGCCTCCTGCATGCCCCCTACTGGGGATTGAGCCTGCAACCTGGACATGTGCCCTTGACAGGAATTGAACCCTAGACCCTTCAGTCCGCAGGCCGACATTCCATCCACTGAGCCAAACCAGGTAGGGATGTCAGACTTGGCTTTGAACCTTGGCTTCACCTAGCTCAAATCTAGTAAGCAGTATCATCCTCAATTACTCAATATTCTGGGTCCTCAATTTCTTAATCATTAAAATGAGAATATTACTTAAAGGTTATTAAAAGGACAAATGAAAAATTAGGTACCATAAACAAAGCATGTCTTATTACAGGACTTATCCACTATTTGGAAAGTTATTATAATTACCTATTGGAAGCCACAAGTTTTTAAATCTAGGCCAAGGTCCCTAAGAGTCAATGCTGACTTTGAAACTGCCACACAACACTGCTTTTATAATGGAAAAAAAAAAATGTTATTGGTTTTACTGAAATTGGCGAGAATACGTATTGTAGTAAAGATCTTCAACATGAACAATAAATGAGATAATGAATCATAAGGAAAGTAGAAAGTGATACATAAACACTTGCCATCATTATTATTATTGGTAGATTACAATTGGATATAACTATGTAATAATTTTAAAGCCATACATAAGGAAATAGGACAAATACATTTGGAGACCAAAGAAAAGAAGCTTAAAGAAAAGGGTAATGCTTACTATTCAAATAAATTGATGTTTTCTTACCTGAATCATTAGCTGCAACAACAACTGTTCCACCAGGAGCAAAAGGATCATTGTGTTTCAATGTTTCTACCTAAACAAATTATACAAAACCATGAGAGAGGCAACATTTCATAGCTGAAACCTCATTGCTACACCAAAGAAAATATTCTTTACAAACTCTAAATTCACTAAGGAATACGGGCATTAGGAACAAATGTTTCCCCCTATTAATTTGCAATCTTATTAAATCAAAATGATACATATCATTTTCTAATCTCCTTTTATTATGAAATACAATATCCACTCATAAAACTGTATTAATCATATGTACAGTTTAACAAATAAGTATCAAGTGAACACATATGTAATCATCTTCCAAGAAACTGCCAACACCTCAGAAGTCATGTGTTCTTCTCCAATCACCATCCCATCCCTCCTCTGTAGAGGTAATTATTATCTTGACTTTGGTAGTATCCATTTCTTTTTTCTTCATAACTTTGATACTTGTATAGATGCACACTATTTTAACTTTTTATTTTGAAGTAATTTTAGATTTCTAGAACAGCTGTAAGGATAATACATAGCTCCCATATTCCCTTCACCCAGCTTCTTCTAATGTTAATATCTCATATAATCATGGTATAGCTATTAAAACTGAAGAATTAATACTGGTACAAAACTATAAACTATAGATTTTTATTTGGATTTTACCAGTTTTTCCATTAATGTCCTTTTCTTATTCCAGGATGACATACTGCATTTAGGATGCATACTATTCTCTTAAATATCCTAGTATTTAATATAGAAAATGCTGGATTTCCATTTTCTATTTGTTATCTAAAATAGTTTAGCATTCTTCCCCTTAAAGAAAACATGCACTTGTGTATTAGGGAGAGGGAAGGGAGGGAGGGAGAAGGAGAGGGAGAGGGTGTGTGTGGGGGGTGTTTCTGCTAAAAAGATCCTGCCACTTTTAAATATGCCATGTAAAACTCTGTACCAAGTAGCAAGAGTGAGTAGCTACGAGTGAGGACTTTACCAGAAGCCAGTTGTCTTCCCACTTTACTTTAGTTTTTAATCATAGTCAAACAAATTGTGTATTTAGGAAGACAACTGAACTTCTTCTTTCTGGCATCAGGGTGTTTGTACGAGGCCATCCAAAAGCCTTGGCAGACAGTGAAAGGGGCATGAAAAGAGCTTTGCAATATTTATCTCCCACTCTGACTCTGAGTGTCAAAGGATAATGCAGAGCTTAATTTACAAATTCCCAAGTAAAACAGGTGTATGTGAAAAGAGACTTATATTCTGTTTATAAAAGAGGACCCATTAAAACTACTAGCAGCCGAAACCGGTTTGGCTCAATGGACAGAGCGTCGGCCTGCGGACTGAGGGGTCCCGGATTGATTCCAGTCAAGGGCATGTACCTGGGTTGCGGGCACATCCCCAGTGGGAGATGTGCGGGAGGCGGCTGATCGATGTTTCTCTCCCATCGATGTTTCTAACTATCTATCTCTCTCTCTTCCTCTCTGTAAAAAATCAATAAAATATATTAAAAAACAACAACAACAAAAAAACTACTAGCAGAAAGAATTACTACTAATAAAGTTTTGGAATTGAAAATGACAGTACTTATTTTAACTGATGCCAATGATACTATTTATAAAACCAGCACACTAGCTTATATGCTGATTATATCTGTTGAATAATGAATAGCAATCAAAGAAAAAAATTAAGCTGGTCTGTATAGGAAATAAATTTCCATGGTTCCTAATATAATCATCAAAATATTGGTGTGAGACAGTCACTGGCATGATAATTTAAATCACCAACTATTATTGCTCTTCTTTTGACTTTGAGGGAGGAAAAAAAACAGGCCTGGTTTTTAATAATAATTTGCTAGTTTTGTGTACCATTACAGAGAGAAATGGAAAAAGCATGCCTACATGCATGTCAGGTTTAATTTCTATTCCTTCACCGAACACTGTGCAATCACCCTAAAAGGGCAACCGGCTAACAAGGGAAACAAGATGGACGTGTAGTCCATCTATCCTATATAATAGAAGGGTAATATGCAAATCGACTGAACGGCGGAACGACTGGTTGCTATGACGCACACTGACCACCAGGGAGCAGACGCTCAATGCAGGAGCTGCCTCCTGGTGGTCAGTGAACTCCCATGGGGGGGCGCTGCTCAACCCAAAGCCGGGCTGATGTTTGGTGAGTGCAGCAGTGGTGGCAGGATCCTCTCCCGCCTCCGTGGCAGCACTAAGGATGTCCGACTGCCCACTTAAGCCATCAGGTGGACATCCCATGAGAACACCCGGACTGCAAAAGGGCACAGGCTGGGCTGAGGGACCCTCGCCCCCCAAGTGCACGAATGTCGTGCACCAGACCTCTAGTATATATATATATAAAAGGCTAATATGCAAAGTGTCCCCTTGGGAGTTCTACTGGGAGTTCGATCACTTGCTATGATGTGTGCTGATCACCAGGGGGTGGCGCGGAATGAAGGGAGGCCCCGGCCAGCAGCTGATCGTCCCTGATCACAGGCCAGGCCTAGGGACCCTACCTGTGGAAGAATTTCGTGCACTGGGCCTCTAATGAAGGAATAAGTGGTCATAACTATGTTATGTTCAGTTTGATAATTAGGCAATTTAGTACAAAAAGGTAATTTTCATAACTAAAATTCAGATGGTATGATTTTATAAAATTAATGCTCCAAAATCCTCCAATAAGGTAACCTAACTTACTACTGAAATTCCCTCTCTTCTTTATCAGCCATCCACTCCTGACTTTGACAATATGACTTAGCACCTACACAATGCTACCAAACACCAGCGAGGATAGCAGGAAATGGCAGTTGTTTATTTTGGTGTGTTTGGTCTTTAAAATTATATCCCTTTGAGAACAAAGACCAGCCTTGAAGAAATAGAAAATACTTTTGAGGAGAGATTCATGACTGGAGGCATAAAAATCAGAGGCCTGTTTTTGTTTTTTTGTTTGTTTTTTAAAAAAGATCACCAAATCAGGGGTTTTAAGAGCTATGAAGAAATAAAGTTCAATTGTAGGCTATAGGGGTAAAGACCTTAAGATTTTTCATCAAGGTTTGAATTCAGTCCTATCATTTACTAACTTATTGCCACTTAACCTCTCTAAGCCTCATTTACTTTATCTTAAACATGAGGATAATAACATAAGCCTTACAGGATTATTGTTAAGATTAAATAAGGTAACACAAGAAAAGAACTTCGCACCATGCCTGGCATATAGAAAATATTAGATAAACAGCTATTATTATATTCTCAATTTGTTTTTTGTTTTGTTTTGCTTTTAATGGAGATATATTAAGAGGAAGTGCAAGCTGCTTTAGAAAACTGGGGAGAAAAGAGGAAAAGTAAGAATAAATGGCAGAAATATTTCACCAGTATAGAGGAACAGGAGAAATTTGTTTATTTTTAAATTAGAAAAAGCTGCTTTGGCTTTTTTGCTCTTTAAATGATACGAGTGAAGAATGAGAGGGTAGAATAAGGTGAGAGGGAAAGAATTCAGGTTACAGCCAATTTAAGAAGAATTTGGCAAGTGGGTCCACACTGCAAACTATGTGTTATAGGAAAACACAGTATCCAGTAGCCTGTGGAAACCACAAATATTCAGTTACGGAGGCATTTGCTCAGTTTTACATCAATGGAAAATACCAGTTGTTGGCCAAATAGTTCCTTACCAAATACAGTAAGGAAGCAATTCAAGAACATCAAAATCTATTATCTTTAAAACAATCAATTACTCTTTTAAGAAAGTATTTTTCCTTTTTAAAAAATCTTATTGAATTTATTGAGGGGACATTGATTAATCAAATTATATAGGATTCAAGTATATAATTCTATAATACATCATCTGTATATATTATTGTATTCATCACCCAAAGTCAAGTCTCCTTCTGCTACCATTTACCTCTCCCCACCCCTTTATCCTCTTCTACCTCCCTCCACCCCTTTTTTCCATTGGTAATTACCATACTGTAGTCTGTGTCTAAGAGGTTTTTTTCTTAGGAAGTATTCTCTTTTTTCTTTTTTTAATCCTCACCTGAGGATATTTTTTCATTGATTTTTTTAGAGAGAGTGGGAGAGAGAGGGAAAGACAGAGAGAAATATCAATGTGAGAGAAACACAGCAATTGGTTGCTTCCTGCATGAACCCTGACCAGGGCCTGGGCTGGGGAGGAGTCTGCAAGCAAGGCACGTATCCTTTCGGTCCCCAGGTCAATGCTCTATCCACTGAGCCAAACTGGCTAGGGCTTAAAGAAGTATTCTTAATCCAAGAGTAATGAAAGACAAAATTTTTGCTTCAAATGCCTGTCACTCAACTGATCCTTTCTGGGTCTGGTTTACTCATAAACATGAAAACCCTGCCCCCCCAAAATAAGCCTCCAAATAAATTTTTCTTACAACTCCCAAATTACTCATAATTATTGAAATTAAATCATAGCTACATAAAAGTCTGTTAGAGTATTTCATTATATTACTTTACTTTAAATATGTTTAAATACCCATGATATAAAGATTTTGTTTTTAAAGCCTCCAGATGATAAACCACTTAGTTGTATAACCTTGGCGGTGCTAAGTTAATTATTCTGAGTGCAGGTGTTCTTATTCTTAAAGTAGACACATTAACACCTACTTTGCAAGGTTGATGTGAAGATTAGGAATGTAAAGCACACAGAAGTATCTGAACATAGTATGTGGTTATTAAATAGTGATTGTTGTACTATGTATGTTCTCAAGACTCTGACATTTAGTGGGAATTTGTACTTCTTTGTAAGACAACATTCCAGATGTGTCTATAAAATAACAATTATTTTATTTTTCTAAAACATTAATGTTGTTCTCTTTAAACTGATTTTCATTATTTCAATAATGCATATCAAACATTTCTAAAAACCTTTACTTAACACATTGCAGACCAGTAGTTTTATTGCTAGCTTTACTCAGTGGCCAGATAAGTTTCTAATGAATGAGTACAAAAAACATTTTACATAAATGTTAAAGGCACACTTAAAAATTAAATACCCATTGCATTTTGAAGTTATTTATTACATGTTCTTAGAAGCTAATATCTTTTTAAAATATATTTTGTAAAACACCGTGTAATATAAAAACACGAGAATTCTCATGATCCGTCCATAATGTGTTTTAATATTGGTATATGGATTTCTAAACATTTATTTTAATACTAGAGGCCCAATGCACGGAATTCGTGCACGGGTGGGGTCCCTAGGCCTGGCTGGCGACCAGGGCCAATCAGGTTCCCTGCCGCCCCTCCTCCTCCTTCCCTTGCTGCCCACGTCTGCCACCACCCACCCCTGGTTCCCCGTCCGAGCCTGGGCCCAGTCCCAATCAGGTGATCGGGGCCTGTCGGCCAGGGGTAGGAACCCGGGAGGTTGGCCACTGGCCCCGAGGAGGGAGCTGGCCCTCAGCCCCCCTGGAAAAGGTGCCGCATCCACTGCCACCCACCCCCAGTTCCCCATCCCAGCCGATTGGGCGATCAGGGCCTGCTGGCTGCGGGGAGGAACCAGGAAGTTGGCCGGCAGGGCCCATCGGTGATTGGGGCCTGCGGGCTAGAGGCAGTTCCTGCATTGAGTGTCTGCCCCCTGGTTGTCAGTGGGCGCCATAGCGACCGGTCAT
Source organism: Myotis yumanensis (assembly GCF_028538775.1). Lineage (NCBI taxonomy): Eukaryota > Metazoa > Chordata > Mammalia > Chiroptera > Vespertilionidae > Myotis > Myotis yumanensis. The sequence continues at coordinate 35,717,592 of NW_027223753.1, forward strand.
TCTGGTGGTTCCGTCGTAACAGTTGCTTAGGCTTTTATATATATAGATCCTCAATGGACAATATTTGGTCCTTTGAAGGGTAGACTTGATTTCTGGATGACATAAGTTATTCTAGTTAATTCCAGTGGGTGATCAAGCTCTGAACCAAAAACTAGATGGGCTGAATGAAACTAAAAATCCTATATGGCCCATCAGAAGTAACCTAAAACAGGATTCTTTCACCTGTATATTGCAAGAAACTCACAACACTTGTTACCCATTTAACAGTTTTTAACCCTCCCACTTACCGATGTAGTACTGCTATTGCTGGCTGCACTGAAAGGGTCAGTACTAGAAGTGACAAAGGGATCAGCAGAAGATTGTTTGAAGAAACAGTCAGAGGCAAATGGATCTGAACCTTTGAAAGGATCACCTCCAAATGGATCTAAGAAAATGCAGCATTATTATGAGACTAAAAAACTATTACACTGAATTTCCTGTCACCTGAAGGCATGACAACTTGCAGTAATAAAAAGACATTTTGTTATTTTATCAATCAAAATATTTTTAAAAAATTTATCTTTATTGTTGAAAGTATTACAGATGTCCCCTCCCTCCGATCCCCATCCCCATCCCCATTTTGAACTCCTACAGAATCTAAGTTAGGTACTTTCTATTATGACTATTGATCTTTAAAAAAAGGTATAGACAGTCCCATCTAGTTAAACAGCTTTAATTAACATTCTTCACCATTCACCCAAAGCACACCAATAATTCCAACACTTACTACACAAATGTTTCCTGTATGGTAGGTTTTAATAATACCTCTAAGTTAGTTCTAATTGGGGGTGCTCCTAATTGAAGGAGGGGGGACTAGAAATTCCATAATGGTTTTGATAAAAGGTAAGTGTCCTTAAAAAAAAGAAAATCCTCACCAGAGGATATGTTTATTGATTTTAGAGAGAGAGGAAGATAACATTGATGTGAGAGAGAAACATTATCAGTTGCCTCCCATATACACCCCAACCAGGGATTGAATACACAACTTTGATATGTGTCCTGACTGGGAATCAAACCAGCAACCTTTTGGTGTATGGGACAACGCTTGAACCCAACTGAGCCACCTGGCCAGGGCAAAAGATAAGAGTCTTTTACATAATAAACTTATTTTTTAAAACTAGCATATAATTTCAAGGGATCCCATTTTAAGACCCTTAATTTATGCTATCATTAACTAAAATAAAACAACAACAAAAACTTTTAAATGTCTTTCTTTCTCTAGCTCAAGGGTAACAGCCAATATTTGGAACAGGTTCGCAAAGAAAACTAAATGGTACAAATGATTGGCTTTATTCTAATGCAAAATCCCAGAAAAAGAATATCTTAAAGCCTGGCTGGTGTGGCTAAACTGGTTGAGTGTCATCCCATGCACCAATAGGTCACTGGTTCAATTCTGGCCAGGGCACATGCCCAGGCTGTGGGCTCAATCCCCAGCAGGGGGCATGCAGAAGGCAGCAGATCAATGTTTCTCTCTTCTCGATGTTTCTCTCTCTCTCTCCCTCTCCCTACCTCTCTCCCTCAAATCAATAAAAATATACTTTTTTTAAAAAGAGTATCTTGCCCTAGCTGGTTTGGCTCAGTGGACAGAGCATCGGCCTGAGGACTGAAGGGTCCCAGGTTTGATTCCTGGTCAGGGCACATGCCTGGGATGCGGGCTGGATCCCCAGTAAGGGATGTGAAGGAGACAGCCGATCCATGATTCTCTCTCATTATGGCTGTTTCTATCACTCTCTCTTCCTTTCTGAAATCAATAAAAATATATATTTTCTTTAAAAAAGAATATCTTAAAAAGCCTGACATTTAGTAAATCTTTAAGATGTTTCTTTTTGTCCTAGCCAGTTTGCTCAGTGGTTGGAGCGTTGGCCCTTGGACTGAAGGGTTCTGGGTTCAATTCTCGTCAAGGATAGAGCCTTGGTTGCAGGCTCTATCCCAGGCCCCAGTCAGGGAGTGTGTGGGAGGTAACCAATCGATGTCTCTCTCTCACATTGATTTTCTCTCTCTCTGTCTCTCTCCCTCCCTTCCACTCTCTCTAAAAATCAAAGGAAAAATATCCTCGGGTGAGGATTAACAAAACAAAACAAAACAACACAAAACAAAACAAGACAAAACAAAAGATGTTTCCTTTTCCTCCATTCATTGGAGTAGAGTGTAAAAAGAAAGTTCTAAGCCCTGTAGTGTAACTCACTATATTTACCTAATCCTTGACTAATAAGGAGAAATCAGTGTAAATATTGCTAAAAGCATCAAAGTATAAACACTAATGTCATTTTTAAAAAAGTAAAGCTAACAGTTAAGTAAATTCACAAGAATCTACCACTTTCACTCTAAAAATGCAAGGAACACACAACATCAAGTGAAACCTGAGGTAAATTTCAAAACTAAATAAAAAGTAAGTCCATTTCCTGTAACTACCCATTAGGATCTCTCATTCCTAAATACAACATAAATTTATAACATACTGACCAATTTTCCCAAAAGGATCATCCTTGAAAGGATCACCTATGATAAAATAAATAAGCAGAAATCAAAATAATATTTACTATGTGGCACCATTACTTAAAGGTAACTTTAAAACAAATACAGTTTCTTAACGCAATATTTGTTTCATTAATCCCACTGCAAAGTAAATAAAACAACGAATGCCATCCACCTTTAGGAAATATTTAAAATAATAAAGAGTAAAGGTAGAACATCAACACACCTCCTAAGAGAGTCAAATTTGAATCACAGACTATACTTACCTCTTGATTACAAGTTACAGAAGGATGAGAAAAGACAGGCATGACAGCAAGAATTTTACTAACAAAATCTCTACTCTTCACAACAGCATGAAATGAGTATTACCATCACCACTAGACTCATTACTGCCATGACTCTAAACCAGTCACGCTTAGTCGTGGCAGTAATGAGATCAGTCTGTCATCTTTAAAACTGATATAAATTGACCTATCAGTTTCACAAGGTGATTTTAGAAATAAAATGCAAAAAGAGCTTTAACACAAGTAGTATTTAGCATAGTTTAGAGTGACATCAGATAGTTTAATTTATTAAAACTTATGATTCTTCAATAAGACTGTAGGAACCTTAAGGGCAGGGATCAGGATACTATTATAGCTTCCATTGTTTTAAAAAGCATGATATTGGCACTTTTAGTAAATAACTGCTGATTGACTTAAGAGTGCTCCACATCTCTCCTTTTGATCCCTATTCTGAAGAAATATACTCTTATTCAGGAATTTCTAAAACATAATTAAAGGCTTAGTCCCAGGATTTAGTTGCGTAAAGATGACACATACTAAAATCTGAGCGTATAAAACCTTACTCTCCACTCTACTTTTTTATAACAAGTAGGCTATCAAAATTGAAGCCCTAGTTCTTATACAGTTTATATATTTAAAAGCCTTTTTTTTGGTAAATCTATAATATAAAAATAGGAGTACTTACTGCCAACAAAAGGATCAGACTGGAAAAAATCCAAGTTTGTATCTGTAACTGGATCTGTCAGGGAACTTGATTCTACAGTAAATGGGTCTTCCTAAAATAATTTTAAATAAGAAAAAAAATTTTAGGAATCAAAGTTTTAAAAGGTAACATTTTAAAATAACATGCTTTGAGAAATCAAATGATGGTAATATAACAAATATTTCTGTAGCATAAAGTTCATTTAACATATTTTCCTCTTTCCTTAGCATAAAGGAAACCACCAATAAGAGCATTTACATATAAAATTATTTTTACCTCTTTTGAAAGTCTGTCACTGTTAAATTCAGGACAAACTTTTTCATTGACAGCTGCAGTCACCACTTCGATTTCATCAGTCACACCACAAGGCAGTATTTCAGGACTACTTCTTACCTACAAAATATTAATGCCACAAGGACTAACAATGTATTTTCTTCTTGGAAGAAAAAATGACAAAGAAAACCCCAAAATTACTAGAAAATAAAAAGGCAAGCAGAATATATTCATTGAATGACTTCTCCTATAATCTTTCTTGGGAAATGGTATCACCAAGCATAGATGTCACTGAGGTCTTCCTTAACCACTTCCCTTTGGTCATCCCTCAGCTAGATTCCATGTCTTACAGTATCTGCCTCCTACCTTTTTTTCAGATTCTTATCTTCTTTTTCATCCTGTCACTATCCTCCATTTATATCATTTCTGGTCCAAATTATTATAGTAACCTTCCAACTGCTTTTGTGCCTCCAATATATGCCCTTCCAATCTATCCTTTCTTATAACAATCAAAGTAATAGATTTAAAATATATATCTGATCTTAACCCTTCAGGCTAAAAGTCCTCCAATGGCTTCCCATTGGTTTCTGGATTTATAACAGTAGATAATAAGGCTTAATGCCCTGGACAGTTGCTCAGTGGTTAGAGCGTCAGCCCATGGACTGAAGGGTCTCAGTTTCAATTCCCAGTCAAGGGCACATACCTCAGTTGCAGATTTAATCCCTGGCCCTAGTCAGGCCCGAGCGGGAGGCAACCAATCGATGTGTCTCTGACACATCTCTCTCTCTCTCCCTCTCTCTCTCTCTCTCTTATCCCTTCCACTCTCTCTAAAAATCAATGGAGCCCTGACTGGTTTGGCCCAGTGGATAGAGCGTCAGCCTGCGGACGGAAGGGTCCCAGGTTCGATTCCGGTCAAGGGCATGTACCTTGGTTGCGGGCACATCCCCAGTGGGAGGTGTGCAGGGAGCAGCTGATCGATGTTTCTCTCTCATCGATGTTTCTAACTCTCTATCTCTCTCCCTTCTTCTCTGTAAAAAATCAATAAAATATATTTTTTAAAAATCAATGGAAAAAATGTCTTCACTCCTTGGGTGAGATTAAAAAAAAAGTGGCAGGGGCAATCTCCATTTAACACCACGCTGTCTTTGAAGAATAACCTAGTAATTTTACCTTTTGTGCTTAAAAGAAAATTCTATAATGTGTCTAGCACTGTACTGTCTAAATAAAATCAAGTATTAATTTTACATCTCTTACTGCTTAATTTAGACTAAAGCAACTCTCACATGGACCATTCCAAAAGTCTTAATATGTGTCCAATCCAACTCTCCAATCCACTTTTCACATTTCCTAAAAAGTAAGTTTAATCCTGTTACTTCTTGCTTAAAATTCTTAAATGCCTACCTACTTTTGTATGATAAATTCCCCAATGCTTCAAGATAAATCCAAATTCTTTTTTTAAATCCTCATCCAAGATACTTTTTCCATTGATTTTTAGAGGGAGGGATGGTAGGAGAGAGAGAAACATCGATGTGAGAGAGACACATCAATTGGATGCCTCCCACACGTGCCCCAAGCCAGGGCCAGGGATTGAACCTGCAACCCAGGTATGTGCCCTTGACTGGGAATGGAACCCTGACCCTTGGGTGAGTGGGCAGACACTCTAACCACTGAGCGATATCGGCCAGGGCTACATCTAAATTTCTTATCGTCTGGCTCTTTCTGACAGAAAGTGGTCATTTTTATCCAGGTACACGTCACCATCACCCAGGGAATTTGTTTTTAAAATATATGTACCTAGCTATATCCCAGAAACTCAAGTTTGGAGTAGGGCTCAGGCATCTATATTCTGATAAAGTACCAGAGGTAAGGCGGGCGCCCACCAGGAGAAAGCCACATCTTCTATCAATACTCTCCCACCATCACAAGATACTCTTCAAAAACTTCCCACGACCCTGTGCAGCATGTTTTCTCCCACCTCAGACCTGATGCTCATGCTGCTTTCTCTGCAAGGAATGTACCACTTCTCCTTTGCTCACGTACCCCTTTTTCACTTTGAAGGTCACTTGTGAAGTTCTCCCTATAACATCTTCTCTGAGCCACCTCCAACCTGAATGTCCCATGGCTCCTTTGTCACAGCCCTTTCACACAGTGTTACACTACTAGACTGTGCTGCTTGGCAGAGTTCCTTAGTCTTTTTTCTCTATAGCTCTCACACATAACACAGCAGTACTCCTTTTTTTTTTTTTTTTTTTGCTTTTTAAAAAAAATTATTTTTATTGATTTCAGAGAGGAAGGGAAAGGAAGAGAGAGATAGAAATATCAATAAGAGGGAATCATTGATTGGCTGCCTCCTGCATGTTGGACCGAGCTCGCAATCCAGGCATGTACCCTTGACCAGAATCGAACCTAGGACCCTTCAGTCCGCACGCTGACGCTTTATCCACTTAGCCAAACTGGCTAGGGCAAACAGCAATACTCTTTTACATAGTCAGTAGTCTCTAGATAACTGGTAAATAACTGTCCTCAACATTAGGAAATAAAGCATTACTTTCAGCTCTGGGTAAGAATATTTAAAAACAATTTCTAAAAGTTATTATCTAGCGAGCTACTGTTTTGAAAACATATATACAAGTAGACCGGTTAAATTACATTTTAAAATTGTTAAAACTCTTACAACTGTTGGATTAGTTCCTACTCTGCCTCTCAAAAAAAGAAAATCTCCATTGTCCTCAGATAAGGCAAGGCCACATAGTTGAATCAGGTATGATATCAACAAAACTTTTATCTGAATCAATTTCTTTTCCTGAAGTTGATTTTGAGGGCTAGGGAACTATTAGACTCACTGGAGACTCCTGGTGTATGGGCTCCGACTCTAGGTTGCTCTGGCCTTCAGCATGTTCATTCAGGTTGGCTGTTTCACTGCTGCTGGTGCTGAGGCTGCAATAATCTGTGGTGCCATTCACAAGAATGCCGTGTGGGCTACTGCGCCAATTTAATGGATTACTATGGTTTTCCAGCTCTTTCATTTCCATCAATTTCATTTGTATCTGTCAACACAAAGTACAAGTACAAACAGAATATATTACCAGAAAGACATGCAATGTAAATATGGCTATACCCATTGACTTGATCAAAGATACATTTGCTTCTATAAGGAGAATATGCTGGGAATGAAGCATGACGTAGAGATTTCAGTAATTCATCCCAGTAAGTTCTCCTCTTGAAATTCCAATACATGTGGATTTTGAAAGCTCTAAGAATTTTGACTCAAATATTTGTATACTGGCAGACCTTTAGGGTATAATTAGAAAAAGAAGGGTCAGGGTAATGGGGAAAAGAGAACAAAGTGACAGAGCAAAAGAACATGGCGTAGTGAAGCATTAGAAGAGATAAAGGAAGTTGAGGGACAGTACACGAGGTTTTAGATCCACCCATACTCTTATTGGGAAGGAGAGGAGTGAAGACAAAGATAGTATGAGCTCTGGGATTTCTTATTAATGAGCTAGAGCTCATGAAGTAGTTCCTAAATCAGAGGTGGGGCACTGTTTTTCTGCCAAGGGCCATTTCGATATTTATAACATCATTCGTGGGCCATACAAAATTATAAACTTCAAAATTACCCTGCTATATTTGGTAAAAATTTTAATTAACTCACTCCTTATGCCTTGGCAAGGCCAGACCAAATGCTAAGTAAAAGGCACTCGAAGTTTTTTTATCCCAATATCCAAGTGACTGTATACTCTTGGGACAATAGTGGGACACAGAGGGTAGAAGTCAATAAATTTTAATACACACACACACAAATGTTGGGGCTCAGTGGCAAGAAAAAAATGCTTATTTATATTAACATCTGTAAAGAATTTACAAATATCTTAAAGAGATTGAGAAGGCAGAATAAAAAAATGTTTGAGTGAAAAGGAATATTCTCAATTTCATAAAGTATATATATTGTAAATGACATTAAAATTCCCTGTATTTATGCTTTTTGCTTTTAGCAAATATAAAAATGACCCACTGACATTTCAGAAATCCAGGCTCTGTTCATGTAGCCTTATTTTCCCTATAAGGTTTTTAAGTTGCTCAATTTGAAATCTGTAATTTACCACAGATCTTTTGGGGTCATAACACTGAGAAAGATCATGATTTTGGATTGGGAGACAGATGTAAATCCAGCTCTGTCACTTTCCAGTTAGGTGATCTTAGTCAGAGTAACCTCTCCAAGTCTATTCCTTAATCCAAAAGGGAGTAATAATCACCTGTTTATATGAAGCAAAGAACTCTGTGAAATGTAAAGGACTATGTACATGACGTGTAAAAATGTGTGTAAAAGTTCCTATCACTCTGCATTTCCCACTACTATAGCAAAAATTTCCTGTTCCTATTCCACTAATTCACCCATCTTTTAAATGTTAAAGACCTTGAGCTCTTTGAGGATAGAGACCACACTTTTCATTGTTGTTGTTTTGAGACCACAACTTTTGGTATCAACTTTGTACCTCCAATGATGCATACTGTAAGTGCTTAATATATGCTCACTTAATGAACACAAGTATTGTGCGTATAAATTTAAACAGTGGGCATCAGAAAGCATATATATCTACCAATTTATATACTACACATTTGTAACACACAGCATGTATGTGCCTTGTATGTTGCTAGTGCTAAAGAACAGTGGCTTATATATGTTTTTTTTTTAAACTTTAATCCATAGAAAGAAATATATTTTACATCCTAACTTAGTAAAAACGTATGTATTTATTTGAAGTCTCTGTGTATATATCTATACTAATAAAAGCTCAATATGCTAATTAGACTGGACATCCTTCCAGACGAAGCCGGGGCTGCAAGGGAAGCCTGGGTCCCAGGTGCCTGCCAGCGGCCAGAGGGAAGCCTGGGTCCCAGGTGCCAGAGGGAAGATGGTGCCGGCAGCAGGGGTTAGGAAGGTCTACTGTTGCATGAATTTCATGCATCAGGCCTCTAGTGTATACATAAAAGGCTAATATGCAAATGGACCAAATGGACCAAACTGGCGGAACGACCAGTCGCTATGACGTGCACTGACCACCAGGGGGCAGATGCTCAATGAAGAAACTGCTTCCTGGTGGTCAGTGTGCTCCCACAGGGGGAGCACTGTTCAGCCAGAAGCTCTGAGCTGGGCTCACGGCTGGCGAGCACAGTGGCAGTGGTGGGAGCCTCCCTTGCCTCTGCAGCAGTCGGACATCTCCCAAGGGCTCCTGGACTGTGAGAGAGTACAGGTCAGGCTGAGGGACCCCCTCCCCCCCAAGTGCATGAATTTCGTGCACCGGGCCTCTAGTATATAATATAGACACATACATAATCATACATAGTTTATATATGATTTCACATACACATATATGCTTATACAGTGGTGAAACAAGTTTCATGAATACTTATCCTTACTACATGTAATGCACCCTGATGTTTTCTATTCTTTCATTAAACATTTTTTTTATCATGACCACTTAATTTCAATACCTACTACAACCTTGCCATCAAAAATTTAAAACCTTAACACTAAAATAATACCCATCATACAGATGCAGTAGTAAGTGGATATACCAGCCTATTAATTCTATTTAGGGCAGTTTGTTCCCCATGGTTATGTCTGAGACAGTAGACTCTTGAAGAGAACTAGGCATTCTTGAGTCTGGCTCTCTCATACACCTGTCACTAAGCCTGTGTTCTTCCTTAGTCTCTGAGTAAACTTAAGGTGATATAAAAAAAATACGTCATACAACACAAGCTCTTTGTAAATTGTGCAAGGAAAGTGCAATAAACGGTTAAAACACCTTTAAAATACTTGTATAAAAGCAGCATACATCGTATAACCACAAGAGATTTAAGGTCAGAGGTCCTTTGCTTTTTTCTTGCTTCAAGTACTAGGTAAGACTTAAAGATGAAAATTCAGCAAGTTAGAAAAATTTTCGAAGTTAGAAAAATTTTCGTCAGCTAGTCCTTTTTCCACAAAAGCTAGTTTAAGCTTTAGAGAGCAATTAAGTCTAAGGCTAATTTACAACCAGATTTTCATTTTTACAGACTCATGGGAATATATTGCCCGCTGTGGGAAAGACACACAAGCCATTGAGTAACATGTAAGAAATAGAGGTGTGTTTATTATTTATTTATTTTTTTGAAATTTCAATTATATTTTTTACTTAAAATGTTATTCATGATTGTCTTAATAAAATATATTTAATTGCAAGAATAACCTGTCTTAGAATACAGCTTGAGTTGTATGAGCTTGAGTTGTGTCTGGCTCTCTCATACACCTGTCACTAAGCCTGTGTTCTCTTCAAGATTCTACTGTCTCAGACATAACCATGGTGAACAAACTGCCCTAAATAGAATTAATAGGCTGGTATATGGGAATATAAGAGGGAATCATTGATTGGCTGCCTCCTGCACGTTGGACCGAGCTCACAATCCAGGCATGTGCCCTTGACCAGTACCATTTACTACTGCATCTGTATGATGGGTATTATTTTAGTGTATGAGCCCAACATATTTATTCTTAAGATTTGGAGGTCAGATGCAAGGCAATAATTCCTTCTAAAGATACCAAACACACTTGGTAATACAGTTTACTGAGGCTATTTTCCTTGCTCACAAACATTTATTTTCTAATGATAATTTATAATACTGAGTCCTGTCTACTTTTCTTATTTATACTCCTTCCTTTGAAAGAAGTCACCTTTCTTCCTTTTTAAAAAAAATAAATATATTTTTATTGATTTCAGAGAGGAAGGGAGGAGAGGGAGATAGAGACATCAATGATGAGAGAGACTCGTCAATCGGCTGCCTCCCACACACCCGAAACTGGGGATTGAGCTCGCAACCCGGGCATGTGCCCTGGCTAGGAACCAAACCGTGACCTCCTGGTTCATAGATCGATGCTCAACCACTGAGCCATGCCAGCTGGGCAAGAAGTCCCCTTTCAAAAAGTCAAAGAACAGAAAACAAAAAGACAAGCCAGATGTCGAGAGAAATTATTTGTAAATCAAACATCTGATAAAGGAATTATGTCCAGAATATATATTTTAAAAACTTATAATTTAATAACAAGAAGACAACCCAATTTTAAAAATGGGCAAAAGAATTAGACATTTCATCCAAGGAGATATATGAATGGCTAATAGGCACATGAAAAGATACTCAGCATTGCTAATCATTAAGAAAATACCTTCTAGTCCTAACCAGTTTGGCTCGGTGGATAGAGCGTCGGCCTGCGGACTCAAAGGTCCCGGGTTCGATTCCGGTCAAGGGCATGTACCTTGGTTGTGGGCACACATACCCAGTGGGGAGTGTGCAGGAGGCAGCTGATCGGTGTTTCTCTCTCATTGATGTTTCTAAATCTCTATCCCTCTCCCTTCCTCTCTGTAAAAAATCAATAAAATATATTTAAAAAAAAGAAAATACCTTCTAGAATAGCTATATTAAAAAAGTGGACAATGAAGGTGTTGGTAAGAATTTGGAGAAACTGGAACCCTCAGACATTGCTGAGGGGAATGTAAAATGGCACAGCCACTTTGGAAAACAGTTTGGCAATTTAAAGTTAAAAAAAATTGAGCAAAACTTTACAATATAACTAACGATTCCATATCCAAGATAAATGAAAACATATATATGTCCACATAAAGAATTATATGCAAATGTTCGTAGCAGCATTATTCATTACTAGAGGCCTGATGAACGAAATTTGTGCAAGAGTAGGCCTTCCTTCCCCCAGCTGCCGGCACCGGCTTCCCTCTGGCACCTGAGACCTAAGCTTGCTTCCTTCCAGCCGCCGGCAGGTACCCAGGACCCAGGCTTACTTCCTCCGGCCGCCGGCAGGCACTCGGATCCAGGCTGGCTTCCCTCTGGCCGCCAGCTGGCACCCAGGACCTGGGCTGCTTCCCTCTGGCCACCCATTAGCACCCGGGACCCAGACTGGCTTCCCTCCAGTTACCCGCCGGCACCCAGGACCCAGGCTGGCTTCCCTCCTGCCGCCTGCAGGCACCCAGGACCCAGGCTTCCCGCCAGCCTTGGCTTCGTCCAGAATGACATCTGGTCTAATTAGCATATTACCCTTTTATTATTATAGACCAGAGGCCCAGCGCATGAAATCATGCGTGGGAAGGGTCCCTAGGCCTAGCCTGCGATCAGGGCCATCTTCTGCCCGTTCGCCAGTCCCCAGTCCTGCCCCACCACCGCCACTGATCGATCAGAGCCTGCGGGCCAGGGGAAGGGACCAAGAGGTCTGCCTTCCACCTGCTCGCCAGTCCCCAGTCCCGCCCCGCGTGCCACCCATCCTGGTTCCCCCATTCGCCATCCACTGATCTATTGGAGACTGCGGGCCGGGGGGAGGGATCAAGAGGTCTGCCTTCCACCCGTTCACCAGTCCCCAGTTCCACACCACCCACCCCAGTTCCCCTGTTCACCATCTACTGATCCATGGGAGCCTGTGGGCCAGGGGGAGGGACCAAGAGGTTTGCCTTCCACCCACTTGCCAGTCCCCAGTCCCACCCTGCCACCACCCACTCAGTTCCCCGTTCGCCATGCTGCAATTGGAGGATATGGGGGGGGGGGGGGGGGGGTGGGGGCGGGGGGGTGGTCAATGCACCTCATAACGACTGGTCGAGCAGTCATTCTGGTTGCTGGGCTTTTATTATATAGGACAAAATTCATGAACATTAAAAGGGGATTAATTAGAGGAAATATTTTAATATTGCTATTTGCTCTTTCTCTATAATAAGTGTCAGAGATGAAAGAAAATTAGTAAAATGTATATGAAAATCCCCCTCCTGTCAGAGTCTGGAGCCCAGAGTCAAGTCCCTGCTCATCAGCGTGCGCCTTGAAATAGCGTGAGACCCAGACCCAGCCAGCCCCACCCCCATCAAGCCCCGCAGGGCGAGGGGCACAGCCTCAGGTACCCTGTCAAGCCCCGCCGGGCAGGGGTCGCAGCCTGATACTAAAGTGATTCAGATAGTAAGTAGCAGAGCCAGCACTTAAACTAAACCATCTTAACCATGACTCCAATGATGATTATCACACATACAAAATGAATGATAGTTTAATTTATGACAGGTGACAAGAAACCTGTTTGTATGAAATTACTGAAAAATGAATAATAAACTAGGCAGAGAGAGAAAAGAGCAGAAGTTGAGAAAGTATTATTTACTACAAGGATATGTGAGCGCCCATCTGAGCAAATTTCTCATATTTCTTGCTGCTATAAAGACTTACTTCAAAACAACGAGGTATCATCTCACACCTGTCAGAATGGCTATCATCAAGAAATCAACAAACGACAAGTGCTGGAGAGGATGCGGAGAAAAGGGAACACTCGTGCACTGCTGGTGGGAATGCAGACTGGTGCAGCCACTATGGAAGACAGTATGGAGTTTCCTCAAAAAGTTAAAAATGGAACTCCCATTTGACCCAGTGATCTCACTTCTAGGAATATATCCCAAGAAACCAGAAACACCAATCAGAAAGGATATATGCACCCATATGTTCATAGCAGCACAATTTACCATAGCGAAGATCTGGAAACAGCCTAAGTGCCCATCAGCAGATGAATGGATTAGAAAACTGTGGTACATCTACACAATGGAATACTATGCTGCTGTAAAAAAGAAGGAATTCTTACCATTTGCAACAGCATGGATGGAACTGGAGAGCATTATGCTAAGTGAAATAAGCCAGTCAATGAAAGAAAAATACCACATCTCACTCATTTATGGATAATAAAGACCATTATAAACTGATGAACAAAAATAGATACAGAGGTAGAGCAGCATTGAACAGACTGTCAAACTACAGCGGGAAGGCTGGGGAGGTTTGGGGGCGGGAGGGGCGGGTAAGAGATCAACCGAAGGACTTGTATGCATGCATATAAGCATAACCAATGGACATAAGACACTGGGGGGTAGGGGAGGCCGTGGGAATGTCAAGGGGGGGGCGGGGGGGAAGGAGACATATGTAATACTCTTTGTAATACTTTAATAGAACAAAATTTAAAAAAAAAGAAAAGACTTACTGAACTAAGTTCCTGTTGTGAATCTTGCAGGTGCTGCTGAAGAGGTCCCAGCTGGGCCTTCCCTGACTCCACACTCTCCTCCAATTCTGCTGTTTCTTGCTGTAGGCGACTCAGCTCTTCCCTAGCTTTGGCCAGCTCTTCTTCATAAGTGGAGATCTGCGATTCTTGACTAGTTAACTCAGCTTTCAAGGATGAGATCTATAATATGGAGGTGAATGAGAAGAAGGATTAAAAAAAGAGATGTCATTAAAATGTTCCATAATACAATACACTTATTTGTTTAGCTTACTATTTTGGTATTTTTAAATGTAAACACTTGATAGAAAAGACAATTAGGGAATAAATAGTGAAAAGGCACAGGTACCATACTTCCAAATAAAATTTGGAAAAATAGTACATTAAGTGCCCTATTTTCCCTAAAGAAGGCCTGTAATTTCTGAGTGAACTCAGTTCCATTTCCTTCATGTGCCTGATGTTGATTAGAGATTGCCACCTAATGACAGCAACAACAAGAAACAGAGAAATGTTCCCATTTTAAGCCAGGGAAAGCAACTAAGGTGTAAATACACAGCAGTAAATGGCCAGTCTTTACCAACTGGGCCTCCTCAGAGCATTTCTTTCTGACTTCCTGGAGTTGTTCCTCCAGCTGGGCTTTCTGCTCATCCAGCCCATCGAGGAGTTCCTGTACTTGCTGTTTCTGGGCCTGGAGATTTTGCAGATTAGTACTCTCCCTTTGGACTTCATCTTGAAGATCCTGAAATATAAGAAAAGGAACATATTTATTCTCTTTGGAGACAGGGGAAGATTAAGCCAACAATTTTTAAGAGCCTATTTAAGAGAAGAAAAATAAAATATTATCTTATTAATTATATGGTATTGGTGGATTGGAGGACTTGTAGCTTTAAATACAATCTTTACTTGAGGACTTCTTCCCTAGATTCCAGATTTAGATATCTAATTTGCTTACTCAAATCTGTCCTTGGATGTCTGGTTATTTTCACAAACATGTCAAAAACTCCTGGCATCCCCTCCTGCCCCCAAATCTGCCTCATCCTCAATCTCCCCACTCCCTTTCAGTTTGTCTGGCCAAAAAATATGTCATCATCTTTGACTCTTCTCTTTCTCTAACATCTCAGCTCCAATCCGTCAGTTTATTTTCAGTACAGCAGCCAATTGTTAGAAACCTATGTCAGATGATGTCATTCCTCTACTCAAAACTCTACACCGATGCCCCATCTCCCTCACTGTAAAAACCAAAGTCCTTACAATAGCCCTACATGATCCCATCTCTCAACTTCATTTCTTACTGCTCTCTTTCTTGCTTGCTCAATTTCAGCCATACAGACCTCACTGCTGCTCCTCAAACATGCCAGAAATGCTCTCATCACAGGATCTTTCACTGATTATTCCCTCTTCCTCCTTTTTTAAAATTGTTCATCGATGAGAGAAAAACATCGATCAGCTGCCTCCTGAACACTCCCTACTGGGGATGTGCCTGCAACCAAGGGACATGCCCTTGACCGGAATCGAACCTGGGACCCTTCAGTCTGTAGGCTGACGCTCCATCCACTGAGCCAAACCAGTTAGGGCTCTACCCTCTTTTCTAATCCACTGATCTGAACCTTGGCTTTCCCTAATCTGCTGTGTAATCCTTCCAATGTTATTTATTAGTGCTATGTCATTCTTATTTCTGACTGGTCTTTTTCCATAGTTACTATATCTTTTCTCATGCTGTTGAGCATCTTTGACATCATTATTCTAAACTCTATACCTGATAAATTTCTTATCTCCATGTCGTGTACCTCTTCTTCTGGAGAATTCTCTTGTTCTTTCATTTGGGGGTTGTTTCTTTGTCTCCCCATTTTGGTTGCCTATTTGGGTTTGTGTCTATGTATTAGGTAGATCTGCTACAACTCCCAATCTCTAATGCAGGACAATGTCAGATACTGTTTCTGACTCTCCCTGAGTCCTCTCTTTGGAGCTATCAGCAATCCACAGCTTGTGCTCCCTCTGCTGTGGCTGGGTGCCTTTGGAAAGGACCAAAATATACACCAGGCTCTACTTTTCCTAGCCCCAAGCCCAGAAGGAAATTAGGCAAAGACTCAAAGCCTCCAGAGATCCACCTCTGCCTGAAGTCTGTTATTCTCAGAGACATAATTTGCCTCAGGCTATAGACCACAGGGTGGGGCAAGAGGGCTTCCAACAGGATGGGAGCAACTGCCTTCTCCTTAGTCAAAAACCTTCTGGATAGTAAAGGTCCACTGGAGAAGATACCCTCTGTAGCAAGAGGGAATGACTCAGCATAGGAAAACTGAGTGACTGCTTTCTGAGCTCAACCCTTGAGCCCCCAACCCTGGACTCTCCTCACTCAGCTCCAGTCCACTCTGCCCTCCCTGTGCTGGAGCCCAAGGTAAGTGGCTGCACATGAAATTTTGTGCATTGGCCCTTTAAGAAGGTGCCTACATATCTAGCCATCTCTGGCAGACAGCAACCCTGCTGCTTTTCACAGCCAGATGTTCTGTGGGGTCTCTCTCAGTTCTGGTTCTCTGGACTGGGGTTTAGACTCCAAAGTTCTCAGTGTGAACTCCCCATGGCCGAGATATCCTTCCAGGTCTTCAGCTGCTGTCTGTGGAATCCTGGCCAGCTCTTTTGTGCATCCACACTTCCTACCAGTCTCTATGTGGTCTCCACTTTCCATCCTTGGTTATAAGGGTTCTCTCCAGCTCAGTGGTTCTCAACCTTCCTAATGCCGTGACCCTTTAATACAGTTCCTCATGCTGTGGTGACCCCCAACCATAAAATTATTTTCGTTGCTACTTCATAACTGTAATTTTACTACTGTTATGAATCGTAATGTAAATATCTGATATGCAGGATGTATTTTCATTGTTACAAATTGAACGTAACTAAAGCATAGTGATAAATCACAAAAACAATATGCAATTATATATGTGTTTTCTGATGATCTTAGGCGACCCCTGTGAAAGGGTCATTCGACCCCCAAAGGGGTCGCGACTCACAGGTTGAGAACCGCTGCTCTAGCTAGTCTTCAGTTTATTTTTCAGGGTGTTTTTTTCTGTATTTTAGTTGTATTTCCAGTTTGGTTCTGGGAGAGTGTCAGTGTAGCTTCCACTTACTCCACTGCCATTTTTAATCTCCAGCAAACACTTTCAATAGTGCTAGGTACTCTTCCAGGCTTTTCATATATATTAACTAATTTATAATCTATATGACAGATCTACAAGGTAGGTACAATTATTATTCATTTTACAGATGAGAAAATGGAGGCATAGATGATCAAGTAACTTATTCAAAGTTAGTTAGCAAGTGATGGATTCAAACTAGGTCCAGAATTTTTTTTTTTTTTTTTAAATATATTTTATTGATTTTTTACAGAGAGGAAGGGAGAGAGATAGATAGTTAGAAACATCGATGGGAGAGAAACATCGACCAGCTGCCTCCTGCACATCTCCCACGGGGGATGTGCCCGCAACCCAGGTACATGCCCTTGACCGGAATCGAACCCGGGACCTTTCAGTCCGCAGGCCGACGCTCTATCCACTGAGCCAAACCGGTCCTGGCTAGGTCCAGAATTTGAGCTCTTAATCACTATGCTATATACTATCTGTAGACTAAATGTCTCACACATGTGTGCCACTATTTTTCAAATACAAGCATACCTTGAAAATATTGCAGGTTTGTTCCAGACAACTGCAATAAAGCAAATATTGCAATAAAGCAAGTCACATCTTTTTTTTTTTTTTTTGGTTTCCCAATGCATATAAAAGTTATGCTACTACTATACTGTAGTCTAGTAAATGTGCAATAGCATTATCTCCTAACAATGTGTACACTGTAATTCAAAAATATTTTATTGCTAAAAAATTCTAACCATCATCTGAGCTTGTTGGAAAAATGGCACCAACAGGGTTGCTACAAACCTTCAAATTGTAAAAAAAAAAAAAAAAAAAAAAAATGCAATACCTATAAAGCATAATAAAGGAGGTATGCCTGTAAATGTAGATGCTTCTGTGATTAAATAAAATATTGAACGATGCTTTTTATAATTGCTTTTCATCTTATATTTTCTCTTGCCAACTAATCAAATCTAAATTAAACTATCATTCTGCTCTCTTTAAAATTTTTCTTGAAAAGGGCCAACACAAATCAGGATCCAAGATGAGGACCTTCATGAATGAGGACTAAGGGGTCCACCCACCACAGAATAGTGTGAACCCCATAGAATCCCACTCCACCCCTGATGTCATTCCTGGGAGACCCTTTGCAGGGCTGACAGGATAAGTAACTTTCCTCCCTCATTTCCAAATCTGGGAACCTGGAAGTGACTTCCTTAATTAGAGGGAAGCAGAGTCAGATTCGCCAAGGGGGAGGGCTCAGGCAGTTCTGGGAGTCAAAGTGATGATCCAGTGGAAAAGAAGGTAGTTTGGGGCCCAGATTTGAAAGGTATGATGTGTTTTGTAACCAGTTTTACTTTATTCTACAGATGAGGGAGAACCATCTGTAGAAATAGCAGAGTGATTAAAGAGCACTCCTATCTGGTAAATTATTAAAAAAAAATAAAGTTGGACATATGGAGTAAGAAGAAACAAAAACTGAAAAATAATTATATGTTTATTGTATTTATTGCATGTCTTTTTTGAGAGCCAATGCCAGGTGCATATATAAAACAGTATCTCTGTATTTAAGTATGGTTCAGTTAACAGTGTAGGTTAGGTTAAAAATTTAGGCATGACTAGCAGTTTGGCTCAGTGGATAGAGCATCAGCCTGCGGACTGAAGGGTCCTGGGTTCGATTCCTGTTAAGGGCACAGGCTCCAGGGCAAGTGCAGGAGGCAACCAATCAATGTGATAAAATGCCCTTTGTTAGATTAAAATACTTAAATTTCTATTCACGATTTTTATAGTGTGTAGACCAAGACTGATCTGACATTTAAAATTTCCATTATATGGAAATAATCTTTACTGCTTTAGCATGTCACTGTAGCATATACCTTTCTTGTGTTTTTAAGTTTATATATTTGTTTTATACATTATATTATGGGCTATTCTTACTCTTCAGGAAGGCAGAATAACTGCTTCACTTCAACACAGTAGCTTGAGTAATACAACAGTTTGAAAAAGTCTTATAATTAAATTTTTTTTAAATGCCACTCATTGTGAATGCCTTATTGTATTATTATACATATTACAGATATATAGTAAAATATTTAAGTCATATAGTTTGTACATAAAGATATGCTGGCCTAAAAAGCAGTTTTTAAGAATACTGGGAGAAATTTTTTTTCTTTTCCTTTAATTAAAAATGTTCAACCCAGCTGGCATGGCTCAGTGGTTGAATGTTGACCTATGAACTAGGAAGTCACTGGTTCGATTCCTGGTCAGGACACATGCAGGGCTTGTGGGCTCGATCCCCAGTGGGGGGCATGCAGGAGGCAGCTGATCAATGATTCTTTCTCATCACTGATGTTTCTATCTCTCTCTCCCTCTCCCTTCCTCTCTGAAATCAATAAAAATATATTTTAAAAAGTGTTCAAAGGCAGGAATAGGAAAAATATGTTAACTATTTCCATCCTCAAATATTCTAGTCTAATTTCCCATTCTCTCCTAAACTCCAAAGAACAACATTGGACTTCACATATGTGATGATATATCTACACTAATAAAAGACACATATGTTAATTGACCATACCTTCGCTACGCCCAACAGCCAACCAGAAGAGTATGCAAATTAACCCAACAAAGATGGCCGTTAAATTTGCATACTGCAGGCGGGGCAGTATCAGTATCCACAGTGCGATCCGCCTGCCCTGCTGCCAGCTGCTGCCCGCCCCGCCGCCCGCCGGGCCTGCAGTCTGTGTGCGCGGCCTGGCGGCCAGCGGGGCCTGCAGTCCATGTGCACGGCCCAGCGGGCAGCAGGGCAGGGTGCAGCAGATCGTGATCTGCCTGCCCTGCGCCCCGCCCCACTGCCTGCTGGGCCAAACGCGATCTGCCTGCCCCGCCCCACCGCCCGCCGGGCCTGCCGTATGGGGCGGCGCGGCAGAGGGCCTGCCATCTGCGAACCAGCACGGGATCCGGGCCTGCCATCTGCCACCTGGGGAGCCAGCCTAAGCCAGCAGGTGGTTATCTCCCGAGGGGTCCCAGACTGTGAGAGGGCACAGGTCCGGCTGAGGGACACCTCCCCACCCCCTGCCAGTGCACAAATTTTTGTGCACCGGGCCTCTAGTAGTATTTATAATTAGATATAACTTGATCTCTACTTTTACTGTAAATCTAATAAAAATAAAATTTACCTTAACGGGGTCATATAAGAAAATGTCTAGGACATAATGCTAATTCTTAAAAGCTGAACACAAGACTGAATCACAAATAGAAAGCCATTTATGTATATTCATAGAAAATACAGCAAAAATGTTAATGGTTCTCTCTCAAATGTGAAATTGTGTTTTTTTATTTATTTTTCTATATTTTACAAGATTACGATATTTTACAAGATTACTCTGAACACATATTACTTTTTTTTTACATATTACTTTTTTTATAATCCGGAAATGTCAAAAATTACAATTTCCACAGCAATATCAGTATCCAGATATACTTGGCTATTTTATTTTGGTACAGATTTGCTTATCCTGGGCAAATGCTTATCTCCCTCCCCCCATGAGTAGGACAGTGGCAGGTAATCCTAGCAAACAGTATCTTCCACTAAACTAGGATAATTTTCTCTTTCCCTTATGATAGCCGTTTGGGAAAATCCTCTCCTGAATCAGCGCATGATCTCAGCACTATCAAATGTCATCCCATCAAGTGAGTGACAGAAGACATTTGCCGATGCCTTTGTAGTTAGACTCTATTTTATTTCTTCTTTTTTCCCAAAACATTTCTTCATTAATTTTGTTTAGAGTTACTTTCTTATTCATTATTCTCTCTCCAGTGTATCTGAGAGTTGTTTCCATATTGTGCTGTATAGCTACATAAGTTACACATTTTTTACCTTGCATTTTCTTCATGTAACATTTATTTCATTCTTTTGTATAGTTTATATTTTGGTTCCTGTCTTGACTATTAATATCAATGAATTTTCTCTTAAAAGAGACCTTTGTGTTTAAGGTGAACTTAAGACACGGGGGCGTTTAGAATAGGCTGACACTGACAAGCTGATGGGCTTTGAAGATTTATTTTTCAGATGATATTATCACAATTCGTAAACATTAAATAGTGTTTGTAAACTGGGCTTCATTTAAGACTCCTGCCCCTTCTATCTTAACTGTTTTTGCTATTCTGATAATTTAGAAAAGTGAAATGATGTAACTGAACACATTAATGAAATTCATAATGCTTGACTTTCCCCCCCTCCCTACCCTCCTCCTCCTGTTCTAAATGAAATTAAGCTAAATTCATCATCAGTAAAAACTTGCCTCAGAAAAAATAATTTTATAAATTGAATTAAAGGTTCCTACAAATTTTTTTCTATAAGAGAAGAACCCTTTATGATCTAAAATGACCACTCACAGATAATTTTTCTTTTTTTCTATTATACAAATTTTATATAAATATTCTCCTGCTGTACAAAAAATTTTAACAGTACAGTTAATTGCATGTTCCCTTGATCATTCCTCCTATCCTACTCCCTTTCCTAAAAGTAACACTGGTCAGTAGTTATACTCTATTTTCCATGATCATGCTCTACAGCAAAAGGACAATAGCACTTAGAGAATGGCAAGGATGAAGTGAACAGACTACTAAAATACAGTGCCAAGGTTTGTTTTAGAAAACACCAAAGCTAGCCACATCCAAGGTTCCTCATCCAGGAATGAAGGGATCCCTTGAGCTGGGATCTTGGCTTTATTTAAAAAGAAATTTCAAGGAAAATGTCTTGTTTTCTAGAAATTATACAAGTTACTAAACATGATAAACTCATCCCCATACTCCACACCCCATGAAGTACTACAAGGGTACAGAAAATAAAATTAAAAAAAAATACATAAAAACTCGTAGTTATATTAAAGAGTAAAATCATTCGTTTTACAACCTAAGTCAGTTGTAAAACTGAAAAAACCTATGAAATATTATCAACATGAATATTTGCATTTGTTTTATATAAAATACAGAGTAAAAAAATTAACAAAAGGACAGTAATTTATGTATAACACACTTATTTATGTTTAACTGGTTAAAAAACTCTATAGACTAAACCAAAACAAAAAATAATTAGATACATTCATTATGTTGGCCTAATTCTCAAAACAGAAGTTACAGAAGTATTCTTAATATAAAAAAGTACCAACTGTATAGCAAGATGTTTAAGTCAAGGAACAGAAACTAGGGTGGGTGTTAGAAATATCTCACTAACAGCTTGACTTTATTTCCCAATCATATGCTTCCCAGCATGTTCTAAGAGCGTAATCACTAGAAAAAGAATGTTGAGCTCATGTATCTAATTTTATTTCCACCCAAAATAAGTCAATCTCTGAATTAAAGTGAAAAAAAAAATGGACAGTTACTATGAATTACTGAACTTTTACTGATAAAGTACAAATAATTAAGAGCCTCTTTTGCATGAGGGTAGTACGAACACTGTGAAAAAGTCTGACTCTTCATGACGTATGGGCTACTAAACCTATCTGTAGATTCTGAGTGGGTCTTGACCCATTTTTAATTTCATGCACAAAATTGAGGTTTATTGATTTCTGTTGCCAATGGCTTCCTTAAAAGTACATTTAACAATGTCTTTTTTAAAATTAATTTTAGAGAGAGGAAAGGAGAGACAGAGAGATCAATGTGAGAGAGAAACATTGATCGGCTGCCCCTCTGACCAGGTAGCTCAGCTGGTTGGAGCACTGTCCCATTCACCAAATAAGGTTGCAGATTCAATTCCCAGTAAGGGCACATACCTAGGTTGGGATTTCAATCCCTGGTCAGGGCGCATACCAGAGGCAACGGATCAATGTTTCTCTCTCTCCCCCACCCTCCCCTTCCCTCCTTCCCTTCTCTCTAAAATCAATGAACATATCCTCAGGATTAAAAATAATAATATTAAAAATAAAATTAGTTTAGGAAGAAAGGCAAGAGGATGGGTTAAGCGCTTATGCTCTGACTTTAAATTTTTACATGTTAGGTGATAAGAGAGGCAGCAGTGAAAACGAAAAGCACTGGCAGAAATAGGAAAGTTCAAAATTGAAGTATTTTCCCCCCAACAAGATGAAACTCATTTTATATACAGTAACCTTGAAATGATAAACACCAAAATGCCTAAGTGGAGAGATGATTCTGGTACTCAGGAGAATAGAGGGCTGGATAAATACTTGGGAGTCATCAATATATGGATGGCAAGGAGTACAGAAAAAGAAGGACGTGGGGAGGAAAGAGTATGTCAGCTCCTGACAAAGTCAATAGAAGCGAAGGGTCAGAGAGGTAGGAGAATATCTAGGAGAGTGAATCCAAGAAAGCAGTAACCAGTGGATATGACCTTAATATTGTTGTTGGTCCTGAGCAGAAAAATTAAAGCACATCAGACTAAATAGGGTTACTGAAAGGATAGAAAGGGAAAAAATGGCCACACAAAGCAACAAAAATTTTAAAAAAGTAGGTTGGCAGCTAAAGTGACAGCAAAAGCAAAAATAAAGGAATAAATAAAGGTATTTTCAAACTGGTAAGTCCTAAGTGCAGATAATCCGATGTGGAGCTTGACAATGACGGGAAGGTAATAAGGAGACGACAGTACAATATGTAATACTACTACTAATCAAAACATCTACTGAATTCTACCTGGTGCCAATTACTCTGGGAGACACTTATTAAATTAAATTTGAAGTTGACTTGGTTTTCAAGAAAAAAAATCTTGAACTGAAAGTTTTCAGTATGTAGTTCATGGGACAGGAAACAAAAATTTAATTATATAGTAGATTTTCTAATTTTACTGAATTAGGAAGACTGTATAAATCCAAAACAGACAAAAATAGTCTTTTGGCACATTGGTCACACATTAAAGAGGCTTTGAAAGTTTGGTTTCTGGCTTAAGATATGAGTTCATATAATGATTATTTGTGACTCTACATATGGAAAAAGGCAAGAACACTCAGAAAAGTCAAGTTTGGATTTTGGATTAGGCAGACACCCACTGATAGGTAAAAATTCCCTTACTTCTCCCCTGAGGCCTTTATGTTGGCATTTCTCATTAGCATCTTCATTAGAAAAGTTGGGTCAGAAAGAAGCAGAGTTCACATTTTTTTATTCTGCTACTGATTAATAAATAGCTCCAGTAAACTGCCATTTGCCAGAGAAATTAAAAAATAAAAACTAGGAGTTGTAATTACTTACAGATTTTAATTATCCATGTTCTTACTAGTCTGTACCTCATTACCAATGAGTAAATCAGAGTTATTAATTCAATAGGTAATGAACTCTACATATTACCACTTCTGATAAGTTGTCTTGTGCTTCAGAAAATTGAAAACTATCAGTAAAATGAAAAGTTTTAATTATTTCTAGATGTCAATTATCCGTGTCATCTTAGTCTAGTGTCTCATTACCATGGATAATACTTATTCTATTCCAATACCTGTATTGGAATAGAATAAGTAATGTATCTTCTAATGCAAAGTTATTGTGTTTTTAAAAAATATATTGTTATTGATTTCAGAGAGGAAAGGAGAGGGCGAGAAAGATAGAAATATCAATGATGAGAGAGAATCATTGATAGCTGCCTCCTGCACGCCCCCTACTGGGGATGGAGCCTGCAACCTGAGCATGTGTACTGGCCTGGAATCAAACTAGTGACCTCTTGGTTCATGGGTAGACGCTTAACCACTGAGCTACATGGGCTAGGCTACTAATGCAAAGTTTTAATCCACTGTTCTTTTTCAGTGAACTTATGTTTGACCATTACAAACAACTTGGTCTGTACCAACCATGCTCCAAGATGCCTTTTATTTATAGCAAAATTTCAACAATTTAGACTTCCTATGCTAATCAAACATCTGGATTTAACAAAACTTAAGGTTTAACATATACCTTACCGTCACCACTAAGTAATGAAGGATAAGCAAATCAAGAAGAAATTTTGACTGACAACAAAACTACAATTATAAGAAATCAAATATTCAAGGACTAGAGGCCTGGTGCACGCATTCGTGCACCAGTGGGGTCCCTTGGCCTGGCCTGCGGGATCAAGCCAAAACCGGCTCTCTGACATCCCCCAAGGGGTCCCAGATTGCGAGAGAGTGCAGGCCAGGCCGACGGACCCCACCGGTGCACAATCAGGGCTAGGGAGAGATGCAAGAGGTTGGCCAGCCAGGGAGGGACCACAGGAGGGACAGTGTTTGGCCCATCTCACTCAGTCCCAGTAGGCTGGACCCCAGTAGCAAGCTAACCTACCATTCAGAGCGTCTGCCCCCTGGTGGTCAGTGCACATCATAGTGAGTGGTTGAGCGGCCTTAGCATATCATTCTATTACACTTTGATTGATTAAATGGACACAGGACACTTAGCATATTAGACTTTTATTATATAGGATAGCCCATTTAGCCTAAAAGGAACAAAATCTTAGTTCAAACTGGCTGTTTAAATTCACATCCTCAAATGATCCAGTAGGGAAAACCAACATGTACAGATACAAATCACAAAATATTGTCTATCATAAAAAACTTTGTACTTTGAAACAGTATCTGCTTAACTTTAGAAACTGTCCAAGATTATATCAGTAACTATATCTATTTCTTCAGATTGAGAAAACTTTTGTAGATTGTTTTATCTTCTATCCTTCAACTATTTTTAGCAATAACTGTTAAAGTCTATGACTTTTTTGCATTTCCTAATAAGCTCAAAAATAATGTAATTGAAGTAACCCCCATCTCACTACCCCAAAGAGAAAAAACATTAGTGATGATCTCTTGACTTCTGCATCATGTTTGGGGAAATCCCAGTGTATGTAATAAATGTAGTCTTCCAACACGAACATTAATTTCCAAAAAGAAGTCTCTCTGGGCCCTGGCCGGGAAACTCAGTTGGTTAGAGCATCATCTTAATAGACCAAGGTTGCAGGTTCGATCCCCAGTCAGGGCACATACAAGAATCAACCAATGAATGGATAAATAAATAAAACAACAAAAATCAATGTTTTTCCCTCTATCTCTCTCCTTCTCTCCATCCCCCCCGCCGCCCCTGCCGCGCCAAAATAAATACATAAAAAAAAAAAAAGAAGTCTCTCTGGCCTCTTCGTCAATCCCTCAATAAATCATTCTCCCCCATCCTATCACAGTCTACCCGGTAAAAATCTCTGGTGAATGTCCCACATCAGAACAAATCAATGAATCTAACCATTTATAGCTTTTACCTATTTAAAACTGAGATAAGCAGGGAAATCCAACATACAAGTAACATGTTAAGAAATCCCATCCATGAGCTGTTACTGGCAACTGCTACCAGTGTTTTTACACCCAACCTCCTGTATGTACTGGTGCAGCATTCAGGAAATGATGCCCCAGTAACATGGTCACATGCAATGCGTACTGTTCTCACTGCAACACTGATCAATTTTCTGTATTTTTAATGTTTGGAAATACCTCTTTTTGTGTCATTTCCCAATCAGAAACTGAGGTTTGTCTTTTCTATTTTATTTGTAAAATGAAGTTACTTAACATAGCATTTACTGAAAATAAATTAAATCTCTATATGACAAAGTTTAAGATATCCTGGCTACTAAGCAACTTATAAAATACTATTTTAAATTATTCCATGTAATTTCCCACCCTACCAGTATTATACAAAACAGTCCTTTAAAATACCAGGTCTCCTAGCTAACAAAATCTCACATCTTTGAAAAAGCAATTTGCGTTTTCAAGATGATGACGATGTTGATGACAATTTCACTCATTTAATTTTACTGGTGTAATAATATTTATATCGTAAGTCATTCAAACTTACCTTTAATAGTATAATATGCAGTTAAATATTATCTTTAAAATACTTTCAAAACTAGAAATTTGTGCTGAAAAAATACTGCTTTCTCATTGCAGTGTGATCTCTGCAGGCCATAAAACCATCGTTTTATAAAAGACAACTATTTATATCACATATAGAATAGACATTTCTTGATCTGTTCACCAATATCACAGCCATCACATAGTAAAATATATTCATTTTTTACATTTAAAATATATTCTCCTAAAACAGAAATGGAATACTGAATTTCATAGCTCACATACCTGAACCTCGCTTGTCCTCTGTTTAAGAGTATCTTCTTTCTCCTTAAGGTCCTGTTCCACATTATTCTTTTCCCTAGAAGACCAGCAAACAATGCAAGAATATTTGAGAACATCAGCTACAGCCGGTATGGTTATCCAGCCTCCTAATCCTGAATCGCTTTTTAAATACATAGTGAAACATTCAATTTTTAAATGACGGGCAGATTTTTCTACCCTCTTTTAATTATTTATGGAACAGAAATAAATATAAGCTCTGTTAAAAAAAATCGCTTTCTCACTAAAATGTGGTGAAAAGAGAATAGATTTAAAAAGGAACAGAAAAATAATCAATGAAACACTCAGGTTTCACTGATCTCACTGTTGCTATGGAAATGCTATCCAATGAAAATTGCTGTAAAGAAAAGGAGGAGTTGCATCAGCTCTGTAAGCTTAACCCTTGAGTACCACTGTTAAATCAAATGAAAATGGCTAATAGAAACAGCCAACAATATTAAGGAAAAGGACATTTACTTTAGTGTTAATGTCCCCTTAAATCACTAGTGTGTAACAATTTTAGAATGAAATATAGAGAAAATGGAAAGAATCGCCAATATATGGGCCATTTGCTCTATAAAATATACATCTGCTAAAAAAAGCTATTTTAGACTGATCAAATTGCCGCTGATCAAATTTTTAAAACAATGTATACTAAGTGAAAAATGAATCACAGTAGCATTTATCTTTCTACTCTTCAGATCGAAAAAGGTAGGATCCCCTTTTACTTTGAAACATCATTATCTAAATTTGTACATGATAGAAAAAGAAGAAAAAAATTAAAAAATAAATTCGTACATGATTCATCAGAGCTGGATTCTTAATGAATGAATCCTAAGCAATCTTAGATTCAGAATTACAAAATAAAGCTATTTCTTTTGATGTTATAAATTTAACTGCTGTTTGTACTGAAATCTCACACACACACACACACACACACACATACACACATGGCTCCCTTCACCTTCTTTTCTACAAAATAAGAGAAAAAGCAATAGGATTCTACAGTAATACAATTCTGGAGTGGGTTGGGGGGAAGGTAAAAGAAGGCAACATGAAGAAGGGAGGATGGCATTCAGGAAATCCTCCAGACTAGTACTGGCAAGTTTCCCCTTAGAGTTTCATGATGGTATTTCAGTTTCATCCCAGACATAACCCAAACATAAGTGCAGGCTCCATTAAACTGTAGTATAAAGGAAAAATGAGACAATTACACCAAAGAAGATGAAGATACTTAAGGGACAACTGCATGCTACATTTATATTTCTCACCTTCTTGAGGTGAGATTTTAAATGAAGACAAAACTCAACTGTTCTGGATATGTAGGTACAATGTTCTTAAGATTTGTATGGCAGAAAAAAGGCATAAGAATAAAGCTATTTGTATACTGTTACTTTTAAACACTTGAGATGGGCAAGGAGTTCACTAACCGTTTCTCAGGTGGGTCGCAATGTGGGTCAGGATGTCTCGGAGATTTTAAATAGTCCCTTATCATACGAATCATTGTGGCAGTCCGTTTCTCCCTTACCTCAATCTACTTGTTAATGTAAAGGTCATACCCCACTACCAAACCTTACAAAATTAGGTAAAGTTGAAAAATAGAAAAACACAGGAAGAAAAATCTAAATATACCCCACAAATTCTGCAAGCTCAATCTTGGAATTTTTTTCTCTCCTCTGTATATGATGAGCAGAAGAGTGTTTTCAGTCCCGCTGTAGCATGTCAGAGATAAGTCACATGAAAAACTACCCCCCCTCTCCCATATCCTCAGAGGCATTCTACACAAGCACAATATTAATTCAGCTCCTGCTTTCACATAGTAGATAATAAAAATAGAAAACATGACACGGTATCATAGATCAGCATTACACACACAGTTTGGAGGGGAGTGCTCTATCCAGGGAAGATGGCACCTGTGTGTGTTTGTACTCAATTCTTTCTGCTCCGCTGTTAACTGCTTTACTGGCTGTGTCTGCTCAAGTGTATGTGCATGAAATAGGGCTGCAAGAAGGCAGTAAGTCAACTTAAAGCAGCCATGACACATGAATGGGAGAGCGAAGCAAAGAAGCTTACTTGGTGAAAAAGGAAAACAGAGTACAAAAGACTCTCAGCTCTAACAAGCAAACACAGTCTATGTTTGGGTAAACTGAAGGAAGCTTAGAAAGCACAAATTTCTCTTCATAATTCTGGGTGTGGGAAGGGTGGGGAACAAGGCAATATCTACAAACATATTTTGAAAACCATTCCCAAATAAATAAGATATGGGAATCTTTAGGCATTAATTTCTCTTAGTACTGAAATCAAATTTAACTTTTGATCCACTTTTATCTAGTAAAATCCTGGTCTCATAATTCCTTTTTACCATAAAAACCAAGTAGTATAACATTTAAACAAAAAAAAACTTTAAAGATGATGGATACATAACCAATGCAAAGCATTCTGTTTAATATTAGTAATTTAAAATTTTAATTATTTTCAAGATTATGCACAAAAAATGTTTACATGCAGTTTCCTAAGAAGCTCAACATACGTGGATAAGACAGACGTACGATATATTCCAAATAAAGGTATGTGAGCATCTTGCTTAGAGCAGCGGTTGCCAACCTTTCGGACCTCACAGACCACCAGTGGTCTGTGGACCACCGGTTGGCGACCACTGACTTAGAGCATTACTCATCTTGGGTGTCATGACAGGAAAGCTATTACCTTCACCTTAGTAAATTCCAGAAAAGGGAAATGGAATGATCCTACACACCCTCTATCTTTGACTCTCTGGCCCTATTCACTCCAAGATGCTGGTACAACCCGAGGAATCCAAGAACACCAAAGCCATAAAGAAAGGCCAAGGATAGAGCTCCCTGGTGTTCCAAAGGTTGCCTATTCTGATTCTGTAGAAACTAGTATCTGAACCAGCAAGGAAAGCAAAGCCCAAGTTAGGCTTTCAAAAGTATAAACTTGATAACCACATAATCCTACTATGAAGTAGTCAAAAGCCATTCACAGAGACAGTCGGGCTCAGGACCTTGACTTCATGCAACTCACTTCCATTCACCCAGTCTCTGTTTATGGGGAGAAGGGAGTGAGCCATCTGCCCTAATTTTTATGTAATACCAATATTTTAAGAGAAACAGTATTAAATCACCTTCAAAGTTCTTTCCAGATACAGTTTTACGTCTTTTTTCCTAAACATAAGCATCTATTATTTTCCAACTGGAAAACAATAAAAACTAGAAACCAGTTAAAAACTAGAAAGTTGTGAAACACTGAAGGTATATTTTTCAATCTTAAGACTCATTTATAAAAATCCTTTAGTGCACATTTAACCTAAAATAGCTCAATTATCAATAAATCTCTCTAGCAACCAAACATAGAAAAGCACACTACTCTCATTATGTAGTTTTCAGTGATGCATGAGGGTCTATGGAATCAAGTAAAATGGGCTGAAACTGAGAGTTGGATTCTAATCTGATTCTGTTGTGAAATAGGTTTACTGACTCAATTCAGGTCACATAAACTTTCATTTTTTTATTTTTCATTATGCAGACGCTAATATCTCTACCATCTTAAGATATGCAAGGCAAAATGTACAAGATGACATGTAATTAGGAAAAAAGTAGGCTTTGAGCCTATGCTTTGGCTGTTTTTTACTTTATACTAAAATTATTTCTAGTTTTAAATAACATCAGTGGAGTAATTTTTAAATTTGTTAAAAGGAATTATGAGTTACAAAAAAGTTTAGAAAATGATCTGCGACACAATTGTAGAATATGTAATCACTGAAATCTCTACCCCGTAATCTTGTCTAAATATTCAAAATAATCCAAGGACTCTCTACTGTGAGCAACTCATTATATGGTTTCAAAGCATAACATCTGGCTGTGAAAACCAGTGGGGATTCTGTCCACCAGGGAGAATCCTGAGTCACTGGAAACCCAGGTGCCCTCTTAAAGGGCCAGCACACTCACCCTGGGCTCTGGTGGTGGCGGTGGTGGGGGGGAGGGGGACGCAGATCAGAGAGGAACGAAGTTAAGTAAGGACTGGATTGTGCAACTCCAAGGAAAGATCTGAAGGGACAGCCACCAGGTACCTGTGCTAAGTCCCTCTCCCACTCTGTCAACAGATGCCATCTTTCCTGGATAGAGCACTCCCCTCCAAACTGAATCAGCCTGGAGAAATGCAATAGCCTCACCCTCCCACCCAGCCCTTTATGTGAAACTGAATTAAATTGCCTCCTTATTACCAAATGTACACTACAACCTCGTGCTTCTATTACTCAATCAGTAACACCATTCTTGAGGTAGTCATGATTAAGACCTTCTAGTATCAGTACCACAGATCTTTACAGGGCCAGAAACAGACTAGGTTGGATTATACAAACAAAAGAGCTCCGGATTCAATATTATAAGCAATGTTTTCTCCAGAGATAATAGTTTCTAAAGGTACTTGAACTGAACTAAACAAAAAACATTTTCAAACTATATTCCTTAAATATATATTTTTTAGATCAGCTCTCAAACATAATTGAGGTAGAGATCTATACATAATATTTAGGAATATAGATCTTGGATATATAGTTCCTGTCTTTCTCCAACTATTCAGCTACTTCAACTAATGTTTGCTGAGCACCTATTCAGTAAATACTGTGTCTAAGTGCTGAGCTGGGTGTTAGGGATGATGATGATTACTAACATGTATTGAGAATTTACCATGTTCCAAGAACTGTACTAGGCATTTTACATGGTATTATTTGTATTTCCATTTTACTTTATACAACTGAAGAACAAATAATTAACTAAGAAACTTGTCTAAGTCATGCCAGGAATCAAACCGGGCAATCTGGTTAGGAAGCCCATGCTCTGAACTACTACACTGTATTGCTTTATTACAAACTAGAGGCCTAATACACGAAATTCGTACACTGGTAGGGTCCCTAGTAGCTGCTGGCCGGGGCCTCCCTCTCTTCCCCCAGCTGGCCCAGCACCCTGGTCGAACTCCCAGATAATTCCCGGTTGAGGGGACAATTTGCATACTACGCTTTTATTATATAGGATAAGAGATATTCTGTGTTATCACACGGAGCTCAGAATCTCCTGTAGAAAGAAATAGAACCCAGTATTGCTGCATGTTCTGAGAAAAGGAGATTGAGTGCTCCTAGCTGAGGTGGATATCAGGGAAGGCTTCTTAGAAAAGACTTGCCCATTCCTCAACTGGAACACTAAGATAAAAAAACTACTTACCCTTCAGCAACATTCAAGGATTAAATAAGAGAATTATAGAAAGCAGGCAGAGCACAATGTCTAATAATAATTATTATTATTACCTATCCTGTTTACTGGCCCAAGACCAGGATAACAAACCATCTTGACAGGATGTAGCTTTTACTTCCTGATGTTTTTGCTAAAAGGACAGAGACAGGAAGGAAGAAGCTGGTTGAAGACAAACAAATATTAACTCCTGCCTCAGCATAATTCACCACCACCACTCTAAGTGACTGAAGCAATTTCTCACTACGTTTTGCATTTTCACTTCCAAGAACTTCTCTATTTAGCCACTTTACTTTCAGAGCAAGGGTTCTTGAAAATGGTTTCATGGAGAGTTTTCAAGGGTCTGGAAACTCTTGAAATAAGTACAAAATGGTATACATAGATACACCTTTTTTTTCCCCTGGGTACAGTTTACTAGTCTTCAACAGATTCTCAAAGGAGCTGCTTGAAAACAAAAACAGGTACTCAAAATATGAAAAATCAGCCCACTAACCTCATGTCCCTGTGAGGATTAAAAATCCTTTTGTCAATAAAATTTTCTACTATAGTCTTCAAAATAAGCTATTACTGAGCAGCTCTTTTGCTTATTTCATCATTTAACATATGGCCTCTAGTCTGCCATAAACTTTGTGGGAATTAAGTCTGGGAAATATTCTAATATTTATAACATACTCTGACTTATTCAACTTACTAACCTATACTGAGATTCTATGGTTTCAGGCAATGAGTGCATTAATTTTTAAACCTATCCAAATGAATAAGACACAGCTCTTGACCTAAAGGAGTTTAAATTTCTTTAAAAGGCATATTTAAAAACAGACCATAATAAAATGCAGTGAGTAAAAGTCTCTAGAAATAGACAGGAAAGAGCAACTAGCAATCAACCTTTCAGGGAAGGTTTGACAAAGGAGATGGTATTTAAGCTGAAATTTGAAGCATCAGTGAAAGTTTACAAAGCAAAAGGTATCTCAGGCAAAGGGGAACAGCAGGATCAGAGGCAAAGAGAATAAAAGTAGTGGCATGTTGCGGTGAGAAGTAATAAGCCCACCCACCATTTGGCTGGAGAAGAGGGATGAAACTAAACAGTAGATTAGAGCACTATGCTGAACACTGAGAGTACAAGAGCAAACATACTGTGACTGCTCCCAAGATACTTAGTGTTATCAGTGTTTACTACCCGGGATGGCCAAGGCAGAAGAATCGTCAGTGAGCCAAGGGAACACCAGGAAGGAAGAGCCTTTATGCCATACTCAGAAAAGTGAACTGGATCCAGTAGGAATGGGGAGTCACTAAGGGATCTGAGTTGTACTTTATATATCAACTAGAGGCCTAGTGCACAAATTCGTGCACCAGTGGGGTCCCTTGGCCTGGCCTGCGGATTGGGCCAAAACTGGCAGCTCTCTGACATCCCCTGAGGGGTCCCAGATTGCGAGAGGGCGCATGCCAGGCTGATGGACCCCACCGGTGCACGATCAGGGCCGGGAGGGATGCGGGAGGTTGGCCAGCCAGGGAGGGACTGCAGGAGGGTTCCAGGGCGTGTCCGGCCCATCTCACTCAGTCCCGATTGGCCAGACCCCAGCAGCAAGCTCACCTGCCAGTCGGAGCGTCTGCCCCATGGTGGTCAGTGCATATCATAGTGACTGGTTGACTTTCTGGCCCCTGGTGGTCAGTGCACGTCATAGCGGCTGGTCGACTGCCCCCTGGTGGTCAGTGCACGTCATAGCAGCCTTAGCATATCATTAGCATGTTACACTTTGATTGAACAGCCAACAGGTCGACCTGACACTTAGCATATTAGGCTTTTATTATATGGGACTGGAGGTAGGATGGTCAAGAAACCCAAAGCAGAGAGTCAATTAGGAGGTTATAAGAGTGGTCCAGATAAGAGATAAAGGCTAAAACTAAGAAACAGAAAAAACTATGGGCAGATTTCAACAAAATTGAATCAATTATTTTTTCATCTATTACATAAGCTAAGCAATACAATAGTGAACAAGCAAATAGTCCCTATGCCTAAAAGTAGTCTAGTGAGCCAAAACCGGTTTGGCTCAGTAGATAGAGCGTCAGCCTGCGGACTGAAAGGTCCTAGGTTCGATTCCGGTCAAGGGCATGTACCTTGGTTGCAGGCACATCCCCAGTAGGAGGTGTGCAGGAGGCAGCTGGTCGATGTTTCTCTCTCATCGATGTTTCTAACTCTCTATCCCTCTCCCTTCCTCTCTGTAAAAAATCAATAAAATATATTTTTTTTAAAAAAGTAGCCTAGTGAGAAATCCAAACAAAATAGGCAATTATAATAAAGTACAGTAAGTATAAGACCAAGTACAATAGGCTGTTACATAAGATTTGACAGGTGCAGGTTTGGGACATAAAATGAGAGGGCTTCCTCTTCTGGAGGAAATGATGTCTAAGGCGAGATTTGAAGGATGAGGAAGAGTTAATTAGGCAAAGGAAATGGGAAGGTAGGAATGATTTCAAGAAACATTTCAAGATAGAAGAATAGGAGGAGAGGAAGAAAAATCTCAAGTTTGTCTCAAGTTTGTAGCTTGAGTGACTAGATGAACAGTGATGTCACTGAGAAAGGGAAATAAAAGAGATAAAGACAGTGGTCAGGGAAAGATTAGAAAGTCATATCCTACTGGATATTCAGATGAAAACACTGGTTGGCAATAAAAAATATAAAAGTTGAGCTCAGGTGAGAGATCTAGGTATTTGATATGATTATTACATTATTATCTTTGCTTTTCCTTTTTTTAAATTAAAAGTATCATACTAATTTAACTTGATTGACATACTTAAATGCCTATGTAGCAAAAGTTGAAGGAATTAGTGACCTAAACAAACAGCTATAAAAGAGAATTTTAACAATCATAATTTTAGCTGGGTAGATGAGTCTC
The DNA here is from genome assembly GCF_028538775.1 of Myotis yumanensis. Classification (NCBI taxonomy): domain Eukaryota; kingdom Metazoa; phylum Chordata; class Mammalia; order Chiroptera; family Vespertilionidae; genus Myotis; species Myotis yumanensis. The sequence continues at coordinate 35,752,818 of NW_027223753.1, forward strand.
ATTATGACATTACTGGAGTTGACAGATGATGGAAGTTTATCTACATTTTAGATCTCACCTAAATAAAAACCAAGGAAAGTATTTTCACAAATGTCAAATCATGTATCATACATTTATAAAACATGACTACAACTTAAAACCTAAAAAGGTTTTGGAGTTCTATGATTTTCTTACTAAGACAGTCGCAAAATGTTAGGTATGTTTTTTATGTTAGCTGGGATTCACTAAGCAATACTGCCACTAGTATGACTTAACATTAGGGTTACTAAAACTTAGGGAAAGCTCAGTTGACCAAAATGTAATTAATAATTGCAAATGTTTGCACTGGCAAGAACATTTTATGTATGATGCTCTACTTCCTATCAAAACACACAATAGAACGTTTCATATGTTAAATAACTTCTCTTAAAGTCAAGCAAGTCTTAGAATACTGGTGTCCATTTTCATAGGCCTGAGAGGCATAGAAGACAAGCATTTTCAAATCTAGATACTAGATAATTATATATATATATAAGGCAAAAAAAAAAAGTTAATGGGCCATATATGGACCACATGATCATGAAAAGTCTACACACCATTACAGACTCAGTGATTAAACTTTTACTTCTATTCCGAACCACAGTAAAAACTTTTTAAATCTTAATGAGAGGCAGACTAATATAATAGGAAGAATACAGAAGTAAAACTTATACAACTAGCACGATTGATGATTTGATGTGTGAATTTGGATTTGATTTTTTTTCACAAGTAAGAAAGAAAGTGGGACTTTTTGATATTCAAGGGTTTTTTTCTTTTGCTTTATTTTTTACTTCCGATATTAGAGACTTATGTAACAGGCAAAGGCAATTTTTTAGCAGGAAATAAGAATTTGGTAGAAGGCAGATGCGCTGAAAACAATGACATTTTAAAAGGTACCCAGACTATTTACAGTATGTCGAGTCATATTGTTCAGAGAGGTTGATCGCTGAAATTAATAGTGATTTAAAGTTATACTGTCTTCTGCAGATTTACCTCCCCAGAATGCATTTTTCCATCTTGCAGAATTTTCATGTGGGGATACCCTCTCCTCTACTTCATATGGTATCAGTGGCAAATTACCACCTACCACTCCCAGGACAGAGTTCGTGAAAAACCAAATATATACATCCTTTACCTGATTGTTTCAGGGGTAGGCATGGCGCTAAGCTAGTCCAATCAGGTTGAATCTTAAAACTTTTCCAGGAACTGCCAGAAGAGAGGCACTCCACTAGATTTGAAATGATAAGTACAGGCTAAGTATGCTATAGCCCCCTTGACAACATAATGGGAAAATCCATCTGAGAATGGATCAAACCCAGTGTAAGTGGAAACAAGAAATGGAGAGAGCAGCTCTAGTCGGTTTGGCTCAGGGTAGAGCATCGGCCTGAGGACTGAAGGGTCCTGGTTTGATTCCGGTCAAGTGCATATACCGGGGTTGTGGGCTCAATCTCCAGCAGGGTGGTGGAGGCGGGGGAGGGGAGGGGGGTGCGGCGGGGTGCAGGAGGCAGCCGGTCAGTGATTTTCTGTCATCATTGATGATTCTATCTCTCCCTCTCCCTTCCTCTCTCTGAAATCAATAAAAATATATTTTAAAAAAAAAGAAATGGGGAGAGCAAGAGAACTGATTATATTATTTGAGCCCCAGTATAAAGCTATGCTTTAAGCTATCACTATCTCTAAGAGGTCTTAGTTTCAAAAGTCAACAAATTCACTCTCACTTAAGTTAGACTGGGTTGGTTCTTTCTTGCAACTGAAAAAAAAAATCACAACTAAGTTTCTCTACAACAATCTCAATGTTCAAATGGATGAGAAAAGATCATTGCCAAGTTCTTGCCATATAATCCAGATAAATTATTTAACACCCTATGTCTCAACACCATCAATAAAATAAAATGTCAGTCATTATCTGCATCAAAGTGTTGTGAAGGTAAGGAAAAGTAGAGTTTTTGTAAACATAGTGATATTTAAATACAATGCCTTATAGATGGAAAAATGGCCTCATTTCAAAAAAAGTAATTTTAGGAGGTCATTTTTATCATGAATATTGCCATAAACTTTCCAGGGAATACAGAAATTAAGAAAATCAATAATACTTGCTATATTTATTTATTTTGTTTTGTTTTAAAATATATTTTTATTGATTTCAGAGAGGGAGAAAGAAGGAGAGAGAGAAGGAAGGAGGGAGGGAGGGAGGGAGTGGAGGAGGAAGGGAACAAGGGAGAAAGGAAGGAGAAAAAAAGAGAAAGAGACATAATTTATATAGTCATCTGTAATTTTACTTTACATACCTTTGTAGGTCAACTAGTTCATTGTTAAGGGTATCTAGCTCCTTAATAGCAGAGAAATCTGCAACAGGACTTGATCCTATGATGTTCTAAAAATTAAAAGTTTACATTTATACATTATTACTATAAAATTATAATGGCAAAGCATTTAAAATGTTTAAAAGCACTACATGCATATAGGGTATTACATTTTTTATGGTATTACTAACAATTTTAACTCATTTAAGAACACCACATCTAGTGCAATTTTAAACACACACACAATTATATACTAAGACATTTTCCCTTAAATTCTCTAACCTATTGTTCTATATTATGTATCTTCACTTCAGATCCCAATGCCTTTGTCATTTGATCCTAGCCTGTCCAGTACCTTGCAATACAACAGATATCAGATTTATATTTTTAAAATCTTTTTTTTTAAAATATATTTTATTGATTTTTCACAGAGAGGAAGGGAGAGGGATAAAGAGTTAGAAACATCGATGAGAAACATCAATCAGCTGCCCCCTGCACACCCCTCACTGGGGATATGCCCGCAACCAAGTTACATGCCCCTGACTGGAATCGAACCTGGGACCCTTGAGTCTGCAGGCTGACACTCTATCCACTGAGCCAAACTGGTTAGGGCTAAAATGTTTTTAAAAATAGATTTTTATTGATTTCAGAAATGAAGGGAGAGAGAAAGAGAGAGAGAAATATCAATGATGAGAGAGAATCATTGATCAGCTGCCCTCTGCCTACCCGCTACTGGGGATTGAGCCCACAACCCGGGCATGTGCCCTTGACCAGAAATGAACCCAGGACCCTTCAGTCTACAGGCGGATGCTCTATCCACTGAAGCAAACCGGCTAGGGCAGATATCAGATTTATAAAGTACTTCCTCCCCTAAAGTATATGTTTCTTGTGGAGATGAATGCTGATTTATCTGTAATTGTATCATCTGGCACAGAGTTAGTGCACAAATTTTTATTGAGTATTAAAATTATAATGGTGGTAATTTTATTTAATTCAACAAATACTTGCTTTTGTTAAATACTTTAGTGTCTACCTTAATTAAAGTAAAACATACTGCTCAGGCATGTTCCATAGTAAATATTAAACTATCTTCATATAAGACAGCCTTTCCATAAAATTCTCTTTCAATAATGAAGGTGTCAAAATTGGTCTGTGAATGGTACTTGCAGTTAGAAAATCTAGTTGGATTTATTTTTGGCTCTGCTATGATCTTCACTGTAAAATAGAGAAGTAATTTCTGCCCTGCCCACCTTAAAAATTAAATGAAATAAATATTACATGTGAAGTCACTCTATAAACTTTATATTTTATAAATGTAAGCTACTCTTATAATTAACTTCATCAATAGAAGCTGTTCTTAAAAGATGGATGGCCTCCCAATGAGGTGCTTCCACCTTGGCTCAATCTTCTTTGTGAAATGATTTCCACACCTCTTCCATCACTCTAACTCAAAAAGAGTGACTCACATGTGATAGTCATTCACTGTTAAAAATACCATCAAATAAGAAGAGTGAGACGAACAATTTTAACCTCAAACAAGTTAGAAGGTGAAACCACAGATGACTACAGAGGAAGATTAGTGTACTGTAGTTGGTACACAGTTTGTGTCACTCCTCAATTGCTGACACAAAAATTAAACTCCCATACTACAGCAATAAAATGACATACAACTAGGAGGCATGGAGAAAGTCCAGCTAACAGTATATGAAGTATATGGGCATATAAAGAAAAATGTAACATGTCCCCTTCTTTCAATATATTTTCTCTCACACTGTTTTGTACAATACACAAAAATTCCACTTTGGTGATTTTAAGTAGATTAGAGAGCTTAGGGAAGGCAAGTAAAATGCACACAAGGACCAAGTGACAACCTGGGACAAAAGCATGCTGTTTAGGTATTTTCTCTGCATCAACTTTGCTGCATAAAAAACCTCTAACTTCAAAATGTATCTTGTAAACCAAAAACTGCAATGCTAAAAAGACATAAAGTAAAGCTCTAACCTTGAGAGAGTAAAGAAACTGACAGTACAAGAAAGGCAAAAAGTAGAGTGCTGCAGAATGGAAAACATAGTCCAAACTAGAAAAAAATACAGAAAGGAAAGCAACATTCGTAAAAGGATTAGTCACAGCTGCAAAAAAAAAAAAAAAAAAAAAAAAAAAAAAATGCAATTCTAAAAAAATAATCAGATTATTAAGAGAAGAAAGATTATTTGAAAGACAAAAACAAATGTGAGTTTTAATTTTTAAGGTTAAAAATTTTGGTTAATAGATAAGAAACAGTGACAAAATCCCATTTTGATGACATAAACAGATGGGGTGTCTATGCTCCAGTGAATGGACTTCAAACAAATCTGTTACATTAAAAACTCTGTAGAGCAGATACAACTTGAAGTGTTTACTAATGTTATAGAGACTTCAATGAACAACATAATTTGCTTCAGCAAATTCTGTCATATCTGTAATTTGTGTTGGTGAGAGATTAAGTGGGTATAAAATGAAGGCAGCAAGGGGAAAAAAAAAACGTCTATATAAGGAAAAGAAAGGGTGAAACAAATAATCATTCCAGAACTGAGGTAGTTATAGCAGTGGGCATCAGTACAGATTTGTAACCGTTATCTTTATAAGTGGCATCATTTTTAGCCTTCTCCACAACTTAGGGAACCCACGTCCTATATCATATGAAATGTCCAAAAATTCATAAAATATTCCCCCCAAAAAACTCATAAAGCAGATAATCAAATACTTATTTAAAAATAAGAATAAAAACTCTGAGAACCAACTTTTGTGCCTGGTGGCTATACAATTCCATTTAGATGACTTAGAAAATACCCAATTTTGACTTTAATGAGATTTGTTTAAATGAGATTTTTCAACCTACATGACAAAATTAATGCAAAATCAAAATATTCTACTGACATTTTAAAGAATACTTTCCTCATACCACACATTTAACAACTATAACTACAGCAATGGCTACTTTATAGGTCATAGGAAATTTGCAGTTTCAGAGCATGTATTTTTAACAGCAAATCCTTTTAAAGCTCTGTTAAGGCCAATATATTGTAAATGCACTATACTTGGAGGGTTTATAGATGAGAGAAAAACCAAGACACAACATGGCTAAACAATGTAGTTTTGAAAGTTCCTATTGCTGGCCAGAAAACAAAACAGCAAAACCTGTTCCTAGCTGTACAGGTATGAAACTCGGCTGTATGCTCAGGAACAGAGGGTCATCTATATGGTAAAACCACAGATTTCTCCTCAATATAATGTTTTTTCTAGTTTTTTTAATTTAAATTTAAAACTGATGTCAAGCAATTATAATCTCCTTGATTTTGTTTTCAAAATTATATTGTTTTGTAAGAGTAAATCATCAAATGAAACCCAATAATTTAATTCTTATGGATTTCATTTAAATTTTATACCCTATTCATAAAAATTAATCCACAGATCCAGGAGGGGAAAAATAAGACATTTTTCCAATTTTGAGACTGAAAAATGTGGTTGCCATATGTGTGATGAATGATGGGGTAAATGAGGGGCAGCCCAAGGATATCATACATGCATTCAGCATATCTATAGTCACAAACTAAACCACAAACAGTATACTCCTCTGCTCCTAGCCAGATATATTTCTCTACCATTCTGTCCAAATCGAGTTTGTCATCTGACATAGCTTTTGTTCCTTTCTGTTAATGCATTCAGGTTTTCTTCTAAGTTGTCTTACCTTTTGTAAATTGGCCCTGTCTGATGGTGGAATCATCTCAGGAGTAAGAATATGAGGAGGATCAATGCCCTTTATTAACTTCTGATTGATTAAGTGAAAAGCCAAGGCAAACTGATCCTTTGAAAGCTTCCCACAGTCCTTCGTGTCACATAATGCCCTGTACAAATAAACAAAATGAACAGTATATAAATGCCACAACTACCACTCTAAAAGTCTAATGTGACTATTTAAAAATGATTAGTTGAATTAAAAAAGGTCATACTAATTTGTGGCTTGCCCAAAACTCACTCAAATGTTAGAAGCAAGAGAACAAAACAGATAGACAGAGACACAGAGACAGACAGAATGTTGGCCCTGGTGCTGAGCAAAGGCCTCTAATCTGGGTTTATTTTGTACTTTTTCTTACCAATTTCCACAACCACTACTGAGTAAGAGTTGTAGTGGACCAAAGAATCTCAACATTGTCTACTCCCAATACTTCAACATTAAAAGATATAAAAAAATGAAACCTAAGTTTCAACAAAATTGGTTCACTAGTTGTATTAGAATGATTCTAAAACAAGCAAAAACTTCTACGTCAGCTTGCTTCCTGCAACTCGGAGTAGGAGGATATAAGGATCACCAAGTTAAAGCAGAAACAACAGCTGCAAATGGAGATCACATGTGAAGAAAGGCAGCAATCTGGAAAGCTTTACAAAATCACTTGAAGAGAAACAGCAAATGTTTTATTCTATTTTCTTTTTTTTAAAGCTTAGCTTTCTGAAGTCCTGATCTGTTTGATTCATTGAAAACTAATTTGACCGGACAAAAAGGCTACCGGTTATAGCAGTAGTTCTCAACCTTCCTAATGCTGTGACCCTTTAATACAGTTCCTCATGTTGTGGTGACCCCCAACCATAAAATTATTTTCATTGGTACTTCATAACTGTAATTTTGCTACTGTTATGAATCGTAATGTAAATATCTAATATGCAGGATGTATTTTCATTGTTACAAATTGAACATAATGAAAGCATAGTGATAAATCACAAAAACAATATGTAATTATATATGTGTTTTCCGATGGTTTTAGGCAACCCCTGTGAAAGGGTCGTTCGACCCCCAAAGGGGTCGCGACCCACAGGTTGAGAACCGCTGGGTTATAGGTTACAGTGTCAAAGAAACATTGAATTTCAGCTTTTGTACTTATTTATTCTTGTGGTCTTAGCCAAATTTTTAACCTCTCCGAGCCTTAATTTCTTCATCTCTAAAGTGGAGATAACATCCATCTTGCAAGATTACTATGAGAATTAAAGTCGAAGTACATAAAAAGTGTGGGCATAATGCCACACCCATAACAGCTGCCATTTTACTGAGCATTGTGCCTAGCCTAGGCACTCAAAAGTGGCAGCTATTATTAGTTACGCATATAATTTTTCCCAGTATTGGGTTCTTGTTCCTTTTAAGGCAGAACTACTGTCCTCCTTTGTTCGACCCTTTGGTGCATGGGCCAATGCTCTAATCACTAAGCACACCAGCCAGGGCAAGGCTTGTTTTTTTAAGGACCAAGTATGTAAAACCAATGTGAAGGTATAAAAGTATACATATGCCCTACAGAATTGTACAGATATGCCTTAAAGACACTTTAAATTTCAAATTTTGTATTCTCCCTTAAAAATTTAAGTTTGGCCCTAGCCAGTTTGGCTCAGTGGATAGAGCCTTGGCCTGTGGACCGAAGGGTCCTGGATTCGATTCCAGTCAAGGGCACATGCCAGAGTTGCGGGTTCCATCCCGAGTGGGGGTCGTGCAGGAGGTAGCAGATTGGTGGCTCTCTCTCATCATTGATGTTTCTATCTCTCTCTCCCTCTTCCTTCCTCTCTGAAATTAATAAAAATATTTTTTTAAAAATTTAAGTTTGCCTTAGTTGGTTTGGCTCAGTGGATAAAGCGTCGACCTGCGGACTGAGGGGTCTCAGGTTTGATTCTGGCCAGCATGCCTGGGTTGCAGGCTCAATCCCCAGTAGGGGGCATGCAGGAGGCAGCCGATTAATGAATCTCATCATTGATGTTTCTCTCTCTCTCTTCCCCTTCCTCTCTGAAATCAATAAAAAGTATTTTAAAAAATTTAAGTTTAATTGATATATATTGATATATAGATAGATAGATGATAGATAGATAGATAGATAGATGCTGCATTTTAACATTCTAATAACAATTATCTGACACTGTCAATCTTATAAAATGTCAGGTAACCCATTCTCCAGCTTTTGTCCATCATCCAGAAGAAATCCTCAGTTTTTCTATAAGGAATTCCGAAACAAAAAATTTCCTATTGATAAATGCCTAAAAATAATAATGCATAAAACTAGATTTAATACAAACCATATTTGTTTTTAAAATCCACTTAAAAATGTTATTTATTAATTTGAGAGAGAGATAGGAAGGAAGAGGGAGGGGGGGAGAGAGAGAGAAAGATTGATTTGTTGTTCCACTTATTTATGCATTCATTGGTTGTTTCTTGTATGTGCCCTGACTGGAGATCAAATCTTCAACCTTGGCATATTGAGACAACGCTCTAACCACTTAGTTACCCAGCTAGGGTAAATCAATTTAAATAAAGTCTTACCAAATGTGGGCTAGTAAGGTAGAAGGTAAACCTGTCTTCAGAAAGATTTCACGGACTTCCAATCCAGAAACAAATCCATCCATATCTTTATCAGTTTTCAGGAAGATTTCATCATATTTAGCTTTTTCTGAAGGTGATACAACCCACTACACAAAAAAATAATTACATATATACACATATACATATATAGTATTTCTACCAAAATAAAACAAACTTTGAAGTGACATCTTTTAACACATGACAGTATCTGTCACAAATTCTGAGCAATTTTATTCCACTAACTACTAAGTATAGCAACAGCATATCATTTTCATCAGATCCCTGACTGAAATGTTGTGGTCAACAAAAAATTACAGAAGAAAAATATAGGTCAGTGGAACTACATTTATAGATGCCCATTTACTTTTTTCTTTTTAAGTAATGAGTAAATTCAAGCACAGTTAACTCTTGACTTATAACCAGATGAATATGGGTAAGTGGAGAGTTTGTTTAAACAAAATATTCAGATAATTCTCAATCTCCAATTTTTATAGTTTCATTCAGCATTACTAACTATATACAAATTGGCTGACTTGCATAGCCTGTCATTATTTTTCTTTATGCAACCTGACAAAAAGCAGGTTGGAGGGGAAAAAGGCCTTGTATAACCCAAAATTGGATAATTTGAACCCAAAGATCAAGAGTTAACTAGAGATTAAACAAATAAGAACACCTATTAACTACGCCAGGGCAAGCATTCCAGATTAGTATAGAGCAGTGGTTGGCAAACTGCGGCTCATGAGCCACATGCGGCTCTTTGGCCTCTTGAGTGTGGCTCTTCCACAAAATACCATGTGCGGCGCGCACATACAGTGCGATTGAAACTTCGTGGCCCATGCGCAGGAGTCGGTATTTTGTGGAAGAGCCAAAGAGCTGCATGTGGCTCACGAGCCACAGTTTGCCGATCACTGGAGAGTATCTGCTACCTCTAACTTTAATTCTAGTTGATCAAGGCAAAGCCAATTAAACCTCCATATGATCTAAGTAAGGCCAAATGCAGAAGGATTACCTATTTTCTTTGGAACATCACATTATTCAGATGCAATAAGAGGGAGCTCTAAATCTTGATCCCTTTGACTGCCTCTTCTATCTTCATCAAGCAATCAACTGTTAAATGCCATGCAGTTTGTTTTTTTTAAAAAAGGTTTTTTAACACTGATAAATCTATACCTGTCTTAACGGTGCTTTGGTAGGTAAAATGCCTACAGGTGGTAAGGAGTGGTAAGATTCCTTGGCTGCTGAAGTGGGGATCAACTGCACAGAGCCTGATATACTGACCGTTTTCCTCTTTGAAGGTGGCACCAAGGCTGGAGGCAAGGACATTGGCACAGGTTCTTTCTCAAGTGCGCAGTACACCAAAAACATGGCCTTCAAAACAGATAAACCAGGGTCATACATATTAAAATAATTTACTATCATCCACCCATTGAATTGATTACTATTCAATAACAAAGCATCTTCAAACTGTCTGAAATCTTTTTAAAGAAATTAGGCTGTAAGAAAAGATATCCAAGACACACTGATGAACATGATAAAAGTATGGTGTTGGACAGTATGTATGCCAGTATGTACACTGAGTCATCTTGTGTATTAAGGGGGTAATAACTATTCCTATTTGCTTATATTTGCATTAAGATCTCTAGAAGAATAAAGAAGAAACTAAAAAAAGTGAATCATTATGGAGTAGGTATAAATGGAGCAGTTGAGGGCAACAATGGGATGGGACTGAGATATGCTCCCCACTGAATATCTCCTTATATTGTACTGATTTCTGAACCATGAGAATGTATTACCTATCTTGAAGCATATGAAATTACTCAAAGCGACTTGGAACCTCCCAAAGTATTCAAACAGCAACTGGAAGGAAGCTTTCATATTTCTTAGTTTTTTCTTCCATTAAAAATAGCAATTCCCCCCCAAATAGGTTTGTTTTTAATTCTAAGTTTTGTGGAGCTTGCAAGTCAATACTCACTGAGCACCTAATACAACTCATGATTTCTGTGATTACTAATATCATTTTGCAAATGAAGAAACTCAGGCTATGATAGTAACTTGTCTGATATATTTTTAAGAAGTGATAGAGTAAGGCGCAAACCAAGATATTCTGACTACAAAGCTCTTTTTTCCAGATTTGATCAGCTTTATTAGGAGCACACATAATTTTACAATACCATGCTCTCTTCTTTGAGCAGTAAAACTAACCTTTAACCCACTGGTATCCAAATTGTAGCAGGCATCAGAACTACTTGGACAGCTTGATAAAGCACAGATTTCTGGGCCCCACTCCCAGAATTCTAGAATCAGTAAAGTCTGCAGTTGAGTCAGAGAATTTGCATTTCTAGGATGTTCCCAGGTGATTCTGATGCTGTTTACCCTGAGACCACATTTAACCATTTGATACAAACCAACAATTCTCCTCTCTCCATTCACTAGTCAAACTAAAGAATTCAATTTATTTTTTATTTTTTTCAATTTCGGTTTTAGAAACACACAAACTTTCAATCTCCCAAAGCTTAAAACTCCAGAAAGAAAACAATCTGGCTAGCAGACACTTCCAACCAAATTCACAATATGTATACTATTGTCAGACTGACACCAAACTAAAAGAAGGGACCAACATGCACATTAAAGGTCAGCATTCCTCTTGCTGCAGATGGGAGTCATTTCCTGGAAAAGAGAACACTAGAAGCAAAAAAAGCAATGTCAGCCATCTGCTGACAATAGACAACACATTTTTTTGAAAGTTAAAAAAATACTATATTATTAATTTCATGTTGCCTTGAAAATAGTTTCTTTGGCAAAACTGAAGTCAATTTTTCTACCAAATAAAACAAAAAAAGTGAACAATATACAACTGGTTGTGATTTTGTTTTCTTATAACACTATACTTTATCCTAAACAAAGTCTGCCATCAAAATTAATACAGCATCAAAATAAATACAGCAACTAAATCAAATGATGCACCATACACACACACACACACAAAATATGTGGCTGGTAACTAGTTTTTAAAACTAAGACACATCTACACAGCTAGAAATAGACACTTAACTAAGAAGCATTTTACATTATGATTTCAATGTAAAAATATCAAAAAATAAACCTAAGCTTACTCCAGGATAGCAGAGAAAAGGACAAAGAGAAACTGAAACATAATAAAATCAATGTAGTGAATTTACAGAAGTCTAAAATATTCTGAACAGAAAGGTTAGTATAGCCAGAGAACATATGTAAAAACAGGTCATGATTTTAGCAACAAAAGAAACCTTAACAAATTTTTTAAAAATATTTTTATTAATTTCAGAGAGGAAGGTAGAGGAAGAGAGAGATAGAAACATCAATGATGAGAGAATCATTGATTGGCTGCCTCCTGCACACCCCCTACTGGGGATGGAGCCTGCAACGCAGGTATGTGCCTTTGACTGGAATCGAACCCGGGACCCTTCAGTCCACAAGCCGACGCTCTATCCACTGAGCCAAACAAGCTAGGGTTAACAAATTTTTTTAAGTAGAGATTTTAAAGACCACATTCTCAAGTCATAATTTAATCAGCTAACATTATATAAAAAGAGAACAAAAACCAAACAAACACACTTAAATACTTTGAAAGTAGGAAACATTCCTAAATAGATGATCAAAAACACCTAAAAATTATGTGAAAAGGAAAATACTTTGTACCAATATATATGGAATCTAGGTAACCCTGTATTCCGGTAAAAAATGCTTTGAACATTAAAGATAAAAAATAAACAGACTTTGTACTCATCTTCAGAAAATTTTTTTTAAAGTAAACGAAAAGAAATTAGGAAGATGTAATTAAGATAAAAGTTGAGCCCTAGCCAACTTGGCTCAGTGGATAGAGAGCATCAGGCCCACGGACTGAAGGGTCCCAGGCTTGATTCCAATCAAGGGCACTTACCTTTGTTGCAGGCTCAATCCCAGCCCTGGTCAGGGCACCTGAGGGAGGCAACCAATCCATGTGTCTTTCTCACAATGATGTTTCTCTCTCTCTGTCTCTCCCTCTCCCTTCCACTCTCTCTAAAAATCAATGAAAAAGTATCCTCGGGTGAGGATTAACAAAATAAGAGAAAAGTTAAAAAGAATAAAAGTCAAAACATACTAACAGGATAAATAAATCCAAAACATATCTCTATCTAAAGATCAATAAACTAGATAAAATTCAATTAAACAAAAAAATATGAGAAAAAAATACGTAAGATTTGGAATGAAAAAGAGGTACAACCAAAAACCCAGAATAGATTAAAAGAATAATACAAATAAATCTGTGGCAACAAGTCTGAAAGTCAAATAAATGGATAATTCCTTAGCAAAAAGGAAAATTTGAACAGACTAATATTCAAATAAGAAGTAAAAGGGGAATTAGAGATTCACCATTCATGAGTTCACAGAAGAATTTTATCTAACTTTTAAGGAAGAGATGAATACAACTCTATTTTAAATTAATTGTCCAATTATTAAGGATAACATGTCTTCAGAAAGATATCAAAACTTTCTCAGCAGCCGAAACCGGTTTGGCTCAGTGGATAGAGCGTCGGCCTGCGGACTGGGGGGTCCCGGGTTCGATTCCGGTCAAGGGCATGTACCTGGGTTGCGGGCACATCTCCCAGTGGGAGATGTGCAGGAGGCAGCTGGTCGGTGTTTCTCTCTCATTGATGTTTCTAACTCTCTATCTCTCTCCCTTCCTCTCTGTGAAAAAATCAATAAAATATATTTAAAAAAAAAAAAAAAAACTTTCTCAGCATATACAAATGAAGCAACACTAAAATGTTATTCATGTCTTCCTTTAATGAAACAAATGTGAAATTTTGGGGGTATATATGAAGTGAAATTATTCCAGAGCAGAAGCAGGTACAGAGATGCTTGGTCAAGTCGGGATACAAAAGATAACATTACTCAGCATCTTTACAGTGCATCATCCAAAGTATGTATCTGTATGTACTTTAAAGTCAAATAAAATGAAGATAGCAAACACATACATTTTCTATTATCCATTTGTTTAAAAATATTTATTATCTACAAATTCTAGGTAAAAATATTCATACCAACAATATTTGGGAAATAAGTTTTCCTATAAGGATGAACTAAAGGAAAATTTTCACTTGAGAAACCATTAAGATGTTTAAGATTTTAAGAGCATTAGGTTACTTACAACTGCAAACTCATCTCTGTCAAGCATTCCATCATGGTCAATATCACTCAACTCCCAAACCTTAAAAAGAAAAGAATTGAGAAAGATAATGTTCTTTCATTTAATGTGCTACATGTAAACACCAAATACAAAAATAGAGGGAAAGTTTTGCCTAAATATTACACTTTTTTCTGAGAAATTTCAATTATGCTGATTATTTTATTATATCGCTATTATTTGCTATATTAACAATTACTGTAAAAAGAATTCACTTAAGTATTTTTAAAACAGAAATTCCCTTACAAATTTTTTTAAAACTATTTTCTTCCTTTCAATTATGCACATAGTATTTTAAGACAATTACAATGCTTTTTCATAAACATCATCTCAGCTAATTTATGCACAGCTCCTGTTTTAGACATGAAGCTACATGACTTACCTAGGACCGTGCAACTATTATTAAGTAAAGGAATCAGTTTTCAATGTGAAGACTTCCAACTAAGTCCATTATTGTTTTCCCTACACTACAGACTTTCTAATCAACTAAAAGAAATATGTAATGAATACTGTGTAATGAATCATCAGCCAGCTAATGTCCAGGGCTTACAAAGAAAAATAAAGTCTGAAAGGCCCTGGTAGATTTGGCCTAAAGTTAGAATAAATTACATAGCTTTAGACCAGCTACAAAACTATGTTAAATCCTTGAGAAGAAGATATTTAAACATTCAACAAAATCTCACTTGGGGGCAAGAAGAGAAAGTGAGCTGATGAGAGACAAGAGTGGAGATAAGTGCCTGGTCACTAAATGCCTTGAAAGGAGTTTGGACTTTATCCTGAATGCAATGGGAAGCTACTAAGAGGGTTAGTTTTATGTTAAAAAAAAAAAAAAAAAAAAGATAACAGGATTATATTTATAGTTTAGAAATCTCACACTGGACCAAACAGTGGAGAAATGATTAGTAAGAAATAATAAAAGGCTTTTAAATTAATGTATATTGAGTAACCTATGCAACACTGATCGAATAGCACGATTGCTGGTGGTGTGTGGTTTCATTATCATCATCATTAACATTATTATCATCATCATCATCATCATCGGCATAGTAGTTAGCATTCAAAGAGTATGTGCTAAATACTTTACATACATTATCACATTTAATCCTTACAACCCTATAAACTGAATCATACTCATTTTAAAGATTAGAAAACTGAGACATGATTTTCTAATGATTTGCCCAATGTCACACAACTAAGAAGTGGTTCAGACAGGATTAGACTCTACAGCAGCCGTGGGCAAACTACAGCCCACGGGCCGGAGCCGGCCCGTTTGAAATGAATAAAACTAAAAAAAAAAAAAAAGACCGTACCCTTTTAATGTAATGATGTTTACTTTGAATTTATATTAGTTCACACAAACACTCCATCCATGCTTTTGTTCCGGCCCTCCGGCCCAGTTTAAGAACCCATTGTGGCCCTCAAGTCAAAAAGTTTGCCCACCCCTGCTCTACAGAGTAGGATTAAGCAAGGGATTAAAGGACTAGAATCTGGCTGGCATGGTTCAGTTGTTGAGTGTCCACCTATGAACCAAAAGGTGGCGGTTCGATTCCTGGTCAGGGCATATGCCCTAGTTTCAGGCTTGATTCCCATTACGGGGCGTGCAGGAGGCAGCCAATAAATGATTCTCTCTCATCACTGATGTTTCTCTCTCTCTCTCTCCCTCTCCCTTCCTCTTTGAAATCAATAAAAATATATTTTAAAAATATATATATTTAAAAAAAAGAAAAAAGAAAGGACTGGAGGTTTAATGAGAGTAGATAAGGTTTGAAATATAAAAAGAGGTGGAGAAAAATCACTATGGAAACAGCACAAGAGTGGCTGGCAATTAGGAAAGCCCAGCTGAAGTTGATGATCATGAAATTATGATGATACCGATCTTTATTAGACTTTCTCAGTAGTCCATATGCAACCACAGAGAAGGTAAATAATTAGCTTCACACAAAGCTGGATTTTCATCATGCAATCAAGAAGTTAAAAAAATGGTAAAGGGAGCTAAGGATACTGACATGAAACTATGGACCATAAAAATCCAAGTTGGATGAGGAAAAAAGGAAATTCAAAAGATGGAGAAAGTAAAGGAGTCGAGATTTAAAGATCTTGATGAAGTCAAAGAAGTACTATAGTAGTCTTGCAAGTATCTAGGAAAGAGATCTAGAAAGATAAGAAGTTCTAGTTAGAAAGTAGAATTTATGTTTTCAGAGATGAAACGGTTCCTTATAACAAGGCCCCCTGATATAGCTATGGAATAGGTAGCAGATGAAAATTACTGACAGTCTCTGGAAATTAAATCAAGGAATTAAGAGGTCAGAATGTACAACATAAAGAAAAAAAGACCTACTTAAGAGGCTTCTACATATAGCTAATTTCAAACACTCATAATTTAGAAGAGATAACCAAATAAAGAAATAAATTGGCAATTATTTTATATATTAAGTCTGAACACAAAAAATTCTATAACACAACTTCAAAATAAGATCTGTGCATTTTTTTAACAATGAGCTATAAGCGCTCCTGGTAGATACAAAATTAAAATACATAAAAATTACATTCATAATTTAATAATATCTTACTCTTCCAAGAATATCCACAGGTAACTTAGAGTTGAGCAACACTGGTTTCACTTTATCACCAGACAGAAATCCATTTACTGGACTTAAACTATCAAAAATTGCATCATATTTGGCCTTATCTTCAGACTATAATATAAAAAAGATCACAAATTAAAACAATGGCGAAAAGGATTTCAATGCAGTTATAAAAATCAAACACTCAAAGAACAGACAGCATATTTTTAAAACTCATCATTTAAAAAACATTTTCACTTTTATCAAAATATATTATAGTAAATGATAATTTAAGTTCCTCCACCTCACTCCTTTTGTAGCTGGAACACTATCTTTGCTTTTCTGTTAGATTAGAATCACAAGATTTCAGTGATAGAAGGGCTTTGAGAAAAGCACCTAGCCCAATCCTTTCACTTAAGCAGATACACAGCAAGGAAGTAACTTTTATAAAAACACACAGCTAGTTAATGACATTCCATGACTTTCTAAACATAATGTTAGTCACATTTCAAACTCAAAAACCTTTAAAAATGAAAATCACTTCCAGAGGAATAAACATCAAGTTTCCCCCCTTTTCCCCAAAGCAAGATAGCTTATCAATAACAAGAATTTTCTAAAATCCTGAAAAGTTACTTGTATCGCATAAAAACTATGTTCTTGATTCATCAAGTCCAAATCCCTATATTTTTAAAAATTAGTTAAGAGCACACTAGCATACATAGACAAACCAAAATGGTTTTCTGACAAAACTGTACATATTTTTATTGAAGGTCATTGATCTGCTATATACTAAAAGTATTTTTTAATAATGCTTTTAAAAATCTATAAGGCCCTTGCCAGATAGCTCTCAGTTGGTTAGAGCATCATCCCAATACACCAAGATTGCGGCTTTGATCCCTGGTCATGGCACACACAGCAATTGATCTATTTCTCTCTCTCTCTTTCTCTCTCTCTCTCAAATCAATTAAAAATTATTTAAGTACATAAATTGTTTTTTTTTAATCTGAAAAGATAGCTATAACTAGTGTGATATTTCCAAATACCTATAAAGCAAAATATCCATTTCAGAATATAATTTCTTGAAAGAATAAAGAATTATTTGTTTTATAGCTCTAAGAACAGTACTATTTAACCAGAATTTTCAAGTCAGACATAATTTCAGTAGGGTAAACTAGACATAATACCAGTGGGATAAAAACTCATCAAATATTTTAGTTAATACAGGGTTACCATTTTTAGTTTACACTATAACAGGAATGAGATAAAACCAGTACTAATTGTCACAAAATGATTGTTAGTGCTGTAAGATCCCTCCAAAGATTTCTAGTACCAGTAATTCCTGAACAGTAAAAAATGAAAGTCTAATGAAGATTGCAACATATTATGGAAGTAGAGAAAGAGATGATGTGGAAGAAAAGCAGGAGTAAGGAGAGAACAGTTACAAAGTTTACTTACTTTTACAGCCCATGGGAGCTCCGTTGCAGAGGTTCCACTAATTAGCAAGGGACTACTGGTATCATGCTAAAAAAGAAAATACAGTATATGAAGGGCTGAAATCCTCACATCAATAAACAATGAAGAAAAGGAGGTCTTTGGCCTTAAATACATTCATACAAAATGCTGGATCTCAATAAACACATATACTCTATTTTACATTAATTCTATTAGACCATCTAAGTACAAATGAAACAAAAACTGCATAAATGACTATGGAGCACTAAATAAAACTTAAGTATTACCTATTATAAACTTAAGAAACCTATTATAACTGACATAAAGATAAAGATATCTGAATGTAACAAAAATATTTATTGCCCTGTTAACTGATGATTTCTTCCCAGCACTCTTTAAGGAAAACTGACAGGGACAAGAACCAAACTTAAGATTTATAAGTTACAATTACATGAACCTATCAATAGCATGCCCAACTAATTATAATTATTTGCTTGTAGAGACAGATAAATATATTTGAATAAATTTTATGATAATATAGTTAGGCAACAAATCCCTAAATTACCCTTCTGATTCCATGACTCTAAGCCTAAACTCAGAAGTACAGAAATTCTCAAAACTAAAGTTAAATTCATAATATTCAGACCAAATACTTTAAAACACTGATTTTAAAAGTAAGCATGAAGAGCCACGAAACTTCTGAAAACAAGAAGTAGGGTGGTGAGGCTTGGCCCTATCAGATATGAAAACAAATTACCAAATATGATCATTAGAACAATGGGAGATCAGCATATGGATAAACAGATCAACGAACAGAGAAATCCAAAAGAAACCAAAATACAGATGGAGAATTTACCATATGATTGAGACGGCATTTCAAATCAGTTAAGGAAAAGATGATTATCAATAAACTGCATTAGATCTGTAAAGTAGCCATCTTTAAAAAACATAAATTTTAATCCATACTCATACCTTACATAGGGACTAATATAAATGTGAAAAAAGAAACCATAAAAAATTTTTAATCCTAATAATTCATATACATAAAAAACAATGACACCTTTATAGAAGAAAATCACCATAAACAAAGTCAAAAGACAAATGACAAACTGGGAAAAAATATTTGCAACTCATATAGACAAAGAGTTGTTTTCCTAATATATAATGAGCCTCTAGAATTCAATGAGAAAAAGACCAAAAGCCACAAAACATAAGTGAAGACTATAAATAGGCATTTCACATAAAGGCACTGTAAATGGATGATAAGCATGAAAAAACTATTCAACCTCATTCCATAAAACCAAAAGGACAAATGAAAACGACACTTAACATGCCATTTGTCACCTATCAAACTAACAAGAATCCAAAAGTTTGACAACAGTATGTTAGCAAAAATGCACTTAACCAATTGCTGATGGGAATGTGAACTAGTGCAACCACTATGAAGACACATTGATTACAAATAAACAAACTTTTGAAATAGCAATTCCATTTCTGAGAATTTACATATATAAGTATATTTCTGCATATGCAAAATAATATATATTCAAGGTTATTATGCACTGCAGCATTTTTTTAAGTAAAAGATTAGAAACAAGCTAAAAGTCTATCAAAAGGAAGTTAAATAAGTTATGGTGACTAGAAATAAAGAAATAGAACGCAGCTATAAAAAGAACGAGGAAGCTTTTATGTAATGATATGTACAATCTCCAAAACATATTAAGTTATTAAAATAAGGTACAAAATTGTGTGTACAGAATGATACAATAAATATAAAATGAGAAAATAGGTACTATTATTTCTTTATATACACATATAATAACTCTGGAAGGACACACAAGAAACTAATAAGTAGTAGCCATTATCAAAGAAAAGTAGCTGGGTAATAGGATTTGGGGGAAATTATTTTAATACAGCAATTTAGAAAAGAAAATTTAAATTTAAAAGCATTTCTTACAAATCTTGGTGGAGGAACAGCCAGGTTCAAGTTACTCAGTGAAACCTCCAATCCATTCTGGGCACATGCCACAAGACGCAAAGCAACAAAGAATTCCTGAGAAAGAAAAAATGTGACTGTAAGAGCATTATCTACCTATTCATCCATCCATCCACCCATCCACAGACATACCTACAACTTGAAAATACAAAACAATTCACAATTACTCCAAGGTTTTTACATAGCAACAAATATAACAGCACAGTTGCTTGAATAACACTTGCTTTAAAATTGAGAAAAGATCTATGTACAAAGATGTTCCCATTATAAGTAGAAATAAAGTGTTAATAAAATGGGAAAATACTTAGTGATACATAAATATAGTGGAAATTAAAAATTAGTCATCATTATCCAAAGAATATTTTATGGTGTTAAGGAATACTTTTTATCATTTAAATGAGGAAAAGGCATCTGAAAGAAAAACCCAGAAGAAAATAACTAAATGTTATCAAAAGTCATCTCTGGATTTAAGATTACAATTTTTGAAACTGGATCAATCATTCAAGTGACTAAATCATTGCTATTCCAGAAGAGCTAAGGAGAATAACTGTGCAGCATCTAAAAACAATTATATAACTGCTTGAGTTCAAAACACTTATAAATCTCTCCCAAAGGTCCTTGTATTTTTGGCATTTGAAGTATCAATCCAAAATTTAATAAATAAATGCAAACATGCTGAAGTAACTGGTGTTCAGCTGTTTTCAGTTAAAGTCGGGTCTGGGAATAGCCACAACAAAACACTTGACTCCAGCTATATAACTTACAATTTGTCAATACTCTCTAGTACAGTTACTGGTACAATCTATTCTTCACTACTTTTCTCAAACCTCCTATTCTCATCTATACCCTTCTTATCTAATTCCTAACCTATTCTTAGAAACTTGCAGGTTATCTGTTGTATACAATACCTTGCCTTCAATCATAAATTTCTTTTTAAAATGCTATTTCAAGATCTCCCCTTCTCTTTTTATTCATTCCACAAGCTTCTATGTCATCAGACTTCAACTCCCACCATTAGCTACAGAAACTACTATGTCACAAATAACATCCTAGCTATCAAATGCTCTCAAAAAAAAAAAAAAAAGGCCTCCTCCTACTTGTTCTTGTTCTTTTGGCAGCCTGGGAAGCATGATCTTCCCTAAAGCTTTCCTCCCCTCTCCAACATAGATTCATAAAGCTCTCTCAGTACTCCTCTGACCTTTCAAGTCTCTTCTGTTGAAGTCAACCTTTAAATCCTCCGACCTTTAAATGCTGGTATTCTAGGTATTCCAACATTAACTCTCTTTCTCTTCTCATTCAGTAAGAGATTCAATTACTCTTAGGTAATCTGGTCCACTCCCAAAGTATAGATGGACTCTGAAGTGAAATAGTCCTGCAATAAATATTAGTTCTGCTACTTAAAGTTGTAAGGCCATGGGCAAGTAAAATAAAATTCTTACATAAAAGGGGGGACTAATATTAGCTACCCTGTAATTATTATGAAGAACAAAATAAAAACTATACTATAGAAAGAAAGCACCTACTGTCATTTTTGACACATAGAAACTCAGTAAGTATAGGTTTCTTTTCTTTCTTTCATGTTAATTAAATAAACTATTCCCCCAATGCAAACATCAAAGTTTAACTGCAGACCCATAAATCCAGCCACCTAGATGTAACAAGGACAACTTAAACTCAACATCCAAAGTCCAGGAATATCAGTGAAGAATTTAATAAATGGTAAACTCATGAAGATAGGAACCACATCTGTATTTCCAAAGCCTGGCTCAAAACAGATACTCAACAAATATTTGCTGACAGTGCAGACTCTGGGATTTAGTGTTCCTATGTCTCCAATGTACCAAACTGGCCCTTCTGCCCAGGAGCTCCAATGGGGACTACAATCTAGCACTGGAATTCTATATAATAAAAGCCTAATATGCTAAGTGTCTGGTCGTACAGTCGTCCGCTCAACCAATCAAAGCATAATATGCTAATGATATGCTAAGGCCGCTCAACCGCTCGCTATGATGTGCACTGACAACCAGGGCAGACAACCATTTGATCAGTTGCTATGACGTGCACTGACCACCAGGGGGCAGATGCTCCAACTGGTAGGTTAGCTTGCTGCTGGGGTCTGGCTGATCAGGACTGAGCAAGACAAGCCGGACACGCCCTGGAGCCCTTCCACTGGCTGGCCAACCTCCCATGTCCTTCCCCGGACCTGACTGTGCACTGGTAGAGTCCCTCAGCCTGTCTTTTGCCCTTTCACAATCTGGGACCCCTCAGGGGATGTTGGAGAGCCAGTTTCGGCCCGATCCTGCAGTCCAGACTGAAGGACCCCACTGGTGCACAAATTCATATCAATCTATAATTTAAACAAATTCATGCACCAGGCCTCTAGTCTTAAATAAGAGACAGGGTATTCGGACCTTCTAAAAACTTTTCCATCCCTTTTCTGATCTTGATCCTGCTTCAGCAGTCCCCATGAGGGTTTGGGGGTATTAGCTTTTTTGGTAGAAGTAGAGAAGGGGGGAGAGGAGGGTATTAGCTTTGAGTAGCAGTGCTCAACCAATGTATCAGCATGTAGCAAGCTTTGAATCCAATCCTGAAGAACGCTGAAATCCATCTCCAACAATCAGAACTTCAAAGTACACTGATAGTGTCCAACACAAATAACTACTTTCACAAATTCCTGGTCTAGGATTTATGTCTAACCTGTAAACCATTTTATGGTTTATAAGTCAGTGGTAAGATCTAGACCAGAATACTCAGGTTTGATTAGCCAAGAATTTCCTTTCAAATGTATGAGGCATACCATCTAACACTTAACTAATAAAACCCATGTTTATGTATAAACCCTGTACATGTAAGAAATTCAATTAATTAAGATTCAAAGAGCAAAATCTTTCTGAATGACTGAAAAAAAAACCAAGCTATTTATCTGATGTGTCCTCCAAAAGTCTTATGTTAAAGCCTAACCCCCAAAGATAAAGGTATTAGGAGGTAGGCCTTTGGAAGGTGCTTAAGCCATTAGGGAGAACCCTTATTAATGGGATTAGTGCCTTATAAAAAGGCTTCAGAGAGATCCCCAGCACCTTCTGGTATGTGCAGATACAACTAGAAGTCTGCAATCAGGAAGAAAGCCCTCACCTGACCATGTTAGCACCCTAATCTCAGAATTCCAGCCTCTAAAACAATGAGCAATAAATTTGTTTATAAATTTCTGTGGTATTTTGTTATAGCAGCCCAAACAGACTAAGATACTCCAGTAGAACAATGTCACCAAACTAACACTAAACTTTGGGAATTAGTTACTTTAATGCCTACTTATAAGAAATATTTTCATTGTCTTATTAGAAACCAGTGGCCCGGTGCACGAAATTCATGCACATTAAAAAGGGATTAATTAGAGGAAGTATTTTAATATTGCCATTTGCCCTTTCTCTTTAATAGAAGTGTCAGAGATGAAAGAAAATTAGTATAATGTATATGAAAATCTTCCTCCTGTCAGAGTCTGGGGCACGCCGCAAGACCCAGAGTCAAGTCCCTGCCCACCCGCGTGCACCTTGAAATCGCGCAAGACCCAGACCCGGCCGCACCCCCGCCCTTGGGCTAGATCCAGACCCGGCTGGTCCCACCCTTGTCAAGCCCCACCAGGCGGGGGGGGCATAGCCTCACATCCCCTGGCTCAGCACCAGGGTAGGGGGTGCACCTTAAGGTCCCCTGTCAAGCCCTGCCAGGTGGGGAGGGGGGGGGGGTGCGGCCTCAGGTCCCCCGTCAAGCCCTGCTGGGCGGGAGGTGCAGCCTGAGGTCCCCTGTCAAGCCCCACGGGGATGGGGCGGGGAGGGCGCAGCCTCAGGTCCCTGCTGATTGCTCGTTAAGGCTCATTACGGGAACTTGGCCTCTGCTGTGGGCACAGCCATCTTATGTTACAGAAACCCGGCCTCTGCTGTGGGCGCCAACGTCTTTGTGGCAGAGTGACAGTCAATTTGCATATTACCTCTTTATTACATAGGATATTTTCATTGTTATGACACTTGCCCTTGCAAAACCTTAATGTTGATAAAAAGCAACTCTTAGTTTAAATATACAAAAAACTGCTGGCTCTTTTTTATTCTGAATCACCAAAAATCCTATCTAATAAAGAGGGAATATGCTAATTGAACCTCACACTGTCGCAAAGATGGCGGCACCCACAGCCAATAAGGGAACATGCTAATTGACTGCTCCACCCTCAAAGATGGAGGTGCCCAAAGCCACAAGATGGCGGCGCCCAGTCCCCTCAGCCCCCCAGCTGCCCAGGGCCGGCCCAAGGCACAGGCAAGACTCGGATGTTGGCTGCCCAGCCACCCAGGGCCACCCGAGGCTCAGGTAACTAGGGCTGGCCAAGGCTTGTGCTGCCGGCAGTAGCAGCAGCAGAGGTGTGATGGGGCGTCACCTTCCCCTGATCGCTGGGTCGCCTCCCACCCCTGACGGCTCCCGGACTGTGAGAGGGTGCAAGCTGGGCTGAGGGAATCCCCCTCCAGTGCATGAATTTTCATGTACCAGGCCTCTAGTTTTTTCATATAAATCTCTGAATCTTACTTGTTTGTTCAGGATACCTTTGCCATCTGTGTCAGCTAAATCCCAAATCTGAAATTCAGAGGAAAAAAAGTATTAATCTATATTTTAAAGAACAATCATTTTAAAAATAAATTAATTCCCTGTAATTTACAATCTCATGCTCTTTGGTAGTCAGATTTAAGAATTATAGAATTAAAAGTGGAAAGAAACCTTACGTTCAAATTTAGTTCAAATACTAAAGCCATTTAGTTCAAATACTAAAGCCATTAAAGTTACTCAAGAACATTTAAGGCATCATGGAAAGAATTGAAACCCAGACTCTAACTTCCAATCCAATGCCTTTTTCATTAGCCCAGGTTCTAACTCCAAATCTCTTGCTCTTTTTACTAACACATACTACTTTGATTTTAGATCCTTACTAAGATGATATTTTTTCTTATGGGAAAGTGGAAATAGTTGTTTATTTGTGAATAATTAAATTATTAAGGATAATTTTTCAGGGTTTTGAAAACATATCATGTATAAGGACTCTCCAGGAGATCAAGCTGGCAGAGGGACTTTCCACCTTTTTGTGCTTTTTCTTAAGCCTCTCATCCCCCACTGTATTCACCACATACAAAGTGCAGTTGGAGACAGTTATAATAGAGGAAGTAGAGATAGAGCCAACTCTCTGAGTGGGTGGCAAGGTTCCCAGTCTGCAGCACTGTTTCTCCCCACAATACCCAAATGTACTCTTACTTCTTCATTTCATCCCACTAAAGTGTAATTTGTTTTCTAAACATCTGAAAAACACCTTACTTTTTAAATTCTATCCATCGCATTACTATAACTGCCTCTATGACTCAGTTCTAACTTCTAAGTTTCTTAATAATATCTTTCTGAATGTGTATCCAATTTATCTACACTGCTAACTATTCACTATAATCTAATTATAATAAATAAATACTACCTTTCCAAGTATCAAGTCTGGAAGCCCTGATTTTTTCAGGAAAGCAGCAGCATCAGAAGCTAATACCCTTCCAGTATTGCCTGTATCAACCTGAAAAAAATACAAATGGTAAGCTGACAAAGACAAAATTACTTGTGTTCCTTACTGAGATTTGAGAACTGGCATTTTCAAAAAGGGAATGGGAATCCTTTGACTAAACCAAGGCGGAGGAATATATGCATAGCCTTATAAGTAGAGTACCATCTAGACAGCACTGGCAATTTACAAAATGTTTTTTATCGTGTCCATTATACAAATGAGAGAACTGAAGCTCAAAGGAAATAGAGCAAATTAGTGGAGTTATAACATTAATACATTATCTCCTGACTCCAACTCTTCTATAGCACCTTTTAAATTCTAATAAACTTACATGGCAATAGGAGGAAAAAGAAGCATTTCCTGGAGAGGTCTTAGCTGCATGTGTTACCTGTTTTTTCAAAACCTTAAAATCATTAACTTCTGCTTTTATACTTACTGTTAGGAACTACAACACTTTATTAAAAAATCAAAGCAGCTCCAAAACCAGCAGTGATTCCATAATAAAATTAAAGAAACATTTTAAAAACTGTTAAGCTCCTAAAGCACATTAAGGCTAACACACCATTTCAACTAAGGGGGACTTTCCTTTAAGACAGAATGAGGTCACCAAGAACATAAAAACAGTTTTTAAAAAAAGACACTCACTTCTGCAAAGATTTCCTAAAGTAAAGTTCAATTTGTAAAAATAAAAAGCAAGTTTTAAAAAGGTATGAGCAAGATAACATGATACTACAATATTTATGAGCTGTTTTGCAACTTTACTTAAATGACTAATAAGTTTGTTGCAAACATATACAAAGCATTCAGACAAGCCAATCCCAGCAAAGAAGCAAAAGAGAAATCCTTTCTTTCAAGTGCTCAGCAAAAAAGAAGGAACTACCCAATCCAAATGTGGGGTAACAAAGAAGTACAATAAGAGCTGGGAAATCTGCCTCTAGAATTTTCCAGAATTCCTTTTCTTTCCCCACTCTCTGACCATGGGAGGGGCGGGGGCGGGGGTGAGGAGAGAACACCTACCCCAGCATAGTCTAAATATAGAAGCACTCAGGGAAAACATTAATCGATCTCTTATGAAATATTTGTGTACTGTATTCCAATTAAGAATTTTACTATCTTCTATCCTTTTGTTACTAAAATAAATTAAATGCAGCCGTTTAGTCATGGTCATACATAGGTGGTTTCTGTTGTACTCTGATGCTTGCCTAAAGGCTTTACCATAAGCTACCAGATACAATTATGTCTTCAACCAACTCTCAGAGCCTCATCTAAACAACCATATCTTGTACTCTGAATTGTTAACACTTCAAAATATAGATTTTGGGGTAAAGTCTTCTGAGTTGATATCCCTTAAACAACTTTCAGACTGTACTGGTGGAGAGTTAGAATTTCCAGGACTCTTTGTAGTCTAGAAATACATATCTATATATATGTATATATGTATCTGTATCTATATCTATATCTATATCTATATCTATATCTATATCTATATCTATATCGGTAATATGCTAATTGGTCCTAACAGTGTCCCAGGCTGTGTGCAACAGGCTGTGTGCGCACAAGATCTGGTGGGCGGGGACGGGGACTTGTGCCACCAGGACATGAGGCTGCCGCTGGGGGTGCCCCCCACCCCCCGGCGGAGGCACACGCAGGCCTGCCACGCTGCCCAGCCCAGAGGGGGGCATCAGGACAGGCCGTGGCGGCCCCCAAGAGGAGGCATGCGCAGGCCCGCTGCGCTGCCTGCCTAGAGGGGGGCATCAGGATGGGCTGAGGTGGCCCCCCAGGCAGAGGCGCACACAGGCCTGTGGCACTGCCTGGCCCAGAGGGGGTCGTCAGGACAGGGGCGGGGCCTCAGCAGAGAGCTCTCAGCACTCCTGCGCTGAGGTCTGAAGACAGAGAGAGGAAGGGAGAGCAGATGGGCAGTTAGGGGGATCAGGCCAGGAGGGAAGAGCAGATAGGCAGTTAGGGGGATCAGACAAGGAGGGGAGAGCAGTTAGGGGGATCAGGCAGGAGGGGAGAGCAGTTAGGGCCATCAGGCAGGCAG
Source organism: Myotis yumanensis (assembly GCF_028538775.1). Lineage (NCBI taxonomy): Eukaryota > Metazoa > Chordata > Mammalia > Chiroptera > Vespertilionidae > Myotis > Myotis yumanensis. The sequence continues at coordinate 35,780,340 of NW_027223753.1, forward strand.
GAGAACAGTTAGGGGCATCAGGCAGGCAGGCAAGTGAGCGCTTACAAGCCAGTGGTTCTAGATTTCGAGGGGGATCCCAGATTGGAGAGGTTGCAGACCAGGCTGAGGGGAATACCCCCAACCCCAGGGAAGGAACTTCATGTACCGGGCCTCTAGTATTTTATAAAAACAGACCCCTGACCCAAGATGAAGGAGAACAAGAATTATATAGGACTGAATGAACTGGTAAGAAAAATGAAATTATGGTTATTTACTTGGAATATTGTTGGCATTATTTTTAATATTGTATTTTGTAATGGATATATGGGAAAGCACTTTTTTTTCCTCTTACACTATCTCTAACCCTCAATTTAACAGGCTCTGTACAGTGGGGCCTTGACTTACAAGTTTAATTCGTTCCAAGACTGAGTTCGTTAAGGAGCTTGTTAACTCAAATTACTCTATCAACTCAATGCAAAAAATTGGCTGAGAGACAGCTGGTATCTCAAAAAACTCGTTAGTCGGGACACTCGTAAGTCAAGGCCCCACTGTATTTGTAAAGTGAATGAAATAGTTTTCAGTAGTCTCTGATTTCACTGACTCTTCAGAATTCAAAAACAAATCCTTTGCCCCAGCCGCTGTGTCTCAGTTGGACATGTGGCTCAGTTAGAGGTTGTCCAGTGGGCACTGAAAGGTCACTAGTTGATTCCAAGTCAGGACATAGGCCCAGGTTGTGGGTTGGATTCCCAGTAGGGGGCCTACAGGAGGCAGCCAATCAGTATTTCTCTCTTGCATCAATGTTTTCCTCTCTCTCTCTCCACGCCCCTCCTCCCCTGTCTCCAGTCCTCTCTGTCTCAAATCAATAAAAACATCCTACATAATAAAAGCCTAATATGCTAAGTGTCCAGTTGTCCAGTCATCTATTCAGCCAATCAAAGCATAATATGCTAATGATATGCTAAGGCCACGCAACCACTCCCTATGATGTGTACTGACTATGAGGGGGCAGACAGTCAACCAGTTGACCAGTCGCTATGACATGCACTGACCACCAGGGGGCAGACAGTCGACCAGTCGACCAGTCACTATGATGTGCACTGACCACCAGGGGGCGGATGCTCCGACTAGTAGGTTGCTTGCTGCTGGGGTCTGGCCAATTAGGACTGAGCGAGATAAGCTGGGCACGTTCTGGACCCTCCCATGGTCCCTCCCCAGCTGGCCAACCTCCCATGTACCTCCCCTGCCCCGATTGTGCACCAGTGGGGTCCCTTGGCCTGGCCTGCACCCTCTCGCAATCCAGGACACCTCAGGGGATGTCAGAGAGCCAGTTTTGGCCCTATGACAGAACGACCAGTTGCTATGACGCGCGCTGACCACCAGGGGCAGGCGCTCAATGCAGGAGCTGCCCCCTGGTGGTCAGTGTGCTTCCACAAAGGGAGCGCCACTCAGCCAGAAGTTGGGCTCATGGCTGGCGAGCGCAGCGGTGGTGGCGGGAGCCTCTCCAGCCTCCATGGCAGCGCTAAGGATATCTGACTGACAGCTTAGGCCTGCTTCCTGTGGAAAGCAGGCCTAAGCTATCAGTTGGACATTCCCTGAGGGCTCCCGGACTGCGAGAGGGCACAGGCCGGGCTGAGGGACTCCTCCCCCAATGCACAAATTTCATGCACTGGGCCTCTAGTATATTTTTAAAATCCTTTAAGTGAATGTCCTTACATTTTATGGCAATAGAGTAATTTTTACATAAGTTAAATAAAAATTTTGTCTCCTTATTATCAGGGTATAATTGAGAAATTCGATTGTACAAAACAAGGTCATATTTTATTCAGACAGAACAAGCCACTATTAAGGAACAAGAACTGACTTTATGTGAAGTCAATGTCTACAAAGTCCTCCCCCAAAAAATGGCCTGCAACTTGATTTATAAGGTGTCAGTTTCTCAGAGAGTAAAGCAATGTCACCTCACAGATTAGGAACTTCAGCAGATATGGGAAACCTCAAGATGAGATAAATTCACTCAAACTTGCATGTACTACCAGTGAAATATGGGGGGGCGGGGGAGGGTGCGGGATTTCTAAGGTTGGGATCCTAGCCTCAAAATTGAGGCACAAATAAAGAGGCTTTATAAAGTACAATCTGAGATTCTTTAAAAATGTTAAGGAAAAATTAGTCTCTAGCCTTAGAAGTTGTTAAATAGTGAATGTATGGCTCTAGATTTGCAAGTCACACAACAAGGAGACCTATAATAGTTCATTAATGTTTTTGTTTGTTTGTTTGTTTGTTTATAACAAAGGTGGAGATTTATTGAAGAACAAGTACAGACTCCCACGTGGCCAAGGGGAAAGAATCTCACAGCACAAACTCCCACATGGGGAGGGGGAAAGAGTCCCCTATTAATGTTTGCTCTAACTATGTAAATAGCCAGGTCAAATATAGAGATCAGCCTTTTCAGCGATTATGATCCCAAGGTGAGAGGATTATTAGGAAAAATTATCCAATATTTGGTAATGGGCAAATGAGATTGTCTACACCCTCAGGAGATTGTCTGATCTATGGTTGATTAACTTTCCATCAACTAGGCTATTTTACACTCTGTAGGTTAAATTATAAAAAAATTGATAGCAATGCAAGTGAATCCTGTCCATACCAATGAAATGAATTTTGTCTGGAGAATATAAATCTCTATAACTAATATTCTCATCTTTACATTTTACTAGTTATCCCAGTAATTAATGAGTTGAATAAAATCCTTGACACATGTTCATTTTACATTTGTATGAGTCATGGTTTTAACTTTATAAATATCAAAAACCTTAATAAGTCTTAAAAACAACTAAAAGTCATTTCATTTGACTTATATTAATATGGATATTTATATTGAGATGAATGCATCTAATGTTATATGGATTTTTTAAAAATATATTTTATTTTATTTTTTACAGAGAGGAAAGGAGAGGGATAGAGAGTCAGAAACATCAATGAGAGAGAAACATTGACCAGCTGCCTCCTGCACACCCCACACTGGGGATGTGCCTGCAACCAAGGTGCATGCCCTTGACCAGAATCGAACCTAGGACCTTTCAATTTGCAGGCCGACACTCTAGCCACTGAGCCAAAACAGGGCATTATATGGATTTTTAAGATACATAAATATTTGAAACAATTAAGTGTTTGGCCTTAATTATCTTTCCTTCATTTTTGAGAGCTTGTCAAAAGTATTAAGTGCTCAAAACATGAGGCTAAGGCACAAAAAGTTGAAAATAAGACATGTCAAATTTATCCAGATGACTGGTAATCTGCATGTATACAATCGAGGTGAAAGTATATTTTATGTTCAATCTAAGACAAACAAAAATCTTACCTGTCTATAGTATTTTTCATATACAGGATTCCCACTTGATAGCTAAAATAAAAATAATAGAAATTAAATTCTATTCAATAACTTCTATTAGTATATTTGCATTCATTCAATAGATATTTGAAAAATAAAGATAAACAGGATTAAAATATCCTTAATTTCAAAAAGTTAGTTTTGTTTTTTTTGGGAGGGAAGTGGGAGTGAATAAAGGCAGCCATATAGATTACTAAGAATCAGGTACAAGAAATAAAACAAGAATTTTTAAATTACTCTTGATATCAAAAATCATTTCCTCATGCAAAATTTTACCCAGAACCCAACATATAACAATTTAGGGGTGAAATGCTAAAAGTTGAAAGGCCCAAAGCCTTAAGCAATCACCCTATACCCAAGTGCCCAAAGTACCTATAAATACAATTCAAACACCACATCAATCTATACTAATAAAAACCTAGGTGGTCCTTGCACCCTCACGCGACACCCTCACGTCATCACAAGATGGGCAGACAAAGGGGAGGGCAGTTGTGGGCGATCAGGCCGGCAGGGGAGGGCAGTTGGGGGCAACCAGGCCTGCAGGGGAGGGCAGTTGGAGGCGACCAGGCTGGCAGGGAAGGCAGTTGGGGGAGACCAGGCCTGCAGGGGAGGGCAGTTAGGGGCGACCAGGTCAGCAGGAGAGGACAGTTGGGGGCCATCAGGCCAGCAGAGGGCAGTTGGGGGCAACCAGGCCGACAGGGAAGGGCAGTTGTGGGCGATCAGGCCGGCAGGGAAGGGTAGTTGGGGGTGACCAGGCTGGCAGGGGAGGGCAGTTGGGGGCAATTGGGCCAGCAGGGGAGGGCAGTTGGGGGCAATTGGGCCAGCAGGGGAGGGCAGTTGGGGGCAATCAGACCGACAGGGGAGGGTAGTTGGGGGCGATCGGACCAGCACGGGAGGGCAGTTGGGAACAATCAGGCCATCAGGGGAGCAGTTAGGCATCAATCAGGCTGGCAGGGGAGCGGTTAGGGAGCAATCAGGCTGGCAGACAGAAGCGGTTAGGGGCAATAAGGCAGGCAGGCAGGTGAGCGGTTAGGAGCCAGCGGTCCCGGATTGTGAGAGGGATGTCGGAGGGGTCCCAAATTGGAGAGGGTGCAGGCCAGGCTGAAGGACACCTGCCTCGTGCATGAATTTCGTGCACTGGGCCTCTAGTAGAATAATAAAATGAACACACCAATGGATGTACAAAAAGATGATACTATCACCAGATCTGAAATGCCTGTAGTCAGGAAGTGCCATTCAATTCATACCACAGTTCAAAGGGATCCTTGGTTATCTGATGAACAGACTTATCATCTCATCTGAAACGCAATTTAGTAGTATCAATGTTTGAAGGCACACGTTCAACTATACATGAATGTGTAAGAGTGTTCTGGAACCAGGAAGGAAGTCCAGGATGGCTTTATGAGGGTGATATCGGTGCAGGAATTTGAAGTACGTGTGGGGGGAGCGGGAGATTCTATACACAGGTAATAGCATGCACAGAGGTATGCATGCAACAGAAAGCTCAATTATGTTGAAAAGAATCACAAGTAGTTCTGAATAGTGGTACAAAGTAAGCACAAGGTTGTAAAGTTTTGTTTAAGACAACTTATGAAGGGCTTCATCTGCATGGTAAAAGTCAAGAAAAGGAGGATGGAAAAAGGGGACAAATTCAGGAGTTATTTACTTAGTATTAGTTCTAGGTGATTAGTTATATGTGAAAAGGAAGAGTACAATGGAATGTACACTGCTACTTAGGAAATAAATTTAATGACCCAGGGAAGGACCCAAACACTAGTAATAGCAAAAAAGAAGGATATGCTTTGAAGAAAAGTTTATAAGATAGATTTGTCAGGGTTTATTAAATAGATGAGGGGGCAGGAAAAGCTTAGTTAGAAATACAAAGATAAATAGAGAAAAATATTTTTAAGCATCAAGATTGGGCTTTTTTTTTTTTTTTTTTACATGGCCTATAGTCTTAATGGGTACAAGACTGGATTAAGAAACCAACATTCACCAAGTGCCTACTTTGAGAACATATTATGCAAAGTACTTTATAAATACTTCCACACTTAATCCTTGTGAGCTACATATCATCCGTTTGCAAATGAGGAAACCTAATATGAAGGCTAATTATATGTGTCAATTTGGCTAGGCTATGGTACCCAGTTGTTTGGTCAAATACCAGTCTAGATGTTACTGTACAGGTATTTTTTTAGATGTGATTAATATTTAAATCAGTAGACTGAGTAAAGCAAATTAATCTCCATAATGTGGGTAGGTATCATCCAATCAGTTGAAAGCCTTAAGAAGAAAGAATGAGGTCCCCTGAGGAAGAAGGAATTCTGTCTCCAGATGTCTTCAGACTCTCAACATTAATTCTTCTCTGGGTCCCCACCCTACTGGCTGCCCTGCTGTTTAGGACTTGCCAGCCTCCACTCGAGCTAATTCCTTAAAACCAATCAGTAAGTGTATGTGTGTGTGCACCTGTGCATTCCCTGTTGTCTCTGTTGAACCCTAATATAACTAGTCTCAAAGAGGTTAGTTGTCCAAGCTTTTAAATGGCAGAGACTGGACTTAAATGCAGGTGTGTCCCACTCCCAGCTCCACGCTCTTTCACAAAAGCATGCTGCTTTCTCATATGCCATGGTTTGCTCAGGAAGGTCTTGATTTACAATATGCTGTCCCAGTATCCCATCCAGTTTACCATTTGTCTCAGATTTCTCATTTTCTTAAATGAACAATTATTATTAATCACCACATTAAAATAAGCCAAGATGGATTCAGTACACTTCTAACTGTATACATCTAGCTTCTGGCAAAGATATCAACTAATCATGTGTAAGTGCTTTAATCACTTGAACAAGTGGTGAAATCTCAAAAAGGACTAGCGATAATTTCATCTTTCTTTTCCTGACTCTACAGATGTAACATAACTAAACTCTTTCTTTTCAAGGATAGCATGCAGAAGACCCACTGAGTATCTTCAGATGCAAGCAACCAGGGACTGCTAATTGCTTACAGCCTTTCCAGACAGTAGGAAAAGTATTTGACACTGGTGCTCCTGTTGGCTATTTGGTGTGCAATGACCTGCAAGATGCACCAGGCCACCAGCTGGCTGTCAGTGGGGAATTCCAGGTTAGGTGGGAGGAGTCAGGTCTGATAACTCTTGAGGTGGTTTTGTGGTTTTTTAAATTTATTGTAGAGCATAAATCTACAACTGCTTATTTTGTTGTTTGGCAATCATTTTTTATCTACTATACCCTTTCAGTAGCAATAAGCTAAAATGAAGAAACTGTATATTTAAAACAAAATTAAGTACTAAATTTCTATTTCTGTAGAAAGCAGATAGACAATTTGCATAAAACTTTTGAGGCTATTTCTATTTAAAACGGAGCGTTAGTGACATCACTGTTAACAAGTTAGCTGTAATTATCAACATTTACAAATGTTTTCATATATCCACAGTTAAACTGTTAAGGACAAAAAAAATTATCAAATACAAAAACAACAACATGGCAATACTGTATGCTCTACTTGCAAGGTATCATCAGATTTTAAAGACTGGAATCTTTGAAACACTAACTTTGCAAATTGGTATTGAATGTGCTTGAAAACAAGTCCAAAAATTGGTTGCATTTGTTCAAAATCAGTTGGAAATCTTTAATCAAAGATTAAAGTTCAATGAATAATGCCCAAAAAAAAACAACAAAAAACTTTAGCTTTGAAGCTTTTAGCAAATAGCAATTATTATAAACTACATTTGCCAAAACACTGAAATGCATCCCTTAAAATCAAGGAAAACACCTAGCTTATGTGGCTCAGTTGATTGGAGCATCATCCCATACACCAAAAGGTGGGTTTGATCCCTAATCGGGGTGTGTACAGGAGGCAATGGATTGATGTTTCTCTTTCATGTTGATGTTTCTCTCTCTCCCTTCTTCTCTCTAAAATGAGTAAAATTTAAAAAAGCAAAGAAAGAACTGAATAAATTAAATAGTGAGAGCTCAAATAGTATAAAAGACTGAATCTTGAAATTCTATAATTATACTTTGTAATAAATTGTAGGAATTCCAGCAAGAGTATTTCTATTTTTAGCTGGAAAAATTTATACTCTGTATTGAAATGAAATGAAATTACAGAAAGCCTACAATTTTACAGCATCTAAATTTCATGGAACATGTAAAATAATCATATATAGGGACAACTTACATGAAAAGATTTATCTTCTAAAAATATTTGTCAAAAAGAGTACTTTTAGTAGAGGCAAAAAGACACTTACTGTGAAAATATTAGGGCTGATAACTTTATAGTTTTCAGTAAGAAAAAAATTAGAATTAAGAATATTCTCCATTTAGTAAAAGTTTTCCTGAACTAACCAGGTACAATGTATACAGAAAGCATATTAGCAATTAAAAATATTACTGGTTACAGAGAAGAGTCAACTGTAAGGGTTAACAACCACAATACATAAAATGTAACTGAAAAATACTGCAGGCAGTTCTATGAAAAAATTAGAACTAGTTAAACTATATTGGAAAATAATTACATTGTTCAGAAAAGTATTAGAGACAGATATAACTAAGAAACTGATTTAAAATCTGATTATTACCAAGAATAATTATTCTGCTTATGTTTTCCGATATTCTGATAACCTATGTAAAGACTTTATTTTGTTGTAATACAGAACAAATGTTTTAGAAATTTTAATTTTTAAAAAAATATATTTTATTGATTTTTCAGAGAGGATGGGAGAGGGATAGAGAGTTAGAAGCATTGATGAGAGAGAAACATCGATCAGCTGCCTCCTGCACACCTCCCTCTGGGGATGTGCCCGCAACCAAGGTACATGCCCCTAGCCGGAATCAAACCCGGGACCTCCCAGTCCGCAGGCCAATGCTCCATCCACTGAGCCAAACCGGTTAGGGCAGAAATTTTAATTTTTGAAAACTGACCTTGAAAAGAACTGCTTTACTGATCTACCAATGTAATGAAACCATTTTGATGGCCAAAAATGAAGTATTTTTGTTAATTTACAGAATTGAAAATATAGTGTCTTTTTCATTCTCAAAAATGGCCCAGTTTCAATGAAAAATTACAGGCAGGGGTGTAAATTTTCTGCTAGAGAAAGTAAATGGCATGTGTTCCCTAAATAATGAGCTAATTGTTTTTTAATATATGCTTTTTTATTTCAGAGATGAAGGAAGAGGAAAAGAAATATCAATGATGAGAGAGAATAATTGATTGGCTGCTCTTGCATGCCTCCTACTGGGGATCAAGCCTGCAACCCAGACATGTGCCCTGCCCCAGAATGGAACCATGACTTTCGGGTTCATAGGTCAACGCTCAACCACTGACACTGGCCAGGCAATACTGAGTTACTTTTTAAATACAATCCAGTTGAATTTTTAGTGTCCCCAAAAAAACTCATACATACTAGTAGTAAGAAATCCTGAGTTCCATACTACCTTATTAATCATCACCTTACAAACTCATTGGGTTACTACATAAATACATTTGAGAAGGCCTGGGCTCATTAAAGCATTCTAATCTAAAGTACACCTTGTGCTGATTACTATACTTATACGATACAGCTAAGTGAGAATGGAAAAAGCCATTTAAATTGCCAATTCACTCATCAAGCAAAATGATCAAAGAATGTTTTTTGTGTGTCTCAATAAAATTGGTCTTTTTAAACTGAAATATAACCATTTTAGAATTTAAAAAATCACAAATACACAACACACATAATGAATGCACAGAGGAAAAAATGTGAAAGGTATAGCTAAAATGCTAACAGTAACTATGTCTGGATAATGGGATTATAATTATTTTTACATTCTTTACATTACTCTGTATTCCCTGAAAACTTTTTTTTTTTATAATAAGCATGCCCTACTTTTATAAGTAAAACAATAAAGCTATTTTCAAATTGGAGGAAAATATGAAACTCCAAAAATTTTAAATCAGTATGCAAAATTGCATATGAATTTTTGACAAGGAAAACTTAAACTAAAGTTGTAAAATCAAATTCTGACCTCTTAAAATACTAATGTTATTAGAATTTTAAAGTAATTATTTATCATTAACTATCATAAACTCTTATCAGTTGCCACAAAGCAAAAGGGGGATGGGAGGCTGCTAATTTTATTAAGAAAAGTCATGTAAAGTGTAACAAACTTTACTGAGAAAAAAAGTTATTACAAAAGTAGAGCATAGTATATCATCCTACAGTCTGGTAGGTTGTATTATAATTCTTAATCATTTATTCTCCTTTTATAAGAGTATTAACAACCCTCCCTGTTGCCATGTGACTTGTAGTGCCTCTCTGTGGATACCCTATTGTTGGCTTGGCCATGTGACTTACTTTGGCCAATGAAATATGAGAAAGTTCCAGTTCCAAGTAGAAGTTTTAAGAGCTTTGTGTGTTTCCACCAGCTCTTGCTCTTTTCTCTCTGCCAAGAGAACAGTATGTCATAAATAGGGGGTGCTCCTTCATCCTGGATCCTGAAATGAAAAAGAATTGTGGAGTAGAACCATAATAGATTACTAGAGAACCTATAATGTGAGCAATAAATAAATCTTTGTTATTGTAAACACTGATATTTGGAGTTATTTCTTAGTGCAGCATAATCTAGCAAAAGTTAACACATAGGTAATCTAACCCCAAAGTGTACCAGGTAGTAAAAAAAAAAATAGGAGACTCTGGTTATTGGAAATTCATAGGTTGATAAATGAATGTTGAGTTGCTTCATATAAATTTTCTAATTTCATTTTTGGAGAGTTTTGTGGAGGGGAAGATGCTACATTATATGACTTCAAGAGCCTTTGATTCTAGTATAGTACACAATATGAACTGAAACTTTAGTATTAGGCTTATTGTAAATGGTTATAGTACAATGTTGAAAAAAGGTAAAAATAGAAAGGCATTCTCTAAAACATAATGCGATCTTTTTCCATTAATCACAAGATCAAATGATACGAAGGCTAACCAGTGAATAAATTAATAAAATGACGAAGGGAGTAGTTATACAGGAGTAGCATGGAAGATCTTTGTTGATGAAACAGTTTATCTTAATTGTTGTTATAGTTAAATGAATCCATACATGATAAAACTGCACATGCACAGTATATACATACAAAACTACAAATAAGTATTTGATAAGGTCTGTGAATGTGCCAATATCAATTTCCAGGTTTGGATCTTGTACTATAGGTTAGGAGGTGTTATAGTTAGGGACAACTGGTGAAGGGTGTAGAGTACAACTTTTTGAAACTTCCGATGAAAAGGTCACGTTGAAGACCACTGTGAAGTAGACAGAAAGTGGCAATCCAGACAGAAATAACACGTATAAAGGCAAACAAATATAGAAGTCTAGGTAGTGAAAAGGAGACAATGGAACAGATTTCATTCTTTCAAATAAGCCACTCAAAATCTTTTTAGTTTTGCTCTCTAAAAATGTAAGACGACGAGTAACAATTCAGTACTAGTGAGCATAAAAAAAAGAGTGTTATGATGCACATGATTTTCTGGATAATTTGCCATTCAAATATTTTTGAAATATTAACACGCAAAATTAAGCTATTTAGAATTCACCTTTCTAATACTCCATTTTCAAGAGAGCTGAGGAACTAGAAGGGAAACTAGTCCTTATATCCTTGGAATCTTCCCACAGTTTTAGTTACCAAAGGTCAAACACTGTTCAAAATATTAAATGGAAAATTCCAGAAATGAAAAATTCATGTTTTAAATTGTGCACCATTCTGAGTAGTGTAATGAAATCTTGTGCCATTCTGCTCCAGCCTGCCTGGGATGTGAATCATCCCTTTGTCCATCATATCCACACTGTATGTACAATAAAATATTTTGGGAGAGAGAGACCACATTCACATAATTCTTATCACCGTATGATGTTATAATTGCTCTATTTTATTATTAGTTATTGTTGTGCCTAATTTACAAATTAAACTTTATTATAAGTATTTGTGTACAGGAAAAAACATAGTATATGTAAGGTTTAGTACAATCTGTCATTTCAAGCATCTACTACGTATACTGGTACAATGTATCCCCTGTGGATAAGGGGGACTACTACTGTACATCTGTGTGTCAAGATACTGAAAACCTATAAATATAAAAGCCTAAATGACTGGTAGCTTTGATGCTCACTGACCACAGGGGCAGATGCTCAATGCACAGGCATGGAAACATGGAAAAGACTGATGAATCTCAGAGGGAAGGGGGAGAGGAGAGGGCAGGAAGAGATTAACCAAAGATCTTATATGCATACTAGAGGCCCAGTGCACGGATTTGGTGGGGTCCCTCGGCGTGGCCTGCAGGGATCAGGCCGAAACTGGCAGTCCGACATCCCCTGAGGGGTCCCAGATTGCGAGGGGGCACAGGCCAAGCTGAGGGACCCCACTGATGCTCAAATCTGTGCACCGGGCCTCTAGTATTAAAATAACAAACTACAATTTCTCACATTTGAGAATTGAGACTAGTGGGGAAAACAGACAATAAAAAAACATTGTGGTTGCCGAAACCGGTTTGGCTCAGTGGATAGAGCGTCGGCCTGCGGACTGAAGGGTCCCGGGTTCGATTCCGGTCAAGGGCATGTACCTGGGTTGCGGGCACATCCCCGGTGGGAGATGTGCAGGAGGCAGCTGGTCGATGTTTCTCTCTCATCGATGTTTCTAACTTTCTATCTCTCTCCCTTCCTCTCTGTAAAAAATCAATAAAATATATTTAAAAAAAAAAAAAAAAAAACATTGTGGTTAAATGCAATAAGAGAGAGCAAACATAGATGCTATGGTATCAGAGATACCTGAGGGAGACAGAAGAGGAAAAGTCATGTCAGAATTATTATATAACAAATTAAGATGGGAGCCCTGGCCGGTTAGGCTCAGTGGGTAGAGCGTCGGCCTGTGGACTGAAGGGTACTGGGTTCGATTCCAGCCAAGGGCACATGCCCGGGTTGTGGGCTCCATCCCCCACCAGTAGGAGGTGTGCAGGAGGCAGCCAATCAATGATTTTCTGTCATCATTGATGTTTCTATCTCTCTCCCTTCCTCTCTGAAATCAATTTAAAATTAAGATGAGAAAAACTGAGGAAGTCTCTTACAAGTCTTTTTTTTTTTTTTTTTTTTTTTTTTGGTGCACAGGAAGGCACTCCAACCAAAAGAGCCACCTGGCCAGGGCCACTAACAAGTCTAACAGGAAGCAATCAAGTAACTGCAAAGTGCACTCCTATCTTAAGGACCCTGCACTTGCTGTTGCCTCTATCTGGAACATATCCATAGACACTCATATGGATCAGCTCTTATTTCATTCAAATCTCTGATCGAATGTAACCTAAGAGGGGCCTTTCTAACCACCCTATCTAAAGTAATATCTAGCATTCTCTTCCCTTATCCTGCTTTATTGTTCTTCCTAGCTTTTCCCATTATCTGACATTTATATCTGTTTGTTTCTGTGGGTTTCCTTTATTAGAAGGAGGCCAATGACTTTGTCTTACTCACTATGTATGTAACAGTATAGACAGCAATGCTTTGCAGATAATGGGTACCCAATATTTGTCAAATGAATGAAGCAAAGGAGAGGAAAAGAAATTCAGGCACAGCAAGAAACACATATAAATGAAAGACGGGAGAAATGGGCCATGTTGGTGTTCTTGGTCAATAATAATTGTAATAGCAAATATTTATATTTACTAAGGACTCACTTATGGGCCAGGCACAATTCTCAGCACTTTACTTATATTATCTCATTTAATCTTGACAACTCTAAAGTAGATACTCTTATTTTTAAACTCTCATTTTACACATGAAGAACCTGAAACAGATTAAATAAATGCCCAAATTCACATAGCTAGTAAATAAATGGCAGAACTAAATTCCAAGCCATGCAGTACAATGCCAAGGCTCACTCTTTTACTAGTAACAACTACCCAAAAGCACTGAAAATTGCCAACTTCTCTGGGTTGTTTCGACATGTTTAAAAAAAAGGGGGGGTGGGGAGAAAGAAGGAAGGGGGGGGAAGAAGGAAGGAAGGAAGGGAGGGAGGGAGGAAGGCAGCAGAAAATACCTACTATAACTCATCTTTGTGAATATTACATGCTTCATATACTTAAAACCCTGTTTGTGTTACTCATTAGTAGTATTAGTTTCTTAAAAATATGAACTACATTTACCAAGCAAATAGCTAAGTAAATCCCCCACCCCAAAGTTTCCAATTCTGATTCAGAGTAGGACTGAAGTGAGGTCTAAGAATTTGCCTTTCTAAGTATTCAGGTGATGCTGATAGTACAGAATCATGTTCAAGAACCCCTGAGCTACATAACCAAAATGTGAATTAAACCTCTTTCAAATAACACTATGTTTCCTGAATATCAATGGCTAAACTAGGCATCTTCAAAGTACTGAATATATGCATGTTTTTCCCTAAAGATTAGGAACAAGTGTCCACTCTAGACACTACTATTCAACATTGAACTGGAGGTTCTAGCCAAGGAAAGTAAACAAGAACAAGAAACAAAAGGCATCCATCCAGATAGGAAAGAAAGACATAAAACTATCTCAGATGACATGATTTTATATCTAGGAAATCCTAAGAAATCCACTAAAAAAATTAATAGAATAAATGAGTTCAGCAAACGTGCAGGGTATAAGATCAATATACAAAAATTAATTGTACTGTTATAAACTTGCAATGAATATGAAAATTAAATCAGTTGAACAAATTAAATCCTATATAATAAAAGGCTAATATGCAAATCAACTGAATAGCGGAATGACTGGTCGCTATGACATGCATTGACCACCAGGGGGCAGATGCTCAAAGCAGGAGCTGCCCCCTGGTGGTTAGTGCACTCCCATAGCGGAAGCGCCGCTCAGCCACAATGGCTGGCAAGCGCAGTGGCAGGAGCCTCTTCCACCTCCCCGGCAGCACTAAGGATGTCCATCTGCCAGCTTAGGCCCGCTCTCCATGGGGAGTGAGCCTAAGCCGTCAGTCGGACATCTCCTGAGGGCTCCTGGACTGCGATAGGGTGCAGACTGGGCTGAGGGTCTCCCCAAGTGCACGACTTTCGTGCACTGGGCCTCTAATATATATATAAATGGAAAACAGGGTCCTTTTTGAGGTGATAAAAATGCTCTAAAATTAACTGTGCTGATGACTGCAACCTCTATGAATAAACTAAAAAACATTGAATTGTAAATTTTAAATGGATAAGTTGTATTACATGCAGATTATATGTCAATAACGCTGTTTAAAAAGTTTAAAATTTTTAAACAAACAATAGGGCAGGAAGCTCAAAGAAAGTCTCTTAACACCTAAACAATTTTTAAACATTTTATAAATTTAGTACCTCTAGTACTTCTTAAAGTTGTTTCATGGCTCATATTTCTAAATGCAGATATAGTTTTAAAAATTATCATTAATTTTGACACATGGAATATTTTTAAACTAGTACTAGGAATTAACTCAGTAAATTTATAATTTGCAGAATATACTTTTCCTTTCCTAGCCTCAAAATGAAAGCTATAAATTAGTACCTAAAAATATTCAATTTTTAAACATTTTAAATATATTAAACATGTATAAGTATACAAGTCATGTCAATTATATACACTAATTTTAAAAATAGAATGCTTCTGATGAGGTTATAGGAAAAAGTAAATTTTGTCCACTTAACATAAAAATACTGGTAAATATTCCTGTGTTAAAATAAGGAAGAAATTATTAGTAAAAAATTGTGAAAGTATAAAAGAAAAATCTGCCAAGCACAGAGACAAATCAAGTCATTTGAAGCAAGTCTGGCTCAAAATACAGTAAATAAAGTTTCTGAACCACTCTAAAGAGCCAGATGGTCCAGAATCCACTCCCTAAATCTTACAAGGCCCTGAATAAAAGTGTGCCAGAAAAAACAAAACAAAACAAAACAAAAAAACACAGAACAGAATGTAAGAACAGACTAAGAATGAAAGCACCCCAGCCAGCAAAGGATAAAACCTGTAAGCAAATTAAAATTATCCTATCTTCAAGCTCAGAATTTTAATGCCAATTTCCTATACTAAGTGAACTTTACAAATTATAAATGGCCTTTGCAGCCAAATTAAATATGCTCAACTTAGTTTACTGACAGTAGTATTTAGACATTAATTGCTCCTATCTGAGAATATTACTGCTGTCTGCTTTGCCATTCAAAATATTCTAAACATAAACTAAACAAAAATCACCCAAGTTTCATTTCAAAACTCAAAAGTATCATAGAAAGACAACTCAATCATGTAGTACCATTTATTACTCCACAAAAAGAAATTCAGCAAACAGTATATCAAAGGTTCTTCTCAGGACGACACTCCTACCAACTAAGCTATACTGGCCAGGGCGACAGAAGATCAGTTTGAAAGTCAATACGTATTGGTATGATGTACACCAGCAGTTCTCAACCTGTGGGTTGCGACCCCTTTGGGGGTCGAACGACCCTTTCACAGGGGTCGCCTAAAACCATCGGAAAACACACATATAATTACATATTGTTTTGTGATTAATCACTATGCTTTAATTATGTTCAATCTGTAACAATGAAATTGGGGGTCACCACAACATGAGGAGCTGTATTAAAGGGCCACGGCATTAGGAAGGTTGAGAACCACTGATGTACACTAACCTAGACAGGCTTAGGTTTTCATGAGTTACAAATTTCTAGAGGTTGCAAAATATAAAACTACCTTCTATCATGTTTACAAAAACCCTTCACTATAACTTGGTACAACAATCACTTTCTAGAGATGTAGTCTATGCCAGTGGTCGCCAATCTTTAGGACCTCACAGACCACCAGTGGTCTGTGGACCACCGGTTGGCAACCGCTGGTCTATGCAGTAAGTTGATTTTCACATAATAAGAAGTTGCAGCCTAGAACATATGTTCAGTTATAGCCAAGGACTAGCACCATAATTTGTTCTATTAGAACTATTTTGCCTTTAAAAATAAAGACTCATTCAATTTATGAGCTGTATACACTACCTGGGTTATAATCCTGGCTCTACTACTTAGCAGCAGCTTGACCTTGAACGAATTACTTCACCTCTGTGCCTAAGTCTTCTCTTTTTGTAAAACAATATTAAGGATGATCCAGTTAACAAGGATAATAAGGATGATCCATTATCAGATTATAAGGATTACTAAAAGCAGTGTCTGACGTATCATAATTGCTCAAATAAGTATTAATTATTGCTATTATTATCCCAATATTGACCTCTTCTCTCTCTCTCTCTCTCTCTCTCTCTACACACACACACACACACACACACACACACACACAAAGCCCAATCTCTGAATAATCTGTTACTTTTACATAACAACAGAGGAATGTAATATCATGTGAATTTTCATTCCAAAATTTATCTAAAATATTGTCAATGACTACCGAAAGCAGCATTGAAAATAAGCTTTAGAACAGATGTGCCTGGGTTCAAATCTCAAATCTACCATTTACAACAATCCTGAGTAAGTAATACAGAAGATTAACTCCTACTTGTAGAAAGGCTGTGAAAATTAAGTGAAATAATATATGTAAATCACCTAAAAGTATCTATTGCTTATCAGGAGTTTAACATCAGCCCTTAACAGTGACATAAGAATGTTATCCTTCCAGGATCTTTGCATTAATATTTAGCCCTCTAGATAAAATTGTTCCACAACTAAAATAAGAGCACTAAGAAAGGCAGAAAAATCACACACAAAATTAAGTTCACAATTTCTGGCTGTCTCACCATTTGAGTGTTTTAAGCTCAATGTCTAGGCACGATTAATCATTCATGGCTCATGGAAGGTTTAGGAGTAGAAATATAAAGATAAAATATTCCCTCTGTCCCTGTCCAAGAAAGCTTATACTTCTGTAACTCATATAAGCCTTAATGGATCACTAAGTTTAAAAAGTAAATATTTAAACCAGTGATTCTCAACTAGAGGCAATTTTGTCTCAGGAAACATTTGGCAGTGTCTGAAGATACTTCTGATTGTCCCAATTGGGGAGTGCTTCTAGAATCTCATGGATAAGGATGCGGAAAAACATCCCACAATGCACAAGAGAGCCCCCACACCAAATAGTTACCTGGCCCAAAATGTCAACCGTGCCAAGGTGGAAAAACCATGATGTAAAAATATCCAAAGTATTATGATATAGAAATTTTTCCAAAAAACATAGGTTCTTGGCCAAATTCTTATTTTACTGAAAACAACAATAAACAGCTTGAGTATTTCAGATGAAAAACTCCTAGGATCATTAAATTACCACTACAAAATCCCCAATCTAAAGGGGGAGGATGTGAGGCTAACTTTTCTCTGTATATTTGTACCATATAAAAACAAGTTTTTAAAAGAGCTTCAACCTTGCCCTAGCCAGTTTGGCTCAGTGGATAAGAGTGTTGGCCTGCAGACTGAAGGGTCCCAGGGTCGATTCCAGTCAAGGGCATATGCCTGGGTTGTAGGCTAAATCCCCAGTAGGGAGTATGCAAGAGGCAGCCAATCACTGATTCTCATCATTGCTATTTCTATCTCTCTCCCCCTCTCTGAAATCAAATAAAAATATATTGTTAAATAAATAAATAAATAAATAAATAAATAAGAGCTTCAATCTTTATTTAACTAGAGGCCCGATGCACGAAATTCGTGCAAGAGTAGGCCTTCCTTCCCCTGGCTGCCGGCACCGGCTTCCCTCTGACACCTGAGACCCAGGCTTCCCTCTGGCCACCAGCAGGTACCTGGGACCTGGGCTTCCCTCACAGCACCGGCTTCATCCGGAAGGTCTTCTGGAAGGACATCTGGTATAATTAGCATATTATGCTTTTATTATTATAGATTGCACCTCCAATTCATGAAAGCATTATTTATATCACAAAGATGTTTCTTATACTTCACTTCTTTCTTACTCTTGGACAAAATATTAAAAAGTTCAGTTATGTGATAGGAAAGCACAATATGAGGTCAACTTTTAACAAATATCATTTTTATAAGGTTGACAATGATCAAGAGTTTGATAATATACTATTTTGATAAAGCTGTGGAGAAAAGGCACACTCAAACACTGTTGGTGAATACAAATTAGTATTATCTATTCAAATTTTAAAAAAATATCCTGCCCTGGCAGGGTTGCTCAGTGGTTAGAGCATCAGCCCTGGGACCAAAGGGTCGTGGGTTTGATTCCTGACCCCCATCTGGACACGTGCCAAAGGCAACCAATAAATGAGTCTCTCTCATGTAGCTCTTGATCTCTCTCTCTCTCTCTTCCTTCCACTCTCTAAAAAAAAAAATGAATGGAGAAAATATCCTCAGGTGAAGACAAAACACACACACACACACACACACACACACACACACACACACACATATATATATATATATATATATATATATATACTAGAGGCCCGATGCACAAAGATTCGTGCAAGAATAGGCCTTCCTTCCCCTGGCTGCCGGCACCGGCTTCCCTCCGGCACCCAGGACCTGGGCCTTCGCTCTGGCTGCCACCTTCCACCTTCACTCCGGCCGGAGCCGCCTTCCTGTAGCTCCCTCCACCCCCCATCCCCCGCCCCCCCCCCCATAGCAGGAGTCCCACCCAGCCTCAGCCCCTGCGCACGTGTGCTGTCCCTAGGCCTGGAGCAGCTGGGACGGGGTGGAATGCCTGCGTCCTGGCCTGGCCGCCGCTATCTTTATCACGTCAATTTGCATATTTCCTCTTTATTGGCTGTGGGCACCGCCATCTTTGTCACAGAATGATGGTTAATTTGCATATTCTGTCTTTATTAGATAGGATAGCCATCTTTTGGATCAAAATAATACCCATTTAAAACTAATGCGCATACTCAGACACATGTAAAAGATGTGAAAAAGAATATTCACTGCAGCACTGTCGGTAATAACCAAAGAATGGAAACAACATAAATGTCCATCATTAGATGGCTAGTTAAATAAATTACAGCATATTCATATAAGGGAAAATCTTAAAGTTTTGAAAATAATGAGGGAGATCTGTGTGTTGGTATAGAACAGTGGTCGGCAAACCTCGGCTCGTGAGCCACATGCGGCTCTTTGGCCCCTTGAGTGTGGCTCTTCCACAAAATACCGGCTTTTCCACAAAATACCGACTTCTGCGCATGGGCCACGAAGTTTTAATCGCACTGTACTTGCGCGCCCACACGTGGTATTTTGTGGAAGAGCCACACTCAAGGGGCCAAAGAGCCGCATGTGCCTCACGAGCCGTAGTTTGCCGACTAAAGGTATAGAACAATCTAAACCAATTAAGCTTTAAAAATAATGATAATGATAATGAGCCACACAATAATATGCAGTTTACTAAAAATAAAAAGTACATATATAGCATAAATGTATTTGTACATGTATTTGCATATACATCACAGACTATTGCTGGAAATACACACAAAAGAAACTGGCAAGAATGAATGCCTCTAAGAAGGGGACTGAGGGCTCAGAACAGGAAGGAGACTTTCACTGGTATTGTTTGAATTTCTTTAATATGGGTTAATACTGGCTCTTTTATTGACTGACTGTAAAATTTAAACAAATCACAAATTCTGAGCCTCAGCATTCTCCAATTTGAAATGATGTTAACAACAGCCTAGCTCATTGGTTATTACGAGATCAAATGAAAGAGCATAAAGTGCTTTGTAAATTATAAAGCAGAACACAAAATTATAAATTTGAATGAATTCCCCAAACCAATTACAATAATTATTATTATCATTCTTCTGACCAATTTCTGTAAACCAAAAGATGGGAATATTTAAGATGAAACCTGAATGTAGATGCAATCTTAGAACACAGATTTTTTTTTAACTTTACCTATAGCTATTGACTTCAATTTAAAAGAGTACATTTTCAAAAAGTTGTCAGAGAAATGCTAAATCAGCTGATTATAGAAGGAATACGTGCTCTCATTGAAAAGAAGGCAAATAAAGATTACAACCATGCTATTACAAAATCTTGGGGTTTTTTTCTTCCAGTCTTTTTTCTATGCATGCTTAACCAGCTTAGGTCATTTGTCTAAATAAAATGTTTCCACTTTAATACAGCATTCAAATTATAACATTCCTCAGATTATTACAAGCTTCTAATAAACATAATTTTTTAAACAAACATAATTTTTAATGAAAGGCACAATATTTTATCTTCTTGAGAGTTCAACCACTTTAAAATGAAATTCCAGGGTGTGGATTTGCCTAATGAACTCTGCCTGGATTAACTTTTCATTTCTTTCTCAAATAACCAGATTACCTATCTTTCTCTCTGTCCAGCCCCAGCTCCCCTTCTCCCAAGCCATTTTCCTGCTTTTGGTTTTCCCAGAGTTCTAATTTTACTAAGTCCCAAACTCACAAAACAAAATAGTATATAAAGTGTGTATATAATTCCTTGAAAAATAAGTACAACACCTTAGATTGAGCCCTAAATCAGACTATTAGTGAGAGATGAGATTAGAACTATGATTTGTTGCTAAATAGAGATGCTCAATCTTTTTCTCTACATGTTAGTCTGTTATCATTCTGTCTGCAAAGAGTAAAAACAGAGGAATATTTTTCCATTATTCCTGGGAGACCTGCTATTGGACAAACCCAACTGTTCCTAATTAATTTTAACTATGACAACTCCTCCCAAATGCTAAACATTTCAAGCCATTTTTGAGAACAGTTAGATACTGCTCAATGAAAGAACAAATTTCCTGAGACTACTAGATTGTCATTTTCATACTCTGCCCTGTATTTACTGTCATAATTGTTAAACCAGACCACTGTGGTGATATATTTATTAACACAACTATATAATTTTTTAATGAAAATTTAAAATAAAATACCAGAAACTAAAATTATAGGAGATTTTTCCCCCTCCAATTTTCAAACTTTCTATAATGCAGTTATATCACTCTTGCAATTAAGAAAAAGAATTAGAAGGAAAAGCATTCTTATAGCATTTATTGTTTTAGACCACATACTAAGATTATTTTAAATCCCATTCTAAGGACTTCATTATTATTTAAAAAAAATAATCCTTATTAAATTGAAACAAGAAAACCTCTGCATAAAGCTGAACTGCTGGAAGATTATTTAAAATACTCATATCAGCCCAGCCAGCATGGCTCAGTGATTGAGCGTTGACCTGTAAACCAGGAGGTCAAGGCACATGCCCAGGTTGTGGGCTCAATCCCCAGTGTGGGGCGTGCAGGAGGCAGCCAACCAATGATTCTCTCTCACCATGGATATTTCTCTCTCTCCCTCTCCCTTCCTCTCTGAAATCAATAAAAATATATTTTAAAAAATAAAATAAAATACTCATGTCATGCCTATTTCAGTAAAATAAAACCTTTATCATCAAGAGCACTACTATACACCCACATGAAAGTTGACACACAAAAGATACTGGAGATTCAGAGGCACAAGACATGGCTTCCATCCTCAAGTTTTCTACCTAATTAGGACAACAGGGCATATACTGAAATAGAGAATCAAAAATACAGGAAACATTGGACATGCCAAGCATCTAGCACACAGAAAAGTATAGTGGAGTCCTCCTACAGAGACCTTGGTTCAAATCTTAGATCTACCACTTACTAGTTGATGTAAATTACTTTCCTCATTTGTAAAATGTTAGATTAAGTGAAGTAAAATTCTTGGCATATAGTAACACCCAAAGAAAAGCTAATAGTGTTATTGTTATTAGGGATACAGGTTTGAGGAAGAAATGGGCAACTGTAAAATGTTTTAATGAGAATTATTAATATCTTTTTATAATCTATCACCATAAGCAAAAATCACAAGTCTTTCTCAAGTTTTACTTCTTTTTTTTTAAATATATATTTCTTTATTGATTTAAGAGAGGAAGGGAGAGGAGAGATAGAAACATCAATGATGAGAGAGAATCATTGATCGGCTGCCTCCTGCACACCCCCACTGGGGGTGGAGCCCATAACCCAGGTATATGCCCTTGGCCGGAATCGAACCTGGGACCCTTCAGTCCGCAGGCCGACACTCTTATCCATTGAGCCAAGCCGGCCAGGGCTCAAGTTTTACTTCTTATTGACCAGAATAAAAGTGAACACCTAGTGTAAACAACTGAAATTAGAAAAAACTAAAGCTATCCAGCACTGAAATACCCTGGGAAAATCACCACTAAATCTACAAATCATAGAATATGATCTAGAAAAAAGAAAGTTAGTTGGAAAGGTCCTCAGATCAGCTGATTCAAACTCCCCTTCTAGAATGTAAGCTCCAAGTTTTGTCTCCAAGCTCCAAGATTGTTATTTATTTTGTTCACTAGTATATCCTCAGTACCTAGAATAATTCCTAGCACATAGTGAATGCTCAACAAATATTCATTGAATAAATATTAAAGTTAAGAAAGCTGAGGCCTGGAGATTTAATTCAGTGCCATACATTGTCATACATTGAGTTAAATTTGGCAGAGCTGGGACTGGAACTAACTTTTCATTATTCTAATAGTCTATCCTCTCTAGAATCTGGAGTATGATCATTTATTTTGGTGATTGGGAAGTTGGAGGGTTGGTTGGCAGGCAGGGGAAGAGGAAGGAAGGAATAAATTAAACATTTTTCACACTTCCCCCCAAATGTCAGTTTTGCTTACTTGACAGAGGCAAAAAAAAAATAAGTATAAACAAGAGAATCCCAGTACAGTGCCTAGCACAGGGGTGGGCAAACTTTTTGACTCGAGGGCCACAATGGGTTCTTAAACTGGACCGGAGGGCCGGAACAAAAGCATGGATGGAGTGTTTGTGTGAACTAATATAAATTCAAAGTAAACATCATTACATAAAAGGGTACGGTCTTTTTTTTTTTTTTAGTTTTATTCATTTCAAACGGGCCGGATACGGCCTGCGGGCCATAGTTTGCCCACGGCTGGCCTAGCACATGATAGGTACTTAACAAATATTAGTTGAACGAATGAACCTACTCCAAAACCATTATCATCTCATAAGCAGAGGTGGAAACTAACTTCAGCATCTGTTTAATCTTTGTAACTGTCAAAGAGCCTTTTAGAATGTTCAGTCACAGAGAAGACAAAGTTATTAATCACTTTTTTCCACATGGGCACTGAGGGAGGAGAGATGAATTAAAAGGCAAACCTGCCCTAGAGGATCTCTTTCTCTTGAGTTTACCTATGTCTGTCTATCTCTCTTTCAGCCTCTCTCTCTCTCTCTCTCTCTCTCTCTCTCTCTCTCTCTTTGTGTGTGTGTGTGTGTGTGTGTGTGTGTTGGGGAAAAGGGTTGACATAAACATATTAATAATGAATGTGAAACCAAATTGCATTGTTATCTCAGTTTCTTGCCTGAAGCAGTTAAAATGTTAAATTAAAAAACACAAATCAGCAAAGTTTTAGAATAACAAGGAGGCACATTAGGGTATATTAACACTTGGGAGGATTCTTTTTCTTGTGCCTTTTCAAATATCTTATTGCCTCTTAACGGCTTAAAAATCAAAATATTCTAAATTGACTTATTTGAATCAATGAATGCATTAGGATAATATTCCTAATTCAGTATTTACTCTGTGTGCATGCTAACATTTAAATATATAAAAATCACAAAAACATATTTAAATTATTTAACTGTCTATAAAACTGACAGAGCCTGAAGAAAACCTCCAGAGACAAATGCTAATAAATAGAAACTAAAAATATAGTATTACCCAGCGAGAGAATAAAGCAGGCACACATCTAAGAAGTAAATCTATAGGAGTCTTCAAGGGAACAAAATCTTCAAGAGGGGAAAAACTCCTGCCCAAATTGGCCCACAGAGCCAGAGAGCAACAGCCTGCCAACAAGATCTTGTTTAATGCAAGTCACTAACAAGCCTCATAAAAAGTGAACACCCAAGAGTCAATGCTGCCATTCCTTGAATTGGGGTGTCAGGGGGACCCTTCCAAAGGGATTCACCGCCAAGACTAAATTGCCACATTCCAAGCATTCTTCCCCACCACCTGCTTGTCAAAGTAGGGATAAGCAACACTAAACCACCTGGGAAATAAACAGACTGCATGTATGAGACTGACAAGTCCTGCAAAGCTGAAGCCGGTTATTTTACCCGAGACACTTGTTTACATGCGGTTCCTGGTTCCTGGTGAGAACAATTTTCACTCCGTCTATCCTAAAGCCTACTGATCCCGACACTGAAAACTCTCCAGCCCACATGCATACCCTCCCAGCTCAGCGTTAAAGTCTCACAAGCACTGGCAAATCCAGGCCAAGGAGACTACAAGGTGGCGGGAAGACACTAGCGAGCAGACAGGAAGGCCAGGGTGGGCCCCCGGGGGGGAGGACCCGGCCCCCAGCTGTGCGGAGAGCAGGCGGAGAAGTGGAAACCGGGGTAAGTTTTGGTTAGAGGGGTGGGGAGGGACTGACAGGTGCAGGCCACCTCAGCCCCCTGGCCAACAGGGGAAGATTGTCGCTGGCTTTCTCTACCAAGAGGGAGGAACGAGGATCCCGGCGTGAGTGATGTGGAGAGGTTTTCTGGGGGAGCGCCAGGGCAGGGTTCGGAAGGAAACAGAGAGGGCAGAGGGAAGACCCCGAGAACCGATTCTGGTGAAGATGCCCCCAGGAGGAGCGATCTCCAGGGTCCGTTCCCGGCACCAAGACGGATGGAACCGGCACCCCGGTGATCCGCTCGGACAGCGATTCACTCAAAGCCCACCGGTCGGAAGGGAAGCCGAGTGGAGGAGGAAAAGACTCCCGGGGGTCCGCCCCGGGAGGACACCTGATCCGGAGGGGACGAGGCAGCGGCCAGCAGTGCGAGCCCTTGGGTCGGATGGGGCTCGTCTGGAATCGAGACTGGCTGGAGGAAACCGCTGGGGAAGGGTGGGCTTTCGTCGGACTCCAGGGAGAACAGGCCGGCTCCGAGAGGACAGCCGCCCGGGGCGTCCGGCCCGGGAAGGTGACTCTCACCGGGGAAGCCGAGGGCGGACGGGGGGCGAGGCTGGGCGCAGAAGCTCAACAGGCGCTCACCTGGGACAGTCCGGCCTGGAGGGAGGAAACTTCCTGGGTGGGTGAAGGCTGAGTGGAGAGAGAGGGGTCGGACACCAGCTGAGCGGGGCGAGGGTCACGGTCAACTCCGCGGGGGCGCGGAGGGGTGGGGAGCCCGGCCGCGCTGCGAGGGGCGGGGCCGGGGGCGCCCACCGGCCCGGGCGGGGTCGCGGCTGCCGCGGCGGGGCAGCCGGCTCGGGATGGCGCCTTCCCTCCGGCACACACGCACACACGCTCTCGCCCTCACTATCCGCCGCCCCGCCCGGCGCCGAGAGAAAATGCCCGGGTCGGTGAACCCTTGACGGCGGGGGGAGGAACGGGTCGACCGGGGACACCGGCCGACCGAGCCCAGCGGATGGGCTGGCGGCGTTACCTGTGTTAGGGAGAGCTGGGCCGCCGCAGCCATGGTGTTTCCATCATGCTCGAGAGGGGAAGGAAGGACGGGCGGACTGGGGCTCGGGGCGGGGAGGAGGCGGAGGGAGCGGCCGGAGGCGAGGCCGGGGCAGGCGGGCGGGCGTCTCCTCGAACTTCGACAACTTCCCTCCTCTGCCCGCCCCGCCCCGCCTGGCCCCGCCCACCCGCCCCGCGCACACCGCGGCGGCACCCAAATCCTGGCGCCGGAGTTTGCGCCGCCGGACCGGAGCCTCCCCGCTCCCCCCCCCAGGGGCCGCTTGGGAAAACCCGGCGCGGAGGACGGGTTTTGGAGCCAACTCCAGATTATCCTGTGAACTTCAGGCAGGTCTTCTGCTTCTGAAAAATAGGGAAATTATAGCCAAAGTCTAGGTTTCTTGTGAGGACTAAATGATATGATGATGGGAAGTAATAACAGTACTTTAGATATGCCAAACTCTGTGCTAAATACTTTATTTTTGAGTTGGAGACTGAAGCATAAGCTGTACAAATGAAGAAACCGAAACATAAATGCCATACCTAATGCCATACAGCTAACTAGATAGCTGGGGTAGGATCCAGGTCTAGCTCTAAAACCTTCCATTTATCCATATGCTACTAGGATGTGATACTGGAAAAGAAGACTTAAGTCGCACCCTCCAGGAGTCAACATCTAGGAGGAGGGGAAAGGAATACTTTCCTTGCCTGCTTGCTACCTGCCACTTAAGATTGTTCAATAAAGGAGCACTGGGACCTGCAGTACTCCTACTCCTCCCATAGTCCACCTGGCAAACTCCTACTTTCTCAAGACACAAGTATCACCTCCTGTGCAAAGTTTCTTCTGGCCTCCCCAAGTCAGTTACACACTCTCCTCTTCTTTTTTTATTTTTTAATCATCACCTGAGGATATTTTTCCATTGATTTTTAGAGAGGGTAGAAGAGAGAGGGAAAGACCGAAATATCGATGTGAGAGAACCACACCGATTGGTTGCCTCCTACATGTGCCCTAATCAGGGCTGGGGCAGGGGAGGAGCCTGCAACTGAGGTACATGACCTTGACCAGAATCAAACCTGGGACCCTTGGATCCGAGGCCGACACTCTATCCACTGAGCCAAACCAGCTAGGGTCACTCTCCTCTTCTTCTCAACATTTTTTTCTACTTTATAAAGCCATCATCACCCCAGTAACTGTTTACATCTGTCTACCTCTCTAGACTGAAAGCTCCTCCATGACTAGGACTGTTTCTAATACAGTGGGGCCTTGACTGACAAGTTAATTCGTTCCATGACGGAGCTCGTAACTCAAATTACTCGTATGTCAAATCTTAAAGTGAACAAGTGAGACACGTGATGCTGGGCTGATATGGCATTCACTGTGACGTTCGCTGCGCCAACTAGCGGTGGGGTATCCGAAGCTGGCTCATAACCCGAATTTTAGTTCGCAACTCGAAGCAAAAAATTGGCCGAGAGACGGCTCGTATCTCGAAAAACTCATTAGCTGGAACACTCATAAGTTAAGGCCCCACTGTATACTCTATATCCTCAGACCCTAACACATAGTATCCACTCAATAAAGGTCTTGGTTCCTGACTATATTAAAAATAACACTCCCACCCCACCCCCCCCCCTTAGTTGCTCTGATATGTTCCTTATTATATTTTGCCTGGTTCTTAAGTTAGTTGAAGGCTTTGTGTGACCCCACTAAACTGTAAAATCCTTGAGAACGGTGCTGACTCACGACTACATACTCCTCACAGTTTAGTCTAGCACCGAGTAAGCCTCAATAAATGTTTTTATCCAGAATTGGTCTTACTTACCCAGTATTATGTGGTGGCTTCCCACACAATAAACCACAATTCTATCAGGCCCACGCCCTGTTACCATTATCATAGCAATCCCCATTTGACCCATCAGGAGGCCAAATGAACAAGAAGATCCAGGACTGAGTTAGCCCCACCTAAGTTTTTAGACCCTTGTCACCACAGGCAAAACATCCTAGATATGCCCCCAGAGACTCCTGACCCAATTAAGACTCCTTTTTACAAGGCTCAGTCATGAAGAGTGAGACATCCAGGCCTGGTGAGCAACTGTTTATTTAAGAAAGTCTCCCTTAAGCTCCTTTTGCTGTGATGTTGTTGTTTTTAATATTTTTTATTGATTTTGAGAGAGAGAGAAGGAAGAGGGAGAGAGAGAAACATTGATGTGAGAGAGAAACTTCCATCGGCTGTTTTCTTCACACCCTGTACTGGGGATTGAGCCTAAAACTTGGGCATGTGCCCTGACCAGGAATCAAACCAGTAACCTTTTGGTGCACAGGACAACACCCAACCAACTGAGCCACACCAGCCAGGACTGTTATTCTTAACTCAAGAGAGAAGGGGAGATACTGTTTTAAATTACTCCACCTTGGTACCTCTATCAGCTATTACCACAACTGATGTTTCTACTTGAATTTTCTGTTTTACATGATCACATTTGAGCTTCACAACAACTCTGAAAGGTAGTAATCACCACACCCACTTTATAGATGAGGTAACTGAAGGTCCTAGAAGTCAAGTGATTTGCCCAAGGTTATACAATTCATAACCAAAGCAGTATAGCATAGTGGAATATATAGGGCTTGGACATCAGAAACATCCAGGTTCCAATGCTAGCTCTACCATTTTCTAGCTGTACAACCTTAGGGTTGTTGTGACGATGAATAAAATAACATATATGAAAATACCTAAATATGTAGATATACAAATTTAAATAAGAAATCTGAAAGTCATAGAATAAATTGCTATTGGGAGCACAAATTCAAGAAGACTCCTCTAAATCATATGAGATACAAGATAATAGATTAGAATCCCAGGTATATAGAGTTTCCTAGAAAAGCAACGTAGGGTAGTAAGAAGAATACTGGAATCACTTTGTATGTGACCTCAGATAAATCATTTAACCTATTTGAACCTCAGTTTCTCACATATAAAAGAAAGCAATTCAATGTGAAAAATGATGAAATATAAGGAATTATTTCACAACTATTGTGTAATTGATACTAAGTAAAAAACACCAATATTTGCCTGGCTGATGTGTCTCAGTAGTTGAGTGTTGACCTGTAAACCAGGAGGTCACAGTTTAATTCCCCGGGCAGGACACATCCCTGGGTTTCAGGCTTGATTCCCAGTGTGGGGTGTGCAAGAGGCAGCCGATCAATGATTCTCTCTTATCATTGATGTTTCTATCTGACTCCCTCTTCCTTCCTCTCTGAAATCAATAAAAAATGTTTTTAAGAAATAAAAATAGGGGAAGGTGGGTGGGAAGAGATCAACCAATGAACTTGTATGTATATACGCATAACCAGTAGACACAGACAATAGGGTGGTGAGGGCCTAGGGAGGGGGAAAGGGAGCGGGTTGGAAGAGATCAATGGGGGGGGGGGGGGGAGAAAGAGGACCTATGTAATACTTTCAACAATAGAGACATTTTAGAAATAAAAATAAAAACTTGACACGTCGTGGGGGATGGCAATGATGGCCCAAACTCCCAAAAATGCCTAGAACTTCTGGGTCTGAATTTTTGAAATGACACACCAATGACAGTTTGAGAATGCGTGTCCCAGATATCATCAAAGCACTGGGTCATATCCCAAATCTATTTTAGGAAAGTAAAATGTAGCTGATGGAAGATATGTTATGATCTAATTCATTGTGACAAGAATGAGTTTCATGGAACAGACAAAAAGGACTAGGGCCACTTAATGTCTCTCAGTCTCTACACCTCATATTCCTCATGGGTACATTGGAGATAATAATATCTACTTATAGGGATTGTGTAAGGATTAGAAATCATGCATAAATGTCCTATCAAAGAGCCTGGCCTGGAATAGATAGAACAGTGGTAGCTATAAGGATATCATTCTTCAACATCACTTCACCATTTAACCCTCTACCCCTTAGATACCCCTCCAATTACTAAGTCAGTTTTGTAGACATATTGGCTATAAGAAAGGAGTGCCTTGAACACCTGACACACATATCCCTGTCATCAGAAAAGTAGTGTTCTCTAGGTAAACAAAGTCATGTCTGATGGCTTAAATCTGAATATTGATAACCAACTATTGCTGCTTTTATATACATTACTAGAGGCCCAGTGCACAAAAATTTGTGCACTCGGGAGGAGGGGGTGGGTCCCTCAGCCCGGCCTGTGCCCTCTCACAGTCTGGGACCCCTCGGGGGATGACTATCTGCTGACTGAGGCCTGCTCCCCAGGGGATTAGGCCTAAGCTGGCAATCAGACATTCCTCTGGCAGCCCGGCAGCCCTCCGGGGATGTCCACTTGCCAGCGGAGAGCAGACCTAAGCTGCAGTCGGACATCCTTAGCGCTGCTGAGGAGGCAGGAGAGGCTCCCACCACCACCGCTGTACTGGCAGCCATCAGCCTGGCTTGTGGCTGAGCAGACCTCCTCGTGTGGGAGCTCCCTGACCACCAGAGGGCAGCTCCTTCATTGAGCGTCTGCCCCCTGGTGGTCAGTGTGTGTCATAGTGACCAGTGATTCCCAGTCCTTCTGCTGTTAGGGTCAGTTTGCATATTACCCTTTTACTATATAGGATAGAGGCCTGGTGCACGGATGGGGGCTGGCTGGTTTGCCCTGAACGGTGTCCCGGATCAGGGTGGAGGTCCCGCTTGGGTGCCTGGCCAGCCTGGGTGAGGGGCTGATGGCTGTTTTCAGGCTGCCCGCACCCCCTTCAGGGTGGGGGTCCCCACTGGGGCGCCTGGCCAGCCTGGATGAGGGGCTGAGGGCTGTTTTCAGGCTGCCTGCACCCCATTCAGGGTGGGGGTTCCCACTGGGGTGCCTGGCCAGCCTGGATGAGGGGCTGAGGGCTGTTTTCAGGCAGGCCAAGCCTGCAACTGAAGCTCCCAGTCTCTCCTTTTTTTTTTTATTCTGGGATTTATTTACCTTCTGTAATTGAAACTTTGTTGCAGTTCCAGCTCCGAGGCCAGCTGGCTGAAAGCAGGTATCTGGGATTTGTTTAGCTTCTATAATTGCAACATTGTTGCATCCCCAGCTCAGAGCTGGGCCGTGGCAGGTGGGGAACCTTGGCTTCCTCCATCACCGGGGCAACCAAGCCTCATGTTCGCTTCAGCTGCGTGGCTGCCAGCCGCCATCTTGGTTGGCAGTTAATTTGCATATCACCCTGAATAGCCAATAAGAAGCGTAGCGGAGGTATGGTTAATTACCATGTTTGTCTATTATTAGATAGAATTTCATTTAATCCTCACAACAACCCTATAGGGATTGTTGTTAATTTCATTTTACAGAGGAGGAATTTGTTCAAATTCATGGTGACAAGACTAGGAATTATACACAGGTCTTCTGACTCAAATGTGCTTTTCACTAGGGTATGTGGTTGGTGTCCCGCAGACATTGATCACCCCCAAGAAGACTTGATAAAAGCAGAAGATGAAGCTATGGATTTATCATAACCCTTAACCCAAGATGATCCTGAAGAGACCTTAGAGCAGCGGTTCTCAACCTGTGGGGGTCGAACGACCCTTTCACAGGGGTCGCCTAAGACCATCGGAAAACACATATGTAACTACATATTGTTTTTGTGATTAATCACTATGCTTTAATTATGTTCAATTTGTAACAATGAAATTGGGGGTCACCACAACATGAGGAACTGTATTAAAGTGTCGCGGCATTAGGAAGGTTGAGAACCACTACCTTAGAGCATGAACAGGTTTTTCATTAGCCTATCATTCCATCTTTCTATCCTATTCTATACTCCCACTCCCCCTCCCTAACTCACCCTAAGGAGAAACCACAGCTGGGGTTTTTTTATTTCTTTATTTTCCAACTTTTGGAGATGACTGTCACATCAGTTCTTCATAAACACTGCACATCTGTGATGTCATCATTTACAAATGCAGAATGATTGATTGAAACTATGAGGGGAAAACCAACTATGAGGAGCTCTCTGAATATACAAAGAACCAATTTATTTGCATGAGGCTGAGAAAGGCCTTCCATATAAATGGGGCTAAGCTACCAAAAAAAAAATTATACTACAATTGTAATGGTAATCTGGAGCTCATGCTTTCAAGCTGCTGGTTTCATAAATATAGCCCACTATTGTTCATGTTTGCCCAGGGCAGAAAGAATATGTGAGGCTGCACAATAATAACAATTGTGCTACACAAATAACTGTACCCGTGCCAAGGACTGAAAAGAACAAGCGAGAAGAGATTTTTAAATGCCACATGCACTCAGAGTGTGATAGGATAGTTCAAAATTGTTGTTGTTGCTAATTTTTCAGGACATCGGGGTGTCCTGGAAAGAGCCTGAATTTAGGACTTGGAAGGCCCAACTTGATCTAATGTTGACTCTGCAACTTCCTAGTTTTGTAACCTTGGACAAATCAATGAACTGTACCAAGCCATGGTTTCCTCCGGTAAGCTGAAGCTAATAATAGCACCTGCCTGATAGTGCTATTATGATGATTAAATGAGGTTTCATATAAAAGAAGTTAGCCAGACACCTGGCATACAGCAGACACTATATTAGTTTTAGCTCCTTTTTCTTCCTCCTGGAGAATATGTAGGGTTTAAGAAGCTAGAAACAGCCCAGCCGGTGTGGCTCAATGGTTTGAGTGTCAACCTATGAACCAGGAGGTCACAGTTCAATTCCAGTCAGGGAACATGCCTGGGTTGTGGGCTTGATCCTTAGTAGGGGCATGCAGGAGACAGCCAATCAATGTTTCTCTCTCATCTTTGATGTTTCTATCTCTCTCTCTCTCTGTCCTTTCGTAAAATCAATAAAAATATATTTTTTAAAAAGAAGCTAGAAACAAAATATAAATCATTTAAAGTGCTTCAGTGGTTTTTCCAAAGTCTATCTTAATGATTTTTTGGATAAAAGTTATTTATCCATTAGTAATATTTATTGAGTACTATAGAGTAATGGAGATTATTACATTTATGACCCCAAAGTTCCTTGCCTTCTAGTAAACAAGCAAATGCAATTTTACACTTGCCCTACTTACTTCCTTTTTCTTTTCTTCTCTTTTCTTTTGCTTTCCCTATGAAGGGTCCTGGCAGCTATAAGAAGCCAAAAAAGAAAAAAAAAAAGAAAAAGAAAAAAGAAAGAAGGAAGAAAGAAAGAAAGAAAGAAAGAAAGAAAGAAATTAAGAAAGAAAGAAAGAAAGAAAGA
The DNA here is from genome assembly GCF_028538775.1 of Myotis yumanensis. Taxonomy (NCBI): domain Eukaryota; kingdom Metazoa; phylum Chordata; class Mammalia; order Chiroptera; family Vespertilionidae; genus Myotis; species Myotis yumanensis. Next base: position 35,813,318 of record NW_027223753.1, read on the forward strand.
AAGAAAGAAAGAAAGAAAGAAAGAAAGAAAGAAAGAAAGAAAGAAAGAAAGAAAGAAGGAAAAAGAAAAGAATCCCACCGTGAGAAAGAAAATATTTGCACTCAAGGCTGCAGGTCCTTTCATCTGCAGATTTCAAAGCATTGTCTCCATCACTAATTACTAGCCCTGCTTAACATGTGGGAATCCTGAGACACCATCAAATTAAGAAGCTTGCCCTAAATCACAAGGCAAGTCAGCGGATGGGCTACAGACAGAACAAAGCTGTCCTGTTTGCCAGCCTTGGGCTCCAAAGTAGGGCACATAAGAGTAAACAGAGTCTTAAAGCAATGAGAAGGAAAAGTTTGGGGAATTCTGATTCTGAACCTTTGAATCATTGTAGTGACAGGAGCATGGGCTTTGGGTCAAATTTGACTTTAAATCTCAGCTCAGTCCTTCTGACTGCATAACCTCAGTTAAATTACAAAGTACATCTTAGTTTCCTATTCTGTAAAATGGAGAAATCCTTACTTCTAACAGTCTGAGGAAAGTTAATGATGCAAGTTTTGTGAGAGAGCCTAGCACAGTATCCTACAGTTAGCAGGTTCACATAGTTGGAGAAAACTAAGACAATCCCCATATAGGCATAATGACAAATAGACAACTCTTTCAGTGAAATATTTTTGAAGCCATAATCACAGTTGTGTCTCAGTTTAAAATGATGACTGTGTCTTGAACATCTCATAACACAAATAGAGGGTGCCTTGTTCAGGCCTTCATTGCTTTTCTTCCTGATACTGTGCTTTCTTTCATAACCCAAATCCAACCTACTGTCAAGTTTGTTGCCTCAACCTCCAATATATGTTTGAAATTCCAGTTGCAGGTTCAATTCTAGGTTGCAGGTTCAATCCCCAGTCCAGGTGCATATAGGAGGCAACCGATTGATGTTTCTCTCTCACATTAATGTTTCTCTCTCTCTCTCTCTCTCTCTCTCTCTCTCTCAAATCAATGAAAATATATCCTCAGGTGAAGATTAAAAAATACAGGGAAGAAAAATAGATGAGAGTATTTGAGAAGGGGGAAGGGTTGAGATTTTAAGGGTGGCCAGCAAAGTTCCCATGGATAAGGAAATACTTGAGAAAAGATTTCAAGTAAATAGGAGAGTGACAAAGAGTATATATACGGTGGGGAGAAATCAAAGCAAAAGGAACAGCAGGTGTCAGGCAGGGCTGTGCCTGGTAGATTTGAGAAACATCAAGGAAGTAAGAAAGCTTATAGTATCCCATATCGAGCGGAGTCTTGCAGGCCATTGTAAAGGCTTTGCCTTTTACTCTGAATGAGATGAAAAGAATTTTGAGCAGAGGAAGAACATGGTATAAGGTTGGGTTCAAAAAGATTATTTGGACTACTGTGGGAAATATAGATCGTAGGTAAACAAGGGCAGAAATCAGTAAAACAAATATGAGATTGTAGCAATAATCCATTCATGCTGATGGCTTGGGGTAGGGTGTTAGCATTGGAGGGGGAAGAGGGAAAAGTGGTAAGAAGTGATCAGATATGTATATATTTTGAAGGTAGGGCTTAGTGGATTTACTAAAGGATTAGCTGTGGGGAATGAGAGGAAGAAAGGAGTCAAGGATGATGCCAGGGTTTTGTCTGAGCAACTGGAGTGATGGAGTTGCCTTTAACTGAAATAAGGAAGATTGTGGAAGAAATTAGTTTGGGGAGAACATCAGGAATTTGGTCTTGGGCTAAGTTTGAGATACCTTTCAGACAACCAAGTTGAAATGTCAAAGAAGCAGTTGAAATAAGAGTCTGGAGTTCAGGGGAGAGGTCTGAGTTGGAGATATAAATTTGGGGGCATTTAAAGCTAGGAGGCTGGGTGAGAGCATCTGTACAGTGAATGTCAATAGGTCCAAGAAGTTCAACTCCTGAGCTCTGGGCCATTCTATGTTAGAGATGTGGGAAATGAAGAACTAGCAAAGGAGAATGGGAAGGAGCAACAGTAAATTTAGAGTAAAACCAGGAGAGTATGGTGTCTGTCTGGGAGCCAAATGAAGAACATTGTTTTAGGGAGGAATGCAGAAGGAATGAGTGAGCAACTATATCTAATATGATCATAGGGCTAGTTAGATGAGGACTGAAAACTGATTCCAGATTTATCAATATGGAGATCATTGATGGCCTTGGTAAGAACAATTTCAGCCCTAGCTGGTTTGGCTCAGTGGATAGAGCGTTGGCCTGCAGACTGAAGGGTCCTGGGTTTGATTCCTGTCAAGGGCACATGCCCAGGTTTCAGGCTCGATCCCCAGTAGTGGGTGTGCAGGAGGCAGGTGATCAATGATTCTCTCTCATGACTGATGTTTCTATATCTCTCTCCTTCTCCCTTCCTCTCTCAAATCAACAACAAAATTTTTTTTTAAAAAAGAACAGTTTCAGTTAAGCTAAAACCTGATTAAAGAGATTTAAAGGAAAGGATTTAGAGTCAAGGAATATAGGTCATCCTTTAGAGGTGTTCAGCTGAAATGAAAAGCAGAGAAACAATGTGGTAGGCAAAGGGAATAAGGAGTCAAGAGAGGTTTCTTTCTTTCCTTCTTTTTTTTTTTTTTTTTTTTTTTTTTAAGGTGAGAGATACCAAAGCATATTTTTAAGCTGATGGCATTTTAAGCTGCAGGCCAGAGAGACAATTGCTGGAACATGGGGAAAAGGATTGGCTTTCAGAGTATCAAAGAGAGGGCTCAGTATGCAGGCATAGATGCAGGTGGGTGAGTTATCTGCTGAGAGAGAAAAGAAAAAGTATGAAATAATCATTTAGGGAAAGTTTATGGACTTTTGAAATAAAATAATTAGTAGAGAGCACTAAAGGCCCCACTTGAGGTTAATGGTGATAAATTTGAAGAGAACAGTTGACATTCTTGTGGGGTTTTTTCATCCACTTTTTCAAAGGAGGACAATTAGATTGTCCAGAGTAGGGGTTTTGTGAGGCAAAAGAACAAAGCAAGTGGAGGCAAGAGAGAAGAGGACATGTCAAAGGAATCATTATAAAATTGAACCTTAGGCCCAGCCGGTGTTGCTCAGTGGTTGATAGTTGACCCATGAACCAAGAGGTTACTGGTTCCATTCCCAGTCAGGGCACATGCCCAGGTTGTGGGCTCAATCCTTGGTAGGGTACAATGATCAATGATGTTTCTCTTTCACCAATGTTTCTATCTCTCTATCTCTCTCCCTCCTTCTCTCTCTAAAAATCAATTAAAAACATTTTTAAAAATTGAACTTTAGAATGTAAGTGGGTAAAGTAGAGAAGTGAGGACATGAGATGAAGAGGTGTTGGAATCAATGGCTTGTAGGACCCAGGGGGGTATCAGAGAACTATTGGAGTTGAGATGTCAAAAGAAGTGAGCTGGAAAGACAGGAGAGGTAGAAAGATAAGACAGATTATTGATAGATTCTTAATAAATGGAAACAATTCCTAAAACAGTTAGCATTGAGACCCAGTTCATGACCTCAAAGTGCTCACTATGTAGTGGGGAAGACAAGGAAGAAATGAATGCTAAAGATAAGTGCAGGCAATGACTGAGGGAGCCAAAAAGAGCTCTCAGGTAAATGTGAGGATTAGACCAAGGAAAGCGTCCAAAGAACATGGCATTTTATATGAACCTCAAAATGGAGCAAGTGCAGAGCATAATAACAGTTAAACCATTGCAGCAGCAGCTGGCACATGAAATGGGAGCTACAGCAGGACTTGAAACTAGAGAGTGGGATGGGGCCAGGTCAGGAGGTCTTTGAGGTGCCAGGCTAATGCCTGAGCATTTTTCTGTGGGTAACAATGAAGTCAGGGGCCCTTCTATGTAAATTGAGCCCACTTATTAGCACAATATGAAGTCATATTGGCTTCTATATTTTGATCAGTGTAAAGTTACTTTCTTCTCCATTATGTACTTAGGTCATATTTAGAGTTTTTACATTTCAGTAGGATTTTCTGTTTGTCTAAAAAAATATGTTGTTATTGATTTAAGAGAGAGAGGAAGGGAAAAGGGATAGTGTAGTAGAAACATCAATGAGATAGAAACAATGATCAACTGCTTCTTGCACACCCCTCACTGGCGATACAGCCTGCAACCCAGGCATGTGCCCTAACCGGGAATCGAACTGGTGACTTCTTGGTTCACAAGTCGATGCTCAACCCACACCAGCCAGGCTCTGTTTGTCCTTTTAAGATGCTTCCATTCTAGAGCACTGGTACTGTTAACCTTTCCAAATCATGTATTTGCATGTGCCCGTTCACTTTCTTTCCAATGGCCTTCAAATCCATGCCTCAGTGTTGGTAGGAAAGTCTCATTATTTCCAGAAAAGGGTGGGAAATAGGTTGAATGTGATCATAACTATGCTGTCCAGAGCATTAGGACAAGTTGAAGTGGATAAGAGTTGAAGGTGAAATAGTTACATTCCTCCAGGGTATGGAAGACTCAAGGGGCACAGTCTGACAACTGAGGTGTCACAATTTTTCTAGAAACTCAGTCACTAACAAGGATTGGGTCAATCTCTTTGCAAGCTATATTTATGATGTTATTTGCAAATATCATAACCTCTGTCTTCACAGACTAACCAGATGAGTGCTGAAACCATTATCTTCTCTACTATGTCCTTGTGGCTTTGGCCAAGCCCCTTCTCTCCTCTGGACGCAAGGTCTTGTCTATAAAATGAGAGGGCTGGACTCATCCTTCTTTGGGGCTCCTTCCAATCTGACATGCTTTACTTTTTCTGCTATCATTTATTCTTTTGTTGTTGTTGTTAACCCTCACCTGAGGATATTTTCCCATTGATTTTTAGAGAGAGTGGAAGAGAGAGGGAAAGACACAGAGAAATATCGATGTGAGAAAAACACAGGGCCAGGGAGGAGCCTGCAGCTGGAGTTCAACCCGGGACCCTTTGGTCTACAGGCTGACGCTCTATCCACTGAGCCAAACTGGCTAGGGCTGTTATCATTCATTCTTTATTAAGCTTATAACATGTGCCAGGCATTCCTCCAAGCAGGCGACCCTCTCTCTCACCCCTTCTTCCCTTTCCCCAAACTCCTGCTCTGAATTATGTTGGGCTTTTTTTGTTTAAACATGTGAAAAAAGTGTTAGAAGGTTTATTTCATACAATACATGTGAAAGAAAATCATGTAAAAGGTTTTGTTTTGTTCCAGCAGCTGCTGAAACAATAAAACCACCAGAATGACATGCAGCATTTTGTACTGCCCTCAAGTGGTGGCCCAAATGTCTCTTCCTGGTTGCAGTTTAGGGAATAAAATGTGTTTTCAGAACAGTTCATGGTGTCTAAAAGCAGGAGAATCTTAGAGGGCCCCAGTCAAGGGTGTTTGATCTAATCTTCCTTCTAAAAAGGAGGGGCTGAAGCATATCATTGTTAATATCTACAGATTACAAACTTGCTGTAGTTTCTCTTAGCTTTAAAGAGCTAGTATTTTATAACCCTGCCTCTTTCCAGTCTTATTTCTCTGCTCTCCTTCATAGTCAAATTGCTCCAAAGTTATCTACATACTGTTTCTGTTCCTCATCTCCAATTTTTTTTACGTCTTATTTTAAAATAATTTCAAACTTCCAGAAGATTTGCAAGAGTATTACAAAGAATTCCCATATACTCTTCATCCAGATGTACCAGAAGTTAACATTTTGCCCCAATCTCTATACACACACACACACACACACACATATATATATATATATATATATATATATATATATGGTATCCCAAAAACTTTTTTACACATTTTGAATAATTATTAATTCCAATGGGTTAAATCTAGAATAAAAAAGAAACATCAATTGAGTTATCACAAAAAAGTACGTATACATTTTGGGGGGACATCCTGTATATAGATATGATGATCAAATTTTGGAGGACACCTTGCCGCAGTATGATGATCCAATTCAGGATATTTAATACTTATATAAGAGTTACACCTGGTTCATATTCAAAGGTCACTAATTGGCCTGATAATGTCCTATATAGCAGTTTCCCTTCTGATACAGGGTCTGACCCAGTGCCTGACCCCTAATCATGCTTTGCATTTAACTGTCATGACTCTTTAGTCTCCTTGAATCTAGAACAGTTAGTTCCCTAGTCTTTCATTGTTATTTGTGATATTGACATTTCTGAAAAGTACAGGCCAGTGTTTTATAAAATTTTCCTCTATTTGGTTTTGTCTCGTGTTTTCTTATAATTGGATTTGGGGGGTGGGGGGTAGGGCACTATGGGATATTGTGTCCTCAGTACATCAGATGAGGAGATACGTGGTGTCACTTGATCTCATTATTGATGGTGTTCACTTTGGTCAGTTGGTTAAGGTGGTATCTGCCAGGTTTCTTCACTGTAAAGTTAGCATTTTTTCCCTGTGTAAATAATGAGTAATCTGTGGAGAGGTACTTTGAGACTGTGTAAATATCCTGGTCCTCTTCAAAAGTTTCATCCAAAGTTTTCAATATTCGTTGAAAATTAATTCTTACCTGAATCAATTACTATGATGGCTGCAAAATGGTGATTTTATGGCTCTATTACTCCATCTACATTTTCAGTTGGCATTCTACTGTAAAATCTTCCCCTTCTTTCTTATTTACTTACTAGAGGCCCAGTGCACAAAATTTTGTGCACTAGGGTGGGGTCTTTTAGCCTGGCCTGCACCCTCTCACAGCCCAGGACCCCTCAGGAAATGTCTGCCAGCCAGTCAGACATCCCTCTTGCAGTCCCGGACCCCTTGCTCTTTACTGCCCACCTTGCAGCGGAAGCGGGAGAGGCTCCTGCCACTGCTGCTGCACTCGCCAGCCGTGAGCCCTGTGGGAGCGCACTGATCACCAGGGGGCAGCTCCAGCGTTGAACATCTGCCCTCTGGTGGTCAGTGTGCATCATAGTGACCAGTCATTCTGCTGTTCAGTCAATTTGCAAATTAGGGTTTTATTATATAGGACTAGAGGCCCAATGCACGAAATTCATGCAAGGGGCTCAGCCCTCACAGCTGCGGCAACTGCCTCAGCCCTCATAGCCCTGGCTTCGTCCAGAAGGTTATCCAGAAGGATGACTGGAAGGTTGTTCGGCTGTCCAGTCTAATTAGCATATTACGCTTTTATTATTATAGATATATTTATCATCATCAGTATAGACTTGTGAATTCTTATTTTATTTAATAGTTTATAATTCATTCCTATCATTATTCATTTAAATGTGCAGCTTGTCCCATATTTGGCCAGTGAGAGCCCCCTCAAGCTGGCTCTGGTATCCTTTTGAACATGTCCATTATTTTTATTTATTTATTTATGTATTTATTTATTTATTCGTTTATTCACTTATTTTAAGCACTTTCTTGCTTTCTGGTATAATATGATGTTCCAGGTTCATCACTGTACTTTCTCTGCCTCCCTTGGAAATCATCTGTCTCTCCAGAGAGCTCCCATTTTAATGGGGAATAGTATTTAGAAACCAAGATCTGGGCACCAGATTGCTCATTGCTACTGGGGTGTAATTATTTCTAGGCCCTTTAAGTAAACAGAGCTCGGGGGGCGGGGAGAATGGCAACTTTATCCAGTTCAACTATTCTTAATCATGAATTCACTACTGACTCCTCTAATTCCAATTCAACACCACAGGGTTCTTTCTCCCATTCCTTATTTGCATGCCCCTATTCCCAGAGTGAGAACTGTGGTTCTCAACACCATCAAAATCTTTTTGCATTTGCTCAATGTTATGATACACACAGAATAATTTAAGAATTGCTACATCCATTCCACTACCAAAAACAATCTACTGAATAGGATTCAAGATTTGTTTGCAGTTTTGTTTTTTTGCTAATGGTATACTGTATATTCAAAGTACTGTGTTCTAAAGTGGTTTTTTTAAACCTTCAGAGTGGTAATATTATTTAAATTTAGTTAGGTTTATTGGTTTCTGTTTATATTTAGCTTTAGGATCCCTCTCATTCTTGTTGATTCAATTTTATTTTTAAATATGTAAAAGCTAGTATTGTCAACCTAGCTGGTTTGGCTCAGTAGATAGAGCATCAGCCTGGGGACTGAAGGGTCCCAGGTTTGATTCTGGTCAAGGGCACATGCCTGGATTGCAGGGTCACTCCCTAGTAGGGGGCGTGCAGGAGGCAGCCAATCAATGATTCTCTCTCAGCATTGATGTTTCTATCTCTTTCTCCTCCCTTCTTCTCTGAAATCAATAAAAATATATTTTTTAAAAAGCTAGCATTGTCCAAAAGTCAAGTCCATACAAAAAACATATAAAATGCTTCACAAATCTGTGTGTCATCTATATGTAGGAGTCATGCCAAATTTCTCTGTATTGTTCTCTGTATTGTTTAGTATATTGGCTGTAAAAGCAAGAACACCTCCAATTCATTCTTCAATCTATTAGGTGCTTACTTAGTGCCCTTATTTCACCCAAACTGCTCTTGCCAATATCATTGGTGACCAATATTTTTCTATTCTTATCTTATTTGACCTTTCGACCCTCAGCTGACCTCTCCAATTTTCCTGAAACACTCCCTCTTCTGGTTTTACTCTCTCTTCACAGGCCTCTCCTCGTTCTCCGTGTCTATTCAACCGTCATAAAACATGCTGCTCCTCAGAACTCTTCTTGGCTCCTTTCTTTCTCTCTGTATACTCTCTCCCTGGATGACCTCAGCTATTTCCATTCTCCAAATGCTGGTTTGCTAGTAACTTCTAAATTCATATCTTCATCCCTGACCTCTCTTCTGGTCTCCAAACATATAACCAACAGCCTAATTGACATCTACTTGGATATCTCATTGACATCTTAAACTTAACATGTCTCAAATAGAACTAATTTCCCTGTCAAATCTGCTTCCCGCAGGCTCCTCCCTTTCAGGAAATGCCACTGCTATCCACCTGGCAGCTCTAGCCAGAAACCTAGGAGTCCTTCTAGATTCCTGTATTTTCCTCCTCCACAGTGTCCAATCCATCCACAAAATATGAAAGTTTTACCTCCAAAAATATGCCAAATTAGTTCATTTCTCTCTGTTTCCACTACCACTACCTCACTCATCATCTCTCATCCAGACTATTCATCAGCCTCATAACTGGCCTCCCTTTTATCCCACACACGTTCATTCTCCATACAGTAGTCATAATGACGTTTTCAAAAACTAAGTAATAATGTAAACTTACATTTATTGGGTGTTTATTATATGTCAGAACTATAAGCACTTTATATGTTTAATCTTCACAACAACTCCATGAGGTTAATACCCAATTTCACTTCAATTTTATAGAAAAGAAAGCGGGGGCACAGTGAGATTAAGTACTTTGCCCAAGGACACTCAGCTGGCAAATGGTAGAACTTAAGTTTGCACCCAGACTGACTCTATACCTTCAAGCTTATCTACCACATTATACTGGATCATGTTACTACTACGCAGCCTCAGATACTCTCATGGCTTCTCTCTACACAGGGACTGCATTCCCCACTCCATGCCAGGCCTCCGGGGTTCCTTGACTGCCTCCTGCTTATCCCTCCTTACTCCTTTCCTGCTGCTTCCCTTTCCTCCAGCCACCTGGTTTGTTTTGTTTTTGTTTTCCAACTTCCTTTCCTGTCATCAGGCATTACCCATCCTTAAATACTCTTCTCCCTGGCTCTTTCTCATTCTTTACGGCTCACTTACTTATCTGTTCTGAGAGAACTTCGCTCACCTTGCTGTTTCATAAGCTCCCTTCCTGGTATGTTCTATCTCAGACCAATATTTATTTTTCTTTTTAGCCTTTAAAACAATTTGTAATTATTTATTTTTTTAATTTACCTGTTTTGTCTCTCTCCCCCGTTAAGATTAAGAGCTGTGAAGGCAGAGGCTATCTCTTAGCCACTTTTGTGTTTGTTTATGTACTTATTCATTCATTTATTTAATTAAATCTTTATTGTTGAAAGTATTATGTATGTCCCCTTTTTGCCCCAAATGAACCCCTTTTTAGTCACTTTTGTATATTCAGGGCCTAACACAGTGTCTAATACATAGAAAGAACTCTAGAAATATTTGTTGAATAAACATATATTATCTTTTTCTACTTCATACCTTCTGTTTATTCATAATTTCTGCTTCCTCGTCACTTTGGTTTGTCATAGCCCAGACTCTTATCTCCTCCCGCACATACCCCTACTCAACTTCACAGCCTTTCACTTTACATCCTTTTAGTCATAGTTTTTATTGCTACTAATTGCCTCAATTACCTCATGTTTCCTGACTCAAATTCCTGAGAGAGAAATATTGATTCATCCAACTCATTTTTTTAGGAGCCAGGCCACATTTGTGGGTCCTTGGCAAGCTCACAGGTTTCTTGTCTTGGGTCAGATTCCCAGTCCTGGTCCAAATAGCTGTGTGAGGCAGGGTGTGGGTGGGGATGGTGTGTCTGCACAGTGCTGCCTTTTCACAGGGCTGAGGATTTAGCAGGCACAGTAATTGATATGTGAGTACAAGTTGCTGCTGCAGCAGCAAATAATCAGGCCTCACTGAATGTGGGGTCCCCAACATTTGCTCTCTAGGAGACAGATCTCAGGTTATCTTGAGTCCTGTTTGCTTTCCCTCTGAGGAGAAGAGCAGACACAAATTGAAAACCCTCATATTTACACAGCATTTCTAAAACTGTAAAAAGAGTGTTTGTATCCATCTGCATTTGTATCTCCAGCAACATTGTGAGGCAAAGAATATAGTCTCCATTTTACAAATAAGGAGACTGAGGCCCAGGGAGGTAACGTGCATTGCCCAAGGTCCCACACACACTAAAGAAGAACCAGCACTAAATCCTAGGTCTCTATACTCCCATGCCTGGGCCCCTTTCACTGTATCCTACTGCCTCATTTCCTTTCTGAGACTGTCATCTGGGATTGTAGCTCAAGGGATTTATTTGTAAAATCATTTCAATGTCCATTGAAATGTTTTAAAGGAGCTTGATGATGAAGCTTCCTATAAGGCAGCACTATATGGGTGGGCTCTGGGCTCCCAATACACTTAGCAAGTATTTAAGTCTTTTATGGAGCACTTACCATGTGCCAGGCACTCTGCTTTATGTGTACTCTTTCTTTTTTCTTTTTAAAATATATTTTTATTGATTTCAGAGAGGAAGGGAAAGAGAGATAGAAACACCAATGATGAGAGAGAATCATTGATTGGCTGCCTCCTGCACACACCCCCATCAGGAATGGAGCCCAAACCCAGGCATGTGACCCAACCAGAACTGAACCACAACCTCCTGGTTCATAGGTAGATGCCCAACCAGAGAGCCATACTGGTTGGGCTACATATACTCTTCAATTCAACCTCACAGCATTCAGGTGAGGTAGATCTATAATAATAAAAGCTTAATATGCTCATTAGACTAGACATCCTTCTGAACGACCTTCTGGACAAACCCAGGGCAGCCCGGGTCCCGGGTGCCTACCGGCAGCCAGAGGGAAGCCTGGGTCTCGGGTGCCAGAGGGAAGCTGGTGCTGGCAGCTGGGGGAAGGAAGGCTTACTCTTGAACGAATTATCTGTAAAATCTCCACTTTACAGATGAACTGTAACTGAGATTGAAGAGATTAGGTCACTGGACCAAAATCTGAGATCTAGTAAATGGCAGGGCTAGGATCCTAATTTAGAGCCAACTCCAAAACCCATCCTTCTTACATTATATCTCCTTTCTCCCTATCAACTGTATCAAGTTACTTAATTTGGGTGATCTTCTGTTTCCTTATCAGTAAAATGGGGATAGTATTATTCTAATTTATGAGGTTATGGCAGGTTTATGAGAAGGCATGTGGTAGAAGAACCTATTCCAGTAAGCAAAGTAGGTACACACTGTCTTTCAGGTTAGCCTGACTCTAAAGCATTCGTATCTGAAAAGAACCAGAATTATCCACCCCAGTTGCTTATGAAGAACAGGCTCTCTTGTGAAACTATCCTGCTGGGCAAGTATTCTTGGTCCAAATTCCAAAGAGATAAAGCCTTGAGGGGGGCAACAGTTATTCTCCAAGGAAGCAGGGCAATTCAGTGCACTTCAGTGATGAGAAAGAACCTGCACTCATCCTAGCCATAGGTAGCAGGATGGAAATCAGTACCTGATCAATGAAGAGATTTGAATCTGTGTCTGAGAAGTTTAAGACTTTCTCCAGGGTTAGGGTATTTTACATGTAATCCCACCACAAGTTTGAAAGGTAGACCTTCTTATGACCTCCATTTCTCGGGCTCAAAGAATTTAAGTGATGTGGCTCAGGTCACACCTAATTTGAGGTAGAGAATGAACTGGAGCTTAGTTTAGCACCATTGTGCCAAGCTTTCAGTTGTGGATAGCCTGGTGAGTCTACTAGCAAGTTACTCGCCCTGCAACTTTAGGACTCTGGATGGAAACTGACTTCCAGGTGAAACATAACCCTGACATCATGCCCATTCATTACTCTCGGGGGGAGGGCGGGGGAAGGAAAATCAATTCTATGGGCATCAGCACAATTTAAGAAAAATGCTAACTAGAATGGTAGTTCTCCATGTAGCAATACAGATAAATACCAACATCTAAATAAAGGATGTAATATCATGTGAGGAATGCAAAAGGGAGAATAATAACTTTGTACAGCACTTTATGACTCACAAGGGATATTAATATCTAAGACCCAATTTGCTTTTCACATCAGCCCTTTGTGTAGGCATTATTGACATTTCACAGATGAAGAAACTGAGACACAAAGAAGTTAATTTAATATGAAGAGGTGGGCATGTATTATTTGATGGTTTCCCAGCCTCCATTCACCCTTCTTTGTGTGAAGGTACCTATGTTTCCTTAGGCGATCAAATACCTGCCATCTCAGCAACAGCGATTGGATCAACATGAGCAGAAAACATATCAGGTCTTTGAGGGTCAAGCTTAGAACTTTTGTTTGGGCTTTTGTTCAAATTGTTGAGATGGAGAAACTCTCTTAAACCCTTGGGTGTGAGTCTGCAGTTAATGGCTACCACCGCAAGAAAAATATATTCTGTGTAAGTTTTAAACCCGTAGAAGACAATTCAGCTTAGCCTAGTCCAGTGGTCGGCAAACTGCGGCTTAGCAAACCGCGGCTTGCAAGCCACATGCGGCTCTTTGGCCCCTTGAGTGTGGCTCTTCCACAAAATACCGGCTCTTCCACAAAATACCGACTTCTGCACATGGGCCACGAAGTTTCGTTCTTTTTTGTTTGTTTGTTTGTTTGTTTGTTTGGAGGGGGCACCCGGATCACGAAGTTTCAATCACACTGTCCGTGCGCGCCCGCACGTGGTATTTTGTGGAACACTCAAGGGGCCAAAGAGCCACGGTTTGTGGACCACGGGCTAGTCAATGGAAAGCAGAAATAGAGGTTAAAAATAAAATGTTTAGTAAATGGATGGTAAGACTAAATCTTATATGGTCATCACATTAAATGCAAATAAGTTAGTCTCACCAATTGGATTTTTAAAAATTACATCCAACAATAAATTGGCTATAAGAGATGCTGTTAAAACATAAAGGTAGAAAGATTAGGTAGTTGTGTCTCGGAGACCGGTAGCGCTTGCAGCATGGCTGACCAACTGACTGAAGAGCAGATTGCAGAATTCAAAGAAGCTTTTTCACTATTTGACAAGGATGGTGACGGAACTATAACAACAAAGGAATTGGGAACTGTAATGTGGTCTCTTGGGCAGAATCCCACAGAAGCAGAGTCACAGGACATGATAAACGAAGTGGATGCTGATGGTCATGGCACAATCGACCTCCCAGAATTTCTGACAATGATGGCAAGAAAAATGAGAGACACAGACAGCGAAGAAGAAATTCGAGAAGCATTCCGCGTGTTTGATAAGGATGGCAATGGCTATATTAGTGCAGCAGAGCTTCGCCATGTGATGACAAACCTTGGAGAGAAGTTAACAGATGAAGAGGTTGATGAAATGCTCAGGGAAGCAGATATTGATGGTGATGGTCAAGTAAGCCATGAAGAGTTTGTACAAATGACGACAGCCAAGTGAAGATATTGTACAGAATGTGTTAAATTTCTTGTACTAAATTGTTTATTTGCCTTTTCTTTGTTTGTAACTTGTCTGTAAAAGGTTCCCCTACTGTCAAAAAAAATATGCATGTATAGTAATTAGGACTTCATTTCTCCATGTTTTCTTCCCTTATCTTACTGTTATTGTCCTGAAACCTTATTTTAGAAAATTGACCAAGTAACATGTTGCATGTGGCTTACTCTGGATATATCTAAGCCCTTCTGCACATCTAAACTTAGATGGAGTTGGTCAAATGAGGGAACACCTGGTTATGCCTTTTTTTAAGTAGTTTTCTTTAGGAACTGTCAGCATGTTGTTGAAGTGTGGAGTTGTAACTGCGTGGACTACGGACAGTCAACAATATGTACTTAAAAGTTGCACTATTGCAAAACGGGTGTACTATCCAGGTACTCGTACACTATTTTTTTGTACTGCTGGTCCTGTACCAGAAACATTTTCTTTTATTGTTACTTGCTTTTTAAACTTTGTTTAGCCACTTAAAGAAAATCTGCTTATGGCACAATTTGCCTCAAATACATTCCAAGTTGTATATTTGTTTTCCAATAAAAAAATTTTACCCCCCCCCAAAATATAGAAAGATTAAAAATAAGATGAAAACAACAACAACAAAAACAAGATGAAAAAAGATACACCAGGAAAATATGAAGTAGGTCATTATCCTAATATCTGCCAAAAAAGAATTTTAATCTCAAAAGATGACAAGTGAAAAAAGTCATTATAGATTCATAAAAGAAACAATAGGCAAGCGCATAAATGCAACAGCAAAACACATAGATGCACCTAATTATACAGCATTAAAATATACAGAACTGTAGAGAGAAATAGATGATACATAATTGTAGCTGGAGCTTTTAATATCTCTCTTTCATAAACTGATATATCAAGGCTTGCAGTACAATTACCATATTTCAACAATTCTACATCATATACAAGGTTGAACTCTAGAAGTATTAAAGACATAATATACATGAAAAAAATTACAGAAGAAAAATATATAGCTTATGACTGAGAAAAAGGAAAGGCAAAAATTCAAAAGCGCAAACTATAAGACAATAATATTGATGAATAATAAGGATTTCTATTCAGCAAAAGACACTGTGGACAAAGTACCTAGATGAGAAGATATTTAAAATACTTAATACACAAAACTCTTGCAAATAAACAAGAGCACAGCAACCCTTAGGAAAAAGATAAACAAAAAATATAAAAGAGGAAATCCAAAATTCAAAAGGCATATGAAGAGATGTTCAAAAATATCTGAGAAATGTTAATTAAAACAGCAATGTGCTATCCCTTTACATCGATTAAACTATAAAAATTTGATAATGAACAACCTGGTGGGGATGCTGTAACCCTTACGCATGGCGCTGGGAATGTGGACTGCTATAGCCATTGTAGAAAGCAATCTAACATAAATTATGCAAATATCTATCAGCGCTCTGGCTGGTTTGGCTCAGTGAAGGTACCCTATGAAGGTACCAAGGTACATTGGTCTGCGGATTGAAGGGTCCCGGGTTTGATTCCAGTCAAGGTCACATGCCCGGGTTGCAGGTTCGATCTCCAGTTGGGGGCATGCAGAAGGCAGCCAATCAATAATTATCTCTCATCATTGATGTTTCTATCTCTCTCTCCCTCTCCCTTCCTCTCTGAAATCAATAAAAATATATTTATTTTTAAAAAAGAAGATGGTCTGGTTAAAAACAATCCTTTCTTTGGCTAATAATGCCTCGGACGTAGCCTCTCCCTATAGAAAGCTTTTATTTAAAAAACAAACAAACAACAAAAAATATTCTATGAGCCCCCAATTCTACTCCTGGGATATATCACAAAGAAATTCTTAAGCAAGCACATAAAGGGTTATGCATTAAAATATTCCTGTATTATTTATTATGGTGGGGACTTGAAGACAACCTGGCTGGCTATCATATCACTGAGATACTTGATAGCTAAAATATGACAAATGTTATATCATGAAATATATGCGGCAATCAGAAGCAAGATTATATATATACTAGTGGCCGGGTGCATGAAATTTGTGCACGGGGGAGGGGTGTCCCTCAGCCCGGCCTGCACCCTCTCCAATCTTGGATCCCTTGGCAGATAGGGCCTAAACTGGCAGTCAGACATCCCTTTTACAATCCGGGACCACTGGCTCCTAGCCACTCACCTGCCTGCTGGCCTGATTGCCCCCAACAGCCCCTCCCTGTCGGCCTAATCACCCCCAAATGCCCTCCCCTTCTGGCCTGATTGCCCCTAACTGCCTCTGCCTCACCCCCCCCCCCCACCATGGCTTTGCCCGGAAGGTCTCCCGGTCTAATTAGCATATTACCCTTTTATTAGTATAGATACAGCAATATGAATGCATTGTAAAAACATTGCTCAGTGGAAAATATGAAGAAACAAAATGAGATTTAAACACTATACCATTTTCATAAATTAAAAATACATCCATTCAAGATCCATTGGACAGTCTGACAGATCTCAGAGGGGAGGGAGATGCAGGGGGGACAGGAAAAGATTAACCAAAGAACTTAAATACATATAGGCATAACCCAAGGGCACAGACTAAATAGCAGGGTGAAGGCCTGGGGTGGGGCAGGGGCTGGGTGGATGGGGACAAGGGGGGGATGGGGGACATCTGTACTATTGTCAACAATAAAAAATATATATTAAAAAATCCATGCAAAACAAAAGTCTACAGTTTTAAGAACATATACAAACAAAAAGATACATATCAAATAGAACTTAGTTGCCTGTGTGAAGAAGGGAAAGGGAATAAAAGGGAAAAATCAAATAACAAAATTTTAAAGTGGTAATCACCCACCAAAGCTAATAAAGTGCCATTTATTATACGGTGTGATTAACTAAAGGCTCTCAACTCAAAATCAAACCAACCAATCAATAAATAAACACAAAGCTGGAAGGAAAGACAACAAAAATATTGCACAGTTGTCACTGGAATTGGGGATAATGAGAAATGTTTACTTTCTTCTTAATATGTTAGTAGACTCAACATTTTTTACATTGAACACCTCTGACTTTTGAAAATTAAACATATTATCAGAATTTAAGGGGGGGGGGGGGGGGGGAAACGCACCTGGCCGAGTATGTTTCAGTGGCAGAGGGTGGTGTTCAAAAGACAAATCCTGGAAGAAACACAAAAATTTCAAAGCACAGAATGAGAGGAACTAGGCATGAATTTTTTCTTGTTAAAGTACCTTAATTTCTGAAATAAAATTTGTACCATTAATCAAAATAAAGGCAAAAGAAAATTTAACCAAGGTAAAAGCAAGAGCTTAAAAAATTAAAATGTATCCTTACTCTGCATGAAAATTAATATCTTTATCTGGTGATATTTGAAAATATGTAACAATTGGTAGACCATGTATGCCTGACCAATCAGAACAGATATTGGTAGTAAACAATGTTCATATCAGATTGGCATTCCTAAAGTACAGATCACCCACACACCAGCCCTCCAGCTCCAAGACTATGTGCAAACTCAGCACCTGCTCTTTTTCACAATAGATTATTTTTATGTTATAGAAACAGATATAAAGGTGAAGGGTGCCAAAATACTAGTATGATACTCACCAAATTGCCACTTTGACTTAAGGATTAGTTTCAGTTAAAGGCACTTGAAAAACAGCTAAAGGCACTTGAAAAACAGCAGATACAGAAGGGACACTCTGATCTCCACTTTACCACCTGAAAACAGAAAACTCCCATGTGAGAGCTGCCCTCCATATATCAGGAAAGAAACATTCTTATCGCCAAGGTCGGAAAGCTGAGACAGAGAATTCTGCACAAACAGACTTTCTTAAAATAATTCTTATCTTCCTTTAACCTCCCTCTGTATTTTATTTTCCACAATTGCCTCTCCTTGTTCAACCTACTATTAAAGCATTTAGGTTTTGCCACTTCTTTGGGTCTTTATTTCCTTATGAGGGCTCCTATGTCACATAAAACTATTATTAAATAAAATTTGTATGCTTTTCTCCTGTTAATCTGATGTCAGTTAAATTCTCAGGCCCAGCCAAAGACCCTAAGAGAGTAAAGTCTTGCCTCTCCTGTCGCAACCTTCACAGCTGGGTCCAGGATGACTTGAAGGAGAGCCGATGACACAATAAATACACTGTACAAAATATATGCATTTAGAAGGCATTGGGGGGCCAGGTGGAACCTCTTTCGTGAAGAGTAACACCGAGACCCAGTCTGTCTCCTTTTATTCACTTTGAATACACATTTGTCCTTTAGCAATGCATACAGGCAGATCAAAGGTAAAGTGTGGTATACAATGTAAAGATTGTCAGGTCAGAAAATCCACTTGAGCCATTGCAATCACAGCAGGTCTTGCAATCCATTGGCCTTCCAATGTCTCTTTTTGATGTTAACTGCTGTTGGGTTTAGCCTCCAACACTATCCCACAAAGGCAAGTTTCCCAAACCAGAATATCCCAAAGACTGTAAGGCCCAGAAACCACACCAGGTGCCAGCCTACTGGAAAGAAGGAAGAACGAGTTCTTGCTTCTCTTCTCTGACCTCACCACCCACCTGCTGTCATCCAGCGCCCTACTCTTTGGCTCTGAAATTCAGTCCACATATCCCCTTCTCCATCGGACACATTCTTACGCATTCTACAAGATCTGGCTCAAAAAGTCACTTCCTTCATGACATTTTCCCTGATACCATTAGCCAGACTTTTGTTTACTATTCTTTCAACTAATACTTATTGAGCACCTATTAAGTTCCAGACACACATTTTTAGCCCTGTGCTATCAACTGACAGCTATGTCTGGGCCTGACCCACCAGTTGGACTTGGATTAGTCTTTGCTGCACTTCTGGTAAAACAAAGGAAGAAATGAGTCAGCATTTAATCCTCACAGCTGAGTTTGCAGTAGGCCCCTTCATTAACCCAGTTTTACAACTGTGAAAACTGAGGCACGGGAATGTTAGATGACTCACCCAAGATAATACAGCTAGTAAGTAAATAGAGCCAGGAACCAACCATGGTGGCCTTGAACAGCTAGCTGGCAACCACACTAGCTATATTCACTTCTTGGTATGTAAAGGCTGTCACACTTAATCATTTATTTGTAGGTTTGGAGTTTATTTTGTTTTTGAGAAATGTTTTAAAAGAGGGAAATTCCTTTGTGCTTGTTTTCCTTGAAAGGGTATTTCTTCCATATGGAACATTGCCTACTATCTGTATTTAATAGTAAGAGATATTCACGCACTCTTTCAACAGATTAATGCAATGGAAGGATAAACTTTGGAACTAGACAAACTTGAGTTCAGATACTGGCCCTACCCCTTACCAGCTGTTTGACTCTGAGCAAGCAACTTGCCCACTCTGAGCAATTTCTGCATCTGTAAGAGGAAGATAATGATGGTGTCCTGTACAATGGCTGCTATGAGGGTTAAATGAACACATTGCAGGAACTCCTCAAATTTAGATTGCTTTGCAACCTGTACAAAGCTATGTGAATGCATATGATAATGATGTTGGGAGCAGGTGGTACAGAAAAGATAAATGCAAGACCATCAAACCTGCAAAGAAGTAATAACTAAGAATTAGGTAGGGCACAAAACAACAAAGAAGCAAAAGGACATTCATAAAGTATCTTTATGTTAAGAAATCTGACTTTGTTTTTTGTTTGTTTTTAAAGTCTAGTTATTTATTTATTTATTTATTTTTTTAAAAATATATTTTATTGATTTTTTACAGAGAGGAAGAGAGAGGGATAGAGAGTTAGAAACATCGATGAGAGAGAAACATCGATCAGCTGCCTCTTGCACACCTCCTACTGGGGATGTGCCCGCAACCAAGGTACATGCCCTTGGCCGGAATCGAACCCGGGACCCCTCAGTCCGCAGGCAGATGCTCTATCCACTGAGCCAAACCGGTCAGGGCTAGTTATTTATTTTTTAATATGTCTTTATTGATTTTAGAGAGAGGAAGGGAGAGGGGTAGAGAGAAAAACTGATGAGAGAGAAACATGGATTGCTGCCTCTTGCATGCCCCTTACCGGGCATCAAGCCAGCAACCCAGGCATGTATCCTGACAGGGAATGGAACCAGTGACCTCTTGGTTCATAGGTTGATGCTCAACCACTGAGCCACCCCAGCTGGGCCTGATTTTTATTTTTAAGTGCTTGATACATCTGCAAGAAGAAAACATCATAAATCACAAGTACAGCTATCAGAATTGCACAGTAAATACTACAAAATACAGATATGTAAACAAAATAAAATTTCCAGATGTACTAGATAAATTGAAAGTGAGGATCAATTTTATACAGAAGCTTATTTACCAACAATTAATTTTATAAACACCATGATAATGATGGTAGTAATAGCTACTATTCCTTCTGTATGTTTATATCAGGCTTTTTGCACATATCGTATTTAATCCCTACAATAGCCTCATAAAATAGGAATAATCACTCCTTTTCCATTGGCAAAGAAAGAGAAGCTTCAGGAGGTGATATGACTTTCCCAAGATAGTGCAGACCAAAGGAGGTGGGGTAGAAATACAAATCCAAAGTTCATTCAGAAAGGGCAAGCAATTTTGCTTCCCAGATTTTGCCAACCTCATGAACATTTCTCCTTCTAAGCAACACCATTTGCCTCCGAATGTAACTACCTTATCCAGTTACAATTCATCCTTCTGGTCAGCACCGACTTCTTTATTTTTACCAGAAATGTTCTTTCAGCATCAACTTCCTCCATCTGCCTGTCATTTCCTGGTTCTTCAGCAAAATACTCTTCATTTCCCTCTTCTTCAATTCCCCAGATGTCATCTTCCCTTTCCTTCTCCTTTCCTTTTTCTTCTCAGCTTCTTCCCGTTTTCTTTTTTTCCATTTCTTCAAACAGTTCTCTCCATTGCTTCTCTATATCCTATTTAGACTGTGGAATTTCAAAATAATTTACAGATGGTATAAACAAAGTTAACCCACTTTAGAAATGTCTGACATCTTCCCACACTCTTAAAGATATCTGGGATGATGTTTATTTACATACAAATTTTCAGTATGTGTGGGGAGGAAAGAAGTGTGTGTGTGTGTGTGTGTGTGTGTGTGTGTGTGTAATTTGTTCAAAAATAAAATTGGTTCAGATTCAACAAACATTTACTGAATGCTTATAGCATTGCTAAACTCAGTGCATAACAAGCTATACACATTATTTCTATTCTTCACAGCAATGTATGAAGTGTTACTAGTCTCACTTTCTAGAAGAGGAATCTGAGGTCCAGACTCATTAGATAATTTGCCTAAGCTATATAGCTAGTGAGTAGCAGAACTAGAATTAGAAACCAGGGTTGAGTTCTGGCTCTGAGTCTGGCTCCAAGTCTGGCTCCCTTTTTGCTATATGACAGTAACACAATCTTGAAGGAACTCTTTGAATTTGCTTTTGAACTGTGACCAATAAAACACTGCATTAAGCCCTAGCTAGTCTGGCTCAGTGGATAGAGTATTGGCCTGAGGACTGAAAGGTCCAGAGTTCAATTCTGGTCAAGGGCACATGCCCAGGTTGCTGGCTCAATCCCCAGTAGGAGGTGTGCAGGAGGCAGCTGATCAATGATTCTCTCATCACTGATCTTTCTATCTCTCTCTCCCTCTCCATTCCTCTCTGAAATCAATAAAAAAAATTTAACAAACCAAAAACAAAAACCACTGCATTAAGCCAGAAATGGGACTCCTTCTGACTGCTCTAATGTGTTCATCCAGGCCCTAGAATTTGATCCCTAGAACAATCTTCATAGATTTTTCTATTCAGAAGGGCCTTAAAGAAAGGACACACAGTACAAATTCCTTTAGGGCTTTAATCCTCACTTGGATCATCTGGGTCAAGAGGTCTTTTACCCAGTCTTGGGGGACAAAGCTAGATTGAGAACCTATATGCCCAATAGGCTGGAGCCTGCTAGAATCCTGCTGGGAGCGAAAGGTTGACATCTTGTTGTGTTTCCCACATTATTAGGGGGCAAATCTCTCTTTCAATCAGGCCTTCGTTTTCTTCTGCCTGGAAAGCACTGATTACTATTAATGTCTCGATTTCTTCACTTCCCTCTCACTGCTCTACTCATGGATCTGTTTATACTCTCCATTCTTTACCCAAACTGGTCTAGTCGAAGGTAAACAACTCCACCAATTCCTCAACTCCACCTGGAGCTACACAGTCCACTGCACCTATCTCCTTTTTTTCCTTTCCAAACTATAAGATAAATTTTATTTAGAAAGTTCCAGAGATAGAAGAAATGAGCTCAGGAAACAAATTACAGAGGCAAAAGAAGGGCCCTTGGAGTTGAGGAGAGAAAGGCTAAAGGTAACATGCCTGGGGTTGTGGGGAGAGGAGGGAGGATGGGAAAGGCACAGGAGTACTTCCCAAAGGGAGAGCACCAGAACTATCTCCTTTACATTAGACCTCAACCGACTCATGTCCTTACTTCCCTCCTTTCTTTACTTTTGTGCAATTAATCTCTTGCAAGCATCCTCAATTTCCTTGCTCTTCCCTCCCTTAAGTGGGCAAACCCTTGATTCCAGTTAAATCCAACTCTCCATCCCTGCATCTAAGCAGAGAAAGCGGCCAGGGAAAACAATAAAATCAAACTGATTGTTCTCATTTTGAATTCATTATGACTAAACTGAAGTGAGCCCTTAAGTGCTAGTTGGTGGGCCTACTGTATTTCTGTGGTCGATTTGCTCTCCTCCCTAAATAACTATTTCTCACCTTTTTCTTCTCCTCAAACCTCCAAAACATCTTTCTCAATCTCATGCTAAGTTACTGGCCTTACTTCCTATTTCACAATCATCAGAAACTTTCCACTTACTCAGTGGCAGCCATGGAGGTATGCCACTTGGATTTTTCTTAAAGAAGAACTTGTCAGTTGGTTGTGAGGAATGGAGTGAGCTGACAGCCTGTAGCTGCAGCACCTGAGGATCCACTGAAGCATTTGAACCCAGGGCATGATTTTCCAAAGCGCCCCCAGCCAGTGACGGAGTATGGCTGCCTGGCCATTCCCAAAATGGTACTCTTCTGTGGTCAGTCTTCCCACTGGAGCCCTGTGAGCTGGTGAGACTTTCTCAGAGCTGCATTGCACTTGGCAGCAATCCCTACCCAATCCTCCATCTTTCACAGAGGTCAGACTTTTCTGCCTGTTCCTTTATCCTCTGCCCTTCATCTTTCCCAGGCATTATGCCCAATAAGTCTCCTTATTTCTAACTCCATCGTGGTGTCTGCTTCCCAGAGAAGCCAACTGACACATACTCCCACCACCACATATACCCACCTATTTGTATCTATTCTCATATAGTCATTCTTACTTTTAAAAATTGATTTTAAAGAGGGAGGAAAGGAAAAAGAGCAACAGAGAAACATCAATGTAAAAGAGATACATTGATCAGTTGCCTTCCATAAGGGCCCTGACAGGTGATGTAACCCACAATGTTGGTATGTGCCCTGACTGGGAATCAAACCCATGACCCTCTGGGTGCACAGGTTGACATTCCAACCAACTGAGTAACACTGGCCAGGAATATAGTCATTTTTCACTCCTGTGATTATGAATAAAATGCCTGTATTCCTATGGAAAGTTAAACCATCTTCTTTGGCAATAGATCTCACCTACTCTCCTATTCTCAAGAACATTGGTCCAGAAATTCTTCTGTTTCTCTCCTATATTGTTTCTCTCTTTGTATTTATTTCTTTTAATATATTTTTATTGATTTCAGAGAGGAAGAGAGAGGGAGAGAGAGATAGAAACATTAATGATGAGAGAATCATTGATTGGCAGCCTCCTGCATACCCCACATTGGGGATCGAGCCCGCCGCCCAGGCATGTGCCCTGACTGGGAATTGAATCTTGGTCTCCTGGTTTACAGGTTGACGCTCAACCACTGAGCCACGCCAGCCGGGCATTGGAACAACAGTTTCTTGAACAAGCAAGTTATGCTCCTACTTCCCCAGGCCTTTGTTTGCATTTCAAATGAGGAGTCAGAATTAGTTTGGTGCCTGTGCTTCAGTGACTTTGCATTTGCTGTTCTCACTACCCAGCAGGCTTTTCTTCTCCAGGGATCTGCATGGCTTGCTCCTTACTTCAAGTCTCTTAAATGTTACTCAATGAAGTCTGCCCTGACCACCTCTATATTCTAGTAAAAGAACAAAACCCTTGTTATCAGAGTCCATTCTATTGCTTTGTTGTTCTTCATCATTTATCTCACCATCTCACTAATATGCATTTACTTCTTTATATGTTTTTTGTTAGTCTCCCTTAACTGAAGGTAAGCCCCATGAAGGCAGAAACGTCTCTGTTTTATTTCACTGATATATCCCCAGCAACAACGGAAGTGCTGTGAACAGGTAACTCAACAAGTATTTTTCAAGTGAATGTATGGTTTAATAATAATAGATACCACATGTTGAGCACTTACTATATGTCAGGAACTTATAAGATAGTTGCTACCATCGTTCCCAATTTAAAGATGAGGAAACCAAAGGCCAGAGAGGTTAAACAATTTTCCAGTGTCATACAGCTAGCAAGTGATGGAGCCTGGATTTGAACCTAAGCAATCTAGCTCTAAAACTCATTCTCTTAACTAGTGTATAATATTGCCTCAAGAAAACAGTATCAGATGATAACCCCAAAGTAAAAGCAAAACAAAACCAGGCTAAAAAGTGTACAAAAGTCTAATACATTTTTCCATGGTGACTACTTCAAGGCTTCTTTGGAAGTATTAAGTATCAAAGTTCTCTCACAAATTTGTTTGGTGCCTGTGCTTAATTGGCACTCTAAGCATGAGCTTAGTCTGCCTATTGTGTAATCCAGCACTGGCCACAAACTTGCTTGAGTGGACCTTCCTGCAGAACCAGGAAGTCTAGATGGAGGTGTCACCATCATGAAACCACTGTCCCAAATATCACTCCACCCCCAAAAAATAGTTCTAGGAGAGCAGGGATGCTGGTAAGTAGCACAAGCACCTTCCTTCTTTCTCTGAGTCACCCATCAGAAATGGGTTCAGTGGCTCCCTTCTAGACCACCACACTGCGAGCAGGAGAGTGAATGCTAACACAAGTTAAAGGCTGTGTGTGACCTTGGGGCGTTTAGATACGCTCTCTGAATCTCAGTTCCTACCTGTGAAAAATGGGAATAACATCTGTCTTGCTGGGTGGTTTTAAGGGCTAAGTGGGATAACTTTGGAAAGTACTCGCAGAGTTAAATACAAAGCTGTAGATGTCCAATGAATGTGGGTTCGTTCCCCCACCCTCAGGGCCATGTGACCAGCAAATAAGGCAATGACTGTGAGGCTGATTTTTTTCAAATGCAAATCCTAGCGTACAAATGAGGAGTCAGATATCTGGAATTCAGGGTGGGGGATATCTTACTTTTCTTATTCCCCAGGCCTTATTTCCAACCTCTTCAGCAAACTCTTCAGCATTTGTAAAAAGGAAATTATCAAAGATGCTGCCTGATTTCACCTGTTGAAATGAAAACAATGGGATTATTAGAACTAGGTCACCGGGTTTAAAAAATCACCTGAGGCCTTGCTAAAGGCAGATTCCCAGGCCATGGAAGCTTTTACTCAGTTCCTTTTATTTATTTATTTTAATTGTTTATTGTTTAAAGTATTACATATAGTGTTACATATGTCTCCTTTTCCCCCCATTGACCTCTCCCCAGCCACCCCCACCCTCACCCCCACACATGCCCTCACCCCCCCTAGTGTCTGTGTCCATTGATTATGCTTATATGCATGCATACAAATCCTTTGGTTGATCTCTTAACCACCCCCCTTCCCTGCCTTCCCTCTGAAGTTTGACGAGTCTGTTCAATGCTTCTCTGTCTCTGGATCTATTTTTGTTCATCAGTTTATGTTGTTTATTATTTTCCACAAATGAGTGAGATCGTGTGATATTTATCTTTCTCTGACTGGCTTATTTTACTTAGCATAATGCTCTCCATGTCCATCCATGCTGTTGTGAATGGTAAGAGTTCTTTCTTTTTTACAGCAGCGTAGTATTCCATTGTGTAGCTGTACCAGAGTTTTTAATCAACTCATCTGCTGATGAGCACTTAGGCTGTTTCCAAATTTTAGCTATTATAAATTGTGCTGCTATGAACATAGTGGGGCATATATCCTTTCTGATTGGTGTTTCAGGTTTCTTAGGATCACTGGGTCAAATGGGAGTTCCATTTTTAACTTTTTGAGGAAACTCCATACTGTCTTCCACAGTGGCTGCACCAGTCTGCATTCCCACCAGCAGTGCACGAGGGTTCCTTTTTCTCCACATCCTCTCCAGCACTGTCGTTCGTCAATTTGTTGATGATGGCCATTCTCACAGGTGTGAGATGGTTTTTTACTCAATTCTTAAAGTGAAGTGAGGAAATACAAAGGTGATTAATAACATATAGGATTCAGATGCTGTACTACCTTTGCTGATCCACTCTAGAAAGACGTTAATTTACTGTTTCCTGAGGGTCTGTGCTCCCCAAGCCTCTGACCACTTTTCAGAGGGTTGGGAAAAATCTTTCATCACCCTGTCAGGCTCCAAATTGCTACCCAGTGGCTCTTGTCTCAGCTCAGATCGACAGCACCTACTTCTGATGCCACTTATAAATGCCCTTTTTAAGGTTCTCTCCTAATATAATCATAAAAACTAAAAGAACACAGGGAAAAGAAAAGGAGTGCTAGCAGAATTTAGATTCTCTACCACATTTTGCTATTTTCTTTAAATAACATATTTCGTATTTGCAATAAAAGGAAAAGGTGAGCCCTAACCCGTTTGGCTCAGTGGATAGAGCGTCGGCCTGCGGACTGAAGAGTCCCAGGTTCGATTCTGGTCAAGGGCATGTACCTTGGTTGCGGGCACATCCCCAGTAGGAGGTGTGCAGGAGGCAGCTGATTGATGTTTCTCTCTCATCGATGTTTCTAACTCCCTATCCCTCTCCCTTCCCCTCTGTAAAAAATCAATAAAATATATATTTTTTAAAAAAGGAAAAGGTGAATTCACATATATGATTTAATGATAAAGGAACAGAATAGAAAGAGCACAAGTCATGGAGTCATACAGACCAGCTCAACCACATACCAGCTGTGTGACTTTGGGCAAGTTACTCAACTCCTCTGAGCCTATTCTGTCATAAGAAAAGTATTGAAAAAATAATAACCCCCTTGCAGTATTGTCATGTGAGTTAGAAATAATATATGTAAAGCACGGTGTCTGACAGATAGTCAATAAATGGTAATAGCTATTATAAATTTTCAGTATCTGGATATGTTTCAAAAGGAGCAAAAGGAAGGTCATTGTGTTTGTGTTTTTTTGGTGTGTTTTTTGTTTTTGTTTTTGTTAGCATTATGTTACGTAAATCAGTAAGTTACTAGTAATTGTGTGGGAGCACGCATGTGATCAAGAGATAGTTTGCAGCATGAGTTATATATGTCCCTTCTCCAGGGTTTGAAAAGTTTTGTTTTGTTTTTAATTAAGAAAGACTTTTTTTTGGCTTACATCATCCCACCAACCCTGCCTCCAACAGAAAAATAAATGACAAAATAGCCACTTTGAATAGACATTGTTATTTTGCTCTGACCCATTAAAAAAAAATGGTTTCAATAATCCTTTGTTCAACTTTATGATATTTTTTTTTTTTATCTCTGGGATGTCTTTTCTTTTTTGAGTTATCAGCAGTCTTGGTTAGAGAACTGCTCGTTTGTTGGCTCTTCCATTTTCCCTGCTCCCACGAGAAATATTCCTAATCTCCCCTGTTCTCTTCAGTGTCCCCTTCCCTCCCTTCCCCTTACACAAAACTCATGGCTCTGCCTCCAACTGAGAATCAGGACTTGAGGGTCAGTCCTGCTTCCTAAAACTTGTAGGGGAGTGACCACTCTGTGCCTTCATGTTTTCATTTGGAAAATGGAAGAAAATACACCCTCCCTTCTTTCTTATACAGTTCTTAGAGGAAAAGAACATGTGAGAAAGAGCTTTGTTAAGACTGTAAAGCCTAAAATGTTCATTCACTGAAAGGTATCTGGTATCCTGTGCTATCCCACTTGGATCATAAAATGGAAAAGGCATAGGTTTGGGCACTTATTGCCTATGGGGTCTTCATAAGTCAAGTCACCTTTTTGAGCCTTTGGTTTCCTCGTCAATCAATGGAGATTGCAAGTCCTACCCTCCCAGCCTCACAGGGCTGTGACACAGACCATATGACTTAAGGGATGTCAACAAGCTTTGCATTATGACTAGGCTCTACTCATTGCATTTTATGTCACTAATCCTTCAAAACACAGGAGTCCCAAAGATAGGAGAAGGAATTTTCTGTGCTTGCTCCCATCTTTTCCCAGTCTCTGACTTCTAAGGAAAAAAAAAAGGCAATGATGCCAGATCAGAGCACAGGAAGGGTCAGGGTAGGCGAGAAAGTTAATCAGCTCAAGAGGCCAGGACAGACCATGCGGGCAACTGGGCTTACAGAGTATTTGAAGGCTGGAAACCCAGGTTGGGACAGGGCAGCTAAGGAAATTCCCACCCATTTCCATACAGAAAGTCACTAGGCCTTTCCAACAAGGTGCAGGGGCCCTGTGGTAAATTGGATGTGCCATGTTGACTGAGTGGATAGAGTAGAGTAGGACCTGTGACTGCCAGACCCAATTAGAACTTAGAAGAAAAGGATACCTGCAAGGATGATGTCACCCCTGTGCAGAACTGTAGCACCAAGTGGGGGGGGGAGGGCGGGAAGCGGGGGGACGAGGGGAGTGTTTAAATGTAGTGTTTCAGGCTCATCCCAGATCTGGGTCAGAATTCACATTTTAATAAAATCCCTGAGTGATTGGTATGTACTTTGAGAAACTTTCCTTCTTCATGATGTAAATTCTCAAATAGAAAGGTATGCCTGTTTGGAGAGTTTGGTAGAACTCAGAACAATTAATGCCAAATAAGTTTAAAATTGTGTAGAATGAACAAAGAAACAGTTTAAAATGTATACCTTAATGTTTGCAGTGAAAAAAAAAAACACACACAAAAAAACAAACATAACCCCAATGCATCTTATCTTAAGGAAACAATCAGATTAGGCATATTAATATGACCGCATATTTTTACAAGATGTAGAAAGTTCCTATTATTTATTAAGAAGGGATAACTGAAATGGAAACTTATGCAAAATGTACCCACCGTCTTCAGATAAAACGGAAAGGAAGGGATATAATGTGTCCCTTTCTCCCTTCCTTCCTTCCTTCTCTCCTGAATCCTACTGTGCACGTGGTAATTTATGTACACCATCTCCTTGCACTCATACCAGCTGTGTGACTTTGAACAAAGTCAGCCAAGAAACAAAGAAAGTAGAAATAAAGTGGAAAATGAATAAACCAAGAACGCTTCAAATAGGGGGTGTCTGTCCAAGAGACCCTCGGTAGTCTTGAACTATAGAAAGCACTGGTCAGAGACAGAAATTTGCCTGACCACAGGACCTTCCAGGATATACCCAAGAACAAGTGGCTGCAGTTTCTAGAGGCTCTATCACATAGTGGGTGTGGCCAATGAAGCAAGGACTGGCAGACCTTTGTTTGAATCCTGTCTCTACCGTGCACTAGCTGTGTGCTCTTAGGAACGTCACTTGACATTTCTGAGTCTCAATTCTCTCAAATGTAAAATGGGGTGATAATAAGGAATAACAATACTTACTGTACAGAATTGAGAGAATTAAAGGACTTGTATTTCTCTGATTGATTTATATCACTTAGCACAATACTCTCTAGGTCCATCCATGCTAACCCAAATGGAAAGATTTCATTCCTTCCAATTCCCATTTTTAAGCCCAGCATCTTCCAACTGCTTCATCCTTTCCAAAATCTAGCAGTGGGAACTAAGCCATGCCAATCATCGTTCTAAGGGAGGACCTTATATGTCTTCCTAGACTTTTGGATCAACTGCTCCTGTGTGCACTCCTGCAATTTACACTACTTTTCTAGGTCTATTTTTTAGTTTGTAAAATGGAGACAATTCTATTTAATTTACAGGGGTTTTGTAAGGATTAAATGAGATAGCATTTATTAAAATGCTTCTTCTTCCCTCTTGGCTGAGGACTAGCCCCACACTCACCCTGCACTTGTTGGTCTTGTTGATCTCATGGTATTTCCCTTGGTAATGGAAAGATGACCTATACTTTGTTGTTGCCAAAGCCACAAATGTCAGGGCCTGGAAAATGAACCACAGTGCATGATTTTACATCAATTTTAGGCAGTTTGACTGGTCTGAGGCCAACACAGACATAGGCTGTGTATTAATTAGGGTCATAGTAGGAAATAGCAAATTTAGGATTATTTGAAGATAATGTAATCAAGAACTATTTACAAAGGTGGGGGCAGGACACTGAGAAAACTTAAGGAATAGTGCTGTGCTCTAGGCTAGAAACAGTAGGACTATTCCTAAACCTAAGCCTGAAGGGACAGGGAAGGGGTTGCTACCAGAGCCCAGAAGAAAGAGTCCTGTAGAGAAGGCAGCCAAAAGAGGAGCTGTGGCTATCAGTTGTGACACAACTCTCTTCCCTCCCTCTGACCTCCTGCCAGGGCTCCCATTGTCCAACCCAACTGGAAGCCCCTTCTGTGCCAGGGACTTTGTCTTTTAATTTCTCACAAGTAGGTGTTACTATATCCACTTTTAGCTGAGAAAACTGGTGCCATGCATTATTACAATATTATTGACTTAAGCACCTTGCCCAAAGTCAAACAACTAATAAGTAGCATTGCTGAGGTTAAAACTCAAGTTTACCTAGAAATAGCCTGAGGCTCTTTCTGCTTTGTGAAAATTTTGGGAACTGTTGCTCAGTGGCTTTGAGCCTAGAGAACTTAACTTCACAAAGGTCCAAGAATAGGTTTTGTGTGTGTGTGTGTCCAATTTGTTTCTTTTTAATTTCTTTAAATGGAATTTATTGGGGATACATTAGTTAATAAAATTATATAGGTTTAAGGTGTGAAATTCTATAATACATCATCTGTATATTGTATTATACAGTTCACCACCCCAAGTCATGTCCTCTTTCCAAGAATAGGTTTAACCTAGTTTTTCTTTCTTTCTTTTTTAAACAGCAAATATGACATTTATTTATTATTATTATTTTAAAGAACAGTTGTTTTTAAAAATATTTTATTGATTTCAAAGAGGAAGGGAGAGGAAGAGAGAGAAACATCAATGATGTAAGAGAATCATTTATTGGCTGCCTCCTGCAGGTTCTCCACTGGGGATAAAGCCCACAACACAGGCATGTGCCCTGACCAGAATCCAACCATGATCTCCTGGTTCATAGGCTGATGCTCAACCACTGAGCCACACCAGCTGGGCAAGAACAGTTTATTGATTTTTAGAGAGAGAGAAAGGGAAAAGAGAGAAACATTGATGTGAGAGCATAACATTGATCAGCACACCCCCTACTAGGGATTGAGCCCACAACCCGGCATGTGCCCTCACCAGAATTGAATCGGCAATCCCTTGGCACATGGGACGATGCTCAACCAACTGAGCCACACCAGCCAGGGCCTGCACACACACACACACACACACACACACACACACACACACGAATGTGTCCTAGCCACACTGGTCTCACTGCTTTTCTGCTTGCCTTTGAATTTCATGCCTCTGAGCTTTTTCACACATTGTTTCCTCATTACATTTCCTTCATCTCCTTCTCTGCTTATTAAAATCTAACTCATTCTTCAAAGAACAATTAATGCCTCCTCCCCAAAGCCTCCAGTTGAACTGAGTCATGCCATCTTTTGTGATCTCATAGCGACTCACCACCTTTTTCAAAGTATGTCTTTCATTCCGCCTTCTGAAAAATTAGTCACATGCCCATGTCCCCATCAAACAGAAGGTGAAAGGGTGGAGTAGAAAAAGCACAGGCTTTAAAGCCAGACAGACTGGATTCAAATCCTGGCTTCCCACTACTCATCTTGGGCAAATCTCTTGCCTCTATTTCAGCCCAAACTTGTTGGGTTGTCTGAACATTGAATAAATAATATTCACATGGAAGAAAAGAAAATCACTTTTAAAAAATGCTTTCCAATTTCCCTACTACAATGACTATATATATATATATATATATATATATATATATATATTCCTTGTTAGATGTGTGGATTCTGAAGAAAAGAGAGATGAGTGAAGGCACATGTTTTAGACACCCAGTGCTATATTGTTCTATATATGAAATAGAAAGATAAGAAAGAAAGAATTGGGGGAAAGGAGATGCAGGCAGAAAAAGGGTAAAGTGCCTGAAGAGAAGGATTTGGGCAAGAGCTTGAAGGGAGATATCTGAAGCTTCAGGAGAAAAGAAAGAAATGTTTAGAGAGATTTTTAAGGAAATTTTGCTGTATGACATGTAGTGTAACCCTTTCTTCCAACTTTGTACAAAAATACTCAGTAAAATCCACATTTCTCATCAGTGCTTTGGGAGTTGGATTAGTTGTTGTTGTTTGTTGGTTTTTCAATGGCTATCACATGAAAACTGGATTCAAGCTTGGAGCTAAGTAAGAGCTGGATTGCCCCCACGGAGGCCTAGTGACATGTTGAGGTTACAGATGCAACGCTCTGGACGCATTCCACGTGTTTGGTAAAGGTGATCCCTGACCTCCTGCGCCTTTTTCTCACTTCAGAGCACAAAGGCTCGTTGTAATAGTTACATTTGAAAGTGTCTACACAGCTTATGACCCTTTTCTCCTTTTCTGAAACCTGTATCCTTGTTAATATCATGTGACTCTCCACCTCTTTGGACTATTTATGTTAACATTCAGGTTTAGAGTTGCTTTTTTCCGTTCTTTGAAGAGTCCTCCAACATAGAGGGGTGGAGCTATCACCTCAGAAATTTCCTATTTCGGGTCAACCTGAGCCCTTTTGACATCTGCAGCGGCTCTCATTAAGACCCCTGGGCTGACAGGGACTGCTGCTGTCAGAGGACTTACCAAACATGATGCACTACTCGGATTCCGAATGCATACCCTCGGTTCAGGGTGTCAGGACAGAGTTTCACGTACCTGCCACCGCAATCAATGCCTTGCTTGAGTTTTACTGAAAACTGAACCACCAAGGTCTTGTTCTCATTGTTGAACAGTTGAAACCTGGTTGAGAGGGCATCATACTTGGCTGGTTGGGAGACCTGGTAGCAGAGAGCACAGAATCGTGAGGCTTATATACCCAAGGAGCAGCCCGAGAGACCTAACACTTGGCCTCACCAACTTCTGGAACTTTCTTACACACCTACTGCGTGCCAGATGCTGAGCTGGATAGTTTACACTCATTACCTTTTCCAAGCTTCAGAGCAACCCTGCAAATTGGGTATTATCTCCACTTTACAAATCAGGAGTCTGAGTCATGGGGAGGTCAGGCCACTTGGCTAATAAGGACCTGCGATGGGACTTAAGCCATCATTGACTGATTCTTTCTCCTATACCACACCGCCCCTAATTTTCAAGAACTACTTGAATATGGTTTTGCAGCTTCACAAAGCAAGCCCCTGTTTCTTCTGAGGCCCCGTGAGTGGCCAGAATCAGGCTCTGCCATGCCCAACTGCTGTGGCAGAAAGAAGCTAAGCACTGCCTCTTGGGATAAATAATAACCATTGCTAACATTCATTCAACACTTCCTCTTCTCATTCATATGTATTCCTATTCTTACTCTTCATAATAACCTGTGGGGTGGGCTCTATAATATCTGCACTTTATCATGAAGTCATTGACATTGTTTCACTTGCCCAGGATCTCAAAACCAGTCTATTTCATTCCGGAGCCCTCACGCTAAGACTTTGCCTTTTCCTCCAGAGAATATCAGAGCTGTAAGGGATCTCAGGGCCTTTCTAATCTAACCACATTACTTTGAAGATGAGGAAACCAAGCCCCACACAGGGAAAGTTACTTAGCCAAGATCATACAACCACAAATGACGGACATGTAAGCCAAGTCTCCTGACTTCCAGGCCAGTGGTCTTTCCATTATTCCCACTGCTGTCCAGCTAACTGGGTATGACTCTTTCACTTTAATTCTCTGAGCCTCAGTTTCCTCATCAGCAAAATGTGGATAATTATTTTTACCTCATAGGTTTCCCATGAAAATCAATGGGTAAGAGACGTGAGAAGCACTTTGTAAACTGTCAACATAAAATGCAAGGGGCTGTCATCTTCTCGCTCTGTGAGGGTCCTTCCTTCATGAAGCTCTCCGTACTTCCCTGGGTCACACTAGCTTACAACCAGGTTTATGCTAGTCTCTTTGAATAAGTTTTAAGCTCCTGCAGACAGGAGCGTCACTATATTCCCAGTATCTAAGACAAGGCCAGGCAGAGAAGAAATGCTCTGTGTTGAATTGCACAGAAGGATCACAAGTCCTGACTCAGATGTCTCTTGAGCATTTATTGCACATCAGACCCTGGCTAAGCACTTTCATGTCTGATGTTGCATTAGGAGCTCTCTGCATTTTAAAGAATGTGCTTACTTCCCCCAAAGATCTCTGATGAGGCTAGAGCAGCCAGAGAAGACTTCTCTGGAGGAAGGAGTGGGCACAAGGGAAAGAGCACTGAGCACGTAGGCAGAAGACCAAGCTTTGAATATCGGCTCTACCAAATCTTGCTATGTAGCCCAATGTTCCTACTCCCTCTGAGCCTCATTTGTTCCCAAGAGACCTTCTAGACAACCAGGGGGAACCTAAAGAAACTAAGTGGGGTGAGATGTGAGGACCAACAGCCAAGAAATCAAACCGAGGAGCTGGGTGCCTGTGCAGACAGCCTTCATATCCGCTAAGAAGCAGGCGTCTCATGGGTCTCTTAATCTCCAATTCTCTCTCCTCTGGAAACAATTTTCCAGAGTGGATTTAAATGAGATTTGAAATGCTTAAGCTAGTTCGTAATTCTCCCCTTTAATAAACATGAAAATGAGACTCATAACAGTAGCCAGGAGAGAGAAGATGGGAAATCACTCCAGAGGATGATCAATGAATTCTATTTATAGGACAAAAGTTTTCTCAGACAAAAAAACAAATAGACAAAAACAAAACAAAACACCAAAAACCTTGTCTGCAGACCTTGCCCTCAGAGATCCCCCTCCCCCCTTAATATCATTTGACTCTTACAGCAGCCTGGTCCAATGAGCATGGCAGGTGATGATTACTATTGCCATCAAGGCTCAGAGAAGTGAAAAGATTTGTCCAAATGATGCAGCAAGGCATGGGAGTTAGCCCTAGCTCTGTCTGCTCCACTCTCAGTTGTACCAAGCTGCTCCAGGGGAGAGCAGCATTTAGAGGTTACACAGTGTTTTTTCCTGTCTCAAGCGCAGGGTTATATAAAAAATTCTAGGGTTGGGGAAAGTAATATAGTCCGGCGGTAAGGAACATAGTCCTGGGTCAGACCTATCATCAGATCTCAACTCTGCTTCTTGCCAGTTGTGTATATATCTTTGGGCAAATTACCTCACCTCTCTGAGGCATCTCTGCAAAACTGAGAGCATAATGGTAACCAACTCATGAAGTTGTTAGAAAGATTCATGGGCATAATGCATCTAAGGGCTTAGTTTTAAATACCTGTGTCAGTAAGTGGGCATTATTGTTTTTGAGGAGTTCCTTCTTCATTTACTACTTTTTTTTAAATAATAAAAAAAAGAGAGATGGCCTGGTCTGCATGGCTCAGTGGCTGAGTGTCAACCTATGAACCAGGAGGTCAGGGTTCAATTCCCAGTCAGGGTACATGCCCAGATTTCAGGCTCGATCCCAACGTGGGGTGTGCAGGAGAGAGCTGGTCAATGATTCTCTCTCATCATTGATGTTTCTATCTCTCTCTCCCTCTCCCTTCCTTTCTGAAGTCAATAAAAATATATTTTAAAAAAGAGAGAGAGAGATGATTTGGTAATCATGTAATCATGGATAAAAACAATTATATAAAAGTCAGAATTTTTCCAGTCGATTAGTACATTCCTGAATTCCAGTATTTACCTTTATTTTTTTCTTTGTCTACATAAAATTTTCCTGAAGTGAGCTGAAATCTACCATAATCTGGCCTATGTTTAGACTCCACCCATCATTTTTTCCATCCATCTATGGGATTAAGAAGAAAAAAAAGCAATATATAGAAATTATCTTAGAGATAACAAGATGCAGCTAAGGCTGAGTATGACTTATGGGAACAGTAAGGGAATATAAGGGGATATTCCTGAAATACCCCTCTCTATCTGATGCCTGAATCCCACCATCTGTGTACTGGCATGTGGTGTGGCTCAACTATTTGGTAGTTGAGCCACTAATACATTAATGCTCCACCCTACCCTCCTCTATGAGAGTTAAGTCCTGAAAACCACCATGGGAATGTATAGTTGAAAGTAGATGGAAAAAATGTGGCTAGGGGGACTGAGCCCTTATACATATTTATGTTTAGAAAAATAAAATCAGCTCACCAAGAGATTAGCAATACCATTTCATATTTCTTGAATTAGTAATGCTTATATTGAACAATCAATTTCCATTTATCCCTTTTTATTGCTTAAACTTTTTAGACTCTCCCTTGCAGTTACAAGGAGATGCTGATAAATTTGTTTTGCTCTGGCAAAGATGGCATGTAGACAAAGAGGCATTCTTTGTTGGGATCTGGCACTCCATCCAAACATTCAGTGCCTTTCTGATTTTATGCCTCAGAATTGCTGACTCCAACTTCCTGGGCCCACTATGGTCCCAGAGTTTCAAGGCCATTTGGCAGCTTGAGATGGAAGAGGCCTTGCGGGTAGCCTTTATTTCATCTCCTCCCTGCCGCTGAAGGGCTATTTTTCCTCTACCCAATATCAAGGGCTATTTCCTTAACTTTGTCCATGAAAACCCCACATTAACACACATTTAATTAAACCACCCTGAGCTGGCTCTGTCATCTCCTGCTACTCAAGTCTGATGAGTCAGCTATCTTCCCTCGAGCCCCAGGGGGTGAGCTTAATGTCTATGGTCTTCCTGTCTCTCCCAAGATCTGTGTTAGGCCAAGAAGTCTCAATGACCACTTCACCTACCACTCCTGAGTGTCCCAGGAGGTTCTTTCTGCCTAAAGTTGCTGTGGTTTGAATGCACTCTTAATCCCTACACTACATGGCTTCCCATTAGGTCACATGTGTGAAAAGCCCTTTATGACCTAAAGAGTGTACAGCAAATGTAAGTCATAGTACTTTGCAGTTGGTACTTCATAGTTTGCAAGTGATAAAGTGATTTGTGTATAACTTGAGAAATGCCTGTCTTCCTCACCCCACCACTGTGTTCTGATATCTAGCACAAAATAAATCACCAAAATATTTGTTAAAAGGCTGACTGGTTGCACGATCATGCCTTTTGCCTACACCGTCAGATTCTCAGCCTTACAAATGGATTGATTCCTTTATTAATCCATTTGAAAAATGTTAATTGAGCCTAACAACCATGTAGAAATGGTTGTACAACTTTGACCTTGAACTTTATAGGAGAGATCAGAACTCAGAACTTTTTTAAAATATATTTTTTTATTGATTTCTGAGAGGAAGAGAGAGGGAGAGAAAGATAGAAACATCAGTGATGAGAGAGAATTATTGATCAGCTGCCTCCTGCACGCCCCACTTGGGGGATAGAGCTCACAACCTGGGCATGTGTCCCAACCAGGAATCGAACCGTGACCTCTTGGTTCACAGGTTGATGCTCGACCACCTCAGGGTATCAGAACTTATAGCTAATTGTTTTGCTGGGTGAACAGTATTGATAAAAATCAAACCTGACACAATTTAAGATGTCTCAAAATAAGGAGAGCCCTAGCCTGTTTGGTCAGTGGATAGAGTGTTGGCCTGCAGACTGAAGGGTCCCAGGTTCGATTCCAGTCACTGGCACATGCCCAGGTTGCGGGCTCGATCCCCAGTGGGAGGCGTGCAGGAGGCAGCCAATCAATGATTCCCTCTCATCATGGATGTTTTTATTTCTCTCTCCCTCTCCCTTCCTCTCTAAAATCAATAAAAATATATTAAAAGAAAATAAGGAGACTTGCTTGTCAGAATAATGTCACATGGTTAATAAAGTCCCACTTTAATACTTTTCCTCTTAACATCATAAAAGGTTCAAGCCAGAATGACCTTTAGTGGTCATTTAATCTGGCCTCCTCATATTATGGGCAGGGAAACTGAAGCCCAGAGAAGGACATAACTTGCTCTTGGACACATAGTTGTCAGCAGAGCTGAGACTAGAACCCAGTTCTTCTGCACCCTGGCTCTGGGCTCATTATTCCTTCACTTAACAAATATTTCTTGAGCATTCACTCTGTGCCAGGCACCAGGCACAGAATCATGAATCTGACAAGGTCCCTTCAAAGAGCTTAGAGTCTAGGGAAGACATACACAAGTAAACAATTATAATACAGGCAAGGGGAGCTGTAGAAGAAAGCACAGGGCAGTGAAATTCAGAAAAGCAGTGACTACCCTCCCCCGCATCCAAGTCAGAGTGGACGTCAGAGAAGGCATGCCTGAAGAGTAAGAATTAAAAAGGAAGAAAAGTGGGGATATTTCAAATAGAATGACTGAACATGCAAAGGTCCAGAGGCAAGAAATAACCTGATATTCCAAGGGAAATGCAAGAAGTACTATATGGATTTTCACGGGAGAATAGAGTAGATGGGGGCCAGCT
Source organism: Myotis yumanensis (assembly GCF_028538775.1). Taxonomy (NCBI): domain Eukaryota; kingdom Metazoa; phylum Chordata; class Mammalia; order Chiroptera; family Vespertilionidae; genus Myotis; species Myotis yumanensis. The sequence goes on from NW_027223753.1 coordinate 35,851,994, forward strand.
CAAGCAGAGCTCTTACTGAGAGCAGGTAAGCAGTGTATTAACCAAGATTGGATGTTACCATCTTTTTTCCTCTGCTAACTCCTTCCTTCAAATTGGTCAAATATGGTTATGTCCCCAGAGATCCATCCAGCAAAAAGTAACAGGTATTTGTGAACTCTGCAGAGTTATACAGGGGTGTCAATAGTAGGTTTACAGTTGCGAGTACAAGAAACACAGTTTATTCTTGTATTATTAATAATTAATTATTGTATTATTTTTCAAACAAGCAACTGTAAACCTACTTTTCCCCACCCTGTAGAACCATGGAGCTCACTTAACCCTGATTCCTCTGTCAAATGAACTTATCTCCACATTGCACCTCCCAGCATGTCAGGCTTGTAATATAGCTCAAATCAAAGGACTGGGCTTAGGGACTCACCTCTGTTACTAGCTTCAGCAGCATCTATAACTTCTGTAAGGCTCGGTTTCTTCATCTATAGAAAGGGGTTACCTAGCTCATAAAGTTTCTGGGAGAATTAAATGAAATATCATCAACACAGTGTCAGGCACATTATAAGTGCTCAAGGTGAAGCTGAATATATATATATATATATATATATATATATATATATATATATATACACAAAGATATATACATTAGCCTGGCCGATGTGGCTCAGTGGCTGAGCATTGACCTATGAACCAGGAGATCACAATTCAATTCCTGATCAGGGCCCATGCCCAGGTTGTAGGCTCAATCCCCAGTGTGGGGCGTGCAGGAGGCAGCCAATCAATGATTCTCTCTTATCATTGATGTTTCCATCTCTCCCTCCCTCTCCCTTCCTCTCTGAAATCAATAAAAAAAAATATTTTTTTAAAAAAACAAAGACGTATAACATCCAAGGTAAAGAGAGATAAATATTTTTAGCTTTGCAGATAAAAGTTGTGCCTTCCCAGTACCTAGTCCTGAAACAGAATAGGTCCTTCAGAAAATGCTTGATATTTATAGGAAAACACACATTCGTTGCATTTATTTGACAGCATCAGATTGTATGCTACAAAAGAGAACTTGTTAGATAAACTAAAGCTTACCTCTTCACGTGCCAACATTTTGTCTGCCATTTTCAATGGAAATTTTTTGTAAGCATTATTAAAAAGCCCAGCCTCTTATACAGAGAATCTTAAACAAAAATTAAATTTCTTGAAGACTCAAGTTCTGTATTAGAGTGTAATATACAGTCGAACCAGGAGGTCATGGTTCGATTCCTGGTCAGGGCACATGCAGGGTTGCAGGCTCCACCCCCCAGTGTGGGGCGTGCAGGAGGCAGCCAATCAATGATTCTTTCTCATCATTGATGTCTTTCTTTTTCTTTCTTTCTTTCTTTCTTTCTTTCTTTCTTTCTTTCTTTCTTTCTCTCTCTCTCTCTCTCTCTCTCTCTCTCTCTCTCTCTCTTCCTCTCTCTCTCTCCCTTCCTTTCTTCCCTCTTTCCTTCCTTCCTTCCTTCCTTCCTTCCTTCCTTCTTTCTTTCTTTCTTTCTTTCTTTCTCTAATCCTCACCTGAGGATATTTTCCCATTAATTTTTAGAGAGAGGGGAAGAAAGAGGGAAAGACAGAGAGAAATATCAATGTGAGAGCAACACATTGATTGGTTGCCTCCTGCACCAGCCCCGATCAGGACCTGGGCCGGGGAAGAGCCTGCAATCGAGGTACATGCCCTTGACTGGAATTGAACCCAGGATGCTCTATTCACTGAGCAAAACCGGCTAGGGCTCGTCATTGATGTTTCTATCTATCTCTACCTTCCTCTCTGAAATCAATAAAAATATATTTTTCTTCATGCTCCCTAATAAAAATATATTTTTAAAAAATAAATATTGTATATATAATAGGTGCTCAATAAATGTTTGTTGAAAGATTGATTGGCATGATGACCAAATTAATTAACATAATAAAATTATTTTTGCCGCCACTGAATGGGTGCCTCTACTAGGTGGGGTAGACCCTCCATTCATTTTATGGGTTGTCATACCTAATCAACTATACACTATGAGACAGATAACCAAGTTTGTTTAAAACATGGGCATTAATAAGAGCCTCTATGCTAGAAATAGAAGAGAATACAAGTCATATTCTTAAATATTTACAGATCAGCCATAGTGTGCCAGTGTGAGTGCTAGACACCAGAGTATTAACAGATGTAATTCTTTGAGCCTTCAAGGAGCTGCTCACAGTTTGAGTGTCTGCAAATAAAGTGTCTGCTTTTCTTATTTTACATTCCTTGATTTTTCAAATGAAATTAATTTGTTATAGAAAATATAGAAAGTCAAAAGGAAGCAATAAAAAACATCCATAATCTACCTCCCGGAGATGATCATTGTCAACATTTTGATATATTTCTCTCCAGGATTTTTTCCCCCCTGTATGTTAACAATGGCCCCTCTCGCCTCCACACCCCTGCAGCCTCGGGAGAGATCCCTACCATCTGGAGAGAGTTTGTACTTGAGACCTGGAAAGGCCAGCTGGATCGGGCCTCTTTGGTCTGGGCACCTGTCCAGTGTGATTTTTCTCCAGGGCCAGCATGTCCAAGTATCTCCAATCCACAGATGCTCCCAATCACTTATCAGTCTGAAGCCTGAACAGCAGGCTGTTCCTCAGCCCTGCTGGGCTGTCTTCAGTGGGTCTGAGCCAACTGGGCACAGAGGCCCTTTGTCTCAGAATGTCTCTGTGGCCAAGTTTTCATGGTCAAGTCTGAGAGCTGACAGAATTAACATTCACACACAGACCTTGTGACTTTTGTATCGTTCAGCCCTTCATCTGAATTCCAGTTTTTTCTGCCTGATTTTGTACTTTTACCCTGGCCACAGCCAATACCATTAGCCCTCCCCTCACATTTATTTGTATCACTAATTCTATGATTCTCCAATCAATCGTAATTCCTGCATAGTTTAATGTAGGTTGTAGATAAACTTATCTTTTCAGGTGCCAACATTTTGTCTACCATTTTCAATGAAAATTAGTAACCTATGTGAGACCTGGGAATCCAAAAGCTTATGTTGTCCTGAGGCCACTGGACACTTGGCAGCCTGCAGCAGTGGACAATGTGTCATTTATGGAGATTAGAGAACTGGGCTCAACAGACATATCTGCCCCTGACTCACTGTGAGACTTGGGAAACACCACCTTTCCTCTCTTGGTCTGTTTCCCCATCTGTACAAGGAGAGGGTTAGGGTCTAAAGGCCTGGCACCTCTCTGGTTGCTGAGCTGCTTTGTGGCCTAGAACAGTCTGGGAAAACAGCAGAGAACAAGGAGCCTGAGTAATGCTCTGCCACAAACCCACTTAATGACTCCGCCATGGGAGATACCACCAAGATGGCGGCATAGGTAAACACCGGAGACTGCTGCCGCAAACAACCACTTCAAAAATACAACTAAAAGACGGGACAGACATCACCCAGAACCACAGGAAGGCTGGCTGAGGAGAGACTCTTCAACTAGAAGGAAAGACAACAGCATTCCGAGGCTCAGAGGAGGCGCAGTGTGGAAAATTTAAAGGTGCAGAGGTGCGCACGCAAAGCGGGCTGGTGGCTGAGGGCGCGGTTGTCGTTTTCAATCAGGAGGGAGTCTCAGACTCTGAGCTCCAGATCCGGGCGAGTCTCTAGGGACTCAGACTCAAACGGGAGAAGCGGGATTGTCTAGCATCAGTTGGAACGTGAGGGCAGCTTTCTCTTGCAGCAGTTGCCGGGGTTCTGAGAAGCAGAGCCTCTGGGAACGGGACTGAGAGCAGCCATAACTGCTCCCTCCGCCCGCCCTGTTGATCCCGCCCCGCCCAAGCCCTGCCGCAGAGCCATTTGCCGGATCGCCTCAGGCAAAGGCTAGATTAGCACTTCTCCAGAGGACAGAAGTTCTCCCACTGCAGATACAGGTGATTCTCACAGCCAGTTGGCCTGGTGGTCAAATCCCCCTAGTATTAACTACAACAATCAAGGCTTAACTAGAACAAGACTGCACACAAAGACCACAAGGGGGTGCACCAAGAAAGCATAAAAAATGCAGAGACAAAAAAACATGACAGAAATAGAGGATATGGAGCTAAAAAACGCAGTTTTGAGGGCTTGCAATAAACTTGAGGAGAGCCTCACGAAAACTAATGAGACCCTCGATGCTATGATAAAGAAACTAGAAATTAAGCATACACGGACTGAAATAAAGAATATTATACCCAATAGCAGACCAGAGGAGCGCAAGAATCAAGCCAAAGATTTGAAATGTGAAGAAGCAAAAAACACCCAACCGGAAAAGCAAAATGAAAAAAGAATCCGAAAATACGAAGATAGTGTAAGGAGCCTCTGGGACAGCTTCAAGCACACTAATATCAGAATTATTGGGGTGCCAGAAGATGAGAGACAGCAAGTATTGAAAACCTATTTGAAGAAATAATGGCAGAAAACTTCCCCCACCTGGTGAAAGAAATGGACTTACAGGTCCAAGAAGCGCAGAGAACCCCAAACAAAAGGAATCCAAAGAGGACCACACCAAGACACATCATAATTAAAATGCCAAGAGCAAAAGACAAAGAGAGAATCTTAAAAGCAACAAGAGAAAGAGACTCAATTACCTACAAGGGAACACCCATACGACTGTCAGCTGATTTCTCAACAGAAACTTTGCAGGCCAGAAGGGAATGGCAAGAAATATTCAAAGTGCTGAATACCAAGAACCTACAACCAAGATTACTTTATCCAGCAAAGCTATCATTCAGAATTGAAGGTCAGATAAAGAGCTTCACAGATAAGGAAAAGCTAAAGGAGTTCATCACCACTAAACCAGTATTATATGAAATGCTGAAAGGTATCCTTTAAGAAGAGGAAGAAGAAGAAAAAGGTAAAGATACAAATTGTGGTCCAGAACTTGGCTGGAGATCCTGGCTAGGCTGCTGATCAACTGAAGGCTGTCTCCTGTCATTCCTTCTTCACCGACTCCGTCCACACCTTTGGGAACCCCTGGACCTGCTGGGGTTGGACCCCAACATCTGGTGCCCGAACAGGAACCCTTAGACACAGACCCTGACCAGGGTAAGGAGTTCCGCGGGTTTGCTGGCGCCAGGAGATTTGAGATTTGGATTTTGTGATTGCGGAGAACTGAGACTAAAGGGGGCATCCTGAGGAACTGATCAGACCATGCAGTGCCCATAAGAGAGGAGCGTTTCCCAGACCATGCAGTGCTGGTAAGAGGAGCGTTTCCCAGACCGGTAAGAGAGGAGCGTTTCCGCGGCCGGCCGGCGTTTGTCTGTTTCTTTGTTTTCACTGAACCCTGCTCATAGGACAGTTCGGATACAGACACTCACCTGTGCTGAAGAGAGGGTGAAGGTGCAGACGAGGGGAATCTGGGGAGAGGCTGAGGAAAGAGGGGGAGCCGGAGGAGGTGGCAGCGAATTGAGTGCTGAGACACCCCTGGGCCCAGGACTGGGGCAGCCATTCCTCCAGAGGGTGGAACTCCTCCCCCCAGCCCCCCAGGCAAGGAGCACAGCCACACCCAGATTCCACCCTGTATGAGATAAAGGACTAAAACAAGCTGATTAGTCCCTGGGAGTTACCAGGGTCTGGCCTATAGAGGGATTTTCAGTCCCACCAACAACACAGAGCAGGGTAAGGATTAAAAAAGGATAGAGAAGCTGTATAGCCTCAGAGGCCAACCCAAAAACACTGCCACCCAGAGGTTGAGCCACAAACTGACTCTTAGGGGAATACAAATTAAGGCAGACTGGATCACAAATACGGCCTGCTGTAAAATCAGGACTGTGATTTACAACACGGAGGAACAGTGTAATGCAGGCAAACTCAACACTCTCCTAAATACCTGGCAGGACTAAGGCGAACCAGGCTGAAGAGTAGAAGAACCGAAAGACCATCACTACTGCAAATTTTTTCTTTTTCTTTTTCTTTTTAATTTTTTCACCTTTTTACTAAGAAACCAATTTTTTTTTCTCTTTTTCTTCTTTTTCCATCACCTGATTTTACCCTTTCAATTACCACATTTTTATTTTTAACCAGTATTATTACTCCTACCATTTTACCATTTTTTAAAGTGCCATTTTATTTTCTCTTTATTTTCTTTTGGGATTAGTGTTCTCCATTCTATTTTCATCGTTCCTTTAGCATTAATTTTCCCTATCTCAATTCCACCTCTTTGCTAAAACCCTCTTCCTTACTTTTCCCCTTTTGGTGTCCTGTTTCTCTTACCCTATTCCTGCTCCAGACTTTCCCAATTCCCTCTTTTTACCCCCTGTCTAATTCCACCCTACTTATATATCCTATTTCCAATCTACTGCTCTAAATCCTTATACACCTATTCTTTATCCTTCTTCACTTTCTAACCATTTTTTTTCTCTCTTATCTTTCTATTGTTTTCTTGATTGTTGAATATATTGGGCTTTTTTTTTTTTTTTTTTTTTTTAATTTGTTTGTTTGTTTTGTTTTGTGTTTTTTCTTCTTTTTTAGGACTGGTTGTGAGGTTGTTTTTCTTTTTCTTTTTCTTTTTCTTTTTTTTTCTGCTGGTTTTTCCCTTCCCTCCCCCACCCCACCCCAGTTATTTTTGTGCTTCTGTTTTCCCTTACCCCTCTGGATATTATTGGTGGTTTGTAGTTTGCATTCATCTCCAGGGATCTGTTGCTGGAATTTGTTGAGATTAGTGGCAGTTCTATTGGAGTTTGCTCCTCATACGGGGAGTCTCTTCCCCACTTCTACTTCATTCTCTTTTTTCGCTCTCTTTTTTTCCCCCCTCTTTTTTCCCAATTCTATTTTTGCACTCCTTTTTTGTTTGTTTTTTTCTTATTTTTCTTTTCTGTTCTCTCTTTTATCTTCTTCTCTTCTTTCTCCCTTATCCCCTAATTCTCTTAATTCGGGTGGTCACCTTTATTTGGAGTTATTAATATTGTGAATATACTTGTGTTCAGTGCCTGGTACGTTGTGCCTTGCTCTGTTGTATTTTGTGCCTTTAAATCAACGCAGCAGATCCAAGCAACAGCAGCCCCCTGATCACCGCAGCCTCCTGATCACCGCAGCCTCCTGATCACCACACCCTCTGTCTGTGGAACAGCAACTGTACGTGAAGCCTCCCCCCACCAGCCAGAAGAGCCAACACAGCTGTGAACAACACCCACCAGAGGAGCTGCTGCCAACTGGAAAGCAGCTGCTACCGCAACCGTCTGAGCAGCAACCACAACCCAAGGAGCCCCTGCCACCCAGGGAGCAGCCACTGAACACCTCAACATCTACATATGTCAGCGAGATCAAACATGGGTAGGCAAAGAAACCCCCAAAGGAAAGAAAAGGAGGACTCGCCAGAAAAGCAGCTAAGTGAGACAGAGATATGCAACATGACGGAAAAAGAATTCAGAATAAGGTTCCTAGAGTACATGCACCACATGTTCAAGAAGCAAGAAGAAACAGATGAAAAACTCAACTACTTATGCAAGAAGCTAGAAGAAACAGATGAAAAAATCAACAACTTAAGTAAGTCCCAAGAAGAAATGAAGAGTGACATAGCTTCAATAAAAAACTCCATTGAAAGTATCAACAGTAGACTGGGAGAAGCGGAGGACCGAATTAGTGAATTAGAAGACAAGGAAGCAAAACACACTCAAACTGTACGGCAAATGGAGAAAAAAATTAAAAGACAGGAGGAGAGCCTAAGGGAGCTTTGGGACAACATGAAACGAAACAACATACGAATAATAGGGGTGCCAGAACAACAGAAAGACGAACATGGATTAGAAAACCTATTCGAAGAAATAATATCAGAAAACTTCCCTGAGGTGGGGAAGAAAAAAGTCACACAAGCCCAGAGAGTCCCAAACAAGGTGAACCCGAAAAGACCCACACCAAGACACATCATAATTACCATGGCAAATGTTCAGGATAAAGAGAGAATCTTACAGGCTGCAAGAGAGAGACGGAAAGTAACATACAAGGGATCTCCCATTAGATTATCAAATGATTTCTCAACAGAAACACATCAGGCCAGAAAAGAATGGACGGAAATCTACAAAGTGATGCAAAGCAAAGGACTGAATCCAAGAATACTCTATCCAGCAAGGCTATCATTCAAAATTGAAGGGGAAATAAGAAGCTTCACAGACAAAAAAGGGCTAAGGGAGTTTATCACCACCAAGCCAGCCATGCAAGAAATGCTAAAGGGACTGGTGTAAAAAGAAGAAATATCAAGCTCAGAAAGAAAACAGCCACACACACACACACAAAAAGAAATGGCTACAAACAAATACCTTTCAATAATAACTTTAAATGTAAATGGACTAAATGCTCCAACCAAAAGACATCGAGTGGCTGAATGGATAAAAAAACATGACCCATACATCTGCTGTCTACAAGAGACCCACCTCATTAGAAGGGACTCACACAGACTGAAAGTGAAGGGATGGAAAAATATCTTTCACGCAAATGGAAAGGAAAAGAAAGCTGGGGTAGCAATACTTATATCTGACAAAGTACATCTCAAAGTGAAGGCCGTAACCAGAGATAAGGAAGGCCACTTCATAATACTAAAGGGATCAATACAACAAGAAGATATAACCCTGGTAAACATATATGCACCCAATGCAGGAGCACCCACATACATAAGAAAACTTCTGGAAGATATCAGGGGAGAGATCGACAACAATACAATCATAGTAGGGGACTTTAATACACCACTGACATCACTGGATAAATCCGCTAGACAAAAACTCAGCAAAGAAACAGCAATCCTAAATGACTCACTAGATCAGATGGACTTAATTGACATCTTCAGAACACTTCACCCCACAGCTGCGGAATATACATTCCTCTCAGGTGCTCATGGGACATATTCAAAAATAGACCACATATTGGGTCACAAGCAAAGTCTCCACAAATTCAAGAAGATTGAAATCATAAAAAGCTTCTTCACAGACCACGATGGCATAATGTTAGAAATAAACTACAATAAAAACAACCCAAAATACTCAAACACTTGGAAGCTGAATAGCATGTTATTAAATATTGATTGGGTTACCGATGACATCAAAGAAGAAATTAAAAACATCCTGGACACTAATGACAATGAAAACACAACAATCCAAAACCTCTGGGACACAATGAAAGCAGTCCTGAGAGGGAAGTTTATAGCTCTACAGGCCTATCTCAAAAAACAAGAAAAAATGGTAGTAAATCATCTAACTCTACAGCTCAAAGAATTAGAAAGAGAGCAACAAGAAAACCCCAGAGTGAGCAGAAGGAAGGAGATAATAAAGATTAGAGCAGAAATCAATGAAATAGAGACCAAAAAAACAATACAGAAAATCAATGAAACCAAGAGCTGGTTCTTTGAAAGGATAAACAAGATTGACAAACCCCTAGCCAGGCTCACCAAGAAGCAAAGAGAGAGGTCCCAAATAAACCAAATCAGAAATGATAGAGGCGAAATAACAACAGACCCCACAGAAATACAAATGATTGTTAAACAATACTACGAGCAACTCTACTCCAACAAACTGGACAACCTGGAGGAAATGGACAAATTCCTAGAAAAATACAACATTCCAAAACTCAATCAGGAAGAATCTAAAAACCTCAATAGGCCAATAACTATGGAAGAAATTGAAGCAGTCATCAGAAAGCTTCCAGCAAACAAAAGCCCAGGGCCAGACGGCTTCACAGGGGAGTTCTACCAAACATTCAAGGAAGAACTAAAACCTACCCTCCTCAGACTACTACAAAAAATTCAAGAGGAAGGAACGCTTCCAAGCTCATTCTATGAAGCCAGCATCACCCTAATACCAAAACCAGGTAAAGACATCACAATGAAAGAGAATTACAGGCCAATATCCCTCATGAACATAGATGCCAAAATCCTCAACAAAATCTTAGCAAATCGGATCCAGCAGTACATCAGAAGGATCATACACCATGACCAAGTAGGATTCATCCCAGAGATGCAAGGATGGTACAACATCCGTAAATCAATAAATGTGATACATCACATAAACAAATTGAAAGAAAAAAACCACATGGTCATATCAATTGATGCAGAAAAAGCATTCGACAAAATCCAACACCCATTTTTGATAAAAACTCTCAGAAAGGTGGGAATAGAAGGATCATACCTCAACATAATAAAAGCCATATATGACAGGCCCACAGCCAACATCATACTCAATGGACAAAAACTAACACCATTTCCCCTAAGAACAGGAACAAGACAGGGATGCCCACTCTCACCACTCCTGTTCAACATAGTACTGGAAGTATTAGCCATTGCAATTAGGCAAGAAGAAGGAATAAAAGGCATCCAAATTGGAAAAGAGGAAGTAAAACTGTCCTTATTTGCAGATGACATGATATTATACATACAAAACCCTAGAGACTCCATCAAAAAGCTACTAGACTTAATACATGAATTTGGCAATGTAGCAGGATACAAAATTAACCCCAAGAAATCTGAGGCATTTCTATACACCAACAGTGAACTTTCAGAAAGGGAGATCAGGAAAACAATCCCATTTACCATCGCACCAAAAAAATTAAGATACCTAGGAATAAACTTAACTAAAGAGGTTAAAGACCTCTACTCAGAAAACTACAGGACGTTGAAAAAAGAGATAGAGGAAGACATAAACAGATGGAAGAACATACCATGTTCTTGGATTGGTAGAATCAACATCATTAAAATGTCCATACTACCCAAAGCAATCTATACATTCAACGCACTTCCCATTAAAATACCAATGGCCTTCTTCAAAGATCTAGAACGAACTCTCCAAAAATTCATCTGGAATAAAAAAAGACCCCGAATAGCTGCAACGATCCTGAGAAAGAACAAAGTAGGTGGGATCTCAATGCCAGATATCAAGCTGTATTACAAAGCCACTGTTCTCAAAACTGCCTGGTACTGGCACAAGAACAGACATATAGATCAGTGGAATAGAATAGAGAGTCCAGAAATTAGCCCGAACCAATATGCTCAATTAATTTTTGACAAAGGAGGCATGAACATACAATGGAGCCAAGATAGTCTCTTCAATAAATGGTGTTGGGAAAATTGGACAGACATATGCAAGAAAATGAAACTAGACCACCAACTTACACCATACACAAGAATAAACTCAAAATGGATAAAGGACTTAAATGTACGACAGGAAACCATAAAAATTCTAGAAGAATACAAAGGCAACAAAATCTCAGACATATGCCAAAACAATTTCTTCACTGATACAGCTCCTAGGGCAGTTGAAACTAAAGAGAAACTGAACAAATGGGACTACATCAAAATAAAAAGCTTCTGCACAGCAAAAGAAACCATCAACAAAACAACAAGAAAACCCACCTCGTGGGAAAACATATTTGCCAACGTCATATCTGATAAGGGCTTAATCTCCAAAATTTATAGGGAACTCATACAACTTAACAAAAAGAAGATAAACAATCCAATCAAAAAATGGGCAAAGGATCTAAATAGACACCTTTCAAAAGAGGACATTCAGAAAGCCAAGAGACATATGAAAACATGCTCAAAGTCACTAATCATCCGAGAGATGCAAATCAAAACAACAATGAGGTACCATCTCACACCTGTCAGAATGGCCATCATCAACAAATCAACAAACGACAAGTGCTGGAGAGGATGTGGAGAAAAAGGAACACTTGTGCACTGCTGGTGGGAATGCAGACTGGTGCAGCCACTATGGAAGGCAGTATGGAGGTTCCTCAAAAAATTGGAAATGGAACTCCCATTTGACCCTGTGATCCCACTACTAGGAATATATCCCAAGAAACCAGAAACACCTATCAGAAAGGATATATGCACCCAGATGTTCATAGCAGCACAATTCACCATAGCTAAGATCTGGAAACAGCCTAAGTGCCCATCAGTAGATGAATGGATTAGAAAACTGTGGTACATCTACACGATGGAATACTATGCTGCTGTTAAAAAGAAGGAACTCCTACCATTTGCAACATCATGGATGGAACTGGAGAGCATTATGCTAAGTGAAACAAGCCAGTCAATGAAGGAAAAATACCACATGATCTCACTCATTCATGGATAATAAAGACCATTACAAACTTTTGAACAATAATAGATACAGAGGCAGAGCTGCCTCAAACTGATTGTCAAACTGCAGTGGGAAGGCCAGAGAGAGTTGGGGGGCAGGAGGGAGGGGAGTAAGAGATCAACCGAAGGACTTGTATGCATGCATATAAGCATAACTAATGGACATAAGACACTGGGGGGTAAGGGAGGGTAGTGGTTTGTCAAGGGCGGGGGGGGGGGGGGAAAGGATACTTATGTAATACCCTTTGTAATACTTTAAGAGGAAAATAAAAAAAAAAAAAAAAAAAAAAAAAAGATACAAATTGTGAACAACAAACATGCATCTATCAACAAGTGAATCTAAGAATCAAGTGAATAAATAATCTGATGTACAGAATGAACTGGTGATTATAATAGAATCAGGGACATAGAAAGGGAATGGACTGACTATTCTTGGGGGGGGGAAAGGGGAATGGGAGATGCGGGAAGAGACTGGACAAAAATTGTGCACCTATGGATGAGGACAGTGGGTGGGGAGTGAGGGCGGAGGGTGGGGCGGGAACTGGGAGGAGGGGAATTATGGGGGGGGGGGGGGTGGAGATGAACAAATGTAATCTGAACAATAAAGATTTAATTAAAAAAAAAATGACTCCGCCATGTCATATCCTGCCTCTGCCCCTCAGTTTTCTCACCGGTAAATGGGGAGAAGAGAGCCATTTAGGACTAGATAAGCGCTCAGCACCCTTTCAGCTCTGACATTCAAAGAATCTAAGATTTACCTTCCTTGAGGTTGCTAAGCATTTAAGTTTTAAGCTAGGAGGCCTTCAACTTACTGACTCATGGGAGGTAGTGGGGTGGGGAGCAGGAATAATGTAAGAAAAATCATACAATCCTAGGATCAAATCCTGGCTTTGCCATTTAATGCCTGTGTGGCCTCCAACAAATTATTAAACTTCTCCTGAGCTTCAGTTATGTCTGTAGACTGGGAAAAATAGTAACTACTTTGAAGAGTCAGGGTAAAGATTAAAGTGTGTAAGCATCATGCCTAGTGTGCTTAAAAAGGTTACTTAAGGCATCAGATACAGCTTAGGTGTGAAAACTAGAGTTCAAACGGAGAAAATTCAGTTCCAAGAAGAAAAAGAAAGACAAAATAGTTTTCTTAATTTTTAATAGTTTTTTTTTATTAAAAGAGTAATGCAAGTTCATTGAAGCAAATAAAGTAAAAAAGAAAAATTAAAGTCATCTGAAATTCCATATTTACCATTTACATTTTGGTGTATTTTCTTCTATTCTTTTTTTCTGTGCACAAATATATTTTACATAGTGACAATATATACCTTATATGTAATTTGATACCTTTTATCACCACCAGAGACTATTCCATCTTTGAAATCTCAAATTCAAACTGCCTTCCCCATGACTCTGTCCACCTATCCTCCGATTCTCACATTCTGTTACTTGAAATGCACCTATTCTTTTATTCCCTCCATTTTTTTTTCAGTCAAGTGGCTCCTTCCTGTCTAATTCTCACAATCCCTCCTTCTTCCCTCCCTCCTTCCTTCTTTTCACAAACTTTTAATTGAAAAATTTCTGTCAGGCACTGTACCAAGTGCAAATTTGTAAAGTTGAAAGAGATGTGGATCCCTCATCTAGCTCATCTTTTCAAATCTCTCATCAATTTGCCTTTCTGCAAAATCCCCACCTGTGTCATCCAAACTTTCACCTTTACTTTGCATCCCAAATTACCTACTTGAGCTCTACTTTATTTCCTTTCTCAGCCAGAATGCTCCAAAATGTAGCCACACCTATTCTAATCATTTCCTAAGTCCTCATCCACCCTTCAACCTACTGTAGTCAACCTTCCACCCACACAACTCTATTGAGTCATCAAATGATCTCCTAACTATAAAATGCAATGAATGCTTTCCAGACTTTGCCTTCCTTGGCCTCCAAACCACTTTTGACATTAGCTGTGTAACCTTGGGAAAGTCACTCAACTTAAACTGTTGAGAGATTCAATAAAATAATGTATAAAGAAAAAATCCACTTGTACACAATAGGCATTCAACAAAGATTAAATTGTGACTCATTGTATTTGGTTTTCTGGGTCTCTGACAACCTTGGCTAGTATGAGCCTTCTGGTCTCTGGAAAGAGTCATTTCCCAAGAAAATCCATTCATTCATTTAATTAAAAAAATTTATTTGAGCACCTACCATGTGCCTGTTCTAAGTTCTGTTCTAGGAGCTGCAGATGCAGCAATGAACACAACAGGAAAGCACCGTGTTCTCTGAAAGCTAATCTAAGGGTGAAGAGATAGACAGATAATGAATAAACATACAAACAAGAAATGTGTCATACAGTGAAAAGTATTCTAAAAAAGTAAGCATGCAAAGGGTTCACAAGGGAACTTTTAGGGGTCATGGAAATGCTTTGTATATTAATTGTGGTGGTGGTCAGCAGGTGTGTAATTTTTCAACATTCAACAAATGATAGGTACACTTTAAATGGGTGCATTTTATTATATATAGATGATATTTCAGAAGATTGATTTTTAAAAAATTAATTCATTTAGGAATAGAGTATAACTATATATGGGGAAATAATTTTTGATAGGACAAACAAGAACAGCCCAAGTAGGAGACATTTAAGCAGATATCTGAAAGATGAGAAGGAGTAAAACTCAAGAAGATCTAAGAGAAGAATATTCCAGGCAGAAATCACAGCAAGTGCAAAGGCCTTGAGTTGGGGCTGAGCTTAGAGTAGCTGAGAAACAGAGAGAAGGCCAATGTAGCTGGACTGTAATGAAGAAGCAGGAGATAAGGTTGGAGAGGCAGGCCCTGGCTGGGTGGCTCCGTTGGTTGGAGCGTCGTTGCATACACCAAGACAGTTTGCAGATTCGATTCTTGGTCAGGGCACATACCTAGATGGACACAGAATTTTCAAGGTTTCCTGGAGGCGGTGATACCATGCAGAGCAGCCTTTTCTGCACATAAGTTACTGGATTTTGTTCATGATTTTGGCCTCATCAACTGTCTTGGGGCTTGGGACTCGAAGCTCCTCTTTCTTTGATTTCCAGGAGTATTTCAGAAATATTTGTCGATAACACCCTGAGGCATTTCACTCCTGCCACATTGGGCAAGAGGAACTCAGTCCTGGGGAAGTGACTGCAGGTCTGTGCACGTCCTCTGCCTTCTGAGAGAAGGAACTGAGGTGTGAGTACAGCCACCCCAGGCAGGTGGGTGGGTGCAAGAGCTAGCAGTCAGAAGCTTAACCTCACAGCGCTCCCTGCAAAGGATGGCTAAATCAATCAGGAATGGGGATCATCAACCTACCCTTCTAAGAGGCTTGTGCCTTGTCAAAAAATTCCCCTACAGCCAGTCAGGGAAGCTGAAGCCTTCCTGCGTCCCACTCTTCAGCCAACTCCTAAACATCTCTCCTGTTTTCCCTCTCCTATGTCACCCCCCAACATACAGAGACCCTTGCAACCCCCACCCACCCAGGCTTCTCCATTTTTCTTTTTTTTTAAATTGTGAACATTTTAAAATATATTTGTATTGATTTTTGAGAGGAAGGTAGAGGGAGAGAGAGAGAGAGAAACAACAATGATGAGAATCATTGGTCAGCTGCCTCCTGCATGTTTCTTACTGGGGATCGAGCCTGTAACCCAGGTATGTGCCCTTGACTGGAATGGAACCCGGGACCCTTCAGTCCGCAGGCCGACACTATCCACTGAGCCAAACCAGCGAGGGCTAGGCTTCTCCACTTTTCACCAAGAAGATTACCATAGCTCCCTAGACCGAGGTCTCCAATCTCAACTTTGGTCAGCTTCACAGCCCATCCTCTACATTTTTGCTGAAGTGCTCTTCCTAATACCCAGGCCAGACCTCCTTTCTCCCTGCTTATCACCTTCACTGGCTCCACCCTGCCTAGGGAAAGGCCGAGCTCTTTAGCCTCCTTGATCTAGCCCAGGCCTCCCGCCGCCCCCCCCCCCCCCGCCCCTCCCCGCCTCCAGCCTCACCTTCAGGACCCTCCCCGTCCCTGGAGAGGCCACTGCTGCCTGTGTCATAACTTGGAACCTTTGTACAGGCTTTTCTTTTTGACTGGAACACCCTTATCTCCATCCATGCCCATCTGATAAACTCTTACTCATCCTTCAAAACGCGGCTTGGGTTTCACCTCTTCCCTGAAGCCTTCCTGCCCAGTCCCCTCCCCTGGGCTTATTCTCCTCTTCCTCTGTAACACCTTTGCACCTTGTTCTCAACACAGTGTTACTTGCATCACAGATTGGGAAATTGAGTCCCAGAGAGGGGAAAAGCTTATCCAAGCTTTCAAGGTGGAATACAGAGTCAAATTCGAGAAATCCTGATACTGCCCTGGCTGGGTGGCTTGGTTGTTTAGAGCATTGTCCAGTGCACCAGAAGGCTGTGGAATGGATTCCTGGTCAGGGCACATACCTAGGTTGCAGGGTCAATACCCGGTTCAGGAGGGGAGGAGGGGCAGGAAACAGCCAGCTGATTGATGTTTCTCTCTCTCCCTCCTTTCCTCTCTCTCTCAAATCAATAAACATATCCTCAGGTGAGGATTAAAAAACTCCTGATTCCTAGGCAAGTGCTTTCTCTCTCTCTCTCTCTCTCTCTCTCACACACACACACACACACACACACAGTATTTGGTGTTCTGAAGCAGTACTATTGAACATCTGTCCTTAGGTAAGTAAACTCTGCCACGATTTTCTGATGTTTTCTGAGGCATCCCAAGAAGGGTGCTGGGCAAGGTGACCTCCAGTATTCTCTGAGCTCTAATATTTTATGAAACACAAAAAATTTCACTATCACAATTAGTGCTCACATTTTCCCTCTAGAGTGTTTTTAGAATGAAGGAAACATTTATGGCACACCTACTATATTCTAAGAACAATGCTTTACATACCATATCTCATTGAATTCTCAGAACAAGTTTCAAGACCCATGTTATTGTCCTCATTTTGTAGAGTAGGAAATTGAAATGCAGACAGGGTAAGCTACTCACCCAGGGTCACACAGCTAGGAAGGGATGAGCAGGAACTTGAACTACAGACCACTGAGGCAGGTGATTGACAAGGAGCAGGTAGGACCTGGTCTCTCCCTACCCACCCTTCCACTCCCCACAACCTCCCACCTCCACTTAGGGACTCTTGGCCCCCAGCCTGGTCTCTTACCCCCATCTTCAAACATCTCCAAGTAGACCCTGTGGGGCTGTTCCTGTGTCCTCAGGGTGCCGGGGGCCCATAGCAGCGACAGCAGCGGCAGCCCCTACATCCTGTGGAGCCCAGAGTTCCTAAGCCCAGCCTCAGAGAGCCACTAGCCTGGCCAGGTGCTTCCTTGCTTCAATACCCTCTGCCTGGACCCTGGAGGAGGGGCTGAGGGCACCTGCAGCCCAAACCTGATTGCTTCTCATTTGAGGCCTTGGGTCTAATGAGGGTTGAGAGTGCTGAAGGATGGAGGTGAGAGGGCCCCACTAAGTGTTGAGGGAGCTACAGGGCAGGGTCCCTAGGGAGTAGGGGAGTGGCAGGCCAGCTGAGGCTGGCCTCTGGAATCCCTCTATCCCTATCCCTCTATCCTTTCTTCCTTCTAGCCACCCACTGGACCTATGCAGAACAATAACGGTGTAATGTCTATTTATTTCAACAGAAACACCTAAGGCCTGCAGGGGCCCCGAAGAGGCACTATTTCAGCATGAGATCTCAGGAAAGGCTTCCTGGAGGAGGTGACATGGAGATTAGGCAACAGCGAGTAAGTGGGGGGAGGGGAGAGAGGAACAAAAGGAACTGTGGGCAAAGGCCTAGAGGAGAGAAAACTATCACTTCTAAACAACCCAAAACTATGCAACCAGTATTATATCACCTACTGTGAGGAAACTGGGGCTCTCAGTGGGAAAAAAGCACCAACTAACTATTTGTTGATCGTTCTACTGTGTGCTAAGCTCTGCACCAGGCACTTAGCATGCATTATATCATTAATCCCCACAGCAATCTTGTGAGTTGTATTGTTATGCTCACTTTACAGATGAACAAACTAAGGCTCCGAGACAAAGTGATTTGCCAAGGTCATACAGAGATGGAAAAGGGATTAGAACTCTGGCCTTCTCATTCCAGTGCCTTCACTACACCTTCATTCTACTATTCATCTAGTTAATATCTATTTATTGAGGTCCTACTATGTGCCAGCATTGGGCTAGGTGCTGAAGATACAGTAAGGAACAAGGTTGGCAAGCATCTTGCTCTCATAGGACTCACTTTCTAGTGGGGGAGACAAAATCATCAAGGAAGCAAATAAAGCTCAGAGAAAGATATCTCAGAAAAAGTAAAACAAGGTTATGGCTTAGAAAGTTAGAGAAAGATGGATCAGTCTGGGAGAGGGGTGGGAAGTCCTCCTGAGGTGACTCTGGTGGAGGTCTGAATGAGCAGCCATGTATTGGTCTGGGGACAATGTTCCAGACAGAGGCAAAGGCTCAGAGAAGGCAGAAGATGGCCAATGTGGCTTGAGCACAAGTGAGCAAGGAGGACAATGTCAGGAGGTGAGAAATCAAGACCTCAAAGGGGCCTGTAGGCCATGGGAAGGATTTATGACAGGGAGGCCCTGGAAGGGGTGACATCAGATTTATATTTTATAAAGATCACTTTGGTTTCTCTGTGTTAAGTATGTTATATATAATCAATTGAGGATATCAAGTAGACAGTTAAAAATATATATATATAAATCTGGAGTTCACGGAAGAGATCCTGCCTATAAATATAAATTAGGACAGGCCTGGTGGGGACCCGGAAGAAAGGGGGGTGGTTACCTTAGCTGGTTAGAGCATCATCCCAATACACTAAAATTGCAGGTTCAATCCCCGGTCATGGTACATACAAGAATCAACCACTGAGCCCAGCCGGTGTGGCTTAGTGGCTGAGTGCCCCCTTATGAACCTGGAGGTCACAGTTTGATTCCCATTCAGGGCATATGCCTGGGTTGTGGGCTCAATCCCCAGTGTGGGGTGTTCAGGAGGCAGCCGATCAAGGATTCTCTCTCATCAATCTCTCCCTCTCCTTCCTCTCTGAAAGCAATAAAAATCAACAGCAACCAACGAATGCATAAATAAGTGGAACAACAAATTAATGTTTCTCTCCCTCTTTTTCTCCCTTTCTCTTTCTCTCCAAAATAAACTTTTAAAAAAAGAATATTTAGTATAAGTATAAATTTGGGAATATATACATGGTATTTTAGATCACATAGCTAGACGAGATCATTCTAAGAGGGAGAGGGAGACTATTGGCCAAGAATCATGCCAAGTACTCCAGCCCTGGAAACCCAAACTGTGAAAGGTGGGCAGAGAAAGTGGAGGCAGCAAAGGAAACCACAACTGGCTCCATAATAAAGAGCTCCCTTTAGAACTCTGGATTTTTTCATCTATTGGCAGGGTGGTCTTCTCTTAAAGGGAGCACTAACATTTTAATTCAACTCGTATTTACTGATCAAACTACTGTGGGCAGGATGTTGTGCCAAGTTCTGGGGAGACAAAGGCAGACTGGACTCAATCCTTGCCCTGTAGGAATTCTTGAGGTGGCTGGAGAGATACACCTTTAGGCAACTAATTTAGGACCAAGGAAGCATGAATTTGGTGCTGTAGTAAAGGCAAGGAAATCTAGAGCACAGGAGCAGAGAGATGCACCAGTGTCCAATGGCTTCACTTGCATCATCTTGTGCAGACCTTGAAATAACAACAACCACTGTTGTCCCCATTTTACAGAAGAAGAAACTGAGCCTTAGAGATAGTGGGTAACTTGCCCAAGGATACACAATGGGCAGGCAGTAAGCCTGGATACACAGCCAGGTCTGCCTGACTTCAGAGCCCAAGTGCTTAATGTTAAGCATGCCTTAACATGTTGTGACAGTCTGACAGGGCTGGAGCATAAGGTTCCTGGGAAGATGGAGGGTCCAGAGAACAAGGCCCAAGGCTTGGGATAAAGTGAGAAGGTGGGAAGGGCCAGACTGGTCCAGATCTTGAATGTCAGCAGAAGGATTTGGATGTGGTTCTTCCAGCCAGCGTCTTTCAGCCTCAGCACTATTGACATTTGGGGCCAGATAATGCTTTGTTGTGGGGGACTGTCCTCTGCATTGGAGGATGTTTAGCAGCAACTCTGGCTTTTAATCATTAGAGGCCAACAGCACTCCCCCTTCCCAGTTGTGACAACTACAAATGTCTCCAGACATTGCCAAATGCCCCCCACCCCCACCCCGCCCCGCCCCAACCAGGGGTCTAAGTGCAAAATTGGTCCCCAGTTGAGAACCGCTGCTCTAGGTGCTGGTGGGGTTCTGGGTTTTGAAAGGAGTGTGACATGATGAGCACCAGGAGTTATCTCTTAGCACTAATAAGCTCCACCATTGTTATGCTCCTAATGTGACAAATTGTATCATGTTTCATTCTGGCAAGTTGGAATCACCTATGCCACTTCGGTAACATTCCTGCAGAGTCTGTTCATTTTTTGTGAAACCAGTAGATTCAGTTGACCATGTGTTCCTCAAGGGCAGCCACCACTGTGGTTTCTTTGTGTTTACATTCTCAGTTCCTAGCAAAATGAAAGTTAAATAGATGGATGAATTTTTAAATTTTATTTTGAACATAATTATACTTATTTTTTATATCATGCTGATAGCAGAGATTTGTCAGAAGTCTGATATATAGTATTTATACTAATAAAAGGGTAATATGCTAATTAGACCAGTTAGACCAGACATCTTCCCGAAGTCCTTCCTGACAAAGCCAGAGCCTGGGCAAAGCCGGAGCCTGGGCAAAGCCGCCCGGGGTCCTGGGTGCCTGCAGCCAGCCTGGGCGAAGCCGCCTGGAGGTCCCAGTGCCGCGGCCCCTTCTGCAGAGGTGGAAGGAGATGGGGCTGTGTGGTCCTGCCCCTTCCACAGAGGCTGGGGGGACAGGGGGCGGCATGGTCCCGGAGCCTCTGTGGAGGCTGGACTGGGTGCAACTGCAGTGCCTCAACCTCCCACAGCCCCTCCCCCAGCCGGCCTGGCTCCAGATCACCTCCCCCCACCAGTGGGCAGCGGGTGGGGCCAGTGCTAAGAAGCAGCGAGCCTGGCTTCTAGTTGAGCCCCGCCCCCCCCCCCCCCCCCCTCCCCGCCACACACACACAGACACACTCAGCCAGAAGCTGGGCTCAAGGCTGGCGAGCACAGCGGAGGTGGCATGAGCCTCTCCACAGCAGGCAGATGGTAAGGAGCAAAAGGTCCTGAACTGCGAGAGCCCCGGATTGCGAGAGAGATGTCTGAGTTCCAGCTTAGGCCTGATCCCCAGGGGTGAACTGAAGTGTGAGAGGGCACAGGCTGGGCTGAGCCCCGCCCGGCCCCCCCCCCCCCCCCCCCCCGTCCAGTGCATGAATTTCATGCACCGGGCCTCTAGTACAGTGATGGCGAACC
Organism: Myotis yumanensis; assembly: GCF_028538775.1. Taxonomy (NCBI): domain Eukaryota; kingdom Metazoa; phylum Chordata; class Mammalia; order Chiroptera; family Vespertilionidae; genus Myotis; species Myotis yumanensis. Next base: position 35,873,489 of record NW_027223753.1, read on the forward strand.
TATGACACGCGTGTCAGAGGTGACACGTGAACTCATTTTTTTGATTGATTTTTCTTTGTTAAGCGGCACTTAAATATATAAAATAAATATCAAAAATATAAGTCTTTGTTTTACTATGGTTGCAAATATCAAAAAATGTCTATATGTGACACGGCACCAGAGTTAAGTTAGGGTTTTTCAAAATGCTGGCACGCCGAGCTCAAAAGGTTCGCCATCACTGCTCTAGTAAGTATATGTCAGTTTTAATCTTTTGATTCAAAAATTCTACAAATTGATAAAATGCATAGACTTCATTTACAGGTTTATTTTCCAGATGGAAAAGGCCCACATGATTTTTGCAGTATCTACAGGGTTTTCTTCAATCTGTACCGATGCACTGTTACTTGTGCACTGTATAAAGCACTTTGGGGTGACTCAATGCAATTGAATTCAGCCCTTATTGAGCTATTCCTATGAACCAGGCACTAGGAGAGGGAAGAAGGCAGAGTTTCCATCCTCTAGAGATGCATCTAATCAAAAGAGACGTCAGGCTTGCCAGGGCCGGCCAGACCTTGTTTGCTCTGTTCCTTACCAGAAGTAACCTTCTGCCACACAGGGCCTTATTGTGACTTTTATAGTCCCTGGGCAATTTTTCCTTCATGGGTCCCTTCCTCCATATAAAAAGTATTTAAAGTTGTATTTATGACTGCATTGGCATAAAGACAAATACAATGCAGGCTGGGTTCATGATGATATGTGTATTCTTCATAATTCATATTATTACATTTATTTCTCTTCTGATTTTAAAAGAAATTAACATTAAAACACTGTCTTGAGTCCTAAGCACTGTGCCTACTGTGCCTAATGGATAAGCTGTTTCTTGGGCCAATTACTGACCCCATCTAGTTCTCATTTGCTTCTCTTTAAAATTTCAGTTTTGAGGCGTTGTTAAAAAGATTACTTGAAATACTTAGAAGCTGGAAGAGGGTAAATCAAGTCTGATTTGTTATCCACTGTGTACTTAGAGCACTTGGCACATGGTAAGCACTCAACGAGATGAATGTGAAATTATCCACACAGCGCCAGAACACAGCAAACATTTATTAACTATCAGGTTTCTCTTACCAAAACTCCTCGGCAACAGTTGAGGACAAACATATTAGATATCAGAAAGCTAACGTGTTTGGTACAGACCCCGAGTATAACAGGAATTTGGGTCAGGAAGACTGCATGGGTCAATAAGTTCACATGCTTCTTAATATTTTATTTGTCATCGTGTCCATCCCCTGGGTCAACTTAATTGTATCAAAACACAATCTATCATTAGCTACATAGATAAGAAAAGGGAGTATTGAAATGTATCAGCATTGCCGTGTGTTTCCAAATCCTCTGCAGATTTAATTACAAAGCTACAAAGTGAGTGCATAAATTATGCACCAGGACCATGTTTTGGAAATCACTGTGTAGTCTTGGGAATTAGATAGGAGGTTAGATCTTAGTAATTGATATGCTCCCACTTAAGGATTAAAACCCTGTAGATCTGTGAGAAGTGTCTTCTGCCTAAAGACAGTGTAGTGTAAACAGACTGTAGAATCTCAGAGGGAAGGCAGGGGTGGGTGAGTGGGTGGGAAGAGATCAACCAAAGAACTTTGCAGCCTTCAAGCCATTTTCAAATCTTCATGATTTTACTTAATGATAAATAAGTATAAGATAAAGTCCCTACCCTTGGAAGCTAACAGTATAAATGAGAAAACAAGCTATATGCAGGTATAGAAGATAATGAACAAAATAATATTAGGAATAATATTATATCCCTAATGAAATAAATCTGATGAAATAAATTAACTGAGGTCAAGGAGGATGAGGACTGAGAAAAAGATTTTTAGACTTGGAGAGAAAAACCACCTTAGAGGTCCATTTAGGGGCCTTGGTAGGACATTTTTAATACCACATCTTATTTCATCTTCTCAAAAAGCCAGTGAGTGATATTGCCTCTATTTCCCAGCAGAGGAACAAAGTCTCTTTGTTTGAGAGGTTAAGTGTTTTGCCCAAGGTCACACAGCTGGTTTATAGCAGAGCCATTCTATATTCCAGTCTCTAAGAGCCCTCTCCTTCTTTTTTAAATGATAGCTGGATTATTCTGTGCCAATATTTTAGGGGATACTAATAATTTATATGTTACTCTTTACAAGCAATAAAAACACTTTAGTAGGGGTCTTTTGGCTAAACATTGTGGTGTAGTAGAACGAGTATGTGTCTTGGTTTGAGTTCGAATGCAACTTATTTAGGATGTGATGTCAGGAACCCTTGGTGGGAATATACTAGTAGGAGTGAGACAAGGGAGTAAAGAAAGCCAAAAATATATACATTATCAAGCTAGTTACCATGGTAGACAACTGGAGCTCAGTTATGCTAGGGAACTCTGGGAGATAGGATAGGACACACTCAGGATATCCCAATGAAGTGGTGAGGAACTGGGTGCTATGCTCCAACTTACCATCCATCACTGAGTTCAGGGCTACTTCTGGTGACATTGAATCTCTGAAACTCCCAGCTTGCTCTGCACATAGGCCAAATATGTCCTCTGGCCAGAAAGAAAAAACAACAACCTTCAGGTACAGAACTGTAGGCATTGCCTGGCCAGTGTGGCTCAGTGGTTGAGCTTCGACCTATGAAGTAGGAGGTCCTAGTCTGATTCCTGGTCAGGGTATATGCCTGGGTTGCAGGCTCGATCCCTAGTTGGGGCATACAGGAGGCAGTCAATCAGTGATTCTCTCTCATCACTGATGTTTCTATCTCTCTCTCCCTCTCCCTTCTTCTCTATTAAAAAAAAAAAAAAAAAAAAGAACTGTAGGCACTGCCTGTAAGTGAGCTTCAGTGTGTAGAAGTGAATGCCAAGAAAATATGGACAAGAAACTATTAGCATCTGTCACTGACTGTAATAGGATACAAGTCCTGCCTCTACCACTTCATTCTACATTCTAAAGAAATTCACTAATTCACTAGGTATTTATTTTTATTTTTATTTATTTATTTTTTCACTAGGTATTTATTGTACATTATACACTAGGTCAGGGATCGGTAAACTCTGGTTCGAAGGTAAATCTGGCCTGCTACATGTTTTGTAAATGAAGTTTTATTGGAACAGAGTCATGTTCATTCATTCACACTTTTGCTCTACTGTGACAGAGTTAGAGAATTCTGGCCTGCAAAGCCTAAAATATTTACAGTTTACAGAAAATGTTTACCAACTCCTGTACTAGTTACTGGAGATACTGAGATGAATTCGAGTATTCTCTTATCCTTGAAGAGTTTATAATCTAATGAAAAAGACAGACATGCAATCCAATAAATGCAAGAAAGTGTTACAAATACTACAGCAGCCATTTAAGTGAGAGAACAGTGATTTCTAATTAGTTCGGGGAGATATCAAGAAAATTTTCATAAAAGATAAGATACTTCAGCAGAACCCTGAAAGATGAGTAGGTATTTTTTAGACAAACACAGAGGAGGCAAGACATTCAACACAGAAGGGGCAAAAATAGCAAAGATGTAACATGTATCAGCAATAAGATGGATTTAGGAAAAAGGCGTCATATTTGGAGGTGGGGAGAGGAGGACACAAAAAGTAAGACTGGGAAGTAAGGAGTTACATTTTATCTTTTCTTTAGAAATATGAATGGCTCTCACAGTTAGTGTGAAGGCCAGGTGGAAGGGGGCATTATTGGAATTGATAACGCCAAGCTACTGTAGCAATCCAGGCACCAAAGGGCACAGGCTTGAGCCCAGGTGGTAACAGAGGACACTGCAAGGAGAGTCTATTTGTTTCCTGTGCAGAGTGAAACACTCTACCCTGTCACTAGGATGGCTTAGGTGCCTCCTCTGTGCTCCCACAGAACCCTTGCCCTCCTCTGGCTTAGCATGAATCACCCTGTGCAGCAACACATTGGGTTTCCTGACAGGGTCTGAGCTGCTTGAGGAGAGGAACCCTGCATGACGGATCTCTGCCTTCAGCGCTTGTTCTAGGGCTTGACACACAACTGTGGCTCAGCAAAGGTTACTTCCCCCAAAAAAAGAGTGAATAAATACACTGCAAATTCATGGTGGGGTGATTTATCTACAAGTTTGCAAAGTCGACCTGCTGCAACGTCAGCTCACATGGAGCCTTCGATACAGAATGAGGAAGAGGGCGTAGGAATTCAGCAGGGCGTCTGATTGGGACAGAAGGATCTGATAGTCTATCAGTTTTGGTATATTGTCACTTTGAACTGTGATGCTTGTTTATTCCAGCTCTGGAAGAAGGTCAGCATATTATGATTATATAAATGGCCTACCTGGCAAATTCAGAGCTGACATAATTATCTGGTGGTATTTTTTATTATAATCGTTTTCATTCCTTCTCAAAATGGCATTTACCCCTCACTATAAATACAATGCCTATGACTTATAGAAAATTTGGGGAATACAAAGAAGTATAAAGAGAAAAATAAAATCAACCACAATCTCACAAAGTGACTACAAATGTTGTTCTGTATATCTTTATAGTCTTCTGGAAAGACATGGACATTTTTTATAAAATTAAAATCATACTATATATAATTAAAACCATTTTATACCTATTTATATATAACAATAATAATAATTTTGCATCATAATTATTTCATTTATTCAAATAATTTTCAACTTCCATGTAAATGAAGTATCTAGCATGGTGGTCTCACAATTCTTTGACTTCCAGTCTCCTGTAATCTATACCTCTCCACACACTTTAGCTCTCCACTCCTATGCCTATACCCTCACCTTTCTATCACCTGAACTATTCTACCTCTGAAATTGAAAACTTTCTCCAGTCTCTGATTATAACCTTTATTAGGTCCTCTAAGTCAACCCAAATAAATACAAAATATAAGTAAAGACTGTATTTCCAGTAAACCAGCTTCCCCTCACCTTTTTATCTGGATTGCCTATGCTGCTTCCACTGTTCCATACTGTCCATATCAGGCTCTGTGCTAAGTTTGAGTATGCACATAGGACCAAGTCCTCAAAAAACCCACTGTCAAGGCAGAGGGGGCGGGGGGTGGGAGGGGGTTAGGGGAAGGGTCGGAGGGGGATTATTAACCTCTCTGAACGAGTAAATGCAATAGGTGTCCCAGACTCTGTTAGATGTTTGTTCAGAGTATTGGTAGGGCACAAGGAAATGACAAGTCCATTCCTTCGGAGGGAGAGATGTTTGTGGAATGTACAAAGCCCAGGGTAGCTGGGATGTGGGTCTCCAAGGGGACATTAGAAGAGGAGGGTAAAAGCTAAGTGTATTCCTCTTTTCTCTCCTTGGAACACTTACCGAGCCTAGAGCTCCTAAAATATTTTTTCTTCTTTCCCAGCTCCCCTTCTGCCTCAAAATCATAGCCAAATTTTCCTAAACTTTCTCGCTCTCTGGCTAGAGGAAAGGGTTCGTGGACAAAATAGGCTATAGCTTAGTTTGCTTTTCCCATATTTCAGTCTGATCTTCTGTTTCCTCTTCACATAGCAAAGGACAGTCAAGTGTTGGTCGGTTTCTGTGTTTTCCCTTAGGAAGGCAGTATTTTGTAAATGTCGTTTTATTTGATGCTCAACAACTGCCAATTAAGAAACATGACAACGGTAACAGCAACAACAAAAAAGCAGTTGGTGGGAAGTTTAGGAAGAGAAGGCAGGGAACTAGTAATAACAGAATGTATTTTGAAGCAATTTGTACCTATGATCTCGTCTGCGAAAATGTTGGTAACAATATTTGCACATTTCTAAACAGCCGTGTAAAGGAAACGTCATACTGAGAAACAAGCCATCTATGTTCTTCCTTTTTTCAAAACAAAACTTGATTACTTAAACAATCATTAAGTGAGACGAGTTATTGGTATTGTCTCTGCCTCTGCTTATTCGCTCCTTATTTAATTCTGTTGTTTAGTGAGTTTTAAAACCTTAACTCTAAAATGCTACTCAATAAATATACAATACAGTATCTTTCCCACTCTCCATTCCTGCTGTCACTAAGATTATACTCTTTCTACTGCTTGCTTGACTTTTAAAGTCTCTTAGTTTGTTTTCTTTTTCCAGCCTTGGCCCCCCTCTCTGATTTGTTCTCAATTTTGCCACCAGAATCATCTATCAAGAATCATATCAGTGTAACGTTTGTTGATATTCTAAGTGGCAGGATGAATTAGTCCCAGTTCCTGCCATTAATGAGCTTATGCTGTTTAATGGTGAACCTCATCTCTTCCTTCTGATTCTGAATCGAATCCCCATTTTCTGCTCTGCTTCGGCTGCTACCTCATCCCACGAAAAGCCAGTCACTGAGGAATGTGGGAATCAGAGCTGATATGTCTTTTCCATGTTTAATTTTAGCCGATGATCTAAAGCATGTAGTTTGACACGTGGTGTAGAATGTGGACAAAGTGCTGTGCAATTGGACATGGAGTCAAGAACTGCCCTGCTCCCAGCTCTCCCCGCTGACCTGTGTTTTGACATTTGAAGCTACATAGAACCTGCCTATGCCTGGTGACCCTGATAAAAGTCAAGACTGATTTAGAAACTTATGATACTGTCGTGTCCAAGACGTTTATTTACACATAGACATTATAAATATAGCTTGCAGCGCGGGTGAAATGGATCAATGGTGAAAACACCTAGAATCTAATTCTGGTTCTGCTGTTTATTAGTTGTGTAACCCGGGGCCAGCCACTCAGTAACTCTGTGTCCCACTGCCCTCATCTGTAAAATGGGTGTAATGATATAAGTGCTCAAGAATTGTTGTGGGGATTATAGGAGAAAGTATAGGTGATGGTGCTTAGCACAATCCTTGGAACTTAGTAGGGCAGTTTCAATGGAACACATAATTCAGATCAAACAATAATTACTGAGCACTTTCTGTGTGCCAGGCCCTCAGATAGTTTCTAGGGTTATAAAGATGAGCAAAACTTGGTTCCTGCTCTTAAGAAGTTAATGGAGGAGGAGTAATTAACCTACATAAATCTTTTAACTCAATCTGAATCATGATGTTTCAAGATCCAATACTCTGTTTATCTCAAAAGACATCAGCAACATGAGGCTTTCTGCTGAATAATGTTTCTAGACATAAAATTTCTGAGAGAAGTGTGTAGTGTATTTTGGGGAGGCTATTTAGCATAATGAAAACACAGACAGTTGTTTATATGGACTCACGATTAATACTATTAGGTACCTGGGCAAATAAATGGAAAGATATCCTGTGTTAATGGATTGGAAGAATTAATATTGTTAAAAATGACCATACTACCTAAAACCATCTTAGATTCAATGCAATCCCTATCAAGGGATTTTTTATAGAAAAGAAGAAATAATCCTTAAATTTGTTTGGAACCACAGAAGACCTGGATACCCAAAGCAACCATCTACACCAGTGGTCGGCAAACTGCGGCTCGCGAGCCACATGCGGCTCTTTGGCCCCTTGAGTGTGGCCACGAAGTTTCAATCGCACTGTACGTGCGCGCCCGCACGTGGTATTTTGTGGAAGAGCCACACTCAAGGGGCTGCAGTTTGCCAACCACTGATCTATACTAATAAAAGCCTAGGTGGTCCTCGTGCCCTCGCACGCGATGTTGTCACAATATGGCCGCCACAGGATGGCCGCCACAAGATAGCCGTGTGCACAGTGGTGACAGAGCCCAGTGGCCGCTCCGTGCATTGAGGCCTGGGGGTCCCGTGGTTCCACGCGGCGCAGAAGAGGCCAGTCTCTGCTGCCTCATGTGGAGGAGGTGGTCATGTAGGGGAGGGCAGTTGTGGGCAATTAGGCTGGCAGGGGAGGGCTGTTGGGGAAGATCGGGCCAGCAGGGGAGGGCAGTTGGGGGCGATCGGGCCAGCAGGGGAGGGCAGTTGGGGATGATCAGGTTGGCAGGCAGAAGCGGTTAGGGGCAATCAGGCAGGCAGGCAGGAGAGCAGGCCTAAACCGGCAGTCAGACATCCCCTGAGGGGTCCCAGATTGGAGAGGGTGCAGGCTGGGCTGAGGGACACCGCCCCCCCCCCCCCCCCCCAATGCACAAATTTCGTGCACTGGGCCTCTAGTGAGAAATAAGAAAAAATACTTCCTAATTCCAAGCTATATTACAAAACTATTGTAATTACAACAGTATGGTATTGGCATAGAAACAGACACGTAGACCAACAGAACAGAATTGAGAGCCCAGAAATAATCCTGTGTGTGGTCAACTAATATTTGACAAAGGAGCCAAAAATACTCAATGGAGAAAAGATAGTCTCTTTAATAAATGGCATTGGGAATACTGGATCTTCACATGCAAAAAAATGAAACTACACTACTATCTTTACTCACAAAAAGTAACTAGAAATGGATTAAAGACTAACTAGTAAATGTAAGACCTGAAGCCATAAAACTTTTAGATGAAAACATAAAGAAAAAGCTTCTTCATGTTGGTCTTGGCAATGATAAAAGCAAAAATAAAAATGTGTGACTACATCAAACTGAAAGGTGGTCAGAAGGTAAAAACGTCCAGTTACAAGATAAAAAAGTTTTGAGGATGTAATATACAGGATAGTGACAATAGTTAACAATACTGTATTGTATATTTGAAAATTGCTAATCAAGTAGACCTTAAAAGTTCCCATCACAAGAAAGTATGGCGAGCCCTAACCGGTTTGGCTCAGTGGATAGAGCATCAGCCTGCGGATTCAAGGGTCCCAGGTTTGATTCCGGTCAAGGGCATGTACCTGGGTTGCAGGCACATCCCCAGTAGGGAGTGTGCAGGAGGCAGCTGATCGATGTTTCTCTCTCATTGATGTTTCTAACTCTCTATCCCTCTCCCTTCCTCTCTGTAAAAAATCAATAATATATATATACATATATATGTATATGAAAGTACTGTGAGGTGAGGTGATGGATGTTAACTAAACTTTAATGTGGTAATAATTTCACAATATATACATATATTAAATCATTACATTGTACACCATAAATTTATATAATGTTATATGGCAATTATACCTCAATTACTGGGGGAAAAGATATCTAACAGATCAAGCATGAGAAACTTTAACTTACTTTAGATCTTTACCTAATTGATTAGCTAGCAAGTAGGTTCTCTGTTTAGCTCACTCAGTGATATTCTTTTTCCTAGCACTTCTGTTATCAGCAAAGAGAAGAGATTCACAACACAGTATCTGAAGAAACAAAATACTTTTTAAGTCCAAAATAAAATAAAATAAAACAAAATAAAATAAAATAAAGTAAAATACAAAGAAAACCTCTCCCTTGACCTCACTGCCACTTACAGCTAATGCTCCACTTCCCAGTGTCCTTTCTAGCTCTTTCTTTGATATTTGCATGGTGGGCTCTTATCTTTCACATCTCCATTTAAATGTCATTTTCTGAGGGGCCCTATCCTGACCACCCAATGTAAAGAAGCCACTCACTGATTTCCTATTACATAAACTTAAGTTCTCTGTAAGGTCTTTATCAGTATTAGATATTTTCCGTGTTTACTGTTTAGTGTTTGCTTTCAATCACCAAATTTAAGCTCTTAGAAAGCAAGGAACTTGTCTGACTCCTTCACTGTTTAATTCTCAGAATGTCTAACAGTGCCTGGATACAGTAGGACGATAGTTTCATAGTCCTTACAAGCTCTAAGCGATCTGCCTTTACTTCTCAGACCTTGTCTCCTACTACTTTCTCCCTGGCACTCCAGACACTAAACTCCTCGCTGTTCCTTTAACATGTCAGACTCAAGGTCTTTTACACTTGCTTTTCTTGCCCCTTGGAAGCTCTTCCCCCAGGCTCCCGCCTTCATTTTCTTTGTTCAGAAGTTACCTTCTCATTCAGGCCTTCCCTATTTGCAAATTAAAAACTGTCGTCCCTACTCGCTGCTTTTTCCCCTGCCTAATTTTTCTTCATAGTATTTACCACTTTTTTTTTTTTTTTTTTTTTTTTTAATATATTTTATTGATTTTTTACAGAGAGGAAGGGAGAGAGATAGAGAGTTAGAAACATCGATGAGAGAGATACATCGATCAGCTGCCTCCTGCACATCTCCTACTGGGGATGTGCCCGCAACCCAGGTACATGCCCTTGACCGGAATCGAACCCGGGACCTTTCAGTCCGCAGGCCGACGCTCTATCCACTGAGCCAAACCGGTTTCGGCGTATTTACCACTTTTTAATTTACTATTTATTTTCTTGCCTGTTCCCCTCAACCCTACATGAGGTCTCTACTCAATGCTCAAAGCATAAAACAGCAAATATTCATAAAATGAATGGATTTGCGTAATGAGTGCATAAATTGAAAGGTCAGATGTGTAATCTTTTGGAAATGTAAGGTATCATTACGGCTAGTAAAATTAATTTTTGTAATAAATAATCTTAATAGCTGTACTCATGCTTGCATATGTCACAGCCCAGGCACTGAGTTCTACGCACAATAGGCGATCAAAGAAAGCGTGTTTGAGGACGATAGCTGGGGGCGAGAGTTGGCAAGTCCAGGTGAAGCAGCGGCCGCGAGCCCCGCCCCCGCCGGCCCCGCCCCCGCCCGCGGCGGCCCCGCCCCCGGCCCGATGAATGCCTTATAGGCGAATGACGTCAGGCCGTTTGTTGTCATTGGCGGCTCCCAAGATGGCGTCCATCATGGAGGGGCCGCTGAGCAAATGGACTAACGTGATGAAGGGCTGGCAGTACCGTTGGTTCGTGCTGGACTACAATGCAGGGCTGCTCTCCTACTACACGGTGAGTCCCCGCGGGCCGAGGCCCCGAGCTTCTGGGGCGTCGCTATCCCTGGGTAGAGGGGGGCCGGGCTTTTGGGGGAGCGGGGTTGAGGTTGCTAGGCTGGGGGTGCCGCCGTACGCGAGGGTTCCCTCGGAGAGGAGGGTTTTACGCCCGGATAGCCAATGAGGGTGAAGGAGATGCGGGTGCAGCCAATAAACAGGTGGTGGCTGTCTGATTTATGGGTTGGGGGCTAGCGGCGTTCGTTTTCTGGTGGGAGGTTAAGCGTGGGTGGGGTCCAGCGGGGCTGTACCTGGGCGGTGAGGGTGGTGGTCATCGTGGTTTAGGGTCCGGTGGCGCCGTCTCCGCACGTTGTCATGGACCTGACCCTGTCCCCCTAGCCCTGCGGACGGCCGCGCCCCTTCGCTTCCCTCCCGGGATTGAAGAGCGCAGCTTGGCCAGGTCCGTAGTGACCGGCCCTCGGGCAGCTCCACGGGTCCGAAGTCCCTGCTGTCGGCCCACATTGTTTCAGTGGGAGGCGAGAGCAACCGCTGCCTGAACTTTTGAGAGCGGAGGGTTCCTGCACAGCCGTCTCTTGTTAGCGAAGGGAATGGACGGTACGGTGCCTCCTGAAAGTTACATTCCAGGGAGGGCTGAGTTCGCGGCTTGACTGTCGTTAAGCACGAATCTGTGGCGGTGGTACGAGTCCATGAATTGCTGTGAATCTTAGGTTCTGACTATCCCCTCCACCCCCGTCGCTTTAGAAATGGAAGGTGGGTGGTATTAAGAGGAATTACTTCCAAAGGCACTTGCTCTGAATGGTGTCTAGTTAAGAATAGCTGATGATAGGGAGGAAATCACTTAGGACAAAAAAGAATGCCCTGAAGGCTCTAGAAAACAATAGGAGACAAGGGACAAAAAATATGATCATGGAAAAAGGTTACATATTACTGAGATAAATGGGAACGCTTGTGTTTATTCGTTCAGTTAAAAAATATTTATTGAGCGCGCTCCCACTATATGTTATTGCTTTAGGCTAGGAAGGTATATGTGGGTGGGTGTGCCCGCTGGGGGTGCATGTGAGCAAGAATCAATAGGAGTTCAAGACATTCACCATTTCTCTGGAGTTCATATTCTAGTCTAGTGGTTCCCTTACTGCATTTTACTAGTAATAACTCTTCTAGGTAGGTATTTATTATCCCCAATTTATTTCCTCATTTTACACTTTTGGAATCTGAGCATTCAGGCTTATAAGTCGTTTGCTCAAGACCTAAGAGCTAGCAGTAAGTGGTGTAAGCAGGATTCCAAATTCCTAGCTTTCTGACTTTTTCCACTAAAATTCACTTTCACTACAGGAAGGAGAAAAGTGCAAGCTGTGAGTTACTAAGGCACGCCTGCAGGAGTAGAAACTTTCAACATCCTTCAAATATCAACTTCCTTTCTCTACATAATTTTTAAAGGGGGAAGAAAGGCCAAACTTGAATGAGATTTGAACAAAATTGTTCAAGAGTATCTTTAGGTAGTCACAAAAGAGAGGTAACTAAATATTATATTCTGAAAACTGGGATTATGAAATCCCATGACTCAGATAAACTGAAGAGTAATATTGAGTTTCAGTAGACCTGATAATCAGAAAATCCCATGAAACCTTTTCAGCTTATTCAAGGTAGAGTAATTCCAATGACTGGCACTATGGAATTAAGTTACTCTACAAATGCCAAATTTGTGTGTGTCTGCATGTGGGGCCATACTAGAGAGGCCTCAAACGGGTTTTGGGGGAGCTCCTACCCCAAACAGAATTTTCTTTTTTCCTGTTTTTCTTCCTTTAGTGTAGTCTTTTTCTGCCTCCTTGCCATTTTAGTTTCTGAATACCTTGACAAATTTCTCTTTGTCTTACTGGCTAATACAGGTTTTTCGTAGACCCCTCCCCCTATTCCTACCCAAACACTTAGCTTCCCTTCTGAAACTAGAGTCTATAAAACATCATCCTCACCAGCAGAAGGAGGTATCATATTTCTCACTAATGGCTATTTAGAAGGTTTTTTTTCTTTTCTGGTTTTTTGGTGTTAAAGCATTTGCTTGCATAGAAACAGCAGAGAAATATTGTAAACTAAAATCATCTTGTGAAAATAAAATAATACCCAACCCCTGATTAAAGGAGGTCCAGTATAAAGATGGGGAAAAGATAGGTATTCACTTAAAGAGAAAGTAGGAGACACAGTGAATGTTGGCAGTGAGTTCTGTACACTTGGACATTGTTTCAGTACATTAGGATTCTGAAAGATTTGAAAGTACATCTTAATGATTTGCGTGTGGCTGATACCTTGGAGGTACATCTTCCAGGAAGAGTATCAGAATTAGTTGCACAGCCTTTAAGTAGAGCAGTAAATAGCAAGTCACTCTATTCCTTGTTTCAAAAATTACTTGGATTCTGGTCTGGCTCTGGTTGTAGATCTGTTCTAGGGTGACTATGAAAATCTTTAAACTAGATTGGTCTTGCTTTATTTTTTTTATTTTATTTTTTTTAAATATATTTTTTATTGGTTTTTTACAGAGGAAGGGAGAGGTATAGAGAGTTAGAAACATCGATGAGAGAGAAACATCGATCAGCTGCCTACTGCACATCTACTGGGGATGTGCCCGCAACCCAGGTACATGCCCTTGACCGGAATCGAACCTGGGACCTTTCAGTCCGCAGGCCGACGCTCTATCCACTGAGCCAAACCGGTTTTGGCTGGTCTTGCTTTAAAGTCAGCCTGTATGAAAATTGATATTGGGATAATCTCAGGGTTGCGTTAGGATCACTAAAACTGCTGTGAACTGAATAGATTCTCCTAAAGCTTACCTTAGCCTGGGCCTTATTCTCTGGTCCTGGGCCTTGGCCTAAACCCAAACCTATCCGCAGTTTTTGAAAAAGAGCTTAAGATATTATTACTCTGATTTCCTCCTTTAGGGAAGTAGATTTAGGCAGTCTTTTCAGCTCTAGCTCAGTCTCTTAATTAATAGGAACAATATGATGTAATCCATTCTGGAAATATTTATTTGGGGCCGACTTTATAATAGGCATTGTACTTTATATGCTGGAGGTGCAAGCTTGAAGGAGAGAGAGTCCTTTCTGTCTAGGAACTCACAATCTAGCAGAGCAGACACCTACACAAAATTTCAAAACAATAAGATAAATTCTATAATATAAATAAGACTAAGCTGCTGTGGGAACATTGCCTGGGAAAGGCCAGGGAGATATTTGAGCCTAGACTTAAAAAAAAGGCTCTAGCGTAAAGGTGAGTTTGGGAGCTCACAGGAGATTGAAGATAGGAGATTGAATCCTTGGAACCAGGAGCCATAGGTCGGGCCTGGAGATAAAGATATCCTAGATTAGAATTTATTAGTTGAATTTTTATTAGATGAGATGCCTAGGGAAGGCTGTGGATATAAATTTGGGAATGCTGTGTGAACAGCCAACCATTTATGTGAATCATGATCAGGAAGGAAGATGGGAAAGGAAGAAAAATTGAGGGAGGTATAGATATGTGAGAAGTTGGAAAGTGGAGGGGTCATGCCTTTTGTAAATTTATTAAATATTTATTGAGTACCTAGCAAGAGGGGTTAAAATGGTAAATAAGATGGAAATTATCCACGCCCTCATGCTACCTAGATTCTGGGATGCAGCAAGTAAGAGCTATGATAGAGAAGCATAGTATGTTTCGGGGTTATACAGATGGGTTACTTGACTCAGTCTTGGAGGGTCAGGAAAGGTTTCCTAGAAGAAGCAGGTTTGCTGTTGTCTTAATGATGAGTAGGGGTTAGCCATGTGAGCAGAGAGAGAAGTTTAAACTGCTTGAGATAGAGATAATGTTTTTGGAGGGGGCAAGAGTGAGGAACTTGTCCGTCTTGAAGCTTGGGCTGTGGCAGGCAGTTGTGAGATGAGCTGGAGAGGTAAATAGGGGTCATATTTAAAGGCTTTCTTGATAAACTATGCTAAGGAATTTGAACTTTACCCTCAGGACTGTCATTTTAAACACTTTTTTTTTTAAATAGAAAAAAACATTTTGTTATAGAAAACTTCAAACCTACATAAAAGAGGATGGTAAAATGAACTCCTGTTATCCAGCTCATCCTATATAATAAAAGGGTAATATGCAAATTGACCCTATCGGCAGAACGACTAGGAATGACTGGTCGCTCTGACGTGCACTGACCACCAGGGGGCAGACGCTCAATGCAGGAGCTGCCCCCTGTTGGTCAGTGCGCTTCCACAGAGGAAGTGCCGCTCAGCCAGAAGCTGGCTCATGGCTGGCCAGTGCAGCGGCGGTGGCGGGAGCCTTTCCCGCCTCCGTGGCAGTGCTAAGGATGTCCGACTAACAGCTTAGGCCCGCTTCCCAGAGGGATATCTGACTGCCAACTTAGACCTGATCCCCCAGGGAGCAGGCTTAAGTCATTAGTCGGACATCCCTCGAGGGCTTCTGGACTGTGAGGGGGCACAGGCTGGGCTGAGGGACCCCCCTCTTCTGCTCCCCCCGAGTGCATGAATTTTCATGCACCGCGCCTCTAGTTTATATACTAGTTTATCCTATCTACTAAAAGAGTAATATGCAAATTAACCATCACACCCTCACTCCGTTAGTGAGTCACAAAGATGGTGGCGGCCACGGAGCTGGAGTGAGCAGGAGGCTTAGTTTACCCCTGGTGATGGAGGAAGCCAAGCTTCCGCCTGCCCTGGCCAGCCCTGAGCTCCGCTCAAGGCTACTAAGTTTCAATTTAGAAGATAAATAAATCCCAGATACCTGCTTCTAGCCAGTGTGGCCTCCGCTCAAGGAGGGGCTGGGAACATGGGTTGCCAGGGGCAACCCAGGCTTCGAGCGGGACCAAGGCTACAAAGTTTCAATTATAGAATTTAAATAAATCCCAGATACCTGCTTCCAGCCCACGGCCGTGGCCAGCCTGAAAACGGCCATCAGCCCCTCACCTAGTCTGGCCAGGCACCCCAGTAGCGCCCCCCACCCTGAAGGGGGTGTGGCCAGCCTGAAAACAGCTCTCAGCCCCTCACCCAGGCTGGCCACACTCCCATGGGGTGAGGGTCCCCACTGTGGGGCTTGACCAGCCTGAAAAAAGCCCTCAGCCCCTCACCCAGGCTGGCCAGGCACCCCAGTGGGGATCCCCACCCTGAAGGGGATGTGGCCAGCCTGAAAACAGCCCTCAGGCCCTCACCCAGGCTGGCCAGGTAGCCTAGTGGGAACCTCACCCTGATCCGGGACACCCTTCAGGGCAAACCAGCCGGCCCCCACCCATGCCCCAGGCCTCTATCCTATATAATAATCCTATATAATAAAAGGGTAATATGCAAATTGACCCTAACAGCAGAACAACTGGGAATGACCAGTCACTATGACACACACTGACCACCAGGGGGCAGATGCTCAATGCAGGAGCTGCCCCCTGGTGGTCACTGCGCTCCCACAGGGGGAGCTCTGCTCAGCCACAAGCCAGGCTGATGGCTGCCAGCACAGCGGTGGAGGCGGGAGCCTTTCCCGCCTCCTCAGCAGCACTAAGGCTGTCCGACTGCAGCTTAGGCCTGCTCCCCGCTGGCAAGTGGACATCCCCCGAGGGCTGCTAGGCTGCCAGAGGGATGTCTGACTGCCAGCTTAGGCCCGATTCCTCAGGGAGCAGGCCTAAGCCAGCAGGTGGACATCCCCCGAGGGGTCCCAGACTGCAAGAGGGCACAGGCTGGGCTGAGGGACCCCCCTCCCGAGTGCACAAATTTTTGTGCACCGGGCCTCTAGTCCTATCTAATAATAGACAAACATGGTAATTAACTGTACCTCCGACACGCTTCCCATTGGCTAATCAGGGCGATATGCAAATTAACTGCCAACCAAGATGGCGGCCGGCAGCCAGGCAGCTGAAGCGAACAGGAGGCTTGCTTGCTCCAATGATGGAGGAAACCAAAGTTTCCCACCTGCCGCTGCAGGCCTCTGAGCTGCACTCTAAGCAACTATGTTGCAATTATAGAAGCTAAACAATCCCAGAAACCTGCTTTCAGCCAGCCGGGCCTCAAAGCTGGAGTTGCAACAGTGTTTCAATTATAGAAGCTAAACAAAGCCCAGATACCTGCTTTCAGCAGCCGAGGTCTCAGAGCTGGAGCCGAGCCTCAGAGCTAAAGCTGGCTCTCAGATCCAGTGACAGCTATAGAAGGTAAATAAATCCCAGAATAAAAAAAAAAGAAAAAAAGGAGAGGTTGGGAGCTTCAGTCACCCGCCAGCCTGAAAACGGCCCTCAGCCCCTCACCTAGACTGGCCAGGCACCCCAGTGGGGACCCCCACCCTGAAGGGGGTGTGACCAGCTGCAAACAGCCATCATCCCCTCATCCAGGCTGGCCAGGCACCCAAGCGGGACCCCCACCCTGATCCGGGACACCTTTCGGGGCAAACCAGCCGGCTCCCACCCGTGCACCAGGCCTCTGTCCTATATAGTAAAAGGGTAATATGCAAACTGACCCTAACAGCAGAAGGACTGGGAATGACTGGTCACTATGACACACACTGACCACCAGGGGGCCGACGCTCAATGCAGGAGCTGCCCTCTGGTGGTCAGGGTGTTCTCACATGGGAGGAGCTCTGCTCAGCCACAAGCCAGGCTGATGGCTGTCAGTACAGCGGTGGTGGTGGGAGCCTCTCCTGCCTCCTCAGCAGCACTAAGGATGTCCGACTGCAGTTTAGGCCTGCTCCCCGCTGGCAAGTGGACATCCCCCGAGGGCTGCCGTGCTGCCAGAGGGATGTCTGATTGCCATCTTAGGCCCAATACCCTGGGGAGCAGGTCTGAGCCAGCAGGTGGTCATCCCCTGAGGGGTCCCAGACTGCGAGAGGGCACAGGCCGGGCTGAGAGACCCCCCCTCCCCCCGAGTGCACAAATTTTTGTGCACCGGGCCTCTAGTCTACACTAATAAAAGAGAAACATGGTAATTGGCGTACGACCGCTACCCTTCCCATTGGCTAATCAGCATATCCTATGCAAATTAACTGTCAGCCAAGATGGCTGCCGGCAGCCAGGCAGCTTGAAGCGGAACATGAGACTTGCTTGCTCCAGTGACGGAGGAAGCCAAGGTTCCCCGCCTGCTGCTGCCTGGCTCTGAGCTCCTGAAGCAACAGCTCCAAAAGATACAATGTTTCAATTATAGAAGCTAAAAATGGCGGTTAATTTGCATATACCAGTTGCGAGGGAAGACTGAGGACAACATGGAGGCCAAGAGGTACAGAAGGGAGCTAAGTAGAGGCCTCGAGGACAGAAACGGACCCAAGGCTGCAGAGGTGGGAGGTGGGAGGTGGGAGGGCAAGCCCAGCCACAGCGGCTGCGAGGAGGGGCAGTGGCTCGGAGGGGAATGGGCAGAGCCTGGGAGTGGGAGGGGAAACCCGCCACAGCCCTGGGAGCGGGAGGGGAAACCCGCCACAGCGCCCGGGAGCTGAGGGGAAACCCACCATAGCGCCCGGGACCGGGAGGGGAAACCCGCCACAGCCCTGGGAGCGGGAGGGGAAACAGGCCACAGCGCCTGGGAGCTGAGGGGAAACCCGCCACAGCCCTGGGAGCGGGAGGGGAAACCCGCCACAGCCCTGGGAGCTGAGGGGAAACCCGCCACAGCACCTGGGAGCTGAGGGGAAACCCGCCACAGCCCTGGGAGCGGGAGGGGAAACCCGCCACAGCGCCTGGGAGCGGGAGGGGAAACAGGCCACAGCGCCTGGGAGCTGAGGGGAAACCCGCCACAGCGCCTGGGAGCTGAGGGGAAACCCGCCACGGCGCCTGGGAGCTGAGGGGAAACCCGTCACGGCGCCTGGGAGCTGGGGGGAAACCCGCCACGGCGCCTGGGAGCTGAGGGGAAACCCGCCACGGCGCCTGGGAGCTGAGGGGAAACCCGCCACGGCGCCTGGGAGCTGAGGGGAAACCCGCCGCGGCGCCTGGGAGCTGAGGGGAAACCCGCCGCGGCGCCTGGGAGCTGAGGGGAAACCCGCCGCGGCGCCTGGGAGCTGAGGGGAAACCCGTCGCGGCGCCTGGGAGCTGAGGGGAAACCCAGCAGGAGTGGCTGGGAGCGGGAGGGGAAACCCAGCAGGAGTGGCTGGGAGCAGGAGGGGAAACTGGCCACAGCCCTGTCACAGGGACAGGCGTCCTCTGGAGCCAGGCCGCTTTGAGCCTGTAGGCCCGTCTATAGGCCCAGAGCGGCCGAAGTCCGGAATGTCCGGCCTACGCTTGCAGGTGCCAAGCGGCCGGGCTTGGGGTGGGAACATCCCCAGGACCCAGGCACTCCAAGCTGGCACACACCCAAGCGGCCAGGAACGGGGCGGGACTGTCCCCTGCAGCGAGTGAGCAGACAGCAGGGCCCTGCTTGCCACTGGCCGTGGCAGCGAGGGGCAAGCAGTCCCTTGCAGGGCCCCCACAGAGAGCAGACACCAGGGCCCTGCTTGCCCCTGCGGTGGCGAGCCAGAGAGAAGACAGCAGGGCACTGCTTGCCCCTGACCCCAGCGGCGAAGGACAGGCAGGCCCCTACAGAGAGCAGACACCAGGCCTACGGTGGCCTCAAGCAGGCAGGTCCACAGAGAGCAGAGGACCATGGTGAGCAGGTCTAAGCCGTCAGTAGGACATCCCCTGAGGGCTCCCAGATTGGAGAGGGTGCAGATCGGGCTGAGGGACCCCTCCTTCCCCGTGCACGAATTTCGTGCACCGGGCCCCTAGTCTACACTAATAAAAGAGAAACGTGGTAATTGGCGTACGACCGCTACCCTTCCCATTGGCTAATCAGCGTATCCTTATGCAAATTAACTGCCAGCCAAGATGGCGGCCGGCAGCCATGCACTGAAGCTGCTCGCTTCCTCCAGGAACTGCAGACTCCAACGTTCCCTGCCTCACTTGCCGGGACTCTCAACTGCAACTCTAAGCAACTATTACTATGTTGCAAATAAGAAGCTAAACAAAACGGCTTTCAGTCAGCCCGGGACCGCAACATTGTATCCATGTTTTCAGCAGCGAGGCCTCAGAGCTAAAGCTGGCCCAGAATAAAAAAAAAAAGAAAACAAGGAGCGATTGGGAGCTTTTAGTCAACTGCCAGCGGGAAAACAGCCCTCAGCCCCTCAGCCAGCCTGGCCAGGCACCCCAGTGGGGACCCCCACCCTGATCCAGGACACCCTTCAGGGCAAACCAGCCGGCCCCCACCCGTGCACCAGGCCTCTATTCTATATAATAAAAGGGTAATATGCCTCCCGGCACCGGGATCAGCGGAGCAATGAGGCTCCCAGCACTGGGATCAGCGTGACAGGGGGCAGCGCCCAAACCCCCTGATCGGCCCTGCTCTGTGTGTGACAGGGTGTGGCGCCCCAACCCCCCGCCCCTACGGGCCCTGCTCTGTGTGTGACAGGGTAGAACCATAACCTCTCCATTGGCCCTGCCCTGAGTGTGACAGTGGTGGCGCCCCAACCCCCTGATCGGCCCTGCTCTGTGGGTGATAGAGGGTGGCGCCCCAACCCTCCTCCACGGGCCTTGCTCTGTGTGTGACAGGGTAGAGCCATAACCTCCCCTTTGGCTCTACCCTGAGTGTGACAGGGTACAGCGCTCCAACCCTTGATCCACCCTGCTCTGTGTGTGACAGGGGGTGGTGCCCCAGCTCCCCTATCGGCCCTACTCTGTGAGTGATAGGGGGGAGCTCCTCAACCCCCTGATGGACCCTGCTCTGTGAGTGACAGGGGGCAGTGCCCCAACCCCTTGATTGGCCCTGCTCTGTGAGTGACAGGGGGCAGCGCCCCAACCCCCTGATGGGCCCTGCTCTGTGTGTGACAGGGGGCAGCGCCCCAACCCCCCTGATGGACCCTGCTCTGTGAGTGACAGGGGGCAGCGCCCCAACCCCCTGATCGGCCCTGCTCTGTGAGTGACAGGGGGCAGCGCCCCAACCCCCTGATTGGCCCTGCTCTGTGCGTGACGGGGTGGCGCCGAAACCTCCCCATTGACCCTGCCTTGAGTATAACAGGGGGAGGTGCCCCAAGCCCCCAATCAGTCTACCCTGAGCGTGACTGAGGGTGGCATTGCAACCTCCTGATCCGCCCTGCTCTGTGCATGATGGGGCAGCGCCCCAACTCCCCAATTGGCCCTGCTCTGAGCCTGACCAAGGGCTGCACTTAGGGATTGGGCCTGCCCTCTGCCACCCGGGAGCAGGCCTAAGCCAGCAGGTCGTTATCTCCTGAGGGGTCCCAGACTGCGAGAGGGCACAGGCCGGGCTGGGGGACACCCCCCCACCCCCGCCGAGTGCACAAATTTTTGTGCACCGGGCCTCTAGTATATATATAAAAGCCTAAGCAGCCGGTCGACTGGTAGCTATGACGCGCACTGACCACCAGGGGCAGACGCTCAATGCAGGAGCTGCCCCCTGGTGGTAAGTGCACTCCCACAGCAGAGTGCTGCTCAGCTGATCAACGGGTGCCAGATGCCAGACTCATGGCTGGTGAGCACAGCTGTGGAGGCGTGAGCCTCTCCCATGGACACCCCCTGCTCGCTGCTTCCCCATCTGGACCAGGACCAGGGATTGGGACTGGCATTGGGACTGACTGGGTGCAAGCCTGCAGCCGCTTCTTAGTCATGGGCACGCCGCAGTCGCCGTAGGACAGGCGTGCGGACACTGCAGGAGAGCAGCAGCAAGCCTACTGAGTGGTGGCGGCAGCAGGTGCAGCGGGGCCAGGATGAGCGGGAGCGGCACGGTGCCCAGCCTGGGCTTGGGCTCCTCACCGGCCGCCTGCCACTTTGCACACTTCTGCATCCCTCGAGGGATGTAGGACTGCCAGGTTTGGCCGATTCCCGCAGGCCAGGCCAAGGGACCCCACTGGTGCACGAATCTCTGCACTGGGCCTCTAGTATAATTATAAACATACTAGTGGCCCAGTGCACGGATTTGTGCACATTAAAAGGAAATTAATTAGGAGAAAGATTCATGCGGTAATTACATTACTGCCAAAAATTACATGTCAAATAGTATATATAATGTAGTATTATAAAATTAAAACATGCGTGTGATTGGTGCCAGTGAGAGCTTTCTATATATCGTGCATGCATGAGTCAGTGTTTATTTTTAAATTGCCAGTGTGCATCATATATACCGGCCAGATGGTCGGACGTATGTACAGTCGGTCATTTAGCCTTTTATATATATAGATGGCCAATTTTGTTTTATTAATACTCACATCAGTACCTTCATTCCCCAATGGATTATTTTAAAGGAGACCCCAGACACCATATTATTTTATTTGTAAATATTTTAGTATGTATTACTAAAAACTAAGGTCTCTTTTAAAAAATGTTACAATGCCACTGTTACAACTGAATATTAATAATAATATTGTCAAATATCTAGTCAATGTCCAATTTTCTTGATTGTCTCAAACATCTCTTCCCTCACCAGTTGGTTTATTTGAGTCAGGTTTCCAAACAAGATCCACATACAAAATTGGATCTCTTTTAATATGTGTCCTCCTTCCCTCTTTTTTTCTTTCCCATTTATTTGTTGAAGAAACCATATAATTTGTTTTGTAGAATTGTCCACATTCTGGATTTTGTTGGTAACATCTTTGTGGTATATTTAAACATGTTCCTTTGTCCTCTGTATTTCCTAGAGGTAGAAGCTTAATCAAATTCAGTTTGGTTCTTTTGGGGAAAGAATACTTTGTAGGTGGAACATATTACATTAAGTGGTACATTATGCTCTGGTTGTTGTCTCTCTGATTTTAAAATTGATGAATGGGTTCAGATGAAGTTTATATACTTTAAATACTGTTGTTGCAGAGAAATGATCAGGAGAGCACTATTTATAGGCCTTAGTGATGAATTGGATGTGAGTGAAAGGGTAGGAAGAGTGTGATGAAATCCAGGTTTTAGGTTTTATGTCAATGAATGCTGATAGGGAAGATAGGAAGAACAGGTTGGGGGAGAAAGGTGGTGGCTTTGAGTCATGTTGAAATTGATGAAAAGATGTCATATGGTCTGGAATTTAGGAAAATATCTGGGTTATAGACAATACTAGCTTTACATATACAGAGAGTTGAGCATGAGAATAATAGAGCCTTTGGACAGGATGCTGAGAAACATCATTGGATTAGTTATCTGTTGCTTTGTAAAAAATATGCGCAACTTAAAACAGCAAACATTTATTATCTCATAGTTTCAGTGGCTCAGAACTTCGGAGTGACTTAGTTAGGTGGGTCTGCCCCAGGGTCTTTCATGGAATTGTAGTCAAAAGATACTGGCTAGGGTTGCAGCTATCTGAAAGGCTTGATCGGAGCTGGAGGTGCTGCTTCAAAGGTGACTCACTTTCAGAGCTGTTTGCAGAAAGCCTCAGTTCATTGCTGGCTGTTGGAAGGTGGCCTTCGTTCCTCACCAGATAGCCTTTCCATTGAGTGTCATCATGACACGGCATTGGCTTCACCCAGCGGGAGCAGAGCAATCCAAGTCAGAGCAAGGAGGAAGCCACAGCGCCTTTTATGACCTAGTCTGAGAATATCACTTCACCTTATTCTGTTCATTAGAAATGAATTATTAAGTTCAGCTCAGGCTCTTGGGAATGGGAATTTTAAGTATGGGGAGGTGAATTAGACTATTTTACATCAGTGGCCTTAGGAACTGGAAAAAGGTATAACTAGGGAAATGTTAAAGGTTAATCAAGTTGGTATGAGGAACTAATTGAGATGACCAAATATGGTTTGTTTAGGCACTACCCATAAATGTTTAACTCTCTTGATTTGTATTGGTTTTGAAACATTTTGGAGAGAAAGGTAGAAACAATGAATTAGTAAGTTACCAGGACTATTTCAGGTATTCTTCATAAAAAGAATCATTGTGTTCCTTGCAATTACATACTGGAAGACTCATAATGACTTTGTATTTTAAAACCACTACGAGTCAAAACACATGGTGTGTTTTTTTGTTAATCTTCACCCAGGACATTTTTCCATTGATTTTATTTTTTTAGAGAGAGGGGAAGGGAGGGGGAGAGACACACAGAAAGAAACATCAATGAGAGAGACAGAGAGAGACATTGATTGGTTGTCTCCTGCATGTGCCCCAACCAGGGCCAGGGATCAAGCCTGCAACTGAGTTACATGCCCTTGGCTGGAATTGAACCCAGGACCCTTCAGTCCAAGGGCTGATGCTCTAGCCAGTGAGCTAGGGCTCAAAACACGTTTAAGTGTTATTTGGCAGTCCTTAGCAATGTCTACAAGATGACCAAAAATCTGCCATCTAATTTTTGCATTTTAGGTTTTTGAAGAGCTTAAGTATATGTATTTCTCTTGCAAAGATGTAAAAGAGGTAGTCTCTGATTCTCCTAGAAAGATATCAGCACCACTTTCATCAAATAATTAAAAGCAGATTTATACTTTTCTAAATAAACTGTTCATGAATATGTCAATTGTGATTCTTATTAAGTTGACTTGGTACATGTTAACAGTCTAAATGTAATAAAGCAGCTTTAGAATTATAAAAGGAACAAAAGAAAAATTGTATCTCATCTAAATGCCCCCAAAAGAAAACAAAAACCTCCTAAAATAGTAAGTAGTACCAGTGGGAAGAAGTATGTGGAAATTTTATAACTTTTGTTTTCCTTCAATACTCTATTCAAACTTGATTTTTCCCTCTTCTAATATTTTTGAGCTTTGCTTATATAAATCTGTTGGGCATTTAATAATTTTACTTACATCTGTTATAATTAATTAGCCATATCTCTAGTACAATCTTTATCTGTATAGCAAGCTTGTGAACTCTTTGATGGCAGTACTGAGCATTATAATTTTCAAGCCCTACAAAGAGGCACATTGTTCTCATAGTGAATGGAAGAATGTCCAAGGTCCTTTAAACAAGGCTTAGAGATGAGAGGCAGAAGGCTGTTTTGGAGTTGTTGCTTACACAGCCTTGTAAGTTGTGCAGAATAAATTAATAGCAAATATGTACATTTCCTGACTTATGTAAAACTTGATTGAGTTTGTATTAGCAACAGTGGCTTTCATTTAATCATACTAGAGGCTTGGTGCACGAAATTCGTGCATGGGGGGGGCCCTCAGCTCAGCCTGCACCCTCTCCAATCCAGGACCCCTCTGGGGATGTCAGACATCCTCTCACAATCCTGGACCGCTGGCTCCTAATCACTTACCTGCCTGTATGGTCGCCACTAACTGCTCCCCCCCTGCTGGCCTGATCGCCCCTAACTGCCCCCCCGCTGCCAGCCAGGTCACCCCAACTGCCCCCTCCCTGCCAGCCTGGTCACTCCTTATTGCCCCCCCTGCCGGCCTGGTTGCCCCCAACTGCCCCCCCCCCCCGCCCCGCCGCCAGCCTAATTGCCCCCAATTGCCACTCCTGCTGGCCTGGTCGCCTGCAACTGCACCCCCCCGCCAGCCTGGTTGCCCCTAACTGCCACTTCCTGCCGGTCTGATCGCCTCTTACTGCCCCCACTGCCGACCTGGTTGCTCCCAACTGCACACCCCCCATCAGCCTGGCCGCCCCTAACTACCACTCCCCACCGGCCTGGTCGCCTCTTACTGCCCCCCCTGCCAGCTTGGTTGCCCCCAACTGCCCCCTTCTGCCGGCCTGGTTGCCTCTTACTGCCCCCCGCCCCCTGCCAGCCTGATTGCCCCCAACTGCCCCCATCTGCCGGCCTGATTGCCTCTTACTGCCCGGCCTGCTGGCATGGTCACCCCCAACTGCTTCCCCTGCTGGTCCGGTTGCCCCCAACTGCCCTCCCTGCAGGCTGGTCGCCCTTCACTAACCCTGCTGCCGGCCTGGTTGCCCCACGCAGCCTGCTTGTCCAGTTGTTTGGTCGTCCCTCACTAACCCCCTGCCAGCCTGGTTGTAGGCAGCCATCTTGTGAGGGCATGAGGGTTAATTTGCATATTACCTCTTTATTATATAGGATAGCCTGTTGGACATATCCCCAGTGTGCGATCATTTGCTTATAAGGTGTGCTAATTAGTCAAGCAGTTAGTTCTCTTGTTAGCAGTTTTGTTGATGGTATTTGTGGAAGGACAGAAAGTAGAATATGCTACTCCTATATTTGGCAATAGTCATAGGATTAGATCTTCAAATAGTTACATAATCCCAATCAAAGCTAGTGGTTTAGGTTAAGAATTGAATGCCTTTTACTGCTTATAGAGAAAAACAAATGACCAGCCCTGTCAATTGTTTTCCTTTTTATTTACTTTATTGTAAAGGATTATCTTCTTAGACTAGTTTGATTCCTTAAAAAATGGCAATTTACTTTCTTTTTTGGCAAAAGTTAAGTTTGCATGGTATATGGAATCATATAAATGGTTTCACATTCAAGGAAAGTGTTTTGAGGTATTCATAATTAATTTTTCCCCATTCACATGCCAATGTTAAGATTATTATGAAAGTTGATTTTCTGTTTCCTGGAGTTTTGTTCACATTAAGCCTTCATACTAAGATTGTCCACTTATTTCATTTCTTGTATTCTATTTTAGCCTTACTGTTAGGACACAGACGGCTAATTAAAATATTGGGTGAATATTTGCTTTGTCACTCTGGCAGCTTTTTTCTACAATCTCTCAACCTTCCTCTTTCCTCTATCACTCATAGAAGATGCCATGCTTCACAGAGATAGTAGAGTCCATTTGGTGGGAATACCCTTGTCCCCCCACCTATTAGTGTATACTTACTTTCCTGCCTCTTCTCGCCTGCATCCTTCCCCATCATAGTGGAAGAGGTAATCCTTGCATGTTCTGGATTCCATCTGCTCACAAATTTTTTGAGGACCTCAGTCTATGGATTTTCTCCTCTATCTTCTTTCTTCCCTCTCTCTTTCTCATGTATCTTTAACTTCTTCCTTTTTATGTATGGGCTTTTGTTGTTTAAGAATATTTATTTTGTAATAGAATAGCTAAACATCTTAGTTGTAACAATTTCATATGAAAATTTTTGGTAAATTTTTGTGTTGCCTGTTGCTTTTTGTTAAACAGTTTTATTGAGATAGAATTCACATACCAGCCTTAGCCAGTTCAGCTCAGTGGGTAGAACATTGGCCTGCAGACCAAAAGGTCTTGGGTTTGATTCTGGGCAAGGGCATATACCTTTGTTGCAGGCTCCTCCTCCCCGCCAGGCCCTGGTCGGGGCTCGTGCAGGAGGCAACCAATCGATGTGTTTCTTTCATATTGGTGTTTCTCTCTGTCTTTTCCTTTCTCTCCCACTCTCCCTAAAAAAAGGGTGAGTATTAACAACAACAACAAAATAATTCACATACCATCCATTTGAAGTATAAAAATAGATGTTTTTTAGTATATTTACAGAGCTATGCAACCGTCTCCACAATCAATTTTAGAAAATTTTCATTACCACCAAAAGAAACCCTGTTTCCATTAACAATCACTCCTCAATATTTCACCCTTAACTGTAGGCAACCACTAATGTACTTTCAGTCTCTATAGATTTGTCTATTTAAAAATATTTTTTTGATTGATTTTTAGAGAGGCAGAAAGGGAGAGGGAGAGAGAAAGAGAAATATTGATGTGAGAGAGAACATTGATTGGTTGCCTTCCCTAGTTGCTCTGACCAGGGATCGAACCCGCAAGCTAGGTATGAGCCCTGACCTGGAATTGAACCCACAGTCTTTTGTACAGGATGATGCTCCAGCCAACTGAGCCACACTGGTCAGGTCAGATGAGACTCTGACTTGATTTTTTTTTTCTTTGGAAATATTTTTAAAAAATTTAAAATTGATTTTAGAGAGGAAGGGAAAGGGAGAGATAGAAACAACCATGATGTGAGAGAATCATTGATTGGCATGCCTCCTGCATGCTCCACACTGGGGACTGAGCCCACAATCCGGGCATGTGCCCTGACTGGAAATTGAACCATGCAAGACCTCTTGGTCCATAGGCCGACGCTCAATCACTGAGCCATACCAGCTGGGCCTACGTGGAGAATATTTTGATCTGTTCTTAATTTAATTTACTTTGAAATGTATGTAGCCATCCCTTCAGATGACGTGTTTTATGTGGCACACTGAAGTTCATCTAAAGTAATTGAATATAGTCAGAGTGTGACAATTAAGAGACCTACTAGACTATTTTAACTCTTCCATGTAAAGCAAGTATGTCAAACTCAAAGGCTAACACGGGCCAAATAAGGTTTAAGCTTAGGTGGGCCGCAAAAAAACAAACCTTCAATTTTCATAGAAATGTAGGTTTATTTTGATAGAGACATGCTGAATACAAAGGGCTAAAATAAATGAGTAATCGTTAACATAAAATAATAGAACATTTTAATAAAAATTAATATTTTTTCTTGAACATTAACTTACCAGACACTGAATAACTGCACAAATTAATAAGAGTAACACAAATAAACCTATTTTTATTGTTCTCCGAAAGTGAAATATTTCCTGTTGCGGTCACCAAACAAGTCAGTCCAAGATTAATGAATCATTTTCTGCTGTTCCTTCTGCCTTGAAGTTTCCCCTGACATTCTTCACTTGGCTGGCTCCTCTGATTCAAATCTCAGCTCAGATATCAACTCCTCATAGTCTTTTAAAGTCATCTAAGTTAAAGTAGAACCCCTCTCCCCCACAACTTTCTGGTCACGACCTTACTTAATTTTCTTTTTAACACGATCACCAGCTGATACTGTCAATTTGGTTTGCTTAAGAGAAGTATCTATTCAAATCCTTGGCCCATTTTTAAATTGGGTTATTTGTCTTTATTGTTGAGTTGTAAGAATTCTTTATATATTCTGGATACTAGTCCCTTACCAGATATATGACTGAAACTACTTTCTTCCTTTCCACAGTTTATCTTTTCACTTTCTTGATAGTATCCTTTAAAGCATAAATGTTTTTAAGCTTGATAATATTTATTTTATTTACAGTTGATCTTGAACAGCATGGGGGATTAGGGGTGCCTAGCTCCCTGAGTCAAAATCCCCATATGACTTAAGTTGTTCTTCTACATATGCAGATTCCTGAGGATCAAAATACAGTTGACCTTTGAATAATATGGTTTGTGTGAGTAAGTGGACTCACATTTCAAACCTCTGCTGTTCAAGGGTCAACTGTATTTTTTTCTTTTGTTTGCTTGTGCTTTTGACATCATAGCTAAGAAACCATTGCCTAATTCAAGATCACAAAGATTTATAACCTTGTTTTCTTCTAAGAGCTTAATAGTTTTAGCTTATTATTCGTAGTTTAATGGACTTATATGATATAGGGTAGGGGCCCAACTTCATTCTTTTCATATGGGTCTAACCAGTTGTATTAGCACCCTCTAATGGAAAGACTATTCTAATGATCTTGGTATCCTTGTCAAAATCAATTGACCAAAAACTCTATGAGTTTATTTCTAGACTTCTAATTCTATTCTGTTGATTTAATTCAGCGATTTTTCAACTCTTTTCATCTCATGGAACATACAAACTAATAACTAAAATTTTGCGGCACACCAAAAATTATATTTTTTGCTGATCTGACAAAAAATAGGTATGCTTCTGATTCACTCACACTGGATGGCTATTGTTGTGTTGGCAGTTGTCATTTTTTTATTTGACAATCTAAGGGAAAAGAGGTCAGTGCTCCTGACTAGTCAGATATTGCATGTTTTTAATATTCTTACAACACATCAGTGTGCCTCTTGCAGCACACCAGTTGAAAATTGCTGGTTTATGCCTTGTATGCATATATGCATAACCCATGGACACAGATAATAGGGTGCTGAGGGCTTGGGGTAGGGGAGAGGGGACAGGAGTAGGCTGGAGGGGGTCATTGGGGGGGGAAGGGGACATGTAATACTTTGAATAAAGAATCCTATATAATAAAAGCCTAATATGCTAAGTGTCCGGTTATCCAGGTGGCCGTTCAACCAATCAAAGTGTAATATGCTAATGATATGCTAAGGCCGCTCAACTGCTCACTCTGACATGCACTGACCACCAGGGGGCAGACGCTCTGACTGGTAGGTTAGCTTGCTGCTGGGGTCTGGCCGATTGGGACTGAGCGAGACAGGCCGGACAAACCCTGGAGCCCTCCTGCAGTCCCTCCCCAGCCCCAATCATGCACCGGTGGGGTCCCTCGGCCTGGCCTGCGCCCTCTCGAAATCAAGGACCCCTTGGGGGATGTCGGAGAGCCAGTTTTGGCCCGATCCCGCAGGCCAGGCCGAGGGACCCCACTGGTGCACGAATTCGTGTACTGGGCCTCTAGTTATTTAAATAAAAAAGAAAATTGTTAGTCTATGTTCATAGATTATAATGCAGTCAATGAGAAGGATAAGACAGACCTTTATGTACAGACCTGCGAATATCCCCCAAGAAATACTGTGTTATTTTTTCCAGCTTTATTGAGATATAACTGACATGTAACATTGTGTAAGTTTAAGATATACAATATAATGATTTGATATACATACTCATATATTATAAAATGATTCCACAACAAGGTTAGTTAACACATCCATCACCTCACATAGTTATCGTGTGTGTGTGTGTTGAGAACTTTTAAGATCGACTCTTTTAGTAATGTTCCAAGTATAGTATTGTTAACTATAGTCACCATGGCACTTTAAATCCCTAGAACTTAGTTAACTTATAGCTGGAAGTTTGCCTGTGGCTCAGTACTTTGGATGTAGGCATCTATGGTTTAAAGTGAGACAATTCTTTAAAACATAACTTCATGATATTGGCTTCTTTTGCTTCTTACATAGGGGAGTACAGTAAAGTACTGGTTGTTGAGGTATTAAATATTTTGAAAACTTTGATTATTTAAGGTTTCATTTTATTTTATTACACACCACTAAGTGATTTTTAGGAATATTTTCTGCTTGTTACCATAGGACTTATTGTGCAGAACATAGTCTTTGCTTGGCTCAGTCTAGTAAAAGACAAAGGATAAGCAATGTTTTTTGAGTAAATATTTTTTGAGAACCTAATGTGTTGCAGACACTGTTCTGAAGCATAAGCCAGATACAATTCCTATCCTTAAGGAATGTGCAGTCTTAATGGGTGAGTCAGACAAGTTAACTAGCCTTTATTGCACAGGGTGGTACAGGCAGAACAGGGGAACACAGAAGAGTCTGGGAGCTCAGGGATGGGAATCCAAACCAGACAGAGCTAAGGCACTTTATGTGATCAGTGACAGTTAGCAAGGCAGAAAATCAGGGTCAAAGATATTCCAAGCTGAGGAATTTTTGGCTGAAAAAATGTCAGCAGGAAAAAATGTGACCCATTTATAGAATTGCAAAGAGATAAAGCTAAAGTAATATTCCTCAAAATGTGGTCCTCTATCTGCCTGAGTCAGAATCATCTGGGAGTGATTCTTAAACTCCCAGGTGATTCTTAGCCTTGCAGATGATTCTCAAATTCACTAGAATATGAGAAACACTGGTCTAGAGTTAAGGGGCATGATGGAAGAATGAAAACTATAGTGTAACTAGAGGCCCAGTGCATGAATTTGTGCATGGGTGAGGTCCGGCCTGCCCAACCCCGATTGGGGAGGATTGAGGCTGGGCCTGTGGGGAGGAGGAGACAGCGGGAGGTTGGCCGGTCGGCCCGCCCCAATCGGGGCTGATCAGGGCCTGGCCAGCTGGGGGGATGGGCTGTAGGAGATTGGCTCATGGGCCTTGCCCCCGATTGGGGTGGAGGATCGATTTGGGGCAGGGGCCGGCTGTGGGGAGGGACTGTGGGCGGTGGGCCAGCCAGCCCTACCCCGATTGGTGTGGGGGGGCCGATCAGGGCCAGAGTTGGCTAGGTGGAGGGGCCTCAGGTGGTTGGCTGGCCGGCCCCACCCCCTATTGGGGTGAGGGGCGGGGCTGGGTGGGGGGTGGGGCTGTGAGCCAATTGGGGTGGGGCGAGCAGATCAGGGGCAGGGCTTGCTGGGAGGAAGGACCGCGGTGGGGTGGGTGGCTGGCTGGCCCCACTCCTGATCAGCCAGTTCGCTGGCCACAGTGGGTGTCATAGTGACTGGTCGTTCCAGTCATTACGGTGTTACGGTCTCTGGATTTTTATATATATAGATACTAGAGGCCCAGTTCACGAAATCATGCACAGGTGGGGTCCAGCTGGTCTGGCCCCTATTGGGGCTGGTTGAGGCCGGGCCTGTTGGGAGGAGGAGACAGCTGGCGGTTGGCCGGTGGACCCCGTCCCTGATTGGGGCGGGGGGGCTGATTGGGGACGGGGCCAGCCGTGGGGAGGGGCTGTGGGCGGTAGCCACCGGTTTTGCCCCTGATTGGAGTGTGGGGGGCTGATCGGGGGCTGAGTTGGTTGGGGGGAAGAGCTGCAGGCTGATCGGGGTGGTGGGGGCTGATTGGGTGTGGGGCTGGCCATGGGGAGGGGTTGTGGGCTGGCTGGCCCTGCCCCCAAATGGGGTAGGGAGGGCCAATTCGGGGGGCCAGTGGCCGGGGGGAGGGGCTGTGGGTAGTTGGCTGGCTGGCCCCACCCCTGATTGGTGTGTGGGGGACTGATCAAGGACGGGGTAAGCCAGGGGGAGGGGCCGCAGGCGGTTGGCTGGCCAGCCCTGCCCCTGATCAGAGTGGGGGTGCCGATCAGGGGCAGAGCTGGCTGGGGGGAGGGGCTGCAAGCTGATGGGGTGGGAGACCAATCGGGGGAGTGGTCGGCTAGAGGGAGGGGCCACAGGCAGTTGGCCAGCTGGCCCCGCCCCTAATTGGGGTGGGGGGGCTGATCTGGGGTTGGGCTGGCCAGGGGGAGGGGCCGCAGGGGGGTTGGCCGGCTTCCCTGTCCTTGATCAGGGTGGGAGAGGCCATGTGGGAGCAGGGCCAGCTGCGGGGAGGGGCCACGGGAGGTTGGCCGGCCAGTGGGCATCATAGCAACCTGTCGTTCTGGTCGTTACAGCGTTCCAGTCGCTGGCTTTATATATATATATGATATGCTACATTAAAGGTATTCATAAAATCCTATAATTAGGTTTATTTGTATAGACTGTAAAACAATTTCATTTTAAACCTGCTAATTTCTATCTCGAAATGATTTGGGGGAAAGAGGGATGGGGAGAATGGAGGGATATTACTATAAATTCTGTCTCTTAATCCCTAGATGATTCTAAAAATAATCAGTTAAACTTTTATTCATTGAATGTTTTTGTTTTTCTTTTAGTCAAAGGACAAAATGATGAGAGGCTCTCGCCGAGGATGTGTTAGACTCAGAGTGAGTATTTACTCATTTTTATGAAAACCAATTTTGACAGAAAGAAAAACAATGTTTTGACAGAATCACGGAAGTCTAAATTTAGTTTAGCTTCGTTAGGTAAGCAACTAAGGCCAGAGAGAAAAAATGATTTCTCCAGGGTAACTGCTAGTCAGTACCAGAACCAGGGCTAAACTCTTTTGGCCTATGATTTAATGTTGTATCCATGACTTAATGTAGCTACTGATTTTTTTGTTTAATCATCTCTGTTTTATAATCAAGGACAGGGGTTGGAAAATGAGTTATAGTGTTGGTAGTAGAGCAAACAGTAGAAAAAACTATGAAAAATTCCTACTTTTTGCTTCTTTGTTCTTTTTGTTCAACATTCTTTAACAACAGTGATGTAGCAGCAACATCCAGTAGAAATATGTGAGCCACATATATACTTTAAAATTTTTACAGTAGCCACATTTAAAAAGTAGAGAGAGATAGGTGAAATTAATTTTAATAATATGTTTGCTTAGGCCAAATAAATAATATCCAGAATATTATTTCAACATGTAATCCGTAACAAAGTTATTAATGAGATATTTTGCATTATTTCCTAAACTAGAGGCCTGGTGCATGAATTTGTGCACAGGTGTGGTCCCTTAGCCTGGCTGGTGATTGAGGCCTATCCAGGGGCCGGCTGGCTGCGGGGAGGGGCCACGGGAAGCTGGCTGGGGCTGGGGAGAGGAGCCACGGGAGGTTGGCTGTGGGAGCGCATTGACCACCAGGGGGCAGCTCCTGCATTGAGTGTCTGCCCTCTGGTGGTCCGTGTGCATTACAGTGATTGGTGTTCTGGTCGTTCTGGCCGTTCAGGTATAATGGTTGCTTAGGCTTTCATATATATAGATACTAAGTCTTCCAAATCCAGGGTGTCTTTATATTATGGCACATCTCAGTTTCAACTAGCTGCCCTAAGGGTGCCCAGTAGCCACCTATGGCTAGTGGCTACTCTATTAGTCAGTGCAGATGTAATAGCTTCATGCTGCTTTTAATTGCTTGTTCAGTTTCCAAATAGCTAAAGGCAAGAAAGAATGCAGAGTTGGGGATATAGTTTCTAGTACCCCATTGTATCTAAAGAAGAACCAACTCTATCATAACTAGGTGAATCAGCTTCTAGTGGTAACCTTTTCTTTTTCAGT
Organism: Myotis yumanensis; assembly: GCF_028538775.1. Taxonomy (NCBI): domain Eukaryota; kingdom Metazoa; phylum Chordata; class Mammalia; order Chiroptera; family Vespertilionidae; genus Myotis; species Myotis yumanensis. The sequence goes on from NW_027223753.1 coordinate 35,907,518, forward strand.
CGTCTGTTGCTTTCTTTCTGCCATTTTTTCTTTAGAAGATGTGACTATATTATTGCCTTTATTGGCCGTAGTTAATTGGTAGAAATGGGAAATAACTCTGAGAAAGAAACTAAATTCTAATGGACAAATTTTGGCACTGAGATAGGAGTATAGTGAAGTTGCAGGGTAGGAATGAGACAGGCTTATTTTGAGCAGATGATGGTATATATGTGATAGTATAAAGAATTTAGAAAATGTTTACTGTTTTATTTCTTTCCTTTGGTTTTCCTTCTGTCTTCTTAATTGCTTTTTTAAGCACTTGCTATTGACCTCAGTCACCACTCAGTCTGGAATTAACTGCTTTCTTGGCTTGAGATAGGCTCAATAGTGCCCACTGCAGCCTCACAGCCCACAGGTCCTTTCAAGGTGCACGAATTTGTGCACTGGGCCCCTAGTTACTAGTATATAGAACAGGGCAAATGGACAGAGGTACTGGGGTGTGATCCACCCTAGGTAAGGGGGAAATGCTTAGATACAACGGCCTGTTCCAGGAATCAGCATGAGCTAGCACACCAGGCAGTATAGGGGAGGGGCTGCTCAAACAGTCTCTGAGAGTTATTATGAGAAACAACCTCTGTTCTGGCTTGGATCTAGCTTGATCTAACTTGAGAGTCCACATCATGGAACAGTCTCTCCGCCACACAGGGTTGTTGTGAGGCTTAGTAATAATGTTTGCATAGGGTTTCACACTAGTATACAACATATATATATATATATATATATATATACACACACACATGCTATGGATGTTGATGTAACCGTGATGGTGATTGATATGCATCTATCATCTAGAGTCCAAATGAGCTTAATGAGCTTACATTGATCCACACCATAGATCTTTTCCCATCTCTCCAACCATCCCATCCTATATTCCAACTACATTATACTTCATGTTCCCTCATTGTGTTTCTTCATTCCTCATTGATCTTGAGATACATATTTTTAATTTTATTTTTCAGTTACGGTTTACATGCAGTATTATTTTGTATTAGTTTCAGGTGTATAATGGTTAGATGATTACTTATATACTTCACCCAATATTTCCAGTTGACATTGTTTCTATGTCAGGAATTTTCTCTGCCCTCCCTGGTGAGCTCATCTTTTAAGAGACTTTTCAAATGTTGGTTCTGTTGTGAAGCATTACCGATTCACATACCCTCTCCTCTGCCTTATCACAACATTTGTCACTTATAGCCATGAAAGTACCTACATTTTAATTTGTCTGATTTTCCCATTCGATAGTGAGTTCCCCATCCACTGTCAAAAGTGCCTGGTACATAGTAAGTTATGTAACAACAAAAATTGCTTATTGTTGATTTTGTATATTTATAAAATAATGAATAAATGTAGCAGAGTATTTACTATAGATTACATACAAAGGAGCTGAGGAAGTTATCTTAAGTACAACATAAGCCAGTTGTATGGTATATTTTCTAAAAACAAAACAAAACACCCGTGTGGTTTTATTTTACATGAAAGGAGTCTAGGGAAAGGAACCGTAGTAACTGAGGAAGCTCTTACGATTAGGCACTATGCTGGATTATTTGCACTTGTATTTTCATGATAACCCTGTTAGGTAAATGGTGTTACTTCATTTTACATGTGAGGAGGCTGAGACTCAAGCTACTTTTAGTAACTTTCCAAGGTTACACAGTAAATGGTGAATCTGGGATTGAACTTGGGCCTGTCTCCAAAACCCTGTTCAGTCCTTAATGTCACCATGATCCTCTATTTCTTGACTAGAAGAGTTAACATAAAAATTCCCAACTTGTCGCAAGGTAGTGTAAAACCAGCTGAGGAAAGCAGAAGAGTGAGAAACCATTTCCTTCCCATCTACTTCCTTTGATTGTATTGGTGGCAGAGTGTGTGCCACTAGATGGTGCCCTTGCCTTAACGGAAAAGTAAAATGTTGGTTAAGTCCTGGTGTGATTTTTCCTCCTTCCCAACATATTAGCTAAAAGCAAAATATTGACATTTACAGGTAAAATCTAAAAAATGAAGATAACGTTAAAGAGGTAGTGTGGAGTAGAGACAAGAACAGGCCATATATGAAATGGAATTCCAATCTGGATTTTGCTAATAATTAGCTTTGTGACTTCAGGCAACTCATCTGTTTAGCTCTGCATTTTCTTTATCTCTCTGGAATAGGAGTCATGTCATTTAATCATGAAATTATGAGTAGCAAATTAATTGATATATTAAAAAGTATCCAAACACAGTGTCTGGGACTTAGATTCTTAGTCAATGGTAGTTACTGTTGTAATTAATAATTACCATAGATAAAATGAATCTCAGATTCTGAAGAATTCTACAGGGCCTTAGGAATCATCCAAATAAGGTGAATTATATTCAACATAGTTTTAATGATAAATATATTGTGAGTTTTCAAAAACTATTAGTCCATATGTCATTTAAAGTAACACTTTTTTACCGGTTAGTGAAACTGGGTACTCCATTTTCCAATCATGTTGATCATTAGAGTTGACTGATTATGAGTCAACTGTCCTCTTTTCTTTTAGTCTGTCACAGGAGAGGTTAGCAGTGTACCATGATGGATTATTAATAGTTTTGGCACTGACTTTTTCTGCTGGTGCTTTATCTCATTGATTCTACATTATTTTTTCATATGTTAACATCTCTGGCATTGGGATGTATCTTATAATCATTGATATCTTAGAATGGATGCAATAAAGCATTATTTTTAGATTAATGTAAAATTTTAAGACTGTCCTTCCCCCTCATCTCCTTAGATTTGCTTTTGTCAATTATCTTCTCATTTCATTATGAAAAATTACTTTATTAATTTCTGCCCTTTTTGTTAATTCAGTAGCTTTTATGCAAGTGTCATCTAATTCTTGTGAATTTGACACTAAAAATGTCCTGTTTTGGGCAAGATGTAAACATTTATTGAGTCCCTGTGATTGGTACATAGATGTCATTAGGGTTATATTTTCTGAATGTTTATAATATTTCATAATTACAAGTTAAAAATTAAATAAAAAGAAAGTGATGAAAAAAATTTCAGGAAAATGTTAACCAAAAGAAGGCTAGGACACAGTATTACTTTCAGACATAACAGACTTTAAGAAAAAAAATTAAAATTGTTATGGAAAAAGAGAACACCAAACCCCAGTATTGCATAGATAACATTCTTTGACAATGGAGTAAATTAGAAATCCCTTAACAAAACAATAGCCACCACCACTTCACATGCATACTTCTAAATAATTCATTGGTGAAAGTAGAAATCATAATGGAAATTATGAAATATTTAAACCTGAATGATAATGAAGGGACCACATGTTAAAACTGCATCTAAGGCTATGATTTATAATCTTAAATGAATGTTATAAAATAGAGATTAAAAATTAGAAAAAAGAAAAGTAATGATAAAATACAAAGAAGAAAATAACAAAGGAAAATTTTAGGACAGTCACTTATTAATGTAGATGTCAAAACTTAAACAAAATATAGCATACCATACCCAGTAATCCTATATAATAAAAGCCTAATATGCAAGTCGACCTAACAGCAGAACGACCGGTGGACTGACCAGTTGCTTTGATGCACACTGACCACCAGGGGGCAGATGCTCAACACAGGAGCTGCCCTCAGGCCCCAGGCCAGCCAAGGTGGGGGCCAGGGTACCCCAATCGCTCCGCTAGTCTCCCCGCAGATCGGCCCTGATTGCCTAGGAACCCTACCCGTACATGAATTTCATGCACCAGGCCTCTAGTGCATGAATAAAAAGTTCTATGACCAAATTGAGTTTATTCTGGGACTACTAGGATGCTAACTTTAAACTTAATTACTTTACCATGTTAGCATTAAAAGAGGAAAACTACATGACCATCTGAATAAACACAGAAGCAGCAGTGAATAAAATGAAACATGCATTCAAGATTAAGCAAGCTACCAGATATCAAGCTATATTACAAAGCCACGGTTCTCAAAACTGCCTGGTACTGGGACAAGAACAGACATAAAGACCAATGGAACAGAGCAGAGAACCCAGAAATAGACCCAAACCATTATGCTCAATTAATATTTGACAAAGGAGGCAAGAGCATACAATGGAGTCAAGACTGTCTCTTCAATAAATGGTGCTGGGAAAATTGGTCAGATACATGCAAAAAAATGAAACTAGATCACCAACTTACATCCTTACACAAAAATAAACTCAAAATGGTTAAAGGACTTAAATGTAAGACAGGAAACGATAAAAATCTTAGAAGACTCCATTGGCAGCAAAATATCAGACATATGTAGTAGCACTATCTTTACTGATACAGCTCCTAGGGCAATGGAAACTAAGGATAAAATAAGCAAATGGAACTACATCAAAATAAAAGGCTTCTGCACAGCAAAAGAAACCATCAACAAAACAACAAGAAAGCCCACTGCATGGGAGAATATATTTACCAATGCTATTTCAGATAAGTGTTTAATCTCCAAAATTTACAGGGAACTCATACAACTTAACAAAAGGAAGATAAACAATCCAATCAAAAAATGGGCAAAGGACCTAAATAGACATTTTTCGAAAGAGGACATACAGAAGGCCAAGAGACGTATGAAAACATGCTCAGTCACTAATCATCGGAGAGATGCAAATCAAAACAACAATGAGATACCATCTCACACCTGTCAGAATGGCTATCATCAACAAATCAACAAATGACAAGTGCTGATGAGGATGTGGAGAAAAGGGAGCCCTCATGCACTGCTGGTGGGAATGCAGACTGGTGCAGACACTGTCAAAAAGTTAAAAATGTAACTCCTATTTACCCAGTAATCCTACTTCTAGGACTATATCCCAAGAAACCAGAAACACCAATCAGAAAGGATATATGCACCCCTATGTTCATAGCAGCACAATTTACAATAGCTAAGATTTGGAAACAACCTAAGTGCCCATCAGCAGATGAGTAGATTAAAAAACTGTAGTACATCTACGGAATGGAATACTACGTTGCTATACACAAGAAAGGACTTTTACCAATTTGCAACAGCATGGATGGAACTGGAGAGCATTATGCTAAGCGAAATAAGCCAGTCGGAGAAAGATAAATATCACATGACCTCACTTATATGTGGGATATAATGAACAGCATAAACTGATGAACAAAAATAGATCCCGAGACAAGGTAACACTGTACAGACTGTCCAACCTCAGAGAGAAGGCAGGGGGCGGGGGGTTAGAGATCAACCAAAGGACTTGTATGCACACATATTAGCAAAACCAATGGACACAGACACTGGGGTGGTGGGGGCTTGTCTTGGGCGGGGGTGGTTGTGGAGGGGGCGTTAATCGGGAAAAAGGAGACATATGTAATACTTTAAACAATAATAAAAAAAAACTGAATGTATATTTTTTAAAAAAAAGATTAAGCAAGCTAGAGATAGAAGAGACTATTCTTAACCTGATAAGGATATTTGCTAAAAGCTACAGTGTGCTAAATAGTGAGATAGTAGAAGTATTGTCTTTAAAATCAGCAGCAAGGCAGAGATGCCTGTTTTTGCAGCTTCTCCCTCTCCCTCTCTGAAATCAATAAAAATATATTTAAAAAAAAGTAAATGACACATTGCAAATCAGTTCTGTCACTCAGTAAGTGAAACTGGATCAATTGGCTGCCCATATGGAAAAAAATAAAATTACTTTCTCATATTGTACACAAAAATAAATTCCAGAGGTATTAATGATATAAAATGAATATTTATACTAATAAGAACATATAGAAGAATGTCTTTATGATAACAGGACAGAGAAGAATGTCTTAATGCACAAACCATGATAGAAAAGACTAGTAGATTTGACAACGTTCAAATTTTAAAACCTTTGAACAACAAAAGGACACCACAATTAAAGAGATAGACCACCGTTGACTGGGAGAGAAAATATTATATATAATGCATACAACTGAAAAAGGATTGACATCCAGAATATATAAAGAACTACAAATCAATAAAAACAAAAGAAAACCCAAAAGAATGTATACAAGTCTGTAAAAAAGCAAAGCAAATTGTTCACCACTCTATTACTGTCACCTGGATCAATGCCTAGACTGTTCACTAAATACTTGTTGAGTCAATGAATGATGCTTAAGCAGGTCCTTCATGCAGCAGCATCTTTGGTGAGCAGGCTGGACCTTGAGCTTTCCTGCTTCCTTCTATATTGTAGAATCCTCTCTTCTCTCAACTATGTGCTCTTCCAGAGCAGGGATATATTACTTTTATTTATATCTTGTGCCTGTTCTTTTTGGGAGCTGTGTCAGCAATCCATGTCCCAGAGGAGTCATCATTCCTTTTTTTTGTTTTTGTTTTTTTAAATCATTTTTGGAATTGGTTTAGGAGCCCACTTTTCTCTTCTTGAAAAGGGAGATTGGCTCTGAAATAGCCAACAGCCTAAAATAGACTTCCGGGTGTTTTGTTTTTTCCCCCAAATCATGAGAAAAAATTATTTTTCTGAATTTGGCATCAGAACTATGATTTATGTCTGTAGTATGTTTCTGTGTATACTAGAAAGGAGAAGAGGGAAAGTCAGGAAATTCATCTGGTTGCATACATAAGACTGCCACTCCAGTTACTTTCTGTCTGGAACCTGAATAGTACTACCTTGTTGGCACAATGGATCATAAAAGCAACGCTGAAATAAAAACTTTGATATTTTGATGGTTTGGCATACAAATAACTTTGCTTAACAATAGAATATTGGAGAATTCAGCAGCTGATGGCGGGGGAGGAGCCAGGTCTGCTGCTGGGTGGTTGAGTTGGGCGAGTGTCCTTATCCCAGCGTTTGGGGCTCGGGCCTGTAAGCCATTTGGAGTAGCAGCGGTGAGAACGATTGGGTTGAACCGGGAAGGCATGTAGCTCTTCGTGGAGCAGGTAACATCTAAAGTAACTGGTTTAAATCCTAATGCCAAAGTGTGGCAAGAAATTCCTCTTGGAAATACTGATGTCACGCCAGTAACTCATGGAACTGAAAGCTCTTGACATGAAACAGCAGCAACATCAGGGTCTCATCCTGGGGGTAATACAGAGCTTTCAGATGATATATGTAAGGAATATGAAGTAATGTATTCATCTTGTGAAACCACAAGAAATTCTACAGGCATTGAAGAATCAACTAATGGAATGATTTTAGGGCCAGAAGATCAGAGTTACCAAATATATGACATTTCCGAAGAAAGCAATTCAGCAATTTCTACAGAAGACCTAAAAGAATGCCCGAAGAAACAATTAGAATTGTTTCTCACGAGAAAATTTGTCAAAGGATCTTTACCTGATATCTCAAATGTACAGTGATCAATTCATTCCAATTTGGACAGTTGCCAACATGGAAGAAATAAAAAAGCTAACCACAGACCCCGAAATAATTCTTGAAGTATTGAGATCTTCTCCCATGGTACAAGTTGATGAGAAGATTGAGAAAGTGAGACCAAGTCATAAGCGTTGTATTGTGATTCTTAGAGAGATTCCTGAAACAACACCAATAGAGGAAGTGGAAGCTTTGTTCAAGAATGAAAACTGCCCCAAGGTGATAAGCTGTGAGTTTGCACACAATAGCAATTGGTATATCACTTTCCAGTCAGACACAGATGCACAACAGGCTTTTAAATATTTGAGAGAAGAAGTTAAAACATTTCAGGGCAAGCCAATTATGGCAAGGATAAAAGCCATCAATACGTTTTTTGCTAAGAATGGTTTTTGATTAATGGATTCTAGTAGGTATAGTCAGCCCATTCAAACTCAAGCACAGTATGCCCACCAGTCTTTATGCAGCCTGTATATAGTCCTCACCAACAGTACTCCATCTATAGTATTGTGCCTCAGTCTTGGTCTCCAAATCCTGCACCTTACTTTGAAACACCACTGACTCCATTTCCAAATAGTAGTTTTGTGAGTGGCTTTAATTCACCAGGATCTTATAAAACAACTGCTGCTGCTGTGAATATGGGTCGACCATTCCAAAAAAATCGCGTGAAGCCTCATTTTAGGGCATCAAGTGGTTCAGAACACTCAACAGAGGGATCTGTGTCATTGGGGGATGGACCAGTAAACAGATCTGGTTCAAGGAACTTTCCAACTGAATGGCATAACCCTATAGTAACAGGACATCCAGAGCAAAGCTACCTTCCAAAAGAGACTCCAGCTTTGCCGATTGAACAGAATGGGGATTATGGTAGGGGCAGGAGAACTCTTTTCAGAGGTCGAAGATGACGAGAAGATGACAGAATCCCAAGACCCCAACCTTCAACAGCTGAAGCAAAGGCTCCAACACCAAAGTTTGACTTATTAGCCTCAAATTTTCCTCCTTTACCTGGAAGTTCATCAAGGACACCAGGTGAACTTGTTTTGGAGAGTAGGATGCCTGATGTTGTTAAAGGTGTCTACAAAGAAAAGGATAATGAAGAGTTAAGACAAGGGGGTAGTTGCCCAGTGCCTGCAGAGGATGAACAGACTGACTGCACTGTTGCCCAGCAACTCAATACAAGTACCGGTCCTTTGTGTACAGCTGAACCTCCTGCATTAAGCACAACTCATATAGAAAAGGATCTAGTGGAGAATTCCACTGTTCAGAAGGATGTTCTCAACTCGACAACTGTATCAGTTTCTTCCCCAAATCCTGCAAAGCCATCAGGGACAAATACTGCTTCACCATGTGATAATAACATAAATGCAGCTGTAACTGTGGCCCTACAGGAACCCCGAAAGCTAAGTTATGCTGAAGTGTGCCAGAAGCCCCCTAAAGAGCCATCTCCAATTCCTGTGCAGCCGCTACGAGAACTTCGCTCCAATGTAGTGTCTCCCACCAAAAATGAAGAGAATGGAGCTCCTGAGAAGTCCATTGAGAAACCACATGAGAAGCCAGAAGCAAGGGCTAGTAAGGATTATTCTGGCTTCCGAGGCAATACCATTTCCAGGGGAGCAGCTGGAAAAATCAGGGAACTGAGACGCCAGTTTGGTCACAGGGCCATACCTCAGGGAGTTACTTGACGTAATGGCAAAGAGCAATATGTGCCACCCAGATCACCAAAGTAAAACAAACAAACCAACAAACAAAAACTATTTAAAAACTTCTCTCTCTTTCCATTAAACTTGAGCCGTGGCTATATTGAACTGTTATGGAGGGGAGAGGGTGACCAGGAAGGAAACAAGAGAAAGTATATCCTTAAATCATTACAGATTTTGGAGTTGTGAGCAGTAGAATCCCAAAATTCATCTCTAAAGTGATTTTAAAATGCTGGAGGATTCCAATCAGTATAAATACACACACACACACACACACACACACAGTGGGGCCTTGACTTACGAGTGTCCCTACTAACGAGTTTTTTTGAGATACCAGCTGTCTCTCCGCCGATTTTTTGCATTGAGTTGATAGAGTAATTTGAGTTAACGAGCTCCTTAACGAGCTCGGTCTCGGAATGAATTAAACTCGTAAGTCAAGGCCCAATTGTGTATACACACACACACACACACATAAAAATATAATTTTTCTATTTTTGTTTTTGATTTTAATTTGCAGAGATCTGCCTGGAATCAATTTTGAGGGTTCAGATTTAGCTTGGGGGAAAAACATATTATACATCCTTCAGTATAGGAGATGAGGGAGTGAGAGAAAATATTTTTTGAAGAAGCATTTCTGTAAAATTAGAAATTACTTTTTAAAATCTAAAGTTTGGCTTAGAGAATGCCATCTCTGCCTTTATGGCCTTGTGTTGCAAAGCAGATCAGTGGCTGGGGTGCCTGTTTGGGTGTGTTGTGTGTACAAGAGTGACTGAAGCCAAATCTGTTGTCATGTTAGTAAATGATTTGAAAACTGAATGTAATAATGTACTTGAGTAGATTATTTTTCCAGTTTGATATGTAGTCTCCTTTTGACCTTACTAATATTTTATTCAACAAGCTTTTGATTGTACTTGGAGATGTGACTACCAATCAATTTGATACTCACGGAAAGAATGGGGGTTATTCAGGTAATTGAAAAATCTGTCTTAGATCTGAGTAGGGGTAGGTCAGAAGGCCTACAGAGGTTTAAACTGGCCTGTGAATCCCCCCTCCCCCTAAAATAGGAAATAATTGTTTTGTGTTACTTCATTTGCTACTCTCTGTTCTTTGACTACCAACCCCCAGAAGCAAATTTAACTAACCACCTACATAATTGTATGTTTCTAACCACCTTGACCAGTCTAGTCAAATCATATAACTGTTCTAAATTTCTGAATTGAACAGTGAAGTATTTTACTCTTCTGTACATGTATTTAGAAATTTCGATCCCAGGATGGTAGAGCAGACTATAATTTATTTGTATTAGTGTTAAAGATGAAACATTGTAATTGACTCTTAAAGTGTTAAATAGTGTAGAAGTAAAAATAATTTTTAAAGGCTTAATTTGGGGCAACTTTTTCTGTTTACAGTGTATTTATCATAACCTGCCTTTCTTCCCTTTCTCCAAAAAATTAAAATAAAATAAATACAGTTTGAAATTCACAGAAGCAGAAGCAAGTCAGGAGATTTTTGAGTTAAGGTGAAAAAGGTAGTTGAAGAAAATTATTATTATCATTTTTTAAAAATATATTTTATTGATTTTTTACAGAGAGGAAGGGAGAGGGATAGAGAGTTAGAAACATCGATGAGAGAGAAACATCCATCAGCTGCCTCCTGCACACTCCCTACTGGGGATGTGCCTGCAACCAATGTACATGCCCTTGACCAGAATCGAACCTGGGACCCTTGAGTCTGCAGGCCGATGCTCTATCCACTGAGCCAAACCAGCTAGGGCGAAGAAAATTATTACATAATATCTCAGTGAATCAAGTTGTAGCTCTCATATTAAGTAGGCAAGTTTACATGCTGGTGTATGGAAAATGGCTAAAATATTAAAAATCATGTTGGATTAATCTGTTTTAAGTCATACCATTTTCAGAGTTCTATGTAAGGTGGGGTTTTGTTTTTTTAGGGATAGTTTGTAGCAGTAATAACTGTCCCTTATGTTAGTGAATGACTTGTATAAATTGAAACTGTAAATTGTGAACACTGGAAAGCACCATTGTGACATAGAGTAAACATCTTAGTAATATATTAAAGTGAATGTAAATGGAGGTTAAAATTACATTACTGTGAAAACTCATCTTCCAACTCTAAGTTAAGCTGTGGAGATTTGTATTAGTAGGTAACTGTTCAGAGCTTTGAAAACACTGCACATTTCTGTACAAGCCAGAGTTACCATTTCTTTGTAACTTATTCAGCTTGGCAATTGCTTTTGATTTGGTTGGTTGATAACATGATATAATACATTTAACTAAGAAGAATCATTTCTACACACTATTTTTTTAAATCATCTAGAACTGAAATCTACAGTTAAACTACCTGTGCTGAAATTTGGGGAAGTTTAGGTTCTTTTTTGAAAAAGTATTAATAATCATTGTCTATATCTATGATAAAGTGTTTATTTTGGTTTACTTAGATAATGCTGCAGTTGGTGGAAATGATAAACATTTAAAGTGTTAACACTCTGTGAATGCATTGGATTTAAGAGAATAAACATTTTATAAAAATCAAAAAAACACAAAAACAATAGAATACTGATCCACATATGGATTAGTGTAGGGGTTTTGCTTACCAGATGCAAAAAAATAAGTTGTATAAACTCAGATAAAAGAAGAGGAAGGCTGTTTGGTACAGTTGGTAAATCTCTAGAGGTGAGAGGTAGGCATGGAGCAAATCACTGAGGGCCTTTTGTAGGCTAGGCTATGGCATGGCCTTGTCCCCTAAACCAGAACATCTTTAGACTAGAAGGGGGTTCTATTCATTATTATGGCAGGACAACAGGCATAATCTGGAACTGTCCCAGCCAAACCAGGTTATATGATCACTTTATTTGAAGATGAACAAGAACCATGGATTTGGTTACATATCCTACAAGGAATAGGAGGTTCAAATAAATTTTGGGTAGGAAGCTGGACAAGTCTGAATAATCTTAACTAGAAGGAAATGTAAGAGGTGGGGCAATTGCTAGATGAGGACATAGGATTGAAAAGGATTATTGTTGTGGTGGTGGTGGTGGTTATTGTTGGAAAGAGAATAAAAACTTGAGCAGGTGGAAAAGAAGGGGAGAAAGAGGGAGGGAGGGGGGAGAAAGAGAAAAAGAGAGAGAGAGAGAAAGAGAGAGAGAGAGAGAAGTTGAAAATTGGTAAAGTAAGAGACCCAAGGAAAGGTGAAAGGGGATGGAGCCTCTTTTCCATATGACAGGTGGAAAGGAAGCAAGAATGGGTACAGATGCAGGTGAGGCTTAGGTGGGAGGTTCATAGTAGGTTTAGAGTTCCTACCTGATAACTGCTTATGTTGTTGGAGGTTTAAGGAAAGTAGAGAAGTTTTTAAATAGCTACAGTGGACAATGGGAGAAAGACCAATAACAAGACGAGGATGCCCCCTATTGCTACTTATATTCAACATTGTCTGCCACTGTAGTGGCCGTCTTAAACCAGGCTGTCCTAGCAAATGAATAAAGCAAGAAAAGTAAATATAAAATATAATGATTGGAGTCGAAGAAATAAAACTGTTATTATTCATAGCAACTTAATTGAGCATACAGAAAAATCCGAAAGAATCTGTAGATGGACTATTAGAATTACTAAGTGAATTTAGCAAGATCACTGAATACAAAGTCACAATACAAAAATGAATTGTATTTCAGCAATTAGTAATTAGAAAATGAATTTTTAAAAGTAGCGTACACTTATCATAGCACCAAGAACACAATTTAGTTACTTAGGAATAAATATTAACAAAAGGTGGGCAAGACCTCTACTCAGAAAGCTATAAACTTTATTGAAATTAAAAATGACCTAAATAAATGGTAATCCCAGTTTGTTCTCGGTCAGTATCATAGCATGTGTGTGTGTGTGTATGTGTGTGTGTGTATCTGTGTAAGTGTAACTTGTTCAGCTGACTCTAAAATTTATAAAAGGATACAAATACCCCGTTCTGAATTTTGCATTCTAATCAGCAGATTCCAGTAGAAATGGTTACTTGTTCTCACTTGCTCTTGTAGAGAGAACTGGTTATGACTATGGTGGTGATGTTGATTTATAATTTATAAAGGCCAAGAGGAAAACATTGGAGGACTTACTCTAACCTGATATCCAGATGTAAAGACTTCCAAAAGATAACATAGGGAAATATTTTCATTGCGTTGGGATTGGGAAAGACTTCTTAAAGAAGACAGAGAAAGCATAACCATAAAATATAAAATCATTACATTGTACTATGTTAAAGGTAATAACTCTTAATGAAAGAATATCATTATGAGAGTGCAAAGCTGGCAACAGGGTGGGAGAAGATATTTGCCTAATGCATAACCAGTGAAGTATTCATACCAGGTTATAGAAAAAAATACTACAAATAATTAGAATATGATAGTCCAGTCTTGTGACTGGGCAATGGACTTAAACTGTTTCACAAGAGGGTATTCAGATGACCAACAAACAAAAAAAGATACTTAAGCTCATTAGTTATCAGGGAAATGTAAATTAAAACCATTATAAGAACCACTACTCACCTGCCAGAATGACTAAAGTAAAAAAGTGTTAGTGAAGATGTAGAGCAATTGAAACTTTTGCACACCATTGGTTAGAGCTTAATTGGCACAAGTACTTTTGAGAACTGTTTGACAATGTCTATTAAAATTGGCATGTGCATACCCTATGACCTAGCAAATTCACACCTAGATTTGTGTTTAGAGATACAAACATATGTATAACAATATATGAAGGAGAATGTCATAGCAGCATGATTCTAATAACCTAAAACTGGAAACAACATACATGTCCATCTACAATGGAGACTACGAATAAATTGTGGATATTCATACAAAGGAATACTATTTAGAGCAACAAAGTGAACAAACTACTGCTATGTGCAACAACAATGAATTTTTACAAACATTATGTTGAGTGAAAGAAGCCAGACACAAAAGAAAACACATGGTATGAATCCATTTGTATAAAGTTCAAAGCCAGATAAAACTAATATGTAATGTTAGAAGTAAGGGCAGGCCTAATAATTAGGAAAGGTTACAAGGAGAGCGTCTCTTCACTGAGCTTGTACAGTTAGGATTTTTGTATATGTTATCTTTCAAGATAAATTTGTTTTCAAATAATATAGTATATGTAAAATGCTTATCATAGTGCCTGGCTCATTGAAAATGTCCAGTAACTGGCAGTGTCAACTCTTCACTGTACTTCAGTTCTCTGTGATGCCAAGTCTAGGGCAGTGCTGTTCAGGACAACTTTCTGCAATCATTCAAGTATTCTGTATCTGCACTGGCTTGTTCCATAGCTACTGGAACATTTGGAAATATGACTAGTATGACTGAGGAATTTACTTTAAAATTTTACTTATTAATTATAATTAAAAATTAAATACCCACATGTGACTGATGGCTGACGTATTGGATAGTTCAGGTCTACGGTACTGTGACATGAGGAGTGAGTGACTGAAGGAGAATGGCAGTGAAGTTTAAATGAAGAAGCCAGAATGCCAGATGAATTGAGCATCTGTACATTGAAGAAAGCTCAGGGTAATGGCAAGACCTGATTGGAGCAGGAGATAGCTAGCTCCATTCCAAAGTCTTCAAAGAAGCATTTGGATAGAGGAGGGGAAAAGTGTAATGGACCAGAAAAGATGCTTTCTTCCAACTAGGTTGTCACAGGTACTTAGGTAGAAATGTTTCTGAAGCACAGCTTAGGTAATTAAGAGCCATGGAAGGAGTTTCAAGAAAGAAGTGGTCAGCAGCAGCAATAATGCTTCGGAGTGGTGCTGTGTGACAAAGCTAGAGTAGTGGGCTCATTGGAGACCTGTGAGAGCACAGTTTGTTACCCGGATGGGGAAGGAAACTAGATTGCAACAGTGGATGAAAGGTTAAGGCAAGGTCTATTTTCAAAAAGCTCCTCTTTAAAAACATTGCGAAACTTAATGGTAGCTTGGGGTTGTGCTTTTGTTTAACCAATAGTGGGGAAGTGAGCTTGAGGAAGAATATAAGTGAAACTGCCTGGTGTTTTTATTTAGCGTGTGAAAGAAATGTTTAGGCTGACTTAGTACATATAGAATCTCTGTGAGATGAAGAGGGAAGGGGCTGGGTATGACAATGGCAAGGTTAGTTGGGCCAACCTTGAACAGTCTAAATGGCATTATGAAGAAATGTTGACTTTATGTAATAGTTCATGGAGAGGCAAGGAAGGCTTTAAATTAAAAAATTTTTTTTTGTTAATCCTCACCTGAGGATATTTTCTCCCATTGATTTTTTTAGAGAGTTAAAGGGAAGGGGAGAGACAGAAAAACATCGATGTGAGAGAAACACATCTATTGGTTGCCTCCTGCACATGCCCTTGACCGGGATCGAACCCAGGACTCTTCAGTCTTCAGGCCAATACTCCCTCCACTGAACCAAACTGGCTAGGTTGCAAGGAAGGCTTTAAACATCTGGATCTCCTATAAGAGTCTGTGTTTTAGAAATATTACTCTGGTGATAAGGAGGACTGTGGACTAAAATGTGGCCAGACTGAAGGCAGACAGATTGCCTTATCTATCATAATAAAAGGGTAGTGTGCTAATTAGACCGGACGTCCTTCTGGACATCCTTCCTGACGAAGCTGGGGCCGGAGGGAAGCAGCCCGGGTCTGGGGTGCCAGAGGGAAGCTGGTGCTGTTAGGGGGGGGGGAGGGTGAGGGGGGTGGGGGGGAGGGGTGGGAGAGGAGGGGGTGGGGGGAGGGAGGTGGGGGGGGTGGGGGGGGTGGGGGGGGTGGGGGGGGAAGGAAGGCCTACTCTTGCATGAATTTTCATGCATTGGGCCTCTAGTCAAGCAAGAAGTGATGAGAGCCTGAATTAGCAATTCATCAGATGGGGAAGAGTTGGCGAATTTGAAATTATAGTTCGAGAGGTGGAATGAGCACAATTTGTGGTGATGGAATGAATAGAACCTAGTGGTTTCTATTTGAGTTGACCAGGAAACTAGTGAATTTATGTTAAGGGACCTAGATTGGGGTGAGTTATAACAACTCTGTTCAGATATAATTCACATACCATACAACTCACCCATTTAAAATATACCATTAATGTTTGTAGTATACTCACAGAGTTGTGCAGACCACTACAATCAAATTTAGAATGTTTCCAAAACCCTATAAAGAAACCCATTCCCTTTTTACCGTACCTCCTCCCATCTCCCCAGCACTATGAATTTGCCTGATTGCTATCAGTGAAATCATACATGTGGGCCCTTGTGACTAGCTTCTTTTGCTTAGCATGTTTTCAAAGCTCATCTGTGTAGAGATTCCTTTTTGCCTTGTATTGTAGTCACCTCTTTGCATGTTTGATCTCCTCTACTGGACTATAAGTGCCTTGAGGGCAGGGACTACTATTATATATTCAAGAGCTGTATTTAGCACATATTTTTGTATTTAGTTATGACTCAGCAAATATTTGGTACATCATAAATTAGAAGGTTAACTCAATTAACCACAAAATTAAGTTAACCAGAACGAGCTGCTCCCATACATGCTTTCTCATTGAGGTGTGTCTGTATTTTCTGTCATGGAATAAGTAGGTAGGCACCATGCCAGTGGTTCTGGCTCTGCCGTTAACTCTTTGTATGATCTTTGTTAAATCATTATGCTCTCTGGAGACAGTTTCCTTATCTGAAAATGGGGATAAAAATCCCTATTCAATCTGAAACTGAGGAATAACTAAGATAATTCAAATTGATGGGATTTGGATAGAATTGGGGTTCATCTAGAAAGCCTCTGAGAAGGCTGAATAAATATTTGGCTCTGTTACCTAATCCTCCTGGGATAGGAGTAGCCTTTTCTCATGGGATTAGGTTATTTTGGCCATTTGCATCTTTTCAACCCCCATTTTCAAGGTCCTGGTTTTGGCTATGGCACATTGTTCTTTTGTCATCAATCTGGGGCATTTTATCCTATCCCATGTTCTCTAGCTTTTCTCTCTGGAATATTGAAGACACTATTTCTTTCTTAAGGACACCAACCAAAGCATAGCTTCCTGTCACTTCCCTTAATCCCTCTTTTCTTAATAGGATGTATGTAGTTGAATATAAAAAAAATTAAAGTTTAAAACTTATTCTTCCTGAAACAATTTATAAATACAATCCCCTCCTCCTCCCTCTTTTGGAGAGATGTTCATGTTTTTATTTAGAAAACATATGCTGAGTGTGTATTTGAGTGTTATGTATCAAAATAAATAAAATAGTTTTTGACTTCTAAGATCTCATATCAGTTTAGTGGGAGGAGGCAGACATCTGATAAACAGATAATCACAGTGTAATGTGAAAAGTGGAAAGCAGAACCATTAATAGTAGCTATGGGAGCACCTGGAAGAAGTGATTGGGACAGTGTTTTGAAGCAAGTGTCACCTGGCATTTCTGCACTAACAAGTATAACAGAAGCATCCTGATGAAGAGCCATCTGCGCTGTTTGAGCCTCACAAAAACCTGGTGAGGAGGAGGTTTTTGACTTCCATTTTAGAGAGTAATCTACTGGTAAAGCTCAGAAAGGTTGTGAGTGGCTCTTACACACAGGTCCTTGACTCAGATTCTGTGTTTGATCCCTCTCCCTCCCATCACTTCCATGCCCTTTAAGCAAGGATAGAAAGTACCCCCCTCTCCTTTAGTTCTTCCACCTTAAGCAAAACTAGAGCCTCAGATTCCCCTTTTCTGTGTCTAGTTTGCTTCCAGTGTCTTCGTCGGTGCAGTGAGCATTCCTGGGCTGTAGCAGTGAATATTGCTGATGTCATTGTTTGCCTTATTGGGATTTTGCTCTTTGTTTCACAGGGAGCTGTGATTGGTATAGACGATGAGGACGACAGCACCTTCACAATAACTGTTGATCAGAAAACCTTCCATTTCCAGGGTGAGCTGAAAGAAGAGATTCTTTCTCTTCATAGTCCCAACTGCTTCTTTCATTTTCTTTTGGGTTATTTGCCGAATGAGGTTTTGCAATTGATCTGCATGAATGAGCAAACAGGAACGTTCTGGATGAAGAGGTGCTGCAGGTTAGGGAGGGATTTGTCTCTGCAGTGGATACAGATCTATTTGAAACGACTGGATCTGGCTGCAATTGGAGATTAAAATTTTAAAGGATAAAAATCAGTGAAAGGAGAGAGTAATGGGCTGCTGCTGCTGCTGCTGGCTTGTGTTTACACAAGGTTGCTGATTTTCTTTATCGAGAAGTATGGTTCTGCTTCTGCATGAAGAATCTAAAGACTGATTGTGAAGGTTGCAGTTTTTGTCCGTGTAAAACTCAAAATGTAGATTAAGTTGAAGCTACTAGCAACCTTTGGTTTAAAGGTTTTGCTTTGCTTCAAGAACTACAAGTTTGCGCTCATTTCACCTGCATTTCTGTGTCTTGTCTGCCAGCCGTCATTTCTCTGCTATTATTCTTTTTATAGTTAATAACACCAATGCCATCTGCCACTGCTATGTTTCGGCATTGCATGCTATGGCTCACCGGTAGAAAGGGTAAGGTATTGTATGATCATTCTCATTTCATCTTGCTTTGAAAACTCTAAACCAGCAAATAAAAATAGATTGTTATGATCCTGTCCTAATGTATCTCTCATATAGTAAGAGTGTCTATTAGCTTCATTACTAATGTTTTTGTTATTCAATCCAGAATAACCTCTATTTTACGTTCAAAGCAGTCCAAGAAACTTAGAAATGAGATTTGGAGATGTTAGCACTTTCTTTGAACTACAAATGACAATGCATTGTAATAGATGATATATCAAGATAAATAAATGTTAAATTTACAGCTTAAAAATGTTTTGGTTATGAAGGTTCACAGTGATCAGATGTTATCTGATGTTCAGACAGCTTTTGTCCTTCTATGCTAAGGTATTAAACTGCAGTTATTTTTCTTCATTGTCTTGTTTAAGAGATTAACACCTAGAAATGAAAGATGCAACTTATATACAGTAAAGACAAACCAGTGTATTCAAAAGTGATATCTCTAATGCTTTTAAGAAAAGCACTCTTAAAAATATTTACTGTTTGGTCATATTCTTTATTCAGAGCTGCTTACCTAATGATGCTCTCCTGAAATTTTCATAACATTTTTTAACACATTTAAAATCTTGTTATAAAAGCCCAAGGCCTTTATTTTTAGGTTAAATATGTAACGCTGCTTACAAATTAAAGCAGATGATGTCCACATACTGGAACTTTCTTTTTTTTTTGAATGAAGTTGAATACTTGAATGCGTTTCCAGTCATAGCTGCTGATGCAGGTGAAGGCTGCAGTATGGAATTCTCTCCTCTGCAGTTGCTAAGGAGACACCTTCTGTGGACATCCAGAAACTGTATTGTTTGCCCGGTTAATGGAGAGGAGACTCAGACCTCTAGAGCAAAGGAACCTCTACCTTCTGATTTACTTTTAAATTATTTATGTTAAACTCATCTCCCCTTTAACACTCCCAGATTTATGTGGCCTGCTTGTAAGACAAGCAATTCTTTTAATGCATTATTTAAATGACAAGGATAAATAAGAGTTATATGTGTTTTTTAAATGGGTTCTTATTTCTGAGACCATCAGACTTATTTGTTTCTTTTCTAGTGAAATAGTAATGGAAGTCTCAGGCAGCATGAGATTATCTAGCTTTTTAAAGAACTCAATAAGACTCTCTATATATATCTAAAACGAATTATTTCACATTCATAAGTTCTTACTCATAAGAAATTCTTTGAAAATTTAATAAAAAGTTCTTATTGTCTGATAAATCTTATATTCTTGATGAGAATTGAAAGCAAGTTTTACATTAGCATATGTTTAAATGTGTTGAACTTTTTATTTAATATACCAGAATTTTTTAAAGCAAAATGAAATATCAGTTGATGCATCTATAAAACAAACTCTGTTTTTGTTAAAGTGAAAGCTAGAATTTGTTTATATTCATTTATTCAACATCTATTTTAGACATTCTAAGTTCTGGGGGTACTGTAATGAACAAAACAGATGCCCACTGGAGTAATCCATTCTGGTAGAGGAGAAAGCTAATAAACAAGATAAGTTAGTAAAGTATAAGTAAATAAGAGAATGCTGAGTCCTGGAGAGAAAAAAATAAAGCAGAAAGGGAGAACATGAAATAGAAGTGAGGTTGCTATGTGTGTGTATGTGTTGTGGAGGGAGTGTTGGAATTTTAGAGTGGCTAGGAAATGACTCACTGGGGTGGTGCCTTTCAGTGAAAGAGCTGAAGGAAGTGAGAGAGCAAGCTATAAGGGGCTTTGCTGGGGGTGGGGATGGGGAATACATCATTCCAGGCAGAGGGAACAGTAAGTGCCAAAGTTTGTGTCTGCCATATTTGAAGGACTGCAAGAAGGCCAGCTCTGGTTGAAGTGTAAATAACCATAGGGGAGGGTAGTGGGAGGTGAGATCTGAGACTATAGGGAGCCTGGTCATGTGAGGCCTCTTATATGCCACTGAAAGGACATTGAATTTTATTGAGATGAGATACCATGAGAGGATTTTGATCAGAGGAGTGACATGATGTGATTTATTTTAACAGTACTAGTAGCCCGGTGCACGAAATTCGTGCACATTGAAAGGGAATTAATTAGAGGAACGTAATTTGGACTCACTATCTAATATCAGTAATATGTGAGCGTGAGGCAGTCTGTATTTCTGAAATTCAATGATATAAATTTAAGCTATTACTTTGCCAAATAAATGGAATTTACAGATATCATTTAAAAGAGCATTCAGCTTCATATTAAAAACTCTGGCTACCAAGTCAGGTCTGTTTTCAACTTTTTGCCAGCGTTGTAAATTGTTTGCAATATCTGCCCATTTGGGGTTGCATGTCATAGTCACGAATAAATCGGGCTTGCCATACCTCATTACAATTGCCATAGCATCCTGATATCGCTGCTGCATATTTCTGGGACTACCCTCAGAAGATGATGGAAGTATTTTTTTTTAATATATTTTATTGATTTTTTACAGAGAGGAAGGGAGAGAGATAGAGAGTTAGAAACATCGATGAGAGAGAAACATCGATCAGCCTCCTCCTGCACATCTCCCACTGGGGATGTGCCCGCAACCCAGGTAACAAGCCCTTGACCGGAATCGAACCTGGGACCTTTCAGTCCGCAGGCCGATGCTCTATCCACTGAACCAAACCGGTTTTGGCGATGATGGAAGTATTATCATTTTACCAATTGGCACATTGTCATTTTCAGATCTAGATTTGAGATAATCCATCAAACCACTATATTTTTCAACTCTCAACTTAGATTGGTTTGCTTTGATGAAATTTATCCTATTTGCCTCCATTTTTGAATACGAATCCATGATAGACTATTGATTTAATTTTCCTGCATTTAAAATAGGATTGAACATGTCCTGCACAGAGAGATGAAATCCATAATACTGCATTTGTGTGACTTGTGTCCTTACATTTTGTCTAGTACTATTGTCGATTACACTGTTGTCTCTGAATCTTAATGCAATATCTGTTCCCCAGCCTTTTTCACCATGTGGAAAAAGAATAAGATATGTCATTGCATCTAATGTAGGAAACAGGATATTGATTTGTTTCATTTTAGTGGCATTTGGATTATTGGGATCTGGTTTACAGTGAATGAGCAAGCCCCTTTCAAAAGGAGGTTCTCCATCTTCGTTTCTGAATATGACAGCAACCTCGGTTACACGGGGAGAATTATATCTACCTGGGTCACTGTTGCGATCCTATTTAATTGCCATTGTTACTTCTGTGGGAGCAATACCTTTTGCTGCTGCTTCAGATTGGGCTTCCTTTTCTACCTCATGTAGCATCTTGTACGATTTTGTTAATTCACTTATTTCATGCATGAGGTTGTTGATGTTGATCATGAGTCTTTCTGAGCAGCCCTGGTTTTCTGGCATTGCTAATCTTTTACTTGTAGCTTCGGCTGTATCCCAAATATAGAGTTGAGCAAACTTCCAAGAAATACCATCCAAAGGATGTAAAGTTCCAGTACGATGATAAACTTGTCCGTGTATTCTAAAACAGTATGGCCTGTATCCTGATGGCGATGCAATATTTTCACCCATGGAAGCAAAAGCAAAAGAACTATTTATGGAACGAATATTTTCCATGAAATTTTTACTGTCAGATCTTCGTTTGTCATTAATCTTTTCAAATATGCCGGGTAATCTGGAAAATGTATATCATTTGGACAGATTTTCCCTTTGCTACAACATCGAGTAAATTTCCCATCGGATGGTTTTTCATCAGAGAAATTTAATGATAGGCAAAATTCACATCGAACAGTCATTCCACCACAACTATGTTTGAGTATTGCATCGTCATGTACTCCATTTTCGCTGAGAAGGCAGTTCCTACCGGTATTGGTAGTACTTGTTGATGACTGTTCTCTCAACATATTCTGTCGTTGCCACTGCCTTCTTCCAACTTCAAAGGCACGTTGGTCTTTAGACATTTTCTGTCGATAACACCGGTGTTTTTCCAGTAGCTGGTGTTCAGATACATCCTGTCGCAGGCGCCACCTTCTTTCAAGATCACACGCATGCTGATCTGCAGACACTTTCTGTCAATAATGCCGGCATCTTTTGACATAGTCCCACCTCCCTGCTGTCTCGGTCTGAGATGCAGGTGAATGAGAGTCCTGGCTATCAGGCTGCTGAGAGCTGTCTGACCAATGGCTGATTTTGTGGGGGTGGGACTTCCTCCTCCCTGCTGTCAGTTTCCACAGCTGTGATGAGGAAGCTGGGGTGACAGAGGGAGCTGCACCCTCCAGCCGCCCTCTCGCTCTGCTCTATGTCCAGCAGTCTCCTGCTCTGCCATGTCCTCCAAACCTCCCGTTCTCCGCTGGCAAGGTCCCTGGAGCCTGCGGGCGTGGCTACGGCCTCGCCTCCCAGGACCTGCAAAGGTCCCAGGAGCCCGTGGCTGGCCACCGTTGCCTCCTGAGGCGCTTGACACCTGCGTATGCAAATTAACCGCCATCTTTGTCCAATAATTTGCATAGTCACTTGGATTTACTGGTGGGTGTGGCTTGTGGGCGTGGCTTGAGCATAGCGGAGGAACAGTTAATTTGCATGTTTCTCTCTCATTATATGGGATTACTCTGGCCACTGTGTTGAGAATAAAATGCAGGAGGCAGGGACAGAAGCAGAGAAACTAATTAGGAGGCTTTTGTAGTCCAGAAGAGAGATGATGGTGGCTTTCATGGTATCCTTGGGAAAGGGGAGGTAGTGAGAAGATGTCAAATTGTATATGTATGTTTAATCAACTTTATTGAGGTATTAACATACAATCTATAATAATAAAAGGGTAATATGCTAATTAAACCAGACAGCTGAACGACCTTCGGACATCCTTCCAGACGACCTTCTGGATGAAAGTCTGCGAGGGCCAAGGCAAGCTGCCATGGCTGCAAGGGCTGAGCCCCTTGCACGAATTTCGTGCATCAGGCCTCTAGTAAAATATAAACATTATACAGTTCAATGAGTATTGACAAATTTATTTGCCCATGTAACTGCTAGCACAATCAAGATACAGAACATTTTTGTCATCCACAAGATTCCTTTATTCTTTGAGTCAGTCACCACTGCCAGCCCCTGGTCCCAGTCAACTACTGATCTACTTTAAATAGACATTAGATTTTTCTTCTGGAGAGTGTCACATAAATGGAATCACACAGTATGTATTCTCTTTGGTCAGGCTTTATTTTAGCTCAGTATAATGCTTTTAAGATTCATCCATGTTGTGTGTATTGGTAGTTTGTTCCTTTTATATTGCTAGGTAATAGTTGCATGTTATATTAAATTTGAAGGTTGAACTGTATATACATGTGAGAGAAAGATAGGAGGAGTCTAGGTTGACACCAAAATTTTGACTTGAGCAACAACAATGGAGTTGTCATTAATGGAAATGGTGAAGATTGCAAGAGGAATTAGTTCGGGGGGCGGGGGTTAGAGTTGGCAGGGGATGTGAGCATCAAGATCTTAGCCTTGTACATGCTTAAAAACAAATTTTTGATGCCTATCAAACTTCCAGATGGAGATGTCAAGTATACAGGTGAGGTGCTGAGTTCAGGGGAAAAGTTCACGCTGGAGAAATAAATTTGGAAGTCTTTGGCATACAGATGGTATTTAAAGTCATGAGAATTTGAGAGTAAAGGTAGAGAAAAGAGAAAAGTAATGAGCACTGGAGCACTCCAATATTTGTTTAGAGGGCACAGAGATGAGGCAGAACAGCCAGAGATGGAAAAGAAGCCACCAAATGGAGGAGGAAAACCAGGTGAATGTGGCACCTGGAAGCCAAGAGAAAGTGTTTCTAGGAGGAAAGAGGCACCAACAACTGTGTCAGATGCTCCTGATGATCAAGTAAATTGAGGGCTGAAAATTATTGCAGGATTTAACAATTAACAGTCCATTAATTGTTAACAGTCCATTAATAGTCCATTGACCTTGAGAAGAACAGTGTGAAGGTAGGAATATAGACAGTGTTTTTAAGTTCTTCTGTAAAGGGAAGGTGGGAAATTCAGCAGCAGCTGGAGTGGGGATGAGAACAAGGGAGTTTTTTGTTTGTTTTTTAAGGTAAGAGGAATAATAGTATCTTTTTATGCTACTGACAGTGATTCAATAAAAAGAAAAAATTGATGCAAGAGAGGGGTGAATTGTTGGATCAGTGTCCTTAAGAAGGCAGGAGAGGAGGTGAGGCATTGCCTCTGACTAGGACAGTGATGGCGAACCTATGACACGCGTGTCAGAGGTGACACGCAAACTCATTTTTGTGGTTGATTTTTCTTTGTTAAATTTTCTTCAGTTAAATATATAAAATAAATATCAAAAATATAAGTCTTTGTTTTACTATGGTTGCAAATATCAAAAAATTTCTATATGTGAGACGGCACCAGAGTTAAGTTAGGGTTTTTCAAAATGCTGACACGCCGAACTCAAAAGGTTTGCCATCACTGGACTAGGAGCATGGACAGTTCATCCATAGTAATGAGAAAGAAGAACAAGTGTATGGAAATGTATGTAGGTAGATTGTTACCCATCCCCTTCATTTCCATTTTGGTTTAAATCTCTAGCTGCCTTACGTAGCCTGTATCCTGAAACATCATTTATTTATAATAAAGAGGATTGGTGCCAGGAATAAAACAAACTTCCTTGAAATAATGGACAATTTGTCATTACAATGATTCCAAGTTCTGATAACTTGATGTCTCCAATTTTTAAAAGATGCCATGAAATTCTCAAAACAAAGTCAATTTAAGTTAACTTCAGTTTTGAATAGGCTATAATTGAATTTGCAATTCTAGCATCTTAGACGTTTAAAAAAGTTTGAAAACTACAACTTTATTCTATCATTTTTAAGAAATATTAAAAAGAAAATACTTGCCAAATTATCTTTATGAACTGGCTCTTTTTTCTTTTGAGCGAGGGCAAAAATGATCCCTTTTCCTATCAGTCAGCCAAAGTTGTTTGCATATATAGATTCATTAGACATTGAGTGGAAAGCAGCTTTGGTATTGTCTGGCTGTTGAATTCAAACATTTATTGTGTGTGTAGTATGTGTTCAGAACCTAGGTATACAGGTAAATAAGAATAGACCATGATGTCAAGGAGCATGTAAGGAAATAATTGTAATGTGAAATTGATGTAGAAGTAGAAATATGTATAGGGCACTAAATATAATGGAGAGTCAGACACGCAGTGCTTCACAAAAGAATAGAGTTTTTCTTGTTTCCAAGTAATTTTAAAAATAAAATTAAAAATCATACTAGCTCTTAAAATTTCAAGTTGTTCAGAAGTATAGAATGTAAAAATTAAAAGTTTCCTGTCACCAGGCGCTGTCTCCCCTCTCTCCCTCATTACCTCTTCTATCTGATAGAGTTCTGAAGATTGAACTGAAGTTTGTCAGGTGGAGGTGTGTTGTAGCATGTGCAGAGGGATGGAAATATGACCCTGCCAGTGTGTTCACTAACTATGAATGTTTGGTACTATTAGAACAATGGGGGGGGGGGGGGGGCGGGAAATGAGTCTGTAAAGATACGCAGAGGCATCAGATGTAACTGATATAAAAAGATTATATTTTTATCCTGAGGTCAGTTAGAAGCCAGTAAAGCAGGATTTTAAGCAGAACAGAGACAGACCTGAGTTTTAGATAAATAGCTGTGATTGTTAATAAGGCCCTGAAAGGATGAAAGCAGTGGTAATGGAACAGGAGAAGAGGAAATAGACTTGAGAGTTTTAGGAGGTAAATCTAGTGATCGCTTGGAAATTGGAGGTGAGAGAATGAGAGTAGTGAAGATGACCATTTTGTGTTGGCTTACTCCTTGGATGTTGTCAACATCTGAAATAGAAAATCCAGGAGAACAGAGGTGGTGAGGGACCTCTTATGTTTGAGGTGTCTGTGGGACACACAAATGTAGATGGTGATGGCAATTGGATCTGAATCTGGGCTGGAGAGGAGCTTTGTGGTTGTCAGGATATTGCTGGTAGGGGAACCAGAAGTTGAAAATTTGAATGCCTAAGGGCTAGTAAATGAGTGAAGAGTAAAGCTGAATAAAGACTCTAGCAATTTGGAGAGCCCATGCCCTGTTTGAAAAGGCAGCTGCTACTTAGTTCCAGACAGTTTAGGTTTTCGGTAATGCTTGTCCAATGTTGCCAGATTGTCAAGTTTTTCAAGTGAAGCCAGAAATACAGATTTTTGGTGTGTGAATGGGAGTTTGAGTATGGATGTGTTGAATCTCCAGATTAAACTCCACAACAATGAGGTGGTTTTATTTCTAGTTTTAGAATAGAGAAACTGAGGTTCAGAGAAGCAAAGCACCCAGGATTAGTGGATTATTGCCCAGATCTGTCTAGATCCGTATCTTTGAAGTGTGGTCCCAACCCAGTAGGATCAGCATCACCTGGGAACTTGTTAGAAAGAATCTCTAACCCAGACTTGTTGACTCAGAAACTTTGGGAATGGGCCCTCTTTAGTATTTCTGATGCACTCTAAAGTTTGAGAACCATTGGTCTACATCAAGATATTATTCCACTCTACTCTCATAACAACTTACATATTAGATGGAATTACTCCCAATTTATATATGACAGAAGTGAGACACAGAGTCAAGTGACCTGGCCTTGATCTGAGATTGTCTGATACTATGTCCTTACTTGTCTAGAAAGGGTGTCTTGCCCTTAAGCAAACCTGTTGTGTGAAAAATCTAAATTTTTTAAAGATGAAAATTAAGGATAAGTATGCAATTAGTTCTTCATAAAACAAACCTTCACTTTCAAAGGACTTGACTGAAGACATCATTTAAGCAGTATGTTCTCCAAAATGATTTCAAGTATGAAATTTGTTTGCAAATTTATTTGATATACTTTTAAATCAATAAAAGTTGCATAACACAAAATACAACATTTTAAGCATTAAAAAATGTTTAAATTAAAAGACTCTCCGGGAACTGTAGAAGTCTTATTAGAGGGCATCTTGGGTTGGTCTGATAGCTGACCTTTTCAACTCAGTCCATTAGAGCTTGCTCATTTATTAAAATGTAGAATTACTACAAATCAGCCCAGTGGTGAAGGAAAGTATTTAATTCAGAAAGGTTATATTGATCAAGTATATTAGGGCAGCATTGCCCTACTGCATTAACATGAATCAACTCAGCATGGCACATCTGCATCATTAATCATTTAGAACAATAGGCAGTACGTCATTAGACTAACCCATGGTTGCCTGCTTGTGTCTTCTGTTTTAAAAACAACCATTTCAGCATTATCATTAGTTTAAAATATTCCATTATCTTATGTTGATTATTGACTTAAAAAATTTTCCCTCTGCAGTTTTGTATTTTTTATTTTTATGTGATAACTTCTTAAATAAAAATAAAATAACCATTTAGACTTCATGTAAGGGAAGTATAATTAGCTATAACTAATTCTCTAAATAGCTGCTATAATTTCAGTAGGTGTTAAGTGGGGAAATGCCACTGAATTCATATATTGGGGTATGTTGTATTGTAGGAGTATTGGTTATCACTAGTATGTCTTTCTTCTTCCTAACTTGCTCCCTGAACATTTGAAATTATAATTTTCCCAAGTTTAACCAAGTATGGACTTTTTGGCTTAGTGAGTAGCTAGGATTAGAGTGGATTTTAATTTTATGTTTTTTATTAGTAATTTATGTTTTTATCCTACCATTCCCTTCTCTATAATTTCTAAGTAGAAAAATTAATACCTGCTTAGTAGAATTTGAGAAAATATAGAGTATTATAGTAGTAAAGATAATACTAATAATCACTCAAATCCTGCTACCTAAAGATAATTATTTGTAACATATTTGTGGAT
The DNA here is from genome assembly GCF_028538775.1 of Myotis yumanensis. Taxonomy (NCBI): domain Eukaryota; kingdom Metazoa; phylum Chordata; class Mammalia; order Chiroptera; family Vespertilionidae; genus Myotis; species Myotis yumanensis. The sequence continues at coordinate 35,935,926 of NW_027223753.1, forward strand.
TTCTTTCTGATCCATCAGTTGTGTGTGTGTATTTTTAATAATTGAGCCATTTTATTTAAATAAAGTTTTCAGATTTTCAATTTAAAACATTGTCATGAACATTTCCCCATAACACTAAATGTGCTAAGATTTTTAATAGTTTCATAATATTTCATTTGATGAATAATTATATTTAACCATTCATCTGTGTTATACAGGTTATTTTTTAAAAAAATAATATTTCTGAAACAATCTTCCCCAGTTGCTTTCAAGAGATTGTTGATTTCTACTCTCCTCTGCTTCACACCCCTCCTAGGCACTTAGTATTTTAATTTTGAAAGGATGCCAACCCAATGCCCCTTCTCCTCAAAAATGTATTTAATGTGCTTTTTTCTTGTTTGCTGACTTGTTCATTTCTTTGCCTATTTTTGTTATTGTTGGTGTGTATGCTAATCATTTTTTTCGCATATCCTTTTTGAAAGAGAATAGAGAATAGTCTTAGACTCATTCATTTACCCTACCATTTGAGAAATTGCTAATACATATTGTTAAGTAATCTTTTTACCCAATTTGGAAGCACATTTCTTGATGGATGTTAGTGTGAAGAGTAAATTAACATATATAAAGAAAAGTACCTCTCTACTTTAGAGTATCATGTATACCTGAAAATATTCATGAAGGTAGACTGTGTGCCTTTTAGATGTAATATTTATTCATAAGATGTATTCATACATTTTATTACTTTTCCTTAAAAAATAAAAAGTTAATATATAGACAATGAACCGAACTCTTATGGACCAAAGTCTGAGTGTCCCATTGCTGATAAAGGTGTACTTTTTTATTACATTTGTTTTCTCCCTTCCCTTCCCTTCCCTTCCCTTCCCTTCCCTTCCCTTCCCTTCCCTTCCCTTCTCTCCCTCCCTCCCTCCCTCCTTTCCTTCCTTCCTCCCTCCCTCCCTCCCTCCCTTCCTTCCTTCCTTCCTATTGCCAATAAATATTTAATTGCTTGTTTTTGCCAGTCATTAGGTTAGTTTATGAGTATAAAGTAGTGAGCAAAACAAAGTGCCTGTCCTCAAGGATCTCACATTTTGAAAATCATTATTCTAGAGGAGTCTTCCTGGTTGTTCAATTTCAAGTAGTTCTCTGATCCCAGCCAGGTTAAATACACCTGAGTTAAAGCTCTATCTTCTGGTAATGCTTAGATTGCATTCCCCCTTATTTTTACTTTTAGGCGGCTGATTAGCTAGTGAGTTTTCTAAGAAAATGCTCAGTTTGGCCAACATAATCTTTGTCTTTTCAGCCTCCGTCATTAATTCTACATTCAGTCTGTGAACATTTATCCTCATGATCATGATGCTTTAGTCAATGTGTTCCACAATTGGAACACATTGGTCCAGTATGTAAATCCAAGTTGTGTTTCATCATTACATTTTCTTAATATTAAATTTGGAGGACCCAGGAAAAAAAGAATTCAAATTCAGATAATCTATAAAGAAGCTGACTCTTCGTTGTGTTGCTGGCTTTAATGAGGACTACTGCTTTGGGTGACTGCCTAGTGGGGGGAATCAGAGGATCATATAAAAGAGATTTGATTTGAGTCCTTGCATATGGGTGCTTTAAGTTGAGTGGGGATGGGTATGAATGGGATATATATATATATATATATATATATATATATATGATTGGAAATCTTTCTGGAGAGGTCATTATTATCAGAAGGGAGCATCTGATGAATAGAAGAAGGAAGTAGGATGAAGAGGAAGCAAATACTTACTGAAGGTGCTATTAGTGTGTTAGGCACCGTAATCCTTATATGTACCCCACATATCTTATGAGATAGGTATTTTTATTTCTGTTTTAATAGATGAAACTGAGGTAGGGAGGAGTTTTTAACCCAAGGTAACATGCGTAAGAAGTGGCCAAGCCCTAACTGGTTTGGCTCAGTGGATAGAGCGTCGGCCTGCGGACTGAAGGATCCCAGGTTCTATTCCGGTCAAGGGCATGTACCTTGGTTGCGGGCATATCCCCAGTTGGGGGTGTGCAGGAGGCAGCTGATCGATGTTTCTCTCTCATTGATGTTTCTAACTCTCTATCCCTCTCCCTTCCTCTCTGTAAAAAATCAATAAAATATATTTAATAAATAAATAAATAAAATATATTTTTTTAAAAAAAGAAGTGGCCAAGCCTGGATTCAAACCCATGCTATTTCCATTGCATGGTGATACTTGTTCATGTTTTTGTCTCTTGTTAACCTTTAGTCACACTGACTTCTTTTTTCACACTGATATCAGTCACACTGGTATCTTAGATCTGGCTTCACTGCTCTTTTCTCTTCTTCTAAACAGTACAGCACACTTCTTCTTTTAGTAGTTAATGTTTTCATGCTATTATGTGGTTTGGTTGTCACACTTTCTCCTGTGCTCAGTGTATCCAAGTTGATAGTTGTCACTTGGCAGGGACCGAGTGGAGGCAAGGGAATTGGGACATTGGTCAGAAGAGACTGGTATTGAGTCATAGCATGTAGCATGAGATGAGCAATCTGTTACTTAGTGTGAGGGAGGCTTGGAAGACTGGCCCAGAAATGTTCCTTATAGGGATTTAAAGGACAGACAGTCAAATACTGTTAACCTGCCCTGGCCAGTGTGGCTCAGTTGGTTGGGGCGTCATTCCATGCACTGAAGGGTTACTGGTTCAATTCCTGGTGGGGGCACATGCCTGGGTTGTGGGTTTGATCCCTGGTGGGGGCACTTGCAGGTGGGGTTGGGGGCAGCCAATCAATGTTTCTCTCCCCGCCCATTTAATTTTATTCCTGTTCTGAATGCAGAGTTCTTTTTTTTTTTTTAATGGATTTTAGGGAGAGAGAAACACCAATTGGTTGCCTCCTGTATGTTCCTCCACTGGGGATCAAACTCGCAATCTTGGTATGTGCCCTAACCCAGAATCAAACATGCAACCTTTTGTTGTATAGGAGACACTCCAACCAACTGAGCTACATGGCCAAGGCTGCAGAGTTCTTTTAATATGTCCGCTGAGAAAGCATACCTAAGTTGTCAAGGAAACCAAACCAACATATCTTCTCAATTTTATTCCTCCATTGCAGAGGAAGTCCTGTCTACCTAAGAAGCCTAATTGTGGAGCAAGGGGTCACCAGTAAAATGAGAATGGCAATACTGACCTCTAGAATTGTTGTAAGATTACAGAGATTGCATTTAAATACTTAACATGATGCCTGGCAAATAGCAGGGCTCAAAAAATAGTAACTGCCCTGGCTGGGGCTCAGTGGTTAGAGTATCAGCATGCAGACCAAATGGTCGGGGTTTAATTCCTGGTCATGGGCATGTACCTCAATTGCAGGTTCCGGGGGCATGTGCAGGAGGCAGCCAATTGATCTCTCTCTCTCTCTCTGTCTCGTCAATGTTTCTCTTTCTCTCTCTCCCCTTTCCCCCCATATTCCCTTTCCTTCCCTTCTCTCTGGAAATCATTGGAGAAAATATCCTCAGGTGAGTATTAAAAACAAAAAACAGAATAATAACTGACTTGCACAAGGTATACTCTGATTTTTTAATGGAAAGACTAAGGAGTATAGAAAATGACTATTTGAAGTGAACTTTTGAGCCATCTTGCAGAACTTTTGAACGTGAACAAATTAAGTCCTTTCCTTTTAGGAATCTACACTTTTAGGTAATGAGATAAATCAAGGTCATGCTATAAGTGTAATGTATAGTTGAGTGTTAGTAATATGGACAGGTTAGTTCATGGTGGACAGAGGGAAGCAAATCTGAGTTACAGGCAATCTGGAAAGAGATGCAATTTTCTAGCTTTATTATAGACACTAGAAGTAAACTAACATTGTTCTAATATTTTTAGCATGATTTTCATTAAGAATGTTTTAGTGTTATTTACACTTTGTACTTAGGGAATTGGTTTAAGCATAGTGCTTTGGTATAAATTATTACAAATATGAGTCCTAAATTGTAAGGGAGGGCTGAATCAATGACATTTTACTTGATCTAGGCTGTTTTATAAGATAGAGTTAAAGCTTGTGGAATTTACTGAGGTTATGTTTGAGTTTATACTGCAGTCTTGGTCTGGAAATATATGCTTTCCTAAAGAAAGGTGAAGATATTATATTAAGGGCTGACAGCTAAATACATATAGAGAAAGAAGCAAGGAGTTAATGCTCTCTCTCTCAGAATTCCTTAGAGATCTCCTGAGGACAAAGAGTGAGGCCTTCAGAAAGGTTGTTTACTATGAATATTATAAGATTATAATGCAGAAGTGCCTCTACTGTACTTTATACCCTGAAGATATACTTAATACTTTTTTTAAAGTCTAAAGGATTTCTCTACCTTCACTATGTAAGGAATAACATCTTACATACTGTGAACAAGTCCTTTCCTTTTAGGAATCTATGTTCAGAAACTTTCTAAGCGTTTTATTTGAAGTAACATAAATAGATCATTATAATTTCTTATTAATATGATTCTGTCATGTTAGGCCACATCTATTTTGGCCTTGTTTGCTTTGGAGGTAGATAAGAAAATAAAGTAGAGAATTCTCTTTTCATATATATATTTTTTAGTTGCCCTGCTTTAGTTTTCTTCCTGAATTTTCTAACATGTTTTAATTTATTCTCTTTTTCCTTTCATTGCTTAATTCAAAAGTTGAGTGATTCTGCAACATCATTCTTCCTTTCTGAACAACCCTAAACCTTGGTAATCAGCTAAAGTGTTTTTGATGTTCTATAGTTCTCCTCTTGAACTGAGACATGGCTTCAGCTTCTCAAAATTACCTACTTCCATCCCTCTCTCCCTCCCCTTCCCCAGAATACATTAACGATGTGTTCTACCTGTTGGCTTCTCCTGGAAAAGAGAGTATTTTCTAGCAACATATATTTGAATGCTGTTATTTAATAAACTCAGTAAAACTTTTTATAATAAGGTTCTTCAGGAGATCAGGTTTGCCAAATTGCAGAATTGAATCTGAGTCTCTTTAAACTCAAACTATAGTTTTTCAACCACCCACTCCCAATCTGTTTTTTCCTCCTGTATTTTCTATGTTGTGGAGTAGCACTTATGCTTACCCAGTTTATCAAATTTGAAGCCTTCTCTTTCCCTACATCTGCATCCCTTACATTGTCTCTACATCAAATGAGTCACAATATCCATTACATTACCTTTTCTCTATCTGCTAAGTCACTGACATAGTCCAGATCATTATACTTTCACAGTTTCTATATGTATCTTTTTAAAAAATTGATTTGAGAGAAAGAGAAGAAGAGGGGAGAAAAGTGGGAGGGAGGGAGCGTGGGAGGGGGGAGGGGGGGAGAGAGAGAGAGAGAGAGAGACCTATTTCTTATTCCACTTATTTATGCATTTACTGGTTGATTCTTATATGTACCCTGACCGGGGGCGGAGCGGGTGGGGGGTGGAGGGGGGGCAAACTCATGAACTTGGCATATCAGGATGACCCTATAGCCAACTGAGCTACTTGGCCAAGGCTGTATGTATCCTTCTTTCCCTTTTCTGCCAAATTGCCCTTTTTATTGATGTCTGGGTGAGTTCTCTAAAATCATCCTATTCCCCATACTATTTCTACCCTCCGTCAGTATTGTAGGTCTTAAAGATTGCAAACTGAAATCCTAATTTTTCTTAAATTCAAGATTAAGGAATAGTGGCGCCTTTACCAAAACATGGAGTTAAAGTAATTAGGAAACATCTTCTGCAGAAACTAAAATTATTAGGATACATTTACATATAAATTTGGTGAGGATTTTCATTGATTAGAAATAAGTTGATTTAGAAATTTGTGATTGTAGAATGACTTGAAAAGAATCCATTAATCTACATCTGATTTTCATTGTCTGCTTTGACTGAATCAAAGATACCAGTTGCCCAATGAATTGCTGACTCTGTCCAAGAGAAGCTCAGTATTGCTTCAGATAGTCAAAGTGGAAGCTGTGGGGGAGAAACACTTTTTCAATATTTACTCAACATTTTGGAGACTTCAGCTAAAACTATTCATAAATCTTTGAGGGGGCTGTTATGGCAGCTTTAAGGCATACTAAAAGCAAAAATAATGATTTCTGCCCTAACCGGTTTGGCTCAGTGGATAGAACGTCAGCCTGCGGACTCAAGGATCCCAGGTTCGATTCCGGTCAAGGGCATGTACCTTGGTTGCTGGCACATACCCATTGGGGAGTGTGCAGGAGGCAGCTGATTGATGCTTCTCTTTCACTGATGTTTCTAACTCTCTATCCCTTTCCTTTCCTCTCTGTAAAAAAATCAATAAAATATATTAAAAAATAATGATTTCTTAGGAAATCCAACCTATTTTTAGATTCCAAATATAAAAATGGAACCATAACTGAATAATGAAATCAATGGATCAGTATTTCTCATTCAACAAATATTTATTGAGCACTTGTTTGCCTGGCATGATTCTAGGAGCTTGGGATATATCGACAAATAAAGTAAATAAAGATTCCAGTGGCAGCAGACTGTATATTTAAAAGTGTATGTGTATGTGTGTGTGTGTGTGGGGGGGGGGGGTAAGTACAGAGAAGAAATGAATATGGGGAATATGATGGGTTGGGGATCAGTTTTTAGTATATGCTGGTCAGGAGGTCTCATCATTTGAAGAGATGACAAATTATCATTTATCTGGTAATTACGAGTTTCAGTTAGTTGCTAAGAACATGCCAAGCTTTGAGATTTAAGAAATTATGCATCAGATTCCATCCCAGACCTCAGGGAATACGCAGCTTAGCCAGGGAAGGTAAAAAAAAAAGGTTAAAAAAAAAAAGCATTATAGTGTATAGAAGTATTGATAGTATAATAAAATGCTTAGATCATTCTTTCTCTAATGTGATGTCATCACTCTTCTAATTATGATAAGCAGTCTATTTAAACTATGGCTCTTAAATCTTCTGAACATCAAAACATTGGTTTAGATTACTTTAGATTTAGAGTCATATGAATTGGTTTTTCTCTCTCCACACCTCTTTATTACCTTCTATTAAAAATACCCTCTGCCATGGCTGGTGTGGCTCAGTTGGTTGGAGCATCATCCAGTACACCAAAAGGTCGCAGGTTTGATCCCCAGTTGGGGCGAATGGAAGAGGCAACTGATCGATGTTTTGCTCTCACATCAATGTTTTTCTCTCTCTAAAATCAACAAAAGCATGTCAGGTGAGGATTAAAAAGAACAAAAACACCCTCTAATCACTCATGCTGTCCAAACTGGTTACAAATTATAGTCAACGGCACTTCCAACCACTTAATTATCTAAATGGAAGGTTTTTATTCAGCATCCTTCTAGCTACCCATCATGTACCCCCTCACAAATATATAATGACTATCTATAAAACATGCAAGGTGCTTTGCTAAGTGCTAGAGATACAACAACGAATAAGACCAACAAACTTCTGATTTCTAGAAGCTTTCATTCTAGTAGAGGAGGCAATCAATAAGTAATCAAATAAGATGTCACATATAATATATATCAGTGGTTCTCAAACTTTTTAGTCTCAGGACCCCTTTCCAAATTTATTGAGGACTCCAAAGAGCTTTTGTTTAACGAGTTAAACCTGGTATTTACCAGGTTAAAAATGAAAACAGGGATTAAAAAATTATTTATTTATTAACTTAAAACAGGGGTGGGGAATGTCTGGGATGTATAAAGCCTGTGAAATCATTTGGTCTGGCCCTGCCAAGGCAACCGTAGGCGGGACTCGAAATTCAATAAATCTAGGAGTTTTTTCATAGCAACATACATTTATATTAAGTGAATAATATTAAGTGAATGATGTTATAAATATCCAAATGGCCCTTGGCAGAAAAAACGTTTCCCCTATCTTGACTTAATATGTCAATAACAAACTAATTATGCTAATAACATCTTATGAGGAAATAATCATTTTCCCAAACAAGCAAGCAAGCAACACACAGAAAAAAAACACAGAAGAATGACATCTTTTAACATTTTTGTAAACCTTTTAAATGTTTGGTTTAATAGAAGACAGCTGGATTCTCGTACTGTTTCTTGCATTCAGTCTTTGTGCTATGTTGTTTTGGTTGAAGTATATAAAGAAATTATAGTTTCATGCAGATATAGTTACAAAAGGGAGGAGTATTTTAATAGCCTTTTCAGATAATTGTATTATTCTCTGATACTTAAGCAAAACTCAACAAGTGATAGTTTCTTACAGATTAGTTGCAGTGTAGAATCTGTAACTATAACAGTGAAATTTATATATGAAAATACCCTATTAGGTTAAAATCCATGGTTTGCCTGGCACTTTAGATGGATCTTTGGTGCCATAGCCTCTATTTATGCTAAGATGCCCGCTGTTCTGCCTCCATTGCTCTTGCACCAAGAGTGCAGATGTCAACACAGTGAAAAAATGAAGGGAGTGTCTTAGTATTATCATGAAAATAATTTAGCCCTAAGGACCCTTGACCTCACTGGCTCACCAGTGTTACATATCTTATTTCACCTGATTTTCACAGTAGACCTTTGAGTTAGTTGGTGATATTCATTCTTTTTTAAATTTGTGCATACAACTCAGAGGTATTAAGTACTGCCCTCCTGAGGTCACACAAAAGTGTAAATGGGACTTGAACCCAAGTTTTCTGACTAGAAATTTTGGCTCTTGTTCTTTCTATTTCATACTGTCTCCAAAGTGTGTGAAAAGGTTTATATTGTTATCTTGTAAGAAGGACTTTGTCTAGAATAAGTGCATGGGATGAGGCTTATTAACAGTTCTAGGATTGCTTGAAGCCTTGGCACTCCATTTATATGTGCTGCTTTCTAGGTATAATGTCATTGCAAAGTACTAAACTTTTCTGTTTTTATCATCTGGATAATAATCCTATATAATAAAAGCATAGTATGCAAATTGTCCCCTCAACTGGGAGTTGTCTGGGAGTTTGACCAGGGGGCGGGGCCTGCCGGGGGAAGGGAGGAAGTACCCAGCCAGCAGCCCGAAGCAGCTAGGGACCCTACCAGTGCACAAATTTCGTGCACTGGGCCTCTAGTAGTAGTAGTAGTAGTAATAATAATAATAATAATACCTATCTCATATACTGGTTGTGATGACTTAATTAGTTAATACATGTTAAATGTTTAGACGTGTCAGACTGTGCTGACACAAATTAAGTGCTCAATAGTTAGCTTTTCTTATTTACACAGATACAAGACTCAGGCATTTTAGCTGAAGGAACACCTTGAGCAAAAGTTGGGAACTTGAGTCATCTGAGTAGTAAGTTTAATGTAACTGAAATATAGTGGTTCATTGAGGAGTATGTTGGGAATTATGATAGGAAAGATAGATTTGGACCCTAATTATGGCTGGACTAGACCTATAAACTATTGCTCAACATTGTGCCTCTAATGCATTAGACCAAGCATGTCAAACTTGTGGCCGACGGGCTGCATGCCTCATTTAAATAAAGTAGGCATGCGGCCCGCTTGACATGCTTGCGACAGTGCCTGGCATATGGCATGTATTTACATGTTACCTGAGTATTGAAATATTTGAATATTTGAACAAATTTAAGAAAGGACAGGGCAGATCCTCTTATCATGAGCAACATGCATGAATAAGGTGACATGTTAGCATAGCCCAGAAGAATGAATAGGATTCTAATAAGCAGATACTAGAGGCTATTAGAATGGGTGAAGACAATCCCTTACTAAACAGGTACCACCCAACTAAGTGATTGTACTTTTTAGGAGACTAAATTACTTGAGATTATGGTCTATCTTATCATTACTCAGACCTCCAACATAATACCTGATGCATATTGAGGCTGCATAGATTTTGAGTAGTTACTCAGCATTTACTCTTGTAAATACTGTTTTTGCATAATGTTTTCATTTCATAAGAACTTTCAAAGAAAAGAAGGCTTTCCTGATTATACAGGCTAATTTTATTTTTACTTCTTTTACCAAAAAAAAAAAAAAAGACAAATAACCACTTATTTTTGCAAACTGTAATTTATTCATAGTAGTTGTATGTCTTAAAGGAGGAGAAAATGTGACTAAGAGAACAGATTCCTAACCAGTGGATCAGGAATGGCAAGGTATAGTTTTGGAAACTTGTCTTAAAGTCAGCTTCAAATATGTGTAATATAGAATATGTGAATAGAATCCTGAAAATGTTAAGTATTTTACATACTGGATGGATATTGTTTTTTCTTCTGTACACTTATATTGCTTTCATATAAGCCAGATATTATTAGAAATTAGAATTTAGCAGTAATGCCTTCCCTACTCATTTTCTCTGGCTAATCATTTATTAGATTTATTAATAGAACTTATTTTCTCTTAAGGCTGTGTAGGATAATAATATATTGATATTTTAGTATATGCCAGGCACTGTGGTAAATAATGTAGGGATTAATTATCTCATTTAAACCCCACAACAATCTTATAAGATCTTGGTACTGTTATCATCCCCATAGGTAATATTATCATCCTCAGATTATAGATGAGAATGAATAAGGACAAAGCTAGGCATCAGAGCCAACCTTCTTAGCCTTTATACTAAGAGATACTGAAAAGCAATAGTTTTGTAGGACATTGAAGTAGTCCATTGTTTTTCATACTGCATAGCAATTCTTTAGTGGATTGTGAATCCCATTTGGTGGGCCAGGATCAGCACTTTTAAAGTAGTAAAATATAACAGAAAGGAAATATCAGTGTGTATACATATATGTATATGTATACATTACATGTATTTGTGAGCTATAAATTGTATTTATGTGGATCACAGCCAAACAAAATATGGAACCTACTAGCACAGAGAATGGAAAGAGAACTTGAAAATGTAAGAGGAGAGGTAGGTGCTAGAGATGTGAATTCTAGAGATAAATTGAATGTGTAAACTTTATAAAAAGAGGCAGGAAGAGTTATTAACCTGTCTTTATGGAACATAATATACTATTGACATGTTTTTTTAACTAATTAAATTGGGCCCTTTTAGCAGGGATTTGTTCAAAAGTAATATAGCTTTAATTTTACTTCTAGAGAGTAGGTGGTTTGTAAATGGTATATATCATTACTGTATTTTTATTTCTCATACTAGAGGCCCGTGCATGAATTTGTGCACAGGTGGGGTCCCTCGGCCTGGCTGGTGATTGAGGCCTGTCGGGGGGACAGCTGGCTGGGGGGTGACCCCGGGAAGTTGGCCAGCCGGACCCCTGATCGGGGCCTATGGGGTGGGGTGATCTGCAGGGTGGAGGGGCCATGGGAGGTCAGCCAATTAGGGGGCTAGCCAGGGGGAGGGGCCGTGGGAGGTTGGCTGTGGGAGTGCACTAACCACCAAGGGCCATCTCCTGCATTGAGCATCTGCTCCCAGGTGGTCAGTGCATGTCATAACGACTGGTCAACCGGTCATTCTGTTGTTCCATGGTAATGTTTGCTTAGGCTTTTATATATATATACTAGAGGTGCACGACATTCGTGCACTGGGGGGTGTGAGGGTCCCTTTGCCCAACCTGCACCCTCTCCAATCTGGGAGCCCTCAGGGGAGCCCTCTCCAATCCAGGAGTTTCTGTCTCTCTTTGCAATCATATGAGCGAATTGTCTGAGACCCCAGCTCAGTTTGGTTTGTTGCTCACAGAATAATAGAGACATTTTTTTTTTCTTTGCTTCATTGGTGGAGATTTCCTGGAAGTTTTAGGATATCTTTTCTTTAATTTTTCCTAGACACTCTGATTTTACTTAGGTCTCTCACCTTTGCTTTCCCTCCATCCCCCACCGCAACAGTAACGTGCTCCAGGCTCACTTTGCTCTAGTGTCAAGGAGATCTGTCTGCCACCAGAACTATGATTCCCAGAATTCCTGGTGCTCCCCACGATCTTGGTTTTCCCTTCCTGCTCTGTCTCCATCCCATGGCCTCCCACTCTGCCAAGCTCTCCCTCTCTGCTCTCCGTCTGGTGGCTTGGGGAGCCAATTTACCCAAGCCGTTCCGCTCTCCGCCAGCTCTCCCCCTCTGCTCCCCCCACCCCCCCGCGCCTGTGTATGCAAATTAACCGGCGTGATGGTCAATTTACATGTTTCTGTTATTATATAGGATATATGAACAAATAACTTATTATGATTGAATAAACAGACTTTATTAGTACTTCATATACCCAAAGATATTTCCCTCGTAGATCCAGTAGGGTAGAGGTTTGTTTACTGGCTCAGGGCAGAATGGGAAAAAGTAGGCTAGGTTAGTCAGGATATTAGAATATTGAATTTTCAGCTGGAAGGGATAATTTTGTCCAAGCCTCCAATTTATTTTTAAATTATTATAAAAAACACATAATATTAAAATTACCAACTGAACTATTTTTAAATTCAGTAGTGTTAAGTATATTTGCTATACTGCAGCAATCTCTAGAACTTTATCTCATGACACTGAAACTCTATACCAGTTAAACACTAATTCCCCCTACTCCTTCTCCCCAGCTCATTTCTATGATTTTGATTACTTTATTATTTACTTTTATTTATAAGTTTTATTTATTTTTGTTAATTCTCATCCAAGGACATTTTTTGCATTGGTTTCTAGAGAGAGTGGAAGGGAGGGAGGAACGGGGGCAGAGAGAGACAGAGAGAGAGAGAGGAAGGAAGGAAGGAAGGAAGGGAGGGAGGGAGGGAGGGAGGGAGAGAGAGAGAGAGAGAGAGAGAGAGAAACATCAGTGTGTCATCAATTGGTTGCCTCCTGCATGTGCCAGCCAGGGATCTAACCCACAACCCCGGTACGAGCCCTTGACCAGGAATCAAACCCACAACCTTCCAGTGCACTGGAGGATGCTCTAATTAGCTGAGTCACCCAGGCTGTTTTATTCTTTTTTTTTTTTTAATATTTTTTTATTGATTTCAGAGAGGAAGGGAGAGGGAGAGAGAGAGATAGAAACATCAATGATGAGAATCATTGATCAGCTGCCTCCTGCACGCCCACTGCTGGGAATCAAGCCCGCAACCTGGGCATGTGCCCCTAACTGCAATTGAACCCGGGACCCTTCAGTCTGCAGCCAGCCTGTTTTATTCTTAATCTCAAGGTGCAACCCTTTTAGGTCCCAGTCAAAACATGAAAGTCCTCAAAGTTGGTGGGCCAAGGTCTCCAACTTTTGGCCTTACAAGGCTGTTTGTTTGTTTGTTTAATTTATAAACAACAGAAATTTATTTCTCACAGTTCTAGAGGATAGGAAGTCCAAGATCAAGGTGCCTGCAGATTCAGTGTCTAGTGAGGATGTGTTTCCTGGTAGATGAGCATCTTCTCATTGAATCCACTTGTGGTAGAGGGGTGAGAAAGCTCTTTGGGGTCATATATATATATATAAAATTTTCCTTTTTATTGAGTTTGTTGGGGTGACATTGGTTAACCAAAATTATACAGGTTTCAGGTGCACAATTCCATTACACATCATCTGGATACTGAATTGTGTGTTCACTATCCCAAGTCAACTCTCTGTCCATCACCATTTATCCCCCCTATATTTTTATTTTTAAATAGACTATTTTTAGAGCAGTTTTAGGTTCACAGGAAAATTGAGTGGAAAGTACATAGGGGTTCTTATATACCGCCTGCCCACACATACTGACAAAGCTTTTGAGTAATTGCTTAGTCACAATTCCTCTCATGGAATTTACAATTCTGCTAGAAGAATAGTGGCCCTGAGTACCAGGCTTATCTTCTGGATGTTTGTCTTCTCCTAGAGCTTGCCCTGTTAATTCTTTATTACCTTGCTTTTTTTTTTTCCTGATAGCTTCAGCCAGTTGTTTTTAAATAATTGTTCCAGCTTTTCTAGTTCTCAGTGGAAAAGTAAGCTTAGCTATTATAGAACACAGTTATTCCCTTTGTTATAAATTGCTATGAGTAGATTGCATATTCAGAAAGGATAGAAGGGTGACTCTATTAAGGAAATGCACAATTAATAACCTCTTATTAGCATCATGGTTTAAAATTTTACTTTCAATATTCTAGAGCTATATTGTAGAAATTACTATTTTAATTTTTATAATTATTTATTTCAGCTCGTGATGCTGATGAACGAGAGAAGTGGATCCATGCCTTAGAAGAAACAATTCTTCGGCATACTCTTCAGCTTCAAGTAAGAGCCTTTACATGGCTTGTGGATAGTTCATTTGTTTTTGTTTTCTGTTTTCTTAAATAACTGTGATATGATGTAATGAAAAGTTTTCATTTCTGAGTCACTTATTCTTGCATTTACAGTGTTATAATATACTAGTGGCCCAGTGCACGGATTCATGCACATTGAAAAGAAATTAAGTAGAAGAAATATTTTAATATCGCTTTTCGCCCTTTCTTTATAATAGAAGTATCAGAGATTAAAGAAAATTAGTGAAATGTATATGAAAATAATGTATAAATCGATTAATAAATAAACAATAACAATATGATATAACAACAACAAAGACATGATATAAAAACAACAAAAATATGATGTAAAATCATTGATAAGAACAATGACTGGTAAATTGATTAAACTTATTCTAATATCTCCCTGTATGCCACATTAAGAGTAAAAACACTTTCAGAGTGCTTGACTAATTTCCCTTGTGATGAAGTATGTATTTACAACTTTAACGTCACACGTTCTTCGAACTCAAGAGAAAGCAACATATAACTGACCATGTCCGAAAACAGGTTCAGGTAGGAATATTCCTACTCTGTCTAGAGTTTGTCCTTGTGATTTATTAATAGTCATTACAAATGCTGGCATCACGGGAAACTGTCATCGAATTAATTTAAATGGGAGGCCAGTGTCAGACGGGGACAAATATTGCGCATGTGGGAGCCAACGTTTATTTTTAAATTGCCAGTGCGCGTCATATGTACCAGCCGGTCGGTTGGATGGGTGGTCAGACAGACAGATGGTTGGTCACTTAGCCTTTTATATTAATGTATAGTAAAGTTGTCATTTTCTTGTGCTTTCTGTAGGGTAAGATACTGATTTTTGTTTAGAAACAAGACAATGCAAGGCAATGTTGAAGGGAAATGCTATGTTAAAATGTGCCAGATTCCTTTTTTAAATTTAGTATCTATAGTTGGTTATTGATATAACCAAATTACATAAAAAGCATTGACAACAGGTACATGCTAAGAAGTTGACCTACATTTTTTGTTAATGGATTTGGCAATTACCATATATGTTGGATAGTACTCTTTGAGATGAAAGGGAAATAAAAATCCCAAACTGGTTAAGAAAAAAGCAAATCTGGCTTAAGTGTGGTTTGTTTTGATTTACAGGATTGAATTATAGAAAACTGAATTCTTATGACCCTTCCTCTCTACTTATCTTTGTCCCATACCAGGAATTGGCTTGAAAAGACAAGGTAGAATAGGGCATCCTACAACATGGGGAGCTCCCCATCACTTGAAAGTATTCAAATAGAAGCTTAAAAAACATTATTCCAAGATACGATTATTAAGAGATTAAGAAATGAATATGAGCTGAACTAGGAGATCTACAAATTACTGTATTAGCTATGCTTTTTATTTACTTATTTTATTATTATTTTTATGATGATGATGAAAAACATATATAATTTTTCCATCTTTTTTTCCCCATTATAGTTCACATTCAATATTATTATGAATTAGTTTCAGGTACACAACATAGTGGTTAGACAATCATATACTTTACAGAGTGGTCCCCCTAATATTTCAAGTATCCCCCCCCCCGCCCATACATAGCTATTACAATATATATATATATATTTTTTCCTCTGGCCACTCCCACCCCCCAGTACATGCCCTCATCCCCCTAGTGACTGTGTCCATTGGTAATGCTTATATGCATGCATACAAGTCCTTTGGTTGATCTTTAACACCCCCTCCCCGCCCCCCCGCCCTTCCCTCTGAGGTTTGAGTCAGAAGGATGCTTCTCTGTCTCAACATAAAGCTTTATGAGCTTTTGATAAGAAGATAGCTTATGTGTCTTTGGGAATAACAGGAAGAAAAAGATAACTTTGAGAAGTCTTAGACTCTGATAGTTTTCATATTTTAAAATACATATGATACAAAATAATTCTTTTTTTAAAAATTTGATTTCAGAGAGGAAGGGAGAGGGATAGTGAGATAGAAACATCAATGATGAGAGAGAATCATCAATCGGCTGCCTCCTGTACGCCCCCTACTGGGGATCAAGCCTACAACCCAGGCATGTGCCCTTGGCCCACAACCCAGGCATGTGCCCTTGGCCAGAATCGAGCCTGAGACCCGTCAGTCCGCAGGCTGACGCTCTAGCCACTAAGCCAAACCAGCTAGGGCCAAAATAATTCTTTATATATTTTTTCTAAAGTTAAGCATGCAGAGTATAGGACCTTTAGAAATTTGTAATTAACTGTTAATTTGATTGACAAAAAGGTAAAGATTCTCTTCTTACAGATAGTGAAGTGTGATGAAGAACCTGACTTTGGTGCCAACTCTTGACATTGAACTTATTCTCTCTCAGTTCAAGTGTCCCCATCTATAAAACAAGGAAAATAAAATACCTACTTTATAGGGTTGTTTTGACAATTAAATGAGTTAAATGCACATTTGTTGAAACAATGCCTAGCTGTCATAAGAACTTGATAAATGTTAATTGCATCACTAATACAACAATTACTCTCAACATTTCCCCTCCCAGAACTTGGCCTTTTAAATAGTGCTCAATAATGCTTAGTTAAATGAAGAAATAATTGAAGAAATTTAGGAGCAAGCAGATGATGTATGGATTGTTGTCTATTGAGTACTTTGAAATGTATAACATACTATTAGGCTCTGTGGAGTAGGCATTCATAGAGTTTTCTTCCATATGTGTGTGGGAAAGGGTATTTGCATTTCTTATTTTTTCATTGAGTTTCATCTCTATGTTAGCCATTAAGCTATACTGTTTTTTGCCTTGTCTTTACTAAGAACTCCACCGCCTCCATAATATTGAATTTAAAAGTGTTTTCTCTTTAACTATAATTTTCTTAACTTCAGCCTCGTCTACCACTTTACTTCTGCACTTTTCTTCTCTTGTTTTAGTCTGAACTCTACTTCTCCATTTTTCCTTGGCCATTTAGTACCTTTCAGTTTTAGTTATTTCACTCCTGTGTGAGCTTATGATCAGTTTCTTCAGTATTGATCTTACTATCACCCTAAGAATTTCTTATCACTGGACTTTTGTTTGTTTGTTTTTTTGTTAATCCTCACCTGAGGATATTTTTCCATTGATTTTTAGAGAAAGTGGAAGGGAGGGAAGGAAGCCCAGAATTCCAGTGTTTAAAGTATTCATATATAATAAAAGGCTAATATGCAAATCGACCGAACAGTGGAACTACCAGTTGCTATGACATGCACTGACCACCAGGGAACAGATGCTCAATGCAGGAGCTGCCCCCTGGTAGTCAGTGCGCTCCCACAGGGGGAGTGCTACTCAGCCAGAAGCCGGGCTCATGGCTGGTGAGCGCAGCAGTGGTGGCGGGAGCGTCTCCCACCTCCATGGCAGCGCTAAGGATGTCCAATTGCAAGCTTAAGCCATCAGTCTGACATCCCCCAAGGGCTCCCAGACTGCGAGAGGGCACAGGCCGGCCTGAGGGACACCCCTCCCCGCAAAGTGCATGTATTTCTTGCATCGGGCCTCTAGTTAAATCATAATGTTATTTAATGTGGCAAACCTAAATCTAGGTATAGACTTCTTAGGTTTAAAATGTTACAGAACTAACTATACCTCCAAAAGAAAATTGCAAATTATATATAAACAAAACAATAAAATCCAAATTAACATTCATTTAATGTGATGAATGATAGTGCCTTGCTAAAAGTGCATTACTGCTTACAATGTGAAGATGGTTCTGACAGGGTATAGATTCTTTTTAAGTTTGGCATGCATACACTACTGTGTGGAATAAGATAATTCTGTCATCTCACCACTTTCTTTTCTGACTGCTGGGAAACCTTCATTTGAACAGCATGTGCCAGGAGGTCAGTTGGATCTTACTTCACATATATGTAATTTACATGATAAAGGCTCTTCTGTGATAAGTAGTGTTAAGTGGTTGGTGCCAACTTGATTATAAACAAAAACATGGGCACTGAAATAGCTTGGTAGCATTTGTACTTAACATTGTTAACTGAGCTGATTCAGTGTGTGGTCCCTGACTTATGATGGTTCAATTTACCCAAGAAACTTTACTTTGAATTTTGCTCTTTTCTCCTGCTAGCAGTGTGTGGTACAATACTATTGTGATGCTGGATAGTGGCAGTGAGCTGCAGCTCCCAGGCAGCCATGAGTTCGTGAGGATCAACAACAGACACTCTATAGCAGTGGTTCTCAACCTGGGGGTTGAACGACCCTTTCACAGGGGTCACCTGAGACCATCGGAAAACACATATATAATTACATATTGTTTTTGTGATTAATCACTATGCTTTAATTATGTTCAATTTGTAACTATGAAAATACATCCTGCATATCAGATATTTACATTATGATTCATAACAGTAGCAAAATTACAGTTATGAAGTAGCAACAAAAATAATTTTATGGTTGGGGGTCACCACAACATGAGGAACTGTATTAAAGGGTCACGGCATTAGGAAGGTTGAGAACCACTGCTCTATAGTATACTCATTGTGTTAGGATATTTTGCCCAACTGTAGGCTAATATAAGTGTTCTCAGTATGTTTAAAGTAGGCTAGGCTAAGCTATGATGTTCTATAAGTCAGGTTTATTAAATGCATTTTCAACTTGATATTTTCAATGTATGATAAGTTTATTATAAGTTGAGGAACATCTTACTAATTTTTATAGTTATCAGAAATGAAAACACAGAAGATTGTGGTAGAGACTTTTTAGATCTCAGTTTGAAAACACTGATGTAGATGTCTAATTGAGTAGTATAGACCTTTAAGATTTTTACTTTTATGCTGTAAGTGAAATGCTATTTAAAATTTTTTTATACTAAATGGCTTCTGTAATTATTCTTTGGGTCAAGAAATTGGGCTATAATTGTCCCAAATACTAGTAAATAAGTTTATGTAGGCCACTGTAAATTGTATCTTAGGTGGCTATTAAATTGGAATTTTATTGCTACTGTCTTGTAATTTTATAGTTTTTGCTCTTTACTATTTGTTCACTATCCATTGGCTTTGATCTCAAGTCCCTAGAGAGCAAGGGCATGATACCTTGTATAAGAATATGGCTGAGGGGAATAGGGAGCACTAGTAGAAATCTCATCAGAAATGCCATTGAAACTGTAGATAAAAACATCATTATCCATAAAGGAGATGTGATAGACTTCAGATTTCAAATCATTATCAAGGCTGGAAAAACAATAGAGCCATTCTGAAACTTTAACAAAATGAAATACTTCTGTATGATAATTATATCTGTCAAACTTTTATTATAGACAAACACAAATTTAGTATTTAGTGTGCAGTTTAGCAGACTAGCTAAGAAATTAGTCATTAGTATTAGGACCTTGATTCTACCTTCTTTTCTATAATGCTGTTTGTCTAACTGAGTAACTAAGATTAATAAAAAAAATGTTTAGTATTCTTCGTGGGTGTTGCGCTACTTCACTGAAGATTAGCTTTTTAAAAAAATATATTTTTATTGATTTCAGAGAAGGGAGAGGGAGAGAGAAATAGAAACATCAATGATGAGAGATGCCAGAGCTGACCAGCAGACCCTGAGCGACAAATGAATGGATTACTCTGACACAACATTTGCTGTGAAAGAGAGGGCTAAGGGACTCCCTGGCTAAAGGAACCAGACAGCCCTGATTGCCTGCCTCATTAGGCTTTTATTGTAGCAGCAGTTTGAGATAAAGTTTATTTTTTAGATACAATCAGTAGGGTAAGTAATATTGGGAGGGCACATGTGTTTGTAGTGTCCTTTAAGCAAGGACACCCAAAGATTAAGCATAAGGATTCTTATAAACCCCTGGGGGTCTGCACATGCACAGACTTGTTTGGAAAGGTCAAGGAATAATTAGGGGTGCCAACTTTGGCACTCCCCTAAGTCGGAATTCTGATAAACAGGGTGGGTGGTCTTCTGCACACTTCCCTTTTCTGGGAATGTCCTTACAAACTTTCCAACCAAGTCTCATGCTTCCCCACAGAGAGAGAATTACTGATAGGCTGCCTCCTGCATGCCCCACCCTGGAGATCGAGCCCACAACCCAGGTATGTGCCCTTGACCAAAATCAGACCCAGGACCCTTCAGTCCACGGGCTGACACTCTATCCACTGAGCCAAACCAACTAGGGCTGAAGATTAGCTTTTGAACATATATTTCCAATTTTTCAATATGCACATATCTGTTTAGTACCATTGTAGTGTTTCCCTGGCCTCAGTTATTTTTGTATCATGTGGAAAAATAGATATGTTTTGTTTTTCTCCCTTGAGGCTCTTTGTGTCCCAAAGGAAATGACTACAATATAGATGTGTCATCTCTTTCATAGGTAAAGGGGTTTGGCGATGTAGCCAGTTATTTGGATCTACTATAAAAAGGAAAATTCTTCTAAAGGCTATTGCCAATGTTGTTATTACTGAGGGCAGTAAAATTTATGACTCCTAAATTATAACTTAGTAGTCTAGGATTCACTTTTTAAATTAATTCTATTGTACTGGTAGTGGACCACCTATCTCAAACATTGGGAAACAGCTACACAGATGGCACAGTTTTATAGAAGCTAAAGGTTATTTCTTTAACTGCCAGAAATTTATTTTAACTGTGTCTTTCTATGGGAATCTCTTAGGACTTATATATTTTCTTACCTTCTCTTTATAAAAATAAAGTGCATGCTCAATTCAGAACATAAAGAGAATATGTTTCAGAAAAGTTATTTATTTGGTAAATATTTATCAAACACTTCATGTGTTCCATGCACTATTATAGTTGTATAGGATATCACTGTGAGTAAACGACATATTGTCCTTGCCTTCACAGAACTCAGTCTAGTATAGAGAATAAAGATAATAATGAGGATTGAATTTTTAAAGACCATAATAATGACATAAGTTGTGCTTTTTAAAATTGTTAAACTATGTGGAAATATATAAAATAAAAGCAGTAGCTTTTCCCACACCCTTTTTTTAGAGATGAATGCATAGTTTTCATTTAACTTCCTAATTCTAATGTGAAGTTAGAATGCATAAAAGCTAGAGCATTTACAATGAAGAGTATGCAGTACAAAGCCATTTCACTCATCTTATGGCAAGGAGCTGTGTACTTCTAACGAAATTTGTCAACTCATGTGCTTTTAATGAAATCTATAAGTTGTTTCAGAAGAAAGTTAAATGACTAATGCAGATTTTACTTGTAGGGGCAATAGTACCTATCTAATTTTTTAAATTGAGTGGTGCTGAAAGGTTCACATAGAAAAACATCGGCCTCTACACTTTCTTTGTTCTGCTTGCCAGACTAGCCATTTTCAACCTTTTTATGCAGCTCTTTTTATAGCATGGTACCTGGAATTTCAGTCATGAAACAGACATGTATTAGGTATGCTAAAGATACAGTGGTAAACAAGGCAATACTGTATACTATCATAGCTATTGTGTGGTGTTTATTTCTAACTTTGAACAAATATTTCTTTTTGTTTCGATAATGTATTGAGAATTGTAAATAATTTACAAACTTTTGGAACATGGTGGCCTTGATCATAAGGTAGGGACTGCTTCTACCACATGCTAAGTAGTTTATTTGTTCCATTTGGCCAAAGTTTCTATATGGAAACTTCTTGGCTGACTTTAATTTTCAGATTTCTGGTTATTGATCAGACAAAATAGTGGAGCTGCATATACTGCTTCCAAGAGTTGTCATTTTTCTATGAAGTATTTTTAAAATATATTTTTATTGATTTCAGCGAGGAAGGGAGAGGAAAAGAAAGATAGAAACATCAATAATGAGGGAGAATCATTGATTGGCTGCCTCCTGCACACCCCCTACTGGGGATTAGGCTCACAACCCTGACATGTGCCCTGACCAGGAATTGAACCATGACCTCCTGGTTCATAGATCGATGCTCAACCACTGGACCACACTGACCAGAGGCAAGAGTTGTCTTTTAATGTTACCTGCTCCAACCATTTGGCCTGAGTTGCTAGGCAAATTCCTAGGGAAACTATGATTTTTTTAAAACCTATTTTTTCTTTTTTTCTCTCCTATTTCTATCATAAATACTTGTCATCTATGTCTAAGATGACGTAAGAGGAGGATGTGATTTTAGGTAAACATTAGTAGACTCTCTGGCAGAAATAATATTTTTGAAAGTAGTACATAATACATGAATTCTGTATAAAATGTTCTTTGCATCTTTAAAGCTATAGGTAAAATTGGCCTATTTTTTACTCAATAGACTTCTTGTCATATTAAATACCCCTTCATTCTGAATCTTAGTGTTTGTATTTTTCTTAGATTATTTTATGTAAAACAGTCTGCATCTGATGAGATGCAGAGGGAAATTTAGAATTTCGTGAGTTTTTTTTTTTAGTTTTTCTTGTTTTGTATTTCTAGTTTTATTGAGAAATAATTGACATACATTACTATATAAGTTTAAGGTGGGTGTACAGTATGATTTTTTTTTGTACTTGATCACCATAGTCTGTTCTTCATCTTGAACAACAATAAAAATAAATGCCAGTTTAATTTAATCATTTGGTTATGTAATTCAAAAATAAGTATTGAAGATCCTTTGATAGATGGGTGGATAATCAGTTGTCATATATGGGTTTAAGGCATTGGTCACTTAACTTTCTTCTAAAATAACTTGTAGATTTCTTGAAAAACACGGAGTTCCAAAATTTGCTTATAAGTCCTACAGTTTCTTGGAATAAAATCAGTAAAGTTGACTTGTATTGTGTAATTACTCTTCATTATAAATGCTACATCTTTTATGTACACTAACTTTACACAAGGATTAGGAAAATGAGAACTATATATCTATAACAAATAGTTACCTCTAGTATGAAACTGTGGACTATAACTGTGACCTCTTTAAATATATATGCAATTGAAGAAAACTCATTAAGAGACTGTCATAAATCATATTCTCAATTGCCATTACCCTTAATCTTAACACTTAAACCTATCAATAAAAAACTGATGATAATTGTATCTAAATTATCCAATTAAATTTTTACTCAACTATTTACATCAAACTGTCAAAATGCAGTGCATTAGATTTAGAAACTAGTGACCTATGATGATGGTGATGGGAAACTTGGAGGATACTTGAACAAAAAATAACACTTGGGAAGACACTGTTAAATACAAAGTCCTTGATGACCCACCCCATAGGTCTTTTTGTCTAGTTGGGGAGATAAAGCCTAAGCACATGAAAGAACTGCTAAGCAAGAGTTATATAAATAAGTACTCTGTCTCTTACATAAGGGTCAAACAGTACAATACAAGACAGAATTAGAGAGGTAGGCTTTTTTCCCCTGGCCCGGAGAACTGTGTGATCAGCTAATATTGAATTAAGTCCTTTGACCTGCTCAGGTACAAAATTAGCTGCAAGAAAAGCAGATACTAAAAAAAATTTAAAAGGGTGTCATTGTAAGTTGTTGGATATTAACCATGTCCATCTGGCAAAATGAATGTTTTTTTTCCTACATCACTGTTTATAGTTTAATATTTATCATAGAATTATTTATTTTCAGAATCTATTCCCATATGAAATCCAGGCATTTAGCTAAATAACTGAGGATATGATGTTTAACAAAATCAGATACGTGGATCCTTGCCCTATTGAGCTTACAGTCTGGTAGTGAATAAACATTTATCAAAGAATAATGGAAGTAAAATAACCTGATTAAAAATGGGCATTAAATCTGAATAGACATTTTTTTCAGAGAAGACATACAGATAGCCACCAGATACATGAGAAGATGCGCAACATTGTTCAAGATCTGGGAAATGCAAATCCGAACCACAGTGAGAGATCAATTCACACTTGTTAGCATGGTTAGAATTATTTAAAAACAAGAAATAACAACTGTGGGTGAAGATGTGGAGATAAGGGATCTCTTGTGCACTCTTGTGCAACCACTATGGAAAACAGTATGGCGGTTCCTTAAAAATTAAATATAGAACCTCCATATGATTCAATAATTTCACTTCTGGGTATTTGTCTGAAGAAAACAAAAACACTAATTCAAAAAATGGACCCCCATGTTCATTGCAGCATTATTTACAATAGCCAAGATATGGAAACAACCTAAGTGTCTATTGATGGATGAATGGATAAAGAAATTGTAATGCGCGCGCGCGCACACACACACACACACAATATAGAATATTATTCAACCACAAAAAAGAATGAAATCTTGTCATCTGAGACAACATGGATGGACCTGGAGGGCATTATGCTAAGTGAAATAAGTCACAGAGATAGACAAGCTCATAGATACAGAAAATAAATTGGTGGTTGCAAGAGATGGGAGTGGGGGCAGGTGGGAGAAATGTGTGAAATGTTTTCTGTTTTTTAGTTTAAGTAAATTGAACAAAAATTTTTTTTAAAGAATAATGCAAATAGAAAGCAGAACAGTGTTTGGAGGGGTTGACTGCTTAAGGAGCACTGGGAAATTTTATGATGATGGGAATGTTCTATGTCTGTCTTGATGGTTACATGTGTGCATATACTTATGAAAATATATTGAATTGTACATCTAAAATGGATGCATTTTATTGTATGCAAATTCAATGAAGTTAAAAAGGAATAACTCAAATGCATGTAAAATAGCTGTGATAAGTTTCACATAGGAGAGTTGCTTGGGCTATGAGAACATAATAGGAAGAATTCACATAGGCAGGGAGATGATGAGTAGAAGTAAATTAAGTGAAGGTTGGGATTGTTGTCAAGGGGAAAGTGTAAAAGACAGAATAAAAGCATGTGCCAAGGTCCTGAGGTTGGAAGGTTTGTGGCAAGTTGTGGAAACTTGAAAAGGGTCATTGTGTGAAGTACAGAAAATGAGGGAGTAGAGCCCTAGTCGATTTGGCTCAGCAGATAGATAGAGCATCAGCCCACAGACTGGAGAGTCCTGGGTTCGATGCTCATCAAGGGCACATACCTGGGTTACAGGTTCCCCGGCCAGGTGCATGCAGGAAGCAACCAATGTGTGTGTGTCTCTCTCGCAACCAATGTGTGTGTGTCTCTCTCTCCCGTTCCCTTCCACTCTCTCTAAAATCAGCGGCGGGGGGGGGGGGGGGGGGGGATATCTTTGGGTGAGGAATTACAAAATGAGGGAGTGGAAGGTATAAGATGGAGCAGGCGGGCAGGAGGGGCTAAAACTTGTAGGCCATTATTAAAGACTGACCTGTATCCTAAGCACAGTGAGAAGCAGTTGAAGTTCTTTAATGGGGTGGGGGAGAGGGGTTAGGGTGTTGGGGTGTTGAGGGTGTAATGAAATTGGAGGAGCTAGGGTAGATTCAGGAAGACTTTACTAAGATTATTGCAAGTGGCCTGGACCTGTAATTGTGAGGTGTTGATGGAGAGATGTAGACAGAACTGATAAAGTATTTAGGAGGTAAAAATGACAGAACTTGGTGATGGATTGAATGTGAAATGAGGAAGGCGGTAAGGGCTGCTTGGTGGATGGTAGTGGTTTTTGTTTACAGAGATAGGGAACTCTGGAAGAGGACCAGACTTTTGAGGACTGCATGCAGGAAGAAGTGCTTTTGATATTGAACATTTTGAAAAAACTTGCATAAAACAAACTGAAGGTATCTTTAACACAGAGTTCAGCAAGCATTTATTGAGCCTTTTGCGCAATCTGCGCTATGCTAGTTGTTGTAGGGGGTACCAGGAGAGCACAATTTATTAGACCCTTAGGAGTTTAATAGAGCTGCAGGTGTATATAAGCCATAAAGAGAAATAGAAAGAGCAGTGAAGAAGATTGTCCTCCAGGAAGTTAAGGATGTATGCCTGTGACTTCCTGCATTTTAGATGGATAATTTCCTATTGAGGTCTGAACTTTTGATCCAATTTGACGTTAAGACCTTTGGGTTCCTGAAGCATCTTCCTTCACAAGCCACCTCCATACCTCACGGAGCGTAGCACAGCAGCGGCCCACGATGCTCCCGGAGTTTTAAATAAAGCAGGCACCAGAGCTTGTTTATGATAGTGTCTCCTCCTCCCCTCTCTCCCTCCCCCCTTCAGCACTTCCCCGCAAGCCAAACAAACAACTTTCCGGAAGTAAGCGAAGGCAGTTATCGAGATGACACTTCGCCCCACAGCTGACAAAACATTTGGAGGTGGTAGGTGTGCTAGAACCACCGCCAAGTGGAGTGAAGCATGTTTACGTCTGTGACCGGGTCCTCGCGTAGGCGCCCTCTGTGGGAGTCGCCGGCCCAAGGCTGGGGAGCCTAGCGGAGCTCTCTCTCCCCGGCGATGCCCGCCTTTTCCTGGGGCGGCAGCTGCCAGTCGCGAGGCGTCGGCGTGGCAGCCCCTGGTCCGCCGGGTCTGGGCGGGGCCGGGGAGCCGAAAGCCCGGCCTTCCTGCGGGTGCCCACCCGCGGGTGGCCGGCGGTCCCGCCTCTCCCAAAATTGGCCTAACCAATCGTCAGCCTCTCACCTCCCTACAGCAGGTGACCCATGGCCAATCGCCAGGGGCCTCTTTGCCGGGAGCGGACTGGCCCAGCCAATCGGGGCGGCCCCTAGGCCGAGCGGGGTGGGACGGGGCAGGGGCAGGGTAGGGGGGAAGGGGTGTCCTGGGGGACCGGCTGGACCTGACCGCACTGACTGCGCCAAAGCCCTACGAGCCGCGCGGGGGGAGCAGAAGGGGTGCTCGGAAGCGGCCCCCGCTCCCTCCCCTGGAGGCACAGAGGGCGGGGGCCTTGGCGAATGGCTTTCTTGCTGGCCAGTTGCGGAGTGAGTAGACCGCGAGGGTCTGGGAGAGGGGCCGGCCCTCATCCCTGAGTCCCGGGGTCCCTGCTGTCTGACCGGGGCCGCAGTCGCCCTCTCCCTGCCTCCTCCCCGCCGCCCCTGGGGTGAGTAGGACGGCGTGGGCGTGGGCGTGCAGGCCCCTCTTCCCGGGAGCTCACTTCTTCGCCCGCAGGAGGTGGAGGCTGGGGCTCGGGGCCTCCTGTTCCACCGATTCGTTCGCCACCAAACCAGATTGGAGACTCTTCTCTCTTTCGATTCATGTTTTGGAACTCTGTTTTCCTTTCGAACGCTGTCTGAAGATACTTATTTTAAACACAAGAATTAAGCTTTCTCTTAATGTGGAAGCCTAATTTGACCAGTAGCCCATTAATAGAATCTCCAATTGCAGGCCATTTTCTGTTGTTGTTTTATTTTTGGCATTGTGTTCTTACCTGGCCCAGTTTTGGGGTTGTGTAATGATTATGGGTGTTATTTGTGAGTATGTGTGTGGGAGGAGGGAGGTGGTTTTATGCTTTTGGGGGAGCTTGTGCAAAAATTATTGAAAGCTTTGGAATAGTAGTGTGGGGCTAAGTTTAGCGTCTCAGCACCGCTTAGTTATGGAAAGTTGAGTATAATGAATAGACTAGGAAGCATGTTTGGAATCATGTATTTTTTTTGCAGCGTTCATACTCTATTTTGCTATGAATCAGTGAGATGTATTGAACTTCCTTTTGCTAATTTAAAGTAACATGGTTTTGTTTGTTAAATTGTTTACTTTTAGCTGTGCAGGAAATTAAAAACAAATCAAGTAATTACTTTCCTAATTTCGGTGGAGAAACTGGGAAGAATCTTACAATAGTAGTTGTAGTTTTAAGAGCTTTTGTAGTGGACTTTAAGTTGGAAATTCTCATCCGCTATCTGTGAATCACCATCTCTCAGTAGATTGCCTGCATTGAACTGAGTAGGTGATAAAGCCCTTTAATGAATAGTGTTAACATCTCTCATTTGCTTTTACTTAATTTTAATTTTTTTTCCACTTTTTGTGCAGTCCAGCAAGAGACAACTGAAATAAAGATACCATATTACCTCTTCTAGCACAGAAGAGATATAAACCACCAAAAATCAGAGTTTTGGCCTGCGAGGCTTAAATGGGAAATGAGAGGTAACAGAGAAGCTGGATCTGTTTCCAGACTGTCTTGAGTTTGGTTTTCACAGAGATGACATGATCACGTGCTCCTCAAGAAAACTAGGCTGCAGAGGTTATGGTCACATCCATTTTGATATTTCTAAAGTTCTGGATATTATGTGTTGTTGTTTTTTTAATGTGAAAGATTGTGTTTGGTGTAATAATCTAACCACTTAGCTATCCGCAATTGAAATGAAGATCAGCAGAGAATTTAGTACAATGTAAATTTAGTTTAGCCAGGAAAGAGCATTGTGATACTAACACATTCTGTTGATTGGAAAATCTGGCTGTTGTGTGGTTTGCAGTCTATTGCTTGAGAAAGAGGATATCAGACTTGTATTCTAAAAAGCAAATTCTAGAATGTCCCTGGAGATATGTCAAGTTCTATTAGTATCTAAACTAACTGATATTTATGGGGATTCTATAGAAGAAGACAGTTTTTATGATTATTGTAATATACTTAGCCTAAAATTATATTTAGGAAGATTTTTCAGTAAATATTTAAACAAAGATTACATTTGAAGGAATAGTTCTTAGGCTGAAAATACAGCTAAGCCAAGTATCTGTTTCTAAAAGTTCCACTACACACAGGCAATTTAAAGCTATTTTTCATCTCCCTTATTTTCCATGTCCATCTCTAGATCCTTTTAAATTTGCCTTACTAATATCTCTTGGATTTGGTCTCTTTTTTTCCCCATATGATATACTTTAATTCAAGCCCTCATCATCTATCACCTAGACTTCAGCAAAACTTTTTTTTTTTTACCTAGACTTTTGCCAAATCTCCTAACTGGTCTCTCAAGTCACTAGACTCCCTCTCCTCATACTCTTTATCCAAAATCATATCCAGTTGAATCACTCTTGTGCTTAACAATGTTTTGGGTTTCTCTTGCCAAAGTCCAGCTGTGTGGCATGTCCTTCAAGGCCCTTCTCAACCTAGTTCTAATTTTCTCTCTCGAGTCTGGACTCGGCTGCAGGTACTCTACCCAAGACATCTACTCTAGCACTGTGAACTGTTAATCGTTTAGAACATGCCAAAGCCTTTCATAGCTCTT
Source organism: Myotis yumanensis (assembly GCF_028538775.1). NCBI lineage: Eukaryota > Metazoa > Chordata > Mammalia > Chiroptera > Vespertilionidae > Myotis > Myotis yumanensis. Next base: position 35,965,007 of record NW_027223753.1, read on the forward strand.
TTGTCTTTTCACAGCCTTTCCCTTCTGCTTAGAATTATAATTGCACAGAATTATGTCAAGTGATAAAATCTCCAGTTCTTCCTTTAACACACAGCTTGTGTGTTACTTTTTCTTTTTTTTTGTCAGGCAGAGCAAGTTAGAATTACTCTTGACCTTTGTGTGCTACAACAGCACTTACTCATATCTCCATATTACATCCTTCAGTAGATTGCATTCTACATTTTTTGTTCACATATCTGATACTTACACTCCAATCTCCTAGGGACCAGAGGTCCTTATTCCTCTTTGTATCCCCATGGCCTTTGTCCTTAGTCCAGTGCTTGGCACATAGTGCTCAGTGCTTTTTAAATGATCAAAATATGTAACTTTATTTCCTCAGTGTGCAAACCTTTGGCTCAGTTGTACTAGAATTAGGTTTATGCCTGTAAGTTAGAAATGTTTCCTAAGTCACCCTTCCTCTCCCTTCTTCTCTGAAATCAATAAAAATATATTTAAAAAAAAAAAAGATGTTTCCTAAGTCACCAAGCTCCCTAGTGGCTGCAGCACCTGAGAGACAAGATTGGAGAAAATGTTTAAAAACTATGTTATAAATGGTGAGCAGATTCCCAGCTAAGCTGCCCACCCCCTCAGTTTATATGCCCTCTAATATAGTTGAAAGAATGCTAATAGCAGTGCTGGCACAAATTGATTCTGTGATAGTATCATAGGAAAAAAAGTTTGTTGCTAACTGGAGAAGTAGGGGAGACTAATTGGAAGGGGTGAAATTTGAGCTTATTTCAGAAGATTAGGTAATGATTAATTAGATTTGCTATTATCTGTAGTGTCCTTAAAGATGTCCTTTGAAAGTGATGATAGTACCTGGCACATAACAGATATTCAATGAATATTTGTATCACGAAGGAATAGTAGTGGTTGCTGAGTGTGTGTGCCTGCACATGTGAGAGAGAGGGGGTCAGGGAGAAAGACTGACCCAGACTTGTCCTTTCTACATTGGAGTTCATTTATTTCAGGAGACACAATTACGAACTTTGCTTCTTTGCTCTATTGACTGAGCGACTTAATTTATTTTTTCCAAAATGTGCCATTGAACCAAGTTATTCTGCTTACTCAGTTGTTTCTTTGCATTCTCTGTATTCCAGGGTGTGTTTTAAAATCTGGTTGCATTAAGTCTTTCTCACTCAGTTTTAAGGTTACACTAAGTGATAGAGTTTATTATTGTTTGAACATTTTTTGTCATACCATGGAGGACTTGGCTGCAGTTGGAACCTATAAGTTCTTATTGCCTTTACTTAAATGAAATGAACTTTTTAAAAAAAGTAAGTGGACCCCAGGTTTTTCCAATATGGTGAGGTATTTACAAACCTTGTTTACCTGGAGATACTGACTTCATAGAATCCTGAAACTGGAAGAGATCTTGGAATTTTAATTCAACTTCTACCTGTTTTTATAGTGGAGGAAATAGACTTAGAGAAGCCAAGTGATTTGCCCAAGGTCACACAATTAGAGACTAGAACAGCTAGGACTAGAGCCCTATGATTCTTGCTCTTTTATTTTTTAGAGAACCAAGGCGCTCCTCTGGTGTTGCTCTCCATCCATGGCTTGCTTTATTCCCCCAACTCCAGTAATTTTTCCAGGTTAGCTGCTAATTTTGGTTTCAGCATCTATATCTGAAAAATATCATCTTGTACTTCTCCAAGAATATTATTTCTCATTTTGGCATCATCCTGCTTTCCGGCCTCCCTTTGTGCTTATTCTAGCCCTGCGTCTGTGAGTATACCTGCCTTTTCTGGTTGTTCTCCATTTTCCTGCAGATTCATTCTCTGCCTTTCTTTGCTCTCAGCTTCAGGAGGCTGACCTTTACAGCCTGTGTCACCTGGCATCCTTTATCCTCTGGCTTCTGGCTAGGGTTAGCCGATGGGAAGCAGCAACGGAGGATTGAAGAGAGAAACTCTGCGGGTATTTAATCTTCTTGCTCCTTTTCTGATTTGATGCTTTTCTAGCAGTGGCTCTTTCCTACAACTAGAGTGTCCTTTGAGTAGCTTCTCCTTTGATTGGTCCATGGTTAACATTGTTCCCTTCCTTCTTCCTTCAGTTTAGGACGATGAAGGCTTCCCTGCCTTTCCTCATTTCCAAGTACTTCAGCATGCATTGTTAGTTTCCTTAACCCTACCCTCATCTCTCTAGTTACATTAAATAGAAGTTCAGACATCCCATCTCATTATGCTGTTTCCAGTGGGGCCCACTGCTATAATACTTTCCCCCTCCCCGTCTCTGTCCAAATCCTGAATTCAAGAAAGATGACCTCTGTGAAACCTAACTCATCCCCTTTAACGTTCTCCTTGGTATCTCTTAGCACCTTTCTCATAACACTTATCATGCTTGGATCAGTTATTTGTAGATAGATGTTTATCTCCTCTAACTAGTAGCCCATCATGTGATACTGCGCTCAGTAGGCCACCTGCCGCTTCCGCAGGAGCCACGCTGCTTCCACGGGAGGCGGGCCTATTTCATTCACTTTTAACATTTTTGTTGAGTATTTGCTACAAGCCAAGCACTAGTCAGGGGGATACAGTAGAGAACAAAACAAGTCCTGTATTCATGGGCATATATTCTGGTCGTATTTTAGACCATCTTGATATATTTCTGACATCTATCAAAATAAATCAGGGTAATTTGTATTACACTTTAAACAGCTTTAGCAATAACTGAACCTGTTTCCTTCCGTTTGATATTTACTGGAAGCTAAAATCAGATATATAAAAACTGTTTTGGCATATATAATTTTTAAAGGGTAAATGCCAGACCAGTTATAGAATTTATTCTTTTTATTTCATGGTTATTGTTTTTGCTGTTTTGTTTGGTTGGTTTGCGTGAGGTAAAAGCCTTTTAGGATTGAGTGTCCCTTGGTCTGATTAGTGTATCATTTGCTCCCTTGGGTGTTACTTTTCTCTGTGATATTTTTCTATACAGAGAGATCCAGTTTTGTTAGAGGGATATATGAGGTTTTATTTTTTAAAACATAATTAGATTTTCAACAAGGATTATGTTATGAATGAGAATTTTGCAGTTATTTCCAAACTTGAACTACTAAGACTCTCAGTTTAAGGATTTATGTGTTTAATGTGAATTTCTTCTAGTTATTCATAGAGCAAATTTTCAGGAAACTTACCTAAAACATTTGGGGTTTTTTGGTGGATTCCTATAAATACTGAGACTTTTTGCTTTCCAAAATGCTGTTAAGCTGAATGATCGGCAGTAATCTGAGGTTGGAGAGGGGAATAATGTATTTTTTTCCATCTCATGCTGGTAAGACATGCTGGTCAGAGCTCATTTAAATCCTGGAATGACTTACCCTCTGACTTTTAAGACATTCCTGGTAGCCTGACCAACTAATGTGTGAAAAGAAAAGCTTTGACTGATTGCCAATATCACATGGTCAGACAGTGCTTTGTTGGGAATTATGTAGGAGGTATTTTTGTTTTTTATTAATTTGCTTTTTGAATGTTGAGTCATGATCATGTTATTAGCAGGAAGGATGTGTGTGTGTGGGGGGGAAATTAGGTATTCTGCTTTGTTTTACTGGCTATCATTCTCAGCATTTATTCTAGGATAGTGGTGATGGTTAATTTTTAAATGCTTTTTTGCTAGTTTGTGCTTTATCTATAAATGATGTTATAAATTCATTATGCTACATTTTATTTTGCTTGGAAAGGTGGATCTGAGCAGCTTGAGCATTGCCAAATTTACTTTCTTAAGACACTTTAGAATTTGTAGATAATGTTAAAAGAATAATGCAGATAATTTTGGAAGCTGAAAGTTAAACAAAATTTTAAAAATATTTATCATCTGTGCAGTTTCAGAATATTTTTTACATAAAGCTTTTGAATTAAAATAAATGCATACTTATAAAAACATCAGACAACATGAATGTATAAAGTAAAGAACTGTCTCAAGTTCCCCCGTTCCCTCAATCCCACTCCCCAGGAGTAATATATATGCTTCATGTATTTTATTTCAGTGTGTGTCTGTGAATAAAATAGTTTTTTTAAATGTAACTTCTCTATTACTCATGTCTCCACTTATCTAGCATAAGGTAAGGACTAAGTTAATAATAATTGACTTGAATTCAGGTGTCTCTTTTGTTTCTGTTGTTTGCTTTGTACATTCAGAGTCTATAAACTTATGTTTAATTTTAAGTAATTTGCTACTTTCTGAAACCTCTTAAGCAATTTAATGCTTTCTAGACCTTTATATCTCTAAAATGCTAGTTACATACATTATATAGAGAGAAACCTTAATAATGGTCAAACTGGGGCACTTTTTAGAGTAAGGAGGTTGCTAATAATTTTGCTGAGACAACAGGCAGAAACAGGGACTATTTCATACAAACTAGGATATTTGGTCATCTTATTTATAAACCAAGTTTTTGTTTTATATAGTTTTAACAATAACTTTTTATATGGCTTTATTAAATAAATTTGGGGAGACTTTTGGATGGACAAGTTATCAGTGATTTAAATAGAGTAAGATGGTACTAATTACAAACCTTTTTTGTGTGGGTGAGTCTCCAAATCACTTTATGGAATCAATATTAGTGGTTTGTTCTATAAGTCACAGAATGGTGTCAGTGTTAGATGAAGAGATCATAAAGAATAAGCAGTTGTGCAGAAAGTTGTGATTAAAGTGCATGAATTTTGGCAATGGAGTCTGTAACACATTCCTCTTTGGCAAAGCAGTCCTTTTTGTCCTAACTATATGAGCAATTCAGATTTGTTTTGTGGTATTTTTTAAACAGAAACTCAATATGCATATTAATTGTTGTGCATATAATGCATAAGCTATTTTCTATGTAAAAAAGATAAAAGTGCCCTAACCGGTTTGGCTCAGTGGATAGAGCGTCGGCCTGCGGACTGAAAGGTCCCAGGTTCGATTCCGGTCAAGGGCATGTACCATGTACCTTGGTTGCGGGCACATCCCCAGTGGGGGGTGTGCAGGAGGCAGCTGATTGATGTTTCTCTCTCATCAATGTTTCTAACTCTCTATCCCTCTCCCTTCCTCTCTGTAAAATTTCAATAAAATATATATTTTTTAAAAAGATAAAAGTGATTCTGCTTTTCAAAGAACTAATGTATTTTCAAAAATCAGATTATTTTATGAGAAAAGGCTTTCTTAATATCATTTGCCTCTGTTACCAAGGTAATAATTCAGTGCTATTTACCTTTTCTGATTCAGGCATAATACCCAATACTTTTCTGAACATCTCATATGGAATTTTTTGTGTGTGTCCAAGACTATATTTTATCACTGTTTTGTCTGTTGTTCATACCTTTTTGATTACTATTTTCTTCTTCAAAGTTAACTTACTGTTCATTTTTTTAAAGGACTATTAAATACAATTTATATTTATATTTATATTTATATTTATATTTAAAAATATTTTAATATCTATTATGCATCCATAGAGAATCAGAACTATGAAAAAAGACCCTACTTTTAGGCCATTCTTGGGGTACCTAGCAGTTGTTGTTAAGAAAGCTATAGCTTCCACGTTCATAAAAATGAAGCTATTAATTTGGAGCCTTAGCTTATCAGAACATTGATTTAAGTGGAAAATATCTTCCTGAAGATACAGTGGAGGAATTTGATAATAGCCTCAATTTTATAGACATTTTAAAATTGATAATCTCAACTCCAAATGAATCAATAGCTGGGTATTGTTTAGGATTAAAAATAGGGAGCAATTCTTACTCTTAGAACTTCTCTATACCTCTAAATCCTGTTCTTTCCTTAGCTGAAGTGGATAAACAACAGACATCAGGGATTATAAATGTTTCTAAATTTTCAATCTAAGGAAATTATAGATTAGCATTCTCCACATAGAATCATGGTTTTATTACTATTTCTGGTTTCTTTAATATGCTTTTTTTTCATCATTAAGCCAGATTCTAAATCATTTGGTAAGAAGACAAAACAGTGTCTTTTCTCAAAAAACCTTAATTTGTTAGCAAATTTCTAAGGAACAGAAAGCCATTAAGTTTGGCATTCTTTTTTTTTTTTTTAACTTGCCATTTGCTGTTCATGTATCTACTTTTCCTCTGTATAATTACAGATTTTTCTCTTATTATTCCTTTACTTAATTATTGATGTCAGACTCACAGCATGGTAACTTTCTATTCTCTTTTTTCCTTACCTTTATGGAAGATCAGTACCACACTTGCTTTTTTCCAGTCTTCTGGTATCTCTCCAGTTCTTGAATTTTCAAAAATAATTGTAAGTGATTCAATTGTAAGTATACGCTATACTTCTTTCATTGGATGAAAGTGTATCTGTGATGCATGTCACCTGAAATTGCTCATTGTGAACATTAACTTTCCAAATACTCTCATATTTTAATCAAAACGACATTTCTGCAAAGTTTTCATTATTTTAATTATACGCTTTGTGCTTTGCTAATTTTTAACAATCATCTGCTTTTGTCTGGATTCATGCCATTTATTTTTCACTGGGAGACTTATTTTTATTGGGGCAAGGGAGGGGAGTGTTTTTCCTTTGTTAAAATTTTCAGCTGTTATTTCCTTTTACAGTTCTACTGATAATTTATTCTGTGTTATTCTGAACTTTTCTATGAAACTGACATGGAATATTGTCTCGATTTCTAATATATTTTCGTTTTCTCTTTTTGCAAGATATTTTTACTGAATAACAGTTTTGTCCTGTATAAGAGAAAGCACTGGATATAGCCAGGGTACTTAGTCCTTAGTTTTGCTGTGAAATAAGATTTGATATGTGAAAGTAATTACTCATTTGTGAATTTCTTTTTTTATAATGTTATTATTCAGCTATAGCCGTTCTCCTTGTGCTATTCTCCTCAGTTCCTCATATTACCGATAAGTTTCTTATTTCCTGATTCTGACCTCAGAAGACCTTAAACCACCTTTTATCACCTGTCCCTCCACTGTTCATTACTCTTCCTCTGTCATTAGGAATTACATTAACAGTTCTTATTTCATCTCAAAAATTGCCTCCTGTACTGTTTTAGTTTTAATAAGAGAGTCTCCCCAAAGCAGCTACAATTAATATGTACTTCACTTTTAAGGACATACCTTTCAATACCCTTTTTTTTTTTAATGGGGGTGATGTATTCAGTTATGTGTATGTATAAAGTATAAATAGTGTTTAATGTTCCAAGTTATCAATAGGAATTCATTTAATTTTGCCGACATTTGTTAGCTTTGAGAAGTGTCTTCTGAGAAAAGTGATACTGCTCACCATACGTATTAGAAAAATAATAGGGAGTACTTTTATACAGTTTTGAGGCCGTATGATATTCTCCTAGTCTTGATATTATTTTTAAAATTTCCCTTCAGTTGGGCCAGATGTGTGCCTCTGTGTATATATTTTAAATTAATTACATGGATCCTGATATAAAAATCATATATTACTCTTCTTGACTTTTATATATATGTATTTTAGGTTTCTTTATTAGCCAAGTATTCTTACAAATAGTCTATTTTTTAAGAATTACTATACATAAGTAATATTTTTTCTTTGCATAGAGTTCTCATTTAATGCTTAGATTTAGATTTGATTTCTATTGCAGTTTTTCTAATTTAACTTCTTTTACATCACAGGACATTTCATCTTTAATTATCTATAATGGTTGTATGTAATTTAAACTGTAAATGAATTCAGAAATCAAGACAGAACTATGGCTCATCAATATGATAAGTTGGGGAGCAGCAACCTCTTGGGTCCCAAGTGCCAGAAGTGCTACAGAACCACTTCAGTCAGTATTGAAGGACATAGATAAATGAGAAGAAAAGAAAGATATGGAGAAGAGAGGGAGGAAGTTGGAAAAGGGAAGGGGAGCGAGAACAGAAAGGCTAAGGAGAGGTCATGAAGGAGATGGGTCCCCTGGCACCAGCAGTTGCCACATGGCTGTAGTCAGTGCCACAACAGTCATTCAGCACTGAGCTAGTCCTGGAGGGTATAATGTTGAATGGCACAGTTCCCGCTCTTACGGAGCTTATCCTTTTGATAAGTCAATTATTTAAATATTTAATTATGATAAAATGTGATAGATGTTAGATAAGGTGAGTAGAGTACTAGAAAGTACATCTGCTTGATTCTCAATCTGCAGATTGAGATTTATTTAAAATATAGGTTGTTTAATTAATTTGAAATATGAAGTCACACTGTCTTAAAGGGTCTGCCATGTTCTAAGTTATTTTCAAAGACAGACCAACCTTAACATAATAAAGGACTATATTCTGTTTTTTATGATCGGTTTTAAAACAAAACTCCATTAAAGAGGATATAAATAAGTGTTGTATCTTACATTGTAAATGTTGAATCGAAAGAGGAATAGTTAGTGACTTTAGGGAATTCTTATGAAAAAGTTTGTTAGGCGGTAATAAGTTCCTTCTTTAGATACTCAAGCAAAGATTAAATGACTTTCAAAGATACTATAAAAGTCACTTCTATGAGTGGAAGGTTGGATTAGGTGGCTTTGATTCTATGTACTGTAAGTCAATTTATAGTGAAAAGTTATATTTCTTCTAGTGCATTTTTCTAGATTTGAGAAAATTACTATCAATTCCTTGTCTGTGTTACTGATAAATTTGTAAATGTTGTTTTATTGGTTGCAGATGGGCAACTGTATATGTAGATTTTGTTTTTAAGGTACACCAAAGATTTATGGATGACTGTGCAGGGGAGTTTAGGCCAGTTCTGGGATTTTAAGCTAATAACTGTTGTAATAAACCTTCTGTCATACCTTTCATACAGAAAGATGGGTTGCTGAGTAGATCTTTGACTTGAATGTTGTGCCATGTGGAGTTTATTCTAACGGTATAGGAATGTTGTGGAAGACTAGAGGCAGGACTGAGAAAAGAGCCAAGGTGAAGTTCCTATGACTAGAGGGTTGTTTTTGAAGAATTAATTCATGTGGGTTTAAATCTCAGTAATTTAAATCTAATTTGTTTCTATGTATTGACTAGAGACTTTTAGTGGATAAGGATTGTTCAAAAGCGTAGGTTTATTAGATTTTACAATGGTAGTTCTAGCTTTGCACAGTGGCAGTATCGTAGCCAATGAGGTTTATCCGAGGCGCGATTATTGCTAATTGGAAAAAAAAACAAAAAAAACAATGGTAGTTCTAAGTGGATTCAGAAGAGGGAAAATTCTTAGAAATCACTTTCTCTCTTTCCAAGATGCTTCACCTTTTATTCATTTTTGAATGTGCCATTGACCTTTTTGATATTTAGCAAGAACAATGTATTTAGCTGATTTTAAATGGGTTTTATAATTAAATTATTGATAATATTATATTGCTTTTTGAAACAAAACATAAACCAAGCCAAGCAGTCCTTCTAATTTTTATTTTTTGGAGCGGGTGGGGGGGGGGGGGAGGTACAGTAATGTGGAAATAAATTACTCCTTTCTAAGAATAGTACAATAGTAACTCTGAAGTGTGACGGATTTATCCTTCTTTCCACATCTGTTATTATCCTACTGCACATAATAAATGTTTCTAATAGGAAGTTTTTTGAGTTACCTTTTAAAATGAAGCTATTTAGCCACACTTTTATAAATATATCTGGATTTGGCATACATAGTTTTATGATTTTTTCCTTATATTTTGTTTTTATACATGACATCTCTCATTGGGAAGAGGTTTTCCAATACTAATTTCAAGGAGTTTCTTTACAAACATGTAAAAATGTAGGCAGTTTATTGCCTTTGAATTTTAAAAAGAAATGCATTGATTTTCTCATGGTCTAAACAGGACTTATGTTTTTATTGTTTTGATTCAGAATTTAAATTTTAGTTTAGGAAGAGCAACAATACTAATAGTAGTAATTGATAGTGTTAGTAACTATATGTTCTTAGTAGAGGTAGTAGCTGCCACATTAATATTAGTAGGAGAGGACGCCTATATTTGTTAGGTAAGAAAACAGCGGCTTAGAGAGACACAATATCTGTTAGTAACTGAGCTGCAATTAGAAACCAGGTTTGCCAACCCATTGGTGTTTCCATAATACTATACCATCTCAATCTGGTGTTTAAGATAATGACTGTGGAAGTGCTTCAGTCACGTTTAAAGTCTTACACAAAGATGAGGAATTAGTGTAATAAAAAGTGAATTCTGACCTCAGTTTACCAAAATGGGGAATGTGAAAATGATCAGTATATGTTGGCCAAAGGCGGGGAAGATATGACAAGTGAGAGTCAAGTATATAGTATGTTGAACTATTTTTCACCCATTTACAGTTTTGTGGCTGGGTGGGAATGTGACATTAGTGGTTCCAGACCCTTATTTCCCAATTTGACTGCATGACATCTGAGCATGCAAATATGACAAGCTAATAGTCTTGTTCAGCCTCCAACGTTTTGTCTTTTACACCCAGGATTGATGTGTTTTTCATGTAAGAGATGATTAAGAACTCAAAAGTTTCTTTTGAGTAAGTAGAGTTAAAAAATAGGAATCCCATGCTCTTGGAACTTACAAATTTTAGAGTACAAAAAGTAGGACATGCAAATGCCAGACGTTAAACTGAGAAATAAGTGGCTCCTCTAAATAAGTAAACATTTACGCCTTGTCCAGAGTGTAGTGTTTATGCCAAGGGTGAAAGTGAGGAGGGAACTTGATTAAGACAGAAGTGTTGTCACTTTCACTTACGGTACTCTTCTTAGACAAAGTAAGAATTCTTAGGTTATTTTTTTCTTTTAGTAAGGGAGGAGGAGGAAGACAGCTAATGAGGTGGGTTAAGGATCTGGAGAACTAAGTAGTGAGAATATGAAGTTAAAATTAAAGGACTGGAGGGATGGACTGAACAAATAGTAGAGGGAAAATAGGTAATGTAGGTTGTTTTGTGTATGTTCCTTTAGCTGAATTACTGTTGGTCTGGTGGTGACTGGGAGCTTTTATGGGGCTTTTTGGGAGAAAAGAAAGTGATTCTGAATAGCAAGGTGAATCCGAATTTGAGCACCAGCACATGTTAATTGATGACAAGGGAAGAAGTTCATGAGGAGATTGATGTATCATCGTCCTTGGAGAATTTAAATAATTTAAACAGACCTCTTATTTGTGTAAAAGTACTGTATTTATTTTAAAAATTATAATGCCATGTATGAATGATGAAGTATCTTTTGTACTATTAAGTGTTGCTCGGGTATTGCTAGATTTATTGTAAATTTTCTTTTTCTCTAGGGTCTGGATTCAGGATTTGTTCCGAGTGTCCAAGACTTTGATAAGAAACTTACAGAGGCTGATGCTTACCTGCAAATTTTGATAGAACAGTTAAAGGTATAGCATTTGTTTATATATTGAATTTATCTAAAGTAGCAAATGTTAATTGAGCTTGATTTTGAGTAAAAACAGTTATTGATTTGATATTAATTTACAACCCTTATGTGGTTCTTCACTAATTTTTAAAGCTGATTTATTAAAAGATATTGGTGACTTAATTTCAAAGATCTTTATCTCTAATAATATTGGTAAATAGTATATGTACATAATGTACTTTTTTGGTCATTAAAAAGGTAAATATAAAAAGGTAAATATCTAGACGTAATTAGAAGAAAGCAAGACAAGATTAGCTTCACATTCTGTTTAAAAATTCTATGAAAGTGGTAAACTTTAAGTGGCTCTATTTCTAAGGCCTTGCTTTTTGCTTTTTTTTTTTTTATCCTCACCTGAGGTATATGGGGGAGAAATGGAGAGAGAGAAACATCGATTGATTGCCTCCTGCATGTGCCCCGACCATGGCTAGAGATTGATTGAGCCTGCAACGCAGGCATGTGCCCTTGACCGGAATGGAACTTGGGACCTTTCCGCCCACAGACTGACACTCTATCCATTGAGCCAAACCGGCTAGGGTAGGCCCTGCTTTTTCCATCTGGGGACTTGGGGATTGGGAGAGGTGATTCTCTACTTCCTTTATTATTGAAATTGTCTTCTTCAGTTTCGACTTTAAAATTAATTACAACCATAGGTTCTGGGAAGATAAACTTGATAAACTTGAATGACAAAGTAGAAAAAACTTAGGTTTGAATTATTATTTAAAGCTCTTAAAAGTCACATGTTTTACTTGTGATCTCACCAGTGTAATTATTCCTGACCATTTAAAATAATTCAATAGAATTTGACTTGGTACAATGCCTTGAAAACAAGATACGTTATCTTGAAAATACATATAAATCACCCCTGGGAGAAGTATGCGTAAGAACTAAACTTTGCTTTGCTTTGTGTAGTAAATGTGCACAATGTAGTAATGTGGCTTGATTCTATAATCATTTTTTTTAATCCTGTAGCTTTTTGATGACAAACTTCAAAACTGCAAAGATGATGAACAGAGAAAGGTAACTTCATGTTTTGACTTAAAATTTTTTAAATTCAAGAGCCTTTTGGAGAAATAACAGAAGGACCTCAGTGTTATTGACTGTTATTGACCTATTATAATTATACTACTACTGCGACATAGACTTCAAGGGGAGTTTTGTGGTGAATTTTTGTTATGGTTTCATAACTAAACAAAAGGGCAATGCACAAAATTTTAATATGATACCCTTTTTATAAGTACCACCTTCCTAGGAGTAAGTTTTTTCCTTTTCAGGTATCATGTTGAAGGTAGAAAGTTATTAAATTTACACATGATCATTTCAAATTAATAAACCAACCTGCAAGAATTTTCAGAATAAACAAGCCACACATGAGTAAACAAGTGTTGCTTTAATTTTAGTTCTGAATTCTGCCACTGTCCTCCCTTGAATTTCTGACAGCTACTTTATAGTTTGAATATTATTTTCTTTTTTTAATTTTCATTTTTTTCTATCTATGACTAATTTTCCTAATGCAACTTTATTTTTTTCCACTTCTGTTGACCATAGTCTTGCATTTGGCTCTTTTACACTTGGTTATAGTAGCATTTCATGTTTAACTCACTTTCCAGTCATAGTTTTTGAATTTAGTACCATGTCATTTTTAAACAACTTAGCAAAATTTAAGGTGATTCTAAAATTAGTATTTTAAAATCACAAAGTGAATCTATAGAAAAAACTTATTTTAGGTAAGGAATAAAAATGTTTTATATTGTTTTTACAAGTTATTAATGGAATCACATGAATTTTATTTGAGGATATAATTCATAAAATGTCTGAATTTTTAATCTAAATATTTGATTTAAATTAAAATAAATTAAGACATGAAGTATAACCAAAAGTACTCCCTTCCCAGCCTGCCTGCACTCAGAGTAATGAGTACATTTTGGTAAAATTCTTTAAATGACTAACCAGTAAAAAACAATAATTCCTCTTTGTGCTTCTGATGATTTCTGTTTAAACTTATTATTTTTCACAGAAGATTGAAACTCTCAAAGAGACAACAAATGTAAGTTATATGTTTCATAAATTCTGCCTTTGTGTTAGAAAGTACTTTAAAATGGTATTTGTATTTTAAGCTGCTCCTATTATTAATAAGGGCAATTTAATTTTATGAGTTTTTACAAGGGTATTTTAATAACTGTATTGTTTTCTAAAGGAATTTAAATGAATAGTTCCTCTAATTGAAATTGACTTTGTGTGCCATTTTATCTTTTTCTGGTCTTGTCTATTTGAGATCCTTGGATAAAAGGTGTCATCTATCCACAGCGTGTATTCTCTTTTATAAATTAAAATATATTGTAATTCAAGTTTTCTAATGTCCTGGGTTTCTGACATTATATAATGGGCTACTAATGGGCTGCATTTAAAAACGGGCAAAATAGTATTCCACGTTCACCAATATTTTGATAGGATCCTTTACTCTCCATAATTCCATAAAAGTCTTGAATGGACGTTGTAGAAATTTATGGTGGGTTGCCAGCTGTTGAAGATCATGTAGATATTATTCGGTCTAGAGATTAACATTTTTTGGCATTCCTTAACAATTCGTAGAATTGCTAATAATAACTTCATTTGACACTCACCATATTTAAAGCCCACTGGATATGCAGAGAGGGTGTTTCTTTTGTAGTATAGACCTAAACACTGTATATTTGAACTCATTTTTATATATTGAGCTTTAACACCATATGACCATTTTATCCAGGGCAAGAACCTAAAATTAGTGTTTTGTTTTTATAGAGCATGGTAGAATCAATTAAACACTGCATTGTGTTGCTGCAGATTGCTAAAGTAAGTAAATTTTACTTTTGATTACTTTGTTTTAATGACATTTAATAATTGTAATTATATTTTTCTTTAAAAGCCAAAACCTCAGTTCTAAAATGTGTACCTTTCTCCAGTAAATTGTATCGTGGGGTTCTTGGTACTGTTGAACAACTATTGTGTTTGGATGTTACCTATCAGCATGTGCCTGCTTGAAATGGGGACATAGTTTGCAAAACCTTCAACAAAAATGTTTTTCTTAACAAGAAAAGGAATTAAATTTCAGTAGATGTCTTTTTCTCATTTATAATGAAGAGTATAATCAAGATATATCTTTAAAAATTGTGTTACAGATTTCTTTCTGGTACTAAACTACGTTAATGAACCACTATTTAAAATTGCTGTTCTGTATTCATGAAATAAAATATACTTTGAATTATTGTCTATACTACCACTGTATTATCCATAATGCCACTCCAGTGCCTAGAACTGTTGCCTGCCACATATTGTGAATTTTGAATGAATTTTTCTAATACATAATTTTTCATTGTTATATGGTTTAGTTTTTTTACTATATGTGTGATTTTTTTTTGTTTGTTTGTTTAGCCACATTTCTGTTGTGCCTTATGAATTAATCTGGGTAAATCTGATTAGTTAAACTGATTAAGATATGGGGTTTTAAAATAATAATGAGAAGCAGCATTATATTATCTTTAGGTGCATGGATTCTGGAGCCAGACTGTCTGGGTTTGAATCCTTGCTTCACCATGTGAGCAAGTTTATTCATCCTCTCTGTACTTTGGTCTCCTTTATAAAATGTGGATAATAATAGTACCTGTACCCTTACTGATGGTGTGAGACTTAAATGAATTAGCATTTGTAATGCTCTTATAGCTGGTATACAACAAGTCCTAAATAAGTGTCTGTTAAATAATTTTAGGAGGGCATAAAATTTTAAATGATATTGTCACATGTTGGTAAAAATGGGAGAACTTCCATCTAATACTAATGGAAATATAAATTGATATAGCCACTTTGGAGGACTATTCTAGTAGGATAATAAAATGTTGGAATCAGCTAGTTTGAAATATTACCATCTGAGACCCTAAAGGGATGTAAGAAGATAGCTGATTTGATACTTTTATTGTTCTGGGTCAGTTTAGTATTAGCTACTTAGAGGCAACATGCTATGGGTAGAAGTTTAAGCTCCTACCAGTTTTGGTTCTTTCATCTTAGAAATTCTAAATGATTATTAGTGCATTGGTTTCCAAACTTTTTGCTGCCCATTGGAATCACCCTGGGCATCTTTAACAGTTCTGATACCTGGCTCCCCCTCTCTATCCTGTTATCATTGGTATGGGATATCACCTGGGCATTGGGAATTTAAAATTTCTGGAAGATTTTGCTATGCAGCAAAGCCTGGGCACCACTCGTTTAGTGGGATTTTCAGGTGGGCTGTGTTAACTCAGAAGACTTATTTCTTCCTTTATACCAATAGAGACGGCTAGTGACCTCTCATAGGGAACTGCAGAGGAAGTGAGGGGCAGGAGGAGAGAGCAAAGCAGAGATAATCTGGGAGGTTCCTACAGTTGGGGACTTGACCAGCTCTTCATCAAGATTAAGTGAGCCCTGCCTGTGTAGCTCAGTGGTTGAGTGTCGACCTAAGAACCAGGAGGTCATGGTTCAATTCTGTGGTCAGGGCACATGTTCTGGGTTTAATAACCCAGTGTGGGGCATGCAGAAGGCAGCCAATCAATGATTCTCTCTCATCATTGATATTTCTCTCTCCCTCTTTCTTCCTCTCTGAAATCAAATACAAATATATATATATATATATATATATATATATATATATATATATATTAAAAGATTAGGTGATATGACCATATCCTACAACTATATAAGCAAATAAAATCAATTTTATTAATGTAGTTTATTTAACCCAGTATGTCCAAAATATTATCATTTTAACATGTTATCAATATAAAAATTCATTAATGAGATAGTTCATAGTCTTTCTTAGTGGAAGTTTTTTTTTTTTTCTTAATGGTGTTTTGTGTTGTTGTTTTTTTTGGCACCAAGTCTTTACTATTCTAGGTTTATTTTACACTTTGAACTAGCCCATACTTTAAGTGCTCAATAGCCAGATGTGACTTAGTGACTACCAAACTGGACAGCACAGGTCTAGATTATCCTTTCAGAATTAAGTTGTCTGTTCAGAATTAAGTTGATACTTTTAAAGTAGACTGTATATTTAAATTGTCCTTAGATCCCAGGTTCTCTCTTCAGCACATTTTTCTGCATAGACTTTATATTTTCATTACTATGTATTCATTAATTTCTTGTCAGACTTTTAAGAAAAGTTTTATTGATACGTAATTTATATGCCATAAAGTTCACTAATTTAAAGAGTATACTTTAATGGTTTTTAGTGTAATTACAAAATTGTGCAACCATCACCGTAATCTAATTTTAGCAAATTTTTATCACCCCCGAAAAATGCCATGACTGTTAAGCACTCTTTCACTATATCTCTTACTACCCTGTGCTTCTTCCAATCCCTGGCAATCACTGATCTACTTTCTGTCTCTAAATTTGCCTATTTTGGACATTTCATATATTTAGGATCATAAAATATGTAGTCCTTTGTGACTGGCTTTTTTCACTTAGCATGTTTTCAAGGTTCATCCATGTATCAGGACTTAATTTCTTTTTATTGCTGAATAATATTTCATTGAATGGATACACTACATTTTATTTACCCATTCATCAGTTGATGAATAATTGGATTGTTTTCATTTTGGGGGCCATACTGAATACTGCTGTTATGAGCATTTGCCTGTAATGTTTTTGTATGGAAGTATACTTTCATTTCTCTTCAGTATATACCTGAGTGGTATTTCTGTGTCATATGGTAACTCTGTATAACTTTTTAAGAAACTGCTAAACTATTTCCCAAAGTAGCCATACTATTTTACTTTCCCACTTGCAATGTATAAGGGTTCCATTTTCTCCACATTCTCACCAACATTTATTATTGTCTTTTTTATTATAGTCATTGTGGTGGTATCTCATTGTGGTTTTCATTTGCATTTCTGTGAAAAATAATGATGTTGAACATCTTTTCATGTGCCTGTTAGCATTCATACATTTTCTTTGGGGAAATGTCTATTCAAATTCTTTGCCCATTTTTTAGTTGAGTTGTTTATTTTATTAAGTTGCAAGAAAGATTTTTCATATTCTGGATACAAGTTCTTATCAGATATGTCATTTACAGATTTTTCTTCAAGTCTTTGGGTTGTCTTTCACTTTCTTGATACAGCTATCCTTAGAAGCAGGCAATTTTTAAATTTTCACCAAGTCCAACTTATCAATCTTCTGTTGCTTGTGCATTTGATGGCTTATTTAGAAATCATTGCGTACTCCAAGGTCACGAGGATTTAGTCCTGTGTTTTCTTCTAAGAGTTTTATAGTTTTAGCTCTTACATTTAGGTCTGTGACCCTCTTTGAGTTAATCTTTGTGGTGTGAGGTAGAGGGTCCAAATGCATTTATTTTTTTGCATATGGATATTCAGTTGAATTAGAAATTTTATTTTACAGTAAATTTATAAGTACATAATTTAAAAAGTGTTCACTAGACTACATTGCTTCATTAGAAAGATGGGGATATATTTCATGTATTTTTTTTTTGGTAGGCATGGTTTTAAAAATATTGGAGTCTGTAATTCTGATCAAAAGTCTTCCCAAATTATGTGGTGCTGATGCTTTTGTTCACTGTCATACTTCTTAAACACAGGCATGCCGGTATGTTCAGAGAAGAGAATAGCTATTGCATTAGGATTTAATAAGCACTTACAACATAACTAGAGGCCCGGTGCATGAAAATTCATGCACTAGAGGGGGGTCCCTCAGCCCTGCCTGCCCCCTCTCACAGTCCGGGAGCCCTTAGGGGCGGGAGGCGACCTGGCGATCAGGGAAGGCGACGCCCCATCACATCTCTGCTGCTGCCACAAGCCTTGGCCGGCCCTGGTTACCTGAGCCTTGGGCAGCCCTTGGGGGCTGGGGGGCTAGGGGACTGGGGGACTCTGGAAGCAGGTACACAGCAAGGCCGGGCCCGCCTACTGCCCCGGTGGGGCTGAGGGGACTGTGCGCTGCCATCCTGTGGCTGTGGGTGCCGCCATCTTTGAGGGAGGAGCAGCAATTAGCATATTCCCTTCTTATTGGCTGTGGGTGCAACCATCTTTGCAATGATGGAAGGGTCAATTAGCATATTCCCTCTTTATTAGATAAGATTTAAGTGGGAAGTAGCATTAGACCAGTGGTCGGCAAACTCATTAGTCAACAGAGCCAAATATCAACAGCACACCGATTGAAATTTCTTTTGAGAGCCAAATTTTTTAAACTTAAACTATATAGGTAGGTACATTGTTATTAACTTAATTAGGGTACTCCTAAGCTGGCCTTTGCTAAAAACGTCCTCAATCTGATTGAGGTACGTTCGCTGAGGTCGACCCCTTCCAACTCTCCCATCCATACTCGTCTTGTATACTTGTTTCGTCTATCTCCTTTCCGAAAACTGACTTCTGCGCATGGGCCATGAAGTTTCAATCGAACTGTATGTGCGCACCCGCACGTGGTATTTTGTGGAAGAGCCACATTCAAGGGGCCAAAGAGCCACATGTGGCTCGCGAGCCGCAGTTTGCCGACCACTGCATTAGACCATTTGTTTGTTTCATTAACATGATTCATATTGAATTCAATTGAATCTCTGGTTCAGTAATACTTGAGATTCAGCGTTAGCTGATCACAATAAAAGTTAATTTGTGATTTACTTCCAAAACAAACAACAACAAAAAGAAAGGTGGAAGTCGGGCGGGGGGGGGGGGGGGGGGGAGGGTGAGTGTAAGCCTTTTTAAATAATAGGACAAACTCCCTAAAATTCATGATGGGAATGGATTGACAGTAAGGCATTTGATAGTCTATTGGTTTATAGATTTGACTCCGCCTTAAATGACAAACCACAATAGTAACAAAAATTATAAATCCCAATTTAAAATTATCTGTAAATAGCATGCATTATTAATCAAGAACCTTTTGGGGGGGGCCAATGGTCACATATTTAAATTTAAAAAAAATTAAGTCAGAATTAGAAGTGGTAGTTTTCTTAGGTAATGTAATATAATATATGAATGTTCTATTGCTACATAACAAAGCACCCCCACACTCAGTGTCTTAAAATAGCAACAGTAATTTGTTTTTGCTCCCAAATCTTCAATTTGGATAGGCCTCAAGACTTATTTCTGCTTTATGCAATGTCACCTATGTGGCTTGATTGGGCAGGGGGAGGGCAGTGAAGTGGGGGACAGAGAACCCACTTTCAGCATGACTCATACCTGGGAAATTGGCTGGGAGTCTGGGTTCTTCTCCATGTAGTCCTCTTCACTGCCACTTGGGCTTTCTCACAGTGTGGTGGCTGGGTTCTAATAGAACAAGGTAAACGGTTGTGGCATTTCCATGACCTATCACAGAGGTCACCTATAGTCACTTCTGCTATACTTAATTAGTAGACTGTTACAAAGGCCCACCTGAGTTCAAGGGTAGGAAACATGAATTCTTATCTCATGTTGGGACCATTTTGGGAAAATTTAATCTACCTCAAGTATGTAATATTACTAAGAAGTACTTTGGAAAAATCAATTTTTAATATTCAGAAATTAATAGGGAAAGCTAAAAGTAAATTAAAATATCATCTGAACAAGAAACTAAATTTCTTCCTATTTAATTCTCAATAGTTTATTTTCAACTAATTCTATTAAGAATTTCTGAAACTTTGGGTATTCTAGATATATAGTTAATTCAGTTGTGCAAATAAAGGGGGAAATCCCAACATGAATTATGAAGGTATCAAAAGGCAGTTATTCTCAGAGATATACAAAAGATATGCATTGAGTCTAAGGTTCCCAAAACCACCTAGTTTGGTGATTCACTTGGAGGACTTATAAGACATTGCGTGTAGTCATACCCAGAGCTGTGATTTATTACAGCAAACTCAGCAAAGGTAGAAGGCACATGGGGCAAAATCCAGAGGAAACCAGGCATAAGCTTCCAAGAGTCTTCTTCCAGTGGAGTCATTCAGCATGTGCTGAATTCCTCCAGCAACAAACTGTGACAACACATGTGAATGTTGTTTGTCAGGGAAGTTCATCAGAGACTCAAAACCCAAGATGTTATATGTTTGTTTTTTTCAACACCCAAGGTTTTTATTGGAGGTTTGTCATATAAGCACTCTCTATTTAGCATTTACCAAGATTCCAGACTTCCAGAACGAAAGCAGGTGTTCAGAATAAACCATATTGTTTAGGCAACAGTGAGCTACCCTTATCAGTTAGGGTAGTGGGAACCCTCCTGAAACAGAATTTCCTAGATACCAGCCAAAACAACTTTACAAGCAGGCTTTTCTAAGGATAGCTATTTTAGGCTTTCAATGTTAATTTTTTTCTGCACATGCACTACAAAAAAATAAAAATAATTAAAGTATCCTCAGATTTTCAAATTGCTCTTGTTTGACCCTTCCATACGTAGATTTCTAAGCTAGCTCAATAATTAAAAAAAGAAAAAGTTATCAATAAACGAGATAAAACTTGGCCATTATGTTTAAAACCAAGACCAAATATTAGTTTCTATTAACACTTAGAAACTTCCTGATTATATGAAGTTAAAACGTTCATTAGTTTTATTTGAAGTTTAAATATACTGAGTAAAAACAATAATGTGTTGATAACTTTCCACCATGTCACCCTCAAGTACCTAAAGGATTAAGATAGTACCTACCACCCTAGCTGGCTTGGCTCAGTGGATAGAGCGTCGGCTTGTGGACTGAAGGGTCCTGGGTTCGATTCCAGTCAAGGGCACATGCCCCGGTTGCAGGCTCGATAGCCAGTAGGGGGCATGCAGGAGGCAGCTAATCCATGATTCTCATAATTGATATTTCTATCTTTCCCTCTCCCCTCTGAAATATATATATATATATATATATATATATATATATATATGAAAGATAGTACCTACCTTATAGAGTTGATGGAATAAGTGAATTAGTTAGCTCCCTATATCATCATTTCCATGAATATAATGATTATGTTTACTGAAAGCAAAATCATGTCATCTATTTAGAAAAGTATTAGTATAATTGTTGGGCCAATAGTCCGAATATGGGAAATGGTATCTATACTGAGTTTTTAAAGGTACATGATTGTCATACCTTTAAAGTACAGTAAGAGTTTGGGGCATTTACTATAAATTTGAACCCAGAAATATTGTCTTCAATCCTAAATTAGCATGTCTACATTTAATCATTTGTACCAGGGAGAGTACACAGTTCAATAGGATAGTTCTACAATGAACTTAATTAAATGCTTGTATGGAAAAATAATTGCCTTGCTGTTGGTGTTGATTATTGTGTAGCCAGTGATAAAATTATGTTTGGTTAGGAATGTACAAGTGGAATTAAAATCTTAATGGAAGCAAAGAAATAGTTTTCTAACATTGTTAGTTACCTGATAAAATAAGCTTTCTTAATAGGGAAGAAAATACACAGCAGTTGCTTAAATGAGAGAATGAAGTTAATGTTTTTAACGTTTTTCCTTAAGGACCAGTGTAATGCGGAGAAGCACGCAGATGGAATTATAGTAAGTTTAATCTAATCTTTGTTTCCCTTTAATTCTGCAGAGCGTTATAACCAGTTATGTCAGGAGAAGCCTGAATTTCTACCTCTTTTCAACGCAAATTCTTCTTTTCACCTACTCATTGCTTTTTGTTGTTGACTCTTGCAATTTTCCTTGAGCTCCTAAAGTTGTCCCTCTTTCAGCAATCATTTGGAGGGGAAATGTTGATCTTAAAATTTTTCTAAATGTTGGTCCAGATTGAATCACTTTGCATGTGTTAACTTGAAGGATTAATTATGGTATGAATATGCATCTCTAATACTAAATAAGGCATAACTCACAATGCTACATTTCTGATCAACTTTGTTCTCAGTTGAAAGCAGAGGGGGAGGGGTATATTGAGACACATCTTAATCTATTTAAATATGTTTATAGGTTTCTATTTTCTCACCTCTTATTTTTTGATTTTTTTGTATTGTGTTAATTAGCATTGCTACTGTGGTATTAATTGCATTTTTTTGGAACATAAACTTTTTTATTTACAGACATCTTCTATTCTTTCCTCCTCCTTGGCTTTTTACTCTTCCCTTATATTCAACTTCCTCTCTATAAAGAAAAGAAAATGTTATTGTTCCCAGCTGGGAATAAAAATTAGATATTAACGGTCTGTGGTTTGAGATACCCTAGTTTTATGGTAACTGAGTGACTTCTGTTCAAACTGTGTTTCTGAAGCAGTCCTTTCTTTGCCTTAAGACTTTACAAATAACAGCTTGTCTGAAATATGGAATCTTCAAAACCATCTCATGATTATACTTAAAAAGATGTTATCTTTATATTTGGGTTAAAATGAAAAAAAAAAGTTAAATATCTATGATGTTTGCATCTTTTTTAAGAAAGCAAAGAGAAACATTTTTAAAATTTCAATTAAACACATTAGAATTTTTATTTCTCTTTTCACAGTGTGAGTTCAAAGTTTGAGTCATGATGATATACAATTATGTGGTATAAATACAATGTAATCTCTCTTGCTGAGATAGCAAATAAGTTTGTAAGCCTCATGGAAAAAAAGACTGTATATGTTGTCTAGCATTTCATGGTCCCCAAAGACCCTAAGGAAAATCATGTTGTCAATTACTTATTCTCTTTTCCCTCTGAACAAAATTAGTTACTTTTGATTATGTTAAAAAAGTTTTAGAAAGCATTAAAAAAAATGTTAATCATTTGCAATTAAAACACCTACATTCCCTAACCATAGGAAATCTAAACTTGTAGAAAACAAACATATTTGAATCATTTGTTTGGGGATGATTGCATTTTTCCTTGAGTTTTTATTTTTAAGAAAGAAAGGATTTTAGGGCCTTGGACCCAGACTGCTAGGACCCAGCCTTGCCATTCACTACCTGTGACCTTAGACAAGTTACTTGACCTTAGAATTTTAGTTTCCTCTATAAAGAAAAGTTACTAGTTCTACCTCAGAAGGTTTTTATAAGGTGCAGAGTGAGCTTACAGTACTCCATAAATGTTAGCTATAGGTACATATATGTATATATAATTTATTATATATTTTATGGGATGAGTTTTAATGTCGCAACAGATTACGGCTGAAGATGATCATTTGTTTACATTTCTCACACTCTATAAATGCATTTGAAAGCAAGTTGTAGAATGTAATTTGACATATTTTAGCTTGAAATTGATTGACCAATTACTTTTATTGTTCCTGTCCCACCCCAGGCCATCGCTGAACTATTTTCTGTGTCCATGGGCTTAGTGTAGCCTTTTCTAAGTGGTGGATCTAAACTTTATTCTGGCAGAGACCTTTGTTTGAAATCCTCCATTTCTTCATATAAAAATGCATCAGTAAGCTATGGAATCTTGTTTTTAAAATGCTGTAGGATAATTTCTTGGTTTGGAATCAGAGAAATCTGAACATTTTCTCTCTCCAAAATCATATCTATATGTTTATGTTTATGTTTTTCAAATCCTAAAAAAAAAAATCTTCTTCCCACACACACCCATTTCAAATAGAAGATACATCTCTTTGCCTTTAGTGATTTTAAAACTAGGTGCCTGTGTTGTGCGGTAGACAGTAATGGGAGGTGACAGTAGTATGGAATGGAAAGATTAGATCCTTCTGGTGCTGGTACATAAGCTAGTCATAGGTGTAATATTTATTCATACCAAAGCAAGAGAGCATTTCTCTTTCTTAGATAAAGAAACAATATCTGTGGTGAATTTAACATTTGAGAAGCACTGAATTGAATTGAGAGGTTATTGTTTTGGCTTCCTGAAATCTTGCCACACCATTATATAATGCTTTCCAAGTTTTTCCATTTAGCTTTACCTTCCTATAATACAGAGATTCATTCATTCATTTTTCCTCCTTACTATGCTTTTAAAATAATAATAATGAGAAACTTAGACTTATGCATAGAAAAGCTGTTTCATTTTCTCTTCGTATTTTCATCAGCATATCTACCTTCAGGACTTTGCTGTCAGAAATATGGGCAATTTCATACATTTGGGAGGGTCAGCATTGGAAGGGCATTTAATTAAAAATAATTATAATGTGTTTCTTTATCTCAGAGTACTATTAATCCTGTAGATGCAATATATCAACCTAGTCCCTTGGAACCTGTGATCAACACAATGCCTTCCCAGACTGTCTTACCTCCAGGTATAGTATTTGGAAAATGTTTCACAGATTCATTGCTGAGAAAAAACATAATTTGTATGACTGTCCTAGTAATCTTTGAGGGCTCTTTCTTTTTCTTTTAATACATAAAAATAAAAATATACAGCCAAAAATGAATTGGAAAATGATAGTATTTTTAATATTGGGGCTTTTTAAGTATAATGAAAGGGCTTTTGGTTTTCAGAGTGAGATGGAAAATAGACATGGTTACTAAGACCTGGATTAGCTGATGGGATAGAATCCTATGACTCGGGATTTATGGCCACCAAAGTAAATAATATACCTTGATCTGCTTGAAGGCAATCCAGGAATATTCTGTTTTGGGATATTCTTTATAGCTCTGAATAATACAAATGGTTTCTTCATGGTGAGCTTTAAGATAATGAGAAAGGGAAGAATGAAATTTGTTATGTCTACCAATTAAATAGACTTGTGTATTTTTAAGTATAGAGTACTACCCAACTAGTCTGATTCCTTTTGCTTTTTTATTGCATCCAACATAACTGTGTTGTTGCTGTTCTTTTTTTTTTTAAATCCTCACCCAAGAATATTTTTCCATTAATTTTTTAGAGAGTGTGGAAGAGAGAGGGAAAGACAGAGAGAAATATTGATGTGAGAATAACACATCGATTGGTTGCTTCCTGCATGAGCCCAACCAGAACCCGGGCCAGGGAGGAGCCTGCAACCGGGGCACGTGCCCTTGATCAGAATCGAACCCGGGACCCTTCATCCACAGGCCAATGCTCCACTGAGCCAAACCAGCTAGGGTGTAATTGTGTTCTTAATGATGACATGGTTCAGTCAGAAATTGTACTGGAAAAAAGAAATGACTTTTTAAAAATTACTTAAGAGTATGTGAAATCCTTTTGTGAATTTTTATATATCCTTAAGAGAATGCGCTAACATCTCTCATGGACTAAAAAGGAGATAACCTGCCCCCAGATATTATGTGGTTTGATGCTTGGAAACACTTTATCATTAGAAGTGTTTGATGTTTTTACAGAGCAGTCGTACTGAGATATTGGCCTACCAGGACTGGTCTCTTGATATCCTGCCTAGTGTTTTGAGTTTAAAGAGGATAGGATGTTAGAGAGGAGTAGCATGGAAGTTGACTTAGTGGAATACAGTTTTAGAAATTACTCATTTGTAGGTTTTTGAATCCTAGTTAACAGAGTTATGTTTAGGCTATTTCTCTAATTTGTTTCACATGTTCAAATCTCCTAGAACCTGCTCAGTTGTGTAAGTCAGAGCAGCGTCCATCTTCCCTACCAGTGGGACCTGTGTTAGCTACCTTGGGACATCATCAGACTCCAACACCAAATAGTACAGGTACAGATTTATGTAATTCCTTTACTGCTTATAACTCCCCATTTACATTTAAGATTTATATTTGATTACTAACAGGGAAAAGGTTGAAGAAATGTGTTGTATCTTTCTGTTGGAGATAACATATTTTTGCTATTACAGTTCTATACATAAAGTACTTAATTTTATGATTGAACCAGACGCTTTAGTAAAATTATAATTTAAATAAAATAGAATGTTATAGGATTTTGTTTTTTTGTTTACCGTATGGTTTATTTTGAAGATTGACTTTTTTGAAAAATTTGCTCAAGTTAGACTCGTATACTTTCTCAGGAATCAGAAAATATGGAAGTACAGAGAACAAAAGCTGAAAATCTTTACTCTGTCCTCTGTCATTTGTGTACATGTATGTACATATATACCTATGCTGTGCATTTTAATTGTTGTTTTTCTTTTAACCTAAACGAGATCTTGTGATTCTGTGACTTTCTCTTTTCATTTAACAGAGAACATTTGGAGAACTTTCCATGTTCATACAGTTAGTTCTAACATTCTTTTTACAGCTGCCTAAATAGGTATCATCTCTTTTTCCACTGATGGACATTTAGGTTATTTCCAGTATTTTCCTGCTATTAGCAACATTTAAGTAAAATATCCTTATGTAGCAACTTTAAGCATGAGTGGCCAAAAAAGGGGCTACATACCAAATCTGACAGTCTTAGGGGAGGCCTGCATGGTGGTCAGGTAATCACATCCTAGGCCTGTAGCTTTCTTGACAAAGGTCAACCTTTACCTTAAATAAGCCTGTTAGCATCTAAGATAACATACCCTTGGAATGTCAAAGAAATCTCCTTTATCTGACCCCACAGACTACACCCACCACAGCAGAGCAGAGAACACAAAACTCATTGCTACTTTGTTCCCCCAACACCATCTCTATGTGCTATAAATGTTAATCATTAGCTATCTTGTACCCACTGTCGTAAAAGAAGTGTCCCTCCATTTTACTTTTTATCTAATCTCAGAGATTTCCCCACTTTTCTTTCTCCCGCCTCCCTAATCTACCACCAGTGGATTTCATATAACCCTCCTTATATCTTCTTTGATTCTGATGTATAAAATAAGTTGCAAAACTGCAATTCCTGGAGGATTTTCTCAATAAATTGAGATTTTGCTCCCAGGCAGTTGTCAGTGTGGCTCAAATAAACTAAAAGATTCTCTACGGGTTTGAATTTCTTACATTTACATATATGTGGGGATTTTTTTAGGATTTATCAGTCTTCCATATTTTTACCAATTTTATAGAAAAAAAGGATATTTTAGTTTGCATGTTCTTAACTCATTTAGACTTGTCATTATTTTATCTCTAATTTACAGGAATGCTATCAATGTTAGTATTGGATTTATTCCTTGTTCTAAAATGAAATCGATATATGTTGAGTAACCTGTCAGTCATACTCAAGTAATCCCTTAGTACTTTTGTCTCTGTTACACCTGGCGGCCAAAACCACTCTTGAGATCAGAGATAAGCTCCTGCAGTTGCTGCACAGATTTCTTTCCTGGGCAATACTTTCCCTGTGTAATAATGAAAATTTTTCCTTGTGATTTAGCCTATTTTGAAATTTGAATTAGTAAAGGTGCTGGTGCTATTACTTTGGTTTTTAATATTTAATAGCAGAGGTCTTCTAAATTTTGAAAGAAAGCAAGCAACAATAGATTTCTTATTTGAAGCTCTTGGGGAAATACTGATTAGCAATTTGAATAATGAGGTTGAAATGTTTTATCTGACTTTTTCTGTTTTTTATTATCTGTGCCAAAGTCTTGTTCACCTTTTTTAAAAAAATCCTCACCGAAGCATATGTTTCTTAATTTAAGAGAGAGAAAAACATCAATTGGTTGCCTCCCGTGCATGCCCCCACTTGGGATTGAACCTGCAACTTAGGTATGTGCCCTGACCAGGAATCAAACCTGAAATTTTTTGGTGAACAGAACGACGCTCCAACCAACTGAGCCACCCAGCCAGGGCAACCTCGTGTTCATTTTAAAAACAGCACCTGTTTTCTATGTTGTTGATTATGTCAGAGTGTTAAATCTACAGCCAAAATTTGCTTTTTTTGGAGATATAAACTAGTTACAAACTTTGAAAAAATGAGTTTTCTTCCTTATGTACATTTACTTTAAGATAATTGTAAGTAATAATTTAGGATAAATTATTTCAGAGGAAGATATTCTAAAAATATCTTAGAGTAGGTGGATTTAAAGAAATTTTAAAACTTAAATTAGTATCTAATTTATGTCTTTTTTATTTTCAGCCTAATTTCTTCATTTTTTCCACCTTTCTTTCCTTTGCCTCTTTTAGTAATACAAAAAAGAAATATGGAACAATTGAGAAAACAAATATTATCCTTTTCTTTCATAAGGAAAACGCAGTTCTTTCGTTTGCAGTTCTCATTCAAACTCATTTTCTTCTTGGACACATTTTACCTCGAGTAATTACCTCGAGTATTTGCATTTTAATCATTTATAATTCCTGGTCTTTTGATGTTGTTAGGATAAAGTTTCTTTCTCATCTTATTGCTTTCTGTGGGGGGGTGGGGTGTAAACGTGGCAATTGGAGTGGCAATTGAAGTGGCAGGTGGATATGCTCTATTGGGAATGGACTAAACATGCATGTGTGGCTCTGGATTCATTTTTATTGCTGCTGTTCTCAATTTTTTCTAGAACTATGGCCTTGGCTTTTAGATGACCGTCAGTGACTTAAATTTAATCTCCACTAAGCATCTGCAGCAGTTTGACATAAATTGCCTGATAGCCTCTCTCCCTCCCTCCTTCCTCCTTTCCTTCCTTCCTTCCTTCTTTTATTTTTTAATTGATTTCAGAGAGGAAGGGAGAGGAGAGAGAGAAATATCAATGATGAGAGAAAGAATCATTGGTTGGCTGCCTCCTTCATGCCCCCTACTGAGGATCGAGCTCACAACCCGAGCATGTGCCCTTGACTGGAATCGAACCCAGGGCCCTTCAGTCGCAGGCCAACACTCTATCTACTAAGCCAAACTGGCAAGGGCACCTGTTAGCCTTTGATGCTCAATAAATCCTTGTTGAGTTTATCTCAGTTCTCCATTGTTCCTATTGATATTTTCATGGTTATTACTTTTATTACTAGACAATGAACCAGATGATCATCACAAAGATTAGGTGGTAGTCTTCTTTTTTAGATCTGTTAATTTCCATTTTCTTATTTAGACTATTGAAGAATAAAAAGATATTCCTCCTAGTCTTTTCCTTTTCCATATTCTTTCCATAGTAGCCCTGTGTTTTTCTCTGCCCCTGTACCCCAGGCACCTTAGACTTAGATGGAAAAGAGGTGAGGAGTTCGGATGGTGAGTGCAGGACTTTTGTGTTTTCATGTGCCCACCAAACATTGACTAGAAAGAATGTGATATTCTGATCACTTTTTTAAATACTCATGTGGTCTTTAATATTTTTTCCATTTTGTATTCTTATTGGCTCAATACTGCATTTTTTAGGTTCTGGATCTACTATTTATAATAAAAGCATAATATGCTAATTAGACTGGACATCCCCCCCGGATGACCTTCTGGATGAAACCGGGGCTGTGAGGGCCGAGGCAAGCTGCCGGGCTGCAAGGGCTGAGCCCCTTGCACGAATGTCATGCGTCTGGCCTCTAGTATAAAATAAGAGCCCTGGCTTCCCTTTGGTGCTGGGTATCTGTGATGGCTCTTCCAATATGAGAGCTCACACATTGTAGTTATAACCAGAAGACTCCCTTCCTAATATTAAAGATAATTATAGAATGGGGACGTAACATTTTTTTCTCTCATTTATTTAAAAGACTATGTCCTGCTCTGGCTCAGTGGTTCAGTTGGTTGGAGTGTTGGCCATACACCAAAAGGTTGTGGTTTCAGTTCCCAATCAGGGCACATCCCTAGGTTGCAGGTTCGATGGGACCAGTATGGGATGCAACTGACTGATGTTTCTTTCTTAAATCAATGTTTCTCTCTCTCCTTTCCTCACTAAAATCAGTAAAAACATATCCTCGGGTGAGAATTTTAAAAAAGCTAAAAAAAACTTTCATATTCTATAATGTGATTTGCCTTTTTCTTTTTCTAAATATTAATTTTCTTTACAAATAGTATGAGGACTTTTACCAATTTAACTAAGCTCTCTTCATTTTAGAAAGATCTGCTTTCATCCCATCTTCCTAATTTCTTCCCCTTTATTACCAACTTTGTCCCCTAATTAAAAACTTTTTAACTTTCTAGGCAGTGGGCACTCACCACCTAGTAGCAGTCTAACTTCTCCAAGCCATGTCAACTTGTCTCCAAATACAGTCCCGGAGTTCTCTTATTCTAGCAGTGAAGATGAATTCTATGATGCTGATGAATTTCATCAAAGTGGCTCATCCCCAAAGCGCTTAATAGAGTAAGTGGATGAACTAAGTATGTGTTTAAACAACTCTCCTGATTTTTAAAAATGTAATTTCATTTTGAGGCTGGTTTTAATGACAGGCTCCCTTAAAAGTTATTACTTGGAAAAAATAAGGAAGACAGTTTTTTTTAATTGACATATTGAACAAAGCCAGTTCTATGAGACTGTTGATTTTATTCATCACTTAATTCAAATGGAATAAATTAGCATCAACTATAATAATATGCCAGTATTGTTCATGGAACTCTGGGCATTATTTCTCTAGCACCAACATTAGGAAAGGGTCAAATGAGAATGAATAAACTAGGAAAAATATACAAATGAGGTTACCATTACAGTGAAACCTCAGTTAGTGAACTTAATTTGTTCCAGAAGGCTGTTCTAAAAGAGATTTGCTCGAAAACCGAATCATTTTCTCCTATTAGAAACAATGTAAATTCACTTAATCTGTTCCAGACCCACAAGTGATTCTGTTTTAACCTTTCTTTTATATACAGTCCATGTCTAATGCACTGTTTAATTTATAAATAAACACTTCTTATTGTATTACCCTTGAACGAATTTTTCATATATCCCTGCCTCCGAAATGCTATCACTGGCTAACTCCTTTTTGTTTCTCCAAATCCACAACTATTCAGCTGCCTGTGATTGTTGTTTTGTGAGCACCTTCACACCCTTAGCAACATTAGCACTCTTTTGATGGCCTCTTCATGTTTTAAAATTGTGCTAATGGAGTATTTACAGCAACAAAATCATTTATCCTTTGCTTATATTGCCTGGGAGGCTCTTTGTCATGCTGAAAGGGTTGTCAGGTCAAAAACTGAAGTTTTGGACAACTGAGACATTTTTTCCTGTGAACAACTTGGGCAAAACCGAGTTGTTTGAGATGGGAGACGTTTAGAACTGAGGTTTGACGGTACTTGTTTTTGTATTAGTGTGGAGAGCTATAGTAGGTGGAGGTGAAAAAAAGACCCAGTCTCTGCCCTCTGGGAACTCACTATCTTTTGGGGGAAGAAACAGACATTTATAACTTAACTAGAGGCCCAATGCACGAAATTTGTGCGGGGGGGGGGGGGGTGTCCCTCTCCAATCTTGGACCCCTTGAGGGATGTCCGACTGCCCTCTCACAATCCAGGACTGCTGGCGCCCAATCACTTGCCTGCCTGCCTGATTGCCCCTAACCGCTTCTTCCTGCCAGCCTGATTACTCCCTAACCACTCCCCTGACAGCCTGATTGACGCCTAACTGCTCCCCTGCTGGCCAATTGCCCCCAACTGCCCCCCCCTGCCGGCCTGGTCCCCACAACTGCCCTCCCCTGCTGGCCTGGTCCCCCCAACTGCCTTCCTCTGCAGGCCTGTCCCCCCCCCAACTACCCTCCCCTGCAGGCCTGGGTGCTCCCTCAACTGCCCTCCCCTGCAGGCCTGGTTGCCCACAACTGCCCTCTCCTGCCAGCCTGATCGCCCACAACTGCCCTCCTCTCCAGGCCATCTTTGACCACATGGGGGCGGCCATCTTGTGTGTTGGAATGATGGTCAGTTTGCATATTACCTCTTTATTAGATAGGATGGTATACGTGCTTCAATAAAAATAAGCACAGAAAGCCATGGGAGCATTTTGAAGTCCTGAGAAGTCAGAGAAGGATTCACAGAGGAGGGGAGGGGATGTGATCCTAAGGTTCATGTGGATGAGTAGAGAAGAGGGACATTGAGAGAGAGGAGGGGGAAGTGGAAATGTTCTCATGGAAATGGAACCCTGTTAAAGAAGGTCTGGAGTCAAGGGGGGCTTGATTGGCTGTAGCATAAGGTGTGGGGAGTGGTTAAAAAAAGATTACATAAGAGTTTGGCAAGGGCCAGATCATGAAAGAGTCCGTAACCTTTTACCAATTTTGAACATTTCCTCACTAGTGATGGAAGTTGCTGGTCACATCTACATTTTGGAAAAACAGTATAGAATTGAAAGTATAGTATTAAATGCAGTGGGGCTGCATAACAGGTAGGGAGACCAGCCAAAACGGAGTATTAAGTTGAGAAATCTTGACAGCGTGAGCCAAGGTAATAGCAAGGCAGCGGAGAGAAATGTGTGTGTTCCAGAGATATTAAGCAGGAAGATTTTGATAGATACTGATTATGGGTTTCCCCTTATTAGAAAACTAGAGGCCCTATGCATGAAAATTCTTGCAAGAATAGGCCTTCCTTCCCCCGACTGCTGGCACTGGCCAGAATGATGGCCGGAAGATGTCTGGTCTAATTAGCATATTATCCTTTTATTATTATAGATATTTGACTTATTTACATCATCAAATCAAAGCTAGATAACAAACTATTACACAGAAAAAAACTTTTTTTTACATGTAGAGTTATTTACATGATAGCTGATAAGCAAAATACTTCTTAGCCCTACTGATACATAGACTGCTGTAAGACTTCGGATTCTGGAATCTAAGAAAGAATAGGTTCTAAATCTGTTTTGCCTCAAAGGTGTGTGATCTTGATCACATTATTTAACCAATGTAATTCTTCCTTGTATGTAAAATGAGGACAATAATGGTTTCAACTTCAGGAATTATTGTGGACATTTAAATGAGAATAATGTCTGTCAAGTGCTTACTATCTTGTCTGGCCTGTAACAAGCACTCGATAAATGGTAACTTTTAGAAGGCAAATTAACATTTATTTGCTTTAGTGTTCCTATGTTTGTTACGGATATAGTTGGCTTCATTTTTTTGTTGGGCATTTTTTCCAACACTCTGGCTTCCTCAGGAATTGGTACTACTGTTATACCTTGGGATTTGCCGTATAAAACATTACACATTTGGAAATGATTGTATGTGAATTTGTAAGTTTATTATCAGCCAGGCCTTACCTTGAACTTTGTTGTGTTTTTTATTTTAATAAGAAATATTGTGAAGGACTCTAGTACTCTTAAGTGTGCACATGAACTGAAAAGTACAATATTCATATATAATTTCATAGTAACTGCCCAAAATTTCAAAATTCATAAAGGAAAATGACTATTGGATCAGAAAGTTTTAGATCAAATTCAACTTTTAAACGTGGAAAAAATGAAATGTATGTGATCTAGGTGAACATGTACTTTTAAGACAGGACACCAGTTAAGGAAAAGAACCTACAACTCAAATAGGCCTGCTTAACAGAAAGGGTAGCATGTCCATGTAGGGAAATAAACTAAAGAGAAACCGTTATTACTAGTTTGCCAGTAAAAATTTCACTTTAACTTTAAAAAATATTTCTTATGATGACGGGGCATGTTGTAAAGAACTTGTGCTTTGAAGCCAGAGATGCATTTGAAATGGCTCTACTGCTTATCAGTGTGTGACTTCAGGTGGTCATTGACCCTCTGAGCATCTGTATATGATGAGAATAATCATATCTAACTTGTAAAGTTGTTGTGGATTCTCTTGTAATTATAATTAAATCCAGAGCTTTAAATTTTTTGGCTTAGTTTATTATGATCTTATATTAAATTCTATACAAGTTAGCCCATTGAATATAAATCTTTTCTGTATGCATAGCATTTTGTCAGGGCATTGTTTTTTAACTATATTCTATCTTTTGTCTTGAACAAGGTAACTTATGAAATGGGTTTTTCCCATTTTGACCTTTATTGAGCATTTCTCTTGGCCCAGGCGTGGTTTCTAATCTGAGTAAAGAGGAAAAAGCACAGCATAAATAGATACGACCTTTGGAAATGCATCTAAAGTAACATACATATTTTAAAGGATTTGGGGTTTTAGACCAACTGGTTTAAAAGATTGACTCTATTTTGGTGATCTATCAAAGGGTCACAAAACATTTTGGAGATTATTTTCATGCAGCTCTTTCATTTAATGATAACTTGATTTTTCTTACCTATGTCTTTACTCATATTTTCCATTAACTCAAACCTAGTGAAGTAGACATTAGTTACAGTACCTTGTGATGAATACTACTAAACTATCAAATAAGCAATATTTAGTTAACTAAGGATTTTTGAAAACTAGATTAAAAGAAGGTAAGTAACCAGGACAAACCATGTTTAAAATAGATACGTTCTAATATTAGAATAATAGGCAAAGGACGGAGAATTTTTAGGGTGAGAAACTTTACAATACTACAGTGTTGAAAATTTGTCATTATACGTTGTCAAAATCCATAGAATGTACAGTGCCAAGAGTGAACCCTGATGTATTTTATGGATTTTGAGTGATAATGATGAGTGTGATGTTGATAGTGGGGGAGGTAGAGCATTAGGAATTCTTGTACTTTCTACTTGGTTTTGTTGTGAACCTAAAACTGCTCTAAAAAATATAGTTTATTATTAAATAAAAAAATCAAAAGTAGGTAAGTAATCAGAGCAAACTATGTTTAAATTAGAATATATACATTTTGTACCTATAATTTTGTAACAAAATACTGGTTATATGTGTGTACCATTTTATAAGTTATATATTAAATGTGAGAAATTTGGTTTCTGTTTTTATATTTAATAAACTCTGCCTTCGGTTATTCTTTTATTAATGTACAAATACTTATCCTGAGTAAGTTATGTTCACATAACTATTGTATAATAGAGAAAGTGCTTTTACACCCTGTTAACCAGTTTGTAATACCAGTTACCATAAATTTACTTGTAAAATTAATATGCTTTTTTATTTTGTAATTTTAAATACAGTTTTCTTATGACTGGGAAGAATGTAAATATCAATGTGGACTTTTATCAAAGGATCTCAAAAATATAGACAAGACCTCTTTCTGAGACTAAGTAATAGACTTGCCATTTTTGAGGTTCTAGAAATTGTTGCCAAGAATTATGACATACCTACATTTGTACAAAGTAACAAAATCAGAAAATGAGAGCACACCCTATGCAAAAAGCGTAAAACAAGAGACCTGGCCACCAGACTGGGCAGTCTCAGAATGGGAGCCACAGGGAGAGAGTTGGAAAGTGTATACCTATATGTATGTGTATAACCAGCTAACTCTTAAGAGTCTGGTTTGTCAGTTGAATATATTAGTTTTCAAGTAGCTTTGTAGGTTAACGTCTTACTGTGATTCTAAGTTGCTTTCTTAAAAGACTTAAGAAGGTGATTGTTATTTTTTTAGTTCCTCTGGATCTGCTTCAGTCTTGACCCACAGTAGCTCAGGAAATAGTCTAAAGCGTCCAGATACCACAGAATCACTTAATTCTTCCATGTCCAATGGAACAAGTGATGCTGGTAAGTGAACTTTGAGAATTTAACTTTTTTTTTTCTTAAAAATATTTGGGGGAAATTTGCAATACTGGTAGCAGCACAGGTTGGCCATTTACCACCAGTCTAAGAAGATCTGTTTTATTTTAGACCTTTTCGATTCCTATGATGATAGAGATGATGAAGGGGAGGCGGGGTCGGTGGAAGAGCACAAGAGCGTTATCATGCATCTCTTGTCACAGGTTAGGCTTGGAATGGATCTTACTAAGGTAAGAATCAAATTTGGCATTTGCTGTCTTAATGTGTGGATTAGTGATTGTATGGTTAATGTGCGTGCACATATAGTGTAATGACATAACTTCTATTTATACTTTTGTTTTGTTGTGATTTAATATATATTTAAATGAATAAACAACATTTTTATAAATTAATGAAATAAAGCTAGAATAATTTCAGAGATAGTATGGATGGATGAAGATTTGGATTTTATTGGGGGCAAACAAGGACTAGTATTGGGCTTGGACAAAAACTAAAGCAGTATAGTGTACACAGAATCAGAATGAGCAGAGTTCTGACCTTGGGGTTAGAGGACCTATGCTAACAACCTACCTCTGCTATTACCAAACCATGTGACCTTGAGCAAGTCCCTTCCATCATGATCTTTAGGTTCTTTGTATGCAAAGTGGACACACTGACTGACTTCAGAGTTGTAAGGATCAGAACAGATAATGAATGGAAAATTGTATGACACACATTCAGCCATACAATTATTGTGGTCTGGATTTACTAGTAAATTTGAATCTAATCTTGGTACTCCAGAGTGCCGGATTAATTTAGGGGACTGGTGTATGGGTGCCTTTGTATATCTCTGCCACTGTGCTAGCAGCCTCATCCTTTCACTTAATTTTCACCATAACACTACAAAGTAGGTGTTATTGTTCATTCATTATTGATGAGGAAACAAAACTCATGGAGGTTAAGTAACTTGGATAAATCCTATTAAGTAGCAGAAGTGAGATTCTGATCTGGTCTGTGATTTCAAAATCTGTAATCTTTCCATGCTGCCTCTTGTCTTAGAGAGTTGAGCTGCAATAGCTTTATATTGGTTAAGTTATTCTACCCAACTTTAGAAAGTTAATAACATTCAGGAGTCTTGCTTTTGTTATGACCAGGTCAAACTATAGTCTTTGTCAGTGTGAGCTTCATTTTGGTTTGGATTTAGAGAGTAATTAAGAAAAAAACTAATTCATAATATTTTCTAATTAAGTGTCTAAAATAAAACCTTCACAAGGATAGCACTAACTTGTGGAACCCAACATACTTGCCAGGAATGTTCTAGATAAGAGAATATTTGTAGGAGTTTGCCCCAAGAATTTTTTCAGTGTTCATTAGAGTGCATAATTGCTGAATCAAAATGTGCACTTCGCATTTTAAAGTCATAACCTAATTTTAGACGTTGACATTTATATTTTTTTGACATCTTCTACCTTGGTTGGTTTTGGTCTCCAATTATGGAAGACCCACCTAAAGGTAACTTGAAGGATACTAGGTTTATTATCTCACATAATGAGAAGGCCAGAAGGAGAGGAGTTCGGGGTTGATGAGATTGGTGGGCCAGCAGTGTGGGAAAGGACCTACAGTCTCTTTGCTCTGCCATCCTTACATGTTGACCTCTAAGAGTGGTAGGAAGTTGCACTGAGTCAGTACGTAAGCTTACCTGCCAGTCTAGCTAAATTTAGATTATGAACATGTTCTGTGGAAGGAAAATGTTTACTTAAATTGATAATAAACATCCTAAATGTTACCGCCAGAGTGCACCTTTCTAAGCTTGTGCTCCATCAGCACTCTTTATATGCCCTATCCCTCACCCAGCCACACTGGTCAGTTTCTGTCACACCCAATTTCCTGTCTCCGTGTCCTTTTCCCTCCTCCAATCTTCATTTCTTAGTCTTCTGTTTTCTCCTCTTTTTTATTACAGCCTTACTCTCCCCTAAGGCTTTTGGCTAGTGCCACCTGAATGAATTGTTTCCCAGCTCTGCCCTCATTCCTGTCCCCCAAACAGAACATGATCCTTCCTTCTCCTGGACTTCCAGGGTAATTTGAGCATCTCCTGTATGATAGCATTTAATACAGGTCTTGAATATGGTGGATATGCAGTAATTACTAAATTTAAAGGAATGTTTACTTATTATGGTGCTTTGTTTCCCTAGTAAATTATTTATAATCTGATATACACTTAAAAAACTCCTCTTCCATTTCCTAATGAGATTTTTCCTTTTTTATTGATTATTCCTAATCTTTCTCATTCCTTCTTCCCATATTCCAACTTTTTATTTTATTTGCTTTCTCCTCTGCCACATTCCCAGCCCCTCAGCATTTTTCTTCATGGGTTCAGCCCATGGTAGAAATAGTTCATTGATTCCCATTCTTGTTCTCTTCACCCTTGGTCCTTCCTTCAGTTGCTACTATAAAAATTTCTTACTGTGTAATAGTAGCTGAGAATGCAAGTGTGAATAAGGGTGGTCCTTGCGTTCATGTCAGTTACTTGAGGACACAGATTCATAAGTAGATAAATTGCCTAGTGCACTTAATGATCGAGAAGCATCAGCAGATATGGAAAGTGCACAAACCCCCTCCCCAAAGTAAGACAGACCCAATTTTGAATTCCCACATTAGTAACAGTACAGTGAGAAAATTTCTCTCTCTTTGAGCTTCATTTTCCTCCCCTGTAAAACAGGGATAATAATTTCACAACAGGGTTGTTGTACAATTCAATAAGATAACGTGTATGTAATGCCCAGCAGGTATTAGGCACCCAAGGATTGTCTAGAGTAGTTTGTTGTTGTCACACTGAGCCAGGCAGCTAAAGGGAGGTTCACAGAGGAAGTGGCTTTGAAAATTCAAAACCCCTCTCTGCTTTTCATCTGCTGGGCAGGATACTGGGCATTTCTGAATCAGAGCAGTTTGGGAAGTAGGTATCAGAAGCACGCCAGGGCAGTGTTGGTGGGTGTTACCATGATTAGAATGGGTTTTGTTTTTTTCAGCAGCGCAGCACTCTGTTTCTCTGTAGTAGAATATGATCCTCAAGGCTCAAATGTGTGTTTTGCAGGTAGTTCTTCCAACATTTATTCTTGAAAGAAGATCTCTTTTAGAAATGTATGCAGACTTTTTTGCACATCCGGACCTGTTTGTGAGGTATTTGATGATAAATACAGTAGTTTATAATTGTTAAAGATTTTACCAATAGCTTTCTGCCTTTGCAGGATAGATGGATTCCCGGCCTTTTAAGTATTTCTGGATGAAAGGCATTGAGTATTTTGTTTATACTAGAGGTCTGTCTGTTTGCTTAGGTTACATGGTAGTGATGTTGTTAGGCAACCAACATGTTAAAAAAAATCGTAAGTGCCCATTAATAGGTAGCCAGTATTTACTGAGCCACATCTGTAAGCTTATTTGGTCCAGGACTGGTATTCACTGTTAAATTACTTACACATATCCTGATGAAGTTGAGTTAACTAAGTTCATCAAAACTTTCTAAAGCACCCATTGTTTCCCAGACACTTCTATGAGCTGGAGAAAGAAAAAGCCAGTATCTGCCCTTGAGGAGCTTACAGTCTAGTTTCCATATTGTAAAGCTTGCAATAGTAGATATATGTACAAAAGACAGACGTCATCACAAGGTGGAATGATTTCCAAGGAGGTGATTCGCAACGCTTTTCAGTGGTAGCAGGACTGTTTCTCCGTAAGGGGATGTTCTCATCTGCTCTGATGCTTTCGTTGGCTTGGCTGTGGTTTACTAAAGCCAAATGCAAACCACTGAGGTGCCCCGGTGGCTGGACTCACTGGCTGACGTTGATATGCATGTTTCCTTCCTGATGAAGATTTAAGAGACCCATTTTACCAATATCCTAAGGGAAGAACTTCAATTAATGTGGCACTGTTTAGTACATAATTGAACAAATAAAATGTAAACATGTATTGGTCATGTGTAAGAAAAGATGCAAAGTACCAGTTATTCTTTAGATATAGGTTCAAGATTTAAGGGTAGTCTTTTTTTTTTTTAAATATATTTTTATTGATATTTTACAGAGAGGAAGGGAGAGGGATAGAGAGTTAAAAACAACGACCAGCTGCCTCCTGCACACCTCCAACCGGGGATGTGCCTGCAACCAAGGTATATGCCCTTGACCGATATCCAACCTGGGACCCTTGAGTCCGCAGGCCGACGCTCTATCCACCGAGCCAAACCGGTTTTGGCGAAGGGTAGTCTTTATGTATGAGAATTTAAACTTTGAGGTCCCTTAGAGGAACCATTTAAAAATATTAAAAAGTACAGCTAAAAAGCCAGTAGATAAGATTAAGTGGAATTCTAAAAATACTAAATCCAAAAAAGGAAGTAATGGAACAAGTCACAAAGGGGACAAATAGAAAACAAATTCTGTACTAGATGGTAGGGTTAAACCCAGCTTTATCAGTAGTGACACTAAATATAAATAGCATGCATACTCCATTTAAGAGTGATTTTCAGACTGGATAAAAAAAAAAAGCAAGATGCATCTATGCTATTCGCGAGCAAGAAATTTTAAATATGAAGTAGAAGGATGGACAAAGACATATGCAAAACACATATAACAAAGCTGGTGGCACTTGTATTAGTATCAGACAAAGAAGAGTTTTTAAGACAAATATTGCCAGAGATAAATAGGGATATTTCATATGATTAAGAAAAGGTCAATTTATCAAGAATAAATAAGAATCCTAAATGCATATGTACCTAGTAACACAGCTTCAAAATACATTCAGCAAAAATTGACTAAACTGAAAGGGATAATAGACAAGTGCACGATTGTGGTTGGAAATTTCTCAGGAACTGACTGAACAGTAGCTCCCTGCACGCACTGCCCCATCTCACCCCCAAGAAAATCTGTAAGGCTATAGGAGAGTCAAACAGCATTACCTATCAGCTTGACCTGGTTCACCTTCTGGACACTATCAATTTGTATAGCACAGTCTTTCAAGTACACATGGAACATTCATCAAGATACACCATGTACTGGGAAGATGTAATAAATTTTAAATCATTGGAACCATACAGAGTATATTCTCTTTGAGCATGAAAGAAATCAGAAATCAATAACACAAATACATCTAGAAAATCTCCAACTCTTTGGCAATTAAGCAGTGCACTTATATGAAGTTCTGGAACAAGGAAACTAACCTGTGGTACTAGAAACCAGAAACAGTGTTTGCCTCAGGGTGAGGGGTGGAGATTGCTTGGAAAGGGGGGATAGGAAACTCGGGGGTAATGGAAATGTCCTGTATGGTGATTGATTAAATGGATTACACATCTGTCTAAGTCACCAAACCACACGCTTACAACCAGTGTGTTTAATTATCTCTATTATACCTCAGTTTTAAAAGGAAACTGAGGTAACTCCTGGTCCTAGGTCCTCAGCGTGTCTCAGGGTGGGCCATGCTGAGGGTTGCTGCATCAGCTTGCATCCTGCCAGAAAGCAAAACGCAAATGTTGTCTTTCTCCCTTTCAGCATTAGTGACCAAAAGGATGCCAGAGACCGAATGGTTCAGGTTGTGAAATGGTACCTCTCAGCCTTCCATGCGGGAAGGAGAGGATCGGTTGCCAAAAAGCCATACAATCCCATTTTGGGTGAGATCTTTCAGTGTCACTGGACATTACCAAATGATACTGAAGAGAACACGGTGAGTTCTGCACTGGCGTTTTTAATTATCTTCAGTTGTGTACTGATCAAGATTTCGTTTTATTTGGAGATAGATAACAGTTATACAGGTAATGATCAGAAGATGCTCACCACCCATAGAATTGTGCTGTTGGATCAGCATATATATTTTTTTTAATATGTTTTATTGATTTCTTACAGAGAGGAAGGGAGAGGGATAGAGAGTTAGAAACATCGATAAGAGAGAAACATTGATCAGCTGCCTCTTGCACACTCCCTACTGGGTATGTGCCCGCAACCAAGGTACATGCCCTTGACCAGAATCGAACCTGGGACCCCTGAGTCCGCAGGCTGACGCTCTATCCATTGAGCCAACCCAGTTAGGGCTGGATCAGCATATTTTGAATATAATGAGCAACGGGAAAGAGGGCATGAGATAAAGATAGAGATTTAGAAATCAGATCATGCAAGGTCTTGTGGGCCATAATGATGATTTTATGGCTTATCAGGATGTCATTTTTTTGTTTTGAAAAGATCTTTTAATGATTTTAGGAAAAAATATATTAGGGGCGAAAATAGAGGCAAGGAAACGGTTGAGGCCTTGGCCATTATTCCAGGAGAGACATGGTTGATGCGAGCTGTATTTTGGAGTTAGAGCTGATAGATGGATTGGGGGGAGGTAAGGGAAAGGGGCAGAGATGAATCCTTGCATTTGGGGCTTCAGCAGTTGATTGGTGCTATTTATTAAGAAGGAAAAGATTGGATTTGGGGAGGAAAGATCAGGAACTCAAATTTGAAACATCAAGTATGAGTGATCTATTAGACATGTGAGTGGAGCTGTCAGTTGGGAGAATTTAAGAGTCTGGAGTTCAAGGGAGTGATCTAGAGTGGAGATGGTGCTTTCAGAGACATTAGGTAGCTAGCATAAAGCAGAGTTGTAGGTGAATCAGACCTGATTCCCAGCACTTAGAGGTTGCTTTGAGGAAGACGACCAGCAAGGAAGATTCAAATAAAGTAAAAGGTCTCGAGGGATGAGGAACAAATCCCCTGGCCCACAGTGCCTGGCACATAATAGTCTCAGTAGACATAACTCTCCAGATCTTTCCCTTTCCAAGTGACACGTCACATTAGTTCTTTCTGAAGACAGAGGCAA
The DNA here is from genome assembly GCF_028538775.1 of Myotis yumanensis. Taxonomy (NCBI): domain Eukaryota; kingdom Metazoa; phylum Chordata; class Mammalia; order Chiroptera; family Vespertilionidae; genus Myotis; species Myotis yumanensis. Next base: position 36,007,305 of record NW_027223753.1, read on the forward strand.
TCACATCTGTTCTTACTCCAGTACTGTAATTCAGCGCCGTGATGAAATTGGGCCAGGTGCTTTGAGTGTATAGAGGGGGAGCAGTAACCACCGAGGAAAGGAGAGCTTCCTCGTTAGAGAGTCTCTGCAGTGTCATTTGTGTTTCCACATCAAAAGAAAATGTTATATTTGCTTGCAGGAGCTAGTTTCAGAAGGACCAGTTCCCGGGGTTTCCAAAAACAGTGTAACATTCGTGGCTGAGCAGGTTTCCCATCATCCACCCAGTAAGTCACAGAGCTTAGCTCTTCTGCAACATCCTCTTGAAACCATGCTGACAAAAAAGGGTCATGAAAAGCTCATAGGCGAGATCATTACTGTCTTGTTTTATGGCTGCCTGTGTCTTCCCAGTCCTGTGAGGATAGGTGCTCTAATCTTTTCCTTGTATAAGTTCCAAAGACTATTAGCTTCACTATTATTTTCCAAGTAAACGTTAATGCTTCTAAAGTCATTCATTACACATAATAGCTGTACTGTAGAGATCTCAGCAACTTTGAGACAATTTATATAAATGAGTTGTAGTTTCTGCTCAGTATATTCCTGACATCGGGGAGAGACCACATCTCTTCGGTGTCTTATTTGCTCAGTGCAGTGGTAATACTAATGGGCCCAGCTGGGGCTGAGATAGAGACAAGCTTACTGACCAGAAGAACAGGCAGACCTTTTGATTTTAAGCCTCCAGGATTGGCCATTGTCTCATGGTTCAGGGAAATTTCTGCCCACATGACCCCAAATGAATGTTAGATTTGGGGAAAACGGTATAAAAGGCAGTTCTTTGAGGATTAAAGGATTTTCCTCAAGGAGTCAGTTCTTTCCCCAAGTTAAGGGAGTTGGAGAGGTGGGTATAATTACACAGTACACTAATTTAAAATAATTTCTATAGTTTCAGCCTTTTATGCTGAGTGTTTTAACAAGAAGATACAATTCAATGCTCATATCTGGACCAAATCAAAATTCCTTGGAATGTCAATTGGGGTGCACAACATAGGGCAGGGTAAGTCTTTGGGCATGGGGTGGACTCCCATGTTAATAGAAATTTATGTCATTCTAATGGGTGCTGAGCAATTGTCTAAGTCAGTGGTCAGCAAACCGCGGCTCTTTGGCCCCTTGAGTGTGGCTCTTCCACAAAATACCGACTTCTGCGCATGGGCCACGAAGTTTCAATCGCACTATATGTGGGCGCCCATGTGGTATTTTGTGGAAGAGCCACACTCAAGGGGCCAAAGAGCCACATGTGGCTCGCGAGCCGCGTTTTGCCAACCACGGGTCTAAGTGAGAGGAAATGGCCCCAGAAAGCCAGACTGGATGTTATTGTTTGCATGTAAGCACGTTTATTTTGGGTAAAAGCAGTGGTGGGGTGCGAGCTTGTTTTTCCCTAAATTGAATGGAGAATCCATCAATCAGACAAGAGGACCTTATGGCCAGGTGACACTAGTCATCAAAGTTCCTATCCCTTCTCTCCATAGGCTGTGTCTCGTGTCTAGACCATGATGAACATTACATCCTCACATTCCCCAATGGTTATGGAAGGCAAGTAGAGCTGTATCCATTTCTTCTGATCAGCAAGCAACAAACCCTGCTGATTCTTAAGCTATGCCCCTCTCTTTCCTCTGAATTGTCAGCCTTACCTGAAAACTTTCGATTTTGCAGGTCTATCCTCACAGTGCCCTGGGTGGAACTAGGTGGAGAATGCAATATCAATTGTTCCAAAACTGGCTATAGTGCAAATATTGTCTTCCACACGAAACCTTTCTATGGGGGCAAGAAGCACAGAATTACTGCTGAGATTTTGTAGGTATTTTGATTTTTCTGTGTGAGTGCTCTTCTCTGAAATACTTTTCCTTTTGTCTTGAATGATAATGTCTGTTAGGAATTGACCATTTTAATGGTTCTGTCTTTGTAAACATATTTCACATCTTGTGTGTCATTTCTCTTCTTAAAATTCCATTTTCAAAAGGAGTCCTAAAATACAGCTTCAGAATAATCAGGTCACTAGTAGGAATTCCTTTCTACAAACCCTACTTGCAAATAGGGAACAGAAAGGGGTCTTTCCTAGATGATTAGCAAACCCAGTTCATGGATTCTTGACTCACTGTGGCCAGATAGGACTATGAGCTAGCCCATGCAGTAGACTGACTCCCACCTGAGTGTCTAGAAGTCGCATTCTTTTTTGTGTGCCTTTCTGGGGAAAAACAGTAACTGTCACATCTTGGCTTGATTTTGTTTGATATTCTAGGGCAGGGGTGGGGACCATCCAGCCCTGGAGCCATGTAAGGCCCTTGAAATCATTTGGTCTGGCCTTGCCAAGGCATTAGGGGTGAGTTAATTAGATGTTTGACCAAATAGCAGGCTAATTTTTAAGCTGATAATTTTGTATGGCCCACAAATGATGTTATAAATATCCAAATGGCCCTTGGCAGAAAAGAAGTTCCCACCCCTGGTTTAATCTTTTGTTTTGTGCAGTAATATGCTGTGCAGGCTTGTAGCCTAAGAGCAATAGGCCATGCCATACAGCTGAGGTGTGTCGTAGGCTGTGCCACCTAGGCTTGTTTAAGTGCATTCTAATTATGTTTGCACAAGAACGAAATTGCCTAAAGAAGGATTTCTTAGAACATACCCCTTCGTCAAGTGGTACATGACTGAGGACAACTGGATTCTCCTACTGACTTGCAGTTAGTTGGTTGCTACATATTACATGGCCTCTGGGAAACACTCTACACCTGAGGGAAAATTAGAGTGGAAAAGGCAAATAACATCTTAGTGTTCAAAAGTAGTTTTGATCTAAGAGGATCTTGGGAACCCCAAGGGGGTTGCCAGACCACACTTTGAGAACCACTGCACAGTGACCTAAACCTGGGGTCCTATGGGTTTTTCTTTTTCATTTGTACCCCTTCCTCAAAGTCCCTAAATCATAGAGGAAACTTAAGTTTTGGTCCAGTGATAAAAGCTTCATCCCTCTACCCTGTGTATTTCTCTCTCCGGACCTCTTAGACTCCTTCTGGCCTTTGCCTTGCCCCTCCTAACTTGTCCTTTGCTGTGATGCTTATCTTTCCAAATTCCATACCTGCCATACATGTCACTACCATGTCTAAGTAGAGGTCTCTTGGGACCTTTGAGAAAGGGATCCTTGTCAGGTAAAGAGGTCAAACTGTTTGACGCAGAGGTCCCTTTCAGCCTCAGGTTGATGGTTTCTGGCATAAGCAAAACCTTCCCTGACCTGTTCATCCCAGCAGTTTTGCCATTGAACTCCAGTGCTCACATAACTCCCCACAGCACTTACCACCCAGAATTTATGGTGTCCTTTCTCCCCACTAGGCTGTGAACAGCCTGAGGGCAGGGATTGCCCCTAGTCTGCTGCTACCATCAGCTCAGGGCCCATCTGGTTCTTACGTTTGACTGGGAAATCCAGTCCTGTTAGGCTGCTTTACCAAAGACTTCACAGTTGCTCTTCTGTGTTCTGCTCTGTGTAGGTAGGTCACCCTGACCAGATTCTTTGGTAATTTTCAACTTGAGACTGACACAAATGTTTCTTTTCTATTTAGTTCTCCAAATGACAAGAAGTCCTTTTGTTCAATTGAAGGGGAATGGAATGGTGTCATGTATGTAAAATATGCAACAGGGGTAAGAAGCTATATTTTGCCACTTGTTTCAGGCTACATTGAATCGTAGCCTATCCTTTACTCTGGCTTCCTTCATCTGGAAATTGAACCCTCGAGGCCAGCTTTAATGCCATCCCTTCAGGGCAAGCCTTTTTCTTTCCCCACCTGTTCCCCAGCAGTAAAGGTAGTAGAATGATTTGACTTTCCTCTCAAAACATTCAAGAATAAGTATGTTTTATGCTGTACACCTGAAACTAATAGAGCACAATACTGAATGTAAACAAGTTGAAAAAATATTTTTTAATAAACATTTTTAAAAAGAAAAAATATGTTAAAAAATGCTTGGCACATAATAAAGCACCCAGTAAATGTTACCTATATCATTAGAATGTGTGGTATGTTTATAAAATGAAGTACTGAACTAATTTATGTTTATGTGCAGTTTGATTTTGTATAAGAAATGTATTGAGTGCCTGGCACCAGGGATACAGAAATGAGTAAGATAGTCCTTGCCCTCAGGGAACTTGCAAATGGTACCTAATTAAGGTAGGGAAGGTGGTGTGGGATTAACAGGAGTCAGTGAACTGGATTTTGGATTTGGAGAATTTGAAATGTAAAAAGCACTTCAGTATACTTATCATTAGTATTAGTTGTTTTTGGGTCTAGCTCTCCAAGAGATTACATCCTGAGAATGTGGCATCTGGTCACATTGAAAATGTTTATTGAATTGAGCCTCTACTACTAAGACTTAAGACAAAACTATATTTTAAGGCTGAAGATTGCTGATGAAACTCACTGTCTTTCTCAATATGTGGGATTTGATTATAACATCTATTAAAATCTTCTAGGAAGAGTTGACTCTTCTTAGAACAGGATGAACAATAAAATATCTACCTTTTCTGTTTCCTAGGAAAATGCAGTTTTTATAGATACCAAGAAGTTGCCTATAATCAAGAAGAAAGTGAGGAAGTTGGAAGATCAGAATGAGTATGAATCCCGCTGGTAAGGAGATAGAGCTGTTGATTGACTAGGCATAGCTGCAGGACTGGGTTATGGAGACAGTAGAGCAGAGTGTAAGAGCACAGACCAAGTTTGAATGCCTAGATTCATACAAGCTCCACCACTTATGATTTTGTAACAGACTTGTAAGCTTGCCTCTCTGCCTTTTTACCTGAAATGAGAACCGCTTCAGAGTTGCTGTGAGGAATAAATGAGATGACATGTTTGTAGCATATTATGATACTTGACATATAGTAAGTACGCAGAGTGTGTTGGCTTACCACCCTCTTTGTGGTTTAGAAGAGATGGCAGTGAGGTCCCAACTGAGAGATGTGTAGCAAGACACCTTCAGGTCTTTTATTTGCAAGAAACTTTTTAAAATTTTTCATCCCTAAGTATTTCAGCATATATCTCTCTAATGACATAAGAAAAAAAAAAAACCCACGAAGTATCATTATCACGCTTAAAGAAAATCAGTTATTCCTTAATGCATTCAGATGCCTATTTGGTATTCAATTTTCCAGTAGACTCAAACATCATTTTTTCCTTTCCCAATAAAATCAGGATCTTTTAGTGGTATGAGGAATTATGCACTAAAGTTCTTTGTTTAGTGTATTAGGGTGTTTAGTGTATTTGGGGATTCATAAGTGAAGGTAGGGGGCCTTACAAATCATTACTCCTACTTCTGGTCACTAACTTGTTAATAATCTGCTTGGTTTATAATCTGCTCAGAGTTACATAAGTGGAAACATGGAAATATATGCTCTGCTACTCACCACAAGGGGAGTGGACACTTTTCTAGTCCCTAGGAGTCTTCACTTGTAAAGTAACATGTTTGGACCAGACCTGTCCAGTTATCACCTTCCAGGCCTTGAGAGGAAGCTTACCCCTTTAAGCCTCTGCAGTTGACTCTTATTCTCTATTCACACTGTTTCTCCAAGGGAGCTTTTCTGAAATGGAACTTCTCAGCTCCTCTGTTCTAATCCTTTTGTTTTATAATAAAGGACGACACTCAAGCCCTTGAGAGGTGAACTGACATCACCAAAGTTGCATAGCTAATTAGATGTAGAGTCAGAAATAGAACCCCAGGTCTCAGTTCTCACTTTTCTTTTTCCTCTGTTGTCCCTACCATATATTCAGCTTTCTGCCCATCCTTTTTCTTCTCCTTTGACAAACTAGCAGTGGAATCTTCCAAGTCTGTTTTTCTGATCTTTACCCCAGTGCCCTGGTGCCAGTTTAAGAATCTTTAGTCTGTGAACGATGGCACTTAAGGGTAGCTATAGACTTGTATTTCATTCTCAAGATTGCTCATAATTATGTCCATCTAGTACTTAGCACCTTTACTTCTTTTTTTTAGTCTTTGGAAGGATGTCACTTTCAACTTAAAAATCAGAGATATTGATGCAGCAACTGAAGCCAAGCACAGACTTGAAGAAAGACAAAGAGCAGAAGCCCGAGAAAGGAAGGAGAAGGAAATTCAATGGGAGACGAGGGTAAGCTTGCTCTGGGGAACCTGCCCCAACCTCCCAACTGCTACTGCTCCTGTATGCTGAGCTGTAACTCATTCATTCATTTCAATGAATGTTGAAGTTCCAAACACTGTTTTAAGCAAGCATGCTGATGAACAAGATGAGCCCAGGTCCCTGCATGAAACTCATTTAGTGTAATGGGACAGACATAAAATAATAAAAAGTATACTATAGAAGTACATAAATGTGTAACTGAATTCTCCCTCTTTCTTTTACAGTTATTTCATGAAGATGGAGAATGTTGGGTTTACGATGAACCATTACTGAAACGTCTTGGTGCTGCCAAGCATTAGGTTGGGAAATGCAAAGTTTACACCTGATAACCAGGGCAGTAGGCATAATTAAGCAACAGTCTTCCTTTGGGAGAACATACTTACTCCCTTCTTATTGCAGTGGTTCCTATCTCAGGGATACTGGACTTTCCGATGCAGATGAACAATTAAAGCGAGAAAAGCTTCTCTTTTTCCTCTTTTGTGGCAGTTACAATTTTGACTTCAGTCCTGAGAAAAACTTCAGGTTTTGAAAACACCATGTCTGCTCCTTTTCCAAACCCCAGGCTTTGAAAAGCATTTAAAAATCCCAGTCTCAAACTCTGCACTCTAGTACTGCTGTTGAGATAATACACCATCTGTTTCTTAGTTCATATAATCTTGGGATATATACACATATATATACATACACATATATACCTGATGCCAGATTTTTCATAAATACTCCATCTGTAAATATTGGTTCCTCTGAGTTTTAGAAATTTAGCGCAATGTATTAAAATCAAGTATTAGGAAATTTCATGGTCTCACCTACAATAACTTTTATTTTGGAATTGTATCTAACTGGGTTACAGTTTAATTATACTCAGTGCTTCTGAAGGCTTCATAAAGTACTTTTTCCAACCTTTTTTAAATGTGTTTCGTTTATTATCTTTATGGTTAAACTTGGAGGCAATTATTTGGCAACTTTCAATACAGGAATTAGCTTTTTACAAGGACTCCCCTGTAATAATGGAGGGCCATCCTTGTCCTCACCACTCCCTTACACTTGGTGTTTCTGTCTCTACCCCCCGACCAAGTCCTCATCGAACTCTCATGTAGCAGACATAGGACTACCAACATTTTATTCAAAAATATTTTACTGCCTTAGAGCAGCAGTTCTCAACCTGTGGGTCGCTACCCCTTTGGGGGTCGAACGACCCTTTCACAGGGGTCGCCTAAGACCATTGGAAAACACATATATAATTACATATTGTTTTTGTGATTAATCACTATGCTTTAATTATGTTCAATTTGTAACAATGAAAATATATCCTGCATATCAGATATTTACATTACGATTCATAACAGTAGCAAAATTACAGTTATGAAGTAGCAACGAAAATAATTTTATGGTTGGGGGTCACCACAATATGTGGAACTGTATTAAAGGGTCACGGCATTAGGAAGGTTGAGAACCACTGCCTTAGAGCAAGCATGTCAAACTCGGGGCCCATAGGCTTCATTTTGAGTTTGACATGCTTGCCTAAGAGGGTTTGGGGAAAGTTTATATCTGTACCCCACACTGAAACAAGAATGCCACAGCAGCAAATGCCTCATTCTGAAGGGTAATACAGAACTATCTTTATTTAAAAATACATTAAAAACAACAACATCATTTAGGTATTAGTATTAGCACCTAACATTTAGGTACTAATAAGACATGGGTTACACAGGGCTGTCATACAGAACTGGATTCTCAATCTGAGAGAACCAGGTGCCAGGGCTTCTCAAACTGCTCCTATAAGCTTTTTGGCCACCCTGCTGATTTCTCTCTGCCAGCTGCTACCGTAACCCGTTTTGTTAGTCACCACAGAAGGGGTGGGGAGTAAATCAAATTCTATGATGCCAGTGCAAAAATTCAGTGGGGGCCCTAAGGCCATAGTAGTATAACTTCATAAAATACACATTTTAAATACACAATGTTTCGTTCAGGCCAACGAGACTGCAGTTTATTTGACTATTTTATGGTAGGGGAGAAGGTTAAGTGTTGATGTGAAAGCCCTGATATCAGTAATGGGAATGGTAGAATCTGTCAGCAGAGGAGAGGTTGGCAGGTAGGTTAGCTGCATCGGTTCACAAGAAGAGTTTGAATCCTCACTATGAGGGGTGCCATCCTCTTCCAGCTCATACTTCCCAAATCCAACAACCTGGAAGAAGCCAAAGGCTCGAGGTGAGAAATAGGCCGACCAGATTTAGACAAAGACCTATTAGGATCTCTGGTACCAGCAAAAACTCAGTGAATAATAATGGCTAAATGACAACCATACTCACATGAACACTAAGCATTTTACTTCCTGGGCCTCTGTGAGCCTTGAACCAATTGACCAGGTCTGATTTTGAGAAGGACTTCAGTGCTTCAATCTTTTAGAGGAAGGAAAGATAGGAAAGAAAGCTATAAAAGACTAGCAATACATTTTCTTGAAAGATAGATCTTAAACGTAACACCTGGCAGACTTCCTTGGTCTGAGCACATCAAGTTTCGGCTTGCCCCCAACCTTCCAGAATAGGATAAAAATGAGCTTTGGCTGCACATTTTAAGGTTTCATAAGCAAGAAAGGGTAGCAGATACTGTAATTATAGCTGAGTAACACACTGAGCCAAATTCTCAGGTACATAGTAACTATATACTCTAATGAGAAAAATACAAGTAACTATTGAAATTGGTAGAGAACTCCATCTGCTCTGCTTCTAACAGGAAACCTGTAGTGCCTTAAGAGCTTCTTGTTAAACCTCTGCCTCAGTGTCCTTTGGTAATTCACCACAAGGGTTATATTATCCGAGAGACTGGACTGCAGCACACGGGGCTCTTTTTGTGGATTTTACTACTTTGTCAAAAGACCTACACCAAGAATCCTGTCTGGAGGAGGAACTCTATGTTCATAAAGATCAAAGTTTTAAATTTTCTTTAAATAGAACACTTTTCCCCCCACAAATCTTAAAGTGAAACTCAATATATAAAACAAATGAATCTGCTCTAATTGAAATTGGTTGGGGGTTGTAGGTAAGGATTAGCATCCTGCGCACTTGGCCACCTAAGATGTTAGAGAGGCCAGTCTGGAAACTAATCAAGCAATGAGCAAGTAAGGAACCAGGCCTGGTGTGAGCGCCCCAGGGGTCTCTTCCACCCAATACCAATGTGTTTGGAATGGTGACTCCTGCCAAATCAGGAGTCCCCGTGAGGGCAGTCTTATTCAGAGAACCATGCTATTACCTCATGGACAAGGCGGTCAAAGAGATACTGCTGTGTCACCACTTCGTTCCAGTTCCTATCCACCTCCTCCCCAAGGTGGGTATCCTCGCACTCCTTCAGCTTGATCAGGGCTGTGACCTGTTACCAAAAAGAGGTCTTCAGGCATAGCATCACATTGGTGCCTCCAGAACATATGGCTTGTGATGGACACGCTATGGTCCCTTCACTTAGGACCTGATAGCATGATGCAGAGGAACGAAGCTAAGAATACATGGTCAAGTTAAGGTGGGACTAAAATGTTCCAAAACTGGCCGGCAAAGCTAAGGCTGGTGTCCAGTTGTCTTGAGGGCTTGTCTGGGCCAAGAAACAAAAGATCAGGCCAGCTCAATCACCTGGGTGTTGAATGCATCCTCAGTAAGGTTTTCAATCTTTTCCTCAAAGCTAGAAAGAAACTCTTCTATCTTTTTATCAACAACTTCAGAGCTGAAACAAAACAAAAGTCATTAGAAACCCTGTCTCGGAAAGAGGCTGAAATGTTTTCTTCCCAGTCCTTCTCAGCACTCCCTTAAATGGAGGGAGGGAAATGAATGGAAAGAATCCTACCCCCAACTCTGGCCCATTTTCCTGGTATCCTCATACTGAAGCAGTGACCTATGCTTGGCCATTCCAAAGCTGAGAACCAACAAGGCCTTGTACCTTGGTTCTAGCATTAAGGCCAGTACCTTTGCCTTTCTTGTCTTTAGATATACCTGAAGACATAAACATTGGCAAGCCCTGTACGGTGACCACAGGACTTGAGTCAAACCCTAATAGGAACCATTGATCAGTCCTGGATCAGGCCATCTATGACCAATCACTCTGCAGCCCCCACCCCCTGCAGCTGTGACTTAGAGTTGTCTGAGGTTTATCTGTAGCTCCTGCTCTCCGTGCCAATAATAATAATAGTTTGCTTACTCACTTGTATTTGGTTGCCTGAGTCCCCACAGTGACAGAGAATCCTAGAATCCCAGATGTGTTCCTACAGGTAGGGTAGACATGGTACCTACAGCCAAAGCAAAAAGTTTTATGAGCTCAGCTGGTCACCTGGGCCCTGCCCTCAGAAACCCTAGAGATGAGGGAAGGGTTTCTGCACATCTTTACTGAACCTCGAAATCCAGAAAGATGTATATATCTATTTCATTCTCAGGTTACAGGACCACAGGCTAGCTTGTTCTCTTGCTAATTTTGAAATGTGACCAAACTGAAAACCCAATGATAGTCCAAGATGCAAATTCCAGAAGTTTTGACCAGTAGGTATGACTCTTAAGTAGACATGGAAGGGCCAAAGAGCTCTGAGACACAGCTCAGTCAGGATATCTGAAATTTCAGCCTGCAAAGTAAGCCCCAGGCCCTTATTTGAGCTCAGTGCTCTTGCCAGCAGACTTACCCAAGGGTCTGCTTGGTTCGAAGGAAGTCAAAACAAGGCTCTTCCATGTGCATCTGTAATTCAACATACTACCCATCAGCCCAACTCCTCCTAACCGAGAAACGTCCATTTCTTCCCCCCAAATGTTCCATACACCCCCAAAGTCCAGCCTCCCTTACTGCCTTCTTCCTAAATTGCCCAGTCCCCTGTCTCCATGATCATACTGGTGAGAATACTAAATAACCATCTCACCTTCCAACCACAGGTCTCTGACAATTCCTAAGTCCCTACCGCTAGGCAAAAAGGTCAGTCCTCTGTGGGTCAGGGGCTCCTTAACTCTTTTATACAACTTACCACAAGCAGCTCCATAAGAGTGTATTCTTTCAAACTCCTGGTACCTGACTGAAAGGAGAAGTTGGTCAGACCAACTGAAAGTCCAATGGCTTGCAGGGTGTTTTAATCAGCTATTCTTGGCAACCATTTATTCATGTGTCCATCCCATTCTTTTCATCCCCCAAAGAAAGTTGATCATACCCTCTACTGCCATACTTTCCACAATTTTGTTATACATCTGTCTTCCTGTCAGAAAGTCTGTGAGGATAGGATTCATGCGTGCTCATTTGTATTCTTAGCCCTAGGACAGAACTGCAGGGTAGGCATAGAGGAAGTCCAATAATCCCTACCTGCCAGCTCCTGCCAAGGACCTAGAGGACACAATCTAAAAACAAGTACTGTAGTTCAAGGTGCTAAGGAGAGCAAGAAATGTCTGGGTATCAATAAAGGATAACTGGACCTATTCCTCATGTGAAAAAGATGTGAACAGGAGCTTTGCAGCCATGCCTAGGCACCCATACCAATTGATAAAAATGCCTAGCAGATGCCACATCCTGGCTGTCCTGAAAACTGGCAAAATAATGTGGTTAGAATAAAAGAGGGCAAGAGGCCAACAAGCAGTGATTTTGCTAGTGCATCCCCCTGTCAGGCTCTTGTAGGCTCCTCTGACAGACTCATTTCTACTCTTCCCCCCTTCACAGAGAAAAGACTTTATAAAGCGAGTGTTCCCTGCAAGCCCTGTTTAGTCAGCAATAAGATTTCTGGTTTGCCTCTAGAAGGACTGCAATAAAACTAGTCAAAACTTAATTTCCTGTTCAAAATGCCCTCTGACAGGAAGGAAGTGGTTCTGTAAAGGAAGCAGTCTGTTAGAAGCTGGTAGTAAGAAGTGATCGATGGAAAGTACCTCAACAGGGGTGCTTACAAATTCTACCTAAAACTGGAGAGGTTACTCTGGGTTCTGAGCAGTCAAGCACTGGAAATGTGGACAAGGCTAAGCAGGGAGAGGCCATACCATTTATGAAGCTGGGACATGGTGGTCATTTCACCTTCAAATAAGTTTAAAACCTGGGGGGAAACTCAGGTAACTACAGCCAAAGGGAGATTGGCTCTATGGACAAGCTGGGCCTCTAGAGAAAAACTCAGGTTCAGGGCCAAAACCGCAATGAAAGGACAGAGAGAGTAAGACCATGCAGCCACGCCCAAAGCCCAGAGCAGAGATCTTCAGAAGGCCTGGCAAAGAAGAGACTTCCTCATGCAGGGGACCCAGGACCACAAAAGCAGCTATAAAAGTTGGAGAAGTCTGAGATCAAACTAGATAGGCACAGGTCCCCATAGTCCTGGAATTGAGTGGCACTAAACAAAGGCTATGGGCCAACTGAGATTGTTGCAAAGTTCTTTAAGTCCCATCTGACCTCTCCAGAATGGTGTGGAAAGAACACAGGATTTGTGTTCAAGCCCCAGCTGACATGACCTCAGAAGTAAGGGAGTCTGGACCTCAGATTCATCATTCATAAAATAGAGGTGATAAATCCTGTCAGGTGCTTTGAAACCTTCAATTAAAATTCTGATAATCATTCTGTTTGCTGTATACTGATTACATAGTTATGTTTACTTTTGTCTAATTTTCAAAATCATCCTTTTAACAAATGTCCTCCTATTGCTTGGGGTTCTGTCAGCGGAATGTATGGGAATTTCCAACCACACTTTAGTCTGTCCTCTGGACTAGTACTTGGGTAATTCATGAAGCACTGTGGTTTAAAAGGGGTTCATTTTACTGACAGGAGCAATTTTTAAATGTTGTTGCTTCAAGAAAACAAATGATCCCAAGCACAAAACTACAGAGGGTCTGGGAGGTCAGAGGGTCACTACTCCCCCAGGCTTTAATGCCTTAAAGGTACTTAACCATGAGGATGGCTGTGCAAGGGGCCAACTGACCTGGTAGTACACAGTGACTTCAGAGTTGGCATCACCCTTGTTCAGAGCTCTCACTTTGCATATGTGGTGGCCACTGGGCAGTTCTACCACCTGGAACTGCACAGACATCTCCTGCTCCAGAGGCATGAAGTTCAGCTTGCTGCAAAAGAATCAGTGTGGGTCAGTGAGGCAGTGCCTTTATCCTCTTACCCCACCCCAAAACTGAAAAAGAGGTCAGGCTTTCCACAATCCCTTCTGAAGTGCTTTGTTTATATAACTAGTCTCAAGAAAACCTACCACAAGAATTATGTCCACTGTGATTTAGTCACAATTGAGTAGTGGTTCAAGGCCCTCCTGCTGGTAAGAACACATAACTCCCAAAGAGAAAACTCAAACCAATACTCACTCAATAACATATTTCAGGAAATCCATAGAGTCCTAGGAGGTGAAAGAGAAGAAATAACTGCATTAGGCTCTCTTGACATTAATTTCACCCAGAACCAACTAATATCCATACAGTGGGGCCTTGACTTATGAGTGTCCCGACTAACGAGTTTTTCGAGATACGAGCCGTCTCTCGGCCGATTTTTTGCTTTGAGTTGCAAGCTAAAATTCGGGTTACGAGCCAGCTTCAGATACCCCACTAGTTGGCGCAGCGAACGTCACAGTGAACGCCACAACATCAGCCCAGCATCACGTGTTTCACTCGTTCACTTTATGATTTGACATACGAGTAATTTGAGTTACGAGCTCCGTCACGGAACGAATTAAACTCCTAAGTCAAGGCCCCACTGTATTCTAATCTCTTGGGAAGCCCTGGATAACATTAGGAAATCAGATATAGTCTGTCACCCAAAATGCTGGGTAAGTCATTCATTGATTAGGCTCATCATTTACTGACTTAATATATGTCCATTGAACACTAAGTGGCTCTAAAATGAACAATTCCTCGGCACTCTGCTTACCTGCACACTGTGACACTTTCCCCATTGGATCAAACTAACTGTTCAGTTTACCCCAATATTCTGTGCCTCTGACAACTGTAACTGCTTTAGAAACCTGGAGCCTGGCACAGAGTGAGCAACAGCATAATCCTAAGTGAATGCATCCCCTCCTCCTCTCAAAACTTGTTTTTTTAACCAACAAAAGGAGGGATTAGTGGAGGGGTAGGCCCATTTCTAAAGTGATTTCTATCTGGGGCAAGACATGGTACTAAGTCCTCTGGACCAAAGGCCCTGCCCAATACTACCACTGCTCAGAGAAGCAGGCAACTGTTCCTGCTCTTCTATGTGAGTTGAGGCTTTTACACTTCTTTCTGTGAACAGGTCAGAAACTAAGGCTGGGTAAGTATGTGGGATAAAGACATAGAGGAGTGAGAAGGAAGCAGCCAAACTCAAGAGTGGCCATTTATATGTATATTCCATCAAAGGGCCTGTCCTGAGAAACTGAGAAGCCATAGAAGATGGTCAACAGCCAAAGAGTTTAGGAAGAGACCCAATCAATGATGCACTCTTGGCTACAAGAGGCCTGTTCGTCACAAGGTCCCACACATATCTCCAACTCAAAATCTCACAACAAACTCCTCATATGCCCTCAAACCTACTATTGTTCCTCCTCCTCCACAAACCCACTGGGTCAGCAAGAAATTTGGGCATCATCCTAGATCCTTCCCTTCTCCCTCACCCCCCACATCTAATCAGTCACTGTGTTTTGGCCATCCTCTCTACCTTATTATTTCTTAAGTACTTCAGACTCATTTATTTTGCCAAACCTCTAAAGCTTCATCATTCTCACTTCACTTTGTGTGCATGTGGAAAGACACATAACAAAGTTTACCTTCTTACCCATTTTTAAACGTACAGTTCTCTAGTGTAAAGTATATTCAGTGTTGTGAAATGGAACTCCACCATTTTTCATCTTGCAAAACTTTTTAACTCTACACCCATAGAACAATTCCCTCTTTTTACCTCTCCCAAACCCTGGTAACCACCATTCTGCTGTTTCTATGACTTCGACAACCCTAGATACCTCATATAAGAGAAATCATACTTCATATAAACTTTTATAACAGCCTCATAACTGGGCTGTCTGGGTCTTTCTTAATGACAAACCTTCTTTTAAACCCTTCAATGGTTCTCTATTTACTACAGGATAAGCCTGACATACAAGTTCTGCTTGCTTATATGTGTGTACATCCCTCACCACTCCCCAGGTCCCACTTTAATTTCTAAACTGTTTGTAGTTTCTCTACATAACTGTCAACAAACATAACCAATACCAGACTAGTATATTTACCAAACCCATTTCATCCAAAGTCCCGGTCCATTGCCAGCAGTCTCCTTCATAAGAAAGTCTTGCCCAGCATCAGAGGGGCCAGGTTCCCTTCTAAATAGCCTATGACAATGCTGGCCTGCCAAACCCAGAGCTTCAGGGAAGAACTAATGCAATTCCAGAGCCCACAAAAGCATTCAGACCTGCCCAACAGCAACAGAACACCTCACACTCACTGTGCTTGTGACATTTCCTTGTACCAGGCCTTCAACAAAGAGCTGGGATTTGAACTCTTTGACAAAGCTCAGCAGAGACTCAAGGGAAAGGCCATCCATCAAAGCCCGGTACTTGTCAATCATAGACCAGCGGGCATATTCCAGAATTAAAAGCCGCACGTCTCTGTACAGAGGGCAGAAAAAAATGTTTTGTTGTAAGATATGAATCTTGAAGGTATAGAGAGATTTGGTTAAATTTCTACAGATGATATATTTTAAAGAGAAACAATTTCTATCACTATTTAAGATGGGGAAACAATCACCAAAAAGCACTTAAAATTGCACACATAAACTTTTACACAGATTTGCTCAATGGTACAACTCACTTTTATCTGTCACAGTTGCAAAATAAAATATTTCACATAAGTTGCCAGATGAGTTGGACACCAATTTAAAATTATTACTATTTTGATTAGAAATCTAACATTTTACTAATTACTAGAGGTCACCATTATAGATAGCTATTACTGAAGTGTCAATATAGTACAGGTAGTAGCTTTAGGCCAAAATCAGACTGACCCTGACCCCACACTAATCTGTTTATCTTGGGCAAGTCACCTGTGACTCAATTTCTTCATTTATAAAACAAGAAAAATAATAATGGGGTTTTGGTGAGAAATAAATACACAAAGTTCTTAGGTCTAGCACATAATGAATCTTCAATGAAAAGGTATTACTATTACTTTACCATATTTTAATAAAGTAGCATTTAGGAGTAACTGCACACACAGGGCTATTTTCTCAACATTTCAACAGTTCTGGACAACTCTCCTTTCCAACTTATATTTGGTTATTAGTTTTAATAATCAGATTATTAGTTATTACCTGCCCGACTCTTAACTGCTTTTGAATTTTGGTCATTTATGGGCTCATTCTTACTATCAAAAGCAGAACATCTGTATCAGGTTGTGCTATTTACCATTTGCAGATGCCCAGCAAGGAGGTAAAGTGGGGGCTTGCAAACCATGTGCACAAAGGGCTGGGCCTGCTCAGAGGGGAACTTTTTCACTCCCTCCCATAAAGGCTCCACAAGCTGACAGAGGGTACCCAAGAGGGTACTTTCTCCTGATTCACACAAAGGTACCCTATAGGCTACAGGCTCTGATGGAAGGCCGAAGGGGGCTGCTTATTAGCAGAGGGTTTAAGTATTAGTACACAGACTGTCCAGAAGTCTTTTAACTCTTTTCTGTAACTTTGGCTGAATTCTGGAAAACTGCAATTGCTAGACAGATAAATGATATGTTAAGTAATTTATCTCAGCTACTCATCCCAGTACCCAATACAAAAATATCACCAGCAGGTAATTCTAAGCTACAACAAAGCCATAACTTCTTTAACTGTTATTTACTTACATACTTTGGAAAAAAACACCCTAAAACCTTCAGCCTCTAATTAAATACAGTGAGCTACTTTCAGTCCTACTCACCCTACTTTAGCTGGGTTTAGAAATCCTATAATCCCATGGCATGGTTTCCTAAACCAGAGCACAATTCTAACAAGTCTGAAAATTAGCAGTAAAACTATAGCCTCAGCCCCCATAACTGACCCCTAGGAAGGCAAATACTTTCAGGCCTTCAAAATAAAAGCTGATCCCATGTGTACCCACTTGGCCAGAGTCTCAGGCTTGATGAGGATGTTAAAGTAGGTCTTCTTCAACTGCTCAGTTATCATTGTAAAGACAGCTGGTGTGGAATTAAACTCTGCTAAGTAGTCAATAATGAGCTGAAACAGTAGCTAAAAAGAAAAGAAAGAGGCACTTTAAGTGGAGAAGCATGGAAACCCATTACGTTTTTTTTGGATGGTGGGGATGTTTTCCGTTGTTTTTTACCAGGGACCCAAATGGTAATTGGCATTGTAGGAGACATAAGAGAAGTACTGATGACTCAATTTCCAGGGGCTAAAATCCTCCATCACTGTCAAATTTGGAGCAATGATTCTTCTATTTTTATAATTTTCATGGGTATTCTTAAACATTTCTTTCTTCCATATGAACTTGAAAATAATTTTATCCATATCCCAAGTGCCCCCAAATGTGATTTTAACTGGGAGTAATTGCTTATTACATATTAATTTTTAAGTAATGACAAATTTTATCAAGATGTTCTATCCAGAAACATTGTAATTCTCTCCCTTAAAGTCTTTTTTATATGCTTCAATAAGATCTATAGCCCTGGCTGGTGTGCTCAGTGGTTAGAGTGTTGGCCCACAGACCAAAAGGTCAAGGGTTCAGTTCCTGTCAAGGGCACATACCTGGGTTGCTGCCAAGACCCAGTAGGGACATGTGCAGGAGGCAACCCATCGATGACTCTTTGACAAGATGTTTCTCTCGCTCTCCCACTCCACCCCTCCCTTTCTTTTTAAAAAATATATTTTATTGATTTTTTACAGAAAGGAAGGGAGAGGGATAGAGTTAGAAACATCGATGAGAAACATCAATCAGCTGCCTCCTGCACACTCCCTACTGAGGATGTGGCCGCAACCAAGGTATATGCCCTCAACCGAAATCAAACCTGGGACCCTTCAGTCCACAGGCCGACGCTCTATCCACTGAGCCAAACCGGTTAGGGCTCCACCCTTCCCTTTCACCCTCTCTAAAAATCAATGGAAAAATATCCTGAGGTGAGGATTAAAAAAAGAAAAAAAATCAAGAGCCCTGGCTGGTGCTCAATAGTTAGAGCGTTAACCCACAGACCACAGGGTTTGGGTTCGATTCCCAGTCAAGGGCATGTTCCTCAGTTGCAGGCTTGATTCTTGGCCCATACGGGCATAAGCAGGAGGCAACTAATTGATGTTTCCTCTCTCTCGCCCTCTTTTCTCTCTCTCACCTCTGTCTCCCTCCCCCCTCCCACTCTCTCTAAAAATCAATGGAAAAAATGTTCTAACTCCTTAGATGAGGATTAAAAAGAAAAAAAAGAACAACAAAATCAATGGAAAAAATATTCTCAGGTGAGGATTAACAACAACAAAAAAGATTTATAGTTTTCTTTAGACTAGTTTG
The DNA here is from genome assembly GCF_028538775.1 of Myotis yumanensis. Classification (NCBI taxonomy): domain Eukaryota; kingdom Metazoa; phylum Chordata; class Mammalia; order Chiroptera; family Vespertilionidae; genus Myotis; species Myotis yumanensis. The sequence continues at coordinate 36,025,886 of NW_027223753.1, forward strand.
GCATTTTTTTTTTATTTCTTCCTAGGTATTTTTTTTTTTCAATATTATAAATATTTCCATCCATTTCTAAGTAGTTATTGCTACTATAGGAAAAAGAGCCATTGATTTGCATATACTGATCTTGTGACAAGCCATATCACAAGTTATTTTTATAATTTTAGTAGCATCTTAGGTTTTCTAAGAATACAACCATATCATTTGCAAAGAAAAATATTTTTACTTTTCCAAGTGATTTTATTTTATTTATTTAATTTTTTTCACTTTAATGTAGTAGCCATTGCGGTACTCGCTTTATTGCGGGGGTCTAGAACCAAACCCACAAAATTCTGAGGTCTGCCTGTCGTGCTTCTCATTCGAACTGTTATTTATTCATCAACTTCCTAATACTGAACAACCAACCTTTTGCATTCCTAGCATTTGGTCATAGTGATGTATTCTTTTTGTTACTTTTTTTTTAATTTTCAAATTTTTTAAAGTTTGCATCTACATTTTACAGGTAAAACTGGTCTCGAGTTTTATATATTTATATTCTATCTCAGGTTTCAATATTAAAGCTAGATAAGCTTCATAAAATGAAGACCCTCAAATACTTTTCTATGGTCTGTATTTTGAAAAGCTCTCTTCTGTTTAGGCTTTAATCTGTTTGGATCTTAAGTTACATTACATGTAGGCCTTTGAAGGTTGACAAAAGTAAAATACTCCATGGTGTATCCTCCTAAGACCAATATTTGTTCCCTGAGGAGACTGACAGGGATGAAGGTATAAAGAGAACTATATTATTCACTAGCATTATTGCTAAGATATTGAAGCTATCACCTCTTTGCACAGATCTAACCTCTGCCAGGTCCTTTCCTCCAGATTTTTTTTGTGTGTGAACCAAGAGCCCCAAACCTTAATATATGGTTTTATGTCTTATTTTATATTGATTTCTACCCCAAAAATCAAGACATAAAATTTGTTGTTGGGTACATTATATTACTTTCCTGGTATTTAATGATCTAATCCTCTTAGCTAGCATCCCATATTATTTCTTCTTCTGCTTATGAAGTTTTAGACAAAGCAACACTGGAACACATTCCTTACCAAAAGACAAACTACTGATAGGATACGGGATCCTGTTTCTAAAAGGTTCATAAACTTAGAACTAAGAAGCAAAATACACATACTTGAAACAATGGGATAGAGTATAAGAGGAAGAAAGGATACAAACATCTGAGTTATACTCTATGTCAGGCAATGTGTCAGTGCCTGTCAGTGTTGCATGCATTGCTACTAAGGAATGAATATCTGTTGCTCTTATGTGTGGCCAAAGTTAAAATAGCTCTCAGAGCCCAAAAAACACAGTAATAAACATTATCTACACTAATAAAAGGGAAACATGCAAATTGGTGTCACTCCGCTATGCCCACCAGCCAATCAGGATGAGTATGCAAATTAACCTAACAAAATGGCAGTTAATTTGCATATGCAGACGCGGAGCAAAGACTGAAGACTACTGAAGACTGAAGACGACTGAAGACTGAAGAGGCTTGGCTTCTCCGCTGTAGCCAGAGCGGAGAAGCCAAGCTTTGCTGCAGCCTGAGCAGAGAAGCCAAGCCTCGAGGCCTGGGTCCCAGGTGCCGGAGGAAAACTGGTGCCGGCAGCCAGGGGAAGGAAAACCTATTGCGCAAATCTTTGTGCAACGGGCCTGTAGTTTAATAAACATTTCTTTCTATGTATAGCACTCTATGCACAAGCTTCTATGCTTGGTGCTATAGGGGCAACAAATATAAATATGAAATTATAAAATTCTCTATGAGTAAAACAGCACTTGCACTTACAGGTAGTTTGTGGTTGAATCCTTTCACTCGAATAATTAAACCATGTTCTCCAGCTACCAGCTTATACTCCAGCTGTGCCACATCTGCTTCATAAGCTGGTTCCGCAAGGTTATGGGTGAGAATATTAACAAAGATATCAAAGAGGACCACACTGAGAATATAAAATGCAAAAGTCATTGTTAATTGACAAGAAATAGACATGAAAATATATGCTTTGATTTAGAATAAGAAACTTCACTTTTACAAAGATGTTAAATCACTTCTCCAGAATGTAAAAGTATATACTAATGGAGCTCCAGGTAAATACTGCTTACCCAGGACTCAGTTTCATAGGAGCATTATAGAACAACTAACTTCAGCAGTGCTTCCCAATCTTTTTCATCTCACGCACACATAGAAACGGTCATATTAATGCTGCACTGTCGGGAAGTGTAAAAGGCATCAAAGGCAACTTGCCTAAAGGCTCCAACTACTCCTAAGGCCTAACTTTTCTGATTGACAAATTAAAAATCTGAGGGGGAAGGATGAAGGTAATGTCTTTTTTTAAAGTGGATATTAATAAATGTTAATGCTGGTTGTCATTTTAAGGTTGGATTTTAAGGAAGAAACACAATATATTTTCCTGAGAACCTCCTATGTTTCAGGAATATTTTAAGCTCTCTGACCTCCTACAATGCAGCTATTTACATAAATATATAAGTAATTTGCTAAGAACAAAGCATACATAATCAGGTTCTCTGGCAGTCTCTAAATACAGGATCAACAGACCCACTAGTCTTCATTATAGACTGGAAGCTAACCCAAACTAATCTCTAAGGAACTACCTCAATCCACTAAGTCTATGATGAGTCTACGCTATCAGCCTGTTTCACAAATGGGCACTGGAAATGCAGCAGCCACAGTTCCAGTTCAATGTTTACTACTGATACAAATAATTTGTTTTGGGCACAAAAAAAATACAGAATCAGCAGCATAGCCCAGGTACTGATAGAGAAAATGATAGAATGATTCAGAATGAAACAAAATAACTTTCAATAATAAATATTTTTTCTAGAAAAGAGGACAATTGCTTACTTTGCTGCAGACTTCTGAATCAAAGGTGAGATCAGATGAAAACGAATATATGCTGAAAGCAAAAAAATTATAGATAAGAAAATAAAGAACAGAGGACTCAAATATTTTATGTATCTGCTATTTATACCCCAAATTATGCTTTTTAAAAATTCTGAAATAAGCTACTAATCCTTAAATCCTTATTACATTTTAATCCTTAGAGGTCCTTTAAAAAGTAATATTTACCATTCCAAATAATGACCAAAAGGCACACTTTAATCTATCGGAAGATCAGATATATAGACAGATATACAGAGAGACTTCTGAATATTCATATTTATCAACAGCATTAGTCAGGGAAAATGTTTATAGAGGTATACATGTCAATAACATTAGAGAAAAATCCCAATGTTCACAAGAAGTTATAGCAGAGCCTTTCCAAGGAAGCTGAATAAATGTTAAAAACATTTTTTAGAAACTCTTATAAGCTATTCAAGAAAGCAAGAACAGTTAGTCTTTAATTCCAGTTTGCTTCAGTAAATTCCTATGCTATGCACAGGAACAGAAACAAAAGCAATACACTTTGGGCTGCCATGTTGAAGAAAAGGATTTTAGAGTCTGTTTAACTGTATACTATTCTTCCTCTATTCAGAAAAACAAAACGGTAGAGGGAGATAGATATACAGAAAATATTTCACATTTGTAATGCTCGATGAGGCTCCGGTATCTAAGAATAATTTCCTTCAGTGTACTCTTACTTAATTTTTTAAAAAAATCCTCACCTGATGATATGTTTTTGTTGATTTTAGAGAGAGAGGAAAGGGGAGAGAAACATTAAGCAGTTGCCTCCTGCGTGTGCCCCAACTGGGGACTGAACCCCCAACCTAGGCATGTGCCCTGACCGGGAATCAAACCCACAACCTTTGGTGTACAAGACAACACTCCAAACAGTGTTCAAAAGTACCTATTCCCTAAGATGGCCAAAAAACCTGGCTGTGCTTTCATTATACTGAAAGTAAAATATCTGAAAAACAATTTCATGTTAGGTCTGAATCTTTATTTCCTAGAATCTGTAGTGTCTACAGGATTTTTGTGATAGCACAGGAGCACAGTATTGATCTGACAGATACGCCTAGAAAAGGTGTTCAAATGGAAGCGGAAGGAAAAAGGGAGGTAGATGATAGACATAAGGAAAAACATTTGCTACAAAGTGAAGAAAGATTTGAAACACTTATTTTACTCCTGTAAGGAATGGAAAATTTTACCTTTGGGGATTTTGAATTTGTTGTCTTTTTTATACCACAGGCAACCTTGTGGAGTGTTCACAATTTTAACAGGGTATTCTGTCTCAGGAGAATCAAAAGCTTTCAACATGAAGTCCGAGGCTAACAAAAGAAAAGAGTAATAACTCATTCAGATACATTAGCAGGGTTCCTAGCAATCCATTCTCGGTTTCAGAATTCTAAGTAACTTCTCTTAGTGAAGTCTGGAACCAAAGTTCTTAAGATAATACTCTTTCTTTATGCATTTAAAAATTTTGCTATTTTCCATTCTAATTGATTTTTTAAATGCTTTCACAACGATTACACTGGCATCACAACCCATTATACTGATTTCACAACCCTCTAATGGGTTGCAATCTAGAGTTTGAAAAACACTAAAACAACCAGATGAGATAATGGTAATTCCTACATAGACTGAATGAAAGGATCAGCTATGATAAAGCAAAAACAAATACTTCAGAGAGTCCCAAGATCTATGTTAAAGTCCTGTTTCCTCCATTCGCCAACTGAATAGTCTTGGACAAGTTGCTTTGCTTTTTTGAGCTTTAGTTTTCTCATTCAAAAAAGTAAGAAAACAGTAATGCCCAGCCCAGAGTATTACTAGGAAACTCAAATATGAATCTAATGGTTCTTTGTAAAACATACTGTTCTATACAGGTGCCATTTTATTAGACTATGGATGGATTATGAATAATGATAGCTATTTCACTGACCTATGTACTTGTTTTCAGCTGGAAGATGAAGATCTGGATTTAATTCAAAATTACTCTTCCACAGTTCAGCCCAAGAGTTTTCAACATCTGTAGAAATGGAAAAACAAACTGATCCAATAAACAATGCAATGTTCAGAATTCTTTCAATAACAAACCAATCAACAACTGACCTTCACAAATTAATTCTCCTTTCTTCGGAAACCTGTGATTGACATATCTAGGCATTCTAGACTCTTGCTACTCAGTGTGGTCTCTGCTGCACTGGTATTACCTGGGAGCTTGTTAGAATTGCAGAATCTCAGGCCCCACCCCAGAGCTATTAAATCAGAATCTATATTTTATTTTATTTATTTTTTAAAAATATATTTTATTGATTTTTTACAGAGAGGAAGGGAGAGGGATAGAGAGTTAGAAACATCGATGAGAGAGAAACATCAATCAGTTGCCTCCTGCACACTCCCTACTAGGTATGTGCCCGCAACCAAGGTACATGCCCTTGACCGAAATCGAACCTGGGACCCTTGAGTCCGCAGGCTGACGCTCTATCCACTGAGCCAAACCGGTTAGGGCAGAATCTATATTTTAATAAGATCTCCAGGTGATACACATGCACACGAAAGAAGTTTAAGATATACTTTTCTAAAACATATTCAAAACTGCCCCCTAACTATCAAGACAACAGGATTTTTTACTATCTAATAAATATAGATATAATCATAGCAGAAAATAATTTCCTGCATAGAAGTGTAAGTAATTTTCATTTCAAAGTAATCTAAAAATACATATACTTTTTCACTACAGGAACTATCAAATTATTATGTTTTTATTCTATTTTTAAAATCCTCACTCGAGGTCATGCTTAGAAAGAAAAAGGGAGAAAAAGAAAGACGGAGGGAGGGAAGGAGGGAGGGAGAGAGAGAGAGAGGGAGAGACACCAAAGTGAGAGAGCAAGAACATCAATCAGTTGCCTTCCATATGTGCCCCGAACAGGGATTGAATCTGAAACCTAGGTATATGTCCTGACCAGGAATCAAACCTGCAACCTTTCAGTGCACAGGATGATACTCCAACCATCTGAACCACTCCAGCCAGGTTATCAGTCAGATTATTAAGAAATAAAAATTCCCAGGTTAGTCAGATACACCTTAATTATGTAGGACAATTATTCAAAATATTTTACCTTCCATACTATACTGAGTCCCAAACCATTTCTCCTTGAGGTCACATTTTCCCTCATTAGCACCAGACAGCAGAACGAGATTTGCTTTTTGAGGAACTAGCTGATTAAGGGCTTCAGCAATGACCTAATAAGGGATGGGAATGGGGGAGGAGACACATTAACAACAACTGTAACCTATATATCTCTGTTAAAAAGGCAGAACCACATTATGTTATGTTAAACACCCCAAGATCTCGACATAAACGAAATTGTCTATAGTCCATGAACACCCTAATTTATATAACTTCATTAGACTATTAGTTGTTTAAAATGTTTCTAGATAATGCTATATAAGCAGTATTCATTCAATCATATGTAGAAACAGTATTACCAGTAAAAAACTTATCACTAAGTTTTTACTATGTGTCAGATAATGTTTAACATATGCTATTTCATTTAATCCTAAAAATCCTAAGGTACACCAATTTTATTGAAAATAACATAGCTTCAGAGGTTAAAGATAATTTTCTCAAGTTAAAGATTACATAATCTGTACAAAATGCAGCTAGAAGAAACAAAAAGTTTGTACATGATTCCAAAGACTATATACTCGTAACTGCCATCTCACACCCAAGAAACAGTAAAAACAATCCCAATGTAGGGCCTACTGCAATAATCTTTAAGCTATGACAAGGACTAAAACAAGATTTTATGGGTTAGGTTAGTTTTGAAATGCTAACTACCATTTAAATATTTCTTTAAGGAAAAAAATGACAAATGGTAGTTCAGAAAAAAGCACTTGGACTGTTGGGCACAACCATTCTGGGGAAATGACGAGAAGGTATGGTTGCTGCTTCTTCCTCTCCCTTTCCCTACCCTTTTTAAAATGAGTAGTTATGTTTTACCTTACATCAAAGTTTCTCAAGCTTGGCATTATTAACATTTTGGACCAGATATTTTTTTGTTGTGGCGTGCTGTCTTTATGTAGGATATTTAGCCATATCTCTGGCTTCTATCCACTAGATGCCAAGAGCAACCCCAGTATGACAACTGAAATGTTTCCAGATATGGACAAATGTCCCCTGGGGCAAAATCACCCGTGTGAGAACTGTTACTCTATAAGAAACAAAATTAATTGTTTCCCAGGAACAGTGGAGGACAGTTCCTGACCAACTATTTATGTGTATGTGAAGTTACCTATAAATCATATATATTCTGAATTCAGTGAATCTATTTTCCTTGTAAATATTTTCAAAATAATTAAAATTTAGTTGTATAGTGTCTCCAACTGAATTAAAGGGTCAGCTAAACAACTCTAAGTATGCTTAGCAACCAAAGCACATAATTTTTAGGAATCACTTTAACTATTTAAGTAGATGTTTCAATACTTGAAAAATGGTGAAAATAGTACCTAAGAAAAGGACTTGATTTTCTCCTATTAAAACATAATCATATACAAGAATCATGGAAAATTATCCACAAAACTACTGATATTTCTTTGATTTAAACAACCAAGACACGACTAAATACAATTAAGCTTTCTCCATTCCCACGGTTCTTAAGCACTTTTCTGCACTTTCTCACCCTTCTTTCTCTAAATGTTAAGTGTTAGAAATGGAAACCTCCTTACTTCTGGCTTGTATTCAAAAAGAAGCTGATCTCCAGTGAGAAAGTCCTGCAGAGGGTATAGCTGCATGTTTTCGCACATGTTTTCCACATACTCAACTGGATCTGTCTGAAAAGAGGTAAAATTATTTCACACCAGAAACTCCCCATTATTATTCTTAATTTGCCACAAATACTTATTTCTCCTTTTAAAAAAAGGTACAACAAAGCTTCTGAACTGATAGAACCAAACATAAACGCAGCTTAAGAAACGGATAGTTAGAATTCCAAAATGATATATAACCAGAGCCTACTACCTTAAAGGAGCTTAACACACCACCAAAGCCCTTTCCTGAAGCCTCCCACACACCAGGCTCTAATGATGTCACAGCCTCTTCATGAGAACAATCACGAGACTGAACTGTAAAACCACAATATGGGTTGCTTATATGTCAAGTGCCCCACAATGCAGTGAGGTCCCTAAAGACAGGATCTTCATTTTATCAGTGCATCACTATCACCTAAAAGCTATTTGTAACCATGAACCAAATTAATATAGAAATCCACCAAAACCGGTTTGGCTCAGTGGATAGAGCATCGGCCTGCGGACTGAAGGGTCCCAGGTTCGATTCCGGTCAAGGGCATGTACCCCGGTTGCGGGCACATTCCCAGTAGGGGGTGTGTAAGAGGCAGCTGAATCGATGTTTCTCTCTCATCGATGTTTCTAACTCTCTATTCCTCTTCCTCTCCCTTCCTCTCTGTAAAAAATCAATAAAATATATTTTTTTAAAAAATGTGGAGACAAAGAAACAGGTCACAAATGACAGAAATGGAGGAAAGCAAACTACTCGATATAGAGTTCAAAACCACACATAAGGTTTTTCAAGAATTTTCTAGAAACCACCAATAAATTTAGTGAGACCCTCAAGAAATCTAGTGAGACCCTCGAGGTTATGAAAAAGGACCAACTAGAAATTAAGCATACACTGACTGAAATAAAGAATATTATACAGAGTTCCAACAGCAGACTGGAGAATCGCAAGAATCAAGTCAAAGATTTGAAACACGAAGAAGCAAAAAACACCCAACCGGAAAAACAAGAAGAAAAAAGAATCCAAAAATATAAAGATAGTGTAAGGAGCCTCTGGGAAAACTTCAAACGTACCAACATCCGAATTATGGGAGTGCCAGAAGAAGAGAGAGAGCAAGATATTTGAAACCTATTTGAAGAAATAATGACAGAAAACTTCCCTTACCTGAAAGAAATAGACTTACAAGTCCAGAAAGTGCAGAGAACCCCAAACAAAAGGAATCCAAAGAGGACCACACCAAGACACATCATCATTAAAATGCCAAGAGCAAAAGACAAAGAGAGAATTTTAAAGCAGCAAGAGAAAAACAGTCAGTTACCTACAAGGGAGTTCCCATACGACTGTCAGCTGATTTCTCAACAGAAACTTTGCAGGCCAGAAGGGAGTGGCAAGAAATATTCAAAGCGATGAATACCAAGAACCTACAACCAAGATTACTTTACCCAGCAAAGCTATCATTCAGAATTGAAGGTCAGATAAAGAGCTTCACAGATAAGAAAAAGCTAAAGGAGTTCATCACCACCAAACCAGTATTATATGAAATGCTGAAAGGTATTCTTTAAGAAGAGGAAGAAGAAGAAAAAGGTAAAGATACAAATTATGAACAACAAATACACATCTATCAACAAGTGAATCTAAAAATCAAGTGAATAAGTAATCTGATGTACAGAATGAACTGGTGAATATATAGAATCAGGGGCATAGAAAGGGAGTGGACTGATTATTCTCGGGCGGGGGGGGGAGGAATGTGGGGGGTGCGGGAAGAGACTGGACAAAAATCGTACATCTATGGATGAAGACAGTGGGGTGGGGGCAAGGGCAGAGGGTGGGGTGGGAACTGGGTGGAGGGGAGCTATGGGGGGAAAAAGAGGAACAACTGTAATAATCTGAACAATAAAGATTTAATTTAAAAAAATGTAGGGGTAAAGTACAGTGATATCTATAATTAAATCTCAAATGTTTTGAGGAAAAAAATGCACATATACCCACACATACATATATATATAGAGAGAGAGAGAGAATGAGAAAAAAATAAAATATGGTAAAATATTAGCAATTGGTGAAGCCAGGTAAGGGATATACCAGTGATCACTGGACTGCTTTTTCTGAGAGTTTAAAAAGTTGGAGGGATGAACTATTATTCTGAGGAGGGATGTAAAGGGAATCCAAGGCACAAAAGGGTTTTTTTAAAAAATCCTGCCCTAAAATCCTTACCTTTCAGACCTTACATAATACCTTTCTTTCATATACCCTGTACCACAGACACATAGGATCATTCACTTTTTCACATTATCCCAGAGTTCTCCACTGATGTGCTTCCTATTGCTTAGAATGCATCCAAACCTTATCCATTTAAAAAAAAAATTTGATTGATTTTAGAGAGAGAAAGGAAGACGGAGAGGGGGAGAGAGAGGGATGGAGGGAGGGCAAGAGAGAGAATAGCATCAATTCGCTGCTCTACCCATTCATGCATTCATTGGTTGATCCTTTCTTGTATGTGCACTGACCGAGGATCAAACCCACGTATGGAACGGCGCTCTAACCAATTGAGCTACCCAACCAGGGCCAAACCTTAAGCATTTTTTAATACTGAACTCAATTCAAATTTATCATATCCATGAAACCTTCCCTAGTCATATTCCAATCAAGACAAATGCTCTCCTTGCCCAGAAATCCTAGAGTGCACTGTTTCTAACATTACATATGGTTATTACTACTCATTATCTTGTAGAATGTCTTTACAATATTTGAATCCCCCAAATATTAAGTCTGATACCAAGCTTTCCATGAATGTTTATCAAAGAGATAGACAGATGGATGCCTACATAGATTACCACACAATATGATTTGTGTCAATCTGCCTAATCCTTCACTCTTACTCAGTATAAATACTCAAAAACACAGAGTTAACTTTCAGATAGACTCAAGGCCATCTTGAGACTCACATGACAGAGAGAGGCAAAATTAGAACTCCAGTGACACTTCCAAAAAGAGGAACAATATCCACACTAGTTTCAACTTGGTCATAGAAAACTTTCAAAAAGAATTTGACTTCCAGTACCTGCTCTTGGTAATGGAACTCATTGTCCTCAATTTTCTGAATCTCTTCAAAAATTCTATGAAGGAAAAAAATTACACTTATAAGACATATTAAAATTTCTCATTAGAATCATCAACAAGAAAAAAGAAGCATAAAAATAAGCAGACTGGCCATTTACATGTAGAGAATAAGACTATGGAGCCAATATAGGAAATTAAGTAGGAAATGCCTGGAAAATGATCAAAGCAGGACTAAAACATGTCTATTGGCAGCCTAAAGGCTAAAACATACTAGGATTAACTCCTGGCCTAATTCTAATAAGTATGTATTACCTTTTTTCTGGGCCTAACTTCTGCAGCATTTTTAAATACTGGAAAACAGTATGAGCCACCTAAAAACAAAACATCTCATTATATTTTTGCATAAAGTGATATCTATATTTTTTTAAAACCCTCCATTTTAATTATTTACCTCATAGAAATGTTCATAACCCTCATCAGTCAATGTAATAGAAATGCTGAACACTGAGTAAGTAGAATTTTGCTCAAATCCTGTCTCACCATTTCCACCAAAGAGTGCAAGAGCCCAGCACCTACAGTCAGGAAAAATTAATCCAATCAATATATTGGGACTGATAGTCTGCAAATACATCAAATTCACAAAATAGGTCAGCTTTCTTTGTAAAATTTGGGGAAGTTCAGCCTTTGATGCAAACATGCTTTCCAACAGTAAGTTTAAAAGCACTAATTTTAAAAGCACAAAACCTCCCAAGGAATTGCAGTACATTCGGGAATCACAACAGGAAATGATAGTCTTGTTTAATAGAAACACTAATATATATTACAAAATAGTAAAACATTAACAGTTTTATGAAGCAATAGTAATTTTCGTTGAAGATAAAGCAAAATATTAAGAATCTAAAGTAAGGAGGGAGAAAGCCAGAAGAGAGTGGGAAATTCTAATAAAATTAGTAAGGTAGAAAGGTTATGCACGTTTCAAAGCATTTTACATTTACTGTGCAAGGCATATATGTACCTAATATCACTAACTATTTTATAATAACCCTGCCCTCTCAGCTTTCTTTGAATGTTCTAGTACACACTAATGTTTTAAAGTACTTATTTAAATTTATCATGTACCTTTCCATTCTTGAATTAGTGTATAAAAAAGTCAAACAAGGAATTACTTTAATGTATTTGTCCTGATGCTAAAGCAATATTTCTACTATTTTATTAGACAATTTAAACACATGCCTAAATGCATTAGGAAACATTCTGCATACTAGTATACTGTTCACGGTCCCACATACTTTTGTGATTTATCGCCCAAAGAAGTTCTCATTAGTCTACCTTTTGGGTTGTGAAAGCTTAGAGATCCTCAGCATGCATGCATGCATGCATTCATTCATTCATTCATTGTTAATCCTCACCCGAGGATATTTTTCCATTGATTTTTAGAGAGTAGAAGAGAGAGAGAAAGACAGAGAGAAACCTCAATGTGAGAGAAACACATCGATTGGTTGCCTTCTGCACAAGCCCCGACTAGGGCCCGGGCTGGGGAGGTGCCTGCAACTAAGGTTCGTGCTCTTGACCACATTCGAACCCAGGACCCTTTGGTCCACAAGCCGATGCTCTTTTCGCTGAGCCAAACCAGCGAAGCGATCCTCAACATTTAAATAATTGACTTCCTTCAAATCTAAATTCTTGGTTAGAGCTAACTTTTGATGCAATTCTGTAATCTATTACTTTATGATTTTTTAATTTTTGTGTACAACTACTTCCAACATGGACTAAAAGGGGACTTCCAAGGAAATACACAAATATAATACAGCCATAAAAATAATCTAGGTTAGCCCTGGATGATGTGGTTCAGTTGGTTGAGCGTTGTCCATGAACCTAAAGGTCACTGGTTCGATTCCCAGTCAGGGCACGTACCCAGATTGCAGGCTCAATCCCTAGTTGAAGTGCGTGCGAGAGGCAACTGCTCGATTTTACTCTCTCACATCATTGTTTCTCTTTCTCTCTCTCCCTCTCCCTTCCTCTCTCTCTAATAAGTCAATAAAAACACATTTTAACTAAATAAAAAAATAGTTATTAAAGTGACTATAATTAAGCATTAGATTTGATTCTAGGCTTCCTGGCTGATAAAGCAAAAAGAGAAAAGAATGGGTTATATTAACACTTATTGTTTACTATTTTTCAGAGATTGCTATAATTCATTAATTGAATACTTGCTTTTTTCTAAGGTAAGAAAGAATGCTGCCTTTGCCTTCATGTCCAACCAGCCAAGAAATATAATGAAGTGGCTTTACCCTTTAAAAAAAAATATTAAGGTTAGAAAATTTTTAAAATAAGGTATTAATACACCAGAAAACCATACTCTGAGACTACAATATTTGAGAATATGATTATAAACTTATTCTCACATAAATTCCACTACACATGAAAATATAATTAATTTGATAGTAGCAGGATAAGAATATAAAACATGGTAAAACTGAACTTCACCTGAAATTACTGAATGAGTATAATCATTACAAAATTTAAGACTACTACTTTTCCTCTTGGACACCAAACTTATTTCTCTTCATAACAAAATCTTTCATTTTTGTTTCACTCAAAGTGGATTACAGATTTTTTATCATTTTAGAACCTAATGCAATATGAATCATTCTGCATCTGTAAAAGCTTTCAGTATTCCATCATGCTCTTCAGTTAACTGAAATGTGTTGCTTTAAGGGTCAGAAAACCCAAGTTATAGTTTTAGTTTTTCCTTTAAATGCTCTTGAGCAGGAAGCTTAGCCTCTCTATATTTTTCTTTTCCTCTTCATTTGTCTAACTGCTTTCTCATGGGGTTTTCATGAAAATGCTTTTATTATATAATAACTAGAGGCCCGTTGCACGAACTCGTGCCCCAGTGGGGTCCCCTCAGCCTGGCCTGCAGTATCGGGCCGAAACCGGCTCTCAGACATCCCCCGAGGGGTCCTGGATTGCGAGAGGGCACAAGCCAGGCCAAGGGACTCCACTGGTGCACAATTGGGGCCGGGAGGGACACGGGAGGTTGGCCAGCGGGAAGGGGTTGCAGGAGGGCTCCAGGGCATGTCTAGCCCATTTCACTGGGTCCTGATTAGCCAGATCCCAGCAGCAAGCTAACCTACCAGTTGGAGCGCCTGCCCCCCTGGTGGTCAGTGCACATCATAGCGAGCAGTTGAGCAACCTTAGCATAACATTAGCATATTACTATGCTAATTGGTTGAACGGCCGACAGGACACTTCGTATATTAGGCTTTTATTATATAGGATATTCTTTAATAATCTGAGTAGTTATATATTATGTTATTCATATTGTGTTTTCCCACTGGATTCTACTATAATTTCAGAAATATATTTCTACCAAAACAAAATACAGAAAAATATACTGGGTTAGGAAATTTAACATTCTTAAATCTTAAAGTTACTTCACAGAATTATATTCAGTAAACTTTAAAAGTCAAAATATAATATGATTTCAACTATGTTAAGCAAACCCCAAAACCAACACAATACTGTTTAAAGTCTGAATTTGAACTATATCTATGGTGAGACTGATGGAGGGGAGCAAATCAGTTAAAGAATGAACCTAGCTGATTACACATTCACATCTGAACAAAGCTAACTGTACTGTATTTGGTAACTCTGGAGGGATAAACACTTGACTTTTGTGAAAAAGGGGCTCCCAAAAAAAGCTCATTTACTGGGAACTCACGTAGTTGGAAATGCAAAATAACTCAAAAAATAAAAACTAGAAGGAAACATACTGCAATGTTGATGGTCTTTGGAAAACAGAATCATGGATGACTTTTTTCTACTTTTCAAGAGTTCTACAATGAATCACTTTAATAATCAGTCAGACGGTGAACAGGTTTTGTTAATCAAAAAATAGAAAATGTGACTGGCCAGCGTGGCTCAGCATTGAGCATCAACCTATGCACCCAAAGGTCACAGTTCCAATTCCCCACCAGTGTATATGCCCAGGTTGTGGGCTTCATCCCCAGTGTGGGGCATGCAGGAGGCAGCCGATAAATGATTCTCTCTCATCATTGATGTTTCTATTTCTCCCTCTCCCTTCTTCTCTGAAATCAATAAAAATATTTCTTAAAAAAATAAGAAAGTAGAAAATGTGATCTCACTCATATGTGGAACCTAAAGAACAAAATAAACTGATGAATGAAATAGATCCAGAGACATAGAAACATGGAGCAGACTGTCAAATCTCAGAGGGAAGGCAGGGGCCGGGGGTGGGAAGAATTTAACCAAAGAACATGTATGTATATATGCATAACCCATTAACAAAGACAATAGTGTGGTAAAGGCCTGGGGTGGGGGATGGGTATGAGCTAGAAGGGGACAATGGGGGGGGGGGGAGAGGGACATCTGTAATACTTTCAACAATAAAGATTAAGCCGACACCGGTTTGGCTCAGTGGATAGAGCGTCGGCCTGCGGACTGAAGGGTCCCGGGTTCGATTCCGGTCAAGGGCATGTACCTGGGTTGCGGGCACATCCCCAGTAGGAGGTGTGCAGGAGGCAGCTAATCGATGTTTCTCTCTCATCGATATTTCTAACTCTTTATCTCTCTCCTTTCCTCTCTGTAAAAAATCAATAAAATATATTAAAAAAAAAAAAACAACAATAAAGATTAAAAAAAAGAGAGAAAATAGGAAATAAGAAGTGTTTTATATTCATTATTTTAATGTCTGAACAATATAAAACTATTGATAATGGGCCTATATTTGAGGACAGAGACCAAGAAAAGGAGAAAGCAGAGCTTTACTTTTTATTTAATATCCTTTGTCCTATTTTAATATTTTATAAGCATGCATTATTTTCATAGTAAAAATTCAAAACAAATAAACTTTTAAATATGCATGTAATAATGTTAACACTTTTGGGGTCACTAACATATCTATACAATCAATGTATACTTTTTGTATATTATCCTTTTGAATGTTCTAATACATACATTTTTAAAAAATCAATTTTTACTGCACTTAGGCAATGCACATCAGTTTCTTTCCTTCTGCTTATTGGCATGTCCTCATAGTTTTGTTTTATTGGTAATAGTTTTTCAAAATAGGTTAAATTTTTATCAGTTTATTAGCATTTGTTTCTAATTAGAAAAGTATTTATAGGCATTGACTGATCTTTATTTTTAAAGAATGTCTTGACCCATGCTATATTGTTCAAATAAGTTAACTATATAAATAAGCTGAAATGTTTTCCTAATTTACATAAATCTGCCCCAACTCATTCCCAACTCATAGTTAGACTAAGTCCTTGATATTTATGCCGTAGTCATATTCTAGGCTCAAAATTATTTAACTATATTTTTGACAAGTTCAAACTAAATGGTCCCAATTGGCAAATACATAAAGCAAATATATTTTGTACTCAAAGTACTAAAGAAAATAATTACAAAAGTTAGTATTCACACTAAGCTACTTAATTTCAATGACTCAGGAAAGGCAACCAGTTACAAGATAATTCTATTTTTTATACCCAAGAAGACATTAAAATATATAGCAAGGCTTGACAAATTTAGTGTTTATAAATCCAGAATTCCCAAAGTTAAACCATTTAATATGCTTTAAAAAATATGACTGTCACTCAGTAATTAATGGGAGTAAATTTTCTCTTGACTCTTACCTGTAATGTTGCTGTTGAGGGGGAAGTGCCCACGTGATGGTCAGAGCATGAATTTTTCTAATTGGAACAACTAAAAAATATTTGAAGAACAAATATAAGACTTTCTCCATAACTTTGACTATGTTACACAAAATTTTTTAAATTCAATAAATAACCTAACCAGGGTAAGGTTAAATACAATACAATTATCTTTAAAACTCACAATAAAACAATAAACAGGGTAAGGTTAAATACAATACAATTATTATTTCAAGTTGCCAATTTTCCAATTTGAATAATGCAATTTTTGGAACTTTCTTTTCAATTTGGTTTCACAGGTAGAGTAGACATGGATAAAAGATCAAAACATCAAATGCTCCTAAGGATGGATTCTTTTTTGCAAGAAAGGATACAGGACTAGGGAGTCAGGAGACCCATGGTTGAAATCCAGCCCTACCACTATCTTGTTATACATGTTTATTTAATCTCGAGAAAATCATTTGAATTTAAATCTTTTTGGATCTGTTTTTTTATGGTAGGTGAGGGGATTAGGCTGCAGTAACTCTAAAATTTTTTCCAGTGCTATTATTTTATGATTCTATGAAGAGAAAATCTAAAGCCAGAAAGAATAGTACCAAATATAAGTCAGCTTAGATATGGCACCAACAGCAGACAAAGGGTGTGACAAAACAGTCACTTATCAGAGGAAAGGAAGAGGGAAGAGACTGGCAGTGGGTGAAAGAGAGAGGAATGTTTAGGTAACTAGGAGAAAGAAAAAAACCTGCCATAATAAAAAGAGCAAAGAAAGAGAAATGGTGAATTTTAAATGTTTCTCCAATATTTGTTATATAGCAAATTGCTACGTAAATTATAGTATATGTGATGGTTTATTGGCCAGTTATTACAAATGTAATATTAAATGAAAAAGCAAGAAATAGAGGTGTATATACTTTACAATCTCAACTACATTAAGAAAATATTCCTAGAGAAACTCAAAAGGAAATTTGACAAAATGACTTGTCTGTATGGTAAGATTTAGGGGTGATTTTCCCTCCTATTTACAAATTTTTCTTCAGTAAACAAAAATGGTTTTTTATAATAAAGATACAAGAAAATAATTTCCAAAATGTTTTCCCCTCCTCTGTTTCTTTCTTTTTAAACGCAAAAAGAGAGCGGAAAATAGATAAAATGAAATAGGAAAGAAACAAACAAAGGACATAAGGGAACAAGGGGAAAAAGGGAGAAAGCATGAAACAGACCAATTTAAGTAGCAGCAGGCCAATCTGCTGTGCATTAGTGGCTAACTGGATCTCCACTGTCCACCTACTCCCTTTCCAACCTAGCTGTACTTTCCGTTGTGTTTTCATTTTCAAAGAAAATTGGCAGCCTCCATTAAGTTTTAGAGAATGTACTAAAGTTATTTCAAAAATCTTGATTCACAAACCTCTATAAAGTTTGTTAAATGCTGGTGTGTCAAATGGATCCGTTAAATGGCCAAAGTTTGGTTTGGGTAACCCACTGAAAATAAAACAAATGCATTAAAATTTAATTGGCAAAAGCCTTTAAAGCAGTATCTTTAGGGATGCCTAACTGATAAGTTATTTACAATCCATTCTACATATTACTGGCTGAAAAGCATTCTAGGCCTAAGTGAATAGATGGCAATAAAGCCACAAATCTTGAATTATACAACCTGTTCTTAACCTCTGTCCAAATGACGAAAATATCTTTAAAACTCACAATAAAACAATAAATTAAAGGGACCTCCCCTCCCAATATTTATTGCCTCTCTCGACATATTCAACTTCAGTTATCCTCCTATACAAAGCCGTTTAAGAAAGAAAACTTAGATATAATTTTTTAAATTCAACAAACATAAATGACGTGATTAAGTATAAAGCACTATATTAGGTACTTTGGTATTTAAAAGACTTGACTCCCCTTCTAGAAGCTTCCTATCTGGCTGAAGATATTGTAACTAATAATGGTCAATATGAATAATTTCAAATATCTAGAAAAAATTTTAATCTTTATGATTAAGAAACCAAAGTTAGTGAATACTAAGAAAATTTTTTAAAATGCTTATCAGGAATTGATAGGATCTAATGAATACCTCTAATTCAATTATACCTCTGATTTTTATTAGTAAAGTTTCACAGTGAAACATGTTTCAAACTGCCACTTGACATTTCCATAACTCAGCGATTTTCTTATCAAAACAAACAAAACAAAAACTTGCAACTTTGGCATGGCTTTCATTATCTTTCTGTACATAAAAAGTACTGCTAATTACCAATGGAAATTAACATAAAGCCAAAATAATAAAACAAATAGTTGTTATTATAAATTATTCTAACATTTTTTAAAAAATATATTTTATTGATTTTTTACAGAGAGGAAGGGAGAGGGATAGAGAGTTAGAAACATCGATGAGAGAGAAACATCGATCAGTTGCCTTCTGCACACTCCCCACTGGGGATGTGCCTGCAACCAAGGTACATGCCCTTGACTGGGAATCGAACCTGGGACCCTTGAGTCTGAAGGCTGACGCTCTATCCACTGAGCCAAACCGGTTAGGGCTTATTCTAACATTTTTAAAGCAAATTTTTCTTTTGTAAGTTTACAATAAATCATGTCTTCAAATGAAGAAATGGAAAAAGTCATGCTTATTCACCTGATGTAAGAAAAAAACTGATGTTATTTATTTTATAAAAATGCAAACCGTTAGGAGTGGGAAGAAAGACTTAATTGCTTCAGAATTAAAGTTTTATTTGTATTCCTTATAACACAAAAATGTAACAATAAAGTTTCAAATGTTTTTATTATTTGATGAATTTAGGTGCACAAAAAACAGCTTTCTGAACTGGAACCCTACATACAATTTCTAATAAAAAAAATTGGTTCAACTATATGAAACCGACTTTTCAGACAGTATGATGGAAAATCAATCATCTACAAGATTATTTCTTTTATGGGGAAAAGCATTCCAAGTTCCAAACAACTGACTTAAAAAAACAACTTTCAGGCCCTGGCCGGTGGGGTTAAGTGGTTAGAGTCAGACCGTGCACTGAAGGGTCACGGGTTTTCTTTTTTGTTTTTTTTAAATATATTTTATTGATTTTTTACAGAGAGGAAGGGAGAGAGATAGATAGTTAGAAAAATCGATGGGAGAGAAACATCGACCAGCTGCCTCCTGCACATCTCCCACTGGGGATGTGCCCACAACCCAGGTACATGCCCTTGACCGGAATCAAACCCGGGACCTTTCAGTCCGCAGGCCGACGCTCTATCCACTGAGCCAAACCGGTTTTGGCAGGGTCACGGGTTTGATTCTGGGTCAAGGGCATGCACATGGGTTGCAGGTTCTATCTCTGGGCCTAGTCGGGGCACATGCAGGAGTCTCTCTAACATCAATTCCACCTCTCCTTCCACTTTCTCTAAAAAATCAATGGGAAAAATATCCTCAGATGAAGATTAATAAACAAAACAAAAAAACTTTCGAAAGATAATTTGTTCTGAGGCAGGGGATACAAATATATATATTCAACCTGCCTCTCATAAAATACTCACTTTCATATAACACTTTCCACCATAACAGAAAAGCTCTAAATAAATGTAAAAACAGATTTAAATTCTTCAGAATTACTGCTTACCTTAAGTTTATAAATTATGAACTACAGAAACTATGGAGATTTAGATTTTCATCTTATTTTTCCCATTCCGACTCAAAAGCTGGGCAATCTTACTAAACCACTTATAGTTCTTAATGACCTCTTTAAAAAACAAACAAAAAGAAAAATAAAACAACACAAAGAAAAACAAAAAACCTTTGGAACTCATATAAAAAGATATGGTCTCTTTAACTATAAAGGTATATGATTTATGAGAATAAATGTCTTACTTGTTTGGTATCTGAGAGAAGATTTCAGTAACCCACTTTTCCAAAGTATCCAGTGTTTCTTGGGAGGGAGAATGGGGAGAAGACAGGAAAATGCAATTAAATTTTTCACAGATCTTTAGCTATACATAAAGGGATAATTTGGGCATTACCTGCCAGTTCATAACTAGCAATAACAGGAAAAATAAAAATAGTTAAGAAACCTTTAAGAAACATATAATTTTGTTAGACTCCTTTATTCCTCCCTAGTAAAGTTAGAAGAAGCACACAGTTTTTAAAAAAAATATTTTGTTTATCATTAAGCTACTATGAAGGGCCAAGAGATAAGAATATACCAACCATCCTCTAAGGAAGGTTCCTCTCAATTAACCCACATTACACTGACCCTTCTTCTTGGCATCTCATCAGTACTTTTTTTTTTTAAATGTTACTATTTCTAATAACTTTTTAAAAAATATTTTATTGCTTTTTTACAGAGAGGAAGGGAGAAGGATAGAGAGTTAGAAACATCAATGAGAGAGAAACATCGATCAGCTGCTTCCTGCACATCTCCTACCGGGGATGTGCCCGCAACCAAGGTACATGCCCTTGACCAGAATCGAACCTGGGACCCTTCAGTTCGCAGGCCGACGCTCTATCCACTGAGCCAAACCGGTTAGGGCTCATCAGTACTTTTATACTGCATTTATTTTACATTAATTTATACTTGATTAGGTTTTAATCCACAAGTCTTAAGTTTCACATATATATGGCCAAATCATATATACATGATTTCTATTTTCTAATTCTTTATTACTTCATAAGAAATTCTAGTAAAACAGGAGAGCTAAATAAATAAGTAAACCTTTTAGCTTTATCCCAGTGACTCATTACCATCATTGGATAGTATTTGTTAGTTCTACCAGACATGTTTCACTAATTCTCAAAAGATATGCCCCAGGATATAAAACACAAGATGAAAATTACACTAATCAAGTTCTGAATTTATTCTACGCTATTTATAGAGATATTTAACTCTTAAATGGTATAATAAATGCTAACGCTCCAAAATCAATGAGTTTAAATTATAAAAGGCTCTCGTCAAATATCTGGGGCTTATTTTAGAAATTTGCAATAATCATTAATATGCTCTTATATTTATCATCATAAGAGAAGAGAATGCAAAAGAAACAATACCTAGTTGAAGAAAAATGCATGTTCATGACAGATTTGGAAATAATAATTAACTAAGAATTACAAATTAATATTACACACTGAATATGAAATTGCCTATTTTAACAAATGTTGTAAAATGAATCTAAATGCCCACCTACAGTTTGAACAAAAGAATCTACTAGAACATATCCATAATTTTACATTGATGTCAACTTTAATAGACTAATTTTGATTCTAAATGCAAAAATGTGTTACATTTAAATGCCAAGTCAGCTCTGACCTGAATTTTGATAATGAAAGAACAAAACTTTATAAAAATAAGAATATTAGGGTGAGAGGAACATGTCTTTTTTTTTTGTAAAAAATGTGTAAACTATACAGTATTTCAAAAGGAATAGTTTAGCAACTGATAACTTTGAAAAATAACCAAAGCTGATTGAAAGGTAAAGAGAACTACTATGATTTCTTTAATGAGAAAAAGTTAACACAAGCTACTGAAGATAATGATAAAAGAAGGAAAAGAGTAGAGGAATTGATCAGTATTTTACATTTAAGATACTACCAGCATTACCATAACGGAATTCAATTAATCATGCCATTTTACTGGACCCTACAGAAGGATGAAAAGCAGACACCTTCCCCTATAAGAGTTTATCATCAATATGGATTAAATTCACAATGAGAGGTAACAGAGGCAGTAGCTGAATGTGACTTAAAAACAAACAAACAATTTATGACCTATTAGTACATTAGTATAACTCACTAACTAGCTTAGAATAAGATCTGTTTATAAGAGAAAAAAACATTTGCTGATAATCAGATGATTTTGTGCTTCCTGAACTCTTAGCCACTTGCTATGTAACCTCTCCAAATTCTGATTTCCTTTAGTTCATAATTAGGATCAAGCACTAAAGTTATTAACAGTGCACTCACTGCAACACTAGTCAAAGCAAACAAATCCAAAAAACCCACTATTTCAGAGTAAACATAAGGGCCATAATAGGTAATATTACCTTTGGATTGAACCACTAATGTCATGTAATGAGAAGAGTAGTAACGCATCCAGAATTCTCTCAGTCTAGTATATGTATCAATATTATTCCTTTTTGGCTCATGTTTGAGAGTCTCAGCATTTCCTGTAAAAAGATGAAAAATATTATAGAAATAAAGTTTACTTTGCTCAAAGTCTCTATCCCAATAATGCATACTCTGCTACTATATATAATTAATGAAATAACCTAAGTGACTCAAGAATATTGAACCAGTGTATAATAGTAATAATATCACTCTAAGACAAAAATTCCCAAGAAACAATTCTGAGATATATTTTAACACATAAGATATTAATAATCTCTAGTTGGTAAAACCTTAGCAACAATAATTGCCTTAAACTTCCTTTCTTAATAATTAGTCTACCATTCAAATCAGATTTTATCTCTGAATTACTTTTATAATATTCTGTATAATTCTTAGAAATAAACCACATAAAGCATGGATGCCATATAAAATGTTTATAACTGTACAAAATATACAAAGAAGCAAAACATCCTTTGAATGAAGTACCATTTCAATCTATAAACCCCAGATTTGGTCAAGAGGATTAATATGAGGCTGTAACTGATATAAAACTAAGAAAATGGCATTATTAAAAACAGATACCATTTAAACAGCTTACCAGTTAAACAAAATTAGGTCACAGCTCAAAAACTATTAGAGAAATAATTGCTGAATCTCTGTTGATAAACGGAAATGTCAGGTTGGGGAAGAGAACAGATTTTATAATCAGACTAGTGACCCAGTGCATGGACTCATGCACATTGAAAGGAAATTAGAAGGTGGCCGGCAGGGCAGGACTGGGTGAGATGGGCCAGACATGCCCTGGAGCTAACATCCCGCGATCCCTCCCCGGCACCTGGGGCAGTGCCACAGCAGAGTTAAGGGGGTCCCTTCGGCAGGTGGGGTCCCTCGGCCTGGCCTGTGGGGATAGGACCAAAACCAGCTCTCCGACATCCCCCAAGGGGTCCCAGAGTGCGAGAGAGCACTCTGCTAAGTTGCTGTCATACAACGTGTGGAACACAAACACAAGTGCGCAGTAAACCAGATTCGGTCCGACAGTGCGCCAGCAACAACATAACCCACGGCCGAAGGTGTAATCACACGGCCCTGCAAGGAATCAGGCTCCCCCTCTCTGGTTCCAGGGTGCAGCTCCTGTGTTGCCTGCCCCCTGGTGGTCAGTGTGCATCATAGCAACTGGTCAGACGGCTGGACACTTAGCATATTAGCCTTTTACACACACACACACACACACACACACACACACACACACACACACCCTAGAGGCCCGGTGCACAAAAACTTGTGCACTCGGGAGGTCCCTCAGCCCGGCCTATGCCCTCTTGCAGTCTGGGTCCCCTTGGAGGATATCCACCTGCTGGCTTAGGCCCACTCCCTGGGGGATCGGGCCCAAGCCGGCAGTGAGACATCCCTCTGGCAGCCCGGCAGCCCTCGGGGGATGTCCACTTACCAGCAGGGAGCAGACCTAAGCTGCAGTCAGACATCCTTAGTGCTGCTGAGGAGGCGGGAGAGGCTCCTGCCACTACCGCTGTGCTGGCAGCCATCAGCCTGGCTTGTGGCTGAGCAGAGCTCCCCCTGTGAGAGCGCACTGACCACCAGGGGGCAGCTTCTGCATTGAGCGTCTGCCCGCTGGTGGTCAGTGTGTGTCATAGTGACCAGTCATTCCCAGTCGTTCTGCTATTAGGGTCAGTTTGCATATTACCCTTTTACTATATAGGATAGAGGCCTGGTGCATGGGTGGGGACCAGCTGGTTTGCCCTGAAGGGTGTCCCGGAACAGGATGGAGTCCCGCTGGGGTGCCTGGCCAGCCTGGGTGAGGGGCTGATAGCTGTTTTCAGTCTGGCCACACCCTTTTTAGGGTGGGGGGTCCCCACTGGGGTGCTTGGCCAGTATGGGTGAGGGGCTGAGGGCCGTTTTCAGGCTGGCCAAGCCCCCCAGCGACAGAAGCTCCCAGCCTCTCCTTTTTTTCTTTTTTTATTCTGGGATTTATTTACCTTCTATAATTGAAACTTTGTAGCCTTGAGGGGAGCTCAGAGCCGGCCAGGGCGGGGTGGGAAGCTTGGCTTCCTCCATCACCAGGGGCAACCCAAGCCTCCTGCTTGCTCCAGCTCCATGGCCACAGCCAGGTGAAAGCAGGTATCTGGGGTTTATTTATCTTCTATAATTGAAACTTTGTAGCCTTGAGTGGAGCTCAGAGCCAGCTGCGGCAGGCGGGAAGCTTGGCTTCCTCCATCACTGGGCAACCAAGCCTCCTGCTCACTCCAGCTCCGTGGGTGCTGGCCGCCATCTTGGTTGGGCTAATTTGCATATAGTCACTATGACTGGCTGGTGGGCATGGCTTAAGGCATAGCAAAGGTACAGTCAATTTGCATGTTTGTCTTTTATTAGTGTAGAGATATATATACACACATATACATACATACACACACACACACACACTGAGGTTCAAATCCCATCAGTGTGTGATTTAAGCAAATTGTCTCCTCTTAGTGTGTTTCTTTATCTTTAGAGATGACAATAGTAACCAGCTCATAACACTGTTTTGATGATCAAATGAGATAATTTATGTGGTGTCAGCAGAGTATCTAACACCAACAAAGCATTCACAAAATGTTAGGTGCTATTCTTCATATATTCAATATTAGAGAACCTAATATAGGCAATACTACTTTGTATTTGAAAATGTAAAAGTTACCTAGCTACCCTACTTTTATAATTTTCCATTCTTTATCAACTTTTCATATTCTCAATCTTCCTTAACTAGAAAATATGAAACAAGCTAAAGTATCTTACCCCAAAAAAATTTCCCCATAGGATGTCCAGGTCTAGCAAGGCTTCCAAACAACATTTCCTTTCTGTTTGCATCAGAAGGTCTTGCAAGCTGATATTCTGTCAGTTTTAAAGAAACACTTTTAATTAAATGAAATTCTGTATCTACTTTATTACCTGGAAACTCAAGCTTAAAGAACTGAAAGTAAGGAAGTAACAAAAATTAATCATGTGCTATAAAACTGAAGTGGAGAAATCAATAATCTAGGCTAGGCTCTATGACTTAACATATTTATAACATTGGGTAGTCAGTTCTTCTTTCTAGAGGTTTTCCCTTATTTTCAAATAAAACTAGGTAATTAATGATGTGAAGGTTTAAACTCCAGGATGCTATATCCAAGATTTTACTGATGAAAGTGTTAATAAAAAAGCCTGGGCAGTATGGCTCAGTGGTTGAGCACCCCTATTATGAAACAGGAGATCACAATTCGATTCCCAGTCAGGGCACATGCCAGGGTTGCAGGCTCAATCCCCATAGGGGCCATGAGGGGAGCAGCCAGTTATAATTCTCTCCCATAGTTGGTGTTTCTATCTCTCCCTCTCCCTTCCTCTCTCTGAAATCAATAAAAACATATATTTTTTAAAAGCCTGAAAAAAAAATAAAAATCTACCATCCTTTTACTTCAAATCCATGCTGAATTATACATTTAACGGCTTCAGGAATAAACATGACACATCTATTTCAATTTAACCCTTATTATATAAAAATAAAATAGAGTAGTGATAAAGAATGATAAATGTGCTAAATAAAAAACTGGTTCTATAAAGGAAAAAGTGGTAAGACATAAAGCACTTCTCTCACCACTGTCAACAGCTTCAACTTCACGGTCAATCGCATCTCTGATCATTAGTGGATGGATGAAGAACTGGGCCCACCTGAAAAAACACACAAAAAAATGGCATTTCTGTTTTTGTTCAGTAAAAGCATTTCATCAGTCAACATCTCACTTTTTTAAGACATTTTACTAAGTTGGAGATTAGTTCATGATCATGTGTGGGAGAAATCTGAACAATATTCTGCATTTCTATATTTAAAGTCTACAAACTACTTTTTTTAATCATGAAATTTAACAGCATGCAGAAAAGTATATAAAACATAAACATACAGACTAATGCATAACTGAGTTCACCACCCCAGGTCAAGAAATAGACCACTATCAAAACTCTAGAAGCATCTAACACCAATCCTATCCTTAGAGTTAATATTCCAAATGTTATGGTAATCATCTCTCTGCTTTCCTTTATAGTTTTACCACCTTTATGTATTTTAGACCAGTTGTTTCTTGACTTTGTTTTTTCATTTTCAACCTGAGGGAGGCTTTGTAGAAATTTTCTCCTAATCACTCCATGAAATTTTAATATCACAGATATATGATCTATCTGTTTATATACTGTACTAGAGGCCCTGTGCATGAAAATTCATGCACTGGAGGGGGGGTCCCTCAGCCCGGCCTGCCCCCTCTCACAGACTGGGAGTCCTCAGGGGCAGGAGTTGACCCAGTGATCAGGGGAAGGCGACGCCCCCATCACACCTCTGCTGCTGCCACTGCCGGCAGTGCAAGCCTTGGCCAGCCCTGGTCAGCCCTGGGTGGCTGGGCAGCTGCCACCCAAGGCTTGCCTGCACCTCGGGCTGGCCCTGGGCGCCTGGGCAGCTGCCATCCAAGTCTTGCTTGTACCTCAAGCGTCAGCTGGGCAGCCACCATCCGAAACTTGTCTGCACCTTGGGCCGGCCCTGAGCAGTTGGGGGACTGTGGGGACTAGGGTTTCTGGAAGCAGGCATGTGGAGCAGCGGGGCCCGCCTTGAGGCGGGCCCAGCCTTGCAGTGCACCTGCAGCCCTGGTGGGGCTGAGGGGACTGGGCACCATCATCTGTGACTGTGGGTGCCGCCACCTTTGAGGGCATGGCAGTCAATTAGCATATTCCCTCCTTACTGGCTATGGGCGCCACCATCTTTGAGGGCAGGGCAGTAATTAGCATGTTCCCTGCTTATTGGCTGTGGGCGCTGCCATCTTTGAGGGCAGGGCAGTCAATGAGCATATTCCTGCCTTATTGGCTGTGGGCACCACCATCTTTGCGACGGCATGAGGGTCAATTAGCAGAGTCTCTCTTTAGTAGATAGGATGTGTAGCTGTGGTTTTATACATAAAAAGTGTATAAAGCCTACTTTTTATTCAATGCATGGTTACAAACAATTAAATAAAAATTTTAAGTTAAAAAAAATTTAAAGGCTATTAGTATTTCACTTAATGTTATAACTGTAACTGCTATTTAATGTAATTTACTTATATAAATTGTGATGTATCAAATTATATATGCAAATTAGCATTTATATAATAGCAATGGAATCAATTCTTAAATTAATTTTTCCATCAAAAGTAAAATACATAAAAAACTTCTATAATATTTATTATACTTTTAACTTTTGCTTATCTGAGAAGAAACTTTTTCACAACTTTATTGAGGTCTACTTCACATACTGTAAAATTTAGTACACATTTTTCAGTATATTCACAGAGTTGTGCAACTATCACTATAAATTAATTTTGGCTATTTCAATATCCCACAAAGAAATTGGATATTAGCCCTCCCCACCTAGGCAGCCATTAATTTATTTTCTGTGTCTGTGGATTTGCCTGTTCTGGACATTTCACGTAAGTGGAATCACACAATTGTGGTCTTTCATAAGTGGCTTTTTAAAAAATATATTTTTATTGATTTCAGAGAGGAAGGGAGAAGGAGAGAGAGATAGAAACATCAATGATGAGAGAGAATCATTGATTGGCTGCCTCCTGCATACTCCCCCACTAGGGATTGAGCCCGCAACCCAGGCATGTGCCCTTGACCAGAATCGAACCTGGAACCCTTCAGTCCGCAAGCCAACACTCTATGCACTGAGCCAAACAAACCAGCCAGGCATAAGTGGCTTTTTAAATTTAACAATGTTTTCAAGGTTCACCTGTCATAGCTTGTATCAGCAGTTCTTTAATTTCATCACTAAATAGTATTCACTGTATGGATGTATACCACATTTTGTTTGTCTATACATTAGTTGAGGGACATTTAGTTGTTTGTACTTTTTTGTCATGAATAATTCTGTTATGAATATTTGTGTAGATAATTCGGTTTTGAAGCTCACTTAGAGAAGAAACTTTTAACTAGCTACTAGATATTCATTAAGATACTGTCAACATTTTTTCCTTTTCAGTATATGGTATAATTGATGGGTTAAATAACTTTTGATGAATTAAATAATAAAACAGATTATTCTTATTTAATTCTAAAACCCAAAGTCACACCCAAATGCATGAAGGATCAAAATTAAACAACATCCGCAATGGCAACCAACTGGCACATATGTGCAATCGACCTACAGTGGATGTCTCTGAGATCAAATAATCATTTGAAAGTACTCCCATCATCTATCCACCAGTTTTGTAGCTCTGACCTTGCATACACTTTGTATATCTTCCACAAACTCAACGTCAGTGTCAATGGTGCTTATGATATACTTAAAGAACACTCAAGGAGAAATTAAATAGCAAGTAAAAATTTTGTTATGTAAGATTAAGCTTTTGGAGGCCACAAACCATTATCATATCAAACATTTTTCACCCCCCAAGAACCAGTATTTGCCACCAAAGAGAACACTATCATGTCCCTGAGAATATGTGTACTAGAAAATACAGGTTTTTGAACCTTATATAGAAATAAACTATGTATTCTTTGTGTCTAATTTATTTAACTCAACATATGTTTTTAATATTCATCCATATGGTATATGTGGCTGTTTCATTTATTTGCAACACAGTAGAATATGCCACTGTATGAATTTATTCATCCATTCTACTGCTGATGGACAATTGGGCTTATCCCATATTTACTATTAAAAACAATGCTGTCATAAACATTAATATTCTTATAAATGTGTACAAGTTTGTTTATATATACACATATATTTGTAGGAAAGGCAATCCTAGATAATAACATGCGCATGTTCAATATCACTAGATAATATCAAACTTTTTCAAAGTGATTATACTAATTTACACTTACACCAGCAGTTCCAATTCCTCCATTTCCCAAACTCACCCTCATTTGGTATTGTCAGACTTTAAATTTTTCAGCAATATGTAAAACTAGTAGCCCGGTGCACGAAATTCGTGCACATTAAAAAAGAATTAATTGCCCTAACCTATTTGGCTCAGTGGATAGAGCATCGGCCTGCGGACTCAAGGGTCCCAGGTTCGATTCTGGTCAAGGGCATGTATCTTGGTTGCGGGCACATCCCCAGTGGGGAGTGTGCAGGAGGCAGCTGATAGATGTTTCTCTCTCATTGATGTTTCTAACTCTCTATCTCTCTCCCTTCCTCTCTGTAAAAAATCAATAAAATACATTTTTTTAAAAAGGGAATTAATTAGCAGAGATATTTTAATATTGCTATTTGCCCTTTCTCTATAATAGAAGTGTGAGAGATGAAAGGAAATTAGTAAAATGTATATGAAAATAATGTATAAATTTATTAATAAACAGTAACAAAAGGATATAACAACAACAGAGGCATGATATAAAAACGACAAAAACATGATATGAAAACAACAAAAACATGATATAAAAACAACAGTGATGCAAACAATGACTGATAAAGTGATTAAACTTATTCTACTATCTCCCTGTACACCACATTAAGAGTGAAAACACTTTCAGAGTGCTTGACTAATTTCCCTTGTGATGAAGTTCTTAGAACTTTAACTGTAACATCACATGCTCTTCAAACTCGAGAGAAAGCAACATATAACTGACCATGTGCAAAAACGGGTTCAGGTAGGAACATGCCTACTCTGTCTAGAGTTTGTCCTTGTGATTTATTAATAGTCATCACAAATGCTGGCATCACAGGAAACCATCGTCGAATCAATTTAAATGGGAGGCCAGTGTCAGATGGAGACAAATTAATTCTTGGAATCAGAACAGCCTCTCCCTCTGCAGATCCTATTAGTACTTCAGTTTCAATAATGTTAGGTCATAATCTTTTGATAATAAATCTGATACCATTACAAAGACCCCATTTACTACTGAGATTTCTCAATAGCATGATGATTGCACCCACTTTCAATTTTAATTTATGACACGGCATTCCCGAAGGAGTAATACTATTCAGAAATTCGATGGGGAAATTTTCCTTTGTTTCTTTGTTATGGGGTGGGGCCACAACATTAGTAACAAAGAAACAGAATTAAAACTTTATTGTGGGGAGCTGGTACAGTGTTTTGGTCAGGTTCAAGCCTTGGACTGATGAGAGGGCACAGTCCTCTCATTGCCATGTGCAAGTCCCAGCTTGGAGGGCAGGGCTCTCCCAGCACAATTATAGCCAACAGCTGTAGCTGTGAGTGTGAACCTATGATCGGAACACGTGGCCCCACGTGCCTGAGTGATGTGGGCTTGATAGAGTTCAAGTGCATGTAGCTGAGTAGGATTGAAACCCAGGAGAATGTTTGTAAACATCTTGGTCACGCCCTTACTTTGCCTCGTAGCATCTGCTATAAAATAAAGGCATGGCTGTGGGCGTGGTCGCTGTCTCTCAGAGAAGCAGCGTCCCACTGAAACCCAGCTTTCATTCTCTTTTCTGTCTTTTCTAAACCTTTCACCCGCCCCACTCAGGTTCACCCCGTACTGGCGTGGCATACTTTAGATTACAGTGATGACAAACCTTTTGAGCTCGGCGTGCCAGCATTTTGAAAAACCCTAACTTTACTCTGGTGCCTTGTCACATATAGAAATTTTTTGATATTTGCAACCATAGTAAAACAAAGATTTATATTTTTGATATTTATTTTATATATTTAAATGCCATTTAACAAAGAAAAATCAACCAAAAAAATGAGTTCGCATGTCACCTCTGACACGGGTGTCATAGGTTCGCCATCACTGCTTTAGAAAGATCTGCCTCCACGCTCCCAGGGCGGGTTCCTGCCTCAAACTCCACCCTTACAGGAAATAGCTCTGGGAAACAGCTTGGGGGAGGGCGCAGCCGTTGCCAAGACAACCCCTGTAGGACTGACTTCCTTCTGCTTGGTCGCTGTTAGTCCATATGTGACAAACACCACCCATGGTTTTTATATAAGTAGATAGTTAAATCTCATGATGGTTTTCATTTATATTTTCCTGATACCTAATGAAGGTGAATACCATTTCATATATTTATTAATAATTTTAATTTCTTCTTTAGTAAAATGCCTATTTAATGCTTTTTTTCTAAGAGGTGGTACTTTTTCTTATTGACTCTAGAAATATATATAATTATCCATTTACATATGGTAAGTATGTTACATATAATTATATATATAATCTAATAATTAAAAATCAAGGACAGTTATTCTAAATGTAATGTATTGTAAACATATTCTTCCACTTTCTGGTTTTTTTTTTCATACTCTTTATGGTACCTTTTAATAAACATAATGCACAATCATTTGCCTTCATGTTATATGCTTCCTGTATTTTATGTGATAATTCTTACTTAAGCTAAATTCAGACTTATCTCTAAAACTTTTAGCTGTACTCTTCACTTTTTTGGTCTATAATCCGCCTAAACTTGATTTTTTTGTATATGTTGTGAGGTAGGGAGTCAATTTTGTTTCTGCCATTATAAAAGCCCAACTGTTTTGAAATCATTTCTTTAAAAAGCCCTTTCCCACTGCTCCATACTGTCCCTATTAATAATCAAGTGTCCACATATACATTGGTCTATTTCCCAGGATCTCTACTCTATTCCATCATCTCTTTGCTTACACAATGTCCTAATTACAAAATAAATCTTATTATCTAGTAGGTCAATTCCTGATACCTTGTTATTTTTCCAATTCAAAAGTATCTTGGCTATACTTAGCCCCCTGTATTACTTTTTTTTTCACTTTATTTCATTTTTTAATTAATTATCCCCCTATAGGTCTCTTCCACTTCCCCTCATTTTCCTCCCCCTGGCAATCACCACACTTATAAGTTTTAGAATTAGCTTGTCTATTTAAAAATAAATCTCAATGTTTCTCTCTCTCTCCCCCATCTCTCTCTCTAAAGTAAAAATTTTAAATTTAAAAAGAAAATTAAATTAAAAAGTAAAATAAAATATGCCCTGGCTGGTGTAGCTCAGTTGGTTGAGTGTCAACCCATGCACCAAGAGGCTGTCGGTTCGATTCCCAGTCAGGGTGCATGCCTGGGTTGCAGGCTCGATCCCCAGTAGGGTACAAATAGGAGATAGCCAATTGATGTTTCTCTCTCTCTCCCCCTTCCTCTCTCTCTAAAATCAATAAAAACATTTTAAAAAATAAAACTAAATAAATCTTCGGAGTTTATGGTTATAATATCAACCATAATCTGTACATTAACTGGGAAAAACTGACATCAAACTCCATCCAACTGGCTCCAGAGCCAGAGCTCCTTTTAATTATAGTATACTGTCCCCTAGGGTCTCCATCCTCTGGTCACCTCTACATGAAAGCTGAAACAAAAAAGCAGGGTGTTGCCTTGTTCAACTTCAGCTGAGAATGTGTGTCAGCAACTCAACTTTTTCACAATTTATAAAAATTTTCACATGTCCATGAATGACTGCAAAATCATCATACTGATTTTGGAGTTACAAATAAATTTTAGTGAGTAGGTGAATTCTTCACAAATAATGAGAATCATTTGAATAAGATTATGTTACTTGCTAATAAAGATAGTTTTACTTCTTTTCCAATCTGCATACCTTTAGTTTCATCTTCTTGCCTAACTGCCCTAGCTCAAACCTCCACTTCAATGTTGACCAGAAGTGGTAATAGCTGACATGTGGATCCTAATCTGTGGGGGAAAGCTTTCAATATTTCACCATTATGTATGATGTTAGTTGTGGGTTATTTACAGATACTCTTTATCGGGTGGAGAAAATTTCCTTTTATTCCTAGTTTATTAAGTGTTTTATTGTGAAAGAGTAATGGTTTTGTCAAATTTTTTTTCTGTTTACATTGAGATTATATCTTGAAATGTTGAGTCCCACCTTATTATGCGGGGGGTTCTCCTTTAGAGATTGCACTTTGTAGATGTCCTGGGCTTTGATGTTTCTGGCCCTCACACTGAAATACTTAATAGAGTTCAAATTTATTAAAATTAGAAAATCCATCAGGGCAAAAGTTGTTTCGATTCTCATTTACTTACTAGGATAAAAATTCAGTCTTTTCCTCAACTTTTTCCTTAAATGTCCCAAGAGACTGATAAACAATGGGATTTGTGGGAGGAAACTAGGTTTTACTGACATATTCAAAAATACTGACACTATGTATATGAGTCATTTACAAATGATCCAAAGACTTTTTATTCCTTAACTGTAGAGGTATACTATTACCATATTTATTATAGTATATACAATACTTAATGCTCTATCACTGTCTACCATTGTGGCATGATCATGATTTGATATTCTTATTAATTTCTCCTATTAATCCAGTAGCATTCTTCTTAATTCTGGTAGGTTCTTTTTAATTTTAAGTAGAACTAAAGGTATAAATATCTTCTGATTTCCTGAAGCAATTCTTAGATTTTTTTAAAAAATGTATAGATGCCCTGACTGGTTTGGCTCAGTGGATAGAGCGTCGGCCTGCGGACCAAAGGGTCCCGGGTTCGATTCCGGTCAAGGGCATGTACCTTGGTTGAGGGCACATCCCCAGTAGGGGGTGTGCAGGAGGCAGCTGATCGATGTTTCTTGGTCATCAATGTTTCTAACTCTCTATCCCTCTCCCTTCCTCTCTGTAAAAAATCAATAAAATATATTTTAAAAAATGTATAGAACCTCTTTAAGAAGAAATGAAACAAGTTCTTTAAATAGACTTTATGCCGCTTCATCATCTCTGAGGTAGTCACAATTTATTCAACATAACTTTTGCCTATTCTTTTTCCCAGTGAAGTGGGTTTTTTCCTTCTTTATATTTGGTCCTATTGCTTAAGATTTCAACTTCAGAATTCAACTTGTCCCCTGCTTAAGATTTTATGAACCAGGAGAACTGAAAACTTTATGCAAACATGTAGTCATTCTCAGAGTATCCCTGATTTTCTAAGTTTATAGAAAAACTAGAGGCCCGGTGCACAAAAATTTGTGCACTCGAGGGGGGGTCCCTCAGCCTGACCTGTGCCCTCTCACAATCTAGGACCCCTCGGGGGATGACCACCTGCTGGCTTAGGCCCGCTCCCCGGGGGATTGGGCCTAAGCTGGCAATCAGACATCCCTCTGGCAGCCCGGGAGCCCTCGGGAGATGTCCACTTGCCAGCGGGGAGTAGGCCTAAGCTGCAGTCGGACATCCTTAGTGCTGCTGAGGAGGCGGGAGAGGCTCCCACCACCACCGCTGTACTGGCAGCCATCAGCCTGGCTTGTGGCTGAGCAGAGCTCCCCCTGTGAGAGTGTACTGACCACCAGGGGGCAGCTCCTGCGTTGAGCGTCTGCCTGCTGGTGGTCAGTGTGTGTCATAGTGAACAGTCATTCCCAGTTGTTCTGCTGTTAGGGTCAGTTTGCATATTACCCTTTTATTATATGGGATAGAGGCCTGGTGTATGGGTGGGGACCGGTTGGTTTGCCCTGAAGGGTGTCCCGGATCAGGGTGGGGGTCCCGCTGGGGTGCCTGGCCAGCCTGAGTGAGGGGCTGATGGCTGTTTGCAGGCTGGTCAAGCACCCTCCTGAGTGGGGACCCTCACCCCATGGAGGTTTGGCCAGCCTGGGTGAGGGGCTAATAGCTGTTTTCAGTCTGGCCACACCCTTTTTAGGGTGGGGAGTCCCCACTGGGGTGCTTGGCCAGTCTGGATGAGGGGCTGAGGGCCGTTTTCAGGCTGGCCAAGCCCCCGGCGAAGGAAGCTCCCAGCCTCTCCTTTTTTTCTTTTTTTTTTTATTCTGGGATTTATTTACCCTCTATAATTGAAACTTTGTTGCCTTCAGTGGAGCTCAGAGCCGGCTGGGAAGCTTGGCTTCCTCCATCACTGGAGCAACCAAACCTCCTGCTCGCTCCAGCTCCATGGGTGCTGGCTGCCATCTTGGTTGGGTTAATTTGCATATAGTTGCTCTGATTGGCTAGTGGGTGTGGCTTAAAGCATGGTGAAGGTACGGTCAATTTGCATGTTTGCCTTTTATTAGATTAGATAATCTTGAGCATCATTTGCATGCCTTCCTTGATTTTTTTGGTCTCTATTCTTTTGGGGTTTTTTGAAGTTAAATGTTTAATTACATAAACAGATTTCCCAATGTATGTTCTGTGCACATATCCTTAAGTATATGAATAAAAACAGCTATAAAATATTATAAAAACACAGGTAGACTGCCAAACTATAGATTAGTGAAGAAAAACCACCATTGTTCTACCTTATTATAAATATCAAAGTAATTGTGTCAATTTTTTTTAATTGTGTCAATTTTAATGGGATTTTGACATTGTTTTAACAAAAAAAGTTAATTTGGGGGTTCAGAAACACATAAATATTTATTCCACTGAGAATAATGGCATATACTTTCAACTTATTGAAATTTCCCCAAAAGATTTCTCAAGGTCATGTTAATCTCTTATGGCACAAGACAATTCCTTTAAGAAAACTGGACCTTTGTCACGTTTTGAGTTTTTCTGGTCATTTGTGTTTTGATTTTATGTTTTTCTACAAATAAATACATAATGAATTCAACAAATATCTTAGTATATACCAAATTGTTGACGCTGGAGATATCTCAACAAAAAATAGGCCAATATTTCTACCTTTAAAAGACTTACATTATACTGGTCAAATTCAAGATTTCTTTTTTTATATTTCAATCTTACATTTATCTAGAATTTTTTATAAAATGACTCTTTTATTCTAGTGTAGACTTAAGTCTGCAACCTTGTGATATCAAAACTCTACTAATGCACTGATATAAACTTTCTCAAAAGCAATTTTGCAGTGAATATTAAGGATTTTACAAGAAAAAGCCTTAAATATACATGCAAATATACTCCAAAATTTCACTTCTTAAAACTTAGTTAAAAGAAACAATCAAGCATGTGCACAAAGATTAGGATATTCATTACAATACTAGAAAACTGGAAATAACTCAACTGTCCGATAATATATAACTGGTTAAGTAGATTATGGTATTTCTACACAATGTAAATGATACACAATCATTTAAAATTATATTTTATAAATTATATAATTTATAAAAATGATTTATCTTGTTTAAAAACATAAAAGGACATAACAATATGATCCAACAGAGTAAAAAATATAGATGCTTATATACTAAACATTAATCATGGTTATCTCTAGATTATAAAAATAGGAGCAATCTTATCTCTTTTGTGTTTCTGTTTTCCATGTTTTCTAATAAATTAGAAAAAATGATATTGCTGAACCGGCGTGGCTCAGTGGTTGAATGTCCACCTATGAACCAGGAGGTCACAGTTTGATTGCCGGTCAGAGCACATGCCCAGGTGAGGGCTCGATACCCAGTGTGGGACGTGTAGGAGGCAACTGATCAATGATTCTCTCTCATCATTGATGTTTCTCTCTCTCTCTCCCTCCCTTCCTCTCTAAAATCAATAAAATATATCCTATATAACAAAAAGCTAATATGCAAATCAACCGAATAGCGGAATGACTGATTGCTATGACACGCACTGACCACCAGGGGGCAGACGCTCAACACAGGAGCTGCCCCCTGGTGGTCAGTGCACTCCCACAGGGGGAGCACCACTCAGCCAGAAGCCCTGAGCCGGGCTCACGGCTGGTGAGAGCAGCGGCGGTGGCAGGAGCCTCTCCTACCTGTGCGGCAGCGCTAAGGTTGTCCGACTGCCGGCTTAGGCCTGCTCACCACTGGGAGCAGGCCTAAGCTGGCAGTCGGACATCCCCTGAAGGCTCCCAGACTGAGGGACCCCTACAAGTGCACAAATTTCGTGCACTAGGCCTCTAGTGTGAGTGTGTGTGTGTGTGTGTGTGTGTTTGTGTGTGTGTATGAGTTTTAAAAAACTCCAAAGGTTATTTAAGGGCTTCAGTTTAATCTTTAATAAAAAGACTAAGCATTATAGAATAAGGGAGAAAAGATATTCTTTTCTCCAATGAAGTATTGTTACAATGCTACAGAATTAGAGTACTGCTTAAAAAGAAATACCATGGAACAATGCCCAATATTTCAATTTGTAAGGTGTCATTATATAATTAAAATAAAAATACATTTTGAGTTAGTTACCTATCCAGGGCTTCCTTGAAGTATTTCCTCTGGACATCAAACTGAAAGACTGTCCGTTCACAATCAGTTGAAGCATTATCACTACCCCCATGTTTCTTCAGGAAAGCATCAAACCCATTCTCATCTGGATATTTCAAACTACCCATGAATACCACTAAGTGAAAAGAACACAAAGTCACACAAAAACAAAGATATAGATAATGTTTATATTATCAAGGAAATTTCTCATACAAAGAAAAAATATTGGAAGAAATAATATCAACACATTAACAATAGTTATGTCTGGATAATAGTTTCTTCATTATACTTGTTTTTATAATTTTCTATAATGCTCATATATTACTTTTACACTCAAAAACTAAATATTTTATTTTTAAAGAAATATGATTTGTGATAATGTTAAAATTTAAACATAAGCATTTATGCAGATTGTTACAATAAAAATTCATAAGGTGAGAAGTTTACCTTCAAATAGCTTAAAAAACCAGAATATAAAAAATGAGTAATTCAGGAAAAATATAAATTTAAGTATAACTGTAAAGCATTTATATAGGTTTTAATGAGATTAAACTATTTTCTATTTTGTTTTATAGTAATCATGCCTTTTTATTTTCAATATTAATTTTTCTTTTTCTTTTTAAAATTTATTTTCTGTATTTCTGATGCTATGACATCTTGGGGCCTGCCTAACCTAGGAAGAGACTGCCCCTCCCATGGTTCTAGCCTAAATTCCTAGAGACTGGCAACTATCTGATGATCTTTTGGCTTTACTAGACCCAAATAATAAAATTTTTAATAATGTTTTTATTGATTTCAGAGAGAGGGAGAGAGAGA
Organism: Myotis yumanensis; assembly: GCF_028538775.1. Taxonomy (NCBI): domain Eukaryota; kingdom Metazoa; phylum Chordata; class Mammalia; order Chiroptera; family Vespertilionidae; genus Myotis; species Myotis yumanensis. Next base: position 36,064,332 of record NW_027223753.1, read on the forward strand.
TAAAAACATCAATGATGCCCTGACTGGTTTGGCTCGGTGGATAGAGCATCGGCCTGCAGACTCAAGGGTCCCAGGTTCGATTCCAGTCAAGGGCATGTACCTTGGTTGTGGGCACATACCCAGTAGGGAATGTGCAGAAGGCAGCTGATCGATGTTTCTCTCTCATTGATATTTCTAACTCTCTATCCCTCTCCCTTCCTCTCTGTAAAAAATCAATGAAATATATTAAAAAAACAAACAAACAAAAATAAAAAACATCAATGATGAAAGAGAATCACTGATCGACTACCTCCTGGGCGTCCCCCCTCCCCCCATACTGAGGCTCAAGCCCAAAACACAGGCATGTCCCCTGACCAAGAATTAAACCGTGACCACCTGGTTGACACTCAACTTCTCACCCACACCAGCTGAGCTAAAACCTACATTTTCAAATAGTTTTCTAAGTTGTTTCATTCTAATCCTCAAAACAAATACACTAAAGGAGATTAAAATTAAATCTTCACCTGTGATAGTATTCATAAAGATTTTTTTCTTAGACTTTTCTCTTGTTAAACATATACTTCTATCAAGCCAGTTAGCTATCTTTGAAATCAATTCATACAAATTTAAAGGGGGAAAACACCAGGAATAATATTTTACAAAGATCTTACTGTGCTCCAAAAAATGTGCCAGCCCAGGCAGATCATCCGGATCAGCAAAACTCCCAACTCCAACACAAAGAGCCGCTGCAGACTGGAGTAAGCAGAGCACATACAAATAGTGAGTCAATACTAAAGGAATAATTTTGTGATCTCATCTTAAGGATCCACTTGGAGATGGACGTATTCCAATAGAAAGTAACAAAATTCTTTCCCTGATAATCAGGAGGAGCAGCAAAGTGAAACTCACCAGAACTGTGTCAGTTTCACCCTGCTGCTCCTCCTCTTGCCACCCTGCCAAATGCTGAACAGGTGCAGACCTAAGGGGAAAAGCAGAAACAGAAAAAAAGCAAAGAGGGACTGGCCAGCCAACCAAAATAATACTTTGTGTCAGCATTTCAGAATTCTGAGTGAAGTTTGTTTCCTGATTTACTAGATTTCAGAAATCTACACAATAATATACCTTAGATTACCTCGAAGATCTCTAAGCAATTAAAGGGCTCTGTGGTCAGTAACTTCTCAATGTTACTCAGAACTTTTTATGTTTTTATTTTTATTTCTTTGTTAATCTTCACTCAAGGATATTTTTTCCACTGATTTTTAGAGTGTGAAAGGGTGGGGGCAGCAGAAGAGAAAGAGAGGGAGGGAAGGACAGAAGAAGGGAGAGAGAGAAACATCAATGTGAGAGAGACATATCGACTGGGGCAGGGGAGTGAACCTGCAATCCAGGTATGTACTCTTGACCGGGTATTGAACCCATGATCCTTCAGTGCATGGGCAGCGCTCTAACCACTGAGCAACTAGCCAGAGTAAAATTTTTTGTTTTTATTAAAACAGGGCATAAAGTAACATGTTAGGAAAACATCTAACAAAGACGAGAAGTAAATGGTTAAAGAGGTTTTTAGTTCACTTTTTTTTTTTGTAAAGGAGAGAGAAAGGAACAAGTTTATTGCATGACTTAGTAGGTGAGTGTTGACCTATGAACCAGGAGGTCACAGTTTGCAGTGTGCAGGAGGCAACAGATCAATGATTCTCTTATCAATGTTTCTATCTCTCTCTCCCTCTTCATTCCTATCCAAATTCAAATAAGGGACTTGGGACAGAAGTATGGCGAAAATGAGACTTTTAAATAGGTTCCTGAGAGCTGGTGTCCATCTGGTTGTACAGGCACCAGTTGTTCACTACTTACTGAAGTTATATAATACATTACATATCAACTGATAGTAATTTTCCATAGCTTGGGAAAACCAGAGTTTTTAACAAAATAGATGGTCAAGAGGTACACATTTTAAAAATGACTAGGGTATACCATATGTCATTGTTAAGTTAAAAGACACACAAAAAAGGAAAGAAAAACACTCCTTTTTAAATCCTTGAGGATAGGAAGTTGAATTAGTAACTTTCCCAAATTTTACAAATGTCAATTTTAAAGGGCTAAACATTTGGTGACCCAAATTGTTCGAAAAATGGTTACCCTCTTAAAAAGAGAGCTTTTAAAAAATAGTATGTAGCTGATATAAAGTCAAACCACGTGTCAGAAAATGAAAAGTATGTTTTCAGAAGAATGAAAATGCCTCACTTGATACTGTTTAATATTTTAAAGAGTTAGGCACATAAACTCAGTTAAAACATAAAGAAATAGCCCCTTTTTCAAGCCACAGTTTAATCTGTCCTGTGATGTTTAATAAATACCTAACCTGCTTTCAGCTCCAACTACCCCATCAAGATTTCTTGTCTCGACCAGCAGGGTTGAAGACATTTTTGTATAAGGTGACTTAAACCACAATCTATCAGTCAGCTTTGACCACAGCAAAAACAGGCTCTGCGACTGCTAGAAAAGAAATTCATACTTGAGAATTAACTTCCCAAGAAATTCATACTTCAGAAATTCATACTTAAGAATTCACTAAAGAAAGCCCTGAACAAACCATAATTTAGTACATAATATACTTAAATTTCAATCTTGTTACTTTCTCAAGCCTTGATCTCAAAAATCAAGAACAATTTTCTTTTTGGAGGAAAATATAAGGGGACAAAAACAATGACCCAGAAAAGTAGTTAACTTCTTGAATAGGTAAATATTCTCCCAACACCTCAAAGTTTTTCTTCTCACTTCCAATATTAATTCTCATATTCACCTTAAACAAGGTTCACATTTTTCAATTAAAAATTAAATCATAAAACCACTGCAAAACTCTATGCTATTCTTAAGCCTACTCTTATCTAAACTACTGTATCTCCCTTTTGCAGACACTTACTCATTCAATGAATATAAACCATTTTCCATTATTATAATCATGGGATCTTTCCTTTCACTAATGTACCCACTATTTCTGAATCAAAACAATTTGATCTCCTCTTCAAACTACATTAGGTTCCTCAATTCTTTTCTAATATCACCCAGAAAATTAACTATCAATATTTTATGAAGGAATGTACCATACTGAGTTCTCAGAAAAGGCAGTATCTAAACCATTTTTTAAAGGATCATTAGAATCTGACCTTGCTGCTTCTAGAAGAATTAAACATTTTGAATTTGATCAACAGAAACAAAATAAAAAGGAATACCAAAAATACTGCATACACATCTTCATCTGTCAAAGGGATTCACCATTGCTATATAAATCTAAGGTATTTTACTATGTCTTGACAGTAAAATTGACTGTCAAGACAACTTTTAAAATTTAGCCTGAGTTTTGCTTATCAATTGATAGAAGATATAAAAAAGTCCAAAGCACAAGAAAAGCCACTAATAAATATAGAAAGAAATTTATAGATAGGGAATGTTCAGTTATGAAGTTATAACACAATCAGTCTTAGAGCTAAAATGGACCTCAAAAAATATGTAATCTAATCCTGTTTTAGAAATGAGTAAAAAAATTTGCCGAAACCGGTTTGGCTCAGTGGATAGAGCGTCGGCCTGCGGACTGAGGGGTCCCAGATTAGATTCCGGTCAAGGGCATGTGCCTGGGTTGCGGGCACATCCCCAGTGGGAGATGTGCAGGAGGCAGCTGATCGGTGTTTCTCTCTCATCGATGTTTCTAGCTCTCTGTCTCTCTCCCTTCCTCTCTGTAAAAAATCAATAAAATATATTAAAAAAAAAAAAAAGAAATGAGTAAAAAAATAAGAAAATGAAAAGGCCTAAGATCATTCAGAAATATACGGACAGAGTCAGAATTAGAACTCAGATTTCCTGATTGTCAGTACTCTTTCCACTCTGTCAGTATTCCTCCTTTCTGTTAATATTCTATGTAGAATTATGAGATCTATTTTAAAGTGAACTTATTAATTCCCAATTTATTTATAAAGACCTTAGTATAGACCAGTGATGGCGAACCTTTTGAGCTCGGCATGTCAGCATTTTGAAAAACCCTAACTTTACTCTGGTGCCATGTCACATATAGAAATTTTTTGATATTTGCAACCATAGTAAAACAAAGATTTATATTTTTGATATTTATTTTATATATTTAAATGCCATTTAACAAAGAAAAATCAACCAAAAAAATGAGTTCGCATGTCACCTCTGACATGCGTGTCATAGGTTCACCATCACTGGTATAGACTATCAAGTGGCATATATGCATTTCCCCCCCACCCACCCCAGTATTTTGGTTTTCCAAGCTAAAACCATTTGACCTATCATGCCATACCAAAACAGTCATCACTCATAATATGAATAGCAAGGAGCAAATAAGATTCAATCCCTTCACAACTTAGTGAAAGAACTGGCACAATCTTCTTTAAAAAATAATTTTTACAGAAGAGTGACTATCAAAGGATTTATTTAAAACCTATCTATTACTTGTATCTCACGCCTTCACATCTTTGAGGACTGATCACTTTATAATCTAATACATCTGACATCTAGATTTTAGTCTTAGTAATCTGAACTTTAATTCATTTGTATGTGGACTATACATGTTAAATGTACTATCAATATTCAAAAAACTAGCTTTAACAAACATTTGACCAATTCCACTTTAATGCCTAGAAAATATGACCCACTAATATAGGTACTTCCAACTGCAAAAAGAAGGCATATTTCAAAAGATATCCAAAGATGGAAATTCTCCCTATTAATCCTCTTTATTTATTCATTGTTATATATCACACTAAGATCAACTCCTCACTTCTATTTCAATTCTTCCAATTTACTTGTAAGTTATCCAGATTTTTGGTGCTTTCTCATATAAAAGGAGAGAAATCATGTTCAATTACCCATATGAGGACTCTTAGAACTATAGTCCCAGGTGAGGATTCTATACTATCACTGTTCTTTTTCTTTTTCCATTCTCTCCAAGGATAATACTCTTTCTTATTCCTCTATCCAAGGCTAAAAACTATGCAGATCCTCACCTCTCAGCATTTGTTTGGAAATATATAATATGCATAAATACAGATATATTGAAATATTACCAGTGATTACCTCTGAGAGTTATGGTTATTTTTTAAATATTTTTATTAATTTTTGTTTATTTTATTTTTTTAGAGAGAGAGAAACATCAGTGTGAGAGAGAACCATCCATCAGTTGCCTCCCACATACCCCGACTGACCAGGGGCTGAACCGAAACCTGGGTATGTGCCCTGACTGGAATCGACTGAGCCACACTGGCCAGGGTTATTTTGTCTGTCTTTATTCTCCATGTTTCTATAATAAACATTTGTCACTTTTATAATCAGAGCAAAATGTTTATAAATGTAACCTTTATGCAAAATTGACCTTTGCTGAAGATCAAAAGATACAGATTTCATTTTTGACATTAAGAAATAAAACATAAGTTTAGAACTTATCCCAAAGAATTTCCAAATTAGAAAAAGATATAATAGACATGAATCACCTGTTTTTCAGTGGCTTTCTTTCTGGCTTCTGCCCTCTCTTCTAATTCTTCTAATTCATTAACTTCAGCATCAAGATCATTGTTATCATGCTCATCAACATCATCAAACTCATTTTCATCATCAAAACCCTCTTCATCATCGTCTTCTATTTCAGCTCCAGAATCTTCATCATCATCGTCGTCGTCATCATCGTCGTCATCGTCGTCGTCGTCGTCATCATCATCATCATCATCATCTTCTTCATCATCTTCTTCCTCTTCGTCTTCATCATCTGTTGCGTCTCCTGTTTTACCTTCTGTATTACTTAGGTCTGAAATCAAAAGTGCCTGCAAGCCATTTCGTAATTTGATGTATCTAAAACAAAACAAAACAAAATACATTTGAGTCAGCAATTTATTAGAATACACAATACAAGTGATCAGCTTAGCAAAAATTTTGTAAAAATTCAAGTACACACAGGAAAACCAACACTATTTTAAATTAAACTAATCAAAGTGGTTGTTCTGGGAGGGGAACCTCAAAAAAGCTTATCAGTTTCTGAGTAGTTGAAAAGAAAGGATGAGAGACACTACATTGTATTTTATATACAGTGGTGGGCAAAAGTAGGTTTACAGTTGTGAATACGCAAGTTTATTATTGTATTATTATTTATTATTTTCCAAATGAATGACTATAAACCTACTTTTGCCCACCCCTATATACAGTGTACATTTTAAATTACCATTTACATTTTTAAATTTTAAACTATGAAAATAGTTATTCAAAAACCAAATCTTAGAAGTTAAAGCCCCCACTCAGACCACCTTACTATTTTTTTAGTTTGTGAGTATTTAATAAACATTCTACCATACCAGAAGACTTAAGAGAAACATATCCCCCAATGTACGGAGCAGTCATGTAAGCTTAAACATTAGAGCAAAATCTCATACATTTAAACTCTATTGGTTCCCTTTGATACAATGTATTTGATATTTTATACCAGTCACCAAAGCTGCTTTTATGGACTAAAAATTGAATATAGCTCTAAGAAAACAATCCCACAGCAGAGAGATGATTATCCTATTTTAGTAAAACTGCTATGCCAGTTTGATGACGGGTGCCTACTACAAACTTCTGTTTATACTCATTCTTACGTGTTATTCAATAAGCATTTACTTAGCAGCTTTTTAAAAATATTTTTTTATTGATGTCAGAGAAGAAGGGAGAGGGGGAGATAGAAACATCAATGATGAGTGAGAATCATCAATTGGCAGCTTCCTGCATGCCCCTACTGGGGATTGAGCCCCCAACTGCATGTGCCCTGACCTGGAAGCCAACCGTGACATCCTGGTTTATACGCTGATGCTCAAACACTGAGCCACATTGGCCAGGCTGCTTAGCAGCTTTTAATGTATTAGATACCATGCTACATTAAGGGTAAAAAAGAATAAAACCACATTCCTCACCATCAGGTACTCACTGTCTAGTACCATGCAATACAATTAAGCCAGTACAATACAAATTGACAGAGGTAAACACATAATGTTAGAAAGAAGGAAGCAATCAGGGAAGGCCTGTGAGACAAGGCACACTTAATTTGAGCCTTGCCAATAAGAAAAAAGTTCGTCTAGCAGAAAGTGAAAATATTAAGGTACAAAGAAAAGAAGGACTTGATTAAGATAGAAGACTGAATACATGGCTTTATCTCTCTCCTTTCCATATCAAAAATCGCATTTAAATAACCTCAATACTCCAGCTTACTCCTCACTCCCATCCAACACACATACCTCAAATCTATCCTCAGCAGCCTGAATAAAGCAGATCAAGAATGTGATAGGCTAAACTGTTTCCCCGACAGTCTTTTGCGAAAATCCTAACCTCTAATACCTCAGAATGTGACTGCATTTAGAAACAGGGCCTTTACAGAGATTATTAAGTTTCAATGAGGCCATTATAGTGGCCCTAATCTAATCTGACTGTTGTTTTTGAAAGAAGAAATTTGGATCCATAGACATTGGACATGTCCACACATACATGAAAGGCCATGTGAGGACATAGCATGAAGGTGGCCATCTGCAAGCCAAAGAGAGAGACCTCAGAAGAAAGCAAACCTAACACCTTGACCTTGGACTTCTAGGTGGACTTGGACTCCAGAAATGAAGAAAAACAAGGTTCTGTTGTTTAAGCCTCCCAGTGTTGTTGCAGCCCTAAGGCTCCATATAATGTTCCCCCACTACCTATACAACCTCCTTTCCCACCCCACTCTTTATTCATTTTTTTGTTGTTGTTCTGACCAAATAACTTTATTGTTGTTTCTTTAACATTCCAAACAGGGCCTTCGTGATTGCTATTCCATTAGCTCTTGCCCCAGATGAGTATTTGCATGGCTGCTCCATCTCTTTCAAATCTTTGCTGAAATGCCCACTTTTTAGAAATGCCTTTTCTAACCATAGTATCTAAGATAGCACCCCAGTCAATCTCTATCCTCTTTTATCCTGCTTTAACATTTTTCACACCACTTATCATCACTTGACTTTTTTTTCGTATTGTTCTTATGTGGGCCTTTAGAATGTCAGCTCAAAGGGCAAGGCTTTTCTTTTCTTTCACAAGCATCTAAGACATTGCTTGGTACTTAGGGAACATTTAAGAAACATTTGTTGAACAAAAAATGTTACTGCCTAAAGAGGGCCTGATATATGATAGGCACTTAAAACTGACAAAGTGAAACAAAATATCAGCTAAAATCTAATACCTAGTTTCATAAAGATAAATATTATAAGTATACATGTATACATTAAGTGTATATAAAGGTATAGCAAATGAAATAAGAGGATACAAAACAAATGTAACAGTAATCTTACATAATAAAAGGCTAATATGCAAATCAACCAAACAGCGAAACGACTGGTTGCTATGACATGCACTGACCACCAGGGAGCAGATGCTCAACACAGGAGTTGCCCCCTGATGGTCAGTGCATTTCCATAGAGGGAGCACTGCTCAACCACAAGCTGGCTCATGGCTGGCCAGCGCAGAGGCAGTGGCAGGAGCCTCTCTCACCTCCGCAGCAGCACTAAGCCATTAGTCAGGCATCCCCCAAGGGCTCCTGGGCTGCCAGAGGGATGTCTAACTGCCAGCTTAGGCCCAATCCCCCAGGGAGCAGGCCTAAGCCTGCAGGTGGACATCCCCCAAGGGGTCCCGGACTGCGAGAGGGTGCAGACCAGGCTGAGGGACCACACCGAGTGCACAAATTTTCATGCACCAGGCCTCTAGTGTGTGTGTGTGTGTGTATGGAGAGGAATAGAAGTAAAACAGGATACAAGAACTTCTGTGCCTAAATTTATAATTTCTATACTTTTTCAATTTTTTGTAATGAAAACATGTCCATTTATTATTTGTATAATAAAAGTAATTTAATAAAAACCCAAAACCCACTCGTTAACAAATTAAGAACACATACACACACACACAAAGTCCTTTGTTTTATAGAGGACTAACTCCACTAAGTCAACATCAAATCCATTTAAAGACAGTCAAGGATAAAATGCTCTTTATCATCACTTCTAGTCAACACTACATTGGAAGTCCTAATCAATAAAAAAAGATTCAAAATATACATAAATAGAAAAATTATGAGGCCAAGATAGTGAAAGCTATAACAAATAATTGCAAAATATGACTACCTAGAGAATTAAAGAAAAATTTTTAAAATGAGTAATAAAGAGTTCAGCAAAGTATCCAAAATCAAGAACCATGAACAAAAAGCATGAACTTTCCTATGTAGCAAAGATAACTTATTAAAATGAGATTTAAATAAAAGCTCCTATTCACAAAAGTAACAAACTATAAAATACTTAAATATAAACCTAATAACAATAGCTCACATTTTAAATGTATTAACTTGCATGTCTTAACCCACTTAATCTTCCTAATAACCCTAAAGAGGTATTATTCCCATATTACAGATGAGGAAACTAAAGTACAACGAAGGTTTGTCCAAGCTTACCAGGAACTGAACTCAAGCAGCATGGCACTAGAACCCATTCTTTTCACTACTACTAAACACAGCATACATAAGGAAAACTAGAAAACTTTACAGAGAATTCATACCATACTGTTGGGTGGCAACACCCAATATTGCAAAGACATAAATTCTTCCCCCAAATTAACGTATATAGTATTCAAGGCAATTCCACTTTTAAAATCCCAAAGATTTTTGTGGAACTTGATATACTGACTCTAAAATTCATGTCGATGAGAAACACAAAAAATGCCAAGAACATTTAAAAAAAAAAGTTTTAATCCTCACCTGAGGAATATACCTTTTTTTAAATTGATTTCAGGGAGAGAGAGGGAGAGAGAGAAAGAGAAACAGAAACACTGATTTGAGAAACATCCCTCGGTTGCCCCCCATATGTGCTCCGACCAGGGATGAAACCGCAACCTGGGCATGTGACCTGACTGGGAGTCAAACCCACTACCTTTTGGTGTATGGAACAGGACAACACTCCAACCAACTGAGCCACACCTGCCAGGGACCAAGAACATTTTGAAAAGGGACAACAATGAGGGGGAACTGCCTTACCAATTATAAAAAGTCTTTTAAAGCAATTGAAATCAAACAGTCTACTGGTACAGGAACACCTACAGATGAAAGAGAACAGGTTCTAGAAACCGAGAAATGTTTATAATACTATTGCAACACTTTATTATAATTCAATAAATGGTGCTGAAACAAAAGACAATTCACTTAGGGAGAAAAACTAGCCATCTATCTCTACCTTACACTCAACACATAAATAAATCCCAGATAGATTAGAGAGCTAAAAGGAAAAAGCATTCTAGAAGTATTTAAGAGACAATAGTTATAACACTGGAATAAGATAATTTGTGCTAAACAAGACATAAAATCCAGAAGCTATAAAGGAAAAAATAGAAAGATTTCACGACATTCTAATTTAAAACTTTTTTAGAACAAAACATCATAAACAAAATCAAAGAGCAAAATGCACACTGAAAGAAAACACTAACAGGGAACATTCATAAAAGAGAAATATTGGAAATCACCCAAATGTCCACAGGTAGGAGAATATGCAGTAAATTATCCTTTAGCCACACTATACCATAATTCAAGATTTCATTTTCATTACAGAGAGAAAATAGAAACTTGGGTTCTAGCCTTAAAATGTTATTTCTAGGCCTAATAGATAGTGCTCAATCATTTTAGGTCCAAAGAGCATACCTGAAGAGATCAACCAAAGAACTTGTATGCATAACCCACGGACACAGACAATAGGGTGGTGGAGGCCTGGGGTGGGGGATAGAGGCGGGCAATAAGGGGTCAATGGGAGAAAAAGAGGTACATATGTAATACGTTCAACAATTTTTTTTTTTAAAAAGAGCATACCTGGGGAGCTAACTTTGTAATTATACAACTTGTCATTACCTTTCCCTAAATCATGTGGTCTCAAACATTTATATGTATATATAATTATTTTTGGAAAGGTGGGGTTCTTCTAAGATGTCAATCTTTCTCAAAAAAAAAAAAAAAAAAAAGAAAGAAAGAAAACAAACTCTCTTCTAACTTATTTAAGCTGTCTTCCTTTATTTGGCTTCATTATCCCACTGCTCCTGTACTGAAAATAAAAGCTGAAGACGATTTTTCAAACCATTTTCAAAACTCAAAAATACGGAATTATTTTCTTTATAATAAAGTAGCCATCAACTCATTTTTATTAGTTATTTGAGAAACCAACTTTTGTGAATCCGCTTTCAGTCACTAAAATTACCAGTTAAGAGTTCATGTATTTAAATCCAAGTACATATACTGAGACAATCTTGGGGGGTATTTTAATCAAGCTACTAAAATTATTAACATTATGAAGGTTGAGGCATAATGAAAGACTCCATTCTTTAACTTTCCAGTCCTGTATCTATCTATCTATCTATATTTCCAGATAACCCTCTAATTGCCACCTGGTTATCCCCTGAATGACTCATGTATATATCCATCTGATATCCATTACCCAAACCACTGGGATGTCACCAGACCTCCTGGCACCCATCTTCTGGACCATCTGGCATGCATCATCCTCACTGCCTGACATCTGACAACCATCCTGGACCAATCCTAGGGCTAAGAACTTAGTAGAACTGATAATTCTCAACACTGTACGTTTTACTATAAAAACTTTTAACCTTCCTTTCTTCTTTGAAACATTTCTGGGCTTTTGCCTAGCTGTGTTTCCCATTTGCAAATTCCAACACTCTTAAATAATTCTCTATCATTTATTTCTAGCAACCCTCTGAGTTCATTTGTCAAGACTAAGCATTCATTACAATATTCCCAACTCACAGGATTGCAACAATCAGAAAAATTAAAAAATTTAAAATAAAATCTCAGTAGAGTAAAATTTCTTCACAAAAGTTAAAAATGAAATTAGAACAAAATTAAGTTTCTATGTGGCTCATTTGTTAGCCAAGCAAGTGAGTTAGCCAACAAGTGAGTTAGATTGTGTTGGTAGCCCTGAAGAAATTTATCCACAGAAAATAAACTTGCTTAAGGCTATCAGACTTGGGGTGAGAACTATTGCAAAAAGTTGGCATACTAGAAATATTGAGTCAAATAAAAACAAAGCAAATCATTAAGATTTTGGTCTTGATATTACCAATACTGCTGGGTTGTTGTTTATTTGAGGAGTCAGGGCCAAGTTTGAAGCAACTGAGGAATTAGCCTCTATGAATATTATTGTATGTTGTTATTAATCCTCACCCAAGGATATTTTTTTTTCCATTGGTTGCCTCCCACACTCGCCCCAGGTCGGCAGATCGAGGCTGCAACCGATGTCCGAAGTCCGTGCCCTTGACTGGAATTGAACCTGCCACCCTTCAGTCCATGGGCCGACGCTCTAACCTTTTAGGCACACAGGCTAGGGCCTCTATGAATATTCTTCATGGAAGAACTAGAGACAAGATCATTTTCAAAGAGGTTGAGAAAACAAGAATACAATACAACCTAAAATGTTACCACATTTATGTTGGTAAAAACATGTATAGAGCAGAAGAAAAGCTTTAGCTGGACAAATTTATCTTTGGTGAGGTGTTTCCAAGCCTATGATTATTTATTGTCTTATTCATCAGCAGTACTTTGCAAAAAATACATGAATCTATCATGTCGTAGTGAACCAGTGGTGTTATTTGCTCTTGTAAACTTTACAATCACTAATTCTGTGAAATTTTATCAGAAATACAAGCAGAATTTCTTGAATTGCCCTTACTGTGGAGTAGTTTGATAGTTTAGCAATGGGAACATTTTATTGCAATGTTTTGAGCCAAGATTGAAGATTTTCAACCAGTATTATCAAACCTCAAATGGCTTTGGAAATTAGCTTCTGCTGCAGACTTGATATGTTTCTTAATGAATTCAACTCAAATTACAAAACAGTACTTATATGCAAACTTATCTTATGGTAAAGTCATTTCAACAACTAATGTTATCTGAATCACAAGTAATGGGAAACTGCTTTTTTTTTTACACACACACTCCTGTGCTATCAAAGTTAAAAGACAAAGTCCTATCTCCATTTGCACACAAATTTGTAGCAATATGTTTTCCAAGCAAACTACAGTTCTAATAGTGTTTTTCAGACCTTGGTGGAAGCCCTTTTAACTGTGCTACTGAGGAGCTTCCACCTAATTTTCAATCATTAATTTACAATGTAATGAGACATGCTAAAAGGCAAAGATATCAGAAAAGATTCTAATAGAATTTTATAAATGCTTTTTAAGTGATAAATATGCTCAAGTAAAATCACATGCTCATGGACTGATATGAGTATTTGGCAGTACCTGTCAGTGTGAAAGCACATTTTCAAAGGTGAAGTATGTAATCGTATTACAAATCATTAAGAGGCGGACATTTGCAATCACTTGATGACAGGGAACACTAACTTTGACCCCCTCCAAAAGCAAAATATATTCCCAATAAATAGAATTCCATTCTTCTCACTAGCAGACCTGTATTGCACTAAGAAAATTACTTAAACTTAGTAAAAAAATTTATTAAAAATTTGCAGAAATTTTTTCTTTCTTGTTATATAAGTACCTATATGATAGCCTCAATTTTTCCTCTTGATTGACAAAGCCCAAAATATTTGTTATCTAGCCCTTTACAGAAAACATTTGGTAACCTCTGGGATACATTATTTTTAAAACATGTGCTCGGACAACTGGTAGTCCATATACATATATATATATATATAGTTTGTTTGTTGGTTTATTTTTGTTAATCCTGACCCGAGGATATTTTTTCCATTGATTTTTAGAAAGGGAGAAAGAAACATCAATGTGAGAGAGACATACCAATTGGTTGTCTCCCGCACTAGCCCTGACCAGGCAGGGGATCAAACCTACAACCCAGGTATGTGTCCTTGACCAGGAATTGAACCCATGACCCTTTGATACTCAGGCCAACACTCTAAACACTGAGTGGCACTGGCTAGGGCTGGTTATCCATATTTTTTTTTTTTTTTTAAGAATTATTTTTTTTTTTTTTATATATATCTTTTATTGATTTTTTACAGAGAGGAAGGGAGAGAGACAGAGAGTTAGAAACATCGATGAGAGAGAAACATCGATCAGCTGCCTCCTGCACATCCCCCACTGGGGACGTGCCCGCAACCCAGGTACATGCCCCTGACCGGAACCGAACCCGGGACCCCTCAGTCCGCAGGCCGACACTCTATCCACTGAGCCAAACCGGTTCCGGCGGGTTATCCATATTTTTAAAAAACAGTAATAAAATTAGATCCTTACTTAAATGTAAAAAGCAAAACTGCAAAACTTTTAGAAGACAAGAATATGAAAAAAGCACAAACCATAAATAAAAATATGAATAAATCTGATTAAATTTTAAGAGTTTCCTTTTTTTTCTTGGTTAATCATTACTCACCTGAGGATATTTTTCCCACTGATTTCCAAAGAGAGTGGAAGGAAGGGGAGAAGAGAGGGAGAGAGAAACTTTGATGTGAGAGACACATCAATTGGTTGCCTCCAGGAGGTGTAGATGGACCCTGCAACCCAGGTACTAGCCCTTGACCAGGAATCAAACCCGAGACCCTTTGGTGTGTGAGCTGACACTCTAAACACTGAGCAAATGGGCCAGGGAAAATTTTAACTTTCTAAACAAAAGGTAAAGATAAGCTATTATCTTAGGAAATATATTTGCAATTTGTATAACCAACAAAGAATTAGTATTTAAAATATGTAAAGAATTCTTACAAGTCAACTTAAAAACGGAAAAGACACAACCCAATAAAAAATGGGCCATTGATAAAAGGATAAATCCAAATGTTCAGGAAACACGAAATACTGCTAATAATTAGGGAAATACAAATAAAATATTTTTAAAAGAGAAAAATATTTCCCACAGATCAGATTCTCAATTTTTTTTTTTTAAATCTAACATTAAGAGTCAGGAGGAATGTATAGAAGCAGGAGCTCTCATGCTCTATTTGTATAAATGTAAATTAGTATGACTAATTATAAAGAATATTATGGCAATATCTAGTAGGGTTTAAAATAAATTGTTTCACTTATAGGCATACTAGAGGCCCAGTGCATGAATTCATGCACCGGTGGGGTCTCTCAGCCTGGCCAGTGACCAAGGCCTATCGGGGGGCCAGCCAGCCAGGGGGAGGGACCCTGGAAGGTTGGCCAGCCAGCCCCCTGATAGGGGCCTATGGGGGGCCAGTTGGCAGGAGGGAGGGACCGTGGAGGTTGGCCAGCCGGCCGGCCTTTAATCGAGGCCATGTGGGGGGGAGGTGTCTCGGCCAGACGGGGGGAGGAGCATGGGAGGTTGGCCGGTGGGGGAGGGGGAGGACCCACAGGAGGTTGGCCGGCTGGGGGGAGGGGCCACGGGAGGCTGGCTGTGGAAGTGCACTGACCACCAGGGGGCAGCTCCTGCATTGAGCATCTGCCCCCTGATGGTCAGTGCACGTCATAGCGACTGGTCAACTGGTCATTCTGGTCCTTCTGTCAGAACAATCTCTTAGGCTTTTATATATATATAGATACTGTGGATGAAAAAGGGACCATATACTAAAGCAGACAAGCTGAGGGGAGGCCTACATGGTGAATCTTTACAAACTTAAGAGACCAAAAGTAACCACATAGGATGGTCTGAACATAAAAATTCCTAACTAAAAGTGGGTAGTCACACCCTACGCATGTAGCTTCCTTGACAAGGATCAATTTTTACCTTAAGAGGGGCTGTATGTTGTCTTTTTGCATCTAAGGTAACACATACCTTTTAAATGTCAGAGTAATTTCCTTTTCCAGTCCCCTCAAGGCACACCTACCACAAGCAGAGCAGAGACTACAGAACTCCTCAATGTTATCTTGTTCCTCAAATACCATCTCTCTATGCTGTAAATGTTAACTATCTTGTGTCCACCAATGTAAAAGAAGTGTCTCTCCATTTTACTTTTTATCCAATCCCAGATATTTTCCTGTTTTGCTTTCTCCCATCCCCTAATCTACCAAAAATAGATTTCACATAAACATCTGTCTTATCCTTTTATTCTAAAGTATAAAATAAGCTGCAAAACTGCCATTCTCTGGAGTTTTCTCAATTTGTTGAGATTTTGCTTCCCAACAATTGTCATCAGTTTGGTTCAAATAAGCTCATAAAAATGCTCTATAGGTTTAGATATTTCTTATGTCAATAATACATCTATTCTATCCTATCTACTAATAGACAAACATGGTAATTAACCATAACTTCGCTATCCTTCCCACTGACTAATCAAGGCGATATGCAAATTAATTGCCAACCAAGATGGCGGCTGGCAGCCAGGCAGCTGAAAGGAACAGGAGGCTTGCTTGCTCCAGTGATGGAGGAAGCCAAGGTTCCTCGCCTGCCGCTGCTGGACTCTGAGCTGCACTCTAAGAAACAATGTTGCAATTATAGAAGCTAAACAATCCCCAGAAACCTGCTTTCAGCCAGCCAGGCCTCAGAGCTTAGAGCGGCAGTGATGGCAACAATGTTTCAATTATAGAAGCTAAACCCAGATACCTGCTTTCAGCCAGCCGCAGCCTCAGAGCTGGAGCCGGGCCTCAGAGCTGGAGCCGGCTCTCAGCTCCAATGACAGCTATAGAAGGTAAATAAATCCCATAATAAAAAACAAACAAAAAATAAAAAATAAAAAAGGAGAGGCTGGGAGCTTCAGTTGCCCGCCAGCCTGAAAATGGCCCTCAGCCCCTCACCCAGACTGGCGAGGCATACCACAGTGGGGACCCCCACCCTGAAGGGGGTGTGACCAGCTGCAAACAGCCATCAGCCCGTCATCCAGGCTGGCCAGGCACCCAAGCGGGACCCCCACTCTGATCCGGGACACCCTTCAGGGCAAACCAGCCGGCCCCCACCCGTGCACCAGGCCTCTATCCTATATAGTAAAAGGGTAATATTCAAACTGACCCTAACAGCAGAAGGACTGGAAATGACTGGTCACTATGACACACACTGACCACCAGAGGGCAGACGCTCAATGCAGGAGCTGCCCTCTGGTGGTCAGGGCGCTCTCACATGGGAGGAGCTCTGCTCAGCCACAAGCCAGGCTAATGGCTGCCAGTACAGCAGTGGTGGTGGGAGCCTCTCCTGCCTCAGCAGCGCTAAGGATGTCCAACTGCAGTTTAGGCCTGCTCCCTGCTGGCAAGTGGACATCCCCTGAGGGCTGCTGGGCTGCCACAGGGATGTTTGATTGCCATCTTAGGCCCAATTCCCCAGGGAGCGGGCCTAAGCCAGCAGGTGGTCATCCCCTGAAAGGTCCCAGACTGCGAGAGGGCACAGGCCGGGCTGAGGGACCCTCCCCCCCCCCTCCCGAGTGCACAAATTTTTGTGCACTGGGCCTCTAGTATATATATAAAACCCTGATATGCAAATAGACCAAACGGAGAAACAACCAATTCACTGGTGCGCCAACCACCAGGGAGCACGCACAGAACATGGCAGGTGTCAGTGGCAGGCGACAGAGCACAGAACATGGCAGGCATCAGCAGGTGAGCGGGGGTGCCAGACCAAGGTGGGGCGCCAGTCACTGTCATCCGGGCAAGCCTCTGGTGGGTACTGAAAATTCTTGGCTCCCACACACGGTCCCACCCGGCACTTGCACCCACTGCCAACGCCTGATGCCGGCCCCAATCACCCCTCAAGGCTTCTCTACCTTCCCCTGCTCCTGAGGGGCGATCGGGGCAGCAGCCACCACTCACACCCGCTGCTGGCGCCAGCCCTAATCGTCCACGCCATCAGCAGGTGCGAGAAGGGCCGGCACCATCAGTGCATGGGAGCGGTGGCAGCGAGAGTGGGCTGCTGGCAGACAGGGGACAGGGGGAGGGGCCATGGCAGGAGGGGCCAGGCGGGGGCACAGAGGATGGGCTGAGACCTGCCCCTGTGCCCATTGCAGCCTCGCAGCCCACAGTTCCTTTCAAGGTGCACGAATTCATGCACTGGGTCCCTAGTATAGATATAAATTCTCAAATATGCACAAGGAATCATGTATAAAAATGATTGTTGAAGCACTGGAAACAACTTAAATGCCCAACAATGAAAGAAAAGATACATTGTGGCATAATCATAAAGAAATATACAATAGAAAACTAGGAGCACTAGTGGTTTGGCTCAGTGGATAGAGCATCGGCCCACACTGAAGGGTCCTGGGTTCAATTCCAGTCAAGGGCACATAACCTCAGTTGAAGGCTTGCTCCCTAGCCCTGGTCAGGGCATGCAGAACACAACCAATCGATGTCTCTCTCTCACATCAATGTTTCTCAGGTGAGGATTAACAAAAAAAAAAAAAAAGAAAGAAAACTGGGAATAACGTAAGTGACCAATAATGGAAAACAGATAAATTATAATGTATTCATACAAAAAGCTACTAAATAGCTTTTAACACAAATAACTAGTGTTACATTTATCAGCATGGGCAAATATCGAAAGCAATGCTAAAACAAAACAAAAAAGCAGGTTACAAGACATTTGATGTGATATAACTTCTATTTCTATAAAGTCTTAAAACAGTAATACTGTTTACAGGTAAATGTATATTTAATGAAATATACATAGAAACTGTATAGATGCCAAATTCAGATAATGGTTAACCCTGGAAAATGATGGTAGAGAATGACATGGGAGGAGGCAGTGCACAAAGAGCTTCAAGTATATCTGTATGGTTTTGTTTCTTTAAAAAACTTTTTATCTAAAATAAAAGCAAGAAATAAAATTATTTTTTAAAAAACACACACACACAAAACAGCCTGGCCAGTATGGCTCGGTGGTTGGGCATCGACCTATGAACCAGGAGGTCAAGATTTTATTCCTGGTCAGAGCAAAAGCGATTGCAGGCTCGATCCCCAGTAAGGGGTGTGCGAGAGGCAGCGGATCAATGCATCAATGATTCTCTCTCGTCATTGACGTTTCTATCTCTCCCTCTCCTTCCTCTCTGAAATCAACAAAAATATATATATATTTTTAAATACAAACTGAAAAACATCTATATAATAAAAGACTAAGCGACCATTACGGCAGAATGACCAGAATGACTGATCACTATGATGCACACTGACCACCAGGGGGGAGATGCTCAACATAGGAGTTGCCCCCTGGTGGTCAGTGTGCTCCAACAGGGGGAACACTGCTCAGCCAGAAGCCGGACTCACGCTGGCAAACGCAGTGGCAATGGCAGGAGCCTCTCCCCTCCTCCATGGCAGCGCTAAGGAGCAGCAAGCTGAGCAGCGAGCAGGTGGGCCCCAGACTGTGAGAGGAATGTCCTACTACCGGGCCTAAGCCAGCAGTTGGACATCCCTCGAGACTGGGCTGAGGGACCCCTTCCCCCAGCACGAATTTCATGCGCCAGGCCTCTAATAATATAATAATTAGGCCAAAGGAGAAAAGGATGAAGGCATCAGAAATGGAAGCAAGACTACAAGACAGGTACTATTCTAGGCACTGAGGTACACCAGTGAACAAAACAAAGTCCTGGCTCTCACGAACAAATAAATATATACTGTATCCAATGACAGTAAGTGCTATGAAGAAAAATAAAATAGTAAGAAAGAATATAGGGGTGGGAAACCTGAGTAATGAGGTAACCCAGGGAGCAAAGGAAGCAGGGAAAAGAAGTCTGGGGAATGAGCCATAGGCATTCCAAAATGTAGAGGTCAAGAGGATAAGGAGGATCCTGCAAATAAGGCAGAAAGAGAACTAAGTACAGTGCTGACCTGGAAGCCAACTGAAAAAAGCACTTCAAGACGGAAACTGTGTCATATGATACTGAAAGGTCTATGAAGATAAGAACTTGAGAACCAATTGTAAAGGTTATTGGTGGTCTTGAAAATAGCAATTTTGGTACAGCAACAGTGGCAAAAGCCCACTGAGTTCAAGAAACAATAGAGGATGATAACTCCATCCTTTGTGTGTGTGTGTGTGTGTGTGTGTGTGTTAATCCTCACCCAAGGATATTTTTCCACTGATCTTATAGAGAATGAAAAAGAGAGGGAAAGACAGAGAAACATCGATGGGAGAGAAACACATCAAATGGTTGCCTCCTGCATGCACCACAACCAGGGCCCTGGCTAGAGAGGAGCCTGCAACCAAGGTACATGCCCTTGACCAGAATCGAACCCAAGACTCTGGTCCGCAGGCCGACGCTCTATCCACTGAGCCAAACTGGGTAGGCCCAGACAACTCTTTTAATAAGCTTTGCTATAAAGGAAACCAAGAAAGTTGAGTAGCTGGAAGGGGATAGTGCAAAGGGAATGTGAAGTAAAGAAATGTTTTTCCACAGAAGATAAAAACAATTACAGCATATCTGTATGCTTGTGGTAAAGATCCAGTAAGAGAAGGAAACTGATGATGCAACACAGAATGAAATAATTGATGTATGGGGTCAGTAAAGAGGAGATGGGATCTAGTGTACAAGTGGAGAGGTTTTAGTATATATAGTTGACTTATTAACAGACGCATTTAAAGACTCAAAGAGTCAGTGCCTCCCTACAAAAAATTCAGCACAACAGAGGGGAAACACAAATAGAACTCACAAAAATGAAATAGCTTGAAAAAAGTTGCTACCGGGGCATACAAGATTGTAAATAACTTAGCCACCCAGCCAGGGCTCAGCTACTGTTCTAATTGCTCTAGATGTATTCTTTCATTTAATGACCTCATTTCTGGCAAATTCATTTGACAAATACTTCTTTTTGTGTGTGTGTTTTGTTGTTGTTGTTGTTATTTGTTAATCCTCACCCGAGGATATTTTTCCATTAATTTTTAGGAAGAGTGGAAGAGAGAGGGAAAGAGAGAGAAACATCGATGTAAGAGAAACACATCGATTGGTTGCCTCCTGCACGAGCCCCCACAAGTTGGTTGGAACATCGTCCAGTTGTGCCTTGGACTGTGGTCAGGGCACATACCTAGGTTGGGGGTTCGATCCCTGGTCAGGGTGCATATCAATGTTTCTCTCTCCTTCCCACCTTCCTTTCTCTCCAAAAATCAATAGAGAAACATATTAAGTGAGAATAAAAATTTAAAAAAAAGAACAGTACCTGATACATAGTGTGTATTCTATAAATATTAGCTGTTATTATGTATCTTTATATAGGCAAACAAAAACTGAAGCTGTTATTGAACATTTAATTTGGAAGACAAAAACTAAACACCTTTTATGAAGGTTTCAACTTGTTCATTTACATATTACTAATACAACCACATCTTTAATGAAAAAAGGAAAATTTAGCCCCTCCATAAAGATCTCTTTAACCTGCAACCTGGTTGGAAAAAAAAATAGTACAAAGACATGGAGTGAAAAGACAAAACAGACCGGTCTTAAACTTGAGGTTAAATCACTTTTTTCTAGATTTGTTTCAATCATCTGTCAAATGGGGATGGGTGGGGAGTGGAAAAAATTATCTCGAAGGTTCTTTACTGCTCTAAACAAATTTGTTTGTTTACAAACAAATTGGAACTAAAAATCCTTCAGCTTTCAACTCAACAAGAGTAAGAATTCTATAAAAGTCAGTCAATGGTGCACTAGGTTTGGTGGCAGGGTTTTCCAATCAACTATGTTATTATTTAGCTGTGTAATTCTGAGCAAGAAGCAAACTCTCTGGATCTCAATTTCTTGAACCTGTAAAATGAAGCTGTATACAATCTCTTTAAAATACAGGACATTCTATGAAGTAAGCTACCTATGAGGGAAATATTCAGCTGGGGATTCGGCCACCAGCTAAGAGATGTTTAGAAGATTTCAGTATTGCCGAAACCGGTTTGGTTCGGTGGATAGAGCGTCGGCCTGTGGACTGAAAGGTCCCAGGTTCGATTCCAGTCAAGGGCATGTACCTGGGTTGCGGGCCCATCCCCAGTAGGAGATGTGCAGAAGGCAGCTGATCGATGTTTCTCTCTCATCGATGTTTCTAATTCTCTCTCTCTCTCCCTTCCTCTCTGTAAAAAAAATCAATAAAATATATTTTTTAAAAAAAAAAGATTTCAATATAAAGCAAAAGTAGAGAATTTCAGAACTAGGAAACACCTTAGGAGTCTAAGACTCACACAACTGAGACTGATATATTCTTGGAAGAGGTCACCCAATCATGCCAGTAATGAGAAACCCATGGAAACAAGCCACTTCATCAAGGGCCAACTATGATGCCTAAGTTCTTTCACTCAAGCCACACCATCCTCTAGGACAGCGGTTCTCAACCTGTGGGTCGCGACCCCTTTGGCGGTCCAACGACCCTTTCACAGGGGTCGCCTAAGACCATCCTGCATATCAGATACTTACATGACGATTCATAACAGTAGCAACATTAGATATGAAGTAGCAACAAAAATAATTTTATGGTTGGGTCACAACATGAGGAACTGTATTTAAAGGGCCAGAAGGTTGAGAACCACTGCTCCAGTAACTTCCACCTATTAGTTTTATCCCTATTCCAACTATAAGGACACCTCAAATATGTGTGAGTAGGTAATATACCCCTTAAGTATCCTCTCCAAAATTAAAAACCCCAACTCTTCAACCTTTCCTCATAACATAATACCAAGACTCTCTTCTAGGCATCCAGCCTATTTTTCCTTAGAGAAACCTCCATTCTTGCTGAACGTCAAAATTACTCGAACCACTATGCCCGTTCTGACATTCTGATTCCTAGTAGAACCCAAGAGTTCCCACCTGTCCAGCTGCCACCACACTGAAGCCCCTAATTGCCCCCGCCACCTCCACCCGAGGAGGCATTCCGGGGTGGGCAGGGCGACCCTCCGGCTCCTTCAGGCGACACAGACACAAGAAGTGACCGCGGCAGCACGAGAGGGGCCGGCCCCCGGCTCTCCTCCCCGGTCCACACCCCTCCCTCACCGGTATTGCTTGGGGTCGCTAGGAGACTTGACGATCTCAGGGTCTCCGGCATTATTGATAGGCCCCCTCCGTCCCTCCTCCTCAGATTCATCTACTCCTAGACGGGCAACCCGGCCGCTCTCGCCAGCATCCTGGCCACCGGGCTGCAGGTCGGGGCAGCTGCAGGTCGACTTCGCCTTGTTCCTTCCAGGCATGGTCTGGGTAGGAGAGGGTCTGCCCACAGCCGAGTCTTCGCACCGACCCCGCGCGTCGAGTCTCCACCGCGCCGCGAGCTCCCGCCCGGCCGCACACCACAACTTCCTCCCGGTGGCACTGACTGCAGCGACCGGGACTCTCCTCAGCATTCACCACCGGGCCGCAGCGAAGGGCATCCCATTCCCCAGGGTCCGCCTCCCCCTCCTACTCCTCCAGCTGCTTTTCCTCCTCCGCGTTCCTGAGGCGGTGGCGGCCGGCGCTGGTGCTGCCGCAGCCGCCAAGGAGGCCAGGCCTGCGCCCCTCCCCCAACGCGGTCTCCCGCACGCCGACTCTCCTCGGCGCCCCGCCCCGCCCCGCCCTCCAGTCGCCGATGACGCTGCTGGTCCTACCCAATAAAGAGGCAAGACGGCAGTCACGCGCACGTAAGCAGCCAATGGAAACAGGGAATAAAAGGAACCGAGGAGACCTAGGCAGATTCGCTGACCCGGAGAGGGCTCTTCGAAACTCAGGGTGGGCGGGGCGAGGGAGAAAGAGGCGGAGAGAGCGGCGCGGAGGACGACGGGAGGAGGGCGTCCGGGCAGCCCCGCCGCGTTTATGACGTAGGCGGAGAGTTGGTGTGAGGCGGCGGCTGGAGTGTGACCCGCGACTCAGAAAAGTATTCCCCCTGATGAGGAAACCGAGATGCGCGCCCTGCCCCTCAGGTTCGGGGCGGAGCCTCGGGCCGTGATTCAGCACGTGGAGCGCCGGAAGTAGTTTTCTTC
Organism: Myotis yumanensis; assembly: GCF_028538775.1. Lineage (NCBI taxonomy): Eukaryota > Metazoa > Chordata > Mammalia > Chiroptera > Vespertilionidae > Myotis > Myotis yumanensis. Next base: position 36,088,153 of record NW_027223753.1, read on the forward strand.
GCCGCCGGATGGCAGTTGCTCGCCTGGGGAGCCGGGCTGAGCGGGGCTGAAGGCCTAAGATAGACCTGGCACTGCCCCCACCTTATCGCTGGCCACCTTTTGCTGGTATTCACCCTCAAAGCCCAAAAAGGTGCTTAACCCTTTGAGTGCCAACCAATATCCTAGGAACTATGCTAAAATTGCCAAGGCATTTTTGCTGATTTTACAGCAGTTTAGGAAAAAAAATTATGAATCGCAAGTCAATGAAGTTACATATTCAAAAACTTAAGGAAACCTTTACTACATTGACATTTTTAGCAATATCATCATCACTCATAAAAGCAGACTTAGAACTGGACGCCATTTCGAAGCTTTGATAGCGCTCCCGGCACTTTTGGCGAAAGACGGGAGGAGCTCGAGTCACTCTAGGGGTTAAGAGACCGGTGAGGATGTGCTCACTCTTCTGTGCGAAAACATTTTTTAGCTTCCCCACTGACTAGAGTCCACAGTTAGTGTTAAGGTCAGCCACCATTTATTGAGCAGCTACAGCGGGTGGAGGCTGCTGCCCTCAGGTTATTTTCTGCTTGTAATGGCCTTCAGTGGCCAATTATCTAACATGTGACAGAAACAGACAGTCTTGAAAAATTAAAAACAACTGACATGTTAGCAAGATACAATACACTGGCACATAAAAGGAGTAAATGGATGGGTGGAGAAACACTTAGAGCAGGGAGCTGTATTGATGGCTGTTGTCTTTAGGTTTGTTTCGGCTCCCTGAGCTCCACAAACACGGAATAAAATCATGAACAAAACAAAAATCCTTTCCTTCATGGAACTTGCATTCTAATTGGGAAAAAAACACAAGACAAATAATGTATTTTAAAAACAATGACAAAAAGTTGGGAAGGAGAAGTGCAACGATTCAGGCAGGAAATGAAAACCTGAACTAGGGCAGCAGGTGAGGTAAATTAATTGAAAAATGTTGAAATATCCCAGTTAATTTTCAGTCAGTAATGTTTGTTGTTGAATAAATACCTGAAGTGACGTCAATTTTGACGTTATTCTTTCTTTTAACTCTCCAAAGCAATGATTCCATAAATAAGAAATCTTCAAATTCAACCAGTAATTAGAACTTTCTAACTAGAAGGGGGGAAAAAAGGCCAAATTCTAAAGTGTGACCTGTTAATTTTTCCCTTTAAAAAGAGGTCTCTGAATCTTACAGGTCACCAGACTGCAGAACTATGATAACACTGCATAGTGAGCCATTCCTTCATTCACCTAACAAACTGAGCTCCTAATATGGGCCAGATGCTTGGAATAGAGTAATGAACAAGAAATTTCCCATTTTTCTTTGAGCTTACAAGAGAACTAGTAATATATGAAACAGGCACACAACTTTTTAAATTTGCCATGACTAGTTCTAGAAGGAGAAATACAGGGGGACCTAGTCTGGTCAGAGAGTTTTCAAAAGAGAAATGTAAGCTTACATTTGAAAACTGTATAGGCATTGGTACAGGAACAGACTTGCTCAAAAGCTCTGAGAAAGCAGGTCAATATGGCTAAACTGTAATAATCTTGGATCAAAGGGAAAGTGAGTTAGTGGCCAGGATCATATAGAACCTTCCTAAGAATAAAAAGAAGTCATTGCCTTGTCTATTTTGTATAGCACTGGATTCCTATCTTCTAGAAGAATATGTTGCACATTATAGGTACTCGGTATATAATGGTAGAACAAATGAAACAGGAAGATGTAATCACATGTGGTTTTGCAGGAGATCACTCTGGTTAATGTGTAAAAAATAGTTTGAATGGGGGAGAACGTGGGGAGTGAGGGCAAGAAGAGGGCCCAAGAACCAAGTTTTGAGGAGCTTATAAAAGAGGAAGCATTCATACAAGAGTCTGAGAAGGAACTATCAGCATAGTAAGAGGAAAACAAAAAAAAAAAAATGTAATGTCACAGGAAAAATACCTCTTTGATGCTTGGCCCATTATAATTCTGACCACATAGCAATTGTCCAAAGTGTTAGATTAGATGTATGAAATATGAGAACTGGCAAGGGATCACAGAAGTACTTTAATCTGGCCTTTTCAGATATAAAGAGAAATAACCTATCTAGAGAGCTATAGCTTACAAGTAACCCAAGGTATAGCCAGGACTTCCAAAACCAGAAGTATTGTTTTCCCATCAAAAATAATTTAGAAATTTGCCACCCTCCATTTGAATATTCATAATTACTATAAAGAGTATTCAGCAGAGAAAACAGATAAATTAAGCTATTACTACTTTTTTGTGATTTTTTTTTTTTAATCCTCACCCAAGGATATTTTTTCATTGATTTTTAGAGAGAGTGGAAGAGGAGAGAGAAACATAGATGTGAGAGAGACACATCGATTAGTTGCCTCCTGGACCAGGGCCTGGGCTGGGAGGAACCTGTAACCAAGGTACATGCTCTTGACCAGAATCAAACTCAGGACCCTTCAGTCTGCAGGAGGACGCTCTATCCACTGAGCCAAACCAGCTACAGCTAAGCTATTACTATTTATAGGAAATTGACACATTAGAAAGTTAAAAAGACCTTGAGATCCCCATGAAAGTCGAGGAAAACAGAGTATAATTTTTAGCTTCATTTACTCAGGCTGTCTTAGAGTATGTAAGTGCTTTTTTCCATCTTCAGCCATCCTCTACTTTCCATTTTTTTAAAAAAATATATTTTATTGATTTTTTACAGAGAGGAAGGGAGAGAGACAGAGAGTTAGAAACATCGATGAGAGAGAAACATCGATCAGCCGCCTCCCGCACATCTCCCACTGGGGATGTGCCCAAAACCAAGGTACATGCCCTTGACCGGAATCGAACCTGGGACCCTTCAGTCCGCAGGCCGACGCTCTATCCACTGAGCCAAACCGGTTTTGGCTACTTTCCATTTTTATCTCAAGGATTTCACTCCCATCAGGTTTGGTGACCCTTCTCTTCCTATTTTGATGAGAGGTCAGAACTCATGAAAGTAAAAATATCTCATTTCTATGTTTGAGGCCTACCTCTGAAAGATATTTTAGTCAGTGTAATGGCTGTCTACTTCCCATAGGGGCAGATCTGAGCCTTACTCCTAAAAATTCAAAGGTAAATTATTTTATTAACCTCATTATCTGCCTTTATATTTAGAATCAGGATAAGTCAGAAGTATGGAATGTTGATTCTAGGTTGAGTAGATTGGGAGTTCTATGAACCCATTAAAGTCTCAAGCCCATTGAAGTGGTTGGGTGGTGACTGCTAAATGTGGGAGGAGAGACACTGAAAGAGGAGCTAGGTAACAAGAGAAATATTATTTACTTTAGAATTTTGTCCTAGACCCACGCTCTAAGAAATTATACCTTTGGAGCTCCAGTAATTAAGTGTCCTGCCAATTAATTGCTCTCCATATTTGGTAGCTTTATATTGAGGTCAAGAAGTAGACATGTTCTTATAGAGTCTTCTCTTGGAAGACCGAAGTGTGCACAGCATACTAAGGAGTTTGTGTGCCCGTAAGATAATGTTCTCCTGTACTATAAACATACTTCTAGGTATAATTTGCTATTCAAACTTCAAGGTAAACTGGGAGTAACTATAAAAAATACTTGATGTCAAATAAAAAGTTATTCTATCACAAATCTAGCTTCGTGCTCTCATCTCTCAAGACAGTTTTTAAGACTGTCTGGAAAGGAGAATGTGAGACACAAAGTGACATTTAAAATATGTAAGTCAGAAATCAGATCATATTATTCCCCTTTTTAAAGCCTAACAGTGGCTTTTCTTTGCACTTTGGATAAAATTTAGTTGCTTGCCATTTCCTATGAGACTCACTTATTATTTCTGTTCTTCCTCTATGTTTACAATCTCATTTACCGTTTCTGTCCTTTGCTCTATTCACACTGGCTTTTTTAAAAATTGATTTCAGAGAGGAAGGGAGAGGAAGAGAGAAAGAAACATCAATGATAAGAGAGAATCATTGATCGGCTGCCTCCTGCACACCCCACACTGGGGGTTGAGCCTGGCAACCCAGGCATGTGTCCTGACTGGGAATCGAACTGTGACCTTCTGGTTCATAGGTGGATGCTCAACCACTGAACAACACCAGCCAGTGACACTGGCTTTCTTAATGTCTTTCAATATACTAGGATAATTCTTGCCTATAGGACCATTACATCTGCTTATCTGCCCCAGCCTCCATTTTCTTTTTGAAATGTGATTTTTGCATCACTGACTCCTTCTTATAAGTTATATTTCAGCTCAAATGTCACCTCTTAAGAGAAACCTTCTCTTACCATTCTACCTAAATTAATACTCATTAACTGAAATTATTTATTTGTCTAATGGCTGATTGTCTATATAATCTCTCTATTTTATAAGATCCATTGGAGAGTTGATACTTTGTCTTGTTCCCTTCATTTCCCCAGAATCAAAAATAGTGTCTGGCACATAGTGGGTGTTCACTAAATGTTGAATTAATGAAAGAATGATATAGAAAACAGAGATCGCTATGGAGGCAAAAGATAGGGATTAACTTTAAATTAGGAAGGAACATCTCTGTCATTGGGTCAGGAAGGAAAGAGGCACAGACTGAGCAGGAACTGCAAAGATTTTGTGTTGGAAGGAAGGAAGGGGCAGGAATTTAAAAGAGTTTCTGTGTGACCGCTCCCAACCTCTATTTTCTTTTTGAAATGTGATACAAAGTGAATGCTGGGAATGAGGGGATAGGTTATTATGGGGCCTGCTTCCACGGGAATCAGTAAATAAGATATTTGCTTTTTGTTTGTTTGTTTGTTTGTTTAAATTTCACACATCTTGAAGCCAACCTCAGTTGATAGTTTCAGTTTCCTGAGTAACTATAATACTTTGGGCCAAGTATTTTACGTACATTAACTCATTTAGCCCTCACTACAACCCAAGTCTGTTTGTTATTTACTAGTTAACAGATGAAGAAACTGAAGTTCAAACAGGTTAAAAGAAAACTTGCACAAAATCACACAAGAACGCAGGATAACCAAAAATGCAAATCATGTAAGTTTAATTCCAAAGGCTTTACTCTTTTGCCTCGTACATGTTGCCTGTCCCATAGCTAGGATAAACAGACTTCTAATTTATTAATGTAATCATTGATATTTCCTGTTGTGGTTAACCCCCAGTGTAGTTTTTAAATGTAATATGCAAAGTAACAAATGTCGTAACTTACATATCCCAAAGTACAGTTCATAACTATCATTAAGAAAGTACCTGGGCTCTAGCTGGTATGGCTCAGTTGGTTCGGCATTGTCCTGTGCGTCAGGATGATTCCAGGTCAAGGGCACATGCCCTGGTTTTGGGCTTGATCCCTGGTGGGGAGGCATGCAGGAGGCAGCCGATCGATATTCCTCTCCTTCTCCCTTATTTTTCTCTAAAAAAAAATCAATAAACTATTCTTTTTTTAAAAAAGCATCTGACTTGCCCTAACCAGTTTGGCTCAGTGGATAGAGCATCGGCCTGCGGACTGAAGGGTCCCAAGTTCGATTCCGGTCAAGGGCATGTACCTTGGTTGTGGGCACATCCCCAGTAGGGGGTGTGCAGGAGGCAGCTGATCGATGTTTCTCTTTCATCGATGTTTCTAACTATCCTTCTTCCTTCCTCTCTATAAAAAAATCAATAAAATATATTTAAAAAATAAATAAATAAAAAGCATCTGACTTTCCATCATACTTCCTTTTCTTCCTTTATGAATAATTACTGGGGGCCCAGTGCACAAATTTGTGCACTTTGAAAGGAACTGTGGGCTGCAAGGCTGCGGTGGGCACAGGGGTGGGTCTCAGCCCATCCTCTGTACTGCCGCCTGGCCTGCAGCTGCTCCCACATGCTGATGGCATCGGCCCCGCTCGCACCCACTGACAGCATGGAGCTATTGGGGCAGGCGCCTTCAGCGGGTGCGAGTGGGGCTGCGCCAGTAGCGGCTGGGAGCGGCGGCTCCAGCGCTGGCTGCGGGTGCAAATGGGGCCATCACTGGCAACGGCTGCAAGCAGTGGCTGCCAGCCCCGATCGCCCCTCAGGAGCAGGGGGAGGTGGAGAAGTCCTGAGGGGCAATCTGGGCCGGCACTGGGCGCCAGCAGTGGGTGCGAGCAGCGACTCCAGCGCCGGCAGCAGGTGCGAGAGGGGCCAGTGCCGGCAGCAGGTGCGAGTGCCAGGCGGGACCGCAGCATGCGGGAGCAAAGAATTTTCAGTAACCACCAGAGGCTCGCCTCAATGACAGCAACTGGTGCCCCACCTTGGTCTGGCACCCCCGTTCACCTGCTCCACCATCCTGCTGCAGCTGACACCCGCCATGTTCCACGCTCTGCTACTTGGTGCCAACACCCACCATGTTCTGCGTGTGCCCCCCCTGGTGGTCAGCACACATCATAGCGACCAGTTCAGTTGTTCACCATTTGGTTTATTTGCATACTAGGGTTTTATATATATAGATAGATATCTAAAAGCCATTTGCTTAGGCAGGGCTAAGCAACCTAGGCACCTGTGCCCAGGGTGTACAAGAGTAGCCTAATGATTCATGTGGAGCATGAGCCACATCAGGAGGGTTGAACATGTAGGTTGGTGATGCAAGGTGTCAGAATTAAAGCAGAATAAGGAGGGTGAGAGGTGAGGGCAGTAGGGGTAATACAGGGTGACTTATAAAATAAGTAGATATATTAAAGATATTAGGAATGAGGTTTCTCAATGTAGGAGAAGAGAGTTACAAATAGGGAAATGCAGAAGTTAGAATAAACTCTCTGGTGTTGTAAATGTAGGTATCAATGTGAACTCATAAATTGTAATAGATATAGAAGTTAATATAGATGTGGGTGTGCACGTGTGTATGCATATGTGGGTTTGTATATACATACATATATTCTCAAGCTATGTTCATTGAGAGAGCCTGGAATAAGTGACACCCCAATAACAATGAGCATATCAAATAGCTCTGTCTTGGTTTCTAAATGCTGTTCTCCACTGAAAGGCCATTTTCCACTAAAAGAAACCAAGGCTTCTTGGATAAATGGCTGACCTTAAGGCTAGGACAGGGAAGGTATAAGATGAACCTGGCACATCTTGTATGCCAGAAAGTAATAAGGAAGGACATGTCAAAAAGACACAGAGGCCAGCTTGAAGGGGTTCCCATAGGACCAAAATGGGGACAATTTGTGAATCAAAATAAATCATAGTAAGTAGAAGATTATAACCCATTGTATAAAATAGGAATCCATACGTCTAAACTGATATAAATAAATAGGGAGAGAAGAAAGCTTTTTGTCCAAGTGGAATGCCAACAATGAATGTCAAAAGGATGATGGAATTAGAAGAAAGTCACTATTTGGCAGCCATAATAGTAATAATTCACTCAATCAAGAAACATCTATGGCCCGGCCAGTGTGGCTCAGTGTTGAGCGTCAACCTTCAAATCAAGAGGTCACCTGTTCAATTCCCGGTCAGGGCACATGCTGGGGTTGTAGGCTTGATCCCCAGTAGGGAGCATGCAAGAGGCAGCCAATGGATGCTTCTTTGTCATCAATGTTTCTATCTCTCTATCTTTATCCCTTCCTCTCTTTCTAAAAATCAATAAAAACACATTTATCAGTCCAAATTAAAGCTAAAAACTGCATATACTTTTTTAAAAAGTAAAACATCTATGAATGATAGGTTACTTGGTGAAAATTTGATGAGGGATGGGCTATTTACATACTCTCAAAGTATCTCTTTACAAAATTCTTATTAATTAACAAGGGGAAAGGAACAACTTTACAGTGGAAAAACTGAGCAAACACACATAACATCAGTAATAGGACAAATAAAAATTGTTACCAACCTGATGATATGCAACAAGAAAAGAACCAGCATCACTTCTGAGCTATTTCTGCTAAAAATGCACAAGCTTAATCTAATCAAGGGAGGCATCAAAACTAACCCAAATTGAGGAATATTTTATAAAATAACTCACCTACAATCTTTAAAAGTAGCAAAGTCATGAAAATCAAGGACTATAAAACTGTTTTAATTAAAGACTAACAAGATGTGATAATTAAAGGTATCAATAGAACATTATTGGGCCCAGCCAGTGTGGCTCAGTGGTTGAGTGTCAACTCATGCACCAAGAGATTGTCAATTCCTGGTCAGGGCATGCCTGGATTATGGGTTGATACCCGGTGGGGAATCTACGGGAGGCAGCCTATCGATGCTGATGTTTCTCTCTCATTGATGTTTCTATCTCTCACTCTTCCTTCCTCTTTCTAAAATCAATAAACTTTTTTAAAAAAACAACATTATTGGGACAATTGTCTAAACTTGGAGTCTGTGGATTACATAATAGTAATGCATCAATGTTCATTTCCTGATTTTGATAATTTATGGGTGCTGAAGCATCATATGGGCAACCTACTCTGAGGTTCGGGGGGGAGGGGGAGAGCCTTCTTTGTACTGTTCTTATAAGTTTTCTGTAAGTTTTAAATTATTTTTAAATAAAAAGGAAAAAGTACTAGCAAGGGGATTCAAAAGAATACCATACAAAACGTTGGAACTGACTGCCAATGTCTTAAATTTAATATGTGATTCCCAGAGGGGTGGGGGCAGGGTGGAGGGGATCAATAGGGGGGAAAGAGGGACATCTGTAATGCTTACAACAATAGAGATAAATTTAAAAACAAGCAAATAATAAAATGGGATTCCTGGAATTATGGCTAGAAAAACAGTGCTCTGTGGGAGTAATAGTAGCAATTGTTCTCCATCTAACCACACCCTTCAAGATCTTGCTCAAGACCCACCTCCACCTAGAAGCCTTCTTTGACCCTTCCAGCCCACACTGTTCATCCACTCCATACTTGAACTCAGGATGCATACTGCATCACTTCCTTGGCCCTTAACCATCTATAGCCTTGTGACTTCTCTTGTACTATCGTCCTATATAAATGTTGAGTTCTTGTTTAAATCTTTTCACAAATACGTTATCTTCATACTTATGTTGTAATCAATGTAGGAGTAGATACCATATATGATCTCTTTTTCTTCCCAAAGTACCTGGCATATGTTTCAAAATCATATTTCCATATCCCAAGAGCTGCCAAGAATAATTAATCTCACTTAGCAAATATTTCTTGCATCCCAACTATGTACCAGGCACTGTAAATAATAATTTCTTACATGTATAGAACTCTTTACAGTTTATGCAGCGCCTATACAGAACTCTTATCTGATGTGTTCTACATAACTCTGTGAAGTAGATGCTGCCACATGATAAACATGCTCAAAGAGGAAATGCGAATTTACTTCAGAGTCCAAGTCCAGGGCTTTTCTACACCAGCACCGGAAACGGGTAACAAGTCTGAATAAACTAATGCCCATAGTATTATATTAGTTTTCTATTGCTCCTGTAACAAACTGCCACAAACTTAGTGGCTTATACAACACAAATACATTATCTTACAATTCTGTAGAAAAATGACACAGGTCTCACTGGGGTCAGCAGGGGTGCATTCCTTTCTAAAGGCTCTGGAAGTGAATTTGTTTCCTTGCCCTGCTGGATACTTCTAGATAATGCTGGAGATAAATCATTAGGCCGTGTATTTTATGTTGAATAATCTCTCTGTGCCTTTCGTCAATGATTACATTTTCCTCTGACTCTCTTCCACTTATAAGAACACTTGTGATTTAATTGGACCTACCCAGATAATCCAAAAAAATAATCTCTTTAGGTTCAGTTACTTAGCCACCTTAATATCTTCTACAACCTTAATTCCCCTTTGCTCTAACATATTTATAGGGATTAAGATATGGGCATCTTTGGGAGGCCACTATTCAGCCTATCATGTGTATGTTCTTCAAAGATTCACTTTTCAAATATCCATTGAGCACTTTAAGATCTTAACCCATGATATAAAAATTAGTCATCCAATTCCAAAAGGACATTTTGTTTACTGATATGTCATTAACTTTTAGAAATTAATTTCTATGAAAAACAAGCCAGAGTTTGATTTATAAAAATTAGCATTTTCTGAGTCTACTGGTTCTTAATTCAACTAATAGGGAAATTGAGGCCAGTGACATTGAGGCCCAACGAAGCCAGAAAGTGTCATAACAGGAATTCAAATGTAGATCCTATTGCAAAGGTCACAGCTTTTCCATTGTACCATTTTTGCACCAAGAATCTCTTTACCTAGGGCCTAATAACTTAATCTAATGTCTGAGATTTAGACATTAATTTGTTCCTTTTGGATGATCATCCACTTCTTCTGGACTGCCTTGAAAATGCAAATCTTTGATTAAATAAGATAATGGATGTACAAGTGTGTTGTAAAGGGAATGGAAAAATATGTGTTAGATATGTGCATTAGTGTATAAGCAGACAGTTGTAATTTGAAGCAGGTGGGTTGGTTCAAGTCCTGACTCTGCCACTTGCATGATCTTAGACAAATCTTAAACTCTGGTAAAGTCTCTTAACCTTGATTTTATCATCTATAAAATACATCCTTCATAGGGTTGTTGTGAGGGTTAAATGCCGTAATTCTTGAAGAGCACTTACAACAGAACTTGGTCAAAATATGTGTTTAAGAACTGTTGGTAAGTGTAAAGATCCTGATGGTTTCTTACCTAATTCAACTGTTGATGCTGAAATGGGTGATTTCTTTATCAACCACAAGGTGGAGCTAGAGACATAGGAATATATATCTTGTTCCTCAAGAGTAATTTTGGAATTAAGGGGAAAAAAGAAGTAACCTTTCCATTTGGGTCTTGACAGAATAGATCCTATCTTCCTCCATCATGAGAGCCTTTGGGTTCTTTGTGTTGTTTCTTGTTTTTCAAAAAGAGAGAGTCATATAAACAAAGTAGCTTCCTTTTTTGTTAATTCTCACCAGAGGATATTTGTCCATTGATTTTTATTTTTTTATTTTTTATTTTTTTTAAAATATATTTTATTGATTTTTTACAGAGAGAAAGGGAGAGAGATAGAGAATTAGAAACATCGATGAGAGAGAAACATCGATCAGCTGCCTCCTGCACATCTCCCACTGGGGATGTGCCCGCAACCCAGGTACATGCCCTTGACCGGAATCGAACCTGGGACCTTTCAGTCCGCAGGCCGACGCTCTATCCACTGAGCCAAACCGGTTTCGGCTGTCCATTGATTTTTAGAGAGAGTGGAAGGGAGAGGGAGAGAAAGAAACATCGATGTGAGAGAGACACATCAATTCTTTGCCTCCTGCATGCACCCCGACCAGGGCCAGGGAAACTGCAACCAAGGTATATGCCCTTGACGGGAATCAAACTCGAGACCTTTTAGTCCACGGGCAAACGCTCTATCCACTGAGCCAAACCTGCTAGGGCAACAACGGATGTTCTTTAATAATGTGAATTTTACTTCCACTTGGAGAAGATGACTGAACAGTTATGAGATAAAACCTTTAATACACTTTATTTTCTTCACCTCTTCCTTAGTCCAGAGGCCAGAGGCAGTTATTGTCTACACTCTTTGCTCCAAGAGGCATACCTATCACTTCTCCTAAAAAGCCTAATGGGCCGGGCCGAGGTGACTCAGTGGTTGAGCCTCAACCTATGAACCAGGAGGTCACAGTTTGATTCCAGTCAGGGCACATGCCTGGGTTGCGGGCTCGATCCCCAATGGGGCATGTGCAGGAGGCAGCCAATCAATGATACTCTCTCATCATTGATGTTTCTATCTCTCTCCCTCTCCCTTCTCTCTGAAATCAATAAAAAAATATATTTTTTAAAAACCTACTGAGTCCCCATGCAAATTGAACTTGTAGAAGTCTATCTTAGCACCCCAAAATTCTCAGGTTGTAGATAAAGCTGAGGTTGTTCTTGGAGGATCACTTTGAAAGTACATTTTGATAAACTTATTAGAAACTCTCATTACTGTTAAACACTATCTTTTTATTATTATTGATTAAGGTATTACATATATGTCTTTATCCCCGCACTACCCCCCACCCCCCTCAAGCTCTATCTTGTAGGCTATGTACCTGTCATAATTAAAATCTCAAGAAAATCACAAAAGTTCACTTAAAAATGAAAGTATTACCAAATCCCAGCCTTAAAGTACCACTACTTTCAGGACTCAAGAAAACATTGCTATAGAAATGGAGCTTAGATCACCCCAAAGCTAACTGGATAAGAGAAACCCCTTCATTTCTATGTATAAGGCATGAATAAGCATTAGCCAAGTGAAGGAGAACGAAAGTGGAAAGATCATTCCAGGTTGAGTTCCAGGACAAGAAGTGGGTCAAAGAAGAGAAAGCTATGTTCTTGTGAGTGTGAGGGTAGTTAGTTACATATGGCTCACAGTAAGGGTTGAGAAGGGGGTGACAATAGTTAAAACTGGAGGGTTAAGCTGGTGACAAATCATTAGGCTCTGCATTTTATGTTGAGTATCTCTATCTGAAGGTAATGACAGCCACCAAAGGACATCAAGTTGGGCAAGAGAAGATTAGATTCATGCTTTAGAAAGATCATTCTGGTTACAAGATAGAGAATAGAGGAAGGCAAGACAAGATGAAAGGTGAGTTGGATATTTTCTGTTTGCTTCTTCAGATACTCTTGCCACCATACTCCACCTGTTCTGTGTTCCAGAAGTTTGACCTATATGGGGTCCCAACAGGTTTCCTGGCCCTCTAGCTTCTGGTTGGGTATAGCATCAAGAGAGAGCAGCAGAAGATCAGAGGTCAGCAGGAAAGAGGAAAGAGAGTATTTATCCCCCATTAACCCCCCTACTGAGTCACTTTGTGAGGGTATGTCCCTCCACCAAAGGCCACAGCTCTGACCAGGCAGCCTCTTCCATACAACCGCCCTCTTTAGATTCTGGTAATCACTCCCTACCTGTAAACTTTCATGCCTTTGGCTAGTAATAATTCCCATTGTTGCTCTCACCGGGGAAAATGTATACCCCATGTTGGTCTCCCTAAAACCTGTACTCATTTTGCAAATAGTTCCTTTATTAAATATACCTTAAATTATTTTCAGTGTACCACTTATTTCCTGCCAGACACTAACTGATATAGAGAAAAGTAATAATAATTATAGCTAACATTTATTATGTTCCAGGCACTCTCCTAAACATAAATTAACTCATGTAATGCTCTCAGCAACTCTATGATGTATCCCTCCTCTACAGATATAGAATCTGAGGTATAGAGAAATTAAGTAATTTCCCAAAGTCACACAGCTAGTGAGAGATTGAACCAAAATTTGAATCCACAGCCTTTTCATAACCACTATGCTTCTTTGTTGAGGTATGAGTTGATATTGTAAGTTGAAGCAATAGTGTTGTAACATAGAGAAAAGAAAGAATTCAGGGATATTATTGCTAACCCCAGCATAATTTGGAGGATCTTATTTTTAGCTGTTCTTTATAGAGTCAGTTTATTGAATCATGCATAGATAACCCAAATATTTATTTTAGACAGTTACCAGCTGATTCACAGGCCTCCTATATGTCCACTATGAAAAGCAGAAAGACCACCAAAGGAGGAGTAGAGGTCTCCCTTTCAATAGGCGTGACAGTGATCCAGGCAGCCCTTTCAAAAGCTGGGAGCCTGGAAAAGCAGTGAACTGATGGTGAACTCTGGATACTACACTCAACTACCTACCTCTCGCCTGGTTTATTTCACACACACACAAAAAGTGTTTTGTATTATTGGACAATCTACTCCCACAGGTAACCAGAAATTACAATATGGCACCTAAGTTCTATGACAAGGGAAAACAAAGTGGGATGTGGTTCCCATAGAAGGTACCTAACTGAGCTTGGGAGACAGAGGAGTAGAAAGACAGCATATGCAGAGGCTCTGATCTAAAGTGTACCCCAGTCTTCTTCTCAAACCAAGGAGAGGTTGCCATCCAACTTATTGGCAGCCCTCATTCTATGAATTGCTACAGTTTGAAAATATAGTTGGCTCTCCCTTCTGCAGATTCCACATCCACAGACTCAAGCAACTGTGGATGGAAAATATTCAGAAAAAAAGTCACGCTGTTGCTGACATAAACTGTATAGTTAGGCCTACATGGCTGTATCTGTAATTGAACACGTACAGACTTTTTTTCTTGTCATCATTCCCTACACAATATATTATAGCAACTATTCACATAGCATTTACATTGTATTAGGTGTGTTAAGTAATCCAGACATTGTAGGGATGGGTGAAGAACTGAATTTACTACCTGCTTAGACTTGTTATACCTTTGAGGGGTTGGTGGGTGGAATGGGTTCTGCCTCTTTACCTAGCTCGCCAGTTCTGTCTGTACTTTCTCTTCAACTCCCACATGCTATCCAACAGTGTACCCTAACCCTCTGAAGTAATACTGAGCTAAGCTGCTTGGAGGCACACACTGCTCCATGATTTTTTGCATCCACTATATCACCCAGCAGACAGCTGGGACTCAGAGGGTCTCCAGACCTCTCGCAGCCCCAGTCCTTCCTCCTCCATACAGCCTTCCCTGTCCACACTGATCTCCCCCTTTTCTGAGTCATTCATGAACCAACGCCTTGTATTGTGGCTTTCGTTGCATTGGTGCTGGACCTATTTTCCAGTTCCTAAGATTTCAGATGGCAGGAGTCTCCTCCCAAAGTTCTTAGCCCAAACTCAGGGAAGAGTTGCTCCATAAATGATAGTAGTTCTGATTAACTTTAATGCAGATACCATCATTGCCACTACAGTAAGGATAGGAGCTACATTAAGAAAAGTCAGTTTGTATAAATAAAATATGTCAACACAAAACAAGGAGACACCACAGATATTTGCAAATGAGATCTTCCCTTTTGTTACTATATATACTCCTCAGTATCCATATGTTTCTTTATAATTTGTACAAATTCACAATGCCACATGACATTTCATATTTAATAAGTCACTGAGAAGAGGTGTCAGTGCATGGAACATAGGAAGAATTGAAAAGCATGGAATATCTGCTTAGCTAGAATCTGATAGAAAGAGACTTGAGAGTTATTATTCCTCTGTCTGCTCAGTCCTAGAGAAGGACAACTCCAATTTTTGCTAATTGCTCCTCCTGAGTAATTCTGCTCAGCCTGTTATGGTTCATCTCCTAGGCTGGCATGAGACCAGCCCCATCCCTGGTTGAATAAATTAGAAAGAGCAATTGAGGGAATTGCTGATGGTGTACAATCTGAATAAGGTGACATTTCTCTTTGTGACTCCAGAGACCAACTGCCCTTAGTCCCATGATATGAGGACAGCATCTGCTGTTCAGCCCTGCTCCAGGGTTTAATTTTGAGGGGGTGGGGGTGGTGAGGAGGGCTGTGTTCCTCTCCTTTCTTCTCTCCCACAAGCAGAGAAGAAGCCAGACGTAAACACAACTAATATGTACTTAGGTTTTCTCCAGCTGTGACCCCCACCCCCACTGCCTCTCTGCTCTATCCCCTATAGCAGTGGTTCTCAACCTTCTGGCCCTTTAAATATAGTTCCTCATGTTGTGACCCAACCTTAAAATTATTTTCGTTGCTACTTCATAACTGTAATGTTGCTACTGTTATGAATCGTAATGTAAATATCTGATATGCAGGATGGTCTTAGGCGACCCCTGTGAAAGGGTGGTTTGACCGCCAAAGGGGTCGCGACCCACAGATTGAGAACCGCTGCCTTATAGGGAGACAGGGCTCAGGATCAGGGATGCCTATTCTTAGGGGCAGACCATACCTTGTTCTGAGACCAACTAAGCACTTTTGCTGCCTTCTCTATGCAGTCCTGAGCTGGTTGCTTCACTGATGCAGGCCCCAGTTTTCCTCATCTAAGTACTTGGAATAATAAAACCCACATCACAGGGTTGTGTCAAAGATCATCGAGGCTTTGATGAGAAAGTGCTTTGGGAACTGTAAATGCTGAACGCATGATTGATTATTTTTATTACAATATTCCAATCCTAATGCAGACAGATCCTTCTGTCTGCCATGCCTGGGTCCCAATCCTGTCACTGCTCACTGCTCTGTTATCCAATCCCAGAATGCACTGGCTGATTCTCTTTGGCTGCTCTTAGTCTCTGGAAGTTTCTCTGAAGCCAAACAAACCTCTGGGTATAAGGCATATTGGCCCTGATAGTTCCATGTGAGGTTAGGTGCCTGGGACCAAAATTTGGAGGGAGCGGGAGAGGAGGCAGAGTGAGGAAAGCGTCTTTGGAAATGGCTTTGAGAGTGGTATACTCCGTTTCATTCTGGAATAAACCCTGCTTACCCCAGCCTCTCACAGTGGCTGTAACGGATATGTCCACAACATCCCACAGTTTCTTAAATGCACTTGTGTTTGACTCTTACAACTACTTTGTGAAGCAGGCAAGATTATTCATCTCATTTTATAGATGAAAATATATTTGTCAAATGTCACACAGTTAGCATGTTGCAGAGGCGGAACTCAACCCCAGGTCTCTGGAACCCTAGTTTTCTGAGCCTGGGAGGGCACGTGTAACATAGGATCCAGAACACTCCGTCATGGCTTATTTCTTACTCCTGGAGATTGGTTTCAGAGAGGAAGTAGGAAGTACATGAAGTATCGTTCTGTCAGGTGTCTGGTGGCTGTCAGCCCAACAAGGTCATGCAACAGAGCTGTTCACCATCTGGACTCTCTTGATCCTGATGAGATTCTACCTTGATCTACTTTCCAAGTCCAGACTCCATCTCCAACTTACATCCCCCTTTTATTGCTCTTTTGCTCACAGTGTTTACCCTGGGTTCTCTGTTCTTATTGTTCTTACAAAGGTCCTGATTGGATTTGCCTCCCTGGCTCTGCCTGCCTGAGATGACTATGTAGTAACAATACTCAACACCACATGTTTGTCAGGCACTGCACAAAGGGTTTTACACCCATCCTCTCATTTAATCCTCTCAACAACCTCTTGAGGTACATATTATTTTTCTATTTACATATGGCGTAATTGAGGCTCAGAAGGTAATGTTCTCAGTCACACAACTAGTTGGTGATGAAGAACCAAGAATTGGCCGAAACCGGTTTGGCTCAGTGGATAGAGCGTCGGCCTGCGGACTGAAAGGTCCCAGGTTCGATTCCGGTCAAGGGCATGTACCTGGGTTGCGGGCACATCCCCAGTGGGAGATGTGCAGGAGGCAGCTGGTCGATGTTTCTCTCTCATCGATGTTTCTAACTCTCTATCTCTCCCTTCTTCTCTGTAAAAAATCAATAAAATATATTTTTTTAAAAAAGAACCAAGAATTGAACCCAGATCTGTCAGACCATAAGCCCTATGCTCTTAACCTTGCTACCACACAACCTTCTTAGTCCTCATCCTGTGGTCTGCTGTTTGGAGGGATTGGAAGATAGTTCAGCACATGCAAATCTCTCAGCCCTTTAGTTTCCAGGTTTCCAGTTGCATGACAGATTGTCCTCAAAAAGATCTTTCCCAGCTGAGCCTGGCACATGCTTGGTGCTCTATAAATTAAGTCCTCCTTGGATTGGAATGCATTTATGTTTCTTCTCAAATGCATGGCTGTGTGTGTGTGTGTGTGTGTGTGTATTTTATTATTTTTTTTCAGAGAGAAAGGGAGAGAGAGATAGAAACATCAATGATGAGAGAGAATCATTGATGGGCTACCTTCTGCATAACCCCTACTGGGGATCAAGCCCACAACCTGGGCCTGTGCCCTTGACCAGAACCGAACTCAGGACCCTTCAGTCCACAGGCCTTCTCTCTATCCATTGAGTCAAACCAGCTAGGGCCTGTGCTCCATTCTTAACAAGTCTCTTCAGAGCTTCTTGTTTTTCTTCTTCCTGTTGTTACCCTTTAAAACCTCTGGCACGGGACAGGCAGTCATACCAGTAGATAATCCAGATGCACTTAATTGCTAAGATGCTTTCTGGCAGCCTCGGAAACCAGGACCCAAGCCTGACTGAGTGATGTGGAGGTCACTCAGCTTTGGCTGTTTTCACTGTACCCAAGAAGAAAGGAGGCTTTTGTAATGAAAGAATTTCCACCAAAATCCTGTTTGCCACTTGCAGCTCTTATAGAAAATGGACGTAAAATCACAGAGCATTAGTGCCAATAGGGCCTGCAGAAACCATCTGGTCTAAGCTCCTGAAGCCCAGCGATAGGGGTTAATTTAACTAAGGTTGCACAGCATATTAGATTTAACCCAATCTATTGGCAAACCCTTCCCCATCCCCAAGAGGTACATTAGATTCTGAAGGGAGCTGGGAATCCTATTCACACCCCTCAAAGTTTTGCTAATTTACTTTGCCCAACATTAACATTTCTGTTGCATGGTTTTATACCAAGCAAAGGAAACTCTTTTATCCAAGTCTCCCAGTATCTGCTGTTTGGCCACTTCAAAATGATAGAACAAAAGCAAGTAAAAGTACCTGTCACACAACTCAGTCCCATCAGTGGTGTTCTCTCAATATGGTGTGTGTCAGGGAAACAGAAACAGATGTGGAGAAATAGCAGCTGTGGTGTTAGATGTTTTTGTCTAGCTTCTGAGTACTCGGGAAGCCAAACTCTGTGGACCAGTGACCTAATCATCAGAACCTTAGCCTGTGCTGTCATCAGTGTTCTTGGAGAGCTGCTTCTCACCTTGCAAAATCCTTCTTCCTCAAGTATTCAGGTACCAGAAGTGAAAGTGAAGAGTGGGCTTTGTTCCAGATTATACGAAGTCTTAATCAGGAAGTCCATAAATGTGGGATTTTCTGAAATACTCAGTGTGTAAAAATTAGAATTACTGAACTTTAGAATAGTAAGAAAACTGAGAACCAAAGAGAGAATAATGTATTTTTGGTTGCAAGTGATAAGAATCTAACTCCAATGAGCAAAGATAAGTGGAAGCTTTATTAGAAGCATATACTGAGGGGCCCTGGACAGATAGCTCGGTTGGTTAGAGTGTTGTCCCGATATGCCAAGGTTATGAGTTCGATCCCCAGTCAGGGCACATGCAAGAATCAACCAATGAATGCATAGATAAGTGGAACAACAAATCAATGTCTCTCTCAAATCAATAAAAAAGAAAGACAAACAAATACTGAGGTATCTAACGTAATCAGAGGGAGAAGTGACCAGCCGAACCTCAAGAAGCCAGAATCAGGGCAGGGAAAGTCTATGATTCTCTCTGCATGAGGCCTTGTTTTCTCTTACTCCAAACCAGCCTCCTATACCTGGGTTGAGGATAGGCCATCACAGTTTCAGAGCTCATATCCTCACATATTTCTCACCCTAAACGAAAGAAAATAGCTCCAGTTTTCTTTAAAATTGTGGGGTAGGATTCTGATTGGCCCCACTTGATCACATGTCCCTTACTGCTGGTCTTTTCTAGAATCACCTGGTTTAGATAAGGAAATAGGAGTACTATGAAAGAAGAGGTTGCTACTTCTGAAGAAATGCAAGGAAATGTATTAGCTGGATAGTACATGACTTATCAGAGGTCCTGCAGCAAGTTAGGGGCATATTCAGAGCTAGAAACAGAATCAGTAAAATACGAATTATTATTATTTTTAAAAGATATTTTTATTAATTTCAGAGGGGAAAGGAGAAGGAGAGAGATAGAAACATCAATGATGAGAGAATCATTGATTGGCTGCCTCCTGCATGCCCCCACATGGGAATCGAGCTGCACCTGGGCATATGCCCTGACTGGGTATCGAACCATGACCTCCTGGTTCATAGGTCTATGCTCAATTACTGAGCCACACTGGCCAGGCAATACAAATTATTAATAATAATAGAAGTCTCTGGATTCTTTTCATGTGTGCTACTGAAGTAAACCTCGGTATTTATTGAGCTGTTCACTCATTTATGTTTTTAAAAGACTGATATTATATGGAGGGTGGACTGTAGCAAAGTAAGTGTGGAGTAGGGAAACGAGTTAGGAGCTCTGCAGTAACTCTCTAGGGGAGAAACAATGTGGGTTGGACCAAGGTCAAGACAATGGAAATGGTGAAAAGTGGGCTGACTTGAGATCTATTTTAGAAGAGAATCAAAGGACTTGCTGCTAGATTATATGTAAACACTATAAAAAAGAGAAAAATAAGGTATTAAAGATGACCCTTAGGTTTCTGTGAAGATTAAGGTTGAAATGAATTTGGGGAAGAATCAAGAGTTCCAATGTGGACATATTAAGTTTGAGACATGGAGAGTTCCAGTAGGCACTCGTGTATCTAAAGCTTCAGGAAGAAATATAGCTACAGCAGAATCCAACTATTCTCTGAGTCATCTTTTGTACATACACTGACTGAATCCCTCTGCTGGGCTTCCAGCCAGAAACTTCAGGTGGGAATCACAACCATTATTATGGTGAATCCTTTGGAATGAGAAACCAGGCCAATCCCTCAGGGGGTGGCTAAGAAGTAACCAAAATGGACTGCTAAACAAAAATCAAAACTTCTCTATTCAACATATGTAATACTTTAAACAATAAAATTTAAATAAAAAACAAACAAATAAATACTTCTCTATCCAGCTATGTCTTGATTCCTCCAAAGTATACCCTTTGGACAACTATAGAAATGATGACACTGTCATGCTCTTTATCATTTTGACATTTGTCTTTGGTGGATATCTTCAAAGCCAGGTTTTAAAACCCAAGGAAATTTACTAGACTTAGTCTCAGATGACTTAGGATTGCTTCCTTTGATAGTTGGAAAAAATGACCACAATATTTTACAGCTCCTGCCATCAAGAGATGACATCTATTTCTCCACCCCTTAAAACGGGGCTTGGTCATGTAACTTGTGTTAGTTGGTGGGACATTAGTAAACATAATGCAAACAGAGGCTTGATGAGTGCTTCTTTCTGCTTTGGAGCTTGCCCTCTCTTGCTGCTGGGAAAACTTCCACCACCATGTGAACAAATCTGGGCAGCTTTCTGAAGGATGAGACGATGTGGACAGAGGCCTCCATCACCCCAGTCATCTCATCTGGGCACAAAGACATGTGAATGAGGCCATTCTAGAACATCCAGCTTCAGCAAGAAGATCCACCCTGCCAGCCCACAGAACCATGAATAATAATGTTTGTAGTTTTAAGTCACTACGTTTTGAAATTGTTTGTTATGTTCCTCAGAAGACAATTAACTTTGAACCAGGCAGTCTAAAGATGTTTCACAGTTCAGATGCTCCTTCTCTCTCCCTTACTCTTTTGGGAGGATTTGTACTTAATCAGCCATCAAACTAATAAATGAAAGCTTAATTGAGGAATGTAAAGCAATGGCCGGTGGGTAGTGGAGGTACCTGGGTGCAGTGGAATCTTCCTAGTGCCCCTGAAACAGTTCCACAAAGGTGACTCGGGTGACATAGAATGATGTAGCTTTCCTTCAGAGCACTTTGTAATTACATTGGGGTGGCTACTTTACAAGGTCTACTAAACCACAAGCTACTAGACCAGCAATTTTCAACCTTTTTCATCTCATGGCACACCTAAACTAATCATTAAAATTCTGCGGCATACCAAAAAATATAGTTTTTGCTGATCTGACAAAAATATAGATAAAATTTTGATTCATTCATACCAGATAGCTATTGTTGTGTTGGCTACTGTCATTTTTTAATTTGGCAATCTAAGAGAAAAGAGGTCAATACCCCTGATTAAGTAGTCGGGTATTGCACGTTTTAAAAATTCTTGGGGCACACCAGTTTGCCTCTTGGGGCACACGGGTTGAAAATCACTGAATTGGACTATATAACCTTCACGAAGGCAAGAACTGTATCTGATTTGCCACCGAATGTATCCTGGTACATATTAGATACTAATTTGTTGAATGAGTAAATTTGAGTTTTTGCCTACTTCACATAAGGGATCCAGGCTTTCAAAAACATCACTTAGCAGTATTTGTAACCCACGGGCCTGTCTCTTGCACATACTCTCAGTCACCAGCTGTGGCAGGTAATCAGGTGTAGGTTTGGGATGGGGAATCTAAAATCAGTGAGATACCAGGACACTAGTTGCTGTAATTCCTTCCCCTTATCCCAAACTGTTGACAAACATTCTTTAAGACACTCGAGGAAACCTCATCTCCAAGGAAAGAGCTTTGGGCCAGGAGGAGGGGATGTGAGTCAGATCTGGAGAATGTTCATATTCTGTGAATGTTATAAGGCTGCAGTCACAAAGCAATTGTGAAACCAATGTCCCAAATGAGGTTATTTAATTAACTCTGAGACTTCCTGGGAGTGTGTCATTACCACCATCCCATATAACCTTCATCTGAGAGACAATCTGAAGAGGAAAGCTGAAAGCACATGAGTCAGGCAGAGGTAGGTTCCAATGATCCTAGTGGGTGACTTAGGCATATTAACTTTTCCAAATCTATATTTCCTTTTCCTGCCAAATCTATAATAATGTTACAGACTGAAGAGACAATATGTCATGAATCACTCTGTATTTACAGATACACATGCATTTAAAACAGATTCTATAAATAGCTACAATACTGTATTGTACTTTTGGCCTACTTTTGTTTCTTTAGAGGTCAAAATGGTGTATGTGTTTTTTAAATCTTTTTTTATTTGGATTTTTAAACAAGATGAAAACCAGGACAAGTTGCCACTAACACATATTATGTAGCTTGAACCTTGGTGGCTAACTGTGCTATTACTGTGATTGATGAACATTGCGCTGCAATCAGCTGGAAGCTGCTGCCTTCCACTTAGCGGAAATGAGGTCACAGAGCAGGGCTGGGGGACTGCCATCTAATAAGCAGGTCTATTTTTCTGTCACCAGTAGAAGAGTTTGCCACTATCATATTTAACTCTTGATTCCATCTGTTGTAAAGATGCTTGCTCCCTTGGACCAGCCCCTGAGTTGTAAAGAATTTGACAGTTTTTAAATAAAATTTTCAATCTTTGCCTGGCTACTCGGTAAGAGAAAAAAGATTATTTGATATATGTACTGAAATATCCAAGGGGGCGTGAGGAGCTCAGTCTGAAATCCTAGTACTAAGGTAGATGGATGTTACTGCCCAGGAAAATAGTAATTATCACTGACTTGTATGGGACTTGACAGTGTGAAAAGCAAAGCCAGAACTCCTTCCCTATGAGGGGACCACATTCTTTCATGGTCAGAAAAGTTGAACAAGTCACTTCCCCAAAATGCCCCATTGCTGGAGCAGGGAGGCTGCTGAAAGCCCTGCTTGAGAGCTAGATAAGAATTGCCTGACAGCTCATTGGTTAGAGTATTGTCCTCAGATGCCAAGGTTGTGGGTTTGATCCCTGGTCAGGGCACATACAAGAATCAACCAATGAATACATAAATAAGTGGAACAAGAAATCAATGTTTTCTCTCTCTCTCTCTCTCTCTCTCTCTCTCTCTCTCTCTCTCTCTCTTCCTTTCTCTCTGTAAAATCAATACAAACTAAAAATAAAGAATTGCCGGACAGAGGCAGGTACAGGGAAAGTCAGTGCTTGGGCTAGAGAAGCACTAGGCATCTTTTCCTCAGGCCCAGGGGATCTGGTTGCTTAAGAGACTGATTCTGCTTTGCAGAGTGTTCAGATTAGTGTGAATCAGTGAGCAGTTTGTTAACGGATTAGAGACATATCTTCTCTCTAGTAGGCTTGAAATCTGATGGCCTTGGAATTGAATCCTCATATAGATCTAACATTTACTAGCTGTGTGATCTTGACCAATCTCTTAACTTCTTTGGATCATAGTTTATAAGAAATGCAGTATAGAATGTGGCGAAGAGCATAAACCTTGGAGCCTACTACCTGGGTTTGAACCCATTTTCTATCATTTACCCATTCGATGACTTTAGACAAGCTAGAGAATCTCTTTATACCTTAATTTCCTCATGTTTAAAAGAGGTTGGTTATAGTTCCTCCCTCACAAAAATGTTGGGAAGCAAAATGCGTTAATACATGTAAAGTGCTTGGAACAATGACATCAGGGTTAGCTACAATGACATTGGGGTGATGATCCTCATTCCTCAGGTTTATGTTGCAAATCAACTGAAATGATGAAGGTGAAAAAGAGTCACAGAGTTATTAGTGCCAGAAACTATGTTAAAGATTATCCAAATAATGCCCCTCATTTTGTAGGTGGGAAATCAAGACTCAGAGAAGAGGAGAATCTGGTCTGGGGTCACACCTGATTTAAGGGCAGAATCCAGGTCTCCTGATTCCAAAACCAAAGTTCCGTCCTCTGCACTGTGTCAGAGAAATCAACTTCTCCATAGGGCCGACTCTGGAGGGCCCTTAAATGTAGTCCTTGGACCTGTTGCTAGTTAATGCACTTTCCTAGGACAATGAGCTGCATCTGAAATGGAGAGAAAACTTGGAAGAGACTCCCTCCCTCACCCCCACTGACTTTTGAGGCGGCATGTTAGAGCAGGGGGAGACCGGGTTCAGGCCAGGGTTGGGAGAAAAGATTTTCAGAAATCATCACTTAGTTCCATGTCATTGTTTCAGCTAAAAAACCAAACATGTGCAGTGTCTACAAACAAGCTTAGTATCATGAATTAACCCACTCAGTTTGTTTCTAGAGTCAGAGGGTTTCACGTATTTTTCTCTTTTCTTCAGGTATTTAATTAAGCAGCTTCCTCCAGGAGTGGTTTCACATCCGATTTTTGGTAAACACTAAAGTTTCACTCCGGGGAGAATATATGAGGTTGGGATTCAAACATCTGCTTTTACTTTTCTCAATTTGTTTCAGGTTCATTCCCTCCCCGCCCCCACCGCCCCCCCCGCCCCCACACTTAAATTTATTCTGCTTTGAACCACATTTCCCAGTTGGACTACTCAGGAGTCATTGAAAGATGGGTTGGAAGAAAGGGCAGGATGGGGAGAAGATCCTATGGACACTGGCAGAAGAAAGTAGAACTATTTGATGTAGAGAAAGGGCAGATCCCAGGGGTCACGACTTCTGTTCTCAAGTCACCTCTGGGTGTCATGGGACCGAGGGATCAGACTCCGTGAGGTCTCTGACAGCAGAGCTAGTACAAACTGAGTGAGAAAAGGGAGAAGAATTCCTAGGAGTTAGATTTAAGCTTAAAACTTCTTCTGAGTGGTTTGGCTCAGTGGATAGAGCGTCGGCCTGCGGACTGAAGGGTCCCAGGTTCAATTCCGGTCAAGGGCATGTACCGTGGTTTCGGGCACATCCCCAGTAGGGAGTGTGCAGGAGGCAGCTGATGGATGTTTCTCTCTCATCCATGCTTCTAACTCTCTATCCCTCTCCCTTTCTCTCTGTAAAAACTTCTGATTATGAGAGCTGCCCAGAGATGGTGTGAACAATGAGCTCCCGTCCCTACCAGGAACGTGTGCTTTAGGGGAAGCGATCTGGTTGTGAGGCCCGACAGCCACTTGTCAGAGATAGGGATGGGAATTAACTAGTCAAGCTAGGTCAAATTTGGGATCTTACCAACTCTAAATTTTTCAGATTCTGGGAGTTTAAGAACCAATGACCAATTTCAAAGAGTTCCCACAGTTTTGAACCAGCTGGAAAGCAGCAAAATCAGAAATTCATGACCTGCTTCTTTATCTTGCCCCTGTTTCTCTTTTTTCTTTCTCGGCTTGCTCTTTCATATAGTAGCAGGAACCTTTGACATTTTTCAGGGAATAAGCTTTTTCTTTTAAGTGTGTTTCTGACTCAGCCTTTGCTCCTTCAGCATCATTACAGAGCTCTCTGGAGATTAGGTCTGGCCTGTCACCACAGCAACTGCCCAGGCCCTGTGGGCATCCGTGGTAACAGACTTAGGGCTTGCAGAGCGAAGCTTGACTTGCAGTGTGAGGAAGCTCCACAGGGGAGCCCGATATGAAACAAGCATGTCGTGTATGGGGAGGTTTTCTTTAATAGGATTAGCTGCAGGTGGGCCTCACGTTACACCGTCGGCCAGGCCCTGGCAAGTGTGTGTGTGTGTGTGTCAAGTTTTGGTAAATGGAGGCTATCTTATTCTAAAGGCAGAAAAGAGATTTGCTTTCCAAGTCCCTGTAGTGAATCCCCTTTGCAAAATGGAGTCTTCTTCTGTAAATCTGCACCCACATTGCAACCTGGCTGTTCGTCTAGTGCTGAGTGTCTGTGAGCGGGGCCATCTGCAGAGAACCCCTCGGGCATGCGTCCACCTCCAAGGCAGGCAAAGAACAGCAGCAACGCAGCTGGCTCGGGGCTGGGGTGGACAGAGTGTAACAGGGGAAGCAGAGTGAGGGTGGGGCCACAATGAGGGGAGGTCAGGAGGGTGGGCCTTGCCTAGCATGAGCAGTTCTGCTGCAGCAGCGGCGGGGTGTCCGAGAGACGGGTGTTCTTGGAGGCACCCAGCACGGAGGGGTCCGTGTCCAGCGAATCAGACATCTTGTCGCAAATGGCATCCACCAGGCGCTCGAAGGCCTGCCTCACACTGATATTCTCCTTGGCGCTGGCTTCAAAGAAGTCAAACCCTGCGGAGGAGAGAGATACAGATAAGGATTTTCCTTTTCCCTTTCATGCCCCCTGGTCAGACCACTCTGGATTAATACAGCCAGTGCTCAGGGGAGAAGCAAGGAGGCCTAATCCCATGGGCAGGGAATTCTGCTTCAAGGAGACAGCCCAGAGCAGGGATTACCTGCACTGGTTTAGATCCTGGCTCTACCATTGATCAGCTGTGTAACTCCCAGAAAGTCACCTATTCTCTTCATGAATCAATGCCCCAGTTTATAAATAGGGGTAAGTTTACCTACCTCATAGAATTAGTTCAAGGACTAAACAAGATAATGAATGTAAAATGTATATAGTCCTGTGCCTGACACAGAGGAGAGTCATTAGGTATATTTTCTAATAGAGTGAATACCTCAATATGTGTGCATAGTACTTCCCAGTTCACATCCATTATCTCATTTGATTGTGATGTCATACCTGGGGGAACGAGGGTCCAGGCAGACCCTCTCCATTTCACTAATGTAGACACTGTGGCTTCAAGAAATAAACCGATTTGCCCAAGATAAGACACCAGTATGAGAAGCAGGCTTTGGCCTTTTTGACCAGAGCTTTCCCTCCTCTTCCCCCTGCCTCCCTCTCCCCCTAGCCTGGCCAGCACTCGTCTAGGCTCTGGGAGGCACCCCAAGATCCACACTGAACAAGCAAAACTCTATTTGCCCTTTCCACCCACAGACACAAAGGCTTATCACCACTCAGTGGGGTGCCTTCTTCCTGAATTCCCCTGGAATTGCCCTGTATCTCTCCTTTCCCCAACAAGCCCTCCCAAAAGGCCCTCAGAAAACTGCACCGGAAGCATGGGACATCCTTGACTGTTCTGTACCTTGAGATCTTTAACGACACTTTCTGTGTCAATGAACAGGACTTGGTTGTCTTAGGAGACACAAGAAAGGCCCTCCTGATTCAGACAAAGTGGCTGCTTTCCAACTGAGGAATCTTGGCCAGATTGGGGGCAACCCTTGAAAGGCTAAGCCACTTTCTCCATTACTCCCCTGCCCTAGCCTACTCCTTCCTCTTTTGTCTGTCTACCTCTTTCCCTTCCTTTGGAGTCTGTCTTTATTTCTCCTCAAAAGCTTCTTTCTTCCTTTTTTTTTTTCATTTTAGCTCTTCTTTTTCCCTTATGTTCCTTGCACTCTTTTCTTGGGGGGGTCTCTAATATTTATTGAGCACCTACTATATGCCAGACTCTATGCTAGGAGTTTTACAAATATCATCTTACTTAATCTTCCCAGCAGCCTGTTGGGTAAATAGAACCTTCTCCAATTTGTAAATGTGAAAACCAAGGCTCCAAGAGATTATATAACTCATACAAGATCACATGGCTGTATTAGTGGAAATTGGGTCTAGATCTGGGTTTGGCTAGCTCCCAAGTCCATACACAATCCAGCCTCCTATTTCCCCCTCTCACTTACCTTTTTTCCCCCTGATCATGTCTTTTTCTTCCTTTACAAGTACCTTTGGCCTCCTTTGCTTTTATCTGACTACCACCGTGTCTGAATCTGAGCAAGTCACTTCATCTTTTTGAATCACTTAACCTCTCTGAGTCTCAGACACCCCATTTGTCAAATAGAAATAATAACAGTGTCTTCCAGCTGAGAGAGGTTGGGAGGACCGAGCGAGGTGATGGATAAATTGCTGTACAAAAGTTGCCTGTTATAATGACAGCTTCTTTCTGCTCTTCTTCTTTCATCTGCGTCTCTCCTCTCCGTCTTTTTCATCTCCCACAAAGAAGGATGGTCTCTTTCCTCTTCCCTCCTCTCCCTGATATCCCGTTGTCTACAAAGAGGCTGAAGCCCCCAGGTACAAACAAGGCTCTTCCCCCAGCCATCCCAGCTTGAAGGCTGGGATGTGAGTACAACCCCTGCTAGCCCACCTCCGCTGACAGCTTCTCCTGTGGCCCATTTCCCAACCTGAGAAAGGCAAGCTGCAAAAGTGCAGGCTAATTTCAGCCTGTGATGAAGAAGGAGGCAGCTGCTGGCTCATTATCCTCAGGCCATAGAAACCTAGTCAGCTTCAGAGACCCTCCAGCATGTAGGTTTTCCTTACTGAATATCATAAAAATGGACTCTGGCTGTTGACTGGTTTATTACAAGTGTCAGTGGCAGGGGAGGTGTTGGGGGTGTTGCCTGCTCCCTCCAAACAAATAAAGAAGTAAATAGCCTTAAACCATCAGTGTAGATGAATGTGAGGACACAGGTCAAGGCCAGGAGCACAAATGCCTTCTGAGGAAGTGGCACTGAGGGGAGATATGCCACACTGAGCAGGAGGGCAGTGGGAAGAAGCCCAGGAGTTGGACAGCCTGGATTTGAACATATCTCAGTCAGCTACCAACTGGGTGACCATAGGCAAGTTGCCTAATCTCCCTAAGCCTATCTTCTCATATTGTAGAATGGGGTAAATATTTCATACCTTATAGGGCAGTAATGAAAATTAAATGCACAAAAGTATGTCAGTTCCTCACATGTGCATAGTCCTTAACAGTTCACAAATACAAATTTTTAAAAATATGTTTTTATTGATTTTTTTTTTAGAGAGAGAGAAGAAGGAAGAGGGAGAAAGAGACAGAAACATCGATGGGAGAGAGAATGGGGATCGAGCCCAAAACTTGGGCATGCACCTGACCAGGAATTGAACCAGCAACCCTTTGGTTCACAGGACAATGCTCAACCAACTGAGACACACCAGCCAGGGCCACAAATACAATTTTAGAACAACCTTGTGAGGGGCTAAGGTGAGACAAGGGTTATCACTTGTAATTTGCAGATAGGGAAACTGAGGTTTAGAGATGGGGCATTAGCCAGGGCTCTATCCCTTATGCCCCCCTGTCTTGCTCTCAGTTGGAACAGTGACAGAACACACTAGAACATTTCTAACCCAGGTAGAGAAAACCAGAGGCTGTGCAGGAATGCAGTGGAGGGAGAGAGTGGAGGGGAGGAGAGGGGGTGGAAGCCTCCAGAAGTTGGTGGGGATGGGAGCCTTTAGGGCCAGCACTGAGCAAAACTCTTCACCCAACTAACTTCTCATTTTTCAGGACCCAGCTTAGATAGGACCTCTTCATTCTCCTTGTGCTTCCTCTGCCATAACACATGTCACCCTGCATGCAGAAGTCCATTTGACAAGGAGCTCCCAACAGGGACCATGTCATTCATCTGAGTGTCTGCACCAGTTGGAGTAGGTGCTTGCTGAGTACTGGTTGAATGATTAGATGAATGAACGAGGTGGGAATGAGCATGGAGGATGTGGATGAGGAGATGGGAACAGTGGGGGTCATAAGAACTCAGCTCAATGGGATGGCGGATCCTGTGCTGGGCATTGGGGACACTGAGGCGAATCAGAAACAGTTCCTACCCTTAAGAAACTCCTAGTCTAGTGTGGGAGAGACATAGTGACAATATTGTAGTGATAAAAGCTGGAATGGTGACAAGCCAGGCGATGGTCAGGGCACAAAGTTATTTAAATGAGGCTGGGGGCCAGGGAAGGCTTCTTGGAGAAGCTGATTCCTAAAAAGATATCAGCTAAATAAAGACATATGGCTGTGAGTGTATGTGTGAGCACATGCATGTACAGCACACAGGGGAAAAGGTATGAGCACAGACAATGGGGCAAAAAACAGCCTTGGCTTATGCTGGAATGACCACAGTAGTCTGTTATCATCAGAGCAGAAAGCTCCAAGTGGTGAGAGATGAGGTAGTAGGTGGCCAAACATGGAGACCTCGTATGTCATGCTGAGACCTGTCTCCACTGCCATCTCACAGGTACCGGTGGTATGAGAACTCTGATTCCAGTAACCAGCTCATGGGTCTAGCCAGCTCTTTTGCTAGCAGAACAAGTCCAGATGCACCCCCACCTAATTATTGTCAGTCTCCTGGAAGGTTCTTCATTCGTAGGCCCAGATGGTAACCTTTTCCTCAGGTTCATTAGTAAGGATTCTCAGGAGCTGAGAATCTAGTGAGGTCACGAAGATGACAACTGATTAATCAGACTAACCCCCAATCCTTTCCTCCCTCTAATTGGCTTCAAAACAATGGAATTTCTGCTGTCTTTAATAGGTCCCAATTCTTAACTGAATCTAATGATTCCCTCCACTCCAAAATGATTATGTTTCCCCTTCCAGTCCAAAGACAGCTGTCACAGACCCACAGACCGTGTCCATACTTCCTGCTTCTGAATTTGACTTCAGAATTCTGTTCAGAAACTTGCAACCTTCTAAGCTCACCCCTTCGTCCTGACACTGCCCCAGAACCTTTCTCCTTCCCTTATATGTTCAAACCCCTTCTCCATCCTTTTCTGATACCTCTTAATCTCCATCATGCGTCAATCTTTAACTCACACCCCTCTGATCACTGATGATTTTGGCAAGGAACTCATTGTCTTCCTTTCCACGCAGGGTGTTCTCATTCTCAGGAACTTTTGGTTTCATGTGGACAATCCATCCAACACCCTGGTCTCTTAAGGTCTTGAACATATCATTTCAGCGACCTTTTTCTTCCACTTTGTTTCAGCTATGCCCTGTTCGTATAACCTGAGTTATTTTTAAAAATATATATATTTCTTTAGTGATTTCAGAGAGGAAGAGAAAGGGAGAGAGAAACATCAATAATCAGAATCATTGATCGGCTGCCTCCAGCACGTCCCCTACTGGGGATGGAGCCCGCAATCCAGGCATGTGCCCTTGGCCGGAATTGAAACAGGGACCCTTCAGTCCGCAGGCCAAAGCTCTATCCACTGAGCCAAACCAGCCAGGGCTAACCTGAGCTTTTTGACTTGGCTTTGTGTCACCAGAATTAATGCAATAGCCAGCCTATTGGCTTAACACCCATTACCCTGCGTGGTTGGTCTTTCTCTACTTCTCCAGCCTCATCTTCCTGGTTCACACCATGTTCCAGAAACATCAACACTTTCTTATTTGGTGCCTTTGCTCAGGCTATTACTTTCTAGCTCCTACTCCTAATTATCTTTATTATTACTCACCTGTGGAATCACTGATTCCAGAGAGCCTTCTCTTCCCACCCAACCCCCACCACTCAGAACATACGAAGTACCTCTCCCCTGTAATACCATGACACCTTACCAAGTTGTTTCAATCAGATCCCAACGGGAAAATGGGAACTATTCTTAATATTTAACCCAGAGGGAACTGATTACATAGGTGATAGAAAAACTAAAAGGTCAAAT
Organism: Myotis yumanensis; assembly: GCF_028538775.1. NCBI lineage: Eukaryota > Metazoa > Chordata > Mammalia > Chiroptera > Vespertilionidae > Myotis > Myotis yumanensis. Next base: position 36,119,686 of record NW_027223753.1, read on the forward strand.
AGAATAGTAAGGAAACCTATAGATTATCAACAGGGGGGAAAAAGAAAGAAAAATACAACAAAACAAGCTCTGGCCAGGTAGCTCAGTTGGTTGGAGCATTGGGTTTATACCCGGTTAGGGAAAATATAAGAGTCAATCAATGAGTACATGAATAAGTGGAACAGCAACTCAATGTTTCTCTCTTTCCCTCTCTCCCTCTCTCTCCCCCTTCCTTTCTCTCTAAAATCCTATATAATAAAAGGCTAATATGCAAACTGAACAACAGCAGAACAACCAGTCGCTATGATGTGCACTGACCACCAGGGGCCAGACGCTCAACGCAGGAGCTACCCCCTGGTGTTCAGTGCACTCCCACAGGGGGAGCGCTGCTCAGCCAGAAGCTGGGCTCATGGCTGGTGAGTGCAGCAGCGGTGGCGGGTGCCTCTCCTGCCACCAGTGCTAAGGTTGTCCAACTGACAACTTAGGCCCCCTCCGCCAGTCGGACATCCCCCAAGGGCTCCCAGACTCTGGACTGCAAGAGGGTGCAGGCCTGGCTGAGAGACCAACCCCCACCCCGTGCATGGATCTCGTGCACCGGGCCTCTAGTCAATACATAAATTAAAACAAAAACTATTAGTAGGGCCAAAGGAAGCTAGAACCATGGAAGCAGGAGTCAGGAAGAAGAGGAGCAGCCTCTACTGGAGGAGCTGACTGTGTGTGTGTGGCAGGGGGGATATGCAGGTTTCTCCCTTTTCTCATCTCCAATCACCTGTCAGTGTCTCTCCTTAGCTAATCCCCTCAGGGACCTGGGAAACACATCTTGCAAAGGTCAACACCCCAGAGAGGGTTGCAGGAAAGAGACAGAACAGGAGAAGGGTAAAGAGTGATAGCAAACAGGCTAAGGACATCTACCCAAAGATTATTGAAATGATATCTTTCCTATTTTACTTCCCTGGTCAATGAGGATTTTGAGGGCAGGGAATTCATTCACATCTGTGTCCCAAGGGTCCATCATGTGTTCAATGACTGTAGCAGATTATTCACTGCCCTCCCTGTAGAGGATTTTACATCCCTACAGATCGCAAAGTGGCCTGCAGTGTCTCCTTGTGGGAGGTATATATCACCTTGTTTTGGCCAATGGATGTGGCCATTCCAAGTCTCACCAAAAGCATTAAGAAGAGCCTTTGTTTGGTTTAGCCATCCCAGATTGGATCCCAGAGTAAGAAGCTGGAACAGAGCTTCAGCTTACTTGTGGTGGCATGTAATGTGAGAAAACAAACAAACAAACAACTTTACGGTATTATCTAAGTTTCTGAGTTGGGTTATATATTACCGCAACATAATCTAAATAAATCTCACTAACATTGTGAATGAGGGTGGAAATTGAAAAGAAACTATGGCAGGCTTTTGGGAAAACACCACTGGATGATAAAATGGGAGCCTTAGGATTTTAAGTCCAAAGGCTGAGTTTTGAGTAGTACTGGGCCTGCCCTCTACTATCTGTATGACTCAGAAAACTTACATAATCTTTTTTTTAAATAAAAACAATTCTACACAAGGGGTGAAGTGGAGGGGATCAATGGGGGGGGGGGGGGGGGAATGGGACATGTGTAATACTTTCAACAATAAAGATAAATTTTAAAAAATAATAATTTGAAAAAAGAAAAATGAAACAGCTCCACAGCCCTGGCAAGTATGATTTGGTTGGGTGCATCCCATGCACCAAGAAGTCTCCAGTTCAGTTTCTGGACAGGGCACATGCCTAGTTTGCAGGCTCGATCCAGAAGTGGGTGTGCAGGAAGCAGCCAATCAATGTTTTGCTCTCACATCGATGTTTCTCTCTCTCCCTCTCCCTTTCTCTCTCTCTAAAAATCAATTAAAAATCTTTAAAAATAAAAATAATCCCACAGCATTTATTGTCATAAATAAATAACATAAGGGCAAACAAAGCAATATGAATAAATGTTTAAGAACCATATTCCCAACAAAGGGCACTTAAAAGACACAAACTGTTAAGGTTACATAATCTTGAAGTAAAAAAATAAAGACACAGGAGTGTGCATAGATCTTTGTGTGGAAGAAAACACAAAGTGGTCTGGACTCCGCTTCTTCATCAGTACAGTGGAGCTGATGATAATGCCACCTTCCAGGCTACGAGGGAGAGAGAGGGTCATAAGAGAACTGTTGTGGCCAAAACCGGTTTGGCTCAGTGGATAGAGCGTCGGCCTGCGGACTGAAGGGTCTCAGGTTCAATTCCGGTCAAGGGCATGTACCTTGGTTGCAGGCACATCCCCAGTAGCTAGGGGGGTGCAGGAGGCAGTTGGTCGATGTTTCTAGCTCTCTATCCCTCCCCCTTCCTCTCTGTAAAAAATCAATAAAAATATATTTTAAAAAAAGAGAGAGAACTGTTGTGAAGCACATTGCAAACTTCACCAAAGTTAGTTACTGTCATCAATGCCAACTAGGTCTTTTTTCCTCTGGAACTAGGCTTAGTGATGCAAGGTTTCAATGATTCATACCAATCCAAAAACTTTCAGCAAGCACCTAAAATAGGCAAAGCAGCATACAAGAGTCTGTGGAGTCTGAGTGGAGGATTGTGTGAATTGAAATTACGGGATCAAAGAGGAATAGAGCCAAACAGTCCTTCCCAGTCAACTAATCCATATCCCCTGTCTTTCAGAGGGGCAAACTGAGACCCACAGACAGGAAACAAAAAGCTCAAGGTCATATAGTAAACTAGGGGCAGAGACAGGATAAAACATTCAATCTCCTCACTTCTAGTCTGATGCTTTTCCCACTATACTTCGCTGGAGTGAGTGCATGTATGTGTTTTGAAACCACATTTTACATCGGTCTCTTCTTCTCTTGTAGGCAGAAGCACATTTACCTTTTTCTAGCCTCCCTGGGCTCTGGCCAGACCCATTCCCAATCAGATGCGGGGAAGGGACAAGCAGCCCCTTCTGAAGGGCACAGGGAGGCAGAGGCACTAAAATGCCATGCTTCCTGGAATAGGAGGCCCTGAAACTCCTCCACCCTCCCAAAGATCCACTTTCCCCAGGGTCTTTACAGCCTTGCTCATGTCCCAGGAACTTCACAGAAGATCTGTTGCTACCCACTCACAGCTTCAATAAATGCTAGTTGCTGGCCATATCAGTAGTCTTGGCTGAATGAGCTGAGAAAAGCTAAAATAAAATAAAAGAGCCTGAAGAGGGATCCCATAAAGCAGAGAATGGCGCTGCAGCACTGATGAGCAGACCACTGAAATGTACTTAATAGCTGGCATAGCAGAGGAAAAAGACTAGGGTGGTGATGAGAAAGGCTGAGCATCTTCCCTCACTGTTCCCAGGTCTGATCACTTCCTTCCAAAATTCTTACCATGGCCCACAAGATTCTGTCATCTGGTCTCTGCCTACTTCTCCACTCTCATCTCACACAATTCTCCCCTTGATGGTTTAGGCCAGCCGTGGGCAAACTACGGCCCGAGGGCCAGATCCAGCCCATTTGAAATGAATAAAACTAAAAAAAAAAGACCGTACCCTTTTATGTAATGATGTTTACTTTGAATTTATATTAGTTCACACAAACACTCCATCCATGCTTTTGTTCCGGCCCTCCGGTCCAGTTTAAGAACCCATTGTTGCCCTCGAGTCAAAAAGTTTGCCCACCCCTGGTTTAGGCCCTGTGACATGCTAACTTTTTCTCATCCTTTAGTTCTCAGCTTAAGTGTTACTTTCTCAGAAGATCTTGACTCTCCGTCTAAAATTAGGTCTCTCTTGCCCTACCTGGTTTGGCTCAATGAATAGAGTGTCAGCCTGCGTACTGAAGGGTCCCGGGTTCGATTCTGATCAAAGGCACATTCCCGGTTCCTGGCTCAACCCCTAGTGTGGGTCATGTAGGAGGCAAGTTGATCAATGATTCTTTCTCATCATTAATGTTTCTGTCTCTCTCTCCCTCTCCCTTCCTCTCTGAAGTCAATAAAAAATATTTTTTTAAAAATCAGGTCTTTCTTTTTCACTTTCTTCATAGACTGGTAACTTATGTTATTTTTATCTGCCCACCATACCTTTCTTTAAGGAGCCCTTATTTTAAACAGTTTGGTGGGACTATAGGTTATAATACTTGCCTCCCCCAGCTATTGGGGTAGGCATGTGACTCACAGGGGACCAATCATATTCTTCCCTGAGATTTATATATGGTGGCTGGGAGAGAGAAGCTTTTTTTGCAGGAGTTGGGACAATATGAATCTGGAGCTGCCATCATTCACATTACTCCCCATGCAGTGTTTGGCTACAGGAAGAGGCTGAAGGGATAAGCAAAGCTGAGAACTAGAGAGTGCAATTAAGTCCAAGGTCTAGTGGACTTCACATGTGTGTGAGCTATACATATATATATATTTTTTTTTAAATGTTTTTATTCAAACCTAGTTTGATTTGGGGTTTTATCACTTGTCATAACAAAAGTCCTAACTTATGCAGAACTTATCACAATTTTTAATAGCTTTATTAAGAAATAATTCAAGTACCAGGTAATTCACCCACTTATACCATTTGAATTATATATTTTTGTATAACTATTTGTTTAAAATTTATTTCCTCATTAGTTCCAGGACAATAAGGATTATAGCTGTTTTCTTCACTGTTATATCTCAAGTGCCAAAACAGAATTTGCCTGGTTCAGAGTACATGCTCAAAAAATATTTTTAAATGAATAACTGAGTAAATGTACGAATAAATGAAAATCTACCCTAGTCTGGGTGCTTGGGAATAATGAAACAAATTAGACATAACTTTGCTGCTCTCGAGGTCAAGTAAGCAAGTTCTGGCTAAGCAATAGAGGAACGCTCAGGAAGTTGAGTAGGACAGAGATTGGTTACCTTGGCCTGCTCAAATCTGACCACTTCATTAAGGCCTTCTTCAAGTGCCTCCCTAAACCCTTTATTAAGAATCTCACTTCCATCTATGTTTCTACGTAAGTTTGATAGATCTATACTGACTCCACTACTTCCTAACTATGTAATCTTGAGCAAATTACTTAATCTATGAACATCATTTATCAGAGTATTGGGCATGTCCTATAGTACCTACCTTGAAGGGTTATATTGAGAATTAAATGAAATAATGCAAAGTACTTCATATAATGCTCGGCTCAATATATATCACTCATTATTACCATATTTGCCCTATAGTGTGGTTAAGTGGTTAGGCTCTGGAGCCAGACTGCTGCTTGAGTTCAAATTCTGACTCTACCTATTACTAACTGTGTGACCTTAAGCAAGTTACCCAACTTCTTTGTTCCTCAGTTTTCTCATCTGTTAAAAAAATAACTTGGAGATAAGAAAAGTACATGTCTCAGAGGATTTTAGGAGAATTGAATTAAATGAGTAATACCTTAAAACATTTAGAATAGTGCCTGGCACATGGTAAACATCGAATACTTAACCAGCTTACTTTTAAAAAATCTTAATCATAAGGACTTGGCATGTTGGCTATCTTTTTTCCTAATATAAAACTAATTCACCTTTTAAAAATGTAGTCTTGTTTAACTCTACGGGCTTGACATGCTGATTATATATTTTTTCTAATGCACACCAAAATATATACACAAAATCATCTTGCACACTCCCAGTGTCTTGGGTCTCTCTCTTTGGGAAACACTGCTCTAGGCTCGCATGTTCCCATGATTTATGGTTCCCTGAACACAATGTGCTATTCCTTGCCTTTGTCAGTGTTATTCTCCCTGCTTAGAATGTCTTGCCTCGCTTTCTCCCTTGGCTGCTCCTACTTGTCTTCTAGACTCAGCTTAGGCATCGTGTTCTCTGACCCCAACTGAATTAAGTGCCTCCTCTGTGCTCCCACAATCCCCAGCATATCCCGAGTCTATCACAACAGTGATCACTTGGGGTATCACTGTTTCTATCCTTCACAGACCAGGGAATGTATCCTATTTCACTGCACAGTACCTGGCATAGAGCAGGTACTCAGAAGTCTTAATTGGATTGAAGTAAAATGAGTAGCCAAATACATAACATAATACACATTTAATTGAAACATATTTGTGCAGCATCTTCTCAGTGCGAGGCCACATACTAGGCGCTGTGGGTACAAAGATAAATAAGATTAATTTCCTGGCCTCATGGAGCCTTTGGGAGCTAGACAAGAAAACAAGGGCACCCAAGTGCCATGGGCACTGTGACTGCTGCCTGTATGGGGTACATTAAGTGGGGACCCAAAGAAAAGAGCTCTGGGCAGCCAGGAAAGGCTTCACAGAAGATGTGCAGCTTGAGTTGTTTTGAAAACTGTGTGTATGTGTGTGGGGGAGGGGGTGTCTCACTGGATGAATGAGGGTGGGGAATGGGACACAGAAGAGAGCATTCCAAACAGATGGGGTTTAGAGGGTCCAGGGAGGGTGCTGGGTGTTTCCCTGGGGACAGCAGGTTGAAGACATAAAGAGACAGCCTGAGGTCACCTAGGTGTGGGTGGCAGAACATGAACCACAGATGGGGGAGGTACTTTCTGAATCCTGAGAAACTCTGTGATGGTATAAGAAGAGTATGACCCAAGATGATTCAATCTTCCTTTTTTATTATTTAACTAGAGGCCCAGTGCATAAAATTCGTGCACAGGGAGAGTCCCTCAGCCCAGCCTGCACTCTCTCCAATCCGGGACCCCTTGGGGGGATGTCCGACTGCTGGTTTAGGCCCTATCCTAAATTGGCATTTGGGCATCCCTCTCGCAATCCAGGACCACTGGCTCCTAACTGCTCACCTGCCTACCGGCCTGATCCTCCTAACTGCTCTCCCCTGCCGACCTGATCCTCCTAACTGATCTCCCCTGCCGGCCTGATTCCCCTAACTGCTCTCCCTGCTAGCCTGATCCCCCTAACCACCTCTGCCTCTGCTCCGCCACCATGGCTTAGTCCTGAAGGATGTGCAGAAGGTCGTCCAGAAGATGTCCGGTCTAATTAGCATAGTACCCTTTTAGTAGTATAGATATATTTATTTTTTAATCCTCACCTGAAGATATTTTTTCCATTGATTTTTAGAGAGAGTGGAAGGGAGAGGGATAGACAGAGAGAAACACTGATGTGACCGGAATCGAACCTGGGACCCTTCAGTCTACGGGCCAAACCAGCGAGGGCCCTTTTTGTTATTTACCTACAGTTTGCTAGTTTCTATTTCAGAACACCCTGGGGAATAGGGGAAGGGAGAAAGAAGCATAGGACTCCTCCCCCAACACACACATACTCATAACACATGTACTATAAATATGTACAACACACAACACACATAATACAAATATATACAACACACTTGGACATTATACTGTACAGTTTACCTGTCTACCAGCCCATATATCAGTACTTCAGACATTGCCAGAGAGTGTAACTTTAAATCTCCTACTGCTGAAAACTTACAACACCTAAGTTGTGAGAACTATTTAGACTAGCTAAAAGCTAAGCAATAGAGGAAGATTTCTCTAAGGCAGTGGTTCTCAACCTTCCTAATGCCATGACCCTTTAATACAGTTCCTCATGTTGTGGTGACCCCCAACCATAAAATTATTTTCGTTGCTACTTCATAACTGTAATTTTGCTACTGTTATGAATCGTAATGTAATTATATATGCATTTTCCGATGGTCTTAGGCGACCCCTGTGAAAGGGTCGTTCGACCCCCAAAGGGGTCGCGACCCACAGGTTGAGAACCGCTACTCTAAGGCGATCTTACATTAAACCCCAATACAGAAAAGAAAAGAAAAAGTTGCTATTTTAAGCAAGTATTGGCAGGGGTCCTCCTGTAGGGCCACTGAGACACACCTAAGGCACCTGGGTCTCCAGGGAGCACAAGAATCAAGATACTTCAACCTTGGAAAAAGCCAGAGCATTACTGAGCTGCATACTTAAAGCCACACTGTTTCCTCCCTTCAAACAATGACTTTTGTTGTGAAACATGTTTTGGCGAGGAAGGATCAGTTTACATGGGGAGAAAGTGTAAGACACAACCTGTGATGTTCAGTGCTATGGTTACTGTAGAGTTGTTTGATATGAAGGACATTACCACAAGCCGCATAGAGAGTCTGCCCTACAGTTGCCAGTGAAGAGCAGCGCTTCTCTGGAATAATAGGTTTGTTTTTAATTTAAGAACCATCTCTGAACCATGTAACTGATTATGTTTCCCTCTTTGCAATGGTTGCTAGGAAGCTCGAAGCCAATATTTTGGCCCAACTCTTGCTTATCCCCAAGAATTTACAATATACATACTTATCTCACTGCAGGCTTCCTCTTATTTACCTCCTACCCTTGCTTTTCCTTTGCTCCAATGTTCTCACTTATTTAGGGTTTTTTTAATGTACTATGATGAATTTTATAAAACACCTTAAATCTTTTGTGGAAGGAGCTGGTGAAAAAAGTGTTCATAATTTTAAGTTTTACTTATATATTCAATGTAACAAAATATATGCATATAATCATAAATTACCTAACACAAAGCTATATGTTCATCACATAAATACAAAACAACACATAGAGCACATCTATAATAATAAAAGCATAATATGCTAATTAGACTGGACGTCCTACTGAATGTCCTTCCAGACAAAGCCGCAGCGGGCAGGGGCTGTGACAGAGGTGGCAGAGGCCCCGGGCCATGGCGGTGGGCAGGGGCTGCAGTGGTGGTGGCGGGCCGGGGCTGGGGCCAAGGCCCTTACACAAATTTCGTGCATCAGGCCTCTAGTATGTACGTATTTCACAATCTCCCCAATGTCACGTTTCCATGCACACACACACACACACACACACACACACACAAACATGAACACACATGTGTTGTGTACATACCAAGCTGCTCTGCGAGGAGCCGGCCCTTTTCAGCGGGAACAACCCTTTCTTCCTCCATGTCACACTTGTTTCCCACCAGGATAACCTGTGCATTGTCCCAGGAGTAGGTCTTGATCTGAGTAGCCCTAAAGAGCGACAGATAGAGGACCATGTTAATGACACACACACACACCCCAGGCTGAAAAGGGCTCTGTGAAGCTTGAAGAAACCGATTCCCTTCCATGGGAATAGCAACACCCAAGTTACTATTAATTAATTCAGCTGAGGACAGAGACATACCTGCCCCAACTAGCTGTCACAGATGCTGATCCCTGAGCGCTGGTTGCAAACTTTACCTAGCTCTTTGGAGCCCTCTTCTAATGCATTTGCCCGCCCCTCTTCTCAGCAGGCAGAGAGCTCTTTCTAAACCATCTATCTGACCATATCCTTTCTTGAAAGCTTTCTCTCCCCCACTACCCTTGCAATGAAGTCTAGATCCCTCAGTCAGGCGTTAAAGACCATTCACCTCCCATCTCTCCAGCCTCATCACTCTTCCTCCCACTTTACCTTCTCACCCATTCCGCCCCCCAAATGCTTTTCCATGGCTTGTGCCTTTGCCTGTCCTGGGAATCCCTTCCCCACACTAACTTGTCTCAAAGGCCCAAGGTTTCCTGTTGGGAGCCTTTCCCAGGCCCAGCTAGCCTTCCCTCCTCCTCTGTGATTCATAAACCTTAGATCATGATTATTTGCAGAAACCAAAATGTCAGCAGTGCTTTCTTTTATGTACAATGACTATGGAACTTTTAAAAAATAGTTTTATGTACTTTTCAAATTTTGAAAGTATGTTTTACTTTTATAATTAGAAACAACATTTTGAAAGAGGGGATAAAATAGGACCCTTATATTGTGGAGACATCTTTTTGTGGGGATGGGCCTAACTCTGTCCCCAAACAACCAACCAACCAGGAAGAAATGATTACTTCCCCTTTCATTCCCCTTCACAGTCACTGTGGCTACTGTTACATTTGGCTGAATGTATCTGTCCTTCCTTTGAGGGCAGGGACAGGCTTATTAATCTTTGGGGTGCCAGTCCCCTGCCAAGAGCACAGACCAGAGAAGTTGACAGTGTATGTCTGATGAATGAGTAAGTCAGATAATGGTTAATCCTGAAGCAGATCTAAAATTATGACCCTACCCTGACATTGACCCTAAATCTAACTCAATACTAACTACAAACTGGGTCCATCACTGACCCTGCTGCTCCCAAAGCTGATCCCACCACCAAACCTTTCTTTCAGGGTGAGAAGTCTTTCCCACAAAAGATGGAATTCACTCAGCCATCACCACTGCTGCTGTGCGCCCAGCCTGCTCAGCTTCTCTGATTCTGAAGAAGAGCCACAGCACAGATGTCCCACCTTCCCCCATCCTCATCCTTCCCACGGACGGGGCATCGGGTCCTGGCCCCTCCCTCCAACCTGTCTTTACCCCCATGCACCCTTCTTCCTGTGAGTTATGCTCCAGGAAGAACGATGTAAGTTGCTCAGAGGTTGTACCACTGGGGAGCTGGGCTGATTTCCATCGTGAGCTGAGTCTTTACCAACTTGGATTGAATTGGATGTGCTCTTGGACCCCTAGCCCAGCTCAGGGGTTAACTTGATAGGGAAGCAGTATGTGGATTCACTCACTACTGTGCCCACAATGGTCTTTCTAAAACAATCATCTGAATTGGTTCCAAACTTGTTACCCCAGCGTGCAAAATCCTTCATGACCTCTGCTCTTTCTGTCCTCGCACTTACCTTCCGCCTTTGCACATCTGTATTTTTTTTCTAGAACATTCTTATCCGTTCACCCTTCTGGCTAACTTCTGTTCATCTTACAACATGCAGCATATGTCAGCAACTCTGGGACACTTCCTCTGACTCCCCAAGCTGGGTCAGAGCCCTCCACTGGGTTCCCACAGCCCCGGCGACTCTTTTCAACCTGTCACATGTTCTTTTCATTGCCTGTTTACTGATCTCATCTGTGAATTCCTTGAGGACAGGAGCCAATCTAATTCACCCAGATTCCTCTAGCCCATAGCACAAGGCCTAAACCACACTTTAGGTTTTCTTGAACAGGTTGATGAATGAATGAATGAATGAATGAATGAATCTCATACCAATCTTGCACAGCATTGAAAGACTCCTCATTGGTGATATCATACATCAGAATGAAGCCCATGGCCCCACGGTAATAGGCTGTGGTAATGGTCCGGTACCGCTCCTGCCCCGCTGTGTCCTAGGTGGGAAAAGAAAGAGTCAGCCTCCTAGAAAGTTTGCTTTTGTTCCTAAAAAGTCCCCAGAACAATTAACTAATAAGAGCACCTATTATGTGTCTTGTATTATATTTGCTGATTAGAATAAAATGATATTTAAATCCTCGTAGAAATTAATAAGAATATAATTAAAATCCCAACAGAAAATGGGCAAGGGGAATGAACAATTCATAAAAGAAATGTAAATTAATATTTATTGTACAAGGTTTTAACCACCCTGGCCAGTGTTGCTAACTGGTTAGAATGTCAGCTTGCACACAGAGGGGTCATGAGTTTGCTCCCCACCCTCGAGTCGGGGTACATGTGGGGGGCAATTAGTTGATGTGTCTTTTTCACATCGATGTCTCTCTCTCTCTCTCTCCTTCCCTCCCTTTCACTCTCTTGCCTTCTACTCTCTGAAAAGCAATAGAAGAAATATCCTCAGGTGAGGATTTTTTAAAAAGGTTTTAGCCATAGGCGGCAAAATACTAGACATATGTCATAGGAAAATCTTTACCGATACAGCTCCTAGGACAATGGAAACTAAGGAGAAAATAAACAAATGGGACTACATCAAAATAAAAAGCTTCTGCACAGCAAAAGAGACCATCAACAAAACAACAAGAAAGCCCACTGCGTGGGAGAACATATTTGCCAATGTTATCTCCGATAAGGGTTTAATCTCCAACATTTACAGGGAACTCATACAACTTAACAAAAGGAAGATAAACAATCCAATCAAAAAATGGGCAAAAGACCTAAATAGATACTTTTTGAAAGAGGACATAAGGAAGGCCAAGAGACATATGAAAACATGCTCAAAGTCACTAATCATCCAAGAGATGCAAATCAAAACGACAATGCGGTACCATCTCACACCTGTCAGAATGGCTATCATCAACAAATCAACAAACGACAAGTGCTGGAGAGGATGCGGAGAAAAAGGAACACTCGTGCACTGCTGGTGGGAATGCAGACTGGTGCAGCCACTATGGAAGACAGTAGTTATGGAAGGCTTGTCAATACAGAGATAGTGTATCAGTTAAGTCAGATTGGGTTACTCAGTAACAAGCAAGCACAAACCTCAGCAGCTTAAACAACAAGCTTTTCTTTTTCACTGTTGTTACATATCCACTCAGGTTTGGCTGGGTGCTCTGCTTTTTGTCATCCTTATTCAAGGATAAAGACTGACAGAGCAGCTACCAGAGGAAAAGAAAGTATGTGACTCACGAGTTGGCTTTTAAAACTTCCACTTTTCCCATTTCACTGGCCGAAGCAAGTCACATGCCAGCAGCCAAGAAAGTGCAATCCTGTAATATGCCCAGGAGGAGAACTGGAAATGTGATAGACAGCATAATGATTCCCACAGGTGAATCTGTACTGAGCCCAGAAGCATTGCCTGGAGATGCTTATTTGTCAATAGGAGGACAACAGGGACTTTTCTAAAGAATTTTCCAAGCAGATAAAAAATTTTCCAAGCAGAGAAGTGAAGGAGAGGTGTTTTTTAAAAATATTTATTGTTGAAAGAACTACATATGTCCCCTTTTTTTCTCCCATTGACTCCTTCTAGCCTGCCCCCACCCCCCAACCCCAGGCCTTCACCCCTCTATTGACTGTGTCCATGAGTTATGCATATATACATACAAGTTCTCTGGTTGATCTCTTCCCACCCACCCAGCCGCCCCCGCCTTCCCTGAGATTCTACAGTCTGTTTCATGCTTCTGGCAGAAGAAAGTTCTTGTCAGTGAGTACTCTAAAAGAACTTCAGGAACGGTGGGCAATACGAAATGGGTAAGTGATGAAGCTAGAAAGAGCTTTGAATGGTGTGCTATGGGGTTTGGACGTCACCTTTTGAGGCATGGGATTAACATGATTAGATCTAAATTTTAGAAAGGCCACTCTGACTGTGATGTGGAGAATGGAGTGGAGGGAGAAGACCGGGAAAGCAGAAAGGCTGGTTAGAAGATCTTTGCAGCAGTTCAGGTGAGACCTGATCAGGATTTGAACTAGAGTGGTAGCAATGGGATGGAGTAGAACCAGATTCAAGAGATATTTAAGAAGGCCCTGGCCAGGTAGGTGGCTCGGTTGGTTAGAGTGTTGTCCCAATACACCAAGGTTGTGGGTTCAATCCCTGGTCAGGCACATACAAGAATCAACCAATGAATGCATAAATAAGTGGAACAATAAATTGATGTCTCTCTCCCTCCCTCTTTCTTTCTAAAACTCAATAACTTTTTAGAAAGGAGGTACTTAAGAGGTGAATTACAGGGTATGGTGACAGATTGGATATGAAAATTAGATATGAAGAGATGAGAAATCAAAGATAACAGTGATGTTTCTGGCAGGGCTCAGAGAAATATTCACGGTTCGCCATATCTACCTAAAAGCTCTGTGTGTGGACCTATGAAACAGTGCAGCCGTATTTGATCCACCTCTCCCATGCCCTTGCCTCTGCTTCCTGAGCTCCTCAGCGAACCTACAGATGAGACGACTCCTCCCACAGATCGGCAGGGTCAGACCCTAAATCTTGTCTTCTAGGGTTTAGAATTAAGCCACTCTTCCATCCAGACTGGTGATCTAGTGGCCCAGGCAGGATTCTGAGCAACCACACTGCCACCAGGTCCTAACTCTTCTGCATTATACTGTTTCTCTGCATTATACCTGCATTATACTGTTTCTCTGTGAGAGTTTCTAGTCCCCCATCTCTGCCTGGAGCCTGGCCCTGTGTCCCAGCTCTTTGACAGAAGAGTCCTGTCACCAACTGATGCCCCATTAGTTGAAAATCCTGGCATACTAAATGGGCTTGGACATGGAATCAGTTTCATCTCTGTAGTCCTAGCAGTGCCTGGCACAGAGCAGGGCACACAGTAGGGATTCAACCACTGCTGTTAAACAAAAAGCCCATATAGTTTTGATGTTAAGAGCATGGTTTCTGGAGTTAGACTTCTGGGTGTGAATCCCTGTTTTACCACCTACCAACTGTGATTATGGGAGGCAGTCTCTAAAATGGCTTCCAGTTCGGCTCGCATGGCTCAGTGGTTGAGCATCGACCCATGAACCAGGAGGTCACCGTTTGATTCCTGGTCAGAGGACATGCCCAGGTTGCAGGCTCAGTCCCAAGTATTGGGCATGCAGGAGGCAGCCAATCAGTGATTCTCTCTCATCATTGATGTTTTTATCTCTCTCCCTCTCCCTTCCTTTCAGAAATCAATTTTAAAAACACATATAAAAATGGCTTCCAGTGATCACGATCTCCAGGTATTCATGTTCTTATGTAATCCCCTCCTTGGGAAATTTACCTTTTGGGGCCTTAATTTCTGTTTCTATAAAAATGGGAATAATAGCAATACCTTGCTTTATAAAGTTATTGTGGAGATTAAGAAAGTTATTATATCTAAAATGCCTGGGACAGTTCCTAGTACATAGTAAGTACCTGATGGGCATCAGTTATTATTTTGGTACTTCCAGAGTCAGCCTCAGGAGCAGGTCCCCAAGATCTGCCCAGCAGGAGTGGATGAGACTCATACCATATGTCACTTCCATCCCATTGAACCTGCCGAAAGCTGTTGCAGCTAGAGTCTCACACAAAGTTTCCCGCAAAGAGTAGAAAATGGCCAGAGAGAAAGGGAATGAATGAGTGTAAGAGTTGAGCAGGTCTTGGCCTAACTCCCACTCTGCCATTCACCACCTATGTGATTTTGGACAGCTTGGTTTTTTCATCTCTCTAATGCTCAGCTTCCTCACATCTGGACTGGATATAATAATATCTACTTTGTAGAGTGTTTCAATGAAATAAGATGCTTTTTAAGTATCTAGCTCATAATAGGAATTCAACATGGGGATTTATCATTTTCATTATTATTGAATTTTTCTAAGCCTTAATTTCCTCATCGGTAAAGTGGTGATAATAAGACCAACCTTGAAGTGGTTGTGTAAGGATGAGAGCTAACGTATTGGTAGAGACTGGCCGAGTGCCAGGCACACAGAAGACTCTCACTAAAGCTCATAGTAGCTGCTGCTATTACTGTTGACATTGTTGTTGTTGTTATTTTACTAAAAGATAAACAAGATGGGAAACAACAGCAATCCTGCCTCACAGCCCTGTGCTCAAAGAAAAGTAGCCCAGAGAATAGCCCCTAAATCACCCTCCCTCTCTTTTATTTTTAAAAATCATTTTTGATGAACATTGATTCCCTTTCCACTGGTGACAGTCAGAAATAGAACCAGAGAGGAGACAGGAAGGAGAAAGTGGCATGACTCACTGGCTACTTGAGGAAAGAGACCATGTCATCAAGAGCAATCAATTTACTTCTAAGAAACAGACATTCATTGAGCTCTTCATATGGGCAGAGCATAAGCCAGAGAGAGGACACCAGGGTGAGCAAGCCACTGCTCTGGCCTCCAGCAACCCCATCAATGTGACAGAGGGAAGGGAGCTAACATCAACTGAACACCTATTATGTGCCAGGCTCTTTGATATGTGTTTTACATAGGGGATCTCATTTATTGGTAGTAACAAAATACAACTATAAAACTGCTAGTTGAGCATTGTTATATGCCAGGCACTTATTTTATTTAACTTTTTAAATCTTCACCCGAGGATATGTTTATTGGAAGAAGGAGGAGAGAGAGAGAGAGAGAGAGAGAGAGAGAGAGAGAGGCATTGATGTGAGAGAGAAACATCAATTGGTTGCCTTCCGTATGTATCCCAACTAGAGATTGAACACAAAAAAAACCTAGGTATGTGCCCTGATCAGGAATCAAACCCACAATCTTTTAGTATATGGACAATGCTCTAACCAACTGAGCCACCCAGCCAGGGCGAGCCCCCATTTTATATATAAATTAATTGAAGGTCACAGATTAAGTAAATTGCCTGGGGCCAACAATCACCCCTCCACTGGAGGGTAAGGCTGGAAATCACCCACAAAGCTTAAATTTAACCACATGTGTCTGGCACACAGGTTATATTAGTTATCTTCTCTATCTTCCATTGCATCATCAATCCAAACAGTCCATTCATTTCTTTCTGGAATTTCCTCATGGTCACCCACACATGCCATACTCATTTCTGCTCCATATTTCTGTTCATGCTACTCTCTCTGTCACAAATGCCCTCTCTCAGCTCCTTCACTTGTCCTGACTATTAGATTGTTGAATTCTAAAGTAAAAAGGAAACCTTAAAAGTTATTCAATCCATCCTCTCACTCAAAATAGGAATTCCTTCCATGGCATACTTGTATTGAGTGTTACCCTTGAAAGGCAGCCATTCCACTGATGGATAGTTCTGATTATTAGAACATGTCTTCCTTCTGGTGAGCTGAAATCTGCATGTGGTCATTTCTATCCATTGACTTAATTTTGTTCTCTGGAGACACAAAGAATAAATCTAATTTTTCACTCGTGTAGCAGCCTTCCAAATATTTAAATCCTATGTTTGTTTAGGAACTTAGTGTTTACAAAGTTTCTTTCTTACTATCTCAGTTAATTCCAAGAGAATTCCTGTGAGAGAAGGACCGATATCCTCACATTCCACAGAAGAGGCAACTGAGGCCTGAAGAGAGTGAATGATGAAAAGGGGCTTCTGGCTCCAAAGAAGCCAGTGCTCTTTGCACACGGCTACATCTCTGATGTCTTACATCACCTGTCACGGGGATCTTGACAATGAACAGAATGACCACAACAGGGACGAGAACTTGAAATGGTAACTGAAGGAAGGAAGGTGTTTAGTTCTCTGGGGAACAGTACCGCCACCTTTAAATACCTGAAGTGCCTAACGGGATTTTCCTTCTTTCAAATCTTCACTGGGTGCTGATTCTGTGGCAAGGGTTGGCTAAGTCCTGAAGATCAAAGGATGGCTGGGACACACTACCCGCTTGATTCTTTGGATGGGGATTCTGAAGCCACAAGGCCCGTTCCAGAGAGCCTTCATAGTGCCTTTGAAGGCAACATTGGAGCTCAGCTCAGTAAAGAAGCTGTTCTCACCATCCTGGCAAAGTCAAATGTTCCCAGTACACGCTCTCCTGGCACCACGTGCTTCTCCTTTGTAGCACTCATCCCCACTGTAATTTTCTGTTTATTTGTGTAATTATTTGATTAAGGTCTGTCTCCCCTGCCAAACTGCAAGTGCCACAAGAACAGGATGTCTGGTTTTGCTTACTATTGTGTCTGGCACAGCACTGACACATAGGATGGTGGGGGGGGGGGGGGGGGGGGTTTCCAATAAACACTGTTGAAAGGATGGATTTATGGGGTGTCTGCAACATTTTTGATAGAGCACACTACAATTCAAATCTCACCATCTTCCTCTAAGTCCAAGTCCCTTCCCTGGCTTCCCACAGCCCACACAATGGGGTGCAGGCTTCTCAGGGTTTCTTCCCTCTTATTCTTCCACTGAGTTGCCTAAGTACTTGTGGTTTCCCAAACACAATGATTCTTCACACCCCTGGGCCTTATGCTGATACGTGGAACTTTGACTGGAATCTCCTTCTCTTTTATAATTCACAACCTATTTAAAAGTCACATCCTCTCTGAAGCTTTCTCTGACCTCCTTTTCCACCACAAAGTAACTTCCTTCTCTGCCCTTTTATGGTTTGCCATTATATCACTACACACATCACATTTATTACAGTCACTGGCTTACTTATCTGTCTCTTCTTTCAGATTATGAGCATCTTGACGCCCAATCTTATGTTTAGCTAAATCCCAGGCGCTCAACTATAGCACCTTGTACATGGTAGACACTTAATAAGAATGCTGGTGAATGAAACCCAAGGACTGACAATGTACTGAGTAGGGAAAACTCACTTAGAACCTCAGGATTGGTTGGGAAAGTGTCTGTGAGATCATATAAACTCCCTCCTCTTTCTAGTTCCTTTCCATCTGATAGACAATAGGGGGAAGCCCAGTGCAGTGACAGACTTGGGAGGTCACACTTCTAGTAAGAGGTTATCTTTGGGGCCTCTATCCCTGGATCTTGCCCTATTATACACTGAGTGGCCAGATTATTATGACCACCCCATCAGTACTTCGTTGGGCCACCTTTTGCCTTCAATACTGCGCCGATTCCTCTTGGCATTGACTCCACGAGATGTTGAAAGGTGATGCGAGGAATCTGACACCATGCCTGATGAATAGCACTGTCCAGTTCTGTGAGATTTGATGGTTGTGGAACCGGCTGCCTGATGGCTCTTTTAACTTCATCCCACAAATGCTCAATTGGATTGAAATCTGGTGATTGTGGGGGCCACCTAAACAAGGTAAAGTCTCCCTCATGTTCTTGAAACCACTCCTGCACAATAGGAGCACAGTGGCATGGCGCATTGTCTTATTGGAAGAAGCCATCTCCATTGGGATATGCCATCTACATGATAGGATGAACTTGATCAGCAGTGATACTTAGGTATGTTGTGCTATTCAGACGTTGTTCCACACGAATTAAAGGGCCCAAATCATGCCAGGAAAACATGCCCCAAACCATAACACTGCCCCCACCAGCTTGAAGGATTGTACTCATGCATGTGGGGTGCATGCTTTCATGCTGTTTCCGCCAAATTCTCATTCTGCCATCTGCATGATGCAACTGGAAACGTGATTCATTGGACCACATGACTTTTTTCCAATGCTCAACTGTCCAATCCTTGTGTTCCTGTGCGAATTGGAGACATTTTATCTTGGTAACTGCAGACAGCAAAGGTGTTTGAACAGGCCTTCAGCTGTTTTGCTGATACTTGCTCAATGGCTCCGAGCGCCAACAATCATCCCACGTTCAAAGGCTGTTAATTCGCGTTGTTTACCCATATCTTCAGAAAAACATCACTTCTACTGTCATGGTAAACAACCTGCTTCCCTATTTATAATGGTCTGGCCCTCTAGCAACTTCAGCGTGAAATTATAGCTAATTTGCCTACAAATGTCAGGTGGTCATAATAATCTGGCCACTCAGTGTATATCTGACTAGAGGCCCGGTGCACAACATTCGTGCACTGGGGGTGGGGGGAGTCCCTTAGCCTGGCCTGTGCCCTCTCGCAGTCTGGGAACCCCAAGGGGTCCTTAGCACTGCCACGGAGGCAGGAGAGGCTCCCACCACCGCTGCTGCACTCATCGCGCTCCTCCTGTGGGAGCACACTGACCACCAGGGGGCAGCTCCTGCATTGAGCATCTGCCCCCTGGTGGTCAGTGTGCATCATAGCAACTGGTCGTTCTGCCATTTGGTCAATTTGCATATTGGGGTTTTATTATATAGGATTCCCCAGCCAGACTCCTCTCTCCCCCTCTTCAATTCACATATCTTCCTCCAGGCCAGACTGGAGGGTGGGGATGATGAGCACTAGGGAGGCAGGTAATGAAAGCTTCTAGGCTAGTTCTCCCCACACCCCCATCCACAGCTGCCAAGCTCCAAGCCCTTTGTATTTTGCAGCAGCTGGGAGAAGAGGCCATTATGTCACAAGGGAATGGGAGGAAACTAGAGGGAGAGAGCTTTTCAGGGAGATTCAGTGGAGCCAGGGAGAAGCCAAGGACTGAGGAGTGGAAAGCATGATCCCTTGGAAGTGGCTTGGTGCTTTACCCATCTATCCTCAGTAGTATAGTCCACACTATAGAGTTCCCTATAGATCACAAGCACTTTTGTTTCATCATCTCATTGGATCCTAACAATGACCCTGTAATGAAGACTTTTTAGAGCTAGAAGAAACCAATCATCTTAGAGCTCATGAAGTCTGACAGCTTATTCTGCAGATAGGAAAACAGACCAGAGAGGTAAAGTGACTTCCCCAAGGTCACATGGCTACTTACTCTCCAGCGGGGCTGAAATTCCAATCCAAATATTCTGACTCCATAATCAGTGTTCTTCCCAGCATACCATGTATTATTGTCACTACTGATTTACAGGTGAGAAAATTGGAGTTCAAGAGCACATAGCTAGTAATTGGTAGATCCTTGAGGGCAGGGGGCAGGAAAGAGTTCACTGGAATCCAGGAGTGGGGATTATAAAGCACTCCCTGCCCACTGTAACCCTCTCTAACTCTTGAAGTCCAAGTCAAAGGACACCTATTCTGGGAAGTTCTTTAGAATCCAGAACTAAAATTCATCATCATTCCTTCCAGGCTTCTACAAAATGTACTTGGGCCTTTATTTTAGCAACAATGGAACACAGAAATTTAGAGCTAGGAGGCCCTTATGAGAGTAATCAATTCCACAAACATTTCCTAAGCCTATACTATGCCAGTGAAAAAGGCCCATGTGATCCCTGCCCTCAGAATTCTTAGTCCGTCAGAAAGTTGCCTCACATGTGATGAATCCTATAATGGGTATATATAGAGTCAACTCCCTCATTTTACAGAAGAGAAACAAATGCCAGAAAGATGAGAACCCTGGATTCTTATTTTTGGCATTGGTCTCTCATACAAAACCCTCAAAAACTCAAAATTCAAAACCTCTCACAGATATGACAATTGATTTCCACTAAGACATAGGCACTACATTTTACTACAGGTATATAAACTAAAGGTCATGGGGCTTCCTTTCATTGCTCCTCAAGGTATTTGGCATATCTTAGGTGTTCAATATCTATGTTTTGAGTGAATGGTCCATGGCACCTAGATCAGGGATTTGTTTCCACTCTAATCTATGTTTCCTCATCTAGATAGAGGGTTAGCTACTATGACTTTGACTTCTGAACCATCAGCAATGCCTAGAGCAATGCCTGGCACCTGGAAGGTATTTTACAAATATTGAATGAACAGAGTAATGAATGAATGAGAGAAGGATAGATAACGTATGCTCTAAACAACAAAGATGACATCCCCAAACACACACTCCTCTCCTGAAGACCTCTCTTTTCTTCAACTTCTGTGAAACCTTATTTCATCAGTTCTTTCCCTTCATCTTCCCCTGCTCCTGCCTTGTCTCTCACACAGGCTTCTTATCCCCCATGGGTCCCTCACTTCCAAGTTTCAGATGAAAATGTCCAAAGGTCTGCTTGACAGCTCCACTGAGTCTGCGTGCCTCTGACATGTATATAATTGACTATCTATACTAATAATAGAGGAATATGCAAATTGTCTGGGATGCCATCACAGTAACAGTAATGAGCAAACAGCAGGCTGCTTGAGGCAACCAGGCCTGCATGAGGCTTAGTGAGGGATGACCAAATGACTGAACAAGTAGGCTGTGTGGGGCGACCAGGCCGGCAGGGGGGCAGTTGGAGTTGACCAGGCCAGCAGAGGAGGGCAGCTGGGTGTAACCAGGCCTGTGGGGGAGAGCAGCTGGGTGTGATTAGGCCTGCAGGGGAGGGCAGTTAGGGGTGACCAGGCCTGCAGAGGAGAGCAGTTGGGGCCATCAGGCCGACAGAGGAGAGCAGTTGGGTGCAAGATCAGGTTGACAGGGGAAGGCAGTTGGGAGCGACCAGGCCAGCAGGGGAGGGCAATTGGGGGTGACCAGGCCTGCAGGGGAAGGCAGTTGGGGGTGATCAGGCCAGCAGGGGAGGGCAGTTGGGGCAATCAGGCTGGCAGGGGAGGGCAGTTGGGGGCGATTGGGCCGGCAGGGAAGCAGTTAGGTGTCAATCAGGCCAGCAGGGGAGCAGTTAGGGGGCGATCAGGCTGGCAGGCAGAAGCAGTTGGGGCAATCAGGCAGGCAGGCAGGCAGGCGAGTGGTTAGGAGCCAGCAGTCCCGGATTGTGAGAGGGATGTCCAACTGCCGGTTTAGGCCAGAATTGCCGGCAGTCAAACATCCCCCAAGGGGTCCCGGATTTGAGAGGGTGCAGGCCAGGCTGAGGGACACCCCCGCCCCATGCACGAATTTCATGCACAGGGCCTCTAATTAATTATAATGTATTTCATTTGTACCTTCTCCAGCTAATAAGCCCTCATCAGTACCCAGCACAGGATCTACCAAGTATTTTAAAGATACCTGCAGAGTGAACCATCACTCATAACACTCCATTGCTTTGGCATGGACAAATTTAGCATCAGAGTTGCCAACCCATTTCCTCTTCACTCTTTTTGCCTCCAATTGAGCATTCTGAGAAGTCTCTCTGGGGAATTCATTTAATTTACCACCTGCTGTATTCTTTATGTGACTCACCCAACTCCCCTTCAAGATAGGGAGAGGTGGGAGAAGAAATAAGGTGGGAGAGGGCCAGGAGGAAAAAGAGAAGCTTGGAACAAGATTATATTTCATACACAGCAAGTAAAAGGAAATGAGAGTCAGGTCTTGTATTAAGAAATTGCTGGTGATACTAATAGGACCCTTATCAGATAGTTCGCAGAAAACAAGGTTAATAAATATATACATGATTGTTCAATAAGTAATAAGAGAAATACAATTTGAAATGATAAGATACCATCTTTTACCTACTGAATTAGATATATTTGAAGCTGGCAAAGGGAGAGTAAAATATAAATTTCACTACTGAAAATCTAAAGAAAAGAACCTGAAAACTAGGAAACTTGAGCCAACGCCGTAGCTGGTGTGAATGTTACAGGCCTAGGTTCCATAGCACCTTCTTAATGTTTTACACACAAGGATGATCACTGATCACTGCAACATGATTCACAACAGCCCCAAATTGAGAAATAGTTCAAAGTTCCAACAATGGAGAACAACTAAGCTGTGAGAGGCTAGAGATTGTGCCTCTTTCTTATGCCACCGGTTAGAGTGCTCAACACATGGTCATTGCAGCAAATATTAATGAATGAATATGGTGCATCCTCCCTATAAAATACGGTGAAGTCATTTAAAGCATATTCATAAAGATTTTCTTACAATGTTTAGCTATACTTATAATGTTACATTAAAAAAGCAGGATATAAAACTGAATGTACAGTATGACCTAAACTATGTCAAAAATTCAGAAAAGACAGTGGAAAGAAACCAATCAAGTCAATAATGTTTTCTTCTTTATGCTTGGCTCTAGTGTCAAAGTATTTTTTAATTGAGCATATATTACTTTTATAATTAAGAAAAACTAAAGCCATAGTAAGAACTGGCAATTGCTATTTATTATTATTAATAGCACAGGGAGAAGGGATTATTCAAAAAACATGGAGCACAAGCCATAAGTTGATAATTGTGGATGGTTGATGGGGTGCATGATCTATTTAGTTTCCCTTCTCGAGGCAATGTTGGAAATTGCCTCGAGAAGGGAATTTTTAGCTGTTTATTATTATTCCATAATAAACAGCTAAAAAGAAAAAAATTAGTAAGGCTCAAAACAGAACAGCACCTGGGAAGAGCACAAGCAGTTCTATTTTTACTGGAGTGTAAAATACAACACGTTATGGATTCTAAGATGTTCAATTGTTTATATTTTAGCATCTCTGAAATAAGGATGTATGTTATAATTGATAGTGTTTTAGGTTTCTAAACAACTTTAGCATCAGAGTTGCCAACCCATTTTCTCTTAAAATACTAGGAGAAGGAGGAAGTAGGTAGGAATAAGGCTGGAGCTAGATCATGGGGGTCCTGAATGCCAGACCAGGTGCTTGGACATTGTCCCACAGGGAGCAGAGAGCCACGGGAGGGGTTTAATGGTGTCCCACACAGGGCTCATTGCCTGCAGGACATTCAGTAAATGTGTGTTAAATGGTGAGGCCATTGAGGATGGGGTCACTGCTGCTTATGCCAAGGGTTAGGGATGTTGAACTTTGGGAGAAGTGTTTGAGGCCTTGCTCTCCCCACCTTTTTTTTGTCATCTCATGAGTCCCAGTTCTCTCCAGCTCTGCAGGGCAGAACCACTGGGTTGTCTGATAATGTTGTCTTCCTCCCTCCAACCCCCCACATTACTTCCATTTTCCTGATAGTAAAAAAACATTTCCCCCAGACTTGAGCCAACTCCATAGCTGATGTGAATGTCACAGGCCTAGGTTCCATAGCACCTTCTCACATAACATTCCAAAGCCCAAAACCTCAGCTTTGAGTCTGGCCCAGGGACCTACTTATGAACTCATTCCCAAATAGACACAGGAGTTAACATATACAGGGCAGGTAAGAGATTAGAGGGAAATTCCCAGGACTTCTGGAAAAATAGCCCAGAAACTCCATCCCACCCTGGGCTCTGCTGTTTCTTTGGTCTCACAGCTGCTTTCTTTTGGGAGTTGGCCTGAGTCACCATAGCAAACAAATTCCCTGAGGATCATTTGCATACAGGTGCCATCTGTCTAAAAATAGGATAAACATTCAGCTCCACAAAGCAAGTGCCTTTAAATTTATCTACAAGGGAGGGGAGACATTCATCTGAGAGGGAGGGGAACCTGTTAAAGGCAGCCTGACAATAGTAAGGGAGCCACGTGACATAGGATGGGCCAGGAGGCCTGTGTATGATTTCATTCTACCACTAACTTGCTGCGGGGGGGTGGGGGTGGGGGGGGTGGGGGGGGGGGGGGACACGCTTATGAATACCCCCCACTCTGGGCCTTGAGTTTTTTATGTTAAAATAGGGATATTAAACTAGATGATTTTTACGGCCTCTTGTAGCTCTAAGGAGTTAGGATAAATAGTAATAATAATAATAATTGCTAACATGAATTGTGTTACTTCATCAATCCTCACAACCAGCTCTTTGAGGTGTGTAGGACAAAGAAACTGAGGCTCAGAGAAGTTACATACCTGCTCGGGTTAGCAAATGTTGGAGCTAGGAGTTTGACTCCAGTGCTATACTGCTTTTCAGGATGCTAGAGTTTTCTAACCTAACAGTTTCACTGCCTTTAGCTTATTCTTTCTCCCCAAATCCTTACCACCCTGGGCTATTCTCCAGGTCCCAAGCATTGTGTTCTGCAAAATCTCTGTGCTTTGCTCATGCCGTTCCCTCTGTGTGGAATAGCCTGACCCCTCTACTGATGAGCCAGTTACTACTTACCACTCAGAACTGAGCTCAAATACTTCCTCCTCTATGATTCTCATTTTCCCCAATATCCACAGACAGAAGTAGTGACTGGCTCCCCATTTGTTGAGACAGAGAGTGTGACTAGCACTGTGCTAATTCTTAACAACTTCCTGAAAGAGGTTCCATTATCTTACCCATTTTACAGATGAAGTTACTGAGGTTAAATATTTGCCTAAAGTCATATAGCTGGTAAAGATCTGTACTAGACAGTCTGACCTCACAGCCTTCCTAACCCCATTCTACCCCCTTTCTAATGAAAAACTGGATGAATTGCCAAGCTGTTTGTCTCCCCCACCAGCCTATAAACTCTTCCAGTTTTTTGTTTCTTTCCTAGGAGTGACTGAACTGCTGGGAAGTAATGTGGAGCAGCACACAAGGAGAAAAAAAAATCAGGTTAGAGTTAGAACCACATTAGAAAATAAAAAAAAGAAGTCTCTCCTTCTGTTTAATCTTTGCCACTTTAAATCCCTTTGGGAATAAGACAATTTTCTTTTAAATTCTATACCTTATCATCCACTTCTGTTCCCATTTCAAGAGTTAGGATTACTTCCTCCAAGAAACCTCTTTAAATCCTCATTCCTATCATTCCCCTTAATTTCAGTGTTCCTTCCGCACGTATGTGTCATTTAATTAAGCAGCATACGCACTTAATAAGTGGGTGCTGTTAAGGGGCAAGCAAATTTAAGTTCAAATTCCAGCTCTGCCACTTCCTGGCATGTGACCTGGCATCTGACTTTCTGAGCTGATTCATTAGCTGCAAAATGGAGTTGATAATAATTTCCTTTTCTGGGTGTTGTTGGGAGGATACAATGAGATAAGTGTTGTGGCAGCGCTTGGACAGCTGTGAAGCTCTGTATAACCATTAGCCATGCTCATTCATTTTACAGGTTGCCCTCCATAAGATAGAATTGTGTGCCTTCTGCCCCCATGCCACACCCAGGACAAGCCTCAGATTCCCGGAGAAGCTGGAGGTGTAGGAAAAGTGCAAGGAGGGAGGAGCCCAAGAAAGCAAGGCTGGTAACTGCTGAGCAAACTTCCTCTGGAAGGAAATTAAAGGGCTAATTATGCCTCAGCTGGTGGTAAATTTCCAGGCCAGCCTTTGGGCTCAATCAGTTGACACAGCAACACGCCAGTGGGGGAGGACCCTATTTTGAGAGAGCATTTTCTCTGCTTACAATGTCCAACCTTAGAATCACCTCTGATTTTCTCTATTCACTTTCTCTTCTCTCTTATTTCCCATATCTCTTTCTCCAGTCCTACCTGAGGAAACTGAAGGGCTCAGCCTGGAGCCCCTGTTTCAAACAATCCCTGTGGAGGAGGCTA
Source organism: Myotis yumanensis (assembly GCF_028538775.1). NCBI lineage: Eukaryota > Metazoa > Chordata > Mammalia > Chiroptera > Vespertilionidae > Myotis > Myotis yumanensis. The sequence goes on from NW_027223753.1 coordinate 36,145,976, forward strand.
GGATGTAATGGGTTGGCTCTTAATTGCTGTTCAGTGTTAGGTCTCCTGTTTTACATGCAGAAACAGTGTGGTTCAGTGGGAAGAGCCCAGGCTTGAGAGTGAGTCACAAAAGCCTGGGTTCAAGTCTCAACCCATTTACCAGCTGTGTGACCTCTGGTGTAAACACTTTACCTATATGGTCCTCAGTGTTCTCATGTGTATAATGAGGATTACAAGAACTCCTTTCAGGGTCAAATGAGATCACGAATGCATCAGATGACCTGGCCGGACTGGCGTCCACCTGGCTGAAAGGAAAGCAGCCTGCCCTCTCTACGGAGAGGCTAACCCCCAAGGAACCTCAGACCTCCCAGCATTGAGGGGCAGAATTGGTCAGAGGAGGTTTCTGAGGGAGGCAAAACTTGATCTGGGCCTGGGAGAGGAAGAATAACTGGCCTTGACTTTAAGAGGTACAAAGCCACAGCCTGAGCACCCACTTTCTTTTTGCCAACCTCTACTGAATGCTTACCTCTGCCAAGCCCTGTGCTGGGCCATGCAACTGCAGACATGAATCAAGCTCCTCAGGGAGCTTGAAGTCTGGGAGAGAGACAGACAAGTTCCAGATACTTGCAACACGGCTGGTAAGGGTGGGAAGCCAAGGAGCGGTCCGTAACCCAGGCTGAGGGAGAGGTGCGTCAGCAAAGGATTCCCAGAGGAGGTTATACTTGAACTGAGTGTTTAAAGTCAAATGGAAGTTTGCTGGTGGAAAATGGTGAGGAGAGATTAATCCCTAGGGAGTAGGGAAAGCAAGAAGCCAAAAAGGGCACCCTAACTCTCACAGCCAAGAGGAGCCTTAGGAGCCATGACCATGAAATGTAACATGGTAACCTGGGTGAGATCCTGGGACAGAAAAGGGATATTAGGCTAAAAACTGAGGAAATTTGAATGGACTATGGACTTTGGATAATAATTATGTATCAATGTTGGTTAATTAGAACAAATGTACTACATAAATGTAAAATGATAATAATAGGGGGATCCGGGTATGGTATAAAAGGGAACTCTGTACCATCTTTGTAATTTTTCTAGAAATCTAAAACTGTTCTAAAAATTAAGTTTTGTTGTTTGTTTTTAGTGCATCCTGTGTTTAGATTGGGGTTTGGAGAACACGTGGATGGAGCAGACTGCTTGAAGGGTGAGTGACTGAAGACGGGGCTGGGAAGGTAAGAAAGGGCCTAGAGAGCCCGGCAAAGGAATTTATTGGGTATCGAGGATGAGCCCTCTCTGGATTTTAAGCAACAGAGTAACAGTATCAGAGAGCAGAAAGAGGGAGCACAAATGGGGGCAGGGACATCCGGTTGAGCTGCTGCTCCAGTCTGAGGGGGAGATCATAGGAATTTGAGGTAGAAAAGGGGCAGAAGAGAGAGCCAGGCTCCCCGTTGGCCCTGGACACATGTTTATGGAACAGGACAGAGGAGGAAATGCATTCAAGAAAAACTTGGGAGAGAGAATTGATAGCTCTTATGAACGAGAGCTCAGAGGAATAAAGGAGGACGTCAGTTTTGAGCCGGAGTTTGTGGTTGGGGTGCTCAGAACAGGGGGCACAGGCATTCCCTTGGATTTGACTTCGCATCTATCTCCCCTTTCCTCCCCCACCTCTGGACCTGAGCACGGAGCCTCTGCGGTCATTAGCACAAAGTCGACAGACTTCACAGAGGAAGGTGAGAAGCACAGGAGTACAGAGAGGATGAGTTTCCAGCTGTAACCTGGCAACCGAAGGTGTGGGGCAATGGTGTAGGGGGAGGGGAAATTTGCAGAAGGAAGGAGTTATAAATCCTCATTGAATGTCCTCCTCTACTCCCACCCCTGCCCTTAACAACACACCAGACAGGATCCAAGTAAGCTAGCAGAATCTCCCCCCTTTGAAGGCAACTGGGCATCTTCAGGGGCAGAGCACTTCTACTCTCCCCACCCACTGAACATGGGGGTAAAAGGGCCATGAGTCACATCTAATTTCTTTACCTTCTAAACCCCACAGCTCACAATCCTAAAAGTGGTCGTAACCAAGAGCAGTCCAACAGTACGGCACAACAGAGCACTCGTGAACTTATCCAGCACCACCACTCACTGTGTAACTTAAAGCAAATTTATTGAGCACCTAATACGTTACAGGAAACTGAGGTTCAAAACATCGTGACTTGTCACACTGCTGGTGCCATGTGTTCATCCTACTTGTACCACAGCGGGACTACTCAAGCTTCCGCCCCTCCTCTCACACGGTGCCGGAACGTGCGGCAGCTCCTTACAGATGAGCACAGTAAGTGCCAAGTCACTCAGTTATATACCTACATACAGTGCTAGTGTCGGACAACCTTGGATGCCCGTTAGAATCACTGGTGAAGTTGTCGTGGGGTGGACAGAAGAGGGCTGGTAGAGAGGGAGGGTGCCGGAAAGCAAGCAGGAGACAGTTTGCAACAGATAATCCATTCCTTTCTGGGAGTGTTTGCTTCGAGGCTCCAAATTTCAGCTGTGACACGGGCTCTCAGCCACCTGTGAGGTCCCTGGCGTAGGACAGGGCAGTCCTAAAGGCAGTTGGGCATGAAAAGAACACCGGCTCTGGAGGCAGGCAGCCCTCATTATGAATCCCAGCTGTGCTATTTACTAGTCTTGGCAAGATTGGGCCAAGTTCCTTCAGTTTCCGCACCTTTTCTGTGCAGAATAGTTGTGATGATTACCCAGACAAAGCGTATAAAGCACCTCCACAGCAGAGTTGCTGCCCAGGAAATTATAACTCTCAACATACTGAGTGCTTTCTAAGCACTCAAGTCCTTACTGACATAACAAGGAGGGGGGAGGTACAGGGCACGGGGCACACATGAGTTTCGAAGTCAGATTAATTTCAGTTCAAATCTGTACTCTGCCTCTTGCTATTTGAGTGAACCTGGGGAAGCTACCTAACTTCTCCTGACCTCAGTTTACCTGTCTATAAAATAGGAATTATAACAGCACCTAGTTCACAGGGTTGTTGTAAGGATGGAATGAGTTGATAAAAGCACTGAGCACAGTGCTGGTCTTAGCCAGTGCCACTGTCAGCTCACACCAGCCCTGTGGGAGGTATTATCAGTCCCATTTGACAGGTCAGGATATTTTGGATAAATGGTAGTTGCCACAATAATTATTGATATGTGAAGGTAAGAGGGACACCAGGCATTCAGAGAAAGAATGGCACCCCCACCAGGCTCTGGGCCCCTAAGAGCAGGGATAGGGATCAAGAAGACGAAAGGCCCTCACCCCTCCTCCCATGCCCCCTACACAGCCACTCCCTGTCCTGGGGCCATCTGTCTGCGTTTTGTTGCACCTTTATCCCTCCATTCATGTCAGTCATGGCAAGAAGCCCAAGTCTCCCAGACCATCTGTGCTCCCTGGACTCTGGTTCCCACACAGCTCTGTACGTCATTTCTTCTAACCCCATTGCCTCCCCTCCCTCTGGAAAGCTTTCCCTGGCCTTCTGAAATTCACAGTCATCAGAAAAATCTCTTTTTCCTCAACCTCTCTTCTGGATGTTTTCTTCACTTCCCTGCTGCAAGTGAAACCTAGCTCTCCCTGAGGACACAGCATCCCCTAAAGCCACAAAGCTATAGCTGCTTCCTCTCTCATCACCTTTGAGTCACTGGGCCAGGAGGTGGGGTACATGTTGCTTCTGAACCCTGCTTCCAAATCATTCTGCTTCCCTCCTTCAAAAAACAAAACACCTCCAGCTTTGAATCTCACATCATGAGATTATGCCGCCCACATATCCCTCTACTGACCCGTGAGCAGCACCTGTTCCTCTCTCCATAATTCTTGTTTATTTAAAATCCACACAGACGAGCCCAGCCAGCCAGCATGGCTCAGTGGTTGAGCATCAACCTGTGAACCAGGAGGTCACGGTTCGGTTCCTGGTCAGGGCACATGCCCAGGGTAGCGGGCTCAATCCCTGGTGGGGGATGTGCAGGGGGCAACCGATCAGTGATTTTCTCTCATCCTTAATGTTTCTATCTATCTCTCTTCCTTCTTCTCTGAAATCAATAAAAATTCATATATATTTAAAAACAAACTCATTTAAAAACTAAAATGAAATCCACGCAGATGAGCCTTCCAACATGTTAGACTCTCATTTCCTCGAACTCCTCTCCTCCAGTGACGTGGATCTCTAACCCTAATTCACCCGCTCACTCTCATGATCCTATCTCCCACCCTTTCATTATCAATAGTAATTCCAAGCCTCCCCACTCTGAGTTCACTGTGTTCTTTCCTGTTCACTCCTAAACTCCCAGCTTCATGGTCTTGGACCCCTGCCATCTTTTCACTGTCCTTCCCCCACGCGTCCTCACCTCTCTCTCTCTCTGCCCGGCTTGAATTCTGTGGTCAGTTAAGACAGTGGCTTCCCTGCACGCACCCTGACTCCCTTGGCTCTCCTTTGCTTTGTCACACTCACTCAGCAAAACAACACTCTCTAAAGCCAGCTCTCTGCCTATTCTGTGACTGTATCCACAGAGCAAAACACGGTTAGAGAAAAACATACAACCTTGCTTCAGATTCATGAATTCATGAATCTAAATTTATGATCACGAATTTCAAGTGGAACCTTAATCAGCAATCAGATTACATTTCCCTCATGTATTCATCCTCCCACCTTCCTAGGTGACATTCGCCTCTCAATTCACTCCCTATCATCGCCCTCGGCTGATGACCTTGCTTCCTACTTCATCAGAAAATTGCGTCCAAGAGAACTCCCGCCGGCACGTGCAGCCCTTAGCTGCACCTGCGCCCACACCCCCTGCTCTCTGCCCTGTTGATGTGGAAGCACAGTCTGTGCTCATAGCAAGGCGTCACCCTCTGCTTGTGATCCCATCCCCTCTCACCAACTCAAGGATATTGTCCCAGCAATTCTCCTCTTTCTCCTATACCAGTGGTCGGCAATCTCATTAGTCAACAGAGCCAAATATCAACAGTACAACGATTGAAATTTCTTTTGAGAGCCAAATTTTTAAAACTTAAACTATATAGGTAGATACATTGTTATTAACTTAATTAATGTACTCCTAAGCTGGCCTTTGCTAAAAACGTCCTCAATCTGATTGAGGTATGTTTGCTGAGGCCGACCCCTTCCAACTCTCCCATCCACACTCGTCTTGTATACTTGTTTCAGATAGACGAGTGTGGATGGGAGAGTTGGAAGGGGTCGACCTCAGCGAACGTACCTCAAAACAATGTACCTCCCCTGCACTGCGTATCCCGGGCCGCCTGCGCTGCATCTCCTGTCCCCCGACCGACCGACCGACACCCCCCACTTCTTCTAACGCCACTTCTTCAAAATAGACTCGCCCAGGCTGAAAACCAACTTCTGCGCATGGGCCACGAAGTTTCCATCGCACTGTACGTGCGCGCCCGCACGTGGTATTTTGTGGAAGAGCCACACTCAAGGGGCCAAAGAGCCGCATGTGGCTCGCGAGCCGCAGTTTGCCGACCGCTGTCCTACAGCATCAGTTTTGTGTTTTTTTGTTGCTTTGTCAGTTGCTTGGTTTGTTGACCTCTAGTAGATGGTTCCACCAGCACACAAACTGCTACTTCTCCCGTCTTTAAAAACAAAACACAAAAACCTCTTCTGACTCACTTTCAGCTACCACCCATTTGTCTCCTCTTCCTAAGAGCAAAAATTCTTTCCTTTTTATTATTATTGAAAGTGCCATGTATACTTGGTGTTGTCCATTCCCTTCTCCCACTCCTATGAGGCTTTCATCCTCATTACTCCACCCAAACTGGTTACCAATAAACTCCAAGCTGCTAAATTCAATGGTCAATGCTCAGTCCTCATACTCATGACCTAGCAGTAGCATTTGACACAGTTGACCTCTCCTTCCTCTGTAAAACTCGATCTCTATTTGACTGCAAAGACACCACACTTTCCCTTTTCAGTTGCTCTTTTTCAGTCTCTTATGCTGATTCTTCTTCATCTTCCCAACATCTTAGTGTTGGAATGTCGTTGGGCTCGGCCCTAGTTCTATTTCTTCTAGCTTCACTCCCTCTCCTGTTGATCTTATTTGACTTCATGGTTTTAAGTGCCACCTTATGTATTGATGACTCCCTCATTTATATCGCCAGCCAGGGCCCTGAACTGCAGACTCATTTATCCAACAGCCTATACCGGTGGTCGGCAAACCGCGGCTCGCGAGTCACATGCGGCTCTTTGGCCCCTTGAGTGTGGCTCTTCTACAAAATACCACATGCGGGTGCGAACGTACATTGCGACTGAAACTTCGTGGCCCATGCGCAGAAGTTGGTTTTCAGCCTGGGCGAGTCTATTTTGAGGAAGTGGCATTAGAAGAAGTGGCGGGTGCCGGTAGGTCGGTAGGTCGGGCGACCAGAGACGTGGCGCGAGGGGGAGGTGCGCTCGATTCGTGACAAGTTGAGTGAGCCAGTCAGTCAGCAGTGTCATTGTGCAGTGGTTAGTGCTAGTCTCGTCCGCACATCGCGCGCGAGGGTGACAAAAGATAAAGGAAACAAGTATACAAGACGAGTGTGGATGGGAGAGTTGGAAGGGGTCAACCTCAGCGAATGTACCTCAATCAGATTGAGGACGTTTTTAGCAAAGGCCAGCTTAGGAGTACCCTAATTAAGTTAATAACAATGTACCTACCTATATAGTTTAAAAAATTTGGCTCTCAAAAGAAATTTCAATCGTTGTACTGTTGATATTTGGCTCTGTTGACTAATGAGTTTGCTGACCACTGACCTATACTATTGCTCTACCTGTTTATCTCATAGGCATCTCAAACTTAACATAACCAAAACTCAGCCCCCAATTGTCTCCCCAAACCCGATCACCCTATAGTATCTTCCCTATCTCTGTTAGAGGCATTTTCAGCCTCCCAGTCACTCAGTCCAAACCCTCAGCATCATTCTTGATACTCCTTCCCCTTCCTTCTCTCCCCACATCCAATTAATCAGCAAATCCTTCCAGCAATATTTTCAACATATACACAGAATCTGACCACTTTCACTACCACCACTAGCCCCTCCCTACTTCAAGCCTCCATCATTCCCTGCCTGGATTATTACGAATCCTAACTGATCTCCCCTGCTTCTGCCCTGTGCCTGTCTATAATTTATTCCTGAAACAGGCATAATCCTGCCTCAAGTGATCCTATTAAATATTAAAGTGTAAGTCACTAAAATGTTCTGGAATTAGTAGTGATGGTTGCACAGTTTTGTGAATTCTAAAAATCACTGAACTGAATACTTTTAAATGGTGAATGTTATGATATATGAATTACACCTGAACTTTTAAAATACATTATTAAGTACAACACAGATTGGGTTCTGGAACTGTAAAAGGACATTAGTTGAAAAACTACTGAAATCTGAATTAGGTCTATAGTTTAGATAACAATAACGTACCAATTTTAATTTCTTAGTTTTGACAAATACACCATGGTTGTGTAAGATGTTAATATTAGGGAAACTGGGTGAAGGATATATGGGAATTCTGCACAATCACTACAAATTTTAAATAAATCTAAAATTATCTAAAAATAGCCCTGGCTGGTTTGGCTCAGCGGATAGAGCGTCAGCCTGCGGACTCAAGGGTCCCAGGTTCGATTCCGGTCAAGGGCATGTACCTGGGTTGCGGGCACATCCCCAGTAGGGGGCGTGCAAGAGGCAGCTGATTGATGTTTCTCTCTCATCGATGTTTCTAACTCGCTATCCCTCTCCCTTCCTCTCTGTAAAAAATCAATAAAATATATATTTTTTAAAAATATCTAAAAATAAGGTTTACTTTAAAAATGTAAGTCAGATCATGTAAGTCCACTGCTCAAAACCCTCCCATCTCATTCTGAGGAAAACCCAAAGCCTTTAAAAATATTTTTGAGAAGCCTGGCCAGTGTGGCTCAGTTGGTTTAGCATTGTCCTGTGCACCGAAAAGTTGCTAGTTTGATTCCCGTTCAGGGCACATGCCCAGGTTGCAGTTTGGTCCTCAGTCTGGGTGCATGTGGGAGGTAGCCAATCACTGTTTCTCTCTCTCCCTCTCTCTTCTTCTCTCTCTAGAAGTCAATAAAAACATATTTTTAAAACAATCTTTAAAAAAATGTTTTTTTTAAGAAACTCTATACAGTTTTTTATAATGGCTGCACCACTTTAGCTTCCCACAAACAATGTATAAGACCACCAATTTCTCCACATCCTTGCCAATATTTATTATCTTTTGGTGTGTATTTTTAAATAATACCCATTCTAATATGTATGAGGTGATATCTTGTGGGTTTTATTTGCATTTTCTTGGTCAGTGGTGCTGAGTATTTTTCATATACACAGTAATCCCTCTTATCCACAGTTTCACTTTCCAGTTCCAGTTACCCATGACCAACTGTGGTCTGAAAATATTAAATGGAAAAGTCCAGAAATAAACAATTCATAAGTTTTAAATTGCGTGCCATTCTGAATAGCGTGATGAAATCTTGTGCTATCCCTCTCCTTCCCATGCAGGACATGAATCATCCCTTTGTCCAGCATACACACGCTGTATACACTATCTGCCCTTTAGTCATTTGGTAGGCCTCTTGGTTATCAGAGAGAGAGGGACCACATTCACATATTCTTATTATAGCATATTGTTATAATTGTTCTATATTATTATTAGCTATTATTGTTAATTTCTTTTCTTTTTTAATTTTTTAAAAAAATATTTTATTGATTTTTTACAGAGAGGAAGGGAGAGGGTCAGAGAGTTAGAAACATCAATGAGAGAGAAACATCGATCAGCTGCCTCCTGCACACCCCCAACCGGGGATGTGCCCGCAACCAAGGTACATGCCCTTGACCAGAATCGAACCTGGGACCTTTCAGTCCGCAGGCCGACACTCTATCTACTGAGTCAAACCGGTTAAGGCTATTGTTAATTTCTTAGTGTGCCTAGTTATATATTACACTCTATCAAAGGTATGTATATAGGAAAAAACGTAGTGTATATAGGATTCGGTACTATCAGGCATCCACTGGAGATCTTGGAACCTATCTCCTGCAGATAAGGGGGCAGGGGGGGGGGGGCTACTGTACCTGCTGGCCATTATATGCCTTTTTTGGAGAAATATCTGTTTAAGTCCTTAGAGAGAACTACCTTATGATCCAGCAATCCCACTTATGGTGTGTACCCAAAAGAATTGAAATCAGATCTCAAAGAGATATCTACCATCCCATGTTCATGGTAGCATCATTCACAATAGCCAAGATATGGAAACAAATCAAACGCCCATTGATAGATGAATGGATAAAGAAAATGTGATATGTACATACATGGAATATTATTCAGCCTTTAAAAAGAAGAAAATTTGCCCAGCCAATATGGCTCAGTGGTTGAGCATCAACCCATGAACCAGGAGGTCATGGTTCGATTCTCGGTCAGGGCACATAATCAGGTTGTGGGCTTGATCCCCAATAGGGGATGTGTAGGAGATAGCCAATCCATGATTCCCTTTCATCATTGATGTTTTTATCTCTCCCTCCCTCTCTTTTCCTCTCTCTCGAAAATCAATAAAAACATTTTTTTAAAAGAAGAAAATTCTACCATTTGCAAAGATATAGGTGAACCTGGAGGGTATTATGCTAAGTGAAATAAGCCAAAAACAGAGAGGCAATGTTTTTATTTATATGAGGTATCTAAAATAGTCAAACTCATAGAAGCAGAGAATAAAACAGTGGTTATAAGTTCTAGAGATCTGCTGCACAATATAGTATCTAAAGGTAATAATACTGTATTGTCATGCACTTAAAAATTTGTAAGAGGGTAAATCTCCTAAGTGTTCTTAAAACTTTCTGTACCTCTCCAAGGCATCATTCATGCCCATGGTATCATCTGTATTTGTGCACATGTTTATCTCTTTTGCTACTTTCAGTGGCCCTGAGTCTAACCAATCCCTGCACAGCCTACCACAGTCAGGCACAAAATGGGTCCTTGAAAGCAACCATGCGTTTTCAAATGCCTTTTTTTTTTCTGCTTGTAAAGATCTTCCCCAACATTAACCTGAAAAACTCTTACGTATCTGCCAAGACCCAGCTCAAATATCCCCTCCTTTATGAAGCCCAAAATTACTCTGCCAGGCGGAGGTAGCAGCTCCTTCAGCTGTGTCCCAAAGCACTTTCTTCATCCCTTTATTATGTCATTTACTAGAGGCCCAGTGCACGAAATTTGTGCACTGGGGGGGGGGGGGTATCCCTCAGCCTGGCCTGCAGCCTCTCGCAGTCTGGGAGCCTTTGGGGGATGTCCAACTGACGGCTTAGGCCCACTGCCCATGGGCCTGAGCCGTCAGTCGGACATCCTTAGTGCTGCTGTGGAGGCAGGAGAAGCTCCCACCACCGCCACTGCGCTCACCATCTGTGAGTGCAGCTTCTGGCTGAGTGGCAGCTCCTTCAGCACACACTGGCCACCAGGGGGCAACTCCTGCATTGATCATCTGCCCCTGGTGGTCAGTGTGCATCATAGCGTCTGGTCATTCTGCCATTCAGTTGATTTGCATATTTGCCTTTTATTATATAGGATATTGTATTGTAGCTATTTATTTGTCCTCTTATGACAGTGCCTGGAATATGATAGTTACATGACACATGTTTATTGAATTAAGAAATCTGCAAAACTGCTTATAGGTTATTTCCTTTTCTCCCACAACAATTTGGGTAGAGGCAGGGGTTCGTGTGCCCAAAGAGTGGAGGCCCCTTGAATAGCCAAAGAGGATTACTGGTTAATGTATCTGCAAATTACAAAGGCCTACAATTCTGATTTGACTTCCCATAGTTTCTGTTGTGATTTCAGAGATCAGATTAAACCTCCTTCAGCAGCTGGGTCCCACAGACTCTGGAGAGATGAAAGTGTCAACATGTCTCTGCAGCCACACCAGGAAACTTGCTGCCTAGAAAAATCAATTCTGATTATCATAAGAGCTGAGTATGGGATGTTGTACTCAGGAACTGTTTTCATATTCCTGGAGCCGTAGGGACCTGTCAGAGCCTCCGAGTCCCTGTTCAGCTTCCAGCCTCTCCTGTGCTCCCCATTGGGCCCCTCTGTTGAGAGACCCAGGTGGCAAGATTTCACCTTTCTGAAGGTGGCAGGAGAAGCACTAGGTTATGTTAGGAGACCTCATGGTGAGCCACCAGTAAAGTCATATCGCTCTTTGGACCCCAGCTGCTGTGATGAGCTCTTGTGGTTACCTAACAAGGTGACAGGCATTCTCAGCAGATAGTGTGAGCCTAAGACACAGACAGGTACTTGCTGCCTAGTACCTGTTTGAGGCAGTTAGCATTGGGGGGCTCTCAGGAGAAGGAACTGGAGTTAGAGCCTTGAAGAATAGGGAGAATTTATATTAGATCTTTTCCATGTTATTAATAGAAGCTGTGGTAGTCAGAATAATGCCGCCCCCTCCCCCCAAAGATATCCACATCTTAATCACCAGAACCTGTGAATATGTTACCTTGCGTGGCAAAAGGGACTTTGCAACTGTGAGTAAATTAAGGTTTTGAGATGGAAGATTATCCTGGATTATTCATGTGAGCTCAAGGTAATCACAAGGGTCCTTATGAAAGAAAGACAAGATGGTCAGAAAGAGAGAGACTGGAAGGTGTTATACCTCTGACTTTGAAGATGGAAGAAGGGGCCCCAAGAAAAGGAATGCAGGTGGCCTCTAATAGCTAGAAAAGCAAGTAATGGACTCTCTCTGAGAGTCTCTAGAAGGAATGCAGGCCTGCCAACACCCTGATTTTAGCCCAGAGAGACCCATTTTGAACTTCTGATTGTCAGAACTGTACGATAATATGTGTTGTTTTAAGCCACTAAGTTTGTGGTGATTTGTAAGAGCTGCAATAGGAAACTAATATAGATGCCCATGAGACAGCTGCCCAATCCTACATAATAAAAGCCTAAGTGTCTGGTTGTCCGTTCAACCAAAGCATAATATGCTAATGATATGCTAAGGCTTCTCAACCACTCATTATGATGTGCACTGACCAGGCAGGGGAAGGAAGACCTACTCTTGCATAAATTTCATGCATCGGGTTTCTGGTCCTATATAATAAAAGGCTAATGTGCAAATCAACTGAATGGCGGAACAACAGGTCGCTATGATGCACACCGACCACCAGGGGACAGACGCTCAATGCAGGAGCTGCCCCCTGGTGGTCTGTGCACTCCCACAGAAGGAGCGCCACTCAACCAGAAGCCCTGAGCACAGCGGCAGTGACGGGAGCCTCTCTCGCCTCCACGGCAGCGCTAAGGATGTCCAACTGATGGCTTAGGCCCATTCCCTGTGGGCCTAAGCCATCAGTCGGACTGCAAAAGGGTGCAGGCTGGGCTGAGGGAACCTCCCAAGTGCACGAATTTTGTGCACCGGGCCTCTAGTAGTAAATATTTGTTTAATGATTGCTCAAGAGCCACAATCCCCCTTAATCTAGGTTTCTGGTATGATTATCTTTCCCACATTCCTAAACTCCATTACATTTTTAAAAATATATTTTTATTGATTTTTTTTGAGAGAGAGAAACATTGATTGGCTGCCTCCCACATTCACCCCAACCAGGGATCGAGCCTGCAACCTGGGCATGTGTCCCAACCAGGAATCGAATTGGCAACCTTTCAGTGCACAGGATGATGCTCAACTAACTGAGCCATACTGGCCAGGGCTTCATTACATTTTACTGTACTCTTATATCACTGTTCCTAAAGTATAGGCCTTTGACATTCACAATTTTAATATTTGCTAGTTTTAATATTTCAGAGTGACTCCAAAGCCATGTGGTGACCTAAAATTTAATTGAGGCTGCATGTGGAAATAAGGTACTTGGCTAGTCAGTGAACCCAGCTGACTGCCCAACAGCCCCATCTCACCTGATCTGATTCTCAGCTCTTGGTTACATAGGGAGTCATATCATCACTGTGGAATTCAAGATTCCCAGGAAATCTTTTAAGACTCCTCCTATTTTCTCCAGCTTTCATCATTCTGCTTAACCTCCCTTTGGAGTTCATGCTTACCTGTATCTATCTCTTTAATTATAAGAAGGGCTATTGGAAGAGGAACCTTCTTTTCCCCCCTCTATGAGGAAGACTGTCCCTGGAGATAGAAACTTCCACTGCAGACCTGGGTAGGATGCTTTAGGTCTTAAGAATGAACAAGTCTCCCCTAACTGGTTTGGCTCAGTGAATAGAGTTGGTCTGCGGGTCCCAGGTTCGATTCTGATCAAGGGCATGTACCTTGGTTGCGGGCACATCCCCAGTAGGGGGTGTGCAGGAGGCAGCTGATCTATGTTTCTCTCTCATCAATGTTTCTAACTCTCTATCCTTCTCCCTTCTTCTCTGTAAAAAAAAATCAATAAAATATATTTTTTTAAAAAGAATGAACAAGTCTGGGTCACATGGATTTTGACCTTGGGTACATATTGTCCGAGCTAATTGCAGCTAGCGACTCAGAACAGCCTGTGATTGGATTTGTGTGTCTATCTGACTCCAATGTGAAGTATTAGCAAGATCCACTTCCCAGAAGACTTGAGCCATGTGCGTCATCCTAGCTTTTACCAGTAATAAGACTGTCATATTACTCCCCATCTCTCTGCCTCCTGCATTTATCTCTCTTTTGAATTCAACCATAAGTTGGGAAGAAAAGGAGTATCATTTATTGATCTCCCTAGAATCTTAATACAAATTATTTGTTGTGTTTACTCTGTGCCAGGCACTATGTTGATGCTTTCTACACATTGTTTTTTAAATCATCACCAAAACATCAAGACAAATATAATAATGAAGGTATATATAAGCAACCCACTGCCTGAGGGCCTCAGGGGAGGGAGTTGAAGAGAAATAAAGAAGAAAGAGAACAGTAATGTCAGGCCAGGCTCAAGAGTAGGGACAGCGGCCTATAAATCCTTCACAAAACACAGCGTTCTTGAACCCTCAATAGAAGAATGCTGGACAGGCCTGCCAGTCCATTCCTGTCTTTATAACAGTAATCCTAGACACATGAGACACTACTTGACATACAAGTCACCAAACAAGCCTCATTGGTGGGATTGGGAAAGAGAATATTCTATCTTTCCACAATGGAGGCCCCTGCCACCACTTCCCAGGCCTGTGGTGAGCTGGTTGGAGAAGGTCATCAGCTCAGCTAGCCTTTTAAATTGTAAAAAAAGGCTGAGAACACTAAGCCTGAGAATCCCAGCTGCAAGCGGGGGGATAAGACCTAAGCCACAGTTCAGTGATTCCTGAGCTCTGAGTCCCAGTGCCTGGGTTTGAAACAAGTCTATTATTTTTCCTTCAGGGCCCTTACCACAGGTAAAATTGGGTATTTTTGATTCATGAACTTAGTATTTATCTCCCCTACTGGAGTGTACACTCTGTGAGAGCAGGAAGAGGGTTTCCCCAAAGCTAGCAAAATGCCTGGCACAGAGTGAGCACCAGATAAATGCCTACTGGATGAATGAAAGAATGAAGTTTATGCCTGGCTCCGAAGAAGTTATTTGACATTTCTAACCTCAGTCATTCTTTAAGGAGGTAACTGCCTCCCTGAGTCAGAGGGAAGGTGTGAAAGACACAAAGAGTGATTTAAAGCACATACAAGAAGAATTCACATGGCGGACACTATCTTATCTATGTCCTTCTGATCTACTCAAGGCTTCACAGTTCTCCTTGGGCTTCCCATTCCATTTCTTCACTTGATCTTCACAACAACCGTGAGGGAAGAGAAGCAAGAATTACTTTTTCCATTTGATAGTTGGGGGAACAAACCTGTGGAATTGATGGGTCATTCATACATATCACGCAATAACTGTAGGGCAGAGCCAGGACTCCAAGTCCTAGGTCAGCTTGGTTCTCTCAGACCTGGATGCTTCCCTTGACCAGCACCAGACACAATAGCCCCTGCAATGGGCCTCACATAGAGGCAGTGAAAGGCCCTCTGCCGCTCTTCTCTTCCCACAGGTCTCCAGGGGTTGCTTGGCAACCAGCACCCAGCAGTAAGTGGCCTCTAGTCAGGTTTGTTGCTGTGGAGCTTCCAAGTCTCCCTCCCTTCACACCTGTTCCTGCTCTCATTCGCTATTAATAAGACTTCTCTCCCCAGTATAATTCTCTCCTCTGATCCACAATAATTAACCTCCCAGGATACGCAGGGGGCTCTCAGGAACCTATGTGGGGAGGGACCCCAGAGAACAAGGCACTACCAATGGCTTCATCATCCAATATCCCCCAGATAGGATAGAAACTCCTTTTGTGAATGGTCCTGCTCAACGACGCTCATACCTTCTCTTTGTCCCTCTCCACCTTCCACCCTGACAATGGCTTTCTGAAATCCCCTGGGTGAGATCAAATGGGCTGGAGAAACTTAGAGGAATGCTTCATGCTGTGCTAGTGAGTCCCTGAATACTGTTCCAGCACTCCTAGAACCACATCGGGAAACCTTGGGAGGGGCCCCGTCACTCTTTGCTTGTGGATCAAGAGCAGAGAAAGAAAGGGACCTAAATTTTATTGTGTTCCTAATACTGTTACCACATTTAGATCCCCCAACAAGCCTGTCAGGCGTTTACCGCTGAAGATGTTATCTAGTCACAGAAGTGAAGTAACTTACCAAAGCTCACACTGCTTAAAAAAAAAATTATAGAAATTTTGCTTACAAAAGTAAATATATACAAGTAGATATGTATTTCTTCCTCTCCCTATACAATAAATTAATCAGCAAATTCCATAAATTCTAGTCCCAAATCTCTATCCTCATTTCCAACTCTTATGTCATTTTTATCTTAGTGTTATGTACCAAATGTTTATATCCTCCCAAAATTCACATATTAAAGCCCTGACCCTCAGTGTGGCTATATTTGGAGATAGGTACTCTAAGGAAGTAATTAAAGTTAATTGAGGTCATAAAATTAGGGCCCTGATCTAATAGGATTAGTGTCCTTATAAGAAGAGCTCCCTCACTCTCTCCATGTGTACACACCAAGGAAAGGCCACGTGAGCACACAGTAAGAAGGCAGCTGTCCTCTTGCCAGACATCAGCCCTGCTGGCACCATGGTGTTGGACTTCCAGTCTCCAGAACTGTGAGAAAACAAATTTCTGTTCTTTAAGCCATCTAGTCTGTGTTGTTTTGTTATGGCAGCCCAATGAAGCTAATAGACTTAGCTCAAACCCTTATAACTTGACCAAACTACTGGTTTCTTTGCTTCCCTCCCATCTACCCTCCAAACTGAAACCAGAGATTTTTCTAAAATGAAAATCTAACCTTGTTAAAACCCATCTATGGCTTTCCAATGCCTATGGTAATTGTCTCCAAATTTATACCCCTATTAAGTAAGAAAAATGTAGGCATAGCACCCACTATATTTGTGTATTTACTTAAATTGCATATATATACTTCTACTGTACACAAAAGATGTTAAAATACATACAATGACATAAATACTATTTAAATGTTTAAATTTTAGTGTATTTATGAACAGTTCAGAAAACTTTTTTACAGAAAAGCACATATTGCATACACACACCAAGAAAACCCTTTCCTCATTTCTTTTTTAGCAAAAGCAATGTGATTGACTATGTCAAATCTAATTAGATCATCACTGATTTTACCTCAAAACATGGCTGACAATGAACTTGTGCTAGGAGTCAGGGAAATATCACTTCAGCCATTTTCTGTGCTCATGTGGGCTCACTATAATTAGTGCAGTCTTCAGCCAGAGGTTTCTTTGCAGGACTGTTTTAAGCCACATATCCATTGTGGGTTCATTTAGTTAAAATTAGGTAGTATAATCAATAAATCCACTTAACCAGGCACAGGAAAACGGCAAAAACTCGCGATGGACTGAAAATGAATGAAGAGTGAGGGAGCCACCACTGCCAACCCCTTAGAAGGGCAGAATGACTATTGCTACCTAAAGATTTTTTGAATGTAGAATATGTGACCATCTAAAGTGGAGATCAAATGAAGACATTTTGTCAATATATATAGAAAATGTTAGTCTACATTTTCTTTCTCTTCATAGACAAAGTAAACTCTAACAGTTTCTTCAGCTCCCTAAGGAGTCATCAAGCATTTACCCTCTGACCCATGGCAAGAACCTTCTGTTTGTTGTGCCATCTGATGGCCTCTCCAGAAAAGGTAACTCGGCACCCCATCCCTGCTCTTTCAGGGCCTTGCTGTAGTTAAACTGTCTTGCTCACCATGCCCCAAATATCCTGTGTTCTCACACACCCCACCCTGCTGTGTGTTGGCTGCAAAGAAAATGTCAGATAACATAAGCAGAAGCACTTGGCACATAATAGGTACTTAATAAATGCTTATTGATTCTCACCATGAGGTAAATTAGATCAGTGGTTCTTCAATTTTAGCCTGCCTCAAAAACCACCTGGAAGGCTTGTTATAACACAGACGAGAGGTCCGGTGCACGAAATTCATGCACCGGAGAGAGGATCCCTCAGCCCGGCCTGCACCCTCTCGCAGTCCGGGACCCCTCGGGGGATGTCCACCTAAGCCAGCAGTCGGACATCCCTCTCGCAGTCCGGGACCCCTCGCTCCTTACCGCCCGCCTGCTCACTGCTCCTTAGCACTGCTGTGGAGGCAGGAGAGGCTCCCACCACCGCAGCTGTGCTTGCCAGCCCTGAGCCCGGCTTCTGGCTGAGCAGCGCTCCCACTGTGGGAGCGCACTGACCACCAGGGGGCAGCTCCTGCATTGAGTGTCTGTCCCCTGGTGGTCAGTGCGCACCATAGCTACCGGTCGTTCTGGCCGTTCCGCTATAACGGTCGCTTAGGCTTTTATTATATAGATTATTGGGCCATACCCCAGAGTTTCAGATTCAGTGGATTGAAAGAGGGGCCCGAGAATTTGCATTTCTAACAAATTCCCAGATGATGCTGACGCTGCTGATCCAGAGACCCCACTTCTAAAACCAATTAACTAAATGGTCTGTAGAGCTTCTGACATTTCCAATGATTTATGATTCTTCAACTCTTTTAATAGAGACAAAATGAACAAAATAAACTTTTATCTAAAATATAGGTTCTATAAGGTCTAATGTGCTTCTCAACAGTATAGAGAAAAGAGCACATAATTTAGATTCAGAAGATCTAAGCTGGAATCCCACTTTATAGCTGTGTGGTCAACCTAAAGCAAGCTAATATTCTCTGAAACTGAATATTTTTCCTTCTATAAAATAGGAGTATATTAAAATAATACCTGCCTCTTGGGGTTAATTATAAGGTAATATTAATATATTGAAATAATTTATAAAAAGAAAAGTACTGTATATGGACTATACCAATAAGATATATGTACTATGTATTAATGTACATTTAACAAATTGAATAATGAATAATACATTTTGAATACTTAAAATCACAAATGCTCAAAATTTCTAATCTCAATGCTAATTCGTTATTGAAAAGTATATGATCTACATGTTGCTATATCATCTCAACTATATATATATATATATATATATATATATATATATATATATATTATTAGTACCAGTGGTAAGCACCAATAATAGTAGCTGTGATGGCCAGCTAACAAGACGGTCCCCCGTGATCCTCACCTCCCAGGATTCATACCATTGTATAGTTTCCTTCTATGTTGAATCAGTGACCAATAGAATACTTTAAGGCTAAGCAATAAGAGACATTGCCACTTCTCCTTTGAACTCTTGGATCTTTCCAAGAGCTGGGGGAAGCCACCTGCCATGTCATGAAGAGATTTAAGCAGTTCTGTGGAGAGAGCCACCTGGGAATGAACTAACTCAGCGGTTCTCAACCTGTGGGTCGAGATCCCCTTGGGGGTCAAACGACCCTTTCACAGGGGTCGCCTAAGACCATCGGAAAACACATATATAATTACATATTGTTTTTGTGATTAATCACTATGCTTTCATTATGTTCAATTTGTAACAATGAAATTGGGGGTCACCACAACATGAGGAACTGTATTAAAGGGTCGAGGCATTAGGAAGGTTGAGAACCACTGAACTAAGGCCTTCTAACAGGCCAGTACCACACATGTAAGTGAGCCACCTTTGAAAGGGATCCTCCAGCCCCACTCAGGTCTTCTGATGATTGCAACCCAAGCTGACATCTGGCTGCAAGCTCATAAGAGGCTACAAGCCAGAAACTCTTAAATGTTCAAGTCACAAAAACTGTGCGGTAGTGAATTATTATTGCTGTTTTAAGCCATCAGGTTTTGGAGTGATTTGTTATGCAGTGATAGATTATGAATACAATAGCTAACATTTATTGTGCATTAACTATGTTCTAGGAACTATATAAGCACCCATAGCCCTATGATGTAGATGCTAGCTCCAAAGCCTAGATTCTGTCACTATTCATACAGGCCAGAATAAAGCCTCTTAGGATAGTTAAGCAGCAGAAGCAACGGAGCCTCCAGAGGAGAGAAAACTTGTATAAAACCAGCAAGGGGCACTCCAGGGGCAAGACCAGCAACGACATTAGTGTCTGATGCTGTAAGACCCAGAAGTTCCAAACCGGCCCACCCCCTAGCCCTGGTACTAGCAGACTAGTCCCCTGTCAGGCCAATCCTGCCCAAGATGCCTGGGACTCACCCAGATCTGCAGCTTCACTCGCTTCTCATTGCGGTAGACTGTCTTCACCTTGAAGTCGATGCCCACAGTGCTGACGAAGGCTGGGGTGAAGGTGTCATCAGCATAGCGGAAGAGGAAGGAGGTTTTGCCAACGCTGCTGTTGCCGATGATGAGCAGTTTAAACATGTAGTCAAAATTCTGGTCGGAGGCATCTTTGACCCCCGCTTTGCTATCGGTCACTGAAGCCATCTGCAGGAGAGACCTGTGGTCACTCAGGAACACATCTCTAGTGTCACCAACCTTTTAGTGGTCACTCTGCCATTCACATACTCATTCCCCACCCCAGCATCACTGAGGAAACACACACTCCTCAGAATCACCCCATCACTGCACCTGTCCCAATGTTGTCTCAGGATTAGGTGGGACCCAGCTCCTCCCATTCATTCCTTCAGCAAATATTTACCGAGCACATTGCTCTGGGTCAAACTCTGTGCTGGGCATGGGGAATACAAATATGAATCAGATATGGTGTCTACCCTCTGAGTGGCCACAGATTAGAGTGAAAAAGCACATAAACTCATAGTAACAAAGTCTTGGGTAAGGAAGTCCACAAGAAGCATCTAAGTGAACCTGGAGGAATGGTGGTCAAGGAGAGTCTCCTATGGGAGGCAGCTCCTGAGCTGAGTTGTGAGGTGGGGGTGGTGGGGGGAGGCAAAGCCAAAACAGCAAATACATGAACATTTCAGGAAAGACCCTGTACAAGGCTATCATTCCCATTTCAAAAACTTTTATGGCTCCCCACAGCTCTGAAGATCAAGCCCAATCCGTTCAACTCGACAAAGACCCAGAGAATAAACTCTCTAAACTTTATCTTCCCCTAAGTCTCCTCCCTACCAACCTGTGCGACTTTATACCAGATTACACACTTTACTCCAAACATGCAATATTTCTTGCTTTTGTCCCATTAGATATGTATTCTTTCTTTCTGCCTAGACATTCTTCTCCTAATCAACTCCTGCTCACCCTTGTAGATCCAATGAAGTCTCCCCTACCCGTGCATGGCAGGGGCATGCACTCCTGCCCTGTACTCCCAGAGCACTCTAACAGCACTTTCTACTATTTCAGAACTGTTCACTATTCTAGCTCCTCCTTTAGACCAAACATCTGAGACTTAAAGTACTTTGTTTCTGCCTCTCTAGCTTCTAGCACAAGTCCTAGTACATGATCAGCACTAAGTAAGTGTGCCCTGAATTAGTAAGCGTCACGTCCTCACTCTGGGGCCCAATCTCATCATCTGGAAAATGGGGAGAACAATTTCTGCCCTGCTCTCCTCACGGAGCTGTTACAGGACTCAAATAAGATAACAATGAGTAAGACCTTCATAAACTGGTAAACCCCACACAGGTATGAACATAAGTCATTCTTATTCCAAATCCTTCAAAACATAGATCCTTTGTTTATTGATTGATTCATTCAGCAGTATTTATTCAGGCTTCCTTGAAACCCCAGTCCTCTCAGACCTGCCACCCAACCTCCCTTTTTCTCGAACACTTGAATCTGAACTTTATAATCCAGCACTTGGTCCCACAGTCTTTGAATGTTTAATTGCTTTTTCTACATCTCACCAGCTGTAGGTACCCTGCTTCTCCCTATGTGATCTCTTTTTGTGTTCATCGCTGGGTACTTAGACATGTTGGGTGAGTAGTCAGGGGACAGTAGGGAGACAGCCCTAATGTAAGGTCATGTTCAGGTGTCACTCTCTTTAGGAATTCCTGCTAGGAGTGAGACTGGTGAATTTATCTCTATGAGCCTCTCCAGTGAGTTGTAAGGTTAAAGCTCTCCTGAAGAAAGGTCAGACAAATACGTGGGATAATTAATTAGAAGCCCTTTAAGAATACTTCGTTAAATATGCCACCACTAGCCTGTGGTGGCCTCTGCTCTTTCCTCTCTTTTCTCCCAGCTCTCAAGCCTTTATCTGAGACCCGCAGCCACATTTCCTATATCAATCTGCTCCATGGCAAGGCTCACTAGGCAGGCGTAGAACATTCCCTGGACCCCTGGCAACTGAGGCATAGCATTCGCATGGAAGAAGAAAGTGATATTGGAGGGAAGGGTGCTTAAACTGTCTCATAGCCCTAACTTTTCAGTTTTTCATGGTACAAGATGCAGAGCCTATTTTAAGAATTGGCAAAGGGATTATGCTTTTTCTGACTAAAACAAGGGAAGCAACCACAATGCCCTCACACTATCCTCTGCTCGGCTGCCAGCCATCTTTATTTACAAGAGAAAATTCCAATTTTGAAAGTGTAAAAATTTAGAAAAAAGCTTAAAAGTATAAAGAGAAATTTTTAAATGACCAGACATCCCCTCCATTCAGAAACTGCCATTGTTGCCCTGACCAGTTTGGCTCAGTGGATAGAGCGTCGGCCTGTGGACTGAAGGGTCCCAGGTTCGATTCTGGTCAAGGGCATATACCTTGGTTGTGGGCACATCCCCAGTGGGGAGTGTGCAGGAGGCAGCTGCTCGATGTTTCTAACTCTCTATCCTTCTCCCTTCCTCTCTGTAAAAAATGAATAAAGTATATAAAGAAACAGAAACTGCCATTGTTAACATGTTAAGTGTATTTCTTCCCTTACTTCTCAGGCAATAAAATGCCATCTATTTTAAGTTATATCTTATTTGTTAATTTAAAAAGTAATACACACATTGAAAATAATTCAAATAAATGTTTACTATTTGTAAGTACTACTTTATCACCATCTGCAGTTTGCATTATTTTCTTAATTTTTAGCATAAAAGTAAGTAATATGGAACCTAAAGGTTTACAATAAAAAAACAAACAGCAAAAAACTCCCACTTGGGGGGGGGGGGGGGGACAATGGGGGAATAAGGACACATATGTAATACCTTAATCAATAAAGAAAAAAAATAAAAACTTTAAAAAAAAATTCCCACCCGTGATTCCCAATCTCTGGTCCCTCTTCTCAACAGCAAACATGTTACCAATTCATTAATCCTTCAGAGACAGTCTTTGTAAATATAAGCATAGAGGTCTGTTTATATTTTTATCTGTATATAATGATAACATACTATACATTCTAGTCTATATTTTCTATGCACATTTTAACAGCTAAGATATTTTCACTAGTTTTGTACCCTGCTCCTTTTCATTTAACATTGTCATATTTTACTAGACTTTTAAAACTCTTCATAAATATTATTTCAATTGACTGTTACATTATATTACATCTAAGGATGTGTCATATGACCAATTCTTTAATGTTATATATTTGTTATTTTTATATTCTTAATTATTATAAACTAGAGGCCCGGTGCATGAATTCATGTAAGGGTGGGGTCCCTTGGCTTGGCCAGCGATTGGGCCAATCGGGGCCGCAGGAGGTTGGCTGTGAGAGTGCACTGACCACCAGGGGACAGCTCCTACATTGAGCATCTGCCCCTTGATGGTCAGTGCATGTCATAGCAACTGGTCGTTCAGTTGTTCGGCTGCTTAGGCTTTTATATATAGGTCAAAACACAGTGACCATTTCTTTACATAAATACTTGTTCAATTTCCTGTTTATTTCCTCAGAAGCGATCTTAGAAGTGGAACTGCTGGTCAAAGAGTAACTTTGCTAAAACATAGATATGATCCATACCTCAATTTTATGTCCTTTATTTTATCCTCTAAATAAACCTGGGAGATAAAATTGAAATGACAAAATTATTATTTCCATTTGATCAAGAAGGAAACTGAGAGCCAGATATTAGGAGGATTTGCCCACGCCTCATAGCTACCGGCTGAGACTAGACCTGGTATCATGTAGCAGTGTTATGGGAAAGTTCAAAATCCCAGGCCAACTCCTCAGCTGAATTTCTTGGGCAAGTCAAGTGGCCTCTCTAAGCCACAGTACTTTTACCTTAAAATAGAGAAAATACCACCTATTTCACAGACCTGTGGTGCAAATATGTAAATAATCTGGCATAATTTCCTGGCCCATGTGAGGTACTCAATAAATATTATTTCACTGGCCCCTTTAATTTACCTCTGCAGTCAAATCTTGTTCAACTACCCTATCCCTGATCTGGGCTACATTATTTGAGCTTGTTTTACAGTTAACTATCTGCCTCCTCTCCTGGAACAAGCTGAGTTGTATCCATCCTTACACCTGCCAATACTGGATCTATAGTAAATCCTTAGGGCATATTATTCCTTTCAATAAACGTTTAGTGAGCATTTGCCATGTGCCAGACTATCAATGTAAATGTTATATTATTGGTCTTCATTTTTCTGACGCAGCTATTTACACTCTTAGATTCCTGGAATTAGGAGGGATTTTGGAGTGGCGGCTTTATCACAACAAAAAGCCTAGCTCCTGGTCCAGCTTTCCCAGTAACTCAATGTAAATGTATCAACTTGGGTAAGTCACTTAAACTCTGAGCTTCAGTGTCCTCATCTATGCTATGATGATATTACCTACCTTGCAAGGCTGCTGTGAATTTTAAACAAGAGAATGCATGTAAGTGTGTTTCACTGTGTAGATAAAACTGCATGTGGCCTCCCATAGAATCAGCCTTTATTAGCTACGTCTGCCACAGGTGTGAGCGTGAGGAGCTAGGCAAGAGTAAAAAACAGTTTCAATTCCTGCCTGATCCACTCCCCTTCATTTTACAGGTCAAAATTTGAGGCTCCACAAAGAGAAGTGATTTGTCCAAAGTCACATAGCAAGTCATGACCAGAACTTCTGTGATCTAATGACTCCCAGATTAGACTGCACTTAGAGGGGAAAAAAACTGCAACAATTTTAGAGGGAGTAAAGAAGCATCCCCAGCCCAGATGATGTTGCTCAGTGGTTGAGCGTCAACCTGGGAACCAGGAGGTCACAGTTCAATTCTCGGTCAGGGCACATGCCCAGGTGTGGGCTCCATCCTCTGTATGGGATATGCAGGAGGCAGCCGATCAATGATTCTCTCTCATCACTGATGTTTCTATCTCTCTCTCCCTTTCTTTTCTTCTCTGAAATCAATAAAAATATATTTTTTTTTAAAAAAAGCATCCCCAGCGCCCCGAGCATCTCTATCCTAGCACTTGCCACACTGTTCATGTGCACACAGCGTAGCTTTCCCAGTAGGTAGTGTGAGATCAGGAAGAGGCAGAGGGCAGAGAGGTTCAGTTGGAAGGCACGTTCAGATGTAAGCCCCCAAGGGGATCTTTTCAAGATGGGGCTACCCAGACACTTGGAAGAGAGGTAAAAAGCATCCTAGCGAGCAGCTGCCCGAGGCAGATTGAAGCAGAGAGGTCACTGCACACGGCGCATGCAGAACCACACTTGTGAGATAAGGATCAAACATATTTTCCCTCTCTTTTGTGACAGTTACATAAATGATAGAGCCTGGTAGCTCACTGTCTCCGTGACAAGCCATATAGATGAAGGCCCAGGGACCATCTGGGGAGTCATCCCTGGTTCCTGGCTAGGCAACCAAGAAAACGGCTCCTCTAAGAGTTGGTGTGAGAAACAAATAGAGTGTTCAGTCTGATAGGCAGCAGAAATAAGCACCTAAGAAGCCAACTTCAGCCAATAAAGGGGGAGGGGAGAGGAGAGGAAAGAGGGCCCTAAAATCCAGCAAGAGGAGATCAATTAAATACATGCAGTGAATAGATGAACTCTCCTGATGGAAAAGGCATATGATTGAGTCAGGAGACCTGGGGTGAGCCTTTGCTCTCTCAGCAGCTGTGTAACCTTAGGCAGATCACACCCTGGGCCTCAGTTTCCTCATCTATAAAATGAGTTAATAAAATGACTCCCTGGCAAACTGTTGTAAGAATTAAAACCAGTCTACGGGAGAGTGCTTTATAAAAACCCTTCATCTTTTTTTTTTCTTTTTTGTCTGTGTGCTTCATGTTTTCTTATCTCAGGTCATCCTGGGTAGTGGAAATAGCCTGGGGTTCCAAACCAAACAAACCAGATTCGGTTTCTGCGTCTATCATTAATTATCTGTGAGATCTTGGCAAGACATTTCACATGACTAAGCCAGTTTCCTCATTTGTAAAAGCATTATTGGGAAGACCGTAGTCAATGTTGGAAAAGCATGTAGGTAGTATATGACCTATAAGAGGTGCTCCTATTGGGAACTTTTATCAATGGGGAATAAAGGGGGAGTTGGGCATATGTGGACCTCACCCTAGTAGATGCAACCTCCTCCCTAAAGCCATACTCTACTAATTTTTCTAATTCAACCTTTCTTTAGGTCATTCCCCACTGACAACTCATCACCACCACCCAGCATACCTCCTCATTGTTTCCCCACAGAAGCAGCTGCCATTTTTGAGCACCTACTAAATGCCAGTGTTTTCAATGCATTCTATCTTGCATAAATAGAAGCTTGGAAAACGTTCACTTCCTTCTTTCTCCAGGATGGAGACAGCCATGGGTGTGGTCACTGACAGAATGTAGGCACAGTGCTTTATAGATTATGAAAGTTCTTTTCCCCCACATTATCATGTATAATCTTCACAACGATTCTTGGGGGGTAGATAAGGAAATTGAGGCAGTAGTACAACCACAGCTCAATTATTCATTCAGTCAACATTCACTGAGCACGTACTGTGAGCCAGGCCCTGTGCTGCACTCTGGGGAGATGAAGAGGAACCGTAAGGAGTTCAAGCTGAGATGGGAAACCTTTTTAAACATCCTATAGGTTACTGATGCCTCCTTTCATATCATAACCCTTAAGAAAATGAAGATTTATTTCTTGGGCTAGAGATCATTTTTGAATTCAGCCTCTGATAGGAACATACTTTATTCTGCTACAGGCTAAATCCTTCATGACGAGAAAGTCATCCCTGACCCATCATCCTCTAACAAAATGTCTCTCCTCCGGCTAACACAGCACCAGGGCTTCTATCACCACAGACAGGGCTTTTCAGGGACTTCCATTGTTTTCTACCCTTTATAGGCACAGAACAGGTGGGCATCCACCTGTGTACACACACACACACACACACACACACACACACCTAATTTCATTCACTATCCCCCACCCTTTTCCATCTGGATTCTGAGAAATTGGGATGGAGGGCCCTGTCTTCCTCCCATCTCCCTCCACATTTCTAGTAGCTTCCAGAGGCTGCTGCCCTGCTCCCCTTCAAGTCTCTTCTCACACCTGGACTCCAAAATAGTCAGCCTGTGGATGAATTTTCCTGTCCATGGTTCTCTTCGTCTTGTCGCTGATCACAGGTGGCCGTGTCATGGGGTCCAGTGTCTGGGTCCCCTTGGCAGCCTTCTGAGGAGCTAAGACACTGCTAGAGCCTGGGTTCCCATGGACTCCACTCTGGTCCCCCATCATCTTCCCACTCTCATACATCCTCCCCAGCTTGACCCAGCGCACCCACCACCCGAAACTCTCCAAGTTCCCTGACAGCTCCTCCACTCAGCCACCAGACGCCGGCTCTATTGCAGTGCGTCTCCACCCCTCACCTCTGACCAGAACTCAGGTGCCCACCCCCCAAATCCAAGGCCCCTACCCTCTCCCTCGATCAGCTCCCCACCCTTTCCTCTGCAGGCCAGCCGGGTAGAACAGCCCGAGGTCCCACCTCCCCATTCTTCCAGGCTTCCCACCCCTAAGCCCAACCTTCGCCCCCACTCAGGTTACCCGCCTGCCGGTACCCAGCTGGGCACGGCTCCCAGCTCTCCGCCCTCAAATCTCCTGTCCCCGACCAGCAGCCCTGCCCCTGCCCAGAGCCCCCTCCCCTCATCACCTCTCTCCTCTCCAGCTCCAAACGACCCCCGCTGGCCAGGCCCCTCCCTTAGCTGGTCACCTCCACGCCCCCCCCCCCACCGCCCCTCTGCTGCCTGGTACCCTCAGCTCGCACTGCCCCCCCAAAGCTCTCCCTCCTCGCATCTCCCCGCCCCCAACACCCTCCGTTTCCCCCTCACTGCGCTCCAGCGGCCGTTCACCATTTCCCCCAGCCCCTGCGCCCCCTTGCTTGCTCCTGCACCCCCCGCCATCGGGGCTCCCCTGGCCCTCACGATCCGGGTAGACCCTCTCTCAGCGCCCCCTCCTCAGGCTACGCGCCCCTTCACTGCGGCGGTGCCCCTTCCTTAGGGGTGCCCCTTCCTTAGAGCCTCCCCCACCCCCTTCTCCTCGGGGTCCCCTCCGCTGCCCAGAGCTGCTTCTCAGCGCCCCGCGTCGAGGAGCGGTCCCTGGTCCTCCCGGGCGGGGCGCCGGGGCCGCGCCCCTTACCTGGGACTCCGGGTGCGGGAGAGCAGTTTGCTCCCCAAAAGCTCAGCGGGACGGCCGACCAGGCAGCGGGCAGCGGAAGGCGCAGCGGGGTCGCGGAGCCGGGCGCTGCAGGTCCGAGCGGGTCTGGTCAGGTCCCCACCACCGGGACTTGGGGCTGAGGCTCCGGCTGCAGCTACGGCCCGTCCAGGCCCCGCCCCCGCCCCCGCCCAGGGGCGGGGTTAGTGTTAGCCCCGCCCCGTCTCGGTTGCCCACAGGTGTCCATGTATCTCGGGGGACCTGAGCTCCCTAATATCAGGGTGACAATCGTGATTTGTCTTTTTAAATTTATTGATTAGGGAGAGGGAGAGGGAGGATGAGAGAGAAAGACCGGTTTGTTGTTCCACTCGTTTATGCATCCGTTGGTTGCTTCTTGTGTGTGCCGGGACCCACAACCTTGGCGTGTAGGGAGATGCTCTAACCAACTGAGTGACCCGGCCAGGGCTCTATGTGATTTATCTTAATCCTCACGCCTCGTTCCACAGACTGAACTTTCTAGGTGATCAGAGAGCTTTGATGAGAAAGTAGATGATGGTGGGTACCGAGATTTGCCATTTCCAAAGCACTTTCCTGTCCCTCACATCACTTCATCCTCACAGAAGCCTAGGGAGAGACGCGAAATCTGAACTGCTGACTACAAGAGGAAACTAAGCCAGATACCTTGGCAATGTCCTCTAGCCTATGCCCTACATCCCATCAGTCTGTAATAATACCTCCTTAACATCTTACCGATCCCTTCCCTTTCTCTCCTCTCCACTGCTCTCTCTCTGGTTCAGGCCTCCTCGCTTCTTGCCTGGACTAGTGCAACCGCTTCCTAATGGGTTTCCCTGCTTCCACTCTGCAATCCATCCTCTACACCAGCAGCCTGAATGATCATTCTAAATGTCACCATATTGCCATCAAGCTTGTTAGACAAAACACACACACACACACACACACACACACACACACACACACCCTCCAGGGGCTCCCCATTACCAGCAGGGGCCTAGAGTGAGAAAGGTGTTCTGGCCTGGTCATCAGGAAGTCCCAACTCCACTAGAGAAGGCGGGTATATGAGGTAATTAGCACCGTACCCTCCCACCCTGACCTGGACTTCAAGTCTTCCTGAAGTCACGGAAGCGAGCTGCCGGCTTTGGTTTAGAATCATTGTCCTCTCCCACACTCTTCCCCATCTCAAATCTTAGAGGTCAGATACCAGAACCATTTCCCCCTCAGGTTCCATTATGACCCTATCTACAATTTGTCTCTCCAATTTGGGAACCACCCAATTGAAAGCCCCTCTGATCTACTTTTCTGTCAGACTCATTCTTATACTGTTCTGAGCTTCTCTCCCCAACTTCCACTTACCTTCCCACTGTCCATCTCCTGGCAGCCCTTTCTACTGTGCCCCCTAGAATCCTGTCCCTTTGTCAACAAACTCCTACACCCTCTACTTCCTCAGAGAGTAGTCAGATTAGTTTTTTGTTTTTATCGAAGTTTGACCCTCCTCCAAGACTCCTCTTGTAGCCCTCTACAAGAAGGCTTCTCACCTTTCCACTCCCCTCACATCACAGGACCTGGGGGCAGCAGCAGCACTGCTACTTCCATGCTTGTACAAAAGTTCCTTCTTCTTGGCGCTCCAGCCGTATTACCTTCTACCCTTCCTCATCACTGACCCCCAATTGCTTCCTATGCATTGATGATTTCAGCTCCTGGCTCCTGGTCATCCTCATTAGCCCCTGTCCTGCCATCCTCCTGGTGACTTCAGTAGCCATGTGGCTTCCTGATCCCTCAGTCCTTGGTCTCCTCTTCACATCACCTCGGCCACTGGCTCCCATGGCCACACTCTGATCTCTACAATCACCCAGAACTAGTGTCTCTGTGATCTTAAGATCAAATATCGCATGCTGCCTGCTCTCTCGCTCCCTTTCTCCCACAAAACCCTAGTTTCCTCATTTCAAAATGGGTGTGATGATAATGATTATTCATTCTTCACAGGCATAATGAGCCAACATATAAAACCATCCTCTTACAGTTGCAAAACAATATGAGAACAGATGGTGTTGTGTTTATGTAGCCTCGGGTCTTCTGATTACTTTCTCCTTCTCCTTCTCCTGAAAGGCCATCTAGTGAAATGGAAAGAGCACAGACTTGCAACCAGACAGCTTTGGTTCCACCACTTGCTTGCTGTGTGATCTTATGTAAATTACCTACTTTTTCTGACACAGGCACCTCATTCTCATTTGTAGAAATAGCAAGAGTGAGAGCTAGCTCCCAGGGTCATTCACAATGAAGATCAAGTAAGAAAATGAGATAGCGACTGGCAAGCACTTGACAAAGTGCCAGGGACATAGTAAACACTCAGTAAATTGGAAACACTTTCGTTATTACAACAGAAAAAGCGCTATTTCTAACCACAATTCCCTTCTAAGAAGGATACACCCTAACGCACAGAAGGCCCTTCGTCTTACTTAGAGTCCTGAGGAGTGTGAATATGTTAAGCATGGGAAGAGAAAGCAGGAACACTAAATTGCTCTGTGTAAAAAAAAAGGGGGAGGACAATTTGAAATTAACTCAGCAAAATGGGAAGGAGAGGTAATAAAGAGAGCCTTCACAATGGGAGATGGACTGGAGTTTTCAATATACAGGGGACAGGGAGACCAAAGAGAAGGCTGATCCAGTGAGGTCAAGAGATCATGAGCCCTAACTGGTTTGGCTCAGTAGATAGAGCATCAGCCTGTGGATCAAAGAGTCCCGGGTTTGATTCCAGTCAAGGGTACCTACCTTGGTTGCAGGCTCTTGGTTGCAGGCTCCTCCTGACCCAGGCCTGGTCAGGGCTTGTGCAGGAGGCAGCCAATCAATGTGTTTCTGTCTTTCCCTCTCTTTTCCACTCTCCCTAAAAATCAATGGAAAAATATCCTCGGGTGAGAATTAACAACAACAAAAGAAATCATGAGATCTGAGCTGGGAAATGCAGTGGGGCGTTAAAGAGTGAAAAGGACAAGATTTGGTGACTGATTGGCTCTACATTGGGGAGAAAAGAAATTGCGGCAACTAGGAGAGCACTCTGACTTGGGTGGTACCATTCCCTATGAAAAAGGGAACAGAAGACAGCCCTGGGGGTCCAGAAGAAGGTTACAGGAAGTCTACTTGTCTATTTAGCTTTCTCATAGGGCTTGGTAAGGGAAGTAAATAAGTCGCGCGCTCACCCCCGCCCCCCCAAACCTTTCGCAAAGGTTTAGTCTCATACTCCCCCTTGTGCTCTAAATAGGAACTGCATTCTCTCAGAACTGACCAGTAGCCATAGTGCTGAAATCAGCCAAAGTATAGGGTTGAAAGATAAGGAACTAACATTCCACTGTATTTATACCGCACATTGTTTATCCATTCATCCATTACACACACTTGAGTTGCTTCCACCTTGGCTTTTGTGAAAAAATGCTTCTATAAACGTGGGTGTGCAAATATCTACTTGAGTTTGTGCATTCAATTCTTTGGGATATATACTCAGAAGTGGAATTGGTGGTCAAATGGTAATTATTTAACTACCTGAGGAATCTTGGAAAACTACTTTTTGGAAAATGAAGATCTTGATATCAATTCACTGGGTATCAATTTCTGTGCTCATGTATCCCTTGTAAAGTCTTTATGTTCTCCAGCTTGAAAACTGTTCTGAGTTACACCTTGAAATATAAAGAAGGTAAAGTGTAGTGGGAAAGGCATGAGTTTGGAGTAAGACAGGGGTGATTAGAATCCAGCATTTAGTCTAGATACTGAGGGCAAGCCACTCCTGTCTCCAAAATTTCCTTTTCCATAAAATTAGGCTAATATTACCTATCCTACAGGACCACTGATGGAATATAAAGAGAACAGATGAAAAGAACCTACCACAGAGTGGGACAATTCACTTAAAAGCACGTTGTTTTGGGACCTTGGTGCACAGAACAGAGGAATAGCCCCCTGGCCTAGAAGAGCATGGCTGCCTGGTGACAGCCACAGATGTACAAATAGGTAACTACAGTATGTGGTGAGGAGCCAAGATAGATGTATTGAGGGAGGGACATTTTATCCTCATGAGAAAGGTCAGGAAAGACTCTGGAAGAGGTGGCTCAAAATGTGAAGGATGAATAAAAAGAAGTGTCTTAGCCCAGTCAGCATGGCTCAGTGGTTGACTGTCAACCTACGAACCAAGAGGTCACGTACCTTGGTTGCAGGCTCTTGGTTGCAGGCTCCTCCTGACCCAGGCCCAGGTTCAATTCTGGTCAGGGCACATGCCTGGGTTACGCTCGATCTCCAGTGTAGGGTGTGCAGGAGGCAGCCGATCCAATGATTCTCTCTCATCATTGATGTTTCTCTCTCTCTCTCCCTCTCCCTTCCTCTCTGAAATCAATAAAAATATTTTTTTTTAAAGGAAAGATGTTTTAGGCAACGGAAGCTAGCCAAGCAAAGACACAAGAGCATAAAAGAGCACGTTGTGAATGGAACTTGAAACAATTTGGTGTCACCACAACATAAAAATGTGAAGTCATGAATGGGAATAAATGAGTTTAAAGAAGCAGGCAGCTGCTTAAAGGCCAAGGTGAAGATCTTGACTTTACCCCGTGCCTTGGTTTTATCATGCTTCAAATCCTTCTGTAAAATGGAGATTATAATGTACCTTTCTCACAGGGCTATTAGGACTAAAGGCAAATGAAATGGAATAACACAGAGCACTCAGAAGAGAGCCTGGCACATAATGAGGCCAAAGTGTTTCCTAATATTAATATTATTGTCTTGAAGGTGAAGGAAAAGGCTTCAAGCAGGGGAGTGACACTGTCATATTTGCATTTTGGAAAGCAGAGAAGATGGATTGTAGGAGAGAATATTGGTAGTAGACAAATTAAGAGGCTGTCACAAGAAATAGTCTAGGAAACAGAAAGTCTGCCGTGCACCAAAACAGCAATGAGGATGGAGTGAATTCAGCTGTTTAAAAAATTAGAATTGATGAGCTCTGATGGCCATTTGAATGTAGAAGGTATGAAAGAAGGAGAGTACTAAATTAGGCCCTCAAGATTAGTTTACTCTCTGATCTCCATCCCTCCCTCCATTTTCCAATAACAAAAAGGCCATCACAACATACTTCTTCTTAAAGTTTTATTAAAGTTTAATAGTACAATTAATATTTTTTTAACCCCAGTACAAAAATACAGTTGACAACTTGACAAAAATGGCTCTGCCTAGGGCTTGAAGGTTTGAGTTTCTCCAACAGTAACAGGGAAAGCGTGCTTCCAGCTGGGGCTGAGTCTAAGCACACAGCCATTCCTGCACACGCATGCGTGCAAACAGGGAAACCCAAGCAGGAGAAGAGGAAGGAAGTTGTAGGGGTTTAGGAGGAAGGCCAAGATTACTCCCAGGAGGGGAAAAAGAGAAGAATCAGGCTGGTCTCCTTGGTGGGGTCAGAATTACTGATTTACATTTAGGGTTTATTGTTTGAAACGATAAGCAATTTCTGCAATTTTAACATTGTAGAAAAGATGCCCCTGGTCTCCCTTTACCAGCAAGGTCAGTAGAGTGGCAGGAAATGGAAAAAGATTCAAACACTTAAGTGCAAGGAGTAAGCCTCCAAATGGCTCAAGTTTTATGTCAAAAGATATTATCCTTTACATTCAATGACAAATAGGTCAGAGGGGCAGGAGAAGGAAGTCGGCCACATGCTGCTGGATCCACAAACATAGAGACCAGCTTCTATTAGCAGAACTCTTCCACAGTGAGAGAGCTCCTTTCCACACAGGCAGGAGCAAGGTTTCCTGATTGGTTTAGTTGTTCTGAGTGATTCCTCAATATTCCCTCCCGGCTGCTCTCCTTTCGGAACACATTCACGTTACAACTCATCTTCAAGATGTTTCACTCTGTAGGCATCACCTGTCAACCTTTCCTGAGCTTCCTTCATTCCCTGAATAACTGTGAAATAAAGGTTGGGGGGTGGGGAGGGGTGAGAATACAAAGTAGATCTTTAATATCTACCAGCTGACAACCAATATAGATTTTTATATTTTAGGAGAAATATGACAGTAGCATGTGATCTGGACACAAGATGTAGTTCTGGATTTTTGAATTTGTCTCATCGTCTATAAAATGAGGTAATGCTACTTACTTTGCACAGGATTATTGCAAAAATTAAATGAGCATGGATAATAAAAGTGCTTTATAAAGCTGAAGTGCCACAAAAATGGTAGTAGTTACTTCGGCTTATCCTCCAGGATTAGAGTTGAACCCGTCATAGACTGCACATGTTTACTTGATACTAGGAATAGAAAACACCCTCCTACCATCCCCATTATATATTTTAGATGAATGTTTCATTTATTTCATTTCCTGCCGAGGTTACAAGTGACTACCTCTGTGAGCCTTAGTTCTTCAGTTTCATGTGGGTTAGTTAGCTTCCAACTAGACTGTAAGTAGTTAGGGAAGGAGCTCAGTCTTATCTTTCCCATATATTCTACACAGGACCTAGCCAGAAGCTAGTCATGCAAGAGATGCTCAGCTAACATGTTGAACTGAGTTTCCCATCATGGACATCCCATATGGTTCAACCTAGTTCAGTGGTTCTCAACCTTCTGGTCCTTTAAAACAGTTCCTCCTGTTGTGACCCCCAACCATAAAATTATTTTCGTTGCTACTTCATAACTGTAATTTTGCTACTGTTATGAATCGTAATGTAAATATCTGATATGCAGGATGGTCTTAGGCGACCCCTGTGAAAGGGTCGGTCGATCACCAAAGGGGTCGCAACCCACAGGTTGAGAACTGCTGTCCTAGTTAAATCTAGCGGCAACCTTCCCTCCTTTCAACATAACCATACCTTGCTCAGCATTGGTGTAGAAATATTTGTAGCTGGGGTTCCCATTCTCATTGATAATTTCAGGACGCACTTTGCCACTGGGATCTATTGTAGACAAAATGGCACAGGGGTTGCAATAATTACAGGACAGGTACTTCAAACACTATATGATACACTAGGCCTTCTGGAAAATGAGACCTGCCCATCTGTGCAGCCCATTATCTCACCGCCCTAATCCCTGTGTTTTATGTTGCAATCACAATGAACTCTTCGCCGTTTCCTGAATACAACACCCATCCCCCATTTCTTGGCATGTGCTGTTCCCTCTTCTTGACATGTTCCTTTTCTGTTTGATGATGATGGGATCCTATATTTTTATCTGTATTCCCCATAGAATCTAACAGAATGCTGAGTAAAGATTAGGCAGTCATTAGTATTTTTTATAAAATTGTTTGTGGAAAGACATTTGTCTGGTTCCATTTGGCAATGGAACCCCTGCTGCTCTATGGTGTCAAGGGTAAGAATTGTGGCTTATCTGTGTCCTTGTAGTGCCTCACATAGTTCTTGACTTAGAGCTGATACATAAAACGATTGTTGACTGAATAAATGGATGATCAATACTCTGTTCTTGCTCACAAAAGCAGTTAGTTAATGGGAAAAACTCCTTCAGACTTGAAGTCCCGGCACTCAGAACTCTCACCACTCTCTCTTGAAACTGCTTTTTGTTTCTTGTTTTTAGCCATCCCAGTATAGTTTCACTAGGTGGAGTCAGTGCCGAGTCATGTCTCTCTCCTTCCACATCTTCGATCCCCAGATTAAGATCTTTCACCTTACCCAGGAAAAGAATTCGTGGAATATAACCCCCATCAGGGCTGAAATCTTTATCCTTGGGCTCCTCTTCATCCTATGAATTATAAACCGTAAGTCAGATCATGTTCCCTCTCTCCTCAAATCCTTTCAGTGGCTTCTCCTCTCACTCAGGGTAAAACCCCCAAGTCATTGCACTGGCATAAGAGGCCCTACATGATCTGCCACCTGGGTACTTCTCTAACTCCATGTCCTACCCCACTCCTTTTTAGGCTATTTCAAGCACACTAACCTGTTTACAGTTGCTGTCATTAAACAAGCCAGGCATGCTCCTAACACAGGCTTTGTACTTGGTTTTACGCTATGCCTGGACACATTTCCCTCATTATCCTTATGGCTCACTCCCTTTTCTGCTTTAAATCTTTGCTCAAATGCCACCTTCTTTGATAACCATGTTTGCAAACTATCCCCTCCACCCTTCAATTTTAGCCATAGCACTTACACCATCTGATATTTGTCTGTCTCCCCGTATTCAAGTCCCCATAGGTAATTTCAATGAGGGCAAAAAAAAATTTGTTTTGTTCTTCACCGATTCTCAAAACATCACTGACTTGGCACAACATTAACTGTGACTGTGTTCAGAAAATTTCTAGTACTGTGTTTAAGTAAACATTATTTTATAGAATGTACATTCAAGCTGTACATTCAAGCCCAGACAGACTTGGCTTTCGACTGAATCACATTTTGCAGGAACTCACAGACTGCATGTGTGACTATCCCTCTGGATCAGCTACTATACAAAGATGTAAAAACATGTCATAATCATGGACTAAGAATGAAGGAACCTTAAAGTTCAGTCACCTTATCCAATCCCATCTAGGCCACTTCCTCCCACAAGTGGAGGCTGGACAGTTTTCTACCATGTCTGACACAAGACTTAGTGTTAAAGGTCAAGAGAAAAATGCATACATATAAGCAGCTAGCTCTGCTAAATAAGATTTTATACTATTAATAATGGCAATTCTAAAAGAGTGAAGACTTAAGATTAAAACAGAAAGGAGAAACTCTGGAAGTCTTACCTCAAGATTTACCATAATAAAATTATGGGCAAGTTCTGAAATTTCTGTAGATTCAGCAAATTTGGGCTTTAAAGCTGCCGGGGGGGGGGGGGGGGGCGGGGGCGGGTTGGAATAGAAGAAAACATCATTGTTATATCCAAACTCTAATTTGCTGAGCTGATTCATATAACTAACCCTTAAATCAGGACACTTGAATTCTGGTTCTGCTTCTGCCACTTACTTGCGTAATTATGTGACCTTGAGTGATTGATGTCATTTCTTTAGAGCTTTTACCTCATTTATAAAATAGATAATGATATATATATATATGAAAAAATTATTACTATTTGCTTTTTTACACATTTCAGTAACTCCTACTAAAGAAGTAATAGACAAAAGAGTAACAATATCACTAATGTATTTATGTTACACTAATTATTTACACTAATTTTATACTCCGTTTCCAACTAGGATTTTATAAGTATAGCATAAGAAACAAAAGAAAAAAATCTGACTTGGAAGTGGCAGGGTGGTATAGCAGAAAAAATACACACTACCAAGTAAAATAACCTTGGGTTCTAATTTGGTTCTCAAGTTCTGCAGGAAGATTTTCCTAACCTTCTCATGTCTTTCTGTACATTTCAGCTTCTGCTAACATTTACTGTCCATATGACTTTAGCACTTAATCCCATACTCTACTTATCTTAACCGCCTTACCCGCCAACCCCCTGCAAATATAACTGCAAATTTCTTGGGAGCAGGGGATCTATGTCATATATTTCCTTGGTATCCTTTAAAGCAATCAGCAGTCACTGGGTGAAAGTCACTACTCCTGTTTTTAAATGCTAGTATTTCAGAACGCATCTGAGGTTTGATCATTTGCACTTACCTTTGCAAGCTCCACACCAGGATTTATGGATAATCACCATCAGGGGCAATCCACTTAAAAACAAAACAAAGAAATTATAATCTAGCAATTCCACTTCCTGATACCTATCCTAATTAAAATGACCAATTTATGAAGACAACGATTAATGCACATTCATATAGTATGATTCCAATTGGGAAAATTTTAAGACAACCTATTCAATAACAGATTATTATAACAAAATTACTGATAATTCTGACATTACTGTAAATTCTGTAAATTTGGACTTTAAAGCTAGGGAGAAAAGATTGTAGAAAACATCAGATTTAAATTGTTAAGGTGATATAACTATTAAAAATGTTAATAAAATTTTTCATTGGTATAATTTTAAATTAAAAACTAGAATATAAAATTATTAACTGTAGTTTGGTTTTAATTATACAAATATGTACAGAAGAGCAAGCCCAAAAGAAATGTAACAAAACATAACAGCAGTTATTCCTGAGTAATCGGATTATGGATTTTACTATACTTCTATTTTTCTACAATTAAATGTAATTTTTACAATCAAGGAGGAAAAAAAATGTTTTCTTTTTTTAAATAATGAGTGACATAATCCACCTGAACCAGTCTTGGCCAGATGAAGCTCTCCAAGTTCTCAAGGTTCAAATGACAACTTAAGCAGTCATCATCCAACCACCGTATCAATACATCATCATACACTGTATAACACTGTATTTACTACACTGATTTATTATATTTACCCATCTCCCCCCACCAGACTTGGATCCTTAAGAAACTCTTAGCTGTTTCTACATCCCCTACATCTGGCATATAAAATCATATTGATAGCAAACACACATGTAGCATTTAATTTGTACTGGGCACTACTCTAAATACACATCAACTTTTAATTTAATTAATTTAGTGTCAAATGAATTATCAACTCCTCACCAGAGGCCTACTAGGATAGATTTCAAACTTAGGATAGATTTCTGCCTCTAATACTTGTAAAAAGTTATAAAGCAAATGAGTAGGGCAAGCTTAGGTGACAAGTGGGATCCGGGTAACTATAATAATAGGCAAAATGTAATAACTTTTATTATGAAACATGGTGCTATGTGCTTTATATGCATTATCTCACTTAAATCCTTACAATAATCCTTAGATATTATTAATGGTTTCATTATAATAATGAGAAAACTGAGACTCCAAAGAGATTAAATATTTTGCCACATAAAATCTAGATTCTGCAACTTACTAATTGATAAATCTGACTCCAAAACTAACGTTCTTTCTAACCAGTATAGTTTACTTCAATTTAGAATGGCAATCCGGAATTCATTGGAAAAGGACTTAAAGATTTCTTAGTCCAAACCTCCATTTGTGGCAGGAATCCTTGCTCATATATCAGAAACAAAAGGTGGTATAGATTGCCTGATAAGCAAGAAATACATTACCAACCATGGCAACCTATTTTTTTTTTAACATATCCCTGCACTTACAGAAAAATCTGTTTTGCTCTTTTCTCCAAAGCAAACTGCTGTTCAGCGTTCTGGAACAGAGGTCAGCAAATTACAATCAGCAGACTTAATCAAGCCCACTGCCTACTTCTGTAGAGCTCTGAGATACAAATGATTTTTACATTTTTAAATGGTTGAAACAAGTCTAAAGAATAGTACCTTGTGATATGTTAAAATTAAACATAATTCACATTTCAGTGTACATGGTTTTATTAAAACACATTGATACTTTTTCTTTCTTTTAATCCTCACCCAAGGACTTGTTTATTGATTTTTTTTTTAATTTTCATTTTTTAGATAGGGAGAAAGAGAACATTGATTGGCTGCCTCTCATACATGCCCCAACCGGGGTTGAACCTACAACTTAGGCATGTGCCAACTGAGCCACACCGATCAGAGCTCATTTTTAGACTATTGCTGCTTTTGTGTTACAGTGGCAAAGCTGATAAGCTGCAACAGGGAGGCTGTGGTCCACAAAGCCTAAAATATTTACTATTTGGCCCTTGTTCTAAAGTGACAGTTTACATATTAATTCCTCTGAAGCCTTTGCGAAACAATCTTCTCTCAACAGCTAGTTAATCCTTTCCTCCTCTGGACTCCTAAAGCATTCTGTGACCACCCTCTAACCACCAGCCCCTTATGTCCTGTAACCATCTGTTTACTTGTCTGTATTTCTCAATAAACTATTAACCTCTCAAGGGCAAATATTACCCAATTCTTTAAAAAATCACAAGCACTGGTAAGACAGGTACCTATCATTTGTTTAATAAATAACCAATGGAAGTATGACATTTGTGGTATTAAAGCGACATTTGCCTCGGAACACAGAGTGAAGCACAAATTACAGAAGTGACAATACCTCTAGATTAGAACAAAATATCTCAATACACACTATTGAGGTACTATTTCAAAGGCACAGCAGAAATATATAGGAGTTGGCAAAAGTAGGTTTACAGTTGTTTGTATGGAAAATAATATAATAAATACAAGAATAAACTTTCATGTACTCACAACTGTAGACCTACTTTTGCCCACCCCGTATGTAGATCTAAAATGTTACATTAATTATATGAAGAACATTAAGTTACATTAAGTGAAAGAGATTCCAGCCGACTCTTTCTAAAAGGTTTTATTAAATGAAATAATCTAGCGGCTATGTCTTTTATTTCCACTAGAACCAAAGCTTCCCAAGGACAGAAACCAGTGGATTTATCTGTGACCCCCAGACCCAGGATAGACTAGCAAAAATCTTAGGTACAGCAATAAAAACAACTATTTGTGGTATGAAAGAAGGGTCAGCGCAGATGCAGAACTGTGCCATCTTAAGTTTCTGTTCACAAGTGTTTTTAAAACAATTCATCCATCCAGTCTGCTTCCCCACAGTTCAGCTGGGGGAAGTCAATGCAGTGGGATATCCCAAGTAGATCCCAATCTAAGCGAGCCCTGTCCATCTGAGCTCTATCCTCTGAGGAAATTTGCCAAGATCCTTCAAGCTAGTTCCCCAGTTTTTCTAGTCTCAGAGTATGCTCTGAGTCTAAACTCAAGGCCTGGCACAGGGGCATTCTGCAAAGTGTGAGTCAGTCACAACAGCTCTAGTATCGCACATCAGTATGCTCTGCAGACCTTCAGCTTATTTTTCTCAGAGAAATACAGGGCAGTAGAGGTTAGACAAGGAGCCACGGCCTGTCCCCAAGCACCTCTGGTTAGAGCAGGCTCTGGTTCAGATACTGCAGAAACATGTTGGCCAGCTGAGGCAGGTTCTCATTATTGGGATGCGTTTTGGTGTAGGAAATAAACTGGCGTCGGAGGCGGCTCAGTTCGGCCATGGACAAAGGCCGGGTAAACTGAAGGTGTTCCGTGGTCCCAGGAAGCTTAAGCAAGTCTCCGGGGACTGCGCTCTTCTGCGCTTCCATCAGTCCCGCCAACACCTGGCTGGTGACCTGATCCAGCTGGTGCAGAAAGCTGCCCGAGGCAAGGGGCTGGGACTGGGTAGACTGATGCGGTGGAGGAGCAGGGTTCTCAAAAAGGGCAGCCCGGATCTCTGCGAGGGGCAACGGCTCCTCTAAGCCCACCAAGGTGAACAGGGGTCGGTCCCAGCGGTTCCGCGAGTCCGGAGCCTCGAAGCGCAGCATTAGGGCCTCCAGAAGTTCGGGAGGGTACAAGGCACTGGACACATGGTTTGCAGCTTTCTCGAAATCAGGGATCACGACAGCTGGGAGATCTGGCGTCCTGGTTTCCTTCGGCTCCAGTTCCATAAGTAGGTGTGCCTGGGTTCCCCCATTTACTACCGAGTCCACTGCTTGCGCTTCCCTAAGGACGCGGGCGCCCGCTGCCGGAGGTCTCCCTCCCTCTTGGGCGCGCGGCCGCCAACTCACACTGACGTTCCGGCTCTGCTTCTCCTCCGCAGCCGCCACCCGAGGTCCCCCGCTCGGACTGCCGGGCCGTACGCAGTAGACCAGGCAGAGCGGGGTGCGCGCCGCCCGCGCCAGGCAGTAGAGCTCGTAGCGGAAGCCCTTAATGTAGTTAATGGAGTCAAGGATGACCACCTCGTGACGACTCAGGCGCCGCTCCACGGCAGCGCGCAGGGCCCCCCGCAGCGCCTTCTCGCGGGCCGAGTCGCCGTACACTGTCGGGTCCTCCGCCCCCAGCACCGCCGCGTCGTCCACCACGTACACCGCGTGGCCCTCGGCCGCCAGCGCCCCGCGGAGCTCCTCTGCGCGTCGGCTCCTGCCGCAGTACGGCAGCCCGCAAAACACTACCAGCGGCATCCTCCCAGGGCGCGGCCATGTGCAACCCGCACGTCAACTTCCGGGTTGCCGAACCGGAAGTGCAAACTGAACTTCCGGCAGGCCTTGGCTCTCATAGGACCTCTTGTTGCTATGGAAACGAGAGTCCCAGCCAACTAGACCCAGGTCCTCTTCTCTCAGAAAGGAGATAAGA
This sequence comes from Myotis yumanensis, assembly GCF_028538775.1. Taxonomy (NCBI): domain Eukaryota; kingdom Metazoa; phylum Chordata; class Mammalia; order Chiroptera; family Vespertilionidae; genus Myotis; species Myotis yumanensis. The sequence goes on from NW_027223753.1 coordinate 36,187,825, forward strand.
GACTAGAATGGCATCATTTATTTATGTCAAATGTTACAGGCCTCATGGGAATGTTATCTCCCTGTGGCCAAGGACTTTACCCATTCATTTCTAATGGGGCCTTTGTGAACATTAAATATTGCAAAAACAATCAGAACTATATTTAGTATATAGAAGACAATTCACAAATGCTAGTTCCCCTTCATTCCTTACACCCAGTGACTCTCAATAACTGTTTATTCAATAGCCATTTCAGTCACTTAACATCTCCGTGTTTGGGGATTCAGAGATGAACATAAAACAGTTCCCCTATAGGAGATCAAGGGTCTGAATGGGAAGAGTTAGGCACCTACAAGAAGAATAATATATACTACTAGAGGCCCGATGCATGAAATTTGTGCAAGAGTAGGCCTTCCTTCCCCCACTGCCTGCGCTGGCTTCCCTCTGGCTGCCGGCAGGCACCCAGGCCCCAGTCTTCCCTCACAGCCCCAGCTTCATCCAGAAGGTCGTCCGGAAGGATGTCCAGAAGGACATCTGGTCTAACTAGCATATTATGATTTATTATTATAGATAATGGAGGGTGGATATAGGTTGGGTTGTAACAGTACAGGGGAAAAAACCACAAACTGCCCAGAAAAATCACTGAAGACTTTATCTAAAAACAGTCATTTGATTTAGAACTTGAAAGACTAATAGGAATTTTTCTCCTAAGTAAGGTTGCCAGATAAAATACATGATGCCTAGTTAAATTTGAATTTCAGATAAACAACAAAAATTTTTTGTGTTTTTTTTAAATATATTTTTTTATTGATTTTAGGTAGAGGAAGGGAGAGAGATAGAAACATCGATGAGAGAGATCCCCGACTAGGGATCAAGCCTGCAACCCAGGCATGTGCCCTGACCAGGAATCGAACCAAAGCATGATTTCCTGGTTCATGAGTCAACGCTCAACCACTGAGACACACTGGCCCAGCCAAAACAATTTTTTTAAATATAGGTATGTCTCAAACATTACATGGGGCATATTTAAAATTATTGTTTACCCAAAATTAAAACTTAACTGAGCATCCTTTATTTTTATTTGCTAAATCTGGCAATCCTACTCTAATTCAGAAGGTATGAGACTCAGAACCATGAAGCTGTAGAATCTGTTCTAGCAAAAGCAAACTATAGTTTGTGTTTCTGTGCAAGTATATGTGTGTAAGGTAGGTGCACATAAGTATTTTGGGTCTTTGTATTTCTCCAAAACATTTAAGTCTTGGCTCTGCCACTTACTAGCCGTGTAAACTATTGTCAAGTTATTTAACCATTCTGTATCTCAATTTCCTCTCCTGCATAATAGTTCTTACTTCACAGGCTGAACCAACCTTAGAGGTCGTGAGGATTAAATGAATGAATGCATACAAAGCATTTCCCTTCCCTGCTCTGCCTTTTTCTCTCCCTCTGTGTCAGTTGTCTGTGCAAAGACTTGGAATTTTAAGACTACTCAACTTGAGACTAGTAGGCAGTATGATTTACTGGTTGAGTGCAGGCTCTGAAGCCAGAATGCCTGCATCTGAATCTTAGCTTCACCACTTACTAGCTGTGTGATTTTTGGCAAGTTACATAATTGCTCTATGCCTTACTTTTCTTATCTTCAAAATGAAGGTAACAACAGTACCCACCTCAAAAGAGTTATTATGAGAATTAAATAAGCTAATTCACATAATTCAATGTCTGGTGCATAGTAAGCACTTACTAGATGTTAGATAGTATTAGTGTTGTTGTTATCACGCAAGTATTCATTTTTGCTCTGCTTTGGCATGACCTTCACATACTAAAGTGTTTTACTACCCTAAGTAATCTAAAACCATATCTTATACCTGGCAGCTGCTTCTCTCTTCCCATCTTCTAGTGTCCTCCAATGAATGTGATCTCCAAAACCTAGAAGAAAAGAGTCTTATAAACATTCACACATGAATAAAGAGTAAAGACCCAAGAAAGAAGTGTGGCATGTTCACCCATAAAAAAAGGCTTTCCTCTATCAAGAGTATGGTGTTCAAGTCCCTGCTCCACCACTTTCTGGGTTTTTTGGACCATGGACTGTCCCATACCTCAAGCTTCACTTTTCAGACCTGTAAAATGGAGATAACATTGCCTACTGATAGTTTTTAAGGAAAATAAATAATGTCTGTAAAATGCTTTGTAATCTAACACAGAGTATGCAAATAATACAATAAGAATGAATGGGAATTTTCCACAGAGTAAACATAAAGCAGGTCATAACAAATCATTACTAGTTGAAGACAATTCAGCAATATTGCTTTTGAGTCTGAAAGAGATGGATGATGACTCCAATGCCTATTAAATGCATGAATTTTGTGAATAAAGTAAGCTCTCCAAGTCCCAATTTCTTCATCTGTAAAATCAAGATAATATACCCACCTCCTCCAAGTGTGGGTGTAAGGATTAAATGAGATAATATTTTTAAAGCTTTTCTTGTCTTAATTCCCCACACTTCAGCCAAAGTGATATTTTAAAATCACATCTCTGGTGGGTAAAAACTTTTCAGAGGCTTTCCAAGCCCCAAAAAGAAAGGCCAAACTCTTACCGCAGGACTTACAAAGCCTTTCAGAACATGGCACTTGGCCACCTCTCCAGGCTCACTTTCCACACTTTTCCTAAAATGTTACACACAAAGCTTCTTTCAATACCTTAAATGCAGCATGCACTTTCTCCCCTCCAGCTTTCATAACCACTGCTCCTCCTGCCTTTCCTTCCACCTTCACCTCCCATTCATTCTTCAGGTATAAACCTAGAGGGCATTTCTTCTAGTAAATCTTCCCTAATTCCCATGACAGCACTCCCCAGGGTGAATTGTAAATGGTGGATGTGGTCCCCTTTACCCCAAAGGGAATTCCCTAAGAGTTGGGAACATAACTGTCTTATTCCCTCCTGTTTCCCTAGCTCTTAGCTCTATACATGGCCAAGGAAAGTGCTCCATAAAGTATTTTATTGAGTAAATGAATCTTATTTCAGCCATAACATAAATTACTCAGTTTTATATCTGGAAAATGTTAGTGATCATAATAATGCTAGCTGCTATTTATGGACCACCTTCTATATTCTTGGCACATCACATGTGTTACGTCATTTAAATTTAGCAATAATTTATAATAATCCTCTCTTAATTAACCTCTCTATACTTGTTTTCTCATCATTAAAATAGGTATAAGTGATCAGTAAATGGCAGCGTTTGTTATCTTTACAGTTGAGGCTCAGAAAAGTTACATAACCTGTACCAGGTCACAGAGCTGGTAAATGGTCAAGTTGGGATTTAAACTTCAATTTTATGACTTTTCAATTACTATACTATCTCCCATGCCTTTCTTTCCTAGAAATAAATTCAAATTTCCATCATTGTTAACACAGAGAAATAAATAGCTCATTCAGATTAGCACATGGGGGCAAAATCCAAACTAACCATCATCCCTTTTCATTCCCAACAGCATGGGCTGCTGACCAAGAGGAAAGGTGTCACTTGCCGAGGGCCCAAAGTCTAATCCTGAATAGTGAACAATTACATAAGAGTACAACTGGGAGGATGTTCAGAAGAATTGGAAGGTACTTAATGTGATCCCCATCATTCTACTTGTCAACACCTAAACTCAGGCAACTTAATCCTGCATTGGCAGGATGCCCAACTAGACAACTCTGTCTAGCCCCTCCTCCCTCCCTCCCTTTCACTCTCTCTAAAAACCAATGGAAAAAAATATCCTGGGGTAAGGATTCAGAAAAAGAGGTTGGATTTGTATATGTTCATTTTGAGATGCTTACTAGACACCCAATTGGAGATGCTGAATGAACAACTGAATATCTGAACCTGAAATTCAAAGGAGTTATGAGCATATGAATGTAATTTAAAGCCTGAGACTGAATAAGATCCCACAGGAGTGAGTATAGATGGAGAGGAAGTCCAAGAGCCCTGGAGTCCTCCCAGGGAGATAAAGAATAACTAGCCAAGGCCATAAGAAGGAACTGCCAGTGAGATCGGCAGAAAACCAGCAGTGCGTGGAGTCCTACAATCTAAGTGTTTCCAAGATGCTTCAAGAAGTAAAGGTGATCAACTGACTCCACTATTCCTGTTAAATCAGAAATGACCACTGGATTTAGCAACTGAGGAAGAGTGCTGACTTTGGCAAGACCAGCTTCAACAGAGGAGTGAAGATGACAGCATAATTAGAGCAAATCAAGATAGCCCAAAGGAAGATTTCTAGAACTAGGACACACAGCACTTTCAAATAATTTTGCTGAAGGGGGAAAAGGGCATTGCTAAAGGGAGCTATGAGTTGAGGAAGGGTTTTAACTCAATGGAAAGGGAAGTACAGGATGTTGAAAGCTGATAGAAATTATATAATAATGGAAGAAAAGCTGATGATACAAGATGAGAAGAGAGGGTAAAAAAACATCGTGAGCCCTAGCGGTTTGGCTCAATGGATAGAGCGTTGGCCTGTGACTGAAGGGTCCCGGGTTTGACTCCGGTCAAGGGCACATGCCTGCGTTGCCGGCTCGATCCCCAGCATGGGGCATGCAGCCAATCAATAAATCTCTCTCATCATTGATGTCCCTCTCCCTTCCTCTCTGAAATCAATAAAAATATTTTTTTTAAAAAATATTGTGAGTAGGTAAAAGGACATGGGATTTATTACTCAAGTAGAGGGATTAGCCTTTGCTAGGAGCACAGTTTATCCAACAAAGATAGGAAAGGAAGAATATATGAACACTGGTGCTAGAAGGTAGGTAAATGTAGTGGTGACAGTTTTTGAAAGGTCTCTTTTAATTCCTTCTATTATATAGGAAGCATGGTCACCAGCTGAGAGCAAGGATTGTGGAAGAAGCCTGGAGGTTTGAAGAGATGAGGAAATATGAAATAGTCCCCTAGGAGAAAAGAACCAGAGAAAAAGGATAAGTAAAGGGCATGTTTCAGGAAGGAAGGGATTCCAGAAGAAAGCTTAGATACAAGGAACAGTGAGCAAATAAATTGGTAAACACGTAGATACTTCTAAGAACTAAGTGTAGAAAAATTTGTAATGCTCAACTTGTAGAGTTTTTAAAAAAAGACAACTAAAGTGCAAGACAACAACTACTTATAAAGAGGAAATGACTTAAGTTAAAGTGTTCTTAATAACATCAAGATATTAATGTGAGATTTTGTTAAGTATGCAAAATTTCAAGAGTAACCACTAAAAGAACTAGAGCGCCAACTTCCAAACTAATAAAGGAGATAAAACAAAATAAGAACAAACAAATACTCAACCTCTAAAGAAAGGGCACAAATGGAGGGGAAAAAAGCATAGAAAAAACAGAAGCAATGGAAACTGGATGAGAGTAATGTGACCATCTCTAATCACCACAAACATCATAATCACCACAAACATAAGTGGACTAAATTTGCCAGTTGGAGTTAAAAGACAGTAATGGTCAGATTTTTGTGTGTGTTTTTTTAAGAACATGAAACTATGATGTTTATAAGAGCACCTAAAAAAGGACTTATAAAAGTAAAAAATAAAATGATATATATACCAGGCAAATGATAGCCAAAAGAAAGTCAGGGAAGCTAGATTAATATCAGGTAAAATAAAATTTATCCATAAACTTGGGCTACTCAGGAGCTAGCTGACAAAACTTACAGTCACAGGAGTTATTACTAAGAAAGTCCCTCAAGTTGGGATTTAAACTTGCACGGTTCAATGGAATTTTCTGCACTGATAAGAATGTTCTAGATCTGCACTGTTCAATGTAGTAACCACAAGCCACAGGTGGCTGGTGAGTACTTGAAAGGTAGCTAATGCAACTGAGAAGCTAAATTTTTAATTGTATTGAATTTTAATTAATTTAAAATTTAAGAGTGACACATGGCTAGTGCTACTATATTGGACAGCACAAACTTAAGAGATTAGTCCAATCCTCTCATACTACAAAGGCCTAGAAAAGGACAGAGCCTACCCAAAACCACAGAGGAAGCTACAACCAGAATTTAGGTCTCTTGATTCCTAATTAACATTCTTCTCTGGTACCCCAACAGTTCCTTAGCCACCTTATTGCATTATTCCTAAGAGTAAATCCAGAGGTGTAATTTGAAATAGTTCACTACATGTACAAAATTTCTTTAAAAATTCATAGTAAAAACTGGATTTTTTTTAATAATAGGAATAATCACCATCATTACTTTTTGATTTCTTACTTATGTGATAATTACAATAACATAACGATACGATAACAGTATCAATGACTAACATTCATTTGGCATTTATTACATGCCAGGCACAGTTTTGTGTGCTTTTACATGTACTGACATTTAATCCTCACAATAAACTTATGAGGAAGAAACTCTAATATTCCCATTTTACAAATATGGAACCTGAAGTTAAATAGCTTGCTAAAGGTTACACTTCCAGTACGTGGCAGAGCTGAGATTAGAACCTACCTAGGTGGTTGAGTTCCAGAGTCTATAGTTTAACCACTCACAAGACTTTACCGCCTCCTTAGCAAAAGTTAAATGAATGAAGGCGTTAAATGAATGAATGAGTGTAGCTTCACCAAAGCAGAATGTAAACACTGCCTTCAGATCTAGAAAACCTAAGTTTTTTGTTTCCCTTCAAAAATAACTTGAAAGGGTACAGTATTTACCTTGTTACTGAAATCACCTACTCCCCGACACCACCCCCACACACACCCATGCCAACGTGGAACATTTGAAGAGAGTCCAGTTTCCTAAAGTGTCACCTGCACAGCCACTTAATTTATGCCAGTTTCTGCAAAGTGAGCTGAAGGCTTCCACGTCAGCAAATCCTTCCCTAAAAACATTAATATTAAAAAAAAGGAAAAAAAAAAAAGGAAAGTGACCATTCCTAGACACAGTATTTACATCAGACTTCCCAAGCTCTTCATCCTAAAATTGTTTTCATGAGTGTAAATGAAAGAAAAGTATTATTCACCCCCTCCCAGCTGACAAAAGGTCAAGTGTCAGAGCTGGCAGCCACATCTCTAAAATAGGGAACATTGTACCTGAGAGGTAGAATAACAGTGGCCCCCAAAAAAGGTCTGTCTGTGGTCAAACAGAGCTGGATTGGAATCCTAGTTCAGTCACTTGCTGTTTGCATAAATGCAAAATATGCCTAAGAAAAATATCTATTCCATAGGATTGTTGTGAATGTGAAGAGGGAACAATGTGGAATGTAAACACTGCCCATGTGTCAGTCCCTAATTTTTATTCCAAAGACTTGACAATCATTTTTCTGTTTCAGGAGGAGAGCACATAAACTCCACCCCCCCCCCCACCCCCCCGTAACAACTTTCTCATTTCTCCTTTACGGTCTTCAGAGGAGTTTCTGCCCTCAGAGGCAGGAGTGTATGTGCTTGTTAAGAGCACTGGCTCTGGGATGTGTAGCCCAGCTAGCTCACTTACTCGCTGCGTGACTCCTGTGCCCCACTTTAGGTTCTTTATCTGTGAAACGGGGATGATCTCAGAAGGTTACTATGAGGATTAAACCAGCCAATATATGAAAAATACACAGAACGGTGCCTGAATATAGCAATGTACGTAAATGTTAGTTGTTACACTTCTCCCCATAGGTAATATAGTTCAAATTTTTAGCACATGGAGAATAACAAAATTATTTTAGAACTCTAGACTGTTAGATCTGGAAGAACTCTTAGGAATCATTTCTAGTTCAACTCTCTTATTTAATAAATGGTCTGCAGGGAAGACCACAGCTGCTATATGGTCTGTCCAGGATTAGAACCAGGCCTTGCCCGGCCGGTGTGGTTCAATGGTTGAGCATCGACCCAAGAACCAAGAGGTCACCAGTTCAATTTCTGGTCAGGGCACATGCCCGGGTTATGAGCTCAATCCCCAGTAGGGAGTACGCAGGGGGCAGCCAGTTGATGTTTCTCTCTCATCGATGTTTCTCTCTCTCCCTCTACCTTTAAAAATCAATAAAAGCATATAAAAAAAAACAAAACACACAAAACCCCAAGCCTCCTGATTCCTATTCAGTGCTCATACCATACCATTGTACTTCCTCTTCTTAATGAAAACAGTAGAGTCATGCAGTTTCTCCTGTCTGCAAACCACCAGGCCATCTTCAGGAAAGAGCCAGAGCTACTTAGACAATGTCATGTAATTGCCTGCTTACTTGTCTTGATTAGTCTTCACACTATTTCCCATTCCACAGGCTTTTCTTACAAGGTGAGCTCGACATTTCCCCATGCAGCAAGAGTGGGGGAGGTTAATGTCCCTCCCCGCTGAACCAGCCCAGACAGAGTATAGTGGGAGCTATGCTATGTGACTTGTAAAGCTAGATAGTAAAAATGCAATGCATTTCCACCTTGTTCTTTTGAGGCACTCACTCTTGAAATCCAACTGTCTTACTGTGAGGAGGCCCACACTAGCCCATGAAGAAACTGACATCACAGAACAGAGAAACACACCTTCCCCACTGTGCCTTCTTTGAATTCCTGACCCACAGAATTGTGAACATAATAAAATGATTTCTTTACACCACTACATGTTTGAGTGGTTTGTTATACAGCAACGATAACTAGAATAACCACAAGAGCTTCATGTCTAACAAGGAATAAAAATACTGAATACATGACTCCAAGGGACTGCCTACAACTAACACAGTAACTAGAACAGAGTAAATTATCTGTTGATGTCTCAGGTAGTTATTATTATGCCCACTTTTGCAGATGAGAAACTAAGCTTGGAGAAGTTAAGCAACTTGCCCTAGGCCTCTTAGCTTGTTAGTGGCAGAATAAATTAAAACTCAGGTCAAAACCCACACTCCTAACACTACCCTTCTGTCTCCCTGGGTACTTACAATTTTACACTAAATATACAGTAATCTGTTTTAAAATGGGGTTGTCAGTATTTAAAACATCCTGGCCCAGTAGAATTCACCGTGTAGTTTCATCACTGAGATGGAAACCCACATATCACCTCAGAGAAGCATTCCCTGACCGTCCTAGTTCAGGTAATATTAGTTTCCTCATCCTTTCCAGCCTCTCCATCCCAATTTCATTTTATTTCCAGTACTGATCCCAAGCTGAAACTGTCTTATTGACAGGAGTGTCCAAGACGGTGCCTGGAATATGGTAGGTGATCAAAAATTATTTACTGAATTAAGGAGGGACTGTATTCAGGCACACTGAATGTCCACAAAATCTCATCACACACCGATAAATGAACAAACAGGGAGGATAAGAGAAATCGAATTTCAAACAGCAGAACTGCAGGAGAGTCTTTCCATACAGTAAGATCAGTACAAAAAAAAAAAAAAAGAAAGGGGAGGGGAATCAATGCTACCACTCACCCGATTAGAAAAGCATAAACTCTGAGTTCGAATGAAGATGTAAGAAATGGGATGGAGTAGGGAGATCACATCTTCTATTCTCTATTCATAACCACTGAATAACTTCTCAGCACTCACAAACAATTCCGTTTCTTCAGACACACTAACGGAACCACAGGAGGGACAACTGTTGGTGGCCCCTCTAACTTCAGACCTTCTACCTTCTTTTAGCCCTTCCTTTTGCACCAGTCACCACTTCCTGGAATGCAGGTATGGTTCCCCCGAGGGCAAGGAGGCAGTAACCTTCCTCTTGAGGAAGAGGTAAGTTGGGGAATCTTCAGACCAAGGGCAAGGCTCTCTGCATATGCATGTCCAAAAAAGGCCCTATTTCTCCTAGCAGTAAAGGTGGCTGTTCCTGAGGACCTACCAATGCTAAGCACTGTGCTGGGCTCTTAAACATGCTTCTTCTAATTTAAGGGCCATTCCTTACCCCATCCCAAGAACAACGTCCCATCACACCATGCCCTAGACCCGCTCCTCCCTACCCCAAGAAATCTTCTTCAAACTCCAAGAGCGGTTGGCTAGGATAAAAAAGAATCTGGCGTGACTAAAGAGATAGAATGGGAGGGGGGTCGTGTTAAGAGAAGAGGGTTATACTGGGCTGGGACCCAGGATAAGTAAAGATTAAGATAAGAATGCGGTCTGACCCTTTCCAAGCCCAGTACGTCCATCAGAAAAGGTGACCAGGAGCAGGAAACTGAAGCCCAGCAAACAGGTGGCCCCGAGACGAGGCCGCAGCTCCATGGTGGTAAGTGTGCGGGGCCACCGGGCAGAGCGGACGCAGAGCCGGAGTCCTACAGCAGAAGGTCCGCGCCCTTCCCCAAACGCGGCTCAACTCAACCCCTCGAGTTCCCAGATTTTTTTTCCCCCTTAACTCTGAAGGAAGTGATGTTAAACGGATGTGGGTGGTGCCTCCGGGGTCCGGATTGTGATCGAGTGAGTTTAAAGGTGCAGATCACGTAGAAGGGTATAGGTGTTGCTCTCAAACGCAAGTTGCTTCCCCCCACCCAACCCCGATTTTGGATGTTCTGTCGGAAGACATAGAGAGAAAATGTGGGCTGAGATAGTGATGGGGTGCGGAGGAAGCTTCGGAAACCGTTGCTGGTTGCGTCTGCCAGCAGGCTAGCCCCGCCCCCTAGAACCGCTGCACTTAATATCAACAACGCAAATTATCGATCGGCGAAGTCAGCCGCGCCAAACAGTGGGCGGGTTGCCCATTGGCCTCGGATCCCACTTCCCCCGCCGTAAACATAAAAGACTAGACTACTGGATTTCATTCTTGGGTTCCTGCTTGGTCTCCAGGAGACCTAGAAAACCTGTACATGGTCTCCGTGCCTTGCAAGAACGCCTCTTCTTGCTGGAGAAGAAGCGCTGGACCTTATTTTCCTTGCAACCGCAATTCTTCCACTCAGGGATTATGCAACTAACCAATGCCTGCTCTGAAAAATACCCGAACTTGGTATCTGTTATTGCAAAACTGACCTAGCTCTTCAGGGAATCAGGACAGAAGTCACTGCAGGCATTTAAACTTCAAAGCTTCTTCTGGTTAAATCTATTTGCTTTTGTTGTTTTTATTTATTTTAATTATTTATTTATTTGCTTTTGTTGTCTTTAAACTTTGTGGGTTGAGTATGTCTCCAAATTTTTTTTCTCTGTATGTCATAACAGGTCAAAATGTCTTGTCTCGCCTCCTAAGTGGAGACTAGTTGAGTACGACAGAGCATACTTAATGCCTAGTAAAAGACATCTGACAAAGTACACACCCAAACAAAAATACACACTGCGCTTTTATTAGGCTCCCTACCTATCGCAGGCACCAACACAATGGAAAGCTTGGGAGACTGCAAGCTCCAGAATGCACCGCGGCCACCCGCACCTGTCACCTTTCCATTGGGAGGCGCAGAGCAGGCTGGGCCCTGTAGTTCGCACTCGCTCTCCCCGGATAGGTTGCTCTGGTGAGGGCTGGCTGTATCACGTGGACCCCGCTCCCGCCGCCGCCGCCTCCGTCGTCTTTCTCTGTCTGGGCTGAGGCAGCCATCTTGCTCTTGCCGCGTGCTGGTGTTGGAGGACTCTCCCTGCTTCAGGTGAGACCCCCGGCGGTCCCGCCACTCCACGGCCATAGGCCGCTGCGCACGGTCTCCCCCCGCCCTCTTCTTCCGACACCCGCCAACCTCTCGGGCTGCCACTTCCGCCGTGGCGCGCGAAGTGGGGGCGGAGGCGGCTAGCCTGGCCTGTCGGTTACCGGCGGCGCAGCTGGGGGTCGGCACCTGAGGGAAGGTCCCCAGCACCACCGCCCTCTGTGGGGGCGAGCGGGCCCGCGCTGTTGCCATCCAGATCCGGCCCCAGGAGGCGGGTGATCCCCCGCCTCTGTCCGGTGACTCTCCATTATCCAAACAGTGTCGTGAGCTTGGAGCTGTGCACAGCCAGTCCGTTGTCATCGCATTTGATTCTCCCCGGCAGAGAGGGAAACTGAGGTTTGCAGCCCCGGCCCCCTACCGCCCGGACCGAATTGCGTGGCAGCGCTCTGCACCTCCTAATGGCAGCAACTGTTTGCCAGTCGGCCTCCCGCTCCGGGGCACTGCCCGGCGGGTCTTGAGAGCCCCATCCCACTTCTGGATGCGTAGTAGGCTGTCAGGAGGTGGATGGCGGACCGACTGACACAGTGTGACATCGCTAGTGATGGTGGTTTCAACTTCCTGTCCCGCGTCCTTTCACTGACTATACCGTAGCTGTCCCCTCGGGATTGGTAACAATAGTTACCAGTTTTTGCGAATCTACTGTGAGTCATACCCTGTGCTATTGATAACCTTTAACCATGAACAGCACGCCTTGAAGTGTGTGGCGTTAACACTTTTTCTAGTGCAGAAGAGTCACAGGTTCAGAGAAGTGAAATACCTTTACGAAACCCTGAGTGATAGAACCTTGATTCTTCTGATGGCAAAGCTTATGCTTCTCTTAGAGAAACCCAACACGATTAAAAAAAAAAGGGGGGGGGGGGGGACTAAGGGCTGAAATTATTATATCTCTGTGTAAGCATGATGTATGTGAAAATGCCTACTATAATGTTGGGAACTTAGGCACTCAATAAATATTGAGTATAACCTCATTGTTGATACCCTTTCTTGAGTCCGTAAGGAAAAGGCTGAAAGATTCTAGGGTCCCCAAGGAAGAGCTCGAGGATCATATGCCCTTAGGAAGTTATTTCTCCCTTTTGGGCCTAGAAAGTGTCTTCTCCCTTCTGGGCCCTCATTTGCAAATCTATTAAATTGGGAGGGAGGTGAACTGTTCATAATTTTTACCCTGCTGCTGCTGGCAAGTATTTGAGACGGCCTTACATACAAGACAATAAATTACAGGTTGATTGAGGAATAGGAAAGTGAGCCAGGTGATCTTTAAGGTTTACATTTCTAAGCTTGACATTTCTCATAGACAGACCACTCCTCTTTCCTACTTGAATTCCATACACCCCAACCTGCTAATAGACAAAGGACCCCCATTCTTCCCCTACCCCCTTGAGCTTCCAACCTCCCTAATATGCTTTTTTTTTCCTGAGATACTCCTTGAGAACAAGTTCTCTGTTGTCCTGATTACCTAAAATGGAATCTGTTCTTTTACTGTGCGCATTGATATAGTTAATTTTGTTTGCTTTTGTTTCAGACAAGTCAGGACTCTCTCTCTTGATTTCTGTCTCTTCTCTTCCATCTCTTGGGGGTTGTCACTTGGAAATGCAGAGGCGTCCCAAAAGGTTTATTTACCCTATGTCTAGTTCTAATAGTTTCACTTAGCCCCTTTTTTTGGTCAAAAAAGTCCTTAGCTCTTTGTTGGTTCACTACATCTTCATAGCCAATTCCTTTGAGAAAAGTGAATATTGGTCCTTTTCTGTAGATTTTGAGCATAGAGATTGGGATTTACGTCAGCAAATTTAAGTGTATGACACACTAAAGATCTCTGATTTTGTATTCTAATCACACTTCCTCGTATAAGAGATGGTTTTTAGCTGCTTGAACATTGTGATTCAGTGCTGAGCGAAGATTTAAGGAATCATAAATTCTAAATGTTATTTGACTAGGCTGCGCAACTGGGAAAATGAAGACTGTAAATAAATTCTGAATTAATGTAAAAAAATGTTATTTGGAAACTGGACTTTATTTGGCCTTAAAGCAGAGATATATATACAGGTTAGTGCCTAAGTACAGTGTCATAATATGGAATGTTTAGGAATAATCTTTGATTCTCTTTCACTTCTCAAATGAAGAAAACAGTCTTTTTCATCTGAATGATGATTATAAAGAGGTTAGAGAATTGGCCAAAAAAAGGCTTGTACTTTATGCCATCTCTCACATCTCAGTAATGATCTGTTGATCCACAGAACAAGTAAAACAAGGCTTTAACATTGGCTTTTGTTTATATAGTGTGGAATGTTATGGTTCATTATAAACTTAAGAACTTTTTTCCTTAGTATGAATATCACTGACCAGACTAGGATTCATGACTTTATAATGTTCTTAGAATTTTCAAAATTAAGTTTAGCCTTAAAGGGCTTTAGTAAGAGTCTCTTCACCTTCTCCCCCCCCCAAAAATTTTAGTATTAATGTAGCAGAGATATGTTTTTTGTCAAATTGTGCAGTGAGGCATTATGCCCTGTATGCAAGCATATCTTGATACGTATGACATATTATATCACTGCAAAGTATTGAATGAACTCTGGAAAGTGCTGCAGAAGCACTGAACCTCTGAAAATCTGGTTCTCATTCCTTGTTATTAACATACCATCTGACCTTGAATAGAGGACATGAGTACCTCATATCTTGACAGCTAGACAGTCTATTGTTGAATTTTTTCCTTTGTCCAGCTTTTTTTGTTGGTTTGTTTTTTATTTATGGCTTACAAGGAATACAGAATGTGATTTGGGAGAAAAACATCTACTTAAAGGTTGTGCTAATAACATTTGGTAACAGCTCTCTGCTGTAAAAATCTTTGAGGGAAAAACTGGCTTGCCTACAGAGATTGTGTAATTGGTTAGGTTTTACTTGAATCATGCATTTAAGGAGGGATCTTCAAATAGGTAACTTTGAATCCCATTCTATTTGCATATTCGGCTCCCTCGTGGTATTATTTAATTTTTGTTCTTTTAATATCTGGTTTATGAAGCTAGAAAAAGTTATTAATATTTATTAAGAATATAGGCAGTATTAATATGATCATGGTGGTAATGAATGCTGCAAACTCAGTGAACCAGAAGGTACTGTTGCATAAACAGTTATTTTATTTTGGTAAAACAGTAACTTTAACAAATCTATTTTTCCCCCCCCTAGATTTACCAACAGCATGAATCAAGAAAAGTTAGCCAAACTTCAGGCTCAGGTCCGGATAGGGGGCAAGGTGAGTGTGGCATAAAAAAAATTGGTAGGAGGATGTATTATTATCAGATATTATTATTATTTGGATTTGTGGTTATTGAAAATCTAAAATCTTTTCAATAATCAAGATCAAACCACATTCCAATTTGAAAATAATTTGTCAAGATCTAAAGTAGATAACCAGAAGACTTCTCTTTCTGGTGGTGTAATGGAAATAGCCACCTTTGTTTGAATCCTCTTAACATCTGGTAGTTACGTGACAGGAAAAAGCTACTCAAACTTGTTAAGCTTCCATTTTTACATCTGCAAAAGAGAAATAGTCCTACATAGGATGCTCCAAAAAATTAGAGTAATATTTATGAAACACCTAACCTGGTGTCTGGCACAGAGTAGATACTTAATAAATGGTAGCTATTATTATTATTTTAAAGATTGATTATTGCCAGAACCGGTTTGGCTCAGTGGATAGAGCATCGGCCTGCGGACTCAAGGGTCCCGGGTTCGATTCCGGTCAAGGGCATGTACCTTGGTTGCAGGCACATCCCCAGTGGGGGGGGGCGTGCAGGAGGCAGCTGATCGATGTTTCTCTCTCATCGATGTTTCTGGCTCTCTATCCCTCTCCCTTCCTCTCTGTAAAAAATCAATAAAATATATTAAAAAAAAAAAGATTGATTATTGATTTGTAGGGAGAGAGAGAAACATTGATTGACTGCGTCCTGTACACCCCCTACCGGGGAGTGAGCCCACTACCTGGGCATGTGCCCTGATTGGGAATTGAACCGGCAACCTTTTGGTGTACAGGACAATGCCCAACCAACTGAGCCACGCTGGGCGGGGCTGGTAGCTATTATTATGTTAGATTCACCTTCAGGGCATCCCAAATGTGCTGGATACTCTTTCTGCTACAGTTTGGTTTACAAACGGTTAACTGAAGATATTCCAGTTGATTGTAACATTTTGTTCAGTGCTAGATTTTCCTCCCAAATTCCTGCCTGTGTGAACATGAGCATTCTTATTCCATGTACTTTGAAGCCTAAGGAAGAGCTAGTTCTGAGCACTGAACGTCTTTGATTCCCCTTCAGCTCTGTCCCTAGGCTCAAGGAGAACATTCTACCCTTATCTCTGCCCAGTACAATCTTTGCAAAAGGAAAAGCCAGAATAGTGCTTACATCAGACCTGGGAAGGATAGGTAGGATACTATGTAGCAGCTGAACTGTGTCATTTACTTAGATGATAACCACAGCTCCTGGGAATGGGGACAGAAGAGGGTGAAGGGAAGAAGTGACTAGTACTTGCTCTTTTCATAATGATACCATTAGTACCTAGAAAAGCTTGATACAGCACATCACTATTATATATATTTTAAACGAGGTGGTTGGCACATTTTTTTTTATTTAACTAGTTTATTGAGCACGTACTATGTGCATAGCACAGAATATAAACAAGTTAAAGTTTCCTTCTCTTGACACAGCTCAACTTGAAAGAGAGACATGCTCACAATTACACTGCAGAGTAATAAATGTTAAAATGAAGTACAGGGTATTCTTGCCTCTGAGAGACAAGGAAGTAATCACTGAGCTGAGATGTGAAGAATAAATAAAATTTATCACTAGGTAGACAGGTGACAGGATAAGTGAGTAGATTAAAAAGAGATTTTCATTTTCACACATGTAAAGGCACTAAGGATGCTAAGGTAATATGGTGTTTTAATGGATGTTTTGTTTTAGTTTGGTACAGCTAGAATTTAGAGTATATAATTTGAGGTTGGATTATAGTTTTATATGCAATTCTAGGAGCTGAGGATTTTATCCTAGAGGCAAGGGGCAACTATTGAAAGACTTTAAGAAGGAAATAATATTCATTTTAGAAAAATAACTGCTGGCATGTGGAAAATTGAATGAAATAGAAGTTTGCATAGGGGAGAACAGTCAAGAGGCTGCTGCTATAATATGTGAGACACAAATATAGGCGTTGGAATTGACTTGACTAATAAAATATGGGGGATGAAGAGGAGAGAGAAGAGTCTGGGATAAGCTCCAGATTTCTGGCTTTAGAGACTGGATATATGGTGGTACAACCAGCTACAAAACGTAGGAAATATAAGAAGAATTGTTTGATGGACTGATAAGCTTTTAGACATGTTGAATTTGAGGTGTCTGAGGATCATTTGAGTTGAGGTATCCAGCAAGCAATTAAGCTATCCCTGAGTCGGAAATGTTTCACAAATAAATGACCATCTATGTAGTTACTCATGGTCCATCCTTCAGCAGCTGGATTTTATCACAATCTCTGCTGCTACTCACAGAGCTCTCTTCCACTCCCACTGGAGTTGCTGAAACTGAAGCCCCTGCCCACCCTCAATAAGGCTGAGTGCTACTCTAGGAGCTACTCCGAGATTGAAACCTCCATTCCTTTCCCCTCACTCCTGCCTGGTCTCAGAAAGGTTTAGCCCTCAAGACTTGGGCTGCTTTGTTAGTATTTCAGCTCTGCTTTCAGTTTCATTTTTATAAATTGGCCCAGGAATTTTACCCATTATTTTCTATTGTTTTTCAGTGGAAAAATATATTTAGAATTTCAAAGTATGGGTTAAGAAATGAACTTTTCCTATCTTAGTAAATAGTATAATTTTCAGCCTATTTGCTTAGGCCAAACTTCTAAGCATCATTCTAGATTCCTTTTGTTCTCATATCTGACATCCAAGCCATCAGCAAGTCCTGTTGGTTCTTCTGACAGTCTGAGTTCTCCCCATCTCCACTGCCACATTCCTCAGCTCTTACCAGGACTGCAATAATAGCTTCCTGATTAATCTCATTGTCGTTCATTTTCCATAGCAACCTCAGTCATCTTTTAAAATTATCAATCAGATCAAGTCATTTCCATGATTAAAACCTTTCAATGGCTTTCTATTGCAATTGGAATAAAATATAACTCCTTCCTGTAGCTTTCTAGGCTACTTGGCCTAGTCCCTACCTATCTTTCTGATTTCATTTTCTTCCTCCTTTCCTGTTGTTCACTCTGCCCTAGCCATACTGGCCTGTTTTCTCTCTTTAGACACAACAGCTTCACTCTTGTTTCATTCTGCTTGGATCAGTCTTCCCCTAGAGCAGCAGTTCTCAACCTGTGGGTCGCGACCCCTTTGGCGGTCGAACAACCCTTTCACAGGGGTCGCCTAAGACCATCCTGCATACCAGATATTTACATTACGATTCATAACAGTAGCAGCATTACAGTTATGAAGTAGCAACGAAAATAATTTTATGGTTGGGTCACAACATGAGGAACTGTATTTAAAGGGCTAGAAGGTTGAGAACCACTGCCCTAGATCTTCCCATGGGTCTCTGCTCATATGTCACCTTTTCAAAGAGGCTTTCCCTTAGCATTCTAATAAAATAGTGCTTAGCTCCCACACAATACTCTTATCACTGTGTTTTCTTAATACCCTTATCCCCTTTGAAATAATCTAGTTTGTTTATATATTTATTTACTTTAATAAATAAATATTTATTACCTTTCTACTACAATATATATCCTTAAGGTAAGAACCTGATGTTTTTCATTCCTGGATTCTAGGACTCTAGAACACTCACATAGTAGGCATTTGATTCTTAATATTGTCATAATCTCCAAAGATTCAGACTATTTTTAGACTTTATTGTCAGGGTGTGATAGGTACTGTAAAAAAGTAGTTATAAGGCACACTAAATTGTCTTGAAGTTATAAGTTATTTTTTATTAGAAAACTTTTGTTAGAAAACAATGTTTAAATGATAAAGGCTGAATATTGGAAAGAATAAGAACTGGCTAGAACTGGCCTTCAAAAATCTGGATTAGGCTGACAAACACAATTCTGAGCATTATTAATCATTACTGTTAAGTCAGCAATTTCTGATGTGGATTTCAGAGTACTGTGGATAGGAAGACATGTGATTGCAGTTGCCAGATGCAAGGCGCGCTAACCCTTCTGTTTGGTTATTTTTCAGGGTACAGCTCGCAGAAAGAAGAAGGTGGTACATAGAACAGCTACAGCTGATGACAAAAAACTTCAGAGTTCTCTAAAAAAACTGGCTGTCAATAATATAGCTGGTATTGAAGAGGTATGATCACTTTGTAGATTATTAAATTATGTGGACAAATAGCACATTCGTAAATAATTAGCCACACTTTTCAAATATAAAATATCTCCTTAGGAGAATCTGATATTGTCACTCAGATATCTTTGAAGGACTGTAGCTGTTGAATTTACTTATTGTATAAAATTGGATGCTTGTCCAAAAAATGATTTTAGTAGATAGTTAATGAATTCATCAGACTTTTCAGACTGAAAGTATTTGCATATATGACAAAATTATGGAGCTGCTCTTGAATTTTAAGGTAAAACAAGATTTTTTTCCAATAATATAGAAATAAAGAAACCCCAAGATTTCTTCAAATACGATGGACTTTTTTCCCATAAGAGCACTATTCTGCTATATAAGTCTCTCTAATTATTACCTTAGCCAAAAAGCTCTAGCAATAGCTTTTCATAGACTAGCTATTTTACTAGTCCTCTTTCAAATATTATTGGTTAAATATTTTTAAATCATTTTATTATATTTTGATGATACTACTTCTCTCAAATATGAAACCAGAGATTGTTTCTTTCAAAAGACACTAAAAAATTATCATAGCATCAATTAGTTGTAATGTAACCATCTAGATCTACTTCACCTAATGATTCCATTTCTGACAATAACCAATGTATAAATTTTCACTGCCATAAGTTAGATTTAATTATGTCATTACTATGTGTGGTACCACTTACCAAAGAAAGGGAAGTACCTGCCGAATATCCTGTATTATTGAACACCGCCCATGCAGAATTCATTATTTTGACCATCCTATATAATAAAACCCTAATATGCAAATCAACCAAACAGCAGAACAACCAGTCGCTGTGATGCACACTGACCACCAGGGGGCAGATGCTCAACACAGGAGCTGCCCCCTGGTGGTCAGTGCGCTCCCACAGGGGGAGTGCCGCTCAGCCAGAAGCCGGGCTCACAGCTGGCGAGCACAGCTGCAGGGGTGGGAGCCTCTCCCGCCTCCGGAGCAGCAGTAAGGAACCCTGAGGGGATGTCTGACTGCCAGCTTAGGCCTGCTTCCTGAGCCTAAGCGAACCCTCCTCACCCCCAGTGCACAAAGTCATGCACCGGCCTCTAGTTATAGATAAAAGAAATCCCCTTCATTGTTTCGGAGGACATTGCTATTTTTTCTTTCACAGGTCTTTTTCCTTTTTTTTAAATTTTTTCCAAATTTATTTTATTCTCATGTAGCTTATTTTTTAAAATTTTGTTTTATTGCTTAAAGTATTACAAAGAGTATTACATATGTCTCCTTTTTAAAAATATATATTTTATTGATTTTTTACAGAGAGAAAGGGAGAGAATAGAGTTAGAAACATTGATGAGAGAGAAACATCGATCAGCTGCCTCCTGCACACCCCCTACTGGGGATGTGCGTGCAACCAAGGTACATGCCCTTGACCAGAATTGAACCTGGACCCTTCAGTCTGCAGGCTCTATCCACTGAGCCAAACCGGTTAGGACTGTCTCCTTTTTTTTCCCCCCTTGACCTTCCCCCGGCCTCCGCTACCCCCCAGTGTCTTGTGTCCATAGGTTATGCTTATCCCCCAACCCTCCCAGCCTTCCCGCTGTAGTTTGACAGTCTGTTCAATGCTGCTCTACCTCTGTATCTATTTTTGTTCATCAGTTTATAATGGTCTTTATTATCCATAAATGAGTGAGATCATGTGGTATTTTTCTTTCATTGACTGGCTTATTTCACTTAGCATAATGCTCTCCAGTTCCATCCATGCTGTTGCAAATGTTAAGAATTCCTTCTTTTTTACAGCAGCATAGTATTCCATTGTGTATATGTATCACAGTTTTCTAATCCATTCATCTGCTGATGGGCACTTAGGCTGTTTCCAAATCTTAGCTATGGTAAATTGTGCTGCTATGAACATAGGGATGCATATATCCTTTCTGATGGGTGTTTCTGGTTTCTTGGGATATATTCTTAGAAGTGGGATCACTGGGTCAAATGAGAGTTCTATTTTTAACTTTTTGAGGAAACTCCATACTGTCTTCCGTAGTGGCCGCACCAGTCTGCATTCCCACCAGCAGTGCACGAGTGTTCCCTTTTCTCCGCATCCTCTCCAGCACTTGTCGTTTGTTGATTTGTTGATGATAGCCATTCTGACAGGTGTGAGATGGTACCTCATTGTTGTTTTGATTTCTTCTTTCTCAGGTCTTAATGCAGGTGTTATTTCCTCTCAGAAACTTTCCTGGTAGCACATATACATATTTATGCAAAGAAGGGTTAGATATCTTTCCTGTAATGTCCTGTTTTGACTTTTATTATAGTATTTATTAAACTGAATTGTTGGTATTGCCAGCACAATTCTAACTTCTTGAAGAGTCATAGCTCCAGAACATCACGCACAAAATTAATGGTACATAATAGGTATGTACACACTCTCACATGCACCATTTGTGTTCACGTGCATGCATGCTGTCTTCCAACACTCACAAACTAGTTGCACTTTTTTTTTTTTATAAATATATTTCACTGATTTTCCACAGAGAGGAAGGGAGAGAGATAGAGAGTTAGAAACATCGATCAGCTGCCTCCCGCACATCCCCCACTGGGGATGTGCCCGCAACCCAGGTACATGCCCTTGACCGGAATCGAACCCGGGACCCTTCAGTCCGTAGGCCGACGCTCTATCCACTGAGCCAAACCGATTTCGGCGTCCACTTTTACCAAGTAAAGTTCAAACCTTACTTCCTAAGCTGTCAGTATCGGTGATTTTTCTCCCTTTCCAAAGCTTAATTTAAGTCCTCTTGAGAAACTTTAAAAACTGAATGACTATTTGGATTGAGACAAGCTTCTCTGGTCTTTTATGCATGCATTAGCTTGTTGATTTGGTTTAATAATTATAATCATATATAGATTTCTTTTATATGTTACCAAAGGTAGAGAAATCCAAAGCTGTCAAAGAGTAAAGGGCAGGGGAGTGTCAGAGACTGTTTTCATACAAAGCCAGGTTTTAGGAAGGCATTCCTAGGTGAATTCCAAGAGTGTAACCCAGAACTAAATTTCTGGAAGTGTTTTAAGTTCTATGATATTTGAAGACTAGAGGCCCGGTGCACAAAAATTTGTGCACTCGGGGGGGAAGGGGGGGTCCCTCAACCCGGCCTGTGCCCTCTCGAAGTCTGGGACCCCTCGGGAGATAACGACCTGCTGGCTTAGGCCTGCTCCTGGATGGCAGAGCGCAGGCCCAATCCCTAGGTGCAGCCCCTGGTCGGGCTCAGAGCAGGGCTGATTGGGGAGTTGGGGCGCCGCCCCGTCATGCACAGAGCAGGGCGGATTGGGAGGTTGTAATGCCACCCTCAGTCACGCTCAGGGTAGGGCAGATTGGGGGGTTGGGGCAGCGCCCCCTGTCACACTTAAGGCAGGGTCGATGGGGAGGTTGTGGTGCCACCCCCTGTCACGCACAGAGCAGGGCCAATCAGGAGGTTGGGGCGCTGCCCCCTGTCACTCACAGAGCAGTGCCCATCAGGGGGTTGGGGCACTGCCCCCCCCCTCGTCCCCCCCGTCACGCACAGAGCAGGGCCAATCAGGGGGTTGGGGCACTGCCCCCCCCCTCGCCCCCCCCGTCACGCACAGAGCAGGGCCCATCAGGGGGTTGGGGAGCTCCTCCCTGTCACGCACAGAGTAGGGCCAATAGGGGAGTTGGGGCACCACCCCCTGTCACGCACAGAGCAGGGCGGATCAGGGGGTTGAGGCACCGCCCTCTATCACACACAGAGCAGGGCGGATCAGGGGGTTTGGGCGCCACAACTGTCACACTCAGGGCAGGGCCGATGGGGAGGTTATGGCTCTACCCTGTCACACACAGAGCAGGGCCCGTGGAGAGGGGGGGGTGGTTTGGGCGCCGCACCCTGTCACACACAGAGCAGGGCTGATCAGGAGGTTGGGGCTCCACCCCCTGTCACACACAGAGCCGCAGGGCGATCAGGGGGTTTGGGCGCTGCCCCCGTCACGCTGATCCAGTGCCAGGAGGCCTCGCGGCTCCACTGATCCCTGTGCTGGGAGGCATATTACCCTTTTACTATATAGGATAGAGGCCTGGGGGCCGGCTGGTTTGCCCTGAAGGGTGTCCTGGATCAGGGTGGGGGTCCCCACTGGGGTGCCTGGCCAGCCTGGATGAGGGGCTGAGGGCTGTTTGCATCTGGTCACACACCCTTCAGGGTGGGGGTCCCCACTGGGGTGCCTGGCCAGTCTGGGTGAGGGGCCGAGGGCTGCTTTCAGGCTGGCGGTTTTGACTGCTTTCAGGCTGGCGGGAAGCTCCCAACCACTCCTTTTTTTCTTTTTTTTTTTTCTTCTGGGCCAGCTTTAGCTCTGGCTCTAGCTCTGAGGCTTCCACTGCTGGTTTGTTTGCCGTTCTATAATCGAAACAATGTATAACTTCAGCTCTGAGATCCCAGCCGGCTATATTTGTTAGAATGTTTCAAACTGCCAGCTCAGAGTCCGGCAAGTCAGGCGGGGAACGTTGCAGTCTGCAGTCACTGGAGCAAGGAAGCCTCCCTGCTCGCTTCAGTGCATGGCTGCCGGCCGCCATCTTGGCTGACAGTTAATTTGCATAAGGATACGCTGATTAGCCAATCAGAAGGGTAGCGGTCGTACGCCAATTACCATGTTTCTCTTTTATTAGTGTAGATATGTGGATGTGCTTCTTATTTGGTAATCTTGTTGGATATAGTGACTGTGCTGTCACTTTTCTTCCCCTGATAACATTAATCGATCAACAGTAGCAGTGGTTCCATTTCTCAGAAACAATTTATTTTATCAAAATTGTTAGATGAACAATGTCACCAAAAATCTGAATTTCTGCTTAAGATGGCCTAGTTGCTTCATAGAATTTTACTGATACATTTAGCTTCTAAGCTATAATTCTGCCTCTATGAACCCTTCCCTATCTTCTAGGAATCAACACTTTTTTTGTACTTCTGCTGCCCTTAGCTTAAATTGCTTTGCTACAATATATTTATTATTACAACCTCATATTGTGGGTTATAATGATTATTTATTAACCAAGTTGCCTATTTTTAAAGTTATTGGTTAACCCTTTCCACAATTTCTTCTTCCTCCAATTAGAGCCTCAGGTGCCAGCTCTGAATATAGGAGAGTAAAAGGGAAAGTACCGTGCCCACTCACCTTATCATTCCATAGCAGCCATACTTTATCTTTTAATTTCCCACTTTTGCTATATTTTATTGTGATATATATATATGTGTGTGTGTACACACACACACACACACACACACACACGGTTGAGCAAAAGTAGGTTTGTAATGTATGTCAAACACAGAATTTATTCTTATTTATTAATCATTGTATTATTTTCCATACAAATATCTGTAAACCTACTTTTGCCCTACCCTGTATATAACATAATATAAAATTTTACCATTTAAATCATTTTAAGTGTACAACTCATTGGCTTTAATTACAATTACAATGTTGGGCAACTACCACCTTTATCTATTTCCAAAGTTTTTCATTATCCCAAACAGAACTCTGTACCCATTAAGCAATAATTCCCTGTTTCCTTCTCCCTCAGCTCCTGATAACCTCTGACCTACTTTCTGTCTCTGATTTGACTATTGTAGATATTTCATATAAGTGGAATCACAATATTCGTTCTTTCATATCTGCTTATTTCACTTAGCATAATGTTTTCAAGGTTCATTCATGTTGTAGCATGTATAGAACTTCACTCCCTTTATAGTTGCATAATTTTCCATTGTATGGATAATATCACATTTTATCTATTCATCTATTGATGAATGTCTTTTGTTTTAAATTTGCTTTCCCCCCCTCAATATAAAAATATGTCACTGTAGAAAATTAGGGGTATATAGAAAACATGAAAAGGTTACTAACATTCGATCATAGTACCATTACCCAGAAATAACTACTATTAGTCTAGTATTTCTTTCCAATTTTGTATGCATATATTTTTTTAATTAAATCTTTATTGTTCAGATTACATTTGTTCCTCTTTTTTTCCCCCCCATAACTCCCCTTCTCCCAGTTCCCACCCCACCCTCCGCCCTCACTCCCCACCCACTGTCCTCATCCATAGGTGCACGATTTTTGTCCAGTCTCTTCCCGCATCTCCCATTCCCCTTTCCCCCCCAAGAATAGTCAGTCCATTCCCTTTCTATGTCCCTGATTAATTATAATCACCAGTTCATTCTGTTCCTCAGATTATTTATTCACTTGATTCTTAGATTTACTTGTTGATAGATGCATGTTTGTTGTTCACAATTTGTATCTTTACCTTTTTCTTCTTCCTCTTCTTAAAGGATACCTTTCAGCATTTCATATAATACTGGTTTAGTGGTGATGAACTCCTTTAGCTTTTCCTTGTCTGTGAAGCTCTTTATCTGACCTTCAATTCTGAATGATAGCTTTGCTGGATAAAGTACTCTTGGTTGTAGGTTCTTGGTATTCAGCACTTTGAATATTTCTTGCCATTCCCTTCTGGCCTGCAAAGTTTCTGTTGAGAAATCAGCTGACAGTCGTATGGGTATTTCCTTGTAGGTAATTGAGCCTCTTTCTCTTGCTGCTTTTAAGATTCTCTCTTTGTCTTTTGCTCTTGGCATTTTAATGATGATGTGTCTTGGTGTGGTCCTCTTTGGATTCCTTTTGTTTGGGGTTCTCTGTGCTTGGACCTGTAAGTCCATTTCTTTCACCAGGTGGGGGAAGTTTTCTGCCATTATTTCTTCAAATAGGTTTTCAATATCTTGCTGTCACTCATCTTCTGGCACCCCTATAATTCTGATATTAGTGAGCTTGAAGCTGTCCCAGAGGCTCCTTAAACTATCTTCGTATTTTCGGATTCTTTTTTCATTTTGCTTTTCCAGTTGGGTGTTTTTTGCTTCTTCGCATTTCAAATCTTTGGCTTGATTCTTGCGCTCCTCTGGTCTGCTATTGGGTATAATATTCTTTATTTCAGTCCGTGTATGCTTAATTTCCAGTTGGTTCTTTATCATAGCATCGAGGGTCTCATTAGTTTTCGTGAGGCTCTCCTCAAATTTATTGCAAGCCCTCAAAATTGCATTTTTTAGCTCTATATCCTCCATTTCTGTCATGTTTTTTTGTCTCCGCATTTTTTATGCTTTCTTGGTGCGCCCCCTTGTGGTCTTTGTGTGCAGTCTTGTTCTGGTTAAGCCTTGATTGTTGTAGTTAATACTAGAGGGATTTTACCACCAGGCCGACTGGCTGTGAGAATCAGCTGTGTCTGCCGAGGGAAAACTTCTGTCCTCTGGAGAGGTGCTAATCTACCTTTGCCTGAGGCGATCCGGCAAATGGCTCTGCGCAGGGCTTGGGCGGGGCGAGTCGCAGGGGATCGGTCAACAGGGCAGGTGGAGGGGGCAGTTATGGCTGCTCTCAGTCCCGTTCCCAAAGGCTCTGCTTCTCAGAACCCCAGCAACCGCTGCAAACCCCGGAGAGAAAGCTGCCCTCACGTTCCAACTGATGCCAGACAATCACACTTCTCCCATTTGAGTCTGAGTCCCTAGAGACTCACCTGGATCTGGAGCTCAGAGTCTGAGACTCCCTCCTGATTGAAAACGACAACCGCGCCCTCAGCCACCAGCCCGCTTTGCGCGCGCACCACCGCACCTTTATATTTTCCACACTGCGCCTGCTCTGAGCCTCGGTATGCTGTTGTCTTTCCTTCTAGTTGAAGAGTCTCTCCTCAACCAGCCTTCCTGTGGTTCTGGGTGATGTCCATTCCGTCTTTTAGTTGTATTTTTGAAGTGGTTGTTTGCGGCAATAATCTCCGGTGTTTACCTACGCCGCCATCTTGGTCTCTCCTCTACGTTGTAATGCTTTGATAATAAAAAAAATCACATCTTGGACTCTTAGGTATATAAATAGTTACCTTCATTTCTGATTTCCTTCAAATAGATTCTTGAAAATGTGGCTACTGACTGAAAGAGCATAAACATTTTTAGAACTCTTCATTGATATTACCAAATTGTTTTTCAGAAAGGGTATGCCATTTTATGCCATCTACAGTATTGCTATAGAGAAGTCATCTCATCAGACTCTTGCCACCAGAGCATAAGAGAAAATGATCCCAGCATAACATACAGTATGACAGCTGTTTGCTTTAGCTTACATCAAAAAGAATAGATTATACTTAATATAAATCTTTAGAAATAAGTATGTGCTGAGCTTAGGATTGAATGAGAAAGATACTGACTTATGGGTGTGCAAAGCCCATAATCCTCAAAATATGACATCCCTTACACTCACAAAACCCCAGATATTTATGTGCCTTATTAAAATGTATATCATTTCACCCTATTAAGATGTAGGAGGAAGACAATAACATGGATTTTCTGATAAACATTTAATGCCGCCGAAACCGGTTTGGCTCAGTGGATAGAGCGTCGGCCTGCGGATTAGAGGGTCCCGGGTTCGATTCCGGTCAAGGGCATGTACCTGGGTTGCGTGCACATCCCCAGTGGGAGATGTGCAGGAGGCAGCTGGTCGATGTTTCTCTCTCATCGATGTTTCTAACTCTCTATCTCTCTCCCTTCCTCTCTGTAAAAAATCAATAAAATATATTTAAAAAAAAAAAAAAAAAAAAAAAAACATTTAATGCCACTATAAGAAGGGGTGGCAATAAAACTTGATTTTAAGACAACTGTCAGTTTTCACAACTGTAGCTACCTGGCCAAGTGGGGACTTGGACACAAAAAAATCACATAGAAAAATTTAAACCTCCTCTCTGAACTGAGGGCCATTGTCAGCAAGTGTTATGGAGTCAAGTATAACTTTGTGAGCCTCCGATAGCTATAAAAACTACTGCTGTGTAAGAATAAAACAAGCATGAGATTTGCCAGATAGGAGGGTGCTGGAATTAATATGTGTGGCCTATAGGAGGCCAGAAAAGGCAGGGTTTTTTTAAGTTTTGATAGTTGCAGTTGTGAGGAATGACTTAAACTGGCCCTAAATTCTGTAGGACAGTCAGGCTAATTCTGAAAGATCAGAACAATAGGAAAAGTCAGACTAAAGATATAGCTCAGAGGATTCTGGGCATCATTAGGGTTATTAGTGGCGCTATTTCTAAACCTTGAGATGACCCTTCATTTACTATTTTGGGAGTTGAGGTCTGATAGCATCCATGATTTAGATTAAATTGAGTAGCTGGTGTCCATTCAGCAAATTTGAGTGACTCTTATGTGCTGGATACTTGCTAAGTCTAGTAAAGCATGATCTCTGATATCAAGGAGTTCATCTTATGTAATAAAACCCTAATATGCAAATCGACCAAATGGCGGAACAGCCAGTTGCTACGACGTGCACTGGCCACTAGGGGGCAGACACTCCATGCGGGAGCTGCCTCCTGGTGGTCAGTGCACTCCCACAGGGGGAGTGCCACTCAGCCAGAAGCTGGGCTTGTGGCTGGGGAGGCAGTGATGGGAGCCTCTCCCGCCTCCGCTGCAGGCGGGCGGTAAGGAGCAAGGGGTCCTGGACTGCGAGAACCCTGGACTGCAAGAAGGATGTCCGACTGTCGGCTTAGGCATGATTCATAGGGGGGATTGGGCCTAAGCCAGCAGGCGGACATCCCCCAAGTAGTCCCAGACTGTGAGAGGGCTCAGGCTGGGCTGAGGGGACCCCCCACCCCCACCCCCAGTGCACAAATCTCATGCACCGGGCCTCTAGTCTCTAATAAGGTAAAACTTGCAAACATGATTTTACTATGACAATTCTATTTAGTTGTCATACCCACAAAGTAAAGAATGTGCATAAATCACCTTAAGTTTAGGAGCATCTGACCCAAGACTTGGCTAAATGAGAATTTACACAGTGGAAAGCAGGACAAGGTTTTTCTAAAAAGTGAAAACTGCGTATGTAAATGCACTAGGTATGAAAGAACAAAATATTTCCTGGTAAATACACGATGTATCCATATTGTTAAAACCAAAAATAAGAGCAAGGGCATTTGGACTGGGGTCTCAAAAATGCCTCCTCCATTGTTCAAGTAACATCCTTTCAACTACCTGTTAAGTGGGGAAAAAAAAACGCATTAAACGGAGCTGTTTAATTGAGAAATGGTATAGTAGCTAGTTTAATAGTTTTTGTTTACTTGTCTACTCCTTGTTCTTATACTGTATGTAGCTTGTATGACTTATTTAGACCAAACATCAGTAAAATTGCTGGAAAATGTGAATTCTCCATATAAAATACATGCAGTTTGCTTTGTGAATTTAACAGATTCCTCAGCCCTTCTTTTACCTCTAAAAGGGTAGGGGAGGTGTCTAACTAATCAGCCCAACAATTTCATCCTTTGATAGTTTCTAATAGCTTGTGTCTAGGAGCCTTATATAACTGTGTCATTTGCTCAGTAGAGAGGAAGGAATGTTAGATAGAAACAAAATATTCTGGCCTATTTAACTTCTAGTATTTTATCCTCTCCTAAAATTAACTAAACTCCCCACCCCTTTCTGGACCTTTTTATTCATGAAACTACATTTTTTATACAAACCCCATTTAAAACAACCATTAATAAATTTATCTCCATTTCACAATCTGAGGTGGAATTCATCTTGCTTTTTACACTAAACTCAAACAATGTATTTCAGACTACAAAGACCTACATCAGGATGTAAAATATGTGGATGGCGGCTGCTGCTGCCAAGGCCAGCCTGAGGCTCAGGCAGCTGCGGCGGCCGGCAGTGGCAGCATCAGAGGCGTGATGGGGACATCGCCTTCCCCTGATTGGCCAGTTGCCTCCCGCAGAGGGAGGCCAGA
The DNA here is from genome assembly GCF_028538775.1 of Myotis yumanensis. Taxonomy (NCBI): domain Eukaryota; kingdom Metazoa; phylum Chordata; class Mammalia; order Chiroptera; family Vespertilionidae; genus Myotis; species Myotis yumanensis. Next base: position 36,217,438 of record NW_027223753.1, read on the forward strand.
CTGCGACATCCCCTGAGGGTTCCCAGACTGTGAGAGGGGGCAGGACGGGCTAAGGGACCACCTGCCCCCCCGCCCCCAGTGCATGAATTTTCATGCAATGGGCCTTTAGTGTATATCTACACTAATAAAAGAGAAACATGGTAATTGGCGTACGACCGCTACCCTTCCCATTGGCTAATCAGTGAGCATATGCAAATTAGCTGTCAGCCAAGATGGCGGCCGGCAGCCAGGCAGCTGGAAGCGAACATGAGGCTTGCTTGCTCCAGTGACTGCAGACTGCAACGTTCCCCGCCTGCGCTGCCGGCCTCTGAGCTGGCAGTTTGAAACATTCTAACAAATATAGGCCGGGATCTCAGAGCTGGAGTTATACATTGTTTTGATTATAGAACCGAAACAAACCAGATACCTGCTCTCAGAGCTAGAGCCAGAGCTAAAGCTGGCCCAGAATAAAATAAAAAAAAGGAGCGGTTGGGAGCTTCAATCAACAACCACCAGCCTGAAAGCAGCCCTCAGCCCCTCACCCAGGCTGGCCAGGCACCCCAGTGGGGACCTCCACCCTGAAGGGGGTGTGACCAGCTGCAAACAGCCATCATCCCCTCATCCAGGCTGGCCAGGCACCCCAGTGGGGACCCCCACCCTGATCCAGGACACCCTTCAGGGCAAACCAGCCTGCCCCCAGGCCTCTATCCTATAGAGTAAAAGGGTAATATGCCTCCCAGCACCAGGATCAGCGGAGCTGCGAGGCCTCCTGGCACCGGATCAGCGTGACAGAGGGCAGCACCCAAACCCCCTGATCGCCCTGTGGCTCTGTGTGTGACAGTGGCTGCGCCCCAGCCCCCTGATCGGCCCTGCTCTGTGGGTGATAGAGGACGGCGCCCCAACCCCCCCCCCCCCCCTCCACGGGCCCTGCTCTGTGTGTGACGGGGTAGAGCCATAACCTCCCCATTGGCCCTGCCCTGAGTGTGACAGTGGCGGCGCCCCAACCCCCTGATTGGCCCTGCTCTGTGAGTGATAGAGGGCGGTGTCCTAACTCCCCTATCGACCCTACTCTGTGCGTGACAGGGGGGAGCTCCTCAACCCCCTGATGGGCCCTGCTCTGTGAGTGACAGGGGGCAGCGCCCCAACCCCCTGATGGGCCCTGTTCTGTGCATGACAGGGGGTGGCGCCGCAACCTCCCCATCAACCCTGCCTTGAGTGTGACAGGGGGCGGTGCCCCAACCCCCCAATCGGCCCTACCCTGAGCGTGACTGAGGGTGGCATCGCAACCTCCCGATCCACCCTGCTCTGTGCATGACAGGGGGCGGTGCCCCAACTCCCCAATCGGCCCTGCTCTGAGCCCGACCAGGGGCTGCACCTAGGGATTGGGCCTGCGCTCTGCCATCCAGGAGCAGGCCTAAGCCAGCAGGTCGTTATCTCCCGAGGGGTCCCAGACTGTGAGAGGGCACAGGCCGTGCTGGGGGGCCCCCCTCTTCCCCCCCCGAGTGCACAAATTTTTGTGCACCGGGCCTCTAGTATGTATGTGTGTGTATATATATATATATATATATATATATATATATATATATAAAGCGTAATATGCTAATTAGACTGGATGTCCTTCCAGATGACCTTCTGGACGAATCCGAGGCTGAGAGGGAAGCCGGGTCCTGGGTGCTGGAGGGAAGCCAATGCCAGCAGCCAGAGAAGGAATGCCTACTCTTGCACGAATTTTGTGCATTGGGCCATATATATATATATATGAAATAGACTCTTAACTACAATACTGAGAGGGAAGGGTATAGAATTGAAATAGTGATTTTTGTCAGAAAAACATTTTGGGAAATTATTTGTGGGTTTAAGTTATAGTTTTCTAGGGTATTTGCCTTTATTTTCTCTGTGTTCCAGGTCTTGCCTGAAATTTAGACACCCCTTTCTTCCCCTACCTTTCTGGTGCTGTCCATCAGTGGTGGTGATCACCTCTGAGGAAGAAAAGCCCACTTCCACTGACCATGGAGAACACTCAGCATCTCTGCTTGATTGTGACAAGGGCAGTTTTTGGATGGATCATGAAATGCTTCTAAAGTAGCCAAGAGTTAACTCTCCTAACCTTTTATATAAGCATGTTACCACCAAGGTAACTTACCCAGTGGAGTCAACTACATAGTGGAAGCACATTCTTTACACACTTAACCTATGCAAATTCAATTCTAAAACAGAACGTGCATGAGTGAGAGAAAAATAACATTTTAAATAGCACATGCTCAACCTTCCTTCTCAATAAGACTCGGGCTATGGATTAAATCAAATCTGAAATACATAGTCAGTTCATATAGAAAGAATGTGAGGATGGCTTTAAAGGTTTCCCAGTAATTGATAAGCATGTTCTGGTGGCCAGGCCAGTGGGTGGGAGAGCTTCTTTCACATTTACAAGGTTATTGAAGGTTGTTGAGAAGCAGCACTTAAGAATTAGAGCAGGGGTCCTCAAACTTTTTAAACAGGGGGCCAGTTCACTGTCCCTCAGACTGTTGGAGGGCCAGACTATAGTTTAAAAAAAACTATGAACAAATTCCTATGCACACTGCACATATCTTATTTTGAAGTAAAAAAAACAAAACGGGAACAAATACAATATTTGTATTTGCATGTGGCCCGCGGGCTGTAGTTTGAGGACCCCTGAGTTAGAGGAACTGATAAAATCCTCCACAGAGAATGACTTGATGATAACAAGTTGAAAATTTTATAAATTTACTAAGTGTTCAAAGGAGTGAAACACCTGATTGATTAAATTTCTGAGTGTTCTTTGTGGATTTCAGTGGTTATTTTTACCATACACTACAACCTGTCCCCTAAGTAAGAGGCTACCAAATGGTATCTGTACCAATTTAGTTTGATAGTGTACTGAGTAAGATAATGGTTATTTCATTAAGAAGCCAGTTCTTGGCTCATTATTACTTTTTTTTTTTTAATGTGGGTATGAATTTCTTTCTCATAGAAGTCTGAATTTAGAATCTAGATTCTTTGACCATCCTAGTAATTTGTGCCATCTACACCATTTTACTTTGTTGCTAGGGTCTTTTTCCACCCATATCTACTACTTAGATAATTACTACCTTTGCAATGCATAACTACCAACTAAAAACAACATAATTGGCTAAATTAGTTTTTTTTAAAGATACTGTTTTAGTTGTACCTATTTTGTGAAGTACATTTTCTTTCGTGTTCATATAGGTAAATATGATTAAAGATGATGGAACAGTTATTCATTTCAACAATCCCAAAGTCCAAGCTTCCCTTTCTGCTAACACCTTTGCAATTACCGGTCATGCAGAAGCCAAACCAATCACAGAAATGCTTCCTGGAATATTAAGTCAGCTTGGTGCTGACAGCTTAACAAGCCTTAGGAAGTTAGCTGAACAGTTCCCTCGGCAAGGTAGGTATTTCATTTTAGTACCTCTTTTCTTCCCCACCTTAAAGAACCTAATGATTTTTAAAGGTGTCACGTTACTAGAAGAATTTGCCTGTATGTATATTTTACTTTTATAGTGTTACTTGTATGCTTCATACATTTTTTAGTTGGTTTCTTTAATAATTATGCAGTGTGGCATAGGGAATATTTGAATACATTTTGGTTGAAAGTAATTACCTAAAAGGTAAGTGCCAGGACCTTCAGACCACATTTTATAAACAGTCAATTGATACTTCTGATTAATGGCAGCAAGAACATAGTGTTGTACCAGGCATTGTGTTAGATTCTGGTTATCCTATGTAATAAAAGCCTAATATGCTAAGTGTCTGGTGACTGGTCAGCTGTTCAACCAATCAAAGTGTAATATGCTAAGGCCACTCAACTACTCGCTATGATGTGCACTGACCACTAGGCGGCAGACAGTCGACCGGTCGACCAGATGCTATGACGTGCACTGACCACCAGGGGGCAGATGCTCCGACCGGTAGGTTAGCTTGCTGCTGGGGTCCGGCTGATCGGGACTGAGCAAGATGGGCCGGACACGCCCTGGAGCCCTCTCATGATCCCTCCCCGGCCCCGATCGTGCACTGGTGGGGTCCCTTGGCCTGGCCTGCACCCTCTCATAATCCAAGACCCCTTGGGGGATGTCAGAGAGTCGGTTTCAGCCCAGTCCTGCAGGCCACTCCCCTCGGGAGGGTGCCAGACGCATGACTCGTGGCTGGCAAGCACTGCTGTGGCAGCATGAGCCTCTCCCGATCGGGACTAATTGGGCATGAGCCCGCGGCAGGCACAGTGGGGCCGGGATGAGCGGAAGCAGCAGGTAGGAGCTGCGGGTGACGTTGGACTGGATTTTGGCCTGATCCCTGCAAGCCACTCGCTCAGTCCCACCAGTGCAGGAATTTGTGCACCGGGCCTCTAGTACACACATAAAGACCACAGGGGAGCTCACAATCTAATTGGAGAGAGTAAGAGGATACCCAAGTTTGATTTCAGTTCATGTGCAGAGATAGAGGTTTCTCCTGGGCGTATTATAAACAGAATGTCGAAGACAACTATAGCCTGTGGCTCTGAGTTTTCCCCTTATTTGAAACTAGAGGCCCAGTGCATGAAATTCGTGCATTGGTTGGGGGTCCCCTCAGCCCAGCCTGCACCCTCTCCAATCTGGGACCCCTGGCTCCTAATCACTCACCTGCCTGCCTGCCTGGTTGCCCCTAACTGACCCCCCACCCCCTTGCCGGCCTGATCGCCCCTCACTGCCTCTGCATGCCGGCCTGATCACCCCCAACTGCCCCCCCCACCCCCGCCAACCTAGTTGCCCCTCACTGGCCCCCCCTGCCAGCCTAATCACCCCCAACTGCACCCCCCCCCCCCCCCCCCCGACTGGCCTGGTCACCCTAACTGCCCTCTCTCCCGCCGGCCTGGTCACCCCACGCAGCCTGCTGTTCAGTCATTTGGTCATCCCTCACTAATGCCCCTGCCGGCCTGGTCATAGGCAGCCATCTTATGAGGGCTAATTTGCATATTACCTCTTTATTATATAGGATACCTCTCTCACATTAAGGCAATTTTTAGTGCAAAATCCTGTTACCTGTGACTATAGACAGGCACAGCCCTCTTGCAGCTTCTGAACTGCTGTGTGCTCTCTCAGCACAGCCCACACTAACCTTACTTGCAGACTAGACTAGAGGCAAGAGTGAAGACCCACTTGTGGCTGCAGCCAGCCTTAGCTGTTTGGAATGGTGCCAGATCCTAGAAAGTGGTGAAACTGACAGTTAATCAGTGTGACCCTGAGGCCTTGTAACTCCTGCCGACCAGCCTTTACTTCCCTTGTGGCTACTATTCAGGACTGGGGACAAGGCCAGTCGTGGGAGAGGAGGTAGGGTTTTCTGCGCTTCCTAGAAAGATGCACAGTCTGGGAGCAAGTGACTTTTCCACGGGCTTCTTGTCTAACACCCATTCTTACATCATACTTTCCTCTGTATTATTTTTAGCTGGAGATTTCTGTGGATAAGTGCTTTTTACTAATTCCTGATGAATGGAGACTTACTGAGGCCTCAGGCAGGCAGGTTTAATAGGAGTTATGTTGCAAAAAGAAGTATAACAGATTACATGTTGGACCTAGAAATTTATTAGACAGTTGTGAAAACTTATGAAACCCATGGACATAGTTTTCAGAACCTACACAGGGTTTCTTTTTATTTTTTTTTATTTTTATTTTTTTTAAATATATTTTATTGATTTTTTACAGAGAGGAAGGGAGAGAGATAGAGAGCTAGAAACATCGATGAGAGAGAAATATCGATCAGCTGCCTCCTGCACATCCCCCTCTGGGGATGTGCCCGCAACCCAGGTACATGCCCTTGACCGGAATCGAACCTGGGATCCTTCAGTCCGCAGGCCGATGCTCTATCCACTGAGCCAAACCGGAGGGTTTCTTTTTAAATTGTTGTAAAATATACATAACATAAAACTTACCATTTTAAGTGTATAGTTCAGTGATATTAAATACATTGACATTGTTTTGCACCATTTATAGTTTTAAATCTATTGTATTTAAAGATAGAATCATTGTTCCTTTTCCCCTTCCACCCTCCCCTTCATTTGACAGAGCAGGTATTCCAGAACACCTGTGTTTAACTGGTGTATTATATTTAGAGCACAAGTCTTGGCTCAAAATCATTGATGATGTGTGGTGACAAGGAGAGTTATGTTGGGCCCTAACTGCCCACAAGTCACTGCATCATCACAGTTCTGCTTTCCAGGAGCTAGAACTCAGGCTAATGTCATCACTATTGCTAATCAAAACCAGCACCGATTTTAGACATATTTACTTCTATGGTTGAGAAATGGAGTGTGTAGGTGGCCAAACAGAAGGGAAAAGAAGTTCTACATAATGAACATTTTATTGAAGTATGATCATTAACATAACTTTAAGGCAACAGTTTCTGAATTTTGCCCCGTTGTCATTTGAGTCCCACGTCCTTGAGTTTGCTCTATCACATTTTATATCCTGGGAAAAATGCAGTTAAGATATATGAATAAAATGCTTATCTATACAATTTTTTTTAAAAAAACATAGTGCTATCACAGAATTATATTTTTGTTTAGTATTATTGATTGTACTATAAATGTAGCAACCAAACATTCTGAATTTCCAAAATAGTTTTGGTTTCATATGTGTCTTTTTTTTTAAATAAAAATGTTTTGTTTTGTTTAATATATTTTTATTGATTTCAGAGAGGAAGGGAGAGGGATAGAAACATCAATGATGAGAGAGAATCATTGATTGGCTGCTTTCTGCATGCCCTCTACTGGGTATCGAGCCCAAAACCCAGGCATGTGCCCTGATCAGGAATGGAACCCGTGCCCTCGAGGTTCATAGTTTGACACTCAACCAATGAGCTGTGCCATTCGGGCCCATATGTGTTTTGTCACTCCTAAAAATCAAACAGCCTATTATTTCAGTGCTCATACTGCATAGATAGATACTTTCTTACACCAAAGGAGATGAAAAAAATCTTGAATGTTGATTTTTTAATTTGGAGAATAAATTAACTATGTCTTTTTATTCAAACTAATCTGCATTACTCCATTTTTAATATGTTTTACATGCAGTGCCCATTGAAATAGGCAGCTGTATTTAGGGTATGTCTAATGAAGTTAGAGTTTTATTGATTTTAGTATTAAGTAAAAAATATGACATTAGATTATACAATATTTTGCTTTTTCTGAACAACTATGTAAGATTTAGACATGAAGAAAATATAAAGTATCTGTAGATGTCTTTGTTCTCAATGACTAATTTTAAAATAAAATTTTTGCAGTGTTGGATAGCAAAGCACCAAAACCAGAAGACATTGATGAGGAAGATGATGATGTTCCAGGTAAGTGACATCTCTGTAGTTTTGAGATTTTTAACATACTGCTGATCTCATTTAATTCATTGCATAAAGACTTAGTTTGTTGTTGCTGATGAGCTTGTGAATATTCATTCACAATGATGTGGATATGATCTAATGAAAAAGAATAAAAGCCCTCTCATTTAGAACTTAGAATCAGAAATTGTCACACAAACCTTTGCTGCCTGCATATGAATTTGGAATCACTGTGATTATAAATTTGTACAGCTATTGTTATAATATTTCTGTGGGAATTATGATTGACATGTGGAAATGCTGTTCACCTTAGTATGTATATAGACAAGACTAAAATTTCCTTTGGGTTACTGTTTAAGCAGATAAATGAAGCATTATTAGTGAAATGCCACCAATTCATTTCTGTTCCTTGTCCTGTATATTTTCAGACTGATTCTAGTAGCAACAACTTTGTTTTATTGGGGTTAGAAGTTAGGAATTTTATTTACCTCTTTTTTTGTATCTTTAACTCATTTACTTTTTTTTTTTTCCAGATCTTGTAGAAAATTTTGATGAGGCATCAAAGAATGAAGCTAACTAAAATCTTTTCTGGTTTTTGGAAGTTGGCATGGACTAGATTTAACAAATCAGCTATGTGGTTCCAAAGTTTTACAGACACGGAGAACATCAACTGTTACTAGTTCAGTAATATAATATTTTGTATATTAATAATGCTGTTTGTTCAGCATTTTCGGTCATTTGATTTTGCATTTTGCACTTCCTCCCAGGATCTATTCTTTTGGTCAAAATCCAAAGTGTTGGTGCAGTTTGAGGGTGTTTTGATTTTTAATTCTTGTTTTCTTTTTGTTTGTTTTTTTATTTTTGGTGTGTGTGTATTTTTTTGTATGCGTGTGGGTATGTGTGTACACAGTGGAGCGCAAATTGGAAAACAGTTCTATTTATCCTCCTCTTTTCCCAGTAGAAATAAAACAAATCTTTACATTTGTTACTTTTTATTTTTTCTAATGCACAGAATTAATGAAAAGTGAGTATCTTGGATTTCAAATCTGAGGAGATTTTTATCCTTGGAGGTTTGGTTTTCATTTGCTTGGTTAACATATTTTTCATACATTTCTCTGGGTTTAAAATGTCTTGAGAGGTTTTCACCAGCTTCTGCTGGCGTAATGGGTAGCATGTCTTTGGTGCAGTTGCCTTAGATTCACTTATTTAGTCAGACCCAGAAGAACTTGCTTCCTAAATGCCTTTTTTCTTCTCCTTTTGGTCTCCAAATGGCATTGTCCGCCATTGGTAATGCTCTTCCTCATACCCCAACTAGCCTCGGAAGGATGTTCTCTATATAGAGTTAAGTGAGTGCCTAATCTCTCTTTTTTAAGACTTTGTTCCCTTATCTTGAGAAATAAGAGCTCCATCTTCAACTTTTTATTCCCCCCTTGATTTTACAGTTTGGTAGATTTCAAACTGGAATAGCTAGCATGTGCTTGCTAAATAATTTTATGCCAGCCTTATCCTGTATCCTAGCTGTTCATAATAGCAGGTACAAAAATGCCTCTTTTGTTTTTAACAAGGTTGAAATTGGGAATGTCCTTTTCAATCAGATAAAAATAGGCCATAGACTCATCCCCCAGCACAAAAGGGCATTCTATGAAGTGTTACCGGCCCGGGGAGGATTTCTTCAAGTACTCTCCTACTCTGGCCTTGAACCTACCTCTAGATTGGATCTTATAGCTGCTCACAGCATCCTCCTGCATGCTTATTAGAGTAATGCTTTGGGAAGAACACTGGTAAAACACAGTATTTATTTTTCACCTCCCTTCAAAGGACTTGGAGGTAAGTTGCATTCATTCATTCAAGTTTCCCTCTTGCTGTCTAAGGATAAAAGCTTGTATTTTGTTATATCAGCATTTGTTATAGCCAATATTTAAGGATAAGATCTAGAAAATCTATCATTTCCTGGCCCACCATCAAGCTAAGTATGGCTTAATCTCACAGCATATCAACTTTGTTTCAAGCTAGATATCTTTATTTGATATCTAAAGTGAAAGACCAACCACTTATCAAGATATCTATAAACATGAAGGCAAAGCTCTTGTGTTTTATCATCCAGACACCTCAATTTATTTTATAAATTTGTTTCATTTTCCTGTTATGTTTTATATAATATATGGTCTTAACTACAAAATAAAATAACAGTAATAAAATAACAAAAGAGGATATTTCCTCTTGTGCTTCTCTTATTGTTATTGTCTGCAGAATTTCTTTCTTTTGCATTTCCCCTCTGCTCCCGACCCCTAAATGAATTTTCAGCCCAGTCATTATTTGAAATAATATTTCATCCATTGTTATTCTAAATGATCTACATAGTCCTGTTCCTCTGACTGTCCCTAAGGGACACATGGTGGGGCAGACAGGGTTAGGGTGGGCATCAAGTAGTTAGGAATATGTAAGAGATGAGTAGTATAGCGAAGGAAAAAGGGAACATTCATCTGAAACACAGGAGATGTGGGCCTTTATCTAGACCAGTGATGGCGAACCTATGACACGCGTGTCAGAGGTGACATGCAAACTCATTTTTTTGGTTGATTTTTCTTTGTTAAATGGCATTTAAATATAGAAAATAAATATCAAAAATATAAGTCTTTGTTTTACTATGGTTGCAAATATCAAAAAATTTCTATATGTGACACGGCACCAGAGTTAAGTTAGGGTTTTTCAAAATGCTGACACGCCGAGCTCAAAAGGTTCACCATCACTGATCTAGACTCTGGCAATAACTAGTGGCTCTGGGCAGGTTGCCTAATTAGTCTGGAATTCATCATTAGTCAAATAAGATGTTTCTAAATCTTAATGTTTCTTCTACTCCAACAGTTCTGTGAATCTTATTTTTGAAAATTCTCAAGGTGATTTTATCTTTTTAGAAATAATCTGTTTTTGTCAATATCCATAAAGCCTTTCTGTGATATATTCTTCTACCTCTTTTTCCCTTTTAATCACATTTTAACTACTCACCCAAAGGAGCTCCTCTGGTCAGTGTTTCATTTTATCCTGTTAACAACTCCTAATGGCTGGCCTTTCTTCTGTGCAATAAACCAGTATTGTTTGTTGTTCTGTTTTTATATTTTTATTGGTTTCAGAGAGGAAGGGAGAGGAACAGAGAAATAGAAACATCAATGATGAGAGAGAATCATTGATCAGCTGCCTCCTGCACTCCCCCTACTGGGGATCAAGCTCGCAACCCGGGCATGTGCCTTGACCAGGGACCAAACCCTGGTAAGTGGATGCTCATCAACTGAGCCATGCCGGCAGGGCAAAGAAATAATTGGAATTTTTTTTTTTGTTTTTTTAATTTATGTTATTGATTTTTTTGCAGAGAGGAAGGGAGAGGGGTAGAGAGTTAGAAACATCGATTCAGCTGCCTCCTGCACACTCCCTACTGGGGATGTGCCCACAACCAAGGTACATGCCCTTGACCAGAATCGAACCTGGGACCCTTCAGTCCTTAGGCCGACACTCTATCTACTGAACCAAACCAGTTAGGGCCAAATAATTGTGGTTTTTTTTGTTTTGTTTTTTTTTTTAATATGTTTTATTGATTTTTTTACAGAGAGGAAGGGAGAGAGATAGAGAGTTAGAAACATCGATGAGAGAGAAACATCGATCAGCTGCCTCCTGCACATCTCCCACTGGGGATGTGCCCGCAACCCAGGTACATGCCCTTGACCGGAATCAAACCTGGGACCCTTCAGTCCGCAGGCCGACGCTCTATCCACTGAGCCAAACCGGTTTCGGCAGTTTTTAAAAGTATTTTCATACCTTCCATTTCCTGGACAAAGCATATTGAGATCCTGACTCAGCCCAAAGAAATATTCTTTCCTTCAGAGTGAGTAGGCATAGGTGAGAGTATGGATGAAACATTTGTAAGTTATAGTGTGCTTGGCATAAATAAGAATTACATAGTTTTTTAAAAAATAATATGAAGTAGTTACTAAATATATACTTTTGCCAAGGTTATGTATTTATTGCCAAGATAACTATAAAAGTATTTTCTGAGGGAAATTCACCTTAAATTTTTGGGATAATTCAAGAAATGTCTCTGTGGAAAAAAAGCTTTAATTTGTGGTCTCTTGTGGTTAGTGTTTTCAGTTTTTGTAAAGCTTCTCATACCTATTTTGGGGAAGCCCAAAGTAAATAGTTGGGACCTTATATTTGTTTTACCTTTGTTTTTCCTATTAAGCAATGATTTAAGAATACATCAAGCATCTTGACTTGTTAAATAACTAGTGTTTGTGGGATTCCATTAAATTACTTTTAATAAGCCTACCCGGTTCTTGTGAAAACCCTTATTGGGATATGTTTGATCTGTTTCATTGTTTTAATTCTGTGTTTATCCCCTAAGTATGCTATATATCCATCAATAAACTGTCATAAGCCATAGCCTGGTATAGTAGGAAATGCACAGGGGTTTAGGCAGGGATCAGTTCCATTATCTACCATGCTATAACCTTTCCAACAGGACTGCCGCAGTGCACAACTGCAGGGGCCACCATTCACAGTTGTTGTGTTTCAGGGAGTACCATGTTCATAGAATAAATGTTAATAATGCCCCTGAAATAGTGCTACAATGGCCTTGCTTTCTGAACCTGTTTTCTCCTCTCCTGTTTTCTGCCCGAGTTAAACAGGGTTCCTTAGAACTTGCATTGCTCTGCCACATAGAGTCTGCCTGCATTATTGTAGTCCCCTTACTGGTCTTGTTAATAACTCCCTCCAATCCTTCCTCTACCCAGGAGCCAAACTATCTAAATTTCTTATCAGCATGTCGTACCCAGCCAAGGGGATGAGGCAGGCTGCCAACCGTGCACACAACTTGCGGTGCATGATCCCTGCAACACAGACCCAAAGGAGCTGAGTTGACCTGCGCTGACCAATGGACAGCGTCCCTCTGAGCACAGATCCCAGTATGTCCTTCCTCCTGTCACAGCCCAGAGACTTGGTGGGCTCAGGGAGGTGCTTTCAGTTGTTTTGTTGAGCCCCACAAAATATACACGATGTGTGGTAAAAAAGATAGTCATCATTTCACTACTAATGACCCAAAAAAGCTTTTTTTTTTTTTAAATCCTCACTCAATATTTTCCATTGATTTTTAGAGAGAGTGGAAGGGAGAGGAAAATAAATATCGATGTGAGAGAAACACATTGCTTGGTTCCTCCTGCACACGCCCGGACCAGGGCCCTTTCTGGGGAGGAGCCTGCAACCAAGGTACGTGCCCTTGACCAGAATTGAACCTGGGACCTTCGTTCCACAGCCTGACACTCCATCCACTAAGCCAAACTGGCCAGGATCAAACGCTATTTTTTTAAAGGGCAGTTTTATTGATTTTTAGGAAGAGAGGAAGGGAGAGACAAATGATGTGAAAGGGCAGCATGGGTCAGCTGCCTCCCACACGCCCCTCCAACCTGGGCTCGTGCCCTAACCGGGAATCAATTGACAACCATTCAGTGCATGGGACAACACCCAACCCACCGAGCCACACCAGCCAGGGCCCAAAAGCTATTTGAGATTCAATATCAATAAAGAGCTATCACTAACACCCAGGAACACACAGACACGCCCACAGTTCCCTTGGACCCAGGCACCCAGCCCTTCCCGGCACCCAGCCCCACTCGCCCCTGCCCTGGGGTCTCTGCACAGCTCTCTTCTGGTTCATCAGTGGTCCATGCTGCCCATGAACACAGACGTGCACACAGCGTCCTGCATCCAGACACACGATACCTCGTTCACTTTTGGCATCATGGTGAGCTGGAAGCAGCACTCCCCAATGCTTGAGGCCATAGGACCCCTTGTCCCTGGGGCTGAGCCTCCTGCCCCCAGGCCCTGGCCCACGAGGCCAGGCTCTAAGCCTCCCCCAACCTAGGGCCTCCCCATCAGGCCCAGTGTGGACAGGCCCAGGGTCCCAGCCCCGCTTTTCCTTCCCATCCACTTGTCACCCCCTTTTAGCTTGTTGGGTTTTTCCATTTTCCCATGAGTGAGGGCAGTGGATACAGCTCCCATCCCAAGCCCCAGCCCTGGCTTCTGTCTGGACTTTCCATCCCCCTAGTTTTCATTCTTTGTAATGAAAAATTCCAACAGAAGCCCAAGGCGGGAGCCCCTGGGAACCCTCGCAGTGGGCCCCGTCAGAACTGAAAATTGCAAACCTTGATTTTAGATTCAGTTGACCTTTCTCCGGTGTCCTGCATTGGTGTCTGGCCATGGCCCCATCTTACTGCCCAGCTCTCTCTCCCCACCCTCCCTGGTGTTTGTTATTAAACGTCTGTGGAGCTTCTGCTGCAAGGAACAAAAAGAAAAAGTTTAAAAAGCAACCAAAAATACAAACAGAAGAGGAAAAAAACAAAAAAAAAAAAAAGGAGGAAAAAAAAAACCCAAGAGATTTAAAAAAATAAAAAAGACATAAACTGGCACCAGTTAATTTTCTTGTACTTTTTTGCCAAATTTAGCTTCTTGTAGTTTTAACTTATTGCTATGTTAACTATTTATTCTTGTTGCCCTGTAAGGACATCCTATATAATAAAAGGCTAATATGCAAATAGACCAAATGGCAGAACTGAACAAACGGTCGCTATGACGTGTGCTGACCACCAGGGGGTGCGCGCTGTACATGGTGGGTGTCAGCCATAGCAGGATGGTGGAGCAGGTGAGCAGCAGCGCCAGACCAAGGTGGGACGCTGTCCGCTGTCATCTGGGCGAGTCTCTGGTGGTTACTGAAAATTCTTTGCTCCCACACACCATGGTCCCACTCGGCATTTGCACTTGCTGCTGGTGCCTGGCACAGGCCCCAATCACTCAGCACTGTCAGCAGGTGTGAGCTGCAGCTGCTGGCCCCGATTGCCCCTGAGGGCTTCTCCACCTCCACCTGCTCCTGAGGGGCAATCAGGGCAGCAGCCCACTGATGGCACCAGCCCCACTTGCACCCACTGCTGGCGCCAGCCCCAATTGCTCTGCGCTGTAAGCGGGTGCAAGGGGGGCCGGCACCATCAGTGCGTGGGAGTGGCGGTGGCAGGAGCAGGGCTGCCGGCAGACAGGGGACCAGGGGCCAAGGTGGGAAGGGCCAGGCGGGGGTGCAGAGGATGGGCCGAGACCTGTCCCTGTGTCCAGTGCAGCCTCACCCACAGTTCTTTTCAAAGTGCACAAATTCGTGCACTGGGCCCCTAGTTTGTGTATATTTCTGTTCCTTCATCCAGTTTGTAAGTTTAAAGGAACCACAATGTTCTCTTTGTTTCTTTAAGTTTTGCTGAAACGTGGTTATGCCTAATCTATCCTATCTAATAATAGACAAACATGGTAATTAACCATACCTCTGACACGCTTTCCATTGGCTAATCCGGACGATATGCAAATTAACTGCCAACCAAGATGGTAGCCGGCAGCCAGGCAGCTGAACGAACAGGAGGCTTGCTTGCTCCAGTGATGGAGGAAGCCAAGGTTCCCCGCCTGACCCTGCTGGCCTCTGAGCTGCACTCTAAGAAACAATGTTGCAATTATAGAAGCTAAACAATCCCCAGAAACCTGCTTTCAGCCAGCCGGGCCTCAGAGCTGGAGCTGCAACAGTGTTTCAATTATAGAAGCCAAACAAACCCAGATACCTGCTTTCAGCAGCTGAGGTCTCAGAGCTGGAGCTGAGCCTCAGAGCTAAAGCCGGCTCTCAGTTCCAGTGACAGCCATAGAAGGTAAATAAATCCCAGAATAAAAAAAGAAAAAAGAAAAAAAGGAGAGGTTGGGAGCTTCAGTCACCCGCCAGCCTGAAAACGGCCCTCAGCCCCTCACCCAGACTGGCCAGGCACCCCAGTGGGGACCCCCACCCTGAAGGGGGTGTGACCAGCTGCAAACAGCCATCATCCCCTCATCCAGGCTGGCCAGGCACCCAAGCGGGACCCCCACCCTGATCCGGGACACCCTTCAGGGCAAACCAGCCGGCCCCCACCTGTGCACCAGGCCTCTATCCTATATAGTAAAAGGGTAATAAGCAAACTGACCCTAACAGCAGAAGGACTGGGAATGACTGGTCACTATGACACACACTGACCACCAGGGGGCAGATGCTCAATGCAAGAGCTGCCCTCTGGTGGTCAGGGTGCTCTCACATGGGAGGAGCTCTGCTCAGCCACAAGCCAGGCTGATGGCTGCCAGTACAGTGGTGGTGGTGGGAGCCTCTCCTGCCTCCTCAGCAGCACTAAGGATGTCCGACTGCAGTTTAGGCCTGCTCCCTGCTGGCAAGTGGACATCCCCTGAGGGCTGCTGGGCTGCCAGAGGGATGTCTGATTGCCATCTTAGGCCCAATCCCCCAGGAAGCGGGCCTAAGCCAGCAGGTGGTCATCCCCTGAGGGGTCCCAGACTGTGAGAGGGCACAGGCCGGGCTGAGGGACCCCCCCATCCCCCCCGAGTGCACAAATTTTTGTGCACTGGGCCTCTAGTATATATATAAAAGCCCAGTGACCAGAATGG
The DNA here is from genome assembly GCF_028538775.1 of Myotis yumanensis. Taxonomy (NCBI): domain Eukaryota; kingdom Metazoa; phylum Chordata; class Mammalia; order Chiroptera; family Vespertilionidae; genus Myotis; species Myotis yumanensis. The sequence continues at coordinate 36,233,251 of NW_027223753.1, forward strand.
TGAAACGACCAGAACAACCAGAATGACACGTGGCTATGACACGCACTGCGGCAGCCAACCAGCCTGATCCGGGCCCCGATCGGCCCCTCCCTGGTTGGCCCAGCCCCTCATAGGCCCTCAACACCCTGATCAGGAGTGGGGCTGGCCAGGGGCCAACTGCCCGCAGCCCCCCACCCTGTTGGCTTGGCCCAATGGGCCCCCATCAGGGTGGGCTGGCTGGACCCAATGTGCATGAATTTGTGCACCAGGCCTCTAGTTTATTTATAAAGGGGAAGTGGAATCATTAAAGTAATAATTTTTTTTAAAAAGCTATCACTAAAAAAAAAAGCACCATTCTGTTTCAAGCTTCTGTTCCTTTGCACATATTGATACCATAGTATAATATAAAGGTTATTTGATTTTTTAAATACATTTCCCATCTAGATCATGAGTACCTTGATGGCAGATGGCATGTCATACATCTTTTATCCCTAACATCTAGTAAAGTGCCCAACATGTAGTCTACTCATGATCATAATAACTAGCACTTAATAAATACTGTTGAAGAGTTATCAGTTAAGTCCCATAATTCTAGTGGGGCAGGTATTATAATCCTACCTTTAAAGAGGAACAAAATATGGTTTAGGAAAGTTGCCAAAGGTCACACAACTAATTTGTGGGAAAACCAGGATTCTAATCTAGATCTATCAAATTCCAAAGTCTAAGCATCACCACACATCACTAAACAAATGTTTATTGAAATGAAAATTATGTGTATGTGCCTCTATCTAGACAGATATCCTCATCATATATCACTCAATATTAGCCCAAAAGTCAAACCTATCTTCAGGATTATTCATGAAATGAGGTGGGTTTTTTTTTAAAGTATGATTTGTAAATTTCATATATATTCCAGATCTTTGATGGCAGTATTAGGCCAAAAGTTCTTAAGTTACATATGTTGAGCTCCTTGACAATGGCATTTCTTCTCAAAATTTTGCCACCTTTTAGGGACACCTTGTCAAAGAAAATATTCTATAAACTTGAACAAGGTGGTGATGAATTTATCCTGTAGCCTCACTTTTTCTGTGTTTACAAATCAAACTAGTCCAGAAAAAAAGTTAGAATAAATGAATTCAGCAACATTGCAGAATACAAAACCAACACAAAAATCAATTTCACTTCTCTACACCAACAATGAACAATCCAAAAAGAAAATTAAGAAAACAATTCCACTTAAAATCACATCAAAAAGAACACAATACTTAGAAATAAACTTAACCAAAAAAGGCAAAAGACTTGTACAGAGAAAACTAGAAAATATTGCCCAAAGAATTTAAGACATAAATAAATAAAATGACATTTCATGAAATGGAATGGAAGACTTAATATTGCTAAGATATAAGTACTAGTAAAAAATGATCTAGGGATTTAATGCAATTCCTATCAAAACCCCAAAAAAGTTTTTGCAGAAATAGAAAAACCCAATCCTAAAATTTATATGGAATTTTAAGGGGCCCCAAATATCCAAAGCAGCTGGGAAAAAAAAAGAACAAAGTTGGAGGACTTGCTTCAAAACTTAGTGCAGAAAGCAAGACAACATGCTGGAATGAAGACAGACATAGACCAATAGAATAGAGTAGAGATCTCAGAAATAAACCCTTACATGTATAGTCAAATGATTTTTGCTCATTTTTTAATTAGGTTGGTTTTTTTGTTGAGTTGTAGTTATTTATACATTGTGGATATTAATCCTTTATCAGATATGTAATTTGCAAATATTTTCTCCCATTCAGAAGGTTGCCAAGACCATTCAATGGGGAAAGAATGGTCTTTTCAATAAATGGTATTGAAAAAACTGGATATCCACATACAAAAGAATGAAGTTAGACCCTTATCTTACACCATAGAAAAATTTAACTCAAAATGGATCAAAGTTCTAAATGTAAGACTAAAATTCTTAGAAAATAGAAGGAAGCTTTGTGGCATTGACTTTGGCAATGATTGCTTGGATATGACAACAAAGGCTAAGGCAACAGAAGAAAAAATAGGACTACCTAAAAAAAAAAAAAGAAAGAAAGAAAGAAAGAAAAACAACAACACTGGACTACATCAAAATTAAAATTTTGTGCATCAAAGGACACTATCAAGAGAGTAAAAGAGCAACCCGTAGAATATAAGAAAATATTTGCATGGATAGAGCGTTGGCCTGCAGAGTAAAGGTTCCCCTGTTCAATTCCAGTCAAGGGCATATGCCCAGGTTGCGGGCCCAATCCCCAAAAGGGGGCGTGCAGGAGGCAGCCAATCCATTCTCTCTCATTTATATTTCTATCTCTCCCTCTCCCTTCCTCTCTGAAATTAATAAAAATATTTTTAAAATCAAAAATCAAAAGTGTAATAGAGGACATATATAAGTAACACCCCCAGCTGAGTCTGAGATAATACTCTATAATCCAACTCTTGTATATATTTGTAGAGTTTGTACCAAATTTATTAAAAATCTACTTTTTTTCCAAGCCATTTTGAATTTAGTTGGGGTTTGGACTTGTGGATAAGGAATTGTAAACATGTATTATTATTTGAAGACTAGAGGCCCAGTGGACAAAATTTGTGCACGGGTAGGGTCCATAGCGGTTGCCAGCTGCCAGCCAGGGCCTTCCTTCATTCTGCGCCGTCCCCTGGTGTTCAGCGCACATCATAGTGAGCAATCGAACTCCCAATCAGTAGAACTCCCAAGGGGACACTTTGCATATTAGACTTTTATAGATAGATAGATAGATAGATAGATAACATGAAGAATATATATATGCAGTCCTCCATTACTTAAGAAAATATGTATTTTTTTAAAATATATTTTTTATTGATTTTTTTACAGAGAGGAAGGCAGAGGGATAGAGAGCTAGAAACATCGATGAGAGCAAAACATCGATCAGCTGCCTCCTGCACACTCCCCACTTGGGATGTGCCCACAAGCAAGGTACATGCCCCTGACCAGAACCGAACCCGGAACCCTTCAGTCCACAGGCCGACGCTCTATCCACTGAGCAAAACCAGTTACGGCAGAAAATATGTATTTTTTTTATGAGGGATGCTGTAGTGTCACATCCAAATTCTTTTTACCAGTAAATGTACTCATTTTCCAGCTATTGCCAGTGTTGGTTGATAACAACTTACAGTTGTCCACTTCTTAGAAATTTGTCCTCAACGAAAAAGGAGCCATCTCTCTTTGGGGCAAGGGAAATGGGGAGAAGGCTTGTCAATGACTGTCTGACATAGTCCCTTATCTCAAGAGATTAATTTATTTCAGAGTTTCCCTGTGGAAACAGCATGAATTCAAAACACTAAAGCTGAGTTTTGAATCCATGCTCTTCCTTAGTTTTTCTCTCCTATGCTGCTTCTATCATCTTCTCCTAACAGTAAATCCCTCAAGAAGTCACTTGAACCAGAATCTCTCTCTCAGGTTCTACTTGTAGGGAACCTAACCCAAGACATTTGGTGCCAAGAGTGGTCCTAGACCAGTGATGGCGAACCTATGACACGCATGTCAGAGGTGACTCGCCAACTCATTTTTTTTGGTTGATTTTTCTTTGTTAAATGGCATTTAAATATATAAAATAAATATCAAAAATATAAATCTTTGTTTTACTATGGTTGCAAAGGCCCCCGTGAGGTAGGGACGACCCTGGTGAGGTTGAAACGGCCCCCGTGAGGTAGGGACGGCCCCGGTGAGGTTGAAACGGCCCTGGTGAGGCTCAGACGGCCCTGGTGAGGTTGAGACTACTCCAGTGAGGTTGGGACAAATTAAGGGGACCAGTATGGACTGATGAACAGGGGTAGATACAGAAGCAGAGCAACATTGAACAGAATGTTAAACTACAGTGGGAAGCCTGGGGAGGGTTGGGGGGGGGATTAAGAGACCAACTGAAGGACTTATATGCATGCATATAAGATTAACCAATGGACACAAGACCCGGGGCGGGGGGGGACGGGGGGTAGGGGCCGGGGGGGAAAAAAGGAGACATATGTAATACTCTTTGTAATACTTTAAGAAATAAAAATTATTAAAATATTAAAAAAAAATCTTTATTGTTCAGATTATTACAGTTGTTCCTCTTTTTCCCCCCATAGCTCCTCTCCACCCGGTTCGCACCCCACCCTCGGCCCTTACCCCCGCCACCCACTGTTCTCATCCATAGGTGTACAATTTTTGTCCAGTCTCTTCCCACATCCCCCACACCCCTTTCCCCCCAGAGAATAGTCAGTCCACTCCCTTTCTATGCCCCTGATTCTATTATATTCACCAGTTTATTCTGTTCATCAGATTATTTATTCACCTGATTTTTAGATTCACTTGTTGATGGATGTGTACTTGTTGTTCATGATTTGTATCTTTACCTTTTTCTTCTTCTTCCTCTTCTTAAAGGATACCTTTCAGCATTTCATATAATACTGGTTTGGTGGTGATGAACTCCTTTAGCTTTTCCTTATCTGTGAAGCTCTTTATCTGACCTTCAATTCTGAATGATAGCTTTGCTGGGTAAAGTAATCTTGGTTGTAGGTTCTTGGTATTCATCACTTTGAATATTTCTTGCCACTCCCTTCTGGCCTGCATAGTTTCTGTTGAGAAATCAGCTGACAGTCGTATGGGTACTCCCTTGTAGGTAACTGACTGTTTTTCTCTTGCTGCTTTTAAGATTCTCTCTTTGTCTTTTGCTCTTGGCATTTTAATGATGATGTGTCTTGGTGTGGTCCTCTTTGGATTCCTTTTGTTTGGGGTTAGTTCTCTGTGCTTCCTGGACTTGTAAGTCTATTTCTTTCACCAGGTAGGGGAAGTTTTCTGTCATTATTTCTTCAAATAGGTTTTCAATACCTTGCTCTCTCTCTTCTTCTGGCACCCCCATAATTCGGATGTTGGTACGCTTGAAGTTGTTCCAGAGGCTCCTTACACTATCTTCATATTTTTGGAGTCTTTTTTCTTTTTGTTTTTCCAGTTGGGTGATTTTTGCTTCTTCATATTTCAAATCTTTGACTTGATTCTTGTGATCCTCTAGTCTGCTGTTGGAACTCCGCATAATATCCTTTATTTCAGTCAGTGTATGCTTAATTTCTAGTTGGTCCTTTTTCATAACCTTGAGGGTCTCACTAGATTTCTTGAGGGTCTCACTAAATTTATTGGCGGTTTCTAGAAAATTCTTGAAAAACCTTAAAAGTGTGGTTTTGAACTCTATATCCAGTAGTTTGCTTTCCTCCATTTCTGTCATTTGTGACTTGTTTCTTTGTCTCCGCATTTTTTATGCTTCCCTGTGTTGATAGAGTGGCTTTCTGTGTTAGGTGTCCTATAGGGCCCAGTTGCTCAGCCTCCCCAATTACCTGAGGTGGACACTGTTGGTGCACCCTTTGTGGGCTTTGTGCACAGTCTTGTTGTAGTTAAGTCTTTTTTTTTTTTTTTAAATATACTTTATTGATTTTTTACAGAGAGAAAGGGAGAGAGATAGAGAGTCAGAAACATCGATGAGAGAGAAACATCGATCAGCCGCCTCCTGCACATCTCCTACTGGGGATGTGCCCGCAACCCAGGTACATGCCCTTGACCGGAATCGAACCTGGGACCTTCCAGTCCACAGGCCGACGCTCTATCCACTGAGCCAAACCGGTTTCGGCAATGTAGTTAAGTCTTGATTGGTGTAGGTATCACTGGGAGGAATTGACCTCCAGGCCAACTGGCTGTGAGAATCAGCTGTGTCTACAGTGGGAGAACTTCTGTGCTGGAGACACCCTTATGGGACAAGACTTGCTTCAGTGGGGCTTTGGTGCTCACTGAGTCTGCCCCCTGAGTGTGTCCTTTATGGATCTGAGGAGTTGTAATCTGGATGGTCCCACTCTGACCACTGGGTACACTGGCTCTTGGATCTCTAAGGAGGTCCTAATTTAGCCTCTTCCTGAGGCTACCCAGCAGGAGCCATGGAGAGATTCCTCTTCTTTGTTTGGGGTTTGGAGGTGCCCAGAAGAGGCCCAGCTGTGAAACAATGCAAGCTGCTATAGGGCCTGGACCTTCTTTTGAAAGTTCTGGGTCTCTCTGATTCAGCTGCAGTTTGTTAGGTAATTTTCAGGTTGCAAAGAGCCAGACCTTTCATATGCAAAAGCCTCTGTGCACAGCTTGGGTGGGGCTGGGTCTCAGGGGATCAACAGGGTGGAGCAAGCAGCTATGGTTGCTCCCCAGTCCTACCCTAAGAGGCCCCGAGTCTCAGCGTCCCGGCAATCGCTGCAAGCACCTCTGAGAGAAAGCCGCTCTCGAGGTCCGACCGATGCCAGACAGTCCAGTTTCTCCTGTATGAGTCTGGGTCCCCAGAGACTCGCCCGGAACTGGAGTTCAGAGCAGTCGGGAGCTTGAGACTCCCTCCCGATTGAAAAAGACAACCGCGTCCTCAGTAGCCAGCCCTTCCCACATGCGCCGCGTCCTCAGCCATCAGCCCTTTCCAAGTGCGCCGCATCCTCAGTTGCCAGCCCTTTTGGCGTGCGCCTCCATACCTCTGCACTTTATTTCCGCACCTCCTCTGAGTCTCAGTGCTTTTCTCTTTCCTTCTAGTTGTAGAATTTCCACTTAGCCAGCCTTCCTGTGGTTCTGGATGATGTCCGTGTAGTCTTTTAGTTGTATTTTTGAAATGGTTGTGCGAGGCAGCAATTTCCGGTGTTTACCTATGCTGCCATCTTGGTTTCTCCTCAAAAAATTTTCTATATGTGACACAGCACCAGAGTTAAGTTAGGGTTTTTCAAAATGCTGACACGCCGAGCTCAAAAGGTTCGCCATCACTGACCTAGACACAGAGAATGGACTGGTGGTTGCCAGGGGGTGGAGTGGGCTGAGGGACTGGGTGAAAGAGGTGAAATGATTAGAAGGACAAATTGGGCCCTGGCCAGTGTGGCTCAGTTGGATGAGTGTCATCCCATACACTAAAGAGTTGCTGGTTCGATTCTGGCCAGGGCACATGCTCGGGTTATGTATTCGATTCCCAGTAGGGAGTGTTCAAGAGGCAGCCTATGGATATTTTTCACCGATGTTTCACTCTTTCCCTCTAAAATCCTATATAATAAAAGCCTAGGTGGCATGGCGTGATGTCGTCACAAGATGGCCACCACGATGTTGTCACAGATGGCCTCCCCCACGTTGTCACAAGATGGCCACCACAAGATGGCCAGCAGGGGAGGGCAGTTGGGGGTGACCAGGCCTGCAGGGAAGGGCAGTTGGGGGCAACCAGGCCTGCAGGGGAGGGCAGTTGTGTGCAATCAGGCTGGCAGGGGAGGTCAGTTAGGGGTGACCAGGCTGGCAGGGGAGGTCAGTTGGGGGTGAGATCAGGCCTGCAGGGGAGGGCAGTTGGGGGTGAGATCAGGCCTGCAGGGGAGGGCAATTGGGGGCGAGATCAGGCCAGCAGGGGAGAGCAGTTGGGGGCGATCAGACAGACAGGCAGACAGGCAAGTGGTTAGGAGCCAGCAGTCCCAGAATGTGAGTGGGATGTCCAACTGGCAGTCCGACATCCCCCAAGGGGTCCCAGACTGGAGAGGGTGCAGGCCGGGCTGAGGGACACCCCACCCCCATGCACAAATTTCATGTACCGGGCCTCTAGTCTATAATAATTTTAAAAAGTACAAATTGGTAGTTAGAAAGCAGTCATGGGGATGTAAACTACAAATAGGGAATATAGCAATAATAATTCTAATAACTATGTATGATGCTAGGTGGGTACTGGAAATATCAGGGGGAACACTGTAAAGTATATGATTGTTTAACCACTATGCTGTACACCTGAAACTAATACAAAATAATGTTGAATGTAAACTGTAAAAATGAATAATAAAAATAAATAAAAATAGGGTTAATAAAAAAAACCTGAAACTATACCTATTAAACAACCCCATATCTTCCCCTGTCCCCAGCCCCCAGCAACCACTATCCTACTTTCTGTTCTATGAATTTGACTACTTTAGATTCCTCATTTAAGTAGAATCACCCAGCATTTGCCTTTTTGTCTGTCACCCATTCTTGATCTCTTTCAGTTATATATAACTAGAGGCCCAGCGCGTGAAATTGCGCGAGACCCCAGTGTCCACCACACCGCCACAGAGGCAAAACCCCAGATTCCACTGCCCCACCGCGGGGTCAGGACCCCAGACCCGCCGCACAAGGTGGGACCCCATACCCACTACGCCAGCAAGACCCATCAATGCACCTCCTGGTGACCAGTTGTTTGGTCATTAACGGTGTTATGGCCATGTGCTTTTTATACATATAGATGGGCAGTCCATCTACTAATATATTGGCCCCAAGAACACCATGTTCTTTGAACCATCTCAAAAATCCCTGTCAGCCAGATTCTCCTGGCTCCCATTGTCACAATAAGTCCACCCTTCTTCTGATGGTTAAATACTGCACCGCCGGATCACTACCATTGTTATTAAATATTTATGGAAGTCTGTGCTTTAGCTTTGCCCCAAAATGACAGCTTTTATTTTCCTTTCTAGCATTTACTCTTTTCATAAACTAATATGCATAGGATTGAGAAAGGACTGAATGCCCTAGCTGTTTTGGCTCAGTGGATAGTGCATTGGCCTGTGGACCCAAGGGTCCTGTTGTTGTTTTTTTTTTTTTATGGCTTAAAGTATTACAAAGAGTATTACATATGTCTCCTTCCCCCCACCCCCTTGACATTCCCTCGGCCTTCCCTACCCCCCAGTGGCTTGTGTCCATTGGTTATGCTTATATGCATGCATACAAGTCCTTCGGTTGATCTCTTACCCCCCCTCCTGGCCCCCAACCCTCCCTGGCCTTCCTGCTGTAGTTTGACAGTCTGTTCGATGCTGCTCTGCCTCTGTACTGGAGTTCAGAGCAGTCAGGAGCTTGAGACTCCCTCCCGATTGAAAAAGACAACCGTGTCCTCAGTTGCCAGCCCTTTCCGCATGCGCTTCCGTACCTCTGCACTTTACTTCGGCACCGCACCTCCTCTGAGTCTCAGTGTGCTTTTCTCTTTCCTTCTAGTTGTAGAATTTCCACTCAGCCAGCCTTCCTGTGGTTCTGGATGATGTCCATTTTGTCTTTTAGTTGTATTTTTGAAGTTGTTGTGCGAGGCAGCAATTTCCGGTGTTTACCTATGCCTCCATCTTGGTTTCTCCCAGTATTCATTTCTTTACTTATTTACTTATTTCATCTTTTACCCCTAATCTGATCCAGCTTCTAGAATGTCATGATCAAAGACCACACCCTCTGCTGCAGCCAAAACCCCTGGTTCTTGTCCATGCCCTGTGTATTCCTTCACCTACCTCTCCCCACTTCCCATCTAGGTTTTCCCAGTCCTCCTAGGCTGCTTACATTTCACACTCTTCGTGAAGCATGTACTAGTCAAGGGTCCCGGTTTTGATTCCACTCAAGGGCAAGTACCTCGTCTGCAGGCTCCTCCCAGGCCTGGTCCCTGTTCGGAGCCATGGAGGAGGCAGCCAATCGATGTGTTTCTCTCACATTGATGTTTCTCTCTGTCTTTCCCTCTCTCTTCCTCTTTCTCTAAAAAAAATAAATGGAAAAAATATCCTTGGATGAGGATTTAAATAATAACAATAATAATCTTAAAAGAGAGAGAGAGAGAAAGGACTGATGGCTAAGTAAAAATAAAATGGGTTTGGGAATTAGACATATATTCAAATCTAGTTTTTGCCACTTCATTCAATAAGAGACTAGTCACTCTGAAATATATGGGGAAAGTTGATCCTCAAATGTCAGGCTTCTATTTTGACTATAAGGCTTCCATTCTGATTAAACACTATATGTTGGATTTTAATACATCTTAATTTTTGCAATATATACCAAGTAATAAAAAAATCAAAATTTCTTTCTGTAGATAACAAAATATGTTTGTGAGGGTGTGACTTTTTGCTTTTATAACGTGAGTGTAAAAACACTCATATCGCCCTGACCCATTTGGCTCAGTGAATAGAGCATCGGCCTGCGGACTGAAAGGTCCCAGGTTCGATTCCCATCAAGGGCATGTACCTTGGTTGCGGGCACATCTCCAGTAGGAGGTGTGCAGAAGGCGGTTGATCGATGTTTCTCTCTCATCGATGTTTCTAACTCTCTGTCTCCCTTCTTCTCTGTAAAAAATCAATAAAATATATTTTAAAAATTATTCATTACTTAAAAAAAAAAAGAACACTCATATCTTGTATATTCTTTATGGAATGTCTGACCACCAAGGTCAGGTTATCTTGACCATGACTGAATCCAAGAAGCCAGAATCTAGCCATTGATAAACTTCCCCAGTACTCATTTTATCTAATTAACCTTACAGTGGTATTAGGGTATTTTGCCCACCCCCAACTCCTGAAGCAAGTGAGACAGCAAATAGGACAATGAGATGTTCAGTGTTGCATGTTTCCTCAATAAAGCTCTCTGCTGTCTGCCGGAGGCACTGTTTGCCTGCACCAAGGCCACCCAGCCCTGACATTCATAAAGGGCACAAGAGATTCTACCTTTGCCTTTTATCTGCCTTTACTTGAGGGAGGCTGTGGGGTGGTGGCAATAAAGCAGAACAATGAAACTCACTTGGCAATTGGTTGTGAGAGTAATTTCCTTAACCTTATTGCCTGGACCTAATAAAATAGAACTACATCCCAAAGCATAAGAATGTGTTTTCCACAGCTTTGAGTGTGCTTTATCCCCCACAACATCACCCAATCATGACCTCTAATTTACTAAGCTACATAGTCACTTTTATGTCGCTGATGACCTTGCTCAACGAATTAGAAGAATTTAATTTGGCTTATTTAAACTCTCAAGTTTGCATATACTGATCTTCAGGCACTTTAAAAGTCCTGTTTCGAAAACAAAATGGGTTTAATAATGCAAGGATTTTATTAGGGGGAATACCTATGTAAGAGAATATAAGCAGGGAACTGGAATAGGCTGAGGGAGTTGTCAGACTGCCATGCATGTCTGACACTATATGAATCAGGATGTCACGGTTTGATTCCCGGCCAGGGTGGGCTCAATCCCCAGTGTAGGGTGTGCAGGAGGCAGCCAATAAATGATTCTCTCTCATCATTAATGTTTCTCTCTCTCCTTCCCTTCCTCTCTGAAATCAATAAATATATATATTTTTAAATTCTTTATTGTTTAAAATATTACACATGGTATTACATATGTCTCCTTTTCCCCCCATTGACCTCTCCCCAGCCACCCCCAGCCCACAGCACAAGCCCTCACCCCCCTAGTGTCTGTGTCTCTTGGTTATGCTTATATGCATGCATATAAGTCCTTTGGTTGATCTCTTACCCCCTCCCCCACCTTCCCCCTGAAGTTTGGCAGTCTGTTCGCTGCTTCTCTGTCTCTGTATCTATTTTTGTTATAAGTTTATGTTGTTCATTATAGTCCACAAATGAGTGAGATCATGTGATATTTATCTTTCTCTGACTGGCTTGTTTCGCTTAGCATAATGCGCTCCAAAAAAAAAATCTTTTAAAAAATTTTGTTTTTGGTAATGTATACATACCTGGGCAGACATCTGCTTTACTTTTTTGTTGTTGTTAATTCTCACCCGAGGATATTTTTTCCATTGATTTTCAGAGGGAGTAGAAGGGAGGGGAGAGGGGAAGGTAGAGTGAAAGGGGAGAGGGGAAGGTAGAGTGAAAGGGGAGAGAGAGAAACATTAATGCAAGAGAGACTCATAGATTGAATGCCTCCTCCCCCCCCCCCCCCACACACACACACCCCTGGGTTGGAACCTGCAACCCTTGGCCTTGACTGGGAATCAAACCAGCGACACTTTGGTGCACAGGCTAATGCTCTAACCACTGAACCACAATGACCAGGGCTGCTTTACTTTTAAAAAATAATAATCTAATGTGAGATCGGATAGGGGAGGGCACATGCCCAGGTTGTGTGTTCCATCCCCAGTAGGGGTTGTGCAGGAGGCAGCTGATCGATGTTTCTCTCTCATCGATGTTTTTATCTCTCCTTCTTCCTTCTCGTTGAAATCAATAAACATATATATTTTTTAAAATACAACGTAATAGATTTGTCTAACCCCAAAGCCAATGTGACAGGTATTGTGTTTGGGCTTGAGTTAGTGAACAAGATAAACAATTCAATCCACAGGGAGCTTATAGTACCAAAAATTCTCCCAGTAATCATGTTCCTCCTCTGCCCCCCAGCTTGAATAGCCACCATTTATTGATTGCTGCTCTGTGCTAGTTACTATGCTAACTCAGTCCTCAACAGCCTCCCTGTTGAATGGGTATTACTAGCCTTATTTTACATATGAAGAAACTGACATTTGGAAAAATTATAGCTATTAAGTGTAGCTAATATTTATTGAATTCTATGTATAAAGCATAACTAATATTTACTGGGCTCTCACAATAACCTTATGAAGTAGGTGATCTTATTATTTCCATTTTACAAATGAGGAAATTTGAGGCGCAAGGGAGCAAAGAATTTCAGTAACCACCAGAGGCTCGCCCCTATGACAGTGACTGGTGCCCTGCCTTGGTCTGGCGCCCCTGCTAACCTGCTCCACTATTCCGCCACTGCCAACACCCGCCATGTTCCACACATGCCTCCTAGTGTTCAGTGCACATCATAGCGACTGGTTGTTCAGTTGTTCAGTTGTTCTGCCATTCGGTCTATTTACATATTAGCCTTTTATTATATAGGATAATCTGTGGCTCATCTCCCAAACACAATTGCTTTAATAGCCTTCCCTAGGAAATACAGCTAAATACGTGGTGGAGTCAAACCTAGGTTCTCTGGTTTCAGAGCTTGTTTGCTTAACCACTATGCCTGACTACCAGGAGAGCTGGATTTGTATCACAAGTCTGCCTGACTCCAAATTTATCCTATCTAGGCCATACATTGCTCTTCCACTCAATTGTTCCCATTCATTTCTTCTTTTCTTGTATGTGGGCAGGTCGCCTACTTCCTCAATAAATACTGAGTGCCTATTATAGATGTTACATACTAGGGAAACAGGATATACAACCAATGAGGTATGTAGCCATAAATAAAAGAAAGGAAGATCTCAATATATTGATATAGCACAGTGTGCTGCAATAATTTTTAAAACATGCAATACCTGACTATTAAGCAGGGGCACTGACCTCTTTTCCCTTAGATTGTCAAGTAAAAAAAAAAATGACAACAGTCAACATAACAATAGCTGCCTGGTGTGAATTAACCAGATTGACAAAAAGTATATTTTTGGTGTGCTGCAGAATTTTTATAATTAGCTTATATGTGACATCAGATGAAAAAGGTTGAAAATCACTCATACAGTATAATCTCTGGGATATATTATTAAGTGAAAAAAGCAAGGTGTAGAAGAGTATATATCATATACTCCCAGGCCTGGGATCGAGCATGGGGTATTTTTGCTGAGGCACAATAAATCCACTATTAACACAGGATAAGGTTGAAAACTGAGATAAAAACAAACTAAATCAAGAATACACCATCATGCCCAGTTGGTGTGGCCCAATGGTTGAGCATCGACCCATGCACCAAGAGGTCGCTGGTTTGACCCCCAGCAGAGGATGTCCAGGAGACAGCAGATGGATGTTGGTGTTTCTCATTGATGTTTCTCTCTCTCCCTCTCTCTTTCTCTTTCTCTCTCTAAAATCAATTAAAACATATAAAATATAAATAAATAAAATGGGGATAAAAATTCATGTCAATAATATATGCAAAAGAGCTTTATGAACGTTGTGCAAATATTTGTTATGGTTATTATCCCTCTGTTTTCGAAGGAGCGTGTCCCTGGCTGCTTTGTCCATGCTTATTATGCCACCTATTGGACGTGCCTTGAATTACACTGCTTTTTCTCCTAAGCATCACCCAACAATCACCTTAGATTTTGCCTGGCATGCTTGAAGACCCTTTGGAAAGAATACTCCCTTGAGTATTCAGTGAATTTGCAATATATTATTTCAGATTAGTGAGTTCAACAATTATCTATTGAACATTTACCAAGTGGAAAGGGCCAAGGGGGAAAAGATAGAGGTCTTAACACCCACTGTTGAGGAGATGTGGGTTATGCCAGTGTGTTAAGAAAGACTTCACAGAGTAGATGATCTCCTACTGGGGTCTCATGAAAAGAGTATAATTTTTTAAATAAGAAAATGGCTTTGTTCTTTTTTTAATATATTTTTATTGATTTCAGAGAGGAAGGCAGAGGGAGAGAGATAGAAACATCAACGATGAGAAAGAATCATTGATTGACTGCCTCCTGCACGCCCCACACTGGGGATGGAGCCCACAACCCAGGCATGTGCCCTTGGCCGGAATTGAATCCGGGACCCTTCAGTCCGCAGGCTGACGCTTTACTCACTGAGCCAAACCGGCTAGGACAAGAGTATAATTTTGAGAGGAAAATAAGAGCACTTCAGGCAGAGAAAACAAATGAGCAAAGACATAGAGCTGTAAAAGTACCTTTGGGAATGGTAAATTGCTCTGTGTAATCAGAGCATTGGATCCAAGGAAGGAGGAGGTGATGACAGTGATTAATAGCCATTGTTCACAGCCTTACTGTGTACACAGTCCTTTTAAACATGTGTCCTCAAGGGAGGCTTAATAGCACAATGGTTGACACCATGAACTGTGATGGCAGCTAGACCTTCATTTAAGTCTGTTTTTATTTGATAACAATTTAACCTCTCTGTTTCAGTTTTCTCACGGCCTACCCCCCTCCCCCCCAAAAAACATTTCATAGGGCTCTTGTCAGGATTAAATAGGTTTGTCAAATTCTTATACACTAGCTAGCACTTAGTAACTGCAATAATGAGTAGTTACCATAAGCTGCTATTATTTAATCTATAAGGAAGAAATTACTTTCCAAATACTACAGAGAAGGAAACATGTTAAGTGGCTGAAATAAAATTCCAAATCTTAGACTTTTAAACTATATATATACTAGAGACTCCAGACTGCAAAAACAGGTTGGGACCAGAGCGTTAGGAACTCTGAGTGACACTATACAGTTTGGGCTTGGTATTAGGTAGGTCATGGGAAGCCACAGAATACTTTTAAGCAGGAGAGAGTTTTAAATCATATCTACTTTAGAGAGAATTCAGAACCTTCTGAGTCGAGTCACTGGACTTACCAGCAATAACTGTAATTATAATGATAGTAAACATGCGTTTCACAGTAATTATGATTAGGAATAAATATTATGCATTGCATTTTTTTAAAGAAAATAAACTATTAGATGGCATCACCTCATTTTTAAAAATCTCATAGGAAGCAAACAGAGGGATATTCTATTGCTAATGTGATCTTTTTCCTAAGTGAAAGGAGGTTATACATTTTTCTCTAATCTTCACAGCATACAGGGCCTGGGCACCTGAAGATGGAAGGGTAGCCTGCCCAAGGTCACAGAGGTTGTAAAATGGCAGGGCCAGGATTCAAATCCAAGCCTGTTAACTCCAAAGTTCTTGCTCTTTCGTCAACATCTCACTTTCTCCCTGTGGTTAGAGGAGATGTTTTAAGGCAGGAAGATGCTTCCCTCAAATTAAATTCAGAGTGTGAGTGTGAGGACCAAGGGTGGATGCTGGGTCTCCTTCCTCAAATGGATAGAAGAAAATGAATCTGAATCCTAGGAGCTTCTAGTCATCTGAAACTGTGGGGGAGCAGAAGAGGAGGGAGTGGACGAGGAGGGAGCAGGAAGCAGGGAGGGCACAGCAGTTGATGACATTCTACCTGCTGAGCCTTATCTCACTAGGTAGGCAAGAGTGGATAAAAAAGCTGTGGTACATTTACACCATGGAATTTACACTATGCAGCAGTGAAAAAGAAGGATCTCTTACTCTTTGAGACAGCATGAGGGACCTGGAGAGTATTATGCTAAGCGGAATAAGCCAGTCAGTGAAAGACAAGTATTACATGATTTCACTCATATATGGAATCTAATGAACAAAATAAACTGATGAACAAAATAGATCCAGAGACATAGAAGCATAGAACAGACTGCGGAATCTCAAAGGGAAGGCAGGGGAGAGTGGGCGGTTAGGAAGAGATCAATTAAAGAACTTTTATGCAAATTGGCATAACCCATGGACACAGACAACAGGGTGGTTAAGGCCTGGGGTGGGGGGGTGGGGGCAGGCTAGAAAGGGTCAATGGGGGAAAAGGGGAACATATGTAATAATTTCATCAATAAAGATTTAATTTTTAAAAAGAGTTCTGGTGGATCTACTCTGTGCCAGGGACCTGGAGTTGTGGGGACTACTAAGTTCTGATCCATAAAATTTCATAACATCATGATGTTATGATCCCATAAGATCAGAACCAGCAGGCTCCTCAGAAATTATGTCTAGTATCTCATGGAATAAGGAAACAGGCTCAGAGAGGAGCAGTGATTTGCCCAAGGGCCACACAGCAGTGAGAGGCAGAATTTAGGGCCCCAGCCTTATTGGGACGTCCTTCTCTTTAATCCATGCCAAAGTAAAAGTGACTGATAGAAGATCCTTTCCCAAAAGCATGCTTTTAAGAGAAAAGAGAGCACCTAGAGGAGAAAGGGGGTACATGGGGAGGAACAAGAGCCTAGAATCTGAGGGTCAATTCTGCCCCTCTCCAGTTTTCTCAGAAGCAGGCTATATCCAGGGATTTAAGAGGTTGTTATGTGGGAGCAGAAGTGAGATTTAATCCCCTTCCTCTACGCAAAAGCACACTTTCCCCACATGGACTTCATCTCGCACAGAATATCCCAATGTAAAAGGATCTAATTAGTTTCCTTTCTTCTCTTTCTCCTTTCTTTACTTATTATACTCGTACCAGACACAGGAAATATTCCACAGTTAACAAAAAGATTGTCTCATGTGACAGGGGCCATTAATTTATCTTAAACATTTACGAGTATGATCTTGGAAAACTGAAATCTGGGTTCAGATCTTTGCTCTGGCACCTGCTGTGTGATCCAGGACAGATTCTTTTTTTTTTTTTTTTTTAATTTTTCGCTAAAAGTATTACAAAGGACATTACATAAGTGTCCTTCCCCCCCCCCCCCCCCCGCCCTTGACAAACCCCTTCCCTCCCTTACCCCCCAGTGTCTTATGTCCATTAGTTATGCTTATAAGGATGCATACAAGTCCTTCGGTTGATCTCTTACTCCCCTCCCTCCTGCCCCCCAACCCTCCCTGGCCTTCCCACTGCAGTTTGACAATCAGTTTGAGGCAGCTCTGCCTCTGTATCTATTATTGTTCAAAAGTTTGTAATGGTCTTTATTATCTATGAATGGGTGAGATCATGTGGTATTTTTCCTTCATTGACTGGCTTGTTTCACTTAGCATAATGCTCTCCAGTTCTATCCATGCTGTTGCAAATGGTAAGAGTTCCTTCTTTTTTACAGCAGCATAGTATTCCATCGTGTAGATGTACCACAGCTTTCTAATCCATTCATCTACTGATGGGCACTTAGGCTGTTTCCAGATCTTAGCTATGGTGAATTGTGCTGCTATGAACATAGGGGTGCATATATCCTTTCTGATTGGTGTTTCTGGTTCAGGACAGATTCTTTTAACTTTCTGAACCTCGGGTTCTTCCAAAGTAAATGGAGAAATTAGCATCAACCTCAAAAGAGTGTTATGAAGATGAAAAGAGAAGGCATATGAAGCACTTAGTGCAGTGAGATTCACTGAGTGCTCATAAATGGTAGCTATTTTTTTTATTAATAACTATCACTACTAATAATTCTCTGAATATTTCCAGGCCTGGGCTATAATGCTTTTGTGCCATGGGAGACAACTAAATTTTGTGACATCATACCTGGGTTCCAGTCCTGAAATTGGCTCCATGAACTTGGGCACCCTGTCTCTCTGAGCCTTATTTCCTCATCTGTAAAATAGGTTTACTAACCCCTACTCTGCTCCTCATATGGGGCTATTATGGGACTCAAACAAGATGGTACATTCACAAAAGCCTCATAAATTATAAAGGGTTATATGTAAATGTCTATTATTATTAACTAAGGGCCCAGTGCACAAATTCATGCACCTTGAAAGGAACTGTGGGCCACGAGGCTGCCATGAGCACAGGGGTGGGTCTTGGCCCATCCTCCCCGCCCACGCCTGGCCCCTCCCGCCACGGTCCCCTGTCCCCTATCTGCCAGCAGCCCTGCTCCCACCACCACGGCTCCCACATGCTGACGGCGCTGGCCCTGCTCGCTCCCACTGACGGCATGGAGCAATTGGGGCTGGAACCAGCAGCGGGTACAAGCGGTGGCTGCTGCTCCGATCACCCCTCAGGAGCAGGGGGAGGTGGAGAAGTCCTCAGGGAAGATCAGGGCCAGCAGCCACTCACACACACTAATGGCACCGAGTGATCGGGACCGGCACAGGCACCGGCAGTGGGTGCGAGTGGCGGCTCCGGCGCTGACTGCGGGTGTGAGCACTGGGCAGGATCGAGGCGCAAGGGAGCAAAGAATTTCAGTAACCACCAGAGGCTCGCCCCTATGACAGTGACTGGTGCCCTGCCTTGGTCTGGCGCCCCTGCTAACCTGCTCCACTATTCCGCCACTGCCAACACCCGCCATGTTCCACACATGCCTCCTGGTGGTCAGTGCACATCATAGCGACTGGTTGTTCAGTTGTTCAGTTGTTCTGCCATTCGGTCTATTTACATATTAGCCTTTTATTATATAGGATAATCTGTGGCTCATCTCCCAAAGAGACTCTGGGTAAATAAAATAATATTGAAGTAGTGTTCCAAGTAATTGAGGTCAACAAGAGAGATTTGGTCAGTATGCCAAGTTCTAACCTGATCCTCTCCCATCAGGTGAGGCCTCTGTTTACTCCTTACTGAAGAGAGAAACCTGAATATCTCCCCAATCTCTTCAATGCCTCAGGGTGTAAGGAGAGGAGAGAAAAAAGTCCAAATATAAGACCTGGCTTGTTTGCCTGCTCTATTGCTGTCTGCCCAGATAGAGGAGAGGAATCTGACAGATCTTGTGTCCTGATTCTTCTGGCTCCTCCATTCCCCAGGGTAGGTACACAGTATTATTAGAATCCTGAAGAGAAGGGCTTTTTATTAAACTGATGACAACTGTTTTATACATCTTCACTGCCCGTCCTCACTTGAGCGTGTCATGGAAAACTCATATTCCTGAATATCCAGGGAAGTGGTGTTAAAAATGTAAAAGAATAGCATGTGATTCAAATATTGACCATCCATCCATTCATTTGTCTGGGTCCTTGGACTTGTCACAAGGATCATTGATATCCCTTCCAGCCAGTGGTGTGCTGGTAAGTGTTTTAATTACCAGCGCTCTGAACATAGGTCTGACATGAATATTGGTTAGTATTTTAATTTATGTTAAATGAAAGCAAAACAAACAAACAAAAAAACACAAAAGAAATCCAAAGACATATATTGTAACCTCACTTATTTGTCAATAAGATGAGTGTCTTATTTGCTGAATGACATAATAGTTTTCAAGCGCTAGAAGAATATTTCCTCAGTTTTTGCTGTGTTTTTCACAATGTAATAGCTCTAGATACAACATAATTTTTAAAAATATTTTTAGAGAGGAAGGGAAAGGGAGAGAGAGATAGAAACATCAATAATGAAAGAGAATCACTGATCGACTGCCTCCTACAAAACCCCACACTGGGGATCCAATCTGCAACCTGGGCATGTGCCTTGACTGGGAATTGGACCGTGCGTGACCTCCTGGTTCATAGGTTGATGCTCAACCACTGAGCCATGCTGGCCAGGCTAGATACAACATAATTTTAAGTTTAATCTGCATTATTAACGTTTGCTCTATCATTTTCTTAAGTCTAATTAACAAAACAAGCCCTGGTATGTAGCATTTGCCAATTTCTGTGGTATAAATATTCCCACTATGGCCAGTTTCACAAAAGTTTAAAATTTTGACTTAATCCAGTTTTTCTACTTTTTTCTTTATTTGCTTGTACTTTTGGTGTCATATTTAAGAAATTGCCGTGTTATCTAAGGTCACAAAGGTTTACATATATGTTTCCTTCTAAGAGTTTTATAGCTTTTACATATAGGTCTTTGATAATTTTGAGTTCACTTTTATGTATGGTGTGAGGTAAGCTTCAACTTCATTCTTTTGCATGTAGATATCAAGTTGTCCCAGCACTATTTATTTATTTACTAGAGACCTGGTGCACAAATTTGTGCACGGGTGGGGTCCCTTGGCCTGGCTGGTGATCAGGGCCAATCGGGCGGCGGGAGGTTGGCTGGGGGGAGGGGCCACGAGAGGTTGGGCGCAAACCAGCTCTCTAACAAACCCCGAGAGGTCGAAGATTGCAAGAAGGTGTGGGCCAGGCTGAGGGACCCCACTGGTGCACGAGCAGGGCTGGGGAGGGACGCGGGAGTTTGGCCATCCAGGGAGGGACTGCAGGAGGCTCTAGACTTCACTCAGTCCCAATCGGTTAGACCCCAGCAGCAAGCTAACCTACCAATTGGAGCGTCTTCTCCCTGGTGGTCAGTGCACATCATAGCAAGTGGCTGAGCAGCCTTAGCATATCATTAGTTTATTACACTTTGATTGGTTGAATGGACGACCGGACACTTATCATATTAGGCTTTTATTATATAGGATTTATTTTCCCCCAGTACTATTTATTGAAAAGACTATTCCCATTGAGTGGCATATAGCACACTATAATTTAAAATATTTGAAAGATTGAGAATTAAAGTGTTTATTTCTTTGTAAAAAAATTATCAAGAGTAATGTGAACAGCACATTACTTACAATATGAATGACCATATTTTCTATGCTTGGAACATGGTCTTATTTCTTTTAATTTTGAATCAGCTTTCAACATTTTATTCTTTGCACTTTCAACATTGTGAAGTATCTCCAAAAGTTTTATCATGAAGTATTCTGCTGAAGTTACTTTCTCTAAGACATCTTCATTCTTTTGGTCACAACCACTGTCCTCATTTACACCAATAAGTTTGCCTCCACTAAGTTCCTCTGGCTGCACATCTAGAGTCTTTCAAATGAAAGGAGTGTCAATATTCCCATGCTCAATTACTTCTTCTCTAATTCCATTTAGGTTCAATTAAAGTTTCACTTCCAGCCTTATCACTTTTTTGTTTCTTTGCTCCATTTGAACTTTATTTTTTGATTATTCATTTCTGTAAAATGTCACTGGGTGTTTTATCACTGGTAGAAAAAGAGGCAACACTCTATATACTTTATTGTCTATGCAAGAATTGAATAACAGACATGTAGTTATCAATCACTGACCGACTATGAAAGAAGTGATTGATGACTGATCATGATGTGCACCTGTTATTTACATAATGATTTGTGGATTGAAGAGATAGCAGCAAAGTTTGTACTTTGTGCAATTACTTATAGCTAATCCACGGTGATTAAACTGGAATTGTGCTTTTGGGGGACTGATGTTATTTAACTAAATGATGGTAACTAAAGCTCTGGCTCATGTGGCTCAGTTGATTGAGCGTCTTCCTGTGCACCAAAAGGTCACTGGCCCGATTCCTGATAGGGTGTATAAGAAAGGCAACTGATTGATGTTTCTCTCTCACATCCATGTTTCTCTCTCTCTCTCTCTCTCCTCTCTAAAGAAATCAATGAAAATATTAAAAAAAATAAACGATGGTAACTAAAATTTGTGCATTTCAGAACTGTGCAAAGGGATGCCTGTATTAACTATTTTATATAATTTATTATATATTATTTATTATCAGTTTTTATATAAGTTATAAAAACAACTTTTTAAAATGGCTGTGTTTAACAATTGGCTCTCATCAGTGCTTTCAGATCATAAATTCCTCAAATCATTTTTTTTTTGAGAGAGAGATTTTGTTCCACATTTTTATGCATTCATTGGTTGATTCTTTTATGTACCCTGACTGGGGATTGAATTCACAACCTTGGCATATGGGAACAATGCTCTAACTAACTAAGCTACCTGGCCAGGACTTATGCCTCAATTCTATTAATCCAGTCCTTCCTTCCCTTTTCCTCCCTCAGCCAAAACACACATACACACACAAATACATTTAAAAGTAAGCAAAAATATTCTCTTTTTTTCAACTCTAGTCCTATAGTGTCTGGGTCATAGAGCTCAGTGTCTTTACAATGAAGATGAATTTACATACACATGAGAATGCACACCTAAGTTCACATCATTCCCTCATATGCATAATTTGGGTGTAGCACGCCCAAACGAAATAAATGCTGTGAGTCATAGGGCTGTAATGGATGCTGACTGCTTGACTGGGCTACTCTGTGCTCCAAAAATATTTTTTGTTTATTTGGTTTTCTGATTATGAAAGAACTAGAGGCCTGAGGCATGAAATTCGTGCAAGGGGCGCGGTCCTCGCAGCTCCAGCTTCTCTAGAAGGTCGTTTGGCTGTCCAGTCTAATTAGCATATTATGCTTTTATTATTATAGATACATGTACATTGGAAAGAATAGAAAGGATTTCAAGAAGCTGTTAACTCTTTTCTAGAGCCATAGAGATAGAGATAGAAGACAGTGTTTGAGGTGAAAAATATGAGAAAAGACAAGGAAAGATAATTAACTTTGAGTGCCTATCATGTATCTGGCACTTCCTTGGTAACTCTTATAATCAGGTACCATGTAAATGAGAAAAAACAAGACTCAGAGTGAAAACAGCATGGAATTAGTGGAGCTGTGAATTGAACTTGTTAAGCCCAGATTTCAGGATCCCCAAAAGACCACCAGGGAGCCAGCTGAGTCCGATGCAAAAGCAAAAGAGCCTTTATTTGAGCTAGCTCGAGCTCCCCGTCCACCACACTCACCGACGCAGTGGCAGGAGGCAGAGAGAGCGAGCTCTTTGGGAGAGGGGTTTTATAGGGGGGTTGGAGTAAGGGGAGGAGAGAGGACTGTGGGCCCTGCCGATTGGCCAGGCACAAGTTGGTGTCACAGGATGTGGTTGTGTCTATGGCGTGCATTTCCCTTGATTATCATTGGTTCTTTTAAAGAAATCCTAGGTGTGGCTAGCAGAGGCTTGGGCTTCCAGGAAGAAACTGATTATCATTGGTTAGTTTAAAGAAATCCTAGGTGTGGCTAGTAGAGGCTTGGGCTTCCGGAAAGAAGCTCCTTGCTGAGCACATGGCTAATGGCTGCTGCCCAAAAATGGAGGATCCGGGGCAAGATGGAGGGCCTAGCCCTCGCCCTTTCAAACTCAGATCTGCTAACTTCAAAACACAGGCCCTTTTCACTATACTACTATATGGTCTCTGTACATGGTGGGCAGCATGGAATAGCCCGGTGGGCTGAAGGAGCCCTGACTGAACTGGACACCCTGAGGTAAGGCCCAGAGATTCAAATGCCTAAATAACAACTCTCCTCCTCAGTCCAGTCCATGTTTACATCATTAGAACCCAGGTGTCCAGTCTCTAACCCAGGGTCATTCCATTGTACTACATATATCATGCTGCCTCATATGTAATTCTTATGGAAAAACGCATCATAAGCATTCCCCAATATCAAGGGGTGTCCTAATACTTTCATTCTGGGACAAGAGGATGACATATGAGTGTCATCATGGACAGAGTGTTAATTATGCTTCTGGAAATACCCTTGTTTTTATTATTCATTCAATTTTGACCTACATGAAGGAATTTCACTCATATTATAAATGTTCCCAGTGGTTTTCCCCTCCCTGGTGGTTGGTGCACATTCCTACACTGAGTGTGGGAGGAGGTGTGGTGGTGCTGAAGCAACAAGGAAATTTGTAGTCAAATAGACTTGGGCTGGAATCTTAGCTCTGTCAGTGACAGTTACCTTGGACAAGTAATTTCACCTCTTTGAATCTCAGTTTACTAATCTGTCAACATGTTGAAACAGTACTCATCATTTTTTCTGTCAAGCCTGCTCCTCCTCCCCTGCCAACTCTTTGCCTAACAGCATGAACTACCAAGTTGCCTAAGCCAGAAACTCAAGTGTCACCTGTGACTTCTCCCTCTTTTTCACACACCAATCCAATCATGAATTTGATGATTTTGCCTCCCCAAATCTCTATTCTTCCTACCGTACCCTAATTTAAGTCATCATCTTTTTGCCTGGATTATTGCAATAGACACTTATAAATGGTTTCCCTGTCTCCAAATTTGTGTCCTTTAATCTATTCTCTACATCATAATTAAGAGTGATCTTTTCTAAAATCAAAACTGTTAATGCCACTGACCAGTTTAAAAGCTCTAATGGCTTCCATTGCTTATAAGATAAAATCCAAAGTTTTTTTATTATGTGGCCTTTCCTGATTTGGCCTCTGCCTTGACTGTCATTGCTCCCCCACCTTGTCCTCTCTGCCTTAGCCAAAACTGTTCTCTCTGTTCTTCAGACACACCATATTTTCTCTTGCTTCTAGCTTGTTGCATATTCCATTGCTGCTGCCTGGAACATGTTCTCTCCCTACCTACTACCTTCCCGTCCCTCTACCTCATTTACCTAGTTAAGTCTTAGCTATTCATCAGGTCTCCATTTAGGTATCACTTCCTCTTAAAAAATCTTGCTCCTGATTTGTGTTCCTATAGCACACTGTGCTTACCCCCTGAAATCATAATTGCCTACTCTCTCACGTACTTCGGCCAGTAGAATCTAAACTCCTTAAGGGCAGAGATGGTATCTTGCTTATCACAGAATATAGCCTCTCGTAGGTACATAGTAGTGTTCAATACATACTTGATTAGCAGATTGAATTAATGAACTGTTCTGTGCTCTCATTGTCCAGATCCCTGGCTCTGTACACTAGGTTTCAGAATCTGGCTTAGATGACCTGTTTTCTTCTTGTACCCTAGATAAATCCCAAAATTTTCAGCTCTGTATATTCTCTCTTATTATCAACTTCCTCTGCAGTTCCAATTAGGATAGTCCAAAGAATCCATGTATTGGTGCTGATCAACCCTGACCACCACTGCTATTTGCCCAGAAATAATCTGATAATAATAACAAACCATTTAATGAACACCTACTATGTGGCAATTCCTTGTATATAAGGCAGACATTAGTCTCATTTTATTGATGAGAAAACACGTTCTATTCATATCTAATAGTTACTCAGGATTTGAACCCAGATCTGCTAGGTTCCAAAGCTTTTGCACTATATAGGCTTGAAAGTGTTACATTTCTTATTGTATTTGGTTTGACAAGAAACATGTGTAGGTAGGGGAGAGAGACAATGGTAACAATGAGGCAAACCTGTTGGAAGGGGAGTCTGGTGATATCTAACAAAACTACACATGCATTTATCCTTTGACCCAGAAATCCCACTTCTAAGAATTTACCCTTAAGATATGATATATCTACAACATTATAAAAATACACATGCACAAAATTATTCATTACAACATCACTTGTAATACAAAATACTGGAAACAACTGAAACACCCATACATTGGTGCTTTAATGTGTCTTTAACTGGTTTTGAAATGTGTGATGGAGCATTATCATGAAGCAAAATTACTTTGCCTTGTCTTCTGACCCATTCTGGTCTTTCACGATCAAAGCATGGTTCAAATTCATTATTGGTTGTTGGTAGCGATCAATATTAACAGTTTCACCTGGTTTTAGAGGAGCGGTTCTCAACCTGTGGGTCGCGACCCCTTTGGGGGTCGAACGACCCATTCACAGGGGTCGCCTAAGACTATCGGAAAACACATATATAATTACATATTGTTTTTGTGATTAATCTCTATGCTTTAATTATGTTCAATTTGTAACAATGAAAATACATCCTGTATATCAGATATTTACATTACGATTCATAACAGTAGCAAAATTATAGTTATGAAGTAGCAACGAAAATAATTTTATGGTTGGGGGTCACCACAACATGAGGAACTATATTAAAGGGTCTCGGCATTAGGAAGGTTGAGAACCACTGTTTCAGAGGCTCATAATACATCACACCTTCCTGATCCCACCAAACGCAGAGCATTGTCTTCTTTCTGAAGCGATTTGCCTGGCAGTTGATGTTGATGGTTGAGCTGGATCAACTCATGATTTTGTGCATTTGGGATTCTCAAAATAAATCCACTTTTCATCGCCAGTCACAATTTGATGCAAAAAAGACTTTCTTTCGTGCTATTGAAGCAACATTTTACTGATGACTTTTTGGTTTTTCCATTTGTCTTTCATTCAGTTGATGTGGCACCCATTTTCCTTCCTTTAAAATCTTCCCCATTGCTTGTAAACGATCAGAAATTGTTTGCTGAGCAATGTTTAATCTTTCTGCAAGTTGTTTTTGAGTTTGACATGCATCTTCATCCAATAATGCTTGTAATTGTTGGTCTTCAAACTTTTTTGGTTGACCTGGATGTTGTTTGTATTTCATCACTTTTAAAGCATTTAAACCAGCGTTCACGAGTACCTTGAGATGGAGCATGTTCACCATAAGCTTCCTGAAGTATACGATAACTTTCTTTTTTTAAAAAATATATTTTATTGATTTTTTTACAGAGAGGAAGGGAGAGGGATAGAGAGTTAGAAACATCGATGAGAGAGAAACATCAATCAGCTGCCTCTTGCACACCCCCCACCAGGGACGTGCCCACAGCCAACGTACATGCCCCTGACCAGACTCGAACCCGGGACCCTCCAGTCCACAGGCTGACGCTCCATCCACTGAGCCAAACCGGTCAGGGTAGTATACGATAACTTTCAGCAGTGCTTTTCTTCAAAATAAAGTAATGAATTAAAACTTCTCACAAATGCTCTTTTTTTGGCACCAAATTTGACATTTTTAAGCGCGAAAATATCTATGATGTTAACACCTTCAGCAAATTTGACATATGAAGTTTTGAAACTTGCTGTCAATACAACAAAAAACATACATATCAAATCACATATCAACTTATGTGTAATTCCATCGATTGAAAAAAATCCGCATTATTAACCGGTATACCTGGTATCACCTTAGAAATTAAAACTGAGAAAACATTTTAAGCAATTATTCAAAATAACAATAGTAAACGCATTATAAGTTAACATAAATAAGTTATTTTAATGAAAATCAACCAAATTTTCCAAAACAAAGAACATAATAAGAAGAGTAGCATTATTTACATTTTTAAAAATCTCTTTAAAGTCAATCTACTAGAAGACAACTGGGTCATATCTGCTTCTGCATTCAATCTGTTGGGATATACTGTTTTAATTTATGTATATGAATAAAATCTGTCCTTGACAGATATGTAGTTAGAAAAGAGAGGAATATTTTAATAGTCATTTCAGATACTTGTGAATATTTTCTTTGATACTATATCAAAATTCAACAAATGGTAATTTCTTTTTTTATAAATTTATTATTACACTTATTTGTGCATTCATTGGTTGATTCTTGTATGTGCCCTGACTGGGGATTGAACCAGAAACCTTGGCATATTGGGACAAGACTCTAACCAACTGAGCTACCTGGTCAGGGCCACAGTGGTAATTTCTTAAAGGTTAGTTGCAATGTGGATCTGAAACCATATCAGTAAATTTTTGTGCTCTGTTCCATTAAAATCTTTGATCTATATTATACTTTAAAAGTAGATTTTACCCATCTATGTTTTTGTAACATCATGCATTGGTTATTTGAAAAAATACTAATTCACAGAGTTATGCAGTTACCAAATGTTGACACATTTCATTATACAACATTAAAAAACACACTCTACAACATTTGTTAATCTCACCACCCATTTTTTCCCTGAAAAGTTTAGGAAGTTGTCAAGTTCATGGTGGTGAATACAGGTTTTTCAAAATTCTAATATTTCCCTGAAAGCTTGAATTTTATCATTGGCTACAAATACTGTTAGTTATTTTCCTTGAAGTAACAGGCTCAGTTCATTCATTTAT
Source organism: Myotis yumanensis (assembly GCF_028538775.1). Taxonomy (NCBI): domain Eukaryota; kingdom Metazoa; phylum Chordata; class Mammalia; order Chiroptera; family Vespertilionidae; genus Myotis; species Myotis yumanensis. The sequence goes on from NW_027223753.1 coordinate 36,261,072, forward strand.
TGGACAATGTCTAATTCCCAAGTCTGAATGAATAAGCATAGTTATTTTATTGTTTTTTAAAGTAAAAATGATGTTCAAGTAAAAGTGGTGTGTGTGTGTGTGTGTGTGTGTGTGTGTATTTTTCCAAGTTCTACTCACATATAGAGCATAGAAGCAATGGCACTGTGGTGGCAATGAGCACACTTAGCACCTAGATATTTCTTCCTCCCTTCCTTCCTTCCTCCCTTCCTTCCTCCCTCCCTCCCTCCCTCCCTCCCTCCCTCCCTCCCTCCCTCCCTCCCTCCCTCCCTCCTTCCTTCCTTCCTTCCTTCCTTCCTTCCTTCCTTCCTTCCTTCTTTCTTTCTTTCTTTCTTTCTTTCTTTCTTTCTTTCTTTCTTTCTTTCTTTCTTCCTGTTTTAGATATTAGTTTCTAAATACCATGTTCCACTAAATGGAATTAGAGTTTTTAGGGGAAATGGGTGATCCCAGGACTGAGGCTAGGAAAGCACAAGAAAAGCCTAGGATGCAGTGCCAGAAAGTACGGGAAATGCTTTTAAAATGATGTGATGATGAAAGAACACAAAAGCTAGCTAAATCTAAAACAATTTGCACATCAAAATAAATAGTGATGGTAACAATGACATAATTCATAGAATAAAATAAAAATTGATGAGTTCATTCTAATATAAATCAACAAATTGATAAATGAATAAATGAGGTAGAAGCATAAAGCTCTCCCATATAGTAGGAAACAAAAATATATAAGGAATGATGACAATGTTATTAGAAAATTACTATTTGGCAACCACTATAGTAATAATTGCTTCAAGCAAGAATTATCAGTGCATGTTAGAACTTGTGGGGAGTCTCAAATAATCTCCCCATAATATATTTATCTATACTAATAAAAGGGTAATATGCTAATTAGATCAGACATCTTCTGGACATCCTTTCAGACAAAGCCATGGTGGCAGGGGCAGAGGCAGAGGTGGTTAGGGCGATTAGGCCATCAGGGAAAGCAGTTAGGGAGGACCAGGCTGGCAGGGGAGGGCAGTTAGGGGCAACCAGGCAGGCAGGCAGAGAGGTTAGGGGCAATCAAGCAGGCAGGCAGGTGAGTGGTTAGGAGCCAGCGGTCCCAGATTGGAGAGGGTGCAGGCTGGACTGACAGACCCCTGCTGTGCACTAATTTCATGCACCAGACCTCTAGTTAATTATAAAGAGCAAAATAGTTACTTTACACTGGATAAACCTGGCAAATACTGCCTTAGTTAATTAACAGAAGAAAGTTGCTCTCACCAATGATGGGATATATTGGTATCACATGCTTCCTAATATGATGCATTGAGAAGGAGACAACATTAGGTTTGAAGTATTCCTGCTAAAAATGCATAACCTGAGTCTAACCATGAAGAAACATCAGACAAACTCAAATTGAGGGATATTTTACAAAACAAATGCCCTATATTCTTTTAAAAATATATATATTTTTATTGATTTCAGAGAGGAAGGGAGGAGAGAGAGAGATAGAAACCTCAATGATGAGAGAGAATCATTGATCAGCTGCCACCTGCATGCCCCACACTGGGGATAGAGCCTGCAACCCAGGCATGTGTCCTTGACCAGAATCAAACCTGGAACCCATCAGTCTGCAGAACAATGCTCTATCCACTGAGCCAAACCAGCTAGGGCCCTGTATTCTTTAAAAATGTCAAGGCCATGAAAGACAAAGACTGAGAAACTGTTCCAGATTTTTTAAAACTTAAAGAGATTTGACAACTAATTATAATGTGTGATCCTGCCTAAATTTGGGGTCAGAAAAACTATTTTCTTTTAATATAACGAATATTAGTCAGTCACTTGGCAAAATTTAAATAAGATCATAAATTAAATCACAATACTATATCAATGTTAAGTTTTTGATTTTGATAATTGTACCCTGATATTTGTATCCTTCTTTTGAGGAAATAGACTGGAAATATTTAGGGATAAATGGATCAGAAAATAATTATAACAGTTCCTTTATATATCTGCTAGAGGCCTGGTGCACAAAATCATTAATGGGGGAGGGACCCCTCAGCCTGGCCTGCACCCTCTCCAATCCGGGACCCCTCAGGGGATGTACGACTGCCAGATTAGGCCCGATCCCACAGGCATCCCTCTCACAATCCAGGACCGCTGGCTCCTAACCACTCACCTGCCTGCCTGATTGCCCTAACTGCCCCCCTGCCTGCCTGATTGCCCCTAACCTCTTTGCCTGCCTGCCTGATTGCCCCTAACTGCCTCTGCCTGCCTGCCTGGTCACCCCTAACTGTCCCCCCTGGTGGCCTGGTTGCCCCTAACTTCCGCCCCCCCCACCAGCCTGGTAGCCCCTAACTGCGCCCCCCCAGCGGCCTGGCTGCCCCTAACTGCTCCCCCCTGCTGGCCTGATCACCCCTAACCACCTCTGCCTTGGCCCCCCCACCATCGCTTTGTCCGGAAGGAAGGAAGGACTACCGGAAGATGTCCAGTCGACCTAGTCTAATGAGCATATTACCCTTTTATTAGCATAGATATATATTGTCCAGGACAGAGGCACAAGAACTGTGACTCCTGTGCTATTTACTAAGCCAGGAAATGGATATATTTTTGGCCTGAATTCCCCCCTTCCCAGTTTTATTCAGGTATAATTGGCAGAAGGCCTGAATTTTAAAGAACAAATTTTAAAGAGCAAAGAAAATTTTGTTTGGGGTGCTAGAGCTGAAACTCACTTGAAGAAAGCATTTTTAGAGCACTAGCTTTCTATAGGATGGACGTATATGGCATAAAAATGAGAGGGGGTCTTCCAGGTTGGGAACAGAGATATTTTAGAGTCACTGGATGGATAGTAGTGGAAATCAATGTGAAACTGAGAGTAGGATAACCAATTCAATGGACAGAAGGTCAATGTAGATTAAAATGAAAAAGATTTACAGTAGAGGAGAAACACAAATGAGACATTTAAGAGCAGAGAGCAAAATGGGTACAAAAAGACAAAACTATGGAATGATCAGGGAGGTGGTGATGATGATAAAGGCAGCCTCTTTCAGCAACATAATTTGAATAGAAGAGGAGAAATGTGAAACAAGAGGATACTGGTCCTGGGAACAAATTAATCATCTTTTTTTTTTTTTTTTTTAAAGTATTTTTATTGATTTCAGAGAGAAAGGGAGAGGGAGAGAAACATCAATTGGCTGCCTCCTGCACGCCCCCTACTGGGGAACAAGCCCTCAACCCAGGCATATGCCCTGACTGGGAATCCAACCATGACCTCCTGTTTCATAGGTTGGCGATCAACCACTGAACCACACCGGCGGGGCCAAATGAATCATCTTCATGTAGTTGCTACACCCTGGATAGCATGATTAGTCCTAAACAAACGCAGATTTTTTGGTGGTAGTGAACTAGGCTTGGAAAGCACAGTGATAATGTTAACTTGTCAAACTGATCTAAGTTAAAGGGCCCATTTCTCTAGATTGAAGATTTTTAGCAAGATGTAACTTACAGCATTTTCTGAATATTGCAGAAAGGACTGTTAGGGTATCATATGGGTCACCGAAGGGATCTCAGGATTTACTTTCAGCTTTTCCTTGGATTGGATGCATTTGACATGTGAAATGGTGGCAGTATAGTACTTAATTCATAGAGTTGTTGCGAGGATGAATCATAGTTTCCCTCTGAGCACCAGTTTCTCTGGGTATAAGAAGGGGGTAGTGATTTTTTGGGAATGTGACTCAGAGGGAGGTGGTGCAGGCACACTTAGGATTGCACAAGAACAGCTTTCATTGATTGGAAGAGAGCTGCTAGGTTACATTATCTCTAAGGTGGCTGCTCAATTATTACTTGAAAGTTCCTGGAGACCATATATAATTATCTCATTAAGATTTTTTATTATTAGGACATAACCTCGGGTAAGGTGAGCCTGCCTTATAATTTTTTTTTTAAAGAAAAATATACTGGGTCTATGCTGACATCTGCTATGCAGCAGAATGTCAGAGGATCTAATGTATTAAGTTCTATTATTCCTCAATGGAGGGATGTTATATTAGGGAAATTTTACCCAGACCAACGATGATGAAAAACAATGCACCCATCTTCTGACGGGAATACATTTACAGAGAGGGAGGGAGGGAGGGAGGGAGGGAGGGAAAGAGAGAGAGAGAGAGAGAGAGAGAGAGAGAGAGAGAGAATGAAAGCAGGTGGGAACAAGGGTGTTTTGGAACCAACAAGAATTGAAACCAACATTTCAATACCTTCTATCGGCCAGTTCCTTTACATAAATTATCTCCAGTCTTCACAATAACTGGCAAGGTCAGCATGAGAACCCCGAGGGTGGAAATAATTAACTTGCCTAGGGTCATAAAGTAAAACACAACAGAGGCTGGAATTGGTAGCATTAGGGTCCGCCACCAAAGGCCCTGCTCATTTTACCGTACTACTCTACGGTAAAATAACGTACTAGTATTTGGGAAAATTGGGGACAAGAGGATTCGGAGAATTTCTCTTTCCCTACTTCTCCTCTAACAGTCCTTTTGTTTCTTTTGTTTTTGGCTCTGATGTTTGCACCCTAGAGTCTGAGTGGGATCGAGCATGGGGCATCTACACAGAATGATCCCCCAGCCCCCCTAGATAACAATTGCCCCCCTTCGGGGCCTGACCTGAGACTTGGCAGGCGTGGCCACGGGTGGAAGAGGAGAGCTGGTGGAGATAGGGGAGGGGGATTAGGTAGAAAAAGATGCATAGTTCTGTTCTTTAAATTGTTCATGAATTTCAGGACAACCGGTTGGCTGTTTTCTTCTCTTGCTCAAAATATTATTGGTTTTAATTATGGGGGCGGTTTTAGTGGTTAAGGTTTGGTATCTGCTGGGAATTTCCGTAAATAATCCCAGTAGATCAAAAAAAAAAGTTAAGGTCAAAGACAACTCTTTCTCCTGTTTTGGGAGAGGATCGTGAGTGTGTGTGTGTGTGTGTGTGTGTGTGTGTAAAAAGGCTGGTGCCGGTCACTCTTTTACACCCAGACACACTGAAGGGTCCCCCGGGAGGAAAAGCGAGGGGATGCCCTCACTCCTACTCTCAGGTGAGGGTCCGAGTGGTGGCCAGGGACGTTCTTGCTCCTCCTGGGGTGAAGGAACAGGGGCAAAGGTGCTCGGGGCTGAGGACGGGGACCAGGGGGGCACCCGTGCCGGAGGCATCCAGGGGCTTCCGCGCCTCCCGGAGGCGTCCCCGGGGCGGGCGGGCGGGAGGCCGTGGCCGAGCTGGGAGCGCCCCGCCCCGCCCGCCGCCCGCCGTGCTCCCTGCGCTCCCCGCGTTCCCCGCCGCTCGTGCCTGAGCGGCGCCGCAGTCCTCGCGCCGTAGCCCGGCGTGGGCGGCAGGGGGCGCTGTGGCCCAGCGGCGCCGGCGGCAGGAGCAGCCAAGGCGACGCTGGAGGCTCCGCCGAGGCTCCCCGCCTGCCGCACCGCGGTCGTCCCGCCGCAGCCTGGCGCCCCCGACCCCCGCTGCGCCGAGCTCCTCCGCTCTCCGCGCGGCGGCGGCGGCCCGGGAGCCCGATGCGGCTCGGCGGGTGCTGGGCCTCAGCAGCAGCGGCGGCGGCCACAGCCCCTTCGGCCACAGCGGGAAGCTTCGCGGCGGCGCCGGGGCAGCGCCGGTGCCCTCCGGAGGAGGCTGCGGGCTCGGGGACGACCCCCCCCGGGCCATGCTGAGGCGACGGCGGCCGCGGCTCGAGGTGAGTGTGCGCGGCGCGTCCCGGGCTCGCCGGCCTCGGCCTCCGCGATGGCCAGGGCGGCAGCCCTCCAGCCGGGCGGCGGGGAGTCCGGCCCCTGCGGCCACCCACTCCCCCCCAACCCCCCCAAACCCGCGGCTGGGGCCTCCGCCTTTCCCCCGCTGTCCCCGAGCGGGCAGGAGGCGCGTGAGGGGCGACTAGGCCCCGCGCCGCCGAGCAGCCCTGGCCCGGCCTCGGTTCCGGCGCCGCCCGGTGTGGAGCCGGGGCCGGCGGGGCGCTGGCGCCCCTCGGATTGGCCCCGGGCGGAGCGCAGCCTCTCCTCCCGGCCCTGCCCGCTCACCCGCGAGGCTGCGGAGGACGCCGGTTTGCCCACAGCCTCGGCTTTTCCGCGGCCCCCCCCCCGCCCCCCCGCCCCAGCCCCGCAGAGTCGGGGTGAAGGGCGGGAGGCCGGGGGGGGGGGGGGAGGTCGGCGTGATGGGGGTGCTGGGCCCCGTCAGCCCCGATGCCCCTGGTGCCCCTGGAGTGTCATTTACGATCTGATGGGTTGAAAAGAACCCTTTGCGTCTTATTTGAGGTGAAATTTCATCACCTGCCGGCAGCTCATCCCTGCCTTCTTCTGTTACATGTCTCGCAGCGTGGTCTGCCTTGGAGGAAGCTCCATCCCGGCTTTGCGATGTTTCTTAGAGAAACGCTCACAATTATTTTTTTTAAAAATACACATACACGTATTTTTACCAAAGTCGTTTCCCTCTTCTCCGCCCGTAAGTGTGTTTTAATGCTTCAGCCCTTGGTGCAGAGATGTTCCACCTACTAGATCCACAGAATGGATGACGGGAGGGTTTTTAAAAGTCGTGCCGTCCTAATCTCAGATACCCGGCGGACATGGGACATATTCTAAATGTCAGAAGTTGGATGATATGTCCTGGTATTCATGTCATAGAAAAGTTAGTGACTAGTGGTTACAGTGTACTGCCCTTTGCCAGATGTATCGTGTTTATGGTTTCTGATAAATGCGGTTAAAAGTTGTTCTTGTGTTCTTATTATGGATGTGAAGGATGTAGGATGGTTAAGGACTTCTAAAACTTTTATAAACATGAAAAAGCAAATATGCTTATTGTTGAAAACTTGGAAAGTACAGAAAGGCACTGTATGGATTCTCCATAAATATTTAATAATGGGGGAAAGGTGACCTATAATCTCATGGTACATTTTGATGGTCATTTAAAGTGTAAATGTTGGGTTTATACTGTTGGTAATTTTTAAATTATTCTGCATATTAGGTTCAAAGATAAAAGACTATTCCGTTTTACTGTTTAGCATACAGGCATTTGAATAAGACCTATAAAAATGTTTTACTAAATTTTGTTGTAATCATAGTTGAGTTCATCAATAAAAACAGAATAACATGGGTAACTACCTAAAAGACCCCTGACTTTTTACCACCTGTGCAGCAAGAGAAGCTCCTGAAGTCTAGGGAGGTTTGGTGTAGGAAATGTTTTTTGAGGACCTATCCTGTTACATGCAGTACCCTTATATTGTTTTTGTAAGATTTTGCTCAAATATTTATAATGGTAAAAAATTGGCTTGATTAAAAATGTTTTTCTGTAGATTAAATTAGGTTTTAAAAAGTCCAATCCAGTTTTTCTCAGTGTGTCCCTAAAGACTACCAACTTTAGAATCAGCTGAGGATCCTTATTAAAAGATGCAGATTCTGGCCCCTTGAATCAGAATTTCTAGGGCCCTGGCCTGGTAGCTCAGTTTGTTAAAGCATTGTCCCGATATGCCAAGGTTGTGGGTTCTACCCTCCCCCCCGCCCCCCAATACTAGAATCAACCAATGAATGTATAAGTGGAATAACAGATCAAAGTCAGTCTCTGTCTCTCTTCCTCCCTCTAAAATCAATATAATAATTAAAAAAGAATTTCTGAGAATGATGATGGCCCAAGGATCTTATTATCAAGCTCCCCTATGCTTAGTTCTATCACAGTTTGAGAAATCACTGATATAATAAGTTTAAAGTTAACTAACCTTGGCAAGCTGAATGAAAGTATGGTGTCTGTTTTCTAGTTAAACTACCAATCAGTCTTAAGTGGCAATATAGTCATTTCTCTTAGCAACATATAGTGGTGTTTTAATCTTAGAGAAAAGATATTTCAAGGGACAGCTGATTCAGTTAACAAACATTTGAGAGCCTTTTGTGGTAGCTGTGTTGTTATAAAAGAATACCTGGCCATTTACTTTGGTTCTCATCTCCTTGGACTGCAATGTTATTGTCTGTAAAATGCAGATAGTTATACTTATCTTGCAATATTTTTAGGGTAAGTATATCTGAAAAAATTTGTAACCTGTAAAAGATAGTTATAAAATTTTAGCTTTTAAAAAAAATTTACAATTTTATTGATTTCAGAGATGAAGGGAGAGGGGGAGAGAGAGAGAAGCATCAACGACGAAAGAGAATCATTGATCGAGCCTGCAACCCAGGCATGTGCCCTGATTGGAAATCAATCCATGACCTCCTAGCTCATAGGTCCACGCTCAACCACTGAACCACACTGGCCGGGCAAATTTTAGCTATTAATTTTAAGTGCCAGGTGCATTCTTAGGTGTTCTGAGAAATACAGTAATGACCAAGGTCTCTGCTAGCAACTAGCTAATTGTAGAAGCAGGACATATTTAGTTAACTGTTATAAGGTAGGGTCAGACAGGTGTTGTAATTGAGTGGAATATGCTAGATCTCTTGTTAAAACTTCTATGTTTAATGTAGTAGCTTGCCTGTAAGAATATTAATAATTTTTATATATGATCTTTCCTCTTCTAATTCCTGATTCAGTGTTTTATTCTTTAAGGAGGTAATTATATATATTGCCTGGTAAGTGATAGTTTTATTTATTTTATTTTTAAAATTGATTTTAGAGAGGAAGGGAGAGGGAGAGAGAGAGAGAAACATCTATGATGAGAGAGAATCATTGATCTGCTGCCTCCTGCACGCCCCCAACTGGGGATTGAGCCCACAACCCTGGCATGTGCCCTTAACCGGAATCAAACCTGGGACCCTTTAGTCCACAGGCTGATGCTCTATCCATTGAGCCAGAGCTAAGTGATACTTTTATATAAACTCCTTAGAAAGACAGAAATGAGTGGAGATGATCCAATTTCTTTCTCTGTTGCTAAGTTACCACTATACATTTCATTCAGTAAACTTTTATTTGGTACTTGTTATGTGCTTGACAAAGACTAGTTGCAAAGGCACAATTTAAGCCTCAATTTTCTCTTCTACAAAATGAAGCTGATAATACCCACCTTATGGATTATTGTAAGGATTAAATGATATGATGTATAAATCAGAGCTATGATTTAGTCCCAGCAGTCCCAGTAAGTCATTATTACTCTGGAAGTAGAAAATATGCTTCTAGTTTACTTCTCTTTGAAAGAGCCTGAAAGATCATTATTTATTTATACAGTTTACTACTAAGAAATAAAATCATTATGACCATTTTAAAGTATTAGAGATTGCTAAATTAAGGAGGAATCAAGGTGTCAGTAGTTAGTATTTTAGTTGTATAGTTAATAGAAAATCTTATACTTTATGATACTAAATACATTTAATAAAATAATTAAAAATGCTATTTATAAAATAATTCCAATTATGCAAATTAAGTAGTATTTACAAATTTTTTTCTTTTGAATTACTGTAAATAGCCTATTTATAGAACTGAACTATTGGAAAAATTAGAACAATATATAATGTTTTGTACTTATGAAATACTTTTTGAGAGCCTTTAATAAAATAGGTAAAGATGAGGAAATCTCTATGGACATGTTGAAATCAAGAAAAGGCATCAAATTCATATTGGGTAAGGGAAAAGGAGAACTTAATGAATGTTAATGGGGATCTTGAGGCATTTAGGATTTTATATTGCAGAACTATTTTTAAAGTCGTCTTAAATTTTTTTCTGTTAATTGTCTTTTAGTTTAACATCCATACATTTGTTTATTTAAGCTTAAAACATACTTTTCTGGACCTAGGCTTTTGGCTATCATAGTTTCTTTAGTTGGAAATTCTATAGTGATTTGTTATCTTTTCTCTTTTCTTATTATTTATGATGACATACCCTTAAGGATATGCTTTTTAAATATCTATGATGGTAGTTTTGTTGCATTTTTAAAAAATATAGAAGTAGTAAATCCATTCCCTAGATTTAAAAATATTAATTAATTTTAAATGGAAATTTATTACCTTTCAGAGGAAGGAGCCTTAGGAAGTAAGATAAAAGAAAATGATAAGATGAGTCCAGAATTTTTCATAAATTAGGGAAAGTTTGGGTATATTCAGCCTTGGGTTTTTCTGGCAGTTTGAAATAATATTAACTGTAAAGAGGCTGTAAAATGTGAAGAATTACATATATTTCAATTAAATTTAGAGTATTAGGAAAGGCTCAATTTTTTTTTTTGTTTAAAGTATTACATAAGGCTCTATTTTTGGTAATACCTTTATTGAGATATAATTCACATACTATACAGTGTACTCATTTAAAGTATACACTTCAGTGGCTGGTTAGTCACAGAATTGTGCAAACATCATCACTATCTAATTTTAGACATTTTCATCTCTCTAAAAAGAAACCCATTCCCATTAGCAGCCACTTCCCAGATCATCCCCTCAGTCTTACCTGCCCTTAAGCAACCATCAATGTACTTTCTGCCTCTGTGGATTCGCATATCTATTCTATAAGTGGAATCACACAATATGTTACTGGCTTCTTTTACTTTAGCATAATGTTTTCAGTGTTCATCCATGTTACAGCATGTATCAGTACTTAATTTCTTTTTATTGTCAAATAATATCCCATTGTATGGATGTGACACATTTTATTTATCCATTCATCACCATAACCATCATTCATAGCCAGAACTCAGTGAAACTGGTCAACCATATTGGGCGATCATGGGAATAGTGGTCTAGGGGCTTTAACTATAAAAGGTTGTATTCTAAGAATATTGTTTAAGAAAAGGCAATTGTAAGCCTTAGTTTTAGTTTTCCTTTAGCTGCTGAAATATTTCTAAAAAGTTAGAGTCCAGTTGTATATTTAGCTATTAATGTTTCTAAGTATTAGACTGACAGATTTTAGCGATTGCTATTACCTCTCCATGATATGTAATTCTATGTACATAACGTTTAGTCATTGCTCTTTATTCTTAATGTAGTATGGTCCCTATTGTTTGTTTCCAATCAAGGCATTAAAGCTTTTTGTGAGATTTTTGTAGAACATAGTTCAGAGTCAACAATAATGACTTGCTAATGTTTCTAAAGTTATTTCAAAATAGTAAGTACTGCAGGGAACCATGTTTGAGTTAATAAAGTACAAGTTTTGGACCTTCATTCTACACACAGTGGATCACCTAAAGTGTTTTCCCACTTGATTTGATCACTTTTAGATCCTTTAATAGTAACTTTGAACTGAGTGAGCTGAAAGGCTTCCACTAGTTTGTTATACAGCCTTCTAGTTGGTTTGGATGCCGTAATTTCAATATAAAGTTAAAAAAGAATTCAGCAGTTCTGGAGTCTTTTTGCTGGGATTAATGAAAAGGTATGCATTTCTATTTGTAATATGGTTCTTTTCTACCTCTTAGGATTGTTTGGTAGTATCTGCCAGCATTCCTTTTATTAAAATGAATAAAGAGTAAATGGTATATATTTTTAATTACTATTGTTTCAAAGCACAGCAGACCTGTCTCAAAATTATCTTTATTAAAATAAAAAGCAAGCAGTATGAAAATATTTTGAAATTATTCTGTCAGGGTTTATGTAAACTCTAATATCCATTTTTAGTTTTCAATTGAACATGAAAAACAACCCCTAAAAAGTAATTGAAGTAAAATACTTTGAGTTTGAGAAAAACCTTAAAACTTCAAAATATATCATCTAACCTTTTTGTGATTCTGGTGATGTAATAATTGCCCATAGGCTTTTAAAAAAATTAGCAGCTGAGGTTAATTGTTGTGGTTTTATTTAGGTCATTCTTAGACATTTCTGCTCAATGTCTAAAAAAAATAAGGTTGATTTTTTTTTTAAGGCTGATTCTTTAATATGGTGTAGCCCTTCATGATTTGGTTCTAACCTGATCATTCCTCATTCCTGTTTCAGCATGTTCCACTACCCAATCCTTCCAAGATTCCAGGTTTATGAAGTTTTTCTTGATTTCTTTGACCTTGTATTTCTTGTGTAATATACAAGCTTTGTCAACAATGTGCTACCTTCTGCTAGGTGTGTCACGTATGTTATTTCTAATTCTTAAAATGACCCTATAGTATCCATAGTGTTATGCCTATTTTACAGCTGAAAGAACTGAGAGTCTTGGGAACCCACATCTGTGTCAAACCATATAGCTCTTCCTATAAAATCCACATTCTTTTTCATCTTGTGAACCTCCCGATGTGTTCTGTATTTGTTTCATTTTAGGATTTTCCATACTGCTTGATGAAATATTCATATTAGGAGAGCACAAAATTAGTTGATTGACTTTGGTGGATATTTGCATGTAGCATTTTGTATAAGAAAAAGGTGTGTGTGTGTGTGTGTGTGTACTTGAGAAACTTCAGCTTCATATACTGGTATTTAATAGATTTTATATTTTATTGATTTTTTACAGAGAGGAAGAGAGGGATGGAGAGTTAGAAACATCGATGAGAGAGAAATACTGATCAGCTGCCTCTTGCACACTTCCTACTGGGGATGTGCCCGCAACCAAGGTACATGTCCTTGGCCAGAATTGAACCTGGGACCTTTAAGTCCGCAGGCTGACGCTCTATCCACTGAGCCAAACTGGTTAGGGCTGGTATTTAAAAATATTTTTATTGTGGTAAAATACACCATATACTGGTAGTTTTGAAGCAGATAAAAATGCCTGCTTTGCTATTATTAGAAAAATGCAATAACTGATCTCTGGACCTCATTTCTCTGATCTGAAAATGAGTGGTGGACTAGATGTTTACATCCCCTTTAACAGTTAGTATTCTATTCAATGTTTCTAAAAAAGTAGTGAATGAAAAGATAAATAACATGTAGACAACTCCAGGCAATGGTGAGTAAATGTCATTAATGAAGTAACAGAATGAGGGTGGGGGTGGGGGTGAGGGTGGTAGCAATGTGCTCTACTAGATGGTGGCTAAGGACGATAGAAGAACTAAGACCAAGGGATTGTAATTTATATAAAAGTTTTTTGTGTAATAAAGGAAATATATTTCTGAATAAAAACAGAAATTCTGGAAGTTAGCTGGATGAATGAATAGCTTGTTGCTGAGGCCTCTTCTTTCTCTATTAGTCCCTTTTGTGCTTTTTTTTTTTTTTTTTTGGTGATAGTGTGTATATGTGTTTGAGAAAAAAATGCATGTAGAGATGTGTTATATGAAAACTAGAGGCCGGGTGCACGACATTTGTGCACTGGGGGGGCGGGGGGCGGTCCCTCAGCCCAGTTGCAGTCCAGGAGCCCTTGGGAGATGTCTGCCTGCCAACTTAGGCCCGATCCCCCTGGCAGTCAGACATCCTTCTTGCAGTCCGGACCCCTCGCAGTCCTGGACCCCTTGCTCCTTACTGCCTGCCTGCACCACCAGGGGGCAGCTCCTGCATTGAGCATCTGCCCCCTGGTGGTCAGTGTGCGTAATAGTGATCAGTTGTTCCATGTTCAGTCGATTTGCATATTAGGGTTTTATTATATAGGATTATGTCAGATAGGATAGGATAGCCAGGTCACCAGTAGCACTTGGAATAAAGCTTTTATATTGCTCATAAAGTCGGAATTCAGTAATTAAAATGGGATCAGTTATTATAGATCTTCACAGTTTGTTGATAAAGCAAAGGAGGGCATATTTTGCATTAAAAAAGCATGAGCTACACTTTATTTATTGATTGATTTTTTTTAATAATAAAAACTGAATTTTAATCAAAGTGTAATCTCTGTAGAAACATACATCTGGGAAGGGCAGATGGTAAAGAGACATCCCCTCCCTTTTTTTAAAATTTAAATTCTTTATTGTTTAAAGTATTCCATAAGTCTCCTTTTCCCCCCACTGACCTTTTCCCGGCTGCCACCCCCCCCCCCCCCCCCCCCCCCAGCATATGCCCTCACTTCCCACGCTCCCTTTTATGGAGATGCTTTTTTTTTTTTTGTATTCTAATCCTAGATTTTATTCAACACAATTATTTTACTCTACACAACAAAGTATAAACACATTATCTAAAATGCTACAGTTACAAAAAAATTCAAAACAAAATCCATAGTACTGACTGTACAATAATAGCCGAAAAAGCAATGTACATGTTGCCAAGGTAATCCCAAAGACCACCACGAAGGGGGAGAAGGTCTGTGATGACCTTGCAGAGCTCTCATATTTGCTCACCAATTTTAGAGAAAAAGGAGATGTGCCATATGGGTGAATGTATATGTACATGTGAGAACAGAACCATTTACAGCATCTAACATGGGATGTTTAACTCTAGAGGTCAGAAGAACTCAAGCAGGGGAGCATGGCCAGGTTAATAGGAACAGCGGCTGCACAAAAGCATGCCTTTTCCTGAAGGATCCTCAGGCTACTAGACTGGCCCTAGGTCATCTATGGAATGGAAAAATGTGCTCCCAGGCTGGGTGGCACTGCCACCTGGAACCCTGCTCTGTTCCGGTTGGCTCTGCCACTAAACTGACTCTCAGAGACTGGAAACGTGGGAACTTTCTAGCCAGGAAACTGGAGAGCATCTTCATAGGCACAACCCCAAATCAACACTTCTGCAGCCAAACTTGGCCTTCAGAGGAAACGTCTCAATGCTCCTTTGGAAGCCTGCCCCCGAGTGAGGATTTGTTTCCTACTGACTGTCGTTCAGCTAGAAAAGTGACAGAACTGAGTTGGATGCGATATAAGTTTCGGGGCAGAGCTTTGGTGGCTTGTTTATCGGGAGGAATTGGAGCTGGAGCAGCTCCTATGGTGGTGGCGGGATCGCCGATACCGTGGGGAGCGTGACCTTCTCTTTATCCGTGGGGGTGACCGAACTGGAGCTTCGGGATTTGCTGGAACTTCCTGAGCGGCTTGATGCTGATGAAGCGCTAGAGCTGCTGCTTGAGCCAGTGCTAGTCCTGGAGCCAGAGCTGGAGGTAGAGTTGGACCGAGACTTGATGCTGCTGCTACCACTGGAAGCGCTGTGCCTCTTTTTATCCCTGCCATGATCCTTCTCGCTCGGCTCCTTGGTGGCCCCTTCTCCTTGGTGGCCCCTGTATCTTTAGAGCGATCCTTGGACTTCTCATCAGAGTGGTCTTTGCATTTGATAGGAGAAGGGGCCATCTTCCCACCACCTCGATTTTGTCCTGCTCTCCTCAGCCGATGAGGTCAGCATTACTCTGTGGAGATGAATTTTACTGTGAAAACTTTTACATAGTCTTCCATCCTCAAGGTATTGGAGATGCTAATATTGACACATAGACAGATTATGTCTTTACATAATCTGTCTGGGAAATTGTTGAACAGCTAGAAAATTGTCCTTGTTAGCTTTTTCTGGAGTCTTAACTTCAGTGAGTCTTGACTTTGGGAAGAAATCATTCTACACCAGAACGAAGGAAGTGTTCTTTAATCTAATGAATTTGGGTTTTGCAAATACACATTAGTATTTTTAAAATGGAGGAGTAAAAATAAAGGAACTTGGTTAATTTTGTTCAGCAGTGTATTACCCAAACTTATTGGCTGAGGAACCCTTTTCTCCCACATAATACTTAATAAAGTCTCAACCTTAGGTGATAGGCCCTGCTTACTTCCTAAAGGACCTCATTCTAGTGTTGGTTATTGCTAATTATTAGAAAATAGCTTTATATTTAGCCAAAAGTCTGCTTTTCTCTCACAGCTATCCTTTTGTTGTTTTGCTCTCTAAAATTATACAGAATAATTACTCTCATCTTAATATCTGAGGATGACAAGATAATATCTTGTTTTAACTAGTATGGTGACTAAAAGTGAAGACTTTGAAGTCATACTGCCTGAGCTCAAATTTTAATTCCATTGCTTTTACTGTGTGATCTTGGGCAAATTAGTTAACTTTTCAGTGCCTCCGTTTTCTCATCTGTAAAATGTGAATAACAACTCTACTTTAGTGGGTTAAATGAGATGAATCTTCTAAGGAGTTAATTACATAATACATTGCTGTAGGTCCCCTGGGAAGCAACACATTAGAAGTGCAAGAGATTATGTGGGGGATAGAATGGAATGCCTGGGGAAGAAAAGGAAGCCAAATTGATCAGAGAGTCTCAGTATGCAATATGGATCTGAAATAAAAAAATCTCAGCCAACCCAATAAGTTGAACAGCTAGAAAATTGCCTGTTAGAGGAGTCTTGCATCGGGAAGAATGGCCAGATTCTAATATACCCACCATGTTTAGTTATTCCAAGAGCTGCCCAAGGAGAGTATGGCCTGGACTAGAAGGTTGAGATGAATTCTGAACATGCTGCAGCTAGAAGTTGTTAGCTAACTACTCCTTGCAGTCAAATGCAAGTTCTTTTTTGGAGGGAGATCCAAGTGACTACCACAGTCCATTTTCTGTTCTTTATGGATCTGTGTCTCTAAACATTTTCTGAGAGCAGCTCCTTCAGGCTTCCATGGACCTCTCTTCCTGATGGGAAACTTAGAAGAAGTAGGTTAGTGAGATAAGCTTCGGCCCCCATCTTTATGGTCATGGCTACTACTTAGTTGAACTTGCAGTAGTCTTAGTCATTCTCCAGAATAAAGCTGGTTTCTGCAGAGGCCAGACTGGTGAATTAAACACATGGAAGGTACCACTACCTCTCCATCTTTAATATACTTAAGGAGAGCACTAATCTCTGCCATTCCTTTTACCTCCACCCTCTACACAATACTACCTTGGATTTTTTATTTTGGCCAGAAAGTGGGGAGACACCAGGTTTCACTTGGCCTTTTCCCTATGATAGCGCTTATTCCACAGGCCAAGGATCCAAGGTGGGGGTCATCCTAGCCACCAAGTATGCCAGTCCCATATATATTCAGGGACTGGGAAAATGACTGTTGGGTGGGTTTGTGGATCAGTGGATCGGCTGTAAGCTAGACTTTGGCCAGGACTCCATTTATTGTTTATTTCTGTATTCCTTCCCTAGTAATAGGGCCATAATGATGTTCCAGTCTCCAGATATCAGTGTCATCTCAGACTCTGTGATCAGTAGTTCTTCAGATGTCTCGGTATTTTACTTTTCCACTATATAGTAACCTGAGTAAATAGCCATAGGTTCTTTTGGGGAAGAATATGGGGAAATATGTATATGCTATTGTGTTGCAGGGTCCTTACTCCTTAGCCATCTTTTTTTTGTCAGTGGGTCTGGATCTGAAAACAGTCTCAGGTTCAGGAATTAAGCAAGGGATAGAAGCTTTTTATTGAGGCAGCCACTCTCAGCCTTGTGCTTATCCATTCTTGCCTTGTGTTGATTGTATATATTAAGCAGCACCATTAATGTTAACCTTTGGGAGGATTAACATTAGTTATCCTGGCAAGCAGGAATGGAGGTGGGAGGCATATCCTAAGCGGAGCTCTTGTTGCCTTGTAGGTGAGAGGTCTTTGAAGTATGTTCCTGCAGAGTGGGAAGTGCTAATATTATCCCTGCAATCCCTGAGGGGTCAGAGGATCTGGAGAATCAAAATCTTGGGGGGCAGCCATTTTAGATGTTCCTATTTCATCTAATAGGCTTCCATGTTTTCCAGTCTAGGACCCTGACCTTAGCATAACAGATCTGCCTTGACTGAGCATTTATTTTTGAAGCATTGTATTCTTTAACTATCCTGGGTTCGCTCTTCATCTTTTCACATTCTCCCACTGTAAGTGATAAAGACCTCTCTGAGCCACTGGAGAGCCCTGTGGCCTTCACACTTAGTTTCCATTTGTTTGTTAGCTGCCTCCTTGAGGGAGTCACTGCAACACCACAGCCAGCCTATTCCATTATTCTTGTATGCATTGTTCCCTCACACTTTGCAAATACTGGAATCATTACACTGTTCAGAGTGTTCCTTTTCTGGGAACATTCTCCCAAGAAGGTTTTAGCACTTTTCCCAAGAAATTTTAGCATTTGGGTCACCAGCTTGTGTCAGGGACTGTCCATGCTGTATATTCCACCCAGGATGAGATTCTCCTTGCCAGTTGGATAGTAAGTGATCTAGTTTCCAAACTCCATCTTACCTTCTGTTTTCTCAGTTCACTTCTGACACCAGCTGTGCCAATTTGAGTTCTTGGAAGCAGATTTCAAGACAGAAATGCAAGAAGTATATGGGAGAGGCGGAGGACTCCTATGAAAGGAAAGATGGGAGGAAACAGAATGGGCAGGGAGCATCTCAGACTGACTGAAGACTCTGGAGCAAAATTTTTCATTAGACGAGTCATGCTTTTGATAGAAATGGCCTTTTGTTAGTACTGGTGCTGTGATCAGTCATTGGCTTGGGCTGCCCAGAAAGAGGGTGATCTCAGCTTGATAGCTAGGGTTCCTGGGGGACTGCAGCTGGGAGCTGGGAGCTAACTGCATGCCTAGCAATTGGATCTTTCTTGATGGGAGATACAAGGGACACGTCCTGATGACTGCCACACATAAGCGCTAAGTAAATGTTAGGTATTATTATAATTATCTACAGAATAAGTTTTTCTAAGTTGCTTTTTATCTTTTATAAGTAAAAACTTCTAGACATCTTACTTTCTTGGTTATTTTCTGTTAGAAATGTTAAGATGTGAAATGAATCTTGTGCTTGGAACTGGAGCTAAAAACAGTATTTCAAGTGTGGTCTGGCACATAATAGGTGCTCAGTGCATGCTAATTGAGATGAACTGTGTTATTGATCTATTCAGCCTGCAGCGTGTAATCTCCAACCCCTCTCCAATTTCGACATTTCTAATAGTGCAGCCTGAGATTACATTAGCTTGTTTCTTGTTATGGCTTTTTTCCTATAACAGATCATTCAGTAGTTTGGATCTTTTTGAACACAAATGTTGAACTATATATCACTATACAGCATCATGTTAGATTTAGTTGATTATTCTAATTTGATTCTGTCTTTTGAGTATTGATTCTTTGATCTAGCAGATGCAACGGTCACTTTTCTTCATTTCATACTACAGATTTCATCATTGTGTCACAAATGTTCACATCCAAATCATTAATAAAAATGTTGAACAGAATAAGATTAAGAATCTAGACTATGCCATTCAGATTGATAAGTATTTATGGTTAACACTATTTAGCCAGTTAATAATTCCTTAACCACATTGATATATGACCCAAATTTCTGCATTTGTCCATTAAAAGATAGTAAGAGACTTTGTCAAATAAAGAACTTGCAGAAATTCAGCAGACCAAGGCTAGTTCCTTAGGCAAAAAAGGAAAAGAAGTGAATCAATTTGACTACGTATGACCACCACTTTTCTTTTTATGTGCTTACATTTAAAAAAAAATTATTATAGAGAGAGACGAAGGAAGAGGGAGAGAGGGTGGGGAAGAGAGAGGGCGAGGGGATTAAACGCCTAACCTAGGTATTTGCCTTGACCAGGAATTGAACCTGCATCCCTTTGGTGCAGGGGATGATGCTCCAACCAATTGAGCCACCAGCCAGGCAATGCTTTACTTTTCACTTTTATCTATCAGAAATTAGTCACATGACCTTGGTAAAGTTACTCAGCCTTTCAGGACTTCATATTCTTGAAATAATGTGATTGGCAAGTTCATAGAGACGGAAAGTAGAATAGTAGTTACCAGGGCCTGGGGGGAGAGGTCAATGGGGAATTAGTGTTTAATGGATATAGATCTCAATTTGGGGAGATGAAAAAATTCTGGAGATGGATGGAGATGATGGTTGTACAATGTGAATATATTTAGTGTCACTGAACCATACACTTAAAAAACCATATCAAACTTAATGGAAACACTAAATAATTCCTATTACAGTCAGAAATCAAATGTCCATTGTCACCACTTTTATTTATTTATTAAAAATATTTTTATTGATTTCAGAGAGAGAAAAGGAGAGGGAGAGATAAAAACATCAATGATGAGGGAGAATCATTGATCGGCTGCCTCCTGCACTCCTCCCCCCACTCCTACTGGGGATTGAGCCTGAAAGGGGGCATGTGCTCTGACCAGGAATCGAACTATGATCTGGTTCATAGGTCGATGCTCAACCACTGAGCCACACTGGTCAGGCATTGTTATCACTTTTAGAGGAACTAGCAATGTAATTAGACAAAGAAAAGAAGAGAACATAATTGGGGAAAAAATGGACAAAAACTTGATAGAGGAGCCCCATTGATCTGTTTAGATTCTGTATTAGAGAAATAAAAGTTCCACTGGAAGGATTATGGGAGCCTGGGAGAGTCTGCACAGGAGGGTGTTCTGTGTGTGCCTGCATGTAGAGATGTGTGTGATTGTGTGGAAGGAAACAAAATAAATAAGTTGAAACCTGGGAAAAAATATGATTGAATTAGATCAGTGGGGTCTACAGAATCACTATTGAGAATAAGTACAGGGGAGACACAAGACAAATTCATGGGGTATGTGGATCTGCAGTGATCTGGCTACTTTCAATCAGAGCACTTTTCTATGTACTGTTGTTGGGGTTCTGTTGCTAAAGAACTACATTGATCTAGATCCCTGTGGATTCTTACAATAGAAAAGCTTAATATTTCAGGTTTAGTTCAATAGTTAATAGCCAGCATAGTTCCTAGTATGATTGAGATTATAAGAAGAATCATTGAAGAGACAGACATATAAATAACATTAAACTTAGTTGTCTTCTAGGCTATGCTATCAATTATTGGAGGGCTGGAAGTATATCTTTATTTTTTACCTATCTCCTCTACCTTTGATTCCCCTCTGCTGCTTGTGCTCTCTTTTGAATTCCCTCTTTTCTTTGAAGTAAAGATCATGTTCCATGGAAAAAGTGGCTAGTTGAGTTCACATATCAGAGGATGTGCAAGTGCTTTTTTGATATAGTCATCACACTTAGCTATGCAGCATAGTGCCTTATTCGTACTTCCCATTTTGTCGCAGAATATTAAAAAGACATTTACTCAAGAGTTGAGATTTAACAAAATTAATAAAATGTATTGCTTCATCTCTCAAATGAATCTGGCATTTAAAAAATTTAAACAGAGTTCACGCAGTGAAGAATATGACTAGTACAATTTGGTGTTGTTGCTAAGGTACCTTGCAAGCAATTCTACCCAGCATTGCTTTGCAATGTGCAAGTGTGTCCATCCATGCAAACGTCAACACAGTGAAAAAGGCATCATACTAAGGTGTTACGTGTTGGTGTTAGTATGAAAATAGTGTTTTTTATTGAATTTATTAGGGTGGCACTGGTTAATAAAACTATATAGGTTTCAGGTGTACAATTCTATAATACATCATCTGTATATTGTGTGTTCACCACCCCAAGTCAAGTCTCCTTCTGTCACTGTTTATCCACCTATATCCTTTTCTACCTCCCCCCACACCTCTTTCCTTCTGGTAATCACTATACTGTTGTCTGTCTTTGAGGTTTTGATTTTTTGAGTCTGTTTCTGTTTTGTTTGTTAATTTTGTTCATTAGATTCCACATATTAGTGAAATCATATGGTACTTAACTTTCTCGGACTGGCTTATGAAAATAGTGTTTTTTAAAAATCCTGTATAATAAAAGGCCAGTGACCATAAGTATAATGACTGGAATGACCGCTTGACCAGTCGCTATGAAGTGGGAGGCCAGTGAGGGGAACCGGCTGGTTCGTGGCAGTGGCAGGCTGAGACGAGGGCCGGCGAGGGGAACCGGCTGGCTGGCTGGCTGGCGGTGGCAGCGGGTTGGGACCAGGGCTGGCGAGGGGAACTGGCTGGCTGGCTGCAGTGGGGGGGCGGGACCCGGGCTGGCGGGGGCAGTGGGGTGGGACCGAGGACTGGTGAGCGGGGGGAAGATGGACCTGATAACAGGCTAGGCCTAGGCCTAGGGACCCTACCCGCGCACGATTGCATGCGCTGGGCCTCTAGTTGTGTATAATTGACATACATCATATTAATTTCAGATGTACTATATAATGATTTGATATAGGTATGAAAATACTTTTGACCTTATATACTTTCTGAAAGTGTCTTGGATTATAGATCTCTAGGAGTCTATGGACCACAGTGTGAGAACCATTTGTCTACTAACTCATCTCATTTTGTGCTTGGATGCTTTCAAGCAGCCTGAACTTTATCTTATAATATTACCTAGCTTGTAAAGTTTTTAAAATTCAACACTCTGGTTAGATAAACTCCATTGAGTATTTAACTGACTTAATCATTTTAAAAAGTTTTAATAATATAGTGCTTAATCTGCACCCGTCCTTGTTTTTAGTCTGAATACTTTACTGCTTGCTCATACCTATTAACTCTACCCTGATGTCTTTTTTAAAAAAAATATATTTTATTGATTTTTTACAGAGAGAAAGGGAGAAGGATAGAGAGTTAGAAACATCGATGAGAGAGAAACATCGATCAGTTGCCTCCTGCACACCTCCCACTGAGGATGTGCCTGCAACCAAGGTACATGCCCTTGACCGGAATCGAACCCGGGACCCTTCAGTCCACAGGCCGACGCTCTATCCACTGAGCCAAACCGGTTAGGGCTACCCTGGTGTCTTAAAAAACAAACTAGTTTTAAGATTTGCTTTCCATATTTTCTTACTCTGAACAAATCGCTCAAAGTATAGCTGTTGATCTTTTGACATTTGAATCCTCTGAGAGTCATGCAATAAAAATCTTTGTTTTTCTAGCTCCTTTGGGAAAAGGCAAATTTAGGATTGGTGGAATATTTTCAGCAGATTCTTGAAATGAAAGCACTTAGAAATATTAGTTGCATTGTAGTCTTATAGTATGTATTTTGTCATATCTAATACAGTGGTTTCTGTGGAAAATTTCGAGTTGTCTTAGGAGGGAGGTGGTACTTTTAATTTAATATAGTCCTTGTTTAAGGAAACTATTAAAATCTCTTATATGTGAAAATTGAAAATAAAAACAAAGGTTTTGTTACAGATTAGATTCCTTAATAACAAATTCTAGATGGATCATCAAGATTCTTTTAGTATATTGAAATTTTATTGTTTTGATTTTTGTTGGATATAATTGGCAGTTGGCCAGCCTTAATCTGCTCCCTCCATAAACCTCTCATGTTTCTGTACTACTCTTCCCCTCATTTAATCTGCTCTTTGGCTTTGCTGTTCCCACTTCTTGAAACTCTCTTCCCTAGATATTCGTAAAGTTGCTTCTTGACATTCAGCTTGACATAAATGTCACCTTCTCAGTGAGACCTTCTCTGGCTGCCCTATCTAAAATTGTAATCCCCAATCTTTTTTTTCCCTTTTCCTCCTTTGCATGTATCATCTAGAGCACCATATATTTTACATGTTTATGTTGTTTGTTATTCATTTCCACCCATTAAGATGTAAACTCCATGCTCGGCCAGTGTTGCTCAGTGGTTAAGCATCGACCCATGAAACAGGAGATCATGGTTTGATTCCTGGTCAGGGCACATGCCCAGGTTGTGGGCTCAATCTCCAGTAGGGCCCGTGCAGAAGGCAGCTGATTCATGATTCTCTTTCAATATTGATGTTTCTATCTCTCCCTCCCTCTCTCTTCCTCTCTCTGAAATCAAGAAAAGCATATTTTTTTAAAAAAAGTATAAGCTCCATGAAGGGCAGGGTTTTTATATGTTGTTGGATGTGGCTTGCTAGTATTTTGTTGAGGATTTTTATATACATATTTATTCCTAAGGTACTAGTATATATTGGTCTGTAGTTTTCTTAGGATGTCTTTGCCTGATTTGGTATCATGGTAATTTTAGCCTCAGAGAATAAATTAGAAAGTGTTCTCTACTGTTTTTTTCCTTTTTTTGGGGGGGGGGGTGAGTTTGTGAAAGATGGGTATTAATCTGCTTTTTAAATATTTGGTAGAAGTCACCGTTGACACCACCTGGGTTTGGTATGGAAGTTTTATTTAATTTCTGGAAGTTTTTACTAATGCAACCTCTTTACTTATTTATAGATCTATTCAGAGTCTCTGTTTTTTAATGTCAGTTTTCGTAGTTTCTAAGATTTTATTAATTTCATCTAGGTTGTCTAATTTGTTAGTATATACTTATTCACAGTATTCTTTTATAATCCTTGAAAAATCGTATAATTTCTCTAAGGTCAGTAGTAATGGCCCCACTTTCACTTTTAAAAAAAATGATTTTATTGATTTCAGAGAGAGCTGTTTAATTTCCACCAATTTTTAAAAATTTCTCAAATTTCCTTCTGTTAGCCGAAGCCGGTTTGGCTCAGTGGATAGAGCGTCGGCCTGCGGACTGAAGGGTCCCAGGTTCGATTCCGGTCGGGGGCATGTACCTTGGTTGCGGGCATGTCCCCAGTGGGAGATGTGCAGGAGGCAGCTGATCGATGTTTCTCTCTCATCGATGTTTCTGACTCTCTGTCTCTCTCCCTTCCTCTCTGTGGAAAATCAATAAAATATATTTAAAAAAAAAATTTCCTTCTGTTAATTGATTTCTAATTTCATTTCATTTTGGTCAGAAAACATACTTTGTGTGATTTCAATCCTTTTAAATTTATTGAGGCTTGCTTTATGACTTAATTTCTGACCCATACGCACTTGTGAAGAATGTATATCCTGCTGCTGTTGTTGGATAGGGTGTTCTGTAGATGTCTATTAAATCTAGATAGTTTATAAAGTTCACGGTTTCTATTTCCTTGCTAATTTTCTCCCTAGTTATATCCATTATTGAAAGTGGGGTATTGAAGCCTAGAACTATTATTGTTGAATTGTCTATTTCTCACTTCAATTCCGTCAGTTTATACTTCACGTATTTTGGGGCTTTATTGTTAGGTACTCTAACTTTAATGCATAATATGGATTGGACTATGTATGTTAAAATTTGATAACTAAATAAAGCATTGATCTCATATATGCTGTGAACAATAAATATCATTTGTCTTTTGTTTTAACTTTTTTTTTTTGTTTTATTTTTTTTGTTAATCACCACTTGAGGATATTTTTCCATTGATTTTTGGGGAGAGTAGAAGAGAGAGGGAAAGACAGAGAGAAACATCAATGTGAGAGAAACACATCTATTGGTTGCCTCCTGCACGAGCCCAGACCAGGCCTGAAAGGAGCTTGCAACCAAGCTATGTGCCCTTGACCAGAATCGAACCCAGCTCCCTTTGGTCTGCAGGCCAGCACTCTATCCACTGAGCCAAACCAACTAGAGCAGCCGTGGGCAAACTACAGCCCGCGGGCCGGATCCAGCCCGTTTGAAATGAATAAAACGAAAAAAAAAAAAGACTGTACCCTTTTATGTAACGATGTTTACTTTGAATTTATATTAGTTCACACAAACACTTCATCCATGCTTTTGTTCCGGCCCTCCGGTCCAGTTTAAGAACCCATTGTGGCCCTCGAGTCAAAAAGTTTGCCCACCCCTGAACTAGAGCAATATCATTTGTTTTGATATAGCTTTGATGCTTACATGATTTTGACTAGTAGTTATGTATTATGTATAGATTACATAAAGAAGCACTTGTCTCAGAGAAGACTCTTCACTGGGGAGTGGTTCATTATACAGGTTTATGAGCATGTAAGTAAGGTACAGTGAACTGTAGCAGTTTAAACATGGTTGAGATAAAGTATTTAAATAATTACCTTGCCAATGTATTACTTTTTATTGAGAGTAAAGTTCAGGTGGTAGTATAATAATGTTCCTTGACTGTTCCTGGTAGAATTTGAGTCAGTACCAATTATTATAAAAACTATTAACAGCATCTACCTTTCGTACAAACAAGTCCTAAATCATATCTGGTTTAGGAGGAAGAAGCAAATAGAGAAATATCCATTATGTTATATTCTGTGGATATTTTTCTTTTTAATCTTCATAGCAATCATTTGATGTGGGTGGTGTTGCTCTCACTTTACAAATGAGCAAATTGAAACTCAGAGATTCATTAATTTGACTAAGGTCACCTGGTGAATGCTTTTTTCATTTTCTATCATTCTTTTAGTCTTTTATTCAACAAATATGCCAGGCTTTGGAGAAGCAGCCATGACCCTGTCAGACATGATCCTTTGCCCTCATGAAGTGAATTGTTTGGTGGAGTCCTTTTACTTAGTCTGAGCCACATTTCACATAGCTGTGACACATATTTGTAGAGTACTTTATAAAATATTTTTGCATTATTACCTATTTTATGATTCTTATTGCAGTTTTGTGACTCTGATGGGTTAGATATTATTGATATTCTTCCCATTGGAAAACTGGAGGAAACTTAGACTTAGGGATACTAAGGTCATGTGGTTAGTAAGTGGCAGAGCTAGCACGCAGTCCCAGGTCATCTGGCTCCAAGAATCCTGTACTTCTTCCATTACACTGCATTGTCTCATTGTTTCACATGAAACTGTAAGCCTAGATTGCCAAGAGTGATATCCTAGAAAGTAACCAGTCCAGCAGCACTCAGTAGAGCAGATCTCCTCCAGGCAAAGTATGTGGAGAGAGAAAAAAAAAATCAAGAGGCTCAAACAGCTGTGCCTAGTGTGCAAAAATGAATTTTTTCTTAAATAATGCAGTGAGAAGAGACTACAACATGAGAAATATTGCATAGACATGGTCTGAACAGCACTTAGATAGGCTTCCAGGGGCTTCCCTTTCCTCCCTTCCCAAACAAAGACTTGAAACAGGCAGTGAATTTAAGAGGAAGAGACCCAAGCAACACAGGGCTTTGTACAGAGCTATCTGCAGCTACAAATCAGAGTGTAATCTTTATATGAGGAAGGGATTGCTTGTTTTACATTGACTACCTCAGCTACTTTCATGCAGGTACAGAGATAGTGATCTATTCCGTGAAAAGATTTGAGTGCTTCCTCTGGGTAAAAGCTCTGTTAGGCCTTATGGGAATGATACCATAAGCATGACACCATACTTGCCCACAGGAACTTGTTACCTAGTAAGGAGATTTTGCATTCATTCAAACAATACTTGTTCATTCAGAGTCTATGTGTCAGACCCTTACCAGGTGTTTAGGAGACAAGAGTGGAGATAACATAGAAATTGACTCTAAGCCTTTAGCTTATACTTCCCATTGCTTGGAGAGTATTTCTTTACCTCGGCAATTAGAAACCTTTTAAAGTAGAGAGCAGGATCTGAAATTCTCTTACCAAAATAGCAGTCAATACTGCTGTTCTTGTGACTTGGCCACAAATAGAACCAGATAGCTTACGGGTTAGAGCTTAGGTGTCAGTTAGAAAATATATATATCATATTTAACTGTCAAAGGATTAGTGCCCAGGATATGTAAGCACTCCAACAAATCATTAAGAGAAATACAGACATTCCAACAGAAAAAAAAATGGTAAATGATTTGAAGAAGAGATCACAAGATAGGAAATTCAAAGGGTACTAATATATATCAATCTTATTAGTAATCAGAGAAATGACGATTTAATAATGAAACATTATTTTAACTCTCTTACTGGAAAAAATAAAAGTTGATAATAGCAAGTTTAAAATAATGATAAGAAGACTTTAAAGCAGCGGTTCTCAACCTGTGGGTCTCGACCCCTTTGGCGGTCGAACGACCCTTTCACAGGGGTCACCTAAGACCATCCTGCATATCAGATATTTACATTACGATTCATAACAGTAGCAACATTATAGTTATGAAGTAGCAACGAAAATAATTTTATGGTTGGGTCACAACATGAGGAACTGTATTTAAAGGGCCAGAAGGTTGAGAACCACTGCAAGAACTAACTTTATGACAGGCACAACAATCCTGTGAAGTAAGTACTATCATTATTATTGTTTTCTTGATAAGGAACTTGAGAGAGAGGGCTATAGTAACTTGCCCAGGGTCTGACATCTAGTACTTGTTGACCTCTAATTCTCTAATTTGAACTCAGGTAAATCTGTCTTTAGAGCTTTCTCTCTCTCTCTCTCTCTCTCTCTCTCTCTCTCTCTTTCTCTCTCTTTCTCTCTTCCTCCCTCCCTCTCTCCCCCCTTCCTCTCTCTCTGTCTTAAATTGATTTTTAGAGAGAGAGGAAGAGAGAGAGAGACATCGTTGTGAGACCTAAATATCTTTTGGCTGCCTCCTGCATGCCCTCTATTGGGGATCGATCCTGCAACCTGGGCATGTGCCCTGACCAGGAATCGAACCAGCAAACTTTTGGCGCACAGGACAACACTCAACCAATTGAGCCACACTTGCCAGGGCTAGAGCCTGCACTCCTAATCACTAAAGCATTGCCCTTGTCTGGGTTGATTACCATTATGCTGTATGTTCAGCCTCAACAAAGCTTACCAGAAAAAAAGCACTTTAAATGTTTGAATGAATTTTTTTTAAAATATATTTTATTGATTTTTTACAGAGAAGAAGGGAGAGAGATAGAGAGTTAGAAACATCGATGAGAGAGAAACATCGACCAGCTGCTTCCTGCACATCTCCTACTGGGGATGTGCCCGCAACCCAGGTACATGCCCTTGACCGGAATCGAACCTGGGACCTTTCAGTCCGCAGGCCGACGCTCTATCCACTGAGCCAAACCGGTTTCGGCTGAATGAATTTTTTAAAAATATGTTTTTTATTGATTTCAGACAGGAAGGGAGAGGAAGAGAGAGAGAAAACATCAATGATGAGAAAGAATCATTGATAGGCTGCTTCCTGCATGTCCCCTACTGAGGATCTAGCAACCTGGGTATATGTGCTCTTGACTGGAATCAAACCTGTGACCCTTCAGTCCTCAGGCCGATGCTCTATCCACTGAGCCAAGCCAGCTAGGGCTCAGTTAATTTTTTTAAACTGCAAATATATTAGGCACATTATTTTGGAGGATAATTTATTAGTATCAAAAAGAACACACATTAATTCCATTTCTTAATGTGTATTTTTGAAAAAAAATGTGTATAAGGAAGCATGCATGAGGATATTCATGGCAGGCAGCATTCTTGATATTTGTGGAAAAATAAGGGAAAATGTAAATGCTCATTCTCATTAGTGCTCTAAATTACTAATAAACATACTAGTAGTTACATATAGTTATATATAACTAATACATATAACTAACTAAGAAAACTATGATATGGCTATATTTTTGAATTCTGGATGCACAGTTAAAATAAATGGAATAGTTAATCCGGAAAGATATCTAGGATATATTATTGAATGAGAAAAGCAAGTTCTAGAACTTTTCCTACAAAAATAGATTCTAGATGATGGAAGAGTTAAACAAATAAAAATAATCATGAAAATAGCAGAGAAAATATGGATGAATATTTTTATAATAATGGAATGAGGAAAGCTCTTTTTGTAAGCATGATGTTAGAAGTTACAGAGGAGAGGAATGATGAATTTGACTACATAAAAATGGAAGATTTCTATGTAGAAAAAGAACAAACATTAAACTGGGACAAAGATTCTAAATATGATATATATATATATATATATATATATATATATATATATATAAAATATTTGTAGACAATTTGCAAAAAGGCCAATAAATATGGAAGTTGTAAATTAAAAGTACAAATTAGAAATTCAGGTCTGGTTTCCTGTCTGTGAAATTGACGAAGATTGATAATATTCAGTAACTATGAGCTTGTAGAAAAACTTCTTTATACTCTTGGAGGAAATATAAGTAAGCACAGCATGTGTGGTGGAAATTTTGGCAATATTTATTAAAATTAAGTATACTTACTATCCTTGTCTCAAATTCCACTTTTAGGGATTTATTGTATATTAAAATGTAAAGATACATGAACAAAGATATTATATTGTTTACTAGAGGCCCGGTGTACAAAAATTTGTGCACTCTGGGGGTGGGGGGGTCCCTTAGCCCGGCCTGTGCCCTCTTGCAGTCTGGGACCCCTCGGGGGATGTCCACATGCTGGCTTAGGCCTGCTCCCTGGGAGATCAGGCCTAAGCTGGCAGTCAGACATCCCTCTGGCAGCCCAGGAGCCCTCGGGGGATGTCCACTTGCCAGCAAGGAGCAGGCCTAAGCTGCAGTCAGACATCCTTAGCGCTGCTGAGGAGACTGGAGAGGCTCCTGCCACCACCGCTGTGCTGGCAACCATCAGCCTGGCTTGTGGCTGAGCAGAGCTCCCCCTGTGGGAGCGCACTAACCACCAGGGGCCAGCTCCTGCATTGAGCATCTGCCCCCTGGTGGTCAGTGTGTGTTATAATGACCAGTCATTCCCAGTGGTTCTGCTGTTAGGGTCAATTTGCATATTAACCTTTTATTGTATAGGATAGGTATACAAATATGGAAACAGTGTTCATTGGTAGGGATGAGAGTTAAATTGTACATTCATGTAATAGGATGCTGTTAAGTTGTTTAAAAAGACTGGCAAACCTAGATATACATGCATGCCTCATTTCACATTCTTCTGTGTAGTGCTGGTTGATTATAACACTATGTTAAATAACATGGATGAATATATTAAAACAGAAGACTATATATATTTTAAAAAATCTATTGTACGTTGTATGGTGATTGATGTTTATAGACTTAACAAATGTGGTGATCATTTCATAAGGTATTTAAATGTTGTATTACTATATTGTACACCTGAAACTAATATAATATTGTACATAAACTCTAATTTAAAAATCCATTATAGTACCCTGTTTGATCTATATCTCTTTTCTTGCTCTGTGTACTATTACATGTAGTGGGAACATTAATAATTTCAGGCATACTATAGTCTAATATTTATATGTTATTGAACTAGAATTTCTTTTTATTTTTCTCTTTTTCTTTTATTAGTAAAACAGTGAAGGGGGAACGCTGTTTCCAAATACATGTATACTCAGTGATTAAGAGTCTGGGATATAAAACCAGATTTCCTGGGTTCAGATTCTGGCTCTGCTACTGTGTGCAACTTTTTGAAGGTTAACTTCTTTTTGCCTCATTATTTCCTCATTATTTATTTGAAAAACTAGAGGCCCGGTGCACGAAATTTGTGCAAGGGGCGGGGGGAGTCCCCTCAGCTCAGCCTGCACCCTCTCCAGTCCAGGACATCCCTCTCACAATCTGGGACCGCTGGCTCCTAACTGCTCACCTGCCTGATCGCCCCTAACTGCCCCCCTGCCAGCCTGATCACCCCTAACTGCCTCTGCCTGCTGGCCTGGTCACCCCCAACTGCCCCCCTCTGCCGGCCTAGTCGCCCATAACTGCCCCCACCGCTGGCCTGGTCACCCCTAACTGCCCCCCTCTGCTGGCCTAGTTGCCCATAACTGCCCCCCTCCCCGCCGGCCTGGTCGCCCCCAACTGCCACCCCTGCTGGCCTGGTCACCCCATGCAACCTGCTGTTCAGTCGTTTGGTCGTCCCTCACTAACCCCCCTGCCGGCCTTGTTGTCCCAGGCAGCCTGCTGGTTGTTACTGTTACTGTGATGGCGTCCCGGACAAATTGCATATTCCTCTATCTACACTAATAAAAGAGAAACATGGTAATTGGCGTACAACCGCTACCCTTTTCATTGGCTAATCAGTGAGTATATGCAAATTAACTGTCAGCCAAGATGGCGGCAGGCAGCCAGGCAGCTGAGAACAGGATGCTTGGTTGCCCCAGCAATAGAGGAAACCAAGGTTCCCGCCTGCAGCTGCGGGGCTCTGAGCTCCTGAAGCAACAGCTCCAAAAGATACAATGTTTCAATTATAGAAGCTAAAAGATGGCGGTTAATCTGCATACTCAGGCTCCAAGCGGTAGAGCGAAGCCAAACAGCCCTGAAGCCGCAGAGCAGAGAGGCCTCACTGCCTGGGGATCAGCGGAGCTGCGAGACCTCCTGGGCCCAGGGATCAGGGCCCCGGGATCAGCGGAGCCGAGAGGCCTCCCGGTCACCTGGATTTGTGGAGCCCAGAGGCCTCCTGGCCTGGGATCAGCGGATCCTGATGCAAGCCCTGTGTGTTTATGCACCCTGGGGGTGCAGAGGTCCTGTCCTAGGCAGAGGCCTATGGCAAAATTTTTGACTCTGAGAAGCAGCCTATGGGCTGGAAGGCAGCTCCTCTGACCTCAGTGCTGGAGAAGACGATTAAGCAGAAAACTAAAGAAACCGATTTTACATCATTTCCCACGTGGAGAACAGTTGGCATGTAAGCCCCTGACCAGTGCCCAGCCTCTCCTCTGTCAGTCTATCTCACTCTTTGGTACCATGTTCTTTGTTCTGTCTTAACTGCAACTCATTTTTAAACTAGATTGCTTTTAAAAGAAGACTAAATAAAGTTTCCCTTAAGTTATTTAGATGGTGCTGCGGCTGCTGGGGCTGCTGGGGCTGCTGGGGGCCTGATAGAAGACACAAACACGCAACGGGGGGCCTGTACCCAGCAGCCTCAAGGCCCGCCACCTTGGTGCTGGGGCTGCTGGGGGTATCAGAGACACAAACCCGCAGGCCCTGCACCCAGCAGACCCGAGACCTTTGTGGCAGCACTAAGGAGCAGCAAGCCAAGCAGTAGGAAGCAGCAAGCAGGTGGGCAGTAACAAGGGAGGGGTCCTGGACTGCAGAGGGCACATGCTGGGCTAAGGGACCCCCCACCCATCCCCAGTGCATGAATTTCATGCACCGGGCCTCTAGTTATTAGTATAAATATTGAACTGCTTACTGTATGCCCAACACTATTCTAGATGCCAGCAATGCAACAAGGAGAATTAAGACAAAATCTACTCTCTTGTAGTAGATGTACATTCTGGAGAGCTTAATTCTATACCTACTATTTAGGGTTGCTAAGAAGATTAAAAGTTTAATACCAATAAAACACTTGGAACAGTCTATAGTACATAGTAATTAGATGATAAATAATAGTAATATTATTATTTCTCCTTTCCCCCAAAAAGACATACAGGGAGTTGATTTAGTAACTATTTTATACAAGTTTTTGTTAAATACAATGACATTAAAGGCTATATGAAATAATTTCTTTCAGTATATTCTTACATTTACCCTCATTCTGGGTTCTCTAATACACTCTGTCATTGAGCTCTAACTTGGCAGCCAATAAGTAAGTGCTCTATTACCTTAATTTGAGTGTGCTAGATGTTGAGGTGCAAAATTTACAGTGGTTCTTTTAAGGAATCTTGATGGAAGTGATAGAGAAATTAAGAGGGTAAAGATCAACAATTATTAAGATTGATGAATTGAAGGACATCATAAACATCAATAAAGCCTGGTAGGATTGACTAATAATTATAAAGCATTTAATGGGAAAAATGAAATGTTACAGTTTTATATATTGATTTGTAAATTCACAAAATCTCAGTATTTATTCTGAAGATTAAATATTTATTCTATGAATACATAAATACACCTGCCTGTCAGGTGTGGTGCTAAATGCTGTCAATGCTTTGGTGAATGAAATAGTCATGGAACCTAATCTCATACAGCTCATATTTTACAGTGTTACAAAAATAATTAATAATAATAGAGGAATATGCAAATTAGCTGGGACACCGTAACATCACGACCGATCTACAAGTGGCAGAGAGCTACAGAAGGGCGGGGCAGTGAGCTACGAGCAGTGGAGAGCTACCAGCGGCGGTGGGAGGGGTGGCCAGCTGAGGCAAGTGGCAGCAAGCTACTCGCGCATGGATTCGTGCACAGGGCTACTAGTAGAGTTATAAGAGCTGTGCAGGAAACCTAGTCTGAGGGAGTCAAAGGAGGACTTCCTTGAGGGATTGAGATTTAATCTAAGACCTGAGGTTGAGTGAATTTATATTAGTCAGGAAGAGAGAGAAGAGTGGGAAACAGCAATCCAAGGAGCGGGAACAGCATGGATAAAGGACCATAGGTGGGAAAGAACTTGGTACCCTTGAGGACTAGGAAAATGTCAGTGTAAATGGAGAGAAATAAACAGGAAGGAAAATGGTAAAAGAGTAAGCTGGGGAGTCAGGGTTAAATTATGCAGGACTTCATAAAGTCATAGTATGGAGTCTTGATATTTTAAGTGCAACAGAAAACAATTGAAGAGTTTCAAGTAGAAGAATCACTTTATTAGATCTTTTTAAAGATTACTATAACTGCTGAGTGGGTTGGGGGAGGAGGTGGCAGAGTAGATATGAGAAGATCATTGAAAAGATTATTTGTGGTGGGATCCAAGGTGGTGGCATAAATAAATGCAATACTCGCATCCTCCCACAACCACATCAAAATTACAACTAAACCACAGAACAACCATTATTCAGAACTGCTTGAAATCTGGC
Organism: Myotis yumanensis; assembly: GCF_028538775.1. NCBI lineage: Eukaryota > Metazoa > Chordata > Mammalia > Chiroptera > Vespertilionidae > Myotis > Myotis yumanensis. The sequence goes on from NW_027223753.1 coordinate 36,295,047, forward strand.
TGAACGGAAGTCCTACAACTAGAGAATTAAAGAAGCCACAGTGAAACTGGTAGGAGGGCTAGAGGTGCGGTCTGGGCTGGTGTGACACCCACGTGTGGCATTTTTTTAGTCAGGAGGAATATCTCAGCTGAGGTGCTCCCCTCCTGTGCTCCCATGAGGAGCAAGGGGTCTCAGCCCCATAACAGAACCCTCAGCCCAGGGTTCTAGTGCTGGCAAGAGAAGTCCCTATATCTTCAAGCTGTAAAAATCAGTGGGGATTGTGGCTGAGTGATACAGAGGCTACTGGAGTCCTAGGCAATTCTGCTTAAAGGGTCAGTGCATGGACTCACTCCCTCTGAGCTCCAGCTGAAGCAAGTCCTGCTCCATTAAGGTGTCTCCTGCACAGCAGCTCTTCCACTATAGCAGTGGTTCTCAACCTTCTGGCCCTTTAAATACAGTTCCTCATATTGTGACCCAACCATAAAATTATTTTCGTTGCTACTTCATAACTGTAATGTTGCTACTGATATGAATCATAATGTAAATATCTGATATGCAGGATGGTCTTAGGCGACCCCTGTAAAAGGGTCGTTTGACCGCCAAAGGGGTTGCGACCCACAGGTTGAGAACTGCTGCACTATAGTCACAGCTGGTCCTCACAGTCACTTGTCATGGGAGTCAATTCCTCCTAGTGACACCAACAGCAAGAAAGGCTCAACTACAGTAGGAGAGTGCACACAGCCCACACAGGGGCACACCTAGAGTGCCCAGCTCAGGTGACTGGGGAGGCTGAGCCAAAGGACCCTATAGGACAGTGATGGCGAACCTTTTGAGCTCGGCGTGTCAGCATTTTGAAAAACCCTAACTTAACTCTGGTGCCGTGTCACATATAGAAATTTTTTGATATTTGCAACCATAGTAAAACAAAGATTTATATTTTTGATATTTATTTTATATATTTAAATGCTATTTAACAAAGAAAAATCAACCAAAAAAATGAGTTCGCTTGTCACCTCTGACACGCATGTCATAGGTTCGCCATCACTGCTATAGGATATCTACTACATAAGGCCACTGTACTAATTTGAGGAGACATAGCAGCTCTACCTAATACATGGAAACAAACACAGGGGAGCAGCCAGAATGTGGAGACAAAGAAACATGTCGCAAATGAAAGAACAGAAGAAATCTCCAGAAAAAGAACGAAATGAAATGGAAGCAAGCGAACTACCAGATCCAGAGTTTAAAACAATGGTTATAAGGATGCTCAAGGAACTTAGTGAAAACATTAATGACATAAAAAAGGACCAGTCAGAAATGAAGGATACAATAACTGAAATGAAGAATAATTTACAGGGAATGAACAGTAGAGTAGAGGATGCCAAGAATCAAATCAGTTATTTGGAATATGAGGAAGCAAAAAACACCCAATCAGAACAGCAAAAAGAAAAAAGAATTAAAAAATATGAAGATAGTGTAAGAAGCTTCTGGGACAACTTTAAGCATACCAACATTCCCATCATGGGGGTGCCAGAAGGAAAAGAGAGGGAACAAGAAATTGAAAATCTATTTAAAAAAATAATGACAGAGAACTTTCCTTACCTGGTGAAAGGAATAGACATACAGTCTAGGAAGTGTAGAGAGTCCCAAACAAGATGAACTCAAAGAGGCCCACATCAAGACACATCGTAATTAAAATGCCAAAGGTTAAAGACAAAGAGAGAATCTTAAAAGCAGCAAGAGAAAAGCAGTTAGTTACCAACAAGGGAGTGCCCATATAACTATCAGCTGATTTCTCAACAGAAACTTTGCAGGCCAGAAGGAAGTGGCAAGAAATATTCAAAGTGATGAAAAGCAAGGCAAGATTACTCTACCCAGCAAAGTTATTATTTAGAATTGAAGGTCAGATAAGGAGCTTCCCAGATAAGAAAAAGCTAAAGGAGTTCATCTCCACCAACCAGTATTACATGAAATGTTAAAGGGTCTTCTTTAAGAAGAAGAAAGATAAAAAATATGAACAGTAATATGGCAATAAGTACATATCAACAATTGAATCTAAAAATAAAAGAACAGGAATATAATGACAAAATAAACCAATGCATAAAATAGAACCAGAGACATGGAAACATGGAACAGCCTGATGAATCTCAGAGGGAAAAGGGGAGGAGGGCTGGGAAGAGATTAATCAAAGAACATATATGCATACATGCATTACCTATGGACACAGACAATAGGGTGGTGAAGGCTGAGGTTGGGGTGGGATCCAGGTGGAGGGTGTCAATGGAGGGAGAAAAATGGGGGACATCTGTAATATTCTCAACAATGAAGATTGAAACATAAATAATAAAGATCATTTCAATACAAGAAAAAAATCATTTCAATATCCAGATGTGGAATAATGTTGGCTTGGACCAAGGTAGTGGTTGTAGACAGAGTAAATGGATTTTCATCTATTTTAGGAGATGCTTGATGGTGAGCATCATGGAGAAGGAGGTCTAGGGAATGTCTGTATTATGAACAACTGGGTAGATGATGATATAAGGAACAGAAGAAACAGTTTTGATTAGTATGAGACCAGATGTACTTAGGGAGTTTGAGATGTCTGTGAGACATGTAAACTTGAATAGGCACAGTATATATAGATTTAGAGCCCAGAAAAGAGGTCTGAGGTGAAGAAAAGGAAATTAGACTTGTTAACAGATGGTGTTTGAGGCAATGGTCGTAGGTAGAATTTCTTTGGAAAAGAATATAAATCGAGAAAAGAAAAGGACTGAGTACAAAATTTTGAGTTATTTTAACACCTAAGATTGGGTAGAAGAGGAGGAGTCAGGAACGAATGTGAGAGGGAGATGTTAAAGAAGTAGGAGAAAGTCAGAATTTTTAGTGTCACATAAGCCACAGAAGCAGAGTTTCATAAAGGAGGAGGATGTGATCTATAATTGAATATTGCTAAGATGGGGAATGAAGCCAGAAAATAATGGGAGCATGGGTGAGGTGGAAGGAGGGAGATATTGGAGGTTGACAACTTTTGAGAATATATTCCTCTTAAATGTGAAAGGTTCACTGAAATGTGAGGTGTAGTGAAACATCCAAATGGAGAAGTATTGAAAGGTAGGTGAAGCCATGGTCCTGGAATTTGAGTGATGATGTAAGGAACAGAAGAAGCAGTGAGCTATTCACATAGAGATGGTAGTTGAAGACTTTAGAAGAAATGGGAGCCAAAAATAGAACTGGGAGAGCATCTACAGTTAGAGATTTTCTTTGGCTTGTTATTTTTTTTTTTAAAATATATTTTATTGATTTTTTACAGAGAGGAAGAGAGAGGGACAAAGAGTTAGAAACATCGATGAGAGAGAAACATCGATCAGCTGCCCCCTGCACACCTCCTACTGGGGATGTGCCCGCAAGCAAGGTACATGCCCTTGGCCAGAATCGAACCCGGGACCCTTCAGTCCGCAGGCCGATGCTCTATCCACTGAGCCAAACCGGTCAGGGCTTTGGCTTGTTATTAATACTATAATGTTCATAGTACAAGTAATTTGAGCATGGACTTGTTTCATTCAACTCAGGCTTTGGCTGAGACATACAAGCTATGCTCTTCTTAAATTTGACATTGTTAAAAGTAAGATACAGTGCTCTAAATCAGGGGTGGGGAGCGCGCAGTCTATGGCAGTGGTTCTCAACCTTCCTAATGCCGTGACCCTTTAATACAGTTCCTCATGTTGTGGTGATCCCCAATTTCATTGTTACAAATTGAACATAATTAAAGCATAGTGATTAATCACAAAAACAATATGTAATTATATATGTGTTTTCCGATGGTCTTAGGCAACCCCTGTGAAAGGGTTGTTCGACCCCCAAAGGGGTCGTGACCCACAGGTTGAGAATCGCTGGTCTATGGCCTCAGAAATCATTTGGTGTGGCTCTGCCAAGGCATTAGGGGTGAGTTAATTAAATGTTTGACCAAATGTAGCAGGCTAGTTTTTTTAAGATGATGATTTTGTATGGTCCATGAATGATATTATAAATATCCAAATGGTGCTTGGCAGAAAAAAGGTTTCCCCCTCTGCTCTAAATGTTCAGAAAAAGTCAGGACAGGAACAAACATAGTATCTAATTTTACCGCAAATATTAAGGTATACAGTTTATGAACCTACCAATTTGGCTATTTTTCCAATAGTTGTTACTGGTATATGAAATATATCAGATGTAGTGATTAGTGGTAAGTCATAACTCTGCGTTACATATACTCTTGTTACTACTGTTGGTGCACACAATTTTTGGTACACAAATTACATCTCCCTGTCAGTCTTCTTCCTAGAATGATCCAAATGATAAGACACTACCCCCAGTGAATTTATCTCTCATGTATTATCTACTTGTAGATCATAGAATATCAGTATTAGTGTCTAATCTTTGAACTTTTAGGTATGCAATTAAGGTTAAAATTGTGATTTTGATATTGTTTGTCTCAATTTAGATCATGCTATTGGGATATATTTGTTAAGACTTTTGTTGCAAGTTAGCAACCAACTAGAGCTTACTTAAGAAAAAAGGGAAGTTTTTTTGAGGATACTAGGATATCTCATAGAATCCAAAACCAGGGATTGCAGCTGTATGTATCTCTCAGTAATAGTGTAGAAGGGTCTGAGTCACTCATTTTAGATCAGGAGCTCACATCAGTTTAATAAATTGGTTAGATTGATAGGTTTCCCTGAACATGGCATTTTATCTTGCTATAAAAATTTATGTGTGTGTATGGAGTGAGAGGCGGGCAATTCTAGAATTCTATTGGCAAAGATAATCCAGTAGGTATCTGCTGTCTAGAAATTAGAGATTGAATTTAGACTGATATAGTGTTAATTAATAGTTCAGTCATGAACAAGCAATTTATATGTTAGTTTAGGGATGTTGTATATCTGAATAGTTTCTGACCCTGTACCATCCATGTATATACACATTGATTTATATGGTTTTGAATCTTATTACTCCAAACATTAGAATTATACATGTTCCTTATTTTAGTGCCAATCTCAAATCAGTTACTGTTCTAGAGATTTGAGTGCATATGTATATTTGATATACCTATTATCATCATGTTTCCAATATTTGTTAAACTACTGAGCTTTTTGTTGAGTGTATACTAGGGGAAACAACCACCTGGCTCTAATTCAGTGTTTGTGAAAGATGCCAGATTGATACCCTGGAAATTGAAGCCCTGTGTGAATGTGGGATAGCAACAATATCAACTTCCCAGATCCTGTTCTCTTAATGTTCTTTGGTCTTGATTTGCAGGAATAAAGCTCTTTTCAGAGATGATCTCATTTCTCTTTTTCTGCCACTGTGAGTTGAGAGTGTTCATATTTAAAAGGTTTTATTTTAGGATCAAATGTGCTTAGCCTCTTCAGAAAGTTGAACAGTTAGGTTACTTTTTTGTTCCTGTATTTCTTTTCATTGTTTAGACTTGAATTGGTCACTTAAGACCAAAGGTCCTGATATATTAAGGTCCTGATATATAAATCACTCTGCCTTTCTCTTGTAATTCCTTCACACAAATTGCTTTTGACAGTAATACAGCTACCATTTATTGAGCATTTATGTATCAGATTTAAGTGAGGCACTTTATATAAACAAATTCTTTTCATCATTAAAACTATCCTGAAAAGTATAGTTTTCCTATCATCCTATATAATAAAAGCCTATTATGGTAAATGTCCGATCGTCCTGTCAGCTGTTCAGCCAATCAAAGCATGATATGCTAATGATATGCTAATGCCGCTCAACCGTCTTGCTATGACGTGCACTGACCAGGGGGCAGATGCTCTGACTGGTAGGTTAGCTTGCTGCTGGGGTCCGGCCAATCAGGACTGAGCAAGACAGGCTGGACTCACCCTGGATCTCTCCCGTGGTCCCTCCCTGGCTGGCCAACCTCCTGTGTCCCTTGCCGGCCCCGATTGTGCACCAGTGGGGTCCCTTGGCCTGGCCTGTGCCCCCTCGCAATCCGGGCTTAGGGACCCTCTCCCTGAGTGCATGAATTTCGTGCACCGGGCCTCTAGTATAAAATATAAAGAAACTGAGACTTCGAAAGGCTAAGTAGTTTGCTCAAAGCAGCAATGCTGTTAAATGCTAGAGCATGAATTCCAACGTGGGCTTGCCAGAGTCCTGCACCAGTGCTTTTTCACCAAACTCCACTGACTACTCTTAAGAGGTGTTCATTTAGATTAAATGTCACACAGGCAGGTCTATTACATGTTGGTCATGGTTGATTTGGAATTCAGTTTTGCTACATATTCCATTGTATTCATAGATACTCTTGAATCACACTTTTTCTTTCTTTAAAAGTAAGTCATCAAACTAATAGGAGCTGTCTGAAGAGTTATGATTATGGATGGAAAGCATTGACAAAACATGGTTTAAGTTTGAACTGTTCTTCAGTATGCAAACAAATAATTTTATGTTGGTATTAACAAACTTTGAAATAGTAAATATGTTAGAGTCTTAGTCTCAGCACAATCCTTTGTATGGAAAAAATTTCCTAGGTGGAAGTGCTGTGAAAGTAAATCCTTTAGTTATTTTACTTGGCGTTCCAAGTGGTTTTGAGCACTTACTCTTTGCCAAACATTATGCCATATACTAGGGATGTAATGGTAAGACAAAAGCAGTCTGAAAAATCTCAATAGCCTGGAAGGGAGAGACAAGTAGTTAAAAAAAATTATAATTCAATTGATAAGTGCTATGATAGAGGAAGTAAAAGATAATTAAGAAAGAAGGGACATCTTATTCCAGACCTACATCAGAAGGGCTTCCTGGAAGATGTGATGTTTAAGGTATGATAAGGAGGATAAGTGAGAATTAGTCAAGTAACAGTGTCACAGGCAGAGTATTCCAGAACTAAATAATAATGAGTGAAGGAATGTTTTATTTTGTTTTTACAAGTTTTATTGAGATATAATTTACATACCATAAAATTTCACTCTTTTTAAGTATACATTCAGTTGTTTGCAGAGTATTCACAGAGTTGTGTAACCATCACTGCTGTCTAATTCTAGAACATTCTCATTAACCCCAAAAGAAACCCCATACCCATTTAGCAGTCACTCCCCTTGTTCCCTAACCCTGGCAACAATGAATCTACTTTCTATTTCTTAAGGATTTGCCTTTTGTGAACACTTCATATAAATAGAACCATACACTATGTGGTCTTTTGTGACTGGCTTCTTTCACGTAGCGTAATGTTTTCAAAGTTCATTCATATTGTAGCCCATATCAATATGAAGGCCTGTTTTGAGAAATGGGATGAGCAAGATTGAGAATTGAAAGTTTAGTTGATCACGCCTACCATGCATAGAGCAAAAATTAGAGAATAGAGAGGTATCATACTAGAGAGGTAAGCAGAAACCATATAGAGGTGTGGACTTTATTCTAAGGGTAATTAGGATACTATTGAATGGTGTTAAGTACAAAATAAATCAGATTTGTGTTTTATATTTGTGTAGAGACTAGGCTAGATGGCTACAAAATGGGTGCGGGACAGGGAGACTAGTTAGGATTCTTGCAAGAATTTGGGCAACAGAAAGATGGTGGTGGTGTAGGATATGGCAATGGGAATGGAGAGAGTAGATGAGTTTGAGAGATTTAAAAGGCAAGATTGACAAGATGTGTTAGTTTGAATGTAGAGGTGGGGAGAAATAGAGGTAGTATCGAAAATGGCATTTAAGGTTTTGGGTTGGTGAGCCAGATGGATAATGATGCATAGATAATGATGAATTAAGGAGCTGGCTAGCTTAAATGAGTTCCTAGGGTGCCAATCTATAAGGAGTACTAAAATGGTCTGGAAAGTTAATGAGATGGAGGTAAAAAAGGTAAAGAATTCAGTTACCAGAACTCTTTACTTATTAGTAGAATACTGTATATTATTTAGAGGAAAACTTTGATAAACTACTATAGAAGAAGGTAACACCCCCTCCCTCATCCCAGCTTCTTGCTTGAATAATGAAATGTTGCCTAAACTGTAAGAAGCCGGAGGGCTGTTTTATTGAGCCCACTCAATAGAGGAGAGGCTGTTATCAGTGGGTCTCTATTTTTGCCTGTCCCTTTTATGGTTCTAAATCCTTTTCTTTTTTCTTTTTCTTTCCCCACATTATAATTAAAAATTTAATCTTCTGTTACATATACCAGGGAAATAATTTTTTAAAATCCTTGTTTTTCCACCCTGGCATGGTGGGTCAGGACACATACCTAAGCTGCAGGTTCAGTTCCCAGTCAGAGTGTGTATGGGAGGTGACCAATTGATGTTTCTCTCTCGCTCTCGCTCTCTCTCTCTCTCTCTCTCTCTCTCCCTCTCCCCCTTCACCTCTCTCTAAAAGTCAATTTAAAAAAATATCCTTAAGTGAGGATTTTAAAAAAATCCTTGTTTTTTTTGTTTTCTTTCTTTTTCAGTTTTTATATTTGAAAGTAAAAATTTAAGTAGTTTGGGTTTTTATTAATTGAAATTCACAAACCTTCAATTCTCTTTCCTTTTATTAACAAATAACATACATTTATCCTAAGAAAAATTAGGTCTATAGAGGCTTGAAAATAATGTAAATCACCCAAACCCTGTTGAGAGAGTCTCCATTATATTTGTGTGTGTGTGTGTGTATTTTAATATATTTTATTGATTTTTTTACAGAGAGGAAGGGAGAGGGACAGAGAGTTAGAAACATTGATGAAAGAGAAACATTGATCAGCTGCCCCCTGCATACCCGCTACTGGGGATGTGCTCGCAACCAATGTGCATGCCCTTGACTGGAATCGAGCCTGGGATCCTTTACTCCGAAGGCCGATGCTCTATCCACTGAGCCAAACTGGTTAGGGCTGGGTGTATATTTTTTAAAACTTTTAAGTTTCTTCCCAAATATGGAGTCTTACTATTTGTACCATTTTGTAAATTGCTCCTTTCATTTGCTGTTTAGATTTTTCCCAATATTTTACTATATTAAACATCAGTCTAACAGTAACTTATTCTACATCTTTTTTGTTTATCCAAATACCTCTTTATGCTAAGCGAAATAAGCCAGTCGGAGAAAGATAAATATCACATGATCTCACTCATATGTGAGATATAATTATCAACATAATTTGATGAATAAGAGTAGATCCAGAGACAAATGGTGTGTGTGTGTGTGTGTGTGTGTGTGTGTGTGTGTGTGTGGGTGGGGTTAGAGAGCAATCAAAGGACTTGTATGCATGCATATTAGAATAACCAATGGACACAGACACGGGCGGTGGGGGCTTGCCCGGGGTGGGAATGGCTGGCGGAGGGGCGGCGGGTGGGGCGGGGGGGGGGGGGGGGTGACAATTGGGGAAAAAGGAGACATATGTAAAATTTTAGACAATAATAAAAAAAAGATAAATATCTAGAAGAGTAGTTATTATGTCAAAGGGCCTGTGATAAAATTTTGCAACTATTCAAATGCTTATCACTTTTTTCTCTCCCACTAGAGAATTTCTCCATTTTTTTTATTCACTCTTGCTGTCCCTCTCACCTGTGACACACATTCACAAATATTTATTTCTTAGGGAGGAAGAAATCTTTGTCATGAAGTTGATACTTAAATATGACTTCATTAACTTCATACAATTTATTTGTTCATGAAGCATTTATTGAGCACTATTTGGTACACTGTGGGTTACAGAGAAGGAAAACATAGCCCTTGTTCTCCGTGAATTCTCACAGTCCAGTGGGGGAGATAGACATTCTAGGCATACCAGAAGGTGGAGATCAGGTACAGGGTTGAAAGTAGAATGACTAAGGAAGATGTACTGTGAAGTCATAATTGTAAAGTTGAGACCAGTCACCATCTGTGTGATTTTTTTTTTTTTAATTCAGCCACATTTAAGCTGTTTGGGGGAATGTGTGAAGTAGGTAGACAGTTGGACTTAACCAGGCTTGAGGCTTTGCCAGCTGAGACTAGAAGGTCAAAGAGATATGATTCCAGAAGAAAAACCTATGATCTTGGGAATAGTTACATGGTATTACTGGACTTGTCTCACACACATACTGGATTTGACTTTGAATCTATAGAATTATATTTTTTGTTAAAAAAAAACTTCAATTAACTAGGTATTAGAGAGGAGGACCTTACTTTGCCTCATTCTCATTTTGACTTTGTCCCTTTCATACCTGATATGATTTAGTTCTTCTTGATAAATGTAAGTCTATTTTTTAGCATCAGCAGCTCTTCTCATATAGAATATGTAGCCTGTACATATTTTTTCAAGTTCTCTAGATAGGAAAATCTTTTACCAGTGATTTTCGTTCCATATTGTTTTATTGGTTTCTGGAATTTTAGGCCTTTTTCTTATTCTCTTATTTTTTAGTAAGCACATAATTTTCACATCAGATAATAGAATCATGTTTGTAATTATATCAACAAATTTCTTTTAGTGCCTCAGTTTATTTTTAAAATTAAATGATGTCCATTAGATCATCTCTAGTATATTTTCTTATTTTGAAAATTCTATGACTATATGTTAGATATTTTATGCTGATAATATGATATTCTTAGTTTGTGATTAGTTTCAACTACTAATCTTGTTCAAGGCTTCCTGGGGTCCAATCCCAGCAGGTCCAGGGGTCCCCAAAGGTGTGGACGGAGTCGGCGAAGAAGGAATGACACGAAGACAGCCTTCAGTTGATCAGCAGCCTAGTCAGGACCTATAGCCAAGATCTCCAGCCAAAGTTCTGGTTGGAGTTCTGGTTAGGAACTGATGAGGATCTGATGTTTATTGTCTTGTTACATCCCTATTTATACCAGCCGATTTTAATCCTGTCAATTTCTATTACCAAGGTTAGGGCATTTCTTATCTCCATTCCAGGGAGTAAAGATTATGTAGCTTAACTACCCGCCTGGCACTTAATTAAGGGGTTGTATCCCCTCCCTAACCTCAGGGAAAGATCCCCACCTGGGGAAACAACCTTTCTCGGAGAGGTGACCTTGGTTAAAACACATGGCGCTTAAAGGGAGCAAACATATTAAGAACAATATGCCATATATGCCAGGTCCATTGAAACATATGCTGTGCAGATGTTTCTTTCCTGCAGCGACTGTGTCAAGCAGCGAGGATGGACCGGCTCCCGGCAAAGGCTAAATTAAGCTCTTAAAGAATTTCAAATTATCTCTGAGCAGTTATAGAGGCATTTATTGGACTACTATAACTTCATGGATCTTGTCATATATTGAGAAGAAGGAAATAACATTTGAGAAAACTTTGGCTATTGCATACACCTGATAGTATATATTAAAATTGGATTAATAGATCTATTGCTACTAAGCAGAAGAGTACTGGGATCATAAGATACTTCATTTGGAAGAAAACAGTTGTTTGGCAATAAAAATCTTAGCAGGAAGCTTTTGAATCTCTCATTTTAAGAGTTCTTTGTAGGTAGGAAAAAAAATCACACTAACAGAAGACTTTTTTGTGAAGCAGCAGGTTTGTTAGCTTTGGATTCTTGGAGAGCTTATCCTATATAATAAAAGGTTAATGTGCAAATAGACCGATGGAACAACTGAACAACCAAACAACCGGTTGCTATGATTTGCGCTGACCACCAGGGGGCATGCACAAAACATGGCGGGCGTTGGCCGCGGCGGGACGGTGGAGCAGGTGAGCGGGGGCACCAGACCAAGGCGGGACGCCAATTGCTGTCATCAGGGCGAGCCTCTGGTGGTTACTGAAAATTCTTTGCTCCCATGTGCTGCGGTCCCACCTGGCGCTTGCACCTGCTGCCGGTGCTGGCCCCACTTGCACCCACTGGTGGCACCTGGTGCCAGCCCCGATAGCTCAGCGCCGTCAGTGGGTGCAAGCTGTGGCTGCCGGCCCCAATCGCCCCTCAGGGCTTCTCCTCCCCCCGCTCCTGAGGGGCGATCGGGGCAGCAGCTGCCGCTTGCACCTGCTGATGGCACCAGCCCCACTCACACCCACTGCTGGTGCCGGGCCCAATCACCCCGCGCCTTCAGCAGGTGCAAGCGGGGCCGGTGCTGTCAGCATGTGGGAGCGGCGGGGCGGGAGCTGAGGCTGATAGCAGATAGGGGACTGGGGGCCACGGTGGGAGGGGCTGGGCAGGGGCGTGGAGGATGGGAGGAGACCTGCCCCTGTGCCCACCGCAGCCTCGCCGCCCACAGTTCCTTTCAAGGTGCACGAATTTGTGCACTGAGCCCCTAGTTGTAACATAAATCAGTAGTATTATTATTAATTAACATAATTAAAGACATTGGGTAGAAAGAGCCTGCCTTGATGTTTCACTCTGTATTATGTATTGAAAATAAGAAGTGTGCAAAAAGTCTTAATTGTTCATTGTAATATTTACCTATTGGCCTTTTTAGACAATAAAATGTGTCTGCTGTTGCATTACATTTCATGCTGGCCAGTCACATCTTCGAATCTGAAGATGTAATTGTAATTTATTGATTAAGCCCCATAGCTTTTATTTGTCTGGCTATGATAGGTTTATATGAAGAAAATTACAGCTTTTCTTGCAAATGTAATGAGCAATGTGTTTTTTTCTTTAGGATCAAACAGAACATACTGAATCAGCAAGACTGGCTGGTAATGCAGCAAGCATCATGATTAAGCACAGGGAAGTCTGTTTCTTATCACACGTGTAAGGGGAAAAAGGTAAGAAAACCAATGTTCCTATTTCTCTTAGAGCTTGAACCTAAGAAAAAAACTAGATCTATAGAAAATAATGCTTATGTATATATGCTGCTTGATTCATTAATAACATTACCTCTTGTTAAATCAGCAGTGTAGTTTTAAGAAATATTTGACTTAAATTCAGAACAAAAGGATATTTTTAAATTACTGTTGAATTATGTCAAAAATGCTAAGTCCTCTATCAGTGCTTTTAGAGTCAATTTCTACCTTGAGTGTACAAAGGTAATTTCACCATGAAGAAGAACATGGATTTGAGCAATATTGTTAAGAGCAAATAATAGTAATCTACCCAATTAGTGCCATTTACATTTCTTATTCATCATGCAAGAGTTTAACAGTTAAAGCTAATTTTGGGGCAGGGAACCAGAAATATAGATTTAATTACATTCTTTTGCATTTTTAAACTACTTATGAAGAGCAATACTTTTAAGAAAATTGGAAGTAGTGCCTTGGCTGGGTAGCTCAGTTGGTTAGAGCCGTCATCCCAGTATGCCAAGGTTGTGGGTTCGAGCCCCGTCAGGGCACATACAAGAATCATCCAATGAATGCATAAATAAAGAGGAACAACATCCCTGACCTGTTTTGCTCAGTGGTTAGAGTGTCAGCCCGATGACTGAAGTCAAGGACGTGTACCTTGGTTGTGGGCTTAATTACCCGGACCTGGTAGGGATGCCAGTGGGAGTTCCCGATTGATGTCTCTCTTTCACATCAATGTGTCTTGCTCTCTTGTACCCCCATCCCCTCCTTTTCCCTCCCCTCCACTCTCACTAAAAAAATCAATGGAAGAAAATATCTTTGGGTGAGTATGAAAAAAAAACAAAAAGCAAGTGGAACAACAAATCACAAATTGATGTTTTTTTTTTTGTTTTTTTTTTAAATCTTTATTGTTCAGATTATTACATTTGTTCCTCTTTTTTCCCCCCATAACTCCCCTCCTTCCAGCTCCCACCCACCCTCCACCCTCACTCCCCACCCACTGAGTTCATCCATAGGTGCATGATTTTTGTCCAGTCACTTCCCGAATCTCCCACACCCTTTTTCCCCCAAGAATAGTCAGTCCATTCCCTTTCTATGTCCCTGATTCATTATAGTCACCAGTTCATTCTGTACATCAGGTTATTTATTCACTTGATTCTTAGATTCATTTGTTGATAGATGCATATTTGTTGTTCATAATTTGTATCTTTACCTTTTTCTTCTTCTTCCTCTTCTTAAAGGATACCTTTCAGCATTTCATATAATACTGGTTTGGTGGTGATGAACTCCTTTAGTTTTTCCTTATCTGTGAAGCTCTTTATCTGACCTTCAATTCTGAATGATAGCTTTGCTGGATAAAGTAATCTTGGTTGTAGGTTCCTGGTATTCAGCACTTTGAATATTTCTTGCCATTCCCTTCTGGCCTGCAAAGTTTCTGTTGAGAAATCAGCTGACAGTCGTATGGGTATTCCCTTGTAGGTAATTGAGCCTCTTTCTCTTGCTGCTTTTAAGATTTTCTCTTTGTCTTTTGCTCTTGGCATTTTAATGATGATGTGTCTTGGTGTGGTCCTCTTTGGATTCCTTTTGTTTGGGGTTCTCTGCGCTTCTTGGACCTGTAAGTCCATTTCTTTCTCCAGGTGGGGGAAGTTTTCTGCCATTATTTCTTGAAATAGGTTTTCAATATCTTGCTGTCTCTCATCTTCTGGCACTCCAATGACTCTGATATTAGTCCGCTTAAAGCTGTCCCAGAGGCTCCTTACACTATCTTCACACTTTCGGATTCTTTTTTCATTTTGCTTTTCCAATTGGGTGTTTTTTGTCAAATCTTTGGTTTGATTCTTGTGCTCCTCTGGTCTGCTATTGGGTATAATATTCTTTATTTCAGTCCGTGTATGCTTACTTTCTAATTTCTTTATCGTAGCATCGAGGGTCTCATTAGTTTTCGTGAGGCTCTGCACAAATTTATGGCAAGCCCTCAAAATTGCGATTCTTAGCTCCATATCCTCCATTTCTGTCATGTTTTTTGTCTCCGCATCTTTTATGCTTTCTTGGTGCACCCCCTTGTGGTCTCTGTGCGCAGTCTTGTTCTAGCCAAGCCTTAATTGTTGTAGTTAACACTAGAGGGATTTGACCACCAGGCCGACTGGCGGTGGAAATCAGCTGTGGGAAAACTTCAGTCCTCAGGGGAGGCGCTAGTCCAGCCCTTGCCTGAGGCGATCGGCAAATGGCTGTGCGCAGGGTTTGGGCGGGGCGGGCTCAACAGGGCGGAGGGGAGGGAGCAGCTATGGCCGCTCTCAGTCCGTCCCCAGGGGCTCTGCCTCTCTGTCCCAGCAATCGCTGCAAACCTCGGAGGGGCCGTAACCAGACAGTCCCGCTTCTCCCGTTTGAGTCTGGGTCCCTAGAGACTCGCCCGGATCTGTAGCCCAGAGTCTGAGACTGGCTCCTGATTGAAAACGACAATCGCGCCCTCAGCCGCCAGCCCGCTTTGCGCGCGCACCCTCACCACCGCACCGCCGTACCTTTAAATTTTCCACACTGCGCCTCCCCTGAGCGTCGGAATGCTGTTGTTTTTGCTTCTAGTTGAAGAGACTCTCCTCAGCCAGCCTTCCCGTGGTTCTGGTTGATGTCCGCTCCGACTTTTAGTTGTATTTTTGAAGTGGTTGTCCACGGCGGCAGTCTCCGGTGTTTACCTATGCCGCCATCTTCGATTCTCCACAAATTGATGTTTCTCTCTTACACTCTTTCCCTTTCTCTCTCTCTAAAACCAATCAATAATAACTAAATACATCTACGCTTATTTGTAAAAGAAAATAAAATTGGAAGTATTTTAATAGTCCTTTAGAGCAGGAATCATTGGCTTTTTCCTGACTAGAAATCATGTTTGATTATTTAAGGGGTAAAAAATGGTGGTGGGGTAGAGGGTATATAGATGAGATTGGTTTCAGAAACTGATTACATCATTCACTAATGGAGTGTCGTATATTCTGGCTGAGTTTCTGGTTTTCCATGTAAGCTTTGAGGATAGAGGCAGGGTCTAACAGGAGACTGAGCTCCTTTTCTATTCAGTTGAGAGTGGAACAAAG
The DNA here is from genome assembly GCF_028538775.1 of Myotis yumanensis. Lineage (NCBI taxonomy): Eukaryota > Metazoa > Chordata > Mammalia > Chiroptera > Vespertilionidae > Myotis > Myotis yumanensis. The sequence goes on from NW_027223753.1 coordinate 36,310,784, forward strand.
ACATTTAGCAGTAATGCCTTCCTCATCAAAACTTCTGGGCCTGCAGTTAGCAAGGTATTTCTTGTCCCCTACCCTTCTCTGCTTTCATGTGGCAAAATCTTATTCTTCAGGTGCTACTTCTTTAGGAAGTTTTCATCCACTGCGAAGATAGTCAATAATCCTATATAATAAAAGGGTAATATGCAAATTGACCCCAACAGCAGAACCACTGGGAATGACTGGTCACTATGACACACACTTACCACCAGGGAGCAGATGCTCAATGCAGGAGCTGCCCCCTGGTGGTCAGTGCGCTCCCACAGGGGGAGCTCTGCTCAGCCACAAGCCAGGCTGATGGCTGCCAGCACAGTGGTGGTGGCGGGAGCCTCTCCCACCTCCTCAGCAGCGCTAAGGATGTCTGACTGCAGCTTAGGCCTGCTCCTTGCTGGCAAGTGGACATCCCCCGAGGGCTCCCAGGCTGCCAGAGGGATGTCTGACTGCCAGCTTAGGCCCAATCCCCAGGGGAGCGGGTGGACATACCCCTAGGGGTCCCAGATTGCGAGAGGGCACAGGCCAGGCTGAGGGACCCCCCAAGTGCACAAATTTTTGTGCACCAGGCCTCTAGTAATAAATAATAAATAATCAGCAATAATTAATTATTATAATACTAGTATTTATTACTAAAGCCTACCCTACCCAAAATTATACACCCTTGCTTAAGTCCAGGTTGGATTCACCTTTTCTTTGGCTCCATAGCACCAGTACATATATGTCAATTAGTATATACCACAATGTTTTATGTGTTTTTTTTGTTTTAAATTTATTTATCCATCTCCTCTATGAAACGTTGGGCACTTTTAGGCCAAGGACATTGTTCTATTTGTCATTGTAACCTAATGACTAGGACAGTGCCTGGTATTTAGTAGATGCTTAGTAATGTTTGATGCATGTATGTACACATTTATTGCAATTAGTATATGGCATAAAGAGGAAGTCCCAGTGAAGGATCCAGAGAGGCAGTCAGATCAGTGCTGTAAAAGATAGATTCAGGAGATTGTTCAAAAGGACTCTGGTCAACAGAATAAAAAAGAACAAAAGGGGTCTACAAACCCAAAGACAAAAGATGAGATCTTCAGGAAGAAACTACTGAAAATTAAGTTATTACATTCCTTTTTGAGATGTGCATGTATAATATTTAGTGACTTGTTTTTAAAAGGAGATGGATACTTTTATAAGAAGGCAGGTAAAGAATCCTGACATAGATTTAAATCTTTTGAGAGGCACAGTTTATGTAGTGAGAAGCCTGCCCCTCTCCCAAGTCCTCAGGAGACCACAGGTTGTTCTTTGGAAAATGAAACTAAAGAGGCTCACCGATATCAGGGCGAGGCACCATAGTGAAAATGGCGATTAGAGGAAATCCTATATATTGACAAGTGAGACCCTTTCCCTCACTCTTTGCTCTTTCAGAAGGTGATTTTCTGGTATTACAGCTCTGCACTCCCTGACAGGAGATGATGAGTCTTCTCTGGAGTCCAGAGAAAAAAACTTATGTATACTGACATTTTGAGGTCTTTCAGTGAAATAGTTGTGTTTTTAACCAATCACCACTCATTGGAAGCCTTCTAGTTGAGAAGCCACACATGCAGAACTTTCCAATTGGCTTTTAGTACTTCATTTGTTCAATAGATAGGCATTTGGGGAACACCTCCAATGTGAAAGACAGAGACCAAAACACAAAAGTACAAAAGAGGAACTTGAAGGAAATGATATTGGAAATAGAAGAAAGTTTGAAAACAAAAACAAAACTGTAGGTAATTATATCAGAGAGGTAAGAGAAAAAATTATATCCATGAAATAAGATCAAGATATCATTAAAAGAATCAGAAAAAGAAAGTGCTCTAGAAATTAAAAACATGATAGACACTTTTGGTGCATTTTAAAGAATTTAAAAGTGATTTCAAGTTTATAGAAAAGGTGCAAGTATATTACAAAAAACTTTTTTTCTCTGAACCATTTGAGAGTTGCTAGCTGAATGCTGCATCACCTTTGAAACTGTTTACTACAAACAAGGACAGCATCCTACATAATCTCAATACAGCCATCAAAGTCAGGGGATTAACTGATGCATTACAACCATCTAATTCTCGGACCTTATTCAAGTTTCCCTAGTTGTACAGATAATGTTCTTTATGTAAAACAGGATCTAGTTTCAAATCACATGTTGCATTTAGTTGCCATGTCTCTGTAGTCTCCTTTCTGGAATAGTTCTGTGGTATTTGGTTTTCTTGACCTTGACACTTAAAAATTGCAGACCAGTTATTTTGTAGAATGTGCCTGATATTTCCTCATGACTAGGTTCAGGTAATGCACTTTTGGTGGGAATATCACAGAAGTGGTGCTGTTTTTGTTCTTGATTAATAACCTTTATTTTTTTAAAAATATATTTTATTGATTTTTTACAGAGAGGAAGGGAGAGGGATAGAGAGTCAGAAACATCGATGAGAGAGAAACGTCGACCAGCCGCCTCCTGCACACCCCCCACTGGGGATGTGCCCGCAACCAAGGTACATGCCCTTGACTGGAACCGAACCCGGGACCCTTCAGTCCGCAGGCCGACGCTCTATCTACTGAGCCAAACCGGTCAGGGCTAACCTTTATTTTTTAGAGCAGTTTTAGGTTCATAGCAAAATTGAGCAGAAAGGACAGCCTGTTCCCAAATAATCCTATCCCTATTCCTTGTTACCCACACCCCATCCCACACACATAGCCTCCCTCAGTATCAACATTGTTATGTCCTTTTTATTGCAATTCATCAGGGAGCACAATTTCTAATATTGATGATATTCACTTTGATCACCTGTGTAAGGTAGTATCTTCCAGGCTTTATCTCTGAAGTGACTCTTCTTTATTTTTTTTTTTTAATTTTAAATATATTTTATTGATTTTTTTTTTTACAGAGAGGAAGGGAGAGGGATAGAGAGTTAGAAACATTGATGAGAGAAAACATTGATTCGCTGCCTCCTGCACACCCCCTACTGGGAATGTGCCCACAACCAAGGTACATGCCCTTGACCGGAATCGAACCTGGGACCCTTCAGTCCACAGGCTGACGCTATATCCACTGAGCCAAACCGGTTAGGGCTTCTATGGTAATTAGTAAGTCTTTTTGTGGAGAGGAGCTTTGAAATTATGTAGATATCCTATTCCTCATCACACTTGTGATTTACTCACTCATGTTGTAAAGACTCATGGTTTTCTTTTTTATTCAAAGGGTTGTAATCCATTGCTATCATTATTTATTTTGATGCTCAAATTGTCTCTGATTTGGCCTGTGGGAGCTCTTTCAGGCTGGTTTGTGTGTCTTTTTAACATATTCCAATCATTCTTGAAGCACTTCTTTGCTTTCCAGTACACAAGATAAATATTCAAGGATCTTCTTTTTTAAAAATTGAAATAATAATTCACATACCATAAAACAGCCTTTAAAAGTGTATAGTTCATTGTTTTATTAATAGGTACTTAGAGAGTTGTGCAGTTATCACCACTAATTCCACATTTTTATCATCCCAAAAAGAAATCTGTATTCATTAGCAGTCACTTCCCATTTCCCTCCCTTTCCCCCAACTCGTGGCAACCACTAATTTACTGTGGATTTGCTTAGTCTTTACATTTTGTATAAATGGAATCATTTAATATATAGCTTTTTGTGCCTGCTTTTTAAAAAAATTAAATCTTTATTGTTCAGATTATTACAGTTGTTCCTTGTGCCTGATTTTTTCAGTTACCGTAATATTTCCAAGATTCATCCATGTTGTATCATATAACAGTACTCATCCATTTTTATCATATAATATTCCATATCACATTTTATTTATCAATTCATCGATAGATAGATGTTTCCAATTTTGGCTGTTATGAATAATGCTGGTTATGAGCATTAGCAGATAACTTTTTGTATGAATATGTTTTCATTTCTCTTGGGTATAAACCCAGGAGTGGAAAAGCTATGCCAAGTGTTAATTCTATTTAACTTATTGAGGAAATAACAAATGTTTTCCGAAGTTACCATACCATTTTACTTTTCTCCCAGCAGTGTTTGAGGGTTCTCTACAACCTCATCAAAAGTCTTTTTTTTTTTTTTTTTTTTTTTTTTTTTTTATATTTTATTGATTTTTTACAGAGAGGAAGGGAGAAAGATAGAGAGCTAGAAACATCGATGAGAGAGAAACATCGACCAGCTGCCTCCTGCACATCTCCCACTGGGGATGTGCCCGCAACCCAGGTACATGCCCCCGACCGGAATCGAACCTGGGACCTTTCAGTCCACAGGCCGACGCTCTATCCACTGAGCCAAACCGGCTTCGGCCTCATCAAAAGTCTTGTATTTTTTCTACTTCAGTTTTGGAATTAGCCATTTCTCCCTGGAGCTCTGGTTCATTTTAGTGGATAACAATATGTAAAAACAAAATCTGGTGTATGTATACTTATTGCTTCTTGGAGTTGAGGTGGGGCTTTGCTGTTCCAAGATCCTCTATGGAAAGAGCTAGAAAATACACACATGCACACGCACACACACACGCACACACAGGCTCCCGTACATTTGTATTATATTTATTGCTATAAGCGTCTATGTTTATTGAAGTCCATGAGTTCACACTGATACCTCAAATTTCAAACTAACACTGCAGGGTTCTTTATAGTTTTCTCTTTTTCCACATTTTAACCCCTTTCTTCAACAGTGATAGTCTTTCTTTCATTGTCTTCATGTAATCACTTATTTGATCCATCTCTTTACCTGTAACCAGTCCACTATAATTTTCTTTTTCCTCCTCCTCCTCCTCATCCTCCTCTCCTCTCCTCCTCCTCCTCCTCCTCCTCCTCCTCCTCCTCCTCTTCCTCCTCCTCCTCCTCCTCTTCCTCCTCCTCCTCCTCCTCCTCCTCTTCCTCCTCCTCCTCCTCCTCTTCCTCCTCCTCTTCCTCCTCCTCCTCCTCCTCCTCTTCCTCCTCCTCCTCCTCCTCTTCCTCCTCCTCCTCCTCCTCCTCTTCCTCCTCCTCCTCCTCCTCTTCCTCCTCCTCCTCCTCCTCTTCCTCCTCCTCTCCTCCTCCTCTCCTTCTCCTCTTCCTCCTCCTCCTCCTCCTCCTCCTTTTTGTTAATCCCCATCCAAGGATATTTTCCCATTAATTTTTAGACAGAGTGGAAGGGAGAGGTAGAGACACAGAGAGAGAAACATTGATGTGAGAGGGACACATTGATTGGTTGCCTCCCGCACATGCCTTGACCAGGGCAGGGAATCTAACCTGCAACCAAGGTAAATGCCTTAGACCGGAATCAAACCCAGGACACTTTAGTCCTCGAGTTGATACTCTATCCACTGAGCCAAACCAGCTAAGGCTCCCTTGGCCTTTCTTATCCTGTTCAAGCTCTGACCTACCACCCTGGATTGCCCTCTTATGTCTCCTTCTCACCCCTCCTGCACATGGACCCTTTTTACCTACCTGCTTGTGCTCTGATACCCCATGCTGGTCTGTTCTTCTGAATAGACAACTTTCTCACCCTGCTGGTGCTCTGACACTTTATGCTGGGCCGCCCTTACACACTTGGGCTATGATTTACCACACTCCGGCTCTGATTCTCTCTTACATAGATGCCCTCTTCATCCTGCCTCCATGACTATTCAGTTTTTTAAAATAACTCTTTTCCTTTTATTTTTTAAACTTTATATTTTGAAGTGATTATAAGCTCATAGGAAGGGCAAAATAGTATAGAAAGTTACTTCATTTACCCATTTTTTTCTCATTTGTGACATCTCTACATAACTATAGATAATTTCAAAACCAGAAAATTGATATTTTATCCATTCATCAGTTGGTGGATATTTAAGTTGTTTCTATCTTTTGGCTGTTATGAATAATGCTACTGTGAACATACTTATGAGTATATGTAGTTCTCTCCCCTTTATTACATGTAGATTTGTCACCATGAGATCTCTCTTGTATTACTTCTTTATAGTCACACTAGAGGTCTGGTGTATGAAATTCGTGCACTGGGGGTGGGGTGGGGGGGATGGTTGCCTCTCAGCCCAGCCTGCACCCTCTCTAATCTTGGACATCCCTCTCACAATCCGGGACCGCTGGCTCTCAACCACTTGCCTGCCTGCCTGCCTGATTGCCCCTAACCGCCTCTGCCTGCCAGCCTGATCGCCCCTACCTGCTCCCCTGCCTGCCTGATTGCCCCCAACTGCTCTCCCCTGCCGGCCTGATGGCCCCCAACTGCCCTCCTCTGCGGGCCTGATTGCCCACAACTGCCCTCCCCTATAGGCCTGGTTGCCCCCAGCTGCCCTCCCCTGCCGTCCTGGTCGCCCCCAACTGTCCTCCCCTGCCAGCCTGATCTCACCCCCAACTGCCCTCCCCTGCCGACCTGGTCGCCCCGCCCCCAACTGCCCTCCCCTGCCAGCCTGGTTGCCCCCAACTGCCCTCCCCTGCCTGCCTGATCGCCCACAACTGCCCTCCCTGCTGTCCATCTTGTGGTGGCCATCTTGTGATGATGTGTGGGCGTCCTGTGAGGGCCACCTAGGCTTTTATTAGTAAAGATACACCACTCTTTCCTCACTATCCCATATTTTAAGACTTAAAAAATTAAAAGCATTATTACAAGTCACAGGAAGAGCTGAGTAAGCATAGAGATAGATCATGTTAATGTTCATGAATGGGAAGAATTAATATCATTCCCAATCTTGAATGAGAAGCAGGCTAGGAATTCTACTTTCTGAATGGTAATTTTATTGGCACTCTGTTCCATCCTGCTCCATTGCTGAATATAGGGGCCATTTGGGGCATTCCCCTCCCCCCACCCCCCAGTTCTTGGCTTTGTGCAGAGAGCCTAGTCTGGCTACCTCCAATGCAGAAACTTCTAAAAGTTTACAGCCAATAATTCCCATCCTCCCTGCTAGTTTTCAAATCCCAGGCCTGAAGGTTGCTGTCTGGACTGTCACCTTTCAGTTCTCACTCACTACTGTGGCTTGGTTTCTTTCTGGTTTATGGCATCTGTATATTTCCTTTTCTAGCTTTTGAAGTTGAGTGTATAAACTTAAAAAAATAATCTATTTTGTCTGTATTCACAGTGGAAAGGAATGCTTTCCACCACTAGTTCATTACACTCCTTTCTTTTATATATATTTTTATTGATTTCAGAGAGGAAGGGAGAGGGAGAGAGAGAAACATAATAATGAGAGAATTATTGATCGGCTGCCTCCTGCATGCCTCCGACTGGGGATTGAGCCCGGAACCCGGGACCTTTCAGTTCGTAGACAGACGCTCTATCTACTGAGCTAAACCGGCTAGGGATCTTTTCTTTTCTTTTGAAAAATTTCAAGCCTATAGAAAAAGTGAATAAATAGTACAACGAAGACTCGTATAGCCTTTACCTAGATTCATCAATTTCTACCATATTTTTCAAATCCTCACCCGAGGATGTGTGTGTGTGTGTGTGTGTGTGTGTGTGTGTGTGTTTAAGAGAGAGAGAGAGAGAGGAAGGGAGAGCGAGAAAGAGAGAAAAACATCAGTGTGAGAGAGAAACTTCAATTGGTTTTCTCCTGTACCCACTTTCTGGGGATTAAACCCGCAACCGAGGTATGTGCCCTGACTGGGAATTGAGCCGGAAACCTTTTGGTGTACAGGACGATGCTGTAACCAACTGAGTTACCTGGCCAGGGCAGTTTTTCACTTCCCCTTCTTACCCCGACACTCACACTCTAATACTTTTTTTCTCTCTCAATCATTCAAAGGTTAATTGCAGATAGTACAACATATCTTTCTTAAATAGTTCAGCAGGCATTTCCTAAGAGTAAGGGCATTCTCTTAGAAAATCAAAATATAGTTATCACATTCAAGAAAATGATTGCTAATTCACTATACCTAATGTATGGTTCAAATTCCCCTGCTTGTCCCATAAATGTTATGTTTTGCTTTGTTTATGAATATGTGCATGTTTTATTGAGGATCCAGTCAGTGATCTCTTTAGTCTCTTTTAATTTAGAATGATCTTGTTTTCTATAACACTGAATTTTTTGAAGAGTTTAGGACAGTTATAGAATAGATTCTAGATTTGTCTAATTGTTTCTTCCTGGTTGAATTCAAGTTAAACATTTTTGGCAACAATACTTGTAGATGAAGTTTTAAACTTCTCATTGCATCACATCAGGAGGTGCATAATGTCAACTTCTTAAATTATTCATGATATTTGATAATTTGGTTAAGGTAGTGATTACCATATCTTTTCACGGTAAACATACATTTTCTTCTGTGTAATGAATAAGTCATCTGTGGAATGATACTTTGAGACACTGTGAATAATTTCTTCCCTAATAACCATTTACCAAAAGGTTTTAACATCTATTTTTGATGCTTGCCTGAATTAATCATAATTGGAGTTTATTTATTTTTTTATTTCATTTTATTTTTTTAAAAATATATTTTATTGATTTTTTTACAGAGAGGAAGGGAGAGGGATAGAGAGTTAGAAACATCGATGAGAGAGAAACATCGACCAGCTGCCTCCTGCATACCTCCTACTGGGGATGTGCCCGCAACCAAGGTACATGCCCTTGACCGGAATCGAACCTGGGACCTTTCAGTCCGCAGGCCGACGCTCTATCCACTGAGCCAAACCGGTTTGGCTATAATTGGAGTTTAATACAACTCATTGGCTAGCTGGTATAGACTGTTCACTTATTCATTTCAGAGGTATGTATTGCAAAGGTACTACATTAATCTCTGTGCTAATCATTTGGTGAGCACAGTCAAGTGTTTGCCTTTGTGGTATCTATAGTCTTGTGGGAAAGATTGACATTAATAAAATAGTCACATCAAGGTGTATTTATAGATTGTTATAAATATTATAAAGGAAAAAATGGAGTGCTGTGAGAGATTATAAAGGGAGATCACCTTTTCTAGGGGTTCAGGGAAGACTGCCCTGTGAAAGTAAGCTAAGCTGAAAGATTTAGAATTATTTGGGTAAGGAGGGATGTGTTGGAGGCAGTTGAGTAAAAAGTCCCGAAGAGGGACCTTTTGTACCAATTGTTTTGTCTATAAATTATATTTTAACATTTGAAAATGTAATACAAATTTGATCTCTCTAGATTTAAACAAGTCTCTTAAGCGGTGTTTCCTCACCGATGGAGAATTACTTTCAAGCAGAAGCTTACAACCTGGACAAGGTTTTAGACGAATTTGAACAAAACGAAGGTGAGAATTTACTTTGGCAAAGGTGTTTGAATATATTTATGATATAGAGAATGTGGGGGTTATAAGAGGATGAAGTACTTTTTAAATAAGTAAAATCAGGTCCAATGATTTAATAATGTTATATATTAACTTGAGGCTTTAGTATTTGAGATTCATGCACAGGGGGTGGGGGGTCCCTCAGCCCAGCCTGCACCCTCTCCAATCCGGGACCCCTTGGGGGATGTCTGACTGCCAGTTTAGGCCCGATCCCTGTGGACATCCCTCTTGTAATCTGGGACCATTGGCTCCTAACCGCTCACCTGCCTGCCTGCCTGATTGCCCCTAACCACTCTGCCTGCCTGCCTGATGTCCCTAACCACTCTCCCCTGCTGGCCTGTTGCCCCCTAATCGCTCTGCCTGCCCACTTGATGCCCCTAACTGCTCTCCCCTGCTGGCCTGTTTGCCCCTAACTGCTCTCCCCTGCCGGCCTGATCGCCCCTAACTGCCTCTGCCTCAGCCCCCACCTCCGTGGCTTTGTTCAGAATACGTCCGGTCTATCTAGTCTAATTAGCCTATTACCCTTTTATTAGTATAGCTAGCCAGGGTAATAACTAACATTTTTAATCACTGTGTCAAGATATTATGCTAAAACATTTACATGGATTTTATAATTATATCTTTAAAATAATCCCATGAAAGTAGATCTTATTTACATTTTATAGATGAGAATAGAGGCACATAGAAGTTCAGCAACTGTATGGATTAGAATCCAGGCTGTATGATACTAAAGCCTGAACTCTCCTCTACTATATACAGCCATCTATGGTCAAAAAAAGCTTTAAAATGTGTGATTGCATTTCCTAAACTAAGAAAAATTGCTTTTTAAATATCAATTGACCAATAAAGTCAAGATATATTTCAAGCCTAATTTTATTTATTTATTTATTTTTTATTTTTATTTTTTTTAAAATATATTTTATTGATTTTTTACAGAGAGGAAGGGAGAGAGATAGAGAGTCAGAAACATCGATGAGAGAGAAACATCGATCAGCTGCCTCCTGCACATCTCCCACTGGGGATGTGCCCGCAACCCAGGTACATGGCCTCCACCGGAATCGAACCCGGGACCTTTCAGTCCGCAGGCCGATGCGCTATCCACTGAGCCAAACCGGTTTCGGCCTCAAGCCTAATTTTAAAAGATTAAGCAACTGTCAACATGGTTAATTAAATTATGCTTTTTTAAGGCTCAGTCTAAAAATGTCTACTTAAGATTCACTAGGGAGCCCTGCCAGTGTGGCTCAGTGGTAGAATGTTGACCTGCACATGCCTATGTTGTAGGCTCCATCCCCAGTGTGGGGCGTGCAAGAGGCAGCCAATCGATGATTCTCTCTCATTGATGTTTCTCTCTCTCTCCTCTCCCTTCCTTGCTGAAATCAATATATATATTTCACTAGGGAAATGTTTTCCTTAAATTCCCCTCTCAGGATGACTTGAATGGATAAGCCATAGTTAAATCTCTTTCACCTTACCCACCTTCCTTGGTGTTCTCTGTTTCTAACAGGAAATGACATGTAACAAATTTACGGAGTGATATATTTCCATCTAAAGTCTATAATTTTGGTATGAACTCCAAACCTTTACTCTACCCAGTGATTCAGGTTGTTATTTGATGGTAGTTGGGAAGAAAGATTAGTCTTGATTTTGTTGCTTTGGGACTATGATAGAGGAAGCCTTAAAGAGAATATGGGATCATTGGGGTAAGAAGGGAAAAGGGAGAGAAATGATACCTCGAATGGCTTGCTCTTCTCATATTTTACCATTGATGACCCAAAGCTAACCCACAATCCTAGGTTTATTCCTGATTCATCACTTTTTGCCACTTCTTGTAGACTCTAGTAGGGTACTTTGTATATAGTTACTTTCTAATACATTTTTGTTGAATCAATAAAAATTGTTTCTCTTAGTTTAAAAATAGAGTATTTGCATTTAAAAATAACTCCTTTAGAAAAAAAAAGAACTTCAGAAGCTACCTTCTTGTTTGTAACTAAATTATTCATTTGTTTTGAACTATCTTTTTTTTTTTTTTTAATCTCAGTGCCAGTTGTGTTAAAATTACAGCCTCTAGCCGGTCTTTCCAAATTTATTTTAAATGATTTCTCATTTTGTGTTAATTTCCTCCTTTTAATGAAAAATATACCACACACAGACTGAAATGACACAAAATAGTTAACATTATGCCCAGATAGTAGGTAGTTGAAAAATGAAATGAGTACCTGATCATTCCTGTTATTAAATATGCTCGTAAGAAGCAATATTTCTTTTTTTCTTTCCTTGAACCGACTTGAAAACATGACTTCTTTTTTTAAAGGAAGTACATACTACTAAATCTCAAGTCTCTGCTACCCCAGATTTGATAAACTCAGGATTTAACATTTAGATACTAAGCCATTCTCCACACTATCTGATGTTTTATGGCCTTTGTAATCTGCCCTTTCTAATTTTTTTTTCCCACTACTTTTTAACGTGAATTCTCCTTTCAACCCAAACTGATTTGGTTATTGCTCTCTCAGATAGTTGTGTTGGGGTCTATACTTTTCCTTGTTCCCCTGTTATGAATGTCCTCTTTTCCAGACTTACATAAAGTTGTCTTTGAAGCCCAGCCCATTTGCTCCTGCTTCCATGAATTCAAGCTCGCTTTCTCAGCCTGTAAAATATCTTTCTCCTCTGAATTTGTTTTCTGCTACTACATAATAATTTTTAAATACTTATGCTAGCCTGTACTGCTAATTAGATATTCATCTGTATTGTATCTATTTCTTATTTTCCCAACTAGATCATGTACTTCTTGGAGGCCAGAGCTATCATTTAATCTTCCTGTTCCTCAAATCCAATGCTTTTACTATGGTAGATACTCACTTAGCATATATTGATTGTGTACTTACTACATACCAGAGACTATGCAAAGTAAGGACTTACAGTGGTGGAAAGAAATGGTTTCTGCCTAAAAAAGTCAGGTAAATTAACAATTGCATTACAGTGTAATAAATGCTTTAATGAAGATATGAAGAAGGTGCTAATGGAGCATTAAAGATTAATGTTACTACTGAGGGGAAATATATCTGCATAATTTTAGGATTATGATTTATCAGATTTAAGCAAGAAGGGTAATTAATGCATTATTTATTATTTCTCTAATTAAACTTACACATAGCACTGTAACTTGGGGAAAATAATCATCATAGTTATGATCTAAAAAGTAAACAGGAACATGAAATTATGCTTATTGATAGAATATATGTAGGTTGACTTAATAAGGTAAATGAATATTTTCTGCCAAATGTCCTTGATAATGTAAATATGAACCCAATTAATACATTGTGACATGGTTACAAGTAGAATTTAATATACTCTATCACACTTTTTAAAAACTTATGGACAAATTTCAAATATATACAAAGTAAATAATAGTATAGTAAACTCTAGTGTACCCGTTACCCACCTTCTACAGTGATTGATTTGCTGCCATTTTGGTTTCATTTATATCTTCAACCACTCCTCACTCCCTGCTTCACTGTTTGTTTCTTTTTGACATAAAGTTTTTAAGATAAAATTTACACACATTGAAATGTACAGATCTTAATTGTACATTTTTGACAAAAAGCTTTATCCCACATAACCCACATTCTTCTACTCATGATGTAATTATAGAACATTGTGTCTCCACAGAAAATTCCTTTCTTGTCCTTTCCACTCAATTACTACATCTTCATCACTTTCTGATTTTTTTTTCACCTTAGATTAGTCCTCACCCCGTGATGTACTTGGTCAATCCAAGGCCTTCCCCATTGCTGGTGGCCCTCTACCCCCCAAGTATAATTTGTGGGCCACTTGAATTATGTTAATTAGATTGAGGTAGAATTCTTTTGTTGTTTGGAATGTTCTGGGATATTACCACTCAGTGATATTTAAACAGGGAACAGTTATAAATATATTTTCATATTCTTAGCTAAGAATTAGAAACTTCATATTCTAGGAATATTTTATTTTCAGGTTATATTTGAAAATATAGTTGATTAATTTAGTCCTAGCTTTTCCAGTATTACTAGCAAACTTACTGTAATTATTTGTTTTTTTCAGATGAAACAGTTTCTCCTATTTTATTGGAAACAAAGTGGAATAAGCTTCTAGATCCCTCCTCGAACCGACTGTCATTTAACCCTGCATTGGCCAGTGAGAATGAACCTGCAGTTTCTAATGAGTCACAGCCACAATTGAAAGTCTTCTCTCTGGCTTATTCAGCTCCTCTGACCATACAAAGAGAGGACCATTGTGCTAATGGGCAGGACTGTAGTCTGAATCCAGAGGTCAACACAATGTGGATTGATGAAAATGCCATTGCACAAGACCAGTTAATTAAGAGGAACTGTAATCAAGATGATCAATGCAGTACTGTTGAAGTGGGAGAGAAGAAATGTGGAAACCTAGCTTGTCTGCCAGATGAGAAGAATGTTCTTGTTGTAGCTGTCATGCATAACTGTGATAAAAGGACATTACAAAGCGATTTGCAGGATTGTAATAATTATAATAATCAATCCCTCATGGATGCTTTAAGCTGTTCACTGGATAATGAAAACAGACAAACTGATCAATTTAGTTTTAATATAAATGGTTCCACTGAAAAAAATATGAACTCAGAGAAACAAATGGATCTATTGAATAAGCCAAGTGCAGAGGGGGATTCTGTTAAACATATATGTACAACTTCATCTGATAATCTAGCCAGTAGCTGTTCCCCTTCACAATTAAAGGATGATGAAAACATAGGTAGAGACCCCTCCATGTCTGTAATTACAGGTTTAACAGTTGATTCAGTAATCTCATCCCAGGGAACAGATGAAGGTCCTGCTGTTAAAAAACAAGAGAACTATATGCCAGATGAGATTCTCACTGACAAAACCAACTCTCCTAGGACAGATCTAGGGAGTTTAAACTCCTTTTCCCATTTGAGTGAGGGTATTTTGATGAAAAAAGAGCCAGCAGAGGAGATGACAACGGAAAAATCCATCCCATCTGGTTTACCTCTGCTTCTCAAACCAGACATGCATAATGGGTCTGGAAAGGATAACTGTGAACAGTTTTCCGATGGCCTTGTGCCCAGTGAAGTTAGAGCTGATGAAAATGAAGGTCGTGAGCATGAAGAAATTCTTGGCTCTACAGACCTTCTTAATATGACAGAACATTTCTCTGAATCTCAGGAGATGGCTGATTGGAAATTGACTAAACTAAATGAAGTGAATGACAGCCAAGTAAGTAAAGAAAATGAGAAGTTTCTGCAGATAAATCAGCCTGAGGACACTTACAATGATAGTGGAGGAGAGAGTGATAGAATGGCAGAAGCAGGTCTAAATTTAAAAGGAACTTTCATGAATGAAAGTGAAGGCTGTGATTTCTCCATTGTTACAGATACACCAGCAGCAAATACTTCATCTAATTGTGATTCCTATGGAATGCAGAGCCCAGTTGTTTGTTTTGTTCCAAAGACTTTACCCTCCAAAGAAGATTCAGTAACAGAAGAAAAGGAAATAGAGGAGAGCAAGTCAGAATGCTACTCAAATATTTATGAACAGAGAGGAAATGACATCACAGAAGGGAGTGGACTACTTTTAAACAGCACTGGTGACCTAATGAAGAAAAATTATTTACACAATTTCTCTAGCCAAGTTCCATCAGTGCTTGGGCAATCTTCACCCAAGATAGCAAACCTGCAATCTATCAGTGTTCCTTTTGGTGGTGCAAGACCCAAGCAACCTTCTAACCTTAAACTTCAAATTCCAAAGCCATTATCAGACCATTTACAAAACGACCTTCCTGCAAACAATGGAAATAATATTAAAAACAAAAATGATGTTTTTGGGAAAGCAAAAATAGGGGAAAACTCAGCAACCAATGCATGTAATGCCTCTTTGGGAAACATTTCTATTGCCGATACAAATGGGGAACATTTAGGAAGTTATGAGTCTGGGATACCTAGTAGACCGGGTCTTGTATTACCTCCAGATAGCCCAGATAATGATCTCAGAGCTGGTCAGTTTGGAATTTCTGCCAGAAAGCCATTTACCACTCTCGGTGAGGTGGCTCCAGTATGGGTACCAGATTCTCAGGCTCCAAATTGCATGAAATGTGAAGCCAGGTTTACTTTCACCAAAAGGAGGCACCATTGCAGAGCATGTGGGAAGGTAAGTTGTATCAGCTCAGAAATCTAGCATGCTCATTTTGTAATGCTCAATTAGAAATAAATAAAGGGAATATAAGAGGAACATACACTACTTCTGATTGAGATGAACATTATAAGTAGCTTTTGAACACCCAGTTCTAGTTCTAAGTAAAAAATGACCTCACTGATTATTGGTGTTTATGTAAGGATTTTGTTGCCAAGACTTAAGCTGAATCAGTTTTCATGAACAGATGAGAATTGAGGAAGTGTTAACTTTGTGGTTTCTTTATTGATAGATACTTGGTTAATGGAATAGTTTGAAATAAGGAAGTTATTCTTTCTATTTAAGAAATGTTTGTGATTTAGTTCATTTTTTAAAAAAATACATTTTTATTGATTTCAGAGAGGAAGGGAGAAGGAGAGAGAGATAGAAACATCAATGATGAGAGAGAATCATTGATCACTGCCTCCTGCACGCCCCCTACTGGGGATGAAGCCTGCATCCCTGGCAGGTACCCCGACCAGGAATCAAACCTGGTTCATAGGTCAATGCTCAACCAGGAGCCACGCTGACTGGCTTAGTTCATTTTTTTTAATTCTTGAGAAATTGAATATTACACTTAGAATCCATTGCAGTTTTTGCTGTAGGATTTTTGCTACTGTACTGGACATTCTGGAACTTTATACAAAATACACATAATTTTGTCTTTTCCTCCATATATCTTTGATACAAAAAGAGTTGAATACTACAAATTTTTGTGACAAGATTATAAGAAGAGTTGATAATTGTTCTCCCTAAATTCTGTTAGCTAGTAACATATCAACTTACTAGTTTTCTTTTTAAAGAAGAGCTATAAACGAGGAAGAAAGGAATGCGAGGTTTGGTGTCAAGTCTGGATTTGAACTTTAGCTTTGTTAATATTAATAATATAGCCCTCGCTGGTTTGGCTCAGTGGATGGAGCGTCTGCCTGCGGACTGAAGGTCCCAGTTTCGATCCTGGTCAAGGGCACATGCCCGGGTTGCGGTGTCAAGTGCAGGAGGCAGCCAATCGATGATTCTCTCTCATCATTGATGTTTCTATCTCCCCCTCTCCCTTCCTCTCTGAAATCAATAAAGATATATTTTTTAAAATATTAATAATGTAACTTTATTATGCCTTAGTTTATATATCTTTATTGATTTCAGAGAGGAAGGGAGAGGAAGAGAGAGATAGAAACATCAATGTTGAGAGGAAATCATTGATTGGCTGCCTCCTGCACGTTGGACTGAGTTCAGGGCTTTCCTTCTCCTGGCTGCAGGCAGCTGGCCCCCACCCCCGCAGCTGCCACTGCTTGCCATCTGTGCAGCGCTCCCCCCCCCGCCATCAGTGTCCTCCCTCTGCAGGTGACAGGCGTGGGGTGCAATGGCTTGGCTGGCCTGGGCCTCCCTCTGCGGGGCAATCACTGGCCAGCCACACACCTGCCACAGAGTCGCTGCCGGTGGCCTGGGCCTCCCTCTTTCTTTGCTGGAGGGTGGGGCCAGACCTATGAGGGGCCGTCTGCCTACCTGATCGCCCCTAACTGGTGGCCTGCCTACCTGATTGCTCCTAACCACTCTGCCTGCCTGATCACCCCTAACTGCTTGCTGGGAGGCGGGGCCAGCCCTGCGAGGGGTCGTTTGCCTACCTGATCGCCTCTAACTGCTGGCCTGCCTACTTGATCACCCCTAACTGCTTGTCTGCCTGCCTGATCACCCCTAACCACTCTGCCTGCCTGCCTGATTGCCCCTAACTACTTGCCTGCCTGCCTGATCACCCCTAACCGCTTGCTTGGGGTGGGGCCAGCCCAGTGAGGGGCCGTAGTGGTTCTGGTCTTTGGTCATTCCGGTCATTATGCTTATGGTGGCTGGCCTTTTATTATATAGGATAACAAATATGTATTAAGCATCTAATGTATGTAAGATTCTGGGCGAGGTATTGGAGATTCAGAGATACATAAGATGAGATGTTTATAATCAAGGGCACTGATTTCAGTGACTGGAGAGAGGAGTATGTGGGATGAGTATTCTTGGAATTTAAATAAAATCCTAAAATAAAAATTGTGCACCACTGATCTGAGTAGACAGACTACCCACAACAAATTATAATACAGTGTATTGTATTAAGAGCCAGTTATGTGTGCTTTATGTTCATTCTCATTTAATTCCCATCACAGCCTTAAAGAATGGGTTAATTTTTTCCTATAAACAGATCAAGAATTGAAGGCTCAGAGAGGTCAAGGAATATGCCCAGAGTCACAGCTTGAAAGTGCTCAAGCCAATTTCAATGCTAATACTTGTCCCTTCAGTCATACTGCTTCCCCCATTGATCATATCTCCTCATTCATACTAGCAGTATGAATAAAATATTTTAGGATCATTGAGGAATGAGAGTTTAGTTTTTCTAAGAATGGCAGCGGGAGTTAGGAATGTCATGATATCAGAAGTGATTAGAGTGCGATATAAGAAAGTAGATATCATTTATGGAACAAAGTTCTAAAGTATGTAAGAAAAATGGGATCACATCAGAGCACAGGTGAAGAATTTGCAGTAGGGAAAGGGAAATTCATCTCATAGAAGATTGGGTCAAGATAAAGTATACTTGAATATAGCAGGGATTAATAGAAAATTGTGAGAAATTATTTAGCATAGCATAAGGCTTATTTTAGCTCTTGATAAGTAGTATTTATACATTCATTTTGGTATAATGTTATTAAGTAGAATAATTATGTTAGAATTTATGAAAGTTGAAATACTGCAGCTTATTTCTATAATAATAAAATGGGGATCACAACATCTGAATTCCACTAATATCTTCATTGTTAATTGGAAAAGTATGCCACACTCTAAAATGCTCTGCAAATGTGAGTTTTATGATTTCATACATGAATTTGGATAATTGCTCCATATAGCAGTATAATCCCTACTTGTCCTATATATGCTAGACATTAAATAAGAGTACAAAAAACTCCTTCCCCAAAAGGTGCTGAGTTTAAACTATTACCATTATTATATATCCACTAGAGGCCTGGTGCACGAAATTTGTGCACGGGGGGTGGGGGCACAGTCCTTCAGCCCTCCTTGCACCCTCTAACAATCTGGGACTGCTGGCTCCTAACTGCTTGCCTGCCAGCCTGCTTGATTGCCCCTAACCACTCTGCTTGCCTGCCTCATCGCCCCTAACCGCCTCTGCCTGCCTGCCTTATCACCGCTAACCACTCGCCTGCCTGACTGGTTGCCCCTAACTGCCTCTGCTTGCCTGCCTGATTGCCCCTAACTGCTTGCCTGCCTGATCGCCCCAACTGCCTCTGCCTGCCTGCCTCATTGCCCCTCATATTACACTTTTATTATTATAGATATTAATTTCCTTTGGAAATCACTGATTCCAGTAGATTATGGTTATTCATCCTCTGTCAAGCTCCATTTATCATGAATATTTTTACTCTTATTTGACACTTGACTTCAAAGGTCTAAGAAAGCCATTGAGTTTCTAGTCATTTGCAAGGCTTTGTCACACTTTATCCATTACTGTCATTGATGTGACTGGTGCCAGCTGGTAAATGACTCTGTTCTATCTACTATTTGATAGAAGTAGACATAAGAATAACCTTTAAAAGTAAAACTTTTTGAACTGATACTTATAACGTAGTTATTTTGTACTTGTTTGACATGTTATGAAAGATGAGAATAAAATAATATTTTTGAACACTTCCACTTTATGATAGATTTATTTAGTCTAACATCACAATTCTCTGAGATATACAAGTGAGAAAAATGCACTTCAGAAAGGTTAATAAGTATCTTGCCTAATTCTGAGTTTATAAATGAGAATGCATGGATTTTAACACAAATCTGTCCTACTCCAAAGCCCCATCTTCTTTTTACAACACTAGATGTAGCAACAAAATTTATCTGTACTTGAGTTGCTTACTAGAAATATGTCATTGTCTTGAGGTGAACATTAGTTTGGGCAATGGTGAAGGACTGGGAATTTGAGTATTTGAATTTTTAAGGAAGACAAAAATGCTGAATGATTGGTGCTATCAGGTGATGAGGGAGCCTAGTTAAAAGGTAGCAGGATTTTAGGTTATATTTCACCTATCAAGTCTTGTACTACAAAGTAGGAAAAGAACAATATGGGCACCAAATCACTGAATAAGGAGGGATTTAACGACAACAGTATATACCACTCCAATTTACTATTTTTTCCACTTTGACTTAAAAAGTCAAAATCGATGAATTTTTGCTGCATGATGGCTTGAGTAGACAGAAGAAAGAAGAGAACTGTAGGAGAGGTAGTATAGAAAAGAGAACTGAAAAGGGCATGAAAAGCGCTGGGCTTCTGTTTCCTTTCTGTAAAAAGAGGGGATTGCATAGGCCTTATCTCTGATTCTCTGCACCTCTTGAAAAAGCTTGTATGAAATTCTGTGTTTTAAAAAAGAAAGGAAAGAAGAGGAGACAAAGATTTATTCTAGCACTGATTTATCTCTAAACTCACTGATTAGCTAAGGTCACTTTGTAGGAAGAATATGCCAACCATTTTGAAACTGTGCTGAAAGTGTGTTTTCCAGCAGTCATCACAGACTGGAATGCTGTTTATCAAGGTGCCAATTTTGTGGGCAACATTGAGGGTTTTATTTTGCTATTACTGTTTCCTTTTTTATTTATTCTTAATACTATTAATTTCTTCAGTATTCCTTTAGACACACACGATCTTCATTACCTATAGTTAAAAAAATAGCTTGATGACATGCATAATGTCAAGGTGGCATATTGAAAAATGATCTAGATCAGTGGTCGGCAAACTGTGGCTCGCGAGCCACATGCGGCTCTTTGGCCCCTTGAGTGTGGCTCTTCCACAAAATACCGACTTCTGCGCTTGGGCCACGAAGTTTCAATCGCACTGTATGTGCACGCCCACACGTGGTATTTTGTGGAAGAGCCACACTCAAGGGGCCAAAGAGCCGCATGTGGCTCGTGAGCCGTGGTTTGCCGACCACGGAACTAGAGGCTCAGTGCATGGATTCATGATTCGTGCACCAGTGGGGTCCCTCAGCCTGGCCTGCAGGGATCTGGCCGAAACTGGCTCTCTGACATCCCCTGAGGGGTCCTGGATTGCTAGAGGGCGCAGGCCAGGCCAAGGGACCCCACTGGTACACTATTAGGGCTGAGGAGGGACTGGGAGGGCTCCAGGGCTTGTCCAGCCTGTCTCGCCCAGTCCCGATCAGCTGGACCCCAGCAGCAAGCTAACCTACCGGTTGGAGCATCTGCCCCCTGGTGGTCAGTGCACATCATAGCGACTGGTCAAACAAACGGTCAGACACTTAGCATATTAGGCTTTTATTATATAGGATGATTAAATGGGGGATAAGTGGGTGAGGATTGGCTTTAATAATTGTTTCATCTATGTAATGGGCACTTGGGGGTTTGTTATGCTGTTCTGTCTACTTTTATATAATTGAAGATTTTTCTAATAAGTTTAAAAAATGAATGGCTGGAATATGATTAAAATAGGGATATGTTTTATAATTGTTTGCCTTTTACAAATTAGCACTTTTTAACACATACAAAACTTACAATGCAATTTAACTTATCTACAAGGTAATAACAGAATATGTATATAAATTAATTCATAGTTTATTAAAGGAAATGAGCCTAATATCTTCAAACAAGTTTAAAGTTTTATGTTTAATGTTGTTTACTTAATAGCGTTGGTGTTGTATCTTTCTGTTTATTTAGCTTAACTTGGAAATAAAGTTGAAAGGTTAAATTAGAAACTCTTTGTTAGCCCTGTCTGTGATACACTCTTAAAGCAACTCTGATAATTACTATTTTTTTCAGTTAATAACAGTAAAGTTTGGACAGACGCAGGGTTGGAATTTTTTGAATTGCTTAAGTTCTTACTATATTGATTTTGGTATTTTTAAAGGTGTGGATAATGGTATTGTCATGTTAAAGAAATGTTAAGATACTCTTCTGCATTTAAGAATTTTTACAAGTTGTTACTGTCATTGGTCTTTGTTAATAGCTGGATATTGGTCAGTCACATGCACTTTCTGATTCTTGCAAGGCAGTTATTTTTGACATAATTACAGGGTTTTTTGAAGACTTGGGACATCATTATTTCCACTTTCTAATATGAAAGGAAATAAATGAGCATTTGATGATTTAAATTTTTAAGAATTGCAAAGGAGTGTTATTCACACTGTTATAAAGTGGTATAAATAGGTACAAATGGTACTTGAGTATGAAGCTGGTTCATAACTTTGGCAGTAAGATTTGTTATGAGGGAAGCCATAAATGGGAAATTTTAAAAAGAGCACCATGATACATTTATATTATGTGCTATATTTTACATATATTATCTCACTATCCATAAAAGCCTTATGAGGAGAATAATTAATATTTCAACTTTACATATGAGAAAAAACTGAGGTTCACAGAATTTAAATTATTCACATAAAGTCGTTTGGCCAGTGAATGATAAAGTTAAGATTGGAACCCATAAGTGCCACATTAAAGAAAATTACATGTAGCCTGGCCGTGTGGCTCAGTGATTGAGCATTGACCTGTAACATTTTATGCATAGAAAACTTTTACCCCTACTTCAAATTTTATCTCTGTCATTTCCTAAATAAAACCTTCCCTGACCCTGCCAATCCGGTAAGCCTAGATTACATGATCTTTTTTTCTTTTTTTTATGCACTTTTTTGCAGAAAGTAATTTTACATGAACTTTGTATGATTGTTTGATTTTAGATTATAACCTCCATAGACCGTTAATTCCACAAAGGCAAGGACTATGTCTGTTTGTTCACTGCCACACCTAGTGGGGTAGCATGGTGCCTAGCACGCCAGGGCTCAAATATTTGTGGAGTAAATGAATAAATTGTGTCTTGGTTTTACCTCTTTTTTTTTTTATAGTTTATTGATTTTTTACAGAGAGGAAGGGAGAGAGATAGAGAGTTAGAAACATCGATGAGAGAGAAACATCGATCAGCTGCCTCTTGCACATCTCCTAATGGGGGTGTGCCAGCAACCCAGGTATATGCCCTTGACCGGAATCGAACCCGGGACCTTTCAGTCCACAGGCCGACGCTCCATCCACTGAGCCAAACCGGTTTCGGCTTGGTTTTACCTCTTGATTAGAAAGGTAATGAAAGGATTTAAGAAAAGTGAACATAATTAAATTTACTTTTTAAAAAGTTCTCTGTCATTTCACATTTGGGTGAAAGATGAATTGGAAAGATGTATCTGAAGATTAGAAAGACAGATAATTGATATGATGATATTCTAGGCTTCAGATAATAAAGGCCTGAAAAAAGGCAGCAGCATTAGTGATGGAGAGGAAGAGTGGGGAGAACTGTTTAAGGGGGAAAACCAACAGGACCTAGTGACTGACTGGATGTGGTCATGATGAGGGAGAAGGAAAAGTCAAGTCTCAAATTAAAATGAAATACGTGAATTAGTATGAGGCAATATATCACATAGTGGTTAAGAACAGAGCCTGTAGAAACGTATGTAACTTACTAGGTATACGACTGAGCATTTGTTTATTTAACTCTGTTAATTATAAATGTATTTGATAGAATTTTCAAGGTTAAATGAGATAATAGATGTCGAGTTCCTAGTATTTATACAGTTTGTGGTGAACTTGAGCAAGTCATTTAACCATCCAAACTTAGTTTCTTTTGAGAGAAAATAATATATCCCCTGTTCTTCCTACATCTCAGAATTACTTTGAAAATATAAAGCCTCTGAAAACTGTAAATTGGTAGTCATAGTAGCTAGATATTAATAACACCTAGAAAGAGAGGAGATGATCTCTCTTATACTGTCTTTGATATGACTTCATTTCTTGGTTCATCTTTATAAGCTATAGGTACATATTGGCCATAAAAACTGGATTAGTAGAATTTACTGAGAACAGCTTTCTGCTTGTATGAAGCTCTCTGGGATAAGTGACTAGTGAGTTCTGAAGAAAATAAATCTTCACAGGGAGCTAAGGAGATTCTTTTGCCTGGTGTGGAAGGGAAAAAGAAGATTGTCAAGAATCAAGCCTAGAAGGTGAAATAAGGTGCTAGTGAAAATAAGGTGCTTGGTATGATTATTATTCCTCACATAAAGGTAGTAAAAAACAGAAGTTAAAACCCAGAATTCCCAATCTTTGTTTATTTCACCCTGCTATGTTACCTTTCCAAATAGAAATAGCAGATGTAACTATCTATAAATGCCTCTGTTATTTGATATTGTGTGTAGGAATTTTGCCTAAGGGCAGCTCAGATTCTCTCCTCCATCCCCCCATGTGTATTTGCTGATCTTGGCTAAGATTTTTATTTTTAGCCAAAATTCACTTTCCTTATTGCTGACAGACATGTAATCTCACACTCTTGCTTTTGAATTGGGTCTTGTGCTCAACTGCATTTTTTCCTTTAATGTTTTTAGTGTTTTAATAAGGTTTTCTATCAGTCAGTGTTGGTCCGTACTGGTTTACTTCTACTGTGATCCTAAGTAAATTTATTATGTTCTTTTCCTGCAGGTTTTCTGTGCTTCCTGCTGTAGCCTGAAATGTAAATTGTTATACATGGATAGAAAGGAAGCTAGAGTATGTGTAATCTGCCACTCAGTGCTAATGAATGGTAAGTATTAAAACAGGTTGAATTCACAGTTATTGAGAACAAGAGAATTTCCTGCCTTTCTCTACAAGTTGTTTAGCTTCTGAAATGTCATAACTTTAATTGAAAATATTGAGCTAAATTTCCTTGTTTTAAAAATATTTTAGCATTTCAGAATTCCTGTGCCTAATGTAATGAATGAATGCTAAAGTCAGGTAAGTTTTGCAGAAAGAATGGAAGTTCTTGTGGAAATCTGGTGCTATATGGCTGTTAATGTTCTGTGAAATGATTGGAGTGGGATGGGCGTAGGGGACTCTTGACCACTTAGATGATGAAATATTAAAATTGAACTGAGGTTTTCCTTTCAAGGGAAGCTATCTCTTTCTAGGAAATACCTTAATAACTTAGAATATATTCTTATTAACATCTTGTTTCATTCACCTTGTTAAAAATGAACATTTTAGCATCTGGGATCAAATAGAAAATTGCATTTCTCTATTATCTCCTTAATACTACTTAGATTTGTTATAAGGATAATGATCTTGAATTTAGTTATATGGTAAATATATATATATATATGTGTCTGTCTATCTATCTATCTATCTATCTATCTATCTATCTATCTATCTATCCAGGAGAAGATAAATATAGCTTATCCAGTGTTCCTCTGTTGCAGGATTGGAAATGAACCCAAGGCATTTTAGTTAAACAAACAAAAGCCACCAGAGTATTCTCTTAAAGAGATATATAATTGATTAGGCTGTAGTATTTTCCTCTTTGAGTGCATCTTTGTACAGTTGTCAAAACAATTACTAATAGACATAAAATGTTGAACTTGGATACCACTGCTGCCTGTACCAGGGTAGTTTGCCTCCTGGAAGCTGAAACTTACCTGCTCGAGGCCCCTCTTGCTCTGTCTGCCTGTGTTGCTCATAGTGATGTTTCCTTGTTGCTGGCTTATTAACCTATTGCATGTCAGTTAATCTGATCTGTTCTAATCTCCTATGAGCCACCCAATTTCCTCCCATTTCTGAATTCTTATAATTTTGATCAAATATGAACTCATTCTCTTTACTCTTAAAGGTCATTTTTTAGATGGTTATTTCACTCTGTTGCTCAATTGGTAATTTTTATTCCTGCTTTCATTTTCAGACATATATCCACAGTTAAGAGCATGCTGCTTAATTACAGTACCCAATACCACTTTTATTTGATGAGGTCTTTCAACTTGATAGCTTTTTTTTTTTTTTAACTTGGCAAAGCTAAAGATGAAGGAAATGGCAGAGGATTCATATGGACTACTTACATTTTATTAAGCAAAGATGCCCTTAATGGGATCCTAAAATAATTTACTTTTCCTGGTTTTTCCAGTGTCTTTTCTCTCGCATGGCTTAGCCCAGTCTTTTATGGAATATTTAATTTGATGCTTTTCAGTGTTCCCTGTCTCTTTTTCTTTTTCTCTTCCCTTCTTTCTGCCAATGCTTTCAAAGGAACATAGCTGTTGTTTCCAGCTTTGTCCTGCAGTTTGGAGGCAATAAATATTCAGAATCTTATGGATCATTCTTGGACATTGAATGAGATTTTTAAAAAGATGTTCAAAAAATTGGGTGGTGTCTATTCTTGGGCATGTGATATTACCTGAACCTGGAATATAAAATTTAAAAGCTTTCATTTATGTAGCATCTTTCATCCTATTTACTTTAAAGACAGTAGTTGATATGTCAGTATTTAGTTAAATGATAGACTAACAAAATATAGTACTTTAACATATTATGAGCATTTATGTTTATTGATGGCACTTACATGATATTGGCACATTTTCATGTTCAAATGGGTCCTATGCTTTTGAGACACACCAAAAATGTGAAATGGTTGTTTTTGCTGGATACTTTTACTCAGGGTGATCATTGCACAAAAGCAGAATCCACAAAAGTGCTGAGATGCATTCTTCTGAGCTTTAGGCTTCAGAATTTTTTAAATGAGATTTTACCTTAACTAAGAGAAGAACCTAAAAGTCTAGAAATGACAAAGAAAATATTATACAATGGAGTCATGTTATTTTAGCCCCTGATTTTTAGTTTTGCTAGAACTTTATAAAATGTATTGAACATTAAACCTTCATACCCCACCTCCAAATGCCTAAGTACTATCCCAGTTGCAAATCCTTAATAAGTTTGATGTTGTTTCACTAAGGGAATGTGTGGTCTCCTTCACAGAAGTCAGGGGCCTAGTCATTAACTTCAGACTGACCTATCTGTCTGTATTAGAAGTATCATGTAATTCTTATTTCTTGCTTCCAAATAGTTTACTGAACTAAATGGTCTCCTTTATTGACTAAAATTACTTATCTCCTTAATACTATTTCACTAGCCAGCTAGAAGAGAGACATACTATGAGTGTTAATGAGGAGGAGCTACATTATTTATCCAATATTTGGAGGTCTTGATGTCCATATTTTGCAATCCATTCACATTGATTGTGTCTGTATTTGCTTTAGCTCAAGCCTGGGAGAACATGATGAGTGCCTCAAGCCAGAGCCCTAACCCTAACAATCCTGCTGAATACTGTTCTACTATCCCTCCCTTGCAGCAAGCTCAGGCCTCAGGAGCCCTGAGCTCTCCACCTCCCACTGTGATGGTACCTGTGGGAGTTTTAAAGCACCCTGGAGCAGAAGGTAGGGGATCATGTGCTGTTCTCTCTTTTTCCTCACCAAGTTCCTCTGAAAAGGTGCTGATGTGATTTTACAGCACAAGTCTTTAAAACACTACAGATAAGTCCCTTTGGATGGTTATTAAAGTGGAAGAACAAGGTGAGAAATGTGTTGAGACTATTTCCGGGCAAGTAAAGAATAATGTGTTGCCTGGTATTTTGGAGGCATCTCTAAAAATATGCCAGTGTTCTCTTTAATTTTAGAATGGAGCAATTTCACTGCTTATATTTGAAAAGAGATGCAGATTTTGAAGTCTGCCTGTAAAATCCTAACTTCATGCCTACTTTAATGTTCTTTTATAGGAGTTCACTAAGTGATGAAAATGAGAGTTCTTCCTTCTGACCAGCCCATTGCTTTTTGACACATACAGAGCCATTTTCTCTTCATTTTTAATCTATTCATATAAAAAGATGGAAATATTTGTGTTAGGTACATAGATCTTTATAAAATTCAGAACTTCAATTCTGATTATATCATATGGTAGGTAGGAAATTATAGGCCCAACTTATTTTAATTATATCTCTATGACTATGATATTGTCAGATGAAAGGCAATTTGTACGTACAGGGGATTATCAGTAGTAAAAGTAATAGTTACATATTTCCTTAAAATGATCTTGTTAGGAAGTTTCCCTTGATAATTAAAATCAATCTTCTTGCATTAATTTTATGTCTTTTTGTATAGTAGTATTCCCTTCCCCTTGCTTAATGCCCTTCTCCCCTTTTGAAGATCAAAGTCTTCTATTGACATTATCATACTCTTCCCCATTTTCCCCTTTCTTCAGATTATCCCTTAATGATATTCTGTATTTTTATGAGTTCAGGTTTTCTTTCTTAAAATCTTTATTCTCTTTACTTCATTTGTCATTTTTGTTGTTCTTCCCTAATCTCTCTTTGTTTTGGCTCTTTGAATTGATTTCCAAAACTGGATTTAAAAATATTATTTCATCAGATTCAGTTTTCCAGCTTTCTCCTGTCCTTTTACTAAAATGCCAACTACTTTTTCACTGCCAGATAAGTCTTTTTCTCCTTCAGTTACACTTTAGCCAAAGTTCTGGTCAGTTTGCTTCCCAATTCTTACATGTCTGAGCCAATTCTTCCTTTTTAATTAATAAGTCTTCAAGATTCTTCAGGGCGTCTTTTGCCATTTAAAAATACCATAGCACTTTTCCAGATATTTAATTCCTATGGAACCTCATATTTTTAGGAGATGTGGATGTCTACTGCTAGATATTTTCTCCCTACTATTTATTTCCTAGGTACTTAAACACTTTCTTTAGTTTCTCTTTTAGTGTCATGGGACAGAGTATATGATATCATCATAGGTGTGCTTAAGAATTCTTCATATTTTAAACCAAAGTGTTTTAAATCTTTGCATATAAGTTATAGAAGCAATATATACTTAAATGTGTATTTTATTAATTTATAAACACTTTTACACACAGTTACAGTTCTGATATTTCTAATTATAAGATGCTAAATAGTGATTTTTATTTTTTTTTACATCTGGAATTGGTGACCTTCTCTTCTTTGACGTTAGAAACCCTACCGATGTCACATTGATGCCTCTTTTATTTTTCTGGTTCCTTAAGTGGCTCAGCCCAGAGAGCAGAGGCGAGTTTGGTTTGCTGATGGGATCTTGCCCAATGGAGAAGTTGCTGATGCAGCTAAATTAACAATGAATGGAACTTCCTCTGCAGGAACCCTGGCTGTGTCACATGACCCAATCAAGCCAGTAACTACCAGTCCTCTACCATCAGAGGTAAGAAAACAAAATGGTAACTAAAAGTGAGTGCTTACTTTCCTTAGCATGTGCTGCCTCGGTCTTGCTTGTTTCTAAGTTGGGTGACCTTTCTGTGGAACCCTATAAGTTTGGATACAGTTTACTAGTAGTGCATGTGTGTGTTTTATAGGGGTACAGTATATGTGGCAAAATCAGTTCTTATTCTATATTTGCAAGTTTTTTCAGGAGAAAGATTCTTATGAAGGTTGTTCTCAGGTGAGCTCAGGCTACTGCTGTAGCTAGAAGTTGTGCTAGAAGGAGTCCTGGCTCTTTGATACATTGGTTTTTAACCAGTTAACTGCCACGATATTTTGAATTTATTTAAAAAAGGTCCGCCACTTGTGTCTATTAGATGCTTATGGCAGTTAACTGTTAAACCATGTTCCCCGGGTTCTGTGGTAGCCTCTCTGGAGTACAATGGTGAGGGAGAGCCAAGCAATACGAAGGAAGCTGGAGGAAGATATTTCTTCCTCTCAACCCAACTATCTCCACTTTTTTCTTTTCTCCCTGTTGTGTTTCCCTGGAAGATGCTTAAAAAGGGTCCCAAAGCTTAAAAATTAATTGAAAACCACTGACTTAATGGTTGGAAGACTCATTATTTACCTAAGGAAACTAGCTTATATTGTGTTGTCACCTCCACTGTGTCTCTATAGGATAGTCTAGTCACAATTTTGGGGCTAATGGAATTCTCTTTCCTTGGGACCTAATTTTCAGAAAGGGACAAATATTAGCTACTTTTTCTGGACTCAGTGAGAAAACAAGAGTTATCTCGGGTCAAAATGAACAAGTATACTTTTATATAGTGGTAGCCTTTCTATTGCTCATTGCCTCCTTGAATTTGGTCATCAAAGCTATAATAAGGCTTATGTTAATTCCACCTAAGTATATGTGTCCATTTAAAAAAAATAAAATAAGAGGATCAAATTTAGATAAAGTTTTTATTCTTGAAGTTTTCATAGAGTTGTTAGTTACTATTTATATTTATGATCAGTGATTTTTTCAGGGATTTACATGATTTATGGATTTTATTTTAGCTGAAATTGCATGTTATTAATATTAGATTTATTGACATAGAGAGCTGAATTTCCTGTTTGATGAAGGAACATTAAACCAGGCCATATCTGTCTTCAAATATTTCTAAGTCCCCCCCGCTTCTAAGGCTTCAAAGGGCAACAGCCAGAACTATCTTATTCTTTCCTGAATCTTCATAGTTACTTTGTCAAGAAGGTGCCTTCTTTTTCCTTCACTTGCTTGTTTGAAAAATTTTCAAACTCACAGAAAAGTTGCAAGAATAGTACAGTGAATAATCATATACTCTTCACTTATATTTACCAATTGTTCACACTTTGCCATATTTGCTTTACCCCTACACACACACACACACACACACACACACACACAGTTATTTTTTTGATGAGCCATTTGACGATTAGTTGTACTTTATTGCTTAAGAACAAGCTATTTTCGCCGAACCAGTTTGGTTCAGTGGATAGAGCGTCGGCCTGCGGACTCAAGGGTCCCAGGTTCGATTCCGGTCAAGGGCATGTACCTTGGTTGCGGGCACATCCCCAGTGGGGGGCGTGCAGGAGGCAGCTGATCGATCTCTTTCATTGATGTTTCTAACTCTCTGTCCCTCTTTCTTCTTCTCTGTAAAAAATCAATAAAATATATTTAAAAAAAAAAGAACAATCTATTTTCTTTCATAAGCACAATACAATTATATGAGAAAGAAATTTCACATATAATTCTGTTATCTAATATATAGTCCATATTCAGATTTGCTCAATTGTTCCAATAATGTTCTTTATAGATTTCATTTATACACATGTGCACACATATAAAATTTTTGTTATTAAAAAAAAATTAGGATCCCATCAAGGATCACAGTTGCATTTAGTTGTTGTGTTTCTTTGTTTTTTTTTTACTTTAGAACAGTTATACCACTCTTTAAATTTTGCTTTTCATTTTACTGTGTTTAAGTAGACCACTGCAGTTCAAACCAGTGTTGTTCAATGGTCAAGTATATTTTCAATCCATGGTTGGGAATCCAAGTATGTGGAGGACTGACTTAAGTTATATGCAGATTTTTGGCTGTGCAGGTTGTGGATGCCCCTAACCTCTGCATTGTTCAAGGTCAACCATATTAATATTTTTGGAATATCTAGGCCATGTTTTGCATAAAGTTCTTAATTTGTATTTGTCTGATTTTTTCCCCCTCATGATTAATTTCAGATTAAACATTTTTGGCAATAATAATAATACCACCTAAGTGACGATCATTTCTTAGTGGGACACATAAAGAAATAATCAGTTTGATAGTTGGTTAAATTGATATCTCCTGTGTTTCACCACTGCAAAAGCAGCTATTCCTCTTTGCAGTTAATAAGTAATGTGAGGGTTGATACTTTGAGATTGTGAATGTCCTATTCCCCCAGCAATCTTTCCACAAGTGATTTCACTGTCCTCTGACAATTCTTGCCTGAATCAATTATATCTATGATGTTTATGCAATTATGACTTTGTTTTCTATTAAAAATTTTTACATCTTTTAAATTGTATGATTGGTTCTTAAAACATAGGTTTTTTGTTGTTGTTGCTAATAGTTTTTTGGTGGAATCTTTATTTTCTCTATATAGAATCATGTCATTTGTAAATAATTATAGTTTTATTTCTTACTTTCTAAGTTGGATGCCTTTTATTATTATTTTTTTCTTGTCTAATTGCTCTGGTTAACATAAATTTTTTTTAATGAATGAGGAAGCTCTAGTGGATAAATGTTATAGGGACGCAAGGTGTAGCTCAGTTTAAGAGAAACTGAACCAAGTTAGTTATTTTATTTCTGTGCTCTCACATTGTTCAACATTCTACTATAATATTTATCTGGTAAAATGAGGGAAAACAAATTCTCTAAGGCCAGACTGGAATATAGTTTTCTCATCTTTATGGCCTGTAGAGTACCTGGCAGTTAATAGGTGCTCAGTAAATTAAATAAATGCCTTTTCACAGATGGTATTTAAGTAGAGGCCAAATGGTCACTTCTTATGACATTAAAAGGTGAATTAATGCATCATTAAGTAGCAAGTTAGAATATATTGCTTTATTTTCTGTACTATGCCTTGAAATCAGTCATAATGGTTTCCCACTAAATTGTAGATAGTATTGCCATATTTTTAAAAATATAAATTTAATAATTTCAGAGAGGAAGGGAGATAGAGAAATAGAAACATCAGTGATCAGAGAATCATCGACTGGCTGCCTCCTGCACGCCCTCCACTGGGGATCAAGCCTGCAACCTGGGCATGTGCCATGACCGGGAATTGAACCATGTGCCATGCTGCCATGTGCCATGCTGAGCCATGCTGGTTGGGTGATATTGACATATTTTTAAAAGTAATTTAAATCTTTACTAAAGTTTAAAATACATATAGCAAAGTGCTTTAGGAGAATTAATCTTTGGGAAACAACTTGATGAGCATATACATACAGGGTATCCCCCCAAAAATGTATACACACTTTAACAGCTGATAGTTGTTAAATAAAAATGAAATATATTTTAATAAACACTGCCTTTATAATTATTCAAAGTGTGTATATACATTTTTGGGGACACCCTATATCTATAATAATAAAAGCGTAATACACTATTAGACCGGATGTCCTTCCAGACGAAGCTGGGGCTATAAGGGAAGCCCAGGTCCCGGGTGCCTGCCAGCAGCCAGGGGGAAGCCCGGGGGCCCGGGTCCTGGGTGCTAGAGGGAAGCTGGTGCCGGCAGCTGGGGGAAGGAAGGCCTATGTGGGCCTCTAGTATACATATAAACACATACACACACACACACCCCCTGTTACCACCACTCAGGTGAAGATATAAAACATTTTCATCATTTGCCCTAGCTAATTTGGCTCAGTGGATAGAGCATTGGACTGTGGACTAAAGGGTCCCAGGTTCAGTTCCAGCCAAGGACACATGCCTGGATTGTGGGCTTGATCCCCCCCAGTAGGGGATGGGCAGGAGGCAGCCAGTCAAAGAGTCTCTCTCATCATTGATGTTTCTATCTCTCTCCCTTCCTCTCTGAAATCAATAAAAATATTAAAAAACAAAACAAAAACATTTTCATCATTCTAGAAGGTTCCCTCATACCTTCTTTTGTCAGTACCTCTTTATATTAAATTTCTTGTACATTTTTCCCCCGGAGAAAAGATGTTATCATTATTCTGACTTGTGTCACTATGGATTGGTTTGACCTGTCTTGAATTTCATGTAAATGGAAACATATAGTATATACTGTTTTGTGTGGGGTAAAATTGGCTTATTAAACTCAAACTATTTTCTGTACAATTTATCCATGTTGTGTGCATCAGAAGTTAATTTGTTGTTGTTGAGTAGTGTTCCATCAGTATGGATATATCACAACTTATCTATTTTCTTTTTAATGGACATTTGGATTATTTCCAGCCTTTGGTTATTGTGCGGATGAAAGCTGCTATAAACACTCTTCTACGTCTTTTAAAAAAACAGTTTTAAAATGCTTTTTTAAACCTTATTTTTCTTTTTTTATATTTCTTTTTATTGATTTCAGAGAAGAAGGGAGAAGGAGAGAGAGCTAGAAACATCAATGATGAGAGAGAATCATTGATCGACTGCCTTCTGCACATCCCCTACTGGGGACTGAGCCCGCAACCCAGGCCTATGCCCTTGGCCAGAATCGAACCTGGGACCCCTCTGATGTTCTATCCACTGAGCCAAACCGGCTAGGGCTATTTTTCTTTCTTAAATGAAGGAGAATATGGAGAGGAGAGCATCATTTTAATAGATCTTTGAGTGTGGTCTATTAAGTCGTTAATTGTGGATTTAATCCCACTCAAAATGTTTTGCAACATTATATTTTATTAAATATATCTAACACGATCATATTAATGCAAAGAAAAATGAAGTTTTATTTCATGGTATAGTAAATGAAAATGATGACCTATTTTATTTATTTATTTATTTATTTATTTATTTATATTTATTTATTTTTAAATATATTTTTATTGATTTCAGAGAGGAAAGGAGAGAGGTAGAGAGATAGAAACGTCATTGATGAGAGAGAATCATTGATTGGCTGCCTCCTGCACGTCCCCCACTGTGGGGGATCGAGCCCGCAACCTAGGCATGTGCCTCCAGCCGGAATCGAACCTGGGACCCTTTAGTCTGCAGGCCAACGCTCTAACCACTGAGGCAAAGGGGCCAGGGCAATGATGACCTATTTTAATCTCTGTATGTTATCAAAGTTAATTTTTTTTATTGTGGTAAAATATATATAATATAAAATTTACCATCTTAACCATTTTTAAGTGCATAACCCATGGCATTAAGTACTTTCATATTGTACAGCCATCACCACTATTTTCAAAGATATTTTGAAAAAGCAGTATAAATGAGACTTTAATAAACCAAATACATTAAAAGTTCAGAAATTATGAGGTAACATTGAAATTTTGTTTTCACACTGCAAGTTTTAAATATATGTATATATATATTTTATGGCAAAAGAAACTTCGGTAACGGAAGCTTTGCCTCTTCGAGGCTACATTGCCTCTTCTCTCATTACTATGATTTGATGATGCCAAAGGGAGAGACTGTACAATTGGAAACATTTTCATAGTATAAGCCCAGTGTTTTAGGAAACCATAGGTTAATGAGTATGAAAAAGTATGAATTCCAAATTTTCAATTAAATTCTCATTTATATCCTTGATTATATTTTGCAAAGTCTTAAACATCTTTATAATGCTCACTTTGCTCATTTGCTTTTCCTAGACAGATATTTCTCTCTTCTCTGGGAATATAACTCAGGTTGGAAGTCCTGTTGGGAGTGCAATGAACCTTATTCCTGAAGATGGTCTTCCTCCCATTCTCATCTCTACTGGTGTAAAAGGAGGTTTGTGTACTTACATTTTGCCTTCTAATTAAGGGAAAGAGATAGAATTTGAATGATAACCACCCCTTCTCTAACAAAAAAATCAACTACTCAATACCATGAAATTAATTGTTGCTGTTACTGGTTGTTTTAGAGTGGATATTTATGCTTTTATATGATAATTATTTCATTTATTGGAAGGATATATTTTTAATTTTAGTGTAAATGTAGTTCATTGGCAGTTTTTAAAAATATATGTGTATTTTAAGTATGTTTTTATTGATTTCAGAGAGAGGAAGGTAGAAGGAAAGAGAGGTGGAAACATCAATGATGAGAGAGAATCATTGACAGGCTTCCTTCTGCATTCCCCCTACTGGGGATCAAGCCTGTAACCTGGTATGTGCCCTGATCAGGAATCAAACAGGTGATCTCTTTCTGGTTCATGGTTCAATGTTCAACCACTGAGCCACACCAGCTAGGCTGAAAATAGTTTAAAGCATATAATACTCTGAAGTATTTCTTGTGGTTCCAGAGTTGGCCCACCTGATACTTCAGTACATTAATTTAACTTTTTGTTTTGAAGTATAATATACATTAAGAAATCTACACTAATAAAAGAGAAACATGGTAATTGGCGTACAACCGCTACCCTTCCCATTGGCTAATCAGCGTATCCTTATGCAAATTAACTGTCAGCCAAAATGGTGGCCGGCAGCCATGCACTGAAGCGAGCAGGGAGACTTGCTTCCTCCAGGAACTGCAGACTCCAACGTTCCCTGCCTCACTTGCCGGCCTCTCAACTGCAACTCTAAGCAACTATTACTATGTTGCAAATAAGAAGCTAAACAAAACCGGCTTTCAGTCAGCCCCGGACCGCAACATTGTATCCATGTTTTCAGCAGTGAGGCCTCAGAGCTAAAGCTGGCCCAGAATACAAAAAAAAAAAAAAAGAAAACAAGGAGCAGTTGGGAGCTTTTAGTCAACTGCCAGCGGGAAAACAGCCCTCAGCCCCTCAGCCAGCCTGGCCAGGTACCCCAGTGGGGACCCCCACCCTGATCCAGGACACCCTTCAGGGCAAACCAGCCGGCCCCCACCCATGCACCAGGCCTCTATTCTATATAGTAAAAGGGTAATATGCCTCCTGGCACCGGGATCAGCGGAGCAGCGAGGCTCCCGGCACTGGGATCAGCGGAGCAGCGAGGCTCCTGGCACCGGGATCAGCGTGACAGGGGGCAGCGCCCAAACCTCCTGATCAGCCCTGCTCTGTGCCTGATAGGGGGGGAGCTCCCCAATCCCCCGATCACCCTGCGGCTCTGTGTGTGACAGGGTGCAGCGCACCAACCCCCTGATCGGCCCTGCTCTGTGTGTGACAGGGTAGAACCATAACCTCTCCATCGGCCCTGCCCTGAGTGTGACAGTGGTGGTGCCCCAACCCCCTGATCGGCCCTGTTCTGTGGGTAATAGAGGGTGGCGCCCCAATCCCCCTCCACGGGCCTTGCTCTGTGTGTGACAGGGTAGAGCCATAACCTCCCATTGGCCCTGCCCTGAGTGTGACAGGGTGCAGCGCCCCAACCCCTTGATCCGCCCTGCTCTGTGTGACAGGGGGCGGTGTCCCAGCTCCCCTATCGGCCCTACTCTGTGAGTGACAGCGGGGAGCTCCTCAACCCCCTGATGGGCCCTGCTCTGTGAGTGACAGGGGGCAGCGCCCCAACCCCCCTGATGGACCCTGCTCTGTTAGTGACAGGGGGCAGCGCCCCAACCCCCTGATTGGCCCTGCTCTGTGAGTGACAGGGGGCAGCGCCCCAACCCCCTGATAGGCCCTGCTCTGTGCGTGATAGGGGGTGACGCCGCAACCTCCCCATTGACCCTGCCTTGAGTGTAACAGGGGGCGGTGCCCCAACCCCCCAGTCAGTCTATCCTGAGCGTGACTGAGGGTGGCATTGCAACCTCCTGATCCGCCCTGCTCTGTGCATGACGGGATGGCGCCCCAACTCCCCAATCGGCCCTGCTCTGAGCCTGACCAGGGGCTGCACGTAGGGATTGGGCCTGCCCTCTGCCACCCGGGAGCAGGCCTAAGCCAGCAGGTTGTTATCTCTCGAGGGGTCCCAGATTGTGAGAGGGCACAGGCCGGGCTGGGGCACCCCCCCACCCCCAGTGCACAAATTTTTGTGCACTGGGCCTCTAGTCTATAATAATAAAAGCATAATATGCTAATTAGACCAGACAGCCGAACGACCTTCCGGACATCATTCTGGACATCCTTCTGGATGAAGCCGTGATGGCAGGGGCCAAGGCGGTTAGGGGCGATCAGGCAGGCAGGCAGAGGCAGTTAGGGGTGATCAGGCAGGCAGGCAGGTGAGCGGTTAGGAGCCAACGGTCCTGGATTGCCGGCAGTAGGACATCCCCCTAGGGATCCTGGTTTGTGAGAGGGTGCAGGCCGGGCTGAGGGGGAACCTCCCGCCCCCTGCACGAATTTTTGCACCGGGCCTCTAGTGTACATATAGTAAGTGGAGAATACTTAAATGGCAATTTTATTGGTAAAAATATTTTTAGTGAGTTCTGATAAGAAGTAAAATTATTATCCAATTTAAAGAATGCTTTTCTTTGCATGAACAAACTGACGAATTTCAGAGGGAATGTGGGGTGGAGGGGTGGGTAGGAAGTGCTTAACCAGGGAATCTATATGCATATTATGGACACAGACAATAGAGTAGTGAAGGCCTGGGAGGGGCGGGTGCAGGGTGGAAGGGGTTAATGGGAACAAACAAACAAATGGGACATCTGTAATACTTTAAACAATTTTTAAAAATGCTTATCTTTTTGTGAAAGTTTCTTGTTGACATATCCAGATCAGCATTCAATTAGTACAGTTTCAAAAGATGTTTTATCAATAATTTCTCCTCAGTTTTTTCCTATTCTTTTACCTGGTCTCCTTGCCTTCAGTCTTTCTGTCCTTTATCTTCCACATTTAGCCTGTTTTTAAGCAAAGATATTATCATATATTGCTTTTGCTTAGAAACAGTCAATGGGATTTTTAATCCCTTCAGTATAAATTGCCTACCTTAGCATACAGTGTTCCTTATAACCTTATCTCAACTTATCTTTCTAACTTTATTTCCAGCTACTGCCTCATGCATTCCACAGTTCATGTGCATGCTACAGTTTATTTACTGTCTTGAATATTCTCTTTTCATACTTTCATGCCTTTTCTTCTGCTGTGGAAGAGTGGGAAGAGAATGGACTTCAGAGCTGGACAAATCTGAGCTTTGCTCTCAGTACTAATCCATTGTAGCTGTGTGATCCAGTGGGCAAATCATATATCCTCTCTGAGTGTTTTTCCTACTTTTTTAAAAAAAAACACCTAGTAATTACACCACCTTAATTTAAGAGTCATGACTATTAAGTCAGATTTCATACCGGAAAGTACTGAGCAAAAAAAGTGGTTCAAAGGAGGCATGTAATTAATATTATGCTTTCCTTGCCTAGAATACCCTTCTATAACTTAGAATCCTTGAAAAATTCCTCAACCTTTCAAAATCCAGATTAGTGGAAAACTCTCCTCTGAATCCTTACCTAGGCTGTCTCTGTAGTAGTGTTTTGGATCCTTACTGTTTTAGTAGGAATTCTTGTAGACTGTTACTGCATTCTTATTGTAAAGTAGATATTTTTTTATATGTCTGATTCTTTCACTTAGAAGATGAATTCCTTCAGTCTTAATTTATGTTTGTGTCTTTTTATTTTAAATATATTTTTATTAATTTCAGAGAAGAAGGGAGAGGGAGAGAGAGATAGAAACATCAATGATGAGAGAGAATCATTGATTGGCTGCCTCCTGCACGCCCCACACGGGGGACTGAGCCCATAACCCGGGCATGTGCCCTGACCAGGAATCGAACCGTGACCTCCTGGTTCATAGGTTGATTCTCAACCACTGAGCCATGCTGGCCAGGCATGTTTGTGTCTTTTGCTGCTAGCATGGTGCTGTGCCTATAGTAGGCTCTCAGCAGTGTTGACTGACTGTATTGTACTAGCAGATCAACTGTGTTCTGATAGTTCAACAGTGAACTTTCACATAAAGTTAAGCATTCTTTTGTTTTGTATAATGCCTATGTTTCTTTACCAGGCAGGAACCCCTAAAAATATTCTTTTGTTAGTAAAATTACTACGTAGTTGACAAATTTTTGCTATTTTCATAAATCTTAGATTAATAAGAAATTGTGTTGGTCTACTCTGTTGTTAAGATAAATAAGATTGCATTTTCATTAAAATTCACATCCATTAACTCTAATTGTCAAAACCTCTCCTACTTGAAACTGGTTATCTCATATTTGCTCACTTAAACCACATTACTCTCTCTCTTCACCACAATTTTGCAATGTTATATTCCAGTGAAATAACTTTATAAATTTTTTTCTTTCTTTTAAGTCGCTTAGTATTTCTCTTTCTAATAAATATTTTCATTGATAGGGTAGACATTTCCCATACATCCAAAAACTAGTTTTTTGGTTTCTATTAGTCATTGGGAAATGGTGTTATTTTGTTCTACCTGGCTGTCCCTTAATGATGCATTTTATATGCAATTTTCATGTTTTCAGTTTCTTTCCACTATCTTTATATTTTACAGTGGTTATTACCCATGATTTTGACTTCAAACTGAGATGGCTACCATCATTCAAAATGGTGTGGCTGAATATGACATAGTACTGTGCTTATAGGGGTTAAATGGAAAGAGTTCTGTTCAGAGCCTCAAGTATTAACTTGTTCATGTTCAGAATGTGATGTGTGATTTACTGGTGATTTTGGTGATATATGTACTGAACTCTTGATTTTTACATAAATGTATTCCTTCATGAAACCAATCACTTAAGATACTTTTGGTTTATTTTCTAGGTGCGTTTTTTAAAGTTTAATTTTTTAATGGTAAAAAATCTCAAACTACACTAAAGGACATTGAGTAAAAAGTAGGATTCTCTTCTACCTCAACCACTAGGCATCCTTTCCAAAAGTAACTAGTATGTTAACACTTTCTTATATATCATGGATTCTTTAAAATGTTGCTCTTAGAACATGTAATATGTGAAGTTCTTATTATGATTGTTGGAGAATTTTTGTTAAATAAAAGAGTTGTTTTTAGATTTGGCACAAATCATTTTGTGGAGCAATCTCTGCATAGGATAACCATGTTGTCCTCCAAATTGGACTGGGTCACTTTTGAAAGTGAAAGGGG
This sequence comes from Myotis yumanensis, assembly GCF_028538775.1. Classification (NCBI taxonomy): domain Eukaryota; kingdom Metazoa; phylum Chordata; class Mammalia; order Chiroptera; family Vespertilionidae; genus Myotis; species Myotis yumanensis. Next base: position 36,350,447 of record NW_027223753.1, read on the forward strand.
CACTGTTAATGATACTGAGATAGCAGACACAAACCTCTATTCACTCTGCCTATCAACCAAATGCTCTCTCTTTCCTTTGCATAATCAGCCTGTTCCTCCATCAGATTTCTTTCTGTGTTTGTCCCGTTAGCCAGTCTCTTACATTGTTTTTTCCCTTTACAGACTATGCTGTGGAAGAGAAACCATCACAGATTTCAGTGATGCAACAGTTGGAGGATGGTGGCCCTGACCCACTTGTATTTGTTTTAAATGCGAATTTGTTGTCGATGGTTAAAATTGTAAATTGTAAGTTAGAAATTTGTTTTTCAAAATAAAAAGTGAGATACTTTACTGACTCATAGATAATACATAAAGCTTTCAAATTTATTACAAATGTTTTTATATAGAGCCACATCTTATTGACCACTGGGTACTGAAGAAGTTGGTTTGTATAAAGTAATATATCCCAGAAGACAGTTGTGGGACTAACAGAAATTCTTGCTTTTAGTCATAGGAATGAGATAGGTGAATTCTCTATGAAGGAAAGCCAAAGAAAACTTGAACTGATTTGAGTTAGGTTCTTCCTGAAATGAGTATGTTATGTCACAACTTGCCACCAGGATAACCAGTGGTGGATATATTATCCAGGAGGGTAAAAAAAATTATATGCCAGATTTAAATCTCAGAAATCTTAACAATGGTACAAAACTTTGTTTGGGAGAAGTATTATTTAACTAACACGTAGTGAAGCTTCAGTACATCTTAAGATTCAGAAGAAACTTCTAAATTCTTAGTGCCTTGTTGGGCATCAGAATGAGAGAGAAGACAGTAACTTAAATCTTGATTCTAAGATGGTATTGGAAAATAGAGAACACATTTATCTTGGATGAATATTAAAAGGCACAGTTTTGGAGAGAGGAAGGAAGCACAGGAGAACAGTCCTCTAGTTCCCACTGTGAGCTTATTCTAAGTTGAACTTGGAAACCAGAAACAGCTATTTCCTTAGAGGTTCTACATTGATGAAATGCAGTTTTCTGTTTACTTGCTAGACATACCCTTGCATGTTTGGCTAGTTATTAATTAAATGCTCATGATCTTTCCTTGTAGGATCAATTTTAAAATAATTTGCCGAAACCGGTTTGGCTCAGTGGATAGAGCATCGGCCTGCGGACTGAAAGGTCCCGGGTTCGATTCCGGTCAAGGGCATGTACCTGGGTTGCGGGCACATCCCCAGTGGGGGATGTGCAGGAGGCAGCTGATCCATGTTCCTCTCTCATCGATGTTTCTAACTCTCTATTCCTCTCCCTTCCTCTCTGTAAAAAATCAGTAAAATATATTTAAAAAAATAATAATAATTTGCTCATTGGGGTGGTGAATACACAAAACAATATACAGTGATGTATTATAGAATTGTACCCCTGAACCCTATATAATTTTATTAACCAATTGTCACCCCAATAAATTAAATTTAAAAAATAAAATAACTTGGTCAAAATTTCAATTTGTCATATCTAGTTTATAAATTGCACTTAGAAAATATCTAACCTAGAATTCTTTTTTTGTTGTTAATCCTCACTCAAGGATATTTTTCCATTGATTTTTAGAGACAGTGGAAGGGAGGGGAAGAGACATAGAGAAAAATAGATGTGAGAGAGACACATCGATTGGTTGCCTCCTGCACACGCACCAACCTGCTGGGGATTGAGTCTGTGTGCCTTGACCAGAATTGAACCTGGGACCCTTCAGTCCTCGGGCCAACGGTCTATCCATTGAGCCAAATCAGCTAAGGCTAACCTAGAATTCCTTTTATATATATATTTTTTATTGATTTCAGAGAGAACGGGAGAGGGAAAGAGATAGAAACATCAATGATGAGAATCCTTGATTGGCTGCCTCCTGCACGCCCTCTACTGAGGATTGAGCTTGCAACCTGGGCATATGCCCTTGACTGAAATCGAACCTGGGACCCTTCAGTCCCAGGCTGATGCTCTATCTACTAAGCCAAACCAGCTCACCATCTGTTTAGGTATATAAAGTAACAATTCCCAAAGTGAAAGAAGGGATCTTTTGTTAGTTTGATTTACATTGTGGTATTTATAGTTTTATTAGAATCCTTTCTCAATTCCTTTGGGGATCCCACCATGTTGGAGTAAAAATGATAAAAGTGCTAAAGACTGAACATTATTTTTAACTACATTTTTAAGTATATATTGCTTATGCTGTTAGGACTCTACAGAGCCTTATAGTGAAGAAGTGGAAGTAAGTAGTCCAGAAAAGCCATCTTTTTCATCACTTTTTACAACATGAAGCCAAGTAAAGTCATGTTGTTGATGATCTAGGATTTTCTTACAGAAAGGTCTATAATTAGAATAGCTAGAATCTTTTAGTCATAGATTAATGTACACATAAAAAATGTTTTTTAGGCCACAACCTGAATTCAAAGCTGTAATATTGGCTTTTATTGTTGTTGTTTTAGGCCTTACATAAGTAATTCCTATGTTGAAGTGTGTGTTGTTGTTTTTTAAATAAAGATGGGGAAATAGATTTTTGATCATTATAGCTAAGGATGTGTAGATTGATTGTATTTATTTTTAAAGGAACATTGTTTCTTTTGATAATTACACTATTTTAATAATAGCAGTTAAAAGTTTTCAGTGTGTCTTTTTTCACTATTACTTCTTTTACTCCCCTTCCAATTGTTTTTCTAAGAGTTTGCCTAGAGCCAGAGGCATTGGTATATTTTATTTTCTACAGTAGTTCTTTGGCTCAATGCAGTACAAATCGCAGGTTGAATTATACAGACAGTATGATCTATTTCAGGGGTCCTCAAACTATGGCCCGCGGGCCACATGCAAATACAAATATTGTATATGTTCCCGTTTTGTTTTTTTACTTCAAAATAAGATATGTGCAGTGTGCATAGGAATTTGTTCATAGTTTTTTTAAAACTATAGTCCGGCCCTCCAACGGTATGAGGGACAGTGAACTGGCCCCCTGTTTAAAAAGTTTGAGGACCCCTCATCTATTTTATTTTTTGCTGTATTATAACAGATTTTTGTGCATTTTTCAAAGGTTAAGAATTGAGAGAGATGTCTTTGTTATATTTTTATTCCATCTGTAGATGTGAACAGGAAGTGCTGGTGTTTCACAACCAAGGGAATGCATGCAGTGGGTCAGTCTGAGATCGTCATTCTTCTACAATGTCTGCCTGATGAAAAGTGTCTGCCGAAGGATATCTTTAACCATTTTGTACAGCTTTATCGCGACGCTCTGGCAGGTGGGAATCCTTATGATTTAATATGCACCCTTTATAGGTGATAAAACTTTTAGACACAGATGCAAAATAATTGTGTTAAATTTGGAAGCCTGGCATTGGACGTTGATATTAGTGGCAAGTTAGAACATGCTTTGGTCTGAGGAATTATAAATTTTAGTACTTTACCTGGTGTGTTTGTTATTTTACAAAGGCTAGAATCAAAAGTTGTAAGAGAATCCATTGAGCTTGATGTAAGAATATTTTTCTTCGAGTAGCTTACGGATTATGATAATGGTACCCAATAGAAGAAAGCATAATCATAGCTTATTACTTGTTTCTTCAGTTAATATTTATATATTCATAATGTAAAAGTACTCTACATTTAATTTTCAGGTTTCAAGAATCAAGCATGGATATCTTTATTATGGTTTCAAAATAAATTATAAAAATTATTTACTGTAACAATCTAAAAGTAAGTGCATAGCTATTAGAAACTGGAGAAGTAATCATATAGTAGTCATATTTTTAATTTTTGAGGAACCTCCATACTATTTTTCATAGTGACTACACCAATTTACATTCCCACCTACAGTGGATAAGGGTTCCTTTTTCTCCACATTTTCACCAATATTTGGTATTTTAAAATTGATTTTTTTAAAAAGCGGTTGTAGGAATTCAAGAAATTATCAGGGTTTAAGTTTAGTAATGACAATGGGAATAAAGAATGTTGAGGAGATATAAATGACAGTAATGCTTTAGTTCAGTAGGATTAGTTAACTAATTGGATGTGAGGGGTGAGAGGGAACAAGTGGAAAGTTGACTTCAGATTTCTGGCTTGGGCACCTGAGTGGATGTTGTTCTTATTCATTAAGATAGTAAATAGAAGAACAAATATGGCAGCTGAAGTCTTTGTTCATTGCGTTGAATTTGAAATAATGACAACAGATGATAAGTAAATTGAAATGATCTCAGGAGGTAGATCTGGGAGACCCAGTGTTTATGTGAAAGTTGAAACTACAGTTGTGAATAAGATGGGCCAGTGTGAAGAGACTGGAGCTGTGAATGGAATTCTGAGAAATACCTACAAGGAAAGGCATGAATCATTATATGAGTCATTAAAATATATGTTTAGTATATATAGTTACTTATTTTTAAAAAGTATCCTTATATATCAGTAGAGTCCATTATTATATCGAAATGCAAAAAGTCTGCAACAAAAAATTACTTGGAACTGATAGTAAGATAATGGTGATAGCCTAACGTCTGCCTATAATACATCTAAGCCATCTTAAATACATGTATATTGGGTGAGGGCATGTACATATATACCTAAGTAAATAACATTTCAACAGCATAAACAAATGAGCTATAAAAGTCTCTCCTTGAATAGGTTTCATTTCACAGCTCAGAAATACGGGCCTAGAAAAGTATCTTCGATTATCTAGTACAGCTCTAATGAACCTGGAGGTGTTGATGGCTTGTCTAAATCACAGGCCTAGTTGGTGGCAGAATTAGGTCTAAAGCTCCCTGACCAGTGTTCTTTAGTTTATGTCAGTATAGCATAAAACTGTACTGTTAATAGTACAGCAGTTTTTAAAAAAACAGATATGCAAAATATCTGTGATATGCATGTTTTACTATGAATCCTGTTTTTAGATAATGAAGGTAGCAACTTGCTATATTATTTCGCTATGATTTTTTTAATAGTTGGAAACATATTTTAAGTGTTCTAAAATGACCCCAATTCATTATTTTTCTCCTTTGTGTAGCATAGTGAATGGAATTGGCAAATTGTATCTTAAATTTCCCCTGAGTATGACAGCTTTGAATACTCTACCACTTGCTTAGTGGTTCCTCTACCACAAATCACTAATAAAACCTTAAAAACCCTTGAATGAACTTTATAATTTAATCTGAAATTTTCATCTAAACTACAAGTATTGCCCTGACCAGTTTGGCTCAGTGGATAGAGCGTCGGCCTGCAGACTGAAGGGTCCAAGGTTCGATTCCAGTCAAGGGCATGTACCTTGGTTGTGGGCACATCCCCAGTAGGAGGTGTGCAGGAGGCAGCTGATCAATGTTTCTCTCTCATCAATGTTTCTAACTCTCTATCCCCTCTCCCTTCCTCTTTGTAAACTACAAGTATTTAATAATACATGTATGTATATATGTTTCTTATTTAGTATACATATATTTGTCATATATAGTTGCTTATGCTTTCCACAGTGAGGGGGAAAATTATATTTTGTGAGAAATATCATTTGAGAGTTTCAGGATGCCTTCTGATTATCATAATGCCATGGAAGATTTTAAATTGTGTATAGTATTTTTGAAGCAAGTCACTTTTTTACCTGTAAAACAAAAGGTTTCCTAACTAATGTGTTTCCAGGGAAAGAGGAACCTCACTGGTGTTTTCACCATCATCAGTGATTTTCTTGTATTGTTTTACCAGTTAAAGAATATTATCTTACTAGAGGCCTGATGCACGAAATTTGTGCAAGAGTAGGCCTTCCTTCCCCCGGCTGCCGGCACCGGCTTCCCTCTGGCACCTGGGACCAGGGCTTCCCTCCGCCCGGCTTTGTCCGGAAGGACGTCCCGTCTAATTAGTATATTACCCTTTTATTATTATAGATGAAACAGGTTTTTATTTTATTTTTCCAGCTAATTTTGAACCTTTTTGATAAATTACATTTATTTTATCTTTCTGTGAACAGAGGAGCCAAAGTATTGATGCTTTGCAGAGTAATTTTTCAACTGATGAGAAAGTAATACGGAATTATTTATGAAGACATGATTTAAGATTAATCATTAATATTTATTGAGCACTTGCTACATGATAGGCAATGTATTCATTGCTTTAAGTGCACTATTTCACTTCTTCTTAACTGTAAAGTTTATACTGTTCCTGTTCCCATTGTACATATGAGGAAACTGAAAGGCACTGAGGGCTTAATAACTTGCCCACTATCACACACATAGCTGGTAAGTGTTTGAATTCAGCTGTGTTTTCTCTAAATCTCATTTTTTGAATCATAAAACGCAATAAACTGCCTCTTGAGCTTTTTGAAGTTACATGGTAAATCTCACAGATGCTCTGAACTGAGGAAATGATCTTTTATGAAGTACTCATGCTTAACTATAGTGAATTGTACTACAGAGAACTCCAAAGGACTATCTAAATTCTTTTGATGACTTGAGCTTTTTTAAGTTATATTAATGCCTAAAATATTAGTATTTCTTGAAGTAAGTGAACTATTTGCTTGGAAATTGTTCCATTTGAGTTGATGTAAGGATTGATAAATATGCTTTGAAACAAAGGAAGCTGTTGTCATAGATATTTAAGTTGTATTTAAATTGAATTTAAAGATGGTTATTTGTGAGCACTTTGAAAAACAAAATTTTAGTTCCAAATTTAAGATAGAAAATTTCAAATTATATATATTTTAAAGAAATTGTGGTATATCAAAAGATCAGAAGATTGAAAGATCTGCTTTTTAGATCTTATTTTGCCACTTATTTACCCAGTGTCTTTGAGAGTCACCTCACCTCTACCCATAAGCTTCAATTTGTTCATCTGTAAAATAAAACCCCCAAATTCAGAGATGGTACTAGCTCTGTTAAGCTAGAGCACTGGTCTGATAATTACCTGAATTGCTTTGTAAACTACTGATTTAAAGCATTTGACATTATTGCCAGATCGTTTATGCTCAGAAGCAAGAGTTGTTGTCTATTTTAATCACTATATAGATTCTTGAGTGGTCTTGGGGTATGTAGAATTAGTTCAGTGGATTCATTGTATTGAATGTTCCCATTGAGAAATATTCTCTATAAATTAGTATGTAAGAGACTTTATGAATTCAAGAGCCCCAGTTTAAGTCTTCAAATGAAAGCTTTTCTTTATCAAATTCTTATGTCCAGTGTGTTATTTTTGCTGATATCTGTGGAATGTTACCCTTTATTTGATGAGGTAGTAAATGACAATGTAAACTAAATCACTCTTTGGATTGATAAAAGTCTACTTAAAATTTTTTTTAAAAGAAAGTAAATGTTTAAAGCATAAAAGATATTTTTTTATAATGGAAAGGGACATACTAAAAATTTTGAGTGTATGGGGGCAGAAAAGTAATATCTGTAGGAAAATAACCAATAATAGATTCCAAAGGAATAATTAATGAATGCCTTGAGTTCCAAGCCAGCATTTTTCACCTCTGAGCTGTATTCACTAGGGCTGTGGTCGGCAGACCACGGCTCACGAGCCACATGCGGCTCTTTGGCCCCTTGAGTGTGGCTCTTCCACAAAATACCATGTGCAGGCACGCACGTACAGTGCGATGGAAACTTCATGGCCCATGTGCAGAAGTCGGTATTTTGTGGAAGAGCCGGTATTTTGTGGAAGAGCCACAGTCAAGGGGCCAAAGAGCCACATGTGGCTCACAAGCTGCGGTTTGCTGAGCCGCAGTTTGCCGACCACTGCACTAGGGCATTCTTATGAAACATAAACATGCTGTCATTAGAGCTTTAGAGGAATGCTATTGTGTACTCTCCATTGTGGAGGTGGGGAAGAAATCTTCCATCTCTTCTCTCTCCTATTCCTCCTTCTCCCCACCCTTCCAGGTAAAAAGATGAAGATTTATATAAACCTTACTCTAAAACCTTTGATAAAGCAAAGAAAATCCTGCAGTGTTTGGCTGATTATTATATGTATATTTGCATTATAACTAATAGGTATGTTTTGAGACACACTGTATGCCAGGTGCTGATAGGCATTCTACATAGTATAGTCTATCATTTATTCTTCCCAGCAGGTCAGAAGTTTAGTATAATTTATTCCATTTTACACAGATGTTGAGGCTCACAGAAGTTAAGTAACTTGCCCCCAAATCACACATTATAATGAGTGATCGAACTAGTATTCAAACTCATATCTCTGAAACTCCCAAATCTGTGACTTTTTTTCAAAATACCATACCACTTTCTTGATATGGGGATTTAAAAATATGTATATATACTTTTTTCACCCAGTGAGATTGTAAGCTCTGTGAGAGCAGGTACCTAATCTTAACATATTTTCACGACCTTTGAGATAGTAATTGTTATTTTGATTCATATAGTAAAGTTGCACCATCTAACAAGGGAAGCCATCAGTATTTTTGGCTTTACTCTAGACCAGGGGTGGGGAATGTCCAGCCCTCAGGCTGCATAAGGCCTGCGAAATCATTTGGTTTGGCCCTGCCAAGGCAACCACAGGCAGGACTTGAAATTCAATAAATCTAGGAGCTTTTTTCATGGCAACATACATTTATATTAAGTGAATTATATTAAGCCAATTAAGTTATAAATATCTACATACCTCTTGGCAGAAAAAAGGTTCCCCACTCCTGGTCTAGACAAACTTCTATAGTGATAATACAAGATATATATATATATATATATATATATATATATATATATATACACACACACATACATACATACACACACACACACACACACACCATGCTCACGGAAGCCCTGATAACATTGGCAAAAAGTTTTTTTATTTAATAAATGCCATTTATTTATTTAAAAACTTTCTAAACATGGCTGTTTCGTGGTGAAAAGTTAGGAATTAGTATTCAGTAGTGTCTGGCCTAGTATTGAGTAACAATGATTACTTTCTATTAATAAATCAACAATATTTTTAGTAATCAATGAACTTTTTTGTTTTAGGGAATGTTGTGGGTAACTTAGGACATTCCTTCTTCAGTCAAAGTTTCCTTGGCAGTAAAGAACATGGTGGATTCTTATATGTGACATCTACTTACCAGTCACTGCAAGACCTTGTACTCCCAACCCCACCTTATTTATTTGGGATTCTCATCCAGAAATGGGAAACTCCTTGGGCAAAAGTGTTTCCCATTCGACTAATGTTGAGACTTGGAGCTGAATATCGACGTAAGTAATAACATACTTTCTTCTAAAACACATGAGCAAGTCATGATGACTAAATAAAGTTCTGAAATATTCAGAGTCCCCTCGCCCCTTGTGATACTGATACAATTCAGCAGGAGTAGTATTTTGAGATAGCTAAGCTAAACTTAGCCATTTTCTCTACTCATTTTGCCTAGGATGGGAAGAACTTAAAAATATCAAATGAGAAAATTGGTGATTATTTATTACCTTCTAAACTTAATGGTTTTATAATTCATTGATAAATACATAATCATCTTGAGAAAAAAATGAATTTGAATTTAAGAAGTAACTTTATTATTATTTTTTAAACCTGAGGATATGTTTTTTTATTTTATTGATTTTTTTTTTTTTTTAGAGAGAGAGAAAAGGAGAGGGAGAGAGAGAAACGTTGATGTGAAAGACAAACATCGATCTGTTGCCGCCCTTATGTGTCCTAACCAGGCATCGAACCCAAAACCTGGATATGTGCCCTGACGAGGAATCAAACCTGCAACCTTTTGGTGCATGGGATAGCACTACAACCAGCTGAGCCACCCTGCCAGGGCTAACTTTATTTTTTATGGTGTCTATATTTGGTGGGTATATTTTTTGTCACTTGGTTGGAAAATAGTTATGGCAAATTATATTTTATGTAACCTAACAGATACTGTAAACTAATGGTATAGAGATCAGTCTCAGTTTATAAGGTAAGCAACAGAAGACCTTCCTTCCCATGATTGTAGCAGTGCAACTAAGTTGTGTGTTTTTTTTTTAAAGACAACAAGGACTAAATGCAAGCTTTATTTTAAACTTTATATCTTCACCTAATTGAAAGCATCCTGGTCTAGACCACTTGAATAGGTTCATAACGTTACCACTTACTAGCTCTGTAACTTTGATTAAATCACTCAAGTTGTCTGATTGTCAGTTTCGTTTGCAACTGGTGATAATAAGGCCTGCCTTTGATATTATATAGGACTTTAAAGAAGATCAAATGAAATGAAAAATTATTTTATAAACCATAAAATATATATATTCTCAGCAGGGCAGCTTCATCGGTTCACTTATTTATTCATTAATTCAACAAGAAATTCATAAAGGCCTTCCATGTGTCATAAATTCTGGGAATTTAGAAATGGCCAAGACCCGTTATAGGCCCTTGGAACCCTTGTAAGGAAGACATACAGAAATCATGAAGTAGCGTATTGTATTAAAACACATATTCAAAGTTAACAGAGTTCTATGGGAGCTCCAAGATGGGCTCTAACTTCACCAAGAATGAAGGAATTAGATAAGAAATATGTCTTGGACCAAAGGCCTCTGGACTGAACTGTGAAGGAAGCATATTCATCAGCCTAGTGAAGTAGGAAAAGGAAAGGGGTTGTTTGCAGATGAACCAGCATGTATAATTTCTTGTCTTGAACAGACAATTCAGACCATAAAGTTCAAGGACTGAGCCAGCTAATAGGATCACCTTGTATTTGACTCCCCTACGGAGGGTCCTGGTTGGGAGATGTCTAAGAGTGAATTCTTTTAGACTGCTTGAGCACATAGGAATCAGAAGATACATATTTCCTGGATCATATTAATCCACTTTGAAGAACAGTGCTTCCTAAGACCTTGGGGTCATTTTCGAAACCACTGCATCAAAAGGCTTCTTCTGGTCATCAGAATGATTGGTGTAGTTTGTAGAAGGCTCAGGATTTGCCTGTGATGCTACCATGCTAAATACTTTTTTTTTTTTTTAATCCTCACCAAGGATATTTTTTCCATTGACTTTTTTTTTTTTTTTTTAAGAGTGGAGAGAAGGAGTTGGAGGGAGAGAGACACATAGATTGATTGCCTCCTGCACGTGCCCAACAGGGGCTGGGATTGAGCCTGAAACTGAGGTACATGCCTTTGACTGGGAATCGAACCCGAGACCCTTCACTCCGCGGGCCGATGCTCCAACCACTGAGCCCAACCAGACAAGGCGCTAAATACTTTTTTTGAGCTCTAAATTTCATATGCTCTAATGGGCCATTATATTTTGAAAACTGTATCAACCATGATATCTCTTTTATCCAAATTTTAAGCTGCCAGATTCAGTTTGATCATTTCCCATTTCCATAGTTTATCCATGCCCACTGTTCAGCGTCAGATTTCGGAAGCCATTGTTTGGAGAGACGGGACATACCATCATGAATCTTCTTTCGGTAAGTTGGGAATTTTTGCTTTCTTTTTCCTTACTGGGATTTGTGTGGGTGAAGGAAGAGAAGGATTTCATTATTCTGTTGATAGCAATGCCCCTGCTGCTTCAGGCAGGTGAGGATTTATGTTAAAATATACACACACACACACATACACACACATTCTTTTCCAAGTACAAGGGGCCTTGGAATGAAATAGTACAGGATTCTAGCCCCTGATTGTACACTTATTATCTAAGTGACCTTGCAGGATTATTATGAGGACTAGAGGTAATGAATAATTAAAGCACAGAGCGAGAAACCAAGATGGCAGCATAGGTAAACACCGGAAATTGCTGCCTTGCACAACCACTTCAAAAATACAACTAAAAGACAACACGGACATCATCCAGAACCACAGGAAGGCTGGCTGAGTGGAATTCTACAACTAGAAGGAAAGAGAAAAGCACACTGAGACTCAGAGGAGGTGCCGAAGTAAAGTGCAGAGGTACGGAAGCACATGTGGAAAGGGCTGGCAACTGAGGACGCGGTTGTCTTTTTCAATCGGGAGGGAGTCTCAAGCTCCCGACTGCTCTGAACTCCAGTTCCGGGCGAGTCTCTGGGGACCCAGACTCATACAGGAGAAACTGGACTGTCTGGCATCGGTTGGAACTCGAGGGTGGCTTTCTCTCAGAGGTGCTTGCAGCGATTACCGGGACACTGAGATTCAGGACCTCTTAGGGTAGGACTGAGGATCTGCCAGAGCTGTTTGCTCCACCCTGTTGATCCCCTGAGACTCCGCCCCACCCAAGCTGTGCACAGAGGCTTTTGCATATGAAAGGCCTGGCCCTTTGCAATCTGAAAATTACCTAACAAACTGCAGCTGGGTCAGAGAGACCCAGAACTTCCAAAAGAAGGCCCAAGGCCTCAAATCAGCTTGCATTGCTTCACAGCTGGGCCCCATCTGGGTACCTCCAAATCCCAAACAAAGAAGAGGAATCTGCAGATCTCTCCATAGCTCCTGCTGGGTAGCCTTAGGCAGAGGCTAAATTAGCACCTCCTTAGAGATCCAAGAGCCAGTGTACCCAGTGGTCAGAGTGGGACCATCCAGATTACAACTCCTCAGATCCATAAAGGACACACTCAGGGGGCAGACTCAGTGAGCACCAAAGCCCCACTGAAGCAAGTCTTGCCCCATAAGGATGTCTCCAGCACAGAAGTTCTCCCACTGTAGACACAGCTGATTCTCACAGCCAGTTGGCCTGGAGGTCAATTCCTCCCAGTGATACCTACAACAATCAAGGCTTAACTACAACAAGACTGTGCACACAGCCCACAAAGGGGTGCACCAAGAGTGTCTACCTCAGGTAATTGGGGAGGCTGAGCCACTGGACCCTATAGGACACCTAGCACAGAAAGCCACTCTATCAACACAGGGAAGCATAAAAAATGCCAAGACAAAGAAACAGGTCACAAAGAACAGAAATGGAGGAAAGCAAACTACTGGATATAGAGTTCAAAACCAAACTTATAAGGTTTTTCAAGAATTTTCTAGAAACCGCTGATAAATTTAGTGAGACCCTCAAGAAACCTAGTAAGACCCTCGAGGATATGAACAAGGACCAACTAGAAATTAAGCATACACTGATTGAAATAAAGGATATTATCCGGAGTTCCAACAGAAGACTAGAGGATTGTAAGAATCAAGTCAAAGATTTGAAATACGAAGAAGCAAAAATCACCCAACCGTAAACACAAAAAGAAAAAAGAATCCAAAAATATGAAGGTAGTGTAAGGAGCCTCTGGGACAACTTCAAGCGTACCAACATCCGAATTATGGAGCTGCCAGAAGAAGAGAGAGCGCAAGATATTGAAAACCTATTTGAAGAAATAATGACAGAAAACTTCCCTTACCTGGTGAAAGAAATAGACTTACAAGTCCAGGAAGCGCAGAGAACCCCAAACAAAAGGAATCCAAAGAGGACCACACCAAGACACATCATAAGTAAAATGCCAAGAGCAAAAGACAAAGAGAGAATCTTAAAAGCAGCAAGAGAAAAACAGTCAGTTACCTACAAGGGCGTACCCATACGACTGTCAGCTGATTTCTCAACAGAAACTATGCAGGCCAGAAGGGAGTGGCAAGAAATATTCAAAGTGATGAATAGCAAGAACCTACAACCAAGATTACTTTACCTAGCAAAGCTATTATTCAGAATTGAAGGTCAGATAAAGAGCTTCACAGATAAGAAAAAGTTAAAGGAGTTTATCACCACCAAACCAGTATTATATAAAATGCTGAAAGGTATCCTTTAAGAAGAGGAAGAAGAAGAAAAAGGTAAAGATACAAATCATGAACAACAAATACACATCTATCAACAAGTGAATCTAAAAATCAGGTGAATAAATAATCTGATGAACAGAATAAACTGGTGAATATAATAGAATCAGGGGCATAGAAAGGGAGTGGACTGACTATTCTCAGGGGGGAAAGGGGTTTGGGGGGGTGCGTGAAGAGACTCGACAAAAATCGTACACCTATGGATGAGGACAGTGCGGGGGTGGGTAAGGGCAGAGGGTGGGGTCGGAACTGGGTGGAGGGGAGCTATGGGAAGAAAAAAGAGGAACAACTAATAATCTGAACAATAAAGATTTAATTTAAAAAAAAATAAAGCATAGAGCATTCTGTCTTGTTTTTATTTTAAGCTAAGCATTCTGGAGTGTATCTATAATATATCTAGAATCTGAAAACTTCTCACAACCTTTTGAACTGTTAACATCTGGGTCAAAATTATCACTGTCTCTTGCCTTGATTATTTTTATTATGTTTATCTGATCTCCTTCCCACTTCCCTGGCTAACCCTCAAACATTCCAGAATCCCCTATAACAACAGACACGTGTGCTCAGCATTAATCTTCCCCCCTCCCCCTCCCCCAGATGGTGATGGTCATCCTGGCCTCAGTGTTGTGGTAGCATGGGATACTGGTCTTGTTTTTTTTTCATATTTAAAACCAAATTTTTAATTACTCATTTCGTTAAATGTAAAGCCAACTCACATCTTTGTGTGAATACTGTCCAAGCACAAACCTGGCCAATAAAAAGAAAATGTAGAGGTCCTTATGGTGGCCTGTAAGACCCTGTGAAATCTAGCTGTTTGCTGTCACTTTGACCTCGACTCCTACCCCTCTTGCCCATTTTGCTTCAGCCAGACTAGATGTTGTGTGTGTGTGTGTGTGTGTGTGTATGTGTGTGTGTTTTTACCCTGCAAATATTTATTCAGGGCCTAGGTTGTTCCAGGTATTTGGAATATAATTAGAACAAAACAAGAGAGAGTTCTTACCCTCTTGGAGCTTTCCTTAGCAGGAGGAGACAGTTAATCTATCTATCTATATAAAAGCCCAGCAACCGGCCCTAACTGGTTTGGCTCAGTGGACAGAGCATCAGCCTGTGGACTGAAGGGTCCCAGGTTCGATTCCAGTCAGGGGCATGTACCTTGGTTGCGGGCACATCCCCAGTAGTGGGTGTGCAGGAGGCAGCTGATCAATGTTTCCCTCTCATCGGTGTTTCTAACTCTCTATCCCTCTCCCTTCCTCTCTGTAAAAAAATCAATAAAATATATTTTTAAAAATAAAAATAAAAAAGCTCAGCAACCGAACAGCAGAATGATCAGAATGACCCATCAACCAGTTGCTATGACGTGCACAGGCCACCAGGGGGCAGACACTCAACGCAGGAGCTGCCCCCTGGTGGTCAGGGTGCTCCCACAGCGGGCTGATCCCCACAGGCCATGCCCCCACCAGTGGACGAATCTGTGCACTGGGCCTCTTAAAAAATAAATATGGAAAGTGTTAAGTGGTGTTAAAGCAGGGTAAGTATTCAAATATTTGTTTAATATTGTATATAAAAGGTATATGAAACTTAAATTTACTTATAAGAGTTTACAGTTTAATGAAGAGCTGGAGTACACATACCAGTACACAATGGGGCTCTCATTATTATTATTTAGATGAATTGAAGCTTTTCATTTTGACATTGTTTTCATTTTTGCTAATTTTATTACTATAAATGGAATCCTGTCATTGATTACTTCTTTATTCCACTTCAATCTGCTTTTGCCCAGGACTTCAGAAATTACCAATATACATTGCCAATAGTTCAAGGTTTGGTGGTTGATATGGAAGTTCGGAAAACCAGCATCAAAATTCCCAGCAACAGATACAATGAGGTAAGATTTATCATGAAGCCCTGACCAGTTTGGCTCAGTGGATAGAGCGTCAGCCTGCGGACTGAAGGGTCCCAGGTTCGATTCCAGTCAAGAGCATGTACCTTGTTTACGGGCACATCCCCAGTAGAGGGTATGCAGGAGGCAGCTGATCGATGTTTCTCTCTCACCGATGTTTCTAACTCTCTATCCCTCTCCCTTCCTCTCTGTAAAAAATCAATAAAATATATATTTTTAAAAAATGATTTATCATGAAGGTGTATTTTTCATAGTTCAATGAAGTTGAAAATAGAGAATTATTTATAAAGTTTATTTTTAATTAATTGACAGTGAAATCAGTTCATAATATTGTATGACCTAGATCCGTGGTCGGCAAACTGCGGCTCTTTGGACCCTTGAGTGTGGCTCTTCCTAAGCCTTAGGAGTACCCTAATTAAGTTAATAACAGTGTACCTACCTATATAGTTCAAGTTTAAAAAATTTGGCTCTCAAAAGAAATTTCAGTCGTTATACTGTTGCTATTTGGCTCTGTTGACTAATGAGTTTGCCAACCACTGACCTCTAGATCAATAATGGGGAAATTTATAATTAGCAAGATATTAAATTTGTAATTTATTTAGTCATTGGTTGTGCTTTTGACCTTTGGATATTGTGATAATCAGTGATAGATTTGCATTCTGATCAATATATAAAATAAACTTTATAATATTCATGGTGGAATCTCTTAATGGTTAAGCACAGGTCACTTTAAGTCCCGAAATGACATTTAAGTAAGGTTCCAGAAGCAAATGATTGCATCTTAAATTAAGCTGTATTTTGTAACTAAAATGAAATTGTGCATACTGTATACATATTAACAGTTGCATAACCTTTACCTATTTGTCATGTGAAATCTTTCTTAAATTTAAAATTTTCTTAAAATAATTTCTGAAATGTCTAGTAGTAAACATTGTGGTCTAAAATAAGTGTTATTGCCGAAACCGGTTTGGCTCAGTGGATAGAGCGTCGGCCTGCGGACTGAAGGGTCCCAGGTTCGATTCCGGTCAAGGGCATGTACCTGGGTTGCGGGCACATCCCCAGTAGGGGATGTGCAGGAGGCAGCTGATCGATGTTTCTCTCTCATCGATGTTTCTAACTCTCTATCTCTCTCCCTTCCTCTCTGTAAAAAATCAATAAAATATATTTTTAAAAAAATAATAAAATAAAATAAGTGTTATTTTAAAACTTAGCTTGATATTATAATGGTTAAAATGTGTTATTTCTTTAAACTTGTGTTATTAGGCAGGGTGGTAACTCCCTGATTACTTCTTTCACTACTTCTTGGTATGAAATAATTTCCTCCTTCTCTCTCTTTTTTTTCTTTCTTCCTTCTTTATTCAGTCTTCTATTTACTTACTCATTTGTACATTCAGTAAACATTGTGTACTTGTTATGCGCTTAGAATCACACAAATGTTTTACTGGACTTAGAAGCTCAGGGCTCCGCATTGCTATGTGTGAGAGTGACCTATGTTAAGAAAGCCTTTACCCATGGTTTTCTCTGTGATGGCTTTTTTCAGGAGAATGGAAAATAGTAGCTAGTGTATGCTTAATTTTTTTTTTCTGGGATACGATTAACAGTTTTTAGCTTTTAGCCCTACGTGGAAATAAATATCAAGCATTAATATACTAGACTAGGTAGAGGCAAATCTTCAAAGTGAACTATAAAGAGAGTATGCTTTGAAAACTTGTTTTATTTCTCATATTTGAAGTTTAATTATTTGATTCACAAATATTGATTAAGCATATTCTGTGTTATGGAATACAAAGATGAGTAAGAACATTTTGCTTGCCTTTGGGAGCTTACTGTCCAGAAGTAAAATGATCAGAGGTCATCCCCAAACCGCTAACATAGTATATTACTATCCTTGGTGTTTGCAAGATGGTGCTTTGTGTTGGGAATTGGGTCTGCTTAATATATCTGCGAAAGCTATGAGGCTCCCCACAGTTATTTCAGTATTGACTGATGACATTCATGACAACAGCTGTCATTCATATTATTTGTTTTTATCTGAATTCTGTCTTCTGGGTTTATGATTGTGCAGTTTCAGAAATCTTTGTTCAAAAATAGTAACTGCATTTCTTGTCATTTATTACATTTCATTTTCAGTGAAGTTCACCAATTTATTATCACTTATTTTTCTTACCTGATTTAGCAGACTGACTTCTCTTCTAATTTAGTTTTCGTTTCAATTCAACATAATTGTATCTCTCACAGTCTTGGAGAATTGAACTGTGTTGTGTCTAATAAGTCTTCACTTCATATTTGAAAAAGCATATTTCATTATATACATTATTTCTTTAATCAGCCACAACATTCTACTTTTCCTCTCATTCATTTTTTCATTTATACCCATAGTCTTACTTATTACTTCCTAAACTGTGTTCCTTTTTTTGCTTTATAGCCCTTGCACAAGCTATTTTATTGATGCACACTTCCCCTCCTCTTCACCTGCCTAACGCTCACTCACTTTTTAAAATTTTTATTTTTGTTAACCCTCACCCGAGGATAAATATCCATTGATTTTTAGAGAGTGTGAAAGGGAGGGGGAGAGACTGAGAGAGAAACATTGATGTGAAAGAGTCACATTGATTGGTTGCCTCCTGCATGCGCCCCAACTGGGGCCAGGGATTGAGCCTGCAATCAAAGTACATGCCCTTGACTGGAATCCAACCCAGGACCCTTCAGTCCACAGGCCAACGCTCTCTCCACTGAACCAAATCTGCCAGGGCTAATTTTTCAGGTGTCAGTTTCAATAACATTTTCTTAGATAGGCTTTTGTTTAACTGCCAACTGGGATAATCCTCCTTGTTATAAGCATCCCTAGAATTCCACACATCCTGTGTGCATTACTCACTACAGATGGCCCTAAAATCTGAGGAGTATTATATTTTCTGACTTTCAAGGAATACATTTATTTTCTCTTAGGAGGAATGGATAGTCCTCTTTTCAAAAGAATAATAGGAGTTGGTGAAATATGCAAAATAGGGCATAGAAGTGGTATTTCATTGACTATTGGTTAGCTGTTCCTAGTGCTATATGTGGAAGACAATATTTAACCACAGATATAAAATTGTGCCGAGCCAGCTCAGCCAGGTTCGGTGAGACTGAGAGGGGGCGGTGAAGGATTGAGAAAAGACAGACAAGAGAAGAAAGCTGGGTCTGGGTGGGACGCTGTCCTCTCTGATGGAGAGCTAGCGACAGCGACACAGACTATAAGCCAAGTCTTTATTTTATAGCCAGATTCCATGAGGCAAAGTAAGGGCATGTTCAAGATGTTTACAACATTCTCACGGGTTTCGAATCTACTCAGTTACCTGCACCTGAACTCTATCAAGCCCACATTACTCAGACACGTGGGGCCACATGTTCGGACCATAGGTTCAAGCTTACAGCTATAGCCTTTGGTTATAATTGTGCTGGGACTTGCACATGGCTTTGCCACGAGAGGATCTTGCCCTCTCATTAGTCCCAGGCTTGAATCTGTCTAAACGCTGTGGCCGCTCTCCACATAAATTAAAATAAAAGGATCCCCAAGAAGGAGCCCTAGATGTTGTACCTCCACTGACTGCAACAGAAAGTCACGGCTGAACACTGCATGTTCAGAATAAGATTGTCCCATCCACCATGAACAGTGGCTCCAGAACACTGCTGCTAGCCAAATCCCTCCCAACCTTACTGCCACTTTTGGTCTTGAAACCACCAGCTCTGATCTCAGATGGTTAAGAATCCATAAGAAGTCCTGGGCTCCTGAGGCATCCTTCATCTCTCACAATTGTAATATCTGTCTGTGTTCATCTCCCTGAACCTCTCACTCATTTCAGAATACCCAAAGCTTAGTCCTTTTAAGTTCATTTGTCTCTGACCATTTCCTTGGTGATCTGTCCAGTCCTCTGGCCTTAAATACTGTCTCTCTGCTGTTGTCTTCTAAGTGTCGTTCTCCAGCCTGAATCTCTCTCCTGTTTTGTGGACTTGAGTGTCTTACTGCCTACCCACTTGACAGCTCTATTTGAGTAGGTATCTTAAGCTTAGCAAGTTCAACTCTGACCTCTTACTCTTCCCTCAAAACCTGCTCTTGATGTAGCAGTCCCTAAGTCCATGGTCGGCAAACCGCGGCTCGCGAGCCACATGCGGCTCTTTGGCCCCTTGAGTGTGGCTCTTCCACAAAATACCAGCTCTTCCACAAAATACCGACTTCTGCGTATGGGCCACAAAGTTTCAGTCGCACTGTACGTGCACGCCCACACGTGGTATTTTGTGGAAGAGCCACACTCAAGGGGCCAAAGAGCCGCATGTGGCTCGCGAGCCACGGTTTGCCGACCACTGCCCTAAGTTAATGACAGTGCTGTCCTTCCAGTTACCAGGCCCAAAACTTTGGAGTCATCTGTCTTAATATTCAGATGTCAAAAATACTTAAAGTGATCTATAGGTTGCCTCAAACTGATTGTCAAACTGCAGTGGGAAGGCCAGAGAGAGTTGGGGGGCAGGAGGGAGGGGAGTAAGAGATCAACCGAAGGACTTGTATGCATGCATATAAGCATAACTAATGGACATAAGACACTGGGGGGTAAGGGAGGGTAGGGGTTTGTCAAGGGCGGGGGGGAAAAAAGGACACTTATGTAATACCCTTTGTAATACTTTAAGCGAAAAATAAAAAAAAAATAAAAAAATTAAAAAAAAGAAAAAAAGTGATCTATAGGTTAAATGCAAGCCCTATCAAAATTCCAATGGCTTTTTAAATTAAAATATATTTTAGCCCTAGCTGGTTTGGCTTAGTGGTTAGAGCATCAGACTTAGGACTGAAGGGTCCGGGTTCGATTCCAGTCAAGGGCACATGCCTGTGTTGTGAGCTTGATCCCCAGTAGGGGGCATGCAGGAGGCATCCAGTCAGTGATTCTCTCTCATCATTGATGTTTCTACTCTCCCTCTCCCTTCCTCTCTGAAATCAATAAAAATATATTTTAAAAAAAGAATTGAAAAGGGGTACTCATAACAAGTACATTTACACATGTGTTCACAGTAGCACTATTCATGGTAGTAAAAAAGTGGACATAGCCCAAAGGTCCATGGGTGGAAGGATAAATAAATTGTGGTATATATACATCTAACCTTTGAACAACACAGGTTTTAACTGGGGGGGATATGCATTATATGTGCATTTTTAAATAAATATAGTCATTCCTCTGTATCCCCAAACTTCGTATCTGAGGATTCAACCAACTGCAGATCCAAAACAGTATTTTCGATCCGTAATTGGTATCCGTGAATGTGGAGATCCAACTGTCAGCACTGTTCTACTTGAGAATCCACAGATTTTGTTATTCACAGGGGTCCTGGAATCAATCCCTCATGAATACCAAGGGACTGTACTTAATTTTGGGGGGAGTCAAAAGTTATAGGTGTATTTTTGACTGCACAAGGGATCAGTAACCCCTCTGTTGTTCAAAGGTCAACTGTATATATAATGAAATATTATTCAGCCATAAAAATAAATGAAGTACCGATACATGTTACGCCACGGAAGAGCTTCAAAAACTTTATTCTAAGTGAAAAAAGCCAGACGTAATGGTCACATACTGTAATGTTCCATGATATGAACCATCCAGAATAAATGCGTGGAGACAGAGTGCAGATCGGTGCTTGGAGGGGGAGTGAGGAGACACTGGTTCACGAGCAAGGGGTTGTACTTCTGGTGGTGGGAGTGATTTGGAACTGGGTAAGGTGGTGGTTGCCCAACATTGTGAATGTATTAAATACCACTGAACTGCTCACTTTAAAATGGTTAACTTTATGTCATGTAAATTTCACCTCAGTAATGTTCTTTTTAGTGTATTGATACAGGAATATAAAAGGTATGCAAACACTCATCTGATATTTTTAACACTGTAGCAATGCAGTTTATAACATAAGAGGGATAGGGGAGTAAAACAAAATAAAAATTTTGGACTAGTTTTTCAAAAGATCAAAGCCATTTTAAAGGATTGAATCAGAAAGTTGGACAAATGGGATGGCATGAAAGAAAAAATGGGAGATAAAAACAAATTATTATTAGCTTCTTTCAACCAGAAGCCAGAATTCAGCATCAAGATAATATAAGCTCAGTTTTGTTTATTAGACACAAAATGGTGGCCTGTGAATTTTTAGGTTAGCTTCAGAATTATTTAAAATATTTTGATAAAGACAAAGCAAAATTTTGGTAAATGACTCATTGAAGATGTCAAGCATAAATTAGTAAAACTAAGAAACAATGGAGTTTACATCTTTTAGAGGAAAGGCCTCACTCCTTAGTATGGATGTGGAAAAAGAAGGCAGATACACTTTAATATGGGACATTCTTTTGACTTAGAATTTCAGTATTTATATCTTCAGAGAACCCACTGAATGATAGAAACTATTGTAGTTCGCTAAACTAATTTTAGTTGCTTGTGTTCAGTGCAGCAATAAAAGACAAAAGAATGCAAAATGTGTCATATGCCTAAGCTGTAATACGAATCACCTACAAACTATACAGGGAATTTTTGTATGTTGATTTTTGGGCTAACAGTGACTGATCTTTCACTCTGTTTTCATTATTTGGTAGCCCCTTTATCACTGTAATAAATAATAATACTCTGTTTTGTCTTTGAGAAGGTGAAGGAGTTGTGCCATATCAGACCAAAAAAAAGAGCCCATTCTTGGCAGAGAAGAAAGCTAACCCTCTTTTTTGTTTGCAGGTGATGAAAGCCATGAACAAGTCTAATGAGCATGTCCTGGCAGGAGGTGCCTGCTTCAATGAGAAGGCAGACTCTCATCTCGTGTGTGTGCAGAATGATGATGGAAACTATCAGACCCAGGCCATCAGTATTCACAACCAGCCCAGGAAGGGTGAGTAATTGTGCTGATGGGGATGATGAGAATGGAAGATTGTACTGGACTTGGAGATTGGGTATCTCAGCCCCATTACATGTACTTTCTGGAAGGGTAACCACAAACAACCTGATTAAGTTAACATTTCCAAGCTTATTTTCCAGGTTACATTGGCTCCCCAGTAGCCACATGCAGAGTTGCAAATGGCATCTCTGTTATTGAGGGGAACATTCAAAAGTACTGCCTCAGGATATTGACAGGGCCAGCATTGATATCTGAAGGGAGGAGACTGGGCCCCATGGTGAAAATATACTTAGATTTGGGGCTTGTTGAATGACCATACTCAAAGAATGTTAATTAGTAGGTCGACAGGAAGGAAGGTTTCTAGGTTCAGTGGCACTTGGATTGTGGTCTCATCACTTAGGAGATTGTTAGAAATGAAGAGTCCACTCCCCAGATCTGCTAAATCAGAATTTGCATTTTAACACAATCCCTATGCAATTCAAATACACATTAGAATTTAAGAATCACTGCTCGGTGTGACATTTTCTCAAGTGTCTTATCAGGTTCTATGATTTTAAAACATATTCATATAAATAGATGAACGTTTTGCTTAATACATTAAACTGAGAAATCCCGAGATAAATCAGTTTAAACAGATTTTTTACTACAGTTCTTTTTCAGAGGCTTTAACGAGCCAGTGTGTACTGTGATTTTCCAAAAGGAGGGTAGTGTGGAGCGCTTCCTAAATTTATTTGACCATAAGTCTCTTTCCCCTCAGAATATCTCCTAAAACTAGCTTTCTTTAGTTTGCTTTATGAAACACTTCTCTAGAAGACATACTGTAAGTCACTTTCTTTAATATATATTTAAAATCAGTTATTTAGCCCTAGCCGGTTTGGTTCACTGGATAGAGCGTCAGCCTGGGGACTGAAGAGTCCCGGGTTTGATTCTGGTCAAGGGCATGTACCTTGGTTGCAGGCACATCCCCATTAGGGGGTGTGCAGGAGGCAGCTGATCGATGCTTCTCTCTCATCAATGTTTCTAACTCTCTATCCCTCTCCCTTCCTCTCTGTAAAAAATCAATAAAATATATTTTTTTAAAAAATAAAATAAAATCAGTTATTTAGTTAGTAAAGGTATAAAAGATATGTAGCACATATATATTCAAATACCATATCCAAAATAAAGTAAGTGATAAGTCCACAGAGCTCCCTACTAGTCAAATCTTACTTAGAATATTTAATAAGTTCTGGATATCTTTAATGTAACTGATGATGTCCATTGGTAAAACTGGATGATCTTCAGAGGATGATTCAAGGCATGTGAGAAATCTGGAAACTAGGTCAAAGGAAGACATCCTGACTGAAGTATAAATGTTTTACCTGAAAAAGTACAAATAGCTATCTCTATTTTCAAGGTTTTCTGTTATGTGGAAATAAGATTCAACTTTCTCTGAATAGCTACAAAAGGCCAAAACCAACACCATTGGGTGAAAGTAACAAGGATCCAGATTTAGGCTCAATTTGAGAGCATTCTCTATAACTGAGAGTTACCCAGGAGTAGAATGGACTGCCGGGCGCTGTTGTGGGCTCCTTGTCAGTAGGAGCCTCAACAAAGGCTGGCTGACCTACCTATTAGAAATACTGGGGGCCAGGGGGTAGGGAGCTGAAACAGCTCAGTCCAATTTAAGATGTGGAGAAGTAGAGTGTAGAGAAGTTTTCATAAACCTAAATGTATTAAATATCTATTCTTTTATGAAGAGTCAGTGGTATCAGGTGTTTGTCTTTCAAATAGGTGCTTGTGTTTTTAATAGCTCCACTTTGTAAATAAAATAGTTGGCAACCATATGTCAATATTTAAAATATATTTGACCTAAAAAACACACACCTGGAAACCAGTGACTTTAGATCAGGGGTCAGACGACTTTTTCTGTATATTTTAGGCTTTGCAGGCCTGTAGTCTTTGTTGTCACGGAACTACTCAGCTCTGTGACATCATATTTCAAAAACTGCCATAGACAATGTGTATATGAATGTACATGGCTGTGTTCCAATATAATTTTATTTAGAAAAACAGGCTTCAGTCCAAGCCCAGGACTTGACCACTAAGATTTCTCTGCCTGTAAAATTCTTTGATTCTTGATTGTAGGAAGAACAAAAAAAAAAAAATGGGAGCGTGTATCTTTTTTTATTTTTTTAATATATTTTTATTGATTTCAGAGAGGAAGGGAGAGGGAGAGATAGAAACATCAGTGATGAGAGAGAATCACTGGTTGGCTGCCTCCTGCACACCCCACACTAGGAATCAAGCCTGTAACCCAGGCTTGTGCCCTGATGGGGAATCGAACCAGGACCTCCTGGTTCATAGGTCGATGCTCAACCACTGAGCCACGCTGGCTGGGTGGGAGCGTGTATCTTAAACTTCATTCCCTGCCTATCACAGCATCCGGATTATTGGTTACTTGTCTATTATGGTGTACAGAGTTGTTGTTTCTTGTCTTCTGGGTGATGATGGTTGGATTCCCAATGACTAACTATTTTATTATTATTCTCAGTCTCTCAATCTCAGGGTCTGTCTTCATCAAACTATTCCTTTTGTTGTTTTAGTGACTGGTGCCAGTTTCTTTGTGTTCAGTGGCGCTCTGAAATCCTCTTCAGGCTATCTTGCCAAGTCCAGTATTGTGGAAGGTAAAGAATGAGTTACTTACTGCACATACAGTAGTTCAGTCCTATTTGTACAACTGAAAAGCAAAGGATACTAAAGGAAGCTTTGACATTTTTGCCATAGAGTTCTGGACTCATTATTTATTCCGTAGCATCTCACTCTTCAGCTACTTAAAACTGTCATAATAGTGGTTAGTTCTCCAAAGAAGGAAGTAAGTGATAGAGATACCATGGGACGGTGCTCTTAGAACTACCCTGCACAGAATCGGGTAGGAATTGGGGGGTGGGAGGGAATAAATGTGTGTGGAATGGCACTAATTATTTAAGAGATGGCCTTTCAGAGCTTTGGGATAAGGTACCCAAGAGGACATAGTCTAAGTTTAAATATATCATTGGGCGCGAATCTGTAAACATGTGGATGTTACCCACACGAATGTCGCAATCATCATTTGGGATAAGGAGAAACTCTTCCTTGTGTCTAAAGTGAAATCAACAGGCAAGTGTTTTAAACAGAACACATCTCGGCACTCGCTCCTCATAGCACTTTCAGTGAGGAAGAGCTCAGCTCAAAGCACAACACCTGCTTGTGTCTGTCCGCTGTAGAGAGCAGAGCAGAGTTTCACATTTAACGTAGAGGGGTTTGCTAGGTTCCAGATCCGCTTTTCACTGCCTCTCTCCCTTGCTTTTCATTGTTTTCATCGGTATTATCTGGTGCTGATCCTCAGATGGCGTCATGGTCCAGATCACTGCAGAGAACATGGATGCCTTGAGGCAGGCGCTGCGAGAGATGAAGGACTTCACCATCACCTGTGGCAAGGCGGACGCTGAGGACCCCCAGGAGCACATCCACATCCAGTGGGTGGATGACGACAAGAACGTCAACAAGGGGTAAAGGCAGCAAACTCCCCCCTTGAGGCATGTAGTTACGGCTGGGCTCTGGGTCTGTCTGCACTGATGTGTTACAACTTCACTGGAAGCCCTGCCTAAGAGGCTGCCTTTAAATTTCTGGTTTCTTGGCTTCATTTCTGAAGGAGTTTCTGTGCATATTTTTGAAGGGAGGAAACTTTGTTTTACAAAACAATTTCTCTAAAGTTATTGAGATAGTAGTAATACCTAAGCCTTGTATGGTTTGCAGAGCACTTTTACTAACATTGTTTAATCTGATAGAACTAGTGATATTAGTATTCCAGAGGAGTAAACAAGCACCACAAGGCTAACCGCCTCCACAAAGCGAGGGAGTGGCAGGCGGGACTGCCTCCCTGGGCTGCAGATGCTGTACTCTTTCCCAGTCAGGGCAGCTCTTGTTCTGAAGGTTCAGGCCCAGACCCTGGAGCCGCCTGTATCTCATGCCCTGTACCTCATCTAACAGTAAATGCTGTTCGCTTTACTTCAAAGTACATATAGACTCTTATTACTGCTTCTTCCTACCTCTACTGCCATCATCCCAGTTCAGGCCACCATTGTTTGGTCTGCATTATTGCAGTAGCCTCCTATTTGGTTTCTTTGTTTCTAGTCTTGGCCTGTTCCCTCTTCCCAGCCTAATCTGTTTCCAATTCTACAGTGTTGCTCCTCTGCTCAAAACCCACCACTGACTTCCATTCAGGGTCAAAATCAAAGTCTTTGCGACCTCTAAGGCCTTACGCAATCTGCGTCCCCCGCCCCACTCTTACTTCTCAAGAAACCCCTGCCTTCTTGTGGGGACACGTCAACTAGACTTCTGTCCTGGCACTTGCTGTTCTCTCAGCTTATGCTTTGCCCCTGGGTAGCCACCTGAGTCACTCCCTCACTGCCTTCAGAAGGCCTTCTGTGGCCAACCTGTGTAAATAATAACCGTCATACACATTCTTCCCTCCCACCCCCCAATTCCTATCCCCTTTCTGTGCAGAATAATTCTAAGAGCACTTATAAGTTTCTAACAGACAAAAATTTTTACTTACTATATTGTCCCTGGGATGCAAGCTCCATGAGGACAGGGACTTTTGTCTGGTTTATTTACTGCTACCAGTATATTACCAGCACCCAAAGCACTGTCTGGTACCTAGCAGTTACTTTAAACATTGATTGAATAAATGAATATATTATACCTCATTGTATTAAGCTTTCTCCCATCCATCCTCTATCCATCCACCCATCCATCCTTTAGGCAATAATAATTCCACGTGCGGAGATACAAAAATGAATTACATGTGGTTCCAGCTGATAAGTGGCTCAGTCTCATTTTGAAATAGTTATAAGTGCATCAAGCATGGAAAATGCTCATAGAAAACACTGTAGGATGCAGTGAAGATTAAAAAAAAGGAGAGCAGAAGCTTGGCAGAGGTGATAGGGCAGCATTCAAGAACGACTCCATAGAGAAATGGCTGTTGCTTTAGCTGAATCTGGTAAGATGAGTGGGTATTTGCCACATAGCTCTGGGAGAGGAGGCATTCCAGTCTGAGGGAATAGCAGACCCAAAGGTAGTAGAGGGTGTTTACAGGACGGCACAAAGACTTACTGAACAAAAAGAAGCAATTTCTAAAGCATTGAGTACATTTGCCTGTTTTACAAATAACCCTTTATCTTCCCATACTTCACTGGCAAATTTAATTTCAAATTCAGTTTGTTTAATTCTCCATTACAGTTGGAAATGAACATGATTATTAGGACCAAAAAATTGATCATCTGAAAATCTGATGCCATAACATATTGGTAACTAAAAACAAGCAGGCAGTTTCTTTCTACAACAAGTGCCATTGGCAGCATCTTAGGAAACAGGACAAGAACCAGTCACGGAAGACTGGAACTCGGGAGTTTAGTTTGTAGTGTACAAATGGAACATTTTCCAGCTTGTCCTTCTGTCTGCATATCCTCTCTTGAAAAAGTACTCATCAACTAAGAGTGTTCTTTCTGATGAATTAGCAATTAAACTTAACATTGTTTAAATAATTTTTTTTTATTTTTTTTTAAATATATTTTATTGATTTTTTACAGAGAGGAAGGGAGAGGAATAGAGAGAAACATTGATGAGAGAGAAGCATCGATCAGCTGCCTCCTGCACACCTCCTACATGGTGATGTGCCCGCAACCAAGGTACATGCCCTTGACCGGAATCGAACCCGGGACCCTTGAGTCCGCAGGCCGATGCTCTACCAACTGAGCCAAACAGGTTAGGGCTGTTTAAATAATTTCAATTCAAGTGAATGACGTGAATCCCTGATATTGAAATTTAAGTTAAATTTCATCTTACATACGTAGAGATTGGAAAACATAAACAGGTTTTAAAATTGTTAGGAAGAGTTTGGAATCTTTGTGATTCCATTGTTAATCCTTATCACCAATGAGTGTGCATCTCTAGTTATTTATACTTGTTATATTTTGGAGAGGAAATGACTAAAAAGTGGGCCTTTCTATTCAGGAATCTAGGAATGATAATTTAGCACTAAAGGGAATTTGTTGTGATAAATAAAACAGATACTTGTGCACCAGTTCACATCAGCACTGTCATAATGAATATACTCGGTTAAATAATTCTTTTAATCAACAAACATTTATTAAACTCCTATGTTCCAAGTAATGTGTCCAAACTGAGAATATAGCACACAAAGGTAAGTATATCATATTCCTTCCTTTCAGAAGTTCATTGTAAGACGGATACACAAAATGTGTGGTGAGTATAACGTGATGGGTGTCATTATAGTCAGGAGCAGAGTGCTGTGACAGAGCAGAGGGGAGAGCAAGATTGAGGGGCAGGGCGGCTGTGCATTCACTGAAGGAAGGAATGCTGCAAGGAGAGAGCAGGTTTGAGTAAACAGTTCTTCATATTAAAATAACCAGCTCCTGGAATCATGAGTCCTTCTTTGTATGTGTGTTCTTTGAATTATTTTAGTGAGCCCTTCACATGAGCACTCTGTTCATACATGTTTGTGTAGTGGCTTCTTGCTGTGATATGTTGATCAGATGTGTTTGGCAAGGTGCCCAGTGTAATTAGTTGCAATATTTGATAAGAGAAGTGGCTCTTCTGACTTCCAGAGCTGCTTCCATCTCTCTTCTTTGCCTCTACTTTAGTGTCATAAGTCCTATAGATGGGAAGTTAATGGAGTCTATAACAAGTGTGAAGATATTCCATGGATCAGAGTATAAGGCAAATGGAAAAGTCATCAGATGGACAGAGGTAAGGAGATAAAACTTGGCATTCTTGACCTGCATTGAGCACAACTTTTAATAGGTCCAGAGACACATTCTGGTCTGATTCTGGAGGATAATAAAAAAAAAGTCTGTCTGTCTACTGTACTGCAGTTCCCTCTGGTCTGTCTGAGCTCACCGGCAAGAAATGCCACCAAGTGCAGGCCGCAGCACTGAGTCTGCTGCTGCCTGTGTACAGCTGTTAGGGCAGCGGTTCTCAACCTGTGGGTCACGACCCCTTTGGGGGGTCTAACGACCCTTTCACAGGGGTCGCCTAAGACAGTGGTCAGCAAACTGTGGCTTGTGAGCCACATGCGGCTCTTTGGCCCCTTGAGTGTGGCTCTTTCACAAAATACCACATGTGGACTTGCACATACAGTGTGATTGAAACTTCGTGGCCCATGCTCAGAAGTCGGTTTTCGGCCTGGGCAAGTCTATTTTGAAGAAGTAGCGTTAGAAGAAGTGGCGGGTGTCGGTTGGTCAGGCGACAGAAGATGTGGCTCAGGCGGCCGCGGGATATGCAGTGCGGGGGAGGCGCACGCGATTCATGCACGAGTTGAGTGAGCCAATCAGTCAGCAGTCTCATGTGCAGTGGTTAGTGCTAGTCATGTCCGCAAATCCCGTGCGGGTGACAAAAGTACCTACTCAAAGCATAAAGTTACCTGTATTTTTCCAACCAGCTGCAAATCCTACAGGTATATTTGTCATCAATTTAAGAATTGTAATTATTTTGTGTTGGTGGCTTTATTATTATTTTAGCAAAGGCCAGCTTAGGAGTACCCTAATTAAATTAATTAATAGCAATGTACCTACCTATATAGTAAGTTTAAAAAAATTGGCTCTCGAAAGAAATTTCAATCGTTGTACTGTTGATATTTGGCTCTGTTGACTAATGAGTTTGCTGACCTCTGGCCTAAGACCATCGGAAAACACATATATAATTACATATTGTTTACAGTAGCAAAATTACAGTTATGAAGTAGCAACAAAAATAATTTTATAGTTGGGGGTCACCACAACATGAGGAACTGTATTAAAGGGTCGTGGCATTAGGAAGGTTGAGAACCACTGTATTAGGGGTTTGTTTGCACTGGAATTCACGAAGGCTACATCTCTGAATGGTACATACCATCTTTGCTGTATGATTTAGAAAGCTGGGCTAGTTATGCTGCACTCCCAGTTAAACTATCTTAGATAACATGGTCTTTAAGAATTGACTCATTTCATCAATAGAAAACTAGTGTGTCAACTATAATTTAAAAAGAACAAAAGAAAACTAAAGTTTGGAGACTGAGTAGCTTGTCCAAGCTTACATGGCAAATAAGGAATATCAAAGTCCTGCTTCAAACCCTGATCTGGACAACTCCTAAGCTCTTTTCCACTGTATTGTTCCTTAACTCAAAAGCTGTATTAGAGGCTAACCTGGAGCAAGAGGAGCAGGGCAGAGACCCTGTGTGTGTGTGTACATCTCAGACAAATCAGAAAGTTTATTCTCAGAATAAACAGGTGGGTCCTAGGTCTCCCAATTTATTTTGAATCTTATTTATACTTACCTATAAAATACACTGTTAAGTTAAAGATCTCTAAGATTCCTTGCAACTTTAGAAGTAATTTTTTAAAAGTTCTGTGACTTCTAGCTTTTCTATGTTACACACAAGGTAACCGAGGCAGGAGAGGTTAAGTGCCCTACCCAAGTTCACATAGCTGGTTCCTGAGAGCAGAGACTAGAGCAGCCGTGGGCAAAGTACGGCCCGTTTGAAATGAATAAAACTGAAAAAATAAAAGACCGTGCCCTTTTATGTAATGATGTTTACTTTGAATTTATATTAGTTCACACAAACACTCCATCCATGCTTTTGTTCCGGCCCTCCGGTCCAGTTTAAGAACCCATTGTGGCCCTTGAGTCAAAAAGTTTGCCCACCCCTGGACTAGAGTCTAGTTCTGCAGTTCTTGAGCTGTTCTTCCAAGTGATGTCCTTCATACCAGGCCCAGTGTTTTCATACACAGCTCAGTGGTCTTAGCTGCTTGCTTTATGACTATTCCTTTGATGTATTTTGAGCAGTTCAGACACTGGAACATAAAAAACTCTATTGTTTATAAAATAGTTTGACCTCCGTTCCCTCCTTTTTGCTCCCTAGTAACCCAGTGAGGCACGGTGGCGACCCATTAATTTGCATAATGAGAAAGGCTCTGAAAGGCTGTGAGACTGACCTGCCTGATGCTAGTTACTGAGCAGAGGCCAGGGCCTCCTGACTCCGACTCCAGAGCGTTTCCCTCATTCCATGCTGGCACTCTCACCTGTGCATGCGTCACAGGGCTTCAGAGCTGACTCCTTTTTAGTATTCTTAGTATAAGCTGCTTATTGAGCACTAAGCTAGGGGTTGGAATATATAAGCATATTTTGCTTATATATCATTTTTTATAGTAACTAGAGAAGACAGGTGTTTTCCATTTTATAAATCCAGATTGGGCATTCAGAAGCCAAAGGACTTGTTCATCACCTTCCTCTATGCAACTAGGACTCAGGTCTCTCAGTTCCAAATTTGCTATGTTCTCCCTATTCCCAGTGTGTGCACACTGGCATAGCCCTGACCTCAGCAAAGGCGGAGCTGTATGCTGGGGAAAGCTCTGTGATAAGAGACAGAAGACCTGGATTCTGGGCTTACCCTGTCCCTGTCTCTAAATCCTTATGTACACTTAGGTGAATCACCTCCCTTCTATAAGTAATCTGTAACATGAAGGGTTTGGGTCACCTAAGCTATAGGAGCCCTTCTCTTAGATTCTAAGATCAGTTCCTTAGAAAATTGTCCACGTACAGGAATTACCTTTTAGACGTGCACAATGCAAAATGTAAGCCTTTTTTGAGTAGATTGTACCAGGATGACCCTGACTATGGCTTCCAGGGAAATAGGCAGGTTGCTGCTACCATTTTGTAGATGCAGAGACTGAGACTGTTTCTTGGATGTAGGATGTTAGTGTCCCCCAGGGTACTTTGAGGTACCCTGTCAGGTCTTTTTGCACATCTCTGTGGGTCAGGGTGCTCATGCACAGCGAGCTGATGCACTTGTTTCTTCCCACATCTCCTGAGCACAAGGTTAAGTCTCTTTTGTTCGGGCAACAGGTGTTTTTCCTAGAAAATGATGACCAGCACAGTTGCCTGAGTGATCCAGCAGATCATAGCCGTCTGACGGAGCACATAGCCAAGGCTTTTTGCCTTGCTCTCTGTCCCCACCTGAAGCTCCTGAAAGAAGATGGAATGACTAAGCTGGGACTTCGTGTGACACTGGACTCAGATCAGGTAAGAGATTCTGAGGCAGCCTCTGAAGCTGGTCAGTTTCTGTTTTCCGACATGTGAGTTTCCCTGCATCAACCCAGCCTTTCTTTGGACCCTGGGTCTGACCAGATATAGTACTTTGGCCTTCCCTCTGTTTTGTTTTTTTTTTAAACATATTTTATTGATTTTTTACAGAGGAAGGGAGAGGGATAGTTAGAAACATCGATCAGCTGCCTCCTGCACACCCCCTACTGGGGATGTGCCCGCAAGCAAGGTACATGCCCTTGACTGGAATCGAACCCGGGACCCTTCAGTCCGCAGGTCGACGCTCTATCCATCAAGCCAAACCAGTTAGGGCAGGCCTTCCCTCTATTAAAACTACACCTTGCTGTGCTGTTTGATCAGACTCTGAATCATTTGCACTTTGGCTTCCTCACCTGAAAGTGTTCCAAGGACTTGGTTTTCTTTTTAGGGTTAGGAGAAGGGTGTGTGGAGACCCGCCACCCCTGTGTGAATGATAGCGATGCTGCCCATTGAGACTCCTCAGTCCCACCCTTCAGGAGTCATTCTGCCCTTAGAGAGCAGGGCCCAGCTGTCCTTTGTCCTGTTGACCACAGCAGGCCTCTGCTGACTGGCCTCTGCAGCTCCCACTCCTTACGGTTTTCTTACTGCGAACATTTCCATGTTTGTTAGTAGATCGGACTTGAGCTATTTCCTCATTCCCTGTCAGCTCACGTCTCCTATAGTCAAGCTTCTCTCCCTTTCTTACTCAGATTTTTTGGTGCTGTTAGTAGCAATAATCCACTTAAAAAATTTTTTTATTGATTTCGGAGAGGGAGAAATACAAACATCAATGATGAAAGAGAATCATTGATTGGCTGCCTCCTGCATGCCCCCCCACTGGGGATAGAGCTCACAACCCAGGCATGTGCCTTGACTGGGAATAGAACCGTGACCTCCTGGTTCATAGGTTGACACTAAACCACTGAGCCATGCCAGCCAGGCAGCAATAATCCATTCTTAGCACATGTGCCCCCTCTCTCTCCCAGTCCCTCGTCCCATTGCCTCTCTCCCATGGCCTAGCATCTAATCTCTCTACAAGATATACCTCGGATATATTGTGGGTTCCACTCCAGACCACAGCAATAAGTGAATATTGCAATAAAGTGAGTCACATGAACTTTTGGGTTTCCCAGTGCATATAGAAGTTACATTTACAATGTACTGTAGTCTGTTAAGTGTTCAGTAGTAGTATGTCTAAAATCAATGTGCACACCTTACTTAAAAAGTACTTTATTGCCCTGGCTGGTTTGGCTCAGTGGATAGAGTGTCAGCCTGAGGACTGAAAGGTCTCGGGTTTGATTCCAGTCAAGGGCACATGCCCGGGTTGCAGGCTTGATCCCCAGTAGGGGGTGTGCAGGAGGCAGCTGATCAGTGGTTCTCTCTCATCATTGATGTTTCTCTCCCTTCCTCTGAAATCAATAAAAATTTAAAAAATACTTTATTGGTAAAAAATTCTAGCTTTCAGTGAGTCATAATCTTTTTGCTGGGGGAGGGTCTTGACTCAGTGCTGATGTCTACTGACTGTTCAGGGAGGAGCTGCTGAAGATTGGTGGGCTGTGGCAATTTCTTAAAATAATAATGGAGCTTGATGATTGACTTCCTTTCACGAATGATTTCTCTGTGATGTGTGATGCTGTTTGATAGCATTTTACCCACAGAGCGACTTTCAGAATTGGAGTCAGTCCTGTCAGACCCTGTCACTGCTTCATCAACTAAGTTTATGAAATACTCCAAATCCTTTGTTGCCTTTCAAGTTTTCACACCAGGGATAGATTACTTTCTTTGCATAAGAAGCAACTCCTCATCCATTAAAGTTTTATCATGAAATTGCAGCAGTTCAGTCACACCTTCAGGCACCACTTCTAATTCCAGATCTCTTGCTGTTTCCACCACATCTGCAGTTATTTCCCCCACTAAACTCCTCAAAGTCATGCATGAGGGTTGGAACCAACTTTTCCCAAACTCATGTTAATGTTGATATTTTGACCTGTTTCCATGAATCACAAATGTTCTTAATGGCACCTAGAATGGTGAATTCTTTCCAGAAGATTTTCAATTTCCTTTGTCCAGATCTATCAAAATAGTCTCTTATCTATGGCAGATACAAAATGTATTTCTTAAAAAGTAAGACTTGAAAGTCTAAATTACTTCTTGACCAATAATGGATGCGTTAGCAGACATTAAAACATTAACCCATTGTACAGCCATCAGAGCTCTTGGGTGACCAGATACATGTCAGTGAGCAGTAATATTTTAAAAGGAGCCTTTCTGAGTAGTAGGTCTAGACAGTGGGCTTAAAATACTCAGTAAACTATGTTGTAAACAGATATATTGTTATCCAGGCTTTGTTGTTCCACAGGCAAAGATTTAGCATAATTGTTAAGGACCCTAGTATTTTCGAAGTGGTAAATGGGCACTAGCTTCAACTTAAAGTCACCAGCTGCATGGCCCTGCCCTTTGAAGCCAGGCATTGACTTCTCTCGAGCTATGGAAGCCCCAGATGGTATGTTCTTCCAATATCAGGCTGTTTTGTCTCCATTTAATGTAGCCACCTTCACTAATTATCTTAGCTAGATCTTCTGGATAATTTGCAACAGCTCTTGCTGCTTCTATTGAACTTTGTTATGGAGATAGCTTCTTTTCTGTAAACCTCATAAACCAACCCGTTAGCTTCCAATTTTTATTTTTTTGCTGCTTCCTCGCCTCTCTCAGCTGCCATAGAATGGAAGAGTTGGGGCCTTGCTCTGGATTAGGCTTTGGCTTGAGGGAACGTTGTGGCTGGTTTGATCTTCTATCCAGATCATTAAAACTTCCTCCATATCAGCAATAAGCATTGGTATTCACTGGCGTAGCATTTTTAATTTTCTTCAAGAACTTTTCCTTTGCATTAACTTGGCTGTATGGTGCAAGAGGCCTAGCTGTTGGCCTCTCTGAGCTTTGAATGTGCTTTCTTCACTTGTTCATTTCTAGCTTTTGGGTTAAAGTGAGAGATGTGAGACTCTTCCCTTTTCTTGAACATTTAGAAGGCATTGTAGGGTTATTAATTGGCCTAATTTGAATATTGTTGTGTCTCTAGGGAGGCCTGAGGAGAGGAAGAGAGATGGGGTAATGGCCAGTCATTGTAGCCGTCAGAACACACACATTTATTGGTTAAATTCGTAGTCCTATGTGTGTACAGTTTGTGGCACCCCTAAATAATTACAGTAGCAACATCAAAGATCACTGA
Organism: Myotis yumanensis; assembly: GCF_028538775.1. Lineage (NCBI taxonomy): Eukaryota > Metazoa > Chordata > Mammalia > Chiroptera > Vespertilionidae > Myotis > Myotis yumanensis. The sequence continues at coordinate 36,386,279 of NW_027223753.1, forward strand.
TCGAAGATCACCATAACAAATGTAATAAAGTTTGAAATATTTCTAGGATTACCAAAATGGGACAGAGACACAAGGTGAGCAAATGGTGCTTGATAGACTTGCTCGATGCAGTGTTGCCACAATCCTTCAATTTATAAAAAACTCAGTATCTACAAAGCACAGTAAAGCAGAGCACAGCAGAATGAGGTGTGCCTGTACACCTCCTCTGGATTTTGGATCCCTGGGACATGTCCCAGTGTTCCTGTTAGATGCTGTTGTGTTATCATTAGGGAAAATGTGGACGGTTATGGATCTGGCTCCATTTCCTAACTAGTCATCAATCAAGAAGTGTGTGTTTTCTACGTAAGGTCTTTCGCCATGCTATACTAAGCATAGCAGAGTAATTTAAATGAGGTATCATGGTTCTTTGTCGAATGGTACCGGCTGGAGAGTTACTTCACATAAAACAATTAAAAAATAATTTTTCACTGATGAGTGGGCCTCTTGAGGGCCAGGGCCCTGTTCCATTCATCTTTGAATCTGTGTGTTAGTAGACGCTCAAAATATGGTGTGGGGCCCAATGGTTGACAGAACAAGTGTTCAGTTCCTGCTGTGCTAGGGAGTTATACTCAGTATAGTTCTCGTTTTAATTTTCACAACCATAGGCTTATTTCTGACATTCCGTACCTCTCTGTAACACCTCAGTGCCTTCTGGGGGAACTAAGACCTTAACAGGTTAAGTGTCTTAAGAGCCCAAGGTCTCACAGCTACCACGTGTTAGGGTCAGGATGAGTAAATGACAGGATGAAAAATGACAGCTTAGGGAAGAGAAGTTTGTGTTAACTGCTGTGTGTCCAGCCCATGGCCAGGAAGCCCATCTCCTTCCTGCTCAGCTTCCTTGGCCCTCAGCTCTCTGGAGCGAGCTGCTCTATCCAGTAACCTGTCGTCCTTCTCTCTGTGGTATAGGTTGGCTATCAAGCAGGGAGCAATGGCCAGCCCCTTCCCTCGCAGTACATGAATGACCTGGACAGCGCTTTGGTGCCAGTGATCCATGGAGGGGCCTGCCAGCTCAGTGAGGGCCCCATCGTCATGGAACTCATCTTTTATATTCTGGAAAACATCGCATAGACAGAGGACTTCGTGTTTTTTTCCTGTTCAGACCTGTTGCAACAGCAGTCATACCAAGTCATTTGCACTTTAGAACTGGAAGATTAAGCTTTTGTTAACACTATTAATTGGGGGTGGGGTGGGAGTGGGGTTTGGGGGACTACGGTGGCTGGGGGGACAGATGTTCCATTAATTCTAAGTCTTCTATGCATTGTCCACCAGATCTGGGCAGCTTCCATTACTGCACCACCGTTATATTATCCTTGAAGCTAAATCCCCTTCTGTTCCTGTTTAAACAAGAATTCTGTTCCTGTTTTAAGACTTATTTATGGTCTTGTGCTCAGAAATGCTCAAATGGGTACAACCATCACCAAGTGTGGGGTGGGAGGGCAGAGAGGAAATAAAATATGAAGCATCAGTCTTGTACTTTTTGTACAGAATTGATACAAAAAGGATCACACACTGATCTTGTTCCATTTACATCACAGTAACAAGTAGAAGTCACATTTACCTTTTTGTTTGTTTTTACCAGATTACCCAACGGATTATCACTCTTCTAGCCAAGGAAGGGCACCTCAGTGTAAATGAGGTGATTGGATAGCAGAGCCGAGTTGAGGATTGCTCAAGATCTGCCCCAGTGATTGGCAGGTACTGAATTGGGCCTTTCTGTGAAAGCTGACAATATACTCAAGGCATTTTTAGTTATAATGTACACTAGCTGTATTTTTAAAAACATTTTATTGAGAAATAATTTAAACTTCCAAGAAAGTTGCAAGTACAAAAAAACCCTATGTACGCTTTACCTAGATTCACCTATTGTTCACATGTTAACACTTTGCTCATTTGCATTATCTGTGTTTCTCCACAAAAAATGGAGACATTTGAGAGTAAGTTGCATAGCTAATAGCTCTTTACCCCTAAATACTTTAATGCTTATTTCCTAAAATTAAAGACATTCTCTTCCATTGCAGCAGGACAGTTCACAACTTTAGTCAATTTAACATTGATATACCAGCTACTTGACCCTAGCATCCGTCCAGTAGTGTCCCGAACGGCAATTCCCCCTCCCGTGCAGCTTCTAGCCTGGGATCAGACAAGGCAAATAGCCTTACTGACCCACCTGCATCTTTTATGTCCTCCATACTTTTGGTGAGTATAGTTCCCTCACCTCATTTTAAAAATTTGATTGGTATCTTTCCACAATTAGAATCAATTTATGCATTCTTGGCCAGAATCCCAAGTGATGTGTGCTTTTTATATAGTCACCTGCACATCATTGATGAGGGTAAATTTTGATCACCTGTTCAGTGTTGTCCAATTTCTCTAGTATTTCCCCCCTTGGAATGAATAACTAATGTGTACAGACACTTTCAGATCATGCAAATATCTTGCTCATCAAAATTTTCCTAAGATTTAGCATCCACGGATGTTTCTTATCTGAACTAATCTTCTACATGATGGCTAGATTTTTCAGTTCCAGTACTCCCTCCACCTTTACCAGTTGCACTTGGTCATTATAAGCAAAAGCTCTTCCTCCTATTTAATATTCACTTAATTTTCATTGTGGACTTGTGGATTCCATTTTGAATGGTTCTAACCCATTATTTGGGTACTCAAATAGCTCAGCTTTGGCCATAGAGCATTCCTTCAGGGTAGCTCCCCCATCCTTGTGAAATGCTTCTATCATTTTTTTTAACACTTTGCTTTCTGGCCTAACAAGATTCTCCAGGCTCATCTAGTGCTCACACTGCCCCAGCCTTGGAATCAGCCATGGTTTCTTTTAGTGGTATTGGAAACCAAGGTTTGGTTTATCCATGATATATGTGATATAGTCAAAGTACTTTCTTTTTCATTAAAATTTATTTTGGTCACAGACCTAATGGATTTCACGACCTAAAGTTTGAAAAACACGGCTCTAAGGTAACTCACTCTTATCACTGTCATCTTCTAAAAGCCCAGGCCAAGCAGCAGACGGTCCCTCTGGTACAAGCACAGCTCCAAGAATCCTCTGGAAGCTAATGCAGGCCTCTGGGAAGTGAGAGGCTGCTTCCCAGTGGTTAGCGCTGGGCTTAGTACTTGGCAATTAAAGGCTGTGGAGCTATGTTTAGGCAGCCGTTTTCCAAACAGGCTCACAGCCTGGCCTTCACTTTGAAGTATGTCCACCTATGTTTATCCCTTCTCCATGGCAGTGGTGGTGGATCCACATTCTGTACTCTCTCTCCATAAGCTTTGCTGGTGGTGGCTGCAGAGTACTATGACTGTAACCTTTTCCCAGACTCAGAGGCACCCAGAGCTTCTAAGGGAAAAGAGTAGATGCCGCCCAAATACCAGCATGCACTGAGCCTTGGGACCACACATCCCTCCAAAACCTGGTAGGAATATTTCATAGGGCAGCGATTTGAGGTGTAACATCCAACTTGGTCTAAATATACCTTGGAAGTTTGGAGCTTCTACAAACTCTGGTCACATTTTTTCCCCACAGAAATTTGTCTTTTCTCCTGTTCAGTTAAATATACCTTGCAATTGTATTTCTTCTGGATCAGTGCAAGCTTTTAAATTCTCCCACTGAGGACAGGCTCTGGTCCTGCAGAGTCAGGTCCATTCTCAATTGCATAAAATATCTTGTGGAATGGGGCATAATAGAGCCAAGGCTAGTTTACCACCACACCCCCCCCAATTGTTTTATCTCTGTGTTATACACTGTATATTGTAAGAGGTATATAAAGTAGAAGGCTGAAATATCACATTTCTAAATATGTCAAATTTTTCTAGAACATAAAACTTAAAGACTGGCATATAGAGATCCTTATAAACTGAAGAGGGATAGGATTGCCATTATGGTAACATTAAATTTTAAAAATTATTGCATTCTTACCAAATGCTAGACAAGGTATTTCTCCATTTATTTTTATCAAACTTTCTGAGCACCTACTGGGCTCTAGAAAGATAGGACGTTACCTTGTGTAAGTTCCCATCTAATACCTTCCCTCACCCAGTGGTTCCTGAATGCTGGTGGGCCCACCATTTCCAACTAAATTTACTTCTGTCATAATTAGTCATCAGGGGAGCAATTTATGCATTTAATGCATTTCATGCAATAATCAAGCAATCTGCTGAACACTTTTTATATTAAGTTCTATTTTAATAGTAATGTTAAAATAATAATTTAAACAGTAATTGGAATTTTAGGAATTGTACACGTAGCCTGAAAGGCTAAGGAGTGGAGCAGGAATGATGCCCAGTCTGGAGATTGGGAAGCTGAGGCCATGGGAAGAGTCTGTGGGAAGATTCTCGGAGCTGGACCAGGCACAAACTCCCTGGCTCCACCAGCCTCAGTCCCATGGTTTCATCTTAAATGGAGCTGCCTATTTAAGGGGCAAGATCTTTGAGAACTACCCACAAAATTCAGAAAACAAGCTCTCAACAATGGTGGCATAAGAAAGGAAAATAATGTTAAAGTCACAAAATAGTTTGCCTTTGTGAGCACGGACTTCCTAAGAAAAATTTCTTCTGTATTTTGTTCAGTTCACTAATTCAGAAGAAAGTATGCCTTGCACTAGATTAAAGAGGGAATTTACAGTTTAAAAATAATTTGGGTCATGGCAGCTTCTCTGCCCCCGAATCACTAATCTGTTCGGTTGCTGCATTTGGACAAGTCTCAGGATAAGACGAGGCTAGGCAGGCGCCTCCCACTACCAGTGACCCCGGCATGCCTTGGCTGCAACAAAGGCCCTTTCAGAAAGAGCCTCAGTCTCCAAGTCCAGTGGGTGCTTTGTCTTGCCTCCCTCAGCCTGGAGGTTTTGTTTTTCAAAAGCAAAGAACAGGGAAGGAGACAGAACTGACCAAGCTGCAAAGGGAAACCTGTGAGGCACAAAACACTTCCTACAAATTGCAACGGGGCGTTTCCAGTGGAGGCCTGAGGTTAGGAATCCGAAGGTGGTTGGAGCCTCTGAGGGTAACCACAGCTGTCCTTGCCCTCTTAGTAAGCACTGGTTGCGGTGCAAACCCTTCTTAGCTCTAGGCCATCTTAGGAAGGCTAACAACCCTTCTTTTCATTCTAGATCACTGCTGCTTTGACACACGGATGTAACTACAAATGTTAAATCTCACATCTGTAGAAATTTGGGTAGTTTACTCTGATGGCCAAGTAAGTCTGGTCAGAAAGCTCTTGGAAAAAAGTCATTTGTCTGTCCTTCCTGCTGTTACCCTCTAAAAGATTTGCTACTAAGGGCAGGAAAGCACGGTCCAGCCCTATGTCAGAAAAAGACACACACAAACAAAAACTCAATCCCTGAGCTGTGCTTACGCAGTGCTGTGGTGACCAGTAAGCTGAATGTATCTGCTTCACTTAGAGCCTTTAAAAGAAGACCTCAAGGAATGCTTTGTACAACTTAAGCTAATGCTAAAAAATGGGTGTGGGGAGAGGGAATGGGATATTAAAGTTTATTTCTAAGAAATGTAGAATACTGCAGTTTTGAATATTAAACCTATTGCAACTACAAATCCCTCCGTCTCCATCCATTCAGAAAAACAAAGCCAAAGGAGAATTTCTTGGGGAGAATTAAGGGATTTCCCTCGGTGATCAGCCAAAGAGGCAAGGCTTCCTCTGCCCTCTCTTAAAGGAGAAAGCCACAGCAGCAGTTTCTGTCAATTAAATGTTACTGCTACTCGGGCTTTTAAAAAGTGATAGGACTTTTGTTTAGGATTTTGATGGTTACTCTGTGTGTAGGGCATAAAACCCCTATAAGTGAATTAGACAGTTTCTTAAAAAGTTACATACATTTTTGTGTCGCCTTCACCCCCCCCCCACCCCCCCAGTTAGCAGTCTTTTTGTGTTAGGTGCACAGACCGAGCCCAAGATACAGCCTTGCCTACTTCCCACCATATAGTCCAAAACATCACTTCCTTCCTCCACCGAGAGCGTGGGGAACTAGTGCAGCAGCTGTCAGGAAACAAGGCACAGGCAGACGGGCGTAAACCGAGCTGTGGCACAGGCAACCACTGACACCGAGGCACGGAACCTGCCCCACCCCAAGCAGGGGCGTTTCCAATCTCTCAGGTTCTCCCATCCTTTACAGATAGAGCTTTTAAAGGCACATTCAGAAATGTTGCAACTAGAGGCTGGGGTAAGCTGCACACAGTTGCTACACAGGGGTTCAGGGGCTGCAAAACCCCATGGCACAGAGCAATGAGGCTTTCCTTGCTTTTGCCCAGAGGGAAGGGGAAGCAGCCTCCTGGAATCCAGCCTGCTTTGGTGTGGAGGCCTAGGAAGGAGCCAGCAACAGGAGAGACCAGGCCGTGGTCAGTAATGCACGTACGTACAGGTCTTTGGTGTTTGTGTAGCAGCATGTAGCTCCCTTATGCACAAAGGCTTCTGTAGCCAGCAAAGCTGGGAAAAGTATGCGTCTGCACACAGCCTGGCCTGACTCCTCTCCCAGCGTTGACTGTCTGAAGCACAGGCACAAAGCATAGGAAGTCAGTCTAAACTGCAATGAATACACAGAGTTTAGAAAGGTTTTCCTGAAAACAGACCTGGGTTTAACTTCCCTCCCAGGGTCTACTGAGGATCCTAAGAAACTCAGGCCAAGCCCTACCCAACAGTTTTGCCTTTTGATCATTCTCACAGATGAGAACTTCTGAGGCTTTCTCCCCCATAGGAGCTGCGTACTGGATGTGCCCTGTGGGCCTGGGCAGAGAGCAGGGGTGGAGGTTCTGAGCGTCCAGAGAGCTGCCCACTTCACAGGCCCCTAGGCTCCAAGACCAGCCAGTTCTCGGTGACCATCTGTATGTCCTGGCCACTCAGAGGCTCCCGCAGCCTCACCTTCACCTCCAGCTTGCCCCCAGTGGGCTTCCTTCCATCCAGGACCTGAGGATCACAGAGAGGGAGATGGTAACTGATGGGGACAGGCTGGGAGCAGGCAGCTCCCTATGCTCACAGGTAAAGAATGAGGAGCTAAAACATTCTGTGGTATCAACATAGGAGTCTCTACTTCATGACAACCCTGGTGGTGGGTCCAGAGAGCTGCCCACCTCACAGGTTAAGTCTTGCCAGAAAGAAGTAATATGTCAATCCAAGTAAGAGTTCTCACTCAGTTTCCCCATGGAAACTCCTGGGAGAAATTCTCTGGCTTAAAGGTGCAGCCTGAATAACCACAGCCCAGACCCTTCCTTCACAGATGGCCCAGAGAGTGGATGTTCTATTACACAGCCAGTGTGGCAAGGCCAGGACTAGAACCCAGGCCAGGGGTTCCTTTCTAACCCCCATGTTGCCTCCCTCCTGGGCAGGAAGGGGGAAGCTGATGTGCAAAGCAGTGAGTGCTGCAGCCTCGAGAAGCCTAACCACCAATGCGGCCAATACAGAGCCCTTAAGAAAACCCCAGGAAAGGTGGCGGAGGGAGGAGGGTGCGCCGTTGTGGGAAAGCCCCACTGACGAAGGCACCAGCAAGGGTCTCGTCCACACACTGCTGAGGACACCCTTCTCTCGAGCTCAGTTTCCTCATGTCAAAGGCAAGCTCTCAGAGTCACTGCCTGTGAAATCTGTTGAGTTCATGGAAGCTTAAGGAGCTGTCTGGGGCCAATTCCTTAACAATCTGGCTTCATTGTGGCGGGTCCCAGCTTGAGAAATACCTTATCAACTTTATGTCCAGAGCTTGTTTCATTCTGTCAAGCTGCCAGACTACTGCCCAACCATAACTCTGTCCTTCCGTGTCCAGGAGTTTATATGTGCCAAGGTGACAGCAATGACCGGGCCCTGCCATCCACCATCCCTGGGAACTTGAGTGGCCCAGAGTGTCATGGAAAGAACATAGCTGCTCTCTGAAAGGGTGATGCTATAAAGTTTTGTCAGACCCTCTGAATCTCAGTCTGTAAAATGGGAATAGCACCTACTGCACAGCACACTTCTGGATGTTTTTAATGGACTGATGCTCAGTGAACGTTGGGCTTTACTTGCCAAGCCCTCTGGTTTTCCCACCCTACCTCTACAATCTCTGGGTCCTACCTCCAAAATCTCTCTGATCTCACACTCATTCTCCAGCCGCTCCAGTTTCAGGTGGGCTGTGCCGACCAGCTTGTCACTTCTGAAGAAGGATCTGGGGAGCCAAGGGTCAGCAGAGGGTTGGACTGGGCAGGGAAAGCAGGAACGAGCTGGCTGAGACCAGCACAAGAAAACTGAGTAGTAGCAGGGATGGCAGCAATAGAAGCCTTTCCTTCCTCCCAGCCCACCCTAGCATTATGACTGACAGGGGGCTCACCCTTTGTGGAGGATTTCAAACTTGATTCCTTTGCTTTGGATCACCCTTCTGAAGCCCCGGTGGTTTCGGTTGATGTTTAATTTGAAGAGCTGATCAAATTCTGCAAGAGTGAGAGGAACTTGGCTACCAGGGATTTCCTGAGGTGGTGGTAACAGGCCTGGGGGCTGATCTCCCCTCTGGATCACTCTGCCTGTAATTCAGTGAGACTACCACCAGAGGGTGGTAGAGCCTAGGTCCTGGCCTTGCAAATCCACTTGGACAGTTCTTGTGCTTAGACACAGATTTTGCTCAAATGGAAGGGACATGGAATTTGGAGTCACGATTGCATTCCCACTACTTTTGTGCTTGGAGGCCATAGGCAAGTCCCTTTTTCTCTCCAAGCCTCAGTTTCCCCAACTACATAAGAGGAGTTGTAATACCTGCCTTTGTCTCCCAAGTTGAGTACCACATAAGATAATAGATCTGGAAACACAAATGTTGCACATACACATATCGGAGAATGAGGGAGGAGAAAGCAGCTCTCACCTGGAGAGTTTGTGTTCTTCACCACAGCTGTTTTGCTTTTTTGAGCCTGGTCCTAAAGCAGTAAGAAGGGAGAAATTGAGCACCAGGTCCCCGAACAGAAGATGGGGTTCAGAGGATCCTATCTCTACCTGAACCTCACCGAGTTAGGGTAGTGGAACTCAAACCGCACAAAAGCATCCAAGTCATCAGGGGTCACCCCTATAAAGGAGAAATGGGGGTCAGCACCTGAGGTGGAGGGGAGCCAGTGCCTCCCATTGGCTGGGGGTACAGTGTCTAGGCAAGAGCCTCCTGGAGTCGGGGTGGCCCTAGGGCTACCTGGAGGAGCTGGGAGGTTCATTCCCCGGACAATGATCAGATGCATTTCTGTGCTGTTGAGTTCCGAGAAGATCCTATAGCCAGGAAGCCAGGAGAGAGAGCCCAAAGTGAAGTCATGCAGTGGGAAAGGGTCCCCCTTCCAGGGACTGCCTGCCTGCCAGGTAGTGCTCAGGAATAGAGGGTGCAGGAATAGAGGCACAGCTCGTCTGGGCTAGGAGCAGCAGAGCTGGTACGAAGACCTCGGTCTAGAGCTCCTTCCTCAACCACCACAGCTCTGAGCTCCTCACAGGCAGGCACCACGCCCAACCTCCCACATCCCTAGGCCCAGTGCCTATGGCAGGACCAAGCCCAGGAATTCTTACTAAAGGGGCCTTGGCTCCCAGCCTCTTGGCCCATCCCTACATGGAGCCATTGTCTCAGGCTTTGGTACCTCACAGTCTGGAATGTCTTCAACTCAAAGTGGTGGCTAGGAGGGTCGAGGCCCCGAGCCTGGGCCAGCTGCAGGATCTCAAGCTGCTTCTTGCGGTCCTGAGCAAGCTTCTCAAACCTGACAGGGACAGGTGCACACGTTAGCTCAACAGGCCCATTCCTGCTCCCTGCCCCACGTGCCCCAGCCCTGCATTTACCGGGTAGTCTCGGCCACATTGCCCTGGTGCATGAACTGCTTGGAGAACAGCAGACACTTCTGAAAATAGAGGCCCAGAGTGGGTCTAGGTTGGTTTTGGAGGCCTGACTTCTGAAAGCTCCAACCTTCTCCTAGAGTCTCACCCCTCTCCTCCCCCAACACATACCCTCCCCAAGATCACTTTCCAAGTCCCTAAGTTTTTGCTGTTTTCTTTCTTGATGATAGCCACACCCCAAAATTCAATTAGCACACTCCTATTTTATTACCCAAATTATTTACTACAGAACATTATCTTATGGTTTTTGGGTTGTATTTTTCATAAATCACAATAATATTCGTGCAAAACCTAAGAGAAACATCACTTCAGAAAGTAGACTTGCTGGCAGCAGTTCAGATCGATAAGTGCAAATATACATATATGTCTATTTTCCTATATACATATATGTATCTGTGTCTCCTAACACTTCCTCCGATCTTCAAAGTACTTTCCCCTCCAGCCTGTTGTCTGAACTTCATAACCACCTGGGATATTAACCATCCCATTTTACAGATAAAAATGTGGTGCAGAGAGGGGAAGTGTCTTGTGCCAGGTCAACAGCCAGTAAGTGGAAGAGGCACAATTTGAAACCAAGCCTCTCTGGTCTGAGCCTCACGCCTTTCCCCAAAGGGAGGCTGTGGGCACTGAAGGGAAGAGAGACAGCAGTCAACTGACCTCATGCTGCTCCAGAAGCATTTTTTGTAGCTGAGTGTACACTTCCTCGGCCTTCTGGGAGAGGCGCAGGTCCTCGTGGTGAATGAGGATAAAGTCACCCTCCTCATCCGTCAGGGGTGAAGGCACCTGCCAAGGTCACAACGCCCCTCGGGCGCCAGGAGTCAGATTACCCCCCTACTCGCCCAACCAATCCAGGAACCCAAACTGAACGGTTCCCCAGCTTCTAACCTCCAGTGTTGGGAACTCATTGCCTCCCGTCTGTCCCCGGCTGCCGAGATGCTCTGCCTCCCACTGGCTTGTCATCACTGACCACCGGCAGCCCACCTGGCCTTTCCTGGCCTCTCTTGGGGCCTTGGGGCCATGGGGCCAAGACGCATAAGCAAAAGGCTTTTCCAGGGGTCACCACATCCTATCCCAGGCCCACCTCTCAGGTTGGCTGGAGGACCTCAGGGAAGGTATGGCTGATGGCAATGGACAGTGGCGTCCAGGCAGCTGCCTGGTTCACAGCCCTGCTGTCAAGCCTACCACCTGCCTTTTCTGCCTGAAAAGTCCTGCTTAACCAGGAGGGACTCACCTTGGCGAGGTCCACAGGTCTGCCGGCTCGGACCTGGATGATCTGAGCCTCGAGGCATTTGGCCAGCCGCAGGTGAGCTTTGGCCTGTTCCAGGTCCTGGCCACGCTTGGCCTGCAGGGCTGCCCGCTGGTACTGCAGTTTGCGGGCCTCTAGCAGTGCCAACTGCTCCCGCACTGAAGGGACAGCGATGCTGGTTAGAGCCATGCCTGCCCCTCACTAGAGCCTTCAGTCCCCGACCCCTCTTCTCCCCAACTCACCAGAGGGACTCAGTGACTCCTTAGAACTCGAGGCCTTGGGCTCAGGCAGGGGCCGGGGGGAAGATACCAGAGGCTTCTTCGATACTGGGGCCTGGGTTGGAGGCTCATCCTGCAGGTGCCCAGGAGGAGGTCACAGGGAATCTGCTCCCCACCCGGCCGTAGCAGCTTGGACTCTCTTGTTAATACTGCACTAACTTGCTGTGTGAACTGAGATGAATGGCCTCCCCTGTGGGCCCTCCAGAACCTCAGAAGCTCTGAGCTAACCTTCCCAACAGCAGACAGTAGGGTAGTAGGGGTAGAACGTGGGCTCTGGAGTTAGAAAGACATCATTTTGAATCTAGCTCTGATAAGGCCTATCTGGGTGCCCTTGGCCAAGTTTTTTCTCTGTAAAATGGACAACAGGGTCTGCGTTTACCCCTCATCTGCTACCCCCGCCCCCATCCCTGGAGTCTTGGGCCCTCAGCCAAACCTCATCCTCATCCCCATCTTCCTCTGCGGGGGCTGTTTCCTCGGAGGAGGCCAGTTTCTGGGCAGCTGCTAAAGCAGCTGCTACTGCATCCGCCTCAGTGCCTGTGATGGGCTCCAGACCAGGGATGGGGGGGAATCCTGTAGGGGAGAGAGCTGTGTGAGGGCTGGGGTGGCCTCTGTGGGCTCAGCTGGGTCTTCCGGGGCATGGCTGGGATGGGTGGCTCCCACAGGTGGAGGCAGCTACCAGAGAATCATTTCCCCTCCTCCTCAGAGATTTCAGTGACCCTAGGCCAAGCACCACTTACCTGGAGGAACAGGCAACTCAGCAAAATCAACTTTGCGTCCTGCTCGGTGTGCTCGCATGGCATCTTGATATTGCTGCGAGGGAAGAAAGGGAGGGGCTATTGTAGCAGCAGTCTGCAGGCTCCCACAGAGACGAAGAGGAAGACTGAAAGCAGCCCCAAGAGGAAAAAGAGCCCCTGAGGCAGCAAGAGCTTGAAAGAGACAGAGATGGAAACGCTAGCTGCAAGGGCAGAGAGCAGACAGCCAGAGAGGGGCCGACATAGGCGGGTTTCATGGCTGCAGGCCCACCTTGGCAATGCGCTCGTGCATCCGGGCCTTGCGCTCATCCCCACTGGCCCGGGCCTGGATGCCTGCCTCACGGTACTTGTTCAGCCTCTGCTGCAGGGCGTCCAGCACCGTCTGTGGCTCAGCATGGGCCACTTGAGAGGAGGAAGGAGATAGCATCAGCCCTGCCTACCTCTCCCCAGTCCCCACTCCGCAGTCCCACCATCCCATCCTACCTGGGGTTGCTGGGGTGTCAGGGGCCATCACTGGCTGCACTCGCTCCACTGCTGGGGGTATGACTGTGGGTGCTGTGAGGGCCTTGGAAGCCTGTGGGAGGGGCTTCAGGTCTGGGGGACCCAGAGCAGAAGTATAGGTGGGGGTGCCCAGCCAGTCCCAGCCTGAGCAGGTTCCCTCCACCATCCCCATACTGACCCTCAGGCGCTGGGGGCATGGCACTCAGGTCCACAGGCTGCCCCTTCTCCAGGGCCTCCAGGACGGCACCAAATCTCTGCACAGCAGTAAGCAAAGCAGGTGTGGTCATAATCCAGGGAATCTCAAGAGCCTGGGCTGAAAAAGTCCCCCTCAAGCCCAGTCCAGCTGTGTGACCATGAGCAGGCCACTTCCCCCAACTGTGAAACGGGCTGGACAGAGGGCCCCTGAGCCAGATGTCATACCTTCCCAATCCTCATGAACTCTCGGGCACGGTCTAGGTCTCCAGCCCGCTTGGCACTCAGGGCAGCCACTTTGTACTCCCTTTGTCGGGCCAACAACAGGGCCCGTGGGTCTGGGTCTGAACCGGGTGGGGCAGATATGCCAGGGCTGCCCAAGCTGGCCTCAGGCTGAGAAGGGTTGTCTATGGACAAACAAAAAGCCCATCAGGATCAAAGAAGAACGTGCACACCTTGGGCTGCCGGCACCCACAGGAAAGGTGTGACTCTGGCCATCGACTGGTGAGATGGGGAAGCAGGCCATGGCCCTGGCCTTGGGAACTAGAACAGGATTTGAGTGTCTCCAGATACCTGGCAACATGGTGGGGGGGCCGGGAGGGTCTGCATCAGGGCTCCTGTTGGTTGTTTCCTGAGAGGCCGGGGATTTCTTGCCCAAGGCCACTGGAGGTGGGATCTCCTCCTCATTGATCTTCCTGCCTTTCCTCACAGCAGCCAGCTGGGCCTCTAGGGTCTGAGGGAGAGAAACAGAAACCCAGCCGGACCCTTCACCTCCATCAGGCCAGTGGGGAGGCCTCCCCCCACTACTGGCCCAACCTCCTGCTGCCCTCAGCCCCACTCCTCCCAGCCCTGCTCCCTGGCTGGGCCCACCCTACCTTTAGGCCACGCTCACAGCGCCTGGTTTTGGCTGCTTCACCTGCCTCCTTGGCGCTGGCCGCAGCTTCCCGGTAATTGCGGATCCGATCTTCCAGCAGAGCCTGCAGCCCCTGAGGCCCTCCAGCCTGTAGATACTCCAGCTCAGGGCCTGGCCACTCCAGGGCCAGCTAGGCCCTGCTGCTCCCTCCCTGCAACAAAGCTGCCCCAGAAAACGGAGCTCTTGGGTTCGAGGAGGAGCTCCTCAAAGCCTCAAGGAGGAGGCAAAAGGCCATATCAGAGGCAAACACAGAGGCCCAGACCAGCTGTGAAGGGCTACAGAGGATGGTCTGGGAGAACAGAGACCTGTGAGGCCAGCCAGGCACCAAAGAGTTCCTCATGCTCAGTCACTGCTTCAGCAGGGGGATTGCTGGGGAGGGCCCGAGGGTTACTGCCGTCTTCCTATGCAAGCTATGCTGTATGCATGTTATACACAGGCACGCAGGGCTGTCAGGTCCCTTAAGAACCTACCTGAGCTGCTGGGGCTGAGGCTGTTAGGAGAGGTGTCTGCACTGGAGGCTCCATGTTTTCCTGTCCCTTCTCATCCTCAGAGCTACCCATGATGGCTGCCTCATTGCCATGCAGGGACCCAGCTTCTCCATCTGCACCCAGGACCTCTTGCAGCTCAGTCTGGGGAGACACAAGTCACAGGAGCTTGGGAGCCTCATGGCCATACATACTGTGATGGGATCTGAAAATAAAGGGCCCTCTTCCCCGCAGTACTTCCCAGCATCAGTCACTGTGCCTGAGAGCCCCCTTTACCAAACACTTCTTTACTCTGACCGAAGACAGTCTTGAAAACAGTGAGACCACAAGTCTGAGAACCCCCAAGTACAGAGTGCAGACCAGACATCAAAGGAAACTAGTCTCTGCCCTGACCGGTTTGGCTCAGTGGATAGAGCGTCGGCCTACGGACTGAAGGGTCCCGGGTTCGATTCCAGTCAAGGGCATGTACCTTGGTTGCGGGCACATCCCAAATAGGGGGTGTGCAGGAGGCAGCTGATCGATGTTTCTCTCTCATCGATGTTTCTGGCCCTCTATGCCTCTCCCTTCCTCTCTGTAAAAAATTAATAAAATATATTTTTAAAAAAAGACAAAGAGGAAACTAGTCTCACACTGTATAGTCAGGAAACAGCCCCAAGAAGGGCAGGGCTGTTGTGCAACATCAGAGCACACACAGGGGCAAACCCCAGCCTCCTCTGCAGTTTGATCAGGCCCAGGACACCAGCTTGGCAGACGTACCAGCAAGTCTGTGTCGTCCTCCAGCCCTTCTTCCTCCTCCTCCTCCTCCTCCTCCACATCCCGCATACAGTCCGCTGCCAACTTCTCAATGTGGGCCATAGGTAAGGGGGCTGGAGAAAGAGAGGGTCAGGGACTCAGCAAAGGTCCATGAAGAGTGAAGGAGAGCCTTCAATGACTGTACATTTCTACACCCAGGTAGACACCCTGCCTTTCCACAGCCAGTCCCACCTGGAAAACTCCTGCTCTTCCATTATGACCCAGCTCCAAAGACCCTCAGCAGGGAAACCTTCCTGGACCCTTCTCCGCATTTTGCTATCGTTCTTCACAGACACATTCATCCTTTTCTCCTAACTACACCTTTCATGTATGTAAAAACTTTTAACATCCATTTGAGCTTCACAGTAATTCTGCAAGATAGGTCATATTATCCCTTTTATAGAAGTAAACTGAGAACTACCAATATTAATTTTCCTATTAATTGCAATCCTATAAGTAGCAGAGCCATGATTCAAACCCAGGCTCATCTAACCCCAAAGGTTTGGACTGAGAAAAAATGGAGGGCCATGGTCCTCCCATTATCCTCAGCTCAGGGGTACAGGGGTTGGGGGAGGTCCTCCCTGAGGGTTCCTGGTGAGAAGAGGAAGATTTAGATCCTCTGACCCTCCCAGACTTCAGGTCTCTGTCCTCTTCCAGGCTAGGCAGGAAGATTCCGCTTATTCATCGGATACAGCTTCTATGCGCTTATTAGTGCCCAATTCAGTCTGTGCTGAGCCCCTACTCTATACCAGGCCCTGGCTGGGCTAAGGGTAGAGACCTGAGTCAGCCAGAGAATCATACTGCTGACTGTCCACATGAAGGGGGGCAGTCAGGGAAGCAGTGAGCTCCCCATCACAGGTGTGTGAGCAAGGCAGGACGAGCTCTTGGTGAGAGTGCTGCAGAAGGGACATGGGTAGCAGGATGACCAGGCAATGTGGCTGCATCCTCAGAGCTGTGAGGACTCTCTCCACCACCTGCTTGAGCCCATCTGGTCCCAGCACCGACAACTTACCCTTCCCTTTGGGGACTGGCTTCCTGCCTGTGGTCCCTGCTTCCCCAGTGAGGGCCAGCAGCTCAGCCTCCAAGTCCTCATCATCTTCAGTCTCCTCCACCCCCAGCAGCATGTCCTCAGGGCTCAACTCCACAAAGAGCCCCAGCTGAGAGCAGAGAAGATTTCTTAGGAACCACACAATGGGGACAAGGATGTAGCCCAGCCCCACAGCCAGACTCCTAGAGATCAGTGGCTCCTTCACTGTGTGAGGCCCAATGTGCAGAAAGGGAAACTGAGGCCTACAATATTACCCCTTAGTATACTCCCTGGTGACTATAAAGACAGTAAGACCACAATGCCATTATTATTACAACAATGACAGCACTGTATTTACTTAGCACTCACGTGCTTACCTTAGTTAATTCTCACAATCCTAAGGGGTAGGTTCTATTTTTAAAAAATTATAAAACACACATAACCTGGAAACTATTATCATAACCATTTTTAAGTGTACAGTTCAGTGGCATTAAGTACGTCACACTGTTGTGCTACTATCACCACTCTCCATCCACAGAACTCTTTCCATCTTGCAAAACTGAAACTGTGTACCATTGAACAATAACTCCCCATTTCCCCTTCCCCCGGCCCAGTGACCACATTCTACTTTGTATGAATCTGACTGAACAAAGGTAGGCCCTTTATCACGTTCAGATGATACTGAGACAGCCTTGTTAAGTGGCAGAACTAGAATTTAAAATGAGGTCATATGACCTGAGTCTCTGCCCTTTGTCCTACACCTTCCTTACCTGTCACTTTTAAGAAGTCCCAGGACTTGAGCCCAGAATAAATAGAGATTAGGGAACAGACCCCTAAGGCTGCAAAGCTCTCCCAGCGGATTAGGTCTCAAGCCCTGGCCTCTGTGGCTGGTAAGCAGAGCTGTGGCCCTAAATGAACCCCTCAGAGTGCCGAGGCCCCATCAGTACCCCATGAACTGGTGGTCCCTGAAGCCTCCAGATCCCTCGTAAGGAGGCGGCCATGGCGGGAGGGTGCCTGGGTTCAGGCCTCATCCCCCACACGTGTGCGGCGGAGGCCAGGCAGTGTCCCTAAGGGCTCTGCCAACTCCAGGAGGCACGGCTCCAAGTCTCTGCGCTAATGGGGACACCACCCAGATGGCCCACGCCTGGAGGAACCCCCACCCGGCTCAGGGGTGAAGGCATTTACATACCTGCTTGGCCGCTGCCACACCCTGCCCACGGGCCTGAGGGCCCTTCCGCGGCCTGGGCCCGGGCATCCTGGCGGCCTGGACACCTGTCTGGGGGGAACGGACGAGACTCAGACTGGAGCAGCCGATAGGCCCCCTCCCCAAAAGCGCTCCCTGAGTCAGGCTGGTCAGGAGGAAAAGGCAATGCTCACACCAAAGGATGAAGGAGGATCACGGAAAGCACAGCCCCGGAGCAAACACTAGGAGGCAGAAGGGAGGAGGCCACCCGCCAGCGGGCTGAGGAGAGGGCGAAACCGACGGCAAACCCGAGTGGGAGGAGCCGGGAGACAGGAGTAACCGCAGGCCGGCGGCGGGTATAAGGCTCGGCTGTCAAACACCGTGGCCACACGTGGCTACTTCCATCGAAATGAACTGAATTAAAAACCCAGGTCCTCGGGTACTGGCCGGCACAAACACGGACCTTTTATCCTCACAAACATTTCTCTTGGGCGGTTCTGTCTAGTCCAGAGGACTGGCTCCGCGCCCTGGTTCAGAGATCTCACAACCTCACAGGACCCACTCTGGGTCCGGAGACCCCGCGCCGGCACCGGGGGAGCAGGAATGGATGTGACATGTTCCCCAGCCTCTCGGAACATTAGCGCGGGGAGACGGCCTCGTGGATGGACACACGCCCCCCGGGGCGCTCCGGACCCGGCGGAGGGAACAGGCTCGGCCGCGCTGAGTCCGCTGGGAGCTGGGAACGGACCCCACGCCGAGGGCGCGACCAGAGGGCCGTTCTGGGGGGAGGAGCCGCTTAGCCTCCGCAGGAGCCTCAGGACCCGGGGCTCCTGCAGCCTAAACTGCGCGGCAGGACGCGGACAAGTGCGGCCGCAAAGGTGCGCAGGGCCGATGTGAGCGCCTCGACACCTGGTGGAATCCAGGCAGCATCCCGGGGCCAGGGCCGGCGGGACCGGGCCGGCGGTTCTGGTTCTGAACCGCCGCGGGCTGCAGCCGGGAAGAGGCAGCGGGAGCGGAGGCTGCAAACCGTCCCGGCCACAACGGTCCCGGCCGGCGGGGCGCGGGGTGGCGAGAAGCGGCTGGAGGCCGGAGACGGGGGTGGAATCGCCAGGGCGCCGAGGTGAACAGGCTGCGGGCGCCCGGGGGGCAGGGTGACTTCAGGGGTCAGATTTCAGCGGCGGGGCTGGGGGCGGGCCGGCGCCGAGCGGGGCGGAGCGCGCGGCTCAGGGAAACGGGCGAGGCCAGTCGGACGCGCCGAGTCTGCAGGTCCCGGGGCCCGGGCTGGGGCGGCGGTGCCGGAGCCCGGCCCGAGCTCCGGAGGAGGAGGGCAGCCGAGAGCGCAGGAGCGGCGACGCCGGGGGACCCCATCCCTCGCGGCGGGACGCCTCCCCGCCCCGCCCCAGCCGACTCCGTCTCCCCGCGTCCCCAGGTCACCCTCGCCGGGGGGCGGACGCGCGGCATACCTCGCGGCGGATCCGGCACCAACCCGGGCCTGCTCTCGCCCCGCACCGCCCGGGACTCCCGTGGCCACCGGGCGGCGGCGGCGGCGGCAGCCGTGACAGGAAGTTCCCCCACCGAGACGCGCGCGCCCGAACACGTGACTCCACGCCCGTCAACACGCAATGCGCATGCGCCAGGCGAAGCGGGTGTGGCGCCCAACAGGTGACTCCGAGGGTGGAGTTCTGGGTGCGCCGGCAGCGCGAGGCTAGTTTTGCGGGCGGGTCTGGGGAGCCAAGCGGCCTGCACAAATGCGGTGGGTGCGACAGCTGCCCTCGCTCCATTGCACCTTCCCCACCAAGTAGCCTCCTGGGCGGCTCCCAGGCGCACGCTCACCTCACGGCCATGCTCAGCCCTGTCGCGTGGGTCCGGCTGGCGCGGACCCCACCCAAGGGGAGGGCTTCTCTGCTTGCCACCTTCTTCGTGTCCTTTGAGCCTCTCCAGCAAAATGGGGGCGCACCATATATTTTTTAAAAGTATTTTTATTGATTTCAGAGGGGAAGGGAGAGGGAGAGAGAGGTAGAAAGATCAATGATGAGAATCCTTGATCAGCTGCCTCCTGCACGCCCCACCCTGGGGATGGAGCCCACAACCCGGGCATGTGCCCTGATTGGGAATTCAACCCTGACCTCCTGGTTCATAGGTGGATGCTCAACCACTGAGCCACGCCTGCCAGGCCATATTTTTAAACATTTAGTAACTGTACCTTTTCCAATCAGAAAGTGGGTGAAATATTTAAGATATGACCGGCGGTGGGTGTTCGCTGCACCTCTTCATGACGTTTAACACCAAGTTCTTACTCCCCTACTCTGCAGGGCAATGAAATGGAGGTGGTAAGAGGCATTACAGAGCATCTTCCATCTAAAACAAACCTTGCAACTCACTCAGGCATATCTCAACTTTTAAATTATGTTTTGTAGTTAGCGATTGGAAGAATCTTTCATTTTCCTTGGACAAAGAGCTTTTCCATCTCCTATTGCTTTTGGTTGGTTGGTTGCCCAAAGAGACTGACCTTAGCAGTGTAAAACTGAAGTTTCATTCCAATTTTTGTCATTAAATATAATGAAACTAGAGGCCCAGTGCACGGATTTGTGCACCGGTGGGGTGCCTTGGCCTGGCCTGTGCCTTCTCACAATCTGGGACCCCTTGGGGGATGTTGAACGCCAGTTTCAGCCCAGTCCCCACAGGCCAGGCAGAGGGACCCCACTGGTGCACGAATCTGTGCACCAAGCCTCTAGTATGCAGCATATAAGATCTTTGGTTAATCTCTTCCCGCCCTACCCACTGAGATTCATCAGTCTGTCCCATGTTTCCATGCCTGTGCACTGAGCATCTGCCCTCTTGTGGTCAGTGCACATCATAGCTACTGGTTGAACAGTCCCTTAGGCTTTTATATATATAGATATTTAATATATCCTCAAAGGTATACAGTATTTCACATTTGCTAGAATGCAACCTTCACTGTTCTCTAAGTTATCCCCCAGTGTCTAAAGCATTGCATTGTACATAGTAGGCATTCAATAAAAATAGTTCCTATTCCTGGTGTGAATTAACATGAGCACCAATCACTCACAAGTTTAAGAAAAAACAGCACAATACATTTGAAACCACTTATACACCTATCATGGTGCAAGACTTTCCTAAAGAGCTACCTACTCTCCTGAGTTATTCTTGAGCATTTCTTTCTATTTCTACTATGTATATATACGCCCTTAAATAATCCATATCTTTTTGCAAGCTTTAACATTATATCATTGATATCACTGCATATATTCTTCAACTTCTTTGCTCAACTCTATTTGTAAGCTTCATCCACATTGACACTTGCAATTTATCTAATTATTTTTCATTTCTGTATGGCATTTCATAGTATGAAAATAATATACTTTTCCAATGGCTTGCCATTATAGTATTATGAACATTCTTGTATACAACTCCTAGGGTACACGTGTTTTTCTGGGGTATATACCTACGAGTGGAATTGCTGCCTCATAGGATTTCCGCATTTTCCAGACTAAATACCAAATTATCTACAAAGTATTTATTCCAGTTTATACTCCCATCAGTGGGGCATTTGGATTCCAATTGTTCCATATCACCATTGACAGGTTTTCTAATAGATGTGAAAAGGTTTTGACTTGCAGGCCTCTTTTACTATGTTTCCATTTTGTTGATCATTCCGGTATCTTAGTCTGTGGAATATTTATTTACCATTTTCCCTTTTTTAAAATTATGCAATTCTTTTATAAAATTCACGAATTGTATAATTCTTTAAAATATTCTGACTGATCCTCAGTCCATAATGTGCAGTTATAAATATGTATATACACCTATGTAAGCTTTTTCTGAACTATGATAATTAGTTTCAGATATTTCATCATGATTCTAATAGAGATTCTCCCACCCTATCACTCACAAAATTTAAGCTTTACATCATACATATTAACTAATATTACTGTAGTCTACAATGTAATTATTTGCATCTCTTAAATATACAACCCAATGAAGACTCACAGTACAGTTAGCTCTCATTTCTATTTTCCTTTAGTTTAGAATAATTCCTCCATTTTGTTTTTGTCTTTTGTAATATTGACATTTTTAAAAAGGAAAAGTTGCTTTGTAGAGTATTTTCTCCTCAACTTGATTTAGCTGATAATTTTCTCATCAAATGTCTGATGGGTCAGACATTTCTGGCAGAACTATTATAACATGGATGATGTGTGTTTCTCACGAGGAAGCTTTAGATGTCAGTTTGTCCCATTGTTGGTTTCCAAATAAATATTAGAATTAACTTGCAAAGTTATACAAAAAAACCCTGCCAAGATTTTGATTGGAATTTATTTCTATTTAGAGGTTAATTACATCTCTTTATTCTTAGATACCTTATATTTTCTGTGCCATCTAAGTCTTTTTCATTGAAAGATTTGTTTTTATGATATATGGTACCTTTTTAAAATGTACATTTTCTAGCTATTCATTGCTAGGGATTTTTTATTACTGATATTACTTGAAGCATTTCTTTTTTGTAAACTGTTTGTTTTATTCACATTGCTCAAAAGTTAAGATACATGACATACAGTGAAAGTCTTTTTCTAACTCCTGATCATAGCCATCCATTTCTTTCCCAGGGGCAACCAATTTAACCAATTTCTTACATATTTTCCCCACACTATTTTACACCAATACAAGTGATTGTGTGCAGATATTGATATACATGGCATGTTACCATTAAATAAATGGTGGGGCTACTAACAGAAATAAAAGTCAGAGGGAGGGTTTATTTGGTTTTATAACCTGATGTTTGTAATGACTATAAATTTCCTAAACACTCTGAAAAAAGCAAATTATTTAAAAGAAAATTTCAAACTACATGGTAGTTATTTCCCTTCATTATATTTTGCCACAAAAATTCCATGTGCTTAGAAAAAGTCATGTTCTTTAAAATCAGCTGTCCTTCCTTCACTCTTCACTCTTCTTTCAGGGCGTACAGCACATCGCCCTGGCTGACGTTGAGCCGCACGCGAAGGAGCAGGTCATTCCTGCTGGGCTCCACAAGGAGGAGGCGGCAGGAGCCCAGGTGAGAGCACACTGCCATGGTCTCTGACATGGTGGGGTATGGGAGCCCCTCCATCCTGCACAGTTCCACATGCTGCCTGTATACCTAGAAACAAAAAGCAAATCTGAGGTCAGCTGCCAGGAAGGTTAAGAGAGGAAAGGTCGTCCTGGGTCTGTATCTGATCACGTATTTCTTCTTTTAGGGGAAGCAGATACTTCTTGACCAGGATATTTAATGGCTCAGAAGGCATCAAAGGCTGTCCCAGTGGGGGCACAAATGAAGGGCAGAATGCAGTACTATCTTCAGAATCAGAGGATAGCAGGTCTGAATCCTGGTTCTAGCAAATACCTATATATGACACCCTGGGCAGGTTAGCTCACTTTTTGAGCTTCAGTTTTATCTATTAAATGTATTATAATATCTCTTGAATTAATGGATATAAAATGTCTAGTACTGAAATTGTTACACCAAGAGTCCTGGTATCCAGGGACTGAGAATTCCATAATGGAGATTGTCATAATTCAAGTCAAATTTTGCTATAAGGTATTTTCCTAAGCAGACACAGTGTACAGGTACCAAGGCATGACCCTTGGAAAAGCACAGAGGCACAGACAATACTGAATAAAGAGGCAAAAGGTAGCTGGAAACAGATTCCGACCCTAAAGCCCCAAGTGGGTCAGGCAAGTCTGTAGTAGTTTCTGGGCAGTCTTCTAACTGTAAGTCCAACCCTCACTCCCACCACCACTCCCACCCCCTACCCCCCATCAATACTGGGAGCTTGTCAGAAGCAGGGATATTAACCAATTCAGATGGGGGTTCCTGGTTCAAAGCATAGTTAATGGCACATTGTAGATGTTCAGAAAATGTTTACATACTAAAATGAAAGTCACTGCAGAAGAGCTGTTTCAGGCTCTAGAAGGAGAATAATGGGCAAAATATGACCAGTAACTAAATGTTTAAAAAGGAATGTAAAGAAGTAAAGGAAAGCTGAAAGGAAGAAGTAGCTGAAAGGAAAATGTTTTTCTGAATGTCTAAAACATGCTTATACACAGAGGTACACACTCCCAGGTACACACACACACACACACACCTTTGATAGTTCACCTTCTAAGGGAGCCATTGCCTGTGGACACTGGTTTTAAATAAATCACTAAGGCATGAGACCTAAAGCTTCCTTTTACTGATATTGAAATGATGCTCAAAGACGGTTTGGATTGACCTTTGTGATTTTAAACATGGCTCATTCTGAAAGCGTCGCCCCCATTACACCACATAAGCTGTATTAGGGCAGTGATTTTTGATTGTTCATCTATGAACCTCCCATCCTAGAACAGTATCTGGCACATAGTAAACCTTTAATCTAATATGTAGAAGCCAGTTGCTAAAGTTCTCCTCATGCAACTAAATAAAAATATCACATAAAAATAGGTGCTGGTTTGATATTCCTTAGCATTACCAGGTTACCACAAAATAGACAAACTATCACACAGTGATTGAAATTCCCACATATTTTAACAGCACCAGACCAAAATCTAGATGGACTTTCAAAAAGGAGATTGACCACCTGTTGAAATGTTGCTTCCTCCAGTCCCGATCGACGGAATTCTGCAAGGATCGCTCTCAGGAAGCTCTGTTCCATAACAGAGGAATTTCTTAAAGAAAATGAAGACATGTGAATTCTCAGTGTGGCTGCACCAATACCAAGAGGAAAGCTGGATAACGCTTTTCTGCATTATTAGAAAAAAATGGGGACTACTTCCTCCTATATTATTTGGGAAGGGGTCCGCCTTCCCTCCCAGAGTCTTAAAATGATATAATAAATGCCACTTTGGAAGTAAGGAAACCCAGCAACTACATCTGGAAGGGTACCAGCACCCCGTGACTATGCCCCTTAAGAAAAAAGACAGCGTCTTCAGTAAATCAGAAAAACAGGCTTCCACGGCCTTCCCACCGTGGCCCTCAGGCGGTCTTTCAAAGAAGGCTCAAGGCCAGGAAGCAGAAGCATCTTACTTGATGGCAGTGATGTACGCCGATGAAAACATCTCATCCACGGCTTTCAGCAAGTGGGCCACCGTGACCTGGCCAGGGGAGCCGGGCTTCTGGCAGGAGGACTCACAGATCTCGGTGGCACGCCTGCAGATGTCCAGGCAGCGTCGTGCATCTCCAGAGAGGGCTGCTACCTACAAGAGGGATCATTTTATTCCTTGAGTCCCCTTGCCACGTCAACCAACAGATTTTGTGTTAAGCTAAAAAAAAAAAAAAAGGCGTTGCTGAGAATGGACTTAAGCTTGAAGTTAAGTACTTAGTCCTAGTTGGGAACCTGGAGGAAGCCCAGATAGAAATTATCACATTGTTAACGTGTTGGTTAACAATGGGGATACGCTCTTGAGAAATGCTTCATGAGGCATTTCATTGCTGTGCAAACATCCAGATGCATTTACACAAACCTACATGGTGTAGCCTTTTTATAAGTAGAAAGAATACACCTAAAATAATGATGACTAGTATAGTAACAGTCTCTTATTATCATTATCAAGTATCGTGTATGTACATAATTGTATGTGCTGTACGTTTATACAACTGACAGCAGGTTTGTTTACAACGGTATCAGCCAAACACCTGAGCAATGTGTTAGGCTATGACATTACAATGGCTATGACCTCACAAGGCTATAGGGATTTTCAGCTCCATGGGCCCACCGTTGTATATGCGGTCCTTCATCGGCCAAAACGTCATCATGCAGCACATAACCTTTACTGTGCCTGGGACTCTTCCCTGAGTCCAAACCTATGTCTTGGTTTTACAGATAGCTCCGAAGTAGGAAAGGCAGAAATCCATAGCTTTATTTAATATTAGGGAAATGAAATCTATGAGACCGGTGCCCCACAATCACACGGACACATCTGAAAACGAGAGTTCTCATTTCTTGCCTAGAGAGAAATATGCCCCCAGAAGCAGCCAGCCAAGGCCAAGAGGCTAAGGGGGCGAGCCGAGGGGGGGGGGCGGGGGGAGGCGGGGGGTGGGCGGCGGGGATTGGAGGTAAAGCCATAGCCGAGCCTCCTCACAGCATTTGTGTGAATTTTGGAGACGGCTTGGTCAATGGCTAAACAACGAGAATCAAGAGGGGAGGAGGCTGCATGTCTGGGGGACCCAAAGAAGTCTGTGGTTAGCTGAGTCGGACCAACCCACGCTACCAGAGGCTACAGTGTTGCTCCTTCCTTTGCATGTGCACAGAGATTGGGGTTCCTGGGCTCGTTCACAGGGAATCCTGTCCTCTCTCCCAAACTGACTTAAGCCACTTGCAATTTAAATTTCACCGAGAGAAGCTTTGGACTCACTGTGGCCTGCAAGGATCTCTGTTTCTATAGTCCCAGTGCTTGCCAACAATCCTGATATTAGCCTAAGGACACGCTGAAATAATTATTTCCTTCAAATATTCATGCTACGTTAAGTTCAAAAAAAGCAAATTTTATAGGCATATAGATACACAACACATAAAGACATTAAAAAGCCATTTCTGGGAAGTAGGATTACAGACGTTTTTAAATGTTTTGTGTATATTTCTGTTTTCAGAATTCAAATTTAAGACGCTCAAAACAAAAGTCACTTCTCCAGTAACTCAAGAGAGAAGCATGAGCATCAGCTTACATTCTTCCCTTCCTCTAATCTCCCACATCCAGCAGGTAAGGGTGTCCTATGGATGTTTCCACCTGTCACTTCTTTCCTCCGAGCCCATTCCACTGCCTTGGGAAGCAGTACTGTGTTCACAGCGTGGACTGGAGCTGCTGCAGAGGCCTAGAAGCAAAGTGCACAGGGACCCAGGGAGGCAAGAAAACACCCAAAGCAGTCCTCACCCCGAGAGCACCTGTGAACCTGGTGGCCATAAGCATCCTTTCTGACGGCTGTGATGGTGATGGAGACGAAAGAAAAAGCTGGGGCTTACCCAGCATGGACTCTAAGAGAAGACCTTATATGATCATGGGCCCGACCTCAGCATAAGGGTGAACGAGAGAACCGTCCTGCAGAAGGATGGCTAGAAAAATGGCCTGTTTTGACCTTGGTACTAGGTGGTGCAGGGTTAGAAGTCTTTGCAACCAAAAGTCTTCACATGGATTTGGAGCCCAAATTTATGTTGTGTCTCCTATAAACCTCTAGTGGAGAATGTTGTTTTAAAATGGTCCCAGTTGATAGTGCCCTTCAGTAACTAACAGAAACAAAAACAAATTCCAAATGAACTCCAACCAGGCCTCAATTAATTATCTGATAAAGCTCTAAGGAGCATGAGCATATAGTACAAGAAAATAAGTAAAAAAAAAACAAGATACAATAATAAGGAAACAAGGCCACATATACATGGGAACCAGCAATTGATAGAATTGGACTCACAAAGACTTTATAAATATAGTATACAGAATACAAAATAGACGTATTCTATTTCTTTATATGTAAAGAAACAAGAGAGGTTTGAAATTACAGGCAAGAGTTTTGGGTAAAAATACCACCCAAATTTGATGCCTCCTGAAACGTTATTAAAAGACGAAGAACCACCCAGCTGGCGTGGCTCAATGGTTGAACATCAACCTATGAACCAGGAGGTCATGGTTTGATTCCTGGTCGGGGCACGTGCCCGGGTTGTAGGCTCGATCCCATGTGGGATGTGCAGGAGGCAGCCAAGTGATGATTCTCTCTCATCGATGTTTCTCTCTTTCCCTCTTTCTCGCTGAAATCAATAAAAATATGTTAAAACAAAAAAAGACAAAGAACCGTAAGAGGAAGGGAAGCAACAGGAGTAGACAATATAATTCTGCAGTTGGAAAGAGGTGGCAGTATAGTGGTTGACTTAGCAGACTGAAGAATTCCTAAGACAGTAATGAGGAATCTAAGAAAAAATCTAAATTATACTAAAAATCTACAAAATGCTCAGGTTTAGTGGTATTGAAACTGGTGGTAAAGTTTGGCTAAAATAAGGAGTGCTTAAGAAATGGATGCACTAGACCAGGAGTCAGGCTAATAAAGTTTTATTGGAACACAGCTATGTGTATTCTTTACCTATTGTGCATAGCTGCTTTTGGTATTGCAAGGGCAGAGTTGAATAGTGGTGGCAGACTGTTATGGCCTGTAAAGCCGAAAACATTTACTACCTGACCCTTCACAGAAAAAGTTTGCTGACCCTTGCCCTAGATCAGAGATTCTCAACCTGTGGGTAGCGACCCCTTTGGGGGTCGAACGACCCTTTCACAGGGGTCGCCTAAGACCATGGGAAAACACATATATAATTACATATTGTTTTTGTGATTAATCACTATGCTTTAATTATGTTCAATTTGTAACAATGAAAATACATCCTGCATATCAGATATTTACATTACGATTCATAACAGTAGCAAAATTACAGTTATGAAGTAGCAATGAAAATAATTAAAGGGTCACGGCATTAGGAAGGTTGAGAACCACTGCCCTAGATCCTCTCCCATTTCGTGCTGTTGGATGAACATTAGGGCCACTGTGGGGAGGAAGAGTTTAGGGCTCTGAGAAAATTTTGTGCCTTGTTAATTTGTTCTGTTTCCATTAAACTCTTTGCCCTGGAGATGTTCCCTCTTATACCATGGCAGAAGACCCAAGATTTATTCTCAAACAAGAATAAACAAAGTCTCCAGGCCAGGACATCAGGAATTGTCAGAGGGGAGGGATGTCCCTAACCATTTGCATCCTGAACTCTGACGCCAGCCCACCTACCCCACCCCATACTGCCCTCCAGGCAGGACACAGGAAGCCAACTACAGGAAATCTGACCATCCCAAAGAAAACAGCTAAAGATAGGGAAATTGGCCCATCAGACTCTTCCAGTGAAGCTTACTCAAGTGCTCTGAGCTCCCAATAAGCTTTGTAGTCTCCATTCTTATACCTAAGTGGACAACCAAGACATCTGAGGGAAGGAACAGTGCAGGATAAACCAACAGACAAAAGCACCTTGGAGGAAAAGGAAGAAGATAACCTAAATAGGCATAAAAAAGGACCATTTGGAGGAAAAACATAAACTTTTAGAATTTGCATGATGGAAGTGAAAAACTCTACCCAACAGAGGATCACATGGTAACTTGGGGGATTGCTCTTGGAAAGTGAAGCCTGGAGACGAGCATCCTCTGGCTCACCTGACCCCAGAACCTAACACAGTCAGTAGCAGTTCTGAACAGGTGCTGCAGACATGTGCTGCTGCTGTAGGCACTCAGAGTTCACACCATCCCAGGCAAGACACTAGAAATACATTTATAAATCTCTTAAGTGCTGAAATATGGTGGATGGGTGGTTTCTTGTGTTCAGCTTGAGGGAGATATTTAACCCACTTTATTCTTCAGTAGCCTCAGATAAGTGTTGGTGGAATCTCGTTTGGCATTCTCCCAGTGAGCCTGGAGGACATAAACGAGGCCTGCGGCCCATGAGCCCCGAGTTTGACATGCTTGAATGTAGTCCAAATTTTATACCTACCATGGAGCGTGCACCCTGCTAGACACTGACAGGCCAGCAGAGGACATTTGGCTCAAGCGAACTAGAAAGTCCTGAATGAGAAAGTGGCCCCAGCCTCATTTCGTGGAAGAGCCAGCGGTCACCCTATCTGGCTCAATAGGAGGCAGCCACATGGAGGGCGAGACAGCAGGCCAAAGATAACAACGGCCAGCACTGATCGGTCTGAAGGACAAAGAACTCCACCGCCCAGCCTCCACCTGTGGTTGTTGTGCATAAAATTCAACCCCAAGGACAGCGGAGGCTGAGTCCTGAGCTTCCTCCCGTCCCCTCTAATAAACTCCCCTCTTGCTGGCTGCATCCGTCCATTTCCTGGAGCGACTCCAATCTTACAGGCACCTTATGGACATGGTTGAATTTCATTCTCACAATGACCCTATGAGGTAGCTAGTATTATTACCATTTTCCAGAGGAGTAAACTGAGGCTCAGGAAGTTTTAAAGTAACTTTCCTATAACCTTCCACATGCCTATTAAGTGTTAGAGTCAGAATTCAAAGCAGGTTTGTCTATTTAACTATTCTGCTCCTTTCATTATACAAAGCTGTCTGCTCCCTGAATCAATTAATTTTCATTTTAATTGATTAAGCCCACCATAGTCATAGCCCCCTATCATACAATAAGATTTCAGGAATTTTTCAGGACTTCATTTCTACTGTTTGTATTTGTTTTTACAAGACTTCCTAAATTTCTCTTCATCCCCAGAGCACCAGCACAGGACCTCGCACCAACAGGTGCTCAGCAAAGAATTGCCGCGTTTTGTAGGTACAGCTAGGCCTCCCGACGGTGACTTACCTTCCTGGCAACCAGCTGGATGGCATCATCCTCAAAGGCCTTTAAGTGTTTGAGTCGGGACATTAGGATCTGCTGCAGCTGCCTGTAAGTGTAGGGCTGGAAGGACATCCTGGTGAAACCCTGGGGAGCCA
This sequence comes from Myotis yumanensis, assembly GCF_028538775.1. Classification (NCBI taxonomy): domain Eukaryota; kingdom Metazoa; phylum Chordata; class Mammalia; order Chiroptera; family Vespertilionidae; genus Myotis; species Myotis yumanensis. Next base: position 36,416,005 of record NW_027223753.1, read on the forward strand.
GGATGACAGAGAAACAAGTTCATGGATTGCCCTCTGATAGCCCTGGTGGAAAGGTACCCACCGTCCCCAAATGCATAACAGTGTGCAGATTTCATGCTGGGACTCCCACTGCTTCCAGCTCTTCGTTACTGACAATGGTAGTTCTCAACTACTTTTCATTTAGTTTAAAATATCCTTTTATTCTGCCAGAATCATTGAGAAGTAGAGACAAGTAGAGGTGCTCCGATGAGAGTGGATGGGAGGATCTTCAGCTCTATGATCTGTGCAGGCACAGCTCCTGGTCTCACTCGCCATGCCTAGAAGTACCTGTGGTTCAGGCTGAACCAGGGGTCCACGAGGGCAGAGACTGCATCCACCTTGCTCACTGCTACACTCTACCCATCTAACACTGCCTGGCAAGGGAAAGTGCTTAAATACATTTTAAATATAATTAAACCTCCAGGGCTCTGCAGTTTAACAGTGCACAGGCAGCAGAACATCAAGATGTGTTTTCAGCAAATCATGCAATGGCGATATGTTTAATTCCAAGTTAAAATGAGAAGAATTTTAGAATCCACATTTCGTACTTTTCCCATTTATTTTAGTGTCCTGTGTATTCATTTTTGCAGGACTCCTTAGCACAGCTTCTGGATCTGGAAGAACAACCTGAGAATGGCCCCAACACCTACCAGTCGGCTCGACACCCGGTTCATCATGAGGCGCTCTGGCAGGTCCATCGTGTTGGCGATGGCCAGGACCACCAGGTGGGCCTCCCTGTGAGTGGGCCAGTCAAAGAGATTGTACATTACATCTTGTTTCTGAGTCCACAGAAGGTCAAGCTGCCGGGGAAATGGAGAGAGATGCAGGGTCAACTACAGAGACCGCGCCAGGGCCCAGAGTGAGACCTGGCACCACTGTTTCAGCTGCATGCGCTTCTCAGGGCACTTCGGCAGAGCAGCAAGGAAGTCAGTGGGCACGTGCCACTTGCCACCAGACAACAGGCTTAGATGAAGGAAGGAGCCAAACCTTCCGTCCTGCCCAGTGCTTGCTCCCAAAACATCTCGGTCAACAACCATGTGGCTTCTTTCCCAGTCCTGCTGTGGGCACCTCCTTACCTCGTCCACAAGCAGCACGGTGGCTTCCTGAGAGGACCCTTGGGTGCGAAATCGCTTTGCCAGCAGTTCGGCTGCATGGTTAGCTGTTGCCTTTTGGCCTGTCATCTTCTGCATTGGGGGAAAACAGGGATGGTGAACTCTAAGGGCTTAAAGTTAAATCTGCAAACAGAGGAAGCTATTTAGTCTGAGGATTTCAGGATCCTATACTCTGCCTTCTACCCTAAACTTGGAAGGCACCAAGACAGAAGATAAAGTCTGTGTGATTGAAATGCAAATGAACCACAGACTAGTCCCAGAAGCCCCTCCAAAATCATTACTTCCTAACTTTATAACTGGACATTATCTGTTACAAGAGAACAGCTAATGAACCAAGAGTGAGGTGCAAACTTGCGCCTTCCTCCAACCCTTTTCTAGTCTGCCACACTGCCTCCTGTGTGCAAATGGCTTTCACCATGACAGTAAGTACTAGCTTCCAACATTTCATAACGAGCTCCTAGGCGTTAAGGTCCCTGTGGGTAGGAATTCTGCCTTTGCTCTTGCTATCTCTACTCAAAGAGCAATGCCTGGCATGTTGAAAATATGTAATATGCACAAAATGAAGTAAACCTTTTTCTTTTCATGTGCCACCAAGACTGTATTTTCCAAAAAGCCCAAACTGCTTTGCTTACCTGCAAGATCTGCACGTAGACTTGGTGGGGCTCTGTCAGTTTCATGCCATTGACTTCAATGTATTGAAAGGGAGGAACATCATTTGCTTGAGCCGCCTGCTGCAGACAGTGTATTACCTCGTGTACAGTGGCAGTCTTCCCTGTCCCAGGTACCCCAGAGATATACATGCATCTAGGCAGGAAGGGAAGGCGTGAGGGTTAGGTCTGTGCCAGCTGCCTCACCAGTTAGTAGTGAGCAAATGTCTGCTGAAGGAAGGACCAAGAGCCCTGAAATGTGGAGGTGGGGGCAGTAGGGACCATCTGGGAAGCTGATTAGAGCAGGGCCTGTTTCCATAGAATCATTCATTCCACAAGCAATGGCAGTGTCATTTTTCTTTGAAAAACAGAATTCCTATTCCTACAGAATAACTTTGACAACAAAAAGCTGCTTTAGAAGCTTTAGGCTTTTCCCTGATCTCCTGACACAGGGCAAAGACCATCTGGCCGATCTCTGACACCTGAAGGGTATACCAGCAGGAGCCTTCTCCCCCGACCATCCTACCTGGCTCAGCATAACTCACCCTCCAGTATGATCAAGGAGTTTGCTTTCCACAAAGTTGTAGATATCTTGGAATTCCTTTTCCCGACAGGGAAGAGAGTCAGGCACAGCAGAAACATGCAGACTAAATAAGGGAAAAGGAGGATTTTAGAAGCATTTCACCATCTACTCAATAATAAATTGAAAGACTTATCTAGTTTCTACATAAAACCTTAATCACAAACCCAAGGGAATGTCTTCATTCTCAAATCTCTTCATGTAGTTGCATAATCCCTTTCTCCCCCCAAATCACCAACTCAGTGGTGCTAACCAAAGGTACACGTCACCTGGGAAGCTTTCCCCAAATCACATGGCTGAACCTCATCCCACAAGAGATTCTGATTCGGTTGATTTCTGGAAGGATGCAGGCTTGTATATTTTTTAAAAGTCCCAACACAGTTCTAAAGAGTGTGACACTTGAGAAGGAGCGTCCTGACTAGTCACCTCCATCCCTGAGAAAAGGATGGCAGTAGACTGGAAGGTGGCTCCTAGAACCAGTCTGCATTAGCTGACCCAGACACTACTGGAGAGGTTTCTTCTCTCTGAACACACATGTTCATTTCACTCTATTATTACTCCTGTTTCACGTGAATGAACGCAGAGGCCCATCTCTTCCTATCTGAAAGGGGCCCATGAGCAGTGTTACCTTAGCCGGGCCTCCTCTAGCACGCTGGCAGGTCCCCGGACAGCCAGGTTTCGGCTGCGGATCTGGGGAGTGGCAGAATGTGGCATTCTAGGCTTGGGCTATATTCAGAAAAAGAGAGAACATATTTCAGAAAACAACAACACACACACACACACACACACACACACACACACACAAACCAACAACAAAGCAAAACACCATCCAGGACACATTAGCAAATCTGATTCCCGATGACTTGCTAAAAAGAAGAGAGGTGGTGTATTTCTTAGTTCTTTTATGTATAAAATACCGTGATTCTCCCTCTCTCTCCTCACATCACACATACACTTTGTTCATAGTCCAAACACAATTTCTTTTTTCCAATTTACACACAGTATTAGGATTTGAAAACAATGTCAATCTGGGGAAAAAATAAATGAAAGTATGGATTAAACACTATTTAAAAGTAAAATATTACTTTAAAAAAAAAGTAAATTATAAAGAAATCCTAACTACCCTGCCCAAACATAGGGTTGAGTGGGAGGCATAAACTGGGTTTGATTCAGAGGATCCTCCTATAGATTGGTTTGAAAACATGGTTAGACCTTGTTTACCGGCTTAACACCTAATAACTTTGGAGAAAACAGGAAAGGAGTAAGAAAACCTTGCTCAGAATGTATCAAAATGTCACCCCAATCAATTTACTAGTAATTAATAAATAAAAAGAATGTATCAAGAATTTGGTAGATTTCTGGTCTTTTTTATTATGCTAAAGATGCCCTCACACCCGATATGATATCTCTTCTCGGTGGGACCCAGGAGATGCAATCAAACCAGAAGGTAGGAATTCTTTGCATAAAAAAGAAATCCAGGTAAGATCACCTCACATCTAAAAGTTATCTATCGGATTTCCTTCCATGGAGGTGTTCCAAAGAACAATATGCTCCACAAAAAAATTTAACTGGTCAAAGACTCCTGCTCTAAGGCTCTCTCTGAAGGTCGCAATAACATTAATACACACCTGAACATGGGAAGACTCTTTGTTAAAGTTCCATAGGAAGCAGAAGAGACATCCGTTCTTCTCTTCCAGTTACACAACTCATTACCATAGTACTCCTTGTTTCTCAGGTGTATCAAGTGACACTGTTACTGGACAAGTGACTGCACCCTGAGCAGGTCTGCCTACAACCAGCCAGCAGTGTGTAGGTTCTTGACTTCGTGCAGGAAAAATTTCACGACACGAGTCCAGGTGACTATAAGGGTACATTTATTAGGGCCGGGGACAGTAAAACAAGGAAGGGTTTAGCAAAGTAGAAGCAACAGAAGAGCCTAGGCTGGGCTGCGTTAGCTCTCTGGGATGTCAGAGAAAAGGGGTCCTTGGAGACAGGTTCAGGGGGTTAGCCTGGGACAGCTGCCACTGCCCATTGCTCCCCTGGTTGCAAGTCTGATGGGTCCCTTAGAGTTTGGGGATGCACAGATGTGGGAGGAGAACAGGGGGAAGGAAATGGCACGTGTTGCTCTCCAGAGGGAGAGCATGTGTTGGGTCCTTTGTTTCGAGGCTTTTATCTCTCTCTTGCAGGCAGGAATCAGGGGAGGTCTCAGCAGAATAGTCTTTAGTTTTCCTGGTGTGCCCTTTCAAGTTCATGATCTCTATTGATTGATGGGTGCCAGGGCAAGGATCATTAGTTAATGCAGCTGCTCCTGGCATTGCCTACCTGGGTTTGCTGCTTTTCTGGGCCTGGAGCTTAAGTACAACTGAGGCCTAGACGTGATCTCTAGGGAGGTGACCTTCTGTATCTGGCTGTAAATTGCTGGGCCAGTTTGTTCAGCTGTCCGTCTCAATTTCTCTATTCCACTTGTCCTGGCTTACTGGCCTGTCGCAGAGTAAAGACAACATGGCTCAGCAGCCCTGATTCAATACCCACTGAGCACTGATTACACTCAAAGCTCTCTACTGGGTTTTGTGGGAAATGCAAAGATCAAGTGCCAGTTCTTGTCCTTCCCTCTGGAAGTTCAGCTCTTGGCCATTTGGTTTTGTATTTTAAAGGGAACTCAAAAATCACTATCTACTGCACAGGTTGGGAATGTCCAGCTGGTGGGCCATAGAAGGCCCAGGAAATCATTTGGTCTGGCCCTGCCAAGGCATTAGGGGTGAGTTAATTAAATGTTTGACCAAACATAGCAGGCTAGTTTTTAAGATAATTTTGTATAGCCCTCGAATGATGTTATAAATATCCAAATGGCCCTTGGTAGAAAAAAGGTTCCCCACCCCTAATTCTGGATTCATTTTCAGCCCGAGGGTTCATGAATATTCCAAGTGTAATAGCTTTCAATACAACAGACCTGTACTCAGAACCCACCTATTACTAATAATAGTGTGATATCAGCCATCACATTTTAAATTGAGAGGGATGCTTCACTGGAAAATAAAGCTAAAAGGACCTTACGGTTTTCTTTGGTGTCTTGGAGGGGGTGTGTAAGGACGACTTCGTGGAAGAGCGTAGGTTCCTGGACACACAACTGCGTGTTTTCCTTGGAAGGGATGGTGTCGAAGCCTCTTCCTCCTCACTGTCCGAGTCTGCAATCTCTGCTGCAGGCAGAAATTCTTCCTCTTCTTTGTCATTTTTGCTATTATCTAAAAACCTGAATGGTGGGACACATTTTCTAATATTCAGTGTTTGAAGTCTAAATCAGAGGCACCCTAACAGGTTAGTGTAGATTGGAGGTGTGGCGAGCTGTGGCGAGCAGTATAAAATGTGCTCCACTTGCTTGCTACTGAGGTACTCTGGCAAGGGCTTTATTTATATTATTTTGTGACCTGTATATTATTATTCCCATTTTTATAGATGAAGAAACTGAGGCTTAGAAAGGTTATGTAACCTTCCCAAGGTTATAGAGAGTAAATGACAAAGCTCGGCTTCACATTCAAGAGTATCAGAATCAGCCAGAACCGGTTTGGCTCAGTGGATAGAGCGTCGGCCTGCGGACTCAAGGGTCCCAGGTTCGGTTCCGGTCAAGGGCATGTGCCTTGGTTGCGGGCGCATCCCCAGTGGGGGGCGTGCAGGAGGCAGCTGATGGATGTTTCTCTCTCATCAATGTTTCTAACTCTCTAGCCCTCTCCCTTCCTCTGTAAAAAAACAATAAAATATATTTAAAAAAAAAAAAAAAGAAAAGAAAGAGTATCAGAATCAAAGTTCATGCTTATAGGCATCCCTCTAACAGTCTTGCCAGGTGTGATTATGAGGCCCCGAGAGCCACCTATGCCCAGAACAGCATTTCTTGCCCCTTTCTAACTGACATTTATGTAAACAAACACAATTCCGGACATACTAGGTAAAAAGGTGAATTTCAATGGAATAGCAAATAACAAATAAGAACTGTAAGAGGCTTTAAGAAGTGGAATAAGATTATAGACACCACAGATGGCAGTGACAAACGTACTTCTGCCTGCCAAGGAGCACTCTTACCGAAGCTGCTGCCTGATCCGATTCAAAGTCAAGAGAGAACTCTTTCTGCGGATACGATGGGGAGTAGAGGTAGCTTCATCCTGAGCGTCTGGTGTCTGTGCCTCCCTGCAAGGTATCACAGCAGTTTCAGGCTCTGGGGATCAGCAGCAGGCTCTCGAGGAGAGTCAGGTGGCCTGACTTGCTCCTATTCCTTTTGCAGGAACTAATCACTTTGCTAAAAAGTTTGTAATTGACTAAAACCCAGAGAAAAAAGTTTGCTTAAAGCTTATTATTTAAATAAGACTCACCATTCAACTAGAGACCAAAATATACTAACCTCAGGCACACTATCTTGTCCTTTTTTCTTTCTGACATATTTATGACTTTACAATCTACCCTGCAGAAATGCAGCTATAAAATACAAAGCATTTATCAAGCAAACCTATGAGGAGCTGGATGCTGGAATTTCTGAGCAGGAAACACTGAAATGTGTAATTTCTGGCTCCTCACAGTATCTGTGCAGTCCTCACATTATTATGTACAAACACTGCCTAGTGCCAAAATGTAAACTTTGTTCTAGATGCATTATCTACATGTATTTGAGAATGGTTTCCAGTGTTGTTTTTATAAACTAAAAAAATGGCTGTTAGATTTGGCAAGTAATGAAATCCATGACTATGAAGCAATTCAGGTTTAGGAAGTTATCTTCTGAAGCAGTGATCCCCAAAGGGCATCTGATTATACCAGAATCATCCAGATCATTTCAAAAATGCAGATTCTTAGGCCTGACATTTGGAGATTAATTCCCTATTCCTGGAAAGAGGCTCAGAAACCTGTGTTTTGGAAAACCTCCAGGTGATTCTGACACATTCAGACTTGCAACCCCCTGCTCTAACTTTACGGACTGTGACCAACACATTTCACATCATGTGAACCGTCTGGATTTACTCTGGGAGGAAGGGTAACGTCCCCTCACCTCTTTTTCATCTTTTGTGGTTTCAGAACCACAGAAGGCACCACGGAGCTTCTCTTTCCCCCTCTTATAGGGTCAAGTGTTATTTCCTGACTAATCTCTGTGGTTTTCAAAGCTGGGACCCGGGTTCTCAGGATCATGGGACGTTCACGTGAAGCCTTGTCTTGCTCAGCACAGGAGCGCCGCATCTCCCCCGTTTTCTCTGGGGCTTTCAGAGCTGGAGATGAGGTCTGGAGTCCATCAGGCTGAGACCTCTTAGAAGGTGAGGTGATCTCAGAGGCCACTTTCCGTTTAGTCCTGGGAGACTCCAAAGACACCTGCGAAGTCTGCTGGGAAATCCCAGTGTGAGGTGTCACAGGGAAACCTAGGCCCAAGAGAAATCACCACAAAGTGTGAATTTTCTAACTAGCCCTATACACACCCCCAATCTCATTATAGCTAAATGCATCCACTGAAGTCATACAGAGACATGAGTTCTCCATATTTTGAATTATCCCATGCGTTTCCCCTCCCAGGTCAGGTAGCTATATTATTTTTAATCTCTCTCCTAAATTCTGTGGGTGATTTTCCTAGTTAGATCCATAAGTCAACTATTAAGTCAGCTTTTGTAGGTAAATGTTTAATTGGATTTCTCTGAAGTAATCTACCAGATCACTGCACATCCTCAGCCTCATTCAACAAACAGCATTTGAAAAACTTATACCCATAAATACCACATGATCTCACTCATTTGTGGAAAAGTGAACAACATAAGCTGATGAACAGGGACAGATCCAGAGACAGAGAAGCAGCGATCAGACTGTCAAACCTCAGAGGGAAAGTAGGGGAAGGTGGGGGTAAGGAGGAGAGATCAACCAAAGGACTTGTATGCATGCATATAAGCCCAGCCAATGGACACAGACAACAGGGGGGGTGAGGGCATGAGTGGGGGGAGGGGAGGTTTATGGGGGGAATGAGGTCACATATGTAATACCTTAATCAATAAAGAAATTAAAGATTGGGGAAAAAAGAAGAAAAGAAAAACTTATACCAGTGGCTCTGTTGACTAACACCAAGGCCTAGATTTTTCTTAGCTCAGATTAAGTCTACCAATAGAGAGAAGTTGGATCCCTGTGGGCAAGCAGTTGGGTTCAGTGAATACACAGAACCACATTAAGATTTGCTCCTCTCTCACCATGACTGCAAGCACCACAAACCTGACATTCATTCACAGGTATCAACTGAGCTGTTAAAATGGCAAGGTATGTGCCAGGTGCTTGGAGGAAACAAAAATTGAATGAGACAATCCTGGTCCCCAGTCACAAGACACTCTAGTCTAACAGGGTAGATGATATACATGGGTGTCTATGACATGAAGTAAAAGAATTGTTCTAAAGCACCTAAGTGCTAATGATAATGGCTAATAAAAATAGGGCATGATCAATGGATAGAGCGTCGGCCTGCGGACTCAAGGGTCCCAGGTTCGATTCCGGTCAAGGGCATGTACCTGGGTTGTGGGCACATACCCAGTAGGGAATGTGCAGGAGGCAGCTGATCGATGTTTCTCTCTCATCAATGTTTCTAACTCTCTATCCCTCTCCCTTCCTCTCTGTAAAAAATTAATAAAATATATTAAAAAAAAAAAAAAAAAGATAGGGCATGAAAGAAAAGGCCAGATCTTACAGGTCTTTGAACATGAACAGAAATAAAATAACCTAACTCTATTTCACCTATAATATAAACATCAGAGGAAAAAATTTAACCAACTTTACTTCATCAATGGAATACATTCTAAAGGCATAAAGCAATACAAATAAAATTTTAACTTTCACCATTACAAACTTTTGAACAATAATAGATACAGAGGCAGAGCTGCCTCACACTGAGTGTCAAACTGCAGTGGGAAGGCCAGGGAGGGTTGGGGGGCAGGAGGGAGGGGAGTAAGAGATCAGCCGAAGGACTTGTATGCATCCATATAACCATAACTAATGGACATAAGACACTGGGGGGTAAGGGAGGCCAGGGGATTGTCAAGGGTGAGGGGTGGGGGGAGGACACATATGTAATACCCTTTGTAATACTTATTATAATATTTTTTTAAATAAGAATAAAAAAATAAAAAGGAAAAAAATAAAAATAAAAATAAAATTTTAACTTCCACTTGATTAAGTTTACTGCCAGCAGTATGGGTATAGCTATTGTGAGACTCTTCCGTGTGTATTAGGCTTGCTCCTGGGAGTAGGGCTCTTCTCCCTAAAGAAGGTGAGACAATCATGTACTGTGGGAAGAAGGGGAAGAGCCCTGTTATGTATAGACTAGAAATATCAGTATGATTTCAAGAATTTTAAAGTATCTATGTCTTTTAGCTCTTCTACTAGGGATCTAAAAGGCAATGTCACCTTAGTAGCAGAGATCTTCAATAGCTCATTTGTTATTATTTTTAAATCTTTATTGCTGAAAGTATTACATATGTTCCTCCTTTTCCTCCCATCGACCCCTTCTAGCCCATCCCCGGTCCCCTACCCCAGGCCTTCACCACCCTATTGTCAGTGTCCATGGGTTATGCATACAAGTTCTTTGGTTGATCTCTTCCCACCTCCCACCCGCCTTCCCTCTGAGATTCTGAAGTCTGTTCCATGCTTCTATGTCTCTGGATCTATTTTGTTCATCGATTTATTGTGAAACTCATTTACAGAGCTCAGTATCACTAATCATAGAAAAATAAACAATGGCATACCAACCTCACACCTATTAGGATGGCTACTATCCAAAACAAAAATAACAAGTGTTGGGAAGGAGGTAGAGAAATTGGAATCCTTGTACACTGTGGGTGAGAATGTAAAATGGTACAGCTGCTATGGAAAACAGTATGGTGATTCCTCAAAATGGAATTACTATACAATCCAGAAATTCCACTTCTGGGTATATATCCCAAACGAAAGCAGGGACTTAAGTAGATATTTATATACCTGTACTCATAGCAGCATTAGTCACAACAGCCAAAAGGTAGAAGCAACCCGAATGTCCATTCACAGATGAATGGGTAAGTACATTGTGATGTGCACATACATACCATGGCATATTATTTCAGCATTAAAAAGACAGGAAATTTTGACACATGATACAATGTGGATATTCCCTGAGGACTTTATGTTAACTTCACCAGTCAGAAAAAGACAAATACTATATGATTCCACTTGGATGGGGGAATTAAGAGTTACTGTTTAACGGTTAGAAGATGATGGTGATGGTTGTACAACAATGTGAATATATTTAATGCCACTAAACTGTGCACTTAAAATAGATTTAAAATGGTAAATTTTATGTTATGTATATTTCAACATGAGTTCGATTAGTACTTGGCCCACTGCTGCACAAACTTAATATTGTAGTATGAATTAATATCTTATTCCTTTAGCCTCAATTGCCCACTGTGATCCATTCCACACTTACTTCCAAGCTCTAGCCTCTTCCTTGCCCTTGGGGTCACAAGATGGGTAGGAATTTGGTGAGATTTGGAGGTGGAGTGCCTCAATTCAATCCTTTTGACACCATGCTTTGCCGTGGTCCAAGAAGGGCTGTCTATGCTGCTATTCTTGGTTTTCATGGGCTTCTGGCCTCTAGGACTGCCTTCTTGTAGCTTATTCAACTCTGCAAACAATTCTGGGGATAGTGGTTTGAAGTTCTCCTCATTCCAAGACAGTTTCACAAAGAACGTCTTCTCATTTTTCAGAGCTGTAGGTAACACTTCATCTGGGGCTAAAGCTACTACCTGAATTTGGAAAGCAAAGGTGAATAGGAAGAAATGAGGACCAAAATAGCCAAGGAATGCTCCACGATGACTATAATCAAAAAGCACTGAAGTCTGCATCGTTCTCTGGAACGTTCCTCTTCCAAACTAAAGAGACACAGCCAAGGCATAGCATATTTCCACAGACGCCTCCTCGCTGACATCCACACTCCATGCTGGTTTCTTTTCTAGGCCATGCTATTCAGCCATGCCAAGTTTCCCCACAGAAACGTCTTTAAGCATGCTCCACTGCTCAGTAGTCTATAATGGCTCCCCACTATGGCAAGATCAGATTACTTAAACTGAGTTTCAATGCCTTCTCAAATCTGGACTCATTTTACCTCCTGAATGCTCAATACTCTTCAAAATGGCCTTCCATCATTAGTCCAGCTTGGCTTGTCACAGCCCTGCTCATTCTCACCATAGTGCTCCTCCCTAAACACACTCCTCCCTCTGCCCTTCCCAATCTACCTATCTTGCTGTGTCAACTTATACATCTGCCTTTCATTCCTTCACTCTGGGCCCAGCTAAGAAAAATGTGACTATAGTCAGGCCAGACCAAAGTCTCTCTGCAGTACCATTAAATCAACCACCTACTCACCATGAGACCACAATTCACACTATGATCTAATCTCATTTTGGGCCTGAGGTAGCTTGAGGAATAACCCATATCTTAGTCTCTGAACTAGTGTCTCAGTTCAGACTACAGCTCATCGGAACCTAATTTATCATAAAGTCCCATAACATAATTTGCCTGCAGTAATCAGCACTCTTCGTACTGCTTTATTGAAGGTGAAGTCCTCACTTAAGCAGATGTATTCAGCCTCGCAATGCTTCATGCCTACCACAATCATAGCTAAACACAATTTCCCACTGCAGTACATTTGCTAATTCCTGCTCATCCCTCAGGTCACTCCCTCCAGGAGGCTCCTAACACATGGTAAGTGAGCTCAATAAATATCTGGTAAGACAAGCAGAGAAGATGACAAACAGCAAAAAATTCATTTCCGTGGGGTAAATCAGAGTCAGTAATACCTTTAAGGTCATGCAGTTTAGGAGGCAGACAGACATAAGCTTCAAGATAGAAGTGAAAATCAAGGCTTCACCTACCTGCACAGGGCCAGAGATGGTCTCGGCATCAATGTTGCTGTTACAGGCGGGGTAATCATACCAGAATATTTCCTGCACATCGGGCTTCCGACCCAGCAAATGCTGTTTACTGACAGAAATTTCACAGAATCGGATAAACCACTGTACTCGAGCACGTTTCTTGCAATAAGGTTCAGAAACTAGGAGGGATAGGTAGAAAGGTTAAGAAAATGCCAGAACATTTTATTAAGCACTTCATCTGTGTCAGACACTGTGCTAAGCACTTGATGATACTTGATTAACGTATTATTTTTAACCCTCACAATAACCCTACAAGGTAGGGACTATGGCTGTCACCCTTACATAGGCAAAGTAATCGAGTTACAGGGACCTTAAATGATTTTTCAAAGGTCACAAGACCAACCAGCAGCAATTTGACTCAACCCCGCACCCATGTTCTTCTCTTTGCTCCACCACTTCCTAATTGTGACTGTCAGTCATCAAAAAAGTTACTAAAGGCATTTGAGAGGAGCAATTCTAATCAAGGGCACTGAACAAACCTTATAAATCAATGCTTATAAAGAAGCCATCAAACAGTAGAAAAGCAAAAATCCTGGCAAGAATCAGAGTGTCAGCCACTGAAATGACTTCCGGCAAACACGTGCTTGCAATCTTCAGTGTTATCATTGTACGACACCATTAACATTACTGCATACCAGCATTGCTCCAAATAAAAGCACATACACTCTAGTGCCATCACCTTCATCGCCTCTTCTCTTCCTTTGCTCTCTTCAGAGAAAGACTGAGGCACCACACAAGGATTCTAAAATCTGCACACAGGGCCCATACTTCAAATACTGAAGTCCATACTGCTGAGGTGCTCCCCCTAGTGCAGTGGTTGGCAAACCGCAGCTCGGGAGCCACATGCAGCTCTTTGGCCCCTCGCGTGTGGCTCTTCCACAAAATACCACGTGCGGGCATGCATGTACAGTGTGTTGACACTTCGTGGCCCATGCGCAGAAGTCAGTTTTCGGCCTGGGCGAGTCTATTTTGAAGAAGTGGCGTTAGAAGAAGTGGGGGTGTCGGTCGGTTGGTCGGTTGGTCGGGCAATGGGAGACGCGGGCGCAGGGGAGGCGCGAGATTCATGCACAAGTTGAGTGAGCCAGTCAGTCATGTGCAGTGGTTAGTGCTAGTCGCGTCCACAAATCGCGAGCGCAGGTGACAAAAGTAAAGTTTATTAAGTTAATTTTAGGGAACGTTGTGGAGTGAAAGAAGATGTAGTGTCGAGGATTGAGAAAGGTATGTTGAGATGGTTTGGACATATAGAGAGGATGAATGAAAGGAGATAGGTGAAACAAGTATACAAGACGAGTGTGAATGGGAGAGTTGGAAGGGGTTGACCTCAGCAAACGTACCTCAGTCAGACCGAGGACGTTTTTAGCAAAGGCCAGCTTAGGAGTACCCTAATTAAGTTAATAACAATGTACCTACCTATATAGCTTAAGTTTGAAAAATTTGGCTCTCAAAAGAAATTTCAATCGTTGTACTGTAGATATTTGGCTCTGTTGACTAATGAGTTTGCCAACCACTGCCCTAGTGGATATTAGTTTGATGAGGTTTTCCTCCATACTCTCAAATATCCTTCCTATGTAGGTAATGTACTAGTAAAAACATCTTTATCCACTCACTCTATCAGTTCCTTTATTTTAGGGATCTAAATTGCCACAGGATTAACTCTAATTCCTCTTGGAAGAGGCAGGCTCTGGTTAGCACTACCTTCCCTTTGCTCCTCCAGTTTTAGGGACAGAAGTGGCTTTCTGCACTTACTGATCTCTGGGAAACACCACTTTTGTTTTTCAACACTTAAACATAAGTCCCTCTGGGTAAAACACCTACTACAGTGTTTTTGTTTTACTGACTGAACATCAACTCATACCAATCAACCTACCCTCTCTCTCATTAAGAATTTGCAAAATTCATTACTAATCTTTATGCCTATCAAAAAGCAAATCACCTATTTTTTTCTTCCACCTTCTTCCTGAATTCATCCTTTCACTCCATTCCAAAAATCCAGCCTAATGGCCATACTTACCCACTCCTAAAAATAATGGAAAAGCTAAATTCTTGAGCCCCGCCCCCCCAATTCCATTTTATCCAATACTGCTCTAGTAAGGAAGTCCACTTGATGGAAGAAGGTACAGCTAGCGCTAAAGTAACCCCACTTCAGAATCTAGGGTTCACACCTTATATGCTGCTGTGAACAGAGGCTTCAGTAACTGCCCCCCTTCCCTACCACCTAGCACTTCCCAATTATTCATGACAAGGAATGGTTTTCATTCCGACCCAAAACTCACCATCTTCAAACAGCTCAATCAATTTAGCAACATACGGATTTTCATCATCATTCCCTTCAACCAACACAAACTGTCCAACTTGAATGCGAATCTCAGTTGAACAACCTTTTGATGTCACACTCATCTCTCTAGGAAGTAACAGGGGAACATGTTAGGAAAGTGCTCTCCAACTGGAAAACCCCCTAAATAGTTCTCTCTGCTGACCAATTCTCCTACTGGAAAAACAATTCACCAATTTCTATGCAAGAGTAGACAAAATGGGTTGAATGAATTTTTGGGGCATGAATGATTAATCCAGAAGCCTTAATATGAACCCTACTTCCCTCAGCCTTCTATCGAAGGCTTCCAAAGGCATAAAAGCTGCCCAATAACAATATCAAATTAATCATGGATCTCTAGGGCTGGGAGCACATAGTAACATTTAACCCTACCCTGTTATGCAGAATTACATAGACTCTACCTTAAATGACAATGTCATGCATATCACATTTTATTAACCTGACATCTTCTTTTATCATTAAACTGCTATATTTATGCTACCATCTTCTTGCATCAAATGAAACCTCTCCTTACAATCAATTCATATTTACTGTCCCTCAGTCCTCAATATATAGTAACGAGAAC
The DNA here is from genome assembly GCF_028538775.1 of Myotis yumanensis. Classification (NCBI taxonomy): domain Eukaryota; kingdom Metazoa; phylum Chordata; class Mammalia; order Chiroptera; family Vespertilionidae; genus Myotis; species Myotis yumanensis. The sequence goes on from NW_027223753.1 coordinate 36,431,224, forward strand.
AGGCTAGATACAAGTTATTAACAGTTTAGCCCGGAGAAGTTATATTTCCAGGACAACCAAATCACTCACTTGTAGGTTTGGTAGTGTAGTTTTCGATCCAACAATGGGCTGCCAACCCACGAATAAGTCGGTCTGCTCTTCAGCCTTGTAGAGCAGTATGCCATGGCTCCTGTGTAAAAGTCACTAACGCTGAGTAAACATGACAACACTTTGATGGATTATAGGACACAATTCCCGCTTTCAATGAGTTCATCCTTCTTTCCTGCCCTAGCTACACTCTCACACATTTTAGACTTAGAAAACATTTTTAGGAAGAAGTTAAAGCTCTATGAAGATCAAGCATAAGCCATTTAGTATCATCTGTGTATGTCTTGCTCTATGCTTATCTCTTTCTATCCAGGGAAACAAGAGGCTCAATATGTAAGAAATGAACTATAAATGTTTAGAAGTACTTACTAGGTACAAGGTACAGTGATAGGCATGAAACAGCTAACAACTTGAAACTAAAACACAATGATACAGTGGTTGGTTGTGTCTTTATAACACTTATAATCTAGAAAGGGATAAACTATAAATGCACCAAAGGACAAAATAGTGTGAAGAATCAAGAGAAAGAGCAGAGAGACTACTGTAAGTACAGGACCGGGTCTTGTGGCTATTCGGGGAGGAAGGGCTTCCTATATGGATTTCCTGAACTGAATATTAAATAATGAGCATATATTGATAAAATGGAATGAAATGAGGGATTCCAAGAGATGGAGGCAAAAACATTCAAGAGGCATTTGTGGGAATAGCAATGGGTTTTACTAAGTATATTATTCCACTTACATTAAAGAAAAAAAAAAGTGTCACTTACCTGTATTGCTCTGACAGTTGTAAGGGGTATTTTTTGGGGGGTAGCTAACAGGTCCTGGATGTAAGTATTTTGAATAGCTGAAAAGAAATGCTTGTATTAAAGTACACGGATAAAAGACGTTTTTATTGACAAAAACAAAAATGTGAACAAAAAATCCAAACATATATGCTAATCTTCTTTAAAATTTGGAAACTGCCATTTGTCCTAATAATAATGCCAACCCATTATCGTACATTTAAATAATTAAGAAAATAAATATTTTTTGAGAAAAAACATGATTTTATATGTGTAATATAGATACATATATAGTGATCATAATTATTATTTCAATAATATATTCAGGTTGAAATGGACTTCTATATGTAGTATTAACAAGTTAATATTAATTAAAATAGTAATGATGTAAAAATTATTATTTTTTAAAATTCTTTTTTGTTTAAAGTATTACATATGTCTCCTTTTTCCCCCACTGAAGAAAATAAATCTTATATAAGTGTCTAACTACTCTGCTGTGCACCTGAAACTAATCTATATATATAAAATCCTAAGTGACCATTACGACCAGTTGACTGGTGGCTATGATGCACACTGACCACCAGGGGGCATATGCTCAATGCAGGAGCTGCCCCCTGGTGTTCAGTGCACTCCCACAGCCAACCTCCCGAGGTCCCTCCCCCCTGGCCAGCTGGCCCTTATTGGCCCTGATTGCTGGCCAGGCTGAGGGACCCCGCCAGTGCACGAATTCGTGCACCGGGCCTCTAGTATAAAATAATATTGAATATCAACTGTAACTGACAACAAAAATAAATAAATAAATAAATAAATAAATAAATAAGGAAAATAAGCCTTTCCTCTAAATTCAATGCTTTTCTTATGAAGCTAAAATTTGACAAAACTGGGGTAAAAAAAAATTTTAATGCAGTCTGACAAAATTACTCCAAATGACTGATAGCAGGACCAATAACTGCAGTCTATGTTGAAAACAACAGAATTAGAATAGTATATTACCATTGATTGGCTGCCTCCTGCATGTTTCCTACTGGGGCTTGAGCCTGCAACCTGGACCAGGAATCAAACCGCCTGGTGCATGGGGAGACGCTCAACCAACTGAGCCACACTGGCCTGGGCTCTACAACTCTTAAATAATCTAATGGCCTGATTTGTCATTTTGACTATGATATTTGATTACACTGTCACAATGATCTCATGTTTCAAACAAAACCTTGACATAGAGTAGATCATTTCCATACCAATAAGGTACTTAATCGTGTCTAGTTAAGGCATCAAATCCATACTCTCAACTCTTAAATCCAGGCAATATTTTAGCTGACTAAAGTAGGTATCCTTCAAAACCAAGTCAAGATAAAATTTAACATTCCTTTTCTAGATCATTAGCTATGTTCAATGAGACCAAGTACAGTAGTTCCCCTTATCCTCAGAGGATGTTTAAAGATCCCCAGTGGATGCCTGAAACCGTGGATACCCAACCCTATACATATATACTGTTCTTTCCTATATTTACATATGTATGATATAGTTTAACTCATAAATTAGGCACCGTAAGAAATTAACAACAATAATAAAACAATTATAATAATATACCGTAGTATAACTTATGTGAATATGGTCTTTCTCTCTTTCAAAATATCTGATAATCAATCTGATAACTGAGCCAGCTAATAGGTGGATAGCCTATATAGCCTGGATACACTGGACAAAGGATGATTCAGTCCTGGGCAGAAGAGTGCAAGATTTCACTACACTACTAAGTACCATGTGCAATTCAAAACATAAATTTGTATTTCTGGAGTTTTCTTTTTAATATTTTCAGACCACAGTTAAAGGAGGTGACTGAAACCTTGGAAAGTGAAATTGCAGATAAGGGGGATTACTGTATGGGCATATATGTGTACAGTGTGGGTGATGCACCCGAGGCTCAGCAGTCAGAGGGTATAGGAACGAAGACTCTGTGGGCCTGTACATAACCTGCCTCGCCTGGGTCTATCACTGCTCCAGGCCTGCTTTTCCAAACCTCAAACAGACCAAAGCTATTAGTGCACTCAGACTCTTCCTGAAAATCTCTATAGGGATGGCTCAAGTCTTAGCTCCAGTGAGACTCCCTCAGAGGCCTTCACTAATACACAATGGAAAGTCGCACACCCTGTTCCTTATTCTGCCCCTCAGGTTCACGTTCCATTACACCACCCTATTATCAAAGCAATAGCCATGACATTACTTTCTTATGTAGTGTTTCCCATATCCGAATGTTGTCTTACAAAAGAGCAGAGGTCTTGGGACCTTGTCTCTCTTGTTCATCACTGCATCCTTTGGACTTGGCACATAACAGGTGAATGAACAAATGAATATGTGAAAATGATTAGGGGAATACCAAGTGTGGTAAGGATGTGGAGCAGCCAGAATTCATACACTGCTGGAGGGCATGTGAATTGGCAAAACCACTCTGGAAAATTGGCAGTATCCACTAAAGCTAAACGTATGCGTATCCTATGACACAACAATTCCAATACAACTTACCCAACAGAAAAACATACCTATCATCAAAATACATGAGCCAGAATGTTCACAACAGCATTATAGAGCAATGAAATTAAGCCAAACACAAAGTGGGGAAAACCTCACAAAATAACAATGAACTAAAGAAGTCAGACGCCAAAAGAGTACATACTATATTTAGTCCATTTATATAGCATTCAAAAACAGGTGAAAGTAATCTATAGTGTTAGGAGTCTGAATAGAAGGTAACCTAGGTAACTGAAAGGGAGCATGAAAGGGTTTTTCTGGGATGCTGGTCATGTTGTTTCTTGATCTAGAATCTAGATCATCTAGATCAGCCGTTCTCAACCTGTTGGTCTCAACCCCTTTGGGGGTCGAACGACCCTTTCACAGGGGTTGCCTAAGACCATCGGAAAACACATATTGAATATATAATTACATATTGTTTTTGTGATTAATCACTATGCTTTAATTTTGTTCAATTTGTAACAATGAAAATACATCCTGCATATCAGATATTTACATTACAATTCATAACAGTAGCAAAATTACAGTTATGAAGTAGCAACGAAAATAATTTTATGGTTGGGGGTCACCACAACATGAGGAACTGTATTAAAGGGTCGAGGCATTAGGAAGGTTGAGAACCACTGATCTAGATCATCTAGATTCTAGATGCTGATTACATGGGCATGTTCTCTAAGAAAACTTATTGACATGTTATTTCTAAAATTCGATGATTAGGTGAAAGAGATTATAAAATAAAAATATATTCAGCCTGGCAGGTGCGGCTCAGTGGTTGAGCATCGACCTATGAACCAGGTCATGGTTTGATTCCCAGTCAGGGCTTCATCCCCAGTAGGGGCTGTGCGGGAGGCAATCAATAGATTATTCTCTCTCATCATTGATGTTTCTCTCTTTCTCTCTCTCTTCCTCTCTGAAATCAGTAAACATATTTTTAAATATCTATATTCAAACAATAAAAACTCATCGAGCTGCACATTCATGATTTCTGCACTTTTCTGTATGTATGCTATTTTTCGATGAAAAGTTCAAAAAATTAAGCAGGAGTCCTGAAGAGGTAGCATAAGGACATCATAGATGCCAGGCTTCTGAGCCATTACCTCACTTTCTTACCCTTGACCCAGCATTTCATCTCAACCACCATCAACAGAGAGATTCTACAGAAGGGTGATAAATGGGGTAAATAAAATGAGAGACCTGACTTAGCCTAGCAAAGGCTTTGGCTTCTAGAAGGTACCCACTACAGACTCTCAATGTTACAGAGAGCAGAAATTTGGAACATTCACACCATCCAGTCCAGGGGTCACACCGAAGGAAAACAGATGGAGTTGCAGTAAAAATGATAGCAGATACTTACTAAGCTAATATGACAGAAGGCAGAGCCAAAACTCTTCATATATTTATCTCAGTCCTCATAATAATCCTAGAACAATGTTAGTACATAGTACCAAGTGCACAGAAGGCTCTTAATAATAAGTATTTGCTGAGTGATAGATGCTACTATTGCTTCAAAACAGTAACTTGTCCCCATGTTATACAGGATGGCACAGCCTTAATTCAAACCCTGAGCGGCGGGATTCTAATGACTGCTCTTAACCACTTCCCTGTATGTGCAAGTGAACAATGTTAAATATATGCCTCCAAGAGCTTACTTCTGATGTGCTTATTACAATAAGTCAGGCTTCCCAGACTCTGACTGAGAGGCCAAATGGGCCTCGGTTTCCTTATCCATAAAATGGAATAGTAACAGAACCTTCCTTTTATTCAACCAATATGTATTAACTGCCCACTGTGTGCCAGGCAGTGTTCTAGGATTACTGAGAATTAAAGGGAAGAATGCAAAATGGTAAATCCACTCGCTCACTTCCTAACTCCTTGTTCTATTTGTAAGGACAGTGGTTCTCTTTTGTTGTTATTTTTTTTAATATATACTTTATTGATTTTTTTACAGAGAGGAAGGGAGAGGAATAGAGAGTTAGCAACATCAATGAGAGAGAAACATCGATCAGCTGCTTCCTGCACACTCCCCACTGGGGATGTGCCCGCAACCCAGGTACATGCCCTTGACCGGAATCGAACCTGGGACCCTTGAGTCTGCAGGCCGACGCTCTATCCACTGAGCCAAACCGTCAGGGCTGTTGTTGTTGTTGTTATTGTTTTTCACTAATTTGATCTTATGAAACTCACATACAATTCACACAAAATTTTGCACTCAATTTCAGATGATTCATAAATCTTCGAAAGTCCACGTATTGCCCTCTGCTGTGGTTTTAAGGATTGTTGCAGGGGAACTTGGCACACCATGTTCTCACATCAGAAACCGCCAATGGCATTCACAAGTACCCCTTGCAGCAGGGAAGGGATCCCATTTCTACAGACCACAGAAATGGAAAACTGGCATATTTAATCATTGCACTTTCAGAGACGGTAAACCAGGATAAGAACCTCTCTATCTCATGCCTCTCAGTCCAGTGCTTTTCCCAGCTGTCAAGACAGAAGGCCCTTCGGTTCTAGGGTAAGTTTACGGGAAGCAGGAGAGGTAGGTAAGCGCAGCACGACTGGGGTGGGGGCAACCTAGACAAGTCTCTCTCTAGGAGCACCTGCTACCTCCGTAAAATGGGATAACAACTTCTGCTGCTATTCCCCTCCCGGTGGTGCTGCCACACCATGGCTCCAAGGAGAAAGGACGCGCTGCTTCAGCGGAGCGATGCAGACCGCAGGGACGGCTGAGATCAGTACCCAGAGCCTCGGGGCCCTGCGGGCAGGAGCGCTCACGCGGCTCAGCGGCCGGCTTCCGGCTTTCCCACCGGCGACGCGCAGCCCCCGGCGGGGCCCAAAGTGTTTCAGCAACCGGGATGCGCGGAAGGGACGCTCCTAACGGGCTTAGGACGATGCCTGGCACTCAGCAGTCGCTTAGTAAGTATCTGCTGAATTAATCAATGGCCGAGTCGACAGAGAACAACTTCCTCAGTCCCCGCGGCTCAGTCCCCCTCCAGCCCGCGGGCCGCCACACGCACCGCGGGCCGAACCTTCCTGAAGCGAGGAGCAAGTCCTCCACGTCCCACCGTCCTTGCTGCAGGAGCTCGTGGAGCTGCAGTAACGCTCACCTGCACCAGCTGGACTCCTCTAGCAGCCAAGGGGCCGCGCGGGCAGCGGAAACGGGGTCTTCACTAGCGATGGAATGAAGGTGAAGAGAAATTTTCGCGCCGAATGTCGAAGCCCCGCCCCGAGGCTGTCTCTTAGTTGCGTCACCAGCCCGCCCTCCTTTCTGTCCCGCCCTCCCTTCCCGGGAGTCCCGCCCCCCTTCGTCCCGCCTACCTAACCCTGAGTCCCGCCCCCTTCTGCCCCGCCTACCTAACCCGGAGTCCCGCCCCCTTCTGCCCCGCCTCCCTAACCCTGAGTCCCGCCCCCTTATGTCCCGCCTACCTAACCCTGAGTCCCGCCCACTTATGTCCCGCCTACCTAAGAGAGGACGCATGACGTAGGCACGCCTACGTGCAGCGGCCGTTCTTGATTCTATCGGGGCAGGAAGTTCCCTACGCTGCAGCATTTCCGATTTCAAGCTGGTAACGTGAGCTCTTTAAAGGAGACTTCCTCCATCTTTCTTCGTATCTGTTTTGTGTGTGTTTTTAACCGGGATATGACGCACTAAAGGACCCGACGGAAATAGAACTGAAAGCGTTCTAAAATGGCGAACCGCACGGTGAAGGATGCCCACAGCATTCACGGCACCAACCCGCAGTATCTGGTGGAGAAGATCATTCGGACTCGAATCTATGAGTCCAAGTACTGGAAAGAGGAGTGCTTTGGCCTTACGGGTGAGTGGAAGCGCGCCGACCCCACTTGGTGGCCCGGTTCCGACTGGGCGCCGGTAGGACTAGACCCTGGAGGCGGGGGGACTGGAAGGGACTCTGTCATTTAGAAAACCTGAGCGCCTACTGAGCGCCTACAGAGTAGGCCCTACTCTGTGCCTAGACTTGTTCTTAGGCTTTGGGCTCACAGACGACAGGGTCTTATTCCGAAGGGTGTCTCAGTTGGGTTCTTTGAGTTGTTCCATGTTTAATGATAACTTACCGGGTTGCAGACCCGAAAGTCTTTTCTTTTTTGGTAGCTAACATTTATTATTTGCTATGTCAGGCTTGATTCTCACTATGGGCCTTAAACTTTCTTTATTATTTAAATTTGAACTCAGGCTCAGAGAGAGGTGAAGTGACTTGCCCTAGTTCACACAGCTAGTGTTTGATTTTGACAACTTTGGAAGGTTATCCCCATTTTGTAGATGAGGTTTTTTTTTTTTAATTTCTTAAAGTATTACAAAGAGTATTACACATGTCTCCTTTTTCTCCCCCTTGACATTCGCCCGGCTTCCCCCACCCCCCAGTGTCTTGTGTCCATTAGTTATGCATGCATATAAGTCTTTCGGTTGATCTCCTACCCCCACCCCCCAACCCTCCCCAGGGTTCCCACTGTAGTTTGGCATTATGCTCAATGCTGCTCTGCCTCTGTATCCATTTTTGTTCATCAGTCTATAATGTTTCTTATTATCCATAAATGAGTGAGTTCATGTGGTATTTTTCTCAGCTTCCCAGGGGCCGACCCCGCCTCACAGGGGCTGTCCCAGCCTCACGGGGGCGTTTCAGCCTCACCGGGGCCGTCTCAACCTCACCGGGGCCGATTCAGCCTCACCGGGGCCATTTCAACCTGTAGATGAGGATTATTCTCTGTTTTGTAGCTGTTGAAGAGTTGTTACTGTGTTTTGTGTCTTTTGTGAATGAAAAGAGGGCTCTGTAATGAATCTGACATGTTCAGTGGCAGGAAGTACAGTAAACCCTCGATTTTTCTGACCTCGATTTAACGGACAAAATTTCCAGTTTATATGTCCTGTGAAAATCAACACCCTGTTAATTTTAACATGCTTTTATCCAAGATTTGGTTATAAGTAAATTAACAGGTTCTTTTTTTGTTGTTATTCACTGTGTTGTTGTTTTTTATCTCCCCATTTTGGCTCCCTGTTTGTGTACAGTGGGGCCTTGACTTACGAGTTTAATTCGTTCCATGATGGAGCTCGTAACTCAAATTACTCTTATGTCAAATCATTAAAGTGAACGAGTGAGACACGTGATGCTGGGCTGATGTTATGGCATTCACTGTGATGTTCGCTGCGCCAGCTAGCGGTGGGGTGTCTGAAGCTGGCTTGTAACCCGAATTTTAGCTCGAAACTCAAAGCAAAAAACCGGCTGAGAGATGGCTCGTATCAGTCGGGACACTCGTAAGTCAAGGCCCCACTGTATTAGGTAGATCTGCTAAACCTCTCAATCTCTAGTGCAGGACAATGTCAAACCCTGTTTCTGACCAATTAGATCAGGCAAAGCCTCCAGAGACCTGCCTCTGCCTGCAGATTGATTGGATTCCTCTTGAGTAGCCCTCAGGTAATCATCCACAGCTGGGGCAAGAGGTTTTCCAACAGGGTGGGGCAATTGCTTCTGGCTGGAGGCTGTTATTCTCAGTCTCTTAATGGGCCTCAAAAATTCTACTCCTTTAAGGTCAGCTGTCTTACCCCCAAGCAAAACTGCCTGGATAGCAAAGGTCTACCTGAGAAAGATGACCTCCACAGCATGAGGGAATGATACAAAACCGGGCTGGCTGCCTTCTGAACTCTAACCCCAGATCCCCCAACCGTGGCTTCTGCTCACACAGCTCCAGTCCTCTCTGCCCTCCCTTTGTTGGAGCACAAGGTGAGTGGCTGTGCACGAAACTTTGTGTGTTGGCCCTTTAAGAAGGTGCCTGCATTTCCAGCCATCTCTCCCTGGCAGACAGCAACCCTGCTGCTTTTCACAGCCAGATGTTATATGGGCACCTTTCTCAGTTCTGGTGCTCTCTGCTGGGTGGCCCAGCTTTGGGAATTAGACCCAAGTTCTCAGTGGCAATCCCCCACAGCTGAGATCTCTCTCCGGAATTTTATCTACTGTCTGTGGGAGCCTGGCCAACCCTTTCACGCCTCTGCCCTTCCTTCCAGTCTCTATGTGGTCTCCACTTTCCATCCTTGGTTATCAGGGTTCTCTCTAGCTAGCCTTCAGTTGATTATTCATTATGTTTTTTGTGTGTTTAGTTTTGTGTGTTCCAGTTTGTTCCTGGGAACCTGTCTGTGTAGCATCCACTTACTCTGCTGCCGTTTTTAATCTCCTTTACTGTGGGTTTTTAAAAATATATTTTTAATTGATTTCAGAGAGGAAGGGAGAGGGACAGAAACATCAATGATGAGAGAGAATCATTGATCAACTGCCTGCTGCACTGCCCCTACTGGGTATTGAGCCCACAACCCGGGCCTGTGCCCTGACTGAGAATCAAACCATGATCTGGTTCAAAGGTCAACTTCAACCACTGAGCCACACCAGCTGGGCATTCACTGTTAGTTTTAACACATTTTAGTGACTAGGCCATATATTAGAAAAAAATACTATAGTAATATCAGTGACATAAATAAATATGACATATCTACAACTATAGTCTGCATATTTAAATCGAAGATTCACCTCGCGTAAGCAATGTTCAGGGAATGATTAGCACATGATCATACCATATCTTTTTTTTTTAAAATATATTTTATTGATTATTTACAGAGAGAAAAGGAGAGGGATAGAGAGCTAGAAACATCGATGAGAGAGAAACATTGATCAGCTGCCTCCTGCACACCCCCTACTGGGGATGTGCCCACAACCAAGGTACATGCCCTTGACCGGAATTGAACCTGGGACCCGTCAATCCCCAGGTCGACGCTCTATCCAGTGAGCCAAACCAGTTAGGGCAATCACACCATATCTTGAGTGGTAATTGGTTCTGTTGCCTGTAGTGTGACTTTTTGTAGCAGTTTTAATGCCTGCAGGCTGATGTTCTGAGTGCTAAGCCACAACCCAGTTGTGTGCATTTGTTTGCTCATGGTGACTGATAACTAGACCTATCCAGTATACATTTAAAATCACAGTAATACAATAGAAAAAAAATTTTTTTTGAATAATTTTCGATGAAATTAAATTTTTCATTATATAAACATGTCTACATAAGTAAAAGCAGGTAAACTAATCTGTCAATTTCTTAACATGCATTTGGACACCCTCTCACCTGAATTAGTCCATTATCTCGAAGGTGATCTGATCATAAAGTCTGAAATGGGTAAGTCATTGTGGGTAGTCATGCCCCTGTAACTTTTTTAGTAAAAGGTTTAACTTTGCCTTAAGCAAGCCCTGCCCTTTGTTCTTGTGCAACTAGGTTAACACACCTTTGAAATGTCAGAGTAATCCTTTTTTGGGAGCACGTAATTTTGTTAACTATCCTATCATGTAATCTTAGTTCTCTTCTTAATTCCAATGTATAAAAAGAAATGCATGGGGGGGCGGGAGGGGGGGATAAGAGATCAACCGAAGGACTTGTATGCATGCATATAAGCATAACCAATGGACACAAAATACGGGGGTAGGGGAGACTGGGGGAATGTCAAGGGGAGGGGGGGAAGGAGACATATGTAATACTTTTGTAATACTTTAAGCAATAAAACAAAATTGAGTTGGAAAAAAAAGAGATTAATGGTTCAAGCATATCTTCATTTGGTTTGTTAGAGTTTTCTGTTTGTCTACTTGTCTATTTTGGCTCAAATCAATTGAGAACATGTCTATTGGACAGGGAGGTAGCTATCTGGATGGGTAAGTTTTGTATTTTTGTTTCTATGTTTGTCACAGGCTGAAATTTCAAAATAAAAGCTATAAACTCGTAAAAAAAAATAAAAAAAGAAAAGAAAAGAAATGCAGCCCTAACCGGTTTGGCTCAGTGGATAGAGCGTCAGCCTGCCAACTCAAGGGTCCCAGGTTCGATTCCGGTCAAGGGCATGTACCTTGGTTGCAGGAGGGGGTGTGCAGGAGGCAGCTGATTGATGTTTCTCTCTCATTGATGTTTCTAACTCTCTATCCCTCTCCCTTCCTCTCTGTAAAAAATCAATAAAACATAATAATAATAATAATAAAGAAATGCAAAACTGTCATTCTCCAGAGCTGAGATCTTGCTTCCTGGCATATCATCAGTTTGGCTCAGATAAACTTTCATAAAATTATCTACAGGATTGGACATTCCTACATCTCACTATTAACTCCAAATTTCCCCCCTAACATGATGGTGACATGCGTGGACTCTGAAGTTAGACAGCTTAGATTTAAATCCAGGCCTTGCTACTTTCTGGCTGTGGACCTTGAGCAAGTCACTTAACCTTTCTTAGGTTCTTAAGCTAGAACTTAAACTCATGGTTTGTTGTGAAAATTAAATGAAATGCTTAGCTAATAGCCTGGTATATAGTAATTCATCAGTGTATGTTAGCTGCTATGATCATCACCTATTATTATTACTATTAAATGCACATTTGTTATCCTAATATTAAACTGTTGATGAGTATTCAGGAGGGCCAAACCTTGAACTAACTTCTCTTCAAATTGGGAAAAGCTAAGCCCTAATATGTCTGAGATGCCACTGTTTTGTGTGTTGTTTTTTTTGTTTGTTTGTTTTAGCTGAACTTGTAGTTGATAAAGCCATGGAGTTAAGGTTTGTTGGTGGCGTCTATGGTGGCAACATAAAGCCAACTCCCTTTCTGTGTTTGACCTTGAAGATGCTTCAGATTCAACCAGAGAAGGATATCATTGTTGAGTTTATAAAAAATGAAGATTTCAAGTGAGTAAAATGTTGACTAATATAAAAGCTTCAATTTCAGTAGTCCAGAATTTGCTTTTGGTTAAGAGGAGTGATAACGTATCTCAGAGTCCCACAGAGTCCCACTTTAGGATTTTGCTTTTGAACTCTTAAATTTGTATTTTGTCTGTTTTGATTGGGCTTCTTTACTTTTCCAGCATTGGTAACTTTTCCCCCAAAAAAGTATTTCACAAAATCACTGATGCTCAGGGGTAAAGAAAACATGCTGTGGAAGAAGAGGGAAGACTTTGGTGTTAGATATAGGTTCATGTCCAGACTCTTACTTATTAACTCTGACCTTAGAAAAGTACTTAATTTCTAAACTTTACTTTCTTTACTTGTAAAATGGAGACAGAAATATCAACTCAGGATAGATGTGAGGGTTACAAAAGATAGTGCTATAAATTTCACTGCACAGTGTTTGTTGCATAGTAAACATCCCAAAATGTGAGCTGCTCTTATTTTATTATCTATTCTCAAGGAGCTCACAGACAAGAGACATACATAGTAATAGTTCACAGACAGGTAAAAAGAGGCAAAGCTGGCTGCAGATATCATATTCTTTGCTACCATGTTATTTAAGTGGAGATTTGATGGGTAGTTGGATATAAAAGAAAGGGAAAAGTAAAGAATCTTACAAATCATTAACAGCTAGAAAATAGCTAACTTTTATTAGGTACTTACTATGTGCTGTATGCTATGCTTAGTATTGTACCCATATTTCGTCATATACCGCACCAGCAAATTAGGTGCTATCTTTTGCATTTTACAAGAATTGAGAAAGCAAATAACAAAGTAAGTAATGGAACCAGAATTTGAACCCAGATGGTTTTGAAATTCTTCCCGAATCAGCATTTTGCTGCCTAGCAACAATTTATATATTCATGTCTATGTGTATTAGCTCTTGTTAGTAAATATATCTTACTCTTTCTGTTAAATTTAGTAACTCATTAGACTATTTATCTGAGGTAAATAGGTTCTATCTTAATTTTGCAGGTGATATAATAGACTCTGAAAGTTTAACAACACATCCCAAATTCCCACAACTAATAAGCGGTAGAATGGGAACTTGAACTCAGGACTCCATATTTTAGCTCTTCCTTCTGCCCCATGCTGCCTCTAAAATTGCAGCTTTCTCATTTGCCAAAGAAAAATAACTTGTTTATCCAATACTGTCATAAGAAAAGCCAGTTGTAAAACGCAGGAACTTTTCAGGATGAACTTTTAGAATCTTTTAGAACTTTTTACTAACTATTGTTTCACTGTCATTTATCTGTCAGGTATGTACGCATGTTGGGAGCACTTTATATGAGGCTGACAGGTACTGCAATTGATTGCTACAAATACTTGGAGCCTCTGTACAATGATTATAGAAAAATTAAGAGCCAGAACCGAAATGGAGGTAAGTATGGTACCATGTGATTGAACCTTCATTCCTGAGCCAGTTTTTATTTCACCAATATCTCTGCCCTCATAGTCGCATACATTGGGAGTGTTCCCCTTTATCTCCTTCATTAGACTATTAGCCTCCTGTTGGCCTTAACCAGCCTGCCCTATCTGCCCACCTTTCTGACTGCATCTTTTTTTTTATAAGATGGAATGCTTCATCAATTTGTGTGCCATCCTTGTGCAGGGGCTATGCTAATCTTCTCTGTAGTGTTCCAAGTTTAGTATATGTGCTGCTGAAGTGAGCACCTGACTGCAGCTTATTTTAATCCCAGCCTTGCATCACATGCTCCCTCCACGTGTGCTCCATTCCATAAGATTTAGCTCTAGAATGACCACCATAAAAGCCTTCCCCAAACCTCCCAAAGTTAGTTTTCCATGTTACAACTTCACAGTTCTTTCTGCTGGCCTCTCTAGCACTATACTTCACACTATAGTATATAAACTAAGTGTACTTACTCATACTTATATAGGAGTCCCACTGAAAAATAGTAAGTATATCCAAGAGGTGCAGCTCCATGCCTCTTACAGAGACACTTTTAGTGGTAAAGTGGGTTAGTGCAATCAAAACCTTTGCTCATTTAGTGCAGTAAAAAATTGGTAACTTTTTTTTTGCCTTTCCCTTCTACATGTATCATTAAGCTGTAGAAGGTTAAGAATTTGAAATTATACTTTAAACTTTTGTTAACTTACTAACTCATTTATTGAATAAATACATATTAAGTGCCAAGTCATAATGGCCATGGCCCCCATCTTGTTCATCATGTTATTGTTTGCTATGTACTGGAAATAACATGGTGAACAAGAAGGACATGGCCATGACCATTATGGAATTACTTATTTATGATTATACTAGAGGCCTGGTGCACAAAAATTGTGCACTGGGGAGGGGTGTCCCTTAGCCTGGTCTGTGCCCTCTCGCAGTCTGGAACCCCTTGGGGGTTGTCCACCTGCCAGCTTAGGCCCGATGAGGATGGCAGTCAGACATCCCTCTCGCAGTCCGGGACCCCTCGCTTCTTACCACCCAGAGCAGAGGCGGGAGAGGCTCCCGCCACCACCGCTGCGCTCACAGACTGTGAGCCCAGCTTCTGGCTGAGCGGCGCTCCCTCTGTGGGAGCGCACTGACCACCAGGGGACAGCTCCTGTGTTGAGCATATGCCCCCCCCCCCTGGTGGTCAGTGCGCGTCATAGCAACCGGTCATTCTGTCGTTTGGCCAATTTGCATATTAGGGTTTTATTATATAGGATTAAGTTAACTAAAGTAATATAGGGTTTCTCGATCTGTTGGCAGTTTGGGCCATATAATTCTTTGTAGGGAGCTGTCCTGTGCATTGTAGGATATTTAACAGTACCCCTGGCCTCCACTCATTAGAAGCCATTAGCACTCCCCACCCTAGATATGGGTGGTAAAATCACCCGTGGTTGTGAAGTAATGAACTAAAGTAATGTTTACTATAGAAATTCTGAAATTTTTCCATTTACCATATAAGACGCATTTTATATTCAGAAATTACACTTTAGTTATATGATCTATTCAAGAACATCACCCCTGTGCTATTCACAACTATTTGTGCTTGCTTTTGCTTTGTCTCCTGCTAATTGGGACAGCTTCATTTATCCTTTTATCCCCAACTCCTAAATAGGCCTGGCACATAGATGGTCTCAATAAATGTGAGTTGAATGAAGATAGGTGGTGAAGGCTTCGAAGGGCTTAGTTTAAGCACAGCTTTAACAGTACTCCCTTCTGTGTAATTGCCACAGCATAATAGCTTCACTAGTGAAAAGGAAGCTGCAAAGAATTCACACTTACTTTTTGGCTACCTAAATTTATTTCCAAATTGTTGAGCTTACGATTTTTTTTTATTAGAGTTTGAACTGATGCACGTAGATGAGTTCATTGATGAACTACTACACAGTGAGAGAGTCTGTGATATCATTCTGCCCCGGCTACAGGTAAGAGATAAAAGTCTCATATGTGAGTCATTCCCCCCAAATAAGTAGTCTACATGTCTATGTAAAACATAGCAGATTGGAGGTGAGAGGAAAGCAGATAATTTGAAGGGTAGGGCTTTAAAGGTGATTAACACAAAAAGACTTTGTTCTTTAAAATGTTATGTCAAGGACACTGTAGCTAGGGTAAATTTTTAAAATTTGTGAGCAGCTTTTTTCAAATTGACCTTCATATAAAAATTTAGGATACTAAACAAATAAAAGGAGGGTCAGGAGTAAGAGCAGACTTTAATCCCTAAAATAGCACTGTAATCATCCTGTCTCCCTTTCCCAGAGATAAATGATTGTCCATGAAATACCTCTCAGGAACAGCTTTTACAGAGTATGATTTTAAAACTGTTGAAAATACAAAGGGAAAACAGATATAGTAGGTAGCTAAAGAGAAAGGGAATGGAGATTTCTAAAGAGAGAGTAGAGAGATGACTGAACAGGGAATTAGGAGACCTAAGTTTCTGGGTTATTACTACAACTGACTTGCTGTGGGACCTGGTTTTATTTTCCCATCTATAAAATCAAAAATTAGATTAACTGGTGGTCTGCCCCTTGGGACTATTTTAAGGCTACTGGAAGGAATAAGAGGAGACAGCCTTACATTTGCCAACCAGAGCAGCACCTTTTTCTCTAAGTAACATAATGGGCTTGAGAGTGAGATTTCATTTGAGCAAAGGCGTTCTTTTAAATGGCTTTATTAAGATATAATTGACATAAACTACGTATACTAAAGTATACAGTTTGGCAAGTTTTGACATATGTGTATATGCTTTTGAAACTGTCATCACAATTAAGAATAGTGAACATATCCATCACACCCAAAAGTTTCCTTCTTTGTAATTCCTCCCCCCCACCCCATTCAACCACTGATGTATATGCTACTTGTCATGATAGATTAGTTGCATTTTGGAATTAGTACAGTACATTCTAATTTTTGTCTGTCTTCTCCCCAGCATAATTGTTTTTAAATTCATCTATGTTGTTATATGTATTAATAGTTTATTCCTTTTATTGCTGAATGAGTGTCTCTCTCCTGTTCCTTACTGGATGGATACTATAGGTCATGTGGTGAAGAGAATGAGATTTCAAGTCTGAAAACTGGCTTTTAGGACCCAATTCTCTTACGCATTATGGATTACATTAGTTATTATCATCATATTGTCTGCTATTGTTATTTTCAGAAATACTGCAAGAAATGAAATACTCAGAATTGCAGTCAGGGTTTAGCTAAGGGTTCCAAAGCCCAGTCAGCTTGAAGCAAACTTACTGATTTGAGGTGGTCTGCATGGAGTCTAGAAGACTACAAAACAAGCCTGAGAAATTGAAATTTGACAGATACATGTTATGTCAGCAAGAGGTGTACTCTAGTGTGGGCCTCTTACATGTCTTGGATTAAGTGACCTTTAAGAAGTGATCCTCTTGCTCTGATTCTTAGTAAGCAAACCATAGATCAGTTTAGTTTCTGATGTGCCCTGACATTGGCAAGGAGCTTCTGTGGAATGAATTCTAATTTCATCAAACACAAATACTATGGATTATATATTGACTTTATTCACTGCCAAGTCTGGTGAGCATTAGGGATTCCAGATACCCTATCTGATGTGATCCTAGATGCCAAACTATGGTGATCCTGAGTGGACAGCATTTTTCTGATGGATTGACTTCACTGAGTGGAATCTTTCTTTGTCTCATTTCTACCAACTTTTATAGAATGTTTTTAGGGATGAATGAGAGTTAAGTAACATACAAATGTTACTATTTATTCTAGGGCTATCCAACATTCTTTATGTACTTGGCACCTGGAAATGGTAAGGGATCTTATGACCCAGCCAGTCCATTTGGCAGTTTTGAACTCACTTTGCCTCTCAGATCCTTTGTCACTCAGTAAACACTGCTAAGCCACATCTCAGAAGAAAATGGAACCAGATTGTTTATTTCCTGTGCCTTGTTAAAAATGCATGACTCTAGACAGCTCTCTGAATCTTGGGTTTTAGAGAGAATTGGTGCTATTCTAAAACAAGACCCAATACACTCTTCAGCCTCCACACTGGGCTGAGCCTCAGTGGATCTGTTGGGGTAGATTCTGATCTGAGCCACTTCTGGCAGAACTTTCAGCCATGAACTTATGGCCCTTATATATGAAGTCCACATTTTTTTATTTGAGGCTATCCCTGTCTTGATTGATATCCCAGTGACCTTGGAGTATAAGGCCACAGAGAATATAACCAACAGGAAATGGAGATGTCCCTTCAGCTTTGTATCTGTTTACAGGGGAATTTAAAGATTATATAGATTTCAGGTATGTTAAACACCTTATGAGCATTTTAAACTGTCAAGGATGTCTCTGAAATCAATCTCAGGAGCCCAGTGTTGGGGCTTCTGGACATAGATATCAAGGTCCACTAACACTCATTGTGTTTTCTGTAGAAACGCTATGTGCTAGAGGAAGCTGAGCAATTGGAGCCTCGGGTTAGCGCTCTAGAAGAGGACATGGATGATGTCGAGTCCAGTGAGGAAGAGGAAGAAGAGGATGAGAAGGTCAGGTACCTGGGAGCTTAAGGGTGAAGGATAGTTACAGGGAATGGGAATGATGCTTTTTTGTTGTTTTTAACTTTCTTTAACCAAAAAATGCAGTATTTAGTCAATAAGAATATGGGCTTTAGACATTGGTTCATATCTCAGCTCTGTTGTATATAGTAGTATAATCTTGTGCAAATTACATAATCCCAGTTTTCTCTGTATAATGTGGATATGCTTATGGTAAGTTAAAAAAGAAGGACCTAAAACATTTGTGATTAAAATTCAAGAAAGAATATACATATGGAAAAAGGTTAGCGGAACATACAAGAAATACTGGCTCATGGAGTCTGAGACATTACAAATGGAAGTGTAACTCTGAGCCATCAGGCTCCCTTAAAGTTGAGTGTAGAAGGAAGCTCAATCATTCATGAATTCAAAGCCATGTAAAGCTGAGGTGCTTTTCGGTGGTGAGTGAACCAAAAGTAGGCCTTTTTTAAATGGGAAATCTTAATCATATACCAAAGCGGAGAGATTGTACTTCAGTTTACCCATCAGCCTAACTTCAGTGGTGATCAACTCATAGCCAGTTTGTTTCCTCTACATCTCTACCCATTTACCCCCCCACCAATTACCTTGAAGCATCGTAACATTTCATTTGTCAGTTTTTAAAATGAGTTGATTCTAGAATAGCCTTCCAAGATGAATGTTCTTGGTAGCATTGTAAACTCATGGATTTAAGCATTGTTTTATGCTTTGAAACATTACTGTCCCTCTTGATGCTCACAATGTCCCATTTTTGGACAGTGCGGTCCTTCAACTTGACTTGTGAGAGTTTGATATAATCATAGTAGTCTCAGCCCCTTGCTTTCTGATATGACGATATGTTCTAGTCATCTCTTACTAGCTTCTGCCCCCAAACTGGAATTAGCCATTTTCCAAGGAGCCTTTGGTTCCATTTATTGAGACATAATATTTAGATACCATAACTTGGGTACTGTACGTGGTTATTGCTCTGGGTTTGGGCAGTGTTACGAGCTAGGCTTTTGTAGTTGGCTGAGCTAGAGGAAATTTTTTTTTTAAGATTAAAGGACACCATGAATTTGTACTTAACCTTAATGATTTTACATTTATATGTCTTCTTTTGCATTGGAAATTCAACTTCTTAAGGAGGTAAACATGATTAGTTATATCTCACTACTCTCAGTAAGTCCCAGAATAATGGTACCAACACTAGCACAATAATAGAATTATTGAAAAGTTTTTTTAATTGGAGTTTTTTCCTCCTCAGAGTTATCCCTCCATGTTTTTCAAATTACTGTTTTTAAAATCACTTGAAGGTAGCCCAGCTGGTGTGGCTCAGTGGTTGAGTGTTGACCTATGAACCAGGAGGTCACAGTTTGATTCCCAGTTGAAGTGCATGCCAAGGTTTTGTGCTCGATCCCCAGTGGAGGGCACAGTGGAGGGCATGCAGGAGGCATGATTCTCATCATTGATGTTCATCATTGATATTTCTATCTCTCTCCTTCTCCCTCTCTGAAATAAAAAAATCACTTAAAAGTAGAATTTGGGACAGGATAGGGAGGGGAGTGTACCAAGTGTTTCTAAATGGCTCTCTATAAGCCTGTGCTCATCACTGATCCATCTATCTCATTTATCTCATTTATAGTTGGAGAGAGTACCATCACCTGATCACCGCCGGAGAAGCTACCGAGACTTGGACAAGCCCCGTCGCTCTCCCACACTGCGCTACAGGAGAAGTAGGAGCCGGTCTCCCAGAAGGTAAGGCCCTAGTCATTTGCCTCTTCCAGGGAGATTTTAAGCACTGTAGAGTCAAGGTTTGGACTTCAGGGAAGGAAAGATGCCAGTCTATGGAGAATGTGTGCTTGCCCAATGTGTTAGTTGCTGGAAAATAACCACCCACAAAACCTCAGTGGCAGACAATATAACCATTTATTTAAGTTCACAAGTCTGCAGTCAGTGATAATAAGCTGGGCTTGGACAGGCAGTTTTTTTAGTATGTTATGTTCACTCACCTGATTTGTAGTCTGTTGGCCAATACAAGATGGCCTTAGTTAGCTAGGATGACTGGGGCAATCATCTCTTCTCTATGTATGTCTCATTCTAGGCTAAGTTAGGCACGTTCTCATGGTAATGGCAGAATTCAAGAGCAAACAAGCCCAATCATGCAAGTTTCTTTCCACTATACGCTTGTATCACATCTGTAAATATCCCATTGGCCAAAGCAAGTCACTTGGAGTGGGAGGGTGCTAAAAGTTACATGACAAAAGAGATGGGTTAAAAATTGGGGCAATATTTTGCAGTCTACAACATTCAAGGCACCTACCTACTAAGGCTCTTCTTCATCTGTTTTCTTTCCATATAGGCGGAGTCGGTCTCCAAAAAGGAGGAGGTAGGCCTTTGTGGGTTTTTGTAATGAAGGATAGGAATTGGGGGAAGGGGGACAGAGGGGATACTGTTTTTGTGATTAAATTGTCAGGCAGATATGGGAGTCTGACCAGTCATTTCCACAGCCCTTCCCCTCGCCGAGAGAGGCATCGGAGCAAGAGTCCAAGACGTCACCGCAGCAGGTCCCGAGATAGACGGCACAGATCCCGCTCCAAGTCCCCAGGTATAACATTTGGGCCTTTTGCTATTGGTTGTATTAACAAAGAAATGTAATAGGAACAGTTAACCTCTTGCAATACTGTAGTGCTTGTGTTATTGCTTAGAAGAAAAGGAAATGGCCTTAGAATTTAAAAATTAAGAGTTGACATCTTGACTCTCATTTATAGGCTTTGCTGTTAAGAGGAGGAGCCTCAGGGTTTTCATCATCTGAAATGTTAGGACTAAGACTTAATAGAGTAGTGGTAAATAAATACTCAATGTGATGTTTGTGTAAGGAGCCATAAAGCCCTGGATGCATATGAAGTGGGTTCATTTCTCCTCACCACCATACACACACCAATTCAGGGAGGTGCTATCCAACAGAGATGTCCCTAGCATAGACCAAAAAAGTATTAAGCCAGTGGGAGGTGAAAATGACTCTGGAGGAATAGGAGGGTAGAATCTCATTCATTATTGGCCTATTCTTTTCCAGGTCATCACCGTAGTCATAGACACAGGAGCCACTCAAAATCTCCTGAAAGGTATGGATTGACCTGTTTTGACTTGAGAATTTCACTCTTTATTCAGAAATTAAAGCCCCAATCACAATTAAATTTGACCTGAAATTTTGTTTTGATGGGGATATTTAGGAATTCTCCTTCATTACAGGAGAAAATTGGCCAGTTGTCCTGAGAATTACTAGAATTATATGTTTATGTTTTGTTTTTCCTTGTAGGTGATAGGGGTATGAGCTTTGGTCTCAGGAGGCCTGAGCTTAACCCCAACTTTTAACACTTTTAACAGAGTGACAATGGACAAGTCACTTTCATTTGATAAGCTTTAAATAGAAATGTCTATATGCTATACACTGTTAACATTCATTCTTAATCTCTCAGAGGTCATTTCCTCAGTAGTAAATTTTGGACAGTAATGCTAGCTAGACTCATTGTGTTACTCTGAGACATAAAACACTAGGCCATTTAATGAATATTGTGTCACCTCTGTTCCCATCAGTGTCACCATACCCCAGTTTTTCTCAAAAGTCCTTGCCCAGCTCCTTGAACAGCTGTTAAATTTAATAATGTGTATGTGTTGCCATTTCAGATCTAAGAAAAGCCACAAGAAGAGCCGGAGAGGAAATGAGTAATGGACTCAGTTTAGGTTTAGTCCAAAGAGCCTCCTGCAAATATGAAGTCATCTCTCTATGTGGAAGGACTAAGATCTACTCCCACGGCAGCTATAAGACAATTTTAGGGTGTTATTGTTTTTTAACCTGAAAGTCCACTTTTTTTTTTTTGGTAATGAAAGAGGTGCTTAGTTTTGTATCTCTTTGAATCCTAATCCATATTTGAGGGATAATGCTCCCCAAGGGCTGCTTTTGATCCCTTGTACAACACACACTGAGGATTTGGGAAGTGGAGGGTATGTATGACGAGGAGAGGATATGGCGGCCTAGTGATCCTTTTGTTATTAAATTTAACATTCCATCTTTCTGTGGTTTCATTTTTAGTTTGCTCCCTGATTGGAACTGTTTTGAGAACCCTAAGATTTGTGCTGCTGCTGTTATATTCAAAGATCAAGTTAGTAAAACATTAATGCTCCCCCCCCCCCCCCCCCCCCCCGCGCCCAGCAGTAGCAAGTGATAATAAACGTGAGAACTGATTAATAGCAGTTTTTTAAGAAGATAATGCAATGCAAGGCTTCTTCTGGATCATTTAATCCAGTTGCACTGAACAGTTCAACAAACAGTAAAATTTAACACCTTTTATACAGCATTCTTATATACTGTTTCTCCTTCCACAAGCCTTGAATTCCAGGTTAAGATGCTCAGCCTTTATTCTACAAGAATTGACATTATCCAAGTCTAGTCAGTAGCAGTAGGGCAACAAGATTGAAAAGGTAATGTCACTCAGGGTTTTGACCTGAATTGTTGGACAGTAGTGCCATTCACAAAGCCAGAAAATACAGCAGGAAGAGACCAGGATTTACAGGGGCAGGTAGTGGAAGTTGTAGTGAAAATGATTCAGTTTAACTTTAGACAACTATAGTATGTCTAGGCAAAGCCCAGAAAGTTGGAACTAGGAACTGGAGTTGAACATAGTGAGCTAGCCTTGAATTGACAATGTTTGGATAATTGCGGATGTGCAGAATTAAAGAGTGCCCCAGGAGTGTTTGTATATGTAGGAAAAGCCAATAATAGAATCATAGGCAACAGCACTGCTGAGAGGAAGAAGTGCAGTCATGGGTTGAAAACTGCAATGAATCATTCAGAAAGGAGAATTAGAAGAGGACGCAGAAGCAGAATGACCGAAAAATATTCATGGGGTCCCTGGCTGGTGTGCCTCAATGGTTAAAGCAAAGGGTTATGGGTTCAATTTCCAGTCAAGGGCATGTACTTGGGTTGCAGGTTCACTCCCCATCCGAGTCTGGATGCATCCGTGAGGCATCCAGTCCATGTGTCTCTTTAGCATTGATGTTTCCCTCCGAAAAAAGCAATGGGGGGGGGGACGACATCATCTGGTGAGGATTAACAACAAACAACAAAAATGTTCATGGGCATTGATAATCAAGAGGAGAGGATGTTGGGATCTTTGCTAGAAAAGTTCCATTTACCTGTACTTACCTTTCCTCCTTTAATAATGGAAAAGTGATTGAATGACTTCCTGCAGCTCTGGTCCCAGCAAGAATTGTGAATACCAACTGCCTCACAGGATGGATCCAGTTTCTTGGAAAGCCATATCTGGTCATAGGATTCACAATCTATTGCTTGCTATTGAACTGAAGGATTGTTGCAGCAATATTAAAGCATTTGGGCATCATTTTCATGATTTCAAATTCTTCAGTGATTCTTCTTTTGAAGATACTTCAGCTAATAAGAGTTGTCCATCAGAGCTATTTTGGTTTATCATACAACTATATATGGCTGCCTTTAAAAATTAAATATAAGCACCTCTGTTTACATCTGTTATAGAGTCCTAGCAGTTATTTCTTGTGATCTAGGCAGAAAGAAATGTCTTTTGGCTAAATAACCTATGGGCCAACCAAATCATCCAGTACATTAAAATATTTAAATGTTTGTCTTAAAACCCCTCAACAATTTTTAATAACAAAGAAAACTCCCCAAATATAAACTATAAACTTCAAGCATACTTATTAGGCTTATGGTGAAATCTGGACCAAATTGGAGCAGTATAGCCAACCTATAGCAGGAAGCGGACTGTCCTCATTCTCGTTAGTACAAAAGAAATAACAGTGAGTAGGACATGATGAGCATCTCTTTGGAAATCGTTTTGATAAATTACAGGCTTGCAGAGGAGATGGAGCCTAAGGATAAATCCTGCTGAAGGGCCATTTCTGTCATGTATGTGCTAGCCAGTCTAGTAAATGAGGCCTTGGAACTGTAGCTTTATAACTTGTTTTTACTTTGGCCTGTAAAACAAATTTTGCATCGTGTGTTCTGTATTGAAAAAAATTTCAGGAAAGAAATCTTATTCCTTATGCAAAATGCATTCTGATGTTTCCTATATAGTAACAGTTTTTAATGTTGGGTGCAAACCACTAAATTGATTTCACTTCCCACAATTTAAATTACACTGCGTTAAAAACTTCACCATAGGGCACATGACTTCTTAATACTAACAAAATAAAGGGAGAAATGTGTTCTCAGAGACAAAGAAAATAATGGATTTGGTGAGAGGCTGCTAATATAACAATCCAACTTAACCTCAGCCCAGTGGTTCTCAACCTTGGCTGCACATTAGAATCACCTAGGAATCTTTAAAATCCTGATTTCTGGGCCTCATCATTAGTAACAAAGAAACAATTTCTGGAGGATGAGGCCCAGAAATCAGGATTTTAAAAAGATTCCTAGGTGATTCTAATGTGCAGCCAAGGTTGAGAACCACTGGGTTAAAGTAAGAAGTTCTCCACAGTGATGGATCTGTTTTTTTTAAAATGCAAATGTACAAGTTCAAAGAAGAGATGAAAGGAGATGGAAAATTAACTTGGAAGAGAGTAAATGAATATGAAAAACTGGAAAAATTAAACCTTAGAAAACAAAATACAAGATAAAGGTATTGAGAAAACAGGTTGGAGGGAAAAAATAAAAGCTAAAGTGATAATAAAACAGATGAAGTCAGTTTGGCTCAGTGGATAGAGCGTCGGGCCTGTAGACTGAAGGGTCCCAGGTTTGATTCCAGTCAAGGGCACATGTCCTGTAAGTTTATAGGCTTGACCCCCAGTAGGGGGCAAATTAAATTAAAAGGAAGTTATAAGACTCAAATATTTGAACACTGCCTATATAGAAGTAATATAACCAGGAAATAGAGGGACTCTTAAGTGTGCTAGTTTCATTTTTTCAAAACAGGAGTCATACTGTCTTTAAAATATACATACACTAGAAATAAATGATTCCAGCCTCTTAAATGTTTTCTATAACTGTCCTCAATTTTCAAGGGAGACTCAGAACTAGATTCTCTTGTAGAAAAAATTTTTTAAAAAATCTATTTTATTGTTTTTTTACAGAGAGGAAGGGAGAGAGAGAGAGTTAGAAACATCGATGAGAGAGAAACATCAACCAGCTGCCTCCTGCACATCTCCCACTGGGGATGTGCCCGCAACCCAGGTACATGCCCCTGACCGGAATCGAACCTGGGACCCTTCAGTCTGCAGGCCGACGCTCTATCCACTGAGCCAAACCGGTTTCGGCTATAGAAATTTTTTTTTTAAGTTAGTTGGGCATTTCTTCACTTTCACATTTTTTCATCTTGTTAAATCCAAGTAAAATTAATTTGCTATACTTAAACTAAATACAGCATATGAGCCCATTTTTGTAAAATTATATGTACACATATGTCTATAAGAGATGGTTGGAATGAATGAAGTTCACCAGATAACAGTATTTATTTCTGGTTGATGGGCTTTTGAATCCTTTAATACTTTTTTTTAATATAGACATTTAAATTCTTTACAAGGAAAATGTGAGATCTTTGGAGAAAGCTTTTTTTATAAGCTTACCAACATATTTCATATAGTTTTCCAGAAATGCAAATTGGTAATCACACTTCTGGGTGGTAATTTGGCAGTATGTCAGAGGAACCTTAGAATTTCTATCCTAATTCCATTTATAGAAATTCACCATAATATAGAAACATACACAAAAACATCTTATCCCAGAAATGAAAATAGACCACTTACATCATATACAAAAAATTAAAAAATGGATTAAAAGACAAAACTGAAATGTCAGGCCTAAAATTATAAAACTGTAAGAAAACACAGGCAATAAATTTTGGACATTGGTCTTAGCAGTAAGTCTCCTAGGGCAAAGATAATAAAAGCAAAAATGAACAGATGGAACTGCAACAAACAAAAGCTTTTATACCACAGAAGAAACAAAGGCAACCTACTGAATTGGAGAAATTATTTGCAAATAATATATCTAATAAGGGGTTAATATCCAAAATATATAAAGAATTCATACAGCTTGGCATCAAAGAAACAATTAGATTAAAAATGGACAGAGGGCATGAATATAGATATTTCTCCAAAGAGGACATAGAGGTGGTTGACAGACACATGGAAAGATGCTCAACATCACTGATCATTAGGGAAATGCAAATCAAAACCACAAAGAGAGATGACCTCACACCAGTAAGAATGACTTATCAATACATCAGCCAGGCAGGTGTGCCTCAGTGGTTAAGCGTCAACCCACAAACCAGGTCACGGTTTGATCCTTGGTCAATGGCACATGCTGGAGCTGCAGGCTCAATCCCCAGTAGGGGCTATGCAGGAGGCAGCTGATCAGTGAATCTCTCTTATCATTGATGTTTCTATCCCTCTACCCTTCCTCTCTCTGAAATTAATAAAAAACATTTTTTAAAAATAGTAAAAATAAATCAACAAACAAGGATGTGGAGAAAAGGGAACCCTTGTGTACTGTGTTGGTGAGATTGTAAATTGGTACACCCATTATGAATACAGTATGAAAGTTCCTCAAAAAATTAAAAATAGCCGAAACTGGTTTGGCTCAGTGGATGGAGCGTCGGCCTGCGGACTGAAAGGTCCCAGGTTTGATTCCGGTCAGGGGCATGTGCCTTGGTTGCGGGCACATCCCCAGTGGGAGATGTGCAGGAGGCAGCTGACTGATGTTTCTCTCTCATCGATGTTTCTAGCTCTCTATCTCTCTTCCTTCCTCTCTGTAAAAAATCAATAAATTAAAAAAAAAATTTAAAATAGAGCTACCACATGACCCAGCAATTCGTTCACTTCTGGGTATTTATCTGAAGAAATCCAAAACACTAAAAAAGATATATGCACCCCTATATTCATTGAAGTATTATTTATAATAGCCAGAAATGGAAGCAACCTAGGTGTCTATTGATAGATGAATGGATAAAGATGATGTAGTACGTATATACAATGGAATATTTTGCTCAGTCATAAAAAAGAATGAAATCTTGCCATTTGGGACAACACAGATGGACCTAGAGGATATTACTACAAAGTGAAATAAGTCAGAAGAGAAAGACGAATACTGTATAATTTCACTTATATGTGGAATCTAAAAAAACAAAAAACCATAAACTCAACAAAAACAAACTCATAGATACAGAGAACAAATTAAGGGTTGTCAGATGGCACTGGAGGGGGATGAATTAAGAAATACAAATGGCCAATTATAAAAATAGTCATGGGATATAAAATACAGGATAGGAAATACAGGCAATAATGTAGTAACTATGTATGGTGCTAGACTTATGGTGATCACTTCATAAGGTATATAAATGTCTAATAACTACATTTTACACCTGAAACTAATACTGTATGTCAACTATAACTGAAAAGTAAATTTTCAATTATCCCATCATTTTTACTTTTTTTAATATAAGTGAGAAAAAAATAGCAAAAATGTCTGTCTTAGGGACTGAACAAATAAATCACATAGTTCATCGACATATCTTTGAATTGTATTTAATGGCAAGGGAAAACATTAATGTGTCCATGTCATTAATTATGCAAAAAAATTTCAAAACTACATATATTTAAGTGTGTGTATGTGTGTTCTCTACAAAAGGTTGAATAATTTGCCCTTTTCAATTGCTCTACAATAAATCTGAATAAAAACTTTTTAAGGTTACAACTTCCATTAAATGTTTGCAAACTTACAAACTATAAATTACAAAAAGTGTCTTCTATTTTTCAACTAGAAACAGTTTGCCAGTTATTGAACACTGGCAATTGCTGAAGGAGGGACAAGTGAGATGCTGAAAATTACTCTACAGTATATAACTTTCATATAAAGAAAACCTAGGTTCCTGGGGTTTATTGCCCTTAAATACTTTTTGCCAGGTCATACAGTCATTTCCTTTAGGAGGGAAGGCTGAGCTGGGAGCAGTCTCTTGTTGAATATTATTTTCTTTTTGATGAAAATTTCAAATATATACAAAAGAACAAGTTGAACACCCTGTACACCTCATAACCTGTTCTCTAAAACCTGAAAAGGAGGTGAAATACTTGAACACTAAAACTTTAAAGAAAATCTTGAATGTTCCAAGTAACATTTTTGACACAAAAGCATTACACTGGGCCAGGTATCTCATTAACAAATGAGTTAACTCCACCACTTAGTAGGATTCTGAGGGATGCCGAAGCTTTAATATGAAAAAGTAACAGTAAATACACCTGATCTTAACATTTAATAAATACCTTTTCAGGACTGTAAATATGGCAGGAAAGCCCTCAACCTCCTGCAATAGATTTCAAGCATCTTCCATGTTGGAAAATATGGCAAAAGCCCAGGTAGTCTCTCCTATTTTAAGTAATGCATATCTGAGGAAGCAGAACAAAGATAACACACTCACTGTCCATAAAATACAATTCTTTTTACTTATTCTGTACATTCCAAAGAAATCTATAGCATCATTTAGCAAATCTGGCAAATTTCTTTGAGGGATTTAAACAAAATGACTTTACCTCAATGTATTAGTATCAAAAACAGCTAAAAGAATCTACCAACAGTGACACAAGTTTGAATTCCTACTATAATTACGGACCACAAGTATTATTGGTAAACACCAACCTGGCAAGTGTGCTTTCCAGGTAGTAGTACAGGACTCAGAACGGATAGTCTGACTAGTGTTCCTCAGTAAAGAATTACCTTCTTTCACTCTCATTGCCAGTATCAGTCTCAGTGTTAAAAAATTCTCCTTCAAAAGATGTTTCAATTTTATTTCCGACATGTTTAAATGTGTTACCTTTGAAACTCACTTTATTGTTTTGCACCTAAATTTTCTCAGTGATAAAATGGAGACAGCATTTGCTTCTATCTACAGCATATAGGTGTGAGGATCCAATAAAATAAGGACCATGAAAAAATCCTTGGATTTCTAAAAGTATGTCTGTGAGTTACAATACTAAATTCTCTGAGAATAAAACAAGTCTCTGAATTGTTACATTATACCTCCATCATCTAAACAACCAGATGAATTAACCAAATTTGACTCTTGTCAAAAAGATTTATTAACTTAAAATAGAATTGCTTCAAATACAGATAAAAGCAACTTTCTGTTCAAGTCTGAATATTTTCAATATACTGTACAAGAATGTAAAAGAAAAAAATCTGAATCTTCATGTTGTAGTTTTATTTTATTATTTTTTTTTTACCTTTTAAAAAGTTTTTGGCACTACAAGGTTCTGTAAAGAATAGAAGTGACAAATTTAAAACACATGAAAGTCTTTCTAATTCTTAAGAACAATATATATAAAGTCTGAAGCAACCAAAGTATGAATACAGCTAATAGAAAATAAAGAATGTAATTTTTTAAATTCTCTCTTTATACAATTCATCAAGGTTAAACAAAACATAAAATTCCCTTAAAAATAGGGTAATAAAATAGATGAAATTTGTATCACTCAATTTGGTGATACTAGTAAAAACTATAGTTCATATTTATATACAAATAATACAGTTCTTAAAAACAGTCTTAGAATTTAAATAAGCTATCTAAACGTGTTAAAATTTTAAATCAGGACCTGATTTGTTTTGCTTTCCATTAAATGTCACTTTTTCTGCTGAATGTAACTGACATTGAGGTACGGATACCCTTGAGACAGCAGGATTGGCTGGTTGCTGTGCATCGGTAGACCAGCTGAAAGAAAATGGACTCGCATTACTCCGACACGTTTCCTCTTGGTGGGTGGGGACAACGCTCTCTACACCGACGGGTGGCACATCTGTCTGTTGGACACAACACAGACAGGAAACTGAAAGGCTTGTGCCTATTTATCTGATAACCCCCTAGACTTAACTTGCAGCTATTCTTTTTTTCTATTTATACAGTGAAGAAGTGACTAAGCATGTCAAAACATTGGGTGGGGGGAGGGAGGAGGAAAAGAAAATGTAGGTATGTGAAAGCAAAGAAAGAAGACAAAAGAGAGATGGAGCGAAGGAATCAAGGGGAACAAACCCACCAGGGAAGAACTTCAGACTCTATTCCTAAAAAGGCTTGTATGACCAATGAAACTTCCCTCAGCCCTAGTCCTTTGCTCAGAAGAAAAAAAGCAGTCATCGTCAAGGTTCTGCCAATCTATAATACTGGGATGCCCCAGCAAAACATGGATTGTTTAGGAAGCCTAACAGTCATACCAGTGGCTTCCCCTTAAAATTATCATTTCATTCAGTCAATATTTCCTGAGTATATTTCTTTAATTTCTTGAACTCCTAAGTTTAACTGTAATAACTCTGATTCTAGTTTTTTGAACTAGCTTAACAAAGAGCTGAACATTCCCTACTAGGATTGAGATACCTCTGAGGCAAGTAGGCTAGATAAAATCCAAGTTCCTTGGCTTTCTCCTTAGTTTGTAATATTCATTACTTGGATTAAAGCCATTACTGGTACATTAGTACCAAGAGAATATAATGAATTCTAATGTCATTCAAATCTTAGTTTTACTAATCAAATCTGACCATGTCACTGCTCAACTCAAAAACTTCTATTAGAGCCCAGCCAGTGTGGCTCAGTGGTTGAGCACTGACCTATGAATCAGAAAGGTCATAGTTCAATTCCCAGTCAGGGTACATGCCCGGGTTGCAGGCTCAATCCCCGGTGGGAGCATGCAGGGGGCAGCCCATCAGTGATTCTCTCTCATCATTGATGTTTCTATCTCTCTCTTGCTCTCCCCTTCCTCTCTGAAATCAATAAAAATATATTTTAAAAAACAGAAATTTCTATCAGATCCTGACTTCCGAATAAACTGAGTCCAAACTCTCATGATATGGCCCCAGTCTACCTTCTCTAGTCTCTTCACCTATACAGTCTTTCCCATTTACCTCATCCTCTAGTCCTATTATTTTCTCTTTTTTCCTCATGCCAGGCAGGACTCAGAAATTTTGCATATATTATTCCCTCAGCTAAAAACACTCCTCTCTAATCTCTAGAAAATATCTAGGAAAAAAAAAATCCTGTACCTCTTTCAAGATCCAGTTCAAATATAAAAATCTTGTGTGATTTGATCCCTGGTGCCCATATTCTGCTCTCACTGCTAAAGCAACGTTATATGATTCCTCTACGTTCCTATCCTTTTCTATTTTACATGTCCAGCTCTCCTAATAAAATACCGGTATGCATTAAGTATGGGAGTCTTATTTAATTCTTGCTTGAGCAATAAGCACCTATCATAGTCTGACAAACAGTATGTTTTCTCAAATGTTTACTGAATGCATGAATTCTCACTCCCAGATCCTGACCTTCACAAAGGCTCCTTGTCCCAGAACCCACCCAGCACATTAATAAATTGGTAAGCAACAGTACCTTGAGTATAGAAAGGTTTGTTGGGCTGAAATCTGGCATTTCCCTGATGCATGAAGTTTTGATGCAAACCATAAGGCCACGAAGCTGGGACAAGAGGAAAATGGGGGCGTGGTGCATGTTCCCAAGGAATTGGAGGATTTAGTCCTGGAAAGCCTGGTTCTGCATTTCAATAAGAAAGAAAAGACATTTTAAAACATCAGTTTGTTCACTCATATGGTTCTTCATTCCACAAAGAATAC
This sequence comes from Myotis yumanensis, assembly GCF_028538775.1. Classification (NCBI taxonomy): domain Eukaryota; kingdom Metazoa; phylum Chordata; class Mammalia; order Chiroptera; family Vespertilionidae; genus Myotis; species Myotis yumanensis. The sequence continues at coordinate 36,462,969 of NW_027223753.1, forward strand.
CTATGACTGGCAAGAACTATGCTAAATGCAAAGGATACCAAAACATTTTTTTTAAAAAATCAAACACTGTCATTGTGCTCAATTTACTCATACAGGAGACATATAGAATATGTTTGCAATAATATGTTGCAATTGCTATAATATCACTAGAAAGTGTTCAAAGAGAGGGCTAACCAAGTTGTTCAAGGATAAAGTTTTCCCTAAGATAACTGACTAAAATTAAGTTTTAAACTACAAGGAACAGGTTATGTAAAATGGGGCAAGGATGGCATTTTAGACAAAAGGAATAGCATGTTTAAAAGTCAGAATGCAGAAAAGCACAGTAAATTTGGGAAGCTTCAAAATAACTGACAAAATAGAAATAGGGGTAAAGGGAGGAAGTGGTAACAGAAAAGGCCGAATAGGTAGGTAGGATTTGTACTTCAATAAAACCTTAGTACATCATTGAGGAGTTTACAATTTATCCAAAGACAATACCAACTATCCTAATTATATCTTGGCCTGAAAAGCGGTTCTATTTATTAGAAGCTGAGGCACTGTTGTATAATACTTGAGAACTAGGGTTTTAGAGCCAACAGATCTAATAAGTTCAAATCATAGTTACAAAAATTACTAAGGCTCAATTATGAACCTCAGGTTGTTGTGAGCATTAAATCAGATAACAAAAATAAAAGTGGCTTGTACAAATTCTGGTATATAAGTAGGCACTCAAAAAAATATGACTCCTATACTTTCTCTGGCAAATTATACCCACCAATCTACTTCCCTTTGAGATGATCTTTAAGTGTAGTATCCCCTGTATCTTCTGCATTATTATTGGTGGTTTTTCTCATTTAGCGTCACAATGAGGCAAGAAATAATTGAAAGACACTACCCTTATTCATTAAATATCCTATCAGAGACTCAAATTAGGAGATATAGTCTATGGAGGAGTAGGGAGCAAGAAAACTAAAACCCATACTAGCTGCATACAATGAATGAGCTTTGCTTGAATATCGATTCAAATAAGTAAAAAGTAATAATTTTAGAGAAATAGGGGAAAAGGAACAAGGGCTGGGTATTAGATAATCCTGGGTATGGTCTTGATTGTTTTTAAGAGATAAAGTTTACAAGAAAATTTGATACAATGTCTCATATTTGATTAAATAATCAAGCCCCCAATTTTTTTAATGGCAAGAAGGGGTCAGATAAAAGAACAGCAAATGTTGGTAACTATTAAAGCTGCTACAGGGGTAGGGAGAATTCATTATATTTTACTCTCTCCTTTTGTGTACATTTCAAATTTTCCATAATAATTTTTAAAATAAAAATTATTACTAAAAAGCTGGATACAAAACTAGACTTATGGCATATATGAACTATTTATAAATATGCAAGTATTAGAAAATGAATGGGTGGCAATAAACCAAAATATTACTTAGCAATTATATATAGGAATTAAGATTATGAATGATTTTCTTTTTCAAATGTCCTATAATGAATATCTATTACTTAAATATCAGAAAAAAATATTTTAATGCTACAAAATGCTACCAATATCTCTTTCTTTCCAAAGATTTGCTTCTTATTGGGAGATAGTAAGAATCTAGGGCAAAGAACACAGGTTTGAAGAAAAAAATTGGATTAAATCTTGGATCTACTATGATTTATTATGATAGCATGATAGTTAAGTTACTTAACCCTTCAATTTCTTCAACTGTAAAATAAGTGCTAATAATACATACACAAAGCAGTGGTGCAGTCAAAATTTCAAATACGAAAAAGCTAACATTTATGTATATTATATATTACATTTAGTATTCATAACATTTCTGTGAGTTAGATACTATTCAATCCCTATTTTACAGATGAAACCAATGCACAAAGAAATTAAGCAACTGCCCAATGACACATAATAAATGGTCCCTCCACAAATATTGCTTGTCATCCTTTTCTTCACATTTATTTCCCCAAGTTCAACCAGTAATACTAATCACCCAAACTTTTCGACAGACAGACAGACAGACAGACACAAAAGAAGAAAAAAAGGGTTACCCGAATTCCCCACTGCACCATTGTTCACCAGGGAATTTGGAGCCACAGTACGAGGCCAGTGTCCATCATGAGAGGCGTTCGGGATTGCCACAGGTCTGGCAGCAGGCTGTGCAAAGATGATGCTGGGATCGTTCAGGCCAATATTGCTGGGGGCACTGCCTGGTGCAGAGTGGAGCACTGGGCCATGGATAGGCCAGGATGGGGCAGGGATCTGGAGGGGATGCATTGGCAACAATCCCATATTGTGCATGGGAGAATACTGAGCTGGTGGTGACTGGGGAAAGTTATATATAGGCATCTGGACCTGATGGGGGGGCTGGGCTCCCTGCTGTGGTGGGCCAAGTTTGGGTTGGGATCCTGGCTGGGATGAAGCCTGGGTAATGGCAGCTGATTGGGAAGAGTTCTGTGGAAATGGTTGGGGCTGGGGAGAATAAGATGGTGAATCAGACTGCAAAGGAAAAAAAAAGATACATTTTTAAATTAATTATAAACATCTTAATTTTATAAAAGCAGAGATTATCAAAATAGAAAATTATGGAGTTATTTCATTAGAACATTAAAAAACAGAGCTCTATGATGTACATAACAAATAGCAGAATCCCAGATTACATAAAGGTGGAATTTTTCACAAGGTTCTCAAACCCACCCTCCTACAGGTATTACCTCATAAACCTTTTTACTGCCCAAAGGAGAACCCAGAAATCATTCTCATCATGTAGAACTCACATTTCCAATTGTAACTAGAAACTTACATCTAAATATCTCACAGTCACTTTCATTCCGTCCTTCAACAAGTATTTACTAAGTGTCAACAATTATATACTAAGCATTGTTCAGAAATTAAAAATACAATACTCATAGGTATGCTCTCATGGAGCTTAAAATTTGTGGGGAAAGGAGAAGGAGCAGATCACGATTACATAAGCAATCACAACAAAGTACAATTATTACTATGAAAAAGAATGTAATAGTGTACAGTGTATACTGAAATCACAGAGTGACACCTAAACCAACTTTGGAAGAAGAGGGAAGGTAAGATGGAAGAAAGAGGAAACCACGGAAAGCTTCACAGCGAAAATGACCCTAAGCTGAGACTCCAGGGTAAGTAGAAACCCATCTGATTTAAAAGGGTAGGAATAGAGTGTTTCAGCAGAGGGAACAACATGACTGAAATCTGTAAGCACAAAAACATGTGGCTTTTCAAGTAATTGGAACCTAAAAGAAGTTTATTATAAGGGAAGGGGAATGGCAGATCTGAGACTGAAGAACTACATAGGGGTAAATAATGAAGGTTCGTTCCTATAGGTGCTATAGTTTAGACTCCATCCTGAGGGCATTGGGAAACCACTGAAGGGTTTCAAACACATCAGAAACATGATCAATCTGCATTTTAGAAAAAATGTTCTGGCTCAATAGGAATGAATAGAGAATATTTTAAATAAAAGACTGTTGAGACTGTTTAAAAAGCTGCTATAATAAATACAGAAGTCCTGAGATGATGGTAGCCTATGCCAAGGAAATACAATATAGGGACAGAGGGAAGCAAATGGCTGAGCCAACTTTTTTTTTTTAAATCCTCACACGAGGATATGATTTTTAATTGATTTTGAGAGAAGGAGAGAGGAGAAGAGGGGTAGAGGGAGGGAGAGAAAGAGAGAAGGAGGAAAAGAAGGAGGGAGGGAGGGAGAGAGAGAGAGACAGAGACAGACAGACATCAATGTGAGGAGAGAGAAACATTGATCAGTTGCTTCCCACATGTGCCCCAACTGGGGATCCAACCCACAACCTAGGTATGTACCCTGACAGGCAATTAAACCTGCTACCTTTTTGGTATACAGGATGACGCTCCAACCAACTGAGCCACCTGGCCACGGAGAGCTGATTATTTTAATATGCACAAATACTAGAACTTGGTGACTAATTGGATGTGAGGGTTGAGTGGCAGGGAGTAGTTCTGGAAACTAGATAGAGGGATCATTTAATGAAATGGAGAACATAAGAGAAAGAGGGGAGTTGGAAAGAACATAAGCTACATTCTAGACATGTTGAGGTTGAAGTGCTTTGTGAGACATCAGAAGAGTAACATCCATTAGACTCTTCCCAAATCTCAGCTGACAGAAAAGTAAGTGCTAGAAGCAGAGAATGAAAATTAGAGACAGTATAGGAAAGTGGCTTAGAGCATAGGTTTTGGAGATAGCTTGAGGGTTTAAGTTCTGGTTCCAAGTATCTGTTGACCTCAGGCAAGAAACTCAAACCTCAGTTTCTTCACCTCTAAAATATAAATAACAGCCCTAACCGGTTTGGCTCAGTGGATAGAGCGTCGGCCTGCGGACTGAAGGGTCCCAGGTTCGATTCCGGTCAAGGGCATGTACCTTGGTTGCGGGCACACACCCAGTAGGAGGTGTGCAGGAGGCAGCTGATCGGTGTTTCTCTCCCATCGATGTTTCTAACTCTCTATCCCTCCCTCTCCCTTCCTCTCTGTAAAAAAATCAATAAAATAGAATTAAAAAAAAAATGTTTCTCTCTCATCGATGTTTCTGGCTCTCTATCCCTCTCCCTTCCTCTGTGTAAAAAATCAATAAAATATATTTAAAAAATAATAAAATAAAATATAAATAATAACAATCTACCTCAAAAGTTTTTGTGAAAATTAAACAATACATGTAGAAAACATAAACACCAAATTCAGGATAGTAGATACATTTTAGTGGGCTCCTAAATGTTCTTCCAAGACTCTCCCTATTACTAGTTTTCAAATGTTCTATTTTTTCTAAAATGCAGATCACATCAACTTTAACATATTTAAGAGTTAACAGCTTTGAAACTACATAGACCTGGGTTTGAATCTTTTAATTTCTTGTTCTCAGCTTCCCAATTTGTAACATTTGACAATACTAATTACCTACCATTTCACATGGCCACTGAAAGTATTAAATTTGATAAGTGTGAAGCACTAAAGCACAATGTCAGGTTTATAATAAACATTCAATTAATATCGAATTAATATAAGAAGTGCAAGGTGAATACAGATTCAGACAAAGGTTAAGAGTAACTCAACAAAGTTAATATAAAACCTGTGAATCTGAATTCTAATTCAATGCTCTGTCGTTTACAGGGTATATTTTACTAGGTATCCATAACAGCTATAAGATGACAAACAAAAGTTTCAAGCAAGTGAAATGCCATGTGTGCATTGCTCCAACATACCAAACCCCTAATATAGCTCAATTTTTTTGTCTATTTTTATTAATGGTACAGATATCTTTACACTGGGCAAAACCTGCAACTTCAACGTCATTAACTTATTTTAATCTAACCAACAACCTTATTAGGTAGTTATCTTATTTTACAAATAAGGAAGCAGGCTCAATGAAGTTAAGGAGCTTGCTCATAGGTATAAACACAAATCTGCATTACCCCCAAAATAATGCTCCTTTCCACTTCATATGCTTAGCAAGGACCCTCCAAAAAGCACCATGTAATCTGGAAGATTGCATTTACCAGTCTGGAAAGATCAACACTGTCACCCAGCCAAAATAGTACTATCTCCCGGCCAAGACTAACCCCTTTGCAGGCAGAGTACTTACACATTCTGAGGACTGCCTAGTCCTCATGGATTGATCACCCTGTTGCTGGGATGAATTAGCCACTTGTTGGGCATTTACAAGGTTGCGAACCAGCTGGGCTGCTAAGAGAAAACATTAGAAAGAAAATCAAAAGAAAGAAAATAGCAGAGAAATGACAATCTATAAGAGTCTCAAGTCTAAGATTTTTATAAACTTGGACTTTTAAACTATGAAATGTTAGCGAAGGACTTACAACAACTATTTTTTAAAGCCATTTTTCAATCCTGATCATTAGAAAATACAATGGTCCTAGAAACCAGAACAAATGTCACACTGTTTTTCTTAAGGAGACAATATATTTATTTGAGAAATTACCTTCTGTAGTAAGAATCTGAATAATTGAAAATCATCACTTCTAAAATATTTTATTTTTTTTTCAATACACTCTCATTTGGGTTTTTAATTCTTAAAATTCCTTATGAAATATGAAAAGAACAGATCTCCCTCTCTCTCTCTTATAACAGCAGTGGGAAGAGATATAATTTCTCATATATATATATATGTATATTTTCCCAGAAGAAAACTTCTCATTAATTTGAGGGGGGAGGGGCGCGAGAGAGTTAACTTCTGTTAACTTTTTTTTTTTATAATTCAGAGAGACGAAGGAAGGGAGAGGGAAAGATACAAACATCAATGATGAGAAATATCAATTGGCTGCCTCCTGCATGCCCACCTACAAGAGATCAAGCTCACAAGCATTTGCCCTGACCGGGAATCAAATTGTAACCCCTGGTTCATGGGTCAACACTCAACCACTGAGCCACACCAGCTGGGCTGTTAACTTTTATATTGAGAGAAATAGAGTGTGACTAAAATCTAAAGAATACTTAGAGGGAATTGACTGAATACAACAGACTGCTAAGACCTAGAAAGTGAACATATCCAAATATTGTTCATTCAAGATAAAAGCCTGTCTAAATTTTATCTTTTTAAGAAATCATAAGGTCCAATATCATACAGCTAGGTTTGGAACAGAGAAGAATTAGAGTCCTTAGAATGACATCAATATAAATTACTCCATTTCCACCAGAAACTATTCATCTTTTCTATTTACCTGCCACACTGCTATTCCTCTGACGGGCCAGCTTGACCTCTGGGCACTCCCTTCTTACATGTCCCGCATCTCCACATATGAAACATCTGAGGTCTCGTGGTTCTCTGAAGTCTCGAGTTTCATGGAGGTCTCGAGGGTCCAGAAGGTCTCGAGAATCTTTCTCTTCTTCATTCCCTTCCTTCTCTTCTTCACTGTCTTTCTTCTTTACTCTAAACAGTAAACTGCTGATACCAATAATGTGGGGCTAGGGACTTGTAAACTGAGGGAGTCACAGAACAACTAAACTATACAAGAGGCTCACAATTAAAAGAACTAACATGCCCATTATTCATGCATCTTTTTGAAGGCAAAGGAACTCACATTTATAGCACACCTACTCATATGGCAAAAACTGGGTATTCCAGTACTTTATAATAAAATATCAAATTAAAAACATTTTTAAAACATCTAAGTTTAATCTTGTAACAATCCTTAGATATTGGTATTTATTATCTTCATTTTACAGGGGAAGAAACTGGGGTTTAGGGAAGATAAGTATCTTGCCTAAACTTAGCAAATAAAATAGCAGTGATAAAAACTAGAGAGCCTGTTCTCCCTGAAGTGCTAAGCCTTTATAATTAGGAAAAACATGCTAATAACTAAAGAAGGGATTTTCCTGGCCTATTAAACACAGTACATATATATAATGCAGGAAAGTATTTTTCATAGTTATATTTTTAAGGGGTACATAAAATGCATATTCCTTAAAGTAAATGTCATATACCTCACAGCATATACCTAAAAAATTCAGTTAATTATATTTTAATTATCAGTAAGACTGTGAGGTCCTCAGCCAGAATCCCATGGCTTGGTCTTTTTTTTTTCTTGGCTCTTAGCACAGTTCCCAACATACAGTAGGTGTCAATAAATGCTTATTCAATTAAAAAAAACAAAACATTAAATAAATGAATGAACATTATGAGACACCATGGTACCACAAATAAAGCCCTGAACTTTCTCACTTAAAGATATCTGAACACAGTTATAGCTACAATTGACCTTAACTTTAATTTCCCTGTAACATTGATACAAAATCATTTGCCAACCTTCTCCTTTTAGGACAGTCTTTCATGTAGTGGCCTATTTTTCCACAAACACGGCAACATCGATCATTGGGAGCCAGTTCTCCATCTGTTAATACTCTGGAATCAAAGAAGTACTCCTAGGGAGAAAATACAACTTTATCAGAAAAAAAAATCACTATAAACTTTTTAAAACAAATGGAAAGGAGACCAAGACGCAAAAGTGGTTTTTAAAAAAAATAAAATAAATAATAACAAATATTTCACTGCAATTAAAATGATGTAAAAATGAGATTCCTAGGAAACAAAATGAAAACACCAAAAACAAAAACTAAAAAAAATGAGATTCAGAATTATCACCATCAATATCTCAGTTGCTAACAGTACCAAACACTTTACATCCACACAGTTTTCTCATTCATCTGCAGCATCTCTGCATAATATCTCAATATAGTAGATACTATATTCATTTTTATTTCATACTTGAGGAAACTTAGCTTCAGAAAAGTCATTTGCCCATAGTAAAAAAGCTGATAAGTAGCAGATAAAGAAAGGATTTAAAGCTAAGTCTATTTGACTCCAAAGCTCATGCTTATTGCTATAGCAGGCTACTTCTGGAAAGGAATTATTCTCTGTATAAAAGAGCTCTATGTAAATAAGAAAATCTTTTGATGTTTTTAGTATTTTTAAAATTAATTTTAGAGAAAGAGGAAGGGGAACAAAGAGAGAGAGAGAATCATCAATGAGAGAAAATATCAACATCGATCTGCTGCCTCCTGCATGCCCCCAGCTGGGGATCAAGCCCATAACCTAAGTCATGTGTCCTGATCAGGAACCATCGAACTGGTGACCTCTTGGTGCATGGGTCGATGCTCACTGGCTGGGTGAACGAAGCTCACTTTTGTTTTATGAGAGTACCTTAAGCTTTAGCTCCATTTGGCACTATCACAAAGACTAGCTTGTTCTGACAGTACACACATCTCTGGAAAGCAAGAAAAGATATCTCCTTGGTGTTCGTCAAATCTATCTAAAGTCAAGGATAAAAGTAGGAGACATACTCACAATAGTAAGTATTGGTGAGGATGCAGAAAAACTAGAACACACATATATTGATGGTGGAAACATAAAATAGCACAGCTGCTTTATAAAACAGTTTGGCAGCTCCTAAGAAAAGTTAACATAAATTTGTCAAAACGACCCAGTAAGTCCACTGTTAGGTATATGCATACCCCTAAAATGAAAACATCCATCCAGACAAAAATTTGTACAGAAGTATTCACAGCAGTGTTACTCATAATTGCCAAAAACTATAAAATACACAAATGGTCAACAAGTGAATGGATGCATAAAATGCGATATATATCCATTCAATCATAAAAAGGAATGAAGGAATGAAATTTTGATACATGCTACAACATGAAGAAGCGCTAAAGAGATTACACTAAATGAAAGAAGTCAGTAACAAAAGGCTACACATTCTATGATTCCGTTTATATGAAATATACACGATAAACAAATTTACAGAAACAAAAAGTAGATTAGTGGTTTGAGGAGTGGGAGAGAGAACGAATGGGGATTGAGTATTAATGGGAACAGGAGTTTCCTTGAGAGAGGATGAAAATGTTCTAAAATTAGATTGTGGTGGCAGTTGCACAATCCTGCAAGTATACCAAAAAACACTGTATTGCTCACTTTATATGGATGAATTATACAGAATGTGAATTATATTTCAATAAAGCAGTATTTTTAAAAATTCCTCACATTTACTACTGATGAAACCAATGTAGCTAAATAAAATCATCATATTTTTTTCCAGGACAAAATGAAGGCCTTTCTCAATTCACTCAGTTGCCTAAGGCAGAAACCTAGGAGTCATCCTCAACTTCTTCTCCTGCACCATAACCTGTAGTTAATCACCAAATTGCATCCATTCTATTCCTGAATCTCTTTAATCCACCCAGGTAAGGTGACCTAGACCTGGGGTCAGCAACTTTTTCTATAAAGAGCCAGATGGTAAATATTTTAGATGTTGTGGCAAAATTGAAGATAGTATGTAGGTTAGGTGCTTACATAACAAAAGAGAAAGCAAATTTCCTCAAAAATTATATTAAAAAATTGCAAAATATACTAATTGAATAGAATTTTTTGTAATACAAGTTTACTAATTAACTAATGTCCCTCAGAAAGAGACATTTCTCTTAGTTGAAGTTTACAGTTAGTATTCCCTATAATTAAAATCAATGGCAAATGTTCATCTATTAAATCAGGTGTGGGGAACGTCTGGCCCGTAGGCCATATAAGGCCACGGAAATCATTTGGTCAGGCCCTGCCAAGACATTAGGGGTGAGTTAATTAAATGCTTGACCAAATATATCAGGATAATTTTTAAGTTGATAATTTTGTATGGCTCTCGAATTATGTTATAAATATCCAAATGGTCCTTGGCAGAAAAAAGGTTCCCCACCCCCTTGTAAAATGCTAATCTGCAATTACATTTTATGTATTTCATCTTTGAAAATATCTTCACAGATAAAGAGGCTGAATACTCAAGAGAATAATAAATGGATCTATGGAAGTGCATATGGAAGGACCAGTCTCTGATAAAGGAGAGAGATCTGCAGGTGCAGGCAGAATTACAGATCTGGTAGCCAACTGTTGAAGGAATTGCTCTGATACTTTTTGTCTCAGAGGGAAAACATCTAAGAGTGAAAATGGCAGAGGTGAAAGGTGGGACAAAATGCAATGGGTATTGACTTTTGAGTAAAATAAATGAAATTTCAAATAGTTCTTATTGAATAGGAAATACAGGTAACTAAAGAAATCTAATAAGAATGTCAGATAATGCCAAACAAAGAATGAAATCTTACCATTTGTGACAGCATGGATGGACCTGGAGGATATTATGCTAAGTGAAATAAGTCAGAGAGAGAAAGACATGATATGATTTCATTTATATCTGGAATCTAAAGAACAAAACGAACGAACAGAACAGAAACAGACTCATAGACACAGAGAACAGAATGATGGTTGCCAGAGGGAAGGGAGATTGGGGAACTGGGTAAAAAAGGTGAATGGATTAAGAAGTACAAATTGGCGGTTACAAAATGTCATGAGGATGTAAAAGTACAGCATAGGGAATATAGTCAATAATACTACAATAACTACATATGGTGCCAGTTGAGTACTTGAAATATCAGGGGTATCACTTTGTAAAGTATATGATTATCTAACCACTATGCTGTACACTTGAAACTAATACAAGATAATACTAAATGCCAACTATCCTTGAAATATAAAATAAAATTTAAAAGTCAGATAATATCAGAAGTCCAGGTGAGAGTGGTGAACATTAATTTATAATTTATTATATAAGTAAAACTTCCTAAGTTTATGACTTTTTTCCACCAGTGCTTAGCAGTCCAGCAAAGACAGATGGTGGATGGTTAAATTCATGTCAGGTTGAACACATCAGGTGCAAAAGGACAATGGAACAAAGGAATTTAAAGTATATGCCAAAAAGTAGACCAGGAATATAAGTTAAAAGGGGAGAAAAATGAAGACAGAAAACTGACAGAATGAGAGAAAATGGGTCAATATACCAGAGGACCTAATGACGTAGAATAGTTGAAGTAGAAATATTTAAGTGAGCAAGAAAGGTGAAAGAAAATATAGTTGTCTTCATTTTCACTAGTGTTTAAGAAATGAGACACATCTATTTTGTATGCTGTTATAATCCTTGTACATAGCAGAAAAACAGTTATAAAGTAGAAATTCAATCAACATCTATTGAAAGAATAAACTTTACTATGGAAAATATAAGCATGAAAGACTATTAAACAAGGATATTTGTTATAATATCCGTTATAATACTGATATAATAAAAACAACTTAATGTCCATCAAAGAAAAATATTAAACTGATAGATCCAAGCTACAGAATACTACGTATTGTCCTTTAAAACAGAATAAAGAAGATAAAAAAATGGTTAGCAGCCCTGGCCGGTGGGTGCTGCTTAATGGTTAGAGCGTCAGCCCTCATACCAAAAGGTTGTGGGTTCGATTCCTGGTCACAACACAAACCTGGGTTGCAGTTTCGACCCCCAACCCCAGTTGGGGTGCGAACGGGAAGCAACCAGTCGATGTATCTCTTTCACATAGATGTTTCTCTTTCTCTCTCCCACTTCTTCCCTCCATTCCACTCTCTAAAATCAATGGAGAAAATATCCTCGGGTGAGGATTAACAACAACAACAAAATGGTTAGCAGATCCATAGGCCTCTATTGATAGGCCCCAAACTGATGTCTGGCCCTTACACCAAATGAGTCAAAATCACAGACGCTAATATTTATTAGGACTACTTATAACATATTGCGTTATTAAGAGTTACTGACACTTTGTTATCACAGACTAAAATGAGCACATTTCCAGTTTACTAAGGACTCTAATTTATTTATTTACTTATTCTAAAAAGTCTGAATGCATGAAATTGCTAGGTTCCCACTAAAGATGTGCATGTGTTCACACTAATAGTTGGAATTTCCATAATTTTCAGGTAAAATGCCTTATCAGTACATTATATTAACTATGCTTTTCATTTATTGTTTTAATTAATCTCTATTATAAAAAACCCCGTGGCCATCACGCCGTCACAACCAAATGCCAAAAGGCACCTGCTTAACGCCATATGATTTCTTCATGGGAACAAGTAAGTGTTGCTCTGTTCAATTCTCATCTTCCAATGAAGGTCAATTTAAGTGCTCCTGAGAAGGAAGGTTAGGGCAGGAAACTATTCTTATCTCGTCCACAACTGTCTTCAAGGTGGGCAGGACTGCGTGCATGGTGCACGCAGGTGGGCGGGGCTGCATGTGCGGATGGGCAGGGACTTGACACTGGGTCTCCTGCGATTTCGCACGGTGGGCCTCTAGTATTTTAATAAACTTATTGGATTTCCCTTTTATTAGATATTTTGTTCATGTATGACTCTTGTATTCTTTCAAACTTTGTCATTTTTCGTCTCTCCCTTGTAATCATTTTTACCCCAAGAGGTAAAACAAAAAAAAAATTGTCTGAGCCTCAGCTTGTATGGCTCAGTGGATAGAGTGTTGGCCTGCAGACTGATGGGTCCCGGGTTCGATTCCAATCAAGGGCACATGCCCGGGTTGCAGGCTCGATCCCCAGTGTGGGGTGTGCAGGAAGCAGCCAATCAATTATTCTCTTCATCATTGATGTTTCTTTCTCTCTCATTTTCTCTCTCTCCCTCTTCCACTCTGAAAGAAAAAACAAACAAAAGAAAAAGAAAAAAACAAACAGGTCTAAGAACCAATGCCCTAGGGGAAAAAAGCTCAGACTTCTCTGCTTTCCTCATCCAATACCCCTAAGAAAAAGTCCTAAAAGTGGACTGAACAAGATCAAGGATATTCATTATGAATAGTAGAAACATGGTTTCTCTCTTGAGATTACTTCTCTTGGGAGTTTCTTTTTCTGTGAAACTAAGATCTCTTCCATTGGAAAGCAAACAAAAACCAGGGTGAGATCGCCTCGGCTCAGTTGGTTGGAACATTGCCCTGTATACCAAAAGGTGGCAGGTTCAATTCCCAGTCAGGGCACATACCCAGTTCGATCCCCAGTCGGAGCCCTACAGTAGGCAACTGATTGATGTTTCTCACTCACACTGATGTTTCTCTTTCTCTCTTTATTTCTCTCCTTCCCATAACCCCCTTCCTCTTTTTAAAGTCAATTTAAAAAAAAAAATGAGTTAGGAAGTACTTCGATCTCTAAAAAACAAACAAACAAACCAAAGTGAGATCAAGAGGAATGGCGGATACTATGCTACCCAGGTTCAGGCAAAAGGAATCCTCTTAATCCATGCTATCTAATTCAGCTTACTAATGCTACATCAAAATTAGAAGCGCCTCAGCAAATACAGTATTTTTTGGTGTTGTCCTCTCTGTTTATATTTTCATAAATATTTCAAGAGATAAAGAGTTGCAGTGGGTAGCACCACAAATTCAAAATTTAAGGATTCTGAGTCTTCACTATCCTCCCCTAGTCATTCAACAAATGCTTATTTGATACATGCTTTTTGTCAGACACTATGATAGGCACTGGAGCTATGATGGTAAATTTTATGGATATGGACCGTCCTCATGGAAATATAGTCTAGTGGGAAGATAGAATTTAACAAATAAACAAATAGATAAACAAAATTTAGCAAATGGGTATCTTATTATGGACTATGATAAGTGCAATTTTCTCTGTCCCTATGTCTAACACCAACTTAGAAATAAGAGTAGGTTCTTGTACTATTAAAAAAAAAACTTATATAAGAAAAAAGAGAAGATTCAGAATTCAAATTATGTCAACTTACAGCTTCTCTGCCAATGAGAGGATAAAAGGGAGTACCAAAAAGTTTCCTTCCATTGATAAATGCCTTCATGATGAAATTGGTCACTATTGAAGAAAGAAACAATGAAGATATAGATCTTAATGTGTAAGAGCTTTAAGAGCAGGGAATTTCTACATTTAAAACTTACTTTTTCTAGAAACTCCAGCACCAAGATTATGATTCAAGTCAAAAGGATCTAGAAAAGAAAAATTTTATTTTTAATTGAGAATTACGTTCATTTTAACATTAAATATTCTTAGTAGTCATGACTGCAACCTAATACTATGTAAATCAGATCACCCAAGCAGCAAATTAATTTTTAAATTATAAATTAAAGGATGGAAACTGATAATAATCAAAAGAATCTTCCAAAATCTAATATGTTTCAGTTTTCCCCTCATCTCCCTTGACCACATGAAATTGGCTTTTCATTTTATTTTGTTTCTTAATGAATATCAGTTAAATAATTACCTTCAATTGCAATGCATTTGGACGTCCACTGCTTTTCAAAAGTTGTTAACAGCTTTTTCTGCCGAATGCTAATTACATATTCCTTGAAATCAAACTCTTCAGTATAGAAGCGAAGCAGTCCCAACCAAAGCTCTCCTAATGTTTCTGTATTCTTTCCAAGTGAAGGTAAACGTTTTTTCTACAGGTGAGAAAAAAGAAAGAGAAATATCTCAACTATCCAAAATATAGACTCTAAATCCAAGTAATATTATTAAATTATGCCAATCCTAACATTTATCAGTCAGCATTCCATAACATAAAGATTACTTAAAAATTACCAGTTCTTCTGTTTTATCAAAGAAAAAAGCATTCCATCCATCAACCATTCTCTGTGGAATCTGTTTTCCATCAAAGATCTGCATAAAAAATTAATTTTATTATTAGATTTTAAGTCATCCAACCCAACATCCTAAATACCCTCACCTCATTTTAAAATTTAGCTATAATAGACATACTGAAATATTTCTTCCAAAATGAGTATGTCAAGATGGTATAATTTGATGTCAAGTTATTAATGAATAAAATGTATCTGAAAGACCAAAGCTGGGAAACAATATCTTAAGAGCATAAGACTCTCCAAATGACACATTTGATATTATTTGATGTTACCTATTGACCTGTCAAAACACATCCAGTCCAAAATTAATAAAATAAAACTAAAGTAAATCAAATGAAAACAGCATTTTCATCCAAGAATCATGGATGTAGAAATACATAATACATAATATATCTATTGATTGTGCTCCCAAAGGAAATCAATGGAATTATTTGTTTTGGGGAAGGGTCTAGTACCTTTAATCTTTATCACATGAGGCTAAAAAGCCCCCTGGACATTGATTTAAAAACCAAAACAAAATAAAAAAAAATTTAAAAAAACGAAAATTAGGAAGCTTTCTCTGACATGTTGATAAAGATTGTAAAATCTTCATGATTAATTATAATAATACACTGTCCTAAAGAGGGGGGAGGGGTAATGCTAATTTACTAGAAGAAAACTAACCCAGAAGATGATTGTATAGGCACAACTAACCTAACTTCTACAAGCAGTTTTTTGAGACTCATTCTCTAAAGGCATTTTAACAGATATAATCAATTAGAAAGTTACAGTAAGTTAAGAGTCAGCAGACCTTATTTCTAGTCTTAGTCTTGCCGAGTAGTGATTCTGAGCAATATAATTATGTTCCTAAATCCTCCGTTTTCCCAATGAAAATGAGAGATGAGATTAATTAGGTCAGTTGTTTTCAAATTTTATCTTTCTGTTAAGCTGTAAAACTCTTTCCTAAAATGCAACCTTCCTTGAAGTTCAGAAGTGTAAAACATATAAAAGCAAAGGCACTCTGATAGAAGCCAGAGTGGAGAAAACACATCCCATTTTTCCTTACCCCACTCCTCATACATACCCTAATGAGCTCCTAAGAGTTTACCAGAATGTATACTTTAAAACCACTAGATAAGGTGGTCCCCAAGGCCCCTTGCATTTTAGATGGGACAATGAATTATAAAATTAACTACATGTCTGGTCCCTCTAATTCACTCTCAGGTTTAAGTTCTTTGTGGGTATAATTATCCACTAAAATTCCTACTATTACATCAAAGCCTGCCATATAGAGAATAATTAATATATGTTTACTGAGTGAATATTTCTACTCTGTAAGCACATATACATAAAGACAATTTTAAGGGACTTAAGCTAATAAATTGTTTTTTATATTTACATATAACTTAAACAAATACAGATACCAAGAATCATCTAGCATAAATTCAGACTTTTATAGAACAAAAAAGGTAGAAATTACAGCTATTAATATCTAAAACAAAATACATGGGATCCTGCCCTCAAAAATGAAATGCAGGTTTTAAAGAGGCCAAAATATTTGATGCTTTTATATTTATTACAGGGGAATGACACAAGATACCTCTTTAGACTTTGATTCTTTTTTAAGAAGATTCTTACTTTTTGAGTAACAACTATGATCCAAACCCAACTATGTTGGTTGATAACACAGTAAAGTGGACCTGTAGGCCTTAGAGGGTAATCACTGATTTGTCTGTTTTTATAAACTATCTTGTTTTACAATGCCTAACTTTCCACTCCGACTCAGCCCTTAGAAGCACTAATGGTATCTTCTCTTACTCTTACACACACACACACACACACACACACACTCTTTCTTATCTTTTAACACCAATTATTCTCCACTCAAGCACTCAGTCCTCCCTCTGAAACCTCACCAAACAATTCAATCATATTTGTATAAAGAGTATCCCTGTACATTTCCATATTTCTTATTGTAATATTTTAGTATTTACTGCTATTTTTAAATAGCAATTTCTTAGTTGTAAAATACATATAAAATTACCCATCTTAAACATTTTAAGTGTATAATTCAGTGGCATTAAGTACATTCCCATTGTTGTGCTCACCTATCCACAGAATTATTTTCATCTTGCAAAAATAAAACTCTGAACCTATTAAATAATAATTGCCCATTCCTGTCTCCCCACAGCCTCTGGCAACCAGCATTCTACTTTCTGTCTATGAAGTTGACTACCCTAAGTACCTCATATAAGTGAAATGGTAGGGTATTTGTCCTTTTGTGACTGGTTTGTTTCATTTAGCACAGGCTCACCCATTCAACAGCAATTTTTAAGCTGATATAAACTACGAAAACATAGCAGTCATAATATCAAGTTTGAGTAACACTCCTATTTTAAGTGAAAATTTACTTTTACTTAAGATGCTCTGCTAGAATACAGCAAAATCATTCTACTTAGAAAAGCTCCTTTTGACCTAAAGAATTTTGTACTGTTGACCATTAAAAACAGTCTTTGCAGGGCCATATTTATACCCAGTCACTTAAAGTCTAGGTTCAATCACAATTGGAGTCAAAGATCATCAGCTTCATTAAACATATCCTTACCCTTAAAAGTTGATCGATGCCAATGACCAATACTTAAATGATGCCAGAGCAATGGACAATGGGGTCCCATATGACAAGCAAAAAAGGCCAGAAGCAAAAATCCATATATCATCAGTTCATATGTATCACAAAGCCCCCCATAATCACAGCTCATTATGATGGAAAACATTCCATGGACTGTCTCATTTCATCAATCATTGTCTGTTAAGCAGATAATGGGAGAGTTCTTGAAGTTGGCTATGGCAATCCTACCTACATTTTTCCAATAATAATATTAGTAAAGCTGCTAATGATAATAACAAAAACAACCACCATTTATGAACACCTATTTTATTAGCACCTATAACATTCAAAATAATTCATTGTCTCTGTTCCCTATATTAACACCGAAATACCATTATTACATTTTCACTCAAGACTAGTGGTGGTCAGATACCTTTTTGAAGGCCACAATGTCAGAATTAGGATTCAAAACAGTTATTTCTGGCCCCCAAATCATGCCCTGCTCTTTCCATTGTATCATGCTGCCTCAGTGGCTCCTCATCCATAGGTAATATCATTCGAGAACACAGACAAACCACCATAATTTATATTCCATTTTAGTAAAGCATAGTATTCTGTCAAAGTCATAGAAAATCATAGCAAATGGCTGCACTGGGCAAATATGCAAAATATCGCCAAATATAAGGCCTTAGTAACAATTATACTAATACAGAGAATGACCTTGACCCTGGCAGGCCTAATAAATTCATGATAAATTTTAAATATCCTTCAGAGAACAATTTTGTTTAAAAAAAACACACATCACTCAACATAGATTCAGCAACTTAAAATTTTCTGCTGGAAAATGACATTTAAAATCTTTATTTCTCTTCCACTGTTTAAAAGAGGGAAGGAAATGCTTCTAAAACCAGGACATTCATTAGAACTTTTAAAAGCTTACTAAGACCATCTGACACCCACCATATGGCTTGCTATTTTGTAATTTTCTTCTTTGACACGACTACCAAAGTTTATGTGAAATTAGAATATGTGATTTACCAGGCAATTCTGATGCTTCTCTCCTTCCTCAAAATAGTGACCTAAGAAATTAGATCTGGATCCTCTCTAATGTTTGCAAATCCATTTTGTGACAAAAATGAGGAGGAACAGATAGATGATTAAGAACTCCTCTGTACTTGCCCCAGTCAGTGTGGCTCAGTTGAGCACTGTCCCATGCACTGAGAAGATGCCAGTTCAATTCCCAGTCAGGACACATGCTCGGGATTGTGGGCTCAATCCCTAGCAGGGAGTGTGCAGGAGGCAGCTGATCAATGTTTCTCTTTCTCTCCCTTTCCCTTCCTCTATCTCTAAAATCAATAAAAAAACATTTCTTTTTTAAAAGAATTCCTTTGTACCTATTTCAGAGAATATAAGTTGGCTACAAAAAGGGACTCTGAGTCACCAAGTCTGAGTGAATACGAGTAAAATCTGTTTCTTTTGATGCATATTCTTATGTTTAATGCAATTAACATGACCCTACAGAGATGAGGAAGAATTTCCTTGGGTTTTCTCTCAACCAAAATTCACAAAGTTGACCAAAATATAAACAGGAATAAATCAAACTTCCTTGCCAAGCAAAAGGAAAGAGAATACTCTGAAGAGAAAAAACTTATGTATTTGCATCTGAGACTAATATATGAGTTCATAAATGGCTATATAAATTTAATAATGATCTGCAGCATTCTGACGGTAAAATACAAAAATGTTACAAAAGATATTCAATAGTACTGTTCATCTATTATTTTTTTGGTAGTCTATATTCTCCCATAATAAACTTTTTTAAAGGTTCATTGTTTGATTATACCATTAACAGAAGAAAACTTAGGATGTCATGATGAAAAAAATCCTTCATAATCTCATGAACTGAGCAAGATCTATGTGTTTAGATGGATTGTTCTCACAAGAAACTCCTTTACAATTTTCTTAAACACCTACCTCTTGTAGAACTGGGATAACAGGTGGTTTTCTCTGCTGCAGAAAGTACAGCACCATAAGGATATAAGCATATGAAGACAAACTTCCCCTGGAAGCATCTCCAATATCACATCGCTAAAGAAACATAACAATGATTAAAAAAACTTCAGAATCTTATTCCATGCAGAATACTGACTAGTTTGAGACACTATTTTTTCTCAACTCATCAAACCGGCAAATATCCAAAAGTTCAATAACAAACTGTCATAGAGGGTGTGGGTAAACAGGTATTTATACATACAGATGTATAAGTTAGCATAAATTCTATGAAGAATAATTTGGCAATATCAAAATTACAAGGGCAATTTCGTTTAACCTAGCCGTTCTGTTCTAATAATTTATCCAGCAAATATGCGATAAAAAAAACACAATGTAAAATGACTAAATAAGAAGTGTTTTCATTGTGACACTGTTTTAATAGCAAAAAATCACAAACAACTTAAGGTATCAGTATAGCACAGATTTTAAAAACTAATGAGTATCCACATAATGGAATAATATATAATCATTAAAAAAGAACAAAGAAGCTATTATATATTCATATAAAATAATCTCCAATATCTATTGCTCAGTAAAAAAAGCAAAGCGCAAAACAGTGTTTTCAATGTCAATACCTGTAATAAGAATGAAGTAGGAAATTTCAGTACTGGTATATTTCTGGAAGAATGAAGAACTTTTGACAATGGGTGCCTTCAGCAAGAGGTACTGATAGGCTAGGAGATAGCTGTGGAAGGTAGATTTTCCACCATAAACCCCTTTGTTTTTTTTTTTGTTTTGTGTGTTTTTTTTAATTTTCATTTTTTTGCTAAAAGTATTACAAAGGGTATTACATATGTGAACCCCTTTGTTTTTTAAAAATATATTTGTATTGATTTCAGAGAGAAAGGAAGAGGGAGAGATAGAAACATCGATGATGAGAGAGAATCATTGATTGGCTGCCTCTTGCACACCTCCTACTGGGGAATGAGCCTGCAACCTGGGCATGTGCCCTTGACAGGAATCGAACCTAGGACCCCTCAGTCCACAGGTCGAAGCTCTATCCACTGAACCAAATCGGCTAGGGCTCCACCATAAACCCCTTTAGACGTTTTGAATTCTGAACCACATGTTTTTTAAAAAATTAATAAAAACACACAAAATGAACCCTCAGAGACTTCCCTCGAGTAAAGCTTTAGCTGATATTATTTTAAGGGAGAGGAATGATTTCCTTGACATGAATCACTCGGTTTTATTACTAAAAGTCCATAGGAGTACTGAACTGTCATGTTGGAGATAGTTTATGAGATGAACCCAGAAAAGTAGCTCTATCAAATATGATTTGTAGGCATGGGAGTTGGCTTACCATCTAGTTAAGAATCTCTGGGTTAGGAAATCTCATGTTGGGGTTGAAAATCATTATCACATTGAGAAATTTTGTCAATGACAAATTTCCCAGTTGCATACGGAACTGGAGCACGCACAGGAAAAAACTAAGAATTACCCTACTCAAATAGGTATAAATTAAACCATTAACATTGAGGGCTTCTTTTTAAAAGTTCAGGTAAACAAAAATCAGAAATTATTTTTCACAAGTGTGACATCAGTATGTTTCTTTTGAACAATCATGAGTCTTGCAACAAAGCAGATCATTAAATTTTTAATACATACCTTAGCAAACACTTTCATAGTATATCCCAAGTACTGCACTCTAGGATCAATAGCTGCATAAGTAGCTAGCATTCTTGTGTTATGTTGAGCCTGAAAAATAATTACATATTTGAAATCACTTCAAATTTATTAAAAATTAGATAAAACAAGAGAATACACTCTAAAGGGAACATATAAATGTAAACTTAAAATACCTATAAGTAAGTCAAAAACTAATTTTCAATCTGAAGTATCAAGATGATTAATTTTTCCCCTTAAACCACTCACATTTGAAAGCTTTAAATATAAATGTATAGTCAACAATCTATAAACTTTTTCAATGACAAGTGTAAACATATCTAGGTCTATAAAGAAAGAAAAACTTACCAATGTATTATACAAACTGATGTCACCTTCTAAACCACTTCGTCTGTGTTCGAATTTTACTATAGGCACTTTGGCAGTAGTTATAGGCAAAATATTTCTTAAACCTGATTAAAAAATAAAACTTCTCTAAGTTAAATAATTTTCACAATGCTAAAAAATATTTTCTGTTGTTTTAAAGTTATAATTTAAAATTCATACCTGGATGTCTCTTAAGAATTTTCGCCAAATTTTCTATTATTTCCTTACAATTTAATTTCTAAAAAAAAAAAGAAAGAAACAAAGAATTAATAAAATTTGTCTGACTCAATTGGGTCTTGTACAAATTCCACTTTAATCTAGGCACTTAATACTAGCATTTAAAATAAGCTCTATGTAACCTTCTACTTAAGTATATGGTCCAAGGACCTGTCAGCATCATCTGGAAACAAAAGAAATGCAGACTCTCAGGCCCCACCTCAATCTACTGAATATAATTCACATTTTATCAAGAACCCCAAGTAATTCACATCCACATTAAAGTTTGAGAAGCACAAAGACAAGAGGACAATGTTTTCAAATATGTGAAGAAACAACTACAGGTGGGCTTGGTGAAGGCAAAACAATTTAGTGAATAAGAACATAGGCTCTCAACTTAGACAAATTTGAATTCAAATCTTAAATTAAGTACAGTACTGAGTAGCTATGTGACTGTCCAGATTCTTAACCTCTCTGAGCTTCATGCTACTATTCTATAAAATTGAGATAATTATAATCTCTCATGTAATTAGAGAGATTACATAAACATGTATGTAAAGCATTCAGCAGCATGCTTGGCGCAAAATAAGTATTTTAAGTCTGTGGGCTTTTTATTATTATGTTGACCAATAAAAGAAAAATAATCCTATTGTAACCAGCATCTACTTCTTCAAGGAAATTCTTACCTCTGCGTATTTAAATGTTGACTTTTAAAAAACTAGACAGCAGAGTTGCTATGGTAATGCTATCCATGATATAAGAAACAGGAAAGATAATGGCATTATACATTAACTGCACTGAGTTAAAGGGTATTTATTTACATCAATGCCCTCACTTACTACTAAAATCACTTTTGCATATCCCCAACATGCTCTTTTTAGCTTCAAGAAAGCAGTAGCCACTGCAGCTTAACTAGGGAATTTCAAGGGAAACTTTATTTACTAATTAACACACAATAAAATAAGAGGTTATTTTCCTCTTATTATGCAAGAATATAAATGTATGATAAATTTTAAGTTTTCAATTATGGCTCATCTGAAAAAAAAATTATTCTTTTTCACTGTTTCAACCTTCCACAGATTACATGTAATACATAAACCCTTAGTAATTAGAAGTCTGATTATTAAATTTTATATAGGAGATACCTAAAACTCTAACCTCTTCCCTAGATAAAAATTATTTTCAATTCCCTCAATTCTTGATCTTCAAAATGGAAAGGAGCATCTCTCCAGGTAGATGGCACCTGAACAGAAGTTAGTTAAAAAGAACTAAAATATTTAACAACTTTTCAGTTTCTTTATAGAATAAGAAGATGTTAATAAACACCAGAAGCAATTTCTTAGAGCCAGAAATAAGGATCTACCAGATATCACTGCCATCTCTACTCCGGTTCTAACAATTCTAAAACCAATTTTTGAAAAAGCTATTTCAGAAACACATAGTTCACTATTCTGCTGAATTATTTTATAATACAACAGAGGCTATACTGACACCACTACAGATAGCCAGAAGCTTGGCCTCGCCCCAATCTTGCAAGTAATAACTATAAATAGCAATAACTATGCTAGTAAGGGAATGAGCAACTATAGGGATCCCCTCCTTTTCTAGTTGCTGCTAGGGAGGCCTGGGATACTTTTTCTTGTCCCATCAGCCCCTTTCTTTACTGGAGCTTGGACAATCTTGTTTCCACTGTTGAGGCCTGGTACACAAAGAAGAAAGGCCTAACTACCCACTCCCACTGATGAAAGTGCTCTGGGGTAAGGTCTGCTCCTGGCATCTCAAGGTGGAACTCAGAAAGCTTTCAATTTCAGAAAGTAGTGGTTAAAGTCTACAGAATCATTAGTACTATATTTCAGCTACATTTTAGGTTAAATAAATTACAGAGAAGCAGTGAGATACAATGAAAAGAACATGAACTCTGGAGTCAGACAGACCTGGGTATGAATCCCAGCTCCATCATTTATTAGCTGTGAACTTGGGCAAGTACGTTTATCTTTCAAAGCCTCAGTTTCCTCATCTGTAAAATGGGGGAAATTTTCTACCTCAAAGGTGGTTGTTAAGAGTGAAATGAGATTATGTAAAAGTGTATACAAGGGACTCAACAAATTTTAATTTCCCTCCTCATTCAAAATGAGTTTCTAAAAGCTATCCTATATATTATGTGCTATTGAGTTGGCTACAAATCCTGGAGACCCTATGAATGTCCACAATGTCCTGACCTCAATAGCCCTACTCAGCTCCTGTAGACTCATGCCTATGGGCTTCTTCTATAACAGGGGTGGGCAAACTTTTTGACTAGAGGGCCACAATGGGTTCTTAAACTGGACCAGAGGGCCGGAAAAAGCATGGATGGAGTGTTTGTGTGAACTAATATAAATTCAAAGTAAACATCATTACATAAAAGGGTACGGTCTTTTTTTTTTTAGTTTTATTCATTTCAAACGGGCCGAATCCAGCCCGCGGGCCGTAGTTTGCCCACGGCTGTTCTATAAAGTCAATCCATCTCATATTTGGTCTTCCTCTTTTCCTGCTGACTTTTATTTCTCACAGCATTTTTGACATATCTAAAGAACCCTGACTTCTTATGATATGCCAAAAGTGGGAAAGCTTCAGTTTTATCACTTTTGCCTCCAGCAATGTTTTAGGTTTAATTTGTTCTAGGACCCACTTTTGTCTTTCTGGTGGTCCAAGGGTATTAATAGAGCTCTCCTCTAACACCATATTTCGAATCAATTTTTTTCCTATCAGCCTTTTTCACTGTAAAGCTATATTAGTACAAATAATTTATAACATTGCTTCCATAGAAAAAAGTGTTCTAAGTACCCAAAAATTGCAGTGAACTTGTAGATCACAAGCAAGTTATAAATTATATGTCTACCTTTCTATTCTATCTTTAGTAATACAAAGACATGACCTAATGGAAGAGGTATGAAAAGATAGTGAGATCAACGTTCACTATCAAACTGAAGCACCAACTTCTCATTGGTTCTAAGGAAAAAAATTCCAACTCTATGCTACATTAACTTTTTCCAACAATTTTAAAATTTTTTTAAAATAAATCTTTATTGTTCAGATTATTACAATTGTTCCCTTTTCCCCCCATAGCT
Organism: Myotis yumanensis; assembly: GCF_028538775.1. NCBI lineage: Eukaryota > Metazoa > Chordata > Mammalia > Chiroptera > Vespertilionidae > Myotis > Myotis yumanensis. The sequence continues at coordinate 36,487,929 of NW_027223753.1, forward strand.
CCCCTCCACCCAGTTCCCACCCCACCCTCTGCCGTTAACCCCCCCTCCCCGCCCCCCCCACTGTCCTCATCCATAGGTGTACGCTTTTTGTTGCCGGGTCATACACATGGAAAATGTAGCTATTTCCATCCGCGACGTGTCCCTGTGTTTGGCCTCACAGGGACCGTCTCAGCCTCCCAGGCGCCGTCTCAGCCTCGCAGGGGCCGTTGCAGCCTCACAGGGGGTGCCACATCCCACATTGGGGGTGAAGGTGCGAGACAGAAGCTCGCTTTCTCTCCTGCTGCTCCCTTGTGTATCGCCGATGCTGGAAGTTTCTGAGAGCAGTCTGCAGGTGCTGGACATCATACTTTAACTGGTCAACACGAAGTTTGGTATTCTGTCTTTTGTTGGGCGGCTCCTTGCTGGACAAATCTCCAGGCGTTCTTGCTGGTTGAATACCTGGTATGCTTGCTTGGATTTCGTTTTCTACTAAGTGCACAGACTGCTTGTCTGCCGTCTCCCGGCGTCCCATGTGAGACTGGATCTGGTGAACCTGTTTGTGCGTTTGCTGGTACAGCAGTTCCATGTTGCCAGCCCAGTCGGGTCCGGTTCCAGCTTCCTCCGAACCTGATTCTGCTTCTTGAGTGTGTCCCTTATGGGTGCGAGGAGTTGAAATCTGCAGTTTGTTGGGTTAAGCCGCAAAAGCGCAGGTGGTTCCTTTTGTGCCACTGGCACAGCTTGGGTGGGGATGTAAATTGAGTAGGGCGGGGTCTCAGGGAATCACCAGGGCGGAGCAAACAACAATGGCGTCTCCACGACTCCGCATCTCCGAGTCCCTGAGTGCCAGCGAGCAGCTCCGTGAGAAAGCCACTCTCGCTTTCCGACCCACTGCAAGGCCATCCCGCCTCTCCCTGTAGGGGTCTGGGACCTCAGAATCCCGCCCCAAACAAGCTCAGTGGATTCGAGAGTTTGTAACCCCTTTCGATTGAAAAAAACCACGCATCCAGTTGCAGCCCACCTGGTGCTCAACTTCGTACCTCTGTTCTTGGCGCCTCTGCATATCCTACTCAGTCTCAATGCTCTTCTTTCTTTCCTTCCAGTTGTAGAACTTCCACTGGGCCAGCTTTCCCATGGTTCTGAATGATAGATGTTTTGTCTTATAGTTGGTATTTTCAATGTTGTTGTGGGAGGTAGCACCCACAGGTCTGTACCTTACGCCGCCATCTTGGTTCCTCCTCCAACAATTTATTACAAGCACTTGTAACTCTCAGTGCCATGATTTTTGTATTATAAAATTACTCAAACAGTAAAGTTACTTATTTAAATATTTTAATGTCTCTGAAAATTATATGACCTTACATTTCAAACACTGCTATTGCTAATATATTTACACAAATAATGACACCATATATTTTTATCAATACTACAGACAAAATTAAAAATAGATTAATCACTGAAAGAAAATAAACTTCCATACCTCTTTCCAAACACTAACTCTTACCTCTGCATTTTCGTGGCCTTCTAGGGTCATACAAATATCCAGATCACTATCACGAAATCCAAATCCATTCTTAGAAGAGCCAAATAAGCACAATCTTGCCTTTTCTAAGCAAAAAAAAAGTCAAAATTTTATAATTAGCAGGAAAGAGGAGTCTTCTATTACCTACCTATGGCCTAACACAAATGATCTTGTCCACATTTTATGCCCTAAATTACCTACCACTGACAGATATACTGAGAAATTCCAATACAAAACACTCATCTAAAATGCAAATCTTTTGTTCAAGTTCCCACACCCATGTATCTAACTGCTTCTTCCATTTTCCAGAGATCATAAATTCAACAAGTCAAAACTAAACTATCAACTTCATCTCAAACCTACTATTATTTCTAAAATCCTTCTCAGAAAACAGTATCATCATCGACTCAGCTGCCCCAGTCAGAAATATATGTGTGATTCTTAACTCCTCCACATCCAAAAAAACCACCAAGTCTTTAGCTTCTTCCAACTTAACTATCTTATAAATTCATCCTCAACATCACTACCAATAGTTAAAACCAATACTTAGAGATTTATGTCTTGGAAATAAAACTAGTTTTTTTAAGGCACAATTCAAGTAGTCCTATAAATATCACCTTAGTAAATAGAATTAATTTTCCTCCAAAAGTGAGACAGTAATCCATTTGATATAAATTATGATAGGACTATCTTCTCATTCTCAGTATCATTCGTTACAGATGCCACTTCAAACAAGCTATGACTTAACAGGATCAGATTTTTCTCCCTATTAATTCTTATAGACTATACATTTAGATAACAAACTCTATATTTTCAAAACTTAATCCTCCCTTTCAGTTCTGATACCCTAACTTGAAATTTCAACGATAGCTGAGATATAAAAGAAGTTACGTTCATGAGCAAATAAAAATGTGCATTAGTTTAATATAACAGGGACTTTTGGTCAATATTTTACATAATAGCAAATATAATTCAAATATGGAATCTTATAGCACATAACAGATTATCTTTTAAAAGTACTACTTCATTCTGATTATAAATCAATTCTTTATTCTTTTCTAAAATACTTGGCTATAGAACTCTTGATTCTTCACCCCTATACTCAAAACCTGCTCCTTCTGCTATTTTTGCCATCTCAGTTAAATAGCACCACCCAACTATTAAGGTAAACACTTTGAAACCATCCCTGACTCCTTTTCCTCGCATCTAACATGTAATGCATCAGCAAATCCTGTTGGCTCTACATTCAAGATATATCCTAAATCTGACCATTTCTCATCTACTCTTTCAAATCACTGTTATATCTCATCTGAACCTATGCAGCAGCCTCTTAAATATTCTGCTTGCTTCTATTCTTATGAATCTATACTCTGTTCTCTCAGATAATATCACTTAAGTGTTAAAATCCTCCAGAAGCTTCTCATTAGATACTCAAAATAAAATTCAAAGTCGTTCTATCAACATCTATAAGGCCCTAATGATCCAGTCTCTAGCCTACCTCTCTAACCTCATCTTTCTAGTACAGTCACTTCATTCACTCCACTCCAGGCATACTGACTTCCTGGCTGGTCTTCAAACATACCAAACATAACCCAATCGTGGAGTGTTTATATTTGTTACTCTTTCTTTCTAGAATGTTCTCTCCTTAGATATTCGTATTAGTTGCTCCTTCATATTATTTATGGCGCTGCTCAAATGTCACTTTATCAGAAAGAACTACGATAATACCCCATTACTATCCTTTCAACTCCTGAACTTTAATAGCATTTATTTCCTGATTTTATATTACATACATATTTTTTCACTTGACTATGTCTCCCCCTCTTAATATAAGCTTCATGAGAGCAGGTTTCACCTTTTATTAGCACTGTATCCCCAGCACCTAGAAGAGTATCTAACACATAACATTCAATAAACACTTTTTAAAAAAATGAATGAAACTCAGATCAAGTGACTATAGTAAAAAAAAAAACAAAAAAAAAACATCAATTTTTAACATATGACATACCATCATATTCTTTTTGAATAAACTTTTCCAAGCCCATTAAAATTTGTTCCCTATTGTGTTGTTCAGAGAAAGGTGGTGACAATTCATCTAAATTGAAAAAAGAAAAAAGTAAGAAAAATAAAATCTGAAAATATCTTCAATTTTTTATCCTAAAAACTTACTTAACATTTCTTTATTATTTGTTAACTTCTATGAATATAAAGTCATAAATGTTACTAGGGAAGGAAGGGGCAGACAACAGCAAAAAGATAATTTTTATAGATCTAGATTTATGTTCATTTCACATGATCATTTTCCTTATGAAATATCTACAAAATTTATTTACTTCTACAAATTATTTAAAATCCTTTTTTTCAGACATTCTACTCTCCCATACACTTGCTTGTTCTTCCCTCCTGGTAAGACTACACTCCTGTTGTTAAACTAGGTACCTGACCTTCAAATCTAACAGTTGTCACAAATGCCTGGTCAAGATTCACATCTTCCCTATAAGTTGCCTTACTCAATGAGTCTTCAAAGACCTTTTCTTAACTAAATTTCCTTAGTTCTCCAAACTACCTGTCGGTTTAATTTACACTGTCCTTTTAGTTTTCTAGTTGTTTCATTTATATTCACCTTATTTTTCTAAATAAGACCATATATAGGATGGGACAAAAGTAGGTTTGCAGTTGTTCATATGGAAAATAATAATAAATAAGAATATAAGAATAAACTCTGTGTTTCGAGTACTCTCAATTGTAAGCCTACGTTTGCCCCACCTTGTATTCCTTAAGAATAGTCTTTTTTCCTATCTCCTGCTCCAGATGTATCCCCAGGAGTTAATAGGGTAATGGGAACAAAGCAGTAATTTACTGTAATGAATTAAACTAATACTCAGCTTTTGAAAAACAAATGTAGTATCAGCACTTGCAACTTGATTAGCTGAAGTACATGTGATTATTGTGTTCTTAGAGTAGTGTTCTAATGGTAACACGATATGATGCACTTGTCAAAACCCATAAAACTCTGCAGCACAAAGAGTGAACTTTAAAAATGCAAATTTTAAAAACTCATTTAGGAGGTCAGGCAATCTCAGGATGGAATGCAGGCTATAACTAAAAAATCTAAGTGCTATAAATGTACTACAGACCCAGTACACAGATTCGTGCACTGGTTGGGGGCATGGCCTGCGGGGATCAGCCTGCTGTGGGAGCAACTGTAGACACGCCTTCAGAGTGGCTGCTTCCGCTGTAGGAGCGCTGCTAATCCTGGTCAGCCGAGCGGCGCTCCACTGTGGGAACACACTGACCACCAGGGGGCAGCTCCTGGTGGTTGTTCTGGTCATTCCGCGATTCAGTTGCTGGGCTTTTATATATATAGATAAGACAACTTCACTCAAGGGAGTGGAGGAAAAGGTGCTAACCTAAGTAACTTTATAAATTAGTGGAGTCTGTAAGACTAAAAGCAAAAGGAACCGCATATAAGCACTGTACTCTAATTGATAAAGTTGTTTTCCACAGGGGTACAAGATAACAGTTCCAATAATGCTATAGATATGTACTTAAATGGAACAACTAAATAAATATGTGGCAGATGGTGGGAGCCAGATTTCTCACTATTGGAGTGGAAATTTATAGGTAGGAAGAGGCTAGAATAAGCCATGTAATAATGTATTAGAGTTGGAGACATCAGTAGAAAGTCATGTTTAGCTTAATGTAGATAAGATGGTTGCATATAGAAATATTCGTAGATGTGTGTACATATACATATACATATACATACACATATATATGTTAGTATACACACATTTTCTTGCTCTGAGGGCCTAGAAGCAACAATACCCAGTAATAACAGGCACCCTTGGTTTCTAATACCATTATCCAATAAAAGGAACAAGGGCTCTTGGGAGAAATGCAAGAAATATATACATGATGACCTGGAACATTTGTAATGCCAGAAAAGAAAGAAAGTGCTAAAAACAACAACAACCAAAACCCATACACTGATGGGGGTTTATTAAAGGGACACATGAATCAACTGAAAGAGCTCCCAACAGCCAAATCTGTAACAATTTGAGCAACAAAATAAAGTGTTATTGGATTAAAACCCAAAGTATAAAATATCCATGAGTCCATATTGAGATAAGTAACTGAATAAATAAAAACAAATGTAATGAACTATATTACATTATAAACAATGTGCGATGATTGAACCATTCAACTCTTAGGTATTTACCCAAGAGAAAGTAAAGCACATGTATATACCCATACTTATACATGAAAGTACACTGCAGATTTATTTGTAATAAAATTTAGAAACAAACCAAGTATTCATCAACAGGTGAATGGATAAACAAATTGTGGTACATCCATATAATGGAACATAACTCTGCGATAAAAAGGAATGAACCATCACTGATACACACAATATGGATGAATCTCAAAATAATTATGCTAAGTAAAAGAAGTCAGACCTCCTCCCCTCCCCTCACAAAAAAAAAAAAAAAAAGAGTATGTGCTTTGTGATTCTATTTATATAGAACTCTAGAAAATGCAAACTGCCCGGGCATAGTGGCTCAGTGGATCTACGAACCAGGAAGTCAGGGCAAATGCCCTGGTTGCAGGCTAGATCCCCAATTATGCAGGAGGCAGCCAGTTAATGATTTTCTCTCATCATTGATGTTTCTATCTCTCTCCCTCTCCCTTCCTCTCTAAAATCAATAAAAATGTATTTTAAAAAAATACAAAACAGAAAATGCAAACTAATCTACAGTAACAAAAAGCAGGTAAGTGGTTGCCTGGCAGGAAATGAAGATAAGGAAGGATAAAATGTTACATCAGAAATTTTATTTTACCTGGACACAGCAAATAACTTAGAAATATTTGCTATGTCACCCCAATAAATTTAATTTTAAAAAATTAATTTTTAAAAAGTGTTTACTGAGTGAAGATTCATCCCAGATATAAATGTGTGTTGAATAAGGTATAGGGGTGGGCAAAAATAGGTTTACAGTTGTGAGCATGCAAAACAGTATTATTTTTCTTGTATTACGTATTTTTCCACACAAACAACTGCAAACCTACGTTTGCCCACCCCTGTATGTACGGATTTCCTCAAGATAACTTTATCCTTATCTCCCTCTATTGCCTTTCTTATATTCTACCAAACCTAAGGTAGTTATTCTCTCAGACAAATTAAACACCCTTTGGTTTCATGCATATTCTCTATATCTGAAAATGCAATTCAAGGTCCAACTCAAATGTCACATCATTAATTCCAATTCCTCTGATCCACCCCAGTTAAAACTGTGTTTGCATTGCATTTTCTTTACCAAATACTATAACAAGTAACACATTATGCTTCCAGTTATGGCAATGTTCATACATGTCTTGCACATTCATCTAGAGCAGCACTGTGCAAGAACATTGCAATGATAAAAATGTTCTCTATCTAGCCCTGGCCAGTGTTTCTCAGTGGTGTTAGTGTCAGCCTGCACACCAAAAGGCCTCAGGTTCAATTCCCAGTCAAGGGCATGTAACTGGGTTGCAGATTCAAACCACGGCCCCAGTCGGGGCGCATGGGGGAAGCAACCAATTGATGTGTCTCTCTTACACTGATGTTTCTCTCTCCCCCACCCCCTTGTTCCCTTGGGGGAAAAAATCCTCAGGTGAGGATTAAAAAAAAAAAGTTCTCTATCTAGACCAGGGGTGGGCAAACTTTTTGACTCGAGGGCCACAATGGGTTCTTAAACTGGACCGGGGGGCCGGAACAAAAGCATGGATGGAGTGTTTGTGTGAACTAATATAAATTCAAAGTAAACATCATTACATAAAAGGCTACAGTCTTTTTTTTTTTTTTTTAGTTTTATTCATTTCAAACGGGCCGGATCCGGCCCGTGGGCCGTAGTTTGCCCACGGCTGATCTAGACTGTCCAATACAGTAGTTACTAGACACATGTAGCTATTCAGTACTTGAGATGTGGCTGGTATAACTGAGGAGCTTAATTGTTAATTTCAGTTCATTTTAATTAATTTAAATTTAAATAGCCACATATAGCCATATTAGCTAACACAGATACAAAGTCTAAGCTTCTTAAAAGCAACACATACAGTCTCTATATTCCCCTTGGCATTTATCACAGTGCCCTGCACACAGTAGACATTTAATAAGTATTTCTAGTTGGGTCTCTAAACTATTCAAAAACCTCTACCAAAACAAATGTAAGCAAACGGTTTTGAAATTAGAAAACAAATAAATAAATATCAAAAGCTAAAAAAGAAATTAGTCTCAGTTCTAATAAGAAAAGACTTACCAAAACATCTTTTACATACTAAATCAAGTATTTCCCGAAATCGATTTGTCATTGGTGGCAGAGGTTTTAGGTCAATTTTCCTGAAATCCTCCGGGCAATCATTTTTTGAATGGCCATCCTTTTTGCAGATGCTGCATACTATCGTTGGTGGCTAAACAAAGGCAAAAAAAATAATCTAATCTAATAAACTATTGAGGAACTTCATCATTACTTAGAAAGCAGGTCCAAAGAGAATATTTTATGTAACTCAGTTTTGATAACCTGTGCTTTCAGAAAAGCATGTTAATGAAATGCACTGTTAAATGTAAAAAACATATTTTAAGCCAACCACTTTAACTTTCTTCCCCACTAAAATGGTATTGCCAAGGATTAGCTTTACCTAATGACGTAAAATAAAATACCAGGAGATGCAAAAGATATAGATTAATTCAAACAGTTTTATCAGCCCCCAAATGAAATACATGCATTACTATTTAATCTACTAAGATCTTTAACAAAGTAGATTACAGTTGTATGTCACTTAACGATAGGGGTATTTTCTGAGAAATGCATCATCAGGTGATTTTGTAGTTTTGTGAACATCACAGAGTGCACTTACATAAACCTAGATCAGTGATGGCGAATCTATGACACGCATGTCAGAGGTGACACGCAAACTCATTTTTTTGGTTGATTTTTCTTTGTTAAATGGCATTTAAATATATAAAATAAATTTCAAAAATATAAATCTTTGTTTTACTATGGTTGCAAATATCAAAAAATTTCTATATGTGACACGGCACCAGAGTTAAGTTAGGGTTTTTCAAAATGCTGACACGCCGAACTCAAAAGGTTCGCCATCACTGACCTAGATGTATAGTATAACCTACTATACATGAAGGCTATATAGCCTATTGTTTCTAGGCTACAAGCCTGTACAATAATGTACTGAATACTGCAGGCAACTGTAACAATTTGCTAAGTATTTGCATATCTAATCATAGAAAAGATAGAGTAAAAATATGGTATAAAAGTGTGTGTGTGCGCATTTGCAGGGCAGAGTAAGGGCTGTGGATGGGACAACATTGGAGGGGTAGTAGACATCAGGAGGAGGGAGGAAGGAGGGGATAGAGGGAAGGAAGAGAAGGGGAGAAAAAGAGAGAGCAAAGAACAAAAGAACTACAGAGATAAAGACTGAGATGAGAAATAATAAGAGGGGGAGGAGGAGAAGGAGAGGGAAAGGGAGAAAGAGAAGAAGGGAGGAAGCAGACTGTGAGTGTGTGTAGGATATTGTGGTGTGTGTGCACACATGCTCATAAGGGCACACCGCATAGGTGCTAGGGCAGGGCACTATGGGCTCCCTCCTCCCCAGCTCTTACTCCCTTATCAACTCCAGACCCAGCAGTGGCTAGGCACATAGCTGGTGGACAGCAAGCTGAGCCTCACCTAAATCACCCAGAGCTAGCAGTAAATTCATACTATAGTCAGGTCCAACCTTTTCTTTCCACATCAAAAACAAACTTCTTTTGTTTATCATTTATTATAATCTTATGGGATCACCATTGTATAGGCAGTCCATTGTTGACCAAAAATATCACTATGCAGGGCATGATTATATAAAAATTTCAAGTGGCACCTTTCATTTCACTCTAAACATTTTCTATCTTCAGAACTAATCAATCCTAGAACCCTTGCTTGCCTAGCTGGTTGAATTTATTACATTAGAAAGGTGTTCAAGAAACCAAACTATAGAGCTGAACTCTAAAAATAAATCCGCTTCATACAAGGAACAACTCTTGTTATAGCCACAAATGTAACTTCAAACCCTATGCCACAATTTAAAATTTATTCCAACACACTATCAGACAGAGAGGTAGCTAAAACAGTGAAATTTCCCCCAACTATTTAAAAAACAAAACAAACATATGGTAAAGGAAAAGCACAACTTTTTTCTTTATTGTAATACTAGAGGCCCGGTGCACGAATTCGTTCACTGGTGGGGTCCAGCCAGTCCATCCCAATGGGGACTAGTAGGGGTGGACTGACTGGGGCGAGGGGCCGTGGGTGGAGCCGGCTGGGGCGAGGGACCATGGGCAGTTTGCCAGCCAGCCCAGCCCCTGATCGGGTGCCCACTCAGGGGTGGGCCGAGGGGCCGCAGGAGTTCCGGTCATTCCATTGTTTGGTCAATTTGCATATTAGGCTTTTATTATATAGGATGCCTAGATCCTAGAGTTAGCTTCTTCCTCCAGGATTAGCCTGGACATGTACCTATATACGAACTCTGATGAAAATTATATACAGAAACCTCTATTTGTAGGACTGCTGTGCTGTGGGCTAATTAACAGTAGTACCATAGGAATTTCTATCAGCTTTGCAAAACTTTTTTTTTTAATAATTCTTTATTGTTGAAAATATTACATATGTCCTTTTTTCCCCCCATTGGTCCCCTTCAGCCCGCCCCTGAGCCCTCCTCCCCTGCAAAGCTTTTTAAAATGAAATGTTTATCAGAAAATTCTAGAAATATGTTATAGATAACTAGAAAAAATTAAAATTGGAGAATTAGCTACCTTAATATAAGTTTCCATGGAGAAAAAATCTATAAAATAGAAGAAATATAAACTACAGCTATGTAATTAAGAGGCTTTTCTAAAACTCTGCCATTTATTTCATCCTTTTAATAGTCCATATACCCTAAATACTGCAACCTAAACAAAAGCAATAGATGTATCCTTACAAAGAATGAAAGAACACAACTTAGTAATTATGTTAAGAAGTTTAAGCTGTGAAGGTAGAAACCAAGATGGCGGAATAGGTAAACACCAGAAATTGGTGCCTCGCACAACCACTTCAAAAATACAACTAAAAGACAAAAAAGACTTCACCCAGAACCACAGGAAGGCTGGCTGAGTGGAAATTCTACAACTAGAAGGAAAGAGAAAAGCACACCGAGACTCAGAGGAGGTGCAGAAGTAAAGTGCAGAGGTACGGAGGAGCACGCGGAAAGGGCTGGCAACTGAGGACACAGTTGTCTTTTTCAATGGGGAGGGAATCTCAAGCTCCCGACGGCTCTGAACTCCAGTTCTGGGAGAGTCTCTAGGGGACCCAGACTCATACAGGAGAAACTGGACTGTCTGGCATCGGTTGGAACTTGAGGGCGGCTTTCTCTCAGAGGTGCTTGCAGCGATTACCATGGGACACTGAGACCCGGGGCCTCTTAGGGTAGGACTGAGGATCAGCCATAGCTGCTTGCTCCGTCCTGTTGATTCCCTGAGACCCCACCCACCCAAGCTGTGCGCAGAGGCTTTTGCATATGAATGGCCTGGCCCTTTGCAATCTAAAATTATCTAACGAACTGCAGGTGGGCCACAGAGACCCAGAACATCCAAAAGAAGGCCCAAGGCCCCACAGCAGCTTGCACTGCTTCACAGCTGGGCCTCATCTGGGCACCTCCAAACCCCAAACAAAGAAGAGGAATCTGCAGATCTCTCCATAGATCCTGCTGGGTAGCCTCAGGCAGAGGCTAAATTAGCACCTCCTTAGATCCAAGAGCCAGTGTACCCAGTGGTGAGAGTGGGACCATCCAGATTACAACTCCTCCGATCCATAAGGGACACACTAAGGGGCAGACTCAGTGAGCACCAAAGCCCCACTGAAGCAAGTCTTGCCCCACAAGGGTGTCTCCAGCACAGAAGTTCTCCCACTGTAGACACAGCTGATTCTCACAGCCAATTGGCCTGGAGATAAATTCCTCCCAGTGATATCTACAACAATCAAGGCTTAACTACAACAAGACTGTGCACACAGCCCACAAAGGGGTGCACCAAGAGTGTCCACCTCAGGTAATTGCGGAGGCTGAGCCACTGGGCCCTATAGGACATCTAGCACAGAAAGCCACTCTATCAACACAGGGAAGCATAAAAAATGCGGAGACAAAGAAACAGGTCACAAATGACAGAAATGGAGGACAGCAAACGACTGGATATAGAGTTCAAAACCATGGTTATAAGGTTTTTCAAGAATTTTCTAGAAACCGCCAATAAATTTAGTGAGACCCTCAATAAATCTAGTGAGGCCCTCAAAGTTATGAAAAAGGACCAACTAGAAATTAAGCATACACTGACTGAAATAAAGGATATTATACAGAGTTCCAACAGCAGACTGGAGGATCGCAAGAATCAAGTCAAAGATTTGAAATTCGAAGAAGCAAAAAACACCCAACCGGAAAAACAAAAAGAAAAAAGAATCCAAAAATATGAAGATAGTGTAAGGAACCTCTGGGACAACTTCAAGCGTACTAACATCCGAATTATAGAGGTGCCAGAAGAAAAGAGAGAGCAAGATACTGAAAACCTATTTGAAGAAATAATGATAGAAAACTTCCTCTACTTGGTGAAAGAAATAGACTTACAAGTCCAGGAAATGCAGAGAACCCCAAACAAGAGGAATCCAAAGAGGACCACACCAAGACACATCATAAGTAAAATGCCAAGAGCAAAAGACAAAGAGAGAATCTTAAAAGCAGCAAGAGAAAAACAGTCAGTTACCTACAAGGGAGTACCCATACGACTGTCAGCTGATTTCTCAACAGAAACCATGCAGGCCAGAAGGGAGTGGCAAGAAATATTCAAAGTGATGAATGCCAAGAACCTACAACCAAGATTACTTTACCCAGCAAAGCTATCATTCAGAATTGAAGGTCAGATAAAGATTTTCACAGACAATAAAAAGCTAAAGGAGTTCATCACCACTAAACCAGTATTATATGAAATGCTGAAAGGTATCCTTTAAGAAGAGGAAGAAGAAGAAAAAGGTAAAGATACAAATTATGAAGAACAAATACACATCTGTCAACAAGTGAATCTAAAAATCAAGTGAATAAATAATCAAATGAACAAAATAAACTGGTGAATATAATAGAATCAGGGGCATAGAAAGGGAGTGGACTGACTATTCTCAGGGGGGAAAGGGGTTTGGGGGGGTGCGGGAAGAGACTGGACAAAAATCGTACACCTATGGATGAGGACAGTGGGGGGTTGGAGGGTAAGGGCAGAGGGTGGGGTGGGAACCGAGTGGAGGGAAGCTATGGGGGGAAAAAGAGGAACAACTGTAATAATCTGAACAATAAAGATTTAATAAAAATTAAAAAATAATAAAAATAAAAAAACAAAAATAAAAAACAAAAAATTTAAGCTGTGGATAATTAATTACTGATAAAACAATAAAACTGGATACATTCCAGCTGTTGTTTTTATAATATTCCACCTGGTTTACACATAGTCTATATAATCAGTACCCTGGGTTCTAATAATATTTCAAGTATATATACTGTACTTGAAGCAACGTGACTTAGCTAAAACTTTCTTTTATTAACAAAGTAGTTACTGCTTATTTTCTGTTCATTGGGGTATCTTATTTTCTGTAATTTATCAAGTTAAAGTTCAGACTATGCCTCTTTAAAAGTAGGAAAGTTAATGCCCTTGTCGGTGTGGCTCATTGGTTAGAGTATCAGCCCGAGTACCAAAGGGTCTCAGGTTGCAGGTATGATCCCCAGCACCATTTGAGGTGTGTGCTGGAGGCAACCAATCAATGTTTCTCTCTCACATTGATGTTTCTCTCTGTCTCTCCCCCTCCCTTCCACGCTCTATAAAAATCAATGGAAAAAAATATCCTGGGGTAAGGATTAACAAAACAAAAAACCCTTAAAATAGAATACCATTATAATTCACAAACCTTGTATTCTCATTTGTGGAAGAAAAAATAATCACTGCATATTAAAAAAATAGGCAAAATTTAAAATATATGTGCCTTTGCCAAATTGATTTTCATAAAATATCTGATAAATGATTTTCATATATAAGAAAGCAAAGCAAATCAACTAATAATAAAGTGCTGAAACCTTTTGGGGTTTTACATTTCTTTAAAGGCAACTATTAGCAAAAATGCAGTAAGTAAAATTTAAAAATACACTAAAATAGCATTCCAAAACAACTATTTTTATATTTCTATATCTAAAAACTATAAATACAGAGCAATATAACCACCACAACATCTTACAGATTGTTTACAAACTGTATCCTACCTTGCCAGAGGTTAAAATAAACTTGTCAAACACATAATGTAACTCCTGGGTGGGGTGGTTATCATCATCAAGGTCAGAAGCATCTTCTGTAGCTTTGCAGTTGCAAGAGGTAGCAGATGTGTCGGTGCACATACTCTGATGTGAACTCTCTGATTCTAAATTTGACCTGCAGTCTGTACCAACAGACTCATTTAGGTCAGAGGATTTACAATCAATGCAATAACATTGGCTGAGATTCTTTTTTAAACAAGTTTCTGAAGGAACTAAATCATCTTGTTTCTTAATTGATTTTGGCTCCAACTCTCTGCCTTCACTGGTAGAAAGAGATGAAGATTCCTGTCCATGTTCAGCCAAAACTAGTTCAGTAACCAACAAATTGTCATCTTCAGTAATACATCTCCGTGATGTACATTTCATTTCATCATATTTACCAGGCTGACCTCTTTCTGCATTTATTTTTTCTGTGCTTTTCCCAAGTTGAATGCAACAATTAGATGTCTTATTGTCAGTTTTCACTGGTTTCTTATTGCTTATTTTCCCTTTTTCTTTTTTCATGGAATCCACTGTAGATTTATCTGCATCCTTCCTCTGAGGACAGGCAAAATACCGATAAGCTGCCCTGAATCTCTCCACAACATATTCATAAACAAGCTGGCTGTTTAAGCTCCGTGCAACGTTCCTCTTGACTGAAAATGGATCTAATAAAAAAGAAAATGGTCAGTTGCTAAGTATTTACTAACTAACTACATTTTCAAGTTTATACAAACAGATCTTAACTGCTGGACTGTAAGCAGAGAATATTTTCCCCAAGTTTTTCTAAACTAAAGTCCCAATGAGAGTCCTTGAAAACTTAGTAGGAAAAATACAATAGCAACTTTGTTTCCTCTGTTTCTGTCTTAACATAAAAAAAAGACTTTTAGCTGAAATCGGTTTGGCTCAGTGGATAGAGCGTTGGCCTTCGGACTGAAAGGTCCCAGGTTTGATTCCAGTCAAGGGCATGTACCTGGGTTGCGGGCACATCCCCAGTAGGAGATGTGCAGGAGGCAGCTGATCGATGTTTCTCTCTCATCGATGTTTCTAACTATCTCTCTCCCTTCCTCTCTGTAAAAAATCAATAAAATATATTAAAAAAAAAAAAACTTTTAGACAATAATAATAAGATAATTAATGAGAGAATGGCTAAGGAGCCCAACTCAGTAATTACAAAGTTTCAATGATGAAATTGCTGAAAACAACTGTGTCAATACGCCTCCCAATAGTGTCAATGAATGAAAATTTTCAAGTTCTCGGACCCATTAATAATTTTAATTTTCATAGTATTCTTTAGTTACATACTCCTTGCAATTTAAACAAATAAAACATAACCTAAACTCTCAAAGCTTCAAGTTAAAAAAATACTGACTTTAAGATTTAACTTTAGTGAGAACAGAAAATCAAAGAGAGAAAGAAGAGAAACAAAAGTAGGAAGAGACCTAAGAAAGTAAAAATGAAAACAAAATTTAAATGTTGATCCAATATAAAATGACTATGTTAAAAAGGCTTGCATTAACTCATACTTCTGAAAATGTTTATAGGTTTTTGGATTTTATAAGCCGTAAATACAAATATGTCAAGGAAAAAAGAACAGTACCACCCAAAAAACAATCCATATTTTCTCCACTACTGAAAATCATTAAGTAAAAAGATTAACAGGACAGGACTGCTATGGTTGAAGCATCTGTTACTTTTTGCTGTTATCTAAATAAAGGGTTTAAAAAGCTTTTCCTGGCCTCTTTTCCCTTTCTAGAAGAAAAAGGAAGAAGAGAAATTATGATGGCTGCAGGTTTCAGAGCTCATTTATTTACTATATGTAAGAAGTATAAAATGTGAGGACATGCTTGAGTGTATGAGAATATGTGTGGGTTCAATTCACACTAGGAGGCCAAAAGTGGGTTGAGGGAACAGAAGAATGTTAAACAAACTAAAGGCTAAACTAAAATGATGCACAGAAATTCAATTTCCTACCTATAAAAAGTGAAATATTGTGAACTTAAAATTTGTATTAAGAATTTAGAAGCGAGTGCACTATCCCTCCAGGGAGCACACCTTCACCTTGCCCTTCCCTCTCTTCTTCCCCCAAAGGTATGCAGTTTCTAACTCTAAGGGACTCCCACAAGACTTGCATCCAGGGAGCAATGGGCCCTGACTTGTCCCAAAGGCCCCCTTTTTTCTGACTTCTTAGTGAGCCAAAGCAGCCTAGCCTAGGCTCATTTCACTGTCCGGTCTCTCCTAGTGCTTCTTCTATTCTAGACCCTTCCTAGTTTCACTGTCCCATTTTAACAAACATCCTCTAAAAATCACCTGGACTTGTGCTGTGAAATCTTCCCTGTACAAAGTCAAGAATCCACACACTACCAGCTGGCCCAAGGCAGGCAAGCTCAGGGCCAGGTCCCCTTTCCAGTAACAAAACTGCCCCTCCCCCCATCATGTCCTGCCCCATGAAACCCTATTCTCCACTTATTTTTTTAAATGGTACAATTAGCATTTTGTTGTCATTTATAATCAGATGGCAGTGGAGTATATAGTCTCTATGCTTGATCTTTCTTTTATGTAAATAAAAAAATTACAAGAACTGATAGCTGCTTGTTTTCAGAAAACCTGATTAAACTAATTTATTGATGGTGGCATCAAGTTTTTCCTTATTAGCTCCAGAAAATTCACCCTTTTGTCCTTTTGTAGCACTAGCTGGTTTGTCTCAGCGGCCTATGGACTGAAGTCTTGGGTTCAATTCTAGTCAAGGGCATATGTCCAGGTTGCAGGATCGATCCCCAGTAGAGGGCATGCAGGAGGCAGCCAATCAATGATTCTCTGTCATCATTGATGTTTCTATCTCTCTCTCCCTTTCCCTTCCTCTCTGAAATCAATAAAATATATATATATATATATTTTAAATTTACAAGCCATTCTATTAATTCCTATACCTCTAAAGATCTTAATGTTGGGGGGAGGGGTCAATTGGGGAAAAATAAGGCATACGTAAAACTTTAGACAATAATAAAAAAAAAGATCTTAACGTTCTTAGGATTTGATGTGAAACCTGAGTTGTCAACATCAACTGTTCTTTTCTTCTTTAGTGTAGTCACATTTAACAGATGAGATCATTTAGAAGACAATAAAAACTGGATTTTAAAATTATAGTTCAACAATTTTATGACACAAAGTTCTTCAAAATGATCTTGTAGAATTAATATAACTTCTATTTTTCTATATTTTTGAAATTTTGTATAATTAAAAATTAAATAAAGACATGTAAGTAAGCTAATATCCCGAACCAATCTAATATTTACAGATTGGAAATATTTAAATGAGTATTAATCCTATAAACAATAATGGACTTGAAAAAGAATTTATCTAAAATATATGACAACCTAGTGGCATAGATAGTGCTACAAAGTCAAGGGGTAAAATTTGTAACATTGAATTAGACACAGATGATGAGTGACACACAAAAATTATTCTCCAAATGAAATATATCGTACCTTCAATGGCTATTCGCCTTTTAGGCCAGTTTTTGTTTTCTCTTGTTAAAATATCTTTTATCCGTACACATATGACATATTCCTCCAAAGCAAAATCCAGTGTGTAAAATTTTAGCAGCTCTAACCATAACTGTCCCAGGGATACCTGATTTGGTGTTTCCAATGTTAAAGGAGACTGGAAAAGAAAAAAATACTTTTCATTTACACTTCACGAACTAATGAATCATTTACTTTTCACTTTAAAAAATCCTTAGAGATCACTTTTTCAAAAACTAAGCATAAAGGAGCAACCTGCCAAAAAGCAGTTTGTGGCATAGCTGGGAACAGAGTGCCAGTTTACTAACTCCTAGAATCTTGTGTTCTTTCCACTAGACCAGAAATTCTCAATCTTTGCTGCATATAAGAATCACAGTGGTGCCGAAACCGGTTTGGCTCAGTGGATAGAGCGTTGGCCTGCGGACTGAAAGGTCCCAGGTTCGATTCCGGTCAAGGGCATGTACCTGGGTTGCGGGGACATCTCCAGTAGGAGATGTGCAGGAGGCAGCTGATCGGTGTTTCTCTCTCATCGATGTTTCTAACTCTCTCTCTCCCTTCCTCTCTGTAAAAAATCAATAAAATATATTTAAAAAAAAAAAAAAAGAATCACAGTGGAAATACTAAAATACACTAATATCTGAGTTACACACCACTCTCACCTCCCATACCCTTCCCAAGATTCCGATTTAACTGACATGGACTATGGACTGGGTATTGAGATTTTTAAAGCTTCCTAAGTGATTCCCATGTGCAGCCAAGGTTGCAAACCACTGTATAACAATCACCACAGCTCCTCACTGTAGTAATTACTTTTAAAATCTAAGTAAATGTCCTGGGCTTGCAAAAGCTAATTCCTTCATTTGACAAACGTTTATTTAGAACTTACTATGTCCCTGGCATTGTGCTGGGGATATTAAAAAAATGACAGAACAACATGAACATTTCAGTATTGTTCACATTTCTATAGTCTAGTTCAGAACTGGAAGTTCAGAAAGACTATATCCTTCTAGAGGACACAATCCATGGATACTCAACTTTCGTTCTCTAGCACTTAAGAAAATGCTTGGTATGTAGCAGGCCCTCAATAAATGAATGCTGAGTGATTAAATAAGCAAGCCGCACCCTAAAGGACCATCGGGCCTTTATTTCTCCACCAATCTGCCAACATAATTCCCATATGCTAAAGTTTTGGTTACAGCCCAATTCCTGAAGGAAATTTTCCTTGTCTAAATGAAAAATATACACAGAATTACTTTGACATGATTCAAACAACAGAAGTCTCACAAAATGAGTTGTAAATTCACCAGGGAATCTTGGTACTGAAAAAATAAACCAGATCAACCCCTTACATTACAGATGAGGAAAATGAGGCCAAGAGGTTTATTCAAGATTAGTCACTTAACCTATTATTAAAATAGCTTCAATAGAAGTCATCACAAATACTATAGATAGAAAAGTCAAAGAAACAAACAAACAAAAAGCTTACTTTGCCATGTTTTCCCTTTATGGC
Source organism: Myotis yumanensis (assembly GCF_028538775.1). NCBI lineage: Eukaryota > Metazoa > Chordata > Mammalia > Chiroptera > Vespertilionidae > Myotis > Myotis yumanensis. Next base: position 36,506,848 of record NW_027223753.1, read on the forward strand.
ATTACTTTGGTTGTCTTTTTCTGTCTTCTTGGTATCAGCTTTTGGTTGGTCTGCCTTAGCTTTGTTTTCCTCAGCAATTGAGTTTTTCTCAGTTGCACTACTTGAATTATGTTCCCACTTCACAAACTTCTCTTCTATTATGCCCTTCAGCTGAAAGTCATCCATTCTTTTTGAGTCAAAGCCTTCAATCTATATAAAAAAGCATTCCAAATTGGTAGTGGAAAAATTATTTTTTTTAAAAAAATGGACAGACAAATCAGAATTCGTTTAAACTGAACAGAATACTCTGCAAGAGCAAACTATATATGTACATACACATGTCACAAACTCATGCTTACCCAACTTCCAAGTAAACAAGGAAGAAGAGGGGGTTTTCTTTGTTGTAGAAAAAACATCACCATTAAAGCAAAACAGTAAGAAGGAATTCCGCCATCAGTTTGAGAATCAATATAGCACAACTGCAAAATGACAGGGGAAAAGTACCACCATTTATTTTAGCTTTCTGTAATTTTCTTTCTTCCTTTCACAACAAAAGTAGGCCCCCTCACAACCATAATCATTGTAAAAAGCATAAAATGTAATTATCTATATATATAAAAGCCTAAGCAACCGTTTGGTAACTATGACGCACACTGACCACAAGAAGGCAGACGCACAACCACAGGCATAGAAACATGGAACAGACTGATGAATCTCAGAGAAAAGAGGGGAGGGGGGAAGACAGGACGAGATTAACCAAAGATCTATATGCATACTTGAGGCCCGGTGCACAGATTCATGCACCGGTAGGGTCCCTTGGCCTGGCCTGCGGAGATTGGGCCGAAACCGGCAATCCAACATCCCCCAAGGGGTCCTGGATTGTGAAAGGGCACAGGCCAGGCCGAGGGACCCCACTGGTTCATGAATCCGTGCACCAGGCCTCTAGTATAAATGTAATATATATATAAAATATATGATCTGAAATCTCGCCCACCTGAAATAACTATTAACATATTGGTAACCATCTTTCCATTCATTTTTTATTGCATATAAAGACACATGTATATTTTTAGTTAAATGGAACCATATCATACAATGTGCTTTTATTGTAGACACCTTTTAAAAATATTTTCTTATTTTGCTTCCACTTCTGCCTCATGTTAATAATCTTCTATGTACTCCATGCCTTCTTCTCTATTCAAATAACCATACACAAATATACATACATTTCTATATTCTATATAAAAACAGGGAAGATTATGATTTTTGTCACTTTTACCAAAATTTTTATTATAGATATCTCTCTATATATTACTCTTCTCCTTTAACAATGCACCAAGAAATGTCCCTCTAAGTCAATTAGTATAGATATAACATTCTTTCAAACGGTTAAATTATAGGCTATGATCTGGATGGTTAGTCAATAATTCCCCCACCCAAGGATATTCACACTTTGTTCTCAGTTTTTGCTACTTTAAACAATACTGTAATATTTATCCTTATACAGATTTCCTAAGTACTAGTGCTTGTTTATGATCTATATTCCTAGGAACATATTTGCTGGATTAAAAAATATGATATATATCAATTCTAACAAATATAAGATTTTAAAATTGTCAACGGCAAGCATGTCAAACTCAGAGGCTAACACGGGCCAAATAAAAAAGGTTTAAGTTTATGAGGACAGCAAAAAAACAAAAGGTTCAATTTTCATAGAAACATTAAGTTTATTTTGATAGAGACATTCTGAATACAAAGGGCTGAAATAAATGAGTAACCATTAACATAAATAGAACATTTTAATAAAAATTAGTATTTTTTTTGAAAATTAACTTATCAGACACTGAATAACTGCACAAATTAAGCATAACGCAAATAAACCTATTTTTCTTGTTCTCCGAAAGCGAAATATTTCCTGTTGCGCACACCAAACAAGTCAGTCCAAGACTAATGATGTGGTAATCGGCTGCTAAAATACACTGCTAGTATTAGTGGAGAGAAATGGTGCACCTGCGCATAAGGCGCGTAAAGGAAATGAATGCAACATTATTATAGTAATCAGTCGTTATTAATAATTATGCATAACAAGTTACGAAATTTTTTAAATGTTTCTTCCATACTGTTATATTGGCTGGGCCGCAAAAATATTCGTTGTGGGCCACAAGTTTGATATGCTTAGTCAACGGAATGGGTGCAATGTCTCATGTTTACTAACCATTTGGATTTGTTCTTTTCTGAATAGCCTCTTAAATCTTTTGCCAGTTTTTCTATTTTTACACATTACATATCAATTCGTATGTGTTCTTTTTCATTATAGATAATGACCCTTTATATCTGATACATGAATTTGAAAAAAATGTTATTTTTCCCAATCTGCTTTTCTTTTGGCATTATTTATGATGCCTTTTACCATATAAAATGTATTCATGTTTATATAGCTAAATATGCTTATCTTATACAGCTTTTAGGTTTCCTATCAAGGTCAAAAGGTTTCTCCAATAGTGTGTGTAAATATATGTACACACACACACACACACACACACACATATATATAATAGATATATGTTCTTTTGTTGTTGCTGTTTTGTTTTATTTTTTTGTTAATCCTCATCCAAGGATATTCCCCCCATTCATTTTTAGAGAGTGGGAGTGAGGGGGGAGAGGGAGAGAGAGGGGGAAACAAGGACAGGGGGAGGGGGGGGAGAGGGGGAGAGGGGGAGGGGAAGAGAAGGAGAGAGGGGAAGAGAGGGAGAGAGGGGGAGGGGAAGAGAAGGAGAGAGGGGGAGAGGAAGAGAGACACATTGATTAGTTGCCCTCCTGCACGCACCCCAACTGGGCCAGGGACAAACCTGAAACTCAGGTATGTGCCCTTGACCGGAATCAAACCCTAACCCTTTGAGGTGTGGGCCGATATATATTCTTAAATTGTCTTCTAAAATTTTTATTTTTCATTCAAGTGCAATTTATTTTTGCACTTAGCGTGCTAAGGGTCCAACATTATTTTCTTCAAGAAAGATACAATTGTTATGGCACTATTTATTAAATAAACCACTGTTTTATCACTAAAATAATCTTTTATTTTTTTCATACATTAAAATCTCATTTACAATAGGATCTACTTTCGAGCTTTCTTTTCTGTTCCACAGATCTACTTGTCTATTCCTATGCCAATGGTATACACTTAACTAAATCAGTTTTTAGTGGTAAAGTGGGTCCCCCTTCACTAGTCTGAGTTCTTTTGGCTATTCTCAAAGATTCTTCCATACTAACTTTGAGATCATTTTATCAACATTTTAAAAACTCCTGGTAATTAGAATTAAAATTACTGAACATTTAAAAATTAATTTAATGCACTTTTACATTTTAAGAATACCATCTCCTTATCCAAGAACTTGGTATCTTTGCATTTTCCAAAAATTAAGGAGTTGTCATCAATTACTCACTTCCCCTCAACTCTCATATCAAGTCCTTCCTCCAAATTTTATTCCAAATCTGTTTACTTGGCTTCAAATCCACTCTAAACTTACTATAGTTATTCATAACTATTTTGTTCCTACATATTATGATTTCTATTACAGATTAGGTATTCTTTTCCTCTGTTCCACTCACCTTAGCCCAATAACGAAAGGCTAACGCCAAGGGAATAAAGGCAGGTTCCATTTTGCCAATAGCAGCAAGTAAATCAGTAGTGAGGCATGCCATATCATTTCCTGCACTCACTCTACAAAGTAAGCCACTGTGAATGAGAAAGAAAGAAATTTCACTGCATTAATACTTTCAAAAACATACTATTTCAAATCCTGTGGCTATCCCTTCCAGTCACTGTATTTTAATACTTAAGAAGGCATAATAAAAAATATTTTAATAAACTTAGGGCTTACTGAAAACTATGTATCAGTTCCATCACTAGAGTTCCATATAAATTAAAGATGTTTTAAATGTTCATTTGTACTTCAGAAATAAGTTTCAACTTTAGTATTTAAGTTCATGAGAAATTAATTTCAAAAGCAGCATAATGGATCACCAAAATCTGATTTATATGAGAGAAAAGACATTGATCTTATCAATGTCAAATAACGCAACATAACTTCCTAGTACATTCTTTTTGCTTTGCAAAAATTAAAAAAGAAATTCTGAACTGATTAGCTGTACTTCTTAACTCTAATATTTTCCTATCCAAGCTTCCATGATTTTATTGACATGCTATTTTCAGATGAGAGATTAGAAAGGATTTATGTATTAACCCACAAGTAATGCTTACATGTAAGTGAAAATAGGAACTGCTGTAAATGGGCTAATAGAATTATAGAAGAGATATTTTGGTGGCAGGGAGAAGAACGAATCTGAGGTTGCCACACAGAGACAATTAGACATGATGTGATGGCAAAAATACCAGACATCAGAATACCTCCATTCCAATTCTGATTTTTCCCTAAATGATGTGAATTTGGACAAATCACTTATTTGTCCTCCAGGTCTCAATCTTCCAATTTAGAAAAAAAGGAAATTGAACTAGATCTCCATAGATCCTTCTAGTTTTGAATAAGAAAATATAGTAATCTTAAAATGTAAGATATATAGGTTAATAATCAATAAAAGAACACTGTTATTTCTGTATTGTCTCCATATCTCCCACATTGAACTAAAATAGAATTATTTTAGTTTCTTTTTTCAAAAGTATTTTACTTTCTTAATCCTATAGATATGACTAGAAAAGCAAGATTAGTCTCCAATGACTCATTCAATTTCAGTGAACTAAAAATTAGAGTCTGGTAGACTGTGAGCTCCTTGAGAAGAAAGACTATTTCTTATTTATGTTTGTATCCCTACAGGAAAGCATTAGTTAACATATAGTAAATGTTCAATACTGTTGGGTGAATGAACTTTAAAAAAAAATGAAAAGTTATGCCTCTAAGTATGTTATTTTTATCTGTTCTATTTCTTGTTCACATGCTTTTAGTAAGCCGGCTAATTTGAGTAAGTAGAAACTAGCCTAGTCATATTAACCCAAGGAGAAATCAAAAACAAAACTTTTTCTCTCTTACAGATGTTCACTGCATAATTGGATGTTGTCGTTATTTTTAAAAATAGTTTTTCTTCATTGTTACCAACCTTTTCCGATCTTTGCACACCACAACAGGAACTTTAGCGTGAAAATCCGATTCCACATCTACATACAATACTAATAAGGGGGGGAAGAACAAAACAAGTAAGCTAATGTCAACATCTCTAAAATGCTTACTCTATGGTAAACATTAAGTAATAGTTTCCTTCTAAATATCACTCTCATTGCTTCTGTGGGATAATCCACTCTTCTCATTATGAGAATCAACCCCACAGGATCCCTTATCTCTCTTGGTACCATTTGCTGCATATCAGAAGCCACAGGCACAGTCTCAACTGTCTGAAAATTATAATCACCTTAAGAAAAAAAGTTTTAACATCCCTAAGAGTTTGAATATATCCAAGTAAGTATATAATTTAGTCAAAGTTGTTAAACCTTCATAGATATAGCCAAGAGAAGGCACCACTTACTTCGAGGGCTATTTCCACAGGAGTCATAAAATAAGAACCTACAATGCTTTGAAAATTTGGTTCTTTTAAAAATATCTGTGGAAGTAAAAGGCTAACTGCTGGCTTCATTTCCCATAAACCTATGAAGAGTCTGCCCAACTAAAGCTCCTAAGGATGGACTAACAGATAAAGCACATTTCCACTCTTAAGTCCATCTCTCTATCTCCAAGGTAGGCCATAAATGTCTAATCTAAATAAAAATAGCTGCACTAGCCCTAGCTGGTTTGGCTCAGTGGATAGAGCATCCGCCTGAGGACTGAAGGGTCCTAGGTTCGATTCTGGTCAAGGGCACATGCCCGGGTTGCAGGATCGGGCGTGCAGGGGGCAGGTGATCAATGATTCTCTCTCATCATTGTTGTTTCTCTCTTCCTCTCCCTTCCTCTCTGGAATTAATAAAGATATAGTTTTTAAAAAATAGATACATTAACATTATTTCATTTGAAGTTTAAAGAAAATCTCTTAGTAATACTTGTTGGAATTAAGTGATTAAAAACCATGTGCTAAAAATCTCTATGTCAGGAGTTGAATTATACTTGGTGGATATAACAATGAATAAGACACAAAGAGCTCAATCAGGGGTTTGGAAAACAAATACTTAAAACAAATAAATCCTATAGGTGACAAGATAGAGGTCTTTAAAGAGTACAGGTCTTTAAAGAGAGGGAATAAAAAGAAAACAATCAATTTTATAATCAGACTGCATTTTGTACACCTATGTTATATGACTCAAGATGATCTATTTGTATATTTAAGTGGAAAAGACCTATTTACAATTTTTTTGCTAGGTTAATATTCTCCAGTGACTCTAAAGACGTAAAAGCTCTGTGTTTACCCCCTATCTGTAATATGTTTTAAAGTTTTTGTGCAATTAGAGACAAATATTTACTAAGAAAAAATGATATTAAAATCCCTTTACAACAGCGATTTTCAACCTTTTTCACAGAACTAATTACTAAACTAATTACTAAAATTCTGTGGCAAACTGACAAAAAATAGGTTTAATGTTGATTAAAAAAAATAGTAACTACCTACCCATTTTGCTCCAAAGTGACTTTTTAAAAAATCAGGTGCCTATACTTGTATCTAAGGATTTCTGGTGCCAGGAATTAACCAATCAGACACAATCTTATTATGCAACATGACCAATAAGATGCAACTCTATTATCCTATCTAATAAAGAGGGAATATGCTAATTGACCCTCACACTGTCACAAAGATGGCAGCACCCACAGCCAATAAGGAGGAAATATGCTAATTGACTGCCCTGCCCTCAAAGATGGCAGAGCCCACAGCCAATAAAGACGGAATATGCTAATTGACTGGCACACCCTCAAAGATGGCAGCACCCACAGCCACAAGATGGCTGTCAGGGGAGAGCAGTTGGGGGGGACCAGGCCTGCAGGGGAGGGCAGTTGGGGGCAACCGGGCCTGCAGAGGAGGGCAGTTGGGGGCGACCGGGCTGGCAGAAGAGGGCAGTTAGGCGTCGATCAGGCTGGCAGGGGAGTGGTTAGGGGTGATCAGGCAGGCAGGAAGGCAAGCGGTTGGGAGTCAGCAGTCCCAGATTGTGAGAGGGATGTCCAACTGCCAGTTTAAGCCTGATCCCTGTTAAACCGGGAGTCGGACATCCCCCGCGGGGTCCCAGATAGGAGAGGGTGCAGGCTGAGCTGAGGGACAACCCCCCCAGTGCACAAATTTCATGCACCGGGCCTCTAGTATGAGCTATGTATTTATGTTCAAGACAAGGCATTCACACCAAATGGCTGTGTCATTTTTTTATTTGACAATCTAAGGGAAAAGAGGTCAGAGGCCCTGACTAAATAGTCAGGTATTGCATGTTTTAAAAATTTTTGTAGCACACCAGTTGAAAACCACTGCTTTACAAGATAAATGGACCAAATTAATCCCTTAAAAATAACTTCCCAGAGAAAGAGCCAATAATAAACTGATAATGGAGAGCTAATGGAGCAGATGGAGAGGAAAAGGAAATTAAGAACTGCTATTAGAGCCAATCCCATATAATAAAGAGGTAATATGCAAATTGACCATCACACCATCACAAGCTGGCTGCCTACAACCAGGCTAGCAGGGGGTTAGTGAGGGACAACCAAACGACTGAACAGCAGTCACAGCAGACTGCGTGGGGCAACCAGGCCAGTGGGGGGGCAGTTGGGGTGACCAGGCCAGTGGTGGGGAGCAGTTAGGAGCGACCAGGCTGGCAGGGAGTGGGCAATTTGGGGCGACCAGGCCAGCAGCGAAGGGGTGCAGTTGGGGGTGACCAGGCCGGCAGAGGGGGACAGTTGGGGGCGACCAGGCTGGCAGGGGGGGCAGTAAGTGGTGACCAGGCTGGCAGGGGGGGAATTAGGAGCAACCAGACCAGCAGCAGGGGGCAGTTAGGGCTGACCAGGCCAGCGGGGGTGGGGGGGATGGAGTTAGGGGTGATCAGGCCAGCACGCAGAGGCAGTGAGGGGTGATCAGGCTGGGCAAGGGAGGGGGCAGTTAGGAGCGACCAGGCAGGCAGGCAGGTGAGTGATTAGGAGCCAGCAGTCCAAGATTGTGAGAGGGATGTCCAACTGCCGGTGTAGGCCCGGTCCCCGGGACATCCCCAAGGAGTCCCGAATTGGAGAGGGAGCAGGCTTGGCTGAGGGGTCACCACCCCCTTCGTGCACGAATTTCGTGCACCAGGCCTCTAGTATGAAGATAAGATTAAAGTCAATAAGCTATCTGTTCTAAGCCAAACTGCAAATATTTTTGCCAGGTACTTGTAATTCATAAAATCTAAGATGACAATAGTAATAATAAAAATCACAGCTGCAGAAATGTCATAAGTTCCTATACATACCAGGCACTTTTCTAAGCTATTGCTTAACCCATTTCATTCTCACAACTTCTTCATCAAAAAGATATTGCATTATTGCCATTTTACAGATGAGAAAACTGAAGCATGAACATTAAATAATTCGTCAAAAAACATACAACCATCAAGTGGCAGAACGAAATGTTGTGCCTAGAAAGTCTGGCAGCAGATCTTGAGCTCTCAAGCATTTGCTTCATAACAAGAAAAGCAGTAAATAAGAACAAAAACAAAATAACATTATAGGTTGTATTACATGCTATAGCCTGGTTTGAGACAGTTGTAATTTTAAAATTTTTTAATTTTAAATGTGTTTTTACCTATATAAATATCCTTTTTACATCACACACAAAAATAATCCAGACATATGAGGCACATATGAAAAGCTTACTAAGTATGATTTTGGTTGGTGTAATATAAATGATTAAATTAGGCTGATATTGCTTTAAAAATGCACAAAATTTTCCCAAGTCTCTCCTAAGTCTTCCTTCATCGATAACCTTCCAAGAACAGATTTTGTCTTTCTCTTCTTTTACATAAGAAATGCTCATAATATTCAAAGCTAACATATTTAAATTATTCAAAATGCAGATTTTACATATCAATTTTAAATACACTTTTGATCTTACAGACATGTAAATTTTCTAGTATACCTATTAAATACATAAACAAATATATGTATATACATACATATAATACAATGACTAAAACATGCTAGGGATTTTAGTTTAATTTGGTTAGCCATATATAACCTACACAGTGCATGTACCTTTAAAGAATTTTCTTTAGAAAGACGAATTAAAAAAGAAACTCACCACTTTTTTTTAAAATCCCAAGCACTTGTATCAGAAGATCTGGATGGTTCATCTAAAAAAGTTTCAAATTAAATCAATATACTAATTTCAAAATTTAAGTGGTAGAACTTTAGAGGGAATTAAATTTCATTAAACATTTAAATAAAATCATGCTATTTTAAAATAATAGAAACAGAAGAGTGTTTTACTTTTATGTTAACACATCTTGTTCATGGAAATAAAATCTAATAAATCATATAGTGCTATGATTCCAGCAACATTCCTTGAATTAATGAGTTCTTAGGTGAGAAAGATTCTGGAATTTCATGAAACAAATGGAAAAAAATTACCAAATAATTGTTAAAGAGAAGTTGTTGAGATAAATTTAAGATATACTGGTAACTGGCCAAATGGCCAAAAGACTTAGATTAAAACACTACTTTAAATAACAAGCTTGCTGCCCAGCTGATGCTGGTTTGGAAATAATAATAAACACAATTCCAGAAACTATTTTTATACATTTTTCGGGGATTTTTTTGGTGTTTTTTTTTGTTTTTTCTTTATTTATATACATATTTTGATATGGTTATGGTACTTCCAATTCAAAATTGAAATTTTGTGGTACTTTTTAAATTAAAATTTGGAAAATAGAGGTTACGAGTTGCATTCAAATTCAGACAAGTGCTACATAATACATAAAATAAATAAAGAAATGCATTTTCACTCTTTCCATGTAGACACATTTAAAAATTGGCAATTTTTGATGGCATGATACAAAGATGAAAATATGTCACATTTCCAGTCACAATCAATTCAAAAATGAGGAGTGGAAGATTAACTTTGAAATCCTGTTAGACTTGTTCTAAATTGTAAACTGGGTCACTAGATTAAGTAACAGGGGAGAACTCCCAGGTAGGATCAAATAGAGGCTCTAAGTACAGTAGAAGGGCTTGAATGGACATCTCTCTCTGGGGTAGGCCATCACCTGCTGGAGAAGAAACATGGCTTTGGGCTGAGGAAGGAAGAACAGGGGCTAAGAAACATGGGAGTCTGAAGCAGCAGCTTGGGGTCCTGGTGCATCAAGGGCTGGAGCAGAGACAGAAGAAGGTATGGGTTTTCGAGATTACCAAGATTTGAGATTTAGTGTTCAAAAAACAGCATCACATTGCACTTAGGAAAGATGGTCTCTTTAGTATTGGGGGCTTCCATTACTTCAGGTTGAAGGATAGGCAGCACCATAACAGGCTGAACAAGCAGCAGGACGTTTTGTGGAAGGACAGTGGAAGGGACAGGCTCAAAGTAAGGACAGATTAGAGGCTGTGGCTAAACACAGGGGTGAATTTTATCCTGGTATTCATCCTCTCTTTGCTGTTGTTTCTCATGTTCAAACTGCTCAGGTTTCTTGTTGATGTGTGTAATAGATTCCTCACTGCTTGAAAGGCTTTCTACCGTCTCACTGGATATGCTGAGATCTTCCTTCTCCCTTCCAAGAGCAAGGACCACCAGGCAGACAAGGATGAGAACCTTCATCGTTACCAAGTCCAGTTTCAGTGTGGCTTCTTCTGTAAATCCTTGGTTATAAGATTTCTGTTCAGCTAGTCTTCAGTTGGTTATTCAAGATAACTGTTCTATATTTTAGTTTTAATTCCAGTTTGGTCCTAGGAGGAGGTGAGTGTAACTTCCACCTACTCTACCATCATCTTGGGTCCTCCCATTTTTCCTTTTTTTTTTAGAAGAAATGGGTTCAGGAAACAACTTACAGCTAAAGAAGGTCCTTGGAGCTTAGCAGAGAGAGGAAGAGAGAATGCACACCTTGAGGGACCAAAGCGCGAGGAGAGGCATGCTCCAGAGAGAGAAAGAGAACACCCTGGAGAAAGAAGCGGGTGGGGAAAGGCAAGGGCCTGCTCCAGAGAGAGAGCCAACTTTCCTTTTTTTTTTTTATTTATTTATTTATTTATTTATTTTTTAATTTTTCACTATAAGTATTACAAAGGGTATTACATAAGTGTCCTTTTTTCCCCCCCGCCCTTGACAGGCCCCTGCCCTCCCTTACCCCCCAGTGTCTTATGTCCATTAGTTATGGTTATATGGATGCATACAAGTCCTTCGGTTGATCTCTTACTCCCCTCCCTCCTGTCCCCCAACCCTCCCTGGCCTTCCCACTGCAGTCCGTCAAACAATTTGAGGCAGCTCTGCCACTGTATTTATTATTGTTCAAAAGTTTGTAATGGTCTCAACTTTCCTTTTTTTAAATGACTGCCTTCCTCTTTTCTTCCCTGTCCCTTATTTCTTTTATTTTATTTAAGTCTGACACCTACTAGTAGTTTCCAAAAGCACTGTTTAATCATGACGGTAACTTTCATAAGGCAGAATTTTATAGTCCCCTGCACCTCCACTAAAAAGATAATCTATAAAAAATGTCAAGTACTAATTAAGAACCACATAGGAGACATTCTTTTCTAATTACTTACCTTGGGAGGAAATTTTATATCTATATTAACATCACTACTTTTCAGAGCAAACTTAGTCAGAGATGAGCCATACAACCTAAGTGAACACTCTGGAAAAAAATAAAAAAAATCAAAGCATGAAATAGCATGTAAATACGGGATCTTAAACAACAGTGGTAGGAAAACTGCATATATCTCAATTCTATGTCTTTCAACTCAAATACAACAATTATAGAAGAATTATATCCTTTTTAACTGATCTATAAAATAAAAATGTTTCTCAGAGGGTTCAGGAACAAAGACGGAAGAGAGAAATTGCTCATAAAAATTCAATGTTTAAACAAAATTTTAGTAATAGTTCACTAAGGAATGACTACAAGTATGTTTAAGATTTAATATGTAACAGTAAAGAATGTGCAACCCAGTTATAGCTACTGCCACAAACTGCATGTATTTATATATATTTACATAAGAGATAACACTTTACATGGGGAAGGAATCGCAGACATTCAATGACAATGCTCTTTAAAAATACAAAGTGAAGCCACCAATTAATATTGCAAGCCTAAAACAAAAAAAAAACTCTGTGGCTTTCAAGAGTTCGCAGAACAAGTTAATGAAAACAATAACATACTACAAGTATCTTTCTCAGACTATCAAATATTTGACTTCAAAAATCATAATAAGGCAAATTTTAAAAGATCTCATCAGAGGGCAAGTTGAAAAAACCATAACTGGAACTTATCAGACAAGTTTAGTTTCTTAGAAAGTATAAATTCAGCCTGGCTGGCATGGCTCAGTGGTTGAGCATTGACCTATGAACCAGGTCACGGTTAGATTCCCAGTCAGGACACATGCCTGGGGTGCAGGTTCCATCCCCAGTAGGGGGTGTACAGGAGGCAGCCAATCAATGAACCTCTCTCATCATTGATGTTTCTATCTCTCTCCCCCTCTCCTGACCTCTCTGAAATCAATAAAAAAATATTTTTAAATAATATTTACCCTAATTCAAGAGAAAGAGTTGTGTAATTTTTAAAAATAAGTATAAAATACACTTGTACCTGGTAAAAATGTTGTTATAACCTTTGACATTTCCTCCACAACCTCCTGACGAACTCTGAGGTCATCATCTGTTATTCCTTGTTCTTTTGCTAATTCAGTAACTGCAACACTTAAAGCTGCCAAGTGGGCAGGAGAAGGAGGTGGCAGAGAACGAAGCTCACTTTCTTCCTGTTTTTCCTGTTAGTGCAACATTTAACAACAATATATATATATATATATATATATATAAAAGATTACTCTTATAATGAGAAATATATTTTTTTAAGAGAAAAAGATAAATATAATCAACTTCTATGTGCCAGACTTAAGGCATGTAGGATATGGAAGAGAACAAAAGAGACAGAAATCCCTAACTTTGTGAAGCAGATTTGAAAGACTGAGAAATACTGTGGGGGAGGTTGGTATTAAACATTAAAAAATAAAATTTGTTATACTTTATTGACTGCATAAATTCTGAAATGCTTCATCAAAGCCAGAATGGTTGTTCTGCAGTTTAGTTATAATTTTTTGTTGTTGTTAATCCTCATCTGAGGATATTTTTTCCATTGATTTTTAGAAAGAGTGGAAGGGAGGGAGAAGGGGAAGAGAGAGAGAGGGGAAGAGAGAGAGAGAGAGACAGACAGACAGACAGACAGACAGAGACAGACATCAATATGAAAGAGACACATCCATTAGTTGCCTCCAGCACACGCCCTGACCAGGACTGGAGATTGAACCCAAAACCAAGCTGCACGCCCTTGACCAGGAATCAAACCCAAGACCCTTTGGTGCCAGGCCAACGCCCTAACCACTTAGCACACCAGCCAAGGCGTGTAATTTTGATGTGGTTGTGGGAGGATGCAAGTACCGCATTTATGTATGCGCCGCCATCTTGACCTGAAATAGTTTAATTTTTTTTAATTTATCTTTATTGTTGAAAGTATTACAGATGTGTCCTTGTTTTTACCCACTGACCCTCTCCACCCGACACCCGTCCCTTCCAGGCCTTCACCACACTACTGTCTGTGCTGGGACTTGGCTGGTATGGTTCAGTGGTTATAGTGTTAGCCCATGCATCCAAGGGTTGTAGGTTTGATGCCCGGTCAAGGGCACGTACCTAGGTTGCAGGTTCGATCCCCAGTGCAGGAGGCAACCAATTGATGTGTCTCTCTCACATCAATGTTTCTTTCTCTCTCTCTCTTCCCAATTCCCCCTTCCACTCTTTCTAAAAATCAATGGGAGAAATATCCTCAGGTGAAAATTAACCAAAAAAAAATATAGGCTCGTTAAAACTGAATGACTTCTTTTCCTTCTAAGTTCTTAATTTTCTTCAATGTATCTTTTTTTAAGAAAAATGTATTGAGCACCTAATATGTGTCAGATACTGTCCTAAGCGATGCAGAAACAAAAATAAATAAGAAAATAACCTGCCCTCTTGAATATTAAATACTGAAATCTAGAAAAGGAGAGAAGGCAAACATGTGTTAGGTTTTCTGATCAAGCGCTGCAGGAAAGGAATACCTAACATAGACTTGTTGGGAAGGTCAGGTGAAAGAGTATTTCACAGAGAGGATATACAAGCACAAAATTAAATAAGAAGTTATCTGTTATTATAACTTTGAAGAGAAAAAGTTTAAATAGATAAAATACTAATACACTCTAAAAAGAAAAAAACACTGTTCATATCTAAGTCTATGAAATGCTCTAATAAAAATAACTGTAGAATCAAGAATTCTCAAAGTCTCTAGTTTATAAGGCCCTGCATGGTCTGGACTTCTCCAACTTCATCTCACATCATTTTCCTCCTAGCTTTGTTTGCTCCACTCATACTACACTCTTTCAGTTCCTCAAATGCCATATCCTTTCCTGACTAGAGAGATCTTTATTCATTCTGCTTTTTTGTGTAAAACGCTCTTAGCTTGCCCCTCCACACCACTCTCTTTTTGACTTTTAAACTTTTATTTCGAGGTTTAACTCAAATGTTCACTTTCTCAGAAAAACTGTCCCTGTTCTAGACTGAAATATTCTTGTATACTTCTTTAGCACTACATTTCCCCCTTTAATAAAACTCATGATAGTTAAATCCTTATTCATTGGATGCCTTCACCAATACTTTAGAAACTCTGAGGGCAGAAACTACAACTATCTTATTCATCACTCCTAGACCTAAACACATAGGAGCTCAATAAATATCTGTTGGACTAACTACACCTGACAGTTTTAAACTTAGGAATCAATGTACTTTAAGATGAGCAAACTGGACTCTGAGAAGATTCCCCTCCTGACTAAGGTAAGGAGGGCAATCACAGCTTTCACCAATGTCACTTCAATGACTAATATAAGACTGGATAAATACTGCATTTTTACTTTCAAAAATAAAAAAGATTTGATATAGTTTTACCATTCAAAAATAAATAAAACGTTTTATAAGAACTTACCAAAATGTTTTTCTTATGTCGTTTCTCTTTTATATGTTTATGAGCTCCCTGGATATTTTCAATGTGAATTAAGCAAAGTTTGCATAGATACCGGCAATTGGTATATTCTGGTGAGCGCTGAAAAGTTAAAAAATGACATTTTCAAAACACAGAGAAGTAAATTTTTTATTATATATGTGAATGACACAATTACGTAAATAAAAGGGACAAAAATAAGCATTATAGGAACGTTTTTAATAAACAAATCAGTACTTATAAAACCAAGATAGTTGTCCTTTTCAAAATAGTCATCATAGATCATATATTAATTTCAAACAATATGAAAATACTAAATATGGCCCCGCCAGTATGGCTCAGTGGTTGAGTGTCGACCTATGACCCAGGAGGTCACTGTTCAATTCCAGTCAGGGCACAGGCCCAGGTTGTTGGCTCTATCCCCAGTAGGGAGCGTGCAGGAGGCAGCCAATCAATGATTCTCTCTCATCACTGATGTTTCTATCTCTTTCCCTCTCCCTTACTCTCTGAAATCAATAAAAATATATTTTAAAAAGTACTAAATATGTTTGGTACTTATCTAATATAGTCTTTAGAATCCAATGTGAAATGAGAAAGGCAGTCTCGTTGCTAAGTCTTAGTCCAATGCTACCCCCAAAACTGATTTCAAACTTTCAGTGTTTTTGATTAAGAATCCACCCTCAAATAAGAGATTCAAAATATAGAATCCACCCTCAAATAAGAGATTCAAAAGAATGAACTGCAAATATGGGAAACAATTCCAAAAGCTGAGTTCCAAAAACACTCCAATTAATCACAACCTCATGGGAATAAATGGATAACCTCTTTTAAGTTTTTACTCTGAACAATTGACACATGAAAAGTATCAGTCATAGTACTTTAGTCATACTCCACATATATATTCTTGAAATAATAAAAAACATCATAATTCCAAAGTACTTGTTATGTGCCAGGTTCCTTGCTAGGTACTTCACATATAATGTGACCTTTTAGATTGACATTATCTTCTTTTATAGATGTGAAAACAAAAGCTCAAGTAGCTTGCAACTTTCACAAGGATACATTAAGTGGAAGATGCTGAATTTAAATTCATGTATTACTGAATCCAAAGCCAACTCTCTACCCATAAGATTACACAATAAAATATTACAAAAATATTAAATATGTGCTGAATTTTAAAATATTGTTTCTACTGTCTTACACTGAAATTCCAGCAATGCTCAATTTTTATCTGACTGATCTTCAAAAGGCTGCAACTCCTGACAAAAAAATTCTCACTTCAGAATATTATGTATATGATTTCCTGTAAATGGGGAATCTGCCCCAAATATAGCAACAGTCCTGCCACAGACTAAAAAATAAATATAGCCATCATGTATTCAGTATCTACTAACCTTAAAACAACTCTATGAGGATTCCCCATTTTACTGACAAAGCAACTAAATCTCAAGAAATAACTGCCCAAGGCAACAAGCAAATAAGAAAATTCAGCTCAACATAATCATTCCAATTCTTTAATATAAGGAATTCTTTCAAATCTGTCCTTATTGGAGAATGAATTAAGCCTTCACAGAGACTTCTACCTCTTAAATTTCCTACCACAACTACTTCTTAATTCACCACCAACTATTTTTTAAAAATATATTTTTATTGATTTCAGAGAGAAAAGGAGAGGGAGAGATAGAAACATCAATGATAAGAGAGAATCATTGATTGGCTGCCTCCTGCACCCCCCCCCACCCCCACCCAGGGATCAAGTCCACAACCCAGGCATGTGCCCTGACCGGAATCGAACCCTGACCTCCTGGTTCATAGGTTGATGCTCAACCACTGAGCAATGCCAGCTGGGCCACCAACTATTTTTTTGAGCTCACACTATGTATCAAACATTTTTCTAGGAGCTGGGTAATATAAACAAAAGAAACCAAAATTCCTGTCCTTATGAATTTACATTCAACTGTAGGGAAACATGTGTTAAATAAACAAATGTATAAATAAGCAAACAGGAATATGGGAAGAGGTGTTAACTGCTTTTTAAAAATAGGGTCATCACTAAGACCTTATTGATAAACTGACTTAAAGTGAAGGATTAGCTGTGTGGATATTTGGAAAGACATTCCAAACAGAGTAAAAATGTGAATGCTAAGGCCCTGAAGTAAGAATATGGCTAATATGTTTGAAAAATTGCAAAAAAAACTAGCATGACTGGAACAGAAAGGTAATGGAGTCTAGATTATAAGGCCCGCTGTAAGGACTCTGGCTTTTATTCTAAGTGTAAGGGGAAGGCATTGAAGGTTTTTGAGCAAAGAATTACAAGATCTAATCAATATTTTAAAGGAATCACTTGTCTTCTATATTAAGAATAGAAGCAGGAAGAGCTTATTGCTGGTATGCACATACTGCAATAATAGAGAAGAGAGATGATGTTGGCTTGGCTCAAGGTTTAAGAGTGGTGGAAGTGACTGGAAGAGTTAGATTTAGGAGTTGAAAGCATAAACAAAGAATATCTAAATGCATGAATATTGATGAGGTCTCTGAAGAAGTCATATAATCACTCATCTTATGAATTTTTCAATTGTAAGAAAAGCTTGACAGAAACTTGAATGGGGAGTCAGCAGGCTTGGGATGACATCTCAATTAACCTTGGATAATACTCTAACACTGGAGCCTGCTTCTATATAGGTCCTTAAAATGAAATAATAAAAACTGCCCTATAGGGCATGATAACTAAATTCCTCAGTAGCTAAATTTTGTTTAGTGCTTACCACACACCAGCACTGTGCCAAGAATTTTACTTATATTATCTTATTTAATCCTCATAATAGCCCAATGAGCTAGGTGTCATTATTTTCATCAAATCTATTTTAATGATGATGAATTTGAGGTTTAAAGAGATTAAAGAACTTATCCAATAGTATTAAATCAGTAAGTGACAAAGCTAGATAGAACCATTGATTTCAAATCCCATACTTAACCACTAAGCAAACTACCTCTAATTACTGACCAATTATGTACAATGTACTGTATTAGGTACAACAGTAAATAACACAAAAAGGTTCTCACCATCAGGAAGCTTCTAGTTTCACAGAAGAGACAAATGAAAATCGTTTAAAAATTCCTTTATTATAGTTATATTTTATTTAACCATTAAACAAACACACTAATAAACCTTTTAAAGTTTCTGCAGACCAACTAAAATAATAATTGCTGGGCATGGAGACTCTAAGTATTTCCTAGTCAATATTTAATATTTGCTATAGGGAATTTTACCCTTCCAATCTAATTGTTTGAATTTACTCCTTCTTTGGTACAGGTTAAAAACTACACTTTGCCCAGCCAGTGTTGTTCAGTGGTTGAGTGTCAACCCATGCACCAAGAGGTCACCAGTTTGATTACTGGTCAGGGCACATGCCCGAGTTGTGGGCTCCATCCCCAGCAGGGGATATGCAAGAGGCAGCTGAACAATGTCTCTCTCTTATTGATGTTTCTCTCTCTCTCTGCCTCTCCCTTCCTTTCTAAAAATCAATAAAAACATATTTTTTAAAAATCACATCTTTACTCAATTAGATAATCTATGAGTATACTGTGAACAAAAGGACCTGATGAAATAAAAAATAAGTTGGTAAGAATATCCACACTAATAAGAGAGAAAGATGCAAATTGACCATACCGTCACGGCACCCACCAGCCAATCAGGGGTGAGTATGCAAATTAACACAACAAAGCTAGCAGGTTAATTTGCATACACAGGCGCTGAACGGCAGGGGGCGGGACACTTGCGACGACACAGGCGTTCCGCATTGCCCCAGCCACTCCGGGCCTCTGGGTAGCGTGGGAAGGCGGAAAGGCAGCTCCGGACCAGAGTGAAGACAGTGCCGGCAGCCAGGGGAAGGAAGGCCCATTCTTGCACGAATCTTTGTGCATCGGGCCTCTAGTTCTTAATGAGTGTCTAAAGATGGTAGAGAAAAATGTTAACTAAGAGTATACTGTATTGCCCTAGCTGATCTGGCTCAATGGATAGGATGTCAGCCTGCTGACTCAAGTGTCCCAGGTTTGATTCCAGTCACAGGCACATGCCCCAGTTGCAGGCTTGTTCCCCAATTGGGGGTGTGCAGGAGGCAGACGATCTATGATTCTCTCTTATTATTGATGTTTCTATCTCTTTCCCTCTTCCGTTCCTCTCTGAAATCAATAAAAAATGTTTTTGTTTTAAAAAGAGTATATCTTTCTTTCTTCCGTTCCTCTCTGAAATCAATAAAAAATGTTTTTGTTTTAAAAAGAGTATACTATATTGAAAACAAAAGGTTTTGGAGGTGTGAGAAACAAAGGTGCCAGAAAGAAAAGGGATTATAGACATCTCTGCTGGTATTAGCACAATGATTTTACATCATTGCTGTTTAAACTCAACAACAAATAAAATGTTTTCATGCTCTAAAGCTTTTCTTTCACCCCACACCATTCTTTCTTACTATTATCAAATATCCATTCCACCCCAACTTCTTCCTTCTCCCAAGAACTGATTTTTTCCACTTTGTATCCTATGTATCTTCCCATCCAGTCCTGTTTATTTTTCTTGAAAACACATTTTTCACATTTCCTTTACACATCCCATATAATTTACCTACACCACCCTTCCCAACCCATCGGGTCAACTCCTAATCACTCCTTCTGACTCAGTTCAAATGTCACCTTCTTATAAAGCATTCCCCAATTTTGTACCTCTATATCCCAACTCAAATTGGTCACTCCTTTGTCCAAGATCCCATTTGCAAACAATACTGTTATTATTACTATTATTATGGTTTGCTTATATGTCTTTCTCTAATTAGTAAACTCCTAGAGGAGCAATATCAGGTTTTTAAAAATGTCACAATATCCCATTTGAACTTTTTATCACCATATCATGGCATATGAAAGGCACTCAATGTTTATCTTGACAATGCAGAGCCAGAATAGCTACTAAATCTAGGCTTAGGAAAGAGAAAGAGGAAAAATAGAACTAAGTAAAACAGCAAATTGCAAAAAAAGAATTCTAACTAGGATATGGTGAGACTAGCTGCACAGCCTAAACTCTACTCCTTAAATTTCTTTTTATTTTCAAAGGGTGACTGCTCCATCATAAGTTTATTAATACAGTGGGGCCTTGACTTACGGGTGTCCCGACTAACGAGTTTTTCAAATTACAAGCCCATTTTTTGCTTTGAGTTGCGAGCTAAAATTCGGGTTACGAGCCAGCTTCAGATACCCCACCGCTAGTTGGCGCAGCGAACGTCACAGTGAACGCCACAACATCAGCCCAGCATCACATGTCTCACTCGTTCACTTTAAGATTTGACATACGAGTAATTTGAGTTACGAGCTCCATCATGGAATGAATTAAACTCGTAAGTCGCCGAAGCCGGTTTGGCTCAGTGGATAGAGCGTCGGCCTGCGGACTGAAGGGCCCCAGGTTTGATTCCGGTCAAGGGCATGTACCTGGGTTGCAGGCACATCCCCAGTGGGAGATGTGCAGGAGGCAGCTGATCGATGTTTCTCTCTCATCGATGTTTCTAGCTCTCTATCTCTCTCCCTTCCTCTCTGTAAAAAATCAATAAAAATATATTTTAAAAAAATAAAAAATAAAAATAAACTCGTAAGTCAAGGCCCCACTGTAACTCATAATTGCCTTCTTCAATTTAGCTATGACCTAATTTTTCTAAACTATACAAAATCATACCATTTCTTTTTTATTTATCAAGGAAGACCTATTTCCTGTATACATACTCACAATGCCCCAAGCATCAATTTGTGAACAGATTAGATTACTATTCATTCCTGTAATACCTAGCAGTATTTTTAGTAAGGCTAGGAATGTGTATTTTTAGGTTAAGAAGTTAATTAGTACTCAGGAACAAGATACCAATGGCTAGAATAACTCCTGATAGATAGATGTTCAATAAATATGGAGGGGAATAAAAGCAAGGGGAAATGGAGGAAGTCTAGAACATCATGTAGTATTTTCTAATTCGTTTCTGTCACTTCAAATAAAGTATTAACTTTGAATGGACAGAAACTATGCCATTTTCACAAATAAATTCCCAATGCCTAGCTCATTACCTAGAACAAGCACTCAGTATCTATTTGATGAGTACATAAATCAAGGGTCAGCAAACTTCTTTCAGAAAGAGACAAAGTAATATTATGGTAAATTTTATGCTTTAGTAAAAAGGAGATATTTTGCCCTGGCCAGTGTTGCTCAGGGTCTCAGGTTCGATTTCCTGTCAAGGGCTCATACCTGGTCCTTGCCCTTAAAGCAACCAATCAATGTGTCTCTCTCACACTGATGTTTCTTTCACTCTCTCTCTCCCCTCCTCCCTCCCTCCTCCCTTCCCTCCCTCCCACTATCTATCTATCTATCTATCTATCTATCTATCTATCTATCATCATCTATCATATCTCTCTCTCTCTGAAAAGCAATGAAAAAAATATCCTCAGGTGATGATTTCTTTAAAAAGTAGGTATTTTATGCTTTTCGGGGCATATATTCTTTGCAGCAACTCTCAACTCAACCTGCCATGGTAGCACAAAAGTAGCCATAGACAATAGGTAAACAAATGGGCATGGTTGCATCCCTCCCCCGGCCCCCCCCCCCCCCGCAAAAAAAAAACAAAAACAAAAACATAAAACAAGGGGCTAAATGTATTTTACCACAATTTAAAAATACAAAACACACCAAAAATAAATAAATAAATAAGAGGGTAGGCCATAGTTCATCAACCTCTGGGGATGAATAAATAAAGTCAGACTCACAGATGTAAGATTTGCTAAACAAAGGGAGGGAAGAGAGAAAGGAGAGGAGAGAAGAAGAAAGGAAAGACGTATGGAAAGATGAATGTTATTTCTGCCTTAGGAATAGAAGAAAAATAACAAGAGCTATACGTGGCAAAGAAAAGTTATGAAACATGCATTTCCTTCAAATAACTAAAACGACATAGTATACTTTTTCAAGTCGAAAGATGTGATCTCTTTCTAAGCGTTCTTCTGCTTGTTTCAAGCCTAGCCTCTGCTCCGGTGTCAATGTAGATTCATCTATCACAGTGGCATTTTCTAAATAGTCCATCTCTGAAGAAGTTTCTTTATTAGATTCATCATTCTTCATTTTACCTAGAAAAGGAAGCAATCACTTAGTTGTCATCATTAGAACTGGTCAATTAAAAAAAATGAATGCAAAACAGACATTCAATTTATACACATACAGAAAAAATATTCTTTCCTTAGTTGTACAAGCTGGCATACCTATGTAAAATGTAAGTAAGAGATATAATACATGGCATAGAAATTCACAAAGAAAAATCTACTTCATGGGTCAAATGCCTATCCTATCTTGTTCTTCAAACCTACCTATCAAAAGAGACAAATGTGCCCTAACTGGTCTGGCTCAGCGGATAGAGCGTCGGCCTGCAGACTGAAGGGTCCCAGGTTCAATTCCAGTCAAGGGCATGTACCTGGGTTGCAGGCACATCCCCAGTGGGGGGCGTGCAGGAAGGCAGCTGAATCGATGTTTCTAACTCTGTATCTCTCTCCCTCTCCTTTCCTCTCTGTAAAAAATCAATTAAATATATATTTTTAAAAAAGAGAAACAGATGTGACTGAGACTTAGTGTTTAAGGCTAATATAATAAAAAGCTCTTTTAAATACCAAAGATTAGTCATTGAACTAAGTCACTTTAGCAACTTTAGCACTATACACTAGCAGCTAAAAGAACATACATACTCCAGACCACAAACCCACACCAGGCTCCTCTTTCTTTGCTTTCACTAAACCCACTGATATATATTTTTTATTAGTCTCCTAACTAGATTGTAATCTCTTTAAGGCATAGGCTATGTGATTTTATCTTTGCATTCCCAGCACCTAGCAATATGTATGTACCTGACATACACAGTAGGTTCCACCACAAGTCTGATTTTTTAAAATACTAATTGCATCATGTTATTCTCTTGCTTAAAATACTTTCTCAAGGCATTCAGAATAAACATAAACTCTTTAGCATATTATACACAGTCCTTACACTCATGAAGGCAGTAAACAGTATACAGTAATTCCAAGCTGTTAGTAAGTGCTATAAAGGAAAGACCAACTTTAAATATGAGAGTCACGGAAAGTGTCTCTGAAATATTAAGCTAAGACCTCAAGAAAGAGAGCTATGCTATCTCTATCTCTAACCTTATATCCTACCCTAACATTTTTTACTTCATTCGTACCACGTATGCTAGAATGGATCACTGCTACTTCAAGTCTCAATATCTTTACATACGCTTTTCACTCCACCATCAAGACCCTCTCCACGTCAACTAGTAATGTTTACCTGTCCTGCAGAATTCAGCTTGTCACCTGTTTCAGAAAACAGTTGATATTCTTTATCCTATATAATAAAAGGCTAATATGCAAATCAACCAAAGGGTGGAACAACCAGTCACTATGATGCTCACTGACCATCAGGGGGCAGATGCTCAATGCAGGAGCTGCCCCCTGGTGGTCAGTACACTCCCACAGGGGGAGTGCTGCTCAGCCAGAAGCCAGGCTCACAGCTGGCAAGCACAGTGGCGGTGGCAGGAGCCTCTCCCGCCTCCACTGCAGGCGGGCGGTAAGGAGTGAGGGGTCCCGGGCTGCGAGAGGACCCAGGCCAGGCTCAGGGCCCCCCATCCCCCCAGTGCACGAATGTTGTGCACCAGGCCTCTAGTATTTTAATACAATGCCTACACCGGAGATGACACTTAATTAAAGTGTGTAAATAAACTAATTTGGATGTACCTAACAGCACTCCTAAAAGTAAATGATTATAGATAATCAACAAATCTCTCCATTCTGCTCTCAAATGCCAACTACATGCCAGATACAAGAACTCTGATGGTCAATTTTACCTTTTGACAGCACTAATTTTCTGGACAAAGAAGAAATAGTATGCCTCTGGAGGTGATATATCTCCTACCATAAAAGCGGAGAACAGGAAGGCAAGTTCTAGCTTCAAACATTACAAGTCTCACTAGGTTAGCTAAGTGTTTTTTATTTTTTTATTTTTATTTTTTTTTAAATATATTTTATTGATTTTGTACAGAGAGGAAGGGAGAGAGATAGAGAGCTAGAAACATCGATGAGAGAGAAACATCGATCAGCCGCCTCCTGCACATCTCCCACTGGGGATGTGCCCGCAACTCAGGTACATGCCCCTGACCGGAATCGAACCTGGGACCTTTTGGTCCGCAGGCCGACGCTCTATCCACTGAGCCAAACCGGTTTCGGCTAAGTGTTTTTTAAATTATTGTCGAGAGTCCTGGCCAGGAAGCTCAACTGGTTACGGTGTAGTTCCAATACATCAAGGTTGTGGGTTCAATCCCTTATTAGGACACATACAAGAATCAATCAATGAATGCATAAATAAGTAGGACAACAAATCAATGTTTCTCTCTCTCTTTTTCTATCTTTTGAAAAAATTCAATCAATAAAAACAAATTGTCAGGTGAACAATGATGCAATTTGCAACTGTGTCCTAATATTTGGAAAAATAATTTAGTCTTTTAGTAATAATTTCATGATGGAAATGTAAAAGAAAAGGTAAAATCCTAGTCTTATTTCAAGATTTCATGAAAAAGGATAGCAGCAGGAAATATAATATTCTAACCTTCTTCTCTAAATGTACAACTTGCCCTGTATGACAATAATTTAAGAAACACTTAGTTTAACCTAGTGTTAAACACTTCTAATGTTTGAATCACTTTTTGTAACATCTTTATGAAAAAGTTTGCCTTCCTATTCTCTGCTTTTGTGATAGGAGACACATCATCTCCAAAGTCACACCAGCAAATCCTGCGTAATTATCACTTTTACCAATATGAAGCATTAGAGAAAGCTATCTTTCTTTAAAAGTTAAAAATAAATCAAATTATTTAATTTCCTGAAATCAACATCAAAATTAAATAACATCAGGTATAATTTCCCAAACTGTGTTTCACAGAACACTAGTTTTTAAGGTATTAACACTCTGACAAAAGAAGAGTTGAAAACAGGTATTCAAACTAAAACCTGCACATGAATGTTCATAGCAACACTATTTACAACAGTCAAAGGTCGAAACAACCCAATATCCATCCTATTAATAAAAGCCTATGTGGTCGTCATGCCCTCACGCCGTGACGCCCTTACGCCACAACAAATCACCAGGAGGCTGCATGCGCAGCGGGCGTGCACGGGTGGGCAGGGGCTTGATGCTGAATGCGTGGTGCGGAGGCAGAGCCTGCGGCTCCGCGCAGTGAGGCCTGGTGGTTCCGCAGCTCTGCGTGGTGAGGCCGGAGGTACCGCGGCTCTGTGTGGCGCAAAGGAGGGACCCCTGACTCCGGCCTACCTCTTTGGGGCAATCCATCGAGGAGCCCCGGATGGGTGAGCAGGGCCTACCTCTTTGGGGCAATCGATCTCGGGCTCCCGCACTGAGAGAGAGCACAGGCCAGGCTGAGAAACCCGCCCGCCTGAGTGCATGAATTTCATGCACTGGGCCTCTAGTCACTAAATAAATGAAGAAATAAAATGTGATATATCTATATGATGGAATATTATTCAGCTGTCTTAGTCAGTTTAGGCTGCCAAAACAAAATTCCACAAACTGATGGAATTAAACAACAGGAATTTGTTTTCTCACAGTTCTGGAGGCAGGAAGGTCAAGATCAAGGTGCCAACAGGATTGTGTTTGATGAAAACTCCCTCCTTGAATTGTAGACAGTCACCTCACATGGCCTTTCTTTGGTGCATACACTGAGAAAGATCTTCCTCTTCCTCTTCTTATAAGGCCTCATGATTTATCGGCTTAGGACCCCACCTTTATGACCTCATTTAATCTTAACTACCTCATAAAAGCTCTTATCTCCAAATATAATCACATTGGGAATTAGGTCCTCAACATGGGAATTTTGAGAGGAACCAATGCAGTTTATAGCATCAGCATTAAAAAGGAAAGAAGTACTGCTATAACTACATGAATGAATTTTTTAAACATGATGTTTAATGAAGGAAGCCAGACAAACAACACATATTGTAGGATTCCATTTCTATGAAATATTTAGAATAGGAAAATACACAGAAACAAAAAGCCAATTATTGGTTGTCTAAGGCTGCAGCAAGGGGGAAATGGATTTCCTTTTGGGGTGATAAAAAATTTTTGCAATTAGGTAGTGGTGATGGTTGTATAACACTGTAAATGTACTTAATTACATTAAACTGTACCTTTAAAATAGTTAAAACGGTCCCTAACTGGTTTGGCTCAGTGGATAGAGCATCAGCCTGCGGACTGAAGGGTCTCGGATTCGATTCCGGTCAAGGGCACATGCCCAGGTTGCGGGCTCAATCCCCAGTAGAGGGCGTGCAGGAGGCAGCCAATCAATGATTCTCTCTTATCATTGATGTTTTTATCTCTCTCTCCTTCTCCTTTCCTCTCTAAAATCAGTAAGAATATATCCTATCTAATAATAGACAAACATGGTAATTGACCGTACCTCCGCTTGCCTCCCATTGGCTAATCAACACAATATGCAAATTAACCACCAACAAAGATGATGGCTAATTTGCATACTGCAGGCAGGGCGGGACAGCGCAGTCCCGTCTGCCCTGCCGCCATCGAGGCCTGCTAACTTCGACCTGGGGCGGTGGGTGTCCTTGTGCTACACCACCCGGGGCGGCTGGGCGGTACAATAGCGATCTGCCGGCCCGCCCAGGCGTCCCAGGTGCGAACCGACCTGGGGCGGCTGGGCAGGGCAGCAGCAATCGGCTGGCCCGCCAGGGCATCCCGTGTATGACCCGCCTGGGGCAGCGCCTCAAACCCTGGATCTGCCCTGCCGTGTGCGCAGCCCGGGGAGGCGGGGCAGGCACTGAGGGATCGGGCCTGCCATCTGCCACCCGGGGAGTGGGCCTAAGCCAGCAGGTGGTTATATCTCGAGGGGTCCCAGACTGTGAGAGGGCACAAGTGGGACAGAGCACACCCCCCACCTGGGCTCCCCCGCCAGTGCACAAATTTTTGTGCACCGGGCCTCTAGTTAAAAAATAAAATAGTTAAAATGGTAAATCTTATATATTATACCATACACAAAAAACTTAAACATAGAGTTAACACTGACTCAGTAATTCGACTCCAACATATATATCAAGGAGAAATGAAAACATACATCCACATAAAAACGATTAAACAAATGTTCATAGCAGCATTATTCATAATAGCCAAAAAATGGAAACAATTCAAATATCAACTGATGAAAGGATAAATAAAATGTGATATAGCCATACAATGGAATATTATCTCTATATATAAAAGGCTAAGTGACAAACCGTATGTCTGTCCGACTGTTCGACCGACCAGCCAGTACATATGATGCACACTGGCAATTTAAAAATAAATGCTGACTCGAGCATGTGCAATACATATAAAGCTCTCGGAATGGATATTATTGAAATGATTTGTAATGGCTCTATTGTTGAAGCTACCTTTGGAAATAGTGTATCTATAGATAATATTAAAAATATATCTAAATGAGCGATTCTTTGTCCAAAAAATGAACACGTTCATAAATTAAATGAAGAAATTTTGGATATACTCGATGGAGATTTTCACACCTATGTGATGATTTCAGGGATTCAATGGATGATGCTGAAAAGGAAAATTTTCCCATCAAATTTCTTAATAGTATTATTCCTTCGGGAATGCTGTGCCATAAATTAAAACTGAAAGTAGATGCAATCATCATGCTGAGAAATCTTAATAGTAAATGGGGTCTTTGTAATGGTACTAGATTTATTATCAAAAGAGTGTGACCTAAGATAATAGAAGCTGAAGTATTAACAAGATCTGTGGAAGGAGAGGTTGTTCTGATTCCAAGAATTGATTTGTCCCCATATGACACTGGCCTCCCATTTAAATTAATTCGAAGACAGTTTCCCGTGATGCCAGCATCTAATTGCAGAACTTTTTCATTAATAAATGACTATTAATAAATCACAAGGACAAACTATAAACAGAGTAGGAATATTCCTACTTGAACCCGTTTTCAGACATGGTCAGTTATATGTTGCTTTCTCTCAATTTCGAAGAGCGTTTGACGTTAAAGTTGTAAATGCTTCATCACAAGGGAAATTAGTCAAGCACTCTGAAAGTGTTTTTACTCTTAATGTGGTATACAGGAAGATATTAGAATAAATTTAATCAATTTATCAGTCATTTTTTTATCAATGTTTTTATATCATGTCTTTGTTGTTATATCATGTTGTTATTGCTTATTAATCAACTTATATATTATTTTCATATACATTTTACTAATTTTCTTTCATCTCTGAAACTTCTATTATAGAGAAAGGGCAAATAGCAATATTAAAATATTTCTTCTAATTAATTTCCTTTCAATGTGCACGAATCTGTACACCGGGCCACAATAAAAAGTAATGATGTATTAATACATGCTACAACATGGATGAATCTTGAAAACATTATGCTAAATAAAAAAAAAAAAGACACAAAAAGGCCACATGTTGTGTGATTCCATTTATATAAAACTAGAGGCCCAGTGCATGAAATTCGTGTACTTGGTGGGGGGTCCCTCAGCCTGGCCTGCACCCTCTCACAGTCCGGGAGCCCTCGGGGGATGTCTGACTGATGGCATAGGCCCGCGGTGAGCCAATACGATGAGCAGGTCTATGCCGTCAATCAGACATCCTTAGCGCTGCTGTGGAGGCAGGAGAGGCTCCCACCACCCCCACTGCACTCGCCAGCCGTGAACCCACCTCAGGACTTCTGGCTGAGCAGCACTCTCCCTGTGGGAGCACACTGACCACCATGCTGATTGAACTCAGATATGGCTGCCAGCCAGCTCTGTGATGGGGGATGTCCTAGCACAGGAACAATGACCCCTGTGAGCATCTCCGTCGGGAAAAAGCCACCCCTGAGTTCCTGCCCCGATGCCAACAGTCTAACTCCTACCCATATGTGTCTCGGTCCCCGAAAGCAGCCTGGCGCTTTGGCTCAGAAAGATCAAGTCTGAGTAAGTTCGTGTGCTGGCCCTTAACAGGAACACCTGGGTCTCCAGCAGCCTCCATGTCACTTAGCCACAATCCCCTCTGGTTTTTACAGCCCGAAATTATGGACTCTTCTCTTCCCAGCTCTGAAACCCTAGCCTGGGGGTCTGGTGTGCAGCTGGGATCACCTGCTTCTCACAGGCAGCCTCCACAGAGACTATCTCCCTCCTGATTAAAAAACGGCACACGTGGATGTTAGACCAGCCCATTCCACACCTCCGCCCAGCTACCAGTCTCAATGTGCTTTCTTCTTTACTTCTCCAGCTTTCAGGAGGTTCTGAATGATGGTTGTTCTGTATTTTAGTTGTAATTCTGATGTGGTTGTGGGAGGCAGCGCGTACTGGCATTTAACTATGCTGCCATCTTGGTTCTCTCCTATTTTTTCTTATATACCTAAAGATACTACTAAGTTTTTTTAAATGGTCTATCAATATAACATTATGTGTATACTACCATAAATAAAAAGAAGCTTTTTCTGAACTCTTTACCAGTCTTTCACAAAGTGTGGCAAATAATGATTTAGAAGTAGCTTTTTCTTTTTTGTCTATACATCAAGAAAAGGCTTTATTCTTTTTGCCACAGAAGTATTACAGAAGACTGCCAAAGAAAAATCATTAGACAAAATGAGAATTAAAGTACTCAAAAGACAAGGATAACGTCTACAATTAATTAAAATCAGATTAAAATCCCAGAAGAAAATGAATTTTACAATGATAATTCTCAAGTAAATTACAATAGTGCCCTAATCAATCTTTGCTTCCAGCCCTGTTCCTGTCAAAGAATTTGCTGTACTGTAGCCAAATATATACACAGCACTATCTTTCTTAAAACTATTCAATGGCTTCTCAAAACATCCTATATAATAAAAGCCCAGCGACCATAACGGCAAAACGACCGCTCGACCAGTCACTATGAGATGCACTGACCGCCTCTTGGTTTCTCCCCCCGGCCAGCAGGCTCCAATCACCGGATGGCAAACAGGAAACCGGGGTGGGTGGCAGTGGGGGGGCGGGACTGGTGAGTGGGCGGAATGGCCAACCTCTTGGTCCCTTCCCTTGGCCCGCAGGCTCCGATCGCTGGATGTCGAATGGGGAACCAGGGTGGCACCAGGCCAAGGCCCCCCGCCCCGCCGGTCGCCCCACACACAGAGGCCGACCCGCGGTGGGGGTGGGGCTGGTGAGCAGGCGGGAACAGCGGGCCTCTCGGTCCCTCCGCGCCGGCTGTCAGGCTCCCATCACCCAATGGCAAACTGGGAACCCAGGTGGATGGCAGCAGGGGGCGAGACCAGCTGCCGGCAGCTGGGAAAGATGGCCCTGATTGCAGGTTAGGCCTAGGAACCGTACCTGCACACGATTTCGTGCACCGGGCCTCTAGTTCATTAATAAAGTCCAAACTCTTTATAATGTCCTAAAAGACCCTTTATCTCCAATTCTTGTGTACTTTTCAGATGCAGCTTTTGCACTTTTCCCCTCAATTCACTGTTCTAGTCACATTGCAATCTCACATTTATATCATGCATTTTTTTCAACCCAAAGTCCAAATCTCTATTAAATCATGTGCATTCTCAACTCAAGTTTTTGACACAACTAAATTACCACTTTATCTGTATTACCCCCATCTAATTAGAAGCTTTCTTGAGGTCTGGGGCTGTGATGGGGGGGGGGGGGGGGGGAAGAACTGTTCTTTTTTGGTTGGTATTTTTGGTTTTCCATTGTAAACACATGCTTGTCACATAATAACAACTCAATACATCACATGTTTAATAAATAAATGAGCAATATATTACCAGGATCATCTAAAAAGAGTATGAGAAGAGGAGGGGAGGGGACAGGAAAAGAGAGGAGGGAAGGGAAGGGTGATGGGAGGGGAGGAAACATACTGACTATATTGACTACAGGAGCCACTAAATGTATATTTGCACAAGCTTTTTACCTACTATAATAAATGTAAAGTTCTTTTTTTAGCTTAAAGAGCCATATTATTAATGTTCTTCTGAATTTCAAAGTGGTTAAAATAAAAATGGGGATAATTTAAAGAATGTTAATATAGGAAAATCCCCCCCCCCCAAAAAAGACTTGTGGAATAATCTAATTTGTACTTACTCAAATCATCCGATATGTCTTCAATTCCTGACGCACTATCATCAGAATCACCAGTATTATCTGTAGATGTTTGTTGCTTCTGAGATCGTGGTGAGTTTTCTGGAGCAGATTTTTCTCCCTCTACATCAATATTCACCTTGTCAAGAGAAGTACAAGAGCTTGGATTTTTTTTTCCAATCTGCTGTAATTCTGTCTGCCTTATGTTTTCTTTCAACAGTGAGCTGGGCACCTTCTCTGCTTCTGCTGGTGAGCTGGGAACTTTTTCTGATTTCATCTGAGAACTGGGTGCTTTTTCTTTCTTCTGTGAACTAAGTGCCTTTTCTGCTATTGCTGCCTGTGAACTGGGTGCCTTTTCTGTTTTCACTGGTGAATTAGGTGACTTTGTCAATTTTTCTGCTTTTGCCTGTAAACTGGATGCTTTTTCTATTTTTGCCTGTGAAACAGGTACCTTTTCAGTTCTCACAGGTGAATTAGGTGACTTTTTTGCTTTGCAATGACTTTGATCTCGAAGGACTAACCCCAAATCTTTGGAGCCTGGAATATTGGCAACATTTACTTTACATGATTTAATTTCTGTTTTTTCTATACAAATATCATTTTGCTTATTTTTTTTACTACTATTCCTATTTGGGGAGCTGATCCCAATTTCTTTTATGGATTTATCATTTCTGGCTTTCAAAGATTGATTAGTTATAACTTTAACTGTTTTGCTTTCTTCAGAAAGAGCCCAAACATTCTTCTTTGGTTCATGATTTTCATTTTTAGAGGTCTTAGACTCTTCCATTATTTGAAAAGCTGCTTCTTTCCAATTGTGATATTGTAAAATAGCAGATCTCCAGTAGTTTGAATTGCTTCAAATCCAGTTTAGGCAAGCAACCAATCTATTGAATTAAAAACAAACAAATAAACAAACAAACCAAAAAAAAAAAACCTGTTATTTAAAATGCAAAGTCACTTTTTAAAATTTGATGAGACATTAAAAAAACTTTTAAAAATTGTTCTCAAATTGAAATAATAGTAAAAAAATGTTTAAGCTCTGAAAACTATATGAGAAAGAATTAAAGCCCACTTAGTAAATAATAGCCAAATGCTCATTAAGGAAGTTCTAATGTAATTATGGCAGTAAGTGTCAAAACAAGGGAATTTTAGAAGTAAAACATATTACTCAATAAGAATTTCAACTAACAGGAAAATGATTGTGATGTACCACAGTTAATATAAAAGAAAATGAAACAAAGAAAATACAAGAATTCCAATCTATATGCAACATAGGAAATCTATACTAATAAAAGGGTAATATGCTAATTAGACCGGACATCTTCCAGATGACCTTCCAGATGTCCTTCTGGACAAAGCCATGGTGGCGGGGCCAAGGCAGAGGCAGTTAGGGGCGATCAGGCCAGCAGGAGAGAGCTGTTAGGGTGATCAGGCTGACTGGGGAGAGCAGTTAGGGAGATCAGGCTGGCAGGGGAGAGCAGTTAGGGAGATCAGGCTGGCAGGGGAGAGCAGTTAGGAGGATCAGGCTGGCAGGGGAGAGTAGTTAGGGGGATCAGGCTGGCAGGGGAGAGCAGTTAGGGTGATCAGGCAGGCAGGGGAGAGCGGTTAGGGTTATCAGGCAGGCAGGCAGAGGCGGTTAGGGGTGATCAGGCAGGCAGGCAGAGTGGTTAGGGCCGATCAGGCAGGCAGGGGAGAGCGGTTAGGGTTATCAGGCAGGCAGGCACTGACCACCAGGGGGCAGATGCTCCAACCAGTAGGTTAGCTTGCCGTTGGGGCAGATTGGGACTGAGTGAGCCTATCAGGACTGAGTGAGATGGGCCAGACATGCCCTAGAGCCCTCCCGCAGTCGCTTCCCAGCTGGCCGACCTCCCACATCCCTCCCTGGCCCCGATTGTGCACCGGTGGGGTCCCTCGGCCTGGCCTGCGCCCTCTTGCAATCTGGGACTGGGACTCCTCAGGGATGTCGGAGAGCTGGTTTCAGCCCAACAGCGGAACAATAGGTTGCTATGATGCACACTGTCCAACAGGGGTCAGATGCTCAATGCAGGAGCTGCCCCCTGGTGGTCAGGGCGCTCTCACAGGGGGAGCACCGCTCATCCAGAAGCCAGGCTCACAGCTGGCGAGCACAGCGGTGGTGGTGGGAGCCTCTTCCGCCTCCACAGCAGCACTAAGGATGTCCCGACTGTCGGCTTAGGCTGCTCCCCGTGGCACTGTCAGTCAGACATCCCCCAAGGGCTCCTGGACTGCGAGAGGGTGCAGGCTGGTCTGAAGGACCCCCGCCCCCAAGTGTACGAATTTCGTGCACTGGACCTCTAGTTTATTTATAAGCAGAAGAGTGGCATAATTTCTGTTTTAGGTTAACTTCAGTAAAACAGGAGCACATAGTGGTGAAGAAAAGGAGATGAGTTAGTAAAGTAAATGACAGTAATTACCAATAATAGTAAAAAAGCATTAGGAGGTTATTTAGGGCCTTATCACAAGCAATTTTGGTTAAGTTGGGGAGAGGGAGAAGCTGTATTAAAGTTAAATGGATTGCTTTCCAGAGGACCTTTCAGACTCTTCAATATGCTAATGAGCATGATAAATCTGACAGATATAATTTACAACATTTGCCTAAAGGAGCCTCTTTTGCCTAGACCACCTATCGATACACATCTCAAAGAAGTGCAAGGAATACAGATTTTATAACACTGTTCTATGAAACTGAGTGAGAAAAGCAGAGGGCAGCAGAGGGCTTAAGACAGAGGTAAAACAACAGCAAATGCAAGGAGCAGGAAAGAAATCTAAAACACTGTCAAGCTGTGATAAGAAGCTAACTAAACATAAAACACCAGTCTACTAGCTTATACAATTTGCAGCTATTTAAATTCATAGTAAGCAGGGAATTGACAATGAATATTTCAATAGGGTAAGGAAACACAACAGTAATGGTACTGGTTGGGGGAAGGATAAAGTCAAAGAGAGACGACATATAGAGATATAAAGAATAAATCAGAAAACTAAAGAAACAAGAAAAATGCTCATATAGATATTTAGGAGATTTTGGTTGGAAGTAGAACCATTTTCAAACCATATGATTAGGTACATCCAGAAAAGTATACTTGAATATCACTGCAATACAAAAATTAAGAAAAAATAAAGTTAAGGTGCTAGATGAGGTTCAAATGTAATGCTCCCAACTGCCCAATATGATGTCAAGAATTAAACCAAAGTATCAGTGAGTAAAGAAGAGTGATCTACAGATTCCTAAACTAAACAAACAGCATTAGATATACAGACAGCAGGGAACCAGTTTTAAAAAAAGAGGAATTTCAGCCCAGCAAATGTAGTTCAGTGGATGAGCATCAACCTATGAACCAAGAGGTCAAAATTCGAGTCCTGGTCAGGACACATGCCCGGGTTATGTGCTCGATCCACAATGGGGAGCATGATGGAGACAATGATTCTCTCTCATTATTGATGTTTCTCTCTCTCCCTCTTCCTTCTTCTCTCTGAAATCAATAAAAATACATTTTTTAAAAAAAAAGAGGAACTTTACAGAAGAATAGAAGAATAAACAGACAATATGTAGAAAAATATGGGTCTGGTTTCCTGGCCTTGAGGAAACAGGTGTGAGGAAAATAAGGTACATCCCTGAGAAGATTTAGAGTGGTTCTCAACCTTTTTCCTAATCCAATACCTCTGAAAAATAAATATAAAGAGGGTAACTGTGAGTGGTTTATAGCCTCCCAAAAATATAAAAAGGAACACAAGAATGAGGGGAGAGAAGATATCTGGTGAGTGGTGTATAAGGCTTTACAGAGTTATTATGAAATGCCTTCCTAAAGAAGTATAAAAATCACTGGTTGAAAACTGGTACTGTCACATAAAGCTTAAATACAAGTTCCAAATACAAACAAATTTTTATCTATATGACACTATTCAAGATACTGTCACATAACAATACCACAAGCTCCTACATAAGCTCTTATAAATATTTCAATTTAAAAATATATTTTTATGATTCAGCATCAGCTAATATATATATCTAGTATTCATTTATTTTATGCATCTGCGAAGTTAACACAGTCTTGTTGTGTTTCCATTTTATATATTACTAGAGACCCAGTGCACAAACTCATGCACCAGTGGGGTCCCTCGGCCTGGCCTGTGGGATCAGGCCAAAACCACCTCTCTGACATCCCACAAGGGGTCCTGGATTGCCAGAGGGCGCAGGCCAAGCCAAGGGACCCCACTGGTTCATGATCGGGGCTGGGGAGGGATGCGGGAGGTTGAGCAGCCCAGGAGGGGCCGTGGGAGGGCTCCAGGGCGTGTCCAGCCCATCTCACTCAGTCCCAATTGGCTGGACTCCAGCAGCAAGCTAACCTGACAGTCAGAGTGTCTGCCCCCCTGGTGGTAAGTGCACGTCATAGCAACTGGTCAACCAGTCTACTGTATGCCCCCTGGTGGTCAGTGCATGTCATAGTGAGCGGTTGAGCAGCCTTAGCATATCATTAGCATATTACACTTTGGTTGAATGGCCAACCGGATGATCGCACACTTATATATTAGGCTTTTATTATATAAGATTGAGGCACCCTGAGTTTATGACTTGCCTAAAATGACACAAATGGGACTGGTTTATGACTAACAAGAAACAAGAGTCCCAATTTTTGGTCCTAGAGCATGTCTCTTAGCCTAAACCAGTGGTTCTCAAACTTTTTGATCTCAGGATATTTATCCTCTTAAAAATTACCCGGAATCCAAAGAACTTTCGTGTATGTGTGGGTTATAGCTATTGAGATTTATGTCACTAGATTTTAAAACGGAGAATTTTTTCAAATACAAGAATATATTAACTTATTCTATGATTCCAATATTACCCGAATGCCAAAACCAGACAAGATATCACAAAAAATTATAGACTAATGTCTCTTATGAATATAAATGTAAAAATCCTCAACAAAATACTAACCAACCAAATCCAGCAACAAAAGGATTATATGCCAGGAATAGGGGGAATCTATTCCAGGAAATGCAAGGTTGGCTCAACATATGAAAATCAATTGATGTATACACTATGTTAAAAGAATAAAAAACAAAAATCACGTAGTCATCTCAATAAACCAAAAAAGCATTTGATAAAATTAATCTAAGACCCATTTATGATAAAAAATACTCAATAAACTAGGAATAGAAAGTAATCTTCTCAATGGAGAAACCAAGATGGCGGCATAGGTAAACACCAGAGTTTGCTGCCTCGAACAACCACTTCAAAAATACAAC
Source organism: Myotis yumanensis (assembly GCF_028538775.1). Taxonomy (NCBI): domain Eukaryota; kingdom Metazoa; phylum Chordata; class Mammalia; order Chiroptera; family Vespertilionidae; genus Myotis; species Myotis yumanensis. The sequence continues at coordinate 36,543,439 of NW_027223753.1, forward strand.
TAAAAGACGGAACGGACATCATCCAGAACCACAGGAAGGCTGGCTGAGTGGAAATTCTACAACTAGAAGGAAAGAGAAAAGCATACCGAGACTCAGAGGAGGCGCAGTGCGGAAGTAAAATACTGAGGTGCGGAGGTGCATGTGGAGCAGGCTGGCGGCTGAGGGCACGGTTGTTATTTTCAATAGGGAGGGAGTCTCAGGCTCTGAGCTCCAGTTCCGGGCGAGTCTCTAGGGACCCAGACTCATACGGGAGAAGCGGGACTGTCTGACATCGGTTGGAACCCGAGGGCAGCTTTCTCTCTGAGGGGCTCGCTGCGATTACCCAGACACTGAGAAGCAGAGCCTCTGAGGGCAAGTCTGAGAGCAGCCATAACTGCTAGCCCCGCCCTGTTGATCCCGTGGGACCCGCCCCGCCCCACCCAAGCCCTGCAGGGAGGCTTTTGCTGGGTAGCCGCAGGCAAAGGCTAGATTAGCACCTCCCTAGAGATCCAGGAGCCAGGAAGCCCAGAGGTCAGAGTGGGACCATCCAGTTTGCAGCTCCCTGGAAACATAAAGGACACACTCTAGGGGCAGACTCAGTGAGCACCAAAGACCCATTGAAGCAAGTCTTGCCCCATAAGGGTGTCTCCAGCACAGAAGTTCTCCCACTGCAGACACAGGTGATTCTCACAGCCAATTGGCCTGGAGGTCAATTCCTCCCAGTGATACCTACAACAATCAAGGCTTAACTACAACAAGACTGTGCACAAAGACCACAAGTGGGTGCACCAAGTGTGTCCTCCTCGGGTAATTGGGGAGGCTGAACCACTGAGCCCTAGAGGACACTCAGCACAGAAAACCACTTTTTCAACACAGGGAAGCATAAAAAATGCCGAGACAAAGAAACAGGACACAAACGAAAGAAATGGAGGAAAGCAAACTGCTGGATATAGAATTCAAAACCACACTTTTAAGGTCTTTAAAGAACTGTCTAGAAGCCGCCGATAAATATAGTGAGATCCTCAAGAAATCTAGTGAGACCCTCGATGTTGTGATAAAGAACCAACTAGAAATTAAGCATACACAGACTGAAATAAAGAATATTACACAGACTCCCAACAGCAGACCAGAGGATCGCAAGAATCAAGTCAAAGTTTTGAAATACGCAAAAAACACCCAACCAGAAAAGCAAAATGAAAAAAGAATCCAAAAATACGAAGATAGCGGAAGGAGCCTCTGGGACAGCTTCAAGCGTACCAACATCTGAATTACAGGGGTGCCAGAAGATGAGAGAGAGCAAGATATTGAAAACCTATTTGAAGAAATAATGACAGAAAACTTCCCCTACCTGGTGAAAGAAATAGACTTACAAGTCCAGGAAGCACAGAGAACCCCAAACAAAAGGAATCCAAAGAGGACCACACCAAGACACATCATAATTAAAATGCCAAGAGCAAAAGACAAAGAGAGTATCCTAAAAGCCGCAAGAGAAAGAAAGTCAGTTACCTACAAGGGAGTACCCATATGACTGTCAGTTGATTTCTCAACAGAAACTTTGCAGGCCAGAAGGGAGTGGCAAGAAATATTCAAAGTGATGAATGCCAAGAACCTACAACCAAGATTACTTTATCCAGCAAAGCTATCATTCAGAAGTGAAGGTCAGATAAAGAGCTTCACAGATAAGGAAAAGCTAAAGGAGTTCATCACCACCAAACCAGTATTATAAAAATGCTGAAAGGTATCCTTTAAGAAGAGGAAGAAGAAGAAAAAGGTAAAGATACAAATTATGAACAACAAATACACATCTGTCAATAGTGAATCTAAAAATCAAGTGAATAAATAATCTGATGAACAGTATGAACTGGTGATTATAATAGAATCAGGGACATAGAAAGGGAATGGACTGACTATTCTTGGGCGGGAAAGGGGCGTGGGGGATGCGGGAAGAGATTGGACTAATAATCGTGCACCTATGGATGAGGACAGTGGGTGGGGAGTGAGGGCGGAGGGAGGGGTGGGAACTGGGTGGAGGGGAGTTATGGTGGGAAAAAAGAGGAACCAATGTAATAATCTGAACGATAAAGATTTAATAAAAAAAATTACAAAAAAAAATAAAAAAAGAAAGTAATCTTCTCAGCCTGACAGAGGGCATCTAATAAGAAAAACCCACAAGTTCATTTCACCATTAAGGTGAAAGACTAAATGTTTTCTCTTCTAAGGGCAGAAACAAGACAAAAACGTCTGCTGTTTTCACTTTTATTCAACACTAGAGACCTGATGCACGAAAATTCATGCAAGAGTAGGCCTTCCTTCCCCTGGCTGCCGGCACCAGCTTCCCTCTGGCACGTGGGACCGGGGCTTCCTCTCTCAGGCCACCAGCAGGAACACAGGACCCAGGATGCTTCCCTCCAGCCCTGGCTTCATCTGGAAGGACATCTGGAATGACACCCGGAAGGATGTTCATTCTAATTAGCATATTTCCCTTTTATTATTATAGATTGTACTAACCAGGAAAATTAGACAACTAAAAGAAATAAAAGGCATCCAGAGTGGGAAGTTATAGTGCTTTATATATTTATGCAAAAAGCATTACTTATAACAGTAAAAAATTAAATGCCCAATCTAATTAAATGCCTAACAATAAGGAACTGGTTAAGCAAACTCTGGCACCTTCTCTTGTGTGGTATTTTGCAGCTTCTAAAACTACATTTACAAATAATTCTTAATGATGTGGTCAAATACTTATAAAACTTTAAGTAAAAAGTTATACACAAAATGTGACTACAACTATGTTAAAAGGCTTAGGGTGGGAGGTGGGTGTGGGCTAGAAGGCTCAATGGGGAAAAGGGGGACATCTGTAATACTTTCAACAATAAAGATAAATTTAAAAATGCATTAAAGGAAACATGCCAAAAAGTTGTTTCTATTGATAATCTTAAAATAGTGAGGTTGTGGTCTATTGTTACTGTTATTATATTCTTTATATTTTCCTATATTTTCTATGATTTTCTACAAAGTGCATATAATACTATTATAATCAGAAAAATGTTTATTTTTAAGTGTCTGAAAAATCAGGGAACTAAATGTTTATTAACATAAAAGTAATTTAGTAAAAATAATTTTACAAAAGATTTAGAAGTTGTAAAAACATGCTAAGGGAACTAAAACAGAATTGGTAAAGGAATAAAATAAAACACTTTAAAAAATACTTATTTTTATTTTAGTAAAACACAAGTGGTTATGAAGACTATATAACAACATGAGAAATGCTTATTTTTTAAGGTTAAATGAAAACAGGTCAAAATAATTAAGATAAAAACTCTTCAGCCCAGCACTTTAAACAACTACACTCAGCCTCACAATATACCCACAAAAGGAGCTTCCCTACACTACTCTTGAACCTCCCCATCCTTTGTGTTCTTGCTCTTTGCTTCCTCATTTTAGACATGTATTTCTGATTTGGGCAAAGGAGGGTGAATAAACATGTCTCTAAATAAGATACACAAATGATGCCCTGGCCTGTGTGCCTCAGTTATTTGGGTGTAGTCCCCTGCACCAAAAGGTTGCCGATTGGATTCCCAGTCAAGGCACATGCCCAGGTTGCAGGCAGGGGGCATGCAGGAGGCAGCTGATTGATGTTTGCTCTCACTTCAATGCTTCTTTCTCTCTCTCCCTCTCCCTTCTTCTCTTCTCTAAAAATTCAATTTAAAAATATCTTCAAAACAAAAAAGATACACAAATGGCCAATAGGAATATGAAGAGGTGTTCAATATTCATTAGTCATTAGGAAAAAGCAAATCAAAATTACAATGCAATACCCACTTCACCTGCTAGAATAGCTATAATTTTTTGTTAATCCTCATCCAAGGATATTTTTCCAGTGATTTTTTAGAGAGTGGAAGTGGGGGAGAGGGGAGAAAAGAGAAACATGGATGTGAGAGAGACATATCAATTGATTGACTCCAGCATATGCCCCAACTGGGCTGGGGATGGAATTTGCAATTGACCTGAGAATCGAATCCCCAACCCTGCAGTGCGCAGGCTGTCGTTCTCACTGCTGAACCACAACAGCCAGGGCAGGATGACTAAAATTTAAAAGATGGATAATAACAAGTGTTGATAAGGATATGGAAAAATTAGAACCCTCATACATTACTAGTTGGAATAGAAACTGGTGCAGCAAACTCTTGGAAAATAGTTTGACAGGTCCTCATAAGGGAAAGCATAAATTTATCAAAACACCCATCAATTCCACTCCTGGGTATATACTCAAGAGAAATGAAAGCATACATTTACACAATTACTTTTACATGAATACTCATAGCAACAATACTCATAACAGCTAGAGTGGAAACAACCCAAATGTCTACCAAATGATGAATGAATAAGCAAAATGTGGTCTCTCTATAGAATACATTCCATAGAATGTAATATTATCTTCTATATATGTAAAAGGCTAAGTGACTGACCATACGTAAGTCCGACCAACCAGCCAGTACATATGATGCACACTGGCAATTTAAAAATAAACATTGACTCTTGCATACGCGATACATACAAAGCTCTCGCTGGTGCCAATCACACGCATGTGTTTCGATCTGTCATTGTGGATCGTGAATTTGATTGTTTTTGTTAACATTTAGAATGTGACGTTCTTTCAATGTACAGGAATCCGTGCACCAGGCCACTAGTTCGGTCATAAAAAGGAATGAAGTGCTATTATGTGATACAATATGGATGAACCTTAAAAACATTACATGCTTAAAAGAAGCCTTGAACAAAAAAGCATGTTGTATGATTCTATTTATATGAAATGTCCAGAATAGGCAAAGCCATAGATAGAAAGTAATTTAGTGATTGCCAAAGTCTAGGGGAGTGGGGGCGAAGGAGTGATTGCTAATGGGCACACACAGGGTTTCTTTTTGGAAAGTTGAAAATGTTCTGGAATTATCAGACTGACAGCTGTCAGAAGGGAGGGAGGTTGTGGATCTGGGTGAAAAAGGTAAAGGGCTTAAGAAAAATATATCCTCATAGACAGACAACGGTATGGTGATTACCAGAGTGCAAGGGGGATGGGGGAGGAGGTAGAAGAGAGTATAGGGGGCACAAATGATGTTGGAAGGAGATTTGACTTGGGGTGGTGAACACACAATACAGTATACAGATGACGTATTACAGAACTGTCCTCCTAATACCTATATAATTTTATTTACCAATGTAACCCCAATAAATTCAATTTTTTAAAAAAGAAAATGTTCTGGAATTAGATACTTGTGATGATTATATAACCTTACGAATATACACTGAACTGTATACTTTTTAAGGGTTAGTTTTTTAAATATTTTTTTTATTGACTTGAGAGAGGAAGGGAGAGGGAGAAAGAGATAGAAACATCAATGATGAGAGAGAATCATTGATCGGCTGCCTCCTGCACACCCACTACTGGGTATCAAGCCAGTAACCCGGGCATGTGCCCTGAAAGGGAATCAAACGAACCATGACCTCCTGGTTCACAGGTCAATGCTCAACCACTGAGCCATACGAGCTGGGCTAAAAGGGTGAGTTTTATGGTATTATAAATTACATCTCAAAGAAAAAGAGACAGAAAGCATACATGATTACACTTTCCATTAGCCACCAAAGCAATGTTTTCACATATTGTGTAGGCATTACTCTACATTCCAGATGAGAGAAGAGGGGAAAAGGCAACTATTGTCTTATTATTACTACAAAAACAGTTGTGACTCAGAGACCACCCCCTCCTCCAAAAGTCCCCAAACATAGTTTGAATACCACTGGCCTAAACTAAGCACAAGATTGGAGCTTAAACACTTAATGACTAATCAATTTTAACCCCTAGAGCAGTGATGGCGAACCTATGACACGCGTGTCAGAGGTGACACGTGAACTCATTTTTTTGGTTGATTTTTCTTTGTTAAATGGTATTTAAATATATAAAATAAATATCAAAAATATGTCTTTGTTTTACTATGGTTGCAAATATCAAAAAATGTCTATATGTGACACGGCACCAGAGTTAAGTTAGGGTTTTTCAAAATGCTGACACGCTGAGCTCAAAAGGTTCGCCATCACTGCCCTAAAGCTTCGAAATGGCATCCAGTTTTAAGTCTGCTTTTATTAGTGATGATGATATTGCTAAATATGTCAATTCTTGCTGTGAAGATGACGATTTTGTGGAAGATATTGGAGAAGGGTGTCCCTCTATTTTAACATTATATGTTTTGTTCAAACTTTTTTTTTCTACTAGTATTTTATAATACAATCAGCAAACAATGTATGTCAAAGATGAAATCAAATGTAGTAAAGGTTTCCTTAAGTTTTTGAATATGTAACTTCATTTACTTACGATTCATAATTTTTTTCCTAAACTGCTGTAAAATCAGCAAAAATGCCTTGGCAATTTTAGCATAGTTCCTAGGATATTGGTTGGCACTCAAAGGGTTAATGATAATTATTTAAATTCCAATGTATAGCTCAGACTGACAAAAATGCAATCAGGTTTCATTATGTACAATTTAATTCTACTTTAGATTCTTAAAAAATATTTTTAAATCTTTATTGTTAAAAATTTGAAAAATATTTTTTGACAATCCATGTGATTATACTAAATTTAACACCCTCTGCATACTAAATTCTGACAACCTAAAATTGAGGTGCAACACAGTATAGTGATTAAGAGCTATGAATCTAGAATCAGAAACCTGGAATTCAAATTCAAACTAGCTGTGAGATCTTGTCCAAGGACCTAAACCCTTTTACCCCTACTTTCCTCACCTGTAAATAAAGTTAACATAAAAAAGGTTTTGTGAGGACTGAGTTAATGCTTCTAAGATCTTTAGAAAGAAACTAGAGGCCCAGTGCATGAAATTTATGCACTGGCGGGGAAGGGGGGGGAAAGGGGATGTCCCTCAGCCCGGCCTGTGCCCTCTTGCAGTCCGGGAGCCCTCAGGGGATATCCAACTGACAGCTTAGGCCCGCTCCCGGCCATGAGCCCAGCTTTTGGCTGAGCAGCGCTCCCCCTGTGGGAGCGCACTGACCACCAGGGAGCAGCTCCTTATTGAGCATCTGCCCCTGGTGGTCAGTGTGTGTCATAGCGACCGGTCATTCCGCTGTTCAGTCAATTTGTATATTAGTTTTGTATTATATAGGATTAGCACAAAGCAACTATGAAGTTAATTACCTATTGTCATTGTAAATCAAATATCTATTTAAAATTACCAGACTATTGCCGAAGCCGGTTTGGCTCAGTGGATAGAGCGTCGGACTGCGGACTGAAAGGTCCCAGGTTTGATTCCGGTCAAGGGCATGTACCTGGGTTGCGGGCACATCCCCGGTGGGAGATGTGCAGGAGGCAGCTGATCGATGTTTCTCTCCCATCGATGTTTCTAACTATCTATCTCTCTCCCTTCCTCTCTGTGAAAAATCAATAAAACATATTTAAAAAAAAAAAAAAAATTACCAGACTATTATGTGCTTACAAACATGTCTACTTATTTCTGATAGTACAGGCTACTTCGTGTAAAGATTAGGACTTTGCTCATCTTTATTGATGATTGTTGCGCTTGCATGAATGCTTCTCCTTCTTTCCAGCTCACACGCCCCGATGCCTTATCTGGGTTGCTTTCTAGTAACCCAGACCAAGGAGTGACAAAACTTGAGTAACTATAACAAGCTGATTTCTCCCAAAGGCATTATTATCTCAAAAGAACCTTCTAAAATATTAAACATTCTTAGACAGTAAGATTTGAATTCAGGATTCTCAAAAAAACAGCCTGGAACACAGTAACTATAGAGAAGAGAGGAGAGTGACATGGAAAATATGGCATTACTATCCACTGAAAACAGGTAAAAGCTGTTGATAAGGAAGCCAAGGAGAAAGAAATACTAAACTAGGAGTCATAATACATATCTCTGATCACAGCTCAACCATTATCTCACTTGATGATCCCAATCTTAAAAATAAAAATCCAAATGCCTTAATTTAACATACACAATAACTTGCACAATCTGACTGCTACTTCCAACCATTTCTCTCAACTGCTCTATCCATAAATCCTCAATTCCTGACACAATGAATTTCTCACTTTTTCCTATACACCAAGCCCCATAATAACTTATCTTTGCATATATTATTCCTTATCTCCAGAATGATCTCCAGTCTATCCCCTTCTTCACCCAGCAAACTCCTATACATCCCTCAAATGCCAGCTTCTTCCCTCTGAACTCTCACTATCTAGGGCAGTGATTTTCAACCAGTGCAGGCACACTAGTGTACTGCAAGAATTTTTAAAACATGCAATACCTGACTAGTTAGGGGCACTGACCTCTTTTCCCTTAAATTAGCAAATTAAAAAATGCTAACAGCCAACACAATAGTCGTCCAGTGTGGATGAATCAAAATTATACCTTTTTTTTTTTTGGTCACAACAGCAAAAAATGTATTTTTTGGTGTGCTGCAGAATTTTATTAATTAGTTTATGTGTGCTATGAGATTTTTTTAAAAGGTTGAAAATTGCTGATGTAGGGTGCTGTGATTTATCTGTATTATATGTAGATTGAGTTTTCTGAAAGGAGAGACTGTCTCCAATAATTCTGTATTTCTACAGCCTAGCAACATCTAGCATGAAGTATAAATGAAATGCAAGTTTGATGAAATTAATAATTAAATGACAAATGAATGAGCAACCTTAAACAGTTTCTCCTATAAAATTAAGAAAATACTTGATACATATTGAGAAGTAACATGGCCTATATAATTTTAAGAGTACACAGAGCTGCTTTGAATCTAATGCTATTATCTTCAGCAAATTACTTAACCTCTAAGTCAGACATTCATCATCTACAAAAACAGGTTTCATAGGGTTGTTACAATGAGCAAGTGAAAAAAACCAAAAACCTAAATTTCCAATAGTGCCTGGAACAAAACATGTACTCAAATACATGATAGTTCCCTTTTCTCTCCCCTATTAACTCACAGGATAATTATGGACATTCAATCAGATAATTTGATATGAAAACAATCTGGAAACTGTAACACATCACACAAATTAAATCTTTCACTTAAGGGGGGGAAATCTAAATTGTTCATCTTTGCATTTATATATACCTTTTCTTATTTTTGAATTCAAAGAAACACTTGGAAACATTATACTGATTTTTGAACATTTCCCCAAATTATGCAATTATCTATGATTGTAAAATTAAAACTTAGTTTAGTGTAAATAATCCTAATTTGTCTAAAATTAAGAACAATATCTACATATTCAGCTTTAATCTACAGTGTCCTTTTCCCTTGTCTGTTTTAGGTCTTTCTAGAACTGTTTTTTAGAACATAAATCTACAGTAATGACTCCAACTGAATTTTGTAACATTATTTTATAAATTCAAGCAGTTGTAGTTTACTTTAGAAAGTAATACATCTCACTGAATTGTTATAGCAAAGTGATCTGATTTTTTTTTAAGGATAAACAAAATTTAATGGTAAGTCTTGCTTAATCTTTCCCTGAAACTAGAAACGTTCTGTAGAAAACAAATTCAAACACCTATCTCTACCCACAGATCCTGATTTTACCTTCTATAAAGAACACAGTTAATGGTGCTTATTATGCATGTCAAGGTTAACTTTGAGGTCAAAAAAGTTCTCTAATTACTATTATTAAAATAAATCTGCTCTGAGAATAAAAATCCTCTTTAAACAGCTTTTTATTAATCAGAGATATTTAAAATTACAATTTCAAATTTTTATTTTAAAAGGTCTAAAATTATAATGTAGACACTGCACTGTCCTAGCTAACTTATCTAAAAATAAATGTACTTCTAGGTGTGATTTAGAATTTACAAAATTGAACTAAATTTTAGTGCATGTTAACGACTTGTTAATTTATCTGTATTACTAACAACTTAACCTAGTTCAATGAAAAGACTATTGTATTATTGTATTATTTCAAAGAAGCTTTATTTTTTTTTTCATTTTCCACACTAGTCAAATGAAAGATTGCTAACAGCAGGAAAACTTATCTAAATGAGCTCTTTTTAAAAAATAGTTTTCTTTTAAATACATTTTAAAACATAAATGACTTAAAATTCTTATCTTCCCCAAAGTATATGATATTTTTTGTTTGTTTATTGGTTTGAGAGAAAGAGAAACATTGATTTGTTATTCCACTTATTTATGCATTCATTGGTTGCTTCTTGTATGTGTCCTGACTTGGGATAGAACCCTGAAACTTAGCATATGGGGATGATGCTCTAACCAACTCCACTCCCTGGCCAGGGCTCCAAAGTATACGGTTTTTAAAAAGCCCTCGTTAAATTTTGTTTACAAAAGCATTACAGCACACTAAACACTAGTGCATTCATTATCTTAAGAGCGGCTTTCTAAATGAATCAATATTTCGTAATTTTACAAGTTGTGACTAATCAGTACTAGGATGCAGTGTGGTGCAGCAATTTCTAAGGAGATATACAAGAGTTCTGAGCCCAAAGAAAACTTTGGCACACAATTGACTCACATACAAAATATGCTGACTGATACTAACCCCCCAAAAAAGTCAACTTTTAAAGAAACTATCTCACAATTCGCCACCTTGGTAGGGCATTCTCTCTAAATTATAATATCCGATTGGGGTTATCCAACTTTATTAGCTAATAGTGCTCATCACTTTAAAATCAGAAACAGGATAGGTTCTGTTTCACCAAGTGTTACCCATCTACTACAAGACTTGGGGGGGAGGGGGGGGGGGATCCCAGTCTTTGGAAACAAAAGGTAATGTGATCCACTCCAGCTAATTAATTACTGGATGCCAACAATACACAATTCTAATTGCATTTCAGGACACTAAGAAGTTTACCAAATGAGTGGAACGTCAAAATATATCAAAAATGAAGGAACGTGTTATACCGAAACTAAGATCTCGTGCAAGGTACAAAAGTCATCTGATTCAAGATTTGATTTTTAAAAAAATCTTCTGCAAAGAAAACGTTTAATCAACGTTGTTAACGTAACAGTAATTCATCCCATTCCGGTACGACCTGGAATCCCGACAATGCGCTGCTTTCCGATCTAAACGTCTCGCTCTTTTGCAATCCCTGTACCAAAGGACCCGAACCCTCTCGTGGAGGCGCGCAGCACACTCGGCGAGGGCTGTGTGTTTACAAATAAGAATCTCGCCGTTTCCCACGTCAAAGGCGTCCACGACCACCATTCCGCGGGGGGCGGGGGCGCGGGAGAGAGAAGGCGGGCGGGCGAGGAACGAAACAGACCCTGCCGCCGGCCAGGGCGAGCCCAGGGAAACATGTAGGATGTTGTGCGCGTGTATTTGTTATGTATGGGCGCCTATCGGCACCGCCGAGAGGAAAGGGAGTCGCACCGGGCTCGGGAAAATGCTCACGCCGATTCCGTTACCCACCAGCCGCCTCCCGGGTCTAGGGGTTTGGGCCCGGGGCTCCCGGTGGAGTTCGGCCCCCAGCGCCCCAATGTCCTCCTCGGGCCGCCCGGGCCGCCCAGGCCGCCGCCCCACCTCCCTCCTCTCTGCCTCCCCCCGGGGCACCCGGAGCCCATTCCGGCCAAGAAAGAAGCGTCGGGCCCCCGGGGAGCGGCCGGGAGGCGCTCGGGCCGGGCCGGGCCGCGGACACCTGCGAGGCACGGCACCTGAGGGCGCCCGGGGGGCGGCCCGGCCTTCCCCGAGCACACCCCCTCGGCGCCCGGGGCTCCGCCGCGGCGGGAACCCCCGTACCTGCGAGCTACAGGCGCGCGCGGCGCCTCCGCATCGCAAGGACTCCCGCTCCCCCTCCGCCTCCCGCTGCGGGTGCCGCCGCTGCAGCCGTCGCCGCCGCCGCCGCCGCTGGAGGCCGGGACACGACGAGCTCAGGACTCCACCGCCATGTCCGCCGCGCCGCGAACTGCATTGTGGGGGGGAGGGGAAGGGAGGGGGGAGGGGAGGGAGAGGAGGGCCCGCTGAAGGGAGGGGGCCGTGGAAGGAGAGTCGGGGGAGGGGGAGGGGGGAGGGGAGAGAGACGGAACCCCGAATGGACGCCCGCCCCGGGGTGGGATAGGAGATCGACGCCGCGGGGGGGGCGGGGGGCCTGCGGATGAGATGCAGGGGAATGCGTTCGGGGGGCCCCCTCCCTGGGTTCTGGGGGCCCCTGCGCCCCATCGAAACCCGGGCGGGGGCTGTGCGCGCCGGTGGGGGAGGGGCTACGCTCGGGGGCTCGTGGCGGCGGCTGGAAACAATGGAAGGAGGAGGGCGCGGTGGGAGGGCGGTGCACTCACCCTCACGCCGGGGCCCGGACGGGCGCGGGAAGGCTCGCGGCCGGGAGGAGGGGGCAGGGCCGCAGCGTCGGGGGAGGGTCGCGGTCACAGGGGAGAGGCGGGGCCTGGGAGCGGGGGTCCGGAGGCCTGGCCCCCGCCCGGGGGAGCGGCGCGAGGCGCCGGGGGTCGCGCGCACTGCCGCGCAGCTCAGGTCTCGCTCCGGGGCGGCGTGCGGGCCGCCCCGCCGAGACCCCCAAAGGGGGAGAAGAGCCCGAAGCCCACCCCGCGCCTCGTTCAGAGAGTGGTCCCCGGGAAGGAAACCCGGCCGTGGCCGGGCACCCCGGGCCGGGCTCCCCGGCGGCCCTCTGAGCTCCAGCGGGAAGCCCGACTGGAAGACTCGGGATTCACCTTTGCCACTAGCACCCCACAAAGCTGGATCCGTTTCTGTATCAAAGACATGCGGGAGTTCAGGCGTTCAGCAGAGAGATCTCAGGAGCATCGCCCCGGGGAAAGGTTCTGATCTAGACATTAGTTTCACGTGGGTTTGGAGTCAACTACCGTCCCTGGGCCGCCTGCCCTACCTGCCTTGTTTGTAATATGTTAGCTCCCTGCACATAAGTTATTTAAGGTCACAATCCAAGAAAACTATGGTTTGGTAGTTTTTTTTTGTTTTTTGTTTTTTAAAGACCCCAGCCTTGGAGATTATTCAACCAACCTCTGGCCACAAAGCTGGACAATTCACACAACTAGGATCCTTGCATTTGACAAATGCTGGGCAGGAAAAGGCTGTGACAAGGATGCGGGGAGGGTGGGGGAGTGCGTGCTGGAGCATGCTAAGCCCTAAGTATTTACAAGATAAGGCCTTAGCAAGTTTTCTTATACTATGACTCGGAGACGAACCTGTAAGAGAAGGACATGTACTCTCCGCGCAGTCAGTCCATCTGCTTCCCACTCTCCCCCAGAGCCGGATACCTCATGTGTTTGTTGACGCCCATAGGAATGGGAAGCTTGGTGAGAAGGGACCGAGAACTGCCCACTAGGTGCTAAGCATTTTAGAAGGTACTTCACAGACTTCATCATTTAATGCTCATCACAACCCCATGAAGTCGGAACTATTGTTCCTATTTACGAATGAGAAAACTAGAGTTCTGAGCTTAAGTGCATATTACTCCAACCTGTCTGATGCCACAGGGCCCCAGTATAGAGCATGGAGTAGTGTATTTCAAGTCAAAAGAGCCCTGTCTGGCTGCAGCACTCATCAGCTGCATGACTTTGGGCAAATGCACCCTCTGAGTTTCCTCATCTATAGGTTTTTAAAGGAAAAAAAAAAAACCCCACAAGGGTGAAGTGAGGAAAACAACAGAACACAAAAGTTAAAATCTATAGAGACATTAAGATAATACCAACATGCCCTTCACCTTAGTGAGTAATCAGTGTCCTTGGAGCAAACTCAATTGAATAAAATTTTCTGATTAAGAGCAAAGCATTGAGTTAGGTGCCTAGGGATACAAAAGCAAACCAGATTCCTGTCTCCAAAAGTTCACCAATGAGCAAGGAAGGTGGTTCGATTGAGTTACAATAAAAAGCAATAGGTCATATGAACAAAGTCTGAGCTAATAGGAGAGTGTGATAAATTCTACTTGAGTGAGGCTTTAATGGGAAGAGGTAGAAGCTGGACCTTGCAGGCTTGCCTGCTATGTGCCTGACACATATATGTGATTCAGAGAACATAATTTAGTCTGGAGTGTGCAGAAGAGAATGTGTCCAAAAAAAAAGCCAGGCCATACTGAGAATCCCAGTGACTCTCTGCTCTCATCCCTTCCATATAACTCTCTTCTACCACCTTTCCTATTCCTAAAGTCCCAGCTCAACTCCTGCCTCCTTTATTAAATCTTCCTGATCACCACTCCATGAAATGTGATAACTCGATTCTCTGAACCTCTACAAGTTACTTTTTTATGAGTCTGACCCAATTAGAATATAGATGTTAGCATATATATATATGTGTGTGTGTGTGTGTGTGTGTGTGTGTGTGTATATATATATCTGTATATTTAAAAGCTTAAGCGACCGTTATGACTGGATGACCAGCTGGTAGCTATGACATGCACTGACCACCAGGAGGCAGACGCTCAATGCAGGAGCTGCCCCCTGGTGGTCAGTCCACTCCCACAGCCAACCTCTTTCAGTCTCTTCCCCCCACCCGGCCCCCCGCAGACCAGGGGACCCCATCTGTGCACGAATTCATGCACTGAGCCTCTAGTGTGTGCGTGTGTGTGTGTGTGTGTGTGTGTGTATATATATATATATATATATTTGTATTCCTTATAAAACCTACATGTTGCGCTGAAAATTTTAGCAACTATAATCTTATCACAACAAAGTATGTATAGAGCAAGTATTCTACCTAAGAATGAGGAAACTTTGGGAATAAGAGGTTTAATTAGTGGCCAGTAATTCACAGTAAGTCACAGGCAGGACTAGAATACCAGTCCTGTGTGACTCGGTTCTTTCCATTGAATCACAAAGAGCTTACTGAGAAATAAAATGGGAAATGTCTGACTGCTTTGTAAAAATACACTGAGGACTTATATATGATACTTGCAAGAAAGACCTCATGATTGTGGTTGTCTCCAAATTTAGCCTTTCACAGAAGTTCTGGGAACTCAATTTCACCCAAACCCAGGTGAAAATTACTTACAGTGAAAATCTTATTACATCGTATATAATAGGAAATATAATTTCCCAGTGGATCAATATTTATATTCTATTCTCTTCCTAGATGATAGGAAAACCTAGTCCAAATATAATCATATTGGATAAAAAGGTGATGTGGTGGGTAAATTAAATAAGAACAAGAAAGGTATCTCAGCCCTAGCCGGTTTGGCTCAGTGGATAGCGCACCCGCCTGCGGATAGAAGGGTCCCGGGTTCGATTCTGGTTGGGGGCACATGCTCAGGTTGTGGGCTCAGTCACCAGTGGGGGGCATGCAGGGGGCAGCCAATCGGTGATTCTCTTTCATCACTGATGTTTCTCTCTCTCCCTCTCCTTCTTTCCGCTCCTCTGAAATCAATAAAAATATATTTTAAAAAAAGAAAAAGAAAGGTATCTCAGAGATAAGTGTGCTCAAGCCAAGTAGATCTGCTGGTAGATTATAAAGGAAGTCACTGGACAGTTATAAGCAAGAGAGAGTCATGATCAGATCTGCTGAAGATTTTTTCTGAGCCTCCTTTTCCCCCATATACCTTTTATAGACACTAGCTGATTATGAGCTCAAGTTTAAAAGAATGCATCACCTCCATGATGTGGTCCTAACAATGTCTTCTTCACCGTTGTATTCCAGCACCCAGAACAATTCTGACACATAAAAAGTACCTAGAAATTGTTTGTTGGCATTCTACATTATCTATAGAGCAGATAATCTGTTCAAAGTTTAAAATTTTGTGATTCTTACAAATAGTATACAACACCAAAGCTCCTAAGGTATATATGCTCACCTCAAGGATAGTGTAAGGGATCTATTTTTGATATGTTGCATTCTCAAATAAATTAAAATATGTTAAATGCCTATTACATAGAAGTCGAGTTTCTTCTTCTCTGCCCCAGTTTAGATTTCATGTGCCCTTAGACTCACCTTAGCACATGTATGTACTTGCTACCCATTGCTTCTATTTAATTTGTTCTGAGGATTCTTTGTGTGGAATTTTAAGCTACAGCTACACCCTTTAGCTTACTTCCTTTAAACATTAGAAAGTGTCTTTTTTTAAGGTAGCATATTTTAATGTGAATAAAATCCAAGAGTAAAAAGGACAGAGTTCATATACAGTCGCGTATGTCAAGAACATAAATATATATCAGGAGATGATACTATAAAGGTAGACTAGGATCACAGTATAAGAACCATGTATGCCATTTTTAAAAGCTGGCCTTTATTCTGAAGTAATGGGCAGTTACAGAACATTCACAAGTAAGACAGAGAAGTGATCAGACCTGCCTTCTTCAGCACAATTTATAGGTGGTCATCCAACTTCTGTTTGAATATTTGTAATTATAGAGAGCTCATTTCTTCCCAGATCTATCTAACCTAGATGTTAAAAGTTCTTTCCTTCTCTGAGCTGAATTCTTCCTTCTATATGTCTATTTTTATTTAATATTGGGGGGGGGGGGTAATCCTAACCTCAAAAGTAACACCAGGCCTCTTTTTCTTCATATAAAAATAAGGATGTGAATTAGATGAATTAGGGCAGGAAACAGGTCTAAAGTTCTATAACTCTGACATGAACTCCTTTTTAAGTCAGCTATTTTACCTTCCTCTAGATCAAATTATCTCTCTTTTTCTTTCTCTAAAACAAAAATGAGATTTAATTCCATTCTAACAGTTTCCCTATGACCAATTCTAATGTGTTAGGACAGTTTGTACTCTGATTCATCTTTGTATCCTATAAAATGTCATATACTCTGTCCAGAAATAAACCTTTGCATATATGGTTAAATGATTTTCAACAAAGGCGCTAAAGTCATTCAATGGGGAAAAGACAGTCTTTTCAACAAATGGTTCTGGTAAAACTGGATATTCACATGCAAAAGAATAATGCTGGATCCTTACCTAACACCAAATACAAAATTAACTCAAAATGGATTCAAGACCTAAAGTGTAAGACCTAAAACAATAAAATTCTTAGAAGGAAACATAGGGCAAAAACTTCACAATATTGGATTCTGCAATGATTTCTTGGATATCATACTAAAGGCACCAGCAACAAAAGGACATATAGACAAATTGCACTTCATGAAAATTACATTTCTATGCATCAAAGAACAGCATCAACAGAGTAAAAAAGGCAACCAGAATGGAAGAAAATATTTGCAAATAATATATCTGAAAAGGGATTAATATCCAGAATATATAACAACAATAAAACCTGATTCTTCTTTATTTTCATGAAATAAACATTAATATTTTAAGAAAAACCTATTTTAAATATAATAATATTACCAAAACAAAACCTGACTCAAAAATGGGCAAAGGGCTTGAATATACATTTCTCTAAAGAAGGTATACAAATGGCTAATACATACATATATCAAGAAATACCCAACATTACCAATCATCAGGGAAACACAAATCAAAACTACAATGAGATATCACCTCACACCCATTTGGATCAAAAATTATATATTTTTAACCTAGAAAATAACAAGAGTTGGTGAGGCTGTGCAGAAATTATGCACTATAGATAGGAATGTAAAATGATTTAGCTGCTATGGAAAACAGTACAGTGGTTCCTCAAAAAATTAAACATTGAATTACCATATGATCCAGCAATTACACTTCTGGGCATATATTCAAAAGAATTCAAAGCAGGGTTTCAAAGAGATATTTGTATACCTATATTCATAACACCATCATTCACAATAACTAAAAAGTAAAAGCAATTCAAGTTTCTATTGACAGATGGATAAGCAAAATGTGATATATACATACAGTGGAGTATTTAGCCTTAAAAAGAAAGAAAATTCTGACATAGGCTACAACATGGATGAACCTTGAAGACATTATCCTCAATGAAATAAGCTAGTCACAAAAAGACAAATACTGTATGATTCCAGTTATACAAGGTACTTAGAGTAGTCAAATTCATAGACAGAGAGTAGAATGGTGGTTGCAAAGGGGCTGAGAGGAGAGAAAAAGTAGGAGTTATTGTTTAATAAGTATAGAGTTTTGGTTTTGTAACAGAAAGAGTTCTAGAGATGAATGGTGGTGATGATTGCACAACAATATGGGTGTACTTAATACTACTAAACTACATTTAAAATGGTAAAGATAGTAAATTTTATGTGTATTTTACCACATCTTTTTAAATTAAAAAATAAATGTCCTGCACTCTGATGAGTGCTGGAGCTGCAAAGCTCTCTTCCCTCAAGGAGCTCTCAGAAATGTAAACAGATAACAATACAACATTATTATTGCCATAATAAGGATATGTATAAAGTATGATTCGGACACAAATAAGAATTAATTAATTTTCCCTGGGAGAGGCTAATCATTTGTTAGGGAAAGAATGATCAACAAAAGTTTGGATAATAAATATCCATGAAATATCCTTGAAGGGCGAATGAGACTTAGACAACTAACTAGAGGAGAGTGAGAGCATTTACTATGTAGAGGAGAAAAAGGACAGGGCATGTTTCAGGACATGCCCTGCAAGTAGTTAGCATATTGGAGGGCAGAGTATAGGCGATGATACTGGAGAGATGAGGCCTACAGTAAATATAGTGCTAAGCACCTGGGCTTAACCAGTCTTTTAAAGACTGATGTAGTATATTTAGATATTTTAAAAGAGTAATCAGCAGTGTGTAGAAAAGACTAGAGGAGCCAAAACTGAAGGCAAGCAAAACAGTAAGGGGTTGTTGTGGAAAATCAGATGAGAGATTATAATAGCTTGAAATAAGCAGACACAGTGGGAATGGAAAAAGCAACAGATTGGAGAGATGTTACAACGATAGAATCAACAAGACTCAAATGCCTTAGTAAATGTGTTGTACATGGTAGAGATGAAGGCTCTCATGTGGAAGAGGTCATTCTTGTCCAGAGAGCTTTCATTAGTGCCAACTCTGAGCAATTAGTAATGGTTGGTGTGCAGTTTAGAAAAGGAGCCTAGCCCTGGCCAGTGAGGCTCAGTTGGTTGGAGTGTCATCGTATGTAGTGAAGGGTTGTGGGTCTGATTCCTGGTCAGGGTTTTATCCAGGTTTTGGGTTTGATCTCCAGTCAATTACTTTTGGGAGGCAACCAATCTCTCTCTCTCTCTCTCTCTCTCTCTCCTTTCCTTTCTCTCTAGAATCAATCAATGATCCTTGAGTGAGGATTAAAAAACAAATTAATTAAAAGAGCATAAATCTAGAAGCAATAAGACAGAATGATGAATAATTAGTCATTTCTGCCAAGGATGCAGAATGGAAGAGCACTAGAACAGGACAGATATTTAACATTCCTATTCTCAGGCAGAGGAAACATAAAAATGTACTGTGTGTTTTAAAGAATACACAGTGTTCTCACCTGAGGATATTTTTTTATTTTTTTTTCTTCTTTTTTCTTTAGAGATAGAGGAAGTGGGGAGGTGGGGGGGGGGGCGGGGAGGAGAGAGAGAAAGAGAGAGAGGGGGGCATTGATTGGTTTTGTTTTGGTAAAATTATTATATTTAAAATATTTTTTCTTGAAATATTAATGTTTATTGCATGAAAATAAAAAAAGAATCAGGTTTTGTTGTTGTTATATATTCTGGATATTAATCCCTTTTCAGATATATTATTTGCAAATATTTTCTTCCATTCTGGTTGCCATTTTTTTACTCTGTTGATGCTGTTCTTTGATGCATAGAAATGTAATTTTCATGAAGTGCAATTTGTCTATATAGTCTCTTGTTGCTGGTGCCTTTGGTATGATATCCAAAAAACCAAATCAGAAATACATGTCTAAAATGAGGAAGCAAAGAGCAAGAACACAAAGGATGGGGAGGTTCAAGAGTATGTGTAGGGAAGCTCCTTTTGTGGGTATATTGTGAGGCTGAGTGTAGTTGTTTAAAGTGCTGGGCTGAAGAGTTTTTATCTTAATTATTTTGACCTGTTTTCATTTAACCTTAATAAATAAGCATTTCTCATGTTGTTATATAGTCTTCATAACCACTTGTGTTTTACTAAAATAAAAATTAAAAATAAGTATTTTTAAAGTGTTTTATTTTATTCCTTTAACAATTTTGTTTTAGTTCCCTTAGCATGTTTTTTACAACTTCTAAATCTTTGGTAAAATTATTTTTACTAAATTACTTTTATGTTAATGAACGTTTAGTTCCCTGATTTTTCAGACACTTAAAAATAAACATTTTTCTGATTATAATAGTATTATATGCACTTTGTAGAAAATATAGGAAAATATAAAGAATATCATAACAGTAACAATAGACCACAACCTCACTATTTTAAGATTATCAATAGAAACAACTTTTTGGCATGTTTCTTTTAATGCATTTTTTAATTTATCTTTATTGTTGAAAGTATTACAGATGTCCCCCCTTTTCCCCATTGAGCCTTCTAGCCCGCACCCACCTCCCACCCTAGTCCTTTTAACATAGTGTAGTCACACTTTGTGTATAACTTTTTACTTAATGTTTTATAAGTATTTGACCACATCATTAAGGATTATTTGTAAATGTAGTTTTAGAAGCTGCAAAATATCACACAAGAGAAGGTGCCAGAGTTTGCTTAACCAGTTCCTTATTGTTAGGCATTTAATTAGATTGGGCATTTAATTCTTTACTGTTATAAATAATGCTTTTTGCATAAATATATAAAGCACTATAAGGTTATTTCCTCAGAGAAAATTCTCAGATGTGGGCTTTCTACATTAAACATTACTGTGAAAATCTTAAAGGTTCCTGATATGTACTGCCAAATTGATTTTTAAAAGGTTTGCCCTAAATTCCACTTTCCCTATTATGTGGGACAGAAAACCAACTAAGCATTTTCAAGTTTTAAAAATGACAGGCTTCTCAGAATCTCTGAGCAAAGGCTACAGTATCTGCAAACGTATTTTCCTTAACAAAATAAATACTGGCTGGTAGCATAGAAGTCCCAGATTTGGGGAGGAGGGGATTTGCCACACTTTATTTACG
Source organism: Myotis yumanensis (assembly GCF_028538775.1). NCBI lineage: Eukaryota > Metazoa > Chordata > Mammalia > Chiroptera > Vespertilionidae > Myotis > Myotis yumanensis. The sequence goes on from NW_027223753.1 coordinate 36,564,358, forward strand.
TGGAAGTCTCCTAAGAACCTGAGAAACATACCTTTTCAACAGCTAAGTACCCACACCTTGCAAGCCAACAATATTTTAAAGAGTGATTTCCTTAATGTTAGACAACATCAACAAAACATCTTGCCGGCTTCCCAAAGTTCCCCAGAGAATATGACCCATGATCACTTACAGCTTTGGAGCGAAGGCTCTCTAAGGGACCCCTGGAAGGATTACCAATTCTAGCAGATGGTATATGCAGCTCTGACATTTCCATTTTTTTTTTCTTTTTTTCTTTTTGTTTGGACATCCTATGGTCCAGTTCCAGAATCCTTTCCTGGCCTTAGAGCTCTCCCAACAGTCCTCCAGGGTTCTCTAGACTACACAACCTTGAGAGAAACTTGAAGCTTTCCCTTTGTGTCTCTCTTGTCCAAGCATGCTTGCTTGCTCTAGCTTTCTGCCCCCCATTCTCACTCTCACTTTCTTTTCTGCTCTTGTCCTGCCCCAACTGTTTCTCTCACCCTCCTGAATCTGTCCTATAAGTTTTTGTCTAAATTTATTTTAAATGCTATTCTCTCTCTCTCTCTCTCTCTCTCTCTCCACCTCTTTCTCTCCTGACCTTCACTAAGATAGCCTCCCTCTATTTTGTCCCCAAACTTCTCTCCCCTGCACTTTTCTACTCTCTCAAAATGGCACACACAAAATTCTCAATTTTGCAGGAGTTTCTCCCAGCCTCTTTCATTCAAGATAGCTTTTACCAAGGAATACTCTTAGTAGAGCACAGTTATCCCTCTAACCCAAGTATGACTTCCTTCTGGTATTTATCATAAAGTTCAAGAAAGGATCAATTATATTGCGTCCATATTTCCCTCTCTATTCAAATTAAGATACATGAAAGCACAAGTATATGAGCATACCTATAGCTATGACAAGATAGGTTATTTGAAATCTGGGCTGTCCTGGCAAATCTGGGACATAATCCTATATAATAAAAGGCTAATATGCAAATTGACCAAACAGCAGAACAACTGGTTGCTATGATGCACACTGACCACAAGGGGGCAGAAGTTCAAAGCAGGAGCTAGCCCTCTGGTGGTCAGTGTGCTCCTACAGGGGGAACACTGCTGAGCCAGAAGCCAGGCTCATGGCTGGCGAACACAGTGGCAGTGGCAGGAGCCTCTCCTGCCTTCTCAGCAGCACTAAGGATGTCTGACATGGGGAGTGGGCCTAAGCTGTCAGTCGGACATCCCCTGAGGGCTCCTGGACTGTGAGAGGGCACAGGCCAGGCTGAGGGACCCCCCTGAGTGCCCAAATTTTGTGCACCAGGCCTCTAGTGTTGCTATAAATTCCACCTATCCAGAATCCAGCTCTCAAGCAGTTTTACAAGCAAGGAGAATTCTGAACATCCTCAGAATTGTCAGGAAATTTCAGTTCTATATACCACACAGACTAAAAAAGAGGTTTTTTCCCCTTTTTTGCCCATTCTGGGAGTCAGAATTTTGACTGCATATCAGGTGGGGTCTAGCCCAGAGGTCCTCAAACTTTTTAAACAGAGGGCCAGTTCACTGTCCCTCAGACATTCCACACATGCGCACTGGGTGCCCAGGACGAGTTGGCTGCTAAGCAGAACAGGCAGTGGCGGCAAAAACACCCGGCGGGCTGGATAAATGTTTTCAGTGGGCCACATGTGGCCTGCGGGCCGTAGTTTGAGGACCCCTGGTCTAGCCATTCAGATTGCTATCTGTTTAATTGGAGACTATGAAGTTCACAAAAGAGTTCACTGAGCAAGACTGAAATGAGAATATACAGTCGACTGCCTGTTCACTTACACATAATTCTATATAAAGATCTTCAAAAGTGGTTAAGGAGGATCTGGTTTAAACTTTCAGTTCTTCCTCCCTAAAAAAAAAAAAAAAAAAAAAAAAAAAAAAATTAAGGAAAGCTTTTAACCAATGTGAATTCCTCAGATCCAATTTCAACTTTCCTTCTTGTACTATCCAAGATCTGTTGATTCTCTTTTGTCTGGGGCCCTTAATATAAATCCCCATGGTTGTATTTGCTCAAGATTTACTTTAAATACAGTCTTAATATATTTCTGAGGAATTTTGCTTTCTCCAATAAGCCTGTAAAACTCTCTCTTCTTATTCCTTATTGTCCCCTGAATTATGTTTCTTTTTGGGAATTAATGTGGCTCTGTAAAGCTCTGCATAATCCACTCTTTTCGTCCTGTGTCTTGTCTGTGTTGCATTTTCCACCCACTTTTGTCCTTCCCTACTGCGAAGGGAATATTTTAAACAGTTTTTTGTTTGTTTGTTTCCAGAGAAAGCAACTTGCTGGTTGGCGGATCCAAGTTTAAAATGGACCCCCAGAGAAACATGAGCGGCCTGAGGCATCCTGTGTAATCCAATAAATATCCACCCACCCTACCCCCATCTTTGCTGGATACAGCAACTGCAAGAGTCAGACAGGGGAAGGAGTTATTTTTAAGCATTTTATGCTTAGTTTTGTGCGGGTTACACATGCTGTAGAGTTTATGCACTTTTCTCCCAGAATGAATTCTCAACTCTTACTTCACATGCAGTTCCAGCAAGTTTGGATATTTAGTTTCCATGTCAATAGCAGATCAAAAACAAGAGCTAGTAGGTTGGAGTTGGGGGGATAGTGGTTAAGACCACAGAATCTGGAGTCAAAATGCAGGCTTGAATTTTGGCTCTGCCACTTTCTAGCTGTATGACTTTGAATGAGGTACTTTACCTTTTGGTCTCAATTTCCCCATCTGTAAAATAGGAATAAGGATAGTATCTAATTCACACAATAATCATAAGGATTAAATGAATATCCTATCTAATAAAGAGGGAATATGCTAATTGACCCTCACGCTGTCGCAAAAGATGGCGGCGCCCATAGCCAATGAAAAGGGAATATGTTAATTGACTGCCACGCCCTCAAAGATGGCAGTACCCAGTCCCCTCAGCCCCACTGGGGTGGCAGGTGCGCGGCAAGGCCGGGCCTGCCCCCGCCTCTGAAGTCCCCCAGTCCCCTCAGCCCCCTAGCCGCCCAGGGCCAGCCCGAGGCACAGGCAAGCTTTGGATGGCAGCTGCCCAGCTGCCCAGGGCCGCCCAAAGCTCAGGTAACCAGGGCCGGCCAAGGCTTGTGGCAGCAGCAGAGGTGTGATGGGGCATTGCCTTCCCCTGACCACCGGGTTGCCTCCCAACCCTGAGGGCTCCCGGACTGTGAGAGGGGGCAGGCCGGGCTGAGGGACGCTCCCCTCCAGTGCATGAATTTTTATGCACCGGGCCCCTAGTGTGTGTGTGTGTGTGTGTGTGTGTGTGTATATATATATATATTGCCTACAACAGTCGGTATTGAGTATTGCATGGAGTGGGCACATTAGTAACAATTCTTGTGAAAAATAAAAGAAAACTATATATATAAAAAGCCAGCGACCTTAATGTCATCATGACCAGAATGACCAGAGACCAGAACACCACAGTCCCTCACCCAGGCTGGCCTCGCCCCCCCAGCAGGGACCCCCACCCCGATGGGGGCGTGGTCAACTTGCAAACCAACCACGGCCCCTTGCCTAGGCTGGCCATGTGCCCCTCACCCAGGCCGGCCTTGCCCCCCAGCGGAGACCCTCTACTTGGATCCAGGGCCCCCATCAGGGCAGGCCAGCCGGTCCCCCCACCCATACCAGGCCTCTATTCCTATAAAAGGGTAATATGCAAATTGACCTTAAAGGCGGAATGACCAGAACAACTGTTGGACCAGTCACTATTGAGGTGCACTGACCACCTCTTTCCCTGGCCAGCAGGCTCTGATTGCCTGATGGCGAATGGGTCATGGGGGTGGGTGGTGGGGGATGCGGGCAGTGCCAGGCCAAGGTCCCTGCCCTGCCAGTCGCCCCACACACAGAGGGCAACCTGCAGTGGGGATGGGGCCTGAAGTGGGCGGGGAACAGCCAACCTCTCAGTCCCTTCCCCGGCTGTCAAGCACCGATCACCCGATGACGAAAGGGAAACCGGGGATCAGTGGAGGCGGGGGGCAGGACCAGCTGTGGACAGCTGGGGAAGATGGCCCTGATCACAGGCCAGGCCTAGGGACTGTACCTGTGCACGAATTTCATGCGCTGGGCCTCTAGTAACTTATATAAGTGCCTAGCACAGATACTGTAAAAATGCTCTAGTAGTACCCGTGGCATTTGCTAAACATGCCTTAGGCTTACAACCCACTAAGCCTTTGCAACATGGCCTGATAAGTTCTATTGCCTTTCTCTGCTGGCACCCAACTTAAAGGCATCCTTCCCTCAGTATTCTCTCTTGGCTTCTTTGGAGAGAATAAGTCACCCTTGCTAACACTTACTGCTATCACCTCACTTAATCATATTGTGTTGTAGTAATTATTTACTTATCAATCTTTCCCCTCACCAGATTTTAGGTCCTCCTCCATGGCTGAAGCCACATCTTATTTTCATAGCATCTAGCATAGTACTTGGCCCTCAGTAAATGTTTTTTTTTGTGTTTTTTTTTAAAATATATTTTATTGACTTTTTACAGAGAGGAAGGGAGAGAGATAGAGAGTTAGAAACATCGATGAGAGAGAAACATCGATCAGCTGCCTCCTGCACATCCCCTACTGGGAATGTGCCCGCAACCCAGGTACATGCCCTTGACCGGAATCGAACCTGGGACCCTTCAGTCCGCAGGCTGACGCTCTATTAACTGAGCCAAACCGGTTTTGGCTTCAATAAATGTTTTGATGAATGGAGAAATAATAAGAGCAAACACACAGTGCTTAGTTCTAGGCTCTGTTCCAATGCTTTACAAATTATTAATGCTTAATCTTGACAGTGATCCTATAAAGTATTATTATAATCTCTAACTTACAGATAATGTAAATCACACTCACACACAAACACACACACACACACACACACACACACACACACACACGATATAATTTGTCTAGGGTCACCTCAGGTACTAACTGTCAAAGCCAGGATTCAAATCTAAGCAGTTGGTATCAGAGACCAGGCTGTTAACCAACACACTACAATGCCTCCCAGAAAACAAGGGAAGAATCACACACACACACACACACACACACACACACACACACACATGCCCCGACCTGCAGGGCATGCATCGTGGGTACTCTGCACCAAATCCTGCAAAGGAATGAGAGGATAGGAGACGCGAAGAAATGGAGGCAAGACAAAGTTCTGATCAAGCCTCAATTTTATTTTTACAGCGGGTAGAATTTATGTTGTTCTAGAGGGAGGGGGTGGGCAAGGAGGTCCATGGGCAGTAGCCTATCACTAGCGATGTAGCAGGCTCTGGAATGTCGCAGCTGTGAGCTTATCAGCGGAGATGTAGCAGCTGTGTGCTTACGGTGAGGGTAGGTTATCTTTTAACTCCAGGCTAAACCGCAAGGTTGTCTTTTAACTCCAGGCCAAACCGGGAGTTGGCTTGGAGGAGCCAGAAACCTATTGTTTTGTAAGCTGGAGATGTATATGTGATTTCTAATGGCTCCCAACACACACACACACACACACACACACACACACACACACACACACTTGCCTTTCCCAAAGGTCTCACTTCCTCAAGTTTTGGAATGGTTCATTCATTCATCCAACAAATATTTACATAGTGTTTTCTATGTATACATCATAATATTGAAACCTATCTCTAATTGCTCCCCCTTCTCCCCTCCACACCTTTATTCACTTTCCCAATCTCTACTACCTGCCCCCAAACTCCATTTCTCTGTAAACTTCTCTCAGTTTCTGAATGTGTTGTGCTCTCTCTTCGCTCTGGACCCACAAGTGCCTGGCTAACTCATGCTTATCCTTCAGTTCTCAGCTTAAATTACTTCCTTCTGAAAGCTTTCAATTTTCCCCTATAGTAAGTTGGGTGCCCCTGCTCTGAACTCCCCATGGTACTTCATATTTTTCTTACCATAATATTTGTCACATTGTCTTGCCCATTTATTCATCTGCCTTCTGCACTAGACTATAAGTTCTGAGAGCAAGGAGAGAGTCTTATCTGTGTTATCATTAAATCAGCAGCACCTAGTCTAATAACCAGCACATAGTAGGTATTTAATAAATATTTGTGAATAATTGATTGAAAGATGAGCAAGATAAGATTCTCTATGCTTAAAGAGTCTGGTTGGGGGGAGAAAAGGCCTAGTGGGGATACAGGAAAATAGATAGCTACAATACACTGTGATAGATGTTATAATAGGTCATACGTATACCAGGTCCTCCAAGGGCACACAGTGGACAATTTCTAACTCTACCTGGAGTAAAATGGGAAGGAGACAGTCCAAAAGAGTCTTAAAGGATGAGTGAGAGTTTATGAAAAGGAAAGGAAGATGTAGCATAGACGTCAAAAGCAACAACTATACTAGAAAATTGCTTGGTTGCCTAAGTAGCTAAACCATTTTTTATGTGTGTTTAAAAATAACATTAATCTAAACTTAGTCCTACAATTGACTAATCTGAGTTTGAAATCAGTATGAAATAACATAGAAGGCAATATAATGAAATACTTTTACTTCTTAAGTACCTCTCCTGTGAATTTTCAGAAAATCTCTTCTTACTTCTACCATCATATTTATCATGCTGCACTGCCATTGTCAAAGTGTTTCTACCCCACCTGGTGAACTATTTAAGGCCTGGGATTAAAGTACTTTAAAGCCTGATTTAATTCTATGTCTCCCTAGTACCCAGAACAAAGCCAGTCCCAGGGAGAGGATCTGTGAATACTCCAAAGTGCCCATAAAATTTTAAATGAGCTGACCTCCAGCAGCCTCTCAGCTTTGTCTCATGTCTCATACTCTGTGCTCCAGCCAATACATACCTTTCAGTTTCCTGAATAAAATTTAGCTCCTTAAAGCCTCTGGACCGTCCCACATGCCAACACCACTCCCACTGTCTCTTCCCACTCATTTCCCTGGCTCTTCATCTACTTAACTCCTGCTCATCCTTCAGATTTCGGTTTCAACAAAGCCTTCCCCAACCCAAAGACAAGTTTAGACCTTCCTATTATACGGCCCTAAAATACTCTGTGTTTCTCCTTTGTGATATTTATCATACTTGTAATACTTCATCATTATCTCTTCAGTAGATCGTAAGTTTCATAATTCAACACTTGAAACACAGCCTGCAAGATAATAGATGCTTAAAAAATTATTTGGAATAAGTTATTAAATAAATGAATAAAGTGTTATTCTTTGTTTTTAATATAACCTTAGTGTCCCAGCTTTCCAGAAGCTCTGTATGATGCTATGAAAGATTGGGACTAATTAAATCAAACCGGTGAATCACCATTTATGTTAGAAGCATTTCCCATGCACCATTAAGAACCAAGGTTGTTGCCCTGCAGAGCAAACAGTTGAAGAACAATGCCTTATCCAAGAAAATTTACATGGGCCTCTGTGCACACCACTGTTTTCCCTCTGCTCTTGATCCATTGCTAGTGATCCCCGCCTTGCTATCAAAATCTCCTCCTGAGCTTACTTTTCTGATACATACCAGCTTTCAACTCATCTCTTATTCCAGGTCCCCCTTCCTGGTTCTTCAAAGGCTTGCCCTATGCAGACAGCCTCGGGATTTACCTTTCTTCAACCTCCTGGCTCAGAGCATCAGAGTATTATTGCTCTTGGCTCCAGATCATCTTACTCAGCACCTCTGCAGCTCTTCCTACCAACTCACCTTTCTAGTAAGTTCTGGCACAAGGTAAAGGGCTGGGGTGTATGGAAGAGCCAAAGAAAAGACAGTTCCTGCCCTTAACCAACTCTGAGTCTATTGAGTAGACAAAGGATAAACACAAAATGCCAAATAACCGTAGCTAAAATGCCAAATAACAAATGATGTAAATGTACACAGAGCATTTCTGAGGGAGTTCAGAGGCATCATCCTTGAGTCTGCCGTCTTACTTACACATATCCAACCACTCTCCAAGTCTTGTTCCTGTTTCCTTCTTAGTTCTTTTTCCTTTTTCTTTTTTTAATTGTTTTCGTCTCACTATCTCCCCACCACTGCCCTGGTTTAGACCTCATATACTAGTTCTCACCTTTGGGCTATTGCAACAGTCTCCCAGTTTATCTCTTTGCTTCTATTCTCAGCCCCCATTCAACTCCTTCTCTATTGTAGACAGAGTCGTATTCTTAAAACACAAATCTGACCACATACCTCCCCTGCTGAAAATCTTTTAACAGCTTCTCATTATTCTCAGGATTAAGTGCAAGCATTCAAGGTCCTTTACAATCTGTCCCCAACTCACCTTTCTGGCCTTAGGTCAAAGGCAGGGTAAGGGGAGGGTGACTCAAATTTTGGCTATTGTTTAGTGACAAATTTGTGCAAGGGAATAAGGTAAGACTTTACCACAAATATTCATTTTGGCATTAAACTATACATTCCATTTTAATGAAATATTTCAGACATATTTAAAAATTATAGAAAATGATATAATGAATACTTGTATTCCCATGACCCGGTTAAGAAATAAAACATTATGCCCAGCTGGTGTGGTTCAGCTGGTTGAACATCCTCCTGTGCACCAGGAGGTCAAGGCTTCTTGGTGAGGGCACATAACCAGTTGTGGGCTTGATCCCTGGTTCAGGAGGCAGCTGGTGGATGTTGCTCTTTCATCAATGTTTCTCTCTCTCTCTCTCTCCCTCTCCTTTCCTCTCTCTGAAATCAATAAAAACATTTTTAAATTAAAAAATAAAACATTACCAATAAAGCTGAAGCTGTTATTACTCCTCCACAGTTGTCTAATCCTGTCTTCCCCTCCCTCAGCATCCAGATATATTTAATATCATGAATTTGGTGTTTTTCATTCCTATGTATGCTTCCAGACTTTCAATGCATATTTGTACCCATGAATAATATATAGTGTTATCTTTCATTTTTAACTTTTTAATTTGAAATAACTTTAAATTTATAGCAGAGTTGCTAAACAGCACAGAGCATTCCATATACCCAACTTGCCTTAATATTAACATATTGCACAGTCATGGTACAGATATCAAAACTAAGAAATTAACTTGTATGCAGTACTATTAAACTAAAATCTTTATTAATATTTCATCAGTTTTTTCACTAATGCCCTTTCTTAAAAATATTTTTTTTATTGATTTCAGAGAGGAAGGTAGAGGGAGAGAGATAGAAACATCAATGATGAGAGAGAATAATTAATTGATTGGCCACCTCCTTCACGACCCTATTGGGGATTGAGCCTACAACCATAACTGGTGTCATTATGAGAGGAAATTTAGATACACAGACAGACATCAGGGCACCCATGCATAAAGGAACAACCATGTGAGGACACAGAGAGAAAGTAAGTACCTGTAAGCCAAGGAGAGAGGCCTCAGGAGAACCAAAACCTGCAGACACCTTGATCTTGGACTTCTAACCCTCCAGAGCTGTGAGAAAATAAATGTCTGTTATTTAAGACACCCAGTCTTAAATATGTTGTTATGGCAGCACTAGCAAACTAATATAAACCTGGCTGCATTTAGTGATTGATCAAATATTTCCTGGTCAGTCACAAAGCAGGCATTGGATCTTGTCTTGCAAATGAGCAAGACAAGAAGGTAGAGTCAAGATGCAAAGCCAAGCAGGATCCTAGGAAAGAATGAACTAGGAGGTGCAAAACAGCAGGTAGGAAGGGAAGCTGAGGAATTCCCTAAACCCAATGGAAGTGTATGTATGGGCCCCAAGACTGAGGGTCTCAGAAGGAACACCAAGTTTCTAATGAAGAATAGCTGGACTTTGGAAGGTAAATCTCTAGGTTCAAAATCTCACCCCATCACTTGCTTGATATGTGATTCTGAGCAAATGACTTAAACTTTCTGAGCCTTAGTTTTATCATCTTTAGAATAAAAATGAAAAATGATACCTATCTCATGTCGTTGTTAGGATTAAATTAAGAATGCATATATAAAGCTGCCTAGCATCTAATAAATGTTAATCCCTTTCTTCTCCCCCCCCCCCTCCCCCCCCGGGGCTAGGGGGAGAAGGCATCTAGTGAGAAGACTGAAGATCTTCTGGGGCCAATGTACAATGTTCAGAGTGTGAGAGCTCAGACATGCTCTGGATAGGTGGTACGGGTGGCAAGAAGCTCCAATTTAGCAGGCGGACGTGGCAGCCAGAATCTAGGCAGCAAGTGACACCGATAAGAGTCTGATGGAAGGAACATTTCAGTTTTGGGTTTATCATTCTATTCACAGCTATATTCCAGCCAGTGACTAAAATAAGGAGCAGGATCATATCCATCCCCCGCTCCCTACCTGCGTTGGGATTGGTAGGATTTATGCAGGCTTGACAACCACGGAACAGGTATATTAAGAGAACTGCAACTGAATACCAGTTGTACAAACTGAACCAGGATTCACATCTGGCCTACCCAACACCAGGCCTAATTCTTGGTCCCACTTGCTACTACTGGTAGAGGTGAGGCAGCCTGACCCTACATTGGTCAGGATTAGCTCAGAAACTGGGTAGAACTGAGCCTTCGGTTCTAGAATAGTTATAATTTATTAGTGATTACTATGTGCCAGGATTTTCACATACCTTTTCTCTCTGCCTCATAACAGTCCTTGGAGGTGGGAACTGTTATTTCTAAAAAAAAAAAAAAAAAAAAAAAAAATCAGAAAAGGAAATTGAGTTCCAGAGAGAGTAGGCAACTTGTCCAAGCCTATACAATTAATAAGGGGTAGAGCCAGGAGGTTGATAAATTTAAAAGCTTGCCTGCTGAAGAAAGGAAGAGGTTTTAATTGTTGGCAATGCAAAGAAATTTCTAAGAAGAAATTTTCTAATATTACAACAGATCCCTCAAGCACAATATAGCTCCTAGTATCTTAATATGAGGCCCAGCTTCAAATCTTTGATACTTCTACCAGAAACCAATATAACAGGAGGGCAGCCCCGTGGAATATTTCCACAGGAAACATCTGCCCAAATATTTCAAAAACTGCAAAGTGTCCCAAGAGGGCGGGGGGGGTGGGGAGGTGGGGAGGTGGGGGAGAGAGCTAAAGCCAATCACAAGCATGGTGATAAGTCCAGGTACCAGGTGGACTGAGCAGAGAGAAAACAGGCTTCCTGCTTTCCGCTCCCTCTGGAAGCAAGCTCTGGTAAAATAAACTCTTTCCAAGACTCAGGTTCCCAGGTTAGTGATCTGGTTTTCTTCAAATAGGAAGCGAACTGTCTCTCAATCATGGAGTGGGGGAGGGGAAAATTATTGCCAATTACACTAAATACATAGGAAGGAAGGTTCAGGCATTTCATGTCTTTACAATTAAGAGACCTCTACTTTATTCTTAGAGTCAATCACAGCCCGGCCATAGGACAGACATTCTTTCTTTGAAGTGTTTACAGAGAATCAAATTTTAAAATCCTTTTTTTGTTTAAAGCAAGTGACATAATAGAAAGGATTGAGTTCCTGCCAAGAAAAGGCTTTCTAAACCTTCTTTGGCTCAGATCGACAGCACTTTAAGGTCTTTCAATAAATCAAGTCACTGGCCCCAAATAGAAAACTGCTACCAGGAAAGAAAAAAAAATTTGTAATGGGATGTCTTTGAGTTAAATGAGAGTCTGTAATTACTCTGAAGGTATTATTCAGACACATTGTTCTTTATGTTTCTACCTCACATGTGATTAATGAGAACCACTCCCTATGTGCCCATTGTAGGAGGCATTGAGAAACCAAGGGTATTAATTCTTCTTGATCCTTCCTCTCCAAGGACTTCCAGTCTGCGGAGGAGATGGACTAATACTCACACATCGTACAATGGAGTGAACAAAATGATGGGGAAAGCGGGAAGGTTTAAGGGAGGCTGAGCATACAACACTGAGTTAGTGGGTTCTAAATTGGAATTTGGGGTCCCTGAGTAGAAAGGACAGCTCTTCAGTCTTCTCCAATGATTAGGGGGGAAATCCTCTTTCATCTGGGGATAGAAGGGTATTGTCTTTTCCTTGTTTTTCTTCTCCTGTATCCTCTCTTCAGCCACTGCTATACCACCTATCTGCTCATTCATTCAAAAAGCACTTACTGTATGCCAAGTACTGTGCTAGGCCCTTTACATACATTTCTTCATTCAACCTCCACAGAAACCCTGTGAGGATGGAACTATTGCTCCACTTGACCATTGGGAAACTGAAGGCAAGGAAGGTTAAAGTTACATAGCTAGTACCTGGTTTAACCCTTTGTATCTGAAAGCCTATGCACTCTCCACTATACTCAAAAGCTAAGAGATTTCTTAGAGATGAATGAGATAGGACCCCTGCCTTTGAGCAACTCATAATTCAGTGCAGTAGAAAGATAGGTAAGTCGTTTAATTCATTCAGTTATTCAACAATATTTATTAAGCGCCATTAATTACTAGTTACTGTCACAAAGCAAAATCAGACATAGTTCCCTGCCTTCAAGGAACTTATTATGGTCTTTAGGAGAACAGACAAATACATACATAACATTACTCTTCAAATAAATGACAATATCTATATATATAAAAGCCAAGCAACCAGAACAACCGGAACGATTGGAACAACTGGTCGCTGTGATGTGCACTGCTGCCAGCCAACTGGCCCGATGGGGGCAGGGCCAGCCAACCTCCTTTGGCCCCTCCCCCCAGGTGGCCCCACCCCTGATCACCTCTAATAATGTAATAAATCCTTTAAGAGAGGACATTGTAAGGCTTCAAGGAATTGGAGAGAATGTAAGTCTCCCTGATATAAAGAGAGGGGACAGGTTTGAATGGAAACTTGAAGAATGTGTACAAATTTGCCATGAGAAACTTTTTCCAGTTGTCCAAATGCACTATGCTGCCCTGCCTCTGAGCCTTTACACTGTAGTTCCTCTACTTAGACCCGTTCCCTGCTCCCCCTTCCTGACCTATGGAACATCACACACCCTTCTGGTATCAGTTTAGATGACACTTCCTCCTGGAAGCATTTCTTCACATGCCCTTTCTCCATGTCACATCTAGACTAAAACTTACTACCATGGTCTCACAAAGACCTGTGTACATATATAAAGGTTGGAGGGAGATAGATCTTTCATTGATTGTGGCAGGAGCAGTGAGAAGTTCAATATGGTTGAAGCATAGGGTACATGGCTTAACCAAAAAATATTTGTGGAATGAATGAATGAATGAGTGCTTGAAAGACTGTAATTTTACCTAAGAAAGTAGGCTTCAGCCAGATTATCAAATCTCTCCTAAACTTACACATCCAGACATTTGAACAGCCTCCATCACATGCCTCTTGTCTCTATCTAATCTACTCATTGTTCAAAATGTTCCTTTGCCTTAAAAGCCTTTTCTGACAGCCCTCCTTTGTTTTTCCATTCTGGGTCCGGTGCTCACCACTCTGTTGTACCTTTCTGGGGTCAGTGAGGTCAGGCAGAGAGGCTGCTCTCTGGATCAAAGCCCACAATTGGAACCCCACCTATCAAATTGGAGGGAACCTTCAGTCACCCCTTCTCCCATGGGGAACTGGTCTCTTCAGTTCTGGTTCCTTGCTGAAGCACCTGCTCCATAAAAGACTCTGATGGGGAGGGCAACAATGTAACCCATGGACACCTGGACCTCTCCACCTGACGACCCCTGGGCACCCCAAATTCAAGGTGTCCAAAATCAAAATATTGGAGAGGGCTTGGTTTTTGGAATCAGACAAACTTGGGTTTCGTTCTGCACTTCACTTGTTATATGGATATTGGGTAAGTTATTTAAAATCTCTAAACCTTTGTTTCTTCAACTGAGAGGCCAAAGATTTTGGAATAGGGGAGTGCAGTAGTCTGGTGTCTGTTTTAGAAATATCCCTCCTGCAGCTGTGTGGGGGATGGGCTGGAGGGGACAAACCAGAGGCAGCTCAGAGGCTGAATAGAAAGAAGTGTTTCCAATTACCCCCGCCTGGGCGGGCCTCCACAACACCCTCTCCACTGTGACCCTAGAGTCAACCTCATGCTGTTGCCTAGCAACTCACCTGCATCACCAGGGATCTGAAGCTGGGGCCCCACGGAGAATGGGGAAATGACCAGTTTAATTACAAAAATCTCAGGGGAATCATGCATCAAATCATTCCTCAAATACTCACTGAGCTCCCACCAAGTGCCAGGCGCTGTGCTAAATACTGGGGATTTAGAGATAATTAAAATCCTGTCTCTTTTTTTCAAGAAACTCACGATGTAGCAGAACAGATTTCTTCACTCATTCAAGAAATATTTATTGAGCACCCATCAACAGTAGAATGGATAGATGAGTTTTAGCATATTCACAAACTTTAATAGTGTACCTACATCATGTGAGAATGAACAATCTGCAACTATACACAAAAATTTTGAATATTGCCGAAACCGGTTTGGCTCTGTGGATAGAGCGTCAGCCTGCGGACTGAAAGGTCCCAGGTTCGATTCCGGTCAAGGGCATGTACCTGGGTTGCGGGCACATCCCCAGTAGGAGATGTGCAGGAGGCAGCTGATCGATGTTTCTCTCTCATCGATGTTTCTAACTCTCTATCTCTCTCTCTTCCTCTCTGTAAAAAATCAATAAAATATATTTTTTAAAAAAATTTTGAATATTGATGAATGAAATATATGATGAGTGAAAAAAGCCAGATAGAAAATAGTACATCCTATAATACTCCATTTAGATAAAGTAAAAAAAACAAAACAAAACAAAAAAAACAAAACAAAACAGGCAAAAGTAATCTATGCTATCAGAAGTCAGGATTGGAAGTTTGGGAGGCAGTGCCTTGAAGCGGGCATGAGGAGGGCTTCTGGAGTCCTGGAAATATTCTGATATAGCTCTGGGTGCAGGTTACATGGTGTGTTTAGTTTGCCAAAATTTATCAAGACTGTATGCTGACGATATTTTAATTTTTCTATATGTATATTTTTCACCAATAACAAATTTTTAAAAAGGAATATTTCTTGAATATCTATCATACACAAAGCATGTGTGTTAGGCAAACAGATGAGAAGAGAAATTGAAGAAAATGTACAATACAAGGGTCTGAGGAGCACAGACAAAGGAGTCCCCATCAACTGTACCCCATCTGTGGCAAGGGGACTGAAGCATGGCCTCCTGAAGGAAAGGATTTTAAATCAAGTGGGAGTCTACCAGGCAGGAGATAGGAGGTAGGGTCCTTCACGCATCAGAAACAAGAAGGAAGAGGCAGGAAATGAGGCTGGAGGGTTACACCGGACTCAAACTGTCAAGAGCCTGGGAATACTAATAATAATAGCTAGCTGTCTGTGATATGACAGGCATTGTTTAAAATACGTCACATGTTTAAACTGATTTAATCTGCCAACCATATGATGAGTAGCTGCTATTATTCCTATTCTACAGATGAGGAAATAGAGGCACCATGGTTTCATTAACTTGCTTAAAATCCCACAGAAAGTGGCAGAACTAGGCTGCACACTCAGGCAGCCAAATCCAGTGTGCTTGACCACTGCCCCATGCTGCCTGGGTCATTTAGTCACAGACTAAGTCACTGAAGGGCATTTAAACAAAGGAGAACCATGATCAAATATTTGTGTGACAAAGGTTATTCTGGTTGCGCTGTGGAAAACTGCACTGGACTGGATGGGGCAAAGGTGGAGGCAGGGAGAAAGACATTCCAGGAGTCCAGGTCAGAGGAGCTGAGGCCTAAATGAGGACAGTAGACAGGAGAGAAGGGGAGAGTTTTACAAATCAATGACAGAACCTATCTGCTTTGCATTTTACACATACTGTTAGAAATAAATTCATGAGACAGCAGAGGTTATAGTATTTTATTTTCCTATCTCATGTGCAAAGAGTTAGGTTAAATGTATTATTCAGTTGCCCTTTTTTTGGCCTTAAAGGCCATGTCTCTTGTTTTGTTACTTATCTATTCCCTTTTATCCTACTTCCTCTCCCCACCCCTACAGGCAACTCCTTAATGTGTAATTTATTGTGTAATTGTTTATACTGTTCTTGCAAAATGTGTATTTTCATATTGTGTGCACATATTATACATTTATGTAAATGATGCCAGGTTTTATGTACCTCATTCTGTATCTTACTTTTGCACACTATATATGCTACTCTGAGTATCTTTAGTTTGTTGTCTCTAACTGCTCCCTAGAGTTATAGAATTGGTTTGGCCATACAATGCTGTAGAAAGTGCTTTACCATGGAGTGGATAGACTCGGAGAGACTTCAAGTTAGTAACCTCTGCCTCTCTACTAACGTGTGGTGTGAACTTGGGCAAGTCCTTCCCCTAGTTGTCTTAGCTTCCCCATTTGTAAAATCAGAGATGCCTTCTACCTCCAACCTTCCCTCTAATCTCCCTCACTTTACACACAGGAAGCTCCAGTCCAGAGAGTGGGGTGACTTGATCAAGGTCACACAGTAGTTATCAATAGTTCAATTCAATTTAGCCCACATTTATTGAGTGCCATGCCTGGTGCTTAGTGCTTTGGATACTTAAATAAGTAAACTCTGCCAAGTCCCTCCTCCCAGGGCCTTTAAACAGAGCTGTGCTAATTTTCCAAGAGCAGGTGCAGATATAGCCTGTGGGAACTGGTCAGATGCCATAGAGATATTAGTAGGACATAGGTTCAGATAGCATCTAAGGCAGCAATTCGATGCCCCCCCCCAAAAAAGAAAGAGTTCATAGCATTTACTAATAATAACTGTTCAGATATAGTAAGACAAAAAGCCCTTATCTATCTGTATGCTTAATATTATCTAGCAGTAATCTCAGGATAAATAAAATTTTATATTCTTCTTTTAAAAAGTGTTTTGTTTACAGCTACTCTTGTTTATTTACTCTGTGCTAGACACCACTTTATATGTGTTATTTCATTTAATCTTCATTACAATCCCATGAAGTAGGAGGGACTAGTATAGTATTCCCATTTCAAAAATAAGGAAACAGAAGCAAAGAGAGTTTTGTTACTTGTCCTAGGTCAGTGGATTTCAAGCATTTCGGATGCGAGCCACACAGTTTATGTTGCAACCTAGATTACACATACCTATTTCACAATACTACACTAACCCCTTACTATATGGGACCTACTCTGGTATTTTCTATTCAGTTTTTTTTTTTTCCATGCTGGTCTGAACCACAAAATCGATTCTATTACCTACTAATGGATTGCAACTCACAGTTTGAGAAACAGTGTCCTGGGTGACATTATGTACCACAATCCTAACAAAAATTACATAAAATGTGAAGCCATCATATTCTTAAATTTGAACTTTCGTGTCCTGAGCACCTGGTCCCATGCTGCATGTTAAAGACACAGGTTTGAATCAGACATGGTCCTAAGCTGAAAGCACTCCCAGACTCCTCAAGGAAACACACAGGTGGA
Source organism: Myotis yumanensis (assembly GCF_028538775.1). Classification (NCBI taxonomy): domain Eukaryota; kingdom Metazoa; phylum Chordata; class Mammalia; order Chiroptera; family Vespertilionidae; genus Myotis; species Myotis yumanensis. The sequence goes on from NW_027223753.1 coordinate 36,581,694, forward strand.
TAGACAATAACAACATAGCAGTGGTTCATAATTCTGGCTGTGCCTTACAATCACCTGGAGGATATTTATTTATTTTGCCTGGAAGATTTTTTTTTTAAAGCACTAATGTTGTGACACTGTTCCCAGACTTTTCTGATTCAATTGGTCTGGGATGAGGCCTGGACATCAGTATATATTTTTAAAGTTTCCCCAGGTCATTCTAGGTTGCAGCCAGGATTGGAGGTCATTTCAATACAGCATAAGTGCTATGTTAAGGGTGTAGGCCCTGAGAAAGAAGATATCTACAAAGACAGGCTTCTGGTGGTTAACTGGGCTCCAATTTACAAACAGAGCCTAGCAGCCATTGCTAAATAGAGCCTCTCAGTAAGCCTACCTTCAGGGAGAAGCCCGCACTAAAATGCCTGCCTTCACTAAAATGCCTGTCTGCACTAACATCCTGCCTGCATGGTGTTCCTGCCCGCTCAGCCAACCCTTATAAAGGAGTTCCTGGAATCATATTTCAATCAATAGAACTGAGACTTTCTGCATCCACTCAGAGTCACACAGCTATATCCTCCTTAGCACGTTCACCAACCAATCAGAGTGGGGCTCCATTCCGACCAATCAGAACAGTGCTTTTGGACTAATCAAACTGTGAGGAGTTGAGGTCCTTAAGTACATGAGCACAGACCCATCAGGGTCCAGGAACGGGAACTTTTCTCTATGTAAGTCAGCTCCCCTCTGGCTCCAGGAGCACATTTCCCTTTCCACAGAAGACTGCTGACTGTGCTCACCAAGCTGGACTTACTAGGGTGGAGCAGACCAGACTGGACTGGACCAGAGCAGAGCTGACTAGCCCAAGAAGGCCACCTCCTCCCAGGGCCACCTCATAGCCATGTTGTTCTGTATCACAAAGTGAGCTGTTTGCACTAAATAAAGTTTTCTCCTTCACTGCACCCCAAACTGGGGATTCCTGCTGGTGTTTAATTGGTACCAATGACCATCGGTTGACAAAGGGAAGCATATAATAGGGGCGCACCTAACTACCTGAAAGTGTTGAGAAAAGCCTCAGAGAGAAGTTGGCTTTGAGCTGGGTTTGTGTGCTGGACACTTTCTATTTTGCAACTTAGATTCACTGTCCATCCACCCACTGTCTGCCCAGTACTCTGAACCTGTACAGAATAGGTCAAATAGTCTTCCTCCCTTCCACTTAGGTAGGGGCCAGCACCTTAGCAGGACATCAGTGAGAGGGAGGAGGGGGAGGGCTGGGTAATTAATTCCCTGGCTACTTCCCTGCAAGTTTGCCTTTGAAGGTTACTGCCCCTTTCAAAATAGATTGATGAACAGGACTCTTTTTCCCAGTTTCTGTCATCTTTCCTCCCTCTTCCCAACCCATTCAGGTCAAGAGAGGTTTACAACTCAGGTACTTCCTAAACTATTTTGTCTTCCTTTATACCCCACCCACATTTGAAATTAGTCCCTTTATAAACAAACCTTTGTCTAATTATCCTAATCTGAGTGTGTCATCTGTTTTCTACTGAGACTCCCCACGGATAAAGCATTGATGCAAAATGAAGGCTAAGGAAAACAAAAACAGAAGACCCAGGCAGAGGGAACAGCATGAGTAATAGCAAAGGTGCATGAAAATATTGTATTTTCTGTTTAATTCCATTTATTGGTGAAGGGAAGATTGCTAAATCTAATGTTCAATTCTTAGTCCTAATCTTATAGATTTATCAGCAGCATTTAACCAGTTAATCGCTCTCCTTCTTGGGGCAAATTTGTCACATGACCTTCATGATACTTCACTCTCTTTGTTCTTGTTCTTCCTCTGGCTACTCTTTTTCAGTCTCTTCTGATTCCCTCTTATTTCCCTGATGTCTTCACTTCCTCGCTGCTAAATGTTGGAGTCCCAAGGACTGTCCTTGGTTCTCCCGTCCGTCTACATCAATTCTCCATCATCATCCAGTACCATGGCTTTAAATACTAGGTATGCTGTCCACTCCCAAATTTATATCTCTGACCTAGACTTCTCCTACAAGTCCAGACTCACAGAGCCAACCTAAGCAGAGATAGGAACGATGTCTAGAGCCAGCTCCTAGAGCCATTACATTTTCATGAATTTTTCTAGCCTCTTGCTAAAAGCAGCCAATACTAAAAAGTAAATTATGTAAACTTAAAATTAAATAATTAAAAACAGAGGTAATATTAAAAACTCATCACTTTCTAATTATTGCACTATATTTTATTTTCTATGTTCTTGGGGTCATTAACATCTATTCTAGCTGTAAGAAAGTGATGAAAAAAATATTAACAATGCAGATTAAATTTGGAGTGTATTGGGTCTGTAGCTATTACATTGTGAATAAGACAAAAAATGTGAGGAGCTCTAGCTGGTTTGGCTCAGTGGATAGAGCGTCAGACTGTGGACTGAAGGGTCCCAGATTCAGTTCCCACACATGCCCAGGTTGCAAGCTTGATCCCCAGGTAGGGAACGTGCAGGAGGCAGCCGATCAATTATTTCTCATCATTGATGTTTCTATCTCTCTCTCCCTCTCCCTGCCTCTCTGAAATCAATAAAAATATATTTTTTTAAAAACTTGCCTTAACTGGTTTGGCTCAGTGGATAGAGCGTCAGCCTGCAGACTCAAGGGTCACAGGTTCGGTTCCGGTCAAGGGCATGTAACTTGGTTGAGGGCACATCCCCAGTGGAGAATGTGCAGGAGGCAGCTGATCGATGTTTCTCTCTCATCGATGTTTCTAACTCTCTATCCCTCTCCCTTCCTCTTCATAAAAAAAAAATCAATAAAATATATTTTTTTAAAAATTGAGGAAATAGTCTTCCAGTATTGGAAAACTACTATCCAATTCAGCAAAGTCACTTGATCTAGTGAAGTTCTAAAATATGTCTTTATTGTTTTACTTTCATCTTACTATTAATGTAAATGAACATATCAACTGACATTCATCTTGGAACTGTACTCATTCATTCAGCAATTGAAACCATTAGTTGGCTACAGATACAAGTTTGGCAAAAATCAAGCATTCTGTGAGAATAAATTGGCCATGTGGAATTTAAATAAGGAGTATTGTATATTTTTATTATTATTTGTGAATTGTGTACCATGCATGATTTATATCAGTAAACTTTATAACAAATTTATATGGTACACACACACATTTTCCCTGGAGAATGAGTTGTTAAACATTTACCAGCACACCGCTACTAATACACAACTCAAACTTACCATGTCCATAACTGAACTCTTGACTTCCCATACCAAACCAGTTGCCCCTGCAGATGTCTTCATCTTAATTAAGGGCAACTTCATTATTCCAGTTACTCTGACCAAAACCCTTAAGTCATCTGTGACTCCTCTTTCTCTCATACCTGCATCCAATCTATCAGGAAATCCGTTTGCCTCTACTTTCAAAATATATTCAGGCTCTGACACTTCCTACCACCTTTACTGCCATCACTTTGGTCTAAGCATCCATGTTCCCTCCTGTGGATTACTACAATAGCCTTCTGACTGGTTTCCATATTTCAATACTGCAGTTAAAATATAAATGAGAAATGTCAACCCTAGCTGGTTTGGCTCAGTGGCTAGAGTGTCAGCCTATGGACTGAAGGGTCCCAGGTTCGATTCCAGTCAAGTGCACATGCCCTGGTTGTGGGCTCAGTCCCCAGTAGGGGTCGTGCAGGAGGCAGCCAATTGATGATTCTCTCTCATCATTGATGTTTCTATTTCTCTCTCCCTCTCCCTTCCTCTCTGAAATCAATAAAAATACATTTAAAAAAAAAAGAAGAAATGTCATTCCCCTGCTTAAAACTCTTTAATGGCTTCCCATTTCACTCAAAGTACAAGCAAATGTTGTTACAATGGCTTATAAGACCCCACATTATCTGTTTCCCATCCCATTACCTTTCTGATGCCATCTCTTGCTACTCTTTCCCCCATTCACTCCACTTCATCTGCCCCTACCTCTTTGCTGTTCTCCAAACACAGCATGTGTGCTCCTGACTCAGGGCCTTTGTGCTTGCTGTTTCCTCTACCTGGAATGTTGCTCTTCTTCCAGTTTTCCCCATTGTTTGCTCTCTCTCTTCTGGTCTTCGCTTAAATGACATGTTTTCAGTGAGACTTCCTGATCATTTGAATTAAAGTTGCAATCCCTCCCCACTTCATCACCACATTCTCTAGCCCTCTCCCCTACTTATCACCTACTGTACTATATGTTTCATACAATAAATATCAGTTATTATCCTCCCCCCAACTAGAATGTAAATTCAAGAATTTTTGTCTGTCTTATTAACAACACTAGTAGCCCTGCGCACGAATCCATGCTCCAGTAGCTCGCCAGTAGCTTGCTGCCGCCCTCCTGTAGCTCCCTCGGCTCCCCCTCTCCCCCCCTCATAGCTTGCTGCCCTGTCCCCTCCTGTAGCTCTCCACCACCTGTTTGTAGCTCGCTGCCTCACCCTCCTGCTGACCCGTGATCCGGTTGTTACACGGTTGGTCGTTACACTTCACGGTGTAACGACCATTTGCATATTATATCTTTATTATATAGGATATTCCTAGACCTTAAAATAATGTTGTACACAGTAGGTGCTCAACAATTTGTTGAATCAACAAAACATTAGTGCGTATCCTAAATGCCCATAAAAAGCTTCTTTGAGCTTATTATGAGAAAGAGAATTATGGGGGATCCAGAAGTGAGTCCTCTACCCTTCCAGTGCTCATCTGAGAACTGTGTGCATTTGTCTGTGCCTCTGGAACTCTCACTTGTGTAGATGGACCACCTGGGAATAGCTGTGCTCTTTCAGAAACACCAAAAATTCATAGTGGACTAGAAATAAAATGACAAAATATACACTGTGGGCTAAAATCAACAGCATCTCATATCAGACTCTAGCATAGACAAGTAATAAAAGTAGAACAGATGATTCAGATATAAACCTGCCTGCCCCCAAGGAGCACACAGTCTGGTGGCCATGGTAACAGACAACTACACTCATATTATTATCACCTCACTAACAGGAAAATGTACTAGGTACAAAGGCAACAGAGAAGAGGGAGTGATTCAATGTAGTAGCAAAGGGGGATGATATCTGAGCTGAGTTCTGAAGCACGAATAAGGGAAGGAGAGAAGGGCCCAGAAGAAAGATTTACAAGTGAGAAATATTTCACTATTTTTTCCTGCTTAGTAGAAATGCCTACCTATCTAGATTTTAACAGGAAATAGCTCAGCCAAGCTTGCAAAATGCCAAGTTGTGTAGCGCAGAATTTAAGAAGCCCTGGTTATTGGGACATGTAGGGAAAGGCTGAGTGAAAGGGACAGAGCAGGAAGGGAGACCAATAGCTTCACAAGGCAAAGTAGAGAAGATGGGACCATTTAATACCATAAGACCCATCAAAGGCTCAAGGCTCCAACAGAGAAGGGAGGAGAAGGGGTAGAAAGGGCAGGAACACTTTACTTCTGCCTCGGCCATTGTCTGGAGCAGGCTTTTTCCTGTTTTCCATCTCTCCTGATAATGTTGTATGCTCCTGAGGAGAGAGGCCTCCTTGATAGTACCCATGTTCTGACTCTAAAGGCCTGGGTTTGAGTCTTATTAACTGTATGACCTTATGCCCAGTTTCAAAACCCTTGGTCTCCACAGCCTAGAGAGTAAAATCCAAGTTCTTTGACTTGGCACTCAAGACCTTTCTCCATCTGGCCCCTGATGATGCAACTTCATCTCTCCCATACCCCTTCTCACCCCAACCAACCAAGCACTTCTCTTGAGCTCTGTGCTTCCACAGACACTGCTCCCTCAGGCTCACATCTTTGCCCCGCTCCCCCATTCCCAAACTGGAGAACCCCCCTTCCTCTTTTAAGACGTAACTCTGATCACATCCAGGAGGCTTTTCCTGGCTGCTAGGTTAGCAACACCTCCGGGCCTCAGAACCCCAGATCCTCCTCTACCCCAGCATCTGGAGCACATCTGCTCTTGCCCCTTCCTATCTACGCTCTACAGAACAGTCAGAGGGATCTTTCTATAACACAGGACTCGCTGCTCTCCCCCACTTGAAAAGAAAAGAAAACAAAAAGAACCTTCATTTCTTACCTTAACGACCATAATCTCTACTATGGCCTACCAGGTTCTTTGTGACCTCACCCCTGCCTGCTCTACACCTTCTCCTCTCACCCTTCGCTCTCTCTGTTCCAGCGGAACCCAGCCTTCTTTGTTTCAAAATGCACCGTTTCTCTCTCCTCAGGACCTTTCCACTTTTAACCTGGCTAATTTCTACTCATTCTTTAGAGCTTAGCACAACCGTCCCTTCTGGGAAGCTCTCCTTGAGCCCTGCCCCAACCTATACCCAAGGCTAGTTTAAGTGGTACTTACCACAATAGTAATTTTAGAGCTATTTATGAATTATTTAATACCTGTGACCCCCCCCAGGCAGGAACCACACTGTCTTGTTCATCACTGCATAAGAGGCACCTACAGCAGAACCTGGTGTAGAACAGATGCTCAAGAAGTATTTGCTACGTGACAGTAGGAGTGCTTAGCGCTTACTGCATTACACAAAACCCCCAGTACCTGGCTTCTCCCATGGTAGCCCGTGAGCTCCCAGAGAACGAGTAGTATAAGCGCCCAGCTCCATACCTGGCATTTAGTGGGGCTCAGTAGGGGTTTTCTGAGTGTGGGAGTCACTATGATATGCTGCCCAGATCCCCAATCAGTGAAGACCTAGGACACCAGTGCTGTCAGTAGAAAGCCTGTAGCTGTCAGTCCCTTCAGGGACAGGGCCACCTTGGCTCCTGTCACACCTCTTCCCAGATGGCCCCCTATCCAAGGACTGATGAAGGCAGGGATATAAAAGCCTGGCCAATTTCGTTTATCTGGGGACAACTCTGAGGGGCCATCCTAGCTTGAGTGCCTGTGGAGTCAGCCAAAACTGACCTTAGGCCTTCAGGGAGCTCTGGACTCCTGCCCACGCCTGTCCCCGCCTCTCCCTTCCATGGGTGTTGGTCCCCAGGGTGTTTCCTCATAAACATCCTGCACTGCAATTCCATCACTGCATCTGCTTTCCAGGAACCCAACCTGCAACAGGCCCTCCATCGTCTCTTCCCTCCCTCCTTGCCATCCCTTTCAGGAACCATCCATTCACTCATCACTTAATGCTTCTAGGCACCACTCAGCTGGCAAAGTGTTTCACGTCCATTTCTCTATAGCTCCCATTCTATTCTGCCTACCTGCTACAAGAGGGGAGGCTAGCCCCACGGAACAGACGGAGAAACTGAGGCCCCGAAAGGCGGCGGCGTGACAAGCCCACGGGCCAATACGCTGATTAGAAGCTAACGCTCAGATCCAGATGTTCGCTTCCTTTCCCTACCGAGTCTCTGCACCCCTAGAACAAAAAGGAGACAGAGCCACCTAGCTCCCATTCTATTCTGCCTACCTGCTACAAGAGGGGAGGCTAGCCCCACGGAACAGACGGAGAAACTGAGGCCCCGAAAGGCGGCGGCGTGACAAGCCCACGGGCCAATACGCTGATTAGAAGCTAACGCTCAGATCCAGATGTTCGCTTCCTTTCCCTACCGAGTCTCTGCACCCCTAGAACAAAAAGGAGACAGAGCCACCTCGGTGAACTGAATTCTGGACTCAGTGTTCAAAACCCTGGCTTTGGGGTCCAGGGAGGCGCGCGGGGTCTAATGCTCCCTGGTAAGGAGGGGAAACAGATCCAGAGCCTGTCTCTCCGCTGCTTGCGCAGGAAAACGAGAAGGGGCGCGTCCTGCCTGGCGAGCGGGGTGGCAGCGGAGCCGCCTCCTCCCGCCCCCGCGCCGGGTCTCCCCCCTCTTCCCCCCCCACCTCGCTCCCCCCAGGCTTTGCCCTCGCGGCGCGGCCACCTCAAGATCGAGTCATGGTGGCTGCACTGCTGGCGGCGTGGCTGCTCCTGGCGGCCGCGGCCCGTGCGCAGCGGGAGCAGGACTTCTATGACTTCAAGGCTGTCAACATCCGGGGCAAGTTGGTGTCGCTGGAGAAGTACCGCGGGTCGGTGAGTGTCCGCTCGGGGGCCTCCCCGGCGGGGCCTGATGGGGGCGCCCGGCGGCCCTGCGTCCTGCGGGGTGTGGCTCCGAGGGGCCTGGGACTGCCCCGCGTCCCTCCCCGGCTCCCAGCCCCCACCCTGCTATTCCGCCAGGGCCCCGGGCGCCCCCGATCCCGCTCAGGGTCTGTTCTGCTACGTGGCAAGGCCCTGGCGCACAGTGAAACCTGAGCCTCGCCGAGCAGGCGCTGCTTTCCCTGATGCCGACTTTGGACAGCGGGTCCGGACCTCTCCCAGAGGCTGGATGCGCGCCCCGCCTCCCCAGCCCCACCTCCAGCTCAGCCTCGGTCATGCAAGGGTGGAAAAAGTAACCCTAACACCCCACGGCCTTTGTCTCCGCCATCCCCAGTTCCGACGTCTGCAACTGGGAGAGCTGATTGTGTGTCCAGTGAGCACATTGTGGGAATGAATGTGCAGCGCAGAGCGAGTGCGCGGGTACCTTAGGCAGATCCTCCTCCAGGGAGGACACTGAGGCCAGAGAGGGAGATATATTTGTACGGGTCACACCGCGCCAGGAAAGCACACGGAGCCGGAGGAGAAAGCTTCATCCGCCCTTGGTCTACTCTCGGCAAACTCCTAAGATGGCAGCTCAGGGTGAAATGAAAGAACCATCCAAGCTAACTGCTACCTCCTTACCATGAGGGCATCTCAGCTCAGAGGCCTTCAGAGAGGAAGTGTGCAGGGTGAGTTTGAGCAAGTTCAAGAAGAGCATTCCAAGCAGAAAACTGTCCATGTCAAGGCTCCAAAGCAAACAGCAAGAAGCGTGGAGGAGTGGTGTGACTTCAAGCAGTTGTGCTTAAAGCATGAGGCTGAGATGGTGGAAATGTGGGGAGGCACCCAGAGGGGCCTTGAACACTATATCCAGAGGCCCGGATGGTGCACTGTGTGGGATGAAGAGCCCTCCACTTCTCAAGGGAGGCTGTGGTGTGGGAAGGGTGGGGAGTTGGTCTCGAAGGGACAGGTGGGCCCATTGTCCAGATTTGGACGGACCACACAAAAATGGCTGCCAGCATTCCTCTCCAGGAAGCAAGGCCGTCTTTAGTGAAGAAAGTACTCTCTAAGCCTTTAAATTCTAGGGCCAGTGATCCCAACATGTTGTGAGTTTCAAATGAGATGACAGTGTGGGAGCACTTGGTAGAGTGCTCTGTCCCTGTGTCTGGAGGGCCCCAGCAGGAGCTCCATCGGGAACTCAGAGCAAAGAGCCACAAGAAGAGCAGGGCCCGTTTCCATTCAGGCCTCTCCTTCCCTCTAGGGCAGCAGGACACAGAGTCCCAAGGTTCGCACTTGACCAGCTCTGCTACTCATTCATTCATTCTTTCTTATTGAGCACTTGCTGTATACTAAGTACTAGGCTAGCCCTGGGGATACAGTGGTGAACAAAACAGACAAGTTTCCACTTTAATAGAGTTTATATGAGGTAAAGAGGAGAGAGAAAATAAAAAGGGAACAGAAAAATGGTAATTCCTAGTAGTAATAAGTGCTATGACAAGAATAGAACAAAGTCTATTTGTCTTTAGAAATAATAAGGCATCCAGGATGTGAGGAACAGAAATTCTGGAGAAAAAAATGACTCAGAGAAGTAATCTCAGAATTCTGAGTGGTTTAATATCCTATCTAGGTCACTGGTAAATTCATGGGAGCGAGAGGCCAAGTAATCGATCAGAAAGAAATTGGAAGAAAAAGAGAGTCACACAGCTACTAAGTGACAGAATTAGAATTTGAACCCAGGCCGTCCAGCTCTAGAGCCCGTGCCCTTACTAGTACACCCCAGGTATAGAGGCAATCAGCAACAGTCAGTCCAGGAAAGCTATGAATGATGCTGCGTTAACCCAAACTAGGTCTGCCACTTGGGCAATATTGTCATTTATTCAGTTGCAAATAGTTTTTAGCTCGTTATGTATATTTCACCATAATTTTTTAATTGAAAAAAAAATTACTGGCTCCCACTACATGCTTGGAACTGGGTCCAGCCCTGGAGATATAGCCATGAGCATGCCCTCAGGCTAATTGGGAAGACAGTCATTTAGACCAGCATTGAGTATGAATGAATGGGTAACCATTTGGGAATGTGCTTGACTGTAGTGTGAAGGTATGTACTTGTAGGCCTGAGTGATGTGTGTGTGTGTGTGTGTGTGTGTGTGTGTGTATGGTTTGTTTGTTTGCTTGTGTATTTGAATGTGTCTGTCTGTTTGTGCCACTTTAAGGATAAGCATTTTGATTTCAGGCATGGAACTAGAAGCAGGATTTCCTTCCTTCCAAAAGAGTGGACAGACACACATTATGCAGGTTTAAAATAAGCACTTTTTAAAAAATTCTTTATTGATTGAAGTATAACATATGTTTCCTTTTTCCCCCATTGTCCTCTCCCCCGGCCACTCCCCACCCCTAACCCCTCAGCACATGCCCTCACCCCCCTAGTGTCTGTGTCCATTGGTTATGCTTATATGCATGCATGTAAGTCCTTTGGTTGATCTCTACCCCTCCCCCAGGCCCTCCCCTGCCTTCCCTCTGAGGTTTGATAGTCTGTTTGATGCTTCTCTGTCTCTGGATCTATTTTTGTTCATCAGTTTATATTGTTCATTATATTCCACAAATGAGTGAGATCATGTGATTGTTATCTTTCTCTGATTGGCTTATTTCGCTTATCCTAATGCTCTCCAGGTCCATCCGTGCTGTTTCAAATGGTGGGTGTTCCTTCTTTTCTTACAGCAGTGTAGTATTCCATTGTGTAGATGTACCACAGGTTTTTAATCCACTCATCTGCTGATGGGCACTTAGGCTGTTTGCAAATCTTAGCTATTGTAAATTGTGCTGCCAAGAACATAGGCGTGCATATATCCTTTCTGATTGGTGTTTCTTGGGATATATTCCTAGAAGTGGGATTACTGGGTCAAATGGGAGTTCTATTTTTAATTTTTTGAGGAAACTCCATACTGTTCTCCACAGTGGTTGCACCAGTCTGCATTCCCACCAGCAGTGCACGAGGGTTCCTTTTTCTCCACATCCTCTCCAGCACTAGCCATTTGTTGATTTGTTGATGACAGCCATTCTGACAGGTGTGAGATGGTACCTCACTGTTGTTTGATTTGCATCTCTGGGATGATTAGTGACTTTGAGCATGTTTTTATATGTCTCTTGACCTTCTGTATATTCTCTTTCAGAAAGTGTCTATTTGGGTCCTTTGTCCATTTTTTTATTAGATTATCTTCCATTTGTTAAGTTGTATGAGTTCCCTGTAAATTTTGGAGATTAAACCCTTATCGGAGATAACATTGACAAATATGTTCTCCCGTGCAGTGGGCTTTCTTGTTGTTTTGTTGATGGTTTCTTTTGCTGTGCAGAAGCTTTTTTAAAATAAGCACTTTTTAATACTTTCCATGCCTAGGGAATCCAGCAGAGAAGAAAGAGGAAGACCTCTGACTAGGGAAGGAAGTTAAGGATCCCAGTTTCTCACTACCACAGGCAGAATATCACAAATGCTGATGCTAATGGGGGAGGTTCTAAAAGCCTGTAGCCCTAGGGAATGGGTTGTTCCTCATAGAGGCAGGGTGAAGGAGTTACAGCTCAGTGACTCTCAACTGAGGTAATTTTGCTACCTAGGGGACATTTAGCAAAGTGTGGAGACATTTTTAATTGTCAAGACTAGGCATCTAACCCAGTTGGCGTGATTCAGTGGTTGAGCCTCAACCTATGAACCAGGAGGTCACGATTCAATTCCTAGTCAGGGCACATGCCCAAGTTTCAGGCTCGATCCCCAGTGCGGGGTGTGCAGGAGGCAACCGATCAATGATTCTCTCTCATCATTGATGTTTCTATCTCTCTCTCCCTCTCTCTCTGAAAAAAAAAATACTGGACATCTAGTGGGTAAAGACCAGGGATACTGCTAAACATCCTAAAACGAACAGAACAGCACCTTCACAACAAAGAATGTCCAGTCCAAAATGTCTAACCTGAGCAGTTCATGCCTATGCATGTCCAATGCCCCAGGCTACTCCTGGGAGATGTCCCTCTTTATGGAGCCAGCTGGTATGATCCTGGCTCTTCTGAAAAGGTGGACAGAGAGATAGGGCTGGTGGACAGACACAAGGTAAGATTTAAAATTGTTCAATAATATATCACTAAAAGCTAAGAACATAGCATTGGTGCCAGAATTCTAGTTGCAGTATTATAATCAGGTTCCATCAGCCAGCTTTAGATTTATCACATAAGGGTGCTAAAGAGATGTATAAACAAATTTAATAAATTTATATAAATCAGTTAATTTATGATAAAGCGATAATACATTTAAAAGTGAGTCTAGTGGTAGAAGAAAGTGGTATTTGTTTACTGGCGGGAAAGGGACAAAAAAGGATTGTCCTGGGGACCTTGGGTCCTTTTATCAAGAAAACCCACCTGCATTGGTGATTGTGTATGTGTGAACATTTACTTATTCATTCAGCAGGCACTTTCTGGGACTTTTTCCATACGGCAGGCCCTGGAGTGAAGTGGACATAGCTCCTGCTCTCAGAATTCACGTTTTAAAAGGGAGATGACACATATACAGGCAACTACAGTGATGAGTGCTAGCTGCCTGAGCCAGAAACTGAACCCAGGTCCACCTTTCTGCTCTCCCACATCACCTCTGGATGTGAGGTCCTCAGTGTGTATGTCTCTCTCTGCTCGTGCTGTGTGTTTGTGGGCATGTGTGATGTGTGCTAATGTATCTTTGCATCATGGGGTGTATGCATACCCATTTGTGAATATTGTGTTCTTATTCTCATGAACGTTCATGTATGTGTATGCACCCATATCTGTAAGCTCTGTGTGTTTGATTTCACTTGTGGCTCTGTGTGCCTCTGTGCATGTGCTTGTGTATATGAGAGAACATTGTGCTCACATTTACGTGTGTACGTTGTGTTCTTGCATGTATGAGAGAAAGAATTAACTGTAGGGGAGGAGTCACACAGGTGGGCGTGTCAGGAATGTACAAGTGCATGCCTCTTCATGGGGTTGTGCCTGTCTGTGTTTTGTTTTTGCCACAACAGGTGTCCCTGGTGGTGAACGTGGCCAGTGAGTGTGGCTTCACAGAGGAGCACTACCGGGCCCTGCAGCAGCTACAGCGCGACCTGGGGCCCCACCACTTCAATGTGCTCGCCTTCCCCTGCAACCAGTTTGGCCAACAGGAGCCCGACAGCAACAAGGAGATCGAGAGTTTTGCCCGCCGCACCTACAGTGTCTCCTTCCCCATGTTTAGCAAGGTCGCAGTGACTGGCACTGGTGCCCACCCTGCCTTCAAGTACCTGACCCGTGAGTCCTGGTCCTTCCCCTTGCCTTCCCTCAGTTGGCTGAGGCCATGGCTCCCTGGGCAGCAGAAGCCACCGGCTGACTGGGTGACCTGGGGCCCTTTCCAGACCCCCTCAAATGGGTTGATGGTCTGTTCCAGCACTAATCTTTGAGGATGAGCTGAGGGGTATTCCTGCCTAAGAATAGCTTCACCCTGCTACCTTTCACCGCCCCCACCCCTTAGCCACTCTGGCAGACATCTCTGGGATCCTGTTTTCATAGGCAGGGCCCTCAGATTTTAGCCAGTGTGAATTAGTTGGACTGAGGCTGGAGAAACTGAGGAGCAGACAGGGAAGGGATGCCGCAGGCCTGGAGAAGGCTGACAGGCATTTCCTGTCCTGAGTCAGAGTCAGAATCTATTGGCCACAGGAGAGAAACCTGAGCTAAGATACCAGATCTCAGTATTCAGAAATAGATCCCTTCTCCAGCCCCAGAAGCCTCAAAGTTGCAAAATGGGGTCATGGGCCACGCTGGTCATTATGGTCCCATTTCCTCCTTGGGGCCCCTCTCCTGGACTCCATTTTTGCCTTCTCCCACTCCCTGCTTCCAGTTGCCTTCTTATCCCTCCCCACCCCCCACCTACCCTTTCACCTGGAGAAGTCAATGAGAAACAACAGTGTAGCACACAAAAGGCCCCTTGCTGAGGCAGATTGGAATTTTGCTCTGTAGGTCAATCCTAATATTTACTTTTTCCCTCCTGTGTGTTTTTATTAGTTCCTTCCCAGTTTACCATAGTTATAGATCAAACCTGGCCCTGCTTTGGAAGCACCTGGGGAGCTCTTAAAAATGCATTAGCCTGAAACCTAATGAAGCAGAGCCCAAGAATCTGTTTATTTTATGCACCCCTCACCACCACCACCACGATTCAGATGCAACCAGTCCGTGAACATTTGGAAACCATTTAGATTTCATTAGAGAATAGGGTGTAGACTGTTCAGTAGTTTGAGATCATTAATAAAGGAAGAACTAATACTGCTTTATCAAACACTTCACAGAATCCTAGAGCAGTGGTTCCCAACTTTGGTACCACATTAGCATCTCCTGGGGAGCTTTTGAAAAATACTGATGCCTGAATCTAGAGATTCTGACTTAGATGGTTTAGGGAGGTGGACTGGGCATCAGGATTTTTAAAAACCTATAGTTAAATCTAATTAATTGAACCACTGCTTCAAGGGAAGAATGGACAATGATAGTGGAACTCCAGGAGAGGGTACACAGGGAAGCACACACTTTGCTCTCCTTCTTTGTTTTGTTCTAGAAACTTCTGGAAAGGAGCCTACTTGGAACTTCTGGAAGTACCTAGTGGCCCCAGATGGAAAGGTGGTAGGGGCTTGGGACCCAACTGTGTCGGTGGAGGAGATCAGACCCCAGATCACGGCACTTGTGAGGAAGCTCATCCTGAAGAAGCGCGAAGACTTATAACCACTTTCCCTCCTCTCCCACTGACCCTTCCTCCCTCCCCCCTCACCTCCCATGGGTAACCAAAGCAAATTCAAATGGTGCTTCAAAGGAAGAGACTATGACTCTCCTTCATCACACCCACCCCATCACTCCTGTGGGGGGAGAATTCTAGTATTTCGATCATTTGAATCTTAGATCAACCTATAGGAACTCCTAGCCAATGACAGCTCTTGACCAATGAATCACCAGCCAGTAAGAACTTCTAGTCCATGAAAACATGTGGCAAATAGAAGTATATAGAGCAATAATCTCCTGTCTATTAAGAACTCGATAAAACGGGCCAATTCCTACCTCACAGGGCTGTTGTGAGGAGTAATGAATGAGCTGTGAATGTGCCTAGAGCAGTGACAGCTCAAGAGGAGGCATTTAATAAATGTTTTTTTTTTGCATATAAACAAAAAAAATAACTTGTGATTAATGAAAACTTGCACCCAACATGAATTTCTAGCCAATGAGAATCCAAGCCAAACATTTATTTGTTGTTGTTTTCCTCTGTATTATTTTTTTAATTACAAAAGTAATTTAAATTCATTGTAGATAATGCAGGATGTCATGATAAAATGAAAATGTACCTCTCATTTTCTATACTCTCACTCCCTGGAGGTAAACATTGTGAGTAATTTGGTAGAAAGTCTTCCAAGCCTTTTTTTTCATCAAGCTAATCATTAGGACTCAATAGAATTCACTGACCGAAAGTACCTAAAACAACAGTCGAAAGATATGAATAGATAATTCACAGAATATAGATGGATAATAAGGATATGAAAAGATAGTCAACTTCATTCAAGTTAGAAAGATTTTTTAAATGATCCTACCCATTGTTAAGGATGTAGGGAAATGGGAATTTATATAACTACTAGAGGTCCGGTGCACAAAAATTTGTGCACTCGGGGTGGGGGGGAGGGGGTCCATCAGCCTGTCCTGTGCCCTCTCACAGTCTGGGTGGGACCCCTCGGGAGATAACGACCTGCTGGCTTAGGCCTGCTCCCGGGTTGCAGAGGGCAGGCCCAATCCCTAGGTGCAGCCCCTGGTCGGGCTCAGAGCAGGGCCGATTGGGGAGTTGGGGCGCCGCACCCTGTCACACACAGAGCAGGGCTGATCAGGGGGTTGGGGCGCCGCCACTGTCACACTCAGGGCAGGGCTTATCAGGGGGTTGGGGTGCCTTCCCCTGTCATGAACAGAGCAGGGCAGATAGGGAGGTTGTGGCCCCGCCCCCTGTCACACACAGAGCCGCAGGGCGATCAGGGGGCTTGGTCGCTGCCCCCTGTCACACTGATCCCGATGCTGGGAGGCCTCGCTGCTCCACTGATCCTGGTGCTGGGAGGCATATTACCCTTTTACTATATAGGATAGAGGCCTGGTGCACAGGTGGGGGCCGGCTGGTTTGCCCTGAAGGGTGTCCTGGATCAGGGTGGGGGTCCCGCTTGGGTGCCTGGCCAGCCTGGGTGAGGGGCTGATGGCTGTTTGCAGCTGGTCACACCCCCTTCAGGGTGGGGGTCCCCACTGGGGTGCCTGGCCAGTCTGGGTGAGGGGCTGAGGACCGTTTTCAGGCTGGCGGGTGACTGAAGCTCCCAACCGCTCCTTTTTTTCTTTTTTTTTTTATTCTGGGCCAGTTTTAGCTCTGAGGCTCGGCTCCAGCTCTGAGACCTCCGCTGCTGAAAGCAGGTTTCTGGCCTTTGTTTACCCTCTGTATTTGAAACAATGTTGCGGTCCTCCTGGCTGAAGCCTGGCTGACTAAAGCAGGTTTCTGGGGTTTGGTTTAGCTTCTATATTTGTTACAATGTTTCTTAGAGTTGCAGCTCAGAGGCTGGCAGTGCAGGTGGGGAAGCTTGGCTTCCTCCGTCACTGAAGCAAGCAAGCCTCCCTGTTCACTTCAAGCTGCCTGGCTGCCGGCCGCCATCTTGGCTGGCAGTTAATTTGCATATCACCCTGATTAGCCAATGGGAAGGGTAGCGGAGGTACGGCTAATTACCATGTTTCTCTTTTATTAGATAGGATTGTTGTGACAATAAACTGGGACAAGTTTTTGGAGGGTGATTTAGCATATCTTTTAAAACAAAGTGTTCATGGCTTAGTAGATAGAGCGTTTGCCTGCGGACCAAAGGGTTCCGGGTTCGATTCTGGTCAAGGGCACGTACCTAGGTTGCAAGCTCCTCCCCTCCCCAGCCCAGGCCCTGGTCAACGCTTGTGCAGGAGGCAACCCATCGATGTTTCTGTCTTTCCCTCTCTCTTCCACTCTGTAATAAAAAATCAATGGAAAAATATCCTCAGATGAGAATTAACAACAAAAATAAAACCAAACAAACAAAAAAGAGTATTCATACCCTTTGATCCATTACTTATCCTTTTAGAAGACTCCCAAACTATGCAAATATATATGTACAATAATATGTTCATAATAGTGAAAATTGAATGTAACCCTTGTGCCCATCACAACTTATTACCAACCCATAAATTATGATACAAATCCAAATGATACAATACTATAGTTACTAAAATTTTTTTTTTAATAAATCTTTATTGTTCAGATTATTACATTTGTTCCTCTTTTTTCCCCCCATAACTCCCCTCCTTCCAGCTCCCACCCCACCCTCCACCCTCACTCCCCACCCACTGAGTTCATCCATAGGTGCATGATTTTTGTCCAGTCACTTCCCGCATCTCCCACACCCCTTTTCCCCCAAGAATAGTCAGTCCATTCCCTTTCTATGTCCCTGATTCATTATAGTCACCAGTTCATTCTGTACATCAGGTTATTTATTCACTTGATTCTTAGATTCATTTGTTGATAGATGCATGTTTGTTGTTCACAATTTGTATCTTTACCTCTTTCTTCTTCCTCTTCTTAAAGGATACCTTTCAGCATTTCGTATAATACTGGTTTAGTGGTGATGAACTCCTTTAGCTTTTCCTTCTCTGTGAAGCTCTTTATCTGACCTTCAATTCTGAATGATAGCTTTGCTGGATAAAGTAATCTTGGTTGTAGGTTCTTGGTATTCAGCACTTTGAATATTTCTTGCCATTCCCTTCTGGCCTGCAAAGTTTCTGTTGAGAAATCAGCTGACAGTCGTATGGGTATTCCCTTGTAGGTAATTGAGCCTCTTTCTCTTGCTGCTTTTAAGATTTTCTCTTTGTCTTTTGCTCTTGGCATTTTAATGATGATGTGTCTTGGTGTGGTCCTCTTTGGATTCCTTTTGTTTGGGGTTCTCTGCGCTTCTTGGACCTGTAAGTCCATTTCTTTCTCCAGGTGGGGGAAGTTTTCTGCCATTATTTCTTGAAATAGGTTTTCAATATCTTGCTGTCTCTCATCTTCTGGCACTCCAATGACTCTGATATTAGTCCGCTTAAAGCTGTCCCAGAGGCTCCTTACACTATCTTCACACTTTCGGATTCTTTTTTCATTTTGCTTTTCCAATTGGGTGTTTTTTGTCGAATCTTTGGTTTGATTCTTGTGCTCCTCTGGTCTGCTATTGGGTATAATATTCTTTATTTCAGTCCCGTGTATGCTTACTTTCTAATTTCTTTATCGTAGCATCGAGGGTCTCATTAGTTTTCGTGAGGCTCTGCACAAATTTATGGCAAGCCCTCAAAATTGCGATTCTTAGCTCCATATCCTCCATTTCTGTCATGTTTTTTTGTCTCCGCATCTTTTATGCTTTCTTGGTGCACCCCCTTGTGGTCTCTGTGCGCAGTCTTGTTCTAGCCAAGCCTTAATTGTTGTAGTTAACACTAGAGGGATTTGACCACCAGGCCGACTGGCTGTGGAAATCAGCTGTGGGAAAACTTCAGTCCTCAGGGGAGGCGCTAGTCCAGCCCTTGCCTGAGGCGATCGGCAAATGGCTGTGCGCAGGGTTTGGGCGGGGCGGGCTCAACAGGGCGGGGGGAGGGAGCAGCTATGGCCGCTCTCAGTCCGTCCCCAGGGGCTCTGCCTCTCTGTCCCAGCAATCGCTGCAAACCTCGGAGGGGCCGTAGCCAGACAGTCCCGCTTCTCCCGTTTGAGTCTGGGTCCCTATAGACTCGCCCGGATCTGTAGCCCAGAGTCTGAGACTCGCTCCTGATTGAAAACGACAATCGCGCCCTCAGCCGCCAGCCCGCTTTGCGCGCGCACCTCCACCACCGCACCGCCGTACCTTTAAATTTTCACACTGCGCCTCCGCTGAGCGTCGGAATGATGTTGTTTTTGCTTCTAGTTGAAGAGACTCTCCTCAGCCAGCCTTCCCGTGGTTCTGGTTGATGTCCGCTCCGACTTTTAGTTGTATTTTTGAAGTGGTTGTCCACGGCGGCAGTCTCTGGTGTTTACCTATGCCGCCATCTTTGATTCCCCCCCCATAGTTACTAAAATTAATGAATTAGATTTCTATATGCTATCATAAAAGTTGTCCAAAAGTGAAAAAAGGGCAAATTGCAAAACAGAATGAACACATTCACACACACAAAAAAATCCAGTATAAAGTATAATATTTTTATTAAAAAATTACAATGTTAAGTGAGAGAAGGGGGGAGGAATATAGACCAAACTATTAACGGTGGTTGTCCATGAAGGGGTGAGTAGGGGTAACAGGAGTCATTCACTTTCTTTGTTAAGTATTACTGTAATGTTTGAATTTTGAATATAAAATATATTTTTTACTTTTATAAAATACTAGGGGTCTAGTGCATGAATTCGTGCACCTTGAAAGGAACTGTGGGCCGCAAGGCTGCAATGGGCATAGGGGCAGGTCTCGGCTGATCCTCCACTCCCCCGCCTGGCCCCTCCCGCTGTGGCCCCTGGTCCCCTGTCTGCCAGCAGCCCCGCTCCTGCCAGCCCTGCTTACACCCGCTGATGGCGCGGAGTGATTGAGGCAGGCACCAGCAGCTGGTGCGAGCAGCGGCTGCTTCCCTGATTGCCCCTCAGGAGCAGGGGGAGGTGGAGAAGCCCTCAGGGGCGATCAGGGCTGGAAGCTGCTGCTTGCACCCACTGAGAGCACCAAGCAATCGGGGCCGGGGCTGGGTACTGGCAGTGGGTGCGAGCACCAGGTGGGACCGTGGCATGCGGGAGCAAAGAATTTTCATTAACCACCAGAGGCTCACCCTGATGACAGGACCAGTGTCCCGCCTTGGTCTGGTGCCCCTGCTCACTTGCACCACCATCCCGCCCTGGCCGACACCTCCCTTGTTCTGCGCTCTGCCACCTGCTGCCGATGCCTGCCATGTTCTGTGCACAGCCCCTGGTGGTCAGTGCACATCATAGCAACTAGTTGTTCAGTTGTTCAGTTGTTTGGTTGTTCCACTGTTCGGTCTATTTGCATATATATATGCAAATATAGATAGATAGATAGATAGATAGATAGATAGATAATAGATAAAAAGAGGCAGCTAAAAATGGAGGTGATGGGCAAAGTCACTGATTGCTAATTCATTGGTCAGTAAGAACTTCATGTCTACTTCTCCCAAGGGTCCCTCTTCTAGAAGAAGCAGATTCAGATTCAGGTTCTGACTATGCCTTGACTCACATACTGAGCAAATTGTTCCCTGTCTTCTGTCCTCAGTTTTCCCAATGGACAATGAAAGGTTTGAACTGTGCTTATAGTTCTCATAGTCTCCCGTAACAGTCCTCAAAAGCTGCCCTGAGTAAATGAAGGCTCTCTGAATTGACCATAAGCCCCTCTAAGGTGGCCTCCAGACTACCCTTACATACCCTGCTCTACAATCCAGCTCAGCATATACTCGTGTGGGTACACACACCTATGCAATGAAACCCAGTTATCAGACATTTTTGTGATGGACAACCTCAGAACCACATTCTCAATGAACATATCTCTGACTTTATCCTTCCTGACCTCTCAGCCACATCTGACATTGCAGACTACATTCTTCTCCCTGACACATTCTCTTCCCTTGGTTTTCATGCCACTGTCATCTCTTGGTTTCCTCCCTCTCTCTGAGTGTTCCTTTCTTCTCGGTGTCAGTTCATGTTTCTTTCTCTGCCCTGTGCTTCCCTGTTGTTCTTCGTTGGGGTTCCAGGCTGGTCCCTTTTCTCACTCCATACACTCTTCTGCACCTATCTCATTTTTTTTCTCATGGTTTTGACCACCATCTGTGCCTTGGACTCAAATCTCTACTTTGGACTGATATCAACCTGCCTACTGGGCATGTCTACAGACACCTCAATTCAACCTAACATACCTGGAACTAAACTCACCAGCTTTTCCTTCTACCCAGCCTTTGCAAACCCTCTAAGCCAGTGGTTCTCAACCTTGGCTGCACATTAGAATCACCTGGGAATCTTTTTAAAATCCTGATTTCTGGGCCTCATCCTCCGGAAATTCTGTTTCTTTGTTACTAATGCTGTGGCCCCGCCCCATAACAAAGAAACAGAATTTCCGGAGGATAAGGCCCAGAAATCAGGATTTTAAAAAGATTCCCAGGTGATTCTAATGTGCAGCCAAGGTTGAGAACCACTGCTCTAAGCCTTTCCTATTACACACCACTCAGCTCACTCACCACACTCTATTCTCATTGTTTAAGCAACTGCCTGTTTTCTCTCTTTAGCACAGTGCCTGGCCCTTAGCAAATTAAATGTAATTAGATGGCAAACATTTTGAGCAACAGCTCCATGCTGTCCCTGAACTAAACCCTATCTGAAAACCAAAGACAAACAATTTCTCCATAAGTTTAGAGTCCAACTGAGGATTTTACAGTCTCAAGTAGACCTACATTCCTATAGGCTTTATCAGCTTTCTGCTGTTTCCAAATCCCCTCTAATGTGCAAGAATCCCCTAGGGAAAACCTCACTTTAAATCTTTTCCAAGTATTACCTTAGTCATTGGTTAACCAGTATATACTAAAAACTTAGTTTTAAATTAATCCCTCAGTTATCAGCCAGCACTTGAGTAGTTAATATGTGATTTTCTACTAACACTTTAATTATCTTCTAACACTTTACTTTTAAGCAAAATACTTTATTTATTAGGTTATATATTAGCACTCAGTAATGTGGACGAAAAAGGGCAGGTCATGCTGGGTAGTCATACCCCAGGCCTATAACTTCTTTAGTGAAAGTTTTTTAAGCAAACTGCCCATTGTTCTTGTGTATCGCAGTTAACACACCTTTGAAATGCGGAAGTAATACTCCTCAAAGGTGTAACCACACTTAAGAAAGCACATAATCTTGTAATCTAATTCCTTCCTTGCTTTCTACCTCCTTCATGTAATCTTACTTAAATTACCTCATTAATTCCAAATACATTTAAAAAACTGCAATCTGTTATATATGTTGTCAGTTTGGTTCAAATAAACTCATAAAAATTCTCTACAGGTTTGCACTTTTCTTACATCGACAGTCGTTTAGCTATTTGACAAGCCTTAATTATTAATCTATATTTTAGTTGTCTTCTTAAATCTCATTACCTATTCCTTAGCAATCTGCTAGTAGGTTAGGGTAGATTAGCAAGCCAGAGACCACCGGTTAGGAATTTGAAAAGGGGGTCATTTCTGGCTGTGGATATGATAAGGGCCTTTGCTTTTGCTGAGCTCTCCTTCCGTGCCCTTTTCCCCCACCTTCCCAATGATTCATTCTCTTTCAATATCATTGATCCCAGGTCCTCAGAGAAAGGGAGGTCCCATCTTCTCTCTTATCTACTTCTCTAATTTGGGCTAGAGAGTGGAGGGAGGAGGGTGTGACTATGAGGGAACTTCCTGGAAAAGTATGGTTGGAAGACACATTCATTCATCAACAAGTATTTCTTGAGCTCTGCTATGTGTCAGGTTCTGCACTAGGTTTTAGGGATACATCAGTGAACAAAATACACGTTTCCAGCTGTCATGATGCTTAAAGAATAGTGGGAGAGACAAACATTAACCAAATAATTACACCAATTATTATAGAACTAGAGGCCCAGTGCACAAATTCGTGCACCAGTGGGGTCCCTCTGCCTGGCCTGCAGGATTGGGCCAAAACCGGCTCTCCAACATCCCCTGAGGGGTCCAGGGTTGTGAGAGGGCACAAGCCAGACCAAGGGACCCCACTGGTGCACAATCGGGGCCGGGGAGAGATGTGGGAGGTTGGCCAACCGGGGAGGGACCGTGGGAGGGCTCCAGGGTGTGTCCGGCCCATCTCACTCAGTCCTGATCGGCCGAACCCCAGCAGCAAGCTAACCTACAGGTTGGAGCATCTGCCCCCTGGTGGTCAGTGCACGTCATAGTGACTGGTTGACCGGTCAACTGTCTGCCCCCTGGTGGTCAGTGCACATCATAGCGAGCAGTTGAACGGCCTTAGCATATCATTAGCATATTACGCTTTGATTGGTTGAAGGATGACCGGACGACCAGACACTTAGCATATTAGGCTTTTATTATATAGGATTACAAGTACCAGGAAGAGATACAAGGAGCCATGAGCATGTTTAACAGTGGCATGGAGCCTTAGCTGGTTTTGCTCAGTGGTTACAGCATCAGCCCAATGACCAAAAGTCCTGGATTTGATTCCTGGTCAAAGGCACATATCTGGGTTGCACGTTTGATCCCTGGCCTGGGAGGCAGACAATTGATGTGTTTCTCTCACATCGATGTTTTTCTCTCTCTCCCTCCCTCCCTTCATTCTAGTCTCTCTAAACATCAATAGAAAAAAATATCCTCTGTTGAGAATTAACAACAACAAAAAATAGCACTGGACCTATTCTGGAGTTTAAGAAGGATTCCCTGAGGAATGGCTTTAAGCTGAGAGTTGAAATTTTAATAAGAGTCAGTTGAGGTAAAGAAATGGGAAGGTCCTGCCCTTGCCAGTTTGGCTCAGTGGATAGAGCATCAGCCTGTGGACCAAAAGGTCCCAGGTTCGATTCCGGTCAAGGGCACATTCCCGGGATTCGGGCTCAATCCCCAATACGGGGTGTGCAGGAGGCAGCCAATCCATGATTCTCTCTCATCATTGATGCTTCAGTCTCTCTCTCCCTCTCCCTTCCTCTCTGAAATCAATAAAAATATATTAAAAAAAAAAAAAGAAATGGGAAGGTCCTAAGCAGATGTAGTAGCTCCTTCAAAGGCCCTAAGGAAGGAAGACACTGGATTGGATGGAGTCAATGGTACCTGGAGCTAAGGGATAAAGACAAGGGTGAGAGAGGTAGGCAGGGATCAGGTCATTCAGGACCTTGTGGAATGCAGGTAAGAAATGCTGCAATGAACACAGGGTCGGGTGGTGAACATACAATGCATTATATAGATGATGTATTATAGAAATGTACACTTGAAACCTATACAATTTTATTAGCCAGTGTCATCTCAATAAACTTAATGAAATTTATATTAAAAAAAAGAAATGGTAGTGACCTGACCTAGCATGATAGAGCCTGTCTTCAGTTCCAAATCTTAAGGACAGAAATAAAATGGGGCCAGAAGCAGACACTCAATTACTGATAGAAGCAGGCAGCTCCAGGGTCTGCCTAGAGGGCTGGTCACCATGGAGACACCTTTGGAAAGCAGACAGAGCTAAAATCTCCCAGATCCAGCAGGGCCAGCCTGAGGGTTGATGGAGGAGATTGCTGAGGCCTGGGTCCCTACAAATCTCTGAGCTGCCTGCATAGCTTCCTGGACCCCACCCAGAATGGTAATATTGCAGGGGGTCAAAAAAGAAATGCTGCCTTGGGGTGCACTCTCCCTTCTGATAGCACACCCCATCTTTTCCTTTCTCCTCTTCTTCCCCCCAGGTACATTACCTTTGCCTTTCCCTCTCCTAAGCTTCAAGAACCCTTCTTTTGCTTCTGTAACTGTTTCCTCAGCCTGTGCAGCCCAGCTGGCTCACTTCTACTACCTCTGTAACTCTAAAAAAAATTATTGATTTTTTACAGAGAAAGAGAGAGAGAGAGATCAATTTGTTGTTCCACTTATTTATGCATTCATTGGTTGATTCTTGTATGTGCCCTGGCAAAGCATTGAACCTGCAACCTTGGTGTATCAGGGACAGTGCTCTAACCAATTGAGCAACTTGGCCAGGGCTCTGTAACTTTCTCTCATAATTTGAAAAAAAGAAAAATAAGAAATGCTGCCTTGGGTATGACAAGACCTCTGTAGCTTCCTCTTCTCCCCACATCTCCTCTAGTCTCTATATCGTAGCTTTCACCTGACTTTTACCACTTTGTGTCAGAATAGAGATTGGGCAACTACAACAGCAACCCAAAGTAAACACAGTCTCAAATAAAGTAGAGGTTTCTTTCTATCCCATGTAAAAGTTGAACCTTTTCTCTGCTCCATGAATTAGGGGCCCAGGCTTATAGCTCTGTCATCCCTAGGATGTTGCCAACATCTGCATGATCCAAGATAGACTACCTCAGTCCTATTCCTTTCGGGGGACTACATCACATCATACAGTTCAGAAGACTTAGTCGCATAGCTATACACAGACATAAGGGTCACTGAGAAATAAAGATTTTTTAATGCTGTATGGCCATGTGCCCAGATGAAAACTGGGGGTTCCATTAACATAGAAGAAGAGGAAAACAGATGTTGGGGGAGCAGGAACAAATAGCCATCTCTGACCCACATCTTAACATCTTTCAAAGCTCTCCCCCTTTCCTACTTCTTGCTGCCATTATTCTGATATTTGTGATAATATGGGACATATTAAGAAATTATTCATTGTTAATCTGAAATTCAAATTTAACTAGCCATCCTGTATTTTATCTGGCAACCCTATTAGCGTGCAGTAGTGAGTTGAA
The DNA here is from genome assembly GCF_028538775.1 of Myotis yumanensis. NCBI lineage: Eukaryota > Metazoa > Chordata > Mammalia > Chiroptera > Vespertilionidae > Myotis > Myotis yumanensis. Next base: position 36,607,234 of record NW_027223753.1, read on the forward strand.
CTAGGTAACCTCTAGGACAGTGGTTCTCAACCTTCCTAATGCCGCAACCCTTTAATACAGTTCCTCATGTTGTGGTGACCCCCAATTTCATTGTTACAAATTGAACATAATTAAAGCATGGTGATTAATCACAAAAACAATATGTAATTATATATGTGTTTTCCGATGGTCTTAGGCGACCCCTGTGAAAGGATCAGTCGACCCCCCAAGGGGTCGCGACCCACAGGTTGAGAACCGTTGCTCTAGGATCTTTTCAACTCTAGGAAACAGATTCTAATTCTTCTGATTTGCCTGTTCCTCTCAATGAAAGCTGAAATTCTTTAAGACTTAAAGTAGAAGAGCTGAGAACAATAGTTAACAGGCTAATCAACATAACAAATGACAAGACTACCTTACTAGCTGTGTAACCTTGAGACAATCACTCAACCTCCCTGAGCCTTCACCGGTTCATCTAGCCAATAAAAGTAAACCCAGATTTTACTTAATAAGTGCTGGGCACTATGCTAGACACTCTGTTTATGTGCTCTCTCACCTGGAATATTCAGACAAACTAAGTTATAAGAAGGCACTTTGTAAGTGCAAGTGGGCTATAACAAAAATGAAATAGTATTAGCATTAGTGTAATGCCTGTCTGCAGTTGATTTCATGACCCTTTGGGGAAAAGAGCTTCCCTAGCTTGGTTGTATTGTGGAGGAAAAACATTGTCTAACTCTAGAGGGTGGAGCAGTGGTTCTTAACTAAGGGTAATTTAGCTCTCCAGGGGACACTTGGCAATATCTAAAGACATTTTTGGCTGTCACAGTGGGGCATGGGTACTACTGGCATCTACTGGGTTAAGGCCAGGGAGGCTAATAAATACCCTACAGTGCATAGGACTGTCCCTTACAATAAATAATTATCTGGCTCAAAATGCCAATAGGTTGCAATCAGATTCACATCCTAGTGCTGCCACTTAGCAGCTGAGTGACTCATGGACAAAGTATTTTACCTCTCTGGGCCTCAATGTCCCTTTTGGGAGGGACATTGGAAATATTAATAACTCCTCATAGTCCTATTGTGCTGGTTAAATGACAGGACAGGGGGAACCAAGATGGCGGCGTAGGGAGCGGACCTGTGTGTGCTGCTCTCTCACAGCATCATTGAAACTATCAACTATGAAGTAAACAACCGCCACTCAGAACCATGGGGAAGTTGGCCCAGTGGGAGATCTACAACTGGAGGAAAAGAAAGAAGCGCAGTGAGACTAAGTGGGAGCTACGGAGGCACCAAAACCAGAGGTACGCAGTCACACGCCACGCGGGCTGCAAATGGATTCTCGGTTTTTTACGAACCCTCGAATCCTCTGGGCTTGCTCGGGGCGGGTCTCTGAGGCCCCAGATCCCACAGGGAGAGGCGGCCACGGCCTTGCAGTGGTCGGAGAGCGAGGGAAGCTCTGATACGCGGCTGCTCGCCGGCACCGAGGGACAAGAAGTCCTGGTGTCCCGGGGAGGCGAGGGGCGCGGAGACGCCGCCATCGCTATTTCATCCATGCTGGTGACTCCCTGTGACCCCGCCCTACCCTCAGGGCTGTGCCAGAGGCACAGGAGGGAATGACTGTGCTTTTACAAACTCTCAAATCCACTGAGCTGGTTCGGGCGGGTCTCTGAGGCCCCAGGCCCCAAGGCGAGAGACGGCACGGCCTTCCAGCGGTCAGGAAGCGAGGGAGGCTCTGGCGCTCGGCTGCTCGCCGGCACTGGGGGACACAAAGTCCTGGAGTCCTGGATAGGCAAGGGGCCGCTGAGTCTCCGCCCCGGCGACTCCCTGTGACCCCGCCCTACGCAATTTACATTCCCATCTGGGCTGTGCCAGACCCACAAGTAGAAGCGCCTTTTCTTCTGCAAACTTTCAAATCCACTGAGCTGGTTCAGGCGGGATCATGAGGCACCAGACCCTACGGGGAGAGGCAGCACGGCCTTGCAGCCATCAGAAAGCGAGGGAGACTCTGTTGCACAGCTGCTCGCCGGCACTGGGGGACACAAAGCCCTGGCAGGGAGTCAAGGGGCCGCGGAGACTCAGCCAGTGCTATTTGCTCCGCCATGGCGACTCCCTGAGTCTCAGCCTTAATCAATTTACATCCCGATCCAAGCTGTGCCAGGTGCACAAAAAGACCCACCTGCGCTTTTGCAGCCTATCCCAACAAATTGCAGACTTCAACTGCTCGCAGCCATGAGAGACACACTCAAGAAGCAGACCCAGGAGAACCAGGATGGCGGCATAAGGAAGAGACCTGTGCGTGCTACCTCGCACAACAACATCGAAACTACCAAATATCAGACAAACACCTATCATACAGAACCATGGGAAACTTGGCCCAGTGGAAGCTCTACAACTGGAAGGAGAGAAAGAACATTGAGACTGAGTAGGATGTGACACCAAGTACAGAGCCCAACCCAACAAACTGCAGATTTCAACTCCTCGCATAGAAAGAAGCGCATTGAGACTGAGTAGGATGTGCTGAGGCACCAAGTACAGAGCCCATCCCAGCAGGCTGCAGATTTCAGCTCCTTGCATCTGGGAGGGATGCAATCGGGGGGGGCAGAGTCGGGTCCGGGGCCGGCCAGGGCTGGGCCTGACTCGGCCGGCACTGTGGAACTGCTGTACCAGCAAGCGCACAAACATGCCCACTGGTCCCAGTCTCTGGTGGGGCGCTGCGGGACAGCAGACAGGCAGTCTGTGCACTTGGTGGAGGGCAGGAGTGCTGGATGTTCAACCACCAGGAACGCCTGGAGATTTTGTCTGGTGGGGAGCCGCCGGCAGGGGACAGAGGGCCAAACATGCTGTTTCCCCGGTAAGGCTGGGATGGCCCCGGTGAGGTTGAAACGGTCCCGGTGTGGTAGGGACGACCCCGGCGAGGTTGAAACAGCCCCCGTGAGGTAGGGACGACCCCAGTCAGGTCGAAACAGCCCTGGTGTGGTAGGGACAACCCCGGTGAGGTTGAAACGGCCCCCGTGAGGTAGGGACGACCCCAGTCAGGTCGAAACGGCCCCGGTGTGGTAGGGACGACCCCGGTGAGGTTGAAACAGCCCCCGTGAGGTAGGGACGACCCCAGTCAGGTCGAAACGGCCCCGGCGTGGTAGGGACAACCCCGGTCAGGTTGAAACGGCCCCGGTGTGGTAGGGACAACCCCGGTCAGGTTGAAACAGCCCCGGTGTGGTAGGGACAACCCCGGTGAGGTTGAAACGGCCCCCGTGAGGTAGGGACGACCCCAGTCAGGTCGGAACGGCCCCGGCGTGGTAGGGACAACCCCGGTCAGGTTGAAACGGCCCCCGTGAGGTAGGGACGACCCCAGTCAGGTCGAAACGGCCCCGGCGTGGTAGGGACAACCCCGGTCAGGTTGAACCGGCCCCCGTGAGGTAGGGACGACCCCGGTGAGGTTGAAACAGCCCCCGTGAGGTAGGGACGACCCCAGTCAGGTCGAAACGGCCCCGGCGTGGTAGGGACAACCCCGGTCAGGTTGAAACAGCCCCGGTGTGGTAGGGACAACCCCGGTGAGGTTGAAACAGCCCCCGTGAGGTAGGGACGACCCTAGTCAGGTCGAAACGGCCCCGGTGTGGTAGGGACGACCCCGGTGAGGTTGAAACAGCCCCCGTGAGGTAGGGACGACCCCAGTCAGGTCGAAACGGCCCCGGCGTGGTAGGGACAACCCCGGTCAGGTTGAAACGGCCCCCGTGAGGTAGGGACGACCCCAGTCAGGTCGAAACGGCCCCGGCGTGGTAGGGACAACCCCGGTCAGGTTGAAACGGCCCCCGTGAGGTAGGGACGACCCCGGTGAGGTTGAAACAGCCCCCGTGAGGTAGGGACGACCCCAGTCAGGTCGAAACGGCCCCGGCGTGGTAGGGACAACCCCGGTCAGGTTGAAACGGCCCCGGTGTGGTAGGGACAACCCCGGTGAGGTTGAAACGGCCCCCGTGAGGTAGGGACGACCCCAGTCAGGTCGAAACGGCCCCGGTGTGGTAGGGACGACCCCGGTGAGGTTGAAACAGCCCCCGTGTGGTAGGGACGACCCCAGTCAGGTCGAAACGGCCCCGGTGTGGTAGGGACGACCCCAGTGAGGTTGAAACGGCCCCCGTGAGGTAGGGACGACCCCAGTCAGGTCGAAACGGCCCCGGTGTGGTAGGGACGACCCCGGTGAGGTTGAAACAGCCCCCGTGAGGTAGGGACGACCCCAGTCAGGTCGAAACGGCCCCGGCGTGGTAGGGACAACCCCGGTCAGGTTGAAACGGCCCCCGTGAGGTAGGGACGACCCCGGTGAGGTTGAAACCGCCCCCGTGAGGTAGGGACGACCCCAGTCAGGTCGAAACGGCCCCGGCGTGGTAGGGACAACCCCGGTCAGGTTGAAACGGCCCCCGTGAGGTAGGGACGACCCCGGTGAGGTTGAAACCGCCCCCGTGAGGTAGGGACGACCCCAGTCAGGTCGAAACGGCCCCGGCGTGGTAGGGACAACCCCGGTCAGGTTGAAACGGCCCCGGTGTGGTAGGGACAACCCCGGTGAGGTTGGAACGGCCCCCGTGAGGTAGGGACGACCCCAGTCAGGTCGAAACGGCCCCGGTGTGGTAGGGATGACCCCGGTGAGGTTGAAACAGCCCCCGTGAGGTAGGGACGACCCCAGTCAGGTCGAAACGGCCCCGGTGTGGTAGGGACGACCCCAGTGAGGTTGAAACGGCCCCCGTGAGGTAGGGACGACCCCAGTGAGGTTGAAACGGCCCCCGTGAGGTAGGGACGACCCCAGTCAGGTCCAAACGGCCCCGGTGTGGTAGGGACGACCCCGGTGAGGTTGAAACAGCCCCCGTGAGGTAGGGACGACCCCAGTCAGGTCGAAACGGCCCCGGCGTGGTAGGGACAACCCCGGTCAGGTTGAAACGGCCCCCGTGAGGTAGGGACGACCCCGGTGAGGTTGAAACAGCCCCCGTGTGGTAGGGACGACCCCAGTCAGGTCGAAACGGCCCCGGCGTGGTAGGGACAACCCCGGTCAGGTTGAAACGGCCCCCGTGAGGTAGGGACGACCCCGGTGAGGTCGAAACGGCCCCGGCGTGGTAGGGACAACCCCGGTGAGGTTGAAACGGCCCCCGTGAGGTAGGGACGACCCCAGTCAGGTCGAAACGGCCCCGGTGTGGTAGGGACAACTCCGGTCAGGTTGAAACAGCCCCGGTGTGGTAGGGACAACCCCGGTGAGGTTGAATCGGCCCCCGTGAGGTAGGGACGACCCCAGTCAGGTCGAAACGGCCCCGGCGTGGTAGGGACAACCCCGGTCAGGTTGAAACGGCCCCCGTGAGGTAGGGACGACCCCGGTGAGGTTGAAACAGCCCCCGTGAGGTAGGGACGACCCCAGTCAGGTCGAAACGGCCCCGGCGTGGTAGGGACAACCCCGGTCAGGTTGAAACAGCCCCGGTGTGGTAGAGACAACCCCAGTCAGGTTGAAACGGCCCTGGTGTGGTAGGGACGACCCCGGCGAGGTTGAAACGGCCCCCGAGAGGTAGGGACGACCCCGGTGAGGTTGAAATGGCCCTGGTGAGGCTCAGACGGCCCTGGTGAGGTTGAGACTACTCCAGTGAGGTTGGGACAAATAAAGGGGACCAGTATGGACTGATGAACAGGTGTAGATACAGAAGCAGAGCAACATTGAACAGAATGTTAAACTACAATGGGGAGCCTGGGGAGGGTTGGGGGGGGGGGGATTAAGAGACCAACTGAAGGACATATGCATGCATATAAGATTAACCAATGGACACAAGACACGGGGCGGGGGGGGGGGGCGGGGGGTAGGGGCCGGGGGAATGTCATGGGGGGGAAAAAGGAGACATATGTAATACTCTTTGTAATACTTTAAGAAATAAAAATTATTTAAAAAAAAAAAAAAAAAAAAAAAAAAAAAAAAAAAAAAAAAAAAAATAAATGACAGGACACCCATAAAGCACCACAGTGCCTGATATATAATAAATATTCAGTAAATAGTAGTAGTTCTTGTGGTTATTTCGGTATTACTATCCCCACTTAAAAGACAGAAAACGGAGGCTCAGAGGGAAACAGACTTGCCTAAGGCCAAGAGACAAAGTAGTTCTAGTCATGGGTTGACAAAGTTAACTAAGAGTCTTCTGCAGCAGATGACATGATATTATATATAAAGAACCCTAAAGATTCCACAAAAAAATTACTAGAACTGATAAATGAATTCAGTAAAGTAGCAGGTTGCAAAATAAATATCCAGAAATCTGTTGCATTTTTATACACCAATAATAAGTTGTCAAAAAGGGAAACTAAGAAAGCAATACCACTTACAATTGCATCCCAAAAAATAAAAAGCCTAGGAATAAGTTTAACCAAGGATGTAAAAAATCTGTACTCAGAAAATTATACGACACTGGAGAAAGAAATTGAAGAAGATACAAATACGTGGAAGCATATACTGAGTTCATAGATAGGAAGAATTAACATCATTAAAATGTCCATACTACCCAAAGCAATCTAGATTCAACGCAATTCCTATCAAGATACCAATGGCATATTTCACAGAACTAGAACAAATATTCCAAAAATTTATATGGAACCACAAAAGATCCCAAATAGCCACAGTGCTCTTGAGAAAGAAAAACAAAGTTAGACGAATCATGCTACCTGATATCAAACTATACTACAAGGCCACAGTAATCAAAATAGCATGGTACTGGCATAAAAATAGACATATAGATCAATGGAACAAAACATAGAAAGCCCAGAAATAAACCCACACTTTTATGGTTAATTAATATTTGATGAAGGAGGCAACAACATACAATGGGTAAAGATAGTCTAGTCAATAAATGGTGTTGGAAAAATTGAACAGACACGTGCAAAAAAATTAAACTAGACCATCCTCTTACACCATACACAAGAATAAACTCAAAATGGATTAAAGATTTAAATGTTAGACTCAAAACTATAAAAATCCTAGAAGAAAACATAGGCAGTAAAATCTTGGACATTTATTATAGCAATCTTTTTTTCTTTTTCTTTTTTAAATATGGGTGTTTTTTTTTTTTTATTGATTTTAGACAGAGGGGAAGAGAGAGAGAAACATCAATGAGAAAGAAACATCGATCGGCTGCCTTCTACATGCCCCCCTCCCCCCCGACTGGGGATCAAGTCCACAACCCCGGGCCTGTGCCCTGACTGGGGATCGAACCAATGACCTCTTGGTGCATGGGATGATGCACAATCTACTGAGAAACATTGGCTGGGCATTTTTTCTGATATAGCTCCTCAGGCAAGGTAAACAAAAGAAAAAAATAAACAAATGGGACTACATCAAGCTAAAGAATTTTTTCACAGCAAAGGAAACCATCAACAAAATGGAAAGATAACCCACTGAATGGGAGAACATATTCGCCAATGATACATCTGAAAAAAAACTTAATATCCAGCCGAGGCTGGTTTGGCTCAGTGGATAGAGCGTCGGCCTTCGGACTGAAGGGTCCCAGGTTCGATTCCGGTCAAGGGCATGTACCTGGGTTGCGGGCACATCCCCAGTAGGAGGTGTGCAGGAGGCGGCTGATCAATGTTTCTCTCTCATCGATGTTTCTAACTCTCTATCTCTCTCCCTTCCTCTCTGTAAAAAATCAATAAAATATATTTTTTAAAAAACACTTAATATCCAAAATTTATAAAGAATTCATAAAACTCAAAAACAAACAATTAAATTAAAAAATGGGCAAAGGAACTGAATAGACACTTCTCCAAAGAGAACACACAGATGGCCAATAGACATATGAAAAGATGCTCAACACCACTAAGCATCAGAGAAATGTAAATTAAAACCATCTCACTGAAGTCAGAATGGCTACCATCAATAAATCAACAGACAAGTTTTGGTGAGGATGTGGAAAAAGAGAACCCTCATGCACTGTTGGTAGGAATGCAAATTGGTGCAGCCACTGTGGGAAACAGTATGGCGTTACCTCAAAAAATTAAAAATGGAACTGCCTTATAAGGCACCAATTCCCCTTCTGGGTATATATCCTAAAGAATCCCAAAACACTGATTGGAAAGAACATATGCACCCTTATGTTCATTACAGCATTATTTACAGTAGCCAAGATTTGGAAGCAGCCCAAGTGCCCATCAGTAGATGAGCTGCCTCTGCCGCTTAGCAGCTGAGTGACTCATGGGCAAAGTATTTTACTTCTTGGGGCCTCAATGGGGTCATGACGCCTCCCAGAGGAGGGACACCAAGAATATTAGTAACACCTCCTAGTCCTATTGTGGTACATATTTACACAATGGAATACTACTCAACCATAAAAGAGAAGGAACTCTTACCTTTTGCGACAGACAACATGGACAGGCCTGGAGAGTATTATGCTAAGTGAAATAAGCCAGTCAGAGAAATACAGGCACCATATGATTTCGCTCATATGTGGGCTCTAATGAAGAAAATAAACTAACAAACAAAATAGAAACACACTCATAGATTCAGAGATCAGACTGACAGCTGTCAGAGGGGAGCAGGGCTATGAGGCTGGGTGAAAAAGGTGAAGGGATTAAGCAAAGAAAAAAACAAAAACACTCATAGACAGAGTCTGACAATGTGGATGAGGTAGAAGAGAGTAAAGGGGGGATAAATGGTGATGGAAGGAGACTTGACTCTGGGTGGTGAAAACACAGTACAATGTACAGATGATGTATTATAGAATTGTACACCTGAAACCTATATAACTCTATCAACCAATACCACCCCCAAAAATTCAATGAGTCTTCTGTAGACAAAGGCTGAAGTTTTTCTTGTATGTAGACCTAGCATGAGACATAAACCTTGCTCTTAGCAAAGTGGGAGGAAGAAGAGAAGCAACCTTTACTGAGTGCTCACATAGCTATATCTTATCCCAATGAGACAGGTACTATGACTTCTATATTACAGATGAGGTTAAATGTAAAGTCCAAAGTGTACCCTAGCTAACTGGTTGCCAAGTAGCGATTAGAATCCAGGCTAATCTGGTACCAAAATCCCTGCCTTTCCCTCTATTCTCTGCTTTGTGCACGTCAGTAACACTCCAGCAGGGACAGGGAGGGTGCAGCGTTGGAGACACTGGTTCTTGCAGAGAACCAGACATTCACTCCAGGGTGCAGCGGTCTTGGAGTAAATTCCAGAAATGGATGAACTTAGGCTGGAAAAGAACTGTGAACATGAAAAATGCTTAATAACATGGAAAGTGCTGGACACTTGCTGAGACCAGAGCAGAAGATAGGCAAAAGCAGGGGGACATTTGTAATACTCAACAATAAAGATAAAATAAAATAAAATGAAGAAGGAGGAGGAGGAGGAGGAGAAGGAGAAGGAGGAGAAGGGCAAAGGCAGTGTTTCTTTGAGCTTTGGGGACTGGCAGACCAGAACAAGTCCTAGTATCTGCCATTCCTGAATGGGTCCTGGGGTGAATAAATTAACCTGAGTTTCAATAGCATTATATATTAAAATACCCATATTTCAAAATTATTTGTTTGTTTATTAGTTTCTTCCTTGCGGCAGGGTTGACCTTTATGGTCATGTAGGTTTTGAAGGTGTCCAGAAGAAGGGATAAGTGAGAGGTGAAATCTAGTTTGAACTCTAATTACCAAGCCTTATCTTCAGCATGGAGCTACATCAGGCCAGAGGATGAGGTATATTTCTTTCTGATTTGCACAAAGGCACACAAAGGAACAGAGGCAGTACAAAGCAGCAGCCCTGCCTTTGAGAACCAGGCCCTAGGCTGTGAAACCAGGGCTGAAGCAGGTACAACTTCTGACCCGGAGTTTGAAACTGTGATTCCTGTGAGATGATGGAACATGGAAGGTGCTCAATGACTGGTACATGTACAGTCAAGACAGTAGATGCTTTTAGAGAGAGTGGAAGGGAGAGAGGGATGGGGGAGAAAGAGAAAAACATTGATGTGAGAGAGTCACATCATTGTGTCTCTCCTGCAAGAGCTTGACTGGGCGGGGATGGAGCCTGCAACGGAGGTACGAGGTTTGTGCCCTTAACTGGGAATCGAACCAGCTACCCTTTGGTCTCTGGGCTGGTGCTCTAACCATTGAGCAACGGGCCAGGGCTGTCCCTGCATTATTTTGTTCCACCAAGGCAAAGCTACTTCTCTTAGGATGAGATACAAGAGCCTCATTCTGGAAGATTGGGGAAAGAATCCGAGGGAGTCTCTAGGGAAGGGGTCCAGGTGGGCACAAGCTGGGGCTGTAGGGCAAGAGGAGAGTCCAGGGACTCCTAACGGACCACACATGTGGCCAAGCCCAGTGAGAAGAACTGTGTTCTCAATCACAGGAGGGTTGCACCGGATTCTCATCCCCAACTGATTGGTTAACTGCAGTCACTAGTCACCCAACTGCAGCTGCAAGCTGTGTGGCCCACCACAGGGAGCAGGCGGTTCGCCCCACCCAGCCCCGCCCCGCCTCCCACCCTCCCCCTAACCCTCTCCAAGAAAACAGGCTCCTGGAGCAAGGCTGCCTTGGTTTAGGGGGCACTATTGTGAAAACCACTCAGAGGGGCTTCCTTCCAGTTATGGCTTTCAAAGTGCCAGGCTTTGGCTCTTCTTACTGCCCTGATAAGAGAGGAAAGATGACCTGCCTAAGGTCAAACCACAGGTGACTGAAACTTATTACTGGTACATCCTTGGGCAAGTTACTTAACCTCTCTGGGTCCAGTTTTCGTATCCGTAAAGTGGGTGTAAAATTGTGTGTGTATGTGTGCATCTGGAACTCTGCATACCGAAGTATTAAATGATATTTCTGTGTGGAGAGATTATAGGTGATTTTTATTTTGGTTTATTTATATTTTTTTAATTTGTGTTTTATAATAAACTAGAGGCCTGATGCACGAAATTTGGGCAAGAGTAGGCCTTCCTTCCCCCAGCTGCCAGCACTGGCTTCCCTCTGGCACCCAAGACCCGGGCTTCCCTCGCAGCCCCGGCTTTTGTCCGGAAGGAGGCCCGGAAGGACGTCTGGTCTAATTAGCATATTATGCTTTTATTATTATAGATATGTATTATTTACTTATTTTTTAATAGAGTTATACTGCATAGGGTTGTTGTGCGGATTAAAGGAGATAATGAAAAGCACAGCACGATTTCTACTTCGCGTGTGTTCTCCATAACTGAATTCTCCCTGCTTACCCTTCTCTCACACTTTCCTTTCCTTCTGGTGTTAGAGACACTGACCCCCAAACCTCAGTTGGAGAGGAATGAAGAGGTGGTACAAGACTCTGATTTCAGCTACTGGCTGTGTGGCTTTGGGTAAATCACTTAACCTCCTCGAGTCTCAGTTATCTTGTCTGCAAAATGGAAAGAATAACTCCTACTTCAAAGGAAGTTTTCCAGACTATATGACATACAAGATGTAAAACTGTCTGGCACATAGTAGGTCTGCAATAAGTGTCTGCAGGAAGAAACATGATGCATGTGATAAAGTAACAAGCATTGGAGTAGGAGCTAGACCAGAAGAGGTAGAAGATTTTAACATAGATTCTACAGAACCCAGGGGATCCATGGATAGAGTTGAAAAAATTACATCCTTGTTTTCACTAACCTCCAACTAAAATGTAGCATTTCCTTCTATCATGCATGTAAGCAACAAATCACAACAGTATTAGCAGTACCTGAGACTCCGTCACCAATAGAAATCATAGATATTTCTGTATTGCATTACAGTAACGAGGTCTTGAAATACTGTTTACACTCATTGACTACCTCGAAATTACAATAGGTAATAGACCAATTTCTAGAGCTTGTTATTTAATGTTTTTAAAAAGACTAAATCACAAAATAAATATTTTGATAATGATTTTATATAATTGGTTTCCTCTGTATTCCAAAGTAATTTATTTTTCGTAGTTAAAAATATCCTTCTGAATAGAGGTCCATAGTCTTCATCAAACTGCTAAAGGGTCCCCTGGCTAGACAGACGTGGGTACCAGTCCTGCCTGTGTGACTCTGGGCTTGTTATGTCTCTCAGAGGCACAATCATCCTAGCTTGGCTCACACACAGGGTTGTTGGAAGGAACAAATTAATTCTTGGCTGGAAAAAGACTTTGAAAACTGTTGGCAGCTTCCCAATTTTACCAAAAGCCAGAGCAGAGCTTTCTACTGCCCAGCTGAACCCCATGTCTCCAGGAGTGCTCTCTCCCTTCTACAGGATTCCACGCCTCCCCTTTACTCTCCATCTAATAAATAAAGAGGCCAAAATGCACCTCCATTAGAGTACACTATCCAGTGCACAGTTTGCAGAAATCTCCAGCTGGAAAAAGTTTTCTGAGGGATAATAACAATTCCCTCCAGTTTTCATATTTGACCTTAGATGATTCTTGAGGACACTACCCCCTCAAAACTCTTCCCTGGTCCTTCAGCTGGTGACCCCTCTTCAGATGGCCATGGTCCCTGCATTTCCCCTTTCACTGCCCTGTCCCGTGATGTCTGTCTGACTCCCGCACTATACTATGTGTTTCTCAAGAGCAGACCCAGACCCAACCCCTCTCAGGGGCCCCAGGTCAAAGGCATGGCACACATTTGTATCTGAGGAGCTGGCTTAGATGAAGAAAAGGAACTGGAAGCATAGAGAGAAAAACTGAGGAAGGGTTTGAGCTAGGGCTTGAGCCCAGATCTCCGGATGCCCATGATTTATCCCACACACACCCAAAGCAAGGGATGGAAGAATTGGGGAGTCACAACGCATCCCATCATTTCCTACTCTACCCACTGCTGTGAAAAATGAGGAGAGCTACCAATGAAGTGCATACAATGGAAGGTGTCAGATTCAGTGGCTTTTAAAGCTTTTGACCTGGCTCAGAGTAAGAAATGCATTTTACAAAGCATTACTATCTGCCATGCACTTTCCCCATTCCATTTAATTATTATTTTTAACGCTAGCTGTGACTCAATAACTGATTACATGGCCCACCAGTCCTTTTCAAGCCCAGTACCCTGTGATTGGCTGAAAGGAAATTATTCACATAATGAATGGGACAATTAACGCTCAGAAGTCCCTGGTCCTGGCTCAGTGAGATCCAGCCAAACTGCACATCTCTCAGAGCCTCAGTTTCCCCAATGTACCCTGAGAGGACAGACAGGAAATCTCTAAGGCAGCGGTTCTCAACCTGAGGGTCACGACCCCTTTGGGGGTCGAGCGACCCTTTCTTTTTTTTTATTTTCTTTTTTTTTCGAACGACCCTTTCACAGGGGTCGCCTAAGACCATCGGAAAACACATATATAATTACATATTGTTTTGTGATTAATCACTACGCTTTAATTATGTTCAATTTGTAACAATGAAAATACATCCTGCATATCAGATATTTACATTACGATTCATAACAGCAGCAAAATTACAGTTTTGAAGTAGCAACGAAAATAATTTTATGGTTGGGGGTCACCACCACATGAAGAACTGTATTAAAAGGTTGCGGCATTAGGAAGGTTGAGAACCACTGCTCTAAGGGCTTCATACAGCCCCTTCAGATTGTGTTCCTCCGACCCTAGTGCGAACAGTGAGTGCCCTTATGAACTGGAAATAATTTTTGAGAATGAAAAGGTGTACTGGCTTTGCTTCCTGGTGGGTGGGGTCACCATCTGGGACATTAATTAGCCCCCTTGTCCTAGGCCAGTGTGGACAGGGTGTGAACAGGGGAGTAGGAACATGTCAGTGCATGAGCTAGCTGCTCAGGGAAGGAATGAAGCGGCAAGGGAGCCGGAGGATGAGGGCATTTAAAAGTCCACTGGTAGAGAGGCGCTGTGAGAGCAAGGCCCAGGGAAGGAGCCGGACCCAGGTTACATCCCGCGGGCTTGAGGGCCAGGAAAGATGACTTCTCTCTGCCCCTGAGCTCTCCTTTATAAAACGGGTTTGAAAATCCTTGGTCCTCGGAGTTGTTGTGAAGGTTACGTGAGGTCAGGTGTTAACCATCCCATACTGACCCTACTGTGTGGTCGCCGGCTGGTCGCGCCCCGCGCCCCGCTCTAGCCTGCCTCTGCCCTGAGATGCCCGCGCCCCGCGCCCCGCGCCCCGCACAGTGCCCAGCGCCAGGCGGTGCCCGTGCAGGTGTGGAATCGGCGCCCTGCCTCCCAGGACATGTGCTGTTCGTCTGAGCATCCAGCACCTCGCGCAGTCACTGGGGACGCAGGGGGGCCGCTGGGGGAAGAGCGGGCAGGGCCGGCCCGGTGCCCAGGCGGCTCTCCGAGGCAGCTCCCTCCTCCCAGCTCTGCCGGTCGCCCTCCACCCCGCGCCCGCCTCCTTCCGCCGCTCTCCACTCCCATTGCTCCTGCGTCCTCCCCCCGCGGCTCTCCCTCCTCCACCTCCCCTCCGGCCGCGCCCTGTCCGCCTACCTGGTCGCCTCTCCGGGTCCTTGGGGACTCGGGGCTCTAAGCGCTTCGTCTCGGCGCCTCTCGCCTTGTCTCTCTCTGGTCTCTGCGCTCTCTGCTTACCCCCGCCTCTCTCGGTCTCTGTCTTTCCAGAGCTCAGTCCTGTCTTCGCCCGCGTCTCCTCTCGCCCGCCTTCCTTCCGTGGCCCGGGGCGGCGGGGCCGGCGCCGGGCGCGATGAGCGGCGCCTGCACGAGCTACGTGAGCGCCGAGCAGGAGGAGGTGCGCGGCTTCAGCTGCCCGCGGCCCGGGGGCGAGGCGGCCGCCGTCTTCTGCTGCGGCTTCCGCGACCACAAGTACTGCTGCGACGACCCGCACAGCTTCTTCCCCTACGAGCACAGCTACATGTGGTGGCTCAGGTACTGGCCCTGGCCCTCACCCCACCGAGCACCCCAATCTAGTTTGAGCCCTCTCTTCCCATCTCAGCCAGGCTGCGTAGTCAACCCTCAGTGCTCATCCAAGTGCCCATCCCAATATCGGCGCCACCCCCCGCGGGCCCAATATTAACGTTTGCCCCCATCCATCACCAACCCGACTCCTTCTGCAACCCCTTCTCAGCTCCTTTCCCCCATCTTATTCAAATCAAAGCTTGAACCTCACCCCAACTCCACCCAGGAAAACCTTCCGTTTAAACCCTCTCCAAGCGTCATCCACCACCACCCTCAACCCAACCCCAAATTACATACCAACCCTCTCCCCAACAGCAAACCCCCATCTTCCAATGTTCACAGGAAACACAAACTCCACCCTCATTCAAGTACCCACCAGGGTCTCCTTCCTAAGATCAACATCAACCTCATCCCTGACTTTACTCCCCAATACCCATCTATCCACCAGCTCAACCTGCCCCTAATTCCCCCTGCAATCCCACCGCAGCTCTCCTTCCCCACCCTGATTCCAAACATGATATAGACCTACATCCAAACCTCAGCTTCAAGCCTTACTCCTCACCTGAGGCTACACGCCAACTCAACCCCAGCCTCAGCCCAGCCTCAACTCTTTTCTTCCCCCTGCCATTCAGTCATTCCTTCAGCCACCTCCTGCGGAGCACAGCTTTTCTAGGCCCTGTGCTCAGTGCTGGGGGTGTACTCCCCTCCTGAGCTAAGACAGAAGACCCAGGGATCAAGGCTGCCTTCAAGTTCATCATGAGACCATGGCATAATGCTACAGCAGAAGCCTGCTCAGGCTGTGCCATAGCAGTGTGATTGGCTGAAGATCCACTCACAGGGACTCAGTTTCCTTACTAGTTCAGGGAAAGGATTAGTTAGGCCGTTGCTGATATTCCTGGAACTTCAGTGTGAGGCTGAGAGAGCAATTGGTCTCAATCTCTCTCCATCTCCAAAGGCCTCACCCAGAAAGGAAGACTTGACCCCAAACTTGCTCAGGGAAATAGGCATCAGCGGAAACGGAGTGGGCTCACTCAGTAGACAGTGATTTTCCTGTCCCTGGAGGTAGTTCACCAGGGTAGTTCACTGCATGCCCTCTGAGTGGACAGCCTGCCACTCAAACTTACCTGAGCCTTTGTCTTTTCATCTATCAAATGGGAAGGATGATAAATCATTGCCCTGATTTCCTACTAGGGCAAGAACCAAATGAAATAAAGAGGTGAAAACCAACTTGGCATATGTCACTGACAATTAGAGTTATTATTATTGCTTTTTCTAAACAGCTCAAACCATAATTCGAAAGGACTTTCAGATAGCTAGTTTTTCCGTTCTTGCACATTCAGCTGCTATCTGTAACCCAGAGGAGTATATTAATTTATTTTCTGTTCATCCATGTTTTCATTCATTTAGCATAGCCTTTGCTTTATGTCAGGTGCTATGCTATGCACTGGAGACACAAAACTCAATTATTCCCTGCCCCTCAGGAGCTTACAGTCCATTCAGAGAGATAAGACATGTACCTAACGTGTAACAATGGAGTCTTTGTTTAAAACTCACTGTGTACTTAGCCCTGAAGTGGGTGCTGAAGTACCTGTATAATAGTACTTACTTCCCTTTGAAGTATAGAGACAACGTGGAGCTTTTGGAGTGGTTAGAACCCAGTCCAAACCTCAGCTCCGTCACTTACTAGTAATAGCTATGTGAATTCAGGCAAACTATCTCCGAGCCTCTTTTTCATCTCTGAAATGGTAATAGTGATACCTGTCCTATGGAATTGTTGTGAGGATTCAGTGAAGTATGCATGTGAAAGTGACTAGGATGTATTGTAGATGCTCAATACATGCGAGTTCCCTTTCCCATGCTCATAAGTGGGGAAAGGGAAACTTGGAAGATGAAAGTGAATTGTTCGAGATCTTCTAGCAATGTCACAGCAGACTGAGATTTAAAGAACATTACCTAGGACCATCCAAGGCTAGATGCAGTCACACATTTGCAACCTGGCACATTTTCTCTCCATTTTACAGATGAGAAAACTTGAAAGCCATGAGGTTACTATCAGGGAGTGCCACAAGCCTGTCTGGCTCCAAGCCCAGGCTTGTCCTGCTGCACAACTGTCTAAATGTAGCCTGGCTGTCTTACAACCTGCTCTGCTCAGATCACTTGAAAAAATACTCATGACCCTTCACTGTCTTCTGAGCACTGTGCTAGCCGTTGGGAACAGAGAGATGAGTAAGCTCTCTGCACCCAGCCAGAACCCCAACCCTCTACGACCAACCCTTTTCCCTATACACCCGTGTCCCTCCAGTTGCCTTGGACCCTCAATAGAACACTTTAGTGGCTTAGAAAACCAGGTAATGGGTGTAATGGGGTAAGTTCTGAGGTCACATCACATGTTAGTGTGCTCCCATCTTATGACCCCCAAGGGCAGCTGAACGGTTCTAGCTTTCAGGGCTGACTCTTCCTCAGTTTGAATGTAAGGTGGTTCATAAACACCACAGGCTATTGCAAAGTGGAGGAGGAAAACTGAAGGTCCTCAGGACATCTGGGTGATCAGTGTACCCCAAACCCTGAAAACTCTACTGGCATGCTCCTATCAGTTCCCTGCCATTGCAGGTAGAGACCTTATTTTGCTCTGGACTCTACTTGACCCTTTTCATGAAAGCTGGCCCTTAAAAAACATAAATCGTCAGGTAAATACTGTTTCCTTCAATAGACCTCAAGGAGAATGAGAATTGCTGTCTTTAAAACCATGTCTCAAGAAGTGAAGACTCGAAAAGAAAAGGAAAGGGGAGGGAAGAGGAGGAGGAGGAGGAGGAGGAGGAGGAGGAGGAGGAGGAGGAGGAGGAAAAGGTTCCCTGTGGATAAGCAGCTGGTGTTATAACTATCTGGTCCACTTTCCAATCACCCTGTTATTATTATTTTTTTTAATTAGGATGTGAGACAAAGGCAGTGGCCTTGCTGGAGGGCAGAATTAGTGGTCAGGCACTATCTTATTTAACCTTATGAACACCTGGTGAGATAGGAACCTTTACAGATGAAGAAAATGAAGATCAAGAGATGAAGGATTTTTCAGCTTATATGTGACAGAACCAAGATTCAAAATTAGACTTGCCTGACTCAAAAACCCTAACAAATGTTAGACTGACCCTCCAATGTTTTTCTAGGGGATCACAGTAGGTTATCTATATTTCAGAGTCATAAATCTGTGAAACCATAGTCATAAATCTGTGAAATTGAATTGAAGAGCTAGCAGCTGTTCAATTTCTCACCCAGGGCAGGAATCTCTAACTTCATTGAAAGGTGTCCTCATCCAGGTGTTGTGTGTAAATCTGTCCAATCATAGGGAATTTACCCCTCTCCAGGCAATACATGGGATAACTCTGACCATTTAAAGTTCATCTTGTGCTAGGCACAGATTTCCCTCCTTAGAGCTTCTGCTCTGTCCCAGCTCTGTACTTGGGGGCTGGTTCCTCTGTCCCCAGACAGACCATCAGAAACAGTGCCCACTTCCTGACTAACCACTGATCTGGGATATATCCCCCCTCAGCTCTCTCACCCACTTTTTGTTATTGTTGTTGTTAATCCTTACAGTGTTTTTTATTTATTTATTTATTTATTTTTTAAAATATATTTTATTGATTTTTCACAGAGAGGAAGGGAGAGAGATAGAGAGTTAGGAACATCGATGAGAGAGAAACATCGACCAGCCGCCTCCTGCACATCTCCCACTGGGGATGTGCCCGCAACCCAGGTACATGCCCTTGACCGGAATCGAACCTGGGACCCCTGAGTCTGCAGGCCGACGCTCTATCCACTGAGCCAAACCGGTTAGGGCCTTACAGTGATTTTTAGAGAGAGTGGAAAGGAGAGAAAGAGAGTCAGAGGGAAACATCAATGTGAGAGAAAGTCATTGATTGGTTGCCTCCTGCACACACCCTGACCAGGGCCAGAGAACCTGCAACTGAGGTACATGCCCTTGACTGGAATTAAATTCAGGGCCCTTCAGTCCAGGCCAACGCTCCATCCACTGAGACAAACAGGCTAAGGCTCACCCACTCTTCAAAGGACCCTACTTTTAGAGGGCCCTTTCCATTCAGGTGGCCATAGATGTCCCTTGTAAAAGGTGGGATCCCAACTTGTGTGCAAGTCTCCAGCTAAGAGCATTATAAACTACTAGAGGTCTGTTGCACGAAAAAATTTGTGCAACACACCTTCCCTCCCCCTGGCTGCCGGCACCGGTTTTCCTCCAGCACCTGGGACCCAGGCCTTCGCTCCGGCCGGAGCCGCCTTCCAGCCCGAGCTGCTCCGGCCGGAGCCGCCTTCCAGCCACCAGCCCTGGGTCCCCCGTGGGAGGGCCAGATGAGGGTGGGGCGGGTGGCGGGGATTGTCACAGTCCTGCCCGCCAGCCACAGGTCGCAGATAGCAGGCCCGGATGGTGGCGGGGCAGATGGGATGGCGCAGTCCTGCCGTGCCTGCAGTATGCAAATTAGCTGCCATCTTTGTTGGTGGTTAATTTGCATATCACACTGATTAGCAAATGGGAGGCGTAGCAAAGGTACAGTCAATTACCATGTTTGTCTATTATTAGATTAGATAACTATATCTCAAAAGAGGAAATAATGCCCAAAGAACTAACAAGTACTACATGCTCTATGTGGAAAATGTGGAAAGGACAGGAGAGATAAAAGAGGAAAGAAATCATGGGAGATCCAGTATTTTAACTTGGTTTCCCCAAAAGACTTGGAAACAAGGATTTGAGGGCAGATAGTTTACATGAAATCAATTCTAAAAGACACCGGTGGAGGGTGGGGAATTGAGGAGGTGGGAAGGGAAGGAGCTAATGATGGTGTTACCAAGTAAGTCACCACTGAGGATCACCGGAACTTAAACCTGTTAAACTCAGCCAGGCAATGTAGAATCTACATCTCAGAGTCATTCGGCCCAAGTGCCAAAAAGCTGGGTATTTACGTACCTACTTATGTCAGTCATTAGTTGTGTGCTGGTGTGAGAAGGCAGGCGTTCATTTTCCTGCACTTCCGACCTGCTCACTGTGTTGGTACTGTTCTGGGCCCAAGAAAGCCCTCAGGCAAAAAGATACAAATGCTAGCATTTGAAACTCTGGCCAGAATATTTTACAATTATAAACCTAATGGGGCAGGGACAGGACATTCAGAGCCTGGGCTTCAGCCAGCGACAGCCTGTTAGCATTTTGGTGTATTTCTGTCCAACCTTGCATATGTATAATTATGTATATATTTGTGTTAATTTATTTGAGTTGGGGTTATGTTATATATTTAGTAGTGTGTCCTCTTTTCATTTAACATTATCTCATCTGGATTGAGCCTTGATCTTAAATGTTATTTGAAAACATGTTTTTAAGGGCTCTCTATTACTCCATTGCAGGGGTATCCAATAATTTATTTAGCCATGGGAATACAGATTCTCTGAAGCTCTAAGGTGTTTCTGTTTAGTGGAAATTAGCCATCAGCTAGCAGGAAATGAAATCTGGCAGAAATGGCAAAGGCAGGAAGGAGTCTGTGGCTTGGGTCAGGGAGGAGGGTTAGAAGGAGTCTGCGATGCTGTGACTTATAAGGTATTTGGTCTTTATCCACAATTCCTGGCTCACAGCTCCCAAAACCTATGGAATTTCCTAAGTGTTGAAAATAATAAAGGTGTCTTTTGGGCTCCACCCAAGGGCAGGGTCTGGTTGTCAGGAAAACCAACCACATGATTAGAGGTTTGGTTTCAGTCCTCCCCATCCCCCTTTTTCCCGACCTCTTGGAGAAGGGCTGGAGGTTGAGTTCAGTTGTCAATGGGCAATAACTTAGTCAATCATGACTACATAATGAAGCCTCTGTAAAAACCCAAAAGGACAGTAGTTGATCTTTTTATTTTTATTTTTTGGAGAGCTTTTCCACGTTGGGGAACAAGAATGCTTCCATGTGCTACCAGGCCTCAAGCTCCACAAAGCTCTTTTGTTCATGACGTCACCCTATGTATCTCTGCATCTGGCTGTTGATTTGAATCCTTTAATATCCTCTTTAATAAATCATCTAGTGAGTAAACTATAGTACTGAGTCCCAACTATGTGGTTGCACTGAGGCATGCCATGTGTGTGGGGAATACTTGACATATAGTTGATACCCTTTCCCATGCTTGGGCACAGAAAGCCTGTTTAAGACAAGTAGAGACAGAAGAACACTTCTCCTATAACATGCTGCCTCCAAAGTCCCTTTCTGAAGCTCAGCTCCTTTATGGTCTTCTCTCCCCAGTATTGGTGCTCTTGTGGGCCTGTCCATAGCAGCGGTGGTCCTCCTGGCCTTCGTTGTCACCGCCTGTGTGCTCTGTTACCTGTTCATCAGCTCAAAGCCTCACACAAAGTTGGACCCAGGTTTAAGTTTACAGACTACAGGTAAGAAAGAGGTCACATGCTTTCCTTGTGTTCAGCAGGCAAGAATTTTTACAAAGGGGACATATTTAGAAATGATATTTTGAACACTTGCCTCATGAGTGTTCCTGGAATATTCAGAAGAAACAGCACAATTCTGAAGAGGCTTATGATCTGAAGCTGTCCATTCTAAACCTTTCATGTGCTCTGTGTTTATCAAGATAATTTGATGTAGTCAGCATCCTGTTTGTTAGACAAAGATGAATCCATCTTGTGGATTTTCTAAGACAATGTTTTAATTCTAGCCTTAGAAAATGCAAACTGGTTTTAATATTACCCCAAACAAAATACAATTAATAAGAAAAATTTGCTGCTCCACAAACTCGGTTTATTCAGAAATTAAATACAGGTATTTTTGGATAATCTGATGTTCTTGGCCTACCAATTTCTTTATTAGTACAGGTGACCAAGAACTTCCCTACAGGGTCACCTTCAAAGTGTTGCTTTTGCACATACAGTGGGGCCTTGACTTACGAGTGTCCCGACTAACGAGTTTTTCGAGATATGAGCCGTCTCTCGGCCGATTTTTTGCTTTGAGTTGTGAGCTAAAATTCAGGTTACGAGCCAGCTTCAGATACCCCACTGCTAGTTGGCGCAGCGAACATCACAGTGAACGCCACAACATCAGCCCAGCATTACGTGTCTCACTCGTTCACTTTATGATTTGACATACGAGTAATTTGAGTTATGAGCTCCGTCATGGAACAAATTAAACTCGTAAGTCAAGGCCCCACTGTATTTTACAACCTCTTCAAGGCACTGTGAAAGAAACAAGTAGCTATTGGCCAAAGATCTTTCAGTTCAGATCTTTGCAGTTTGGTAGACAACACTCAAAATGGGTAGTATTATTTCCATTTTACAAATGAGAAAATCAAGGCTGAGAGAAATTAGGCGACTTGCACAAAGTATCACAGCTAATACATGATAAGACTGTAATCTGGCCCATGTTTTCCTGCCTTGAGTCATGCTCTTTCTTCAGCCCACCACTCCGGGTCTGGCTAGGTATACAATTAAGCACAAAATTGTTTAATACCAAATGTAAGGAGTGTTTCAAAAAGGAAAGGAGACTTGAATTGGTGCTGAATTAGTGAAGGAGTTGGTTAGGCAAAATAGATGAGAAAAGGCATATCAGGATAGGATAAATAATGGGTAAAGGTGTGTGGGCAGGACGGAGTGAGACTATGCAGTAACAGGGTCATTCACCCTGGGGCGCTGTGTGGGAGTAAGGCCAGGCTGGACAGGGGAGGAGTTTAAGTTCAGAAGCAAAGATGGCACACTCAGTCAGGGAGGGAGAAGGGGCAGGGTGGGTAACAGCTAAGTTTGAGAGAAAAGTAGAGAGAGCCTTTTCATTTGCACAAGATTATTTTTCCAATGTCACAACAAACCCGTGCAAAAAACGACAGAACATGAACACATCTCAGATCCTGATGCTTACAAGAATCCCACTGTGGCCGAGCAGTAAAAAGTAGAAGGGCTGGCTTTTGAGGGTGGGAGAATTCATCTGGCTCTCCTTGGAGCCAGGAAGAGCTAGGAGGAGAATAGGAAGTGGCAGGAGAATAGACCCAGCCTCAGGGAGACCAAGGATAGCCCAAGCTTCAGCTTTTTTTTTAATAACTTTTATTTATTGATTTTTAGAGAGAGAGAGAGAGAGCGAGATTTGTTGTTCCACTTACTATGCATTCATTGGTTGATTCTTTTTAAAAATATATATATATTTATTGATTTCAGAGAGGAAGAGAGAAGGAGAGAGATGATGGGAAAGAATCATTGATCAGCTGCTTCCTGCACACCCCCTACTGGGGATCAAGCCCGCAACCCAGGCATGTGCCCATTGACCAGAATTGAACCCGGGACCCTTCAGTCTGCAGGCCAATGCTCTATCCACTGAGCCAAACCAGCTGGAGCCATTGGTTGATTCTTATATGTGCCCTGACCTGGAATCAAACCCACAATCTTGGTGTATCAGGTTGATAACCAACTGAATTACCCTGCCAGGGCCCAGGCTTCAACTTTTATAGAGAAAAATCATAAAAGTTAGTGAGAGGCATAAAAGAACCTGACTATCTGGTGAGGTACAGAAAGCATGTGAATAGGAAGACTCAATATCATAGACAAATCAGTTCTTTCCAAATTAATCTATAAATAAAAATCCCAACAAAAGTTTTAATGGAATTTGTCAGATTCATTCTAAAATTAATCTGGAAGAGTAAAGGTGCAAGAGTGAACAAAACAATTTTGAAAACAAAGAAGAGACTTGCCCTATCAGATACTAGAACATTTTTCAAAGATAAGAATTTGTCAATTTGTTATTGGCACAGAAATTGACAGGTAGAATTGGGCAATGCAGTGTCCTCAACTAGTGCAAATTTGCTACCCAAAGATATTTTGCAATGTGTGGAGGCATTTTTGGTTGTCACAACAGGCGAGGGCTACTACTGGTATCTTTTGATAGAGGCCATGGATCTATTAAACATCCTACAACACAGGATAGCGCCCCACCACAGAGAATTACCCAGCCCAAAATGTCAATAGTGCCAATGTTGAGAAACCCTAGAATAGAAAGTCCAGAAACAGACTAATTAAAATATAGGAATTCAAAGAAAATATTTAATTATTATTACTTTTTAAAAATATTTTTTATTGATTTCAGAGAGGAAGGGAGAGGGATAGAGAGCTAGAAACATCAATGGTGAGAGAGAATCACTGATTGGCTGCCTCCTGCATGCCCCCCACGGGGGATCGAGCCTGCAACCTTGACTGGAATTGAACCCGGGACCCTTCAGTCCCAGGCCAACACTGTATCCACTGAGCCAAACCAGCTAAGGTGAAAACATTTGCCCTGACCTGTTTGGCTCAGTGGATAGAGCATCGGCCTACGGACTGAAGGGTCCCAGGTTCGATTCCAGTCAAGGGCATGTACCTTGGTTGCGGGCACATCCCCAGTGGGGGGTGTGCTGGAGGCAGCTGATTGATGTTTCTCTCTCATCGATGTTTCTAACTCTCTATCTCTTTCCCTTCCTCTCTGTAAAAATCAATAAAATATATTTAAAAAAAAATAAGGTGAAAACATTTAATTTTTAAAAATAAGGGGAATATGGGCAAATTTGCCTACATAAAATACAAACAGACATCAAATAAAAATAATACATAAGATAGTATAAACTTAAAAAACAAGTGATAGACTGCAAAGATATTATAAATAGAAGCAAATACGTGCCAGGCAATCATTATTTGCAGATTTAATATTTGTGAAGTTGCCTATTTGCTGAAATTTATATGTAACCTCAAAATCAATACTTTCAGTGTTTTCAAGGTCTTTTCAAGCTTATCTGTAGTCTGTAAGCTTAAATTTCCAAGGTTTGCAAATGTGGACATGCCCAGAGCAGCAAAAAATTTGAGTTGCCCCATCACACACATTCCCAGCTGACGTGGAACAAGGCCATGCTCTAGCTTCTCAGCTCTCATACTGTAAACAAGTGTCCTTTTCATGATATACTGAGTGACATGTTTTTGCATTTTTATGACTTTTAATGGTGGTTTCACTGTTGAAAATGCCCCCCAAACATAGTGCTGAAGTGCTGTCTAGCGTTCCTGAGCATGAAAAAAGACTGTCATGTGCCTTGTGGAGAAAATATATGTGTTGAGTAAACTTCGTTCAGGCAGGAGTTATGGTGCTTTTGGCCATCAATTAAATCTTAATAAATTAATAATATATATTAAAGAAGATGTCTTTAAACAAGAACACACAAAACAAAGTTATGTATTGACCAGTTGACAAAATTGTTGTGACCAGAGGCTCACAGGAACCTAGCTTTTATCAATTACATTGGTAAGTACAAAAATGGATCATATTAATACTGAGGAGGCTGGGTGGAGGGAATGGATACTGTCATATAGTGCTGGTAGGAGTATAAATTGGTACCACCACTTTGAAGGGTAAGTTGGCAGCATCTATTTATATTGAAAATGAATATATCCTATAACTCAGTAATTCCCCTTCTAATTATCTTAGAAGAAATAGTTATATTAGAAGAGGATAGTAAAGATGGATGACATGATCATTAATCATATTGGAAACAAACTAAATGTCTACCAGTAGAGGAATAATGAAATATGATTCCACAGTTAGGAGTGAACTAAATAGAGCATCTCATTAGTTCTTCACAATAACTGGGCAGAGTATAGATCTTATTACCATCCATTTTACAGATGAGGAAACTGAGGCCCAAGCTACCTAGTGAGTAAGTGACAGAGCCAACTCTACCTCCAGTCTCCTTCCTCTCCTTATTCCTGTGCTGCAAAATGAAAGTCCCTACTATGTGCCAGTCACTGTTTGAAACTGTACATGCATTATCTCATCCAATTTTCCCAACTGCACGAGTGAGCTGTTATTGTCATCTATTTTACAGGTGTGAAAACCAGGTCCAAGAAAGGTGAGATGACTTACCGAAGGGGTCACAGTTTGTAAACTGTGGATCTGAAATTCAAATATATGTGTTTTTCTGCCTCCGAATTCCTACTCTTTTTACCTCACCCGGCCAGGTCTATGAAGTGCTCCTGCTTGTGTCCTGATCCCCTCATTACTCCTCACTATATCCTCCCCTACACTGAACCTTTCTGAATCAAAGGGAATACAGTTTATCTCTTGGCCCTGTTGGTGAAAAACACCCTCCTACTTTTTACTGCTCAGCCACCAGCTGGATTATTCAATTGCCAGGGTTTGAGATATATGTTCTTGCTTTTTGTTACTTATTTTTAAGATAGAAAATGCATTTCCTGACCTTTTTCTAAAGGATGGCTTTTAAGCTCTCTCTGTCTCTTGCCCAACTGCAGCTCTTAGTTCCTCTCTTTCTTCTTCGTTAAGTACTGGCCCCTCCTTCCCAGCAGCTGAATCAGTTTATAGGCCCATTATCTTACATTCGCCAGAGCTTTACCCTTTATGTGGAGTTTCATTTCTGTTTGCTGTCTCCCTCTCCAGTAGGACATGTAAACAGATCATTAGCCCATTTTACATCAAGCTCAGCCATGGGAAGTGAATTGGCCAAATCTACACAGTAGTGAGCATGTGTTGCTGGGAGTCAATCCTGATCTCCCAAACTCTAAAGCCTATGATCGTTACACTGTACCTCAGGTCCTGATCGCTGAGGGTAGAGACAGGGATGGGGAGTACCCTGGCAAGAACAGAGTGGAAATGGACCCGGGTCTGGAAACAGGCTCCTTCTGCTACCCAGGTGTTCTGTACTGTCCCATCACCCCACCTCCATACTATCCCCCAAACTTGGAATCCAAAAAAACAAACAAAAAAAAAACACATAACTTTCTTACTCTAGAACTTTGTAACTAGCTCAATCAGAAGGGTGACTGAGTTCCTACGGTGGTGCCAGATACTATGCTAAGGACTTTAAACATATTATCCCATGTAACCTGCTTAACTACTCTGCCAGGTGGTTATTATCAACCCTGTTTTGCAGATGAGGTGAGTGAGGTATGTATGGAGTTTATGTTCCAACTATGGTACATTTAATGAGACCAAAAAAACAGTGGAGGTAAAAATGGAAGACAAGAGTTCAGGTCTCTTCCTTCTCTGAAAGGTGTTGGTGAGCAGCTCATTAGTCAGCCATTCTCATTGACTCAAAGGCCTCCTAGAAATCAAGTCTGATGCTTTCACTGTATAGGTGAGGCCCTGAGGCCCTGAAAGGGACAGTCACGTGCCCAAGGTCACCAGCCAGTTGGCTAAGCCTTTGCCTCCAAGGATCTTTCCCAGCAACAGCCCCTCACCTTCCAGATCGGGTTCAGTTTCCCCAGGGCCAACTGCTTAAAAAAAATTTACTGAGGTGACATTGAGTAACAAAAATATATAGGTTTCAGGTGTGCAATTCTATACAGCACATCATCTGTATATTGTATTGAATTGTATTTACCACCTCAGAATCCACTACTGCCTTTAAAAAAAAAATCCTCACCTGAGGATATGTTTTTATTGATTTTTAGAGAGAGAGGAAGGGAGAGAGAGAAACAGATCGGTTGCTTCCTGTACATGCCCTGACAGGGGATCAAACCCAAAACCTTTTTGGTGTATAGGACGATGCTCCAACAAACTAAACCACCAGGCCAGGGCAAGCCCATTGCTTTTTAATTAACCACATTTGGTACCTGTGACATTTGGTACCAAACAAGCCTCAGTGATGAGTCAGTATTGTTTTTTTTACTTGACAAGTTCTTTTATTGTGTTTATTTAAATATTTTTTTGTGACACAAGTAATACTTACACATACACATATATATTCATTGATTGGAAAATGAGAAGATGCAGATAGGCAAAAATGAAATAAAGTACAGGTCACACAGAGTGTATTACCTTTTGGTGTGCAATAACTGTTTGCATTATATCAGATACAAATGTACATTTTATATATATAATGTTTTGCAATGTGTTGTTTTCACTTTACAATATATAAGTATCTGCTAATTCAAGTGAATGAAACATCCTGTTAAATGGATGAGATTGGGTCAAAAGATGAGATGTTGGTAACAAGAGTCACCTGTAAATCAAAAGAACATTGAAGGATTAGGGCCCTCCTCTTTTTCTTGCCTTAAGATAGATGTCTGGCCCTGACCTGTCTGGCCCCGTGGATAGAGCATCGGCCTGCGGACTCAAGGGTCCCAGGTTCGATTCCGGTCAAGGGCATGTACCTTGGTTGTGGGCACATACCCAGTGAGGAGTGTGCAGGAGGCAGCTGATCGATGTTTCTCTCTCATCGATGTTTCTAACTCTCTATCCCTCTCCCTTCCTCTCTGTAGGAAATCAATAAAATATATTTTAAAAAAAGATAGATGTCTGTGAACCCAGACCCTCTGAGCACCTACAGACATAAAAAAGGGGGAGGGGAAAGGAGAGTTCTCTGCTGGGATTTAAGGAATATACATCCTCTTTCTCTTGGCCACAATCATAATCATCTACCTTCAGGGCAGTAAGGACCTGAGTCAGTTTTAAATCATCTGCAAGGAGGGAGAAAATCTAAGAATTCCTCTCCTGGCTTGTCACCAGAGGCTAGTCCCCAATTCAAGATTGAGAGCCCCAGGCACTGGGAGAACTGGCCACAGAGGTCCTTGGATAATGGTGGGAAGGCACAAGCCTGGTCTAGGGCATCAGAGAGCCTGGCTCTAATCCTGGCTTTGTCACTCTCATTGTGTGGCCTTAGGTAAGTCACTTCTCTCTGGGCCTCAATTTACTCTGTAAAATGTATACAGTAATACCTACTAAGAAAGTTGTGAAAACTAGAGGTGATGCTAACATAGGAGCTACATTAGTCTCTGACACATGGTAGGCTTTTAACAATTAGTAGCTCTCATTTTTATTATTATTAGGCACTTAGATTTTACATGTTAGTCTCCCCAGTGTTTGTTGATATCTCAAAGATAGGAACTATGTCTTAAATGCCTGTGTATCCCAAGGACTAGCCTGGTTCAAAATTTATACTAATGCTAACTTGCTCTGTGGTAAGAGTCCAAGCTTTGGAATCAAACTGAATGGAAAATGAATCCTGGATGCAATACCCAATAGCTGTTTCAATATTGACTTTTTCTACCTGGGCCTCAGTTATTTTTCTATAACATGGAATAATACTACCCACCTCCAAGTTTGTTAGGAGAATCAGATAAGATTGTTGTACCACTGCATTTCAGCCAAACATGATTCTTATAGTAACTGCTCTCCTGCTCAGAGCTCCGTAATTTAAGAGGGACTTTGACCAATCAGAAGGTGATCAGAGGCAGCTTGGTCTAGGAAACAATTGATGTAAGTATCAGCTGAAGAGCTGGGGACTTTTGCCCTTGACTGGGGAATAATATGCCAACAAAGGACTTTTATCCAGAATACATAAAGAATCCCCAAAACGTAACATTAAGAAAACAAACAAACAAACAATACCATTAAGAAATATGCAAAAGACTTTAATAGTTACTTCACAGATAGCAAATAAGCACATGAAAAAATATTTCACCTTCATGAGCTGGTAAGGAAATGAATATAAAGCTACAGAATACTAAATGAGCATAAAGCTATCAGAATACTAAAGTAAAATCACTGGCAATACCAAGTAAGGGATGAAGCAACTTTTGGAAGACAGTTTGGTGTTTTCATAAAGTTAACTATACATCTATTATATTTATTAATTTCCTATGGCCAGTGTAACAAATCACCATAAACTTGGTGGCTTAACATAGTAGAAAGATATTCCCTCACAATTCTAGGGGCCAGAAGTTCAAAATTAATTTTGCTGGACCAAAATCAAAGTCTCTAGGGGGAAATCTGTCCCTTGCCTCTTTGTCTGGTGACTGCCAGCATTCCTTTGATGGAGCTGCATCACTCTAATCTCTGTCTCTGTCTTCCTATCACTATCTGTGTGTGTCTATCTCCTTCTGCCTTTCCCATATAAGGGTACTTGTGATGACACTTTGGGCCCACCTAGATAATTCAGGATAATCTCAAAATTTTCAATTTAATTACATCTGCAAAAACTTTACCATATATGGCAACATTTACAGAGTCTAGAGATTAGGACCTGATCTCTTTGGGGACCACCATTCAGCCCACTCTACCATACAAAATAGCAATCATGCAGCTAGGTATTTATCCTATAAAATAAAAATGTATGTCTATACAAAAGCTATACATGAATGTTCATAGCAGCTTTATATTTAATAGATAAAATCTGAAAACAACCCAAATGTTCTTCAATGGGCAAATAGTACAACCATACAATGAAATATATGTAGCTATGAAATGGAATGAACTATCCATACACACAATATTTTGAATGGATCTCAAGGGTATTATGCAGAGTAAAAGAAGCCAATCTCAAAAAGTTATATACTGTATAATTCCACTTATATAACACTTCTAAAATTATGAAATTATAAAAATGGAGAATGGATCAGTGGTTACCAGGAATTAGGTTTAGGAGGAAGGTCTGACTATATAAAGGAGTAGCATGAAGAAGTTTCTTTGTGGTGATAGAACAATTCTTTACCCTGATTGTGGCAGTGGTTATAAAAAGCTACATATGTGATAAACTTTTATAGTACTAAACACCAAAAAAAGTATATATAAAAACTGTTATAATTGAATAGGACCAATAATAGCTTAGTTAATTTATATATATAAAAGCCTAAGTGACCAAATGGCTGGCTGGTTGACTTCCTGCCCCCTGGTGGTCAGTGCACATCATAGTGAGCATAGCATATCATTAGCATATTATGCTTTGATTGGTTGAATGGCCAACTGAGTGGCCATAGCATATCATTAGCATATTACGCTTTGATTGGTTGAATGGCCAACTGGGCCAGACACTTAGCATATTAGGCTTTTATTACATAGGATTATCAATGGGGAAAGCTAGGTGAAAGATATATGGAACTCTGTACTATTTTTGTAACTTCTTGTGAGTCTTAAATAGTTTAAAAAGAAAAAGTTACAAAAAAATTCAAAAGGAAATTTATTCACTCTGTAGGTGATTAGTCCAAAAGTAAGGGTGGGCTTTAGGCATGGTTTGAACAGAAGTTCACAATGTCCTCAGGCTTGTGACTACATCCTCTGAGATTCTGCCCTCTATTTATGTTGGCTTTCTCCTCAGACTGACTTTTCTCATGGTACTAAGTTGACTGCCAGCATTCCCTGAGACTACGTGCTTTTTGTTCCTTTCTATGCACCGGGAGGAGAAAGAGGGAGCTGTTATTTTCCTTTAGTCGGGGGTAAATATAAAGGCCTGAGCTCTATTCTGATTAGATCACCTTAGGTCATGTGCCCACCCCTAAATCAATCACTGTGCCCAGGGAAATGCTATGACTTGATTTCCCATCCACATGGCAAAGAAATGGAATTACTTTGTTGGTTCAGATCAATCGGGTCCCACTCCTGTCGCTGAAATGGAGCCAATCCCACCCTACTATAATTGCTATTGCCAGGTAGGGAAGGGGAAAAATGGATTCGGGTAGCCAACTCCAATATCCAGTACATCCTTCTTGAAATTCACTCTTCCCTTGGTTTCAAAGGCACCATTTTTTCCCCTAGATATCCTCCATCAATGGGTCTTATAGTATATGAGTTTTCTAGAAAGAGAAGGTATAAAATGTCATTCTAGAAGAAACATCACAAAGACCCAGAGATGTGAAGGAATGGACCCATTTAGGGAACAATGAAAATTTTGGTGTGGCAAAGCATAGAGTTCATGAGGGAAGAGTGGTTAGTAATGAAGCTGAAGAGAAGAGATGGGACCAGTGGTGAAGAGCTTTGAAATATCACAGTCAATGGTAAGACAGTTGAAGACTTTTGAAAAAGAATAGTCCCTGGACTAACTTGTCCTTGGAAAGATCTCTCTGGCTACAGCCCAGAGGATAGCCTGGAGGGGACCTGACTAGAGGCTGTTGCAGTGCTCTGGGCAGAAGTTGAATGCCTTACCAAAGGTAGTAGCTTTGAGGATGGAGAGAAATGGATGAACATGGCAGACAGTGATTTGGGGGAATCAGCAGGACCTGGTGAACTGCTTGGCTTTGTGAAGGGATTGGAGGAGAAGGTGTAAGAGATGACTCACATTTCTGGCTGAACACTTGATGCATTTTTTAGGCAGGAATGCCCAATTGTGTCAAATGCTGATAAGCCTAGCGAGATAAGGACTTATAAATGACCATGGATTTAGTGACAAATGTTTTAAGGTGTGGTGGGGGCAGAACCAAGAAGTCAGGGAAGTGGAGAATAATAAAGCCAAGTGAGCCTCCTTTCAAATTCAGATATAAGAGGAGGAGAGGATAAAGGAATAATAAAGAAAGTCATGGAATCTATTAAAATAATGTATGTTTTTACGTTTTCCAGCACTTCTCTGCCTACCGGTTGTGAAATAAGCTTGTATCTATAAAATTAGTTTTTTAATAGTACCTACCTCATGGGTTTATGTTGAAGATCAAATCTTCATATCTCCTAACAATTGTTTAGTCTGTCTCCCCCACTAAACTTTAAGTTCATTAGGAACATTGACAGCTCCTAGTGCAAGGCATGGTATATTGCTAATAAACTAATAAATATTTGTTAAATGAGTGTTAAGATTCTGAGCACAGTCCTACCTGCCCAAGATAAGCACTCAGGGAAGTTAGCCAGGGTGTGTGAGCCTGATGGGAGGAATGGGATGCAGGAGGAAACCCTATGCCCTCAGCTTGCTGTTTTCCAGAACCCGAGGAAATGTCCCCTGACTGCCAAGATGAGAATACAGGCAAGTTGGTGGAGATACCAGGAGTGAATTCTCTAAGGCAGAGTCACCCCTTCCTGAACTCACGGCTGGACTGCAATGAGGAGCAGGCGATGGACCCCAGACACCTCTTCCAGTACTGCTTCATGGCCACAGTGACTACCAGTGACATTCCAGGCAGCCCCGAGGAGGCCCTTGTCCCCAATCTAATCGCACATGGACCAGACCCATAGACATCCAATAAACTTCTCTACACCATCCTCTTCTGGAGTCTCTTTTCAGTGAAAGGTGGGGGTAGGGATGATCAAAGGGACTTGATAAAAATGGGACGAACGAGATAAATGAAGGCTTTTTCCAGTCAATCTACCCAGGGCCTGCTGTGGACCCAGCTATTCTGCTCTGCCTGGCCCACTATGAGCCAAAGGGAGTTCAGTCATGGACCCCAAGTAAAATGATCAGTAACAACTCCATGCAATAGAAGAGAAGCCTGGGGCCTGAGGAGGCTCAGACGAGCCCCTCACCTGACCTGAAGAGTCAGAACCCTGACTTGTTCTTCCTGCCACAGAGCAGGTATACTAAGGGTACCATGGAAGATGACTGGTACCCGGAGGCAAGTGACTCCTGCCTCTCCAGCAGCTCTGCCCCACTCTTAGAGTGAGCCCCTTGCCAAGGAATAGAACAAGAGGGAATGTAGAGTACATAGGGCCCAACCATGTTTAGTATCATTCAACTAGTGACCCGGTGCACGGATTCGTGCACATTGAAAGGAAATTAATTAGAAGGTGGCCAATGGGGTGGGACTGGGTGAGACAGGCCGGACATGCCCTGGAGCCAACCTCCCTAGGTCCCTCCCCGGCTGGCCGCACCTTGGGTGGCGCCGTGGCTCAAAAGGCATCTGTGGAGTGAGTGGGGTCCCTCCAGTAGGTGGGGTCCCTCGACCTGGCTTGCGAGGATCGGGCTGAAACTGGCTCTCTGACATCCCCCAAGGGGTCCCGGAGTGTGAGAGGGCACTCTGCAAAGTTGCTGTCGTACAGGGTGTGGAACACAAACACAAGTGTGCAGTAAACCAGATTCGGAGCTGACAATGCCCCAGTAACAACATAACCCACAGCCGAAGGTGGAATCTCACTGCTCCCGCCTCTCTGGTTTTGGGGTGTGTCACCCGAAAACCACTGCTGCCAAGTCACTGCAGTTCAGCAGCTCCTGCGTTGAGCGTCTGCCCCCTGGTGGTCTGTGTGCATCATAGCAACCATTCGGACGGGTGGAAGAACACTTAGCATATTAGCCTTTTATATAGAGAGAGACCTTAGGTGGGTGAAAAGAGTGAATCAACAAGTAAGTGAGGGAATGAATGGTTAGCAGACCAAACACAGGCTCCACAAGGTGGGCTTGGCCACTTCCTGACCTGTGTGTTCTTGATGAAGTCCCTTAGTCTCCCTGAGCCTCGGTTCCTTTGCTGGGTTAGGGCAAGTGTTCAGAGATGATGGATATGAACCCCCTTCATAAACATGAAAGTACTACAAATATTTTTAAATTAAAAATGGATGTTTTTTCAATATAACAGTAAGAGCAGGTACTCTGGAGCCAATACCTGGTTCAAATCTTGTCCCTGCTCATCCATCTAGGTAGGTATAATAGTAGTACCTACCTTATAGGATTTTGGAGGATTAAATTACTTTGTTTGTGCCAAGTACTTAGAACAGAGCTGGAAAATGGAAAGCTTTTTTTTTTTTTTCTTAAATTAAGCAGATAGCAAAGAAATCTTAGGGCAGAATGCTGACTGCCACCCCTCTCTCTCATTTGTTCTCTTTTTAAATTTATTTTGAAAGTCTAATTGGCTTAATTAAGTGATTCATGAAGAGAGCAGCATCCCATGTAGCAGATACAGAGGAGCACCCCCTCTGTTTTCTTCATCTTAACTTTAGCAGTGGCTTTAGGCTTTGCCTTGAAGTGCAAGGCAAGTATTGGTGAGACTCAGTCGCCACTAAAAGCAGCTCTTGACATTTCTCACAGTGACACAACCTGCTGCTGGATTTGACAACAGTGAATTGGTCACTCTTAGATATCTGTACATGGAGCTTGAGCCAGCCAAGGGCACATGATGGGGTGGCAAGGCCGGGTGAGTCACCCACAGAAGTACCCTAGGCTGGAAGCCAAGAGGCCTCAGTTCTGGTCTTGCTTCATTTGTTGTCTTCTGTGCATGTGTGTATCTTATTTTCAGCATTCTAAACCCAGCAATTTTGTCTACTTCTTGTATATTCAGTGGTATCTTCTGTGCCAGGACCTGTGCAGGTTACCAGAAACAAAAGGGCATCAGCCACAGCAGCTGCCCTCAGGGGATCATCTGGAGGGCAAGGTAGGCACACAAAAGGGCAGTGGGCCCAAAGGCAGTCCTTCATGCAGCTTGAGAAAGCAATGTGATGTCTGAGCTGAATCATCAAAGATGAGTCAGAGTTTCCAGGTAAGACAAGGTCAGAAGACATTATGGTCAGAGTACAACCTGTTCAAAAACAGTGAGAGAGCCTAGCATAGCCCAGGAACTGCACGTTGCAGGAAGTTTAGTCTCTGATGTTCTGTGTGATCTTTCACAGGACAGATCCCACCGCTCTCCTTAGCATCCCCTTCAGTAAAATCCAATTTTTCTCAGAACTCTTTTTATACTGGTCCATCTGGGGGGTTGTTAGGAAGAATCCAATGTTGCCCTTGCCTTTAGGTCTGATAGGGGAAGATAATCTGTAAAATCTAAAAACTCCAGTGGTTGTCAGTGGCCTAAAACAATGGCTCTCTTGAGCCTGCTTCAGAATCAGCTGGAGGGCTTGTGAAAACACAGATTGCTGGGTCCTCTTCTCTCCCCCCTCAGAGTGAGCAGTAGGTCTGGAGAAAGTCCCTAGAATTTGCATTTCTAAGTAGTTCCAGGTGATATTGCCGCTGCTGTTCTTTGACCACCCTTTCACCAAGACTGGCCAAGAAGAACAAAAAAGACTCAGAGCTGGAGATTAGGAGGAGACCTCACACTGAGCAGGGCCTTGAAGACCTGGTAGAATTTCCCCAGCAGGAGCCTGTGTGGATGGGGTGGGTATAGGGGGAAAATAGACTGTGTGTGCTGTCTTTGTTGACCTACACATCCCAGGCCCATAAAGCTCTTCCCCATCCATTCCCCAGACTCAGCTTCTCTTGTTTGAATTCAATCAACCCTCAGAGCTGGCTCTCACTGGGGTTGGCTTGTCTGAATCTTGGGTGGGAAACAAACTGCCCACCCTGTGCAGCAGGAGTCCCCCCTCCCCCAGGGCAGCCGAGGAGGAAGGAAGCGGGTAGGCTGACGCACAGACAGAAATAGTCTGAGCTCATTGCTGTTCCCAAGCACACATCGACCGGCAATTATTTCTTGTAAATTGCTTTCCCGGTTATGTTCAGAGCCTGTGTGTGTGTGTGTGTGTGTGTGTGTGTGTGTGTGTGTGCCTGCCTGAGAACAAACACCCAGAGGGCCCTCGGCGGAGGTGGATAGCTGGGGAGTGGTATCCAGAGGGAGGGGAGCCCAAGTCTGAATCTTCACCAAGAACTAGGGAACTGTTGACTCTTAAAACTTGAAATATTAGAACCTTCCATCCACTTTTATAACACTCCTGTCAGGTGGTTTTCCGGCCTCTTCTCAAACATTCACATTTTTTTGTTCCTTCAACGTTGATTGACAATGATGCTCTGCCAGGATATGAGCTAAATGAAGTCCCAGTTCCTGTCTTCAAGGAGCTCAGGCCTATGGTGTCTATAGGAGGTTCCCTAACCTAGCCAAGAGCTTTAGGGAAGCCTTCTTGGAGTAAGTGATGCCTGAATTAAGTCTTGAAATGCCCACAGACAAGTGAAAAGAGGTTTGTCATACAAGATAGGGAATAGCATCCAAGGCAGAAGGAACAGCATAATAAGTAGCTCAGTTTGGTGGACACTATAGTCAAGATGGGGAAGAGTGAGAGATGACGCTTCAGGACTAGAGGTCAAGTCCTGAAGCCTTTGCCATATTAAGGGGCTTTGGCTTTATCCTGCCAGGCAAGGGGGAGCCAGAGGAAAGGGTATTTTTTTCATCCTCACCCAAGGATATGTTTTGTATTGATTTTAGAGAGAGAGAAAGGGAGAGGGAGAGGGAGAGAGAGAAACATCTATGTGAGAGAAAAACATCGATTGGTTGCCCACTGTGCACACTCAGACTGGGGATCAAACAACAACCTGGGTATGTGCTCTGACTGGGAATGGAACCACAACACTTTGGTGCACGGGATAATGCCCCAACCAACTGAGCCACACCAGCCAGGATGGGAAGGGTTTTTTTAAGCAAAGAAAGGAACTCAGCACCTTATCTGATAGCTTGCTCTCATGTTTTTCATGACACTGAAGTGAAATTTGCCACCTAGGAGCTCTTGAATGCCTGCCCCTTTCTTTCCCCAAACCCTAGAAGTCTGATGGCTTGTGTGCCCACAAGGAATGGCTCAAGCCCTGCATATATCTTCCTCTTGTTAGGAGGAAGCCATTCCACTGCCATCTGCAACACTGCTCTTCCTGGCGTATGCATAGTTAGCTCAGAGCCAGAGCATGAGGCAACTGAAGCCCAGGCCACAGGCCAGAGCCCAAGAGAGCGCTGTGCTTTGCTCTGTTCCAGAGACCTGGGAAACTCTCATGTATGAAGAGGATGTGAATGGCTCCTTTTCCATTCCTCTCAGGATCAGAGTGAGTAGTGGGTAGTCCATTCAAGGAGTTTTGACTGAAAACATACTGTGGGCTCAGCACTCTGACAAGCACTTTAGGATAGAAGTTGCAGCCCTGCTCTCAGGGACTTACTCACTGGGGATGAAGAGTAGGTTTGACCCATGAAACTCCTACAGCGCAGTTAGAAAAAGTTTGAAAGCAAATGCCAAGGAGTTAGGCAAAAACCATTAGAGTTCCAGAAATTCTAAAACAGGATAAAAGAAATAATCTGGAAATCTTTGAGGAGGAAGTGGTAGGTTGAATTTGAGCTTGATGAACCATGGCAATATTTTTTAAAAAATATTTTTAATGATTTCAGAGAGGAAGGGAGAGGGAGAGATAGAAACATCAATGATGAGAGAGAATCATTGATTGGCTGCCTCCTGCACACCCCCTACTGGGGATTGAACCCGCAACCCAGGCATGTGCCCTTGGCCAGAATTGAACCAGGAACCCTTCAGTTCGCAGGCTGACGCTCTATCCACTGAGCCAAACCAGCTAGGACTGAAGGGTCTCAGTGAAGTAGAAGAAGTGTTCTATAATGTCAACTTTATATTTAACTATAGACCCAGCACACGAAATTTGTGCACTGGGGGGGCGGGGGGGGGGGCGGGGTTGTCCCTCAGCTTGGCCTGCACCCTCTCACAGTACAGGAGCCCTCAGGGGGTGTCGGACATTCTTGGGAGAGGCTCCTGCCACCGCCACTGCGCTTGCCAACAGTGAGCCTGGCTCAGGGCTTGTGGCTGAGCGACGCTCCCACTGTGGAAGTGCACTGACCACCAGGGGTCAGCTCCTGTGTTGAGCGTCTGCCCCTGGTGGTCAGTGCGCATCATAGCGACCAATCATTCTGCTGTTTGTTTGATTTATATATTACCCTTTTATTATATAGGAAGAGAGTTCCACTTGTGGCTCCACGGGCTTTGGACAAGTAGACCATTCAACAGCCCCACCCCCAGCCATGTCACTCAACAAATACACACTTAATATCTTTTGCATGCCAGGCTTTGCCCTGAGCTATGGAAACAAAGAAATAAATCATTAATAAATCATGCTCTTGGCATTATGCTAAGTGAAATAAGCCAGTCAGAGAAAGATAAATACTTCATGATTTCACTCATTTGTGGGATATAGAGAACAACATAGACTGATGAACAGGGACAGATCCAAAGACAGAGAAACAGCGATCAGACTATTAATCCCCAGAGGGAAAGTAGGGGAGGGAGTGGGCAAGGGGAAGAGATCAACCAAAGGACTTGTATGCATGCATATAAGCCAAACCAATGGACATGGACAACAGGGGGATGAGAGCATGAGTGGGGTGGGGAGGAGGATGGGGGTTTAATTGGGGGGGGAGAATAAAATAAAAAATAAATAAATCATGCTCTTGGGAAGCTCTCAGTCTATTGGGGGGAAGACTGATAGATTAAATAGACAATCACAATAGTGTCACCCTCCTGAAATGCAGTCACTTTGTAAGGAAACTTGGCCTGGCCTGCTGGAAGCTGAGACCATGTAGATCAAGCAGGTCAAACTGGTGTTTAAATAAACGAGGCATGCAGCCCGCTGGCTGTGAGTTTGACATGCTTGATGTAGATCACACATGAACTCGCCACTGGACCCCAGACCAACCAACTCCCAGTTGAGCTAACAGATGACTGCAACTACTGAATGAGCCCAGGTGAGATAAACAGAAGAACTACCAGCTAAGCCCAGCCCAAAGTGCCAATTTATAGACTCATGAACAAATCAATGATTACTACTTTAAACCATATGTTTTGGGATAGTTTGTTGCACAGCAATAGATTACTGATAGTATTATTACATTTGTGAATGTAACTGCCTTCTCCATTTGTCTGTGAGCTCCTCCCTCCTTATAGGAAAGAAGCTGGATTTGTGTTGAATATCTTCTGTTTGCCACTCCAGATCTGCTCTTTTCCCTTCTCGACTTTGCTCCACACCTTTGGAATATTTGTAAGGGTTACATCAAGGATTACCTTGTTCTCTGGATTCTGGTATGTTTTGGCCAACTGGGGCTCCCAGCAGGGTGCATATTCCCCTCGCTTCCACGCTGAAGTTACATAATGGACTGGCTAGACCTCTCAACCAAGGAACACAAGTCATGTCAGGCTGCCCTTACCACAGGTCTTTGTCTCCAGATTCTAATAATTGTTTTTCTTCCCTGCTCCTTTAGGCACAAAGATAATACCCTACCATTATTTGTGCAGGAGTATTATTCTATCCCTAGCCCCTGTATTAAATAAGCCCTTTCTTAAACTTTTCTAAAATTACCCAATTTGAGAGTGTCATCTATTTCCTCTTAAAACCCTGATTGATAGTGTTTTATTTCTTTATCTATCCAAGCTGCCACCTAGCTCATAATACATGCTCAATAATTATAATACATGCTCAATAATTATGGTTTGCCTGGCCAATGTGGCTCAGTGGTTGAGCAGAGACCTATGAACCAGGATGTCAGGACATGCCCAGTTTGCTAGCTCAATCCCCAGTGTGTGTGTGTGGGGGGGGGGGGGGGGGGGGCGGTCATGCAGGAGGCAGCCGATCAATGATTCTCTCTCATCATTTATGTTTCTATCTTTCTTTCCATCTCCCTTCCTCTCTGAAATCAATAAAAATATATTTAAAATAATAATAATAATAATATCCTATATAATAATAGAGAAACATGGTAATTAACCATAAGTTCGCTATCCTTCCCATTGGCTAATCAGCGAGATATGCAAATTAACTGCCAACCAAGATGGCGGCCGGCAGCCAGGCACTTGAAGCGAACAGGAGGCTTGCTTGCTTCAGTGATGGAGGAAGCCAAGGTTCCCCGCCTGCCGCTGCTGGGCTCTGAGCATTCAGTTTAAGAAACATTGTTGCAATTATAGAAGCTAAAAAAACCCAGAAACCTGCTTTCAGCCAGCAGGCCTCAGAGCTGGAGTTGAAACAGTGTTTCAATTATAGAAGCCAAACAAACCAGATACCTGCTTTCAGCAGCCGAGGTCTCAGAGCTGGAGCCGAGCCTCAGAGAGAAAGCCGGCTCTCAGTTCCAGTGACAGCCATAGAAGGTAAATAAATCCCAGAATAAAAGAAAAAAGAAAAAAAGGACAGGTTGGGAGCTTCAGTTGCCCGCCAGCCTAAAAACAGCCCTCAGCCTCTCACCCAGACTGGCCAGGCACCCCAGTGGGGACCTCCACCCTGAAGGGGGTGTGACCAGCTGCAAACAGCCATCATCCCCTCACCCAGGCTGGCCAGGCACCCCAGTGGGGACCCCCACCCTGAAGGGGGTGTGACTAGCTGCAAACAGCCATCATCCCCTCACCCAGGCTGGCCAGGCACCCAAGCGGGACCCCCACCCTGATCCAGGACACCCTTCAGGGCAAACCAGCCGGCACCCACCCGTGCACCAGGCCTCTATCCTATATAGTAAAAGGGTAATATGCCTCCCAGCACCAGGATCAGTGGAGCCACGAGGCCTCCCGAACCCGGGATCAGTGGAGCCACGAGGCCTCACGCCCCGGTATCAGCGGAGCCGTGAGGCCTCCTGGCACCGGGATCAGCGGAGCTGCGAGGCCTTCTGGCCCCTGGAGCAGCGTGACAGGGGGCAGAGCCCAAACCCCACGAGGCCTCACGGCCCGGGATCAGCGGAGCCGCGAGGCCTCCTGGCACCAGGATCAGCAGAGCCTCCCAGCACTGGGATCAGCGGAGCTGCGAGGCCTTCTGGCCCCTGGAGCAGCGTGACAGGGGGCAGAGCCCAAACCCCCTGATCGCCCTGCGGCTCTGTGTGTGACAGGGGGCGGGGCCACAACCTCCCTATCCGCCCTGCTCTGTTCATGACAGGGGAAGGCGCCCCAACCCCCTGATCAGCCCTGCTCTATGTGTGACAGGGTGTGGTGCCCCAACCCCCCCATGGGCCCTGCTCTGTGTGTGACAGGGTGGAGCCGCAACCTCCCCATCGGCCCTGCCCTGAGTGTGACGGGGGGAGTGCCCCAACCCCCTGATCGGCCATGCTCTGTGGGTGACAGGGGGCGGCGCTCCAAACCCCAGATGGGCCCTGCTCTGTGTGTGACAGGGGGCAGTGCCCCAACTCCCTTATCGGCCCTACACTATGCGTGACAGGGAGAAGCTCCCCAACCCCCTGATCAGCCCTGCTCTGTGGGTGACAGGGGGCGGTGCCCCAACCCCCTGACCGGCCCTGCTCTGTGTGTGACAGGGTACAGAGCCCCAACCCCCCTGATGGGCCCTGCTCTGTGTGTGACAGGGGGCGGTGCCCCAACTCCCTTATTGGCCCTACACTATGCGTGACAGGGGG
This sequence comes from Myotis yumanensis, assembly GCF_028538775.1. Lineage (NCBI taxonomy): Eukaryota > Metazoa > Chordata > Mammalia > Chiroptera > Vespertilionidae > Myotis > Myotis yumanensis. The sequence goes on from NW_027223753.1 coordinate 36,648,755, forward strand.
GAGCTCCCCAACCCCCTGATCAGCCCTGCTCTGTGGGTGACAGGAGGCGGCACCCCAACCCCTTGACCGGCCCTGCTCTGTGTGTGACAGGGTACAGAGCCCCAACCCCCTGATCGGCCCATGCTCTGTGCGTGACAGGGGGTGGCGCCCCAACCCCCCAATCGGCCCTGCTCTGAGCCTAGGGGTAGGGCCTGCCCTCTGCCACCCGGGAGCGGGACTAAGCCAGCACGTCGTTATCTCCCGAGGGGTCCCAGACTGTGAGAGGGCACAAGTGGGGCTGAGGGACAGCCCCCTGCCAGTGCACAAATTTTTGTGCACCGGGCCTCTAGTATACTAATAAAAGGGTAATATGCTAATTAGACTGGGAGACCTTCCAGATGTCCTTCCGGACAAAGCCATGGTGGCGTGGCTGAGGCAGAGGCAGTTAGGAGCGATCAGGCCAGGAAGGGAGGGCAGTTGGTGGTGATCAGGCCGGCGGGGGTGGAGGCAGTTGGGGGCCATCAGGCTGGTGGGGGGAGGGGGGAATTGGAGGCAAGCAGGCCATGGGGGGGCGGGGTGCAGTTGGGCGCAAGCAGGCCGGCAGGCAGAGTGGTTAGGGGCAATCAGGCAGGCAGGCAGGTGAGCGGTTAGGAGCCAGCGGTCCTGGATTGCAAGAGGGATGTCCGACCCCTGTGGGGTCGGGCCTAAACCGGCAGTCGGACATCTCCCAAGGGGTCCCAGATTAAAGAGGGTGCAGGCCGGACTGAGGGACACCCACCACCACCACCACCACCACCACCACCACTACTGTGCACAAATTTTGTGCACTGGGCCACTAGTAATAATAATAATAATAATAATAATAATAATAATGGTTTGGTGAAGAAATGAAGATACCAAGGGATCTGCTGTTAGAGTTGCACTTTGGTCAGAAAGACCTGGATCCTGGCTTTGTCAGCTTCTTAGCTGTATGGCTTGAGTCTTTTCATATGTTAAATTTGGATAACAAATATCAACACTGCAGGATTTTTGTTTAGATTATAGATGTTTATAAAATATTTAGCTTACAATAAATGATAAATATGACTTTGGTAAGGAGGTAGGGAGGATTTCATAACCATTTTCCTATTTGAGTCTCACTATATCATTATGAAGATCACTAGCCCCATTTCTTTTTTCAGCAACCTAAGTCCAGGGAAGGAAAACAACCTGCCCAAGGCCACACATTTTGCTGGAGATGGAGTCAGGATTTGAATCCGGTTTCTGATTCCTGATTTAGTGCTCTTTTTGCCATACCAGGAGAGGACGAGGCCCGACCTAAACACACCTCCTTTCCAATAAACTAACTGGGAAAGAAAACAGAAAGGAGAAGCCGGCAGGGGCCACCTGCCCCACTCTCTTCTTCTAAAGAACTTTTTGAATTTTTCTAAGAAAAGGTCTTGGCCCACCTGCATGCCTCACTGCCCAGGAGGAACCTGGAGAATCAAATTGCCCTCCTGGAGACTGATGGGAGAAATCACGCTTGGCTGGGAAGCCCCAGGAAATGAATGCAGAGCATTTTGTAGGTAACTCAAGGCACTCGAGTCCTCTCCTTCACCTGTACCCTCCTGGGCACTCCTTCCCTTTGCTCCGGTCTTCCTCCTCCAGCAAGTCTTCTGGATCACTCCAGCCCTCAGCGATGAGCCCTTCTCTGAGTTACACAGTACGGGCACCTAGAAGATGCTCTATAAACCATGGGGAACAAAAGAATGAATGTGTCTGTTTGCACAAATACTTATTCCACAAATACCAATGTCTACGCTGCGCCTCCCATTTGTTGGGGCGGGGACCCAGAGGCAATCAGACAATGCCCTTGCCTCACAGACCACAGGATCGTCCTCTTGGTATTCACCATCTTGGGTGAGTTTGCTAGGAGTTTCATTGAACACTGTCCGAGCTGGAAGGGTCTTCACTGTCCCATTATACAAACGGGGAAACCAGGATTCAGAGAAACAACATTCTGGTACAGAGCAGAGAACTGACTGAAAGCGAGACAGCTCGTGTCAAACACCAGCCCTGCCAGTAACTTGTAGGCAACTCTCATCCTGTCTCTGGGCCTTGTTCTCCAGGTCGGTCACTTGGGGCAAGAGTCACTTCGCCATCCCGCTCAGAGGGCTGTCCTAGGGCAGAGCCTTATCTACCGGGAGGCCTTTCTCCAGGGAGGAGGGAGCTTTCTTTGTGAATCCTGCATTTTCAAAATCTCCAGCTCCGGGTTTCCAAGCCCCGCCTCCTCTCCTGATGGCTGTGCGTTACCATGGAGACCGTAAGCCCCTCGCAGCTCCCTGCTGTTCCGCGCCCCTCCCCCCGCCCCCTCCGCCATCTCTCTTCGCCGTTTCTCCTATGGCTGTAGATTTCCCCCAGGCCTGATAAACTCCTGCATCTACAGGAATTGTTATCCCCATTTCAAACTGGAGAAAACTGAGACCCAGGGAAGGGCAGGGATTTGCCCCAGGCTACCTACAGCCTGTCACTGGCAGAATCCTAAACCCAGATTTCCTCCACCTGGCGCACCTGGCCTTCACCACAACCACCCTCCTGTGGCGTTGTGCGCTGCTATCCAGGGAGCCTTATTTTTCTCTTTGTTGTTGATTTTCGGGTGTGTGTGTGTGTGTGTGTGTGTGTCTTTCCGCAGTTTTGGTAGTTTAACTTTTTATTCTAAGAAAATCAGAACATGTTCTGACTAAACCTAGAGTGATTTAAAGTTCACTCTTTACATCAGTGAGTTTAAATCTATTCTTGGGTATGTTGTATAAGTCCTTTGTGAACTGAAAATAGTGCTGATAAAACCTGACAAAAAGCTACCCAGAATGCATCAGCCTTTATTACGTTGATGCAACAAAGATAATCACGTTTCGGGGAATGCACTAAGAAAAACGGTGCACAGCCATGCAGAATTTACACAATAGACATCTGAGAATTTGGACATATTATACCAAGTAGTTAAAAGTGTTTCTATAACCCTAACCTGTTTGGCTCAGTGGATAGAGCGTCAGCCTGTGGACTGAAGGGTCCCAGGTTCTATTCCGGTCAAGGGCATGTACCTTGGCTGCAGGCACATCCCTGGTAGGGGGCGTGCAGGAGGCAGCTGATCGATGTTTCTAACTCTCTATCCCTCTCCCTTCCTCTCTGTAAAAAATCAATAAAATATATATATTTTTAAAGTGTTTCTATAACTAGAAGATAACAGTATCAAAACCTTGGCATATGGAAAATAGAATTTATCCTGCAAAGCTGGGTTCTAGTCTCAGCCAGCTTCCTTTTGATCTTCTGCATATTATTTAACCTGAAGACACAACAACACCCACTCCCATGTAATGGTTTTACAGATATGAAAGGACTTTGGAAACTGTAAGATACCCAGCAGATGTTATTTATTGTTATTACTAATTATTAATTGTTAATTATTGTTATTAGTAAATGGGGTTTGGAAAAGGAGCTCCTAAATTCTTTCCCCTAGGACCTCCAATTGTAAGATAGTTCGATTCTGATATTTTCTATCATTAACCCACGTGATGCTATATGATTCTAGAATCCTGAGTCTGATTCTAATCCCAGCACCCTGTGAGTCTGACATTCTGATTCTATGCACGTGTGAAGGCAGGGTCCGCAGGCCAGGCCGGTTAGAGACCCAGGTCGGCAGGATGGGCCTAGGCCCCAGGGGAGGAGCAGCTGTCCCTGCTCCCCACCACCTGGACTCACCCTGGAGCCAGAGCCTAATTCCCATCAAACCTGTCTCCTGCTCATCACTCTTCAGCTTTCCTTGGGTCCTCCTCACCCGTATTATCCATATTCATCACACATTTTCACTCATTGGTCCAATTAAACCACTGTGCCAACAGTGAAGGAATCAAAACCTCCCTTGGTTAGTAGTCCCAGCAGAGGAGGTCTAATTCAGGATGACTACCTGTCCCCTTCCCATTCTCACCCTGTACCCCATTACAATGCCCCTATTTCTCCACACCCCAGGTTGGCATAGTGCAGTGATGGTGAACCTATGACACGCGTGTCAGAGGTGACACACGAACTCATTTTTTTAGTTGATTTTTCTTTGTTAAATGGCATTTAAATATATAAAATAAATATAAAAAATATAAGTCTTTGTTTTACTATGGTTGCAAATATCAAAAAATTTGTATATGTGACACGGCACCAGAGTTAAGTTAGGGTTTTTCAAAATGCTGACACGCCGAACTCAAAAGGTTCACCATCACTGGCCTAGTGGCTACAGGATCAGTCCTTTCTGCAGGTTCTGGTACTTTGTGTTCTCTCCCAGAGAGCCCCACAGGCAGCTGCTGACTCACCCCAGGTCGCTAATGCACCAGATGCCCATGTATTCAGATGGGGCTTCTTCTCTAGATGCAGCCTTTTTTTTCTAAAGAGAGTATTATGGCCCTGTGGGTCTCATAGGGTGTTTTGAGACTTTAGAACCAGTGAATCAACAATAAATTGCACAACAATGATGTATTGTGATGTAAAGTGATATCTAAAAACAATGTACTACTAAGATGGTTTTTTTTTATTAAATCTTTATTGTTCAGATTACATTTATTCCTCTTTCCCCCCCCCCCCATAACTCCCCTCCTCCCAGTTCCCGCCCCACCCTCCACCCTCACCCCCCACCCACTGTCCTCATCCATAGGTGCATGATTTTTGTCAAGTCTCTTCCCGCATCTCCCATTCCCCTTTCCCCCCCAAGAATAGTCAGTCCATTCCCTTTCTATGTCCCTGATTCATTATAATCACCAGTTCATTCTGTACATCAGATTATTTATTCACTTGATTCTTAGATTCACTTGTTGATAGATGCATGTTTGTTGTTCACAATTTGTATCTTTACCTTTTTCTTCTTCCTCTTCTTAAAGGATACCTTTCAGCATTTCGTATAATACTGGTTTAGTGGTGATGAAGTCCTTTAGCTTTTCCTTATCTGTGAAGCTCTTTATCTGACCTTCAATTCTGAATGATAGCTTTGCTGGATAAGTACTCTTGGTTGTAGGTTCTTGGTATTCAGCACTTTGAATATTTCTTGCCATTCCCTTCTGGCCTGCAAAGTTTCTGTTGAGAAATCAGCTGACAGTCGTATGGGTATTCCCTTGTAGGTAATTGAGTCTCTTTCTCTTGCTGCTTTTAAGATTCTCTCTTTGTCTTTTGCTCTTGGCATTTTAATTATGATGTGTCTTGGTGTGGTCCTCTTTGGATTCCTTTTGTTTGGGGTTCTCTGCACTTCTTGAACCTGTAAGTCCATTTCTTTCACCAGGTGGGGGAAGTTTTCTGCCATTATTTCTTCAAATAGGTTTTCAATATCTTGCTGTCTCTCATCTTCTGGCACCCCTATTATTCTGATGTTTGTATGCTTGAAGCTGTCCCAGAGGCTCCTTACACTATCTTCGTATTTTCGGACTCTTTTTTCCTTTTGCTTTTCTGGTTGGGTGTTTTTTGCTTCTTTGCATTTCAAATCTTTGGCTTGATTTTTGCGCTCCTCTGGTCTGCTATTGGGTATAATATTCTTTATTTCAGTCCGTGTATGCTTAATTTCTAGTTTCTTTATCATAGCATTGAGGGTCTCATTAGTTTTCGTGAAGCTCTCCTCAAGTTTATTGCAAGCCCTCAAAATTGCATTTTTTAGCTCTATATCCTCCATTTCTGTCATGTTTTTTTGTCTCCGCATTTTTTATGCTTTCTTGGTGCACCCCCTTGTGGTCTTTGTGCGCAGTCTTGTTCTAGTTAAGCCTTGATTGTTGTAGTTAATACTAGAGGGATTTGACCACCAGGCCGACTGGCTGTGGGAATCAGCTGTGTGGAAAACTTCTGTCCTCTGGGGAGGTGCTAATCTAGCTTTTGCCTGAGGCAATCTGGCAAATGGCTCTGCGCAGGGCTTGGGTGGGGCGGGCTCAACAGGGCGGGTGGAGGGAGCAGTTATGGCTGCTCTCAGTCCTGTTCCCAGAGGCTCTGCTTCTCAGAACCCCGGCAGCCGCTGCAAACCTCGGAGAGAAAGCTGCCCGCACATTCCAACTGATGCTAGACAATCCTGCTTCTCCTGTTTGAGTCTGAGTCCCTAGAGACTCGCCCGGATCTGGAGCTCAGAGTCTGAGACTCCCTACTGATTGAAAACGACAACCGCGCCCTCAGCCACCAGCCCGCTTTTCGCGCGCACCTCCGCACCTTTAAATTTTCCACACTGCGCCTCCTCTGAGCCTCGGAATGCTGTTGTCTTTCCTTCTAGTTGAAGAGTCTCTCCTCAGCCAGCCTTCCTGTGGTTCTGGGTGATGTCCGTTCCGTCTTTTAGTTGTATTTTTGAAGTGGTTGTTTGCGGCAGCAGTCTCCGGTGTTTACCTATGCCGCCATCTTCTACTAAGATGTTTATGGTCAGTCTATATCATCACCACTGCCTAGCTGTGTGTCCTTAGACTGGTGGTTTTACTTCTCTGAATCTTAGTTTCTGTGTGTGGGGTGTGTGTGTGTGTGTGTGTGTGCGCGCGCACGTGCGCTTACCATATGCTGGACACTATCTGGCATGTTACATTCAGGATTCTCAGTTGCAAACAATTGAAACCATGTCTGGCAAAACTAAGCAAAAGGGGCTTAATTGGAAGGCTATCGGATGGCTCACTAAAATGACAGGGAGATTGGAGAGCTAGACAGGAATCGAGGCAGCTGGGCGCAGCCAAAGTCCTGCCACCAGAGCTTTGTTTAGGACAGACTCTACCTTAGGCCACAGAGCCATTTGCTGCTCAGCACTGCACTGCTGGGCTCTCGTCCCCACTGCAACTGCCTGAAGTCCTCATCTCTCTGCCTAACTCCTACCGGGCTCAAGGCCCAGGCGGGGTACCAACATGGCCAAGCCCAGGCCCATAGGGGTCAGGGGAAGAGTTGCTGCCCTCTTCAACTTCCACAGAGCTCCAGATAGGCAAAGTGTTGGGATGTTGGGCAGCCAAAAGCAGTTAATGTCCATTAAAGCCTTCCACAATTCTGAGCCAGGTAATACTACATTTTACAGATGAAGAGACTGAATCTCCTAAAAAGGTTTACTAGTATTTATGGATCATCCAGCTAATAGGTAGGTACACCCACTTCTAAGGAATAGAAGAAACCAATGGATGTAGGAAGTCAGCAAAGATTAATTCCCTTCCCTGCCTTAGTAATAGCTCTTGCTGAGAATGTTTGCTCAGCGACTGGGAGGGCTTTCAAAGACTTGTTCACATTCCCTATTGCTCTGGAGCTGGCCCCTAACTTCCTGGTAACACCCACAATTTTAATTTATTCCAAGAGATTGACTAATATGCAGACAGATCATCATCATCACTACCATCATCACCATTATCATCGCTTTTAGCTCACTGGAGCTTCACAAAGTCCTGTGAGGTAAGTATTATCGCTCTGAGAGGTTTAGTGACTGTCGCAAACTCACAAAGCAAATCAGAGCCTGAATCATATCTAGATCTCCTGTCTCTAGAGCCACATGGCCTCTATGTTAAAGGAGCAGGCTGAAATCAGAACATCCAGGATTTTACATAAACACAGAATGTCCAGGCAGGAAGAGGCTTTAGCAATCTTTGCATGTTCTTCCCTTTTTCACTGACAGGAAATCTGAGGCCTAAAGGGAGGAAGTGCCCTGCCCAACCCCACCCAGTGCCATCTGCAAAACCTCTGAACAAGAGCCAGGGTTTGAATACAGTTCTCTTGCCTCCCATTTTAGGGAGCATTCTCCACACCATTATGGAGCTCATTTTAAAGTTGATATGATTGAGATGGACAGCAGGAGAGTACTTGGCCCACCTGGCTATTGGGATGAGGACAAGACTAAAATGTGTGCCCAGAAGAAAGGACATGGTAGCAGGATGGCTGGGAGGTAGGAGGCTTTGCACCTCCAGAAGATCCTGTTCTCTCATAATAACAAAATGTTTTCAGATATTAAGAGCCAATTATCTTCTCCTGGTTGGCATTTATTGCCACAGGTGTTTTTGTTTGTTTCTTTTGTTTTTTAGCTTCAATTGTTGATAGATATATATTTATTGCCATTTTATTGTTCATATTTTTTTATCTCTTCTTCTTCTCCTTCTTCTTCTTCTTTTATTATTATAGAAGACCCTTCAACATTTCATATAATACTGGTTTGGTGGTGATGAACTCCTTTAGCTTTTTCTTGTCTGGGAAGCTCTTTATCTCACCTTCAATTCTAAATGGTAGCTTTGCTGGGTAGAGTAATTTTGGTTGTAGGTCCTTGCTTTCATCACTTTGAATATTTCTTGCCAATCCCTTCTGACCTGCAAAGTTTCTATTGAGAAATCAACTTACAATCTTATGGGAGCTCTCTTATAGATAACTAACTGCCTTTCTCTTGCTGTTTTTAAGTTTCTCTCTTAGTCTTTTACTTTTGGCATTTTAATTATGTGTCTTGGTGTAGACTTCTTTGGTTCATTTTGTCGGGGACTCTCTGCACTTCCTAGACTTGTATGTCTATTTTCTTCACCAGGTTAGGGAAGTTTTCTGTCATTATTTTTTCAAATAGTTTTTCAATTTCTTGCTCTCTCTTTTCTGCTTCCAGCACTCCCATGATGCGAATGTTGATATGCTTGCAGTTGTCCCAGAGACTCCTTACACTACCCTCATCCTTTTGGATTCTTTTTGCTTTTTGTTGTTCTGATTGGGTGTTTTTGCTTCCTTATATTCCAAGTCACAGATCTGACTCTAAACTTATCTACTCTACCATTGATTCTCTGTAGATTATCTTTCATTTCAGTTCATGTATCCTTCATTTCTGACTGGTTATTTTTTATGGTTTTCATGTCCTTTTTTATGCTATTGAAGTTCTCACTAAGTTCATGGAGCATATTTATAATCAGTGTTTTGAACTCTGCATCAGGTAGATTGCTTGTCTCCATTTTGTTTGGTTCTTTCCCTGTAATTCTATTCTTTCATGTGGGACATGTTTCTTTGTCAACTTATTTTGGCAGCCTCCCTGTGAATATTTCTATGTATTAAATACAGCTGTTAAATCTCCAAAGCTTGGTAGAGTAGCATTATATAGTAGGGTCCAGTGGCACAGCTTCCCCAATCACTCAAGCTGGGCACTCCTGGTGCATCCCCCCTGCCCCGTGTGGGCTGAGTACACCCTCCTCTTGTAGTTGAGACTTGATTGTTGTTGGCAGGTCAATGGGAGGGATTTATCTCCCCAGGATGATCAACTGCAAGGATTGGTGCGACCATTGAACACTGTGGATAACCAGTTCTGCAGGAGTCCACCCCACAAAGCAGGACTTACTTCAGTGGGGCTCAGGTGCCCATTGAGTCTGCCCCTTGAGTGTGTCGCTTATGGAGGTAGTTGGGTGGTGCTTCTACATGTTCTGAAACTGCTCGCTGAGTGTGCTGGCTCTGAGGCCTCCCAGAAGGTGCAGGCCAAAGTCAGACTCCACCTGTGTTCTGTCCTGGGCCATCTGGCAAGAGCTACAAAGTAATATGCAGATGACTGTTACTTGTACTGAGCTTGGAGATGCCTAGGGAAGGCCAAGTTGCAAACCAAGGCTGGCTGCTGCTAGTGCTGGGCCTGGGCATGTTGAGACTAAGGGCTGCTTGTTTGAGAGATTTTAGGAAAGTCTGAAGCCTGAGCCAAAACAGGCCATTCATTTGTATGGAAAAGCCACTGGAAACAGCTTGGGTTGGGCCCCAAAGTTGGATAGGGTAGGATCTCAGGGAATCATCAGGGTGGGCAAAAGTGATACTAGGTTGATGCAGACTCTGTGTGTGCATATGGGAGACATGGCTCATAAATTGAACAGTGGCCTAATGCCAGACAACTCAATTCCTCCCTGTATGTCCTTGGTGCCTTTAGAGCAGTGGTTCTCAACCTTCTGGCCCTTTAAATACAGTTCCTCATGTTGTGACCCAACCATAAAATTATTTTCGTTGCTACTTCATAACTGTAATGTTACTACTGTTATGAATCGTAATGTAAATATCTGATATGCAGGATGGTCTTAGGCAACCCCTGTGAAAGGGTCATTTGACCGTCAAAGGGGTCGCGACCCACAGGTTGAGAACTGCTGCTTTAGAGCTACTGCCTCAGTGCTGAAACTCAGAGGAACCCAGGCCCTTTAAGAAGAACTCCTGGGACTCCAGAAGCCCTCTATCAGCCACAATACCTGCAGCCAGAAGATATGGGGCCTTCTCTTTCTGGCACTGGAACTCTGGGCTGGGGTGTCTGGTGTGGGGCTGGGACCCCTCACTCCTTAGGGGGTACTTCTGAAAGTTGAGATATACTCCTGATTTTTCCTGCTACACATGGGTGGCCCGTCCTGCATTTCTGCCCCTCCTACCAGTCTCAATGTGGCTTATTCTTTGAATCCTTAGTTGCAGGACTTTCATTTAGCTAGATTTCAGGCAGTTCTGAATGATGGTTGTTCTGTAGTTTAATTGTAATTTTGATGCGGTTGTTGGAGAATGCAAGTACTGCCTTTACCTATGTTGTCATGTTAATCAGAACCACAACAATCTTAAATCTGTGTGTTACTGGAATAGCTGGAGAGAGGGGTCTGCAGGCAATTAGATTAGACCTACACAGGTAAAACTTGTGCAGCCCAAAAAAAATGGATAATGCAATCATTAGCACCTTGATCTGAAGCCCACACCTGAACACTGAGGAATTTCTATGTGCCTTGGCCCTGGAGGCAGCCTTCCCACCACACAGATGCCCCACCCCTACCCTGGACTCGTTCAACAGTCAGCTTATACTATATTCTTCTAGGAACAGTTTTTTACTCCCACACTGAGTTGAGACTTACTCTGGTCCCCACAGCTGCTATAGCTTCCCTATGTCACAGCCCTGACTACACTGGGTTATCACTGTCTATGTGCCTGTCTCCTTCATTACAGACTGTTAACTTCCGGATATGGCCAGACCTCAACAAATGTTAGCTAATCAAGTGAATGAATGGAGAAAAGAAAGAGAGAACATTTAAGAACCCAGTCCTCACCCCCATGCCTCCTCTATGTATTCCCACTTTCTATCCTATCCCAACTTCTGGATTTGGCCTTTGGATCAGGTTCCTCTGATAATGAAGCTTCAATTCTTCACCAACTAACTTTGACCTGACTTCCCCTGCTCCTGACCATTCCAAGGAGCCTGAGTTACATTCAGTCTAATGTCCCCAAAAGCTGAACTCCAGCCCTAAGAGCCCCATCTTCAGAAGTCCTCTGACCAGCAGCTTAGCCAAGCTACCCTCAAGTAGCCAAAAGTTTGGCATGCTCTCTGGGCAGGTAATCTACTTGAGTCTGCAAGATATTTGAAACCTATCTCAAAGGAGAGTGGGCAAAGTCAGAAAGGAATGGGCATTTCCATGTGAAGTAGACAGAAGCCCACAAGCTAGCCAAGTACCCATTAGCAAAGTTCTTGCAGTCAACTGGGTCTTTATTGGGCCCTACAGAGCACTGAGTTAGGAATATGGGAGATTTAGTGGCTGAATCAGAAAGAGGCCCAACCTTGATGTAAAATTAAGAAGGATGCCAGGACACCTGGAAGGAGGCATTCTAGGGACCCAGTTACACCAATATTCCGAAACACACTAATATTCTAGCACACTAATGTTTTAGCACACCGCATTCTGTTTATTTGCCATTCCACTATGGGGGGCATTCACACCACCAACATTCCTCTCTCTGCCACCCCAATGTTCTGCCGTATCAACGTTCCTCCATACCATCACACCAATCTTCTTTTTAAAAAATATATTTTATCGATTTTTTACAGAGAGAAAGGGAGAGGGATACAGAGTTAGAAACATCGATGAGAAAGAAACATTGATCAGCTGCCTCCTGCACACTCCCCACTGGGTATGTGCCCGCAACCAAGGTACATGCCCTTGACCGGAATCGAACCTGGGACCCTTGAGTCCACAGGCCGACGCTCTATCCACTGAGCCAAACCAGTTAGGGCCACTCCAATCTTTTTAAACACCAGCACTACAATTCAATTTTCAACCTTCCAACTTCCTTCTACTAAAAGCATGTATTTGTTTCTTGGCTCACTTATACCAATGGCTCTTAATATTTTGGAGAACACAGACTTCTTTAAAAAGTTATTAAAATCTATGGCTCCTTCCCCAGGGGGGGAAATGTATATATACATCAATTTTGCATATCATTTCAGATTTTCAATGACTGTCAGCAGAATCCGTGGACTCTAAGTTAAAAACAGTTTGGTTTTACCCTGTCTTAATCCAGAATGACATTTAAACTAAAACAAGATCTGTAAATTTAAGATAGGACAAGATAAGACTGGAAAAAAAACAAGGCAGGGACAAAGCGGAGCCTGGAATGATGCAAAAAAAAAAAAAAAAATGCGGAACAGAGTGATCTACAAAGCTAAATTTGCATTCCACGTATTTAGCAGTATGACTTCCAGCAGCCAAGGCTAAAAGGGAAACCTGTTTACGTGCACAACTCACAGTATTCATGAGATAAAAACAAACCATTTTCTCCTTAGGAGACATGCAACTATTCTTGGTATGAAGACCAAACAAAATTTTCTCCTGAGAGCCTCATAAAAAATGATATAATGGATCATGGCCTCCACGGGGCTCTCACATAGACCCAGAGATGTTATATGAGAGAGTAACCAGCTTATCCCATTTTGCCTGGGACTTTCTCATTTTTAGCACTGAAAGTCTTGCCTCCCAGGTACCATTGTAGCCCCAAACTGAGATGGTTGGTCACCGTATTTGTGAGTTATAGTTCAGTTGAAGCTTACCTAGGATTGCTGTAGGACATACAGTGGGGTGCCACTGTATAGATTTACTCATAGATTTTAATAACTTCTTAAAGGAGTCTGTGTAAGGTTCTAAAAAAAAAATCATGTGTAATCAAAATTATCTTTGGAGCCTGGCCGGCATGGCTCAGTGGTTGAGCGTTGACCTATGAACCAGGAGGTCAAGGTTTGATTCCCGGTCAGGGCACACGCCCAGGTTTCGGGCTTGATCCCCAGTGGGGAGTGTGCAGGAGACAGCCAGTCAATGATTCTCTCTCATTATTGGTGTTTCTATCTCTCTCTCCCTCTCCTTTCCTCTCTGAAATCAATAAAAAATGTATTTAAAAAATTATCCTTGGAAATCCTTTTAATCCCCCATAAAGTATAGAACAATCTCTGCATAGCATAGCCAATTTTCCCTCTAGCAATAGCACAGATTACTGTTTCTTTGGTAGGATACCTGATAAAGAGATTGGCTTGCTTGGGGCAAGACATATCCTTACACACTAAAATCACACTTGGTGTGGCAAAATGTGCATGCACTGCGGATTTTATGAGGCATGTCGGAACTGATATGAGTGGAAGGAACAGCAGGTTTATCTCTCCCGTGACACAACATCCCAGAGCAGTGGTTCTCAACCTTCCTAATGCCGCGACCCTTTAATACAGTTCCTCATGTTGTGGTGACCCCCAACCATAAAATTATTTTCGTTGCTACTTCATAACTGTAATTTTGCTACTGTTATGAATCGTAATGTAAATATCTGATATGCAGGATGTATTTTCATTGTTACAAATTGAACATAATTAAAGCATAGTGATTAATCGCAAAAACAATATGTAATTATATAAGTGTGTTCCGATGGTCTAAGGCGACCCCTGTGAAAGGGTCATTCTACCCCCAAAGGGGTCGCGACCCACAGGTTGAGAACCGCTGTCCTAGAGCATATGCTGAATAAGTGAAATATTTAATATATTATTTGTCTCTCTCTTTCCATCTCTCTTTTTAGTCACAGCAAGTAAAATCGAATTTCTGTAAACTGAATAAATGTAATACCTATCTCATATGGTTGTTGCGAGAATTAAAAGAGTTAATATTTACAAGGCACTTAAAACAGTACCTGACACAGAGTGATTGCTCTTATAGTTGTTAAATACAGATATGGTGGCACCCCACTGTCTGTCCTACAGCAATCCTGGATATACATTAATGGCAATTTGGTAAAAGATATTCTGTGGAGGGATGAGGTCTAGGACCCTAGCCCCCTGTAGTTGCAACTTCATGAAGAGATGCTTCCTAAACTTCCAGAGGAGCTGAGGGACTGCCTACCTTCAGGCCATTCTCCCCAAGCACTGGTTTTGAATCTGAGACCTTAAGCATGCGTGGCCATGAACACTTCCTGGAGAGGGCCTGACCCCTTTCAGTTCTCTTCCTGGCTTAGAAAATTCCCAAACACAACCCAGAGAGCAATAACTCACCGAGCTCCCTGACATGTCCAGACTGCACACTCCTCCTATTCAGAGGCCTGACATGAGTACTAAGCTGTTTGCCACACAGACCAATGAACCACTGAGTGTGAAAACATTGTAAAGTGCCGTGCAGATGTGAGAGACCAGGATTAGTGTACAGTGGTGCTGAGCTCATAGTCCAGAGAAAAGACAAGACTAGAGCTTGGGCAGTGCTCATAGTGATGAAAGAAGGGCACACAGAGGCAATTAATTCAGAAGGCCTACAGTGGACACATTTGATACTTAATTATAAGCCAATAATTGGTAAGAAATCCCAAGACAGCTGGGTTCCTTAATCTTCCTCCAGCCAGAGTACACATTTCCCAGAGGCTTAGAAGCTCAGATGAAAGAAAAATTAATTAATTAATTAATTAATTAATTAAACAAAAACTCACCAGATGCCTACTCTGGTCTAAGCATTGAGAATAATGGTCATGAAGTTCAACCTAACTCCTAAGGTAGAATCTCCTCAAAACTTCCTTGACAGCAGGCCAAATCCCAGCTCCACTACTTACCAACTCTGTAATCAGCAAGTCACTTACCTCTTCTAAGGCTCAGTTTACATATCTGTTAAATGGAAGTAATGCTGAATAATACCTATACCCTAGGATTGTCTGAGGATTAAATAACCAACAAACCTCATATATAGTACTTAGTATATACATCAAACACTAAGTGTTTCCCATATGTAGACTCATCCTAATATATAAAAAGCCAGGGGCTGTCACGACCAAAACAACTGTATGGATGACCAAACAGCAGGCTGCATGGGGCGACAAGACCAGCAGGGGGGGTTAGTGAGGGACAACCAAACGACTGAACAGCAGTCTGCGTGGGGTGACCAGGCCGGCAGGAGGGGCAGTTGGGGGAAACCAGGCTGGCAGGGGGGGCAGTTAGAGGCAATCAGTCAGGCAGGCAGGTGAGTAGTTAGGAGCCATTGGTCCCGGATTGTGAGAGGGATGTCCCAAATTGGAGAGGGTGCAGGCTGGGCTGAGAGCCCCCCCTCCCCCGCATGAATTTTGTGCACCGAGCCTCTAGTTTAATAATAATAACCCTGGGAGGTATGTACTATTCTTATCCCCATTTTCCAGTTGATGAAATGAAGGCATAGAGCCCTGGCTGGTGTGGCTCAGTTGATTGAGCATCCTCCCATGCAGCAAAATGTTGCTGGTTCAATTCCTGGTCAGGGCACATGCCCCGATTGCAGGCTTTATCCCTAGTAGGGGGCATGCAGGAGGCAGCTCATCCATGTTACACTCTCACATAGATGTTTCTCTCTCTCTCCCTCTCCCTTTCTCTCTAAAAATCAATAAAAATTAAAGAAAAATAAATAGAGGCACAGAGAGGTCAGGTAACTTGTCCCAGGTCACACAGCTAATAAATGGAAGAGCCAGGATTGAACACAGACAGTACGGCTCCAGAGCCCGTTTTCTTTACCACTGTGCTATCTTCCATATTTTTAATGAATGCTTAGCATAACTCCTTACATATAGTAAGCATCCAGCTGATGTTAGCTACCAGCATTCTGATTACATTTTTAACAGCTTTATTGAGATAGATTACATTTTGACTGAGCTGAAATTCACCTCAGATCATGCTCCTCTCCTGTGAGTTCATATTCTACCCCCAGAATCTCCATAGAACCTGTCTTCTCCCTTACTCAGTTAAGGTCTTTTAGAGATTTGCAGTCACAGACCAGACCTATATTGTGGGGTTTGGTTTGGCTTCGTTCCTGTACATTGGTGACTCAGCCATTGACC
Organism: Myotis yumanensis; assembly: GCF_028538775.1. Classification (NCBI taxonomy): domain Eukaryota; kingdom Metazoa; phylum Chordata; class Mammalia; order Chiroptera; family Vespertilionidae; genus Myotis; species Myotis yumanensis. Next base: position 36,664,781 of record NW_027223753.1, read on the forward strand.
CACAGGATTGACAAGCCTCTGATAACTCCCAGGACCACTGCAGGTCCGGGGCTGCTGCCTCCCACCCCAGAGCACAGCACCTACATAAATAAACTATATACCAGAAAAGAGAAAATAAATAAAAACAAAAATAAATAAATAAAAATAAACTACATAATCTGTGGGGTCCAGTGAAATGAAATGAAATGCTTGAAATTGTTAAAAATTTCAAGACTGTGACAGCAGAGCATTAAACCAAGCATGAGGCTCTGTGCAAATGTACAGATGGCTCATCCATGAAGCTGGTCCTGGGCAGTACCCTGTATCTCTGGCTCTTCACCACCCTACCCCACCCTCAGCCCATCCCACCATGTACCCCTCTAGAGGCTGAATCTGGAAAGTTCCTGGCACACCTGAGAAACACAGAAAGCCTAGAGAGTGAAAGCCAATTTGGGCTCTGGAGTCCATCAATTAGCTATAACCCTATCTTGAACCTCACTGGCTATCTATACTAATAAAAGGGTAATATGCTAATTAGACCAGATAGACCAGACGTCCTTCTGGACGTCCTTCCTGACAAAGCCGGGGGCGTGGCTGGCCTGCAAACCACTGTGTCCCCTCGCCTAGACTGGCCCCGCTCCCCAGCGGGGACCCTCTCACCCCAATCTGGGGCCCCTTCAGGGCAGGCCAGCCGGCTCCCACCCGTGCACCAGACCTCTATCCTATATAATGAAAGGGTAATATGTAAATTGACCCTAATAGCAGAATGACCAGAATGACCACTGGACCAGTCACTATGAGGCGCACTGACCACCCCTTGGTCCCTTCCCTCGGCCGTTAGGCACCGATCACCCAATGACAAGTGGGGAACCGGAGGCGGGTGGCGATGGGGCATGGGGCCAGCTTCGGGCAGCTGGGGAAGATGACCCTGATCGCAGGCCAAGCCTAGGGACCATACCCGCACATGAATTTCGTGCACTGGGCCTCTAGTAAGCTATAAGATTCAGTCCGCCCACCTCCCTCCTTGGCTTCCTTTGTCAGAGACAGCCCTCTGGGTTTAGTGGATGTGGAGCAAACACCAGAGTAGGAACTGGAAAGTTTCCATTGCCTTGCTGGGCAACCAGAGGTATTTCATGCCCTCTCTGGTCTCGGTTTCCTTGTCTATTACATGAAGTGGTTGAATTCAGTATCAAATTAAATGTTCTTTTATTGAGTACTGACCAGCGTGTACATATCATAATAATCATAATATTAAACTGACTACTTATTCTTATTATTTACCAAACACATTACACCACCGTACATTTCTCCATTTAATCCTCACGACAATCCAATGAGGTATTTTCCGGAACTCTAAAATGTAAACTTGGTAGGGATAGTGATTTTTGTTCGCTTTTTTAATTACGTGTCATCCCCAGCTACTAGAACAATGCCTAGCACAGAGTAGGTGCTCAAAAGCTATTTTGAGCAAGTGAATTGGGAAACAGGCTCAGGGAGGCAGTGATATGATTTGTCTAAGGCAGGGGTGGGGAACATCGGGCCTGCAGCCCGTATAAGGCCCCGGGGAAATCATTTTGTCTGGCCCTGCCAACGCATTAGGGGTGAGTTAATTAACACTTGGAGTGCGGGAAACGAGTTAAGTCGGCTCGCGTGAACCGCGGGAGCCGTCTTAACTCGGTTCATATAGATTTGCGGTGGAGTGCGGGAAACGTGTAAACTCGGGCCGATTGTAACTGCGTATTACCAAATATTTGTTTGTTTGCCGTTCACAAAGATACCTACCTGCATATGCGAACCGTTTCATACCCATTGGGGTAATAGGTATCATAAAAATCCCTGATTTTGCGCGGGAAACCTAAATAATTGCCCGCGCCATCTTATATTTTGGCGGGAAATTCACCCGACACCGTAGTGTTAAATGTTTTACCAAATATATCAGGCTAATTTTAAAGTTGATAATTTTGTATGGCCCTCGAATAATGTTGAATATCCAAATGGCAGAAAAAAGGTTCCCCACCCCTGATAAGGTCTTATCTTATAGTTGAGAAACTCCAGGGCCAGGATTCAAAAGCAGCTCTGCCTGGTTCCAATGCTTATTCCCCTGCCATGTGGGTGTGATTTCCGTTTTACAGACAGGGAAATAGGTTCAGGTAGTGGGGATGCTCTACTGGCTCTCAAAACCGTGTTTCTAAGCAGATGGGTCCCACTCTACTGAAGAAACATCACTTTTTAAAAAAATTGATTTTGAGAGAGAGAGAATCATCAATTTGTTGTTCCACTTATTTATGCCTTCATTGGCTGCTTCTTGTATGTGCCCTGACCGAAGATCGAACCTACAACCTTGGCATATCGGAACAACACTCTGGCCAACTAAGCTACCCAGCCAGGGCCTGGAGTAACATCACTTTAAAAGCTGACACAATTGTCTCTTCTGCCCAGGACTCCTCTGAGGTCTCTAGAGAGTACACTTTTCTCTTCACAGAAGCAGGGTCACTGGCAAAGGCAGCCCACGCTCAAATCCTGCTCTGTTACATACTGTGACCTTGGGCAAGTTCTCAGTATCTCTCAGCCCCAATGTTCTCATCTGTAAAATGGGTTCCATACTTCCAAGATCTCTAGGAGGTGCCCTGCACACAATGGGACCTTAATAAATGCAGCTGTTAATTACCCCACACCAGAGCAGCTTCAAGGTCAAAGCTTGCTGCCACTGATGTCTGGAGTCTGCTGGGGCCTCCTGGAACCTGATCGGAGGTCACCAGCTGGAGGAGGGTAGGGTCAGCTGCTATTCTTGGATCTCATGGAACTCAGCCAGAGTTTCAAGTTCCCTGAGGAAGCCCTGGCTGGTCATGTTCAGCTGGTCACGTGAGCAGTGAGGTCTAAACTCAGCATGTTCTCCTGGACCCTGCACATGGCCCAGGCTGGGGAGATCCCTTGGGCACAGGGTGTGCTGCAGAGAGACCACATCTTCCTGAAGCTGACCTCAGCCTTTTAACTATGTTCATTCGCATCTACTTGGTGCCCAGAAGGGCCCTGGGTGCTGTTTGTGGTCTCCCTGAGACTGCAAAGAGTTCTCAACATCTAGGTGACAGGCAGCCTTGGGTAGTGGAAAGAGGGTTTTGAGGCAGGCAGGACTAAGTTTTAATCCCAGCTGCACTCTTCACTGGGTCTGTGTCTCTTTGCAGTCACTTTGTCCATCTGGGCTTCAGCTTCGTTGAGAAACTATGAGAGTGAAAGCTTCCGTAGAGGGTTATTGAGACAATTAGAGCATCCAGCACATAATAAATGCTCAATAAATGATCACTCTTTAGACTGTGAGCTCATACATGACAGGGAACCTGCCAGATTCAGCTCTGTGTCTTCAATGACCAACATAGGGCCCAGCTAAGGGGAAATTCAGTGTTGGTTAAATGAATAATGAATTATGGAGGGCACTGAATAAAAATGCCTTATAGGGCTCCCATCTTTCACCACACTCACTCCCACCCTCCAAGCCTGTCTCCTATTCATCATCCCTCACGTGAGCATCTACCCTCAGCTTGCCCACTCCTGTAATAGGAAGTTCACCTCCTCCCAAGGCTTCCTATTCTGTCAAGTAGGAAGTTCCTCCTTCTACCCAGACCTCTATGAACTGAGGTCAGTCTCTTTGGGGTTTCCCAGTTCTGCTCTCTGGAGCTGTATGGAATAAGCCTAGTGCTACTTCCAGAAGACAGGCCTTCGGTGATTTATTACACAATTGAGATGTGCCAGACATTGAGTTAAGTACCTCTTACTTTATCTCATTTAACCCCTTAACCCAAACGAGGCTCAGAGAAGTAATATAACACATTTTTATATGGCAGAGAAATGATTTAAATCCACATCCTTCCCCAAAACACTACCTTTCCAACGCTCAGTGGATCCACTGGAAGATAGGATTTGTTCCGAGTCCCTTCCCTTCAATAAATGTTTATTAAATATCTTATCTGTACCAGGTCTGGAGGTAGGCACTAGGAACAGAGATGAGTCAGACATAACCCATGCCCTTGAGACACTTACAGCCTCTCCCAAACCATGTGAAAAGAAGTGAGTGAGACTCACAAGAACTGTTGAAGCATTATAGACCTTGGGAGTCTAGGAGGGCTTCCTCGAGGAGGTGACATCTGGGTTGAGTTTTGAAGCATTAATAAGAGTAGGCCTGACTTGTGCCAAGGTGGGGGTGGGCAAGAAAGCAGGATGTTTTAGTGGAACTGCTGTGCAAAGAGCTGAAGGTGTGGAGCCCAGACTGCAGAGGGGCTGTGGTACCAAGTTCAGGACTAGGATTATATACCACTTGAGTGGATCATCCACTGTAGTATGCATAAAAATTTCCTGGGATTTGCTTATTTAAAATCCGGATTTTTTTTTTTAATTGCTAAAAGTATTACAAAGAGTATTACATATGTCTCCTCCCCCCGCCCTATGACAATCCCCTATCCTCCCCTGCCCCCCAGTGTCTTATGTCCAAAAATCCAGATTTTTATATATTACTTGTAAGTGAATCTAAGAATCTCTATTTTAAGCAGGTGCCCCCACTGCTGTAGGGGACAAGAAATCTTTGAAAGATTTCAAAGAGGATTGAATTCTTGATCCCTGTCTTTGAAGTCTCAGACTAATCAGGGAGATACATATGGAAACAAGTCATTATAATGATGAGCAAAAACCAAGACAAATACTCTTAGTATTCCAAGGGAAAAAAGTGCCATACTTGGGCTTGTAATTCTTTAGTCATGAGGATATTAATATTGGTTTCTTGACATTAAGTTATTAAGCATGAACTTTAGGGTACCAGGTGGCATTGTTGGGTCCTTTTCCTTCATTATTAAAAACAATTTTTTAAAAAGATCCCTTCCTGAATAGAGCCCAAGAAATAGTGCTGAACCATCAGGCGCCAGCTCCAGCTTAGACGGAAGCTTTTCTTGATAAGCAGTTTCAAAAACAGTACAGCCTAGGGCAGTGGTTCTCAACCTTCTGGCCCTTTAAATACAGTTCCTCATGTTGTGGCCCAACCATAATATTATTTTCGTTGCTACTTCATAACTGTAATGTTGCTACTGTTATGAATCGTAATGTAAATATCTGATATGCAGGATGGTCTTAGGCGACCCCTGTGAAAGGGTCATTTGACCGCCAAAAGGGTCGCGACTCACAGGTTGAGAACCGCTGGCCTAGGGGCTTGCACTGGTCCCTGGATGTGAGGAGCAGCCTGGGCTTGATTTGTCTTGGGGTGATCAGGAGGCTCCTAAAGTGCCACTCTGTACTGTTCATCTCAGCAAGCAACCACTGGTGGCCTCGCATGGGCCCAGCCTCATTCTGGTCACTGAGCACAGAGATGAAGCCAACCACGTCCGTTTTTCCAGGAACTGAGTCTTGTGGGAAGTGGAGAGATCAATACACAGATGATAACACACTGCGACCAGTGCTGTGATGGATGGGCACTAGCGGGCAGAGAACGCCTCTAACAGCCTCGGGGATGAAGGGAATGCTTCAGAGTCTTAAAAGATGATGGTCATTCTTCGTAAAAGATAGAAGGACATTCCAGACAGAGGTACCAGCATCACAAAAACATGGCAGTAAGAAATAGCCTGGGTGTTTTTGTTACTTTTTTGGCAGTGGTGCAGAGACTATAAGCAGTCAGTTCCCTGTTATAGAAGCCCAAGCAAGGAACAAGATGGAGCTAAATATGGAGGCAGGCACCGTATCATGGGGGTGGGGAGACTTATATGTTGGGCAAAGAATGTTGGCCTTTCCCCTTTAGGCAGTAGGAAGGGCTGATTTATAAACTGTAACACAATCACCACTCCTCAAGCCTGGGTGGGGAGGGGCACCAGCTGGGAATAGTTTCCACTCTGGGCCCCCAGCAGGTGCAAGTCTTCTCAGTGACTCTCTCTCTCTACTAGGGCAGCAGAGAAGGGAGGGGCAGGAGGCAGGCCCCGCCCCCACACCCTCACAGGCCTGCCTCCTGCAGCTGTTTAATGTCCCAAATACCCCTAGAGAGCCTCACCATCGGCTCCCTGGGGTTAAAAGAATGCCAGAAAAGGCAGCCTGTTTCAAAAGCTAGAGTCCTTCACAAGTCAACATTGCCACTTGGAGAGAAAATGATTATCTAGTTGTAAAATCTGGTCTCCTAAAAATATTTTTAAACAAAAACCATTTATCATTCTATGATAAGAGCTATTTAATCCTCTTAACCCCAGAAGAAGTTGTTACCCCCATCTTAGAGGTGACAAAACCAAGACCAGAGGTTGGGTAACTTTCCTCAGGTCACACAGCTAATACCCCAGATCCAACCCCAATTAAGACCTTTAGACCTAAGAACTTCCAAGAATCTGGTGCCTCAACCCTAATGTGGAATTAAAATTAAAGACGTCAGAATTGCAAAACAAACATTAGGAAACCAAAAAAGTTTGCAATACCCACCCCAAAGTGATTCCTTGGGCTGTTAAAAAATATAAAATTACTTTTTAATTTCTAGTTTCTCAGTTTGCTAGGTGCCCTAAACACTCATGCTTAGCATGCCTTTGACTAATCCAGAAGTATACACATCTGTAGGATCTGAAGTCTAGGCATTTTTCCTCTGCCCTCTCACAAAATTTTTCAAGCAATTTCATAAAACTTTAATAAATTAAAATGTAATGCATTTCTAAATTTTTTTAAAAATTACCAAACAGCTCAAAAAAGGTTTTTTGTCCTCATCTTTTCTTCTTTTTTTTTAATGTTTTTATTTATTTCAGAGAGAGCAAGGGAGAGGGAGGGAGAGATAGAAACATCAATGATGAGAGAGAATCAATTATTGGCTGCCTCCTGCACACCCGCTTCTGGGAGGACTGAGCACACAACCCGGGCATGTGCCCTGACCAGGAGTCGATGAGTGGCCTCCTGGTTCATGGGCCAATGCTCAACCACTGAGCCATACCAGCTGGGCTTCTTTGTCCCCATCTTGATCTTATAGGCTCCAAGTAAATATGAATGGCTTCCCCTGTCCACCCAGGTGCCCAGGCTAGAAATCTGTTTTGTTTGTTTGTTTTTATAAGAGTTTATTTGAACCAGACTGACAACATGTGCCAGGGGTAGGGGGGTGAGGAGCAAAATCCCAATGCTTTCAAAATCTGGTTATTTTTTAACCCCATGCTTGACTCCACCCTCCTCCTACCCCTACATGACTCCTCCAATCCATTTTCCACACTAGGGTGATCTAATTTCCAAATGTGATCATTTCATTCTCCTACTCAAAACCCTTCAGTGTTGTTGCATGACTCACAAGATTAAACCAAAATTTCTAGACCCTTCGGCTTTTTCATCCATCTCTGGGACTTTTGCTTCCCTTTCTCACAGCACTGAGCCTCGCACTGTGAGATTTTAGAGAACACTCATAAGAACACAAACTACTAGTCAATTATGAAACTCCTTCCCCATTAGGCCACCCAGCTGAAGCCTAGCAGGGAGGAAAAACATTGGCAATAGATGGTAATGATTCAAATGCCTGCTGGCCAGAAGACAGAGTGATGATACTGCTTGCTGTGACCAGAATCTGACAACCCATTTTCTTTCTTTTTTTCTTTTTAAAATATATATATATATTTACTGATTTCAGACAGGAAGGGAGAGGGAGAGATAAAAACATCAATGATGAGAGAGAATCATTGATCAGCTGCCTCCTGCACACCCCCTACTGGGGATGGAGCCCACAACCCAGGCATGTGCCCTTGGCCAGAATCGAACCTGGTACCCTTCAGTCCACAGGTCGACACTCTATTCACTGAGCCAAACTGGCTAGGGCCCATTTTCAAATCTTGCTTCAAAGGTTGAACAAAAGTGAGAAACTCAACCATGCTTGCCATTATCAACTCATTCCTCCCACAGCAGCCTGGATATGAAATGGCCTTAGACCTTTGGGACAGTACATTCTTCTTCCTTGCATTTTAATAACTCTTGTGAAATGTAACATTTTGACACTGTTAATACTTATTCCATTGTTCCCAACCTTATCTCAGTATGTGATTCAAGTCAGGGAGGCACCACAGGTTCCAGGCAGAATCTGGTCCATAAAAACAGCCCCGCGCTCTCCTTTTCCCTTCCCTCCCCCTCTTCTTCCCAAGATGTGTTTTCTTAGGCTGTCTTTTTCTCCTGAGTTCCAAAGGCCCCTCTTTGCCTCTGTAACTTGTTTCCTGAGCCCATTTCTTTTACCACTCACTTCTTCTACCTCTGTGGCTTCCTAAATAAACTTTCTCTTATTACAAAATAGCCCTGCACATCTGCTACCAAAAATCAAGTTAACCTAACTCTTCAAAATTACAAAACCCACCACTTAATTCAAAATCTGTGATTTTTTAAAAATATATTTTATTGATTTTTTACAGGGAGGGAGAGGGATAGAGTTAGAAACATTGATGAGAGAGAAACATCGATCAGCTGCCTCCTGCACATGTCCCACTGGGGATGTGCCCACAACTAAGGTACATGCCCTTGACTGGAATCGAACCGGGACCCTTCAGTCCGCAGGCCGACGCTCTATCCACTGAGCCAAATCGGTGCTGGTGAAAATCTGTGATTTTTAAAAGATCAAACTGAATTCACTATTTCATTTTTCGTGATACATCAAATAAAACCACCAGGAAGTAATTAGCTTTTAACAGATACTTTAAATGATCTAAAAGTCATCTGAACAACAAACAGCTTCATGAGGCTTTCCCCTTCCATCTTGTTTTTAGTCTACACATGCAATCCACACTCTAAGCCTATAATACTCGGCTTCATGCTAATGAACTTTGTTTCCTAGGCTAAACTGAAACAAAGAGTAAGAATATTTATTATGTGAAAAGTTACAATAATGTAAAAGAGACTTCTCTAGGATGGATCACTCAGCCAAATGATTTGACGTGTCCAACATAAATAACTTCGTTTTGTTAATGCTAACCCTGGGACATTTTTTTCCATTGTTTTTTTGAGAGAGTGGAAGGGAGAGAGGAAGAAAGAGATAGAGAGAAAGAGAGAGAGAGAGAGAGAGAGACTGTCTGCCTTCCATATGTGCCCCAACTGGGGCCGGGGATCGAACCTGCAACCTAGGTACATGCCCTTGACCAGGAATCAAAACCATGACCCCTCATTGCATGGACTGATGCTCTAACCCAGCGGTTCTCAACCTGTGGGGCGCGACCCCTTTGGGGGTTGAACGACCCTTTCACAGGGGTCTCCTAAGACCATTGGAAAACACATATATAATTACATATTGTTTTGTGATTAATCACTGTGCTTTAATTATGTTCAATTTGTAACAATGAAAATACATCCTGCATATCAGATATTTACATTATGATTCATAACAGTAGCAAAATTACAGTTATGAAGTAGCAACGAAAATAATTTTATGGTTGGGGGTCACCACAACATGAGGAACTGTATTAAGGGTCGTGGCATTAGGAAGGTTGAGAACCACTGCTCTAACCACTCGAAGATACCAGCCAGGGCCAACATAAATAACTTTTAAAGCACTTAGGAAGGACGGGAACACAGTGTGGTTCTAAAGATATATGTATCCAGTATGTAATGGTGGTTGCAACAAAATACTTTAATTCAATAAAAATTTACCTGGTAGTTAAAAGGAAAATTCCTATTGAAATCTTTGAATTTATACTCCTCTCTCTCTACTCCACAGATGAAAGTCCAATAATAATTTCAAGTGTGCTGCCCTGGCCGGTGTGGCTCAGTTGGTTGAGCCTCACCCTGTGCATTGAAAAGTTGCCAGTTCCATTCCTGGTCAGGGCACATGCCCAGGTTGTGAGTTCGATCCCCCCAGGGGGTGTGCAGGAGACAGCCCATCCATGTTTCAGTCACACATCCATGTTGCTCCCTCCCTCTCTCTCTTTTGTTCTCTTCCACTCTAAAAATCAACATTTAAAAATATACATTAAAAATATTTTCAAGTGTGCTGTTAAATTTGGTAAATGCAAACATTCAGCAAATAAGATGCTCTCTTTTGGGCAGATTTGCAAAGTTAACTCTGCCCTTGATAGGAAATGCTAGTGGTAGAGTCACTGTATTTTTTGTTCAACAGGTGTAGGTTTCTGTTGGCTTTTCACTCTCTACAAGTCAATCATCACTCCCTGACCTTGTACATGTCCTATTTGACAGGCTATCTAAATTAAATGCTGTGCTTCCATCTGTCAAATGCCAAATAACTTAATTATTAGGGGTAGAAATCTATTGTTTCATTAGTTATTTGTTCCTGTTGTTTTCAACCTACTGCTACATGTCTAACTAGGGAGAGAAAAAATAAGTGTGATAAAGCCAATCTTAGGAAATATGTGAATCTTTTTAAAAAAATTTATATTTTTTTTATTGATTTGAGAGAGAAAGGGAGAGGGAGAGATAGAAACATCAGTGATGAGAATCATCAATTGGCTGCCTCCTGCACGCCCCACACTGGGGATCGTGCCTGCAACTCAGGCATGTGCCATCACTGGGAATCGAACCATGACCTCTTGGTTCATAGGTCAACGCTCAACCACCGAGCTACAGCCAGCTGTGCATGTGATTCTTTTTCTTTTTTAATAAATATCCAAATATGGGCATGTGATTCTTTTTAAAAAATATATATTTTTATTGATTTCAGAGAGGAAGGGAGAGGGAGAGAAAGATAGAAACATCAGTGATGAGAATCAATGATCAGCTGCCTCCTGCTGGGGATCGAGCCCGAAACCTGGGCATGTGCTCCTGACGGGAATCAAACCAGGGATCCTTCAGTCTGCAGGCTGATGCTCCAACCACTGAGCAACCCAGCTAGGGCATGTGATTCTTAAAAGATGGTTAAACATTATTGGTCCAAAGAATGCTGGTAAGTTAGGGGTAACTGTTTCTCTTGCTATGTTCCAAACTGCATTTCAAGAGAACATAGTACTTTTATAGACAAAAATTTCAGATCTTGCATTTTTTAAAAATTACATGTTTACAGTTTTAAAAAATTGTGGTAAAGTACACATAAAATTTACGATCTTAACCACTTTTAAATGTATAGTTCAATAGTGTTAAAGAATATTCATTTTTGCTAGAAGAGATCAAGGGGGGAAAAGAAGGGAACATATTCTTTTAACAATAAAGATTTTTAAAAATATTCATTTTTGTGCAAATAATCTTCAGAAGTTTCTCATCTTGCAAAATTGAAAAGCTATACCCATGAAACAGCTTCCCATTTCTCCCTCCCTCACACCATGGCAACCACCATTGTCTTGTCTCTATGAGTTTAGATACCTCATCTAAGTGGAGCATACAGTATTTATCTTTTTGTGATTAGCTTATTTCACTTAGCATGTCTTCAAGGTTCATCCATGTTATAACATGTATCAGAATTTCCTCCCTTTTAAGGTTGAATAACATTCCATTGTATGTTTTGACTATTGTGGTTGTCTCTATGAGCATTGGTGTATAAATATCTTGGAGACCCTGCTGTCAATTTTTTGAGTATGTACCTAGAATGGGAATTGCTGGACCACATGGTAAGTCTACGTTTAGTTTTCTGAGGAACCACCATATTGTTTTCAATAGTGGTTGCACCGTTTTACATTCCTACCAGCAATCTATCAGGCTTCCAATCTCTATACATCCTTGCAAACATGTTGTCTTTTTTTGGAAGCCCAAATTTATTTCTGTTTAAAAATGCTCAAGAGGTTTTAAAAAGGCCCAAAGGTGTCCAGGTTTAATTTAAGATCATCCTGAGGTTTCTCCTTTTGTGAGGCATCAACTTCATTCTTGTTAATGAAATACCTCAATAATTCTGGTTGGATCGTGGAGATTTCTTGCTACTCCCAGTATCTGTCATAAGTGGCCATCAGGTTATGAACAATGAGAAACGTAATACCAGAAATAATCACGAGACGTCTACAGATTTTACTTGAATATCCTTTCTGCGTTATTCTTTGCAACCAGGCCCAGTGCTTATCAATTTGAGTAGTGGAGATCATAAGTGTCACCTGCAAAGACTGGTATTAAATGTAGCTTTCAGAACAGAAACCAGCAAAAACCCTTCAAGATGGAACACCTGTTGTCTTTTTTTTCCCTCTAAATAATAATAGCCATCCTGAAGGGGGTAAGATAATGATCTCATTGTGGTTTTGATTTGCACTTCCCTGGTGACTATCCATGTGGAACATCTTTTCATATGCTTGTTGGCCTACAAATATTTTTGAAACACAACAAAAGCTACTTTATATTTTGAAAATAAGCTCACTTTTTAGATCTTGTCTGCCCTTGGGAAAGTCCCTCTCCTCTGTCAACTGGAGAAACGGGTGGGCTACGCTTACAACCCATCCACATAGCAAACTTTCCTTCTAAGACAGCTGCAAAACTGGAAGCACAGAAACTGTAGGTGGTGACAGAAATAACGGTCCTGTTATCAGCAGGAAAATGACAAGCTCGCCCCCTAGTGACAAATTAGGAAGATAATAGAAAAAGCAAATGTTCTTAAAAGAAAAGGCACAACCACTGAAGAACTTAATCTCTACCCAGGATGTGGAGAGAACACCAATAACAAAAATATTAATCAAAATAGTTTATTCACAGGAACAGTTAAAAAGGCTCTGTTCTGAGGGACAAAATGTTACAAAACCCTTGTTTACAAATCCCTACCTGAAGTTGCCTGGGGAATAATCTGCTCCTCAGTGTGATGAGCAGTACCGCATAAGTGGACTGGGGATGCTAGTCCACTAACTGTGATTGTCTCCACTGCAGGGGGGCTTGTTTCATCCTCTTTAGCAACCCTGACCTTTAATCTTCCAGATCTCCATGAATGTATTGCAAAAATGTGACTCTAAAGGCAGAACTAAAGCCCACACCAATGATTACATAAGCCAGAGGGTGGAGTCGTGACTGTTCTTAGCTCCTGAAGCCCTCTATTACGTAAACCAAGATCCTTCCTGATTTTCAAGCCTTCCCAACTAAAATAATAATGACGACGATGATGTCGGATTCCTTCAGGCCCTGTGGCTGCTAATTTTTCCCATCTCCTGCTCTTTGTCTCTCCTTCCCACCCCCCCAAAATCCCCATTGCTCTCTAGTTTGCTGTTTTTCAGAGCTATAAGAGTTTGAGATCTAAAACCCCATTAAATGTGGGTCTCTTTACAGAACACACCAGTTAAAGAAATAAATACTTCAGGCTACATCCCAGTAGGTGACACTCTGGGGCAATGGGTATAATGTAACCAGGGCTACTAATACCGAGTCCCAAGTCTTCCTACTCCAGCAGGTTGCTCTCCAAGGGCTGCATCAGGAATTAGAGGTGCCAGCATCTGCTGCACAGGAGGGTGGGCCACACTACCCGAACGTTAAAGGTTGGACGTTTTTCTGCTGTTCTTTATGCAGTTTCATGGCCCGATTTTTTAGTGCTTCAGCCTTGGCTTCATCCTTATCGACACCATCCCCCAGCTTGTACATGCGGCTGGCATTGGCACAGGCCCAGACATGGCCCAGGTCACAGGCTTTCATGGTGTATTTGTAGGCTAGGCCCATGTCCTTGGGAAAGCCGGGAGCACCCTGCAGGAACATGGCACTGAGGTTGAAGCAGCTAGGGGCATAGCTGCCATCACAGGCCCTTGTGTAATAGTCTCTGGCCTTCCCCAGATCGGGCTGGCCGTCATCATGGACCTGTCCATCATGTGCCAGGAGACCAACATTGTGACATGCCTCCACAGACTTCTTCCCAGGCTTCTCACACGCCATCAGAAAGCAGCTGAAGGCAGCTTTCAGGTCCTGGGTCAGCCCACCTAGGAGTTAGGAAAGAGAAGCAAAAAGTAAGTCCAAGCCAGGGCAGAGCCGGAATGTCTCAGGCCAGCTAGGGAACAACTCCTGCATAAAATTCACACTCCTCGAGTTAAAGCAGCACGAAAGGAAGGTGGACTGGTCCAGGGAACAGACCAGCTTTTTCAGCCATGGAGCCTTAGTTAAATGAGACCTTAAAAGGCAGACCAAAAAGGTAAAGGTAAAGTGGGAATGATAGCAATAGCTATGTCATAGGGTTATAGTGAGAACATGGCATCTTATAAGCACTTTATTAACTGTTTGTTAATTTAAATCAGTGGTTCCCAAACTTATTTGGCCTACCGCCCCCTTTCCAGAAAAAATATTATTCAGCACCCCCTGGAAATTAATTTTTTTTAAATTTTAATAGCAATTAAACAGAAAGATATATGTATTAATGTTTCTACCTTTTTTGTAAAATATAGTAAAGAAAGGTGTAAATTAGAAACATTGAAGTTTGAAAGCAGCGCCCACCGGGGGGCGGTAGCGCCCACTTTGGGAATCACTGATTTAAATATATACTGAATGTATGCTATTTGCCAACGACTATGCCAAGTTCTGGGGAACAAACAGATTCTGTCCCTGTCTGGGGATCTTATGGTCTAATGAGACAAACATTAAACAACTACAAAAATAAATGCATGAACATAAGTGTGACAAATGTACAGAGAAAAAGTACAGGGTGCTATGAGAATATATCAGGGTTCTGACCTGGACCAGGCGGTGAGATCAAAGAAAGCTTCCCCAAAGAAGTGATATTTGAGCTGTGAAATAATGGGGGGGAAAGGGAAAGAAAATATGACTTGCTCCAGGCAAAAGGAACAGGATACAAAGAGAAAAGGAGCCCATGTGGCTAGAATCCAGAAGTCCTAGGGAAGGAGGCTAAAGAGACAGGCAGGGGGCAGAACCTATGGGTACGGTGGGTCGTATTAGGGATCCTGGACTTAGAATCCTAGGAGCAATAATAAATGGGAAACTACTAATGGGTCATTTTAAGCAGAGGTAATTACAACGCTTTTTCTTTAGTTTTTTTTTTTATTATTAATGGAAATTTGAAATTCCATGTAGCACTGAGGCAGGATAGTAAGAAGCTAGGAAGATTCCTGGGCAAGTGGAATGGGGAAATAAAGTCAAATTTGAACAACTTACAGCCAGGTGGTGAATTGCTAGACCTTATCTCCCCTAACCAAGGACACTTGAGAGCAAATGGTTTATAACTCTCCTCCCTAACCAGAGAATACATATCTTAAATCAGCAGTCGCCAACTTTTCGGACCTCACGGACCACAGGTTGGCGACCGCTGCTCCAAAGGTTTCCTTAAACCAGTGGTTGCCAACCTTTCGGACCTCACGGACCACCAGTGGTCTTGGCGACCACTGTCTTAAATCACCCTGGGCAGGGAAAATAGAAAACAGAGACCCAATTAATGTCATTTGTGCCAGCTAACCCCAAGAACAGATGAAGTCTGAGAAACAAAAAAGAAAAACCCCACTAAAGCCAGACAGACCCAAGATAAAAGTAAAACCGTAGCCGAAACCAGTTTGGCTCAGTGGATAGAGCGTCGGCCTGCGGACTGAAGGGTCCCGGGTTCAATTCCGGTCAAGGGCATGTACCTGGGTTGTGGGCACATCCCCAGTGGGAGATGTGCAGGAGGCAGCTGATCAATGTTTCTCTCTCACCGATGTTTCTAGCTCTCTATCTCTCTCCCTTCCTCTCTGTAAAAAATCAATAAAATATATTAAAAAAAAAAAAAGTAAAACCATAAAGCAGAACAAAGAACAATCCTAAACTCCCTTATACACTCATTTTGATGTATCTGCATATTAAAAATGCACCTGGAAAGCTGATGAATATTCTGCTGAAACCATCCCCTAAGATTCTCACCAACAGAAGATTAAAAAAAAACCCCTCAAGACAAAGACTCAGTGCAGGCTCGCTATAGAGAACACCATGCCCCTTCTCAGGCATGAACTTTTTACTCCCTCCTAAACTCTAAGGGTCCCTGCAAAAGTTTCAACCAGGAGAGCAGTGGGCAGTGGCAGCTCGTCCTGGGCTTACCTCCTGATCCTGTCTCCAAGACCCCCTTTTCTCTGACTTCCCTGTGAGCTGACAGCAGCCCCACCTTGGCTCACTTCTTTCCTATAGCATTTCTAGAATGCCAAAGCAGAGCACCACCTAGGCCAGCCATGGGCAAACTACGGCCTGCGGGCTGGATCCGGCCCGTTTGAAATGAATAAAACTAAAAAAAAAAAAAAAGATCATACCCTTTTTTTTTTTTTTTTTTTTATTTTTATTTTTATTTTTTTATTTTTTTTAAATTAAATCTTTATTGTTCAGATTATTACATTTGTTCCTCTTTTTTCCCCCCATAACTTCCCTCCTTCCAGCTCCCACCCCACCCTCCACCCTCACTCCCCACCCACTGTGTTCATCCATAGGTGCATGATTTTTGTCCAGTCACTTCCCGCATCTCCCACACCCCTTTTTCCCCCAAGAATAGTCAGTCTATTCCCTTTCTATGTCCCTGATTCTATTATAATCACCAGTTCATTCTGTACATCAGGTTATTTATTCACTTGATTCTTAGATTCATTTGTTGATAGATGCATGTTTGTTGTTCATAATTTGTATCTTTACCTTTTTCTTCTTCTTCCTCTTCTTAAAGGATACCTTTCAGCATTTCATATAATACTGGTTTGGCGGTGATGAACTCCTTTAGCTTTTCCTTATCTGTGAAGCTCTTTATCTGACCTTCAATTCTGAATGATAGCTTTGCTGGATAAAGTAATCTTGGTTGTAGGTTCTTGGTATTCAGCACTTTGAATATTTCTTGCCATTCCCTTCTGGCCTGCAAAGTTTCTGTTGAGAAATCAGCTGACAGTCGTATGGGTATTCCCTTGTAGGTAATTGAGCCTCTTTCTCTTGCTGCTTTTAAGATTTTCTCTTTGTCTTTTGCTCTTGGCATTTTAATTATGATGTGTCTTGGTGTGGTCCTCTTTGGATTCCTTTTGTTTGGGGTTCTCTGCGCTTCTTGGACCTGTAAGTCCATTTCTTTCACCAGGTGGGGGAAGTTTTCTGCCATTATTTCTTGAAATAGGTTTTCAATATCTTGCTGTCTCTCATCTTCTGGAACTCCAATGACTCTGATATTAGACCGCTTAAAGCTGTCCCAGAGGCTCCTTACACTATCTTCACACTTTCGGATTCTTTTTTCATTTTGCTTTTCCAATTGGGTGTTTTTTGTCGAATCTTTGGTTTGATTATTGTACTCCTCTGGTCTGCTATTGGGTATAATATTCTTTATTTCAGTCCGTGTATGCTTACTTTCTAATTTCTTTATCGTAGCATCGAGGGTCTCATTAGTTTTCGTGAGGTTCTGCACAAATTTATGGCAAGCCCTCAAAATTGCGATTCTTAGCTCCATATCCTCCATTTCTGTCATGTTTTTTTGTCTCCGCATCTTTTATGCTTTCTTGGTGCACCCCCTTGTGGTCTCTGTGCGCAGTCTTGTTCTAGCCAAGCCTTAATTGTTGTAGTTAACACTAGAGGGATTTGACCCTCAGGCCGACTGGCTATAGGAATCAGCTGTGCGGAAAACGTCTGTCTTCTGGGGAGGCGCTAATCCAGCCTTTGCCTGAGGCGATCGGCAAATGGCTGTGCGCAGGCTTTGGGCGGGGCGGGATCAACAGGGCGGGCGGAGGGAGCAGTTATGGCCACGCTCAGTCCCGTTCCCAGAGGCTCTGCTTCTCAGAACCCCGGCAGCCGCTGCAAACCTCGGAGAGAAAGCTGCCCTCAGGTTCCAACTGATGCCGGGTAATCCCGCTTCTCCCGTTTGAGTTTGGGTCCCTAGAGACTCGCCCGGATCTGGAGCCCAGAGTCTGAGACTCACTCCCGACAGAAAACGACAACCGCGCCCTCAGCCACCAGCCCGCTTTCGCGCGCACCTCGGTACCTTTGTATTTTCCACACTGCGCCGCCTCTGAGCCTCGATTTGCTGTTCTCTTTCCTTCTAGTTGTAGAGTCTCTCTTCAGCCAGCCTTCCTGTGGTTCTGGGTGATGTCCGTTCAGTCTTTTAGTTGTATTTTTGAAATGGTTGTTTGCGGCAGCGGTCTCCGGTGTTTACCTACGCCGCCATCTTCAAATGATCGATCATACCCTTTTATGTAATGATGTTTACTTTGAATTTATATTAGTTCACACAAACACTCCATCCATGCTTTTGTTCCGGCCCTCCGGTCCAGTTTAAGAACCCATTGTGGCCCTCGAGTCAAAAAGTTTGCCCACCCCTGACCTAGGCTTTTCTGTTGCTTCTTTTTTTTTTAAATCCTCACCAGAGGATATTTTTCCATTGATTTTTCGGGAGAGTGGAAGAGAGGGAAAGACAGAGAGAAACATTGATGAGAGACACAACACATAAACTAGCTGCCTCCTGCATGAGCCCCAACCAGGTCCTGGGCAAGGGAGGAACCTGCAACCAAGATACGTGCCCTTGACCAGAACTGAACCCAGGACCCTCTGGTCCACAGGCCAAAGCTCTATCCACCAAGGCAAACTGGCTAGGGCTGTTGCTTCTTCTATGCTAAGCCCTTCCTTGTTTCACTGTCCCCAGCTTTAACAAACATATTCTCAAAATTACCTGGACTTGTATTGTGAAATCTTTCCTACACGAAGTCAAGAACCCACACACTAGAGCAGTGATGGCGAACCTATGACACGAGTGTCAGGTGACACGCGAACTCATTTTTTTGGTTGATTTTTCTTTGT
The DNA here is from genome assembly GCF_028538775.1 of Myotis yumanensis. NCBI lineage: Eukaryota > Metazoa > Chordata > Mammalia > Chiroptera > Vespertilionidae > Myotis > Myotis yumanensis. The sequence continues at coordinate 36,683,327 of NW_027223753.1, forward strand.
TAAATGGCATTTAAATATATAAAATAAATATCAAAAATATAAGTCTTTGTTTTACTATGGTTGCAAATATCAAAAAATTTGTATATGTGACACGGCACCAGAGTTAAGTTAGGGTTTTTCAAAATGCTGACACGCTGAGCTCAAAAGGTTAGCCATCACTGCACTAGAGGCTGACTTGAGGCAGACCCATCTCAGGCAGGTCCCCGTCCAGTAACACCATCACCCATTTAAAAAATACATAAATAGCCCTGGTTGGTTTGGCTCAGTGGATAGGGCATCAGCATGCAGACTGAGGGGTCCCGGGTTCGATTCCGGTCAAAGGCACATGCCTAGGTTTGGGGCTAGATCCCCAGTGGGGGGAGCGTGGCAGGAGGCAGTCGGTCAATGATTCTCATCATTGATGTTCCTCTTTCTCTCTTTATCTCTCTCTCTCTCTCTCTCCCCCTTTCCTCTCTGAAATCAATAAAAACATATTTAAAAACAAACCACAAACATTTAAAAAATATACAAATAATTATTTCTAACTATCTCTTAACATTATTTTTTTATAGAAATCTTTCCAAATACACCACCTAGAAATAACCATCATTATCATTAGGAGATTACCATTCCAGACATCTTTGTAACAAGTGTTCAGCTTGATGGCTGAATACATAGCTGATAGAAGTACTTTGAAAAACTGGACTACATATGTGAATAAAAAATTAACTTTGATTTCACTTGAATTTATCAGAAGAAAACCGAAGTGAAACTGAAGAAACTGCTGAATTTCAAATGAATATTTCTTCACCAGAAAATTTTCCTAAATGGGCTCCTAGAGCAAGGGTGGGTGTATAAAGCCCACGAAATCATTTGGTCTGGCCCTGCCAAGACAACTGCAGGCAGGACTCAAAATTCAATAAATCTAGAAGCTTTTTTCATGGCAACATAGATTTCTATTAAGTGATTTATGTTAAGCAAGTGGTGTTATAAATATCCAAATGGCCCTTGGCAGAAAAACCATTCCCCACCCCTGCCCTAGAGTTATAAAGAAATTATTAAACATATTAAAAGGTTAGTCATTGTTTTTATTTTTTAACTAAATTTTAGAGATTATTGACTCACAACTAGAAAACATGAGGATATTCCTCCCATCTCTCCTCCCTCACTTTCTACTTCTTGTTGGTTATTTCAATTTAGGGAAAGAGCACAGCATAGTGGTTAACAAAGCCTGAGCTCTGTAGCCAGAAAACCTAGGCTCCAGTCCCAACTCCATTAGTTGTCAGCTATGTGACCTTAGGCATGTTATTTAACCTCTACAAGTCTTAGTTTTTCTCATCTGTAAAACAAGGATAATAGTACTTACTTCACATGTTGGAAGAAGTTTGAATGTGTACTTACAAAGAGCCTGGCAGATAATAAGTGCTCAGTAAATGTTACAGTGTTTTTGTCATAAAGGTTTATATTATTTACATCCTATTCAGTAATCCTAATTAGCCCAATACTCATTCTAAATGGATTCAACTCATCACTGATGCTTTCCATAAGAGCATCTCCATTCCTGAATTCTTTTGATTCACCTCTTTATTGGTTATCAGATAGACTTTTCTATAAAAGCTGATAGATTCTATGCCCTTGAGTTCTTTCACTTTTGAGAATATATTCCTCTCACCTTTATATTTAAACTAGAGGCTCGGTGCACCAGCAGTGGGTGTGAGTGGGGCTGGCACTGTCAGCAGGTGCAAGTGGTGGCTGCTGCCCCAATTGCTCCTCAGGAGCAGGAGGAGGTGAAGAAGCCCTCAGAGGCAAACAGGACCAGCAGCTGCCAGCTGCACCTGCTGATGGCGCCGAGTGATCGAAACTGGCACTGGGCACCGGCAGCGGGTGCGAGTGGCAGCTCCGGTGCCGGCTGCAGGTGTGAGCGGGGCTGGGGCTGGCAGTGGGTGTGAGCAGTGGCTCTGGCAGTGGGTGTGAGCTGCGGGTGGGACTGCGGCGCACAGGAGCAAAGAATTTTCAGTAACCACTAACAGCTCACCCCAATGACAGCAACCGGTGCCCCGCCTTGGTCTGGCGCCTCCGCTCACCTGCTCCACCATCCCACCGCAGCCAATGCCCACCATGTTCCGCACACGCACTCTGACACGTCATAGTGACCAGTTGTTCGGTTGTTCTGCTGTTCGGTCTATTTGCATATTAGCCTTTTATTATATAGGATGCAACTTTCTATTGCAGGATTTCATTTGGTTCTTTTTATAATTTCAATTTTTCTAGTGAGATTTCCTATCTGTTCAATCATTAGGTTTATGTTTTATTTAAAATCTTAAATATAGTTATTATACCTGTTTTTAAATTATCAATTGTAAATTCCAATATCTGTGTCATATCTGGGTCTATTTCTACTAATTGCCTTTTTTTAATTTAGTAATTTCTTATTTTATGCTGGACATTGTGGATGACAATTTGTACAGCTTGGATTTTGTTGAATTCCTTTAAAGACTGTTGAGTTTCATTCTGGCAGGTAGCTAGCTAATTTACTGGTGAATCAGCCTGATCCTTTTGAGGCTTGTATTTAAGTTTGTTAGAGCAGATCTAGAGTAGTCTTACCATTAGGACATGGCCTTTCTGGAGTCTCTGTTGAATATCTGTGGTGTTCACTGAGGTCCCTCTTCTCTGGCTGGCTGGAACTCAAACCACTCCTAGCACTATGAAACCTCTGAAATCTCTTCAGTGCATAGCTCCTCAATATCTTTTTACTGCAAGGTCTCTCAGAGACCTTGTGCAGCTTAACACTGGGCCAAAGACTTAAGAGATCGCCTATGTGGATTTCTAGAATTCCTCTGTATAGCTTATTCCTCTCTGGTATCCTGTCCTGAGAATTCCACTTCCTCAGTAGCTGGAAACTTTGACCTCTGCCTCATTCCTTAAGCACGATTATCATGCTCTATTTGGCTTCACTGCTCTGTGCATAGTGTGGAAAATACTTTCAGAAAGAAAGCTAAAGCAATCACGGATGGCGATCACCTCGTGTGTTTTCCTTTTCTCGGGAATCACAATACTTCATTGCCTGTTGTCCAATGTCTGAAATCAGCTGCTTTGAATATTTTAGCTAATCCATGGCTAAAATATACAAAGTTCTTCAAAGTTCATTTTAATTGCCTTATGGAGAGAAGATTGGGGACTTGCATTAATCTCCTAACTATAATCCAAGCAGGAAAGGAGGGTGGTTGGATAGGAATGATAGCAGAAGAGGGAGAAACAGGACAGATTTGAGAATATTTTGAAGATAAACTAGCATGAGCTACTAGGTTGAGAGATACCACTTGCTAAAGTAGAAGACGACAGGATATAATAAATAGGAGAAGAAAACAAAAATCCCACAATGGATTTGTTAAGTTTGAGATGTCTATAAGAACTCCAAGTAGAACTGTTCAATAAATAGCTGCAGGCAGTATGGACCTCACAAGAATGGGCTTGACTAGAGATAAAGGTTTATTTGCTTTATCATCATTAACTTACTTCCTCCTCTACAGTAATCTTACTTTTTAGAAGAGACATTGAGGACTTTTAAATAGGACAGGGAGAAGGGGGAAGCATACATAATGCAAATATGTACTGCTTATAAACTATAAATTAATGATAAATTTGCCAGATGAATAATGCTGGGGTGAGTATCTTGCACATAACCTTTATTTGCATTTTTAGAGACCATTACTATTTAAATTTTTATGTATTTCCTCCTAGTACATTTTCTATGTAGTTTGGTATTATTTTTACATGTTATAATCATGAGCCCTCGTCACTCCCCATTAGAAACCCTTCTTAATATCTGTTTCACTGGCTGCAGAATATTTCATAAAAGAGATGTGTATCAGAATTAGTTTCCCCTTCAGGACATTTAAACTGCTTTACAAATGAAAACATCTGACCCAAATACTCTGTGGTCACTCTAAGTGTGCAATCCAAAGTAACTTCTGCAGCAACCAATACAACCAGACCTGTTCAAACTGATAGAATGGTTTACAGTTTAACAAAGCAGTCATATCTGTTCTCATATGATGCACAGGAAAAACCTACAAAGAAGGTATGAGCAGACCTTATTACTTTTAATTTCGTCAGTGAGGAATTTGTGGCCCAGGGAAGGAAAACGCTTTGCCTGATGTCACAATGTCAGCTAAAAGTGGGCTCTTTGGCTTCCCACTCTTTCCCCTGCCCCAGTTATCCTCGGTAAAAGGAGAGTTATTAACCAGTCTGTGTCAAGAAAGAACATGGGGTGTGTTTTCAGGAACAGAGGGCAAAACCAAAGATTATAAAATCCTTTATCTCAGAAGTAGGCAGGTGGAGCCAACAGTATTGGCTTTTAGACTTGGCAGGGCTCAAGGTCTAATAAACAGCAATCCAAAAGGGCTTGAGTAGCAAAGATCTATTAATGGGACCTTCTGTGACCACTTTGGTTTAAACACCTATAGAAATTTATTTAAGAATGTTAGTTTAACAGACGATTAATTATTGTTCTCTACCACTCTTTTTAAAATATATATATTTTTATTGATTTCAGAGAAGGGAGAGGAAGAGAGAGCTAGAAACATCAATAATGAGAATCATTGATTGGCTGCCTCCTACACACCCCACACTGGGAATCAAGCACACAACCTGGGCATGTGCCCTGACAGGGAATCGAACTGTGACCTCCTGGTTCATAGGTCGAAGCTCAACTACTGAGCCACGCCAGCCGGCCTACTCTTTTTTTTGTTTGTTTTTTTTTAAAGAAATTTACTTGTTTTACTATTTTTAAATTATTTTTAAAAATACTGTTATTGATTTTTAGAGAGAGAAAGAAGACGGGAGAGGGAGAGAGAAGAGAAACATCGATTTGATAGCAAAACATTGATCAGCTGCCTCCTGCACATCCCCCTACTGGGGATCCAGCCCACAACCCAGGCATGCACCTGACAAGGAATCAAATCAGCAGCCTTTTGGTGCATGGGATGATGCCCAACCAAATGAACCACACTGGCCAGGGCATTTACCACTGTTTTTTTTCACACCTGCTCACCTTCTTTCTGCCTGGGACATAACTCTATTCCACCTCCACCAAACAAAATCTACTGTCCTTGAAACACCAGTTTCAATGCCTTCTCTATGACAGCACCCCTAATGATGACCCTCTCCAGCATTAAACCCCAGGGTACTTTATAGGTCTCTCTCTGAAGATGCTTCTCAAGCTCTCCAGGTATAACAGGTATTAGTATAAATATACCCCCTGACCCCATACACACTGGTCATGTTTAATTCTTGTTTCACTGTTGATAGCAAATACTAAAAGTATGCTCAACAAAGGAGCACTAGAACAACAACAACAACAACAAAAAGGCTCAGTGCACAATTATTAATCACGTAAGTCTGTATAATAAGTCTGTCTTTCCTTAATTCAATAAGGAACTCAAAATCTTTGTGGAAAATATAGTAAAATATGGTATAAAGACAAAAAGAATCCAAAACTTTACCAGGACACAAATCAAATCCAGAGACAACAGCTAGGAACATTTTTGGTTTTGCACTTTATATTATATAGCTGAATTTATACCATACATAATTTTGTACTCTGCTTTTTTTACTGAATATTATAAGTTTTCCCCATATCAACAAAAAATTTTTAGAAACTTTTTTTCTTTTCAGAGAGGAAGGGAGAAGGAGGGAGATAGAAACATCAATGATGACAGAGAATCACCGATCAGCTGCCTCCTGCATGCCCCGCACTGGGGATCGAGCCCACAACCCGGGCATGTGCCTCCAACTGGAATCAAACCCAGGACCTTTTAGTCCATAGGCCAACGCTCTATCCACTGAACCAAACCAGCCAGGGCAGAAACATTTTTTAATGTGCTAAATAACATTCCATCCAATGGAAGTTATATTATTTAACTAAGCTGCTATTGTTGGTAGACAATTTAAAAAATAATTAATATAATGCAGTTATATACTGCTTATACACTATAAATTAATGATAAGTTTGCCAGATGAATAATGCTGGGGTGAATATCTTTGCACATTACCTTTATTTGCATTTTTAATTATTTCCGTAGGTTAGGATATTAAGAAAACTACTAAGTTAAAGAAATGCCCCCCTGCATCAGAAGGGAAACTGATACTCTTGATGATGATAAACTTTCATCAAAATAGGGACTACCACAGAACCAATGTCCCATGTGAAAGCAGAAATAATCTACACAGCTTCAGAGAATTAAAAAGACATCTTCTTCATCAAACTTTCACTGAACAACTCTCCAACCAGGCTTGGGCACGGGGAACAAGGGATGAATGAATCATAACATCTTCAAGAAGCTCATGATCTGGTGAGCAAAAAAATAGCTGCCTGTCAAAGGTCATAGTCCCTATTTGTGGTGGTTCTAAATATGTACATAAATTCTTTGATATTCCTGGTTTTGAGAGGTGGACTTTTAAGTTCTCTCCCCTTAATATGGACTAGACTTACTGACTCACTTCTAATAAATAGAATGTGATGGGGATGAAACATGTGTGACATCTAAGGGTAGGCCATTGAAGATTCATCAAAAGACACTGAGGATTCCTTCTTGCTCTCTCTCTTGGATCATTCACTCTGGAGGAAGCCAGATGCCATGGCATGAGGACACATAGAGAGAGCCATGTCACAAGGAACTGAGGTCACCTGATAACAGCTGGCAAGGAACAGAAGGAAGTATTTACCAACAGCCACATGAGTAAGTCATCTTAAAATGGGAAAAATCCAGTTCTAGTCAAGCCTTCAAATAACTGCACCCTTAACTCCCTGGCTAATGTCTAAAAAAAATCATGAGAGACCCTGAGGCACACAGCTAAGCTACTCCCCAATTCCTGACCCCACAGAAACTATGTGAAGTAAATTTGCTAAGATAATTTGCTATTTAGCAATAGATAACTTAAAAGCTACTCCAGTGATGACAGCAATAGGGCATGAGGAGAAAAGATAGATGGAAGGGAATTAACCATTACTGATCCCCTCCTCGGGGCCAGGCATGTGCTGATGCCTTACCTACTTTATCCTTTTTAATCTTCACAAAATCCCTATGAAGTATTTTACAGGTGATGTAACAGGCACAAAGGTTAAGTGACTGACTCAAGATCCCACTCACTCCTTGCAAGTAACATTCCCTGAGGTCTGCCTAACTTAAAAGGTTGTACTCTTCCCCTCACCATTCTGCTGAACGCATTTCCAAATCTTCCTGCAACGTGCTTCCCCAATGCCTGTGAGGACCCTTCTGCAAAGAGGGCTCAGTATGAGGTCAGCACTATCAATGACAAGGACCAAGGAAAGCAGGCCCTCCTTACCTTTTCCGGTCACATAATAGGCCCCCAGTTTGTAGCAGCTATCACTGTGTTTGTTCTCTTCACAGTTGAACTTCAACACCTTGGCAGCCTCATCAAAATTCTTCTGGATCCCTTCCAAATAGTCGACCAGCCGATAACAACCTGTGAAAAGAGGACAAGAGCTTTTCTTCATGTCTGGGGACACTGCTTAGCAGTGGGGAGGGTCAAGGTGTGACAGGCCAGATGTGTCTTTCATTTGGGACCAGCCACTGTTCTCCTGAGGTGTGACAAGGAATGCAGGTGGTGTTCAGCCATTCCTACAAAGGCATTGTTTGCCCTTGGGCAGGGGCTGACAAATGTAAGGACGGGGGAGACCTTGGCCCCTGCACTGGCTCCTTCTCTCACCAGCCCTTCTGCCCTGCCAGCCAGGCTGGCCCAAAGACGCAGTGACTTCCATAACTGAAACTCTGCTAGCTTTGGAACTTCTTAGGAAATTCAGTGGTCAAACACAGAAAACCAAACGGGTCCATGGGCTAGTCTTTGTAGCAGCAAGAAAGGGTTGCTTCGATGACTGTACCTTACTCCTCAGCCAGGCTGGGAATGTGAAGTCTGACAACAGAGTAGAAACAGCAGCTACCAAAGGAGTTGGAAATATACTCTCTCTCCCAGGCAGGCTCTAGTCCCAGCCAGCCTCTCCTTATCGTCTCTCCCCTGTCCCTTCTTCATCCCCAATAACACTCCAACATCTCTCATTCATTTTCACTCAACGACATTTGACCATGGATGCTCATCTATGCACAAAACATACACTGTCCCAGATGCTGGGAATACAGTCAATTGCCCTCCTAAAAATCACATTCTAGAGGAGTAAACAATAAATAAATAGGTGAACAAGATGTATTCAAACCGTAATAAATGTTATGATTGAAATGAAACAGGATTGTAAGATAGTTTGTTGTGCATGTTGGGGGAATGGTTAACAGACTAGGTGATCAGGGAAGACCAATTCCTTCTGACCAACACCAGAAATCTTTCCCAACCATCCTGCTCCCCAAGTAACTCTCCTGTGAATTCTCTCTACACTTAGGACATGGACCAGCTCTCTTAAAAAGAACCCTGGGTTCTTCTTAAGCATTATACAATGCAGAGCAACTCTGCGTTGTTGGTTAGCATAAAAAAATAACTACATTGCCCTAACTGGTGGCTCAGTGGTTAGAGCATCCATGGGCACACTGAAGGGTAGTGGGCTTGATTCCCAGCCAAGGGCACTTATCTGGGTTGCAGGTTCAGGAGGCAACCAATGGATGTATCTGTCTATATGTCCCCCACCCCCTTCCATTCTCTCTAAAAAAAAAAAATTAATGGGAAAAACAAACAAAAAAGATTTATATCATGTTCTGGAACTAGGCTGCAAAGTAGAGCCAGTGCCATTTTTTTTTCCTCTATAAAAATAAAGTAGGAAGCCCTGGCCAGTGTGGCTCAGTTGGTTGGAGCGTGGACCTTTATACATCAAAAGGTGGTGGGTTCCATTGGGGAGGGGGGGGGGGTGCAGAAGGCAGCCAATCAATGTTTCTCTCTCTTCCTCTAAAATCAGTCAACCAATAAATAAAGGAGGAGGAAGAAAATCACCCAAAGGCACTGGATTCTCTGAGTGGCCCCTTCTGGACACCACCATTCACCCCACACTGTGTTCCCAGCACACACAGGGCACATTCATGTCTTAGGTCCTTGCCACTCACTGCTCCCTCCGCCTGGCCTAGATCTCCCTTACCTTCCTCAGGGCTCTCAGTTCAAACGCCATCTTCTCAGTGATTGCCCCCCCCCCCCCCCCCCCCCCCCCCGCCTACTCCTTTTAAATTCCCCTCCATCATTCCCGGCACCGCTCACTTTTCCCACTGCACTTACTATTTTCTAACACACTGTTTCGTTCATTTCCTTATGTTTATTGTCCAATTCCCCCACTAGAATGTGCGCTCCATGAGGACAGGGAATTTTATCTGTTCCCTGAAATGTCCCCAGTCCCTCTACCCCAAGTGCCCTAGCATTTCTCCTTCCCGGCCGGCCTCCAGGTTGAAGCCGGCGGAGCACTGCCCCACGGAGAGCCCGCAGAGTCCTCGCGGAACGCAACCCGCCCCAACACGCGCAAGGTCGTCAGCGTCCCATTGACCCCGTCCCGTCCCGCCGTGCCCCGGGCGTGTGACCGCTCAGATTCCCTCCGAGGTCGCTCACGTGACCGTCCGGCCCCGGCCCCGGCCCCTCCTCCAGGGGCCCCCACGTGTTCCCAGGCCGCGCCGGCAGCGCTTACCATCCGGGTCCTTCTCGCGGTAGCACTGGTAGTTGCATTCCACCTCCATGTTCTCCAGAAACGATTTCACCTGCTCCTCGTCCTGGAAGTCCACCAAGCCAGCCATGGTTCCGGCTCGCCCAGATGCGACGAACCTGTCGCTCCAGCCCAGGCCACGCGGAGTCCAGCCCCACGGTCCCGTAAGCTGGCGGAGGGGCGGGGCCTGGGCGGGGCCTAGGCGGGCGCGCCGCCGCGGAGGTCTGCGTGCACCCGCTCTTTCGCTGGGGCCTGGGCGGGGCCTGGGCGGGGCCTGGGCGGAGTCTGAGCGGAGTCTGGGCGAGGCCTGGGCGGAGCCTGGGCGGGCGCGCCGCCGCGGAGGTCTGCGTGCACCCGCTCTTTCGCTAAGGCCTGGGCGGGGCCTGGGCGGGGCCTGGGCGGGCGCGCCGCCGCGGAGGTCTGCGTGCACCCGCTCTTTCGCTAAGGCCTGGGCGGGGCCTGGGCGGGGCCTGGGCGGGCGCGCCGCCGCGGAGGTCTGCGTGCACCCGCTCTTTCGCTAAGGCCTGGGCGGGGCCTGGGCGGGGCCTGGGCGGGCGCGCCGCCGCGGAGGTCTGCGTGCACCCGCTCTTTCGCTAAGGCCTGGGCGGGGCCTGGGCGGGGCCTGGGCGGGCGCGCCGCCGCGGAGGTCTGCGTGCACCCGCTCTTTCGCTAAGGCCTGGGCGGGGCCTGGGCGGGGGCGGGGCGGGGGCGGGGCGGGGCCTGGGCGGGCGCGCCGCCGCGGAGGTCTGCGTGCACCGGCTCAGCTCATTCGCTAAATCCTGGCGCCGCAAACTGGGCTTGTCCGCAGTCCTCGCGCTGTTAGTCTTTGGCGGCCAAATCTTTTCCTCTGGTCCTCCCATTTCCAAACTGATGGCAGTCTTTCTGCAGCACTTTCTCTGTGCCAGCTTTGTGGCCTTAGTGACTTTCCGCCTGTAGTCCCCCCATACATTCATTAGTTCTGTAATCTCTAAGGGCCTACTGTGTGCCTCACCAAGTGCTTCCTTCTAGTAATTCAACAGCTAGGAAAAATGGTCCTTGCTTTTAAATAGCTTGCAGTTTAGTAGGAAGACATTTATTTATTCATTCAACAAGCAATTTGAGCACCTCCTATAGATAAGTCTGTACAATTGCAATAAGAAATCTGGTTTATCTCTACTAGTATATTCCTCCCAGATCTCCCCCTGCTCCCAACGTGAATGACCAAAGACTGTGGGGGGTGATGACTGGAACACAATAGCTGTAGAAGTTGTACAAATAATATTGTTGTGATAGCTAATGTTTAAACAGGGTTGAACTTTGTTCCAGATTCTATTCTAAGAGCGTTATACAAATTCTCATTTAATTCTCACTATGGCACTCCTTGTGACATTATGGGGTAGGTATTATTCTATTCCCATTCTGCAGATGAGGAAACTGAGGTACATAAAGGTTAAGTAACTTGTCCTAGGTCACATAAGAAGTGAGAGAGTTGTTGTAGAGTAAATATTTTTTAAGTAAAAGAATGGATGAGTTACAAGAGGAATGTGTCAAGGAGATGGGGAAGAGGAAAGGAACTTTTTTTTTGTTCTGCTCAGGATCATCAGCTTCATAAAGCCTAGACTGAAAGCTCTCCAAAGACAGTCAGTTCCTGTTCGTCTTTGAGTCCCAGCCAGCCCTAGACTAAAGCCCTCAGTGGAGTTCAATCCATGTTTCCCACCACCTGTAGCAATGCTTCCCCAATAACTCCCCTATTAGCCTACCCCTAATGACATCAGAGAGTGTACAACTTCCAAACACTTCCTCACTGGGAAGCAACTTACTGCAACCGGAAAATGTCTTTCAAATCCCAGTTTTATTTAAAAATTCATATTATTTTACATCCAATTCCACAATACATCTTTTATAAAAAGAAAACAAGATTGTCTTTTCTTCAAGCCTTTGAGTAAAATTGAAATTCCAGGTGATATGCCACATTGGGAGATCCCTCAGTATATATGCCCCCGGTAGGGAAGGCCTGACCTTAGATTTTGAGCCCACCTTCCTTAGCCTGGCCTGCAAGGTCATGTACAATCTGATTCTAGCCTCTGTTCCTCCACACCCTACCCAATCTTCTATTCTCTGAATAGGTCCCAAGTTTGTGCCCCTGTTTACTGCTGCTCTTGATGTGTGGACCACCCTTCTCTGCCCAAATCAGAGATCCTCTCCTCTATAAAACAGGTTTAGATGTTCCCACTCAGTGTTTCACACCATTTGGTTTATTCTGTTATAATGTACTGGAAAGGACTGGCTTTGGAGGACAGACAGATCTTAGTCAGAATCCACAGTGACCTGAACCAATCACATTTGTGACCCTGATTCCTCTTCTATAAATGCAGATCCCTTGCATGGCTGTCAGTAGGACTACAAGTTCATGTATGCAATGTGCTTAGCAGAGTTCCAGAAATATTTCTTGTCAGGCTCATAATGGCTATTTAATGCTTTAAAAGTCTGTGTCCCCCATAGACTGTGAGCTCTATGTCCCTTGTTCTGGTCACAAGGCCAAGAATAGAGCAAGGTGTGGGGAGGGTGATATAGGTAACAAAGGTCAAGGACAGGCCATAAATAGTACTTTCCCTTAATCCTATTTGCTAAATTGAAATGCATTGAAATGAGAGCACCTGAGCAGTAGAGGGCAATAGAGAGTTGGAAAAAAGATGGAAAAGAGGCTGGGCCAAGTATGAAATCACATTTTAAAAAGAAATTTAAGGTCATTACAAAGGCAGCCAGCTTCCTTTATTAGTCCCGTTCTTATCTCTGTAGTTTTATTCTCCCTATTCTTATAAATTTTCATAGTTACTGGTTTTTTAGCCAGATGATTTCATTTATTTCTGGAACCCAAAAAACAAAATAAACAAGCAAGCAGAACGGAAAAATAGATACAGAGAACATTTTGACAGTTATTTTTTATTCAAGTAATACAGGAATATATGCTTATTGTAAATTAATTTTATGCTTTTAGCCCTTTTTGATAAGCATAATGCAATCTGTACACACTGTTCAGACTGTTGCAGAGAAATGGAGGGTCAAAGAAATTAAGTGACTTACCCAAAAACACACAGTGAGAAGACACAGAAAAACCAGGTCTCTTGGAATCTTAGAGTTCACAGCAATCATCCTGGATGGTGAAGGGGAAGAAATCAAGAGCATTATAGCTCTCACCTCCCAACTCCAGACATAGATTAAACTGATATTAATTGATCACTAAGTAGTACTTTAGAGTTATTATCTCACTAGAGGCCCAGTACACGAAATTCATGCACGAGGGAGGAGGGGTGGTCCCTCAGCCCGGCCTGCACCCTCTCCAATCTGGGACCCCTTGGCGGATGTCTAACTGCCGGACATCCCTCTCGAAATCCGGGACCACTGGCTCCTAACCGCTGGCCTGCCTGCCTGATCACCCCTAACCACCTCTGCCTCGGCCCCTGCCACCGTGGCTTTGTCTAGAAGACATCTGGTCTAATTACCATATTAGTATAGATTTTATTAGTATAGATTTATTCTGCATAGCATTACTCTTCATTCATTCAACAAACACTCCTTAGATGCTCAATAATGATTAGAGATTAAGGGATGCAAAATTGAAAAGTTCAAGGTTTCAACAAAAGACACTTTTCTTTAGAAGAGGAAAAGCACTGGTAAATGAGATGCTCCCCCTGATGATAAAAGGAAGACAAATTAGAAACAGTGTGATACCATTTTTCATTTATTTGATTAACAAAGATTGGCATCACATGTTTGTGAGGATGCTGCGGAACCAGCATTCCCATACACTGTTGGTGGGAATATATATTGATGCTTCCTCTTTGGAGAGCAATTTGGTAATATTTATCAACATTTCAAATATGCTTATATATTTTTGGAGGGGAGGGAGAAAATATTTGCAAATCATCTATCCCACAGTGGGCTTGTATACAGAATATTTAGAGAACTCCTACAACTCAACAATAAAAAGATAATGTTTTTAAAATGGGCAAAATACTTGAGTAGGCATTTTACCAAAGAGACATATGAATAGGCTATAAGCACACAAAAATACACCCAGCATGCCATGGCCAGTGTGGCTCGGTTAATTGGAGAGTCTGCCTGTATATGGCAGGTTTCAATTCCTGGTCATGGAACATATCCAGGTTTCGGATTTGATCCCCAGTGCCGGGGGAAGCAACCTATTGATGTTTCTCTCCCACATTGATATTTCTCTTCTCTTCTCTTCTCTTCTCTTCTCTTCTCTTCTCTTCTCTTCTCTTCTCTTCTTTCTCTTCTCTTCTCTCTCTTTCTCTCTCTCTCTTCCTCCCCCACTTCCTTCTCTCTAAAACAAAAACAAACAATAAATTTTAAGAAATATGGCCAGCATGGGAAAATGCAAATAAATTTCCACAATGAGATACTACTACACAACTACTAGAATGGCTGTAATCAACAAGCAATACCAAGTATTGATGAGGATGAGAAAGAAAAGAAAGAAAGGAAGGAAGGAAGGAAGGAAGGAAGGAAGGAAGGAAGGAAGGAAGAAAGAAAGAAAGAAAGAAAGAAAGAAAGAAAGAAAGAAAGAAAGAAAGGAAGGAAGAAAGAAAAAGGGAAAGAGAAAGAGAAAGGAAAGGAAAGGAAAGAAAGAAAAGAAAGAAAAGGAAAGAAAGAAAGAAAGAAAGAAAGAAAGAAAGAAAGAAAGAAAGAAAGAAACGAAGGAAGCTGGAACCCTTATACATTTCTTGTTGGAATGCTAAATGCTGCAACCATTTTGTATTTTGTTTGAATTTTATTTTATTTTTGTAAGAACACAACATATCTGTCCTGTTAGCAGATTTTAAGTGTACAATATATTATTGTTGAATATAGGTACAATGTACAGCAGATTTCTAGAGTTTACTCATCTTGCTCTACTGAAACTTATTGCCCTTGATTAGTAATTCCCCATTTCCTCTCCCCCCTCAGCCCCTGCAACCACCATTTCACTCTTTGAGTCTATGAATTTGACTATTTTAGATACCTCATATAACTGGAGTTATGCAGTACTGTATTTGTCTTTCTGTGACTGGCTCATTTCACTTAGCATAATGTCCAAGTTTCATCCATGTTGTAGCATACTACAGAATTTCCTTCTTTTTTGAGGCTGAATACTATTCTAATGTATGCATGTGTACCACATTTTCTTTATACATTCACCTGTCAATGGACATTCAGGTTGTTCCACATCTCAATTACTGGGAATAGTGCTGCAATGAACATGGGGATGCTAATATCTCTTCACGATGCTGATTTCAATTCTTTTGGGTAAACGCCTAGAAGTGGGATTGCTGGATCGTATTGTAATTCTATTTTGAATTTTTGGAAGAACCTCCATACTGTTTTCCAAAGCAGCGGCACCATTTTGCATTTCTGTCCAAACTGTGCAAGGATTCCAATTTCTCCATAGCCTCAACTTGTCTTTTTATTTATTTAATCCGCACCTGAGGATATGTTTTTATTTTATTGATTTTTAAGAGAGAGGAGAGAGAGCGAGAGAGAAAAACACTGATGTGAGAGAGAAACATCCATCAGTTGCCTCCCACACATGCCCAGACTAAGATCAAACCCACAACCCAGGTATGTGCCCTGACCAGGAATCAAACCACACTTTTTTGCTGTACATGATAATGCTCCAAAAAACTAAGCCATCCGGCCAGGGCTGTCTCTTGATTTTTTTATAACAGCCATCATTATAGGTATCTCATTGTGGTTCTGATTTGCATTTTCCTGATGATTAGTGACTTTAAGCATCTTTTAAAAAATTGATTTCAGAGAGGAAGGGAGAGAGAGATAGAAACATCAATGATGAGAAAATTATTGATTTGTTGCCTCCTGCACACCCCCTATCGGGGATCAAGCCTGAAACCAGGGCACATGTCCTGACTGGGAATTGAACCTTGACCTCTTGGTTCATAGGTTAACACAACCACTGAGCCACACTGGCTGGGCAACTTTGAGCATCTTTTTATATATCCATTGGCCATTTGTACATCTTTGGAGAAATGTGCACTCAAGTCCCTAGCTCATTTTAAACCAGTTTATTAGCTTTTTGCTTTTGAGTTGTAGGAATTCCCCACATGTACTGAAGATTAACCCCTTGTCAGATATCTGGTTGCCATATGTTCCATTCCATTCGTTGCCTCTTCATGCTATTGATTGTTTCCTTTACTGTGCAGATGCTTTTTAGTTTGATGTAGTCCTATGTGTTTATTTTTGGTTTGTTGCCTGTGCTTTTGATGTTATTAAAATGTGCTTACATTTTTGGTCCAGAAAGTCAACTTCCAAGAAAGTACCTACAGAAATTCTTACACAAATAAATAGTTGCTGCAGTTTTTTGTTGTTGTTGCTGCTGCTGCTGTTATGATAATAGAAATGATAAATATCCAAGAATAGGGGATTTGATACAATGTAGACATTAAAAGGAATGAATTAAGTCTATTCATGTCAACACTGAAAGCATTGTCCTGTACACCAAAGCCTTGTCAGTTCCATTCCTGAAGGTAACCGGTCCATGTTTCTCACAAATAAATGTTTCTCTCTCTCTCTCTCTCTCTCTCTCTCTCTCTCTCTCCCTCTCTCTCTCCCTCTCTCACTCCCTCTCCCTCTCCCTCTCCCTCACCTTCTCCCTCTCCCTCTCCTTCCTCCTCTCTAAGCATGTCCTCAGGTGAGGATTTTAATTAAGTAATTAATTAAATATATTAACTTATTTTTTTAAAGATGTTCAAATGTATTGTTAAGTGAAAAACAGTTATATAGTATAACTTAATTTTGTTTAAAAAGTAACCTTTTATATAGTCATAGAAAAAAACAGGGAAAATACACTGAACTGTTAATAGTAACTATGGATTGGGAAGGAGAGAGGGAAGAGTGTATAGGGGGGACTTGCAGTGTCTCTATTCCATCGTTATTTTTATAATAATCATATATGACTTTTGTAAGCTGACAAATAATAAAATTGTTTTTTAATTACATAACGTTCAATGTCTTATGAGTCATTTCAGATATTAATATCTCCATGTTATAAACGAAGTTCTGAGAAGTAAAGTGATTTCTTCAAGGTCACACAGCCCGGCGAGCCTCCCCAAAGGTTACGGATCCCTGAGCTGACAGGATCCGCCCAGTGGAAAGACCAGACCAATCACGTTTGCTGTGATGTCACTTTAAAGGCCTGGGATTGGTGCCGCTGCACGGAGGCGAAGAGTCCGGATCATTAGGCTTTCCCAGGGTTACGGTGGAGGCACCAGTTCTTTGCCCTCTTCAGGTCCCCTGAGAACCCTCAGCATTGGGTGGGTTAGTCATGGAGGCGCCCTGCCCTTCCGGCTGTGGCCAGTCCCCTAAACCCGTGCCGCCAAGCCTCCAGCCCTTCCTCCCTCCCTCCCTGCACCCTTCCCACCGGAAACAGGGAAAGTCACGGACAGGTGCCAGCTCTGCTCAGACTCGCGTTTCAGCAGCATGATTGCACATTGCCTAGTCCCCACATGACCCGCATGGCTTTCAGCCAGCGCAAAGCAATCAGAAACAAGATTCAATGTAACCTCTGATTTCCTGCCTGTCTTTGAGGCATCCAGGTTGTTCTGCAAGCTGCAAAGGCCCCTGCTTTATAGAGAAGAGAACTGGGGTCCAGAGGGAAGAAAGAGGCTTGAGCCAGGGCACACAGAAAGCTAATGAGAGAGCCGCGGAAGCCGCAGACTCTTCCTTCAGGGCAGCAGGTTGGATGGTAACCTTTCCAACTTTATCTTCACCCACACCTGACAAATACCCTCCCTCCTTTTTGTCTTTGGCTTCTTCTGTGACCCTTGCCCATATATCATTAGCTGAGGCAGCAAGGTTTATCAAGAATAATAAAGACGTTGGAATCACACTAACCTAGGAATCCCATACTTGCCGTGGGAACTTGGACAAGTTGTGTTACTTTTCTAACCTTATTGTCCTCATCTGCCATGGGATATTAATCTCTATTTACCTTATTGGAATAAGTGAGAAATTGGGAGGCAGTTTGGTATAGAGGAATAGTTTTCAAAGAATGGTCCCTGGACCAGCAGCATCAGAGTCATCTGGGAATTTGTTAGAAATGAATGTTCTCTGGCCCCACCCCAAACTTACAAATGGAAACTCTGGGATCTAGCAATCTGGGTTTGAAGAAACTTCCGGTGGTTCAGGCACATGCTACCGTTTGAGAATCACTGGTATATGAAGGGTAAAGCCATTGGGTTTGGAGGCAGACAATTCTGGGTTCTTCTAAAAGTGTCTTAGTTCTGCCTTTTACTATTTGGGAAGTCTCAAGCAAAGCATTTTACTGACCTGCTCCTTAGTTTACTCATCTGTGAAATGGAGGTAATAGTTGTAAATACGTATCAATTATTTATTTACTCATTCAACAATTCTAAGTTCTAGGGATACATTAGTGAACAAAACAGACAAAAATCTCTGCCCTCAATTAGTATTTGTTCTAATGAGATTTTTGAGAATTAATTAAAACAATTATGTTAATGACATATAAAGCTTAGTGCAACACTGGCACATATTGAGCACTCAGCAAATGGCAGCTATTATTCATGATGGGGAAAGGACTTGTGAACAGTAAATGTCATATTAATTAAGCCATGAGCCCTCTGAGACTTGTCTGACTCATGCCTATGTCATCCAAATCTAACATAGGGCCTGGTGCAGATTAGGGTTCTGTAAATATTTGATGAATGTATGTACAAAAGTTACAGGTAAATACTGATTGGGTTTCCTTTATAATCCATCTTTAGAGTTGAGATCTCAACAATAGGCTACACTCTCCAATAAGCCTTCCGCTCCCCTTACATATGTATAGTTCACTCTTTCCAGTTATTGAAAAGTAACTTTCTCTGCATTCATATGTTGTGACAGGTCTGAAATGTAGTTGGTGCATGATAAATCTGTGTTGAGTGAATGAATGGATGCCTGGAGCAGCATAAAAATTTGTTGGAAATAGCAGTGGAATAGGGGTCAGGGAACTTCAATCCTAATTCCTGTTCTGCTACTTCTATAGTATTAGGCCTTGGCTAAATCTGTTTTCTTTTCAGAGCCTCAGTCTCCTAATCTGTAAAATTAGACTTATAATCACTAACCCACCACAATGCTGGAAGGAGACAGACCAACTTTAATACCTAACTTTTTACTTCTCAGGAAGAATTGCTGAAAGTAGTCAAAGGAGACCAGGTAGGTAGACTTCTTTGTAAATCTTTAAACACTGTAAAAAATAAGATACTATTTCTAGTCAGATAATCTACAACTTACAGAATTTACTGGTTAGAAATGACTCTAAATCCTTGCTACTGAAAGTGTGATCTGCAGCATGGGCATCATTTGAGATCTTGGTAGAAATGCAGACTCTTGGAGCCCACCCAGACCTACTAAACCAGAATCTGCATTTTAACAAGATCCTCAGGGGATTCAGATGCACCATAATGTCTAAGAAGCGTTGCTTTAAATCAAACTCGTAGGACACATGCACTAAAAAGGTTCTGAAGACACCAACTCCCTCATTTTACAGATGAGTACACTGGGGCTCAGCAATGAAAGGGACTTGTTTTTCAAAAAGGCAGATCTAAGTGTGTCACACCCATGTTGTCAACCAGTGGCTCCACATTACCCACATCCTTCTTAGCTCAGCTCAGCTCAGCTCAGCATTGACCCCTGCTTACCACTTAGCTCATCTGGCCCCTGCTTACCACCGCACTTGAGACTTCCCCACCTATGAAACGAGCCAATCACTCTGACCCTCTCCTCTTCTCTGAACTCCTCAGGCCGTTTTCTGACTGTGCGCTGTCCTTCCCACTTTTCTCCAGCCTCAGCTCAGACATGACACCCCCAGTCCTTGTTTGGGACCCCTTTCTAACCTTCCCTGGTTGACAGTGGGCTTAGGTTAGCCTGCCTCTTGAAGCTCCACCTCTTGAAGCTCTGCGGTCATTACCTGTTTTTACGATGCCTGTTTTACCAGACGGTGAGCTCCTTAAGGGTAAAAACCAGAACTCAGGTCCCCCCACAGAGCCAGGTACTTGGTAAGAGCTCCGTTTATCTTATTTGACTAATGGTTTTTTAAGGTGTCTTCCAGGTATAACTTTCTGCATTTTGAAATTGTGACCTCCCAGAGAGCAGGGACTTGGCGTTGCCTCCCTGCGTCTGAGCACAGTAGGCACTCACGCACCACCCAGGCTGACTGTTTCAGCTGTTGCAACTGTAGCCATTCCCATAATGTGCTCCCTACCTGGCTCACTGCAGCATGTTCAGGGAAGTACAACTGACCCTGTGGCAGGATAGTAAGAAGCTAGGAAAATTGCTGGGCAAGTGGCATAGGGAAACTGAGACAAGAAAATTAAACAAGGCTAAACAGTTTGGGCAACTTGCAGTCAGCCTGTGAATCGAAAGACCTTATCTTCCCCAACCAAGGGCGCTTGGAAGCAAATAGTTTATACCTCTCCTCCCTAACAAGAGAATACATAGCTTAAATCAACCTGGTTAGGGAAATAGAACCAATTAACGCCATCTGTGCCAGCTAAACCTGAGGACAGATGAAGTCTGGGAAACGAATTAGAAAAAAAACATTAAAGCCAGACAGACCTAAATAACAGTAAAACAGACCACAGAATAATCCCAAACTCCCCTATACTTGCATTTTGATACATCAGCATATTAAAAATGTACCTGGAAAGCTGATAAATATTCTATTGAAACCCTTCCATAAGATTCTCCCCTGTAGAAAAAAAAAGGGGGCGGGGATAAAAAGCCCTTAGGACAGAGACTCAGTGCAAGCTCACTCTCGAGCACAGCCATGCCCTTTCCCAGGTATGAACTTTTTATTTCTTCCTGAACTCCAAGGGTCACCCGAGACTTGCAACCAGGGGAGCAGTGGGCAATGGTAGCTCGATCAGGACTCAATCCCAGATCCTGTCTCCAAGGCCCCCTTTTCTCTGACTTCCCAGTGAGCTGACAGCAGCCCCACTGTGGCTCATTTCTTTCCTAGAATATTTCCAGAGAACAAAAGCGGAACACCCCCTAAGCTCCCTCCTGTTGTTTCTCCTACCCTAAGTCCCTCCTTTGTTTCACGGTCCCCAGTTTTAATAAACATACTCTCAAAGTGACCTGGACTCAGGCTGTGAAATCTTTCCTACACAAAGTCAAGAACGTACACACTACAGACTGGTCTAAGGCAGACCCACTCCAAGCTGGTCCCTTGGAGTGGGTCTGCCTTGGAGTAGATCTGGTACCCAACAGGTTGCAACACCAAGGGTAAAGAAGGGATCAGATTTCACGGTAAAGCATCTCAAGTCTGGGCTGAGATTTAGTGCCTTCTAAAAAAGCTCACAAGCTTTCAAATTGTTATCCTGAGGCTTCCTGTTCCTCCATAAGAACTGATACAGGTGGGTGCTCAGTACACGTTGATGAGTGAATCAATGAAAGGGTAAATTAATCTGGGCTTCTAAATGTAACCCAACGATGACTGTCAGTAAGAAGCAGTGGTGTAGGAAAAGAGTTGTGACCGAATGTCGCATAGTGTTCAAGAGGAAGTATAAGCTCCTTACCGTGGCCCTGCTGTAAGTTACTGCCCCAGCCTGCCTCTCCAGCTGTCTCTTCCCTTCTGTGCATACTCTGTGTCTCATCCCAAACTATTCGTAGAGCCAAAATACATCATCTGGTTTCATGCTCCAGTGGCTTAACACCTATTGTTCCCTCTACGTAGAATACTCTTTCCTCCCCGCTTAATTTAGATAATTCTTATTTACCTTTCAAAGCTCGAGTCAAGTAGTACCTCTTCTAGGAAACCCTCTCTGACCGCTCCACTGGGCTGGATGCCTCCTTTGTGCTCTGGTAGGTGCCTGCTTCTTTTTATAAAAGTATTGATCATATTTTTTTTTTGCTGTTGTCTATCTTTTTCACCCACAATCCCTGAGCACCTTGAGGGCAAAGACTGTGTCTTATTTATTTCTGTATCCTCAGTGTCTAGCATATGGCACTGAGGAAAGGCACGTGGTCCAGTGGAAAGAATGCATAGTAGAAGAGTTATTATTGTTATGCCCAGATTTCAAGATCCCCAATAGACCACACCAGGGAGCCAGCCAAGTCCGATGCAAAAGCAGAGAGTCTTTTATTCAAACCTGGGTTTGGCTCTCCTACCTTCCTTACCGACTCAGCGGCAAGCGGTAAAGAGAGGGCCAGCACTGTGGGGAGAGAGGTTTTATAGTAAGGGGAGGAGAGAAGACTGTGGGCCCTGCCGATTGGCCAGGCGCAAGTCGGTATCTCGTTACACAGGATGTGGTCGTATCTATGGCGCGCACTTCCCTTGATTGTCATTGGTTAGTTTAAAGAAGTCCTGGGTGTGGCTAGCAGAGGCTTGGGCTTCCAGGAAGAAGCCTTGCCGAACACATGGCTGCCCAAAGATGGAGGATATGGGGCAAGATGGAGGGCGTAGTCCTTGCCCTTTCATTCCCCCCTTTGTCTTGGAACTTCCGGCTCAGTCATGAGACGGACTGCATTTCTATTTCACCATTGCAAGAGGCCCGTACTGGGCACACAGAATTATCCACTGAACTATCCCTATACGCTTAACAAATGGTCCGGTGGAAGGGAAAGAAACTATTTCAGCTTTAACAACTTCTATTGAAATAGGATCTTTCTTCTTAAAATTCCTCCATGTCTATCAAAAAGCCAAATCAAGATTAATTTATCTACTGTATTCAATTTGGCCTGATGTTTGCATAAACACAACAAGTGGTAACCGACCACCTTTGCTGGAATCTCATGATTGAATCTTAATGTGCCCCGTAGGGCCAGGAAGCCAAGCCATGCAGCCTCCATCAGGCCTGCCTGCAGTATCTGCTGAGTTAGGTGAATCCTTCACCTGTAGCAACTCCACCTGAGCCCACACTCCAGGCTTTAAGGCCCATCTCAGTAGCTCTCCTACTCGTTGCGGCCCAGAGTATGTGGGGGTTCCGCAGGGATGCAGAGGCATCTTTACTGCTCCCCTTCTACTCTTACCAACTGCCAGTGATGGTAGGGCATGGGCCTGACGCTCCAGTGCCAGCCATCTTCAGGGCTTCCAAGCAGGATACCAGGCTTTCTTACTGGCTTTAAGTCCTTAGAGCTCAGACAGGGCTCTTTAAAACATGATACTCCAGTCAAAGCTTTCCGTTAATAAAACCACTATTAGGAACCAGTCTTATTGAATCTATGCAAAGAAATGTATTGCCATGACTTATTTAGCATTGCCAGATTTCGGAGGAATTACATAAGGAGAAAAACATACTGATCTGCCTTGCTAATTCCTTTTCATAGATTTATAACAAAAAACAGTAACTGTTGGCATAAAACCTTCTTTTTATGCATAACCATGCCTCAGACCTTTTATTAAACAGGCCTTTCCCAGACTACCCCTAACATGGGCATGTTTACGCAGGCCTGCAAGATAGTATACAGGCTGCCAACCATCAACTGTCTTTCAACAGAGACCAAAACCTGATGGGCACCCTTCCCTGCCCAGTGGGCACCTGCCCTCTTGGCAGCTAGACACCTTTTACTTTTGGGGGTCATCCCACACAGTCCCTTTCTAGGACAGCCAACATACATTCAAACCTGCAAGAGAATTAAAGCTCAATATAACATCAATGCAATGAAACATAATATTGGCATCATGGCCGCTTCAGGCAGCCAAATCTTCTGCTACTAAACATGTGATACTAAAGTCTATTCCTGACCTTCCTATGAATTGTCCTTGTCTTTTTGGAGCCATGTCCATGAAGATGCAGGCATTATCTAAGTCTATTCAATGTTACCAGCATCAGGCAGGTTGAGCACGCTGTAGCTTGAGCTTGAACAGGTTGCGTTGATCTCGATCGACGCTCCATTTGGTGATGAAGTCTTTCCGGATCACGGATGGGTCCGCTGACCGGACGTGAGTGTGATAGACCCAGGTCGCGACACCGTCTACCTTGAGAGCAGTGGGGGTCGTCAGCACCACAGTGTAGGGACCCTTCTAACGTGGCTCGAGGGCCCCCCGGCGGTGCCTTCTGATGTGGACCCAATCTCCTGGTCTGTGCTGATGAGGAGTTGGGGTTGGGCCGGTCTCGTAGATGGCGCGGAGGTGCGGCCAAATGTCCTCGTGCGCCCTCTGGAGCCCTCTCAAGGACAGAGATAGTTCTTGCAGCAAGAAAGTCAGCTTTAAGGTTAGGAATGATAGGGGGTGGCCTGCCAAACATGATAGGAAAGCCACCCTGTCCCCGCCAGTTTCCATGGTTCCTTTCTACCTGCCCTGAACTCTGGGGCCTATAAGCACAATGTAATTTCCTATTTGCCCCAATAGCTCTGGTTACTACCTAAGTTACTTGTGAAATAAAGGCTGGTCCGTTGTCGGACCCTATCATAGCCTCCGGTTCTCCCAACCCAACGAGGTTTCGGCCAGTCTCCGAGTCAGATTCCTCCTCTCTTGGAGAACTTCAAAGTAATCCTGTTTATTAGTTACAGCGCTCTGCTTTTGTTTGCCTTTCTACCAGTTCCCTTTGTGGCAGAGCAGTAACCAGGCCTCTTTCAAGGGAGTGCGCTAGAAAGGGATATCAGCCCCTCCTTTGCTAGCAGCAACAGGTACCAAACCCTTTCAGTACATTTGACCAGCTTCATTCCCGCCCACCATTACAGATTCCAAGGCCTATTGTCTTCCTTTAACCAGCAAGCCAAATGAGACTGGCCTGTATTATTTAATTCAGCACAGGCAGGGGGAAGGGCCCATGAAATCTCTGCCCTGAGGAACTGTGAGCCCCACCCTTAAATGTCCCAATCAGACTAGAAAAGTCACAAATACCTTTTAAATTTACCCCAGAATTCCAAAATGCCAACCCAGCACAGAATATCACATAGCAAATCAAAGTTCCCAGCAAACAAACAGACAGAGATGTTTACTAGTTAGGCGGGCCAATTCCACCTCTGACAGAGAGCAAGCACCCTTAGGGAAAAAGATTCCAGCGGCCGCTCAGGGCGTTTTGCTATCAGTCAGAGCACTCAGCCTCAAAGAAATCAAACATGTGTTTTTTTGTTTTTTTGTTTTTTTCTTGCAGATTTCCACACTTACATGAACAAATAATTATACCCAAGTAGACATACAAACATCAAATAAACATTTACACTTACACCCTTTCAGGGCTTGGGATCTTGAGCAGATAACAGCAACACCGCCCAAGTCCCCTAATGGGGGCCTGACAGGAACAAATGTGGGGGCCTCCCTTTCCCACATCCCAGGACAGGATTCTTGACCTATGTCTCATCCAGATAGAAACGGTACTCATCACAAACAAACAAATCCAAAACCAAAAATAATTAACATTAAACAACAAAGATACATATTTAAGCAATAAGAACTGCTTTATGGGAATACAGCCACACTTATTTGCTCACATATTGTACTTTACTTTTCCCTTTTAAAGACTGACATAACCTTTAATTGTCCTTAGTTTAAGGAAAGCAGGGTTTTCTAGATTTAAGAGATTAGCTTAAAAGTAAATCTGAGAGGCAAGCACACTTCCTGCCCCATAAAACTTTGCCTTAAAGCTCCACCCCTGAAATTCCATCCTGCCTCAGTGAGACATTGCTAAATCAGAGGGAGGGGCCTTTGCTGTTTCGGCCCCCAGGGGAGTGGCAAGTACTGTGGCTGTATTGTAGACAAACAGAAATCTTATTAGCTGTTTATACCTTTTATAATCATTTTAAAGAATATCAATTAAATTTAAACTGGTCTTTGCATCAAAAATCTTCAGTTGAGGTCACGAAATCAATCCTCCCTTCTCAATCAGACCAATAAGCAAAGGCATTTAGTTATTACAATTACATAATTTTTCCCAATTCAATCCGAACCTTAAACTTTTAGCTGGCAAGTTAAATATTCAGCATTTCTCAATATTCAACCAATAGATTTAATTCTGTTCTTTAGATTTTTCATGAGGCAAATTAGAGTAAACTTTACTTTTTACTTTCAAGCAGCTCTGGAAAACCACATTTGAGCCTTGCAAAACAGGTTCTGGCCTACCTGGTCTTTTCAGATGTAAATTGACCACATACTTTAAGATTTTGCTACAGGCGGGAGGCGACTATCCCCTTCCTTCATTAAGAAAAGCTTTCTTAATTAACAAAGGACCAATTTTTTTTCCTTGGAAAAACTGTTCTTTATTATGGAAATGCCAATCCTGCTGCTAGAACTAGCTAGCATTTTTTTTTTTTTTTAGCCTCACAAAGGAGGGGAGAGGGCAGGCCCCCTCCCTCCACACTCACATACTTTCACCAGACATTCATTCAGAGTTTAAACAATTCATCCAATTCCAAACAATTTCCCACTTCCTGAGCCTACCCTAATTTCTTTGAAATGATCAATCATAATACTTAGTTTGAGTCTGTCCCATAACGTCCGTCCAGTAAGTCCACAAAATAAAACCGAAAAAAAAACACAAACACAAACAACTAAAGGGCCCGAAAATACAGTCTTCCAACTCCATGGAAGCAAAAACCGAAAGCTAGACGATGGCTGCGCGCCAACCAGCGGGAGCGACCCGCCTCGTCTCAGATTGAGGGGTTTCTACAGACCTTCCAACTCCACGGAAACAAAACTACGCCCCTCCAGATGGAGGATTGGGGCGTCCCCCAACTCCTCCCGCCTGTGATCCCCCAGTGCGTCCACCAAGACTGTTTCGGGCAATTATAGATTTCAGAAGTGAGCTCACACAGGACAGATACAGAACAAGTCCCTGAACAGAGACAGTAGAAAACTGCCTAGGAATGCTTCTCTTCTACCTTTTTTATTTTTTTTTAATATATTTTATTGGTTTTTTACAGAGAGGAAGGGAGAGAGATAGAGAGTTAGAAACATTGATGAGAGAGAAACATCGACTAGCTGCCTCCTGCACATCTCCCACTGGGGATGTGCCCGCAACCCAGGCACATGCCCTTGACCGGAATTGAACCCGGGACCCTTCAGTCCGCAGGCCAACTCTCTATCCACTGAGCCAAACCGGTTTCGGCTCTTCTACCTTTTTTAAAAGATAGGCCAGATTTGAACCCTTAGCCAGTCCGAGTTTTGACTTCCCTCCGGAAGTCCCAGAGATGGTGAATACCATCTAGAAGCCATTCCTCCAGATACAGGGCAAGTCCCTTAGAGATAGCATATATCACACAGAACAGAATACACAACACACAGACACCTACTTCGGTCAGTCATACTCTCTGGATCGGGGGTCCCTTGATGGTCTTGGGAATCCCGGACGAGCCCCCAAATGTTATGCCCAGATTTCAAGATCCCCAATAGACCACACCAGGGAGCCAGCCGAGTCCGATGCAAAAGCAGAGAGTCTTTTATTCAAACCCGGGTTTGACTCCCCTACCTTCCTTACTGACTCAGCGGCAAGTGGTAAAAAGAGGGCCAGCACTGTGGGGAGAGAGGTTTTATAGTAAGGGGAGGAGAGAGGACTGTGGGCCCTGCCGATTGGCCAGGCGCAAGTCGGTATCTCGTTACACAGGATGTGATCATATCTATGGCGCGCACTTCCCTTGATTGTCATTGGTTAGTTTAAAGAAGTCCTGGGTGTGGCTAGCAGAGGCTTGGGCTTCTGGGAAGAAGCCTTGCCGAACACATGGCTGCCCAAAGATGGAGGATACGGGACAAGATGGAGGGTGTAGTCCTTGCCCTTTCAATTATCATTAATCAGAGAATTTGCCACCCATAGAATTCCAGGTTTAAGAAGGATTTTGTTACACCTGAAACTAATACAAAATAATATTGAATGGAAACTGTAATTTAAAAATTAAAAGAAGAGCTTTGCAAAGCGTCATTTAATATTTGTTGAGCAATAAATTATTTACATACATATGCCTTAGAAAAGGGATAGGACAATGAATAGTAGATGACAGGCAAGGATGCCTGGAAAAAAGTGAAATTTACACACACACACACACACACACACACACACACACATAGCTCGTGGCAGATGCATCATTTGTAGTACATGGATGAATGACCCTCTATAGAAGGGTATCCTGGAGATAAGGCCCTAATAGTCTAATTGGGGTGACTGTTCCAAAATAGCTGCCACATCTTCCTTTCTCTCATCCCACTGTGGCAGAGAGTAGAAGAAGGGTTAAAGGCAAAGGAAAAAATTTGCACACAAAATATGAGATCTGGATCAGTTACCAAACCTGGGAGTCAAGTTAACTTATAACCTGGAGCAAGTCACTCCTCTCTCTACACTTCAGTTTCCTCATCTGTAAAACAAGGATAATAATATCTAGCTTGCAGGATAAGTGATAATAGTTAATACTCATATTACATTTATACTCTGCCAAGTCCTATTCTAAGAGCTTTAAATATAATAGTAAGTTAATCCTCACTAAAACTCTACGAGGTAAGTACAATTTTTCATAGAAATTTTATAGATAAAGAAACAGAGACACACAAATGTCTTTTCTAAGATCACACAGCTAGTAAGTATGGAGCTGGGAGTGAAACCCAGACAGATTGGCCTGCTCCAGGCTATGCTCTTAACAAGTACTATAGTATTCCCTTTTAAAATGTCTTATCTTTCAACTATTACATACTCCTGTGATTGGAAGGTTTTCTGCCTGAGTAGTCCAGGCTATTTTAAGATGCCCTAAAGGTAAGTTGGCTTTGCCTTCGTCTGAAGAACTGGAACAAGTTCTTAGCGCTTCAGCCAGAGAGCATTCAAGGGATGTGAGGATCCCATGAAACTAATTCCTCCAGTCGAGCCGTGTTCTGGGCCCTGAAGACAGAGCTGAATTGAATCCAGCCAATGGATTCAAGGAGCTCACAGCTTAGTTGGGTAGATAAGCAAAAGAGACAACCCTAGTATAGTATGCTATGGAGGGAAGCTCATAAGGGACATCCAATTTGACTATGGAGGGATTGATCAGAAAAGGCCTTCCATAGGAGGAGACACGTGAGTCTAGTATCAAAGGCAAGTGGAAGATATATTTGAAGAAAGCAAGAAGGGTTTCTTGGCAGAGAGAATGCTATGAGCAAATATATAGGGGCTTCAAATAGCACTATGTATTCCAAGAACTATGAATAGTTCAGTATGGCTAGAACAGAGCTAGGAGACATGAAACGAGAGTGTTGCTGCCAAAGGCATAGACAGAGGCCAGTTGGGAAAGTGCCTCAGTTGTCAAATTAAGGGGTTTGGCTGTATCTGTAGAGCCACTGAAAAGTTCCAAACAGGGGTATAATATGGAACAGAAAGATAATTTTGGTAACAAAAGGGGGTTGCGTTAGAGGTTTAAAACTGGAGACAGCTTTCAAGCACATGAAAAGTTGCTCAACAACATGAGTCATTATGGAAATGTAAGTTAAATCCATAATAAGGTACCATTTTACACTCATTGGAATACCTATTATAAAAATGATGAACAGTAACAACTGTTGGCAAAGACGTAGAGAATTGGAACCTTCATACATTGCTGATAGGAATGTAAAATTATGCAGCTGCTTTGTAAAACAGTTTAGCAGTTCATCAAAAAGTTAAATATAGCCCTTACTGGTTTGGCTCAGTGGATAGAGCGTCAG
This sequence comes from Myotis yumanensis, assembly GCF_028538775.1. Taxonomy (NCBI): domain Eukaryota; kingdom Metazoa; phylum Chordata; class Mammalia; order Chiroptera; family Vespertilionidae; genus Myotis; species Myotis yumanensis. The sequence goes on from NW_027223753.1 coordinate 36,712,549, forward strand.
CCTGCAGACTGAAGGGTCCTGAGTTCGATACCTCAGTTGCAGGCTCCCAGCCCTGGTCGGGAAATGTGGCAAGCAACCAATCGAGGTGTTTCTCTCACATCAGTGTTTCTCTCTGTCTCTCCCTCTTCCTTCCACTCTCTCTAAAAATCAATGGGAAAAATATCCTCAAGTGAGGATTAAAAAAAAAAAAAGTTAAATATAGAGTTACCATATGACCCAACAATTCTACTCCTAGGTATATACCTAAGAGAACATGCTTGTAAGGAAGCCTCTTACATGCATGTTCACAGCAGCATTATTCTAAAGAGTCAAAAAGTGGAAACAACCCAAATGTCCATCAGCTGACTAATAGATAAACAAAATTTGCTATATCCATAGAATGGAATATTATTCAGCCATAAAAAGAAATGGAGCCATCATACATACCACAACATAGATGAGACTTTAAAACACGGTGGAAGAATCCAGACACAAAAAGCCATATCATATGACTCCACTCATATAAAATGTTCATAGTAGCCAAATCCATAGAGATAGAATATAGATTAGTGGTTGCCAGGGTTTAGGGTAGGAAGGAATGGGGAGTGACTCCTATTGGATACTGACCTCTGGAAGTAGTGGTGATGGTTGCACAATTTTGTGAATATACTAAAAACCACTGAATTAAACACTTTAAAAGGATGAGTTTTATGGCATGTGAATGATATCTCTCCTCCCCCTCCCAAAAAAAGACTGGTAGCAGAGTGGCCAGTGAGGATACAGAATGGTCTAAGCCAGTGGTCGGCAAACTCATTAGTCAACAGAGCCAAATATCAACAGTACAACGATTGAAATTTCTTTTGAGAGCCAAATTTTTAAAACTTAAACTATATAGGTAGGTACATTGTTATTAATTAAGGTACTCCTAAGGCTTAGGAAGAGCCACACTCAAGGGGCCAAAGAGCTGCATGTGGCTCTCGAGCCGCAGTTTGCCAAATGCTGGTCTAAGCAACACGCTTCACACAGGGGAACTCACACCCCTGGAGGTTCATGAAGACTTTACAGGGAGTACACAAGCACGAATAATCTCTACATCCTGAACTTTTGTGGGTTCTTTCCTAAAATTAGTCTGCCTCATAATGTGCCTTTTATTTCTCCTCTTTCACAGTAGCATTTCTCTCACCCTTATAGGAAAGATATATGTCTCCCCTATCCTAAATAGTACTATGAGAGTATTGCCCTGAGGGTAAAACGTCTGGAGCACCTTTGAAAGGGCTAACGTAAATCTAAAGGGCTTTAAGGGAGAGTCCCAGGACAGCAAAGCAAGAACACTCAGTAAGCAATTATTAAAGTGATAATAAAAACTAGATGTCAAGTTAAAAATGTGTGAGGAGGACCATAGTTTCTAAAAATTTTTCTAGAGGGTACCAGAATATAAAGTCTAGAATTACCTTTACCATAGAATCATCTAGGGTGCTCAAAATGAAAAACTCCAGTTCTTGTGGTATGTCTAGACAATGGAATATTATTCTGCACTAGAAAGTCATGAGCTATCAAGACATGAAAAGACATTCAGGAAACTTAAATGCTTGTCACTTCTACAAAGTGAAAGAGACCAACCTGAAGGCTTGATTCCAACTATATGATAATCTGGAAAAGGCAACTACTCGGTATGACTCTTATATGATGCATACATTGTCCACACCCAATGAATGAATAACCTCAAGAGTGAACCCTACTGTAAACTATGGACTCTAGGTAACTGATTGTGATGTGCCAGTTTAGGTTCATCAATTGTAATAAATGTAACATTTTAGTACATATGATGTGGGATTTTGATAATGGGGAAGGCTATGCATGAGTGGAGGCAAGAGGTATTTTGGAAATCTCTATTCTTGCCTCTCAATTTTGCTGTCAATCTAAAACTTCCATTAACAAATTAAAAGTCTTAAAAACAAAACAAAAACTCCTGTACTGGAGCCCAAGCCCAGTCTGGTTAAATTAGATTATTTAAGGAGTGAGCTAAGGCTGTGTAATTTTTAAAGCTTCCTAGATGATTCTAATATGAAATTAGGATTGTGAGACACTTAAAGAAAGGCATCGGTGATAAGGATATCAAGGAAGAGGGAAAAGAATTGAGAAATCGTTGTGATGCATGTGTAGGATGTTTTCAGACTCTAGACATGAATGAATTTGAGTTTGACAAAATTGAGAATTCCTGGTCTAGGGACAGCTTTGCAAGCCTCAATATCTGTTGAAGGATGTTAATAACTTACATATAACCTCAAGGAGGTAATAGTAGTAGAACATGGGTAATTTCTTGGCTGTAAGGGGTGAAGGAGAGGAAGATATCAAGGATGATGGCCAGGTCACCCTTAAAAACTAATCTATGGGTATCTGCTTCTGAGATAGCACAAGAAAGGGGGAAAGTTTGTGGGAATGATAGGGAGTTAATTTTTGGACATGTTGCTATGAGATACCAGTGGGATGTCCAGATGGAGTTTGCTTTTGGCTTTGAATGTGTAGATGAGAAGCTTGGGAGAACGATTTGGGAGAAAAATTTTGGACTCAGCAGAATATAGGGTTGGCCTCTCCCTGTCTACCTGAAGACATCAGAGAATTTGTCACCATTCAAGGAAAGCACAGAGAATACAAAGGTAAAGAGATTGTGATGCATATGTAGGATGTTTTCAGACTATAGACGTGAATGAATTTTGAGTTTGACAAAACTGAGACGTGGAAGTAGGTGGCTGAAATGGAAGGGAGGGTCATTAGAATTGAGAAGATCAAGGAGCAGAGAGGCCAAAAAGCTAGATGAGTCACTGAGGTAAATATTGAAGTCACCCAAGTTGTTGTAGGATTGCAATAGCTCTCAAACTTTAGTATAGATCAGGATCAGCTGGAAAATTTCTGGGCCCCACACCTGGAGTTTCTAATTTTGTTGGTCTTTGTGACCCAAGAATTTGTATTTATAACAAGTTTCCCCATGATGATGATACTGGGGACTAAACTTTGATAATACTGCAACAGAGTAAAGCTGGGGTCAGGTGTCAAGGCCGTCTATGAATGTGTTTAGAGGATGAGAGCAATGAAGAGGGAGAGATACCTGTTATGCCCAGATTTCAAGATCCCCAATAGACCACACCAGGGAGTCAGCCATGTCCAATGCAAAAGCATAAGAGTCTTTATTTCAAACCCGGGTTTGGCTCCCCTACCCTCCTTACCGACTCAGCGGCAAGTGAAAAGAGAGAGCCAGCCCTGTGGGGAGAGAGGTTTTATAGTAAGGGGAGGAGAGAGGACTATGGGCCTTGCCGATTGGCCAGGCACAAGTCGGTATCTCGTTACACAGGATGTGGTCGTATCTATGGTGCACACTTCCCTTGATTGTCATTGGTTAGTTTAAAGAAGTCCTGGGTGTGGCTAGCAGAGACTTGGGCTTCCAGGAAGAAGCCTTGCCGAACACATGGCTGCCCAAAGATGGAGGATACGGGGCAAGATGGAGGGCGTAGTCCTCGCCCTTTCATTCCCCGCTTTGTCTTGGAACTTCCAGCTCAATCATGAGACGGACTGCATTTCTATTTTACCATTGCAAGAGGCCCATACTGGGCACACAGAACTATCAACTGAACTATCCCTATACGCTTAACAAATGATCTGGTGGAAGGGAAAGAAACCATTTTAGCTTTAACAACTTCTATTGAAATAGGATCTTTCTTCTTAAAATTCCTCCATGTCTATCAAAAAGCCAAATCAAGATTAATTTATCTACTGTATTCAATTTGGCCTGATGTTTGCATAAACACAACAAGTGGTAACCGACCACCTTTGCTGGAATCTCATGATTGAATCTTAATGTGCCCCGTAGGGCCAGGAAGCCAAGCCATGCAGCCACCATCAGGCCTGCCTGCAGTATCTGCCGAGTTAGGTGAATCCTTCACCTGTAGCAACTCCACCTGAGCCCACACTCCAGGCTTTAAGGCCCATCTCAGTAGCTCTCCTACTCATTGCGGCCCAGAGTATGTGGGGGTTCCGCAGGGATGCAGAGGCATCTTTACTGCTCCCCTTCTACTCTTACCAACTGCCAGTGATGGTAGGGCATGGGCCTGACGCTCCAGTGCCAGCCATCTTCAGGGCTCCCAAGCAGGATACCAGGCTTTCTTACTGGCTTTAAGTCCTTAGAGCTCAGACAGGGCTCTTTAAAACATGATACTCCAGTCAAAGCTTTCCGTTAATAAAACCACTATTAGGAACCAGTCTTATTGAATCTATGCAAAGAAATGTATTGCTATGACTTATTTAGCATTGCCAGATTTCGGAGGAATTACATAAGGAGAAAAACATACTGATCTGCCTTGCTAATTCCTTTTCATGGATTTATAACAAAACAGTAACTGTTGGCATAAAACCTTCTTTTTATGCATAACCATGCCTCAGACCTTTAATTAAATAAGCCTTTACTACCCCTAACATGGGCATGGTTATGCAGGCCTGTAAGATAGTATACAGGCTGCCAACCATCAACTGTCCTTCAACAGAGACCAAAACCTGATGGGCACCCTTTCCTGCCCAGTTGGGCACCTGCCCTTTTGGCAGCTAGACACCCTTTACTTTTGGGGGTCACCCCACACAGTCCCCTTCCAGGACAGCCAACATACATTCAAACCTGCAAGAGAATTAAAGGTCAATATAACATATCAATACAATGAAACATAATATTGGCATCATGGCCGCTTCAGGCAGCCAAATCTTCTGCTACTAAACATGTGATACTAAAGTCTATTCCTGACCTTCCTATAAATTGGCCTTGTCTTTTTGGAGCCATGTCCATGAAGATGCAGGAATTATCTAAGTCTATTCAATGTTACCAGCATCAGGCAGGTCGAGCACGCCGTAGCTTGAGCTTGAGCGGGTTGCGTTGATCTCAATCGACGCTTCATTTGGTGACGAAGTCTTCCCGGATCATGGATGGGTCTGCTGACTGGACGTGAGTGTGATGGACCCAGGTCGCGATGCCGTCTACCTTGAGAGCAGTGGGGGTCGTCAGCACCACAGTGTAGGGACCCTTCTAACGTGGCTCGAGGGTCTCCCGGTGGTGCCTTCTGACGTAGACCCAATCTCCTGGTCTGTGCTGATGAGGAGTTGGGGTTGGGCCGGTCTCGTAGATGGTGCGGAGGCATGGCCAAATGTCCTCGTGCTCCCTCTGGAGCCCTCTCAAGGACAGAGATAGTTCTTGCAGCAAGAAAGTCAGCTTTAAGGTTAGGAATGATAGGGGGTGGCCTGCCAAACATGATAGGCGAGCCTCCCAGTCCCTGCCAGTTTCCATGGTTCCTTTCTACCTGCCCTGAACTCTGGGGCCTATAAGCACAATGTAATTTCCAATTTGCCCCAATAGCTCTGGTTACTACCTACGTTACTTGTGAAATAAAGGCTGGTCAGTTGTCAGACCCTATCATAGCCTCCGGTTCTCCCAACCCAACGAGGTTTCGGCCAGTCTCCGAGTCAGATTCCTCCTCTCTTGGAGAACTTCAAAGTAATCCTGTTTATTAGTTACAGCGCTCTGCTTTTGTTTGCCTTTCTACCAGTTCCCTTTGTGGCAGAGCAGTAACCAGGCCTCTTTCAAGGGAGTGTGCTAGAAGGGGATATCAGCCCCTCCTTTGCTAGCAGCAACAAGAACTAAACCCTTTCAGTACATTTGATCAGCTTCATTCCCGCCCACCTTTACAGATTCCAAGGCCCATTGTCTTTCTCTAACCAGCAAGCCAAATGACACTGGCCTGTATTATTTAATTCAGCACAGGCAGGGGGAAGAGCCCATGAAATCTCTGCCCTGAGGAACTGTGAGCCCCACCCTTAAATGTCTCAATCAGAATAGAAAAGTCACAAATACCTTTTAAATTTACCCCAGAATTCCAAAATGCCAACCCAGCATAGAATATCACATAGCAAATCAAAGTTCCCAGCAAACAAACAGACAGAGATGTTTACTAGTTAGGCGGGCCAATTCCACCTCTGACAGAGAGCAAGCGCCCTTAGGGAAAGATCCCAGCGGCCGCTCAGGGCGCTTTGCTATCGGCCAGAGCACTCAGCCTCAAAGAAATCAAGCGTGTGGTTTTTTGTGTTTTTTTTCTTGCAGATTTCCACACTTACATGAACAAATAATTATACCTAAGTAGACATACAAACATTAAATAAACATTTACATTTATATCCTTTCAGTGAACAAGTACTTTTACACTCTTGGGATCTTGAGCAGATAACAGGAACACTGCCCAAGTCCCCTGATGGGGACCTCACAGGAGCAGATGTGGGGGCCTCCCTTTCCCACATCCTAGGACAGGATTCTTGACCTATGTCTCATCCAGATAGAAATGGTACTCATCACAAACAAACAAACAAATCGAAAACCAAAAACAAAGAAAACCAAGGCCAGAAGTTCCATCTGATGTTTCAGGGGTACCAAGGAAGGAGAAGTTAGGCCGCATCCAGCCCTTCTCACAATCCACCACCAGTGACCAGTCCCAGCTCACTGGCCTACCATTCATTCAACATTTCTCTTTCCTCCCATCACACCAAAGCCATGCTTTCCAGTTAGTTACAACTCTTAGCCTTAATTTTTAGGTGACATGTAAATAATTAATTCCTCAGATTAGCAATACATTCAAAAAAATTTTTTTAAGAGACACAGAAATTTCACTAGTTAAACAATTTTAAACAACAAAGATACATATTTAAGCAATAAGGACAGATCAATTTACAGAAGCAGAGACAGCATGCAATCCAAACCACAGCTTTGGGTAAACACATTATCTAGAGTCCTTGGGTAACATAGGTTATTCTTAGGCATGTCCTGTGTCTCCAGAACACTGAACTGGAGCCATCCGACCCTGGGACAACTGCGCTGTCCCTCCCAGGCAAAGGAAAAATGTGCCCTCTAAGATCAGATGAAACCAGTTTCTACCTGAAATAATCGTAATTTACTTTACTTTAGAAATTGGATTACTGCTATCAGTCCCTTTTAAAGACTTTGACATAAAAATAAATCCGCGAGGCAAGCACACTTCCTGCCCCATAGATGATTTGAACTTAAAAGTTTTAAGTTTCCAGCCAATAAGCCTGGCATACTGCTGGGGTCCAACCCCAGCAGGTCCAGGGGTCCTCAAAGATGTGGATGGAGTCGGCGAAGAAGGAATGACACGAAGACAACCTTCAGTTGATCAGCAGTCTAGTCAGGACCTCTAGCCAGGATCTCCAGCCAGAGTTCTGGTTAGGAACTGATGAGGATCTGATGAGGATCTGATGTTTATTGTCTTGTTACATCTGTATTTATACCAGTCGATTATAATCCTGTCAATTTCTATTACAAAGGTTAGGGCGTTTCTTATCTCCATTCCAGGGAGTAAAGATTATGTAGCTTAACTACCCGCCTGGCACTTAATTAAGGGGTTGTATCCCCTCCCTAACCTCAGGGAAAGATCCCCACCTGGGGAAACAACCTTTCTCAGAGAGGTGACCTTGGTTAAAACACATGGCACTAAGGAGAGCAAACATATTAAGAACAATATGCTGTATATGCCAGGTCCCTTGAAACATATGCTGTGCAGATGTTTCTTTCCTGCAGCGACTGTGTCAAGCAGCAAGGATGGACCGGCTTCCGGCAGCATACTTGCTAAATTTCAAAATGGTCACAATTTTCCTGCTGGGGAAGTCAAGAAGCAAACCCATAGCTATTCACATGTAAACTTGACTATCAACTTCCTGATGGTACTTGCCTCAGGGTGGGAAATTTCAAAAGAGCTACTTTAAATCGCCTTGGGAAACCAGCCTGTATTTCTTTGTCAGGTTCATCTCCGCCATTTTTAAGGCCAAAACAGTCTTGGGTGTTTATTCTGTACACAGCAAAAGGTCAAGTTCAGCTCAAAACTATGCGCACTCGTTTTTAAACTGGCCTTTTCCCTCTACATGTGCACAGAAATCCCGGATGCATTAAGTCATTAGCTGGAAAAAAAAGATAAAGATGGCGAAGATGAAGCGAAGAAGTGGCTTTCTTGGGGAGTGACGTCCATATTGGATGGCCACGTGGGCTTCTTTCTTCCCTTCCCCCACATCCTGCTTTCGGGGAAGTTTCAGCAAATGACTCAGATGGCATATTTTTCCCAAAGTCATGCTTAATAGATTACCTGCATGCTAGGGGAAGGGCGTTTCTACCCCTCCCTCCATTAAAATAAACTTTTTAATGGCAAGAAAAGAGACCTTAAACTTTCAGAGCTTTAAATCTTAGGTAGCAAATTAAATACTTAGCATTTTTTCAAATCAATACTTTTACATTTAAGGATACATTTCAAATAAAATATAAGGCATTTTCCATTAATAGATTAACTTCTATCATCTAGACTTCATACTAGGCATACTCAGATAGCCACACAAAGGAGGGGAGAGGGCAGGCCCCCTCCCTCCACACTTAGACACTTTCACCAGACATTCATTCAGAGTTTAAACAATCCATCCAATTCCTAACAATATCCCAATTCCTGAGGGAGCTCTATAGCCTCCCCTAATTTCTTTGAAATGATCAATCATAATATTTAGTTTGAGTCTGTCCCATAACGTCCATCCAGTAAGTCCATAAAATAAAACCGAAAAAACACAAACACAAACAACTAAAGGGCCCAAAAATACAGTCTTCCAACTCCATGGAAGCAAAAACCGAAAGCTAGACGATGGCTGCGCGCCAACCAGCAGGAGTGACCTGCCTCGTCTCAGATTGAGGGGTTTCTACAGACCTTACGACTCCGCGGAAGCAAAACTACACTCCTCCAGATGGAGGATCGGGGTGTCCCCCGACTCCTCCCGCCTGTGATCCCCCAGTGCGTCCACCTAGATCGTTTCGAGCAATTACAGATTTCAGTAGTGAGCTCACACAGGACAGATACAGAACAAGTCCCTGAACAGAGGCAGTAGAAAGCTGCCTAGGAATGCTTCTCTTCTACCTTTTTTAAAAGATAGGCAGGATTCGAACCCTTAGCCAGTCCGAGTTTTGACTTCCCTCCGGAAGTCCCAGAGACAGTGAATACCATCTAGAAGCTATTCCTCCAGATACAGGACAAGTCCCTTAGAGATAACATATATCACACAGAACAGAATACACAACACACAGACACTTACCGCGGTCAGTCAGACTCTCCGGATCGGGGGTCCCTCAAGGGTCTTGGGGATCCCGGCAAGCCCCCAAATGTTATGCCCAGGTTTCAAGATCCCCAATAGACCACACCAGGGAGCCAGCCACGTCCGATGCAAAAGCATAAGAGTCTTTATTTCAAACCCGGGTTTGGCTCCCCTACCCTCCTTACCAACTCAGCGGCAAGTGGAAAAGAGAGAGCCAGCCCTGTGGGGAGAGAGGTTTTATAGTAAGGGGAGGAGAGAGGACTGTGGGCCCTGCCAATTGGCCAGGCGCAAATCGGTATCTCGTTACACAGGATGTGGTCGTATCTATGGCGTGCACTTCCCTTGATTGTCATTGGTTAGTTTAAAGAAGTCCTGGGTGTAGCTAGCAGAGGCTTGGGCTTCCAGGAAGAAGCCTTGCCGAACACATGGCTGCCCAAAGATGGAGGACCCAGGGTAAGATGGAGGGCATAGTCCTCACCCTTTCAATACCAACCTTAAACAGTTGATTGAGAATGTGGCCCTGACACTGGGACACTCCATCTAATGGACACATACTCCTCCCTGCCCTCTATATTATCTCTGCTTTGATTCTTTGTTCTATGGAATACATTTTACCTTGATGTTTGAACTGGAAATAGCTTAAGCCACCTTTATGCTAAAACCAGTGACTTCAGTGGGGAAAAGAAGATTTAACTGCCAAACTGCCTTCTACCCCCAGAAGTTTCACTATGTGTTGAGGAATAAAGAAAAGAAATGGAGCCCAGCCTATGTGACTCAGTGGTTGAGCCAGGAACTAAGAGGTCACAGTTGAATTCCCAGTCACAGCACATATGTGCCGGGGTTGCAGGCTGGATTCCCAGGAAGGGGGTGTGCAGGAGGCAGCCAGTCGATGTTTCTCTCTCATCAATGTTTCTATCTCTCTATCCTTCTCCCTTCCTTTTGCTAAAAAAATCAGTTAAAATAACCAAACATATAAAAAAATTTAAAAAGGAAAGGAAATGGAAAAGAAAACACTAGAAAGATCATTTTAGATTAAGTGAACAGGCAGATTTTTCAAATTAATGCTCTTTCTCACAATAAACATGTTTTGTGACTTTATGCAACTCTCTGAAATATATTTTACAAGCTTTAGGAGTTAGCCTTTTCTATTTACATTAAAAGTCAGGAAAATAAAGGAAAAACTTGTAACTTATATTAAAAAGCAGAGCATGGTAAAATGTAATCTTGCTAGAGAGCTCTGACTCAGCCTGATTAGTCACCTAAGAAGGTTCATTTTACATCACTGCACTTGTAGGTCCAAGGAGTTTGTTGCCTTTCTGTACAAAACCCTCTGTTCGTTGTTCCTTTTTAATTAAAAAGAATGAGATGATCCTTAATTGATTTTTAAACCACATTTCTCTTCTCTGGAGACATAATTTCTGATTTCACAGTCAGGAGTTTTCACCAGCTCCCCAATGAGGTCTTGGAGCTATCATGTGAAGAGGATTTCCCAAGCACTGTCTGATTTCTCAGAGTTCTTGTGTCTAATCTATAATAATAAAAGCATGATATGCTAATTAGACTGGGCATTCTTCCGGACGAAGCCAGGGCTGGGAGGGAAGCCTGGGGCTGGGTACCAGAGGGAAGCTGGTGCCAGCAGTCTGGGGAAAGAAGGCCTACTCTTGCACGCATTTTGTGCACCGGGCCTTTAGTATTAAATATTAGCTACTTTCTGTCTACTCTGGAGGCATAGGTACCTAGTGAAATAGACTCTGACTAGATAAATACAGAACCAGAATATTAGAATTGGTAGAGACCTTGGAGTTTACCCTCCTGACCACTCATCCCCTCAGGATATTTTATGGATGATCAAATCGCTCCAGGGAGAGGAAAGATTTGCCCAAGACCTCAGTATCTCAAAGGTCCAAGCAGCCTTAATTAAAGGTACCAAATCCCACTTCCCCTGTATCAGAGCCAAGGGCTATAATTCAACCCTCTGACTCCTGGTACAGTGCTCTTCAGTCTCATCCTGAGACAGTACACTGGTGCTTCTGTTTTGCTGCTCAAAGCATCTTCATTTGCCTTCTAGCACTAGGAAGGAAGGGGGGAGTAGGAGAACGGCACTCCTGTTCCTTCCTAGACTAACCTCATCAGCATCTTCTGGGAATGTGCTAGTAATGCAAAATCTTGAGTCCCAGCGCTGACTTAATACATCAGAAAGCCTCGCGGAAGGACCTAGAAAACTCCTTTAACAGGTGCTCCAGCTGATTCGGATAGACACTAGAAGTTGATGAGGGATTATAGCAGAAAATTCTGTACTAGAAAGACCTTTTGTTCACCTGGTCCTTCCTGTCCTCGAGAGAAATTCCAAGGCTGTGAGACAGTGGAATGAGCTCTGGGGTCAGATTTAGCCCTTCCACAGCTGATTGGTGATGTCTCCTATCTCTGAGCCTGTGTTCTCATCTATCAAATGGGAAAATAACCCCTTCTACCAGTCCCAGGGGATTGTGGTGAAGATTAAATGTGAGGTTGGCTGGTAAACTGCTTTCTAAAAAACAGTGTGCTATGATTTTGTGAGGGATTGCTAAAGTTTGTATCTAGATTGCTACTTTTAGCTTTGAAAAAAAACCTCTCATACTGCCTAGCTCTACATGGACGGTAGTCAGCCCACCAACCAGGGTGAACTCTTAATAGATGATGCTTATTGGAAACTTCTGCCCTGAGTCTTGGGTTCTGATGAGTGGTTGGAATGGAGCTCAGCACCTCAGGAGTCGCCAGCTAAAATTCGTCATACTCAGTCAGTTTGCTATCCCCTTATTAAATTGCTAAGGAGGAGCTTGTTTGTTATTAACTGGGAGTCTTTTTCATTATCCCACAAACTACAAAATACAGTAGACCGTTAGAATGGTCCCCTCTCTTAAAGATTCAGGGCACTGAATATTAAAAGTAACAGGAAATCCTGCCTCGGAAATAAGTGAGTTGTACTGAAATTTCTATTCCTTTGCTTTCGCACTTAACTTTCTTGAACCACTGAATTTTAAAATTAGAAGGAATCTGAATAATCATCAATTCTATTTTCTTAACTCCTTATAGAACTCTTATCTATCATATTCCCAACATTTTGTCAATTGCCTCCCTTTTGCACTTTTCTGGTAACCAGGAAAGTAGTCCATCCCATGCAGAATAATTCTTGCTTTGAATGCTCTTCCTTCTGTTGAACTGAAATCTATCTTCCTATAGCTTCCCATCCCCTCTTTGCCTCTAATCTATCTTCCTATAGCTTCCCATCCCCTCTTTGCCTCTAATCTATCTTCCTATAGCTTTCCATCCCCTCTTTGCCTCTAGCTTTACATTCTAGAACAAAATGGAATTGATATTCTCTTAATAATAACAAAACAATAATAATATCAGCTAACATTAAAATTATAAGTAAATCTTTCCATTTCTGTAAACAATTGAGTTTCTGGAGAAATAAATTATTCTAAAGTCCTGAATACTTTAGATTCAGTCTTGATTATAGTTAGAGAACAAAGGCTAGAAGCTTTAATAGCAGGACTTTTTGAAGGACACAAGTGTTTTTAAGAGGGTAGAGCACTGAATTAACCATTAATTTTTGTTTACATAGATAAGAGGAAACACTAGTATATAACTACATACAATTTATCATTGAATTTAAGTTAAAGCTATACTTACTCTGAATCTTTCCTCGTAAAGTTGGGTTTCTATGTTTATCAAAAGAACCAGAGTTTCCAAATATTTAAATGTTTATTTTAGTAGTTCCACAGAATCTCAATTTGTAATCTTGAATTGCTATAGGGCACTACATTTGTTAGAGTGTTTGTTGTAGAAAACAATATTCACTTAAAGTTATAAGTTTCTGTTTGTCAAAGGAAGTGGATTTTTTTTTAAATCCTCACCCGAGGATATTTTTTCCATTGAATTTTTAGAGAGTGGAAGGGAGAGGGACACCAATCAGTCCAATCAGTATGGTTTTGGATTCTTCTCCACTACCACCCCTCCAACCTGACACACACCCCATTTTGCTGCAGATTCAGAATTAGAGTTTTGTCAGGTGAGTACAAGGAAAGGAGAGCAGAACTGGAGAAATGAAGGTTAATATCTGGGAATGATTTTGATGATGGACAGTAGAATCTAAGCTGTTGATGAAAGGAAGTGAGGACATAGGGTAGTGTGAGGAATAGTGAAAAGGTAGTAGAATCAATGGGTTTCGAGTCTCAGTGGAGTTGAAGAATTTTTGGAGTTGGGTGTTAGAGGAAGAGAGCGAGAAAGGAAGGAGTTTGTGGTGGGAGAGTTGGATGGTTAAAATAGAGATTTTAGAGGGGTTACAATTATTGGTAATGGAAAGATCTAAGGTATGAGTGTGGAAATGAGAGGCTGAGGCAAGGGTGATCACTAAAGAAGAGGAATTTGAGAGGCCAGGGCATTGGAAGAATCATCTGAGAGAACTGAAATCCCTAAGAATTAGGACAATTCCTAGGGCACTAATGATTAAATCCATAAGAATAGTAATTAACGACAATGAACCAGAAGCACAGGAGTCTATCTGTGACTGAAACGAATGAGTGCTGTAGTCTCCATAATGACATAATATTTAAAGCTCTTTATTTTCAGTGTATATTTTTTATTGATTTCAGAGAGGAAGGGAGAGAGATAGAAACATCAATGATGAGAATCATTGATTGGCTGCCTCCTGCATGCCCCCCACTGCGGGGAGGGATCGAGCCCACAACCCAGGCAAGTGCCCTTGGTCAGAATCGAACCTGGGACCCTTTAGTCCGCAGGCCAACGCTCTATCCACTGAGCCAAACCGGCCAGGGCAGCTCTTTAGTTTTAAAGGGCGAATAGGATTTGAGGGGGCAGAAGTCCGAGGTGGGGTGCCTGGTCCAGACTCCACGGAGGAGTCTGCGCAGTGAGAGTGGAGGCGGGGCCAAGCTCGGGCTCGTGTGCGAGGGCGGGGCCTCGCGGGGGCGGAGTCTGCGCTCTGGGTTCGCCGCCGCCGCCGCCGCTGCCGCCGCCGCCGACACAGCCGCCGGGGTGCAGAGCTTCCAGCTCCAGCGGGAAGGAGGCCGCGGCCTGGGCCGAGCCTGGAGCCGCCGCAAGCCGGAGCCTCCTGGAGCCCCCGCGCCGGCTCCACCTGGGGGCGGGCTCAGGCCCGGCCCGCCGCCGAGCCCCGGACCGAGGCCGCATGCCCGAGGACCAGGCTGGCACAGCCATGGTGAGGGAGCGAGGCCTGCCCGAACCGCAGTCGCCCGCCGCCCGGGCTCCCGCAGGCCTGCCCTGCCCTCGCTCCGGTGCCCCCCTCCGCGCCCCGTCTCCCCCTTCACCCCCCGTGACCGCCCCCTCGGGGGCCGCTCCTCCTCCCCGGGGCTCCCGGCCACCTGCCGGGTGACATCCCCCTTTTCTCTTTCCTCCCAGCTGACACCCGTTTCTGTGTTTTTGTTTCTCTTCACCCTCCGTGACAGCCTCCTTCGCGTTCCCCGTGGCTGCCCCCTCCTCGTCCTTTATTTAACCCGACCTTCCTTTTCTTCTCGACCGTGTTGCCTGTAATTGTCTCTCTTCGGGGAATCGCTACGACTTACCTCTTTTCCTCCCCGTTTTTCGTTCCTGCTCTTTTTTGCTCTCGCTTCTTGCCCCCTTTCACCATTTTACACCCCCCCCCCGCCCCCTCCTGCCCGTATCATCTCCTCCCCGCGTCCTCTACCACCCTCATTTCCTCCCCCCGGTACCGGCCATCCCCGCTCCCCGTCTCTAACAGCCGCCCCCTTTCCTCCTCCGGATCTCAGGGGTCTAAGCAGGAACAATGTGCAGGCGATCGCTCCCCCGGAGAGGTAGGGCGGGCAGCTGGGAATCGGTGGCTTTTCTTCTCGTCGAGGGGAAGGGCGATGGTGGAGGTGTGGGAGAGGGCCTCGCCGCCTTACTGCCCTGGTGTCATTGCCAAACCGAAGGGACAGGGTGTTTTGGAGCGATGGCGTGCGGCCAGCAGGCATTCGATCTGACCTTACGAGATAGGCAGCCTTTGGGCAGAAATCACTAAAAATGTTTGGGGACGCATTTTTATTTTGAGGGCTTCTTAATGTGGAGGTACAGTTTGGAAAATTTCCAGGTATTTACAGATTTGTCTATTCCTCAGAACAAATGGTGTGCTTTCACTTGGAGACAGAGACCAGGGCTTCCACGGACTGAAAATCAAGGTTGGCAGCCAGATACCTCCTCATGCCTGCCTTTGGTGTGCCCTCTCTGAATTTGGTTGGGAGACTCTCATATTTGCAGTTTTTCTCCTTCCTGTTTCAAAATAGGTTGGGGTTTCAGTTGGTTTTTCATTGAGTTGGGTCACACATATTTCTCCATCATATGCAGTAATCTATATTTTGTTTTTTGGGGAGGAATAAGACATTCTAGTCAAATCTAAGTCCTGGTAATCATGTTCTCCTTGGAGGCTAGTTAATTTCTATTTTTTTTTCTCTCATCCGTTTTTTAGGAAAGTGGTTTAGAATGAAATAATTTAATTTGTGAACTTTTTCTAACTCACTGACTCTGCATTTTTTGGGTTGTCATTCTCCTGTATCTGCCTCCACGACAACCTTCACATTCACAACTGATCACACTGTCATTGTGTTAACCTGTTTCTCCCCCTGAGATGTGAGTTATTCTAGACAGCCATAGTGCTTTACTTCTTTCTGTAATTCCCAGCGCCCACTTCAATATAATAAGGATATGTTCTGAGAAACGCATTGTTAGGTGATGTTGTCGTTTGATCATCATAGTGCACTTACACAAACCTGGTGGTATAGCCCACTACACACCTAGGCTCTGTGATATATACACCATTGTTGTATGTGCAGTACAGCATTGATCCAAATGTCGTTCGTTATGCAGTGCATGACTGTAGTAGAGATGTCTAAGACAGGGGCATTCAGACTTTACCATGAATCAAAATTAACCGGAGAGCTTGCAAGCTGCCATCTCCAGAGTTTGATTTATTAAGTCTGGAGTAGAGCCTGAGAGTTTGCATTCCTAACAAGGAACCTATGTCACGCTGATGTTCCTGGTCTCTGAGCCACTAGTCCAAGATACAGTCCTAACAAGTAACCCAGCAAATTGATGTTTCTCTCTCTCCTTCTCTCTCTAAAAAATCAAACAAAAGCCTTAAAGAAATCAATCAATCAGGGCCAGCTATAAAGTGACGTATGTGTGTATGTGGCGAATGTTTTAGTTGTTATGGTTAGGCAGCAACATTATTAGCTATTATTCATTGAGCATGACTATATAGGCCCTGTTTTAAGTGACTTACATGTTTTATTTCATTTAACCCTCATAGCAACCCAATGAGATAAGTACTAGGTCTATGAATGTAGAGACCATGTTTATGTGGCTCACCATTGAATCTTTAGCATATACATAGTGCCTCACGCATAAGTGCTCAATAAATATTTCTTGAATGAGTGAATGACTTTAGGCATGATCAGGAAGAGAGGAAGGCTTGGTTGAGAAGGGGACATTTGAACTTAGGTCTTAATAGGTGGGGCTTTATTGGGTAAGAATTTGGGAAGGAAAGTCATTCCTGGCAAAGGTACCAGCTTGAATGTGGAAGCTGAGACAGAGCAGGCATGATGTATTCTGGGAAATGTGTGACTCAAGATTGAGGGTGTAGTAGGAGATGAGACTAGGTGAGCCTACCGTCAGATCGTGGAGGACCTTGAATCATAGATTCAGGAGTTTTGACCTCATTGTAAAGACCCTGAGTTACCTTGAAAGGTTTTTTATGTGTGAAGGGATGTCATAATTAAGAGATTTGAAGGGATGATCACGATAAATCAATATGAAGCATGGTTTGGGGTGGGAAGAGCTATTGTACTCCTCTGGGTGAAAAATAAGTATGTGAACTCTCTCCCTAGCCTTGTTTTGGTGGTGGTGATTTAAATTGGAGGATATGAAATATGAAGATCCGGCACACCAATTTTAGTGAATTTTCCATAGAGACATTACTATGGAGTTGTACAAGAAACACAGGATCAGTAACAGTTTTGCAATTCTGCTCACTAGGCCTCAGTTTTCATATGTGTGCGACCTTAAGGAATTTATGAGAATATTAAAACAAAGTAAATTTACTATGCCAAAGTCCTTTATTTACAAACAATAGGTCTCCCAAAGGTCATCAGTGATGGCGAACCTTTTGAGCTCAGCGTGTCAGCATTTTGAAAAACCCTAACTTAACTCTGGTGCCGTGTCACATATAGAAATTTTTTGATATTTGCAACCATAGTAAAACAAAAACTTATATTTTTGATATTTATTTTATATATTTAAATGCCATTTAACAAAGAAAAATCAACCAAAAAAATGAGTTCATGTGTCACCTCTGACACACGTGTCATAGGTTCGCCATCACTGCATTAGGTCATGTAGAGAGAATCAGCACTTCCCAAACTTACTTAATTTTTTAAAATTTATTTATTTTAGAGAGAAAGGAAGAGAGAGGGCGAGGGAGAGAAAGAGAGACACATTGATGTGAGAGCAGAACATTGGCTGCCTCCTGCATGTCCCCTATTGGGGATCAAGCCCTCAGGCATGTGCCCTAACCAGGAATTGAACTGCCAATCTTTCTGTGCCCAGGATGATGCCCAGTTAACTGAGCCACACCAGCCAGGCGGCAAACTTATTTAATTTTAAAAATATTTTTTGTGTGGTATGAGAAGGGAGTGATTTTAAGTAAAATATATTTCATTTTAAATTCTATGTATAATTTATTTAATAATACATTGAACAAAATACATTAAAACAAATTTCCTCTTCCTGTTTAACAAATGACACATTAACATGAGATAAATCATTATTTGTCATATTTTAAAATGAATATATATTACAATGTAGAATGAACTTAATTATGTTCATGGCATCAAAATAGATAAGAACTGACTTTTTAACCTTAAATTTGGAATTCTTGTGTTTTTGTATTAAAAACAACAGGTTTTTATAATTGTTCTGTTTTGTTTCTAAATGACAAACTAAAGGGAATGTTTCCAGGCTGCTACTTGAATGCCTATCTCCATAAATAAAACATTGGAAGCATGGATGGTTTATTTCCAATAAAGGAAGATCCTAATAGGACATAACTATCACCACATTTTTATTTTTAATGCTTAAAAAATACTAAGCTATCTCGCCCTGGCTAGTGTTGCTCATTTGGTTGACCTTTGTCCTGTGGACCAAAAGGTTGCTGGTTCGATTTCTAGTCAGGGCACATGTCGAGTTTGGGCTATATCCCTGGTAGGGGGCATGCAGGAAGCAGCTAATTGATGTTCTATTCTCACATCCATGTTTCTCTCTCCCTCACCCTTCCTCTCTCTCTAAAAATCAATTAAAAAAACAAATACTGAGCTATCTTAATGTAGTACCATTTAAGAATCCTGATCAGATAAATTCATTCCTTTACTCGTTTCATCATCAGTGTAGCTAATGTTTCTTGTCTTTAACCAACAGTTCATTATAAGAATAAAAATAATTTTAAACTACTGTGATGTTCAGTGTTCAGATGAAGTTATAACAGTTGAACCACTATAATGTTATGAGCCAGTCTCCTAATTTTTATTAATTCACTTATGTGCAGTAGAAAAAATTTTGGGTATTCTCAAACTATTCTGTTTATAAGGGAGAAAAAAATGTAATAATTATTTTATTAAATGGTTAAAAATATACATATTGAGATAGACATCAGTATTGAATTTAATGATGTGGGCCATTGGGAAATGCTGGCTAGACCACTACTTTTTTCATTGGTTCTAAAGCTAGCCCTTAAAAACACATTTAACCAATAAGTGGCAAAAATAGTCATCATTTATTGTGGAATAAAAGACATCTTTCATGTGAATGGTAATTAAAATAGAAAAATAACGTTAAAACAAAGTTCTTGAATACTGGGACATTTATTTAGAGAAGCATGATCTCATACACAGCTTTTATTTAATGAGCACACAGTGCATCAGATGGTATACTAATTAATCTTCACAGTCCCATAAGGTTGATAATGTTTTTTCATTGCACACATAAGAATACTGAGGCTTTGAAAAATCAAATAACTTTCCTGAGATCATAAAGCTATTAAGTGACAGCAGGATTCAAGCACAGGATTGTCTGACCCCTAAGCCTAGGCTGTTTCAAACACATTCCTGGGCTCTTATGTGGTTGTAGGAATCTAAACTGAATTCGAGCATTTAAAATATTTGTATCATTGTTTCCACTATAAAAGTAATTCATATTTATTGAAAAAAAATTGGTCAAAGGGTATGTACAGTTTTATGGTTCTTGATCCATATTGCCAAATTGCCTTCTATAAAGCACTTGAAGCAGAACATCAGGTGTTGATAGCATTCTGTCTTTAGCATTTAGATACCTTTTGAACATTGAAAGCTTGTGAGATATGGCAGGAATATGCTTTCAGAATACATTGATTTGGGGGAACAAGCAAAAGGCTAGTAGGGATTCAGTATTATTTAAAAATGATGCTGCTCTTAATTCTAACAGCATCTATTATGCATTGAAAACAGCATATATTTCAAGATATTATTATAGAGAGAGAGAGCATACTTGGTATGAATGTGGATTTGTAGATTTTTTTCTGATGCGTAAGGAGCCTGCCATTTAGACTCCACCAGTTTACAGTGTTCTTATAGTACTGCTGTGGCCACACAGGCTGTGTGTACAACTCAAGTGGCACCCACACATATGGATAGCAACGGGTCTACAAAGATCTGTATCCTGTGTACTTGTCAGTGTCTAGCACATAGTAGGGGCTTAGCAAATAGTTGTTGAATGAAAGTTTTTTCAACCCTAGCCAGTTTGGCTCAGTGGATAGAGTGTTGGCCTGAGGACTGAAGGGTCCCAGGTTCGATTCCGGCCAAGGGCATGTACCTTGGTTGCAGTTTCCCCGGCCCTGGTTGGGGTGTGTGCTGTAGGCAACTGATGTTTCTCTCTGTCTGTCCCTCTCCTTTCCACTCTCTCTAAAAATCAGTGGGAAAATATCCTTGGGTGAGGATTAACAACAACATAAAAGTTTTTTCATTTTATACTCTGTAATACTAAGCAACCATTATGCTCTTTTTCCTGCTTCTGAGTTTTGCTTACACTGTTTCTTTTTGCCTAGAATGCTATCCCCCTCCCTTACTATTTAATCTTCATGTGTTACCTTACACCAGGGATTTTCAACTGGTGTGCTGAGGCAGGCAGGCACAGTGGTGTGCCACAAGAAATTATAAAACATGCAATACCTTATTATTTAGTTAGTGACACTGATCACTTTTCCCTGTCAAATAAAAAAAATGAAGCAGCCAATATAGCAATAGCCATCCAATGTGAATTAATCAAAATTATACCTATTTTTTATCATATAGCATATTTTTTGATGTGCCGCAGAATTTTAGTAATTAGTTTATGTATGCCATGAGATGAAAAAGATTGAAAACCACTGCCTTAAACCTTACCTCCTTTTTGAAGCCTTCAGTTACCTTCAGGCAGCCTTGTATACTTTTTTCCATATGCCTTTCCTGTACTTTGTGTATGTCTTGGTTACAACAGTTATTCTGTGGTGGTAGTATGTATGTATGTATGTATGTATGTATTTTTTAGAGAGAGAGAGAGAAACATTGATTTGTTCCACTTTTTTATGCATTCACTGGTTGCTTCTTGTTAGTGCCCTGACTGGAGATCGAACCCACAATCTTGATGTATTGGGAGGACACTCTAATCAACTGGGCTACTTGGCCAGTGCCAGTATTGTTTGTTAGCAAGGCTGGTTGTCTCTCCAGATTGTGAGCTCTCTGGGGGCAAGGACAGTACAGTGTTTTATCAGTTTCATGTCTTACGCACCTAGCATAATGCCTGAGACATAGTAAGAAGATAAATATTTACTCAGTGAAAGAATGTATTTGTAGAGAATTGAATAAGGTGATGTTAACTGAGATGTGAGTTGTAAAAGAGGGCAAAAAAGGTGAACACTCTCCATAGATACCCTGAGGGGGAAAAGAGGTTTGATGGGTAAGAAATGTTGGATCAGATACTAGCCTACATGGTAGTTTTGACCTAAGAAACATGTTTCTGTCCAAAAGAGTTGAGTTGGAGGAGTTATGAAGGAAGCCAAGTGATTTCAAGATGAATTGCAAAACAATATCCCTTTGTATAAATACTGGCAACATACTTGTTTATAATTTGTGGAGGTGTCCTTTCAGAGAATAGAATATTTAAACACAGTAAAGACTCAGTTACAGGTAAATTTAGAGGGGTGGTTAATCATTTAAACATTTTGTTAGCTTTATAAAAAGACCTTTTGTTTTTTTCTTTTTTCTTTGTCTCCAGTTCTGTTTTGTATAAACATTTTTCTTAGCTCTCCAGCATCTTAATGCCTGTTCAATGTCATATTCTCCTTTTCTGAAGGCATTTTTAAAAAGTTTGAATGTTCTTGGTTATGTATTGTCATTTACTTTTCATGGGCCTTGTTACCTTTGGCCAATCATTTCACCTCTTTATGCCTCCATTTTTTAAATCTATAAAATGAAACAGTTGTGTTAAATCCTCTCTGCGATCCCTTCCACCTCTTTAAAAAAAATGTAGTAAAACTTTGGCAAGTTAAAGGAAGGTATTATAGTAGAGTGGGTATGTTCTATTAGTTGTAGTACTTTGGGATTATGGGAAGCTGCTTTTATAACTTTAAATTTTGTATAAACTTAAGCTCTTATTTCCCTGAATATATTACCCAACTTTCATACCAGGAACTATTTAAAGGCATTTTCATATACATCCCATTTACTCCTCAATACCATTTTGTGATTGTCAAGATAGAGGTTTAGCATCAGTTTTACAAATAAGAAAACTGAGAAGTTAATTTATTTTCCTAAGGTCACACAGCTACTAAGTAGCAGAGCCAGGACTAACTACAAGCCCAGTGCTTTTTCCATTACTAACCTGGCTTCTCTGTTTACCATATTCTGTTTCAAAACGTATGCTGAAAGTAAAGAGGAAAATGATGCTAAAGTATTTCGTTGAGTTAGTGATTCCTATGATCTACTCAACAGCTCCATGATTATTGACTTGAATTTTTGTTTTGTTTCTTGGAATAGTTTTGCTGCATGTGCTAAGATGGAAGGGAAGGGTATTTATTTACCTTACCAGGCCATGAACTCTTAAAGATGGAACTCCAGCTTCTTGTCCTTTGGCACATAGTCATTTGCCCCGCTGGCCAGTCCATGAAATGATACATGCAAGAAGTTTGTCTTACCTGCATTATTTGACATCTAGGGATCTCTGAAAGTAGTTGGTGGTTTTTAAAAAAGAAAAGTAACTTCCTACTGTTCATGCCAAATAGTTCATTATATTTATACCCTTGAATACAATATATATTTTAATCCTCACTTAAGGAGTGAGGACATTTTTTTTCATTGATTCTTAGAGAGAGTGGTAGGAAGCGGGGAAGGAGGGGAAGAGAGAGAGAGAGAGAGAAACATTGATTGGTTGCCTCACACATGCGCCCTGCCTGGGGTTGGGGATTGGACCTGGACCTGCAACTCAGGTACATACCATTGACTAGGAATCAAACCTGCAACCTTTTGGTGCGTGGGCCAACATTATAACCACTGAGCATTACTGGCCAGGGTGGTACTATCTTCTTGACTTTTTTCCTCATTTGTGAAATGATTGTGTTTGGGGAAAGAGAACACTAATATATATATTAGTGTTTATCCCTGGAAGTCTGACTTGGTTGAATCAGTAGTAGAAAACATAAGGAAAAAAACTCCCATAAATGAAGGAGGGATTTTCCATGCAGTACTACAAAAATGAGGAGTCAAAGATTGTCCAATATCTGAAATTTCTTGTACCCAATAACTCAAATGCCACTTGTCTGCCTTTCAATCCCATTGTTTAATTTCAAGGCTGGACTTGGGGCTTATATTTTTCTCTGGACATACAGTCTCTTTCTCTAGAGCAGTTCTCAACCTGTGGGTCGCGACCCCTTTGGGGGTCAAACGACCCTTTCACAAGGGTCGCCTAAGACCATCGGAAAACACATATATAATTACATATTGTTTTTGTGATTTATCATTATGCTTTAATTATGTTCAATTTGTAACAATGAAAATACATCCTGCATATCAGATATTTACATTACGATTCATAACATTAGCAAAATTACAGTTATGAAGTAGCAATGAAAATAATTTTATGGTTGGGGATCACCACAACATGAGGAACTGTATTAAAAGGTCGCGGCATTAGGGTCTGCTCTAGAGGGAAATAAGTATTTTAAATATACCTAATAATAAATTTGTGCTTGATTGTTCATTTATTCATTCAAGAAACATTTAGTGTCATTATGCGGTAGGTATTATTTTAGGTTCTGGCAATAACAAAACATAGTGTTTGTTTTATGAAGTTTATATTCTATAATAATAGCTAACATATCTCGAGCAGTTAATATATGCCAATCACTGTTCCATGTGTCTTTCTCTTAGAATTTAATGCTGACAACAATCTTATGATATAGTGACTATTAGTGTCTGCATTTTACAGAGTTTGAAACTGAGGTGCGGGGAGATTAAGTACTTTCCCTAAGGTTTACATAGTTTTTTATAAATGGTAGAGCTAACATTTTAATCTAGGCAGTCTGACTCCCAACCTCACACTTTTCACCACAGTATTACACAGCCCTGCAGAGAGATGTCAATACAAATTTTATTTCTGATTATAAAATTGTCAGCTTTATAATCGTTATAATCACCTGGTTTCTGGCCCAATCTAAAAAAAAAATAAGTAATCTAGGGATTTAAAAAAATGGAGCACTATCAGAGCCAGTTTCTTCTACTGGAGGATTTATCGGTCTTAGGAACCTTTCAGGTGGGAGATGAGATTTTGAGCCTGATTCATGAGTTGGAACTGAGACAGCTACATAAAACCAGGACTTTACATTGCCTATAGCCTCATCGACAAGGTAGACCAAAAAATATCTGCCTGATAGTGTAGGGAGACAAAGAGGCTTGTTTATCTTGGTATGAACTCTGGATAGGAAAAGTCTCTTCTTGAGGATTTACAACCATGAACTTCCTGACCTATGTGTCTGAAACTTAAATTTATATTACTTGTACAAGATTGTGTCTAGTAAGTGAGAAGGGAACATTTACTGAGTAATTAATTACTCCATCAGGCATTATGCTGGGGGGTTTTGTGCTTCATTATAACAACAGCATAATGAGATAAGTACTAATATCCCCATTCTACAAAGGACAAAACTGAAGGTCAGAAAAACTAGGTATTTTGCAGTGTAATACCACTAGAATTCAAATCCAGGTGTAGTATTCTTGCTGCTAACCACAATGCCTCTGGCAAAGTGTCTTCATTTTTGTGCCTCAGTTTCCTTATCTCTAAAATTAAAGATGTAATATTTTTCCTTTCACTTCATAAGGTTATTGTGAGTATCAAATAAAATAAAGAATATGGCTATGCTTTGTTTACTATAAGACATTGTTACCAGCATTATCTATAACGTTTGTTTTTCCTTATAATTAACCAAAAGAGAAACCTCATACTCAGTTATTATAAAGTCCACAAGGTCGGTCTTGATTAAGACAATTTTAATACTTTTTAAAAAACATTTTTTTAGCCAAAACCGGTTTAGCTCAGTGGATGGAGCATCGGCCTGTGGACTGAAGGGTCCCAGGTTCGAGTCCGGTCAGGGGCATGTGCCTGGGTTACGGGCACATCCCCAGTGGGAGATGTGCAGGAGGCGGCTGATCGATGTTTCTCTCTCGTCGATGTTTCTAGCTCTCTATCTCTCTCCCTTCCTCTCTGTAAAAAAATCAATAAAATATATTTTAAAAAAACAAACATTTTTTTAAAAGTATTTTTACTGATTTCAGAGAGGAAGGGAGAGGGAGAGAGAGAGAGAAACATCAATGATGAGAGAGAATCATTGATCGGCTGCCTCTTGCATGCCCCCTTCTAGGGATCAAGCCCGCAACCCAGGCATGTGCCCTTACCAGAATCAAACCTGGTACCCTTCAGTCCACAGGCCGACGCTCTATCCACTGAGCCAAACCAGCTAGGGCAATTTTAATACTTTTTATATCAGATGTAATGGTGCCATGAGGAGAAATAAAATGAGTGATGTGCCCTGATCAGGAATGGAACTGGTGACTTTTTAGTGGCCATAGGATGACACTCAACCAACTGAGCCACAACAGCTGGAATATCCATATTCTTGTTAAAGCAGATGTCTATAAAACTTTCCACTGTAACTTGGAAACAAAAAGGGGTGGGGAAGACTATGAGGTTTTTTGTCTCAACTAAGTGGGACAGACAAAAGACATTTAAGAACTAACTTTCTTTGAACTCGTAGTCTGGAGGGGAGACACCATCTAAACGAATCAAAGTTATACAGTGGATAACGAATAGAACTATATACAAAGTGTAGTGTGATTATATCTACTTGTGTTTTCGTAGATATGTGAAGGACAGCTTTGTGGAGGAGAGGAAATATGTACTGCTTCTTTTAGTATGAGTAGGAATTTGATAGATGGACAGGTATGGAAGGGCATTCTAAGAAGAAGGAACAACATATATAAAAGGGAGGCATAGCTACTATTGCTAACATTCCTTCTCTGAACCTGTTTCCTCAACAAAAATAATTTCAATATAATAATTTGATATATTCAGAGTCATAATGATTGTTTTTGAAAAGACTTTATAAATTGAAACACTAGGCAGATGTTTAATGACAAAGATTCTTTTTATTATTACTTGCTTTTCTTCTCCCCTCCTCCAATATTTGAAAGCCTTGATGTCTCCCCTAGGTAGTATTCTGTCCTCCCCGACTCTGTTCTGTTATATCTAAAGGCGGGAGCAGAAGAGAAGATTTGTGATATACCTAGCTATAGTAGGAGAAATTAGTAGGAGAAATTCATTAATTGCTGATGAGTAACTATTTAAGTTGTGACCTATGCAGTTTAGTTTCAGAGCAGTGACATAATCCATGGAACACAATCCTGCAGACAAAATGTCATTTAGAAATAACTCCAAGTTTTTATTTGCAAAATTTGGAACATTGTGAAGTAGAATAGAGTTCACAGATCTTCTCAAAATTCTCTTTTTCTTTTCTATCTACTTCACTTATACATCATAGCTGCTCCCTTGCCTTTCCACTGAAAACCCTCCCAGTCCATCATTATCAGATGGTAAAACCTCTGGGGAATGTAAGACTAGATAGAGAAAAGGGAGTAAGCAGTAGTGAGAATGGTTAATTTAGGGGGGGAAATGTGTGTACGTATGTACAAACATACACACATTTTCATTCAAACTAAAATTATTGGGTCTAATAAAAATGTCTGTTCTTACTAGTTAAATATATGTTGAAAAATATGCCAATTGTTCATAAAATTGACAATTTTTTTATTATCTTACAATATTTGAAAAACAGAATCATGAACATAGCTTTTTTTCATTTCCCCAAATTTTTATTTTATTTATTCATTAAAAAATATTTTTATTGGTTTTAGAGAGAGGAAGGGAGAGGGCTAGAGAGATAGAAACATTGATGAGAGAGAAATATCAATTGGCTTCCTCGCACATACCCCCCCTAGGGATCGAGCCCACAACCTGGGCATGTGCCCAGACCAGGAAGCAAAATCATGACCTCCTAGTACATAGGCCAACACTCAACCACTAGGCCACATTGACTGGGCCCAAATTTTTTATTTTTGTCTTTTTTTCTATTTTTAATAATTTGATATATTCAGAAGATGATATGAAACATTTATGTAAGCCATGGAACATAGTAGACAAATATCTAAAATCCCAGCATCCAAGTTAAGAAATAGAACAAGACCACTGCCATTTTTCCCCTCTGTGTACCATATTCCTCCATGTCACTCCTCCCCACCCCAAGGTATCCACTATCCTTTTTTATTTTAAACCTTTTCCTTGATCTTCTCTATAGATTTACCAATATATTGTTTTATTTTACTTGTTAATTTTTCCTTTTATTGATTTATTAGGGTAGTACTGGTTAAAAAAAACCACACAGGTTTTAGTTACACAATTCCACGACACTATCATCTGAACACTGTATTGTGTGTTCACATCCCAAGTCATGTTATTTAATTTAGAGATAACTTTCTAATCTTCTGAAATAACTTTTCAGGTAATATCATTTCCTATGCCTAGTTGATGTTTAATTGAAATCTTGCTGTATATGTAGTTTTTATTTAGCTTAGATTAATATTTTATTCTCAGCATTTGACCATGTTGTTAAAAGTTATTCATAAATATACATATTGCTGTGTAATATTCTATAGAGTTGATATACCATAATTTGGTTACCATTTTTCATTATTTTAGACATTTGTATGTATTTATTATTTTCATTATTTTAGACATTTGTATGTATTTATTTTTGATCAGAAAAACTGTGATTAATCTTTTGTTACTCCCTTTTTAAAAAAAATGGATTTTGTGTGTGTGTGTGTGTGTGAGAGAGAGAGAGAGAGAGAGAGAGAGAGAGAGAGAGAGAAATTGACTTGTTCCACTTATTTATGCATTCATTGATTGCTTCTTGTATATGCCCTGACTGGGGATCAAACCTGCAAACTTAGCATATGAGATGACGCTCTACTAATGGAGCTACCCACCCGGGTTACTCTTAATTATTTCCTTTTTTCTCCTCTTTTTCCCTTCCATAAATTACTGGATGAAGAAGTACTGAATCAAGAGTATGGGTGTTTTAAAGATAATTATTAAATCCTTTATATTCAGAAAAATCGTGCTAATTTACACTCTGACCAGCAGTATTTGAGATCACTCTTGGCAAATTTTATTTCAACAATTCACAATGTTGCGATTATATCCTATTTCAGAAAACACCACATTAATCAAAGGACATTAAAGGGCTATGCTGTTCTTTCAGGGTGGAGTTGTTGTTGTTCCTATTTGCATTTGGATATTTTTTCAGCCATTGTTCAGGTACTCTGTCATTCGTCCTGCTGTACTTTGTGATAATTAGAGGGCTTAGTTATCTCTGATCAATCCAAGAGTTTATAATATAAAGTCAGGGTTGACTTTATATTATAGCCATGCTCATAGGTGTGGAATGTTATTTGATTGTGACTTTTAAAAACATATATATATATGTTTATATATATATATTATATATATATATATATATATCAATAATATATATAGTATTGATTTTTTACAGAGAGGAAGGAAGAGGGATAGAGAGTTAGAGCTGTCACTACTAGGGGGTGAAACTTAAATCTGTATAATCTGCTTAGTTCTTTCACCAAAGCTTTAGTTCCTCTTCTGTACTTGCCAAAGCAGACAAACTCTTTATGACCATAACAGATTCCATTGAAGAAATAATCCCTTGCCCTCACCGGTTTGGCTCAGTGGATAGAGCGTCAACCTGCGGACTGAAGGGTCCCAGGTTCGATTCCAGTCGGGGGCCATGTACCTTGGTTGCGGGCACATCCTCAGTGTGGGGTGTGCAGTAGGCAGCTGATCGATGTTTCTAACTCTCTTTCCCTTTCCCTTCCTCTCTGTAAAAAATCAATAAAGTATATTTTAAAAAAAGAAAGAAAGAAATAATCCCTTGCCTAGTTTTGTTAGTGAAATCATGGGAGTGTTAATCACTATTTTGTTTTCTAACTTATTTTTACAATTTCAGACATATAAATAACCCAAATGTTAGCATTTTATTGTGTGCTTTATTGTTCGCTTTCTTCACAAACACACACCACTTTCCCTCCTCTGGTTAACTATTACTTTAAATAAATCTTGGAGTGTGTATGTTGTTGTTTTTTAAACTAATTTCTCCTCCAAAGAAGAGAGTTTTTTTTTAGAAATTGATTTTAAAGAGAAAAACATTGATGTAAGAGAGAAACTTCAATTGGTTGCCTCCTGCATGCGCCAGACCAGGGATTGAACCCTCGACCTCGGTACAGGGAATCGAACCCACCATCTTTTGGTGTATGGGAGGATGCTCCAACCAACTGAGGCAAACAGACCAGGGCTTGGAATTTCTTTTTGAATTGATTTGAGAGAGAGAGAGAGATAAATATCTATTTGTTTTTCTACTTATTTATGCATTCATTGATTGATTTTTGTATGTGCCCTGACCAGGAAGCGAACTGGCAACATCCTAATGCACGAGACGACAGCCAACCAACTGACCCACATCAGCCAGGGCTGACTTTATATTATAGTCATGCTCATAGGTGTGGAATGTTATTTGATTGTAATTTTTAAAAATATATATTTTATTGATTTTTTACAGAGAGGAAGGAAGAGGGATAGGGAGTTAGAAACATCATGAGAGAGAAACATCCATCAGCTGCCTCCTGCACACTCCCACTGGGGATGTGCCCGCAACCAAGGTACATGCCCCCGACTGGAATCGAACCCGGACCCTTCAGTCCACAGGCTGACGCTCTATCCACTGAGCCGAATCGATTAGGGCTGAATCGATTAGGGCTGATTGTGATTTTGATTTGCATTTCCCTGATGATTAATGATATTGAGCATCTTTCCTCAGATTATTGGTCATTTGTATTTTTTTGGAGCAATGTCCTTTCAGACCTTTGCCTATTTTTAATTGTCTTTTTATTCTTGTGTTATAAGAGTTCTTTATACTATATTCTAGATACAAATCCCTTATTAGATATATGGTTTGCAAATATTTTCTCCCATTCTGTGGGTTTTCTTTTCATTGATGATAACTTTGAAACACAAAAGATTTTTATTTATTTATTTATTTATTTATTTAAAAATATATTTTATTGTTTTTTTACAGAGAGGAAGGGAGAGAGATAGAGAGTTAGAAACATCGATGAGAGAGAAACATCGATCAGCTGCCTCCTGCACATCTCCTACTGGGGATGTGCCTGCAACCAAGGTACATACCCTTGACTGGAATCGAACCTGGGACCTTTCAGTCCGCAGGCTGACGTTCTATCCACTGAGCCAAACCGGTTTTGGCGATTTTTATTTTTTTAAAGATCTTTTTACTTGATTTTTTTAAAGAGAGGAAGGGAGAAGGGCGAGAGAGAAACATTGATGTGAGAGCGAGACATTGATCAGCTATTTCCTGCACCTCCCTCCCCGCCCCCCCTGGGGTAAAGCCCACAACCTGGGCATGTGTCCTGACTGGGAATAGAACCAACAACTTCTTGGTACATAGGAGATGCCCAACCAAATGAGCCATACTGGCCAGGGCAAAAGTTCTTTATTTTAATGAAGTTCATTTATCTGTTCCTTTTTTTTTTTTTTTTTAAGGTTGTGCTTTTGGTGTTATATCTAAGAAACCAATTGCTAATCCAAAGTCAGGAAGATTTATATCTGTTTTTTTTGTGTGTGTGTTTTTTTAAGAGCTAATAGTTGTATCTGTTAAATTTAGGTCTTTGATCTCTTTTGAGTTAGTTTTTGTATCTTGTGAGGTAGGACTCTTATCTTCATCCTAAGTATTTTACTCTTAATGCTATTGTAAATGGAACTGTTTTCTTAATTTCATTTTCAGATTATTCATTGTAAGTATATAGAAATATAATAGATATTTTTATATTGATCTTTTATCCTACAACCTTGCTGCATTTATTTTGTTGTTCTGATAGGTGTGGGTTTTTGTTTTTTGTATTATGAGCTCCTTAGGATTTTCTTTATACAAAACTATGTCACCTGCAAATAGAGATAGTTTTACTTTTCCTTTCCAATCTGTATGCTTTTTATTTCCTTTTCTTGCATAATTTTAGGACCTTCAGTGTAATGTTGAATGGAAGTGGTAAGAGAAACATCTTTATCTTATTCCTGATTTTAGAGGGAAAATATTCAGACTTTCAACATTATTGTGATACGAACTGGGTTTGTCATAGGTGACCTTTATCCGGTTAAGGAAGTTCTATAAAAATTTTTATACCTTATCCTGTATTATAAGCATCCTTCTATGTGATTAATATATCTTTAAACTATAATTTTTAATGGCTGCATATTCAGTGATTAAAATGTCACATGTAATATGTGGTTAAGGGCTGTACTCCTGAGTCAGTTTTTAATTTGAAGCCATACTTTGTCACTTACTATGTGTGAAATGCTGAGAAAGATGTTACTTTTCTGAACTGGTTTTCAGTTATACAAAAATGAAGATAATGCTTTACTACTTTGTAAAATTGGGATGAGGATTAAGTGAAATAATAGGTAATGGCCGAAACCGGTTTGGCTCAGTGGATAGAGCGTCGGCTTGCGGACTGAAAGGTCCCAGGTTCGATTCCAGTCAAGGGCATGTACCTGGGTTGCGGGCACATCCCCAGTAGGAGATGTGCAGGAGGCAGCTGATCGATGTTTCTCTCTCATCGATGTTTCTAACTCTCTATCTCTCTCCCTTCCTCTCTGTAAAAAATCAATAAAATATATTTTTAAAAAAAAAGAAATAATAGGTAATGCATGTAAAACACTCAACACAGTCATATTGAAGGCACCTAATGGATGGTAGCTACTATAATCTCTATATATACACTGAGTGGCCAGATTATTATGACCGGCCAGATTATTATGACCACCCAATCAGTACTTTGTTGGGCCACCTTTTGCCTTCAATACTGTGGCGATTCTTCTTGGCATTGACTCCACGAGATGTTGAAAGGTGATGCGAGGAATCTGACACCATGCCTGATGAATAGCACTGTCCAGTTCTGTGAGATTTGATGGTTGTGGAACCAGCTGCCTGATGACTCTTTTAACTTCATCCCACAAATGCTCAATTGGATTGAGATCTGGTGACTGTGGGGGCCACCTAAGCAAGGTAAAGTCTCCCTCATGTTCTTGAAAGCACTCCTGCACAATACGAGCACCGTGGCATGGCGCATTGTCTTATTGGAAGAAGCCATCTCCATTGGGATACGCCATCAACATGATAGGATGAACTTGATCAGCAACGATATTTAGGTATGTTGTGCTATTCAGACGTTTATAATGATCTGGCCCTCTAGCAACTTCAGCGCAAAATTATAGCTAATTTGCCTACAAATATCAGGTGGTCATAATAATCTGGCCACTCAGTGTAAAAGGCTAATATGCTAAGTGTCTGTCTGGGTAATGACATCATGTAGCAATGCCTGGCTTCCTCTCCTTAGCGACAACTAGCCTCCTTGCAGTTTCTTCATTCCAGGAATACAACTTGCTTTATAGCCAGGTGGAAACATTTCACACTGTAACCAAATGTCTGTGAAGTGTTTTCCCATGCCTCATCTCATTTGATCCTCACAGAAGTCCTGGAGTAGGTAGGTAGGAGACTCGGTGGAGTCGTATTTTCTTTTCATTAGCCGGAAAACGGAGATTTAGAAAGTTTAGAATCTTGACCCGACTGAAAAGAATTAAGAAATGGTGGACCTTGAAAATGACTTCAGGTTTCTCACTGCGCAGAATATAGTCAAACATTGCTGCAGTTAAATATTTTACCCTTTGTTCTCCCTGCATGATCTATAATAATTACCTGCTCTGTGTTGATATTTACTACTGTGTTGCTGACAATTACCTGAAAGAGAAGTTGGGGTGCTTCACTGGGCTGGACAAAGTTTAGCTAAATCAGAAAGCAGGTCTAATTAAGCAACTATATTCTATATCTATAAAAGGCTAAGTTGACTGGCGCATACGCAATACTTGTAAAGCTCTCACTGGCACCAATCACACGCGTGTGTTTCCATCTGTCATTGTTGATCATGAATTTGGTTGACACTTCTATTATAGAGAAAGGGCGAATAGCAATATTAAAATATTTCTTCAAATTAATTTCCTTTCAATGTGCACGAATTCATGCACCAGGCCACTAGCTATAATATTGTTTCAGTAGACATTGTTTACAGTGTTTATGTCTGTAATTAAACCCTTACATTTAAATTTTTGTGCTTATTTGATTCTTTATTTCTCAGACTGGAATAACTGGGTTAATCTTTTTCTTTTTGAGAAAGCCAGCACCTATAGCAAATTTTTTTTTAATCCAGATACATTTATCATATTTGAACTATAGATTGGGATGGGGATTTTGTGGGAAATCAAGTTGGAAAGTAAATTGAAGCTAGGTTTTATTTTTTTAATCTTTATTATTGCAAGTATTACATATGTTCCCTTTTTCCCCTCATTGACCCCCCTCCAGTCTTCCCCTGCCCCCCAGACCCAGGCCTTTTACCACCCTATTGTCTGTGTCCATGGAGGCTAGGTTTTAGACCTCAAGCATCAGTCTAACAATCTCAGATTTTTTTTTCTTCAGGCCCATGGGAGGCCATTGAAGGTTTGAACAGAGGAGAGGTCCTGGTAATAACTTAGGAAGATTAATCTTCTTTGCTCCTGAGGTCGTTCCTGACTATTCTTGACTTATTGGGGCTCCCTGCTTTGTGCTTACTAGGTGTATAGGTTAACAATGCGGATTTTGTAATCAAAGAAAACACAATAATTTCAAGAGAAACATCTAAAGTGCTTTATTCAAAGTAATGTCCATCGCTAGCTACACATTTCCCCAATCTTTCAGGTAATTTGTGGATACTGTCCCAATAGAACTTTTCTTGTTTTGAGGCAAACAATTCAGAGACCCAATTTTCTTTGTATGTTTTGAAGTGCTGCTCAGAAAGTGCTATGCCATCAATCGGAACAAGTGGTAATCTGAAGGAGCAAGGTTGGTGAATACAGCGGGTGGGTTAATACTTCCCAGGCAAGATCTTTTAACGTGTCTTTAACTGGTTTTGAAGTGTGTGATGGTGCGTCATCATGAAGCAAAATTACTTTGCCGTGTCTTCTGGCCCATTCTGGTCATTTTACGACCAAAATGTGGTTCAAATTGATTATTTATTGTCGGTAGCGATCAGTATTAACGGTTTTACCTGGTTTTAGAAGTTTATAATACACCACACCTTCCTGATCCCACCAAACGCAAAGCATTTTCTTCTTTCGGAAGCGATTTGGCCTTGCTGTCGCTGTTGATGGTTGACCTGGATCGACCCATGATTTTGTGCATTTGGGATTCTCAAAATAAATCCACTCTTCATTGCCAGTCACAATTAGATGCAAAAAAAACTTTCTTTCTTGCCGTTGAAGCAACATTTTACTGATGACTTTTCGGTTTTCCATTTGTCTTTCATTCATTTGATGTGGCACCCATTTTCCTTCCTTTAAAATCTTTCCCATTCCTTGTCAACGATCGGAAATTGTTTGCTGAGCAACATTTAATCTTTCTGCAAGTTGTTTTTTAATTTGACAAGCATCTTCATCCAATAATGCTTGTAATTGTTGGTCTTCAAACTTTTTCGGTTGACTTGGACGTTCTTTGTCTTCACATTGAAATTATCACTTTTAAATCATTTAAACCAGTGTTCACAAGTATCTTGGGATGGAGCATGTTCACCATAAGCTTCCTGAAGTATTCAGCAGCACTTTTTTTTCAAAAATAAAGTTATGAATTAAAACTTCCCACAAATGCTCTTTTTTTGGCACGAAATTTGATATTTTTAAGCGTAAAAATATCTATTATGTTAACACCTTCAGGACATTTGACATACGAGGTTTTGAAGTTTGTTGTCAATACAACAAAATAGCATACATATCAAATTGCATATATACCAACCTATGTGTAACTCCATCTATTGAAAAAATTCTGCATTATTAACTGGTACACCTGGTACACACTACCCAATATGCCTTCTATTATAGCATTTAATAGGCTTTATGTAAATCTTTGTTTAAATGTACTCTTCTCCTACTTCTTAAGAATATGGCCGCATGCTATATTGCCTTAAAAAGTATCTAGCATATGGTGCACTTGTTATCAGTGCACCACCTGTTGCTCTTGGGAGTGGGCTTCTTGCAATATCCAGAGAAAAGGAATTTTCTGAGACTCACATGGGAGGATGGGATATTGTAGAAAGTTTTATTTCTGTGAAATCAAACCCCTGAGTTTCCACGGTCCCATTTCCCTTCATCCCCCAAGGAAGAAGTATAGCCATAGCTTCAGCAAAGCTAGTGTCCAGAATTCTCACTCCATATTGGAGCAGTGTCCAGACCAGCATCAAGCTAGCTTAGATTGTGTTCCTTGCTGCAGTCCATTAGTCCATTGTGTGTGTGGGCCCACAGGCCACATGGTTATGGAGGAAACATGGGCAGGAGCAAAGCCAAAGGAACCAGAGAGCCAAGAAAGCCCCAACCCAAAAGCTCCAAGAGCCAAGAGAGAGCAAATTCCTTTGTTTGGGGGATTATATATTGCCAAATTGTCACAGGCTTGCATTGGCTCCATCCCTTTGAATGTGGAAATGAATGTTTTGTTCTTTACTTTTCTGGAAACTAACTCGTTGGCTTTTGTGTTTCCTTTATGTTTCGTCCTGGGCTCCAAGGAGGAGGCATCTCCCTATTCCTTACTTGATATCTGCTTGAATTTCCTGACTACACATCTTGAGAAGTTCTGTTCAGCAAGACAAGATGGAACATTGTGTTTGCAAGAACCTGGAGTATTCCCACAGGAAGTGGCTGATCGACTGCTTCAGACCATGGCCTTTCATGGTAAAAAATAATATAATCAGAGAAAACAAAAATCTGTGCTGTTAATTGGCACTGGGTTTTGAAGTGCTACTGTATTCATTTAATTATTTTCTTAGAAATAACAGCAAAGGCCAGATGAGCCCGATTCCAGGAAAATAATTTTATTTATTTTTGCCTACCCTGCCACTTTTCTGTAATTTGGAATAAGCATTTTTCTTTTTTAATGTGGGCAGATTGCTTTTTTGTCTCTCCTCCTCCTCCGCTTCCTCCTCTTTCTCTTCTTCTATAAAAAATGTGCCTTACATCTTTATTTGGCAGTGGGAGAATCAATAAAAAATATACCTTACATCTTTATGTAAGGATCAATAAATACTATCATAGAAACACTGTTTCTGCTTTTGACCTTTGAAATGGGAAATCATAGTACTTCTGTCTTAAAAAACAAATTCTAAAAATAAAGTGGGAAGTCTCATCTGTGAGATTCTGCTTATGTATATTTCTTACTTCTGTTTAAGGTTTAAGTTGAAGAGATATAATACCTTTAGGTCCTGGCCAGGTAGCTCAGTTAGAGTGTCTTCCTGATATGCCAAAGTTGTGGATTCAATCCCTGGTCAGGGCTCATACAAGAAACAACTAATGAATGCCTAAATAAGTGGAACAACAAATCAGTTTTCTTTTTCTCTTTCTTTCTCTCTCTGTCTTAAACTCGATATATACATTTTTTTAAAAAGACATAAAATACATTTCTATATAGGGTTTATAAAATCTTACAGTAGGAAATACAATTTGTTTACAACTATAAAGTACTGTAGAATGAAAATATGACAATATCATTTATTGATTGCTTGCTACATGCCAGTTACATTATATGTTTTCCTTAAATTTTCTCAAAAAACTATATAAGAAAGCTATTTTTATCCCATTTATATACAGATAACGAACTGAGGTTCAGAGAAGTAGCTTGTTAAGGGTTACACTGCTAAAAAATGGTAGAATCCTGGTTCAAATGCAGATATGTCTGATTCCAAGTCTGTGCTCTTTTCCTGTGCCACACAACATTTTCTACACTCACATTATAGGCATCCCTGCTCCTAGATGGCAATAATGATATATACATTTAAGTATATATATTTAAAGCATACATATAGATAATGCATGCCAAGGAAGGGTAAGATAAATAAGCCTGTAACAAAGTCACTTTGGGATAATTTAGTAAAAAAGAAGACTTCTATACTCCTTCGTTTTCTCTAAATTGCTCAAGTCTGTAGTCTCTTTGAATTCTTCCAGCCTGTCAAGGGAACTAAGGTAAATTTCAATAGGTACTATATGTGTTAAAGTTCAAGATTCCTAACAAAGCTGCACAACAATTTTAGAGATTATGACAGTGCTAACATTTCTTTCTAGTTTCAATTTAATGATTATCTTTAGCATATTAAATTTAATACATTAAATATATATGAGCATATTCCATTTGAATATATATTTAAGTATATGTACAACTAGTCTTGTAAATCAAAAGAATATATGTTAACTAAAGTTTTAACTTTGCCAGATTCCTAATGATAGCAGTTAACAGTATTGCTTGAATGCTTATTATCTATCTATCTATTTAAAAGGCTAATATGCTAAGTGTTCGTCTGGGTAATGATGTCACGTAGCAACGCCCGGCTTCCTCTCCTTAGTGACGACTAGCTCCTTTCAGTTTCTTCATTCCAGGAACACAACTTGCTTTATAGCCAGGTGGAAACATTTCAACCATAACCAAATGTCTGTGAAGTGTTTTCCCGTACCTCATCTCATTTGATCCTCACAGAAGTCCTGGAGTAGGTAGATAGGAGACTCGGTGGAATTGTATTTTCTCTTCATTAACCGGAAAACGGAGATTTAGAAAGCTTAGAAACTTGACCCGACTGAAAAGAAGTAAGAAATGGTGGACCTTGAAAATGACTTCAGGTTTCTCACTGCGCAGAATATAGTCAGACATTGCTGCAGTTAAATATTTTACCCTTTATTCTCCCTGCATGATCTACAATAATTACCTGCTTTGTGTTGATATTTACTGCTGTGTTGCTGACAATTACCTGAAAGAGAAATTGGGGTG
Source organism: Myotis yumanensis (assembly GCF_028538775.1). NCBI lineage: Eukaryota > Metazoa > Chordata > Mammalia > Chiroptera > Vespertilionidae > Myotis > Myotis yumanensis. The sequence continues at coordinate 36,750,335 of NW_027223753.1, forward strand.
CTTCACTGGGCTGGACAAAGTTTAGCTAAATCAGAAAGCAGGTCTAATTAAGCAACTATATTCTATATCTATAAAAGGCTAAGTTGACTGGCGCATACGCAATACTTGTAAAGCTCTCACTGGCACCAATCACACGCGTGTGTTTCCATCTGTCATTGTTGATCATGAATTTGGTTGACACTTCTATTATAGAGAAAGGGCGAATAGCAATATTAAAATAGTTGTTCTAATTAATTTCCTTTCAATGAGCACTAATTTGTGTACCAGGCCACTAGTTGTATAATAAAGCACTGTGGCAAGTGCTTTAAATCAAGCATGTCAAGCTCATGGGCAGCATGCAGCCCACAATGAATATTTTTGGGGCCCAGCCAATATAACAGTATGTAAGAAACATTTTAATAAAAATTATGTAACAATTTTTACACTCTCCTGTTATATATAACTAGAGGCCTGTTGCATGAAAAGATTCGTGCAATAGGCCTGGGTTCCGGGTGCCGGAGGAAAATCGGTGCCGCTCCAGCCGGAGCCGCCTTCAAAGACCTCGCTGCTCCAGCTGGAGCCGTCTTCAGTTTTCGCTCTGCTGCTTCGTGCCTATGTATGCAAATTAACCGCCATCTTTGTTGGTGGTTAATTTGCATATCTCGCTGATTAGCCAATGGGAGGCGTAGTGAAGGTACAATCAATTTCAGTCTTTGTCTATTATTAGATAGGATTATTAATAATGAACTACAACATTCACTAATTACTGATTACTATAATTGTGTTGCATTCATTTCCCTTACGTGTCTTACATGCGGGCACACCATTTCTCTCCACTAATACTAGCAGCGAATATTTTAGTAGCTGATTGCCACATCATTAGTCTTGGACTGACTTGTTTGGTGTGTGCAACAGGAAATATTTTGCTTTTGGAGAACAAGAAAAATAGGTTTATTTGCATTATGCTTATTAATTTGTGCAGTTATTCAGTGTCTGGTAAGTTAATGTTCAAGAAAAAATATTAATTTTTATTAAAATGTTCTATTATTTTATGTTAACGATTACTCATTCATTTCAGCCCTTTGTATTCAGCATGTCTCTATCAAAATAAACCTATGTTTCTATGAAAATTGAAGCTTTTGTTTTTTTGTGGTCCACATAAACTTAAACCTTGTTTATTTGGCTCCTATTAGTCTGTTAGCCCGAGTTTAACATGCTTGCTTTAAATAGATAAAATAATGCAAGTTGTTTTTAAGTCACTCTAACTAGATAATTATCCTCTGGAGTAGTGACTTGGAGAGGCTATATGCTTGATCAAAATGTGTTTTCTACTACTTCTTTTCAAGCTGCCTTCAGATGAGAAAACTGAGGATCAGAGAAGTAACCTACTGCCCCCATTTGTGTTATCCCAATGTGATTACCTGCATTATTCACCAAAAAGTATTCTAAATTATTTAATCTCTTTGTCAAAATCATATCCACCTTTAAATAATCAAGAGTGGATACTACTAATATGCAAAAGAACATATTGCCAATTCTTGTCACAATTTTATAAAGTTTCATACATTTTTCTGTGTTTAAAAATTTTCATAGTAAAATGTTTTGGGAAAAATGTTCCATGAATGCTTTTAAAATTGGTAATATCAGCCTGGCTGGTGTGGTCGTGGCTCAGTGATTGAGTGTTGACCCATGAACCAAGAGGTTGCCAGTTCGATTCCCTTTCAGGGCATATGCCCAAGTTGTGGGCTAATTCCCAATGGGAGGCGTGCAGGAGGCAGCCAATCAGTGTTACTGTCTCTCTATCCCTCTCCTTTCCTCTCTAAAAGAATCAATGAAATTGATAATATATTTTTCTAATAGCATAATGATTTTAAAAAATTATTTACATTTACAAGTTTTTTACTTATTTACCAAATTCAGAGGATTAATGATATTGTTAATAGTCTTTATTAAAATAAACCTGATGCTCCCCTGGCCAGTGTTGTTCAGTGGTTAGAGTTTCACCCTGTACATCGAAGAGTTATGGGTTTGATTCCCAGTCAGGGCTCATACCCAGGTTGGGAGTTTGATCCCCAGTCAGGTTGAGTGTGAGGCAACTGATCAATGTTTCTCTCTCCCATCAATGTTTCTCTCCCTTCCTCTCTTTCTAGAATCAATGGAAAACATATCCTCAGGTGAGGAATTAAAATAATAATCTAGCCCTAACCGGTTTGGCTCAGCGGATAGAGCGTCGGCCTGCGGACTCAAGGGTCCCAGGTTCGATTCCGGCCAAGGGCATGTACCTTGGTTGCGGGCACATACCCAGTAGGGAGTGTGCAGGAGGCAGCCGATTGATGTTTCTAACTCTCTATCTCTCTCCCTCTCTGTAAAAAAATCAATAAAATATATTTTTAAAATAATCCTTATCTAATAATAGAGAAACATGGTAATTAACCGTAACTTCACTACCCTTCCCATTGGCTAATCAGCGAGATATGCAAATTAACTACCAACAAATATGGCGGCAGACAGCTGAAGCGAACAGGAGGCTTGCTTGCTCCAGTGATGGAGGAAGCCAAGGTTCCCCGCCTGCCGCTGCCTGCCTCTGAGCTGCACTCTAAGAAACAATGTTGCAATTATAGAAGCTAAACAAACCCCAGAAACCTGCTTTCAGCCAGCCAGGCCTCAGAGCTGGAGTTGCAACAGTGTTTCAATTATAGAAGCCAAACAAACCCAGATACCTGCTTTCAGCAGCCGAGGTCTCAGCTGGAGCCGAGCCTCAGAGCTAAAGCCGCTCTCAGTTCCAGTGACAGCCATAGAAGGTAAATAAATCCCAGAATAAAAAAGAAAAAAAGGAGAGGTTGGGAGCTTCAGTCACTCACCAGCCTGAAAACGGCCCTCAGCCCCTCACCCAGACTGGCCAAGCACCCCAGTGGGGACCCCCACCCTGAAGGGGGTGTGACCAGCTGCAAACAGCCATCATCCCCTCATCCAGGCTGGCCAGGCACCCAAGCGGGATCCCCACCCTGATCCGGGACACCCTTCAGGGCAAACCAGCTGACCCCCACCTGTGCACCAGGCCTCTATCCTATATAGTAAAAGGGTAATATGCAAACTGACCCTAACAGCAGAAGGACTGGGAATGACTGGTCACTATGACACATACCACCAGGGGCAGACGCTCAATGCAGGAGCTGCCCTCTGGTGGTCAGGGCGCTCTCACATGGGAGGAGCTCTGCTCAGCCACAAGCCAGGCTGATGGCTGCCAGTACAGTGGTGGTGATGGGAGCCTCTCCTGCCTCCTCAGCACGCTAAGGATGTCCGACTACAGTTTAGGCCTGCACCCCGCTGGCAAGTGCACATCCCCCGAGGGCTGCCGGGCTGCCAGAGGGATGTCTGATTGCCATCTTAGGCCCAATCCCCCGGGGAGCGGGCCTAAGCCAGCAGGTGGTCATCCCCTGAGGGGACCCAGACTGCGAGAGGGCACAGGCCGGGCTGAGGGCCCCCCCCCCCCGAGTGCACAAATTTTTGTCCACCGGGCCTCTAGTCTATACTATTAAAAGAGTAATATGCTAATTAGACCGGGAGGCCTCCAGGAGACATTCCGGACAAAGCCATGGTGGTGGGGCCTAGGCAGAGGCAGTTAGGGGCAATCTGGCTGGCAGGGGAGGGCAGTTGGGGGTGATCAGGTCAGCACAGGGGGGCAGTTGGGGGCAAGCAGGCTGGCACGGGGGGCAGTTGGGGTGAGCAGGTTGGCAGGGGGCAGTTGGAAGTGAGCAGGTCAGTATGGGGGGCAAGTGAGGGCGAGAAGGCCGGCGAGGGCGCAGTTGGGGGCGATCAGGTCGGTGGGGGAAAGCAGTTGGGGAAGAGCTGGCTGGCAGGGGAGGCAGTTGGGGGCAATCAGGTCAAAAGGGGGGCAGTTGGGGGTGAGTACGCCAGCAGGGGTGGCAGTTGGGGGCAAGCAGGCTGGCAGGGGGGGCAGTTGGAGGCGAGCAGGCCGGCAGTTGGACATCCCCTGAGGGGTCCCAGGTTTGATTCTGGCCAAGGGCATGTACCTTGGTTGCGGGCACATCCCCAGTTGGGGGTGTGCAGGAAGCAGCTGATCGATGTTTCTGACTCTCTATCCCTCTCCCTTCCTCTGTAAAAAATCAATAAAATATATTTTTTAAAAAAACCTCATTGAGGAACCCTCATTTAGAACATATTGATTCTTTGACCCTGGCAAATTAAGAATTGATCATCTGCCCTGGATGGCATGGTTCAGTGGTCAGAGCATCGGCTGTTCACTAAGGGTCTGAGGTTTGATTCCCAGTCAAGGGCATGTACCTGAATTGGAGGTTCCATCCCCGGCCTGGATAGGGGCACCTGTGGGCGGCAACCAATCGATCTCTCTCTCTCTTTCTCCTTTTCACTCTCTCTGAAAAGCAATTTAAAAAAAATATCATGTGAGGATTAACAAAGCAAGACCAAAAAAGAATTGATAATGGGAAGGGGCAGGCTGTCAACTACAACCCAAGCAGATCGAATGACATCAAAGGAAAATTTAGCTTAAACACATTGTAGCAAGTACAATTATTGGTCATGGGAAAAGACAAACGATTCTTCAGTATATTTATTTTTGAAAGGAGGAAAAGATCTAGAAAGATTTCTTTCAAATATAGTTAATGATGTTTGTATAGTGCTTTCAATTTGCAAAGTGCTTTTTATGTATATTGTCTTATTTCATTTTTTCAGCAATCCCTGTGAAAGAAATATAAGTATTCCCTTTTTGCAGATTAGAAATATTAGACTTGTGGAGTAATTTGTCTGGTGTCAAATAGCAAATAAATATTGGAACCAGGACTCAAACACAGGACTGGTTTCTAACTCTCAGTCTCTCTTTTTTCCTTTTAAAAAATTTCTTTGCTCTTTTAATTCCATTAATTTGAATTATAGACCCTTAAACTTTGTAATTAGAAAAATTCACTTAGTGTACACTGACCCAAATAGTCCAGGAGTAACCCATCTTACTAAATGTATGTATACAATATCCAAAGGCACTGTGATAGTCACTAAGATTAAAATCAGTAATTAATTTAGGAGCCTGAAATTTCAGCTGTAAAAACAAGACTAACATTTAAAAATATATGAAAATTTTCCAAAACCGGTTTGGCTCAGTGGATAGAGCGTCGGCCTGCGGACTGAAAGGTCCCAGGTTTGATTCCGGTCAAGGGCATGTACCTGGGTTGCGGGCACATCCCCAGTAGGAGATGTGCAGGAGGCGGCTGATCGATGTTTCTCTCTCATCAATATTTCTAACTCTCTATCTCTCTCCCTTCCTCTCTGTAAAAAATCAATAAAATATATTTTAAAAAATATATATATGAAAATTTAATTTGTGGCATAAACAAGGTAAACATTGATCTTAACTTAGTGTCTATTCCCATTTTTGTTTTTTACAAGCATCCTTAACAGATATCTTTAACATTAGTGTGAAAGGAGTTACTAATGAGTGCAGAAGAGGCTCAATAGAAATAAAATGTTTAAGAAGGACATGCCAGAGGAAGTAATTATTGAACACCTGTTGCATGCCAGGCACTATGTCACGTGCTGAGTGTACAATATTAAACACAAATGTTGCTTGCATGGGGTGTATAGCCCAGTCGGAGACATAATAAACATATAGGATTACAACTTGTGATAGATTCTCTGAGGAAAAAGAATATCGTTTTCAGGAAAAAAAAAAGGCGTCTACTTTAGCTTGGATGATGAATGAAAGCTTTTTCAAGGAGGTGATAATTAAGCTGAGACCTGAATGATGAGGAGGCAGTTCAGTAATATAAAGCTAAGGCTCCTCAGCACTGCCCAGGAATTCTTGGGTATTTCTCTGATCATTAGTGGTGCTCCTAATAATTGTTTGAGATGTTTTTTGCTCTTCTCAGACTTTCTGTCACTTATTCTTAGCAAGAAATTTGAAACCATCAAATGGAATTCCCTTAATTCCATGTCAACACTTTCAAATTTTCTTCAGTGATCTCTTTAAAATTGGAGAAACTGGATTTGAACTTTGTATTTTTAAGACAATTGTTGAGTCGCATGAAGTTGTAATAAATAATACAGATGATATCCTCCTTCTCCAGTGGTAGTGAAACCATAATACAGTATCACAACCAGGATATTGACATTGATATGGTCAAAATTTCCATCTCCACAAGGATCCCTCATGCTGCCCTTTTTTTTTAATATATATATTTTATTGATTTTTTTACAGACAGGAAGGGAGAGGGATAGAGAGTTAGAAACATCGATGAGAGAGAAACATCGATCAGCTGCTTCCTGCACATTCCCTACTGGGAATGTGCCCACAACCAAGATACATGCCCTTGACCAGAATTGAACCTGGGACCCTTGAGTCTGCAGGCAGACGCTCTATCTACTGATCCAAACCGGTTAGGGCTGCCCTTTTTTTTTTTTTAATGTATTGATTTTTTTTTTTATTGATTTCAGAGAGGGAGAGAGAGATAGAAACATCAATGATGAGAGAGAATCATTAATTGGCTGCCTCCTGCATGCCCCCTACTGGGAATCAAGCCCGCAACCCCAGCATGTGCCCTTGATGGAATCGAACTTGGGACCTCTCAGTCCACAGGCCAATGCTCTATCCACTGAGCCAAACCAGCAAGGGCTATGTTACTCTTCGATAGCCACAATCACTTCTCTACTCCTTCCCCCTCCGTAAACTCTGGCAACCATTTCTGTTCTCCATTTCTGTAATTTTGTCATTTCAAGAATGTTATATATGTGGAATCATTCAGTATATAACCTTTTGGGATTTATTCTGGAGACTCCTCCAGATTGTTATGTGTATCAATCATTCCTGTTTATCTCTGAGTAGTAGTCCATGTTATGAAGTACATCTGTTTGTATAACCATTCATCCACTGGGATAAATACCCAGGAGTGCTCTTGCTGGGTTGTTTGATAGTTGCATGTTTAGGTTTTAAGAAAAATGCCAAACTGTTTTAAGTGTGGTAGTACCATTTTACACTCCTGCCTGCAATATAGGTCAGATCCAGTTTCTCCACATACTTGCCAGCCTTTGGTGTTATTGCAGTTTTTTATTTGAGCATTCTCATAGGTCTATAGCTATTACTTCCTTTAGTACTTTTTCAACCCTGCCCTCTTTCTCCTCTCCTGGGAATTCAATAATACAAATAGCTCTGATCATTTTTTTTCAGTGTATTTTTTTTTCTGTTTAGATTTGAGTGATTTTTATTGTTTCATCTATTAGTTTACTGATTCTTTCCTCTGTTCCTTCCATTCTAGTTGAACCCAACTATTACTGTATTTTTCAGTTCTAAAATTCCCACTTGTTTTTTCTTAAGGTCTTTTATTTTTTTTGCTGAGGCTTTCCATTTTTAATTTGTTTCAAGCATGTTTGTAATTGCCCACTGAAGCATTTTTTATGGTGGCTCCTTTAAAATATTTGTTAAATAATTTTAACATTTTTATTATCTCACATTGAATTTATAGATTATCTTTTTTTCAGTTTGAAACCTTACTGGTTCTTGGTATAACGAGTTATTATTATTTTTTTATCTCTTAGGGACTTCAAGAAGTTACTGTGCTCACTTTATTTGAGTTCATCTGACAGGGAGGGACTATAACCTCTAGATCAGCAGTTCTCAACCTGCGGGTCGCGACCCTTTGGGGATCGAACGACCCTTTCACAGGGGTCGCCTAAATACATCCAGCATATCAGATATTTAAATTACGATTCATAACAGTAGCAAAATTACAGTTATGAAGTAGTAACGAAAATAATTTTATGGTTGGGGGTCACCACAACATGAGGAACTGTATTAAAGGGTCGCAGCATTAGGAAGGTTGAGAACCACTGCTCTCGATCCTTTTAATAATATTTTAGATCTTATTAGCTAGTAGTTTAATAATGAACTATAGACATATGTGCTAACTATATTTATATGTAGATATGTGTTTAATAATGTGTTATAGTGACTTAAAGGGATAGTCTAGAAATGCATTACTAACAAATTTACCCCCCAGAACTAGTAGTATAACACAAAGTTTAACCTCACTCATGATGCCTAAATGCTGCAAATTCATGGAGGGTTCTGCTCCATGGTCACTCTAGGAGGTAGGCTGATGGAAGCTCCACTCTCATAAAGGTTAACTGTCTAGAATTTGAAGGCTCCTCATTTGTCATAGCAGGAAAAGATAGAATGAAAAATTATGCACTGGGTCTCAGGTGCTTCAGGTTACAGCCCATTTGCCAGAACTAAGGACAGGACCCCATCTAACTCCAAGGGTGTTCTGGGAAATGTAGTTGTCCATGTGTTCAGGAAGATGAGAAGAACCAGATGTTAGTTTCAGTAACGTCTACCACAGTCCTTAGTCTGCCCCTTGCTAGCTCTGGTATCTTCGAAAGTCAGTTTTCTAAGCCCCCGTTTACTCACCTATAAATCGTAGATAATATTTTTACCTAGGTCAATTGTTATATATATATTAAATGAAACATTGTCACATGGGAGTGCTTTGGAAATGTAAAGTATGCTGGAAATTTTAGTTTTTCTTAAACCATTTTTTGAAGTTGAAGTGCTGCTTTTTTTTTTTTCCAGGTCTCCTGAATGATGGGACTGTAGGTATTTTTAGGGGTAACCAGATGCGCTTAAAGAGAGCTTGCATTCGCAAAGCCAAGATCTCTGCTGTTGCTTTTCGGAAAGCCTTCTGCCATCACAAGTTAGTGGAACTTGATGCAACAGGTGTGAATGCTGACATCACGATTACAGACATCATCAGCGGGCTTGGCAGTAATAAATGGATCCAGCAAAATCTCCAGTGCCTGGTGCTGAATTCATTAACTCTGTCCCTTGAAGATCCTTATGAGCGGTGCTTCAACCAGCTTTCTGGCCTTCGAGCATTAAGCATCACCAACGTTCTCTTTTACAATGAAGACCTGGCTGAAGTTGCCTCATTGCCAAGATTAGAGAGCCTGGATATTTCTAACACCTCAATTACAGACATCACGGCTCTGCTGGCCTGCAAAGACCGACTCAAGTCTCTAACCATGCATCACTTAAAATGTTTAAAAATGACAACTACTCAGATACTGGATGTTGTTCGAGAACTAAAATATCTGAATCATCTTGATATATCAGATGATAAACAATTTACATCAGACATAGCTCTTCGATTATTAGAACAAAAAGATATCCTACCCAACCTGGTCTCCCTGGACGTTTCTGGGAGAAAGCATGTGACAGATAAAGCTGTTGAAGCCTTTATACAACAACGGCCCAGTATGCAGTTCGTGGGTTTGCTGGCCACTGATGCTGGTTACTCTGAATTCCTCACAGGCGAAGGGCATTTGAAGGTTAGACTTTAAAAATGTATTATTTTGTCAGGTTGTCTAATGTCTTAGTTACGTAAGATTCCATTAAGATGAATGTCTAATAATATATGGACCTTGCTTTAGAGTCAGAGTCCTAACGAAAATCGCAGCTTGCTTACTTTATGACCTAGAGCAAGCTATGGTGTCATTTTTTGAGTTTACATTTCTTCATTTATAAAATGGATATCATTCCTACCTTGCAGAATTCTTTTGAAGATTAATAATTATATATGTAAAGTACAAGTCACATAGTAGGCCCTAGAAAGCCTAGAGATTTAGAAAAATCTTTAAAAATCTACTGCAGAAATGGTAAAATTTTGCTTTTCTTAGGTTTCTTATACCTGTTTTAAATTCAGTTTAGCAAGCATCTATTGAGCTTAATACAGTTTGGCATTCCAAGATGAAAAAGATATAGGAGCTTAGTCTGATAGGAATGGTGATGGTTTGGTCACAAAAAAACAAGAACTATAAAGCCAAGGATAGCTATCTATACTAATAATAGAGGAATATGCAAATTGTCCAGGACGCCATCACAGTAACAGTAACGACTGAACAGCAGGCTGCGTGGGGCAACCAGGTCGGCAGGGGTGTTAGTGAGGGACGACGAAACAACTGAACAGCAGGCTGCGTGGGGCAACCAGGCCGTTAGGGGGTCAGTTGGGGGCAACCAGGCTGGCAGAGGGGCAGTTGGGGGTGACCAGGCCAGCAGGCGGGCAGTTGGGGATGACCAGGCCGGCAGGGGGGGCAGTGAGGGGCAATCAGGCAGACAGGCAGGTGAGCAGTTAGGAGCCAGCGGTCCTGGATTGTGAGAGGGATGTCCTGGGGATCGGGCCTAAACCGGCAGTCGCACATCCCCCAAGGGGTCCCGGATTGAAGAGGGTGCAGGCTGGGCTGAGGGGACCTTCCCCTCCCCCGTGCACGAATTTCATGCACTGGGCCTGTAGTAGTTGCTATAAGAGAGTAGAAGTTTCTTCTAGCTGGAGAATTAGGGGTTTGATGGAGAAAATGGTATCTGAGTCAGACCTTGAAGAAAAGAATGTGACAAATTTAAGAAAAACTAATATTTTTCTAATATATATTGTGTCCTCTAGATGCTTTATATTGATAGGTATTAATCACATGTTATAGATGTCAAACATAGACTCAGAAATTATATGATTTATTGTTCATTAGAACCAACATTTGGATCTACATGTCCAGCTCAGAGCCACATTGCCCCCCCACCCCCTTATTACCTTTACCACTTAAGCAGAAGCATTCTTTGATCTGACCTGGAGCAGTGTCAGGGATGGCCCAGAAGTGAATATTATGGCTACAATGGCAAGGTATCTTTTTTGAGCAACCATCATTGATTTCAGTAAAGGAAAAGGCAAGGTTAATTATAAATATCTTATAAATATCTCAATTCCTAGGTTATTTATAAATTTAGACTTTAAAAAATAGAATGTAGAAAATGATTTTGAGTTATTCTTTTTTATTCATTCAATAAATATTTTATCAGGTATCTCTGTACACTAGATACTGTGCTGGACATGGGTTTTTGATCATGAGGCCAGACAAATATGATCTTGCCCTCATAGAGCTTGTAACTAGTGAGGGAGTCAGACAACCAAATACATGCTATGTGATCGTGTTTTCCTGATCACCCTAACCACTCTGCCTGCCTGCCTCATCGGCCCTAACCACTCACCTGACTGCCCGGTCACCCCTAACTGCTCGCCTGCCTGCCTGATCGCCCCTAACCACTTGTCTGCCTGCCTGATCACCCCTAACCGCCTCTGCCTTGGCTCCTGGCACCATGGCTTTGTCTGGAAGGATGTCCTCCAGAAGGTTGTTTGGCTGTCTGGTCTAATTAGCATATTATGCTTTTATTATTATAGATTATTCTTGCTAAAGCTGGAAAAAAATTTTAATTGAAAAGAAATAACCTGGGCCCTGGACAGTGTTGTTAGATGGTTAGAGCATTGGCCCACACCTAAGGGTTCGATTCTCAGTGAAGGGCACATACCTGGGTTGCAGATTTGATCCCTGGCCCCAGTTGGGGTGGGTGCTGGAGGCAATCAATCGATGTGTCTCTCTGACATGGATATTTTCTCTCTTTCCCTCTCTCTCCCCCTCCCTCCCCCTTCCTCCTTCCCTCCCTCCCTCCTTTCTGCTCTCTCTAAAAATCAGTCGAAAAAAATATCCTCAGTTGAGGATTAAAAAAAAAAAAAGGAATAGCCTAGAAAGTTTGAACAAGTAAATCAGAATCACAGGGAGGTAGAGCTCAGGCTTTAGTATTTTTTAAAGCTGAGTAGGTGATTAATATGCAGCCAAAGTTGAGAATCATTGTTTTAAAATATTTTTTAAGATAAAGATCATTGGATCTTTACCCTTTATTCAACTAAATACAAAAATTTATGCCCTTTTTACATTATTTGACCACTGATTTGAAAACTGGAAAATAATAGGTCATGTTAAGGGAGGAGAGCTGATGTTGCCATGTCTCCTTTTTTAGAATTGTCTAACTTAGCAAAGTTGATAAAAACTTGTCTGAAATGATTGTCTCATTATTGTGATGCTTTAAATTAGTTGAGACTGGTTTTTTGGCTTTACATTCCTGAGTTTTTTAGGCCAGACTGAAGGATGTAAGAAGTAGAGACAGTGTGACGCCCTAGAATTCTTTACAAGACATTGCATATATGGTACTCTGAGTGGTCAGTTAGTTATAAGAAGAGGTTGTGGGTGTTTTTTTTTTTTTTTTAGGGGGGAGCGTATTTTTGCATTTACATATATATTAATTATTTTGATCTCCTGACTCAATGAGAAGGAATGGTTTTCTTAAGGCTCACAACTAGATGACATCAGACCCTGCCCCTGTATCTTTGGACTATTTGATTCCAAATTACTAGTATGTATCTTTCCACTACATCTCATTGTCTCTATTTGAGTATCTTAGTTCTTTCTCTCCCTTTCTAATCCCAACACAGAGGGCTTTCTTGCCATAGAATTTCCAACTCTGTCATCACGGTTCCCCCAGTCAATTTGCTCTTTTGTCACAATCCATTTCTTGAACCTTCTACTTCTCCACAACTAGGATTCTTGGATTTATGGGGCACCTCATTCCCAGACTCTGGGGTTATCTACCAAGCTGTGGTTCCCATGCAAACTTGAGGCTATATTTTATATAAGATATTATAAATCTGTTTGGAATCAACCAATTGTGGGTAAATGAAGTCTGACTGAAATCATTGTTAAGTAATTTCCCCCTTAAAATCTTTTTTGTTTCACATAGTATTTCAGTGTGTTTCCAAATCTAAGAGAATGTAAGAAAAGGTTCAGGGTGATTAAAAAGAGGTGAACACTTGGAGAATTTTATTATTCAACTAGAGGCCCAGTGCACAAAAATCTGTGCACTTGTGGGGGGGTCCCTCAGCCCGGCCTGTGCCCTCTCACAGTCTGGGACCTCTCAGGGGATGTCCACCTGTTGGCTTAGGCCTGCTCCCCGGGAGATCGGGCCTACGCTGGCAGTCAGACATCCCTCTGGCAGCCCGGGAGCCCTTGGGGGATGTCCACTTGCCAGCAGGGAGCAGGCCTAAGCTGCAGTCAGACATCCTTAGCGCTGTGCTGGCAGTCGTCAGCCTGGCTTGTGGCTGACGCGTTGGCTGAGCAGAGCTCCCCCTGTGGAAGCGCACTGACCACCAGGGGGCAGCTCCTGCATTGAGCGTCTGCCCCCTGATGGTCACTGTGTGTCATAGTGACCAGTCATTCCCTGTCGTTCTGCTATCAGGGTCAATTTGCATATTACCCTTTTATTATATAGGATTACTGCTTATATATGTGAATACATAGTCATGACCAATGTGTATGCATGTATATTATATATAAATAGTTTTTAAAATATTTTGTAAAGAAATAGCATTGTTATTTCTACAATCTTACAAATGCTTGGTATGTGCCCTTGTGTCACTTGGCACACATCAGTACTATAGTCTAGTTTGTATTAGATCTTGTAGCATATCATATCAGTGGTTGAAATGTCAGTCATGATGCAGCCCTTCATTTTCTCAAAGCTGCATTTCCTACCTAAATACTGTATGTTCATATAAAACCTAGTTTCTGAGTAATATATTTTTTAAGTATTTATTTTTGTTTCATCCTGCATAATGTTACTGCCAAAAAATACCTGTCTTCCAATTTAATGAGATTATATCTCTCTGAATGACAGGGTTGTGTGTTTTTTTTACATATTTTTAAACCTTATTATAAAATAAGATGGATACAAAGACCATAAATAACAAATGTATAGCTTAGTGAGTGAAAATAAGGTGAACACATTTGAGACCATCACTCTGGTTAATAAATAGAACTTTGGCAGCTACCCTGAAGCTCTTCCATGTGTCCAATTCTGATTACAACTCCCTCCTTCTCCACAAAAGTACCTCTATTCTGCCCTGGCTGGTTTGGCTCAGTGGATAGAGTGTCGGCCTGAGGACTGAGGGGTCCCAGGTTCGATTCCGGTCAAGGGCATGTACTTTGGTTGCAGGCACATCCCCGGGAGGGGGTGTGCAGGAGGCAGCTGATCGATGTTTCTCTCTCATCGATGTTTCTGACTCTCTGTCCTTCTCCCTTCCTCTCTGTAAAAAATCAATAAAATATATATTTTTTAAAAAGTACCTCTATTCTGACTTTATAATAATAATCATGTCCTTGCTTTTTTATATATAGTGTTATGACCCAACTATTTATCTCTAGTTAATCTTGTCCATTTTTCAAAATTTTGTCTTTTGAGTATCTTTTAATTTACAGGTTCCCTCTCCATTCCTTTCTTTTCCTTATGATTTGTCTATTAAAGAATCCAGCTTTTTTTGACTTGTAGAATTTCCCTCAGTCTGGATTTTCACGACTATATACTCTTGGTGCACATTTCCCTGTGTTGGAATTTTATACAGATTGGTAGCTGGATAGGAAACTTAATCACACTCATGTTTGATCTCTTTGAAAGGACCCTTAAGGTGTCATGCTCTTTCATTAAGGAAGTACATAATGTCTGGTTGTTATCTATTCTGTGATGTTAACAGTTGTTGGAACTTAATACCTAGTTCCATTAATTCATTGGAGATTACGGTGCTATTCTAATAATTTCTCTTTCACTTACTAGTTGGATTAACTTTATAAAGAGCCACTTCTTATTATGTACATTTGTTTACCCAATGGTACATGAACCATAGTTTAAGTTAAGTATATTAACCTTTATAAATGGGAAATTCCTAGATGGTCTTAATTTTTAACAGAACCTCTCGATGCTGACTGAGAGCTTAATAAATCTGGGAAAATTAATTTATACATTTATGTGATGAATACTTACTGAGTTTTTATTGTGAGGCACACATATTGCCAGCTGTTGGGATACAGTGGTAAATGGGTCAGTGTAGTTGGGGGAGGGGTGGTTATGATAATGGCTATGAAAAAGATGTTTCAGAGGGATCTGACTTAAATTGGTGGGTCAGAGAAGGCCTTGCTAAAGAAGTATTGTTTAACTTGAATTGGGAAGATTGAGTAGAAATTAGTCAAAGAAAGAGAGGAAGATTTCAGTGAGAGGATATTATAAATAACTAGAAGCCCGATGCATGAAATTCATGCAAGAGTAGGCCTTCCTTCCCCGGCTGCCAGCACCAGCTTCCTTCTGGCACCTGGGATCTGGGCTTTCCTTGCAGCCCCAGTATCGTCCAGAAGGTTGTCCTGAAGGATGTCCCGTCTAATTAGCAGATTATACTTTTATTATTATTAATGGCCTTTTCCTGGGAAAGCTTAGCTTATTGAAAGATCAGGAAAATAGCCCATGTGGCTATAACATTGTATGTTTGGGGGAGAGGGTTACCTTAAGAGGTAGATAAAAGCCTAATCCCAAGGCAAGACCTTATAGATAGTATTAAATAAATTGAGATTTATTTTAGGTGCAATGTAGAAAATTTTACCCACAGGCTCATAGTAGGGTCTGAGGCTATATAATATACTAGAGGCTTTGTGCATGAAATTCGTGCACGGGTAGGGTCCCTAGGCCTAGCTGGTGATCAGGGCTGATTGGTGGGGCGATCGGGAGGGCCCCCTGCTGGCACCCGCCTTGGCTCGCCTGGGGCCTGCGGGCTGGAGGCAGCTCCTGTGTTGAGCGTCTGCCCCCTGGTGGTCAGTGAGCATCATAGTGACCAGTCGTTCCACTGTTCGGTCGATTTGCATATTAGGCTTTTATTATATAGGATATATATATCTCTATATCTATAGCTATCTATATCAGTATCTCTCTCTAACATATGTGCATCTGCATAGGATGACTATTCTGATTTGTTTTAAGCCTTACATAGCTATCCTGGATGCCATCTATACAAATAATATTTGGATAGAGAAAGTTAGAGGGTTGAGAAGAACCTAAAAGCTAATTTTCTGGCTCTGTTCAAAGGTGTCTGGAGAAGCCAACGAAACTCAGATTGCAGAAGCATTGAAGCGGTACAGTGAACGAGCATTCTTTGTCCGGGAAGCTCTATTTCACCTTTTTAGTCTAACTCATGTGATGGAAAAAACAAAGCCAGAAATTTTAAAGGTAAGAATAAGAAAGTGGATATGAAAAATTTGAAATGATCTGCCTGGATAGATGATGGTTTTGTAAAGAAAACTGGTGAAAATATGCATTTAGCCTTTGACTCTTTTTTGTAATAGGATTGATGATGTATGACTTCAGTTATTAGCAGTAAATGAGAAAGAGGGAAGATAATTGCATAATGTTTTTGAAATTATATATCAGTCTCATTAAGTAGTATGAATGCCTTCCAGATGATATTTAACTACCTAAAACCAGTGACCAGTGTGATATTGTCTCACCAGTTGTAGTAGAAAATGAAAGTATATGACTTGAATCAGGACATTGCAATAGGTATTAGCCCTGTATTGCTTCCATATAGGCTCTTTTTAGAAATACAACATTGGAATTCCAATGCCATTTATAAACCTCCTGTGCTTTCCATGCCATTTATAAACCTCCTGTGCCATTTATAAACCTCCTCCTGTGCTTTCATAACTAAGCCATGTTATTTTAACCAAGACAGCTTTTAAAGGGCAAGTAAGGAAGATTCTTAATTTTGTTGATTGCTTAGGGCAGTGTTTGTCAGAATGTGGTCTTGTCTACCAGAAGTCTGGTGTATTGCCTATTTTAAAAAGCAGATTTGTGAACCCCACCCCAAGAAATTTAGATTCAGTAGGGGAATCTGCAAGGGAAGTGATGGGAAGAGATTAACCAAAGAATTTATGCATATCCCATCCACACAGACAATAGGGAGGTGAAGGCCTGGGGGCGGCGAGGGGAACAGGGAAGTGGTGGTCAGTGGGGAAAATTGGGGACATCTGTAATACTTTCAACAATAAAGATAAATTTTTAAAAAGATAATCCTCACACACATTCATTTTTGAAACCAGTGAGTAAAGGAATATATTATATTTGTTATCTCATTTAGTGAGCACCACAGTCCCAACTGATAAGTTGTACCTTCTATTTTATAGATTGTGTAACTGAAGGTCTCTGAGGTTTAATAACAATAAGTTTGTGGCACAACCAGAAATGACTTAACCTTCAGGGATCTTAAATTTTGAGAATGGGGTGCATGAATAGGAACAAGTACATTTCAGACCCTAGGGTATTATCCCCAATGCCTATCACCTGCTCCATACATACCAGAGGATATTGGCACTTGGCATATGCCTTATCTATTTATTTTAGGACCAAAGGACTAGATCTCTAGTCCTGATCTGAAATATTTACTCATTCATTCATTCATTTATCAGCGATGATAAAGAGAGAAAATAATGTAGGCAGTTATTTTAAGAGGTTTTACTACAATGGTGAGCAAAGGAAAAAAGGTGGTAGTTGCCTGAGGAAATGGGTTTGTTTTTAAGATGGGTGACAAACTAACTTTATATGATGATATGAATGACCTAGTACAGAATTTTAAAAAATATATTTTTATTGATTTTAGAGAGAGAGAAACATCAATGTGAAAGTGAAACATGAATCTGTTGCCTCCCATACACAACCCGACCGGGAATCAAACCTATAACCTGGGTATGTGCCCTGACCAGGAATCAAACCAGTGACCTTTCGGTACAAGGGACGGCACTCAACCAATTGATCCACACTGGCCAGGGCATTTACTGCAGAATTTTAAAATGGTGTAAAAGTGAGAGGGGAGAACAGCTGAAATAATATCCTTGAGTAGACAAGAAAGGAAGGATCTAGGACATAATGGAGAGATTACCTTTCAACAGGAGCCCACAAAAATCATTTATGGTAACAGGCAGGAAGGCAGCATGTGTATAGGCTGGTTAGAGGGACTCTGAAGTTCCTTTCTGATTCCTTCCGTTTTCTCCATGTAGTTGGAAGCAAGGTCTTCAGATGATATGGATAATGAGGAGTAGGAAGGATTTGTTGGGGGGTTGATTAGAGAGGAAAAGGTAGAAAATAGTTATCAAGGCCAGAAGGAAGTGAATGGATTTTATTGTGCTCTAACTTTAACAGCATTCTCAAGGAACTGAATGTTGGAATTTGAAAGTGGCTTGAAGTGACCTCTGAAAATGATTTGCTATTCACTTGACCCAGAAAACCCTACAAAATCAAGGTTCAAATCTTTGTGTTCCCTTTAAGAACACTCATAAATTGCCCAGGCCATCAAGGGTATGCAGGCCACCAAGTATCTGAAGGATGTTACTGTACAGAAGCAAATGTGTGCCATTCTGTCTTTAGAATGGTGGAGTTGGTAGGTTTGCCCAGGCCATAGAGTCGGGGAGGATGCAGGGTCAGTGGCCAAAAAGAGTGCTGAATTTTTCCTGCACGTGCTTAAAAGTGCAGAGAGTAATGCTAAACTTGGGGGTTTAGACGTAGGTTCTCTAGTCATTGAGCACATCCAGGTGAACAAAGCTTAAGTTAATTTACAGAGTTCATGGACAGATTAACCCATAGATGAGCTCTCCCTCCCACATTTAGATGATCCTTACTAAAAAGGAGCAGATTGTTCTTAAACCAGAAGAGGAAGTTACATGAAAGAAAAAGATATCCCAGAAGAAACTGAAGAAACAAAAACTATGGCCAGGGAGTAAATTCAGCATAAAATAAATGCTAATAAAAGTAAAAGTAGAAAAAAAAAGAAAGTGAAATTTAGTCTACTGCCATATCACCCTGACGTGCCCAGTCTCATCTGAAACTAGTTTGCATCTGCTTTACTCTATTTAAGTCATTAAGAATTTATTGTGTTAACCATATAACAGATACTGTATTAGGTCTTGGATACACAAAGATAAATTACCTGAATAAAAAAGATTCATTAGTCTTACAGAAAAATTTCTGGACATGAACCAGGTTCACAGGAACTAAGTATTAGTGAGCAACTGCTATGTCCTAGGCTCTTTGCACATGAGAACAAAAAAGATACTTAAGACATTTTAGAAATTATTATATAGTAACACAGTAATGTTGCTATGTGAAGAGAGCTTGGATTTATAAGGTGGATTAATTTTTTTTTTCCAGCTTGTGGTCACTGGGATGAGAAACCACCCTATGAATTTACCAGTGCAACTTGCTGCAAGCGCCTGTGTATTTAATTTAACCAAGCAGGATCTTGCTGTAGGAATGCCTGTCCGACTCCTGGCTGATGTGACCCATTTGCTGCTGAAAGCTATGGAACATTTTCCTAATCACCAGCAGGTAAGCATATGGGAATCTGCATTCAAATAGTCCTTTTAGTGTCTCCTACCCATCTCCTACCTCCATATAGTTCAATTTAATAGACCGAGGGTGGAAATTCGAATGCCTTTAGAAGCTGTAAAGTAATAAATTTGTGGTATGACTGAGTGTAGGACAACAGAGAAGTAGAAAACTAAAGTGTGCATTCCCTGCCTAAATAGTATTTAAATCCAAATGTTCAGGGAAATAGTGTAAGCCATATAAAACTTATTTTCAACCTAGATCTTGAGTCTAGCCATAGAGCATCTATCTGTTCTGGGCCATATACTATCAAGTACTGGGATACAGAAATGAATAAGACAAGGATTTTCTATTTCTAGAGGTATGGCAGACTATATAACCTAGCCAGATGACAACTCAAAATACTGCTTAAATTATATAGATATAGATATAGATATAGATATAGATATAGATATAGATATATAAATCCTCACTTGAGGCTGTTTTTATTGATTTTATTTTTTCTTTATCTATATAACTAGAGGCCCGGTGCACGAAAATTTGTGCACTGGGGGCGGGGTTGGGGGTCCCTCAGTCCAGCCTGCCCCCTCTCAGTCCGGGAGCCTTCAGAGGATGTCCTACTGACGGCTTAGGCCCGCTCCCAGGCCTCCCTCTGTGGGAGGCAACTGGGCTGATCAGAGGAAGGCGCCGCCTCCATCACTTCGCTGCTGCTGCCACTGCCAGCTGCTGCAGCCACCAAGGTGTTTTCACCAACATGGAGTCAGGTTCCTTCACCATGAAAAAACGACAACTTTCTTTAGGCATTTTCAAGCTGTCTTTCATAGGATATGACATTTCTTTCTTTTTTTTATCCTCACCTGAGGATATTTTTCCATTGATTTTTAGAGAGCGTGGAAGAGAGAGGGAAAGACAGAGAGAAACATCAATGTGAAAGGGACACTTCAATTGGTTGCCTCCTGCATGACCCCTGACCTGGGCCCTGGCCAGGGAGGAGCTTGCAACCTAGATACATGTCTTTGACCAGAATCCAACCTGGACCCTGTGGTCCACAGGCCCAGGCTCTATCCACTGAGCCAAACCAGCTAGGGCAGGATATGATATTTCTTAGCCCCTCCAGCAGCAGACCTTCGTTTTTTCCCCCCGTAGTGAGGTGGAAAAACCCTAGATCACCTTCTTGGATTCTTATTACCCAAGTTACCAAGAACACTGCAGGTGGCGTACAGGGAACTTAGCCAATGAGTGGTCAGAAAAGGTGTTTCCTCTGCAGATCACGCGCCGCGGCTGGCGGGCCCTGTTCTCTCCGGGCCTCCCCGCAGCCACAGCGGCAGGCAGGCCCTGTACTCTCTGGGCCTGCACCAGCCGTGGCTTGCCTCACCGCGCACACAGTCCCCTCCCACCCACCTGCACTTGCAGCCTCCTCCTGAGCGGTCGTGATGTTATGGCATTCTGGACAATTTACATATTACCTCTTTTATATTTATATATAATTTTTTATTGATTTCAGAAAGGGAGAGGGAGAAAGAACCATCAATGATGAACCCTAGCTGGTTTGGCTTGGTGGATAGAGCATCAGCCTGCGGAGTGAAGGGTCTTGGGTTCGATTTCGGTCAGGAGTACATGCCTGGGTTGTGGGCTCGATTCCCAGTAGGGGACGTGTAGGAGGCAGCCAATCAGTGATTCTTTTTTGTCATTGATGTTTCTATCTCTCTCTCTCCCTCTCCCTTCCTCTCTGAAATCAATAAAAATATATTAAAAAAAAAAAAAAAGAAAAGAAACATCAGTGATGGGAGAGAATCATTGAATGGCTTCCTCTTGTTGGGGATCAAGCCTGCAACCCTGGCATGTGCTCTGACCAGGTATCAAACCATGACCTCCTGGTTCAGCCAGTGAACCATACCAGCTGGTATGGTTTTTATTGATTTTAGAGAGAGATAGGGACAAACATTGATGTGAGAGAATTACTGATCAATCTGTTGCCTCTTGTACTCACCCTGAGCAGGAATTAAACCCACAACCTTTCAGTGAATGGGATGATGCTCCAACCAACTGAGCCACCCAGCCAGGGCTTAAATTATATTTTTAACTCTTAAAATTTAGCAGTGACTTGGCAAGTTAGTAAAAAATATGTCCAAAACCAAGTAAAAATGGCATCCCACATTGGTGAGTGGATCATTAAAGCCAGCTTCCCTCAAACCAGATAAACTTTGGGCTTTGTTTTTCATGGCCCCTAGAAGCCAGGTAGACAGAAGACAAAACGGGACCCACCTAAAGTCTACCAGAACAGAGGGAAATTAGCTGGAATTATCCTACTTCTTATCCTATTTGTCATCTAAAGGAAAAGAAAAAAAATGTGCTGGTAAACTTATATGTGTCCAGTGGAAGTCATTATTTCAACAGTAGGTGCCAAAATAAAGGCTGTAAAATGAGTGGGGTTTCATCAGTCTTCTTCCGTTTTTTGTTTTGTTTTGTTTTTTAATATAGAGGCTACTCCTGTTTAAAAAATACCAAGTAACAAAGCAACATTTTATTTGTGATTTTTTTTTCTCCCTTTGGTTCTTTAGTTGCAGAAGAACTGCCTCCTTTCACTTTGCAGTGACCGGATCCTTCAAGATGTTCCATTTAACAGGCAAGTGATAGTCCTAAAACTTAAAATAGGACAAACAGAATTTTAGAGATCTGTCTTGAGTAATTTCTTTTTTTTGTTTGTTTGTTAATATATTTTTATTGATTTCAGAGAGGAAGGGAGAGGGAGAGAGAGATGGAAACATCAATGATGAGAGAGAATCATTGATTGGCTGCCTCCTGCACGCCCCACACTGGAGATCAGTCAGGCCTGCAACCCAGGTATATGCCCTGACCAGGAATCAAACCATGACCTCCTAGTTCATAGGTCGACGCTCAACCACTGAGCTACGCCAGACAAGTCTTAGGTAATTTCGTACCAATTATATCCCTGTTGTACAATTAATCAAGTAGATGGGATTATATGTTGTCTTATAGAATGCTAAATCTACTTTCTCTAGTTCAGTGTCTTGATATTCATGATAGCAGATGGGCCCCTGTTTTCATAGCCCTTTGCTTAAGAATTTATATTGATTATAGTTTTAAAAATATCCACATAATAATGTGGGTTAAAGAAACTGAGGCATATAGAGATTCAGTGCTTGCCCATGGTTTTGTGACTAGTAATTACCAGACTAGAAGTCATCTAGTTCTAGTTCAGTGTTCTTTTCTCTGAATCATACCTCTTATTATTAGTTATTTGATATTGAATTATAGAAGAAACTTTTTAAGAGGAAACTTTTAAGCAGAGGTTAAAGGAAGACTGGATCCCAATAAGTAAAAAGAGTTTTCTAAGATGCTATAATTTGGGAGATAAAAGAGATTTTTTTTCATTTTACTGTCTTATAATTTTTAATGATGATATTTTGAAAAAGAAATTTATACTGAAATGTATATTTCTCCAGCAGCAATTTTACTGTGATTTACTTTTATTTTGTTAACAGTACACTGTTATATGGCATGGCTGAGGAATGAGGTGTTCCATTTACTATTTAAAATAAGTAGTTTGGAGTATATATAGTAGATTACTAATTTTATTTTATAGCTAGTGCACTCTACTAGAATTGAACTTCTTTGTGGCTAGAGACTGTGATTGATTTATCTCTTTTTCTCTAGTGCTTAAGTGGATGTTTAATGGATGGAAGGATGAATGAATGAGTATAATAGAAAACAGAATTTTTCATAGAAGAAGTAACAGAATGAATTGGGCCCCCAAACAAGGAGGGAAAGATTCCATCTGATTCGTAATCATTAAAGATTTCATGTTAGTGATGGCATTTGAGATAATAAAAATAACTAACATGTATGAAGCACTGGAATCGCAAGGCACTGTGCTGTGTTTTACATATGCTTATTCAGCCCTTATATCAGTCCTGTGAAATGATTAGTCTTGTAATCTTCATTTTACAGATGAGGAAACAGAGGCACACAGAGGTTTAGTAACTTGCTCAAGGTGATAAGATAGTAAGTAGCAGAATTTAGATTTAAATCCAGACTGACTGAGAGCCTGTACTTTTTATGCCATGCTATATGCTTTAAAGATGAAGCTAGTTGAGTTGTTTTATGTTTTGGGAACTGTACAAATAAAGGCACAGAGGAAGTCAATAATACTAGTAAAAAAATAACCTTTATCAAAAGCGTGGTGTGTGTCAAGTTCTGTACTAAGTCTTAAGCTTGATATGTGATATCATTTAATCCTCATGACAGTCCTGTAGAATAGATCTTATTATTTTACTAGAGGCCTGATGCACAAAATTAGTGCAAGAGTAGGCCTTCCTTCCCCCGGCTACTGGCACCGGCTTTCCTCGCAGCTTTATCCAAAAGGTCATCCGGAAGGATGTCCGGAAGGACATCTGGTCTAATTAGCATATTATGCTTTTATTATTATAGATAGATGAGAATATTGAAGTTCAGAGAGATTAAGGGACTTGCTCAGGGTCCCAAAGTTAATAAGTGGTAGAAGGTGATATTTGAGTCCAGACTGACTCCAAAGTTTATAATGTTTTTGTTACTCCTCACCCAAGGATATTTTTCCATTGATTTTTTTTTTTTTTTTAGAGAGAGTAGAAGGGAGGGGGAAAGACACAGAGAGAGAAACATTGATGTGAGAGAGACACATCGATGGGTTGCCTTCCACACAAACTTCAACCAGGGCCAGAGATTGAACCTGCAACCAAGGCACCTGCCCTTGACAAGAATCAAACCTGGAACTCTTCAGTCCGCAGGCTGATGCTCTATCCACTGAGCCAAACCAGCTAGGGCCTATGATGTTTTTAATGACTTAACGCATCACCTCACATGAAAAAATAAAAATAGAACTAGAATTTAAACCAAAAAATCCAAAGGACTTTAGGCCATATTACCTCATAACTGTGGGTATGTTTGGGGGACTAATGAGCAGTCTACTTTGCAGTAAGAATATGGTAGGCAGGAAAAAAGATTTGAATGTATGGGCCCATTGCTAGAATCATAAAATACTAACTACAAGAGTGACATCATACCTAAGTACTCTTACAGATTTATTTATTACAATTGTGTAGGCAGAAATTGAAGGGAACGCAATGGAGGGAGGCAGAGACCCATTAGGAATCTATTGCCAGCTTATATAAAGAAAACAAAAACACTAATTTGAAAAGACACATGCACCCCTATGTTTATTGCAGCATTACTAGTAATACTCAAGATATGGAAGAACCTAGATATCTATCAGTAAATAAAGAAAATGTAGTATCTATCTATCTATCTATCTATCTATCTATCTATCTCTACCTACCTACCTACCTATTTAATGGAATAGTATCCTCCTATATACTAGTAATAAAAGGCTAATATGCAAATTGTCCCTTTGACCTGGAGTTCGGCCAGGGGGCGGGCTGGCTGGTCAACCGCCTGCGGCCCCTCCCTGTAGCTGGCCCAGCCCAATCAACCCTGATTGGGCCAGGCTGGCTGGACCTCACCTGTGCATGAATTCATGCACCGGGCCTCTAGTTCAGAAATAAAAAAATGAAATCTTGCCATTTATGACAACATGGATGGACCTAGAGTGTATTATGCTAAGTGAAACAAGCCTGACAGGAAAGACAAATACCATATGATTTCATTTAACGTGTGGAATCTAAAAGAACAAAATAAATGAACAAAAGAAAACAGAAGGACTCGTAGATACAGAGAACAAACTGAGGGTTGCCAGATGAGAGGG
Source organism: Myotis yumanensis (assembly GCF_028538775.1). Taxonomy (NCBI): domain Eukaryota; kingdom Metazoa; phylum Chordata; class Mammalia; order Chiroptera; family Vespertilionidae; genus Myotis; species Myotis yumanensis. The sequence continues at coordinate 36,775,168 of NW_027223753.1, forward strand.
AAGTTGGAGGGCTACATGAAAAAAGTGAAGGGATTAAGAAGTACAAATTGGTAATTACAAAGCAGTCATGGGGATGTGAAGTACAGCATAGGAAATGTAATCAATAATCCTCTATACTAAAAAAAAAAAAAAAAAAAAAAAAAAAAAAAAGAAAAAAAAAAAATTAAAAATTAATAATCCTCTATACTAATAAAAGAGTAATATGCTAATTAGACCAGGAGACCTTCCGGAGACCTTCCAGACGTCCTGGACAAAGCCAGGGGGCATGGCCAGCCTGCAAACGGCCCTCAGCCCCTCACCCAGGCTGGCCACGCCCCCCAGCGGGGACCCCCACCCCAATGGGGGCATGGCTAGCCTGCAAACAGCCCTCAGCCCCTAGCTCAGGCTGGCCCCACCCCCAGCAGAGACCCTCCCCCCCACCCGTGCACCAAGCCTCTATCTATACTAATAAAATGGTAATATGCTAATTAGACCGGATGTCCTTCCGGACAAAGCCATGGTGGCAGGGCCAAGGCAGAGGCAGTTAGGGGGATCAAGCCAGCAGGCAGGCGGGCGGTTAAGAGCCAGCGGTCCCGGATTGCAAGAGGGATGTCCAACTGCTGGATTAGGCCCGATCCCACAAGGGTCCTGGATTAGAGAGGGTGCAGGCCAGGCTGAGGGACACCCCCCTCCCGTGCACAAAGTACACCGAGCCTCTAGCATATAATAAAAGCCCAGCGACCAAATGGTGGAATGACCAGAACAGCCAGTCAGCCAGTCGCTACGATGCACACTGACCACCATGGAGCAGATGCTCAATGCAGGAGCTGTCCCCTGGTGGTCAGCGCACTCCCACAGTGGGAGTGCTGCTGACAGGGATGAGAGGCTGCTCCTGCTGCGAACCCCAGGCCGACGGGCAGGAACCCAGGCTGCAATCATCGCCTCCTCACCCCAGGCTCCTCCCCCTCACTCCCTACTGCCTCCTCTGGATGCCCGCAGGTTGTGCAGTGCTGCCGCCAGGCTCACAGAGCTAACCCCAGAGGCGAGGAAGCGGGTTTGTGGCCGCTGCAGGACTGAGACCTACTCTACCGCCTCTCAGTGCTATTGTCCCTGGGCCCGGCCCCGATTGGGTCCCCTGGAGAGGCAGGTGCTCTGGCTCCTTAGAAGATGCTGGACCAGGGAGGAGCCGCTCAGAGGGCAGGTCCACAGCTGCTTGGCTGATCAGGATGAGCGGCGCTCCCACAGTGGGCCGCTCCCACAGTGGGCCGCTCCCACAGTGGGCCGATCCACGCAGGCCAGCCCCCCACCAGTGCACAAATCCTGTGCACTGGGCCTCTAGTAGTGTAATAACTATGTACAGTGTCAGGTGGGTATTAGAATTATTGGAAGGATCTCTTTGTAAATCATATAAATGTCTAACCACTGTGCTGTACACCTGAAACTAATACAAAATAATACTGAATGTCATCTGTAATTGAAAAATAAAATAAAATAAAATGTAATAAAATAAAAATAGTTTTTTAAAAAAGAATGAAATCTTGCTATTTGTGACAACATAGATGGACCTAGATCAGTGATGGCGAACCTATGACACGCATGTCAGAGGTGACATGCGAACTCACTTTTTTGGTTGATTTTCTTTGTTAAATGGCATTTAAATATATAAAATAAATATCAAAAATATAAGTCTTTGTTTTACTATGGTTGCAAATATCAAAAAATTTCTATATGTGACACGGCACCAGAGTTAAGTTAGGGTTTTTCAAAATGCTGACACGCCGAGCTCAAAAGGTTCGCCATCACTGACCTAGATGGTATTATGCTCAGTGTAGTAAGTCAGACAGAAAAAGACAAATACCACATAATGTCACTTATATGCAGAATCTAAAAAACATAAAATAACCCGAACCCTACTCTGTCTCTAGCACCGAGAACAATGTTTGGCATAAGAGGAGTTCAATACATGTTTGTAAGTGAATGAATTACTGTTGTGCTAGCTACTGTGAGGAACCCAGAAAATACTTATTACTACATTATTGAAATCACTACAGAATAGAAATGTGCTGTAATTTTAGGAGATGAATGCCCAGTAGTTTTGACTCTTATTTCATTACAAAGTGTCAGAATTAATATTGCGGTACTGTCTCCAGAACTCTAAGTATCATTATTATTCTCTGTTAATTAAGAGGAATTATCGGTTTCCAGCTGGGACTCTGAAATTGTGCCTGCCCCTCCAGAATTAGTTCATGAACCCATTTGTGTGTTTTCAGGTTTGAAGCAGCTAAGCTTGTCATGCAGTGGCTCTGCAACCATGAGGATCAAAACATGCAAAGGATGGCAGTTGCTATCATTTCCATTCTGGCTGCCAAGGTACCTGAACTCGTGTTTCCCTTATAGTTATTATTTTCCCAAAATCCGAAAGCCACAAAGGTTAGTAAGCCTCTCTGCAAGCCTGCTTATTCACGCTTGCAATTCAAAATTGCAGAATTCCAGGTTGATCAAAGATTTTACTCTGACCTTAGTCTGCTATAGTGACTGATAATACATTCACACTAGTGGGTTCTTGGGCATTTATTTTGTCTGCTTGCTTGCAGCTTTCTACAGAACAAACTGCACAGCTTGGTGCTGAGCTCTTCATTGTGAGGGTAAGTGTTATCTCCTCTATGCAGAGCACTAGACAGTTTTCATTTTCATTGTTTTCAGGCAGTGTTGTGTATCTTCTGATACTTTATATTTTAAAAATTATTTTCCTTTCTTCTAAATGAGTGTATTAATTTCTTTTTATAGAGGCAGCTTTACTCCTTAACAGAGATGGAAAGAGCCCTGAACTAAGAGTCAGATGACCTAGGATCTCATTTGTAAATTCATTTTGTAAATTTAGAAAAATTGCCTGAACTATTAGTGTATATATAAGCCTTAAGATCTTACCGAGTTCTAAAATTCTGTGATTTTGTTAAATTTATGAAGAAAATGTAAAGATGATTATAGGCATAAGATTGTGCTAGCCCTAGCTGGTTTGGCTCAGTGGATAGAGCATCGGCCTATGGACTGAAGGGTCCCGGGTTTGATTCCAGTCAAGGGCACATGCCTGGGTTGCGGCCTTGATCCCCAGTAGGGGGCGTGCAGGAGGCAGCTGATCAGTGATTCTCATCATTGATGTTTCTATCTCTCTCCCTCTCCCTTCCTCTCTGAAATCAATAAAATATATTTTAAAAAACATTTAGGATTATGCTAGATGATTTGGGGAAGAATATAATTTAAATAGTTCATGTATTATTTTGCTTGCTTACACAGTTGAGGAAATAATATAATGAACAGTGAAAAGTTAAAAACCTTTAAAGAGAATAAATATGAATAGTGTCTTAGGGAGAACTGGAGGAAAAACGTCCATTTTGGGGCTTCCTGTTATAATCCTGGCATGAGGTGTTTGAACAACCATAGTAGATAGAAAAGTCAAGTGAGAGACTCCTTTTTTCTATGACATAAATTATGTATGAAATGACAAAGTAAATCATTCATTTGATAGGTAATTATACAATACTCATCACCTACCACCTTAAAATGTTAGGGATTCACACTGAATTATATTTCTAATATCTTCCCATAAGAAATTCACAGTATAGAAAATAGCTATGTAGAGGTAGTTGTAATGCAATCTAATAAGTATAATAATAAAGATATGAATGAAATAAGTAACAAAAAGAAGGCTGTAGTGGTAAATGGAAAGTGTATGCATTCTTAAATTGACATATCTAGGTTTATTCCTAATTCTGTTATTTATTAGTGGTGTGATTTGGGGCAAGTCACATAAATTTTCTTAAGGGTGGTAAAAAAATACTTTATACAGTTATTATGAAGATTAAATGAAAAGGAAAAAAGTAATTGAAGGAATATATGCTAAGTGCTAGATGATACAAAATATATTAGTTAAGTGGAAAATGATGCTGATTTTCTTTATTTTTACTATATTCAGAATGGCATTTTAATTATAAATATGGCTTTTCATTGCTATATATGTCTCAGTACTTTTAGATGGAAATATATTCAAAGATTTTAAGGAAATAGCCCCCTCATATGCTTTGGGGGAAAATTAAGCTTAGCTTAAGTAGGAATTAACAGAAATTAGTAGTAGTAGTAGTAGCAGTAGTAATGATGATAGCTTTTTTTTTTTTTGCTTTTAATTATCACCTACAATTTACAAATGAGGAAACAAAGAATTGGCAAACAAGTTTACACAGTTAATCAGATGCAGAGAGATTATTATATTTAAGCTCAGGTAACCTGATTCTGATGCCAAACTCTTAGCCTCTATGCTATTAATTTAAATAATTGCACAGAAGTGTTTGTGTTTCTTAAATATTTTTCCTGAACTGTATGTAACTTGAAGTGTTCATTAATGTTTTCTTGTATCTGTTTTAGCAAAGCTGTCTCTTACTTCCAAAAGTGTAATGTATAAATGGAATTATGGATGCTTTATGTAGGTGTTAAAACATTTAACTTGCAAACTTTAAAAATTTCAGAGGTTAAAGCTATGACAGATAATATATAAGTGGAATTTCAAAGATATTATCTTATTTAAATCCAGTATAGACTTAATTTTTTCCTGCACCTCTGTTTTCTTTTTTAAAATGTATCTTTATTGTTGAAAATATTACAGATAGTCCCTTTTTCTCCCCCTTGACCTCCTCCTCCTGGAAATCCAATATAGACTTTAATTCTCTTACTATTATATTTAGTTTGTCCTTTCTTTTTTTCTTAAAACTTGAAGATAGAATTAGTTCTTCCATTTCTTACTTTCCCATACTAAGTTGACTATGATCAAATTTAATACCTCTCAGACTGAATTTCCTCTCCTGAAAAGTGGGGATAGCACTACTACAATTTAGGATATAATTTGCTGATGCTAATTAAATGTTTGCTTCATTCTCCCCTTCACCTTTTATATGCCAGGATCTGAAATGAGTATATGTTGTCACTGATTGGGTAAGATAATTGGTCCCACGGTTTAATCATTTTGCTTTTCATTTTATTTAGAGGTGATTAGACTATAGGTACAAACAGAATAATATAGAAGTATTTGTGAAGTTCCTATACTTTTTTCTTGTTGGAGGAATAGTCTGGTCTAGGAGGCTGTTTGTTATACTTATAAAAACCTTTATAGGAAGTGTCTTAAGCCATGAGACTAAACCTAATGGACTTTTAGTTATTGCCACTAATAATTGTAATAATTCAATAATGAGAAATTAATTCTATTTTTCTTCTTTTAGCAACTTCTTCAAATAGTGAAGCAGAAAACCAATCAAAATTCGGTGGATACTACTTTGAAATTTACTTTGAGTGCACTTTGGAACCTCACAGATGAATCTCCAACCACTTGCAGACACTTCATTGAAAACCAAGGGTTAGAACTCTTCATGAGGGTTCTAGAGGTTAGAATGGGAATTTAGCCTACAGTTTTGACATTTATTGATTGATTTAAGCATTTATTATATTTGATTCTTTAGGTAATTATAGGTTTCTCTTTCTTTTTACAGTCTTTTCCAACTGAGTCATCCATTCAACAGAAAGTTCTAGGACTTTTGGTAAGAAATAAGCATTTCCTGCTTAGTTCAAACCTTTAATTATTTTCTGTCTGAGACGATACATTGAAGTTGCTATTGTATTTATAAATACTTAATGACATTAGAAAACATATGTATTTTAACTAAGTAAAAAAAACAGTGTACGAAACTATATGTACATATTAAGATTTTCACCACATTAAAAGGAAAATATGAATTACATACTTTATATTTTTGGTATAGTACAAACTTCATGAGCATGATTTACTTTTATAATCAGAAAAAAATCTCATTTAAAAATACCACGTACAGCCCTAACTGGTCTGGCTCAGTGGATAGAGCATTGGCCTGCGGACTGAAAGGTCCCAGGTTCGATTCTGGTCAAGGGCATGTACCTTGTTTGCGGGCACATCCCCAGTAGGAGGTGTGCAGGAGGCAGCTGATCGATGTTTCTCTCTCATCGATGTTTCTAACTCTCTATCTCTCTCCCTTCCTCTCTGTAAAAAATCAATAAAATATATATATAAAAAAAATGCCACATACAAAAAAAGGAAAAAGATGTCACTAACCTAAAGTATTTTTAGAGGCCGTGTTTGGTAATTAATAATTACTACTTAAAAGACTTCTTAACAGCTCTGGCCGGTTTGGCTCAGCAGATAGAGCGTCAGCCTAGGGACTCAAGGGTCCCAGGTTCAATTCCGGTCAAGGGCATGTACCTTAGTTGCGGGCATAAACCCAGTGGGGGGTGTGCGGGAGGCGGCTGATCGGTGTTTCTCTCTCCTCGCTGTTTCTAACTCTCTATCCTTCTCCCTTCCTCTCTGTAAAAAATCAATAAAATATATTAGAAAAAAAAAAAGACTTCTTAACAAATCATATATTCAGTAAATATATTGGATTTGGTGAAAGTGAGCCCTCTAGGATTTTGAGACAAAGATGAAAGATCAAATGTTTTATGGATCAAAGATGAAGGATCAAATGCTTTAATCTCTGCAACAGGCAAAGTGCCCATGTGGTAAAAACCATTTTAGAGCAGACCTCTGTTCTGAAGGAATTAGATCATAGGAGGCATAGATTAGTGAGTAAAAATATGTAGATTTGTGTTTGTTTTCCAGATGCAAGACTTTGAAATACTGAGCAATAAGAGATGGATTTGGGGAACAGCTGGAGCCTGGCATTTAAGAAGGACCTATCTATTCACTTAGCTATATAAAGTAGAAAATGTAAAATGATCTAAATGCCCAGTAATAGGGAAATGTTAAATAATTTAACTGGTTAGAGTGTTTTTCCAATATGCCAAGGTTGCAGGTTCAATCCTGGGTCAGAATCAACCAATGAATGCATAAATAAATAGAACAACAAATCGATGTCTCTTTCACTCTCTATTCATCTCTCCCTTCCTCTTTAAAAATCAATAAATTAAAAAAATTAAGCCGAAACCGGTTTGGCTCAGTGGATAGAGCGTCGGCCTGTGGACTGAAAGGTCCCAGGTTCGATTCCGGTCAAGGGCATGTACCTGGGTTGCGGACACATCCCCAGTAGGAGATGTGCAGGAGGCGGCTGATCGATGTTTCTCTCTCATCGATGTTTCTAACTCTCTATCTCTCTCCCTTCCTCTCTGTAAAAAATCAATAAAATATATTTAAAGAAAAAAATTAAGAGTTATCCTTAAAAAAAAAAAAAAAAAGAATGAGGATAATCTTCAGAGTAGTGAGATAAATTGGAAACCCCTGAATTGTTTCCCATGTGAACAGAGGTCTTCCTTATGTGCTGCCAAGGGAAGCCATTACATCCCAAGTCCAGATAAAACACCTGCCTTCTGTAGGCCAGCAGGCAGACTTTGGTGGTATTCAGTGGGGACCTAAGGCTATGAAATTTTTAAGGCACAAGATCGATATATTGCTCAAACAAATGGATGTTTTTTGTCTTCATCTTATTTAGGCTCTCCACAGTATTCAGAACTACTGTTTCCTTTTCCCTTTTGATATACTCACCCCTCTCTGCTTTCTAGATACCAAACTTTTCTGGTTTTTTTCCTACCTCTCTTGCTCTTGTTTTCTAAGTTGGGGTTTAACCACAGCCTTGCATGAAGGTAGGCCCCTAGTTATAAATTATAAGGGAAGACTTTTCCTTTTAGGCCAGAGAGTAGATTACAGTAGGTTTCTTTTTCATCCACTCTTTTATTGAGGTGTAACACTTTGAAAGTCCTTCTTTTGTATGTGAAGTCTTAGTTCCAATTTTTAGCCCTTACCTTCTGGCTTTGCATGGCTATTAAAACCCAGTTCTCCTCCCCTGCAGATTGGTGATGTCCTGTTACTGCTCTAGTTTGGTTCTGTTTGCTACATATTTAAAGGTTGCTAGCTATTATTCACCCAGCACTTCTAGATATTTTATATCAGGACATTTTTAGGTTATCTATTTAACAATTTTGCCTGAAAAGGGACTCACTGTTTATTATTTTGTTTGGAGAGGAGAGGAAAAAATCACCCATAATCCCACAGTGCTAATATAGCAACAGTCTTCAGCTATGTCCAAATACAGGTACATCTCTTACTCCTCTTTGAATTTCAGGTACATGTTTAAATCATTTCAATCTCTGTTGTTTCTTAAAGTACAAAGGGTCATTAGGCATTTACTATATATTACTTTTAATTTTTTTTCCAGAACAATATAGCTGAAGTACAAGAATTGCATTCTGAATTAATGTGGAAGGATTTTATAGACCACATCAGCAGTCTCCTACATAGTGTGGAAGTGGAAGTCAGTTACTTTGCAGCAGGAATTATTGCCCATTTAATATCTAGAGGTGAACAAGCTTGGACATTGAGCCGTAGCCAGAGGAATTCTCTTCTGGATGATCTGGTAGGATCATTTGGTGTTTTCTGGAAGCATACACACAATATTCATAGCGGTTAAACTATCAAAGCTTCATAATGCAATGATGCAGTGCTAAATAAGTATTGTAATCCTTTTTTTGTGTGTCTTGTGTCTTCTGTCTTGCAGCATTCAGCTATTTTGAAGTGGCCAACTCCAGAGTGTGAGATGGTAGCATACAGGTAATTAGCAAGATAATTAATATTAAGACAGTAACCTAGTCATTTTGCTTGCCTAGAGGTCCTACTAAATGTGTAATTCCTATTAGGTACATAACCCCCCTACCCCCTGCCCCCAGGTATCTATCTTCCTACTGGTTTTAAAAGAAGCAAAGTATCTTTACTTTCTGCTACCTCTCATTCATCAGTTCTTCCTTTATTCCACTTTTATTGAAGACAAATGCCAGGGACTTGTTTTTTGCTCTTGAAATTCAAAGAGGAGTAAGAAATGGTGCTTGCACACAAGAACCTAGTGAGGGAGACCAAATTCGAATCAGATATGATTCACTGTTATGCTAGTTTTGTGCATAGAAGGCTATACAATTAAAGATGAGAGTACTTAAATCTGCATTGGAAAATGGTTAAGAGTTTCCAGAGGAAGTAGATTATGAGCTGAATTTTGAGAAATAATTAAGTAAGGGCATAAGATTTTAGGAACAGGAAACAGTATATTAATATAAGGAGTTCCAAAACAAGATTGAGAGGACTAGAAGTAGCACCAAATTAGTTTAGGGAAACAATTTATAATAATCTATTAAGGTGCATACTGGATGCCTAACTCTGCTTATGACAATTAGTTGACTTGATAGCTAATTGCTAATTACTTGAAATATTCCAGATGGCTGCATAATATTATTACAACTTATTTTTGTTATCTACTTCATAAATGCTGATGCTGCCAACATTTATGATTCTCCCAACTTATGTTCTACCCACTTTTGGGCAGAAAACCAGTAGAAATAGAAAGGCTAATTCTAGACCTCCTTCATGGTGTTCTACCAGTTAGTTATCAGCTAACTTTTTCTTTTCTAGGTTTTCCAGCCAAGGTCTGTTATTCTTTAAATGTGTATCTTCAAGACCAAAAAAGTACTTTTTAAAATTTCTGTGTTAGTACCTTGTTCTAGTCACCTTCCATCTTCTCTACCAAAACTTCTCAGAATATGGTCCTTTTTTCAAATGGCTAAGACAAAGGAAAGATATACTGATAGCTCATTTATATTAGTTTAAAAATAGTGGATACAATTTCTAGAGTGAAAAGCTCAGGAATCATTACTTTAGGAAATGACACTAAGCCCTGGCTGGGTGACTCAGTTGGTGGGAGCATTGTCCCATACACCAAAAATACCAAAAATGTTGTGGGTTTGATTTCTGGTCAGGGCATATACCTTGGTTGCAGGTTCATTCCCCTAGTGAAGGTGTGAATGGGAGGCAACTGATTGATGTTTCTCTCTTACATCCATGTTTCTCTCTCTCTCTCTCTCTCTCTCTCTCTCTCTCTCTCTCTCTCTCTCCCTTTCTCTCTAAAATAGATAAACTTATCCTCAGGTGAGGAATTTTTTAAAAAGAAAGAAAATGACACTAAGTAGAGGATGTAACTTTTCTTCTTTTCTTTTGTACTTTTAGGTCCTTTAATCCATTTTTCCCATTACTTGGCTGTTTCACAACACCAGGAGTCCAGCTATGGGCAGTTTGGGCCATGCAACATGTCTGCAGCAAGAATCGTATGTACCAAAAAGAAACTATGTTTTTCTTTCTCAAGGAAAATTCTCCTTACATAGAAAAGCCATTTCTGAATTGTGTATTTAAGTGATTTTTAAGGACATAGACTTTTTTAAATACTATATAAGAGAATCTTAGTTTATAAAGGACATTTATTTTTTCAGAATGAGCTTGCCAATAGTAGATACTGAATGATAATAGTGAATGAGACTTACATTGTTCCAACATGGAATATAAAAGTTAGGAGCCACTTTAACAGATTTGGCTCAGTGGATAGAGTGTCTGCCTGCAGACTGAAGGGTCCCAGGTTTGATTCTGGTCAAGGGCACATGCCGGGGTTTCAGGCTCAATCCCCAGTAGGGGGCATGCAGGAGGCAGCAGATCAATGATTCACATCATTGATGTTTCTATCTCTCTCTCCCTCTCCCTTTCTTTCTGAAATCAATAAAAATACATTTAAAAATAAATAAATAAAAGGGTCAAGAGAACCTAAGTTTTTGTTTTTTTTTTGTTTTGTTTTTTTTTTTTTTTTAATTTTCATAGAAACGTAGGTTTATTTCGATAGAGACATGCTGACTACAAAGGGCTAAAATAAACGAGTAATCATTAACATAAAATAATAGAACATTTTAATATAAATTAAAATTTTTTCTTGAACATTAGCTTACCAGACACTGAATAACTGCACAAATTAATAAGCGTAACACAAGTAAACCTATTTTTCTTGTTCTTCGTGGAGAACCTAAGTTTTATTCAACAACCCAGACATTTAAAAAAATAATAGTAAAAATGAGGAACCTACAGTGGGTTCATTTTTTGAGCAAAATGTCTTAAGGAGATCCAATATTTATGGTACATTCCAGTCCCCAGTCCCCATCTACACAGAATTTCCCCATTCAAGATGTTGCTCTCTGCACCCATAGTCTGTGGAGAAGCAAGGCATTTAGATAAGGGTTTTGTTTTTTGTTTTGTAAGTTTTGAGAGAGAGAGAGAGAGAGAGAGAGATATCAGTGGGCTGCCTCCTGCACGCACCCGAATGGGGCTTGAGCCCAAAACCTGTACATGTGCCCTAACCAGGAATCAAATAGGTGACCTTTCAGTGCACAGGATGACGCTCAACCAACTGAGTCACACCAGCCAGGCCTAGATCAGGTTTGATATCTCTTTTTTAAAGATTATGAATCAACTGTTTTGTCAGTTATTTATTAATATAAGTTCATTCCATAAGTTACTTTAAACGTTGCACAAGAAACACATAGAAACACTAATAATAAAGTGTAGTGTATTTTTTTTAATTAAAAATCAGGACCAACATCATGTCATTCGAGAACTATAAATTCAGTCACAATGAGATACCAGTTCACACATACTAGGAAGGCTGCCTATAATCAAAATGATGGACAAGGACAAGTGTTGGCGAGAATGCGAAATAACTCTTTCACATTCTTTGCTAATGGGATGGAAAAATATATAACCACTTTAGAAAATAATTTGGTGACTTCTTCTAAAGTTAAACATACATTTAGCATTTGCCCAGCATTCCAGATATTTCCTCAAAATCAATGAAATGGAAAGTCCACCAAAAAACTTAAACAAGAATTATACTACAGGTGTATATACATTTGCAAAACTCATCAAAATGTAGATTAACTTTAATTTTGTTTTATTGTGTGTAAATTATACTTTAATAAATGACTAAAGCTAATAAGGCTTTAAAAGTTGTGTGTAGCCCTAACCAGTTTGGCTCAGTAGATAGAGCGTCGGCCTAGGGACTGAAGGGTCCCAGGTCCGATTCTGGTCAAGGGCATGTACCTGGGTTGCGGGCACATCCCCAGTGGGAGGTGTGCAGGAGGCAGCTGATCGATGTTTCTCTCTCATGATGTTTCTAACTCTCTATCCCTCTCCCTTCCTCTCTGTAAAAAATCAGTAAAATATATTTTTTTAAAAATTCGTGTGTACAAAAAAATATTTTAAAATAAAAATGCAGAAATAAAATTGCATGTATAATATCAGTGCCATTAAATTTTTAAAAAACAGAAATGAGGGTGGGGGTGGAGGTACTGGTGGAGAAGGTTAAAGGATTGAGAAGTACAAATTGGCAATTATAAAAGTAGCCATGGGAATGTATAGTCATATAGGAAATACAGTCAATGATATTGTAATAACTGTATGATGTCAGATAGGTACTGGAAATATCGGGCAAACACTTTGCAAAGTATATGATTTTCTAACCACTATGCTGTACACCTGAAACTAAAACAAAGTAATATTGAATGTAAACTGTAATTGAAAAATAAAATAAAATAAAAGAATATATATTAAAAAACAGGAAATGCATAAAAGTGTAACAAGCACCTATCTTGTGATTTGGGGTCAAATAAATTTTCTTTTCCAGATTGTCTATGTCTTAAGGTTATGATTAAAATGTAAATGTAAATATATATATATATGGTACGTGTATTATTTATGTGTGGGAACTTGCAGTGTAGACATAACATCATTACAAAGGTATTTATCAATCTGTAGCATATGTTAGCGGTCAATAACAAAAGAGCTAAATTTAAGTGAAAAATAATTATTTTTTGTGTGTGTGGAATAATTTTTAAGTGTTTTAAGAAAAGCTCTTTCTCTTGTTTTCTTTCAGCCTCAAGGTATTGCAGCATGTTGATTGAAGAAGGAGGATTGCAGCATTTATACAACATCAAAGAACATGAACAGACTGATCCCCATGTCCAGCAGATTGCTGTGGCCATTCTGGACACTTTAGAAAAACACATTGTACGCCATGGGAGACCACCTCCCTGTAAAAAGCAGCCCCAGGCCAGACTAAATTGATAGCCATAGGCAATTGGATAATTGAATCACAGGAATCCTTTTTGTGATAGGTTCATTAGGATATCTTCTGTGATGTTTTGGGGTTTCCATAACAAGAGGCTTAGATCAGTTTGGGATTGATGATGTACAGTACTGCCCATGTGAACAGTCTCTAATTTGTTTTGTGATTTTTAACTTATGAAGTAAGAAGGGTCTCTTCCTTCATCAATGCTTTTTAGAAAAATTTCTACATCTTTCAGTGTTTGAACTTACCTGTGCTTGAAATTCTACAGTTTTATGATAAAGTTTGCACGAACCCTTAGGCCAGACTTTTCTGACCTTAAAGACCCTTCTAATCAGTTTGCAGCTTCAGATAAGCTGTTAACCTGATTTCTGAAACCGCTTCAGTTGTAAATTTTATAATGCTCTGTATAAAATGCCTTTATTCTCTGTCTGTGTACCTTTTATCAGATGCCCTCCTTAGTGTGAAAGAATGGAAATCTGAACCCTCTCCTCGGGAAAGCTACTCACTGGCTGGAGCTTGGATAGCTGGAAGAAAAATATATTAAAAAGAAAAACTATTAAGGGATAACAGAGTTTAGGAACTGGGAAAAGGTCTGGTCTTACGGTATAGTTTTTAAAGGGGAGCAGGCTATGCTTCTGGAGTCCACATCTCCTGGGACAATGAGCAGTAGCTTCTTCATAATTATTCCTGGAAGCATGGGCTTCTGCTTCCTACACAAATTCTCTAGAAATAATCCACAGGCATCACAGTGTAAAATGTTACAGATTAACTCTCTGAATCGATAGGTCACATGGTTGTGAAAATGTGAATTTTTAAAATGTCTTGTTAAAACTGACCATTCTTGTCCCTCTATTTCAAAGTAATTTTGTTCAGTGGAATAGAGAGACTACATATGGTGTTACCTGCTCAGTTAAAATACAAGTTTAACAACAGTAAATTTTGCCACAAGAAGTTAAATTTCTTTTGTTTCAAAATACATGTATCTTAATGTTTTTATGTTGGAGAAAGATGTCCACATTGTACTGCCAAAATGAACAAGTAGAATTAAACTGTTGTTAAATATAGTGATTCTAGGTGCAGTGCATAAGAGAAAATACTTTTTGATTGATTATTTTTTTTATACAATTGCCTTTCCTTTAAGATACCTGTTATAGTATGGTAAAGAATCAGTTATCATTATATCAATAACAGCAGTTGGGAGGCAGCAAGTCACCAAAAAACTTAATTCCCATTTAAAATTTTACTTTGTGATTAAAGTTAATCACGATCTCAGATGAATGCATTTTTTTCCATAGATGACCAAATGTTTTCAGTAGAGATTTTAAATGGTATATTTAAATTATGGTGATTATTCAGAAGCATTTTTATTTAGAAAGGAGCTGGTTTACTAGTATGCTGATAACATTTTTGACATTCACATTTCATACCACTATTACAGTAATCATACTTGAATTATTTGGTACTCCTCCACAGGAATGAAAATTTAAACTAATGTAGGTCTTTAAAAACCATTAAAAATCAAGTAAAATTGTGTGTTCCTTCTGACTTAATTGGTTTAAAAAAATGTTATAGATACAGGATAAATTTGTATAGAATAAGCCTATTACAGAGGAAATAGAAAATTCTTTTAAAATTTTCCCCTTTTTTTCTGAATTTTAATATCTAAGGCAAAATATAGAAAATAGGACAACCTACAGTATCTTGGAAGTTGCTACCAGCTATGTTGACCACTTCCAAGTCTCCTAGCTTGTGTAGTAAAGGGAAAGGCTATTTGTGAAAGCTTGGCTTTAAGTTTCTCTTATATTCTGTTCAAGACAGTGCATGTTCCTTAAAGGCTAATCCTAGATTTTTCCTAACAAGTTGTTTTCAGGAATGGCTAAAGATGTACAAAAATAATAAATCTCTTCTTACACAGAATAACTTGTTGATAGATGAAGACTCAGATATTTTAATTTACTACTTTGAGCACTGGTGATGGCCAAATACCTCTGAGTCTTAAAAGCAAAATAATTGATCACTTCCCAAATATATAAAAATTGTAGTGCCTTTATTGTTGGGATGGTTCTTAAAATTGTATATCTAATTAAGGCACAGAATTGTTTCTAAGGTCTTGAATCTGGCTAAAATATTGAAGTTATAAGGCATAACTGGCCTCTCTCTACAGTTAGAATCTATTAGGCCTTCCTTTCGCATTTGTATAACAGAATTTAACAGTACTTGGTGCCTTCAAGGGTTACTTCTTCAGTGGCTAAAAAGTACTATTTCAAGCACAACTAAGACTAGGGTTGAACCACTCATTGCTCAAATCAAGATGCACTCAGATATTGTAAAATAACAGTACAGCAGTCCACAAGCAACAGCAAGAGATCAACAGGAAATGGAATTAGACTTTTTAGAATATAATGATGCATGTTGGTGGTATTGTTAAGTAAAACAAGAGCAGTCTGAAATTAAAGCAAAAATTAAGCCATCTCATTTTTCCATCAAGTAAGTTTGGCTGTGGCCTTTGAACTCTAAAAAATCATTTTTTTTTCTTCTTGCAGTTGAAAAAAACATAAATCAGGTAGTAATAAATGGTTATTTTACCTTCTGGCCAAGGCCTCAGTGGCTACTGACCTTAGTTGCAGGTTTAAAAAATCTTATCAGATCCACAATTACAGAAATTAACTTAAATATTACTACTACTCACTCTTGAACAGAAATTCTGTTTAGTGGCATCAATCAACTTAAGTGAATTACCCATGAATGCAATGAATCACCGTAAAGCTGCAGTGGAAATTTAATTTTATCTTTTGATTGCGAACAGCCCAGGAATTAGAGATTCATGTGTAAAAACATTAATCCTATATATTCAGCCTACGAAGTTGCTTTTACTAAATGGAACCTTTTGAGTTGGCCCTTTTTCTCCCCATTCACTTTCATTTGGCTGTGTTTATTATTATTATTATTATTATTATTATTATTATACCATGTATAAGATGGCATTGAGCCATCTTCGAGCCCTTTGGACCACATTTTTTTAAAAAATAATTTTATTGATTTCAGAAGGAAAGGGAGAGGGAGAGAGAAATAAAAATATCAGTGATGAGAGAATCATAGATCGGCTGCCTCCTGCATGCCCCCTACTGGGGATCAAGCCTGCAACCCAGGCATATGCCCTTGACAGGAATTGAACCTGGGACCCTTCAGTTCACAGGCCGATGGCTATATCCACTGAGCAAAACCAGCTGTGGCTGGACCACATTTTAATGAAAACATTTTATTTGTTAAATTAGGGAAGGTCAGATTAAGGAATCATGGTTTTGGCTTAATGTTTCCAAATGCATGGATAACATTCACCCACCATCCCTTCCCTTCCATAGAACAATGTACTCAAGTTTGAAAAGAGTTCATGAGCAGCTGGGAAAAATTTTTTTTGTTGAAAACCTATCCCTCTGCTGCCCTCTAATGGTATGTTTACATTCTTTGGTTATTGTGCAACTTTTATCTTGGGATAAACAGTATTATTAAAACTAACGGTATAAGTTAAAGGCACTATCACATTGTCAGTGATGTGGGCAGTTTTATCTGCATGTTACTTATTTGGGACTTTGTGGTTAGAGCTTCAGGGTAGTAGTTTAAGACAGATTATAGAAAGATTTGCAAACTTACGGTTTCCCTCTCAAATCCATTGTAGCAATTTCAAATGACTGTGTGGATATTGGATATTTAATCTTTACCATTTGTGCCAAATGTGTTGGCACATTTTTAATTTTTATTGTTAACTCATGAACTGATTATTTTAGGAATAATGCAAATCCAACCTTTATCCAGTGATGAGAATAGCAGTATGATGGGAACATTTGCTGAATATGCTTTAAATGAGTAATTATCTTTTTTTAGTATTTCATAGTCTTTGCATGACATGGTATACTCCTAATTATACATTCTTTGGTTTCCAGATCTTTTTAATTTTTTTGTTTTGTTTTATTCATCTTAGAGGGGAAAGAGAAGAGAGAAAAACATCAGTTTGTTATTTCACTTATTTATGCATTTATTGATTGATTCCTGACCGGTGATCAAACCGGTGATGCAACCTTGGCATATTCGAATGATGCTCTAACCAAGTGAGCTACCCAGCCCAGGCCAGTTTCCAAATCTTAATCTAAGACATTCTATGTTAACTGATTGGCAGCCTAAGAAAGCGCTTTCTCTGCCTATTTCTTTCCTCCCCCAATTTTTGGGGTAAACTATGAGAAAAATCAATGCTGTTCCTCCTTTCTCTGGATGAAGCAGAGCTCTTTTTGACAGCACAACCTTATAGCTAGCCAGAATGTCTATTAAGAATATTTAGAAAATCTAAACTTACCACAATCATTAAATGGGAAATTATAGATCTAGTTCATTAATAGTATGTGCTCAGTTTGGGACTCACTTTTGGGAAAACATTGGATTCTTTTAAGCTTATTTTAATCAGCCTAGAAGCAAGAAGCTACTTAGCTAGTGGAAGCTGAACACACTTTCATAAAGCAAGAAGTTGAGTGTTTTTTTCCCCTTTAAAAATGGGAGGATGTTATATCAAGATTTATACTTTCAGATAATCTGCAAGAATAAAAATTTTAAATCCCTGACTTTAGTGTAATTCCCACTATCAAATTCTGACTTGTGAGTGTGGGGGAAAAAAAGCTATCTTTTGCTTGAATTCTAGTGGAAGAGTTTAACTCCTTTCAAAGGATATCATTGGAAAGTATAATGTGTATACATTTCAAAGGCTCTCAGTTATCTGGACTGGAGGCACTGTTCTCACTGTGGCCAGATAAATGGCAGTGTTCTGTACGTGAATCATGCTATATTTTAAACCAGGACATCACTTAGATATTAATCTTGTGTGTAAAGATTTTTGTTTTTGGAATTTCTTTTTTGCCTAAATAAATGTTATAAATTTTATGTAAAGTGTGTCTTGTCTACTTTGATTCTAGACATTTGTTTCAAAATTTAATACTAATGCAAGATTTGGATTCCTTAGTTATCCTCTTGAAAAATTGCTTTCTGAAAAGACCAATGGTTTTGTTACTGGCAGTGTTGATTCTCGACGCTTCAGTTTAGTAAAGAAAGAATTCAGAGCCAAGAACTTTAATGCAAGACGAAGTTTATTTAACATGCAAAGTGACAGTACATTCGAAGAGAAGATTCGAGTGGGCTGCTCAGAGAGCTGCCTTGACCTTTTAGAAAGAAAGTCATAGAGGCAGAAGTGAGCCAGTTGAGCTGCAGGGACTTGGGAAACAAGTACAGAGGCAAAAAAAAAAAAGGGCACTTGGAGACAGGTTCACGGGGTTAGCCCACAGTAAGCTACTGCTGCCTCTGCCTCTGCCTCTCTGTTTGCAAGTCTGGTGGGGTTCCTTAGAGCTTAGGAGAAAGAAAGCAAAGATACATGCCTGAAGGAAGAAGGCATGGGCATGAGAGAGAGAGAGAGAGAGAGAGAACCTACACAGGGTCCTTTATCTTAAGGGGTTTTAGCTATTTTCCAAAGGCAGGAATTTCAGAGGAGGATCTCAATAAAATATTCATCAGCTTTGCAGGTGTGTCCTTTAATATGAAGATTCATAGCTTTAGGGTCAGGGTTGTGGTCTCTATTGATTGGTCGGCACTAGGGTAGGGTCATGCATCTGGTCCTGACACCAGCCATGGCGTCACTTCATGTGGTTTTGCTGCTTTTCTGGGCCTAGAGCTGAAACACAACCAAGGCCTAGATATTATCTCTAGTTTGATCAAAACTCTGTCCCTGTGGTCAACAGACTGGAGATTTGTTCCTAAGATTTTTTTTTTAAATATATATTTTATTGATATTTTTACAGAGAGGAAGGGAGAGGGATAGAGAGAAACATCGATGAGAGAGAAACATCTACCAGCTGCCTCCTGCACACTCCTCACTGGGGATGTGCCCCCAACCAAGGTACATGCCCTTGACTGGAATCGAACCCGGTACCAGCTGCCTCCTGCACACTCCTCACTGGGGATGTGCCCGCAACCAAGGTACATGCCCTTGACTGGAATCGAACCCGGGACCCTTCAGTCCGCAGGCCGACCCTCTATCCACTGAGCCAAACCGGTCAGGACCCTAAGATTTTTTAATGCTAATCAGAACCTCATTGTCCTGAGTGCTTAATGCTTAAGGGAGTGGTCATGCAAAGGAGAAGGAGGCAGGTGAGTCAGGGTGCTGGATGAGGCCAGTTTGGATTCACTATCTGTCTCCCCATTTCACTTGCCAAGGAATTTTCCTAGCTTCTTACTATCCTACCTCAATTTTACTGCAAAAGTTTTCTAGTACTAGAACTCCATTTATTCATTTCATTAAATACCTATGCTAGGTACTGTTTAAGTATTGGAACTTATATCATCTATAAATCCCTCAGGGGACATATAGATTAGTGGAGAAGAAGAAATATTAAGAAAAATAGCTATCATATAACACTAGGGGCCCAGTGCACAGATTCGTGCACCTTGAAAGGAATTGTGGGCCGCGAGGCTGCGGTGGGCACAGGGGCGGGTCTTGGCCCATCCCCCCCACCCCAGCCTAGCCCCTCCTGCCATGGCTCCTGGTCCCTCTGCCAGCAACCCTGCTCCCGCCACACTGCCACCACTCCCACCCGCTGATGGCGCCAGCCCCGCTCATACCTGCTGACAGCGCGGAGCGATTGGGGCCAGTGCAGCAGCAGCTGCAAGCGGGGCCAGTGCCATCAGTGGGTGCAAATGGTGGCTGCTGCCCTGATCGCCCCTCAGGAGCAGGGGGAGGTGAAGAAGCCCTGAGGGATGATTGGGGCCAGCAGTCACCGCTCGCACCCACTGACGGCGCCAAGCGATTGGGACCCATGTGAGAGGCGGCCGCCAGCCCCAATCGCCCCTCAGAAGCAGAGGGAGGTGGCGAAGCCTTGAGGGACCATCTGGGCCGGCAGCCGCTGCTTGCACCCCACTGACGGCGCCAAGCGATTGGGGCCGGCGCTGGGTGTCGGCAGCAGGTGTGAGTGGGGCCAGCGCCGGCAGCAGTGTGAGCACCCGGCAGGACCGCGGCATGCTGGAGCAAAGAATTTTCAGTAACCACCAGAGGCTTGCCCCGATGACAGCAATCAGTACCCCGCCTTGGCCTGATGCCCCTGCTCACCTGCTCCACCATCCTGCCATGGCCGATGCCCACCATGTTCTGCGCTCTGCCACCTGCTGCCACCACCCACCATGTTCCGCATGTGCCCCCTGGTAGTCAGCGCACGGTTGTTCAGTTGTTCAGCCATTTGGTCTATTTGCATATTAGGGGTTTATATATATAGATTGTTTTACAGACCAATCCACAGTGCTTGTTATAGAGGCACAGAGACCACACATAAACCAACCTGGATACCTGTTAGACAGCCCAAGAAGACTTCCTAGAGAACATAATATCCAGGATGACATTCATTCACACAACTATTGCAATAATTAACTGATATAATGTATTTTTTAAGTGCATTTAGTCAGGGAGATTATCAAAAAATGAAGTATAATGTAAGAACCCCAATGGCCTGGAAGAATCCTTAGTGATTTTAGTTTCAGAAACCTCATTTTATAGTTGAAGAAAGTAAGTCTTAGGTAACATGAGTTTGCCCAAGTCACACAGCAAGTCAGTCACAAACTTTATCACAATTCTTTCCTCCCAGCTTCCAATCCAATGTCCCCCCCAACTCCCACACACACAATATTGTCGCATACTGGCATGAGATTTCTTAGCTGTAGACAGTATAGTTGACCCTCCATAATGGCAGATTCCACATCCATGGACTCAGCCAACTGTAGGTGGAAAATATTCAGGGGGAAAAAATTACTCTGTTACTGATGTGTACATGTATAGTTAGGCCTATGATGATTATGTCTGTACTGAACATATACAGACTTTTTTTTTTTGGTCATTATTCCCTAAACAATATAGTATAACAACTATTTCCATAGTATTGGTACAGAAAAGAATGTGCAACAAGTGGTCAGAGTAGAGATTAACTATCTTTTGAGGATGGTAAGTATTCATGTTTAGAGTCTATACAATTATTAATGAATGGTCACTACAAATAGTACTATGTCACAACACAAACATGAGATTAGTTTTAGACACACTTGAGCAAAGCAAGGACAATGGGCCAGGTACAGAAACTCACCAGAGCAGAAAGCCCCAGATGCCTAGCAAGGGGCAAAACTGGGAAAACAAGACTCTCACCCCCAGGGCAGTCTGTCCTCCCCTAGCATATCATTGTGAGGGGGAATATAAGACAATTGCGAGGGCTAGCAATCTGGATCTGTGCCAGTAACCAATATTCTGACTCACAGTCTTGCTAGTATAATTAAGCCCCGTTCTTATCTGTGAAGCTTGTCCAGCCTTGCAGAACCGGTTTCCCGGAATACACCCATTTCACAGAGGTCATAAACCATGAACCATACTCTACTCCCAGAGGCAGTTGGCAGCACTGGTGCCAGCCAGGCCAGGCCTTTGGGTGTAATCTCACTTCCCCCATCCCAACCCAGTGGGGGGCTGCAAAGCCTGTGAGAAGTCCAGAAGCCTGGTCAATATTTGGGGGACAAAGAAACTAAGGGGATAAAAGAAAAGCTTCCTCCATATTCATCACTCGGGCTTTGGAGAATGAGTCCCCTGAGTCACCGCACTAGTGCATCTGCAAGTAAAGAGTTTTTCCTGAATCTTCTGAATACCCGTTGTGTCTTTTCTGGTAAATTCTGCAACAATTGGTCTTGTGGTTTGGATTTCTGATCTTTCATATCCCTGGTCAGATGGTTTAGATACACCTGACCTTTTCCTCCCTAAAGATAACATCTAGGCATCAGTTGTATTTCAACTCTCGGCCCAGAAAAGCAGCAAAACCAGACAAGTGATGCTGTGGCTGCCTCAGGATCAGCTACATTGACTAAT
Source organism: Myotis yumanensis (assembly GCF_028538775.1). NCBI lineage: Eukaryota > Metazoa > Chordata > Mammalia > Chiroptera > Vespertilionidae > Myotis > Myotis yumanensis. The sequence continues at coordinate 36,797,059 of NW_027223753.1, forward strand.
GGGAACCCCTGCCCTGGCACTGACCAATCAGTGGAGACCATGACCCTGAAAGAACACACCTGGAAATATTTTAGTAAGACCCACCTCGAGTCCTCCCCTAAGATTTCCACCTGCAAGAAAGAGATAAATATGCTCAAGACAAAGGACCCAGTGCACGTTCTCCCTCCAGGGAGTACACCTATGCCGTTCCCTTTCCACCTCTCCCCCACAGGCAGGTATCCCGTAACCTCTAAGGGACCCCATGAGACTTGCAACCAGGGGAGCAATGGGCAGTGGTAGCTCATCCTCCACTAACTCCTGAACCTGTCTCCAAGGGCCCCTTTTCTCTGACTTTTCAGTGAGCCAAAGCAGCCCAGCCTAGGCTCTCCTGTTGCTTCTCCAATGCCCTTCCTTCTTTCACTGTCCTAAGTATATTTTTGCTGCCATCATGGACCCAATACCCTTTGGCTCAGTGCTGTGTAGCTCTTACCTTTGGATATCCCCATCTCCCATCCTCTTTTCCTTAAATAAATTTAATTTTTCATTATTCAACATCTGAGATGACTATTTAGCCTGCCTGCACACTACCACCAACTTTAAACTTTCAATTAGATGTATTGGAGCAATAGGGTTTTTAATAGTTTATTGCCTGTGCAATAATTCATTCAATAGTAACATGGTATTACTCTGGATCCTACATACCTATGAAGACAACAAATAATTTTGGCATATATATATACTAATAAAAGACAAAGATGCTAATTGACCATACCTTTGCTATGCCCTAAGCCACACCCACCAGCCAATCAGAGCGACTATATACAAATTAACCCAACCAAGATGGCGGCTGGCAGCCACAGAGCTGGAGCAAGCAGGAGGCTTGGTTGCCCGGGCGGTGGAGGAAGCCAAGCTTCCCGCAGGCCATGAGCCGGCTGCGGCCTCCGCTCATGGCAACAAAGTTTCAATTATAGAAGACAAATAAATCCCAGATACCTGCTTCCAGCCAGCCTCCACTGGGAGCTTGGGTGGCTGGGGTTTTTGGCCAGCCTACAAACAGCCATCAGCCACTCACCCAGGCTGGCCACACCCTCATGGGGTGAGGGTCCCTGCTAGGGGGCTTAGCCAGCCTGAAAACGGCCCTCAGCCCCTCACCCAAACTGGCCAGGCACCCCAGTAGGACCCCCCCACCATGAAGGGGCTGTGGCCAACCTGCAAACAGCCATCAGCCCCTCACCCAGGCTGGCCAGGCACCCCAGCGGGGATCCCCACGCTGAAGAGGCTTTGGCCAGCCTGTAAATAGCCATCAGCCTCTCACCCAGGCTGGCCAGACACCCCAGCGGGGCCACTCACCCTGAAGGGGCTGTGGCCAGCCTCAATACGGCCCTCAGCCCCTCACCCAGGCTGGCCAGGCACCCCAGGGGGGACCCCCACCCTGAAGGGGCTGTGGCCAATCTGAAAACAGCAATTAGCCCCTCACCCAGGCTGACCAGGCACCACAGGGGGGACCCCCATCCTGAAGGGGCTATGGCCAGCCTGCAAACAGCCATCAGCCACTCACCCAGGCTGGCCACACCCTCATGGGGTGAGGGTCCCTGCTAGGGGGCTTAGCCAGCCTGAAAACGGCCCTCAGCCCCTCACCCAAACTGGCCAGGCACCCCAGTAGGACCCCCCCACCATGAAGGGGCTGTGGCCAACCTGCAAACAGCCATCAGCCCCTCACCCAGGCTGGCCAGGCACCCCAGCGGGGATCCCCACGCTGAAGAGGCTTTGGCCAGCCTGTAAATAGCCATCAGCCCCTCACCCAGGCTGGCCAGGCACTCCTATATAATAAAAGGGTAATATGCAAATTGACCCTAATAGCAGAACGACTGGGAATGACTGGTCACTATGACACACACTGACCACCATGGGGCAGATGCTCAATGCAGGAGCTGCCCCCTGGTGGTCAGCGCACTCTCACAGGGGGAGCTCTGCTCAGCCACAAGCCAGGCTGACGGCTGCCAGTACAGTGGTGGTGGTGGGAGCCTCTCTCGCCTCCTCAGCAGCGCTAAGGATGTCCGACTGCAGCTTAGGCCTGCTCCCTGCTGGCAAGTGGACATCCCCCGAGGGCTCCCGGGCTGCCAGAGGGATGTCTGATTGCCAGCTTAGGCCCAATCTCCCAGGGAGCGGGCCTAAGCCAGCAGTTGGTCATTCCCCAAGGAGTTTCAGACTGGGAGAGGGCACAGGCCGGGCTGAGGGACCCCCCCGAGTGCACAAATTTTTGTGCACCCGGCCTCTAGTGTATATATGTGTGTGTGTGTGTGTGTATATATATATGTATATATATATATCTTAATATACATATTTTTTAATTGATTTCAGAGAGAGGAAGGGAGAGGAAGAGAGAGATAGAAACACAATGATGAGAGAATCATTGCTTGGCTGCCTTTTGCACATCCCATATTGGAGATTGAGTAACCTGGGCATATGTCCTGACTGGGACTTGAACCAAGACCTCCTGGTTCATAGGTTGAAGCTCAACCACTGAGCCACTCCAGCTGAACTACCTTTGGCTAATATTTAAACCAACAAGTTTTTGAGCTATGTTGTTTATAGCCAACACTTCAAAAATTAAAAGCCTTCTTCCATTCTTCCCCCTACCTCACCCTTTTTTACTGTTTTTATTAGGTAGATAGACCCTTGGCTAATTTTTTCTTTCCTTCTGATTACCCTGCTATCTCCAATTCCTCATTCTTTTTTAAAAAATATATTTTATTGATTTTTTTTTACAGAGAGGAAGGAAGAGGGATAGTTAGAAACATCAATGAGAGAGAAACATCCATGAGCTGCCTCCTGCACACCCCCACACTGGGGATGTGCCCACAACCAAGGTACATGCCCCTGACCAGAATCGAACCTGGGACCTTTCAGTCTGCAGGTCCATGCTCTATCCACTGAGCCAAACGGGTCAGAGCCAATTCCTCATTCTTAATCTGCATCATAAGAGTCTATGAAATGGTCTGACTAGCTGCATAACTCCTAAAATTGAGGAGAAGAGGTGAAAGACAGGAATCATGAACACTCACATTAGTCATTTTTGTATCGTATAATTTGATTCTAATGCAGTCTCAAAAGTCAGCCTTTACATAAGCTCCAACCTATGAAAAGAGTAAGTCATGCCCTAACTCAGCGGTTCTCAACCTGTGGGTCGTGACCCCTTTGGCGGTCGAACAATCCTTTCACAGGGGTCACCTAAGACCATCGGAAAACACATATATAATTACATATTGTTTTTGCGATTAATCACTATGCTTTAATTATGTTCAATTTGTAACAATGAAATCGGGGGTCACCACAACATGAGGAACTGTATTAAAGGGTTAGGAAGGTTGAGAACTACTGCAACTGGTTTGGCTCAGTGGATAGAGCATCGGCCTGCAGTCTGAGGGGTCCCAGGTTCGATTCTGGTCAAGGACACGTATCTTGGTTGCGGGCACATCCCCGGTAGAGGGTGTGCAGGAGGCAGCTGATTGATGTTTCTCTCTGATCGATGTTTCCAACTCTCTATCCTTCTCCCTTCCTCTCTGTAAAAAAATCAATAAAATATATTTTTAAAAAAAGAGTAAATCATAGAATGGGAGTACCCACACTGAACTCTTGATTTCCAGAAATCAACCTTTGGAGTACATTTGGGGAAATGGCACCAGTGACTAGATGATGCAGATGAATGGCTTCCTCCCATGCATTGAATAGGAGAGCTGTTAAAATTATCTTGCAATGACTCAGTCAAGGACCATCTCTAATGTCTTTTAGAATGGAATGTGAATATAAGAGCTAAGAACAAAAATACTTTCGCTTTCCTCTCACTTTACATTAATACACATAAAAGGAACCATTTTCACAGAGATCAAATTGACAATTTCCAGATGGGAAGGGATTTGGGAAAATGGGTGAAAAAGGTGAAGGGATTAAGAAGTACAAATTGACAGTTACAAAAGTAGTCATGGGGACCTAAGTATCTATATATCTATATATCTAGACATAGATCTATATATCTAGACATAGATCTAGATATCTAGATATAGATCTAGATCTAGATATAGATATATAGAAGGCTATGCAAAGTGTCCCCTTGTGAGTTTGACTGGGAGACCGGGAGTTCGATCGCTCTTTATGACGTGCACTGACCACCAAGGAGCGGTGCAGAACATGGCGGGCGACCAGTGGTGACAGTATGGTGCTGAGGGAACAAGGGGAGGAGGCAGAGAGGCGGGGAGGTGGGGAATCTGATCGGCCCTGATCACTGGCCAGGCCTAGAGACCCTACCTGTGCATGAATTTCATGCACTAGACCTCTAGTAATTATAACAATGTATGGTGTCAGATGGGATACTAAACTTATGGGGGTGATCACTTTGTGATGAATTGAATGTCAGTAAAAAATTTTAACAAGGATGGGGTCAAGGATAGGTAACCAGGCATAACTCCAAGTTTCCCACTCCCAGACATCTGCACGTCAAGGTCTAATTGTAACTGTAAATCAAGGACGTTTGTGGTTTCTGTGAATAAAAGCTCGCCAAGCACAAAGCCGGGGCTGTTACAGGAGAGGCCTGTGGCAGATGCTGGCCAGCTCAATAAATCCTCGCTTGCTGTTTAAGACCTAATTGGAGTCGGTGGTCTTATCCTCGCGAATGTTGGTCCACAACAACTTGGTAAGTTATATAAATGTATAATAATAGTTGTATACCTAAAGTTAATACAATATTATATGTCAACTGTAACTGCAAAAAAATTTTAAATTTTTAAAAAAGGAACCATTTCAGCCCAGCAGGCATGGCTCAATGGTTGAGCATTGATCTAAGAACCAGAAGGTCATGGTTTAATTCCAGGTCAGGGTATTTGTCTGGGTTACAGGCTGGATCCCTTGTGTGGGGTGTGTAGGAGGCAGCCCATTGATGATTCTTTCTCATCATTGATGTTTCTATCTATCCTCCTTTCCTCTTTGAGATAAATAAAAAAATATTTTAAAAAAAGGAACCATTTCAATTATATATTTAGGATGTGATTGTCCTATTAAATATGGAGATTGAGTTACCAAACTCGTATTTTAAAAAAAAAATGTATTTCTTGATTGGTTTCAGAGAGGAAGGGAGGAGAAAGAGATAGAAACATCAATGATGAGAGAGAATCATTGATGGGCTGCCTCCTGCATGCCCCCTACTGGGGATTGAGCCTGCAACCCAGGCATTTGCCCTTGGCCGGAATCGAACCTGGGACCCTTCAGTCCACAGGCTGATGCTTTATCCACTAAGCCAAGGCACCAAACACATTTACTACCTAATTCTTGATCTTATCAATTCAAAACTGCAAGTATGAATAATGAACCAAGTACTGTGTTCAATCTAACCCTCCGACACCTTATAAGGGAAGATTATTATCTCCTATTATACAGATAAGGGGAAGCTTAATGTCAAATGACTTGCATCAATTCACACATCTAGAAAATAGAGGAACTTGTAGATTAAACCTAGACGGTTTAACACCAGAATTCCTACTCTTTGTAGAATATTTGCTGCTTTGTACAATTTCGGTAGTGATGTATTTGTATGTGAAGACAAAAGTATAATCAAAAGCCCTCTAAAACTGGTTCATGAAATAAATCACATTATTGTTTGTGGATTTAAAGAGTCTTCCCCTTTCAAGACTTATGGGAACATAACTGTAGTTTAGGAGTTGTTAAAGAACAAAATTCAACTGAGTAAATTTGAAAATCTAATTCATGAATGGGGCAGTGTTTCATCTAGCAATTACCAATTTGAAGGGCAATCCAAGGGAGTTGTATAAAATGTAAAGTTCTTATAGGGAGAAGAATGATACAAGGAAGCTATTAACAAAAGATAAGAAAGGATTATATTTAGACCAGGATGTCTTCTTTTGAGTTTTTATCATGCAGATAATTTCTTCTTTGTATTGGTGGTGGGCCCACGTGACAGATACCTCTGCTGGTAACCAGAAGATTCCAGACTGGTTGATTAAGAAACAGCAATTAGATCAGGTATTAAACCTACAGTTGGTATCGAGGGTTTTAGCACAAGTGCTCATGGGCCTCTGGTTTTGTCTTTAATGGGGTCAATCAATTAGCGCTATGAGCCAAGAACTATTGCAAGGCGTCTGTCATTTCAAGTACCCACTAGTTATTAAATAGATTCCAATGTTGACTAGGAGTTCCAATGTAGCCAGAAAGGATATCAAGGCATTTAAAATGATCACTGTTGCTCCTATACTGAGAATAAATATTAATGGAGAAAGGGTAGAAGCAGGGGAATCAGATGGGAGAATACTGTGAAAACCCAAGTGGGTAACGACAGGGGCTTGGACCAGGGTAGCCATGGTGGAAGAGGTAAGGCATAGACAGTCTCTGAATACATTTGTAAGATAGAGCCAACAAGCCCTGCCTGGGTAGCTCAGTCTTGGTAGAGGGTTGCCTGGGTAGAGTGCTGCCCCCAGTACGCCAAGTTTGCAGGGGTTTTTTTGTGGTTTTTAAAATACATTTTATTGATTTTATACAGAGAGGAAGGGAGAGAGATAGAGAGCTAGAAACATAGATCAGCCGCCTCCTGCACATCTCCCACTGGGGATGTGCCCACAACCCAGGTACGTGCCCTTGACCGGAATCGAACCCGGGACCCTTCAGTCCGCCGCCCGACGCTCCATCCACTGAGCCAAACCGGTTTCGGCTGCAGGTTTGATCCCTGATCAGGGCACATACAAGAAGCAACCAACAAATGCATAAATAAGTGGAACAACAACATGATATATATTTTCTCTCTCTCTCTCCCTTCTTCTCTCTCTCTAAAACCAATCAATAAATTTTAAAAAATTATGATAGAGCCAACAAGATTTCCTAAAAGATAGGATATGGGATATAAGAATAATAGAGGAGTTAAAAATGATTTCCAAGTTTTTGTTATAAGCAACTAAAAGGAAGGAGTTGCCATATACTGAATTGGGAAAGACTGGTAGGAAAAGCAGGTTGAGGGGAGACTACCAGGAGTCTACTTTTGGATTCATTAAGACCATTTAGATAACCAGGTGGGCATGTTGAGTAGACAGCTGTATATATGAGTCTGAAGTTTAAAAGTGAGTTATCAGCTACACATATAAAATAGGGATATGCAAGCACATAGATTGCTTTTAAAACTATGCAACTAGATGCAAGCACCACAAGTAGAAGAGAATGGATAGAGAAGAGGTATACAAGTACTGAGTCCTGGTTACTCAAAGATTTAGAAGTCCAGGTGATGAGGCAGCAATAGGATGAGAAGGAGCAGCTGATGAGGTAGGAGGAGAAGAGAAAGAAAGAACAAAGAGGAAGGGATAAGGAGTAGGAGGTGAAGAGGTGTCCTGGATGCTACATGAAGAAATAATCTTAAGGAAGAAGTGATTGGGTCAAATGCTGCTGAGCAGTCAAATAAGATGAAGAATGAGAACTGACCAGTGAATTTAGCAAATTGGGAGCTGTTGACAAGAATGGTTTAGTGCAGCGGCTCTCAACCTGTGGGTTGTGACCCCTTTGGCAGTCGAACGACCCTTTTACAGGGGTCACCTAAGACCATCCTGCATATCAGATATTTACATTACGATTCATAACAGTAGCAACATTACAGTTATGAAGTAGCAACGAAAATAATTTTATGGTTGGGTCACAACATGAAGAACTGTATTTAAAGGGCCAGAAGGTTGAGAACCACTGGTTTAGTGGAATGGCAGGGGTGAAAGAAATTGGTAGGAGAAAAATTGGAGACAGCAAGTAGAGACCATACTTTGGAGAAGATTTGCTACAACAGGTGGAAGAGACATGGGGGCAGGACCTGAATAGAGAAATTAGATTTAAAAAATCTTTTGTTCTTTAATTATGGAAAAAATATCAGCTTGTTTATATGCTGGTAGCAATAATCCAAAAAGAGAGAAAAGATGATAATACAGGGGGAAAAGGACATTGCTGGGTGATATCTTGGAATAAACAGGAGGAGGTGTGATTAGTGCACAAGTCCAGGGGTTGGTTTTAGAAAAGAGTATAAATTCTTCATAGTAATAGGAGAGAATGCAAGACAAAGAGCCTATACTGGAGGGTAGATGTGATAGTGGGAGGTTGGGGTATTCTTTTTTTATTGGCTTTCTCTCTCTCTCTCTCTCTCTCTCTCTCTCTCTTTCTTTCATACTTCAAAAATTTGCGTGTCTTCTTCCAATTTTTATACATGTTCCGCCAAAGCAAGCACAATAGCTTTTCTTTTTTTTCAATGAAAGAAGCTGAGTTTGGTGGCAGAGAGGAGATATTGGAAGTTTGAAGAGAGAAGAGAAGTTATTAAATAGTCGATTTAAAAAAAAAGGATATTGCCCTAGCTGGTTTGGCTCACTGCATAGAGCGTCGGACTGGGGACCGAAGGGTCCCAGGTTCGATTCCGGTCAAAGGCACATGCCTGGGTTGTGGGCTCGATCCCCAGTTGGGGCTGTGCAGGAGGCAGCCCATCAATGATTCTCTCTCATCATTGATGTTTCTATCTCTCCTTCTCCCTTCCTCTCTGAAATCAATTAAAAAAAAAAAAAAAGAATATTGCCTGGCCGGTGTGGGTCAGTAGTTGAGTGTGTAACTATGAACCATGAGATCAGCGTTCTATTCAGGTCAGGGCACATGCCCAGGCTTCGGGCTCCATCCCCATATTGGGCTTGCAGGAGGCAGCCAATCAACAATTCTCTCTCATCATTGACGTTTCTATATCCTCCTCTCCCTTCCTCTCTGAAATCAATACAATTTTTTTAAAAAAAAGAATATAGATTTGGACTGGAATTAGAAAACTCGATTTTGACTTCCAGGTTTTTCACTCATCAGGTGGGTAACATTTAATTTGTCGGAACCTCTCAGGTGTTCAGTTTCTCTATGGGTAAAACGGCGATACCTACTGCTCAGAATTTTTTTTGTTTTGTTTGAAGACTAAATAAAAGAATAAGTGTGAAGAAAGGCATTTGGCAAAGTTATTAGTACTTGAAAGATAATTTTAACATTTGAATCCACGCATCAAGGACTTGCTTTGTAAGCATTGTCATGTATTTTACACACATTCTTAGTTAATCCTCACATTGACCCCGTGAGGCACTCTGACCCTGTTTTACTGTTGGGAAGTTGAGCTTCTGAGGTATTAAGAATCTTGCCCCAGGTTCAGAGTTAGGAGAAGGTGGAGCGGCATTCCAATCAAGAATTTAAATCCAGGGCGCAGACTCTTTAGGAACTACCCGACTCCAAGACATGTTTCCTTTTTGATTCCCTAAAGCAGTGATGGCGAACGTATGACACGCGTGTCAGAGGTGACACTCGAATTCATTTTTTTGGTTGATTTTTCTTTGTTAAATGGCATTAAAATATATAAAATAAATATCAAATTATAAATCTTTGTTTTACTATGGTTGCAAATATCAAAAAATTTCTATATGTGACACGGCACCAGAGTTAAGTTAGGGTTTTCAAAATGCTGACACGCCAAGCTCAAATGGTTCGCCATCACTGGCCTAAAGTGTAGGAATTTGGAGCAGGTTATAAGGGTCTTCTTGGTACATGTTAGGGAACAAGAAAGCTGAGTAGTTCAATTAAAAACTGTTTTCATTGATTTCAGAGAGGAAGAGAGATATAAATCTCAATGATGAGAGAGAATCATGGATCCGCCGCCTCCTGCACGCCCCGCCCTGGGGATGGAGCCCACAGCCCAGGCACGTGCCCTTGACTACAACAGAACCACCACCTCCCTGGTTCCTGGGTCCAGCCCAGCCGCTGACCACGCCCGCCCGGCGGGGTAGTTCATTTTGGAAAACTTAGGACGTCTGAAGTGGTTTAACATTGGATCCCTCCAATGTCAGCAGTTCGAACGGAGAGGACTGATTGAAGAGAGGTGCTGTCGCCAGATTTTTAGGAGAAAGGTCTTTAAAAAACATATTTTCAAGTGTTAAACAGAATTACATATTCCATTTCCCAACTCCATCAGCTGGCCCGCGGCCCGCACGCCTCTGCGGGAAGACAGCCAGTAGCATCAGTCCCGAGGGGTGGGGAGGGTTGGTCTCCCGGGGCCGAGTAGGTAGCGGGGGTTTGGGGGCGGCCGTGAAGTAGGTCTCCCGGGCGAAGGGGTGGCGGAGGGGTGCGGCTGGGCCCTGACCGGGTGGAGCAGTGGTCGGGGGGGCGGGGTGGGGAGGGGGGCGGGCCTGCGGCGGGCGCGGGGGAGGCAGTGCGGCCGCGTGCGCCTGCGCAGCGCTGCGCCGGGCGTTTCAAAAGCTTTGCTGCCGGGGCCACGGCGAGAGCGCGGCGCGCTTCCGGAGCCGTCGGCTCCAGCTCTTGCGGGATTCGGGCCCCAGCTCGACGCCCGCTCTCTCTTCACGCCCCGCCGGCGGGGGTTGCCATGGTCCACTTCTTGCACCCGGACCTCTCGCCCCGGACCATCGCCCGTCCGGACGCGCAGAAGGATGCCCCGGGCCACTGCGTGGTGCAGGTGAGCGCGCACAGGGACCTCGGCGGGACTCGGCGCCGGTGCGGGGAGAGCGCGGCGAGTCGTCGGGGGCCGTGCGCAGGCACTGGGTGGTTCGTGGGGCCGACGCGGGGGTAAAGGCTGAAGGGGCCGAGCGCCTGCCGGACGCCCGCCGTAGCTGGGGTCGCGCAGGGGGAAAGGGTGGTGGATCCGCCGCGCCCCGGCCTCGGGCGGAGCGCGACGACCTTGCGCAGCTGAGGAGTTGCCGCGAGAGCCAGCCCCGCCCCCGCCTGACCTTGGCGGGTCCCCTCCTCTGGCCTCGGACTCATCTTTGCGGTGGCGGCTGTTTGACCGGGTGGTGAAGGCCAGACGTGATGCTGGGCGCAGCGCTGGGCCTGGATGCTTATTGTCGCCGTGAACCCAAATGCCCCAAACCTCGACGGCTTCCCCGCGTGCGTCCCGGAAGCCGTACCCCCGGAGGCTGTGACCCCGCGGTCCCTACTCCCCGAGTCCTTGACCATCCTCAGCCCGGCTGGGGAACTGGAAACCCAAAGACTGGAATTCCTTCATTTCCACGTGTTTTATAAACCTGGATGGAGTGCCTTTTACGCTCAACTCTGAGCAAACTGCAAACCCAGGTTATTGGGCGCCTGCTGGTGCGTTAAGTCGTATCGAATTTCTAAAATCCGATTGTGCTTTTTTTGGGGGGGATGGGGGGCGGTAAGTATTGTAGTCTCCATGTTACTGGTGGGTGGGGGAGTTGAGAATCCGGAAAGTTGATTCGCCTTTGAACTTGAACTTGGTATCAGGTTCTTTCAGACTCCGCATTCCACAACAGACACCCCAGGGACCACCCTCTGAGAACTCAAAGTCCAGCGTAGGCGCAACCCAAAATTGGTACAGAAAGAAGGAAATATATTTTTGGAAATATATTTTTTAAAATATATTTTTATTGATTTCAGAGAGGAAGGGAAAGGGAGATAGAAACATCAATGATGAGAGAGAATCATTGATCGGCTGCCTCCTGCACGCCCCCTACTGGGGATCGGGCTGGCAACCCAGGCATGTGCCCTTAACCAGAATAGAATCCAGGACCTTTCAGTCTGCAGCTAGGGCCTGAAGAAAACATTTTGATTGATGTTGTACTTTACTAGTACCTACTAGCGCCTTGTTGGAGGGCTTTTGTGCCCTGCAAAGATCCTGTACTCCTGTAGCACTCTTTTGGACTTACTTTTAAACGCTGGTACATAATTTGTAAGTTTGTTTTGTAGCTGAGAAACTGGGTTTTTAAGTAAGTACTGGCACAGTGTCACACGCACATTTTCTATTTAACTAATTTTTAAATTTACACAATGCATGAATACATTTTCACCTGTGATATATATATTTCTCCATTTATTTATGACACCTTTAATTTTATTTAACAGTGTTTCGTAGTTTTGGTGTAAAGGTCTTTTCATTACATATTTTATTAATTCTACCTCTGCTTTTGATACTACTGTAAATATTTTTTTAAAGTTTATATAACTTTAGCCCTGGCCGGTTTGGCTCAGTTGGTTGAGCATCATCCTATGCACTACAGGTTCAATTTCCTGTCAGGGCACATGCCCAGGTTGTGCCCTGAGGTTGTGGGATCCTCAGTAGGGGGCCTGCAGGAGGCAGCTGATGTTTCTCTCTCATCAATGTTTCTATCTCTCTCCCTTCCTTTCTAATATCAATAAAACAAACCTTAAAAAGTTTTACAAACTTTTTATATTGATCTTATATCCTACAGCCTTGCTAAAGTCACTTTTTTCTAGTTGTATTTTTGTAAGATTTCTTAAGATTTTCTTAAAATTGTGTCATCCATAAGTAAAGATAGCTTTACTTATTCCCTTTCAGTCTGTGATTTTTATATCCTTTTTTATATCCATTTTCTAGGTCCTTTTGTAGAGTGTTAGAAAAGCGGTAAGGGTAGACATCTTTGTATTGTTCTAGATCTTTTCACCTTTAAGCATGATACTTACTGTAGGTTGTTCCATAGATGCTCTTTGTCAAAGAAGTTTTCTTCTATTCTCAGTTTGCTGAGTTTTTTTTTTTAAAAATTGACTTTAGAGAGAGAGGGGAAAGGTGAGAGAGAGAAAGAAACATAAATTTGTTATTTCACTTATTTATGCTTTCATTGGTTAATTCTTGTATATGTGCCCTGATGGGGATTGAACCCATAACCTTGGGATATTGGGACAATGCTCTAACCAACGAAGCAACTGGCCAGAGTGAGGTAACTTATTTTTCAAGATATAACAGAAGCTGCAACAGATGACATCTTCTATTCAGCTAACAGTTGGAAAAGGATAGTTTCATTCCTTATAAATTATTATTAGAGGAAGGAGAGTGTACTTTCCGATATACTCATCAAGTAGTTTGGCGTATGGCAGACCGCTTTTATGTTGCGTTTTTGTATGTGTATTCTAACAAAATTTGTTTGGGGGTTTGTTTGCTAGGAGGAGGCCTCTCCCTACTCTTTGGCCGACATCTGCCTGAATGTCCTGATTACTAACCTGGAGAAATTGTGTTCTGAAAGATCTGATGGAACACTGTGCCTTCCTGAGCATTGGCATTTCCCTCAGGAATTAGCTGATCGATTCCTTGGGGTGATGACTTGGCAAGGTAATGATAAGGTCCCTTGGTCATGTATTATAACACTCTACAAGTTGGAAAGCACTTTCACATGCAATTCCTCTTTTGTTCCACCATAATTTGGCGGGAAATAGAGAAATTATTCCCATTTTATTTGTGTGGAGGCTGAGTCTGAGTATCTCTGGGATCCCTTGGTGGAAGTTGTCTTGCTTTTCTAGGCTTGCCCCCTACTATTGGCTTAGCTGAGTGAAGATAGCAGACAACTCAGTCAAGTTACCACTGAGCTCTCTGCGCTGTAGTTGCTGACATGCAGTTGCTGTAGTCTTGTCTCCTCCTTTTGATTGTGAGCACGAGCCTTTAAATAATTTCCCTTTGCCTCCCATTATAGTGAGGTGTTCAAGGGGCTATGTTTAATTTGCCATGTTACGATTTTTCCTTAATGAAAAAAAATTGTAGTGAATTATGTAGATGCAGTTCATGTACCATATAATTCACCCATTTAAAGTTTACAATTCAGTGATTTTCTTTAGTGTACTCACAGATTTGTGCAGCCATCATTACAATTTTAGAACCTTGTCATTACTTCAAAAACCTTTTAAACCCATTCCCCCCAACCCTAAACCACCACTAATCTACTTTCTACCTCCATGGATTTGCCTATTCTGTACATTTGATATAAATGGAATCATGCAATAGGTGGCTTTTTGTATCTGGCTTCTTTCACTCAGCTTAATATTGTCAAGGTTCATCAATGTTGTAGCATCGGTCATTACTTCGTTCATTTTTATGGCTGCATAATACATGCATACCTTGGAGATACTGCAGGTTCTGTTCCAGACCATCACCATGAAGTGGGTATCTCAGTAAAGTGAGTCACACCAATATTTTGGTTTCCCAGTGCATACTAAAGTTATGTTTACACTATAACGTAGTATATTAAGTGTGCAATAGTATTATATCTAAAGAAAAACAATTATACACCTTAATTAAAAATACTTTATTGCTAAAAAATGCTATCATCTTTGCTTGTGGAGGGTCTTGCCTCCATGTTGATGGTTGCTGACTGATCAGGTTGGTGTTTGCTAAGGGTTGGGTCACTGTGGCAGTTTCTTAAAGTAAAGCAATAGCGACATTTGTTGCATTGATTGACTCTTCCTTTCAAGAACAATTTCTGTATAGCATGTGATTTTGTTGGTAGTATTTTACCCAAAATAGAACTTCTTTCAAAATTGGAGTCAATCCTGCCACTGCTTATCAACTAAGTTTACATAACATTCTAAGTCCTTTGTTTTTATTTTGATATTCTTCATAGCTTCTTCACCAGAAGTAGATTCCATCTCGAGAAAACCACTTTCTTTGCTCATCCATAAGAAGCAACTGGTCATCCATTAAAGTTATATCATGAGATTGCAGCAGTTCAGTCACACCTTCAGGCACCACTTCTAATTCTAAGTGTCTTGCTATTTTCACCACATCAGTGGTTACTTCCTCCTGGAGCCAAGTCTGTCTTATTCACCATTCTTTGCATCTAGCATAGGGTTTTGCTACAGTGAGCACTCTATTTGTTGAATAAATGTTTGAATAAAAGTACTAAGTTGCTCCTCAAAGCCTAAAGTGTAGAGGCTTCCTTCCTCCTATCTTGGTAGCATAGCCCAACTCAAACTGGGAACCCGGGAACCCGCTTGCTACAACCTTTTGCAAACCTTTTGCAGTGAGGATTCAGGATCTGAGAAGGGGCTGCGCATAAATGGATACACTAGACAAGAAATACAAATTTAGAAGGCATGGGGGGAGCCAGGCGGAGACCTTACTCTCTGGCAGAGAGGTTCCCTGAATCTCGGGACCCATAGCTTTTTATTTACTAGAATACACATTTGCCCTTTAGCAAAGCAAACACGCATATAGAAGGTAAGGTTTGGTAAACAGTAAAAGTTTATCAGGTTAGGGGATTGCCTTGAGCCCCCTTTCCACGACAGAACAATCGATGTATAGCTTTTAGCCCTTGCTTAAAACCCAAGGCCATCAGCCTTCTGTGTTCCCTGCTGCACTTGCGTGATAGTGTAGCCAGTGGTCGGCAAACTGCGGCTTGAGAGCCACTTGCTGCTCTTTGGCCCCGTGAGTGTGGCTCTTTTACAAAATACCACGTGCGGGCGCACGGACAGTGCGATTGAAACTTCGTGGCCCATGCGCAGAAGTCGGTTTTCGGCCTGGGCGAGTCTGCTGGGGTCCAGCCCCAGGGGGTCCAGGGGTTCCCAAAGGTGTGGACGGAGTCGGCGAAGAATGTTTTACACAGAGACAGCGTTCAGAACTCTCTAGCTTTCCTTAGTCTCCGTGGACCTTCCCTGTGCCTGGCCGAGACCACAGAAGAAGATCCTGAGGCAAGCTGAGCCTTTATTTTATAGTGAGCGGTAAACAAGGTAGTGGTTTCCATGGTTACACAGTTCTTGTGAGTTTCACTTGTTTACACTGTTCTTGTGAGTTTCACTTGTTTTTGTTCTTGTTGCACTTCCCTCAGCCCATTAGCTTCCGGAGTAAGATCTAGGGAGCGATCATCATAAGGTCAAGCCTAATTATGCTTAAGAGGACTGTGCCCTCTAAGCTGGGAATTGTTTATGACTTTGCCCACAGGTCAGTCCGAGGCTTAACCCTATATCAGCTCCCCACACGAGTCTATTTTGAAGAAATACTGTTGATATTTGACTCTGTTGACTAATGAGTTTGCCGACCACTGGAGACAGTGGGTAGCTTCCAGCACCAGTTTACCTACCTTTTTCCTCAGTCCTTTCTCCCAGTCCATTCAGGCACCATGTTCTGTCTAGTTTAATTTTTCATCTCTCATGATTAAAATTATTAATAATCTCTTGTTCATCTCACTCTCATCAAACACCATCCTAATTCCTTTACACTGTCACATAATTGGTCTTTCTAAAAATAGAATTATAACCATTTTTCTACTTAAAATGTTTGAGTTGTTCCTAAGATCTGAGTATTCTAGATTTGAGTACAGGCCCCCTCTACCTTTCACCTTCTCTTGACTCTCAATTCCAGCTATGCCATCCCTTGGACCCTGTGTTCCTGTAGTGCTGATTTACTTTCCGGTCATTCCAAATAATCTGCTGTTCTATCCCTCCATGTCTTCTCTGACATGTTTTTCCAGCTTTCACCTTACCCCTGACAAAGTGATATTTAGTCTTCAAACTTTACCCAAAGATAAGCCCTGACCAGGTAGCTTATCCTGATATGCAAGGTAACGGGTTCAATCCCTGGTCAGGGTACATAGAAGCATCAGCCAATGAATGTATAAATCGATGTTTCTCTCTCTCTCCCTCCCTTCCTCTAAAATCAATTAAAAAATTTACCCAAAGTGAATATCATCTTGGCATAAATATTTGGTATAAATCACTATAACATATATATACCATTATAATAATTTATGTACTTTTTGTGCATTCCTTGACTGAATTCCTTATAACAGATTCCTAATTACCTTGTGTGACCATTATTTAACATGGGATCTCACACATAGAAGAAGCTTAGTAAATCTTTTCTAAATGAAATGTAGTACAACCCCCTTTTTTTATAGATGAGGAAAATGAGGCCCCGAGAAGTGACTTGTTAAAGGCTGTCCACTAATTTGGTTAAAAATAATTATTAATAATGTTATTTGCATAGCATATATTTTATACTTGCTATTTTATTTTGTTCTTTTTTTCTGTGAACAAGGTTGTTATGATAAAACTGCACTCTAGAGTCCAACTGGCTTTGATTCTTGAATCTTCCACCTATTTGGACCTTGAACAAGTTGTTTAAATTCTTTAAGCTTCAGTTTGCTCAGCTATAAGATGGTAATATTAATAGTTTTTATAGTATCATTGCAAAGAGTAAACTATATAATCTGAGAAAAGGGTTTATTTTTTTATTTTATTTTTATTTATTTATTTATTTTTAAATATATTTTATTGATTTTTTTACAGAGAGGAAGGGAGAGGGATAGAGAGTTAGAAACATCGATGAGAGAGAAACATCCATCAGCTGCCTTCTGCACACCCCCTGCTGGGGATGTGCCCGCAACCAAGGTACATGCCCTTGACTGGAATCGAACTTGGGACTCTTCAGTCCACAGGCCGATGCTCTAGCCACTGAGCCAAACTGGTCAGGGCAGAAAAGGGTTTAGAACAATGTTTGGCCCAGAGTAGTCATTATTGTTGTGATTAGCATCTGTCATAGTTCATTGACCATAATGCCTCCTGGAAAAGGCATGAGATTTAGTTATTTTATTTATTTATTTCTTAAAATATATTTTATTGATTTTTTTACAAAGAGGAAGGGAGAGGGATAGAAAGTCAGAAACATCAATGAGAGAGAAACATTGATCAGCTGCCTCCTGCACACCCCCTACTGGGGATTTGCCCGCAACCAAGGTACATGCCCTTGACCGGATTCGAACCTGGGACCCTTCAGTCCGCAGGCCGAGCCAAACCAGTCAGGGTGAGATTTAGTTATTATTACAAAATGGTTCTGGTTCTTTTGCAGGCAAGCTGACTGATAGAACAGCGAGCATTTTCCGAGGCAACCAGATGAAACTGAGGCTGGTCAATATTAAAAAGGCTAAAATCTCTACAGCTGCATTCGTAAAAGCTTTCTGCCATCACAAACTCCTTGAACTGGACGCTACTGCGGTGGGCCCTGACCTCCCAATATCAGACATCCTACATGGACTCTGCAGCAATAGCTGGCTCCAGCAAAACCTCCAGTGTCTGCTATTGGACTCAACAAGCATCCGTCAAGATTCAGGACTACTATTTGGTCAGCTCACTGGTCTTCGAGTTTTAAGTGTTTTCAATGTTTGTTTTCATAATGAAGACCTAGCTAATGTTTCTCAGTTACCAAAACTGGAAAGCTTGGATATCTCCAATACTCTGGTCACTGATATCTCTGCCCTCCTTGCCTGTAAGGATCGACTCAGATCTCTCAAAATGCACTGCATGAAATGTCTAACCATGACCAAACCACAAATTCTCGCAGTCCTTAAAGAACTGAAATGTCTGTTTCACCTTGATATTTCTAATCACAGGCAACTCCAGTCAGATCTAGCTTTTCATTTGCTGCAGCAGAAGGATATTCTACCTAATATCGTGTCACTGGATATTTCGGGGGGCAGTCGCATCACCGATGGAGCTGTGGAACTGTTTGTACGGCAGCGGCCTGCGATGCAGTTTGTGGGACTGTTGGCTACAGATGCTGGTTATTCCAACTTCTTTACTACACAGCAAGGCTTGAGGGTTTGTTCTTGTCTGAAATAAGTTTGTTTCACTTGTTCAGAACATTATTAAACTTTTGTTGTATATGTGAATCTAATCTTAAACAATATATAGTCCTGGCCTCCATGTATGGTGGTGTAGCTTCTTGGGGATGAGTGCAGTCATTTATGCATCACCTCCTATCTGCCAGATGGCGTGTGGTGCACGTTGTTTCCTACTTTAATTCTCCCATTTTACAGTTGAGGGGCTGGGAGCTCAGGGAGGTTAATCTACTTGGCCACAATCATAGAACTAACTATGAAATGGTATAGCTAGAGCCTTAGCCGGCTGGTTTGGTAGAGCGTTGGCCTGAGGACTCAAGGGTCCTGGGTTTGATTCCGGTCAGAGGCATGTACCTCGGTTGCAGGCTCAATCCCTGGCCCTGATCTGGGCATGTTTGATGTGTCTTTCTCACATCGATGTTTCTCTTTCTGTCTCTCCTCCTCCCTTCCACTGTCTCTAAAAAACCAATGGAAAAATATCCTCGGGTGAGGATTAACAAAAAAATAAAATAAAATAAATGGTATGGCTAGGACTTGTATGCAAGTCTTTGTGACTCTAAAAACTTGTGTTCTTCACTTCTATTAACAGCTAAATATAATTACCAGGTGGTTAACATGGTTAACACCATTTTTGGTTAAGTTATGACACGAAGCAATTTTAAAAGAGTCTTAAAAATTTTGAATGTTCTTGGAATAAGTTTATATCCTCTCATGGTGCTATTTAAAAGATATTGTTCCACTTATTTGTGCAATCACTGGTGAATTCTTCTTTTTTATAAAGGTAATTTTTAAAAATCCTCACCCTGGGACATGTTTTAGTTTTAGTTTTATTGATGAGAGAGAGAGAGAGAGAGAGAAACATCAATGTGAGAGAAACATAAATCGGTTGCCTCCCGTAAGCACCCACACTGGGACCCAACCTGAAACCTCAAACCTTGGCATATCTGGACGATTCTCTAACCAACTGAGCTACCTGGTCAGGGCCTCATGGTGCTATTTTTATTTTTTTTAAGTATATTTTTATTGATTTTTACAGAGAGGAAGGGAAAGGGATAGAGAGCTAGAAACATCGATGAGCGAGAAGCATTCGATCAGCTGCCTCCTGCACTACTCCCACTGGGGATCGAGCCCACAGCCCAGGCATGTGCCCTTGGCCAGAATTGAACCCCGGGGCCCTTTAGTCTGAAGGCCGACACTCTTATCCACTGAGCCAAACTGGTTAGGGCAGTGCTAGTTTTAAAGCAGCATATATTTAAATATTTATGTTCTAGAATATTTTTTAAAAAGTGATTCTCTTCCTCAATTGTACATTTTAATAACTTTGGGAGCTTTAAAATATACTGATACTTTTGTTCTGTCCCCTAGAGATGTAATGTTTGGGATTTGGCCTAGGCATCAAGATTTTAAAAAGCTGCCAGTAATTCTACTGTGCAGCTAAAGTTCAGAACCAAGCCTTAAAAAGAATCCTTCCTTTATGATTATACCTTACGTAATTCGTCTAGGACGAGAGAGTAAAGTGATTTGCCGTCATTGGTTGTTTTTATATTTTCCTTTAACTGGAAAACAGCAATTGTATTTTAAAGTCCTTTTAATTTTCTGGCATCTCTAATGAAGGTGGAAGTCATCAGTTACATCATTAGGCTTGCAACAGAGAGATAATTTGAACTCTTAGATTAAATATGTACAGTAGAGAATTGTTTATCAGGAATGTATAGGTATGCCTGTTTAGCATTTAATATCACAGTGACCAAAAGACCACAGTTGTAAAAATAGATTTTAGTGCATAAACTCTTGGGATATGCAATAATATGGGATAAATACTGAAGTATTCTATAGAGAGATAATGCATGTAGTTAAGATACTAACCACCAAAGCAGGAAATGGGAAATAAGTTTTGTTTCAGTAAACTTATCTGGTATACATGTAAATGTAGTTTATTTTGAAAATGTTAAATTATGCATTATATACAGTGTTGGATGTTAGGGGACAGAGAGTAGAGACCACAATCTCTTCCCATTACTAAGGAATTATAAAGAGCATAATTCAGCCTTATGCAGAGTGGAAGGTATGGTAAGTTTAAAAGGTGTGTTTCTTTTTTTAAAAAAATATATACATATTTATTTTATTTTAATATATTGTTAATTGATTTCAGAGAGGAAGGGAGAGGGAGAGAGAGAGAGAAACATCAGTGATGAATGAAAATCACTGATCAGCTGTCTCCTGCACACCTTCCCCCCACTGGGGATGAAGCCCGCAACCTGGGCATGTGCCCTTGACTGGAATTGAACTCGGGACCCTTCAGTCCGCAGACTGACACTCTATCCACTGAGCTAAATCAGCTAGGGCTAAAAGGTGTGTTTCAGAAAATCTTTTACTTACTAGAAATGCATGTCTTTTAAGTTAGATGCAAAATATAATAAGTATTCTTGTTTGGGTTGATAAAAAACTTGTTTACATTAAAATGGATAAAAAATTAAATGTTAGTGAAAACCTTCAAACAGAACAAGTATGTTAATTCTTGTACCCAAAATTAGAATGGTAAACATATACTTAGTTCTTTTAAAATGGGTGAATAAGAGACAGATTTCCAGTTATAAAATAAATAAGTCACAGGGGTGTAATGTACAGCATAGAGAATCCTATATAATAAAAGGGTAATATGCAAATCGACTGAACGGTGGAATGACCGGTTGCTATGACCCGCACTGACCACCAGGGGAAGATGCTCAATGCAGGAGCTGCCCCCTGGTGGTCAGTGTGCTCCCACAGGGGGAGCACCGTTCAGCCACAGGCCAGGCTGACGGCTGGTGAGTGTAGCGTTGGTGGCAGCGTTGGTGGTGGGAGTGGGCCTAAGCCACAATCAGACATCCCCTAAGGGCTTCCAGATGGCTAAAGGGCACAGGCCGGGCTGAGGAACCTCCTCCCCTGACCCCCAGTGCACAAATGTTGTGCACCGGTCCTTTAGTATAGTCAATAATAGGGTAATAGCTTTGTACCTGTCAGGTGGTTTATCTTGATCACTTCATTAGGTATATATATATTGAATAAATATTATACACCTGAAACTTAATATAATATTATATGTTAACTATATTTTAATCGTTCTTTTTTAAAAAATGGGGCAGAAGCCCAGCGGGTGTGACTTGGTGGTTGAGCATTGGTCCATAAACCAGGAGGTCATGGTTCGATTCCCAGTCGGGTCACATGCCCGGATTGTGGACTCGATCCCCAGTAGGGGGCATGCAGGAAGCAGCCAATCAATGTTTTCTCTCTCATCTGTGTTTCTCTCTTTCTAAAATAAAAAAAATATTTTTTAAAAAAGGGGTCAGAAAGGGCACCTACCATTACTATTAAAGCCATGCAACATTTTCATTTACTAGAAAATTCTCATTGGCCCACTACAGTGTGTAGCACAAATCCCTTAGAAAGCAGTTTTCAACCTGTGGGTCACAACCCCTTTGGGGGTCGAATGACCCTTTCACAGGGGTTGCCTAAGACCATCGGAAAACACATATGTAATTACATATTGTTTTTGTGATTAATCGCTATGCTTGATGTTCAATTTGTAACAATGAAATTGGGGGTCACCACAACATGAGGAACTGTATTAAAGGGTCGCGGCATTAGGAAGGTTGAGAACCACTGCCTTAGGAGGATTGTTTTGTAATGGCATTTCCAGGAAGCCAAGGAGAGAGGACGATACAACAGCTGTCTTCTGTTTGATCTTTCTGTGGCTTATCCTTTGTTTCACCTCATATCTGGATGATCAGAAAACTTTTTAAAATTTTAGAATATATCCCTTGTTTAGATTCTTAATAATGTGTAGGTCCTTGGACAATGGATGTATGTATAATAATTTTTAACTTGCAGATTACTAGTTTAAACATTTTGCCACCTTTGTTTTATCGTGTAGGTTACACATCATGTCCCTCTATCCCTTAATACTTAAGTTTGTATTTCATTTCCTAAGAGCAAAGACATTTTCCTTAATGACTACAATGTAGTTATCAAATTAATACTAGAGGCCCGGCGCATGAAATTCGTGCAAGAGTAGGCCTTGGCAGCCCTGGCTGCCTTGGCCCTCACAGCCCTGGCTTCATCTGGAAGGTCGTCCTGAAGGTCATCCAGACGTCCTTCTGCTGTTTGGTTGATTTGCATATTATGCTTTTATTAATATAATCCGTATATATTTCTAGTGTTGATTATAGCCCTCTATAAAATACTTGTCCATTTAGTATAGGATCATTTTTCCACTCAAATGTCATCCTATATCCTATATAATAAAAGGCTAATATGAAAATTGACCAAGTGGCGGAACAACTGGTGGCTATGATGCGCACTGACCACCACGGGCAGATGCTCAATGCAGGAGCTGCCCCCTGGTGGTCAGTGTGCCAGAAGCCGGGCTCACTGCTGGTGAGAGCAGCAGTGGTGGCAGGAGCCTCTCCTGCCTCTGCAGCAGCGCTAAGGACATCCGTGGGGAGTGGGTCTAAACTGTCAGTTGGACATCTCCCCAGGGCTCCTGGATTGCAAGAGGGTGCAGGCTGGGCTGAGAGACCGACCCCCAACCCACCCCCATCCAGTGCACTAATTTCATGCACCAGGCCTCTAGTATCTCTGTAATTTAATCTGGAAGAGTTTCTTAGTCCTTACTGTCCTTTGTGACATTGATGTTTTTGAAGAATACAGACAGCTTTGTTTTGTTAGCATTTTTTTAAATTTTAGATACGTATTTTTATTGATTGGTTAAGTTTAGAGAGAAAGAGTGAAACATTGATTTGTTCCACTTTTGTATGCATTCACTGGCTGTTTCTTTTATATGTCCTGACTGGGGATCGAACCCACCACCGTGGCATATCAGGATGACACTAACCAACTGAGCTACCTGGCTGGGCCAGTAGTTGGCATTGTTGAGGAATGTTCCTCATTTTGGCTTTAATGTTTCAAACCCTTGAGGCCCCTAAAAGCCTATACTTGAAGATGAACAGTGAAACCTATTGTAACATCTTTGTTTTTTAGGTTGCTGGAGGAGCCAATGTGATTCAGATTTCAGAAGCATTGAACCAGTACAGGGATAGGTCATGTTTTATGAAGGAAGCCCTCTACAGACTTTTTGCAGAGACGTTTTCAATGCAGGCAACCATGCCTGCTATTTTAAAAGTAAGTACATCCCAGGAAGGTAGTTTTTGTTTGTTTGAAAAATAGAGCCATTATTTGTCTGTCTGTGTATCTATCTACCTATCTATCTATCTATCTGTCTATCTATCTATCATCTATCTATGTATCTACTGACTTTTTTAGAGAGGAAAGGAGAGAGAGAAACATCAATCCATTGCGTGTACATGCCTCGATGAGGATCGAATTCCACCACCTTTTGGTATACGGATGACACTCTAACCAACTGAACCACACACGTAGTTTTTATTATTACTACTTACTCAATTCTTACTTGATTCAATTAAAGTTGTTCACTACACACATTGAATACAGTAATTTACATGCCTCATTCTATGTGAATCAAAATGCCCTTATAGAGAGAGGAAAATAGGTTTAACTGCCAGTTTAGCTCTCATTTTGAGTATCGGAATCAATTTGAATTATTCAGTTTTTTGAACTTAGTCTGAGAAAGGCATATAGGACTATTGCACTGTTTTGCCTAAAACAGGATTCATTTATCTAGAAACATGAATTCACTTTTCCCTAAATGTTGTGTTTTATTTTTCATTCATTTACTCTTTAAAAATCTAACATCTGGTTTTCTGAAAACAATATCTCCAGTAAGAACAGAACAAAATAATAATTGAAGGTGGCCAAAACTCCCATTTAAAGTATTTTTTGAATGAAGTAAAATTACCAATATTGATAGGGCGAGACCTTGCTTTGGTTTATGGAAGTGTGAATTTATTTTAAATGTAATTGGAAGTATTAAGTGGTTTGGGAAAGAAAACTGATTATTTAAAATTAAGTGACATATGAAAATAAAGAGTCTTAAAGTCACCTTGTCTTTATTATTTGCAATTCTTTGCAGTTCCTTAAAACTATGCCTATTTTGTACCATGGGAGATTAGATTTAAGTCATACCTTATAAACAACACTATATAAAGGAAAGACTCTGGACCTTTATTTCCCATCTGTAATGAGATTGAATTGGATGTTCTGAAAGTCCTTTTCTATCTAAGAATCTGTGATTTTTGAAAACCCTGTTTCTTTTGGTTTCTACATACTTAAATTGCAGATGATGATAACCTAATGATGAAATCCTAAGAGCAGTTTAGCAATATAGAAAAAGTCATTTTCCAGAGTGAAAGTAAGTCTATCCTTAGGCCCCATGAGTTCATGCAGCTGTCAAAGTGAGGGGCTCTGGTCTCTTAAAATCATGGTTCATGTGAGTATTAGCAGACCTATTGCTAAGGAGATGAATCTCCCTATTCAAAAAAAAAAAAAAGAAAGATTTTAGAGGAAAGGAGAGAGAGAGAAAGAAAAAAAGAATGAGAGAAACATCAATGTGAGAGAAACATGGATCGGTTGCCTCCCAGTCGTGCCCTGACTGGGGATTGAACCAACAAGATGGGTGTGTGCCCAACGGGGATTGTACCCACCATCCTTTGGTGCATGGGATATTGGCCAGGCCAGGGCTGATTATCCATATTTGATAGACAAAACAAATCACATTGTCCCTGAATGTTAGAGTAGGTATGGTCTAAGCGTGGTACAACACTTTCATTTTACATTTGGTTTCTAGGTCTTCCATAAGTCTGTCTTCTAGTTAGCATTTTACCACTTTTCAAATTCTTTCAAATTCAGATTTCTTCCTCTGTGGGTAGAATCCATCTTTTAGTCCACCTTGTGTTTTTCCCTATCACATTTCCCTTCCCCAGGAATTTCTTCTCCATTCCACCCCTACCTGCATCTGCTTCTGTCCATATCCTATCTGAGACCTTTGTCTAAAGATGCTTTTGGAATTAAGCCCTTTGATACCATACCAGAAATAATTGCTCCTTCCATAACTACCCAAGGCAGCACTGCACTTTATTTATACCTCTTTTATATTGCTTTTCTTGGGTGGGGGGGAGAGGGTCATGTTTTGACATCTTTCACAATGTTATTTGTTTACATATCTTACTTTTCTCACAAGACTTTATGCTAAGGATTAGGGTATAAGTGTTTATGTCTCCTGGAGTGCTTATCGCAATGTCTAAACTGGAGTGAGGCGAACTAAGTGATTATGAAATCACAGATGAGGAAATGATGGTCCAGAGAAGGGAAATGACGTGTCTAAAGCCACACAGCTCATTAGTGACTGCATTTGGACTAGGACTAGAACAGTGGTTCTCAACCTGTGGGTCGCGGCCCCTTTGGGGGTTGAATGACCCTTTCACAGGGGTCGCCTAAACCATGGGAAAACACATATATAATTACATATTGTTTTTGTGATTAATCACTATGCTTGATGTTCAATTTGTAACAATGAAATTGGGGGTCACCACAACATGAGGAACTGTATTAAAGGATCGCAGCATTAGGAAGGTTGAGAACCACTGGACTAGAAGGTATTGCTAATGTTCTAAAAATAAATGTGGAGGATAGAGAAAATCTGTTACTTTCCCAGTGAGCAAATATTTTTCTGACTAGCATAAAAATGAGATAGTATAAAGAATGCTAATGTTGTCATAAGCCACTAAAAATACGTTCATCTTTAGCTTGTGGCTGTAGGAATGAGGAACCATCCATTGGATTTGCCAGTGCAGTTCACAGCCAGTGCTTGTGTCCTCAACTTAACACGCCAGGGCCTGGCCAGGGGGATGCCTGTTCGTCTGTTGTCAGAGGTCATCTGTCTACTTTTCAAAGCTTTGAAAAATTTCCCTCATTATCAGCAGGTAATTTAAATTGAATACTTGACTCTGCTTCTTACTTCAGGACAAATATATGAAAAATGTGTATTTTTTAGTTCTGAGTTTTCATCCAATTAGAGCAGCGGTTCTCAACCTGTGGGTCGCGACCCCTTTGGCGGTCGAACGACCCTTTCACAGGGGTCGCCCAAGACCATCCTGCATATCAGATATTTACATTATAGTTACGATTCATAACAGTAGCAACATTACAGTTATAAAGTAGCAACGAAAATAATTTTTTGGTTGGGTCACAACATGAGGAACTGTATTTAAAGGACCAGAACGTTGAGAACCACTGTATTAGAGAGAGAGAGAGAGAGAGAGAGAGAGAGAAAATAAATAAGGAATTCATGTTAAATATAAGTGTTAAAACCATAAAACTTCTAGAAGAAAACATAAGGAGAAAATATTTGTGACCTTGGAGTAGTCAAAGTTTTCTTAGGATATAAAAAGCACACATCATAAAAGTAAAATAAATTAGAATCCAAAAAATTAAACATACACACACTGGAAAACATTAAAAAATGAAAAGGTAAGCCATGGACTGGGAAAAATGTTCATTATGGGGGGGGGGTGCGGCAAAAGTAGGTTTACAGTTGTGAGTACATGAAGCAGAATTTAGTCGTTTTTTAAAAATATATTTCTTACTAGAGGCCCGGTGCACAAAAATTTGTGCACTGGGGTTGGGGGGGTCCCCCTCAGCCCGGCCTGTGCCCTCTTGCAGTCTGGGACCCCTCGGGGGATGACCACTTGCTGGCTTAGGCCTGCTTCCCCGGGGGATTGGGCCTAAGATGGCAATCAGACATCCCTCTGGCAGCCCAGCAGCCCTCGGGGGATGTCCACTTGCCAGCAGGGAGCAGGCCTAAGCTGCAGTCGGACATCCTTAGCGCTGCTGAGGAGGCAGGAGAGGCTCCCACCACTACCGCTTTACTGGCAGCCGTCAGCCTGGCTTGTGGCTGAGCAGAGCTCCCCATGTGAGAGCGCCCTGACCACCAGTGGGCAGCTCCTGCATTGAGCATCTGCCCCCTGGTGGTCAGTGTGTGTCATAGTGACCAGTCATTCCCAGTCTTTCTGCTGTTAGGGTCAGTTTGCATATTACCCTTTTACTATATAGGATAGAGGCCTGGTGCATGGGTGGGGGCCAGCTGGTTTGCCCTGAAGGGTGTCCCGGATCAGGGTGGGGGTCCTGCTTGGGTGCCTGGCCAGCCTGGATGAGGGGCTGATGGCTGTTTGCAGCTGGTTGCACCCCCTTCAGGGTGGGGGTCCCCACTGGGGTGCCTGGCCAGTCTGGGTGAGGGGCTGAGGGCCATTTTCAGGCTGGTGGGCAACTGAAGCTCCCAACCTCTCCTTTTTTTTCTTTTAATTCTGAGATTTATTTACCTTCTATGGCTGTCACTGGAGCTGAGAGCCAGCTCTAGCTCTGAGGCCTGGCTCCAGCTTGAGGCCTCGGCTGCTGAAAGCAGGTATCTGGGGTTTGTTTGGCTTCTATAATTGAAACACTGTTGCAGCTCCAGCTCTGAGACCCAGCTGGCTGAAAGCAGGTTTCTGGAGTTTGTTTAGCTTCTGTAATTGCAACATTGTTGCTTAGAGTGCAGCTCAGAGGCCGGCAGCGGCAGGCAGGGAACCTTGGCTTCCTCCATCACCGGGGCAACCAAGCCTCCTGTTCACTTTAGCTGTGTGGCTGCCGGCTGCCATCTTGGTTGGCAGTTAATTTGCATATCGCCCTGATTAGCCAATGGGAATCGTATCGGAGGTACGGTTAATTACCCTATTTGTCTTTTATTAGATAGGATTGTTGATAGTATTACAGGTGTTTCCCATTCTCCCCTTTGCTCACCTCCTCCCAGCCCTTACCCACCCCTCCAGGTCCTCACTACCCTATTGTCCATGTTCATGGGCTATGCATATAAGTATGTAAGTTGTTTGGTTTATCTTTTGCACAGAGTTTATTCTTGTATTACTATTTATTAATTGTATCATTTTCCATGTGAACAACTAAACCTACTTTTGCCCCACCCTATATATATTTCAGAGGTCTTTTATCCAGAATATAAAGGACTCTTTTTAAAAAAATATATATTTTTATTAATTTCAGAGAGAGAGAGAGAGAGAGAGAGAGAGAGAGAGACAGAAACGTTAATGAGGGAGAATAATTGATCGGCTGCCTCCTGCACGCCCCCCACTGGGAATTGAGCCTGCAACTTGGGCATGTGCCCTTGACTGGAATGGAACCTGGGACCCTTCGGTATGCAGGCCGACGTTCTACCCCGAGCCAAACCAGCTAGGGCTGGATATAAAGAACTCATAATTCAGTAACACAAAATAAACCAATTATTTATTTATTTATTTATTTTTTTAAAATATATTTTATTGATTTTTTACAGAGAGGAAGGGAGAGGGATAGAGAGTTAGAAACATCAATCAGCTGCCTCTTGCATACCCCCAACTGGGGATGTGCCCGCAACCAAGGTACATACCCTTGACTGGAATCAAACCCGGGACCCTTGAGTCTGCAGGTCACGCTCTATCTACTGAGCCAAACCCGTCAGGGCAATAAACCAATTTTTAGAAAAGGCAAAAGATTTGAAAAGACATTTCACCAAAGAAGATGGGCAGGTGACAAATGAGCACATGAAAAGATGCTTAGTATCTTTAGTCAGTAGAAATGCAGATGAAAACCACAATAAGTTGTTATTGTACAACCCCTAGATTGGTTGAAATTAAAAGACTGACAATACAAAGTATTGACAAGGATGTGGAACATATGAAATTCTCATATATTGATGTTAAGAATGTAAAATGATCCAACTACCAGTTCCACAGTCTTAAAAGTTAAGACATACACCTTCTATACTACCTAGTCATCCTACTCTTAGAGAAAGGAAAGTATATATCCATATAAACACTTACACACAACTGTTCATAATATCTTTATTCATAATCCCCCAAAACTGAAAACTTCCAAATGTCCAACAGCAGGTGAATAAACAATTATGATATATTCATATGAGTAAATACACATATTGGCAGTAAAAAGGAATGAATACTGGTTGAAGTACATGGATGAATCTCAAAAATATTATATGCTGAGCAAAAAGCCAGACACAAAAGAGTAGATATTATATTATTTCATTTATGTGAGAACTTAGAACAGACTAAAGTGTGATGTCAGTGTAATTTTCCAGGGCTGGGGTTTGCAAGGCCAGGATTGATTAGAAGGGGCAAAGGGGAACTCTTTGTGGTGATATAGTTTTTTTCCTTGATTATGATGGTGGTGTGGGGGTAGTTGTTACACAGCTGTATAAATTTGTCAAACTGATGAAATGTGTACTTAAAATGGAACAAAAAAGGTGGTCTTTCTTCATTAAAATCTTTTTCCATTTCTACTTTCTCTTAAAAAGTTGGAAGATCCTTCTCAATTCAGTCTTTTTTTTTTTTAACATTTTGTATGCACATCTAATACTTTATTAGGTGTGAATTTCAAGCTCTAAAGTTATTAAAAGCAAATACTATCATCCAATAAAGTTAAGTAGATTATAATACCGCTTTCATTTTTAGACTTCTGTCCTGGTTTCTTCTTTGAGGCAGCTGCTTCGGGGGGGTGTGTGGGGGTCGTTTAGTAATTGGGACAGGTTCTACTTTTTTGCTTGGAATCTTTGATACATCACTTTCTTTGGTGACCTGCTCTTTTAGTACAGGCTTGTGTTTCTTTTCCTTCTTTTTTCTTTCTCTAACACCACTAGAAGTTTCAACCACATTCAGTGGAACAGGTACAAGTTGCTCATCTTCTACAGCCAAGGCATCAGATAATTTAAAGTCCCAGGGTACACTCCCAGAACCGGATTCATGAAGGTTCCCATTCTGGATTTCTTTCTTTTTATTATTTTTCTTTTCTGCCTTCTTTTTATCTGTTTTGGTAGGAATAGCTTTTGTTCTCTCTTCTGTTTTGGAAGAACTTCATCATATAATGTTTCTTTCATGAAAAGCCAGAAGAAGAGGAAAATTGCTGTAATAACTATGAAGGAATAAGAACAATAAAATATGTTGACTCATAAAACTCCATCATGCTTTTGTTAATGTGATCCTATGAAGCCCTGCGCAGCGGGGGAAGGAGACCGGGAAGACGTGGTGACGGCAGGACACCCCGACCACCAGCTCCGAGGTGCCGCCACCACCGTTGCACTGCCCGGCCTCAATTCAGTCTTAATTTCTGCATGGCAGTTGTCAGTTGGAGCTGAGTAACAACTGCCCTTATAAGAGGGCATGAATCGCCCAGTTCGTCATAATCCTACCACTCTCCTGTTATTTCACACTCAACGTCCTTCACTTGTTTATGTTACTGCCTAGTTCCTGTTGGCATTTCAGGTTTCTGACCTGCCTCATACACTATATTTTTGTCATACTGGCCTCCTCATGGCTTTTCAAAGACATGTTACATTTCTCTATTTCTATAGCTTTCCCAGGAGGCCTTCTTCTTTTCCTATCTATAAAGGCCCAGTTCAACCCCTACCAGTCTTATGTAGAAAGTAGAAGTTCTAGCATAGTTACTAGTAGTTATTGGATATGGTGTAGACATTTATCAATTAGTAGGTGCACTAGGCTTCAGGGAATTGATTGGGACTGACATACATGCAGCCACTTTACTGACCACCGCCCCCCCCACCCTGAAAAAGGGGGTGGGGGAGGATTGTTCTTTAGGCAAAGGTGCATGTGATAGAGTTTATTGGTAAGATTAAATGAAGAACTTGGAGAGGGCCAGGTGCACAGAAAGGCTCATTGGTAGCACCTTCCAAATGCATAGAACCCTTACTTAGAATTGAGTACACATTTACTCAAAATTAATTTTCTTTATTCCCTTAAAGTTGCAAAAGAATTGTCTTCTCTCCTTAACCAATTCCAGGATTCTTGTGGATGTTCCATTTGACAGGCGAGTATAAATTTTGATCATTTGATTCTGGGGTGTTGACCAGTGTTACTCTGAGCATTGTTGGCTTTTGGGTTATTAGCTTAGCAAGGAGAGACTGATTAAGGCTGGGACTCGGTGTTTGGGGAGAATGCTCTGTTGAGCCTCTTCCCCAGAGGTGATTGGAAGTACCTTGTCTGCAAATGTTGTTTCCCTAAATGTGATTTCAGTTCAGAGCTTCAGAGTAGTAAAACCTGGGGCTCCAGAGAGTCAAACATACTTTAATTCAAACTCTAGCCCTTTCATGATCTGTGCCTAAGTTTTCTCATTTGTAAAATATGACTTATGAGGATTAGATATAATGTTTGTAAAGAACTTAAAACAGTGCCTCGCTTAAGAAGTATAGGTTGTTCTAAATATTACTCATTCTTTTTGTTACTATTTTATTGTTAGTAATTTTAAAACATCCTCATCCTAGACTCCATAGGGATTCCTATTGAAGCCTTTGTAATCTCTCAGATTCATGAGTTCGAAAACATTTATAATAGTTGCTGCTGCCAAAAGCATAGTTTCTCATGAACAAAGCCTGTGACTTATGGGTGCTGGTATAGGCGAAGCCATTCACAAATCTAATTGAAAATGTGTACTTGAAATGGGAGTTGACTTTTAAAAATACAATAGGGAAAGTGGTCCTCCTCATTAAAAAAAAATCTCTGTTTCTACCTTCTCTTGAAAACCTGGAGGATCTTTCTCAACTCAGTCTACTACATTCCTAAATGATCAGAGCTGAAGAACAGCTGCCCCTACAAAAGGGTGTGAATTCTCTCTAGCTAATTGATTTGCTTGCTGTGTCTACAGTTCAGATTACAAATTACTACTTCTCTTGGAACTTCTTTTCTTTTTCAGACTCATCATAGTAGAAACTGAATGCTAAAAAAGAAATCTTTCTCTCTTTTTTTTTATTTCAGAGAGGAAGGGAGAGGGAGAGAGAGATAGAAACATCAATGATGAGAGAGAGCCGAACCAGTTTGGCTCAGTGGATAGGGCGTCAGCCTGCGGACTCAAGGGTCCCGGGTTCGATTCCAGTCAGGGGCATGTGCCCTGGTTGCGGGCACATCCCCAGTGGCGGGGCGTGCAGGAGGCAGCTGATCGATCTAATCTCTCTCATCGATGTTTCTGACTCTCTGTCCCTCTCCCTTCTTCTCTGTAAAAAATCAATAAATTATATTTTAAAAAAACAAACAAAAAAAAACACAAAATGATGAGAGAGAATCATTGACTGGCTGCCTTCTCCATACTCCCTACTGGGGATCAAGCCCGCAACCTGGGCATGTGCCCTTGACCAGAATCAAACCTGGTCAGTCCGCAGGGCAATGCTCTATCTACTGAGCCAAACTGACTAGGGTACACTAAATCTTTCTTAAATCTGCTTATCTTTCTTTGAATCCTGTGCATTTTGCTCACATTCTTATTTGCATGCTTTCTTCTTCTGATCTCTTTTTGCCAAATGCTCTTGGTTTTCATAGCTGAGGCTACAGAAGTTGAGGCTTTTTATTACAGGATTATAGGGGTAGGTTAAGTGATTTTTTTCCTCATATACAGTTCTACAAACTTTATTGTGAGAAAATTACTGCTTTTCAGGTTTGATGCTGCCAAATTTGTGATGAGATGGGTCTGTAAACATGAAAACCCCCAGATGCAAACAATGGCAGTGAGCATCACCTCTATTCTGGCCTTGCAGGTATGTGATTGCTAAAGGCAAGATCTCTTTCCCCTTAGTTCTGATGGAGCTTTGATGGAGATCTGATATTTCACTGTCAGCTTTTTGTTTGCTTACAGCTCTCAAGTGAGCAAATTGCACAGCTTAAAGACGAGCTCCTCAGGGCAGTTAAGGTAGGTTGTTCGTCACTTTTACCACTTTTTTCAGTG
Source organism: Myotis yumanensis (assembly GCF_028538775.1). NCBI lineage: Eukaryota > Metazoa > Chordata > Mammalia > Chiroptera > Vespertilionidae > Myotis > Myotis yumanensis. Next base: position 36,830,169 of record NW_027223753.1, read on the forward strand.
AAAGTAATTTATGAACATACTTTATAAAATCAGATCGTTCTGTAAGGCCTAAAAAATGAAAAATCTGTAAGACCTGCTCCTCAGAAGAAATTACTATTATAGCTTTTTCTTGTGGTATTTACCTTCACATCTCTGAATAAAATGCTTATTTAGTAACTGCAATTAAAAAACTTTTTTTTGTGAATTCTTGGGTGATTGGTTTTAGATGTTATCTAGTGATTCTACTGCTATGGTAAATAAGAACTTAGCTCTTCTGTATATATTTCTACAAATTACCTCCTCCCTCAACCCCACAAACATATCACAGTTTTAATAAATCAGTAATTTAAGAGTTTGCTGATTATGCTAACATTATTTACATAAAAATATACATTGTTTTATTTTGCACTTATTTTAAGATGAGGCTTGAACCTTTTTTTTAAAATTTAAGAATTTTATATCCTGAGAACTGTCTGTTCATAGCCTTATATTCTGGGTTATTGGCTTTTTTCAAATATATAGTTGTTGTTTTTTTAAAAAAAAATTCTCTTTAGCCCTAGCTGGTTTGGCTCAGTGCATAGGGCCTTGGCTTGGGGACTGAAGCGTCCCAGGTTCGATTCCGGCCAAGGGCACATGCCTGGGTTGCGGGCTCCATCCCCAGTGGAGGGCGTGCAGGAGGCAGCCAGTCAATGATTCTCATCATTGATGTTTCTATCTCTCTCTCCCTCTCCCATCCTCTCCAAAATCAATAAAATATAAGAAAAAAAAATTCTCTTTATTGTTGAAAGTATTTTCCCCCCCATTGTCCCTCTCCTCCCCAGCTCCGCCCCCTCCCCAGGCCTTCACCTCATTATTGTCTGTGTCCATGGGTAATGCATATATACATATACGTTCTTTGATTAATCCCTCCCCCCCTTCTTTCTGAGAATGGTCAGTCTGTTGCATGCTTCCATGTCTCTGGATCTATTTTGTTTGTCAATTTATTTTGTTCATTAGATTACATATATAAGTGAGATCATGTGATATTTCTATTTTATGATCATAGGACTATTTTTGAAAAGAGGGAAAAATTGATAGCATAGGCAAAATAGAAGGAAATAATTTTGGTGTCAAATCTTTGTGTGTGTATAGGAATTGTATATAGAGCAGAAGTAAACCTCTTGGCTTTAGATTGGAGCAGAAAGGATGGCAGATTACATCGATGCAAGTACAAGTAGGTTGGTAGGTGTTTTTAGGAAGAATAGTTATAGTTCTCAGTGAAAAATTAGATAAAGTGATCAAGTGAGAAAAGTAAGAAGATAGTGATTACAGTTTGAGGAGAGAGAATTATGAAATAGTAGTCTTTAGAGCAAACTCGTTGAGAAATATAGTAGGATTGCCAGGGACAATTAAATACCCTTTTGAAATTTTTTGTGAGATAATGAAAGTGAGGCTCAAGCACATCTTTTTCAATATTCAGAATTTTGGGGATGGGGCATGAAGTAGGATTTAACCAAGGTAGGAGTTTTGCCAAGATGATGCGATGGAGGAACATTGAAGTTGTTGGGAATGATAACAGGAATAGAGGCAGAGATGGAGAAATAAAGCTATTGATATAGATAGGGAGCAAGTAAGGAAAGTGACACAGAGGGAAGAATAGCACTGTAGTTCTTGGAGAAATAGTTTTAGGTTGTTCCGGCTTCAGATGAGAACAAACCAGATTTTCAGCCACGAGCCAGAAGAGCTTAGATAAGTCACTTATCTTTGTGCTTCAGATCCTTCATCTGAAAGCTGGCTTCATCTGAAAAACAGGCATCTGTCATAGGAGTGAGACTGTATTTCAGTTCGTTTGAGTATCATTAAGGTAAAATATGTAAAACATCTAACCTTAGGCTTGGCCACAGTCGTTACTTTCAGGGTCAGCCTCACGTCCCCTGCTCCCTCTCTTGTCTTGCTACCTTTCACCCTATTGACTGTCTAGGTGATGGCTACCAGTGCCTTGCTTATATTATCTTGGCTCTTACAGCTTTATTTTTGCAATGAACTCTCTTTATATATTCTATCTTAGCTGGGTAAAATATTTGTGATCACCTCATTCCTTCTGATAGTCTGATTTGTTTCGTGCTGTTATATTTTATGTATCTTTTCATTTACTGGTTACTTGAAAATGGCTGTCTTTTTCCTCTCACATGATATTCTAATATGCTTGAAAGAAAGCATAAATACCAGCTTAACTATGTCCAGAAATGTTCTGAACTGAAATGGTATGTTGGAATATCTGTTAATGAGAGCCAGTGGTTTCTTTCAAACTATTAGGGATATAATGGTTATGTTAGTGTTACCCTCTAGCCATACTGACTGTTCATTGGCCTGGAACAGCACCCTTTTTCTTTGCCTGGCATAGGCTCTCCCCCCACCTCTTCTCTGTGTCCCCATTCCTTTCCTGGTTGGCATCCTCTTTTTCTTTTGTCTCAGTTGATATATTACCTTGGTATTGAAACATGGGGTTGAGGGTGCAGATTCTTTTGTGGGTCCTTGTCCTCATGAAGTTTGAAGAATAAACTCTCGGAAAATGCAGATGTTTATTGGAAGCATATACAAATTCCATCTGGGTAGAGGGGATACCCAAAGGAGAAAAGCCTGCTTTCTCTCTCTCTCTCTCTCTCTCTCTAATGGGGAAAAATCCAAAATCTAAAATCTGCTCAATCTCTGTCTCTGGGTTTACAAAGGCAGCAGTTCTTTGTCTGGACCAGACCCTTTCTAATTGGACCTTTCCTTAATTTAGGACCCCCTTGCTTTCCTCATTTGGTCATTCTGCTATGCAGTATTAGTTTCAAAGCTCAAAGCCCACGTGGTGCCCTTCACATATCTATCTTACCTGTTCAGGTTGGAGTTGATTTTTATCTCCCTTATGGCTCTCGGTTGTCTTGGCTGGAGATGTTTTATTATTCCTTGTGGCTCTCCCAGCAACTCAGGTCAGGGCTGCTTTTTTTTTTTTGCTGTGTGTGTGTTTGACATTTATTTTTATTAATTGCAAAGAGAAAAGGATTCAAGTCATAGTTCTTAGTCTGAATTAGTCCTCTAATTCCTTAGGCTTTTTTTTTAAATTTATTGCCTAAAGTTTAATATATGTCTCCTTTTTAGGTCAGGGCTGCTTTTGCTTTACCTAAGGTTGTTTTAATTGCTCAGGCCAAAGATACCTCTGCCTTCCTGGACCCCCTCCTCTTCCTGTCTGCCTAATTAAGCTAGCTAGCTAACCCTTCTCAGTATGGAGGCTCCTCTCTCCCATGTTTTCGAAGTAAATTCTTTTTTTTAAAAAATTATTATTTTATTGATTTCAGAGAGGAAGGGAGAGGGAGAGAGACAGAAACATCAATGATGAGAGAGAATCATTCCATCGGCTGCCTCCTGCATGTCCCCTACTGGGGATTGAGCCCACAACTTGGACATGTGCCCTTGACTGGAATTGAACCCTTCAGTCCGCAGGCTGATGCTCTATCCATTGAGCCAAACCAGCTAGGGCTCTAAGTAAATTCTTTAATGTATTTCCTTCAGAGCATTTACCAGAATCTAAATTTATTTTATGTAGTTGAGAAAAACCATTGTTTTGATTTGTCTCTCTTATCTGAATAAATGTCTGACTTCCAGAAGGTGATGACTAGACATTCTCAATAAATGAATAGGAAAGCTAATACATACTTGACTATAGATTTATTAACAAGCACCAAGAACTAGATTGAAGTGCTCATTAAACTTCAATTTTTTTTTTCCATTTAATCCTCATAGAAACCCTAGGAGATAGATATAATTCATTTTATAGGGAAAAATGGATCACAAAGCTTTTAAATAGTAGAACTTGTTAGAACCCAGGTTTGATTCTATAGCTTTTCTTAACTGTGGCTTTTCTTTTAATGGAATTGAGTTAGTCATTAGGGTATCTCACTCCCTGTCTCTTTGTTTGTAGGAACTTCTAGCAATAGTAAAACAAAAGACTACTGAGAATTTAGATGATGTCACCCTCTTGTTTGCTTTGAAAGCACTTTGGAATCTTACAGATGAGTCTCCAGTTGCCTGCAAGCACTTTATGGAAAATCAAGGACTGGCAATCTTCATTCAAGTTTTGGAGGTAGTAATTCAAGACTAAATTTATATGTAAAGTTCTCTTCTTCATGATAAAGTAACTATATATTCTTTTAACAGACTTTTTCAGGATCATCAATACAAAGCAAAGTACTTGGACTTTTGGTAAGGTTTTTGTTTTAATTCTAATTACTTAAGAAATCAGAAAACTAACATTTATGTTGTACCTACTGTATGCTAGGCACTTTCTTAAGCATTGACATGCATTAACTTGTTCAATCTAAATACCATTGTATATCAGTCATCTATTGCTTTGAACAGACTACAGCTTAAAACAACAGCCATTTTATTTACTTATGAATCTGTGGGTCAACAGCTTGAACTCAGTTCAGCTGTATTGTCATGCGGTCTCCTGTGGAGTTACTCGTAGCTGCAGTCATCTGGTGGCGCAGCGAGGGCTAGATGCGAATGCTGCCCACCTGACACTTGGATGGCAGCCTTGTGAGACCTCAGAGTAGAGTACCCAGTCAAGCCATGCCTGGGCTCATGACCCGCAGAAACTGAGAGAAAAATGTGTGTTGTTTTAAGCCACTGAGTTTGTGGCAATTAGTTACACAGCATAGAAAATGAATACGATATATAAAATAAAAAACTACCTGCCTTCTATTATTACTGTTGAATTTCAAGCTAATAAAACATATCGTAGACTCCTAGGAATATTTAGTATTTGAGTCAGGCCTGGATTTATATTCTAATTCAACCAGGTGTTAGTGTTAACCAGCCCAGTTAGTCTTACTGAATGTCAGATTTCTGCGTTATGACAAGGTAGATGAAAAGACCTTTTTGTTTATCTAGTTCAGTGCCTGGCACATAGTAAGTGCTTACTCAGTTGTTATTGCTGATCATCCTCATGAAGAGGTGGGATTGTGGGTATTAGGCTACATTGAGAGGGAGTAGGATGGAACTAAGTGTTACCAACGTATTTGAGCTGAGCACTAGGAGAGGGAGAGTAGCCGGTTCCTGATTCTGCCCTCCTTTCCTGTCTCTGATCCTGTCTGCTCCATGTGACCTGTAGAACAACGTAGCTGAAGTCAGAGGACTCTCTTCCGAGCTGGTGACCGAAGATGTGGTGAAGCATATCAGCGTCTTGCTCCATAGCACAGCGATGGAAGTCAGCTATTTCGCTGCAGGCGTCATAGCCCACCTGGCATCTGACCCACAGCCCTGGGTGTCCTGTGACCTTCAGAGGACTACTCTTCTCCAAGATCTGGTACAAGAGCCATTCCTCTGCAAAGCCCTGCACAATCTCTTAGAGAAAACCTGTTTGTCCAGATACAAGAGTTTTAGAAACATGTATTCATTGTAGAAAGTGAGAAACATAGAAAAGTATAAAGAAAATATTATAAATCATGCATACCCTACCCTACAAAGCTAATCTCTATTAACATTTTGTTGCATTTTTTCTTTTATAAAAAAGTTACATGCACGCATTGTATATAGCTTATTCCAATTCTCTTTCTCACATTCAGCTCTTTTTAAAGCGATTTCTTTTGGTATTTACCTCCATATCTCTAAATGACATATTGCTCCTTCTTGACTTTGCAAATTTAGGCATTCTCTATCAGTTCATTTTCCCATTCTATAAAATGAAGTTTCTTTTTCTCACTGTCCCTATGCACATCCTTTCTTATACTTGCAAGTACAAATCTCCTTTTGTACCTTCAAATATATTCCATCCACTTCATCTTCTCAGACAGTTCTTGCCCAGAGCCTCTGTGTCTGTCATCTGGTCTGTTTTTTACTTGTTCGTTTTTTTTGTTTGTTTTTTTTTAATATATTTTATTGATTTTTTTACAGAGAGGAAGGGAAGAGATAGAGAGTTAGAAACATCCTTCTAGAAATTCTTTGGTCTCTCTAGTATTGGATTTCCTGCTTCCTGGATTGCATGCCTGCCTGTATTTTGGTGTACTCCCTCATTCTGTTGGACCACATCCTCCAGTAGCTTCTTAAGAAGAGATGCGTGAAATAGAAAATTTGAGACCTTATTCTGAGTATAGAATTTTAGTTTTGAAATAGTTTCCCTTTGGAATTTTTAAGTCATTGACCTTTTGTCTTTAACTTTGAAAGCTTTACGATTTTTGTTCTCGGTGTTTGGAAATCACAGAGGTGTTCCCTCGGTGTGGGTATATTTTCATCTGTTATGTTTGGCCAGTTAGGGGTCCTGAAGCTCATTTCTTTCAGTTCTGGGAAATTTCTTCCTTTCTTCCCCCCATCTCTCTCTCCTTCAGTTCTAGGGAATTTCTTCCTCTCTTCTTTCCTTCCTACCATTCCTCTCTCCTCCTTTTTTTTTGGCGGGGAGGGGGGCGGGTTCGGAAATGTTGGTTCTGACAGATTCATCTTTTCATATCACCCTATTTATCATTAAAAAAAAAATCTTATTTCAACTTCTATTGGATTTTGCATTTTTGCTATTATAATTTAAATTTCCCAGAACCCCTATTATCTCTTTAAAGGTATTACTGATAGTTTAGTGGTTTTGTTTTCAGATTTTATCTTCTGCCCTGACCGGTTTGGCTCAGTGGATAGAGCGTCGGCCTGCAGACTGAAGGGTCCCGGGTTCGATTCCAGTCAAGGGCATGTACTAGTAACTTGTTGCGGGGGTATGGAGGAGGGGGTATGCAGGAGGCAGCTGATCGATGTTTCTCTCTCATTGATGTTTCTAACTCTCTGTCCCTCTCCCTTCCTCTCTGTAAAAAAATCAATAAAATATATTTTTTAAAAAATTTTGTCTTCTTCCAAGGTCTCTGTTTCCTTCAAGTTGGTCTTTTTTCCTATTTCTCTTCCTTGATGTTACAGATTTTCTTAGTGTATGGCGATCCTCAGCTGTCCATTCATACCTAAGAGTGGAGCTGTTCAGGAAGCTGTGTGCTGATGATAGAACTTGTCAACTGCGGGCTTTATAGAGTGATCTGGATTAATTGTGCCTCAGTGTCAGTGTCATTAGATCTTTTGTCCTGAACTGGTTGGGATTTATCTGAAGAATCTTTTATTCTCCTGATTAAAAACCGTAAGCTTGACTGCCAACAGTCTGAAAGTCCACTAGAGGAAGAGAGTTGAGGGCAGGGGAGTCTCAGTATTTTATATTTAGATTAGGGGCCCAGTGCACGAATTCGTTCACCTTGAAAGGAACTGTGGGCTGCGAGGCTGCAGTGGGCACAGGAGTGGGTCTCGGCCCATCCTCCACGCCCCTGCCTGGCCCTTCCCGCCGCCCCCGACCCTGGTCCCTGACCCCCGGTCCCCTGTCTGCCAACAGCCCTGCTCCCGCCACTGCTGCTCCCACCTGCTGACGGCGCTGACCCTGCTCACACCAGCTGACAGTGCAGAGTGATTGGGGCCAGCACCAGCAGCGGGTGCGAGTGGGGCTGGCGCCGTCAGTGGGTGTGAGCAGCGGCTGCTGCCCCAATTGCCCCTTAGGAACAGGGGGAAGTAGAGAACCCCTCAGGGGCATTTGGGGCCAGCAGCTGCCACTTGCACCCGCTGACGGTGCTAAGGGATCAGGACCGGCATCAGGTGCTGGCAGTGGGTACAAGGGGTGGCTCCAGCGCTGGCTGTGGTTGCAAGTGGGGCTGGTGCCGGCAGCGGGTATGGGTGCCAGGTGGGACTGCAGCACGTGGAAACAAAGAATTTTCAGTAACCACCAGAGGCTCGCTCTGATAACAGTGACCAGTGCCCTGCCTTGGTCTGGCGCCCCCGCTCACCTGCTCTATCATCCTGCTGTGGCTTTTGCTTGCCATGTTCCATGCACGCCCCCTGGTGGTCAGGGGATATCATAGCGCCCGGTTCAGTTGTTCTGCTGTTCGGTCTATTTGCATATTAGCCTTTTATTATATAGGATAGGATAGGATTATCACTTTAGCCTCTGTTTTTAGCATGGTAATGCCACCCTTAAATGTTCATGGGTTGCCCAGTACAGGAGGATGAAGGAGGAGATCTGGGAGTCTTGATTCTTTGGTGCTTTTTAACCAATCTCTTATTTTTAACCCCACCTCTAATCTTCCTGAAATTCTTGGTGTGCCAGATTTTTAAATCTCTTCAGGGTTTCTGTTCAAGTTGCTTTGTTTTTTAACCTTCCCCAGTGCTAGATCTGCTGAACCAGTTATCCTTCTCTTTCTGCTTGGTTCCTTGTGTGTTTACCTTTTCTTTTAAAGCATTAGTATTCTGTACACAGGATTGAGGGAAGGAGTGGATGCATGCTCAGGTCTCCATCTTTAAACAGAAGCCCCTTTTTATGGCATTGTTTTCCACATGACTTTGTTCATATTCTACATATTTAATGGTTTACCTAATTGATATTTTGGCAAGAAGGTGTACCTAAATTTGGCTAAGTTATGCCTGTAATTTGAAAATTGTGATTGTTTTAAATATATATGTAATTACAAATGAAACAGCCTATTATGACCTTTTAAAAATGATGGAATACTAGAATCCTTGCTTCTCTTTTTGTATAGTATGTAACCATCCAGAATTGGCCAAGTTCAAGTTGTAAGATGACAGCATTGGTGACCTACAGGTAATTTCATGATGATGTAATGCTCTTCTTAAAGCTTGTCCTCAGTCGACTCACTATGTAGAAGCCATGGCACAGTGCTAAAATAGAGTTAAATAGCCAATTTCTTCATGATATTGGGAAATCACTTTTAGAAAATTTCTTAGACTCACTTTTCCTCATCTGTAAAATGAGGTTGACAGTGTGCAAGGGTAAAGGATGAAATGAGATATTGAATGCATAGTGTTTAACAGAATACAATTTCTTTTTTATTTTTTAAGTTTTTATCCTATTGAATTTGGAAAGGAGAGGAGAGAGGAGAGAGACAGACAGACAGACACAGACACACATTGATTTTATTGTTCCATTTATTTATGCATTCATTGGGTGGTTTTTGTATGTGCCCTGACCAGGGATCGAACCCGCAAACATAGTGTATCAGAATGACATTCTAACCAATTGAGCCAGGGCCAAAATGCAATTTCTTTTATGTTTTAATCTTATTGTTGAAAGTATTACATAGGTCCTCCTTAAAAATGCAGTTTCTTAAATACTAGCTCCCATTATATTTTCAGTAATACATCTGTTTCAGTGAGGAATTGTCTCTAATGGGGAAATGTTGAAAATTATTCTTATATCCCTGATGTTAGCCTCAGTTCTGAATGAACATCTTCTTTGTGCCTTTTTAGATCCTTCAAGGCATTTTTTCCTCTCCTTGGCAACTTCTCTCAACCAGAGGTTCAGCTCTGGGCACTATGGGCTATGTATCATGTCTGCAGTAAAAACCGTATGTATTCAGAACAGTAGTTTTGCAGCTATTATTCAGTATAATGATTAAGTTCAATATGGAATTTGGAAAAACTGTTCACCTGTGTCCTTAATTTAATTCCTTCTAAAAAGAAAATGAAAAAAAAGTTTATTAGTTTTAAAAATAGAACAAAATTGTAATATATTTGGGGTGAATACCAAGTAATATAGAATGTGCCTATTTCCCACAGGCAAGCACAAAGAATAACTTGATAGCTATAGGGAGCATTTGAGATCTTGCTCCCTGGTATATGTTGTCAGTTTGACTCAAATAAACTCATAAAAAATTTTTAAAAATTGATAGCTCTAACTATTATTCAAGATGCTTTTCTATATACATACTATAGTTAGTATGTACTATATATGAATGTGATATTTTTAGATAAAATGGGCCAATTCTGTGCATTCTATTGTATAGTTTGCTCTTTTTACTCAACAGTTTATCATGCAGACTCTCTAGTGACACAAAGATCTGCTGATTTGTGGGAGGCTGGGTGGGTCAGTTGTTTCCCAGCTAGATTAATGTTTTGCTATTTTAAATTCCCCTTTGAGAATTTTTAGCTTATGTCTTTTGCTAAAGATAATTGTAAAATTTTTGGCCTTTATTATAAAAGAAAAATAGGCTGTAATTTAATACTAAAAAAACCAAAAGGTAACTTAAAAAGCCTGAAATAATTATGAGACATACTTTATTCCTAGATGGAAAGACTTAAGGTACAGATGTCAATTTTCTTCAATTTATGGATATAATACAATTGAAGTGAATGAGTAAGAGATGAGTCATCTGAAAATCTAAAGTGTTTGTGTATATATGTACATATGAATAATGACATATGTATGTATATGTATATATGTATTATATATATACATATAGTCAAACTAGGGAAAAATGCACGTGTGGTAAAAGTATTTTAAAAATTGCTTGGCTCATAGCCCAATGTAAAGGTATTTCAATTGTCTTATTCCTTGTCTTTTCTAGTCCTTTGAGGGACCAACTTTATGAACTGATTTTGTCTCTAACTCCCTAAATTAGAATCTAAGTTTCTGTATTACTGAAACTGACAGTCCCTTCCTGCTCCGGAATAGCTGCAGGTTAGGTTATGTACGTTAGGTGTTTTCTTCTCTATATATCTGGCTCCTGGACATTATCTTTACTTTGTACATTCAACTTTGCATCTAAATATTTCTCAGTTGTATTTTACCCAGCATCTGGTGTCTTCAGCTTATCTAATTCATCATATTGCCTGAACCTGAAATGTGTATTAATTTTGTAATAAAAGATGTTCTTGTTCTTATCCCTTTTTGCTAAGGTTAGAGATATGTGAATCATGGAGTTATCTGGAAGTAAACATATTAAAATACTCATCTGTTTGGTCACTACACAAGCCAAGCATTATTTGAGTTTGAATTGACTGTCCTTTTGAATTGACTTATTTTAGATTACTTCTTCTGTCAGAGGGCTTAAAACGTTGTACCCTTGCTTCAAAAAGGTGAATGTGGTGACTTGGGAATCTTTAAAATACCAAATTGTCCATCAAGTTTTTTGCTTAATTTTCTTCCAGCCAGCAAATACTGCAAAATGTTAGTTGAAGAAGAAGGATTGCAGCTTTTGTGTGACATCCAGGAGCACAATGAGTCAGACCCCCAAGCACAGCAGATTGCATCCTCCATTCTTGATGACTTCAGAATGCATTTCACGAATCATCAGAGACTCCCTTTGTGTTGAATGCCCTTTTTAACCTAAGGGGCCTCAGAGGTGCTCTGCTGCTCAAGGGCAGGCAGATCTTCCATCCCGTCAGCCACTGAATGTTGAAACCTATTGTTGGAATTTATGAGTTGGCCATCTTTAATTTATTTTTAAATTTTTGTGTGTATATTTTGATTATATGCATTTTTTATTTTAATTTTTTTGTTGTTAATCTTCACTTGATATTTTTTCCATTGATTTTTTTAGAGAGAGTGGAAGGGAGGGAAATAGAGATAGAGAAAGAGAAACATCAGTGTGAGAGGGACATCAATTAGCTGCCTCCCACACACGCCCCAACCAGGGCCAGGAATCAAACCTGCAACCCAGGTATGTGCACTTGACTGGAAATTGAACCCATGGTCCTTGGGTGTGTGGGCCAGCACTCTAACCACTGAGCACACTGGCCAGGGCGGCCATCTTTTATTAATGGTGTTTGTAAGTTACCAACGATTGTATTTTATGATGGCCATAACCCTAAACCAGGTTGAAATAATTCTAACAATATTCCCTCAGCAATTGTGAAAAATCAAGCCCTGGACTCTGGGAAGACCTGTGAGTGTGTGTTGGAACTGTGCCAGTTACTTTTCTCTGTAAGTAGATACTAAAGTACATTCCACTGTGGATGGAGGAGAAAGAAATATATTTTTTGCAGTTTTTGATATTCTTCTTGTGGCCCTTTCCCCTCAACTTTACACGTTGGACTGAGTGGTATAACATTCTGGGTATGTGGGTTTGCTGCAGGGGCATGGTGAGACAGGATTGAGACTAGTGTGTAGATGGAAGATTGTATGGGAATTGTAAATCTCAGTCCCTCAGAGTTTTAATTGGAGTAGAACTGTGACCAGAACTAAGGAAGAGAAAGAGCCACAAAAAGTCTTTGCCAAAGATTTCAAGAGGTGCTCTTACCCAGCCGGGTGACAAGAAAAATACGGGCTTTTTTGAAAACCAGCCTCTATCACAGTATAAATTGTCAGAAGCTTTTGTGTGTGCCCTTGCAAACCCCCTCTGTAGAATAGAGTATGGACTCCTTTCTTGCCTTATTATTGACAACTAACAAACCATATTTTGTCATTCATGTGTTTTAAGATTTTCAAAGAACAAAAATAAATTCCTTTTTTATTAGCATATTTTAGAACTAGAATTTTATTCTCTTCTTTGACCACACTCTTAACTGGAAGGATATGTGCCATCTTTTGGAATGAAATGAGACTTATTCTAAACAATATTCCAAACTATTGCTCACCAGTGTCCCACTGGGTAAGGGAAATTTGTAGCCTCCTACAGTCCTGAAACTGCACTGTATTTTCTCTCATTCACTCTTGTGCATGATTTCAAAAATCTGTCTTAGCTTCCTGACCCGGGTTCTAGGACTTTGGAACATTCTTTTACCAGATAATGTGAGGATGTGGTGGGACACTGTGCCTGTGGAGGCCCAGTTCTACACTAGGCACCTCTCCAACTTTTGTCTCCCCATGATTCACACAGTCATCTGGGGTTTTAGCCTCCCCATTTAACAGGTGAGAAAAAGGAAGTTCAGTAAGGTTACTACTTTCCCGACGAGTTAGCAGCTTGAGAGGTTGGGGCTGATTCTAAGGCCGGGCCGTTCTGTGTTACTCTCCCTTTCAGGAAATGAGCACGGCCGTGGAGTACATTTGTATTTAGCAGCAAATTAACAACATTATTGGTATGTGTCCATGCCCGTGACTTAGAGACTCTGGGCCTAGGCTCAGGAGTTCAGGTAAAGCTTAACTCTGTTAAAGAATGACCGTGGGCCCTGGTGTGGGAGGAGCCTTCTCTTCCCCTGCCTTAGTGCAGCAAGAGGGCTCCCGAGACCAGTGTGCATACGTGCATATCAGCCCCCCGTTGTTCCTCCGTGTGCCCTCCTCTAGTTCACCTTTGCTCATGCCGTTCCCCTCAGCCTTCCTCTTCTTTGCATCAAATGTCTACTGATTCTTCCGGCATCAACTCCAGTGTTACCTACCTATTTGCTGACCCCCCATTCTCTCCGTCAGTTAATCGCTTCCTTCTCGATGCTCCTGAAGTCTGTTTAATGCAAGTACAGAGTGGCCTGCCACCCTGCAGTTTAAAAAAGGTTTTTACAGCAATGATTTCCATTGGTTCTCGCAACACTGTACATTAATAACTCACATTTATTGAACAGGAGGCGTTTTATTTATTTAAACCCTCACAGCAGTTTCATTTTACAGATGAGGAAGCTAAGGCACACAGTGAGTAACGTAGAGAGCTGGAGTCTGCAGTCTGATCCCTGGCACCTGATCCTCTTCCAGGGTTTCCTTATGATCTCTCTTGTATAGTTAGCAACTGGGGGTTCGTATTACTTCTTGCCATCTCTGGTGAGCACCTGCTCACTGAGAGGCAGAGATCAGGCCTGAGAGCCAACAATTACAAAGGCGAGAGGGGATCTATTTTAATCCTTCGTTTATCATTCGAGTAGGGAAAGACAGGCATTCTCCAAAGCAAACTGTGCCCCAGTGATTATAGACACGGGGAGGGGAATGATGGTGATAGCGGTAGGGGGCAAGGTCGGCACCTTAGTACCAGGCACCACATCCGTCATTTTATATCCATTGTTGTCCTTGTGAGAAAACTAAAGCCCAGGGATGTGGAATGAGGGCAGTCATGCTGCAAATTTCCCTTTGAGGTTGTATGGGAGTCACTCGCCCACAAATCTAGGGGGTCGTTTCTCCCTGAAGGCTGCCATGCCCTCTAGCCGGTCCTGGGTGGGGATGTTCTGAAACAACAACAGAATATTAGTTTGTTGGCATGCAGGGCTAGAGGCCAATAAGGACTTGCTCAAGTTTGTCCAGCCCATGACAAGGCAGGGTCCAAGTCTTTCTATTGTCTGTGGACTCTGGTATCGGGCCATGCAGAGGTATGGGCCTCATGGCTCCTTAGTTTCCTGAAGAAGGCAGGCTGCGCCTTCAGAATCTGGCCTGTCACTGGCCTCTACTTGTCCCAGCTTACATGCCTCCGAACAACTGACAGTCTCCTGCAGCAGTCTGATAGGAGACGTCACAGTAAGAAATTGGCTTTGATCCTGGGTGTAGCTCTTTCACACCAGGCCCTGCAAGTTCCACGACCCCCTGTGTAGGAGTACGTTTGATATCTGTTGACCTCGAGGTTAGTACTTTTTGACTCACCCAGGCGTCAGGTCTAAATAGGTCAGCCCCAGATTTATCACCCCCCCCCCCCCCCCCCCCCCCCGTCAAACACACACAGCTGCAGGCTGTAATAAGCAAGGCCTTGACATCCCACTCTAACCTGACCTCTAAGTGGCCGCTGGTACAGAGACCGTGGAAGCCATTCTTCCTCTCAAGGACATCTGTGTTCTGTGATTCTCTAGGTGGGGACAGAATGTACCACCACCAGATAGCTGAGGAAACAGTCCCAGAGAGAAGCAGTGTGGATCCTCTGGGATCAGCCCAGGCTGATTGTGAGGAGCAAGTGGCATTGAGAGAGACCCTTTGGGTTGGGAGGAACCTACTAAATTGGTCATGGATTGCACATGAGCCCCCCACTGTGGCCCAGCCTCTGCTTACAAGCATGCATGGACTTTGGCAGTGACCACGTACCTGGGCATAGCACATCCCTTCAATGGCCATCCCTGATGCAATGTCCACCTGTAAGAAAGGAACCTGAGTAAGCCTGACCTTGCCCACCTCCATCTACACAGAGCTAGCCCACCCTACTGCCTACACTATTCTGTTGGTTCATGGCTTCCTCCAGCAAAGAATTACTGAGTCTTAACTGTATGCCAATCATGCACAGAGATGATGATGATAAGGAATTCCCTGGAGAGAGAACACCATAACTGACAAAACCATGCTGGGACAAATAGGGGCTGTGAGCACAGGGGGAGGGTTGCACAGCCTGTAGTGCTGAGGAGGTTGTGCATGAACTGCGCCTTCACAGACAGTGTTCTCTCCTCATGGGCTGCCTCACCATGCCTCCTGTCACCCCCATTAGTGAACTTTCAGGCTTTCATTGCCCTTAGGAAGAAGGTCCTGGGCCTTCATGATCTGGTCCCTGGCAACTCCGCAGCCTCTACTGCTCAGTGCTACTATTACTGCTGCTCAACAAGCACTCTCCTAAGAGAAGTATTGCATGTACGTAATCTTAACAACAAAGGTTATCATCCCTACTGTGCAGTTGACAAACCTGAAGTATAGAAAGGAGAAGGAATTTCTCTAAAATCACAGCAGTATGTGGAAAAGCAGGTCTTTGAACCCAGACAGCCCAGCACCAGAACCCATGTCCCTAACTTCCATGATTTGTTCTCACTCACCCCTTACTCCCATTCAGTCGAGTTGCTTGTTTACTCATCCCTCTGCTTTTGCTCATATTTTTTGCCTTTTCTGGAATTCTCGTCCTTTCCAAGGCCCAACTCTAGAAAATATCCTCTAACTCAGCACCACCCAACGGGACAGTGCTGCTTTAATCTCTCCAGGGTATCTCTCTGCTTGGTACCCTTTTATTAGTGATCTGAGTCTGTATCTACCCCCCTCCCCACATTTGGGGCTGTGACCATATTTGACTTATCTGTGTCCCAGTTTTCGGCTCAGCTCTAGATTCAGCGTGTGATGTACAATCAAGTAAGTTGAGGTGTAGGGATGGATTAGCTGCACCCAAGACTCCACCCTGAGCCCTCTCCTTGAGGCCACATCACTGACCATCAGCACAAACCCAAGAACATGGACTGGGAACCACACAGACCTGGTTCTTATTACTGGCTCTGTGACCTGGATGAGTCATTTACCCTCTCTGAACCTGTTTCCTTCCCTCCAAGGGAGAAGGATGAGGATAAAATGAATCTGGAATGTCACCTGGTCAAATGTTACATGCTGTAGATGGATAAACTAAGGCACATAAAGAACTCAGGGACTGGATGTTACAAGAATCCAGTCCCTGGGTTCTTCCCAGCTGTGCTGTCAGACTGCCTCCCAGCCACCCCACTGACCGAAGTCCTGACCAGAGCCCTCTCACCTCCATTCCTCGATCAATGGCTACTTTGCCCAGCCGAACAGCAATGGGGGCCTAGAGAAAAGAAAGAGCTTGGTTGAGGAGGGGATCAATGCTGACAGGGGGGTTGAAATAAAGGCATATAGCTCCATGGTTGGGGGAGAGATGTGGACAGGGAGGCGGAGTTCTAGCTTTCTGCTAAGTGTTATGTTCCGCTAGTGTGAGCACCTTCTGGCTCTCAGTCGACGTTCCTTTTCTATTATAAAGGAAACCTGACTGATCCCTGACCTGCCCAATCCTGACCCTATGGGGTTCTTGTCATTTCATTCATTCCTATGAATACAGCCATTTACAACGTGCTTTCCCGCCCACAGACTTGTCCAGTGGTGCTACCCACCCTTCCAGGATGGTGCCGTCTTTAATGGAGGCTCAGGGAGGTGAGGCAGTTGTCCAGTGAGTCAGAGGTGGAGCTTGGATAGAGTTCCCAGTCACCTTTCCCCCTGCTGCTCCCTTCCTCTACCCCTCAGCTCTGCAAATGCCAGCCTCTACTGCAAGCAAGTGTCACCGCAGCAGAGTTAAAGCATGGTCAGGATTAGGAACTTGGGCTTTGAGGTCTGACCCGCCGGGGTTGAAATCCCAAGGGGGCATTTTGCACAGCCACTGGGAAGCAAGAGCATCAAAGCTGCCATCTTCGCTTCTCTGGTCTTGCTTCCAGTTAACATGTGCCACAACAGGCCTGGCACTGCACGCCCAGCCCCACTTCCAGGCAAAGGATGCACTTACTGCCTGTAGTATTCGTAGTATTTGGAGTTTTTATAAGTAAGACTTAATCAGAAAAAAGAATGACTGTTTTAAAGTCTG
This sequence comes from Myotis yumanensis, assembly GCF_028538775.1. NCBI lineage: Eukaryota > Metazoa > Chordata > Mammalia > Chiroptera > Vespertilionidae > Myotis > Myotis yumanensis. The sequence continues at coordinate 36,847,148 of NW_027223753.1, forward strand.
ATAGCATAGAAGCCATAATTGAAAAAGCTAGTTACATAAAAATGAAGTTGGGAAAATCACCACAAATAAAAGGCAACAGTAAAAAACTGGGAAAATGTATTTGTTATACTTATGACAGATGAATTTTCTTTTTTTTTCTTTTTTTTCTTTTTCTTTTTAAAATATATTTTATTGACTTTTACAGAGAGGAAGGGAGAGGGATAGAGAGTTAGAAACATCGATGAGAGAGAAACATCGATCAGCTGCCTCCTGCACACTCCCCATCGGGGATGTGCCCGCAACCAAGGTACATGCCCTTGACCAGACTCGAACCTGGGACCCTTGAGTCCGCAGGCTGACGCTCCATCCACTGAGCCAAACCGGTTAGGGCGAGATGAATTTTCTTGATTTATAAAAAGCTAGTATTTTTCCAACAAATTCATAAGGATATGAAAAGGTAGTTCACAGAAAAATATAAACACAAGGGGCTCCCAGATTTACTCCTAGTTAAGAAAATGCGAATCAAAACAGTGAGGTGCCCCTTTAACCTTAGACTAGGTAAGTAGTAAAAATGTTGGTATTTCCCACTATTGCCAGGATTAGGAAGCAAGTATTTGCATACATTATTGATAGAGTAAATTGGTACAGTGCTTTGGGGAAGGCAATTTGGCAAGAACTGGCAAATGTTAGATGCACATGCTCTTTAAAAAAAAAAAAAAAAAAAAAAAAAAAATATATATATATATATATATATATATTTATATTTATATTTCAGAGAGTAAGGGAGAGAGAGAGAAACATCAATGATGAGAATCATTGATCAGCTGCCTCCTGCATACCTCCTACTGGGGATCGAGCCCACAACCCAGACATGTGCCCTGATTGGGAATCGAACCATGACCTCCTGGTTCATAGGTCGATACTCAACCACTGAGACAAACCAGACAGGCGAGGCACATACTCTCTGATGTTGCAACTCCATGTAGAATCTACCCTGCAAATGCACAACTACAAGTACACTAAGATGTACAAAGTTATTCACTCCAGCTGTTTTGCAGTAGCAAAAAGATGTAAGCCACATAAATGTTCATCATTAGAGTACTGGTTAAATAATAGCACATCCAGACCATGAATGAAAAAGTGCAGTTGTTTAAAAGAATGAGGTCAATAAATATACAGAGGTGGGCAAAAGTAGGTTAGTAATAATAATAAATAATACAACAATTAAAAAATAGTGCCGAAACCGGTTTGGCTCGGTGGATAGAGCGTCGGCCTGCGGAATGAAAGGTCCCGGGTTCGATTCATGTCAAGGGCATGTACCTAGGTTGCGGGCACATCCCCAGTGGGAGATGTGCAGGAGGCAGCTGATCGATGTTTCTCATCGATGTTTCTAACTCTCTCTCTCCCTTCCTCTCTGTAAAAAATCAATAAAAAAATATATATATATATAAAAAAATAGTAATACAGTGCCTGGCTGGTGTGGCTCAGTGGTTGAGCATTGACCTATGAACCAGGAAGTCAAGGTTCGATTTCCGGTCAGGGCACATGCCGGGTTGCAGGCTTCATCCCCAGTGTGGGGTGTACAGGAGGCAGGCAATCAGTGATTCTCATCATTGATGTTTCTATCTCTCTCCCTTCTCTGAAATCAATAAAAATACATTTATAAATAATACAAGAATAAACTTTTGCATACTCACAACTGCAACCTACTTTTGACCACCCTTGTATATACTCATATATAAACTAGAGGTCCGGTGCATGCACTGGAGAGGGGATTCCTCAGCCTGGCCTGCCCCCTCTCACAGTCTGGGAGCCCTCAGGGACAGGAGGCGACCCTGCAATCAGAGGAAGGTGACGCCCCATCACACCTCTGCTGTTGCCACTGACGGCAGCACAAGCCTCAGCCAGACCTGGTTACCTGAGCCTCGGCCGGCCCTGGGCGGCTAGGCAGCCGCCATCTGAGGTTTGCCTGCACCTTGGGGCGGCTGGGAGGCTGAGGGGACTAGGGGTCTCCGGAGGCAGGCACATGGAGCGGCCGGGCGCCCCAGCGGGAATGAGGGGACTGGGTGCCCCCATCTTGTGGCTGTGGGCGGGGCAGTCATTTAGCATATTCCCTCTTCGTAGATGGGATAACTCTCAATTCTTTTTAGAATGGTTTAGGGGACAAGGAACATAACTTTAGAGGCTAATCCAATTCTAAGAGACATTTTAAAAACATGAAATTAAAATGTGCATCGTGAAGAATTCAAACAGTATGGAAAAGTATGAAACAAAAAGTGAAGTCTCCTTTCTCCTGACCCTTCCCCCCAAAGGCATGTCGCGCCAACACCTTTTACACAAATGGAATAATAAGAAACATACTAGTATGCACCTTGTTTTTTTTAACCTGATTTCCTGGAGGTTCCCATTTCAGCATATGTATGTGTATGTGCTAGCAGACATATGTATGTTTCTAAGTATATAGACATATACTTAAATGTGAGGATTATTAGAAATCTAATAATTTGAACGTTATTTGGAAATGAGAACAGTGAGTCACACTGTGATGCAGTATGTTAAAGTAGAAAACAGCCAAATCTATATTTAAAGCAAAATGTGTATTTACTATTTAGGGGGGAAATCTGAGTATTAAGTTGTAGGCCTTGCCTTCATTAAAAGTCTTTTGGGCCCTAACCTCTGGAACCATTTGACTCCCTCGTCTTAGTGGTTTGTCCACCAGAGGGTAGCCATGTACCACACCTGGCAGTCACCCCATCCAGGAATTGGCTGGAAGTTGAAGGTTTACTTTTTTTAGGTTGCATCAGACATTCCAGCATTGGGATTGGTGATTATAGTTTTGGTATGCTGGTGTTTTGGAACGCAAAGCTACTTTCAAGTACTGAAATACTAGTACTTACATTAGTATAAATACCATTATTTTAGAATACGAAGAGATCTGAAATCAGAATCATCTCTAAATCAAGCTCAAAGACCCAGTTACACAGTTTATGCAAAAACAACCCTTCCGTCTACCAGTCTTGCTAGGTAGGCCCCTCTGTGAAGGTACAGCCAGCCACGACCTTGAGTCACATAGAGTTTTGTTTAGATCAGATACTTGCTGATCTAAGTATAATAGAAATCTGATAGCATTAAAATTGGTAGAGTAGCACCATCAGACACTCCATTTATATATGATGAAACTAAAAAAAGAAAAGACAAAACATGCTTTCTTTTAAATCAAACTATCAGTTTTTTAAAGTTATAATCCCTGCCCTCAAGAAAGCTCTCAAAGTTATAAAAAGAAGGTAGGATTAAATAGGAGATAGAGAAAGATTTTTCCAAAATAAATACTTAGTCCAGCCAGCATGGCTCAGTGGTTGAGCATCAACCTATGAACCAGAAGGTCATGGGTTCGATTCCCAGTCAGGGTACACGCTTAGGTTGCGGGCTCGATCCCCAGTGAGGGACTTGCAGGAGGCAGCCAATCAATTATTCTCTCTCATCATTGATGTTTCTATCTCTTCCTCTCTGAAATAAATTTCTCTGAAAAAAATATTAAAAAAACAAAAATAGCCGAAACCGGTTTGGCTCAGTGGATAGAGCGTCGGCCTGCAGACTGAAAGGTCCCAGGTTCGATTCCGGTCAAGGGCATGTACCTGGGTTGCGGGCACATCCCCAGTAGGAGATGTGCAGGAGGCAGCTGATCGATGTTTCTCTCTCATCGATGTTTCTAACCCTCTATCTCTCTCCCTTCCTCTCTGTGAAAAATCAATAAAATATATTTAAAAAAAAAACAAAAAAATAAATACTTAATTTTCATGATTTAATTCAAATAGTTTTATCTGTAAATACTAAAATGAATGGAAAACATTTTTATAGACTTTTTTTGTTTTATAACATGTTTGCAGATTTTTATATTTGAAATGCATTAGTTTTACAGTTTTAGAAGTTATTGTACATTAAAATAAAATGCTAGTTTTTACATCGTATGTAGTTTTTATATTATGCAAAATAAATACCAAAATACCAGTATTGTCTCTCTGGTATGGTATTACAGTCACTTTTTGTGACCTTGATGAGCAAGTCACTTAACCTTTCTGGGTCTGTTACACTATAGATACAATGAGGATAATCAATCCAGCTGGATTGTTCTAATGAAAGTACCTAAGATGGATGGGAGATGCTCCATGTGGGCTTAGTCAGTATTTATTATAAATTAGTAAAACAGCTCCATTTCAGCTGTGTTCATATCTTTATGGAAACTTGGGGCCTACCTCTGGGTCCTGTCAGAGTCATGAGAAGCCAGTAGAAGCCCTCCGGTTCTTGGAGACCCATCAGTCAGATCCAGGGTGTCCTGCTGAAGGCTTTGGCCTGGCAGAACTACCTGTGGCTAGAGCAGGGGTGGGCAAACTTTTGACTCGAGGGCCACAATGGGTTCTTAAACTGGACCGGAGGGCCGGAACAAAAGCATGGATGGAGTGTTTGTGTGAACTAATATAAATTCAAAGTAAACATCATTACATAAAAGGGTACAGTCTTTTTTTTTTTTTAGTTATATTCATTTCAAATGGGCCGGATCCGGCCCGCGGGCCGTAGTTTGCCCACGGCTGGGCTAGAGGCTGCTTTAGTGGACAGCACAAGTATAGAACATTCCCACCGTCTCAGAAAGTTCTCTTGGACGGTACTGTTCTGAAGATGTTCAAACCCATTAGAGTCCCTCAGAATTCAATTTTCATTTTTTAACATTTGACTTAATTTTGTTTACTGGATGGCTAAATGGACGCGAAATTCAAAGAGGGTTAATTTTATGAGTCTGGGTAAATGGATCTTATTGGCCCTGTGGGACGCCGTGGCCTCCCCACACGTGTGTCCCCCGTGGCACAGGCCCTCCCTCCTGTGCGGGGCTGCCAACACACCTGGGGCAGGATCTCCTGGGCCAGTTCTCGTGCCCGGTGGTAGGCAGCGTTGCCCTCCTCATTCTGGGCCACAGCGTGATTCACCAGCCCGAGGGCCTGGGCCTGTGTCCCACTCAGTCGTCGGCCTGTGAAGATGAGCTCCTTCGCCAGGGCCACCCCCAGGCACCGAGGCAGCCTCTGGGTCCCTCCTGCCGAATGGAATGGGGATGGTAAGTCAGCAAGGGAAGTGGGAGCCCAGAGAAGGCCCAGGCTGGGCATCAGCCAAGACTTCTCAGAAGCAGATTCTGAGTTAGGCTAGAAGGACAGAACCTAGTAAACGGGGTGTGGGGGTGGGGGGAGGAGAAGCAGGGAAGTACTCCAGATGGAGGAATTGGGCAGGTAGAGGAGGACGGGTGCTGTGGGTGATGTTACCTGCTCCTGGGAGGAGCCCTCGGGTGGTCTCGATCAGCCCCATGACAGCTGAGGAAGCTGCATAAACAGAGTAAAGCCCCCACCCTCTCAAGTGCCAGTCCTTGGGGAGAAGTGATACCTACCTCTGGGCTCTGCTCGCCCCTTCAGCCAACCACTCCCATCATGCTCTGGCCACAGCCAGACCTCTCCAGGCTCTGCCTTTGGAAGAGCCCTGGCCTGGAGGTCAGGTCCTCATCCTACCATTCCCACGGAGGTCGAGGGTGGGGGCTGTGCGTCCCCAGGCAAGTCTCTCACCCTTTCTGAGCCTCATAGGTGGAAAAAGATGATTACCACTCTCCTGCCTGCTTCAAAGAGCTGCTAAGGATCAAACGAGGAACAAGGAAGGGGTTCCTGGAAGGTGCCCACTACCTATTTGTGGGTTACTGGATTCTCTGTCTCATACACTGCAGCTACGGTCTGGCCTAGAGTGTGAATGACTCCGGCTCCCACCAGGTATCCCTCCCAGCTTTTCATTAGTCTGTAATTTCCCTGTGTTCAGTCCACATCCTTCTTTTGAGTTCTGCTTCCTCCGAGAAGCTCTTCCTCTTACAAGCTTCTCTCCTAAGTTCCCTCTGGCCATCTGAGCCAGGCAGGAGGGAACAGCCACCTCTCCTGCCTATGAGGGGTTTTACACTCACCCTCCTATTGCCCAAACCCTACAGGTTAGTTGCCTTAAACATCAACAAGGTGAGAAGCAGAGTCGGGGCTATGACCTGACCAGGTATTGTGATGCCTTTTTGTTGATGTGCATCGTGTAGATATAAGCTACTCCTATGGCTGGAGTTGCACATTTTCAAATGTTCCCGGGTGGCAGGAGAAAGCATTAAGGGAAGTCGGAGCGCCGTGATGGCACAGACTTTTCTGCCTCCTTGTGCACCTACCCAAGGCAGTAAGGTTAAAATGTAACCAGGTGTGCTCTTCACCTCCTCCCTCCACTCTTCAAGGCTCAGTTGCTCTGAACAATGAACCAGAGGGCAGTGTTCCTGCCCAGGCATGTTTGTGTTTAGCTGGGCTGGTGACAGACTGCCCCTGCCTCACCTTTGTTCAAAACATGCTAAGTAAAGCTTCTTGGACAGAACTGGAAGGTTGAACACCTAGTCTTGTCCTGCTCTGCCGTCCCTCTCTGGGCTCTCGTTCCTGTCCTGCCAGCAGTTGCTCTGATTGGCAGGAGCACTCTGGAGCTGAGGGAGACTGTGCTGAGGGTGACGGGGTCTACAGGGTCAGGGGCTGGGCCAGGAGCGGAACCAGCTTCCCCTCTGTGTCCTCCCCTTTGCCTTTAGATCTGCTGGTAGGAAAGCCAAGAGCAGTGGCTGACTTCACAGAATGCCCAGACTTACCCTGTTTCACTCACCCTCTCCTCCCCAGCTCCCCCTGCCCAGTACCTGCCACGCGAAGGTCACAGGCCAGGGCAAGTTCCAGGCCTCCACCCAAGGCGTACCCATCCATCGCTGCAATGGTGGGTGCAGGGAAGGCTGCTGTGGAGACGAAGAAGGGCTCCGGTTGAGAGGCTTTGCGGGACCAGGACAGGGACTCGAGGTTAGAGAGGGCCTCACTGGTCTCAGATTTGGGGGCCTCAGCCAGGTTATTGTAGAAGTTGGATTTTCCAATAGGGAAATTTGTGGGACCAGCTTAGGAACCAGAGTGGGGAGATGGGCTGGATGATTCCCTGCTCAGGCCCCCTCCCCTGCTGGCCACTCTGGGACTCCCCTTTCTGTTTTCCCTTCTTGTTCTGTGAGGCAAGCCCTGTGCTGGGTGCTGGGAACACAGAATTGAGTCAGACATGGGAAGACAGACCCAGGCGATCAAGGAAGCTTGGAGGATGGGTCAGGGAGGAGAAGAAGGAGGTATTGGTGGTATTAAAGGATGAGTAAGAAGTTCAGGATGCCAAGGAGGGATATTCCAGCCAAAGGGACAACCATGTCAAAGCCTGCAAGCATGCTTGGTGAAACGTGGCTCCCCTGGAATAGCGAGGCGTGAAGCCTGAGGTCAGGGGGTGGGTGGTGGGGGTCAGAAGCAGCAGGGCACAAAGGCTGAGCCCGTGTGAAGGAAATGCCCTCTAAACCCTCTTGTCACCCTCCTCCTCGTACGATTCCTTGTGCCCATCCTCCCTGGGAGAGTCATTTGTCTTTCCACAGAGCTTACAATAGAAACTGTCCTCTCTTTAGAATAGGGGCGGGGGTGGTGGTGGTGGCAGGGATCAGCAGGGCCCTCCTCCACCCCATTTCTGGACCCTCACCAATCTCATTCATTAGGCCTCGGAGCCGCTGGACAAAGACCCCCACTTCTGCCTCACTCATCTGCTCCCGCTCCTTCAGGTCTGCACCTGCAAGTAAGGGGTTGGTGACAGTCCTTGGGAAATAACCCGTTACGGAGTCCTAGGCTGTTAAAGATCCAGCAAAGGAGACTTGAGGAGAAGCAGCCCGAGAGGAAGGAGAAACATGAGGAAGCATTGGTCAGGGAATCCAGGGAGGAAGAGGGAGTGGGTCGTAAAGGAGAGGTGCCACAACAGAAAGAAAAATTGGAATTCAAAATAAAAAACTTTAATGTCAAAAGACACTATGAAGGAGTGAAAAGACAGCCCACAGAATGGAAGAAAATATTGGCAAATCACCTATCTGATAAAGGATGAATATCTAGGACATATAAAGACCTCCTATAACTCAATAACAAAAACCCCTACAAAGGACAAAGATTTCAATAGACTTTTCTCCAAAGAAGATACACAGATGGCCAATAACACATGAAAAGATGCTTAACATCATTAATCATTAGGGAAATGCAGACCCAAACCACATTCCATACCCATTAGGATGGCTGTTAAAAACAACAACAGAAAACAAGTGTGGATGTGGAGAACCTTGATGCATTGCTGGCGGGATTATAAAATGTTGCAGCTGCTGTGGAAAACATTTTGGTGGTCTCTCAAAAAAGTTAAACGTAAAATTACTATGATCCAGTAAGTCCACTCCTAAGGATATACTCCAAATAGTGGAAAGCAAGGACTCAAACAGACACTTGCATACCAGTGTTCAAAACAGCCAAAAGGTGTGCACAATCCTGTGTCCACCAAAGGATCTATATATATATAAAAGCCTGAGCGACCAAACGACCGGTCAACTGGCCACTATGATGCGCACTGACCACCAGGGGGCAGATGCTCAATGCAGGAGCTGCCCCCTGGTGGTCAGTGCACTCCCACAGAGGGAGTGCCACTCAGCTGACCAACAGGCACCAGACGCAGGGCTTATGGCTGGCCACCGCAGCCCGGAGACCACAGCAGAGTGGCAGCAGTGGCAGTGGTGGCAGGTGCAGCAGGGTGAGGATAAGCGGGAGTGGCAGGCAGGAGTGGCAGGCGGTGTTGGTCTGCCGGTTTCAGCCCGATCCCTGCAGACGATGCCGAGGGACCCCACCGGTGCACGAATCCGTGCACTGGGCCTCCAGTGGGTTAATAAAATGTGTGAATATACATGGAATATTCAACCATAAAAAGGAATGATGTTCTGATTCATGCTGCAACATGGATGAACCTTGAGAACATTATTCTAAGTAAAATAAGCCAGACACAGGAGGACAAATGTGTGATTCCAGTTGTATGAGGTCACTAGAAGTCAGCAGGTTCCTTTGTCACAGAAACTTATCACCTAAACCCAGAGGCCTGACGACACTCATGTTCTGTCCCCTTTGGCAAATTCATAGTAGACCAGAGGTTACCAGGGCTCTGGGAAAGCGAGAATGGGGAGGGATTGCTTAATGGGGACTGAGTTTTTTTGTGCTCATGAGAAGTTCCTGGAAATGAACAGTGGTGATAGTTGCACAACCTTGTAAATATACTTAGTGCCACTGAATTTTAACACTTAAAAAATAGTTTAAAGGTAAATTTTGTGTCATGTATGTATTTGCCACAATTTTTAAATTATATAAAATAAAAAATTTATTGATTCCCTCCCCCCCCAGTTTTATTGTAAAATAACTGACATGCATCACTATATAACAGGTTATTTTTTTAAAAGGCGGGAGGGATCAGTGGGGTCCAGGGAGGCTGAGGGGTCAGGTAAGATGAGAGAACTGAGAAGCGAATGTAGGACACAGTGGCATGGAGATGGGCAAGGACGTCGATGAGAATAGTGACGCTGGTGAGGTCATCAAAGCCCAGATGGTAGGAGGCTGAGGTGGGAGTAGAGGGTGAAGATAATCTCTTCAAGTTCTAGACGATACCAAGTCAGAGCTGGGAGAGCCTTTGGAAGTCTTTGATTAGTTCCAGCCTATGACAGATGGGAAAACTGAGGCCCAGGGAGTGGCAGGGACTGGTCAAGGATTCCAGAGCAAGTTGGGGTCAGACCCAGACATCTGGTAGCCTGTCTATTTCCCTGTGCTAATCTGGGTTAGTGAGGAGTGGTGCTAACAGGGACAGGCAGTGACCTTAATCGAGGTCAGACAGAGATGGAGATGAAGGAAGAGGACAGGGTAGGGTGAGGATCTCTGCCAGGGCTGCCAGGTCAGGGAGACCGTTTTCTATATACTTGTCCTGCCAGGGCAGGCTCCACACTGGGCACCAAGATCCCAACAGCTCAGATGGAGGGACTAAGCTATATCCCCTTGAAAACCTGAAAACCATATTCCTCCCATCCCCTCTCTCCACAACCACTTCCTGCCTCCCCAGTGACCCATTACCCCTCTCCAGCCCTCCCAGCACTGGTTCTAAGCTCAGCTCAGCTCTCATTGACTTGCTTCTTATGGGCCTGGGATGTGGTATTCCTATGGAACAGAAGTTCATGGTGCTTGCCTTGTGAGGACCAAATGGTGCAGGGAGAGTGGAAAGCTTTGGTGGCAGGGACTGGGCAAAGGGGCACAGAGTCCCATCTTGGCCACTGACCTTGTGAGTGTTTTTGATTCAGTTTCTTCATTTTCTCAGAGAAGGGTCAGAACACATGGTGTAGCCAAAAGAATAAGGACTTGGGGGTCAGAAAGGCCAAGTTCAAACTGAATTCTCTTCTACCTCTTACTATCTGTGTAACCCTAGGCAAGGAATTTTACCTCTGAGTCTTGAGTTCACATCTGTAAAATGCGAATAATGAGTCCCATGCTAGAGATGACTTAAGGCCCTCCCCCCCAACCCCTGCAGGCTGGGGGGAGCCCCGCTGAGCCCCAGGGTGGGGGGAAAGGGAGGACACCCACCTGCACAGAACACACCCTTCACTCCACTTCTGAAGAGCAGGACACGCACTTGTCGGTCGTCCCGCAGCCGGGCCAGGGCTTCCAGCAGCTGCAGGGGAGACCCCATCAGATACCTCCCAGCCCAGCCCCCACCCACCCTGGTGTCGGCCATTTCTCACCTCGCTAACAAAGACGTGTCCCAGGGCATTTCGGGCGTGCGGTCTGTTCATCAGAATCTCAGTGATTCCTGCAGGGGACCGGGCAAACCTTGGGTGAGGCCTCTGGCCTGCCCACTCCTGGCTGGGCCTGGGCAGCCTCCACCCTTGAGCAGCAGTGTGATGGGAGTCACACATGCCCAGGCTTTGTTTTCCTGACTATGAAACAGAATAACACTTGTCCTTTCTGCTTCACAAAAGAAGTAGAAGGGCGTGTGAACTGCGGAGAACATGGGGAGAGGGACAATGACCACTGCAGTGGTTCCTGCCTGCCTCTGCCATTGTTACTCTCTCTCTCTCTCTCTCTCTCTCTCTCTCTCTCTCTCTCTCATAGACTTAGTTGTGTGGCTTTTTTTCCTTTTCTTTTTTTTAGAGCAGTTTTAGGTTCACAGTAAAATTGAGCAGAAAGTACAGAGATTTCCCTTATATCCCAGCCTCCCACACATGCACAGCCTCCCCCATGTCAACATTCCACACCGGAGTGGGACATCTGTTACAGCAGACAGACCTACACTGATGTGTCACCAACACCCAGTGTACATACGGTTCACGCGCAGTGTTGTGCGTTTGCTGGCTTTGGGCTGAAGTGTAACACCATTAGTCTGCTCTGTGGCCCCGCATTCTCCTGGCCTCCTCCTTCCTCTCAGATGACACCCTGCACTTCTCTAGGTTTTCTTCTACCCAATTTTTAAAGTTCTTACCTCATTTACTAAACACATGTCTATAATAAACAAGTCCTGGGTTTGTGGTATTGGAAAGCTGCTAAGAAAGTAGATCTTAAGCATTTTCAGAACAAGGGGGAAAAGGTGTAGCTATGTGTGCTGGTGGATCTTAACTAGACTTCCTGTGATGCTTCTTTCAGTGTAACAAATACTGAGTCATTTGGTTGTACACCTGAAACTAACGTAAGTCAATTACACCTCAATTTTTAAAAAGCCCAGCTCTTAAGAAGGTAAATCGACAAGATATACAAATGACCAATAAGCACATGGAAAGATGTTTAATTGTATTAGTATCAAAAAATGAGTTGTTTTTGTTTTGTTTTGTTTTTCTTAAAAAAAAAAAAAAGCATACTAAGATTTGACTATACATCCAGTAAAATGGCTAAAATGAAAAAATCTGAAAATAAAACCAGTGTTGCCCTGGTCGGTGTTGCTCAATGGTTAGAGCATCATCCAGCACACCGAGGGGTCTTGAGTTTGATTCTCAGTCAAGGTTGCAGGTTAGGGCCCCAGCCCTAGTTGGGGTGTGTGTGGGAGGCAACCAATCGATGTCTCTTTCTCGCATCGTTTCTCTCTCTCTCTCTCTCTCTTCCCCTTCCTCCCTCCCTTCCACTTTCTCTAAAAAACAATGGGAAAAATATCGTTGGATGAAGGTTAACAAAATAAACAGGCAAACCATCAAGTGTTGGCAATGAAAAAAGAAACTGTACTATCTATTGAACAATTGTAATATATAAGAAATTGTGTGAGTTATAAGTTATGTAATAGTCCCTGCCCACAAGGTGCTTATAAACCTAATATAAGTAAATAAAAATACGAGGTCTTGAGTAAGGTACGTGCATACAATACTTAGAGATTGCAGGTGGCATTTCACAGGTGGGAGCGTTTGAGCAAGGTGAGAATAAGTAAAAACGTTCATTTGAGGAATGAGGTATGGTGGGAAAACTACTATAGGTAATGGACTACCCAATTTTTTAAAGTCCAAGTTCCTGAGAGCTCAATCCAGGACCTCTTTATTCAATCATTTGTACAATTAAATAATGCATCTAACATGTGTCGGCTTCTGTACTAGACATGGATTCCAGAGATCAGGCAGGCCCAGGCCCTGTCCTCTCAGAACCTGCAGTCCGACAGAGAAGACAGACATTCAGTGATGTAATTACTGTCTGTGATGAGAACACAGAATAAAAAGGACAAGGAGGTAGGAGGAATAGGGTGGGCCATGGGGAACCCTAGTGTAGGTCAACAATGACCTCCTGGTGGAGGAACTGACCTTTTGGCTGAGAGCTGAGGGTTGACTAGGAGAGCAAGGCAGGCAAAAGTGTGTGTGTGTGTGTGTGTGTGTGTGTGTTGGTGGGGAGAGAAGCCCATTCTTTTTGGCTGGGCCCGAGAATTAAACTGACATAAAACAGATTAAGAGGAGAAAGCATGCACATTTATACAAGTTGTACATGACATGGGAGCCCCTATAAGGAAATGAGCCCCCCCCGAAAGGGTGGAACCTACATGCTTTCATAGCAGGTTGAACAAAGAGACAGTTGCGGAAAGGTAACTAAACTAGTGAGGAGGCTAAAGGAAAATAAGAATTTCGTTTTTTAATAAAATGTGTTTGTGCAGAGTTCTCTTGGCTTTGCTTCTCTGTTGAAGAATGTTTCTTTTCTCCTGGTCCAGGGAGGACAGCTTTCCCGGGGGAGTATTTATCTCCTCTTCAGGAAGAAAAGGGGAAATCCAAATGCCTTTAGCACAAAGTAATCCTTATGACAAAGAGGCATATTTTGGGGTAACGTATTCTGCCACCTTTCGGTGTCTTTGGGAACTGGAGGAGTAAAGGGAGAGCAGCGTCAGGAGGTAGGAGAGTCCGGAGGAGCTGGGCTTGCTCATCTTCCCTTCTTCTGCACCTCCCATGTGCTTGCCTCTTCTAGCCCCAGGGCTGCCCTGCACACCTGGCCAGCCCAGAGCTCTCCTCTGAGTTCCCGGCCTAAATATCCAACTGCCCACTTGACCTCTCAACCAAAATGGTCAACCTTTCTCCTGTTCCCTTGGTGAGTAAGGATTGCACTATGAACCCAGAAGTCCAACCTGTTGCTTCCCCCTCCCTCACCCATGAAAACTCAGTCTCCAAGGCCTGCCAATTCAACCTCTTAAACAGATCTTAGATCTTTAAGCGCAGAGCCCTCATCGCAGCCACTAACCTGCTATGGGCGTTTTACTCTATTTCGTGGATCACCCAACTGGCCCTCTGGCCCTCCGTCTTGCTCCCTGTCTTGCTCATTTGGTTCACAGTCACCTTTCTAATCCAAATCTGACCATGTCCTTCCCCTCCCTTTTCATCAAAATAAAGTCCAGCCCTAGCGGTTTGGCTCAGTGGATAGAGCGTCGGCCTGCAGACTCAAGGGTCCCAGGTTCGATTCCGGTCAAGGGCATGTACCTGGGTTTCGGACACATCCCCAGTGGGTGTGTGTGTGTGTGTGTGTGTGTGTGTGTGTGCAGGAGGCAGCTGATTGATGTTTCTCTCTCATCGATGTTTCTAACTCTCCATCCCTCTCCCTTCCTCTCTGTAAAAAATCAATAAAATATATTTAAAAAAATAAAGTCCAAACTTTAATACCACCCCCAGAGTCACCCAATCTGGCCCTTGCACCCCACTTTGGCCTCAACTCCCCCACCCCACCCCCGAATCTGGGGCAGTTGTGGGGAAGAGACACCGTTGTGGGCAGGGGCTGTTTTCCCTTTGCTAAAATGTCCGGGATAGACTAGAGGAGTGTTTACCAACCCTTTGGAATTCAAAGGCCCTTTATTTATTTTTTTGTTTTCTGGGGTCCTCAGCTTTGTCTGTAGAACGAGCAGTATTTAGTAAGGTGGCATTCTCAGTGCGAGTTGATCTGAGACATAGAGAAGGGCCCAAGAAAGTTTCAGAGCTCCCAAGGGACAGGGTGTCCAGCCTGAAGTGAGAAAACTGTGGTCTAGGACAGAGACCTGTGACACTCAGGCTAGTGAACTTCCTTAGCCGCCTCAGAAATTTCCAAAGAGCTCACTGAGCCCATTAGGCCTGGAGGTTCCACAGAGGAAATCAGATGTCCCCACAGTCCTCTCCAGCTCTGGTGCTTCAGAAGAGAAACTGGTGGAAACAGAGAAACCCTGTCAGAGGGGTTGAGGAAAACAGTCTAGGTCAGCGATGGTGAACCTGTGACACGTGTGTCAGAGGTGACACGCGTGTCAGAGGTGACACGCAAACTCATTTTTTTGGTTGATTTTTCTTTGTTAAATGGCATTTAAATATACAAAATAAATATCAAAAATATAAATCTTTGTTTTACTATGGTTGCAAATATCAAAAAATTTCTATATGTGACACGGCACCAGAGTTAAGTTAGGGTTTTTCAAAATGCTGACACGCCGAGCTCAAAAGGTTCGCCATCACTGGTCTAGGTCCAAGGTCATTGTGGCTGACAGACCCTAGAGTGCCCCTCTGTTCACAGCCCCTTCACTTGAGTGTGGGCAGGACCTGTGAACTGCTTCTAACCAACAGAATACAGCTAAGGTTACCAAAAGTTACTTTCAAGAGTAGGGTCAATTATATGGCAAGGGTGATGAGATGTTACTTTCATGGTTAGATTACGCTGTAGGTAAGACTGTTTTGCTGGTGCACACTAGGGAAATAGTGGACCTATGGAGAGGGTCAGCTATCAAGGAAGTGTGGGAAACCTCTGAGAGCTGAGATGGGCCTCCTGGCCAACAGTCAGCAAGAAAACAGGACTTCAGTCCTATACACATAGCAAGTGAGTTCTGTCAACAAGGTGAGGAGCTTGAAAGCGGATCTCTCCCCAGTCAAGCCTGTGATGAGACCATAATCCTGTCCAACGCCTGGACAGCAGCCTGGAAGACCCCAAGGCAGAGAACCCAGCTCATTTGTGCCTGTACTTCTGACCTACAGAAATTATGAGATGATAAATGTGTTATTATAAGCAACAGTGTTTGGTGGCAATTTGTTCTGTGGCAATAGAAAACTAATATAGTAATGATGTGCTGGGATTGACAGAAACTTTCTCTCCTTTCGCCTTCCTGCTCTGTCATTCCTTTCTCTCTAGGTGACTTTCTCCCATCTTTCATCTTTCTCTCCTCTTTTCATCTTTATATTCCTCTCTCAAAACACTAGCTGCCAAATCGTATTGTGCTTCACTCAAGCCATAGCTCAGTCATACACCAGTTCCATGGCCTTGGGCACATTACATTACCCACCTGGCCTTCAATTTCCTTATCTGTAAATAGAAATACAGTGGGGCCTTGACTTACGTGTTTAATTCATTCTGTGACAGAGCTTGTAACTCAAATTACTCGTATGTCAAAGCATAAAGTGAACGAGTGAGACACGTGATGCTGGGCTGATGTGGCGTTCACTGTGACGTTCGCTGCGCCAACTAGCGGTGGGGTATTTGAAGCTGGCTCATAACCCGAATTTTAGCTCGCAACTCAAAGCAAAAAATCGGCCGAGAGACGGCTCGTATCTCGAAAAACTCGTTAGTTGGGACACTCGTAAGTCAAGGCCCCACTGTAATAAAAAAGGTTGTTATGAGGATTAAAAAAATAATGCACATAAATGGTTAGCCAGAGTTTGTGAGAAAAAGACAGATGCATGGAGAAACCGAGAGGACTCTGCCAGGGCCCCTGCCTTCTATTTGAGCCCTGATCCTAGGAACATTGCTGTTTCCGGGCGCCAGCAGTAGAGATGGGTCTGCACTGCACTCTCCTTATTCACCAAACCCACCAAGCCACTGGCTGATGATTTCCTTGGCAGTTGACGTAGGATCACTTTTGTCTGGATGGTTTGGATCACAGGCTTGGTGATATGGGTAGGAGTCAACAGAAACCACTGGAGGTAGTTAGTATAGAGACCAATTGGCTTAACAACTCCTTATTATATAGAAGGGGGAACTGAAGCCCAGGAAGGAAGAGAATTTGCTGAAGTTAACAGCTGGACCCAGCTAGCAGTCCTACGTTCAACGAGCTAACAACCTACGAGGGAGACAAGTCCAGATACATGGAAAATAAAGGGATATTGAGGGGTGGTGATTCCAGAAGTATTTACATAGGCAGAGAGGAAAGGAGAGGACTCAAATCAGGGGCACAGCTAGAATAAAACACAGAGGTGGGACAGCTTAACATGAACCCATGGGGTAGAAGAGGTAAAATGGAAAGGTCAGGTGTAGTGGAGAACCGTGAACACCCTGCTACGTAAGGAGCTGGAATAGAGCCATAAAGAAGAGTGAAGAGTGGTTAACAAGCCAATCCTGTTTTCAAGGACAATGGGTCTGACAATACTCTTATGCCATTGGTCCAAATGAAGGCAGAGCCTGTGGCTTCTAACATGAACATTGAATGGCCCCAAGTCATTTTTGGGGGGTGGAGGAGAGGGGTGTTTCTCCTGTGTGGGAGTCTCTTCCTCATGCTTCTTCACTGCTTCTCCTTATGCCTGTGCCTCAATGACCTTCTAAATGGTAGGAGCAGCCTGGCCAGCGTGGTTCAGTGGTTGAGCATTGACCTATGAACCAGAAGGTCATGGCTCAATTCCTGGTTAGGGCACAAGCCCAGGTTGTGGGCTGGATCCCCTAGTATGGGGCGTGCAGGAGGCAGTCGATCAGTGATTCTTTCTCATTATTGATGTTTCTATCTCTCTCTCCCACTCGCTTTGTCTCTGAAATCAATAAAAAATATATTTAAATAAAAAAATAAATGGTGGGGCAGAGGCTTAATATGCTGATCCTTGTTTTCCGTGGATAACAATTCTGCTATTTGCAAGGTCTGTGACCCCTGATAATACTTTTTACTGATGTACTAGTCTGTGTTCTGTACAGAAGAGGCAGTGATGACCTAATAGTTGAGAACACAGGTTTTGAAGTCACACCTGATTCAAATTGCTTAATTTCCCTGGGCAGCTGCTTTTGTTTGTTTTTAATTTTAAAATTTTATTTATTTATTTTTAAATATATTTTTATTGATTTCAGAGAGGAAGGGAGAGGGAGAGAGGCATAGAAACACCAATGATGAGAAAGAATCATTAATCAGCTGCCTCCTGCATGCCCCCCAGTAGGGATATATTAGGGATAGAGCCTGCAACCCAGGCATGTGCCCTGACTGGGAATGGAACTGTGACCTCCTGGTTCATAGGTCGACGCTCAACCACTGACCCACATTGGCCAGGCAGTTTATTGATTTTGAGAGAGAGACGTTTATTTGTTGTTCCACTTATTTATGCATTCATTGGTTGTTTCTTGTATGTGCCCTGGTTGGGGGTGGAACTTTAACCAACTGAGCTACCGGGCCAGTGTGTGCCTCTGTTTCTTAATGGCAAAGAAAAATATCTAGGCAAGCACTGTTGCCAGTTGGGCATGAACAAAGCATGAGAGCAAGGGGTATTCTCTAAGACTCAGCAACCCTTACATGCCATCAAAAGTGGGGGATGCACACGAGGGAATAGTGTGCCACAGCAGGGAGCAAGGAACTAGATTAATAATACAGCAAAGCAGCTCTTCAAACGTTAGTAAGGGGTGAGGGAGGAAATAAGAGATGTAGTCTCCAATGCCATCTGTGTAAATTAAAATTCTGACACAAACAGGATTGGAGAGAAAGATAAGAGGACAGCCTTGACCCGAGAGTAAGACTGAGGGGTGTAGGTAACAATAACAGCAAAACAAAATGTGCAATCGAAGGTGTTTCCCGCCAGTGACCAGCGAACTTTCCCGGCAGGGAGGAGACGTGCTCTCCTCGGCCCTCTCCCTCCGCCCTCCATCGCGGCCTCGATCGGTCACCGGATTGGCTCCGCTGCCTCGGCCCCCTTGGGACCTTGCCAGAGTCCTTGGCCCAGGGGCGCGATCACGCCTGTTAAAGCTGCGGGGGTGGGTGCTGGTGCCAAGTCCTACCCCCGAGCATTCCTCTTCCCTTCCTCGCAGCCCAGCAGCCCAGGCTCACCGGGGACTGAGGACCGATACTGACCTAGAGTCCCATTCCAAGTCGTGCCGGGGAGGCCAGTAAGGTGGTCACCCATTCTCGGGCAACCTCGACTAGGATGCAGGGGATTGGGTACACATCCTGACATACATTAGACGACCCTGCTGTCTCAGTCTCACCGTGCCCAGTGGACGCGCCGGCCATCGCCTGGGCCGGGCGGCAGCGCCAGGCGCCCCCCTCCTGCGCTCTGTCCCGGCTCGCCCCAGCCGCCTCCTGGGTGCTCTCGGGGAGAGCGCGCTCACCTTGGTCGGGACCCTCCAGGGCGCGCACCTGGATCTCGGGGTCCCGGGCGGCTCCAGCGGAGGCGCAGCTGCGGGCCGCAAGGGGCCTCCAGGGGCGCGCTAGGCGCAGGGCGCTGGCCAGGACGCGCTGCATGTGGGCGCAGCGGAAGGCGCCCTCGGCTCCCCCTCCACCTGCCCTCCGGCCCAAGGCTCGCAGGTCGGCCGCGAGGCCTCGCCAACTGCGCCACCTACGGGCCGCCGGCCGCGCGCTCCTCGCCTCCTCGCCTCCGGTGGGGGGCAGCCCAGCTCCGCCGCGGGATTCGGGGCAAGGCTATCAGCGTTTCTTAATTTAAGCGTCAGTGTTTTAATCTGCAAAGCGGGGATAATAATAGTGACCACGGGAAAAGAGAAAGGCAGACGCCAGTTGAAGTACCGACAACAGATTTAAAACGGCAACGTGCTACTGCGAAAGGGAAATGTCCAGCCTGAACTGAACACATTCGGGCCCGGGGGCGGGAGTTCACCTCAGCCATTGAATAGCAAGCTTTTCAACCCGGTACCAGCCATTTGGGTTTAGGTTCCAGGATAAGAAGGAGTGTGGTCTTGAGCCGGGATTGGCCAGAAACCGACCGGTCTCACAAAAGCCTAAGATGTTTGGATTGTTGGAACTGTTCTGTATCCCGTTAATGGGAGTAGTTTAGAAGGGTCAATGCGTGTGTTGCAACTCATGGGACCTTACACCCATAAAGGGTGGGGTGTGTGGGGGGATTTCACGACAGGTATGTCTAAAATAAAGGGAAAACCAAAGTTCAGTGACTAGCTTTGTGACCTTTTTAATCTCTCTGAAGCTCATTCTCATGTGTTGTTTTGTTAGGATTAAAGGAGGTGACAGAAACAAAGGCTTTTAGCCCCTAAATATATTTTATTTATTTTATCCTTTTTACTTGCTGATTCTGAATTGCAAATTTGTCTACTCACAAAAATTGTAACCCCAAAGTCAATATTCAAAGAGTTCTTGAGGTGGCAAAAATTTTGAGTGGTGCTTTGTGCATAAAAATTCCTAATTAAAAGCGAGTCAGCTGAGGTCAAACAAAACCATGCAGTACTTGTTTTAGCTTTCATGCTATGAACGAGTGTCCTTATCATGATATATTTTGTGCCACATTTTTTTGTTGTTGTTGCATTTTTGTCCTATTTGTTGGTGATTTCACTGTTTAAAAATGGGCCCCAAGACTGAAGTGCTGTCTGGTATACATAAGTGCAAGAAGGGTGTGATGTGCCTTATGAAGAAAATAATCTTAGATAAACTTATTTCAGACATGGGTTACAGTGCTATTGGCCTTGAGTCCAATGTTAATGAATCAACTATATATGTATATGAATATATATATACACACAGATTGTTTAAACCATCAACAAGAAGGGCAACTGAATGGAAGAAGATATTTGCAAATTATATATAGAGTAGAGGCCTGGTGCATGAAATTTGTGCACTGGGGTGGGGAGGTCCCTCAGCCCAGCCTGCCCCCTCTCACAGTCCTGGAGCCCTCAGGGGATGTCCTACTGACAGCTTAGGGCCGCTCCCGCTCGCTCCCATAGTCTGGCCTCCCTCTATGGGAGGTGACTGGGCTGATCAGGGGAAGGCACCACCTCCATCACCCCATTGCTGCTGCCACTGCCAGTCATCACAGCCACCACAGTGTTTTCATCAACACAGACTCCAGTCCCTTCACCACGAAAAAAATGACAACTTTCTTTAGGCATTTTCAAGATGTGTCTTTCATAGGATATGACATTTCTTTCTGTTTTTTTTTTTTTTTATCCTCATCTGAGGATATGTTTCCATTGATTTTTAGAGATCGTGGAAGAAAGAGGGAAAGACAGAGAGAAACATCAATGTGAGAGGGCCACTTCGATTGTTTGCCTCCTGCATGAGCCCTGACCTGGGCCCCGGCCAGGGAGGAGCTTGCAACCTAGGTACATGCCCTTGATCAGAATCGAACCCGGACCCTGCAGTCCGCAGGCTGAGGCTCTATCCACTGAGCCAAACCGGCTAGGGCAGGATATGACATTTCTTAGCCCCTCCAGCAGTGGACCTTTGTTTTTTCCTCCAGGAGTCAGGTGGAAAAACCCTCCTAGATCACCTTCTTGGATTCTTATAACCCAAGTTACCAAGAACACTGTGAGTGGCTCTGTACAGGGAGCTTAGCCAATGAGTGGTCAAAAAAGGTGTTTCCTCTGTAGCTCACATGCAGAGGCCCCCCTGGTGTGTGTCCGCTGGGGTGGGGGCGTGCTCTGAGCCACGTAGCGGCTGCTCAGAGGACGCTGCCACCCCTGGTGTGTGTCCATGCTCCACCCCTGGTGTGTGTCCGCTCCGGCCCACCTCCAGCCCCAGCTTTCCCATGGCCGCTGGGGCTGGGGGCAGCACGCAGTCCCCTCCCGCCCATCTGTTCGCGCACCTCCTCCTGAGCCAGTCGTGATGCCTTAAGTCAGTGGTTCTCAACCTTGGCTGCACATTAGAATAACCTGGGAATCTTTTTAAAATCCTGATTTCTGGGCCTCATCCTCCGGAAATTCTGTTTCTTTGTTATGGGGTGGGGCCACAACATTAGTAACAAAGAAACAGAATTTCCGGAGGATGAGGCCCAGAAATCAGGATTTTAAAAAGATTTCCAGGTGATTCTAATGTGCAGCCAAGGTGGAGAACCACTGCCTTAAGGCGTCCCAGCTAATTTGCATATTACCTGTTTTTATATATATAGATACACACACACACACACACACACACACACACATACACACAATCAAGGGTTAATATCCAAAATACAGGGTGGGGTTTACAGTTGTTTGTATGAAAAGTAATACAATAATTAATAAATAATAATACAAGAATAAGCAGTTTCACATACTCATAGCTGAAAACCTACTTTTGCCACATCCTATATTTAAAGAACTTATACAACTCAACATCCAAAAAAACCACAACCCAATTAAAAAATGGACAGAGGACCTGAATAGACATTTCTTCAAAGAGGGTATACAGATGGCCAACACACACATGAAAAGATGCTTGACATCACCAATCATCAGAGAAATGAAAATCAAAAGCACCAGGAAATATCACCTCACACTTTTCAGAATGGCTATTATCAAAAAGACAACAAATGGCAAGTGTTGGCAAGGATGTGGAGAAAGGGAACCCTCATGCACTGTTGGTGGGATTGTAAATTGGTGCAGCCACTGTGGAAAACATCATGGGGTTTCCTCAAAAAATTAAAAATGGAGCAGCTATTCCACTTCTGGGTATGTATCCAAAAAAACCTAAAACAATGATTCAAAAAGATATATACACCCCTATGTTCATTGGAGCATTGTTTACAATAGCCAAGAAATAGCAAGCGAGGTGTCCATCCATAGATGAATGGATAAAGAAGATGTGGTGAATACATACAATGAAATATTACTCAGCTATAAAATATCTTGCCGTTGTTGATAACATGGATGGGTTTAGAGGGTATTGTGCTAAAAGAAATAGGTTGGACAGAAAGACAAACATCATATGATTTCACTTATATGTGGAATCTAAAAAAAGAAAGAAAGAAACAAAATAAAACAGAAACTCATAGCTACAGAAAACAAACTGATTGTTATCAGAGGGGAGGAGGTAGAAGATTGGGTGGAAAAAGGCCTGTATCTTCCTTGACAAAAGTCAGTTTTTACCTTAATTGAGCCAGCCTGTCTATTGACTCGCTTTTAGTTAGGAATTATTATATTCAGACATCCGATGTGGTTACTGTAGGTCTCTTGAGTTTGTAAGGCCCACCATGCAGGCCTCCCCTGAGCTTGTCAGTTTTAGAATGTGGCCTCCTCTAGGGATTTCATCCACGCTAGGGATTCACATTCACAAATATATATATATTTTTTAATTTTAAAATTGATTTGAGAGAGAGAGAGAGAAAGGAAGGGAGCGAGCAAGAAATATTGATTTGTTGTTCCACTTATTCATGCATTCATTCATTGTTTCTTGTATGTGCCCTGACCAGGAATCTAACCTACAACCTTGGTATATCAGGCTGATGCTCTAACCAACTGATCTACCCCCCAGGACACAAATATTTTTGCAATACAATTACTGAGCATAAAATTGAGATGAGTTGAGGTGTATATGGGAGGTGAGGCAGTGAAGTCCATGAATGTAGGCAATGCCAGAATGAAACGAAATGCCATTTAAAAAATGAGATAACACTGAGCATATTTGTCTACAGAGAGCTATATAGCAGCTCTCTCTCTTCCAGGGCATGCTCAAGCCTTTCTTCCCTCCCTCTCAGGCTGCATCTCCTAAACTCTAAGGCAGCGGTTCTCAACCTGTGGGTCGAGACCCCTTTGGCGGTCGAACGACCCTTTCACAGGGGTCGCCTAAGACCATCCTGCATATCAGATATTTACATTACGATTCATAACAGTAGCAACATTACAGTTATGAAGTAGCAACGAAAATAATTTTATGGTTGGGTCACCACATGAGGAACTGTATTTAAAGGGCCAGAAGGTTGCTCTAGCCGGATTGGCTCAGTGGATAGAGCATCAGCCTGCGGACTCAAGGGTCTCAGGTTCGATTCCGGTCAAGTGCATGTACCTTGTTGCGGGCACATCCCCAGTAGGGGGTGTGCAGAAGGCAGCTGATTGATGTTTCTCTCTCATCGATGTTTCTAACTCTCTATCCCTCTCCCTTCCTCTCTGTAAAAAATGAATAAAATATATATTTAAAGGGC
Organism: Myotis yumanensis; assembly: GCF_028538775.1. Classification (NCBI taxonomy): domain Eukaryota; kingdom Metazoa; phylum Chordata; class Mammalia; order Chiroptera; family Vespertilionidae; genus Myotis; species Myotis yumanensis. The sequence continues at coordinate 36,870,561 of NW_027223753.1, forward strand.
CAGAAGGTTGAGAACCACTGCTCTAAGGGTTCCCATGAGACTTGCAACCAGGGGAACAATGGCCAGCGGCAGCTGGACCTGGGCTCACCCCCTGAACCTGTCTCCAAGGCCCCCTTTTCTCTGACTCCAGTGAGCCAAAGCAGCCCCACCTAGGTTCTCTCCTGTTACTTATTCTAAGCCCTTCCTTGTTTCACTGTCCCTATTTTTTAAATGTATCTTAATTCTTGAAATTATTACAGATGCCCCCTCCTTTTTCCCTATTGACGTCCTCCACCCTGCAGAAGTCCCCCGCCCCTCCACCTGGCTTTCACCACACTATCATCAGTGTCCATGGATTATGCACATATGCATATAAGTTCTTTGGTTAATCTCCTCCCCGCCCCCCTCGCGGGCTTTCCCTCTGAAATGCATCAGTCTGTTCCATGCTTCTATGTCTCTGGATCTATTTTGTTCATCAGTTTATTCTGTTGATTAGATTCCACATATGCGTCGTTCTCCGATTGGCTTATTTCGCTTAGCATGATGCTCTCCGGGTTCATCCATGCAGATCACGGATCCTAGCTTTGCTAAACCCGCAATAAAAAAGGGGTGGGGTTTGCTAGCAGCACTCCCGCCCCCAAAGCTGCGCGCGCAGCCGAGCCTCCGCGCAGGCGCAGGTGCCCTGTCCCGCCCCTCCTCCCCCTTCTCCGCCTCCGCCCCGTCAAACTTTCACCCGGAGAAGCTGGGGTTCCCCTGCCGCTTCAGGCTGACAACACCCCGCGGCGCTGCACCGTGTCCGCTACAGGACCGCCCCGTTGGAGCCATGGCTCTCACCTCCTTGCAGCCTCGCCCCCTGCGCCGGGCGTTTGTGGTGGGCGTGGGGATGACCAAGGTAACGGAGCGGCCGTGGGGAGGCGGGCTCCCAGCTCCGCTCGGCCCGCTCGGCCCGCTCGGTCCCGGTGCGGACAGGGCAGCCCGGAGGAGACCCGACACCCGGGACGGGGAGGCGCGGGGCGCTGTCAGGGCCTGACACTGTCCGTGGGTCCGTCCTCCAGCCCCCCGCCCGGGACCCCGGCCCTCGGGGCGTCAGAGCGGCAGCCGGGTGGGTTATGATAGAGTCTCCGAGGGATGGTAGTGTCTCCGGGTTTTCCATGCGCCCACTTCCTTCCCTCATTCCATCTCATCCCGCGACAGCGTTTGTGGGGGACACAGCAAGGTAGTCTCAGGCCCCCGTCTCCTTTGACCCCGAGTGGACCCTCAGGGGAGGCAGGGTCCACCGCACCCCGAAAGGGAAGCGGATGGTGAATGCCACCCGCTCCGCGCTCCTAGGAACACAGTAGCCCCCTGATCCGCGGGTTCAGTTAGCTGCAATCAGCCACCAGAAAATCCCCCAAACAAGCAATTCCTAAGTTCTGGATTGCACTACCCTCCTAGTCACTTAGCAGCCATGCACTTAGCCATCTCGGTTATGAGAGAGAGAGAGAGAGAGAGAGAGAGAGGACACATTCACATAACTTTTATTACAGTATGTTGTTATAATTTTTATTTTATTATTAGCTATTGTGCCTAATTTATAAACTTTATCATGGACATGTATGTATAGAAAATAAACAGTATACACAGGGCTTGGTACTATTTGTGGTCTCAGAGACCCACAGGGGGCCTTAGAGCACATCCTCCAAGGATAAGAGGGGACTGATGGCCGAAACCGGTTTGGCTCAGTGGATAGGCGTTGGCCTGCGGACTGAAAGGTCCCAGGTTCGATTTCAGTCAAGCGCATGTACCTGGGTTGCGGGCACATCCCCAGTAGGAGATGTGCAGGAGGCAGCTGATCGATGTTTCTAACTCTCTATCTCTCTCCCCCTTCCTCTCTGTAAAAAATCAATTAAATATATATATATATATATATATATATATATATATATATATATATATATATAGAGGGGACTGATGTACTCCCTGTTGGATTCCTTCTCAGGGACATTTTAAAAAATTAAATCTTTATTGTTGAAAGTATTAAACACGTCCCCCCCCCCCCCCCCATTGACCCCTTCTAGCCCACCCCCACCACGTACCTCAGGCCTTTACCGCCCTATTGTCTGTGTCCATGGGTTATGCATATATGCATACAAGGTCTTTGGTTGACCATGGGCCACCCACCCACCCTGCCCAGCCTTCCCTCTGAGATTCCGCAGTCTGTTCAATGCTTCTGTCTCTGCATCTCTTTTGTTCATCAGTTTCTTTTGTTCATTAGCTTCCACATATGAAGGAGATCATGTGATATTCGACTTTCTCTGACTGGCTTATTTTGCTTAGCATAATACTCTTTAAGTCCTGCCATGGTATCTCATAGGATAAGAGATCCTTCTTTTTTACTGCTGCCTAGTATTCCATGGTATAAATGTACCACAGCTTTTTAATCCACTCATCTACTACTGATGGGCACTTGGGCTGTTTCCAGATCTTAGCTATTGTCATCTGTGCTGCTATGAACATAGGGGTACATACATTCTTTCTGATTGGTGTTTCATGTTTCTTAGGATATACTCCTAGAAGTGGGATGATGCATTAAATGGCAGTTTCATATTTAATTTTTTGAGGAAACTTCCTACTGTTTTCCATAATGGCTGCACCAGTCTGTATTCCCACCAGCAGTGTATTAGGATTCTCAGGGACATTTTGAAGTACGGATGAGGAGGAGAAACATTAGTGAAGATCAGTGTCTTGGCGCAAGATTTTTCCAACCTTGTTTCTGTTCCTCAGGTGTTCACCTTTTTAGAAATGTTGGTGCCTTTGGAGTTAGGACCATATAATTAAGCACTTACGCTTTTAAATATTACTTTTGTGTGTGATAATTCTACTACCCACAGAAAGAGATACATCTTATATCACAGCTGAAATAAGTTTGCAAAAGCAACACTTATCTTTATTATGTGTGATGAACTCTTTATATTTCCTATTCTATTTTATTTTTTAAAATGCTGCTCACAACCCACAACCCTTAAAATTGATTTTGTCACCCTATGCAAATCTACAGCTTGAAAAATATTGCATTATCTCATAATCCAAGTAATGGATTATTATCTCCATTTTATTGTTCATCTCTGAGGCTAAGTGGGACTAAGTAATTTTTTTATCATGATATAGCTCCTAAATTTTGAAACTGATTACTCAACATCTCATGTTCCTTCCATGATATTTTTGCCATACATTACTGTTACAGTTAATTCATCATTTAAGCATATATTTAATAAATGTAGTATGTGTTATAAGCTAAAACTATAAAATACTACAAGGAAGTAATTATTGTAAGAATCAGGATAGTGCCCTGTCTGGCTAGCTTAGTTGGTTAGAGCATTGTCTCTATACACCAAGGATCGATCTCTGGTCAGGGCACATACAAGACTCAACCAATGCATGCATAAATAATTGGGACAACAAATCTATGTTTCTCTCTCCTTCTCTTCCTCTCCCTCTCCCCCTCCCTCTCTCCCTCTCCCCCTCCCTCGCCCTCACCCTCCCCCTCGCCCTCCCCCCCTCCCTCTCCCCTTCCCCTTCCCCCTCCCCCTCCCCCTCTCCCTATCCTCCTCCCTCTCCCTCTCCCCTAAAATCGATTAAACAAAAAAAGAATTAGGATAGTAATTATTTTGGGGGTGGAGTGGGGATTGAGATTGGGACTGAGTGACTAGAGAAGTTTCTGGAGTGGCAGGCAAAGTTCAATATTTTTGGTCTGGGTGGTGGTGTTAAAGATAAAGGTGGACACTAGGTAACTATTAGGACATTTTAATCAATAATATACTATTGCAAAAGGGAAAAGGGTTCAATGTAAGCTGAACTCAATGTGAGCTGAACTCAACTTTGATTTATATAGAGGTGTCTGGGTATTTTTTTTAAAATATATTTTATTGATTTTTTTACAGAGAGGAAGGGAGAGAGATAGAGAGTTAGAAACATCGATGAGAGAGAAACATCGATCAGCTGCCTCCTGCACACCTCCTACTGGGGATGTGCCCGCAACCCAGGTACATGCCCTTGACCGGAATCGAACCTGGGACCTTTCAGTCCGCAGGCCGACGCTCTATCCACTGAGCCAAACCGGTTTCGGCTGTCTGGGTATTTTTTTTTTTAAATATATTTTATTGATTTTTTTTTTACAGAGAGGAAGGGAGAGAGATAGAGAGTTAGAAACATCGATGAGAGAGAAACATTGATCAGCTGCCTCCTGCACACCCCCCACTGGGGATGTGCCCGCAACCCAGGTACATGCCCTTGACCGGAATCGAACCTGGGACCTTCCAGTCCGCAGGCCGACGCTCTATCCCCTGAGCCAAACCGGTTTCGGCTGTTTGGGTATTTTTAAAAAAATGTATTTTATTGATTTTTTACAGAGAGGAGGGGAGAGGGATAGAGAGCTAGATACATTGATGGGAGAGAAACATCGATCAGCTAGCTGCCTCCTGCACACTTTCTACTGGGGTTGTGTCCGCAATCAAGGTACGTGCCCGCAATCAAGGTACATGCCCTTGACCGGAATCGAACCTGAGACCTTTCAGTCCGCAGGCAGACGCTCTATCCACTGAGCCAAACCGGTTAGGGCAGAGGTGTCTGGGTATTTTAAAGGGCAAATGGGGATCAAGAAGGTGGTGAGCGGGGGCTCAGTAGTGTCAGAGAAGTGAGAACTTTAAAAAAGTGGGAAGAAGAGGGGATTGGTCCACATGAATTCATGTAGATTTGCTAACTGACACTTGTGTTGGCTGGAACAAACAGTAAGTTCTTTAGGCAGCCCTTAGTTTTTCCAGCCAGGTACTTTAATTGTGGTTAGGGTTGTCCCAGGGATGTGGTCTTGAGCTGTTAGAAACTATGTTAGTGTTTTGTTGGTGTTCTTGTCCCAGCACCAAGAAGGGTTCAGGAATCTGGAGAAGTCTGTGCCTAGATTTTAAATAAGAGTCCGGAGACGAAGTATAATTTTGAAAGGCACTTGGGGGTCAGAGGAGCTTAGCTACAGGAGCTAAGTTCTAAGGTCTTATGTCTAAGGCCTTAGGTTCTCCTCATCCCCAGGACCCCATGCTTTTTATAAACACAACTTGTCCTGAGGCGAGGCAGAGATATACATTTCAAAGGGTATACAGAATCATTGTCAGAATGGAAGAATTAGCCTACGGCTGTTCAGGTATTTGGCCAGTAGGAGGCAATAACATGTAGATTAAGATGCCATTTAGCTGTCTTGCAGCCAAGCAATAATCCCTTTTCAGGTTTGGGGAAATGCCTTCAGCCATTCCCAGATGCAGCCCTGCTGTCATGCTGGAATTGGTCTCCGGCAGTGTTTAAGTCTTTATAGGTCAGTGTGAGGCCTAATAGATATTAGAGGAAGCTGGCTAGATTTTGGTGAAGAAGAGAATCTTTGCTAGTGAGTGCAAGAGTGTTTGCTTTAAAATAATTCATCAGAATAATATACTACACACACACACATTTTTTAGGGTATGTATGTGTGTGGTTTCTGTATCTCTGGTATTTGCAATAAAAAGATTAAAACTTTAAAAAATGGGGCAATTAATAACTCCAGAAGAAAAAACAAAATTGTGCAATAGAAGAAATTTAATTAATCATAGCACCCAACTTGGCTCAGGAGTGAGGGAATATTTACTTAATAAGGTAAACACTGAGTACTGATTTAATAAAAAATTGTTGATTCAACCATATAAGAAATATAAATGTACTAGTATATGTGAATTGGTCTAAGAGACCAATCCTTATTGGGTATCATTATATAATATCTTAAATTGATAAAGAAGCAATAATATAAGGATATTTAGAAACATGGCAGTTTATAAAAAGAAGAAATATCTAAAAGTGGATATTTTGGGCCCTAGCCAGTTTGGCTCAGTGGATAGAGTGTCGGCCCACGGACTGAAAGGGCCTGGGTTCAATTCCAGTCAAGGGCTTGTACCTCAGTTGCAGGCTTGATCCCCAGCCCTAGTCCCTGGTCGGGGCTCTTGTGGGAGGCAAGCAATGGGTGTGTGTCTCTCCCACATTGATGTTTCTCTCTCTCTCTACCCCTCTCTCTAAAAAATAAGTGGATATTTTGGGAGCAAGTAAGACAGTGGATGGGGAGTAATGAAGCAGGGTTACTGTTTTTATTATAAGCCTTGTGATACATATTTTTTTTTGCACTGCTTTGCTTAAACACACACACACACACACACACACACACACTTACCAGTACCTCAGAAATTACCCCTCTGCCATCATCCAGTCACTGACTCCTCTCCTGCAAAGGCTTGTCATAGATTAGTTATGGCTTTTTTGTTCAGCATTATGTTTGTGAGTTCATCCATAATTTTATGCATAGTTATAGATTGTTTATTCTTATTGATGTAACATCCAAAGTGTGACCATATCACACTTTATCCAAGCTACTGTTAATTGACATTTGGTAATTCCCACCTAAACATGCTTTACATTTTGAAGGAGTAATGTTGTATGTGTTAATTTGCCAGACTAATTTTTAAAAAATTGCCTTGATTTCAATAAGAAATGGGAAGGCGAGGTTATTTCACTGTATGGCTGGTAATTTAGTTTTTAATGGCTATTACTTGTTAGAGCCTAGCATAATACTCTTTATGTAAGTGCTCTCTGTAAATGCTCCGATTGTGACTTGAACTGAAAACTAAGTAGAAGGAGAATAGACAATTTTTGGATGCTGAATTAGGGAATTATGAAGGATTTCCAAATTCAGGGATTATGAAGAATTGGGATGGGTCAGGGACAGGAATAAATGTTAAATATTTTGGTTTGGTGCAGTTTGACAGCTGCATTTTGGCACCACAATGATATTTAAGTTAAATATCTATACAGTATTTCAAATTGGGTTTTGTGACCCATTGGGGGTCATGAAATCAATTTAGAAGGTTGCCTCTAGCATTAAAAAAATTAAAAATGGAAAATATTGTACCAGTATAACAAGGATAAGTATTTCATGCAAGTTTTGCTTTAATTGTATATGAATATACAGTTTGTCCTCCATATGTGTGTTCTACAGATCAAAAATATTCTCCCGAAAATGTTGTAGTTGATGTGCACTATGTAGTTAGGCCTATGATGGTTGCAGAGGATGTATCTGTACTGGGCATGTACAGACTTTTTTCTTCCCATTCTTCTCTAAACAATACAACGAACAACTATTTACATAGCATTTATATTGTAGTAGAGGCCCAGTGCACGAATTTGTGCATGGGTGGGGTCCCTCAGCCTGGCCAGCGATCAAGGCCGATCAGGGCCGTCTCGCCCAGTCCCAGTCAAGGTTGGCCAGCTGGGGGGATGGACCGAGGGAGGTTGGCTGGCTACGGAAGGTTGGCTATGGGAGTGCACTGACCACCAGGGGGCAGCTCCTGCATTGAGCATCTGCCCCCTGGTGGTCAGTGCGTGTCAGAGTGACTGGTTGTTCAGTTGCTTAGGCTTTTATATATATAGATTAGTATTATACCTAATCTAGAGATGATTTAAAGTACACAGGAGAAGCCGAAACCGGTTTGGCTCAGTGGATAGAGCGTCGGCCTGCGGACTGAAGGGTCCCAGGTTCAATTCCGGTCAAGGGCATGTACCTGGGTTACGGGCACATCCCCAGTAGGAGATGTGCAGGAGGTGGCTGATCGATGTTTCTCTCTCATTGATGTTTCTGACTCTCTATTTCTCTCCCTTCCTCTCTGTAAAAAATCAATAAAAAAATATATTAAAAAAAAAAAAGTACACAGGAGGATAGGTGTAGGTTATATGCAAATACAACACTATTTAATGTATGGGACTTGAGCATCTGTGGATTTTGGTATTTGTGTGTTGTGTGTGTGTGTGTGTGTGTGTGTGTGTGATGTTCCAGAACTAATCCTGTGGGTACCAAGGGTAGACTGTATGTGTATGCTGGGTTGTGGTATTTTATTGTGGTTTTCAGTCAGAAAATTTTAAAAGTCATCTTTCTTTATCACAAACATTTACTAGCAAACCACTTCACTTTATCTAATCAGTCACCAAGTTTGGTAGATTTTACTTTGTGTTTCTTAAGGCTGTCCACTTCTTTTCCTCCTCTGTGCTGCTGTTAGTCACCTCTTCCTTGGACTATTTCAGAATCATGCATTTGGTCTCACTGCCTCCAGCCTATAAGGTCCCTTGTGGTTTGACTCTACAGCCAGACTATTGAAGTTTCCGCTCCACTACATATTAGCTGTGTGTCCTTAATGTTACTTAATGTCTCTGTGCTCTAGTTTTTTTTAATGGTAAAATGGTGATGATAATAATAGTATCTACTTCTTAGTGTTGTTGTGAGGACCAAGTGAGTGAATAGATGTAAAGTGCTCAGCATAATTCATAACGCAGTAAGTTCCCAGTAAAATTTAGTAGTTATCATTTGGTCCTAAGTTTCTTTTCTATCCCTATCACTTGTCACTTCCCATCTTGTGCTTCAACCTCTGCAATATAAAACTTTTTTGCAGTACTTGGCTCGAGCCACATTCTCTCACTTCTAGGCCTTTGCTCTAGGATTTCCTTTTCCCTTGCTGGGCTAACTCCTACCCTTAAAGACTTAATTTAAGTGTCAGTTCCCCTGGGAAGCCTTTCTAGTCCTCCCTCTGACGCTGGGTAGTTGTCTCTCCCAAATCATTCTGTACGTATGACACTGTAGTGTAATTTCCTGTTTTTCAATAGGCTGGAATCTCCTTGAGGGTAAGGACTGTATATTACTTATTATGAGAATCAAGGAAATGCTAGGTGTTCATTATGTTTTTATTTGAATGAATGCATTTCTGTGATGTTCTGTTGTGAAGAAATCTAAACTTGCTTCTGTTTGTTATCTCCTTCTGTATTTCTAGTTTGTGAAGCCTGGAGTTGAGAATTCAAGAGACTACCCTGACTTGGCAAAAGAAGCAGGTAATATAGGACATTTAGACCTTTGAGCATTGTGGTTTATTGTGTGACCTGTCTTGATTGTGGAGTAGTTTTGCCACCATAAAAGGAAGCCTGCGCCAAAACCGGTTTGGCTCAGTCGATGGAGCGTCAGCCTGCGGACTGAGGGGTCCCGGGTTCGATTCTGGTCAAGGGCATGTGCTTGGGTTGCGGGCACATCCCCGGTGGGAGCTGTGCAGGAGGCAGCTGATCGATGTTTCTCTCTCATCGATGTTTCTGACTCTCTGTTTCTCTCCCTTCCTCTCTGTAAAAAATCAATAAAAATATATTAAAAAAAAAAAAAGGAAGCCTGGTGAAGGGAAAAAAACCTATAAAGCGGTTGCCTCGTGGCTCTCTAGAGGAGGAGGGGAAAACCTTGGGCATTCTTAGCTGATAGCCAGAGCAGACAGTGGCCAGTGATGTATGTGCTACCCAGCTGTGTGTTGGGACAGCAAAGGGCTCTGTGGGAGAGAAAGGTAGGGTCACTAAAGGGATAACTTGATTCTAGGAGATATGACAAAATCAGCATCTTCCTTTTCTAGAAAAGGAATAATCACATTCAAAATGTATTAAATACCTGTATGGTGGCTTTCCTCTCTTCGCTTGACTGAGCCAAGTGAAGAATTCTTTTTCTATCACTAGGCAATTGTGTGACTAAATAAGGTGATACAGTTTGTTATTGTTTATTCCAGTGAGTATTAAGCAAAGAACTTGGATGCATACTGGTGAGTGAGCTGGACTCAGAGGGAGAAGGGTCCACAGTGTGTGGGTCTATGTTCTCTAAGCCAGCAGTTGCCAACCCTGGTCCGTGATGTCCGAAAGGTTGGCGACCGCTGCTCTAAGCAGCCTTCAGAGGCACGTGCTTGTGCCAGGTGCTGCTAGCTGAACTATCATTCTGAATTCGTTGTTCCCTCTTTAAAAAAGGAGGACACGCACAGTAGCTTCTTTTCATGGTAGAAAGAAATGTTTCAGAGTCAGAGCCATGTAGTCTAAGTCAGGTGTCAGTTGTTGACACTGCTGGAAAACATCAGCTTCCCAGCACGGGGAACCTTTGGTAGCTACTTGGGCCCATGAAGTTGTTAGGTAAATCCTCCTCCTGGGAAGTCTCCAGACCCATCCTGTCCCTGCGAGCTTGTTGCAAGGCAACCCAAAAAGAATTGCTGCGCTTATTCATTAGTGACTCCACTAGTGCCTAGAGTCCACATATTTGGATTTTGTTTCAACTCTATTATTTACCTCAGTATTTAGATATTACTATACATGAAATCAGAGCATCTCTGATCCCCAAAAAGGAAGGTTCATGAGGTTTAATTAATTGATGTTGATTCTCTGGGTGGACGTTGTTCATTTAATATTTATCTTTTATGTTGCTAAACATTCTTTTTATTTTATTTTAATTTTTTTATTGATTTTAGAAAGAGGAAGGGAGAGAGAGAAACATTGATTGGTTGCCTCCTGCCTAGGGATCAAACCCACAACCTGGGTATGTGCCCTGACCAGGGATTGAACCCACCACCTCTTGGTGTACAAGATGATGTTCCAACCAACCAAGCTATACTGGCCAGGGCAATGTTATTAAATATTCTCTCTCTCTCTCTCTCTCTCTCTCTCTCTCTCTTTATTTATTTTTTGTTAACCCTCACCTGATCAAGGACTCTCATCATTGATGTTTCTATCTATCTCTCCTCCCTTCCTCTCTAAAATCAATAAAAATATTTTTTTAAGAAAGGAGGTGTGAAAAAGTAATGTAGCTTAGAGGGAGAAATGATTACTTCTGAAAGAAGAGATCTGAAATGATTTGATGAAGGATTTGTCATTTGAATTAAAAATAGGGTATATGGAGGTAAATTTACTACTCTGGGAAAAACCTAAACTTAATTTTCACTCACCTAAAGCAAATACTTAAAGCACTATTTGATAAAACCCTTCTGTTTTTATAGGTCAGAAGGCTTTAGCTGATGCACAGATTCCTTATTCAGCAGTGGAACAGGCATGTATTGGCTACGTTTATGGTACGTGGTAAGCTATATATTATAAAAATTATTCACCTAAATCTAGCAGCAACCACATAAATAATGCAAGGACATTGATGAATTTTAACTTTCAAAGCTCAGAATTCAGAGTTTTACCTATCATTTCCAGATTTCTCTTATGTGTCAGCTTAATTTAACATGTATTTTTTTGCCATTATTATATTGTCAAAACAGGAGATAAATTTAAAAAATTTATCTTTAAAAATGAAAGAAATTATCTATAGTTCTACCATATAAAGATACTTACTGTTCAGAAGATAAATTTTTGTTCCTTATTGTCTTGAAATTTGCATTGATTGTTTTTTATTTGATAAAAAATTTTCATTAAAACTTTTCTGATTAAAAAATGATATATACTGCCCTAGCCAGTTTGGCTCACTGCATAGAGCGTTGGCCTGCAGACTGAAGGGTCCCAGGTTCAATTCCGGTCAAGGGTATATGCTTGGGTTGCGGGTTTGATCCCCAGTATGGGGTGTGCAAGAGGCAGCCAGTCAGTGATTTTCTCTCATCATTGATGTTTAAATCTCTCTCCCTCTCCCTTCCTCTCTGAAATCAATAAAAATATATTTTAAAAAAATAAGTAAAAATAAAAAATGATATATACTAATTGTAGAGAAAAAAAGTGAAACAAAAGCACAAGAAAAAAGTCAACTGTCGAAGTGACGTCAGAAACATGGCAGCATGAGAGGTCCCTGAAGTCTCTTCCCTTGAACAGCTATAATTCACACGCAAACACATCTGAGAAATCCGTGCCTTGAAACATCAGAATGTGGGCCACTCAGAGTGAGCAGGGGAGGAGAAAAGGGGGAAGAGCAGAGATGGGGGCCAGAGATACAGTCTGGAGTTCAGTGTGGGTCTTGGGAAGGAAGAATCAGGTTGCAGTGTGCACACTCTGCAGCCCCGAAGAGCAGAGAGGAGAATCAACATCCTGCCTGAGTGGTCAGCATGTGCTGTGGCTGAACCTAGTGATTGGAGCAGGGACAGAACACAGAGGTGGCAGCTGTGATTTAGCAGATGTCATTATCAGGCAGAAAACAAAGCCACTGAGCCTGGCTGCCTCCCTTTACCCTCCGGGAGCTAGCGGTGGACCACAGAAGAAGCTGCGGAAGTGAGTGTTGAACTGGAGAGGCAGACACATTCCTCCCTGAGCAGCTGGTTCCAGTGATGGAGGGGGGTGGGATGGGGTGGGGTGTGTGTGTGGGGGTGTGGATGGTGGGATGGTGGTGATGGAGCTACAGAGGTATGGCAGCTGAGATCTGGTAGTCGCCATGGCTGTGGGGGAGAACGAAACCACAGACGCACAAGCTGGCCTTTGCCACTCCACCCCTTTGCCCCCATTGCAGTTGAGCTCAGTCTGGGTACCTGGGAGAGCTGGGCAGTACTGGCAGTGTCTGGTTTCAGGGGGTAGTGCTGGGATTACACGGACTCGGAACCCCACTGTGCATCACAATTCCCCACAGGGGTGGTGTTCTGAGACTGAGGTAACCTGGTTTCAGAGAAGATGCCCACCTCTCCAGGGAATGAATATAGGGCATTTCCCACCAGGCCCACAGAGATCTGAGAAGCCAGAGAAGCCAGAGCAGTGCAAGAGAAAATAAAAACCTGCGCTTCAGCACCACCTACTGGAAAACAAAAGGAAGACATCTTAGCCTGCCAGATAGAAAATTGTTACTATTTTTTAAAAAGCAGATTTCATGACCATAAATGCCTAGGCAGAGGCATAATCCATCAAAATGCCATGGATAACCAAGGTAACAAGGCAGCTCAGAAAGCAAATGAAAAATCTCCAGAAAATAAACGTAAAGACATGGAAGTATGTGATGTAAGTGACAGAGAATTTAAGATTGTAGTTCTGAAAAAACTCAATGAGATACAGGAAAACTCAGATAGGCAGTTTAATGAACTCAGAAATAAAATCAATGAATAAATGGAGTACTTTACCAAAGAGATAGACACTTTTAAAAATAACCAAGTAGAAATTCTGGAGCTGAAGAGCTCAACCGAAGAGATGAAAAATGAACTAGTGAGCTTAGGAAAGAGAGCTGACCAGATGAAAGAAATAATGAATGGTATTGAAGCTAGAAATCTAGAAATGATGCAGATGAAAGAAGATAGAAACTTGAGAGTAAAAATAAATGAAAGAACTCTCTGAGAACTATCTGACTTCATCAGGAAGAGCAATAATGTGTAGCCCAGTTGGTGTGGCTCTGTGGTCCAGCATTGATCCATGCACCAAGAGGTTACTGGTTCGATTCCCAGTCAGGGCACATGGCTGGGTTGCCTCTCCATCCCCAGTAGGAGGCATACAGGAGGCAACTAGTGGAAGTTTTTCTCTCAATGTTTCTATTTCTTTCTCCCCTTTCTCTCTCTCTCTAAAAAAAATCAATAAAAAACATTTTTTTTTAAAAAAAAGAATAATTTGTATACCAGAAGGAGAAGAGAGGGAAAAGGGAACAGAGAGTCTATTCAAATAGTTGAGAATTTCTCAAACCTAAGGAAGAGCTGGATCCTCACATCCAAAAACCAAAGAGAACACCTAATGATCTCAATCCAAAAAATGCATTATCCAAGACACATTATGTTAAAACTAGAGGCCCAGTGCACGAATTCGTGCACAGGTGGGGTCCGGCTGGCCTGGCCCCGATCGGAGCCCAATCTGGGCCAGGCCAGCCAGGGGGAGGGGCCAAGGGAGGTTGGCTGGCTGGTCCCAGTGGGCATCATAGTGACCGGTCGTTCCAGTGTTCGGGTCGCTGGCTTTTTATATATATAGATTGTCAAAACTTAATGGTAAAGAAAGAGTTATCAAGGCAGCCAGGGAAAAGCAGACAGTAACCATTAACGGAAATCTTATTAGAATATCATCAAATTTTTCAGCAGAAATCCTACAAGCTAGAAGAGAATGGAACCAAATGTTTAAACTATTGGAAGGGAGAAATGATCAACAAAGTTATCCTTTGGATATGAGGGAGAAATAAAGAGTGTTCCAGACATACAGAAGCTGAGGGAATTTACAATAAGATCTGAATATCAGGAAATACTGAAAGAAGTTATCTATGTGAAACAGACAAAAGGATACAGAACTATGAGTAAGATAACTAACAGACAGATAAGAGCAGGAAATTGCAACCCTTATGCAAAATAGGATATTAAACACTTAAATATAACATGAAGGTTCAAGGAGGTAAAATCGTTTTTAAAAAAGAAGAAGCCCTAGCTGGTTTGGCTCAGTGGATAGAGCGTCCACCTGCAGACTGAAGGGTCTCGGGTTTGATTCCGGTCAAGGGCATATGCCTGGGTTCCAGTAGGGGTGTGCAGAAGGCAGCCGATCAATGATTAGCTCTCATTATTGATGTTTTTTTTATCTCTCCCTCTTCCTTCCTCTCTGAAATCAATAAAAATATATTTTAAGAAAATCTGTGAAAATTTGGTTTTCTACATTCTATGTTTTGATAATTTTTTATATTTGCAGAGTAAATGGTGCTTAATGTTAAAACTGTTTCTGAGTAAGATGTTAATAGTGTATTTATTCTGTCCATGTAATATGCTAGACAAAGGAATAATACTGAAAAATCATAATGTGGTATTCTATTGTGTTGCAGCTCCACAATTCCCATGCTGCATAAATTAAAATTTTAATTTCTTTTTCTATACAGGTGACTCTACCTCTGGGCAGAGGGCTATCTATCACAGTTTGGGGCTGACTGGAATTCCTATAATCAATGTTAACAACAACTGTTCTACTGGTTCTACTGCTTTGTTTATGGCCCGGCAGCTGATTCAGGGTGGTGAGTAGTGCTTATTAGTTCAGTGCACTGAAATAGATGTGGGTTTACTGATCCCCTGGCATCATTTCTTCCTTCAATCATCTGAGGGATGGCTTTACAATGTATTTCTTTAAAAAAAATAACTTTATGGATATGTGATTTATATACTATAAAATTCACCCTGTTAAAGTATACAATTCAGTGTTTTTTAATATATTCACAGATTTATGCAGCTATCCCCACTATCTAATTTTAGAACATTTTCATCACACCAAAAAGAAACCCTGTACCCATTAGCAGTCACTCCCCAGTTCCCTCTCCCTCCAGCTCCTTCCTACCACTAATCTACTTTCTGTCTCTGTGGATTTACCTATTCTGAACATTATATAAATGGATTCATGTAATTAATATATGGCCTTTTGTGGCTTTCACTTGGCATTATGTTTTCATAGTTCATCCGTGCTGTGGAATGTTACTTGTACTTCATTCCATTTTATGGCCAAGTAAGATTCCATTGTATGGGTGTACCACAATTTGTTTATCCATTTATCAGCTGTTTTCACTTTTTGGCTATTATGAATAATGCTACTATAAACATTTGTGTACACTTTTTTTGTGTGACTTTCAGTTCTCGGGTGTATATCATATTTTATATTTCCAAATATTCTAGAGTCTGTTTTTTTGGGGGTGGGTTGGGGGGGACTCTTTTATTAGGTCCTTTATTCTGTTCCACTGACTGATTGTTGACTATCGCTCCATAGTCAGTATTTTAGTTGTTGGAGCTTTAGAATGTCATACTGTTTGATAATGCTAGTGTCCCCATCCCCCCTGCCTTGTTATTTTTCTTTTTTTTTAAAAGACAACTTTTGTCAATTCTGTCTTGTTTTGCTGTTCTGTTGAAGTTTAACATCATTTTTCTTAGGTGCCCCACCCTCCAAATATAATTCTGTTGAGGTTATGATCAGGATTCCTTTTAAAATAAGTGTATTTAATGTAATGTTTGAAAATTTAAAATTACTTATTCGTATTTATTGTTCACTGAAACATATTTCACATTAATCAAGTCTTATTAACATTGAGGATCAAAGAAAGAATTAAACACTTTCTTGATTTTTTTCCCTCTTAACCTAATAGCATTTAATAATTTTCCCTAATTTTTCACTTATTAAAAAATTTACAGGATTGTAGTATGTTTTAAAATTTATATAAATTGACATACTTTTAAAAATTGAAGTATTTAATGTATTTTGTTGAGTGTCTGGAAATTAAAATTTTCAAAATAATTACATTTTCTTTCCAGGTGTGGCAGATTGTGTCTTGGCTCTTGGATTTGAGAAGATGGAGAAGGGGTCTCTTTCAGCAACAGTGGGTCTCATTTACTGTTATTTTGGAGTTGTTATGACACTATGAGAGAAGCTTTGCCCATCGTACTACCATAGATAGCACCTGTTAATAAGCAACTTAAAACATAATTTGGGCCGAAACCGGTTTGGCTCAGTGGATAGAGCGTCGGCCTGTGGACTGAAGGGTCCCGGGTTCGATTCCGGTCAGGGGCATGTACCTGGGTTGCGGGCACATCCCCAGTAGGAGATGTGCAGGAGGCGGCTGATCGATGTTTCTCTCTCATCGATGTTTCTGACTCTCTATCTCTCTCCCTTCCTCTCTGTAAAAAATCAATAAAATATATTAAAAACAAACAAACAAACAAAAAACCCCCACATAATTTGGCACAGTTATTAAATGAGTGGATATAACCCAAAAGCTAAAAGGTGACATTGTATATGTACACATATATCCTGGTATTTTAGAACAGTAAAGTGTGATCGAGATAATTTAGTTCAACCTGTTTATTTTGTGAATGATGAAATTGATGTTCAGAGAGGTTAGATTATTGAATTTGAGATGGACTTATCTAATTAAATTGAAATTCATTTATTTATTCACTCAAAAATTAATTCTATTCAACTAATTGAAGATAATGACATGTGGGACTTCTCTGTTTCTGGTAAGCCAAGTCATTTGAATCAATTCTCCTACTGAATACTTGAATAAAATTTAAGCTAGAATATTTGAATAAAATATAAAAAAAAAACTCTACAGCATCAAAGAGCTAACAATAGAGAGGAATTGCAGGTGAATGCCAGAAAATAAAGATCAGCATTTGAAGGTGCTTTTGCTTTAAAGGCCTTAGCTGATCAGAAAGCTGTGAGCTTCAATTTTGATGGCTCCTAGAATGAAGAGGAAAGTAGTCAAAGCTCAGGAACTCTCCAATATCAGAAGTTAATATCCACTCCCCACATGAAAGTGGGACTCTGTAGGGGTAAACTCGTTGGGTAAGGGTGAACCCAAAGTAAAGCTGCCCCCCTTCCCTACTTCCTCTTTTCTCCACTTTCATGAGATTACAGGGAGAATTACTTGGCACTGAGCAGAACAAAGGTAGGAAAAAGAGAAAGTGGGGAAAAAATCCCAGAAGAACCTTTTACTGAGAATTACTAAACCATAGGCTATCCTTCACGTAGGATTGCTGCCAAGTCTTGTTACCTGGGTGATCCAAGAAACCTCAAACCATGAACTGAATCTAAATGGTTCCAGAATGGCAGTAACCTGGGCACTTGACAGAAGCAAATGCAAATTTTCTTCTGGAGGAAGGCATCTTCCTTCTAGGCTTTGAGGACTCTTCAAGTAAATTTTCAAGGACATGCAGTCAAAGAAAACCAAGCATTAAAAAACAAGGCACAATACTTGAGAACCAGGAGAATGAGGCACAGTAAACAACGATCTTTGAAGACGTCATAAACTGGAGTTATTGGACTCAGATTTAGGCATGCTTACTATGCTTAAAGAAATAAAAGACAAGCTTGGAAATAGCTTAAGGGTATAGGAAGTTGCAAAAAGAGACATTACTGGCCTGAAAAGAAAAATAAGGGAATTTACAGAAAAGTGAAATAATTCAAAATTCAAAAGATACATTTTTAAAGAAATTATTTTTTAAAAATAGATTTTTATTGATTTTAGAGAGGGAGAGAGAGAGAGAAACATCAATGATGACAGAAAATCATCAATCGGCTGCCTCCTGCACATCCCACATTGAAGATCGAGCCTGCAACCCAGGCATGTGCCCTGACGGGGAATCAAACCTTGATGCTCAACCACTGATCCACTCAGGCTTGGCATAGTAGTCTCTTATGATCTTTTGTATTTCTGTTGTATTAGTTGTAACTTCTTTTTCTTTTTTAATTTTATTTGAGCCCTTACCTGTCTTAGTGAGTCTTAGATTTATTATTTATAGCATTGTTATTTACATTACTAGGGGCCCAGTGCATGAACTCGTGCACCTTGAAAGGAACTGTGGGCCGCGAGGCTGCAGGGGGCACTAGTGGGTCTCAGCCCATCCTCCATGCCCCTGGTCCCTTGTTTGCCTGCAGCCCCGCTCCCACCACTGCCACCGCTCCCATGTGCTGATGGCACTGGCCCCACTCACACCTGCTGACGGTGCAGTGATTGGGGCCGGCACCATCAGCCGGTGCAAGTGGTGGCTGATGCCCTGATCGCCCCTCAGGAACAGGAGGAGGTGGAGAAGCCCTCAGGGGCAATCGGGACCAGTGCTGGGTGCCGGCAGCAGGTGTGAGCAGCAGCTCCAGCGCCGGCTGCAGGTGCAAGTGGGGCCGGCACCAGCAGCGGGTGTGAGAGGTGGCTGCCAGCCCCAATTGCCCCCCAGGAGCAGAGAGAGGTCATTTGATTATTTTTCATGCCATGTTTTTGGTCAAAGTATTTCCTGACTGATATTGTTCACATTGTCCATTTTTTGTTTACATTGCACTTAGAATAAGCAAATGTCTTAGTAACACTGTAATAGTTATGAGACACTACCATGTCAAGTGCTTATTAAATTTTGTTTTTTCCTCTCTCAGTCTTTAAACAGGACTAATCCGATTGATAAACATATGGAGGTCCTGATGAATAAGTATGAATTATCTTCTGCACCATTTGCTCCTCAGATGTTTGGGAATGCTGGAAAAGAGCACATGGAAAAATATGGTATGTTAAAAAAAACTTTACGGCTTATTGGTTAATACATGTTGTATACATGTTATATAGATGTGATGGGAAGCAGCGGGTGTTTACTAAGGAACTGTGGAGTGTGTCAGGATATACAACATATAAAATGGTTTTTGCATTAAGTTGAAAAAACAGTCTGTATAGAATTTAGTTGTAGAGAACATATTTATAGATAGGGCATCATAGTGGAAGTACCTAGAAATTGAAATCAGAAATTGAAATAGGAAAACTAATATAAGTCTTGTCTGCTTTAATTGTGGACTACAAATTAGTTTGAAAATAATGAGACTCAAAGCTTGCTCTTGGTAATAGATTTATATAGGGAAATTTTATTTCTAGTACAAATTTTATTCTTAGTAACAGGTTTTTATTGTCAAATTTTATTCTTAGTACTTAGTACATTATCATCTGTCATTCCATAGTATTTTATGAGATTTAACTTTCATGGTTGATTTTTCTTTTATAGCTAGACATATTAATTTTTTGACTGATGGTCAATAATTGGCCTGTTGTAGCCAGTTAAAGCATGGGATAATACAGATAGGATTTTTATTTTTCACTGTATGACTCTCAACCAGTGCCTTGTTGTGTATTGTGAGATAAGAAAGAA
The DNA here is from genome assembly GCF_028538775.1 of Myotis yumanensis. Lineage (NCBI taxonomy): Eukaryota > Metazoa > Chordata > Mammalia > Chiroptera > Vespertilionidae > Myotis > Myotis yumanensis. Next base: position 36,889,937 of record NW_027223753.1, read on the forward strand.
AATTTTCATACTTGAAAGTCCAGCACTCCTATTCTCTTTTTATTGATTTTAGAGAAGAAGAGAGAGAAATAGATAGGTAGATAGATAGATAGATAGATAGATAAATAGAGAAACATCAATGATGAAAGAAAATCATTGATCAGCTGCCTCCTGCATGCCCCACAGTGGAGATTGTGCCTGCAGCTGGGCATATGTCCTGAGTGGGAATTGAACCATGACATCCTAGTTCATAGGTCGATGCTCAACCACTGAGCCATGCCAACCAGACCAGCATTCCTATTCTTTGTAGGAAAAATATGCCAAGTTTGATAGCCAAAATAAGGAATCAAAAAGGAAAAAAATCTTCAAGGAAGAATGGTGGCATTGTGTAAAGAAGCACTGCCAGTCTTTGGCTATAGAAATTTTCTTTTTTGTGCCAATTTCTTACCATTTGTAACTCAGTCTATTTCAATCTTGCTTCCCTCCTTTCTCAAGGCTACCATTGATCACCATGTTGCCATATCCAGTAAATACTTTTCAAACCTGATTGAATAGACCTCAGAAGCATTAAACCCTTTTGATCACTTAAAAAAAATTATCTTCTCTTGGCTTCTAAGACACCTCATTCTCCTGGGTTTTTTTTTTTTTCTCCTGTTTTTTCTTACCTCTTTGGCTATTCCCTGTCCATTTATTTTTAATTAAATAATTCACTTAAGACATTATTGAGCTCTCATATTTCAGGCTCTGTTGTAGGCACTAGAATATAGCAGTATGTCAGTCAGATTTTACTGTGTAATAAACCGCTCCAAAACCCAGTGATTTTAAACAACAGTTATTTATTATATAGTTTACAAGTGTGTAGATTGACTGGGAGCCAGCTCTTCTTGTCTGGGTTAATCATATGACTGGAGGTTGGTTACTGGCTCTGTTCTAGTCTTATTTGACTGGGTCATATGTCTCGCCTCCTCCACCTTGGACTAGAGGACCAGCCCTGGCATATTCTTTTCATGGTGAAGGCAGAAGCACCAGAGAGTAATCTGCAACATGCAAGTCCTTTTGAGACTTACGTTGTTAACTAGAGCAAGTCACATGGCAAACTTGCAATCAAGGGATAGGGAAATGTACTCCACTTCTTTTTTTTTCTTCTCATTAAATCTTTATTGTTCAGATTATTACAGTTCCTCTTTTTTCCCCCCATAGCTCCTTTCCACCCGTTCCCACCCCACCCTCTGCCCTTACCACCCCCGCCCCACTGTCCTCATCCATAGGTGTACGATTTTTGTCCAGTCTCTTCCTGCACCCCCAAAACCTTTTCCCCCCGAGAATTGTCAGTCCACTCCCTTTCTATGCCCCTGATTCTATTATATTCACCGGTTTATTCTGTTCATCAGATTATTTATTCACTTGATTTTTAGATCCACTTGTTGATAGATATGTATTTGTTGTTCATAATTTTTATCTTTACCTTTTTCTTCTTCTTCCTCTTCTTGAAGAATACCTTTCAGCATTTCATATAATACTGGTTTGGTGGTGATGAACTCCTTGAGCTTTTTCTTATCTGTGAAGCTCTTTATCTGACCTTCAATTCTGAATAATAGCTTTGCTGGGTAAAGTAATCTTGGTTGTAGGTTCTTGGTATTCATCACTTTGACTATTTCTTGCCACTCCCTTCTGGCCTGCATAGTTTCTGTTGAGAAATCAGCTGACAGTCATATGGGTACTCCCTTGTAGGTAACTAACTGTTTATCTCTTGCTGCTTTTAAGATTCTCTCTTTGTCTTTTGCTCTTGGCATTTTAATTATGATGTGTCTTGGTGTGGTCCTCTTTGGATTCCTTTTGTTTGGGGTTCTCTGCGCTCCCTGGACTTGGAAGTCTATTTCTTTCACCAGGTAGGAGAAGTTTTCTGTCATCATTTCTTCAAATAGGTTTTCAATATCTTGCTCTCTCTCTTCTCTGGCACCCCAATAATTAGGATGTTGGTTCGCTTGAAGTTGTCCCAGAGGCTCCTTACACTATCTTCATATTTTTGGATTCTTTCTTCTTTTTGCTTTTCCGGTTGGGTGTTTTTTACTTCTTCCTATTTCAAATCTTTGACTTGATTCTTGCAATCCTCTAGTCTGCTGTTGGGAGTCTGTATAATATTCTTTATTTCAGTCAGTGTATGCTTAATTTCTAGTAGGTCCTTTTTCATATCCTCGAGGGTCTCACTAAATTTATTGGCGGTTTCTAGAAAATCCTTAAAAAACCTTATATCCATGGTTTTGAACTCTATATCCAGTAGTTTGCTTTCCTCCATTTCTGTCATTTGTGACCTGTTTCTTTGTCTCCGCATTTTTAATGCTTCCCTGTGTTGATAGAGTGGCTTTCTGTGCTAGGTGTCCTATAGGGCCCAGTGGCTCAGCCTCCGCAATTACCTGAGGGGGACACTCTTGGTGCACCCCTTTGTGGGCTTTGTGCACAGTCTTGTTGTAGTTAAGCCTTGATTGTTGTAGGTATCACTGGGAGGAATTTATCTCCAGGCCAATTGGCTGTGAGAATCAGCTGTGTCTACAGTGGGAGAACATCTGTGCTGGAGACACCCTTCTGGGGCAAGACTTGCTTCAGTGGGGCTTTGGTGCTCACTGAGTCTGCCCCCTGAGTGTGTCCCTTATGGATCTGAGGAGTTGTAATCTGGATGGTCCCACTCTGACCACTGGGTACACTGGCACTTGGATCTCTAAGGAGGTGCTAATTTAGCCTATGCCTGAGGCTACCCAGCAGGATCTATGGAGAGATCTGCAGATTCCTCTTCTTTGTTTGGGGTTTGGACACGGGTGGGCAAACTTTTTGACTCGAGGGCCACAGTGGGTTCTTAAACTGGACCAGAGGGCCGGAACAAAAGCATGGATGGAGTGTTTGTGTGAAATAATATAAATTCAAAGTAAACATCATTACATAAAAGGGTACGGTCTTTTTTTTTTTTTTTAGTTTTATTCATTTCAAATGGGCCGGATCCGGCCCGCGGGCTGTAGTTTGCCCACGGCTGGGTTTGGAGGTGCCTAGATGAGGCCCAGCTGTGAAGCAATGAAAGCTGCTGTGGGGCCTTGGGCCTTCTTTTGGAAGTTCTGGGTCTCTCTGACCCAGCTGCAGTTTGTTAGGTAATTTTAGATTGCAAAGGGCCAAGGCATTTATATGCAAAAGCCTCTAGGCACAGCTTGGGTGGGGTGGGGTCTCAGGGAATCAACAGGGCGGAGCAAACAGCTATGGCTGATCCTCAGCCCTGTCGTAAGAGACCCCGGGTCTCAGGGTCCCATGGTAATTGCTGTAAGCACCTCTGAGAGAAAGCCGCCCTCGAGTTCCGCCTGCTGCCAGACAGTCCAGTTTCTCCCTATATATGTCTGGGTCCCCAGAGACTCGCCTGGAACTGGAGTTCAGAACAGTTGGGAGCTTGTGTCTCCCTCCCGATTGAAAAAGACATCCGCGTGCTCAGTTGCCAGCCCTTTCTGTGTGCGCCTCCGTACCTCTGCACTTTACTTCCCCACCTCCTCTGAGTCTCAGTGTGCTTTTCTCTTTCCTTCTAGTTGTAGAATTTCCACTCAGCCAGCCTTCCTGTGGTTCTGGATGATGTCCGTTCCGTCTTTTAGTTGTATTTTTGAAGTGGTTGTGCGAGGCAGCAATTTCCGGTGTTTACCTATGCCGCCATCTTGGTTTCTCGACTCCACTTCTTTTGTGGTAGGAAACTGCAAAATCAGACCTCCATGGACATTCAGGAGGAAAAAAGAATTAGATACATTAATGCAGTCATCCACAGGCAATAAACAAATAGATGAGATTTGAGGTTTTTGCTTAAATTTCTAGTAGGGGAGAGACAATGATACATGAAAAAACAAAGACAGTTTCAGATAATTACTAGTCCTGTGAAGAAAATAAAACAAGGTAATATACTTGTGGATAGTGGGGAGCAAACAGATAGTCAGTGATGGCCTCTGTTTTGGGGGTCAAGAATACAGTTGGGTGTTTAGTTATTTCTGATTTATCCCATTGATGAATTTTGTTGGAGACTATTTGGATCCAGCATTATAGTAGTCCTCCCATCTTCAGGTTTGGTGAGAGTGCCTTTTTAATTTTCTAATCCAGTTTTTGGTAGAAATACTAATTGGGACAGCTTTGAGTCTCAGACTTTCTGTGTGCGCCTCAGGCTTTCCTGAGACTCAAAGCTTCCAAGTCTTCCTCTTATTTAACTTGGTGTCTAACCAGGCACTCATGCACTTATTACATCAGGTTAGCGGTTAGTTAGCACTAGATATTTTCCTCTAGGATTATATTCATTAACCAATGTCTGTTATTTCCCAGTGTGTGTTCCATGGGATATTAAGCTCATAAAATGCCCCATAATGTGAGTCAGTTAGTCAGGGAACTGCTTCATAGTTTAACCCCCTGTTGAGCAGTCTTAATACATAATTTGGAGCAATAGTAAAGGCTCTGAATATCTTGCTGTAAAGAAATCTATTTAATTCTGTTTAAGCCAGTATTATCTCAACTTGACAGAAGAATTCTTACATTTTTAGCAACACCAAAAAGAAAAGCCCCCTCAAAAAGAAAAGAAAAAATCCAAATCCACACTACAGTATTTCCTTATCTTATCCCAAAAGATGTCCTAAAAATTGTCTTGCTGATATCCAGATACCATGTTTCCTTTTATCTTCTCATCAGTCCAGTAAAAAAGCTATTAATATGATGTGGCTCGTTCTTTGTGGCTGCCTCCTGATCACAACTCTTATTGGTATGAGTTCACAATGTGGATGGAATCTCCCTTATTCCCTTTTTAAAATTAGAATTGAGAGAAAAGATTGGCTCAATTATATTTATGTCATTTCTGCTCCGAAGATCATTCTCTTTGACAGGGAAGATAGAGATAAAACAGAATTGAGGGCTTTCCATATTACTGTGACATTTTAAAAAGTATGTTATTTTGAATTTTTTTATTTCAGGGAGAGAAAGGGAGAGGGAAAGAGAGATGGAAACATCAACGATGAGAGAGAATCATCGATTGGCTGCCTCCTGCACTCCCCCAACCCCCCCCACCAGGGATTGAACCCACAACCCCGGGCAGATGCCCTGCCTGGGAATCGAACCGTGACTTTCAGGTCATGGGTTGATGCTCAACCACTGAGCCACACTGGCTTGGCTACTGTGACATTTTTAACATGCTATTATTAGCTCCAGTCAGTGGACTTTTTCTCTTCTTTGGTCTTTTTAGCTTTAGAGGAGAATTCAATTCATTTTACAAATTTTACTTCATTAATGTGCCTGCTTTTGTTTTCTTGACACTATTTTTTAAACTTTCTGTTAAAGAATTTGAAAAGCATACACATTCCTTGTTAGGACGTAACTTCCTAAAAGACCCTTCTGCCTTATCATAGGAAAGAAGAAGAGCAGGCCCTGGAGCATGGTGTGAGTTGTAAATTCACTTCATCTGGGGGCACTGGGATGTTTTGGCAGATTTCCTGAAAAAGTGCTGGCAGTGCTTTCTTGTCTTAAAACCAATGTGGTCCCAGGCTATATTTTCTAGTTTTTGAACTTGGACCTTACTTATAGTAGGTAGAATAGGCCAGTTTGAATTATTTTCATATTATACAGGATGGGTTTACAGTTGTGAGTACACAAAACAGTTTATTCTTGTGTTATTATTTATTAATTATTGTATTATTTTTCATAAGAACAACTATATACCTACTTTTGCCCCCCCCCCCCGCATGCCTATTATTTGATTCAACTCATTAAATATACCCAAGTTTAATGATTAAGAAATATTTGTTGAGGAAGTAATGTTGACATCTTCAATCCTGATATCTGTGCAAGGGAAAATGTAGGAATATTTAGCAGGATACTGAGTACCATTGCAACATGTGCTCACAAGTGGTAGAAAAACATTAAATTACTAATAGATATTTGCTTTCTGTATAGGAACTAAAGCTGAACACTTTGCAAAAATTGGATGGAAAAATCATAAACACTCAGTTAATAACCCGTAAGTATTTCAGATATATGAAATATAGTGAAAATCTGGGTTATCCTGTTATATAACATACAACTTTAGTAATGTATTTTAATTATGCTACTGTCATTAACTCTTACTCTGGGAAAATAATATGGTCATTCATATCCTAAAAAATATGAATAAAGTAAAATTACATCATGTGTATTACACAGATCATTAATCTTTGAATCCCCTAGTGCCTAATATAATGCCTGACGCATAGCATGTACTTAATGGTTGCTAAATAAAACTGGTTCACTGACAATTGAATTAGTGCCACATAACTAGAATCTATACAAAAGCAATATGACCAGGCAATAAAAGAATAATGCCAACTCTGTGTCACTGTGTTAGATACTTTTATGTACATATTCATTTCATCTTCTCAAGGACCCTATAAGGTAGGTATTTTTGTTCCCATTTTATAGACGAGGAAAATGAGGCTTACAGAAATTAGGTAACTTGCTCAGAATCATTCTAAGTACTGGCAAAATAATGTTTATATTTTCCTTCTAGATTTTAAACTCTTTGAGGGGAAGAGTCATCTGTTATCTTTAGCACAGAGTTTGGAACATAATAACTGCTCAGTGAATTGTTTCTGAATTATTAAACAAACTAGAGGCCTGGTGCATGAAATTCATGCACTCAGGATGTGTCCCTCAGTCCAGCCTGCACCCTTTAGCAGTCTGGGAGCCCTCGGGGGATGTCCGACTGATGGCTTAGGCCCGCTTCCCCTGAGGAACGGGCCTAAGACATCAGTCAGATATCCTTAGCGTTGCCGCAGAGGCAGGAGAGGCTCCCACCACTGCCACTGAGCTCACCAGCTGTGAACCCGGCTTCTGGCTGAGTGGCGCTCCCCCTGTGAGAGCATATTGACCATCAGGGGTCAGCTCCTGCATTGAGCATCTGCCCCCTGGTGGTCAGTGTGCATCATAGCGACCAGTTGTTCCTCAGTTCAGTCAATTTGCATATTAGGGTTTTATTATATAGGATTGTGCCATATTTAATACACATAAAACCACAGTAAGGAAAATTTTATACCATAAATAGATTATTACCACATATTCCTAGTACTTCATGCTGCTGCTAATTCTTCTCATTCAGCTACTTTAAAATTGATGTTTGAATTTAGATCATATCTAATTAACGAATATTGAATTCGATGCTCTAGATTGAAGGGTATTTTGTAAAATATCTAAAGGTATTGTGAAAGCTTTAGTAAATTCCTGTTCCTTATGGTAAAATCCAAATTCCTTCATGACATAATAAGGCTGTTATAATTTGGCCCCATTCTACTTTGCTAGTCTTGTTTCTTACTACTTTCCTGGATATTCCCAATCTCTAGCCTCACCAGATTACTTGGTTTTCCTAAATGTACTATTTAGGACTTGCTTCTGTGTTTTTACTTATGCTGTTAGCTCTACCCGGTATATCCTTCTGCCATTCTTTTGTTTGGTGACACAGACAGTCTCCTTACCCATCAAGTCACAACCCAGATATCATTGCTTCTCTTAATACCTTATGAATTATTGTTTTCTCATGAGCTTCATTGCCTCAAATTGCCTCACATGGTATCATATTTAGTTACTTATGAGTCCTTCTCCTCTGATGATGATGATTTTTGATATTGCTTTAGCTGCTAGTGATGCAGCAGTGAATAAGACAGATAAGTTTCTTGTTTGCATGGATCTTCCATTACATTTTATAAGTTATCCATTTTGTTGAGTAGACAAATGTTATTTCTGGATGTTAGTCTTACTATTTAAGACTCTTTGAAACAGCCAAGAATTTCTAGGTTTGGCTCAGAAAGTTCAGGTGCTAACTTCTTGCTTTGTTTGGCTAGTGAAGAAAGAGAATCCCGTGTTTGCTGACCAATCATTAGAGGTACCCTGTTATATATTTCTAAGAAGGTTGAACTAAGAAACTGTTCTCAAGTGCTTCCTCACAAGCTGTAAGAATAATGAAAGGCAGAGAGACTTGTGATAAGTAGTATAGTATTAGAGATAACCCAGGCCACTTGGCCATCAGACCTGTGTCTGTCACCTCCTCCTACTTGTCCCACAGTACTGCAGAGTCAGCGTGTTCATAGAGAATTTATCATTTCCCCCCAACCCTGTTTCCTGTCAGTATTCTTCATCTATGCGAGTGACATAACATATACCTAATTATTCAAGATAGTAGAAGTCATCCTTGACTTTGCCATCTCCCTCAGTGTCCCATGTGAGTTGCAGATGATTTGGGGATGGATAGAATCCCACCTCCATACTATCTTTTGAGTCCAATTTTGTATGTTAGCTCCTTATTTTTTCTTGCTGTACTTAATGCCCCAATTTCTCAGTTGGTTAACTTGCCTTTTCACTATCCCTTTTCAAAATTATAAGTCTGATCATGTCACTTCCCAGCTCAATATCCTTTAGTAGTTTCTCATTGTTTTCAGTATAAAATGTAAACACCATATATTGTCCTCTCATGATCTCATCCTCATTCATTTCTTCTTTCCCATATATTTAAAAAAAAATTGTAAGAGTATATTTGAGCCAAACTAATGACATATGCAGGGGAGCAAGATCTCAATGCTCCTTTTCCCCATCTTCTTCACCTTGCCTCCACATTGCCTCCCAAACATCATGCCCTAGCTTCAGTGAACTGTTTCACCTCAAGAGGTTTTGCATGTGCTGATCCGTTTGTCAAGAATTCTCTCTTACTTCCTCTTATTTACTTAATTTTATAGAGGAAGCTCCTTCTTATATCCGGGTTTGGTGCACATCTTGTGTACTCCCATGACACCCTGTATTACATTTCTATTGTGGCTTTTATTGCATTGTATTAAAATGGCATATTTGTTTTCATAGATTCAGACTGAGTTCCTTGGTAGTGACTGTGTTTATGTCCCCAGTGCCTAGCACAGGTTCTGGCACAAATAAGGTATTTTTTGAAAGTTGGTGATAGTCAAAGTTAACTTTAGAAGCAAAGGTGTAGACACGTATGTAGATGTTAGTTACACGAGCTCTATTTCTAAACATTTGAATTGTTTATTCCACACAAGTTGAAGTTTACTTTTAGAAACTCCCTGATAGTGTTTATTGCTGCTGCTATTTTCACCAGCGCATTATCTGAAACCACCTGATTACATTGTTGGAGGAGCCAGAGGGGATAACAGTAATTTTTTTCTTTGCAGTGATCAGAAAGAAAATGTGTGTTTTTAAAAATATATATATTTTTATTGATTTCAGAGGGGAAAGGAGAGGGAGAGAGATAGAAGATCAATGATGAGAGAAGAATCATTGATTAGCTGCCTCCTGCATGCCTCACACTGGGGATGGAGCCCGCAACCCAGGCAGAGAATTGAACTGTGACCTCTTGGTTCATAGGTCAATGCTTAACCACTGAGCCATGGGCAGAAGGAAATGTGTTTTGAAGAATGCAGATAATTTATTATAGGTTTTGTCTATTTATTTAAGAACATCATTAAACAGAATTGCATAATATCATCACCACAAAAGTTAGCCAAATGCAAGTCAGTTAATTTTGCTTTTAAGGAACTAGTGTTTTATAATTCTCCAGGAAAAAGAAATGGTTTCCTATTTTAACCTCCAACCTGTCTGACACCATCTGGGTGTACTGTAGTGCAGTTGTGGCACTAACCACCTGGAGTTACTGCAGACACCATGAATTACGGACTCAGTCCTCCACAAGACTGCCCTCTCAGGTCAGATGCCAGCCGCAAGTAGGGTCACGGGCCATCTGTACTTTTGACCAATGAGCTATAAATTAGGGGTTCCCATGACCCTATCGGGTTCGATAATTCACTAGACTGACTCACAGAGCTCAGGAAAATGCGATATTTATGATGACAGTACAGATAGTTCCCAACTCCGACTTAATGATTTTTTAACTTAACCATGGTATGAAAGTAATACACATTCAGTAGAAACTGGCTAGGCTACACTATTATGTTCAGTGGATTAAATGCATTTTTGATGTAAGATAGTTTCAATTTACAATGGGTTTATTGGGATATTGTCAACTTACAATGGGATGTGATGCCATTATAAGTTGAGGAACATCTCTATTATTATAAAGGATACAGCTCATGCTCGGCTGGCATGGCTCAGTGGTTGAATGTCGACCTATGAACCAGGAGGTCATGGTTCCATTCCTGGTCAGGGCATATACCCAGCACATACAGGTTGCGGACTCCATCCCGTGTGGGGTGTGCAGGAGGCAGCCGATCAGTGATTCTCTCCCATCATTGATGTTTCTTTCTTTCTCTCTCTTTCTTTCTCTCTCTCTCTCTCTCCCCCCCATTACCTCTCTGAAATCAATATAAATATATTTAAAATAAAAAATAAAGGATACAACTCGGGGACAGCCAGATAAAGAGGCACATAGGGTGAGGTCTGGGAGGGTTCTTAATGCAGACCTTCCATGCCCTCTCCCCCACGGAGGGCATATCCATATATTTCAGTGCTCACCAACCAGGAAACTCCACCAAGTTCATTGTCTATGTTTTTATTGGGGCTTCATTATGCAGGCATACTCAGTTGAATCATTGGCCACTTGATTGAACTCAAACTCCTGCCCCCTCTTCTCCCTGGGGTCAAACTGGCTGAAAAGTCCCAACCCTGTATTCACAAGGTTAGTCTTTCTCTTTCTGGTGAGCAGACCCTTGTGCCCCACCCACCAACAAGAGGCCCACAAGAATCACCTTATTAGCATAATGAAGACACTTATCACTCAGGAAACGCCAAGGGTTTTAGAAGCTCCATGAGGGTAACCCAGGACAAAAATTAGTCAATTTTTTTTGTTGTACAGCATGTGGTATTTTGAAGTTAGGATTTTAAAAAAATTCAATTCAAAGGACTTGTTTATTAAAGGTTAAAACTGTTTATAAAAGCCCGTCTTTTGGTTGTGAAAAGAATACTTACATATTATTCTCTCTTTAACTTCTAGACCAGAACATCTTCGATAAAAAAATTGTAATTGCTCCCTAACATTCTATAACTACTTGTTTTGCATTTAGGTATTCCCAGTTCCAAAAGGAATACAGTTTAGATGAAGTGATGACTTCTCGAAAAGTTTTTGATTTTCTGACTGTCTTACAATGTTGGTAAGAAAAACATTTTAATATTAATTGAAGTTATTGCTTCTCCCTCCCCCACTTGGGTAAACCTTAGGCTCTGTATCTGGATATATCTTTACTGTATATCTTTCTCTAGAACTACCAATGTGTTATCAGTGGGGTGTTCTCTGTGTCCCCACCTGTTGCTGGTGGGAGTGGGTTTCTTGCAATGTCACAAGAAAAGGAATTTTCTGAGACTCCTGTGGGAGAATGAGGGATATTTATTTGCGTAGGATTAGACCCCTGAGTTTCCGAGGTCCCATCTCCCTCCGTCCCGCCAAGGAAACCGTCGAGCTGTGTCTTCAGCAGAGCTAGGATTCTAGTCACTGCCCGGAGCCACCGTTCCATATTTGCACAGTCCAGTCTAGCATCAGGCCAGCTGAGCTTGTGTTCCCAGCTGCAGTTCATTGTGTGTTGGGTTTGCATGGCCATGGGACTTGTGGCTCCTATGGCCACATGGCGATGGAGGGAACATGGAGAAGTGCAAGGAAGCAGGAGCAAAGCAAGGGGAGCAAGAGATAGAATTCCTTTATCTGTGGATTTTATTTTATTTATTTATTTTTAAAATATATTTTATTGATTTTTTACAGAGAGGAAGGGAGAGGGATAGAGAGTTAGAAACGTCGATGAGAGAGAAACATCAATCATCTGCCCCCTGCACACTCCCTGCTGGGTATGTGTCCGCAACCAAGGTACATGCCCTTGACCGGAATCAAACCTGGGACCCTTGAGTCTGCAGGCCGACACTATCCACTGAGCCAAACCAGTTAGGGCTGTCTGCGGATTTTTACCTTCTAAGATTTCCCATGCTTGCAGTGGCTCCACTCCCTCTAGCCATTTTCTTTGTTCCAGGCAAGATTGACAGGCAAACACCTTCCCTAACTGTTAGGACTATAGGGCAGTACAAGAGGCAGTACACCGTCTGAGGTGGCTGTTTAGCCTACCTGAGCACCACCGTGCTCATCTTTCACCTACGTCACCCCCACCCCCACTTTACTTTGTCCGGTCCCTTCCCCCAGTGATCTGCAGGGAACAGACTGGTGGTTCCCTGGGGAATGTGAAATTGCAGCTTCCTGGTGAGGCTGCCCTGATGGACATGTCTGGCCTTCTCTTTGCTCCTCTCTATTATTAATAACTAGCTAATTACAAGGGTAACAAATGTAGTCCTCACTCTGGAGTGAGTACCCTTACTTCTCCTGCTTAGAGAAGACTGTCTCTTCTCTTGGAAAATTATATATTTTACTTTCTTCTCTCATGGCTTCTACCTACTTCATTTTAAGTGTATTTATTCATTTAAATATGACTTAGGCGGCCACTGAAGTCCCCAGATTTTTCCCTTTGTTTTCTCTGCTGTATGCTTCTACTGTAGGAAAATTTACTCTACCATAGTAGCTAAGAGTAAGCATAAACCAAGAAAAAATCATAGTTCTAATAATAATGGTAACAGTTACATCTTGAAAATTGCTTGACAATATTTATTTCCTAGAATACTGAGTTAGTACTGCATAGGTCCTGCCTGTGCCTAGTTATCACCTGGTTGCGTCCTGGAGATACTGGCTGGGATGCACGTGAACAAGTGGGGCCAGCTCTTATCTGTTTCCATATGAGGGTGTGCCCATGTATGAAGTCCACCTGAACTCGCAGAAGGCTTAATCATTTGCCACCTCCCTTCATAGCTTACTCTAAAGGAAAAGATCTATTTTGAGGAGATCTCAAAAGTCTTAACCAAAGCATGGACTCTCTGGTATCCTCTATTCCATCCTTTCCCAGTTTTCAAAAGGATTCCAATTCTGAGTTGTTTGGGAGATAGCAGAGTTGGAGCTAGTTAGCCCTATGGCAGAATCTGTACTATACCGGGATAGGAATGACCTTGTATACTTCTCAGAAGTCACCAGAAGAGGCTTCATGTACCTACAAAAGCAAGTCCAGGCTTCTTTGCACTAAGAACTTTTCGAGAGAGATTCTCAGAGACTGAGCAGTGACTGACAGCATTTAAGTTCTTGATAGAGGTTCAGCCCTCAGGAGGGAAGCATATGTAAGATTTAACTGTAGATATTACAAAGAAGACCATCCAGTGACCATCAAGCCCACCCAGCCTCTTGTCCCAGAAAGAACCCCTCGTCTGAAATCTTAGGGTTGAGGTGGACCAGGTGTAATAATTACTCTTACCTCCTCGCAGTCCCACTTCCGATGGTGCTGCAGCGGCAATTTTGGCGAGTGAAGAGTTTGTACAGAAGTACGGCCTTCAGTCCAAAGCTGTGGAGATTGTGGCACAGGAGATGATGACTGATTTGCCAAGCTCATTTGAAGAAAATAGCGTTATTAAAATGGTACATCTAAAGTTCTGTCTTATTAATTAATCAAGGAGTTTTATTTAAGGATTTCAAGGTTGCTATAGGCTCTGGATATAATTTACTTGAAAAAAAGTCTAGGAAATCTAATATTATAACCCATCTGTTAGGGGAAAATAACTGATGAGAATATATGCTTCCTGGGATAGAGTTATACATCATTATATGATAATGTTTAATTAACTAGACATGCTTTTTATTTATTTATTTTTCTTTTCTTATTTTAAATTTATTTTTTAATATTTTTTTATTGATTAAGATATTACATATGTGTCCTTATCCCCACGTTATCCCCTACTCCCCCCCCCCCCCCCCCCCCCCCGCCCCATTGTCCATGTCCATCGGTTAGGCCTATATGCTTGCATATAAGTCCTTTGGTTGATCTCTCCCCCTTGCCCCCACCCTCCCCTACCTTCCCTCCAAGGCCTGACAGTCTAATCAATGCCTCTCCGTTTCTGGATCAGTCCTTGTTCTTCAGTTTATGTTGTTCATTATATTCCACAAATGAGTGAGATCATGTGGTATTTATCCCTTAAAGAATATCCTTCAGCATTTCATATAATCCTGGTTTGGTGGTGATGAACTCCTTTAGCTTTTTCTTATCTGTGAAGCTCTTTATCTGACCTTCAATTCTACATGATAGCTTTGCTGGGTAGAGTAATCTTGGTTGTAGGTTCTTGCTATTCATCACTTTGAATATTTCTTGCTGCTCCCTTCTGGCTGCATGGTTTCTGTTGAGAAATCAGCTGACAGTTGTATGGGTACTCCCTTGTAGGTAACTGACTTTTTTTCTCTTGCTGCTTTTAAGATTCTCTCTTTGTCTTTAGCCCTTGGCATTTTAATTATGATGTGTCTTGGTGTGGTCCTCTTTGGATTCCTTTTGTTTGGGGTTCTCTGCGCTCCCTGGACTTGTAAGTCTATTTCTTTCACCAGGTAGGGGAAGTTTTCTGTCATGATTTCTTCTAATAGGTTTTCGATATCTTGCTCTCTCTCTTCTTCTGGCACCCCGATAATTCGGGTGTTGGTACGTTTGAAGTTGTCCCAGAGGCTCCTTACACTATCTTCATATTTTTGGATTCTTCTTTCGTTTTGCTTTTCCAGATAGGTGTTTTTTGCTTCTTCATATTCTTGGGATCCTCTAGTCTGCTGTTGGATCCCTGTATATTATTTTTAATTTCAGTCAGTGTATGTTTAATTTCTGACTGGTCCTTTTCCATTTTTTTGGCCTTCTCATTAAGATCCTTGAAGGTCTCACTAAGTTCCTCGGAGGTCTCACTAAGTTTCTTGGAGGTTCGTAGAAGATTCTTGAGTAGCCTTATAACTGTGGTTTTGAACTCTATGTCCTCCATTAGTTTGCTTTCCTCCATTTCTTTCATTTTTGACATGTTTCTTTGTCTCCGCATTTTTGGCTGACTGTGAGGACCCTCTGTGTCTATAGTGGAAGAACTGCTGTGCTGGAGACACCCTTATGTGGTAGGACTTGCTTCAGTGGGGCTTTGGTGCTCACTGAGTAAATCTAGTATCTGACCAGGAGTACCCTGGCTCCTGGATCTCCAAGTCAACCACTGTGTGGGTCCACCCAGCAGGAGCTACAGATATCAACAGATTTCTCCTCTTTGTTTGGAGTTCGGAAGTTTTGGAGCTCTGATTCAGCTGCAGTTTGTTAGGCTGCAAAAGCGCAGGTGCCTCCTTTGTGCCGCTGAGCACAACTTGGGAGGGGATGTAAATTGAGTGGGGCGGGGTCTCAGAGAGTCCCCAGGGCGGAGCAAACAGCAATGGTGTCCTCAGCCACTCCGCCACTCCGACTCTGTGTCGCAACTCCCTGAGTGCCGCGCGCCCCCACAGCAACAATAATCCCTGCGAGCAGCTCTGTGAGAAAGTCACCCTCGCTTTCCGACCCGCTGCAAGACAGTCCCGTTTCTCCCCGTAGGAGCCTGGGACCCCTGAGTCTCGCTGTAAATGAGTTCAGTGCTTTCGAGAGCTTGTATCCCCTTCCGATTGAAAAAAAACCCGCGCACCCAGGTGCAGCAGCCTCGCGTATGCGCCACGATACCTTTGTTCTTGGTGCCTCTACCTCCTACTCAATGCACTTTTTTTCTTTCCTTCTAGTTATAGAACTTACACTCGGTCAGCTTTCCCGTGGTTCTGGATGATAGCTGTTTTGTCTTATAGTTGTGGTTTTAATGTTGTTGTGGGGGGCGGCACGTACAGGTTTGTACCTTATGCCGCCATCTTGGTTCTCCCCCGTGCTTTTTATTTTTATTTTGAATTGGTTAAATATGCTTAGAGTTCCAATCTTACAGAGTTAAAGGGAAAACAAAGATGTTTTCAGGGAACTTTATTGACACTTCAAAAAAATTATTTTTAAATATATTTTTATTGATTTCAGAGAGGAAGGGAGAGAAGAGAGAGATAGAAATATCAGTGATGAGATAGAATCATTGATAGGCTGCCTCTTGCACACCCCACACTGGGGATCGAGCCTGCAACCCAGGCATGTGCCCTGACCAGAAATCGAACCATGACTTCCTGATTCATAGGTTGGCACTCAACCACTGAGCCACACCAGTTGGGTGACACTTCAAAAATCTTTATTGAAGGTTAAGTACAAAATGGAGAAAATAAAAAAGATGAGAATTCAGACCTAGAGTTAGTTGGATATTTGAATGAAAAAAAAAAAAAAATATATATATATATATATATATATATATATATATATATACATTGAGAGAGAGAGAGAGAGAGAGAGAGAGGGGCCTGGTGCACGAAATTTGTGCATGGGTAGGGTCTTTAGGCCTGGCTGGCGATCAGGGCTGATTGGGGCCTTCCAGCTGCTGGCCGGGGGCCTTCCTTCCTGCTGCCAGCTGGGGCCTTCCTTCATTCTGCACCACCCCCTGGTCAGCACACATCATAGCAAGCGATCGAACTCCTGGTCTCCCAGTCGAACTCCCAAGGGGACACTTTGCATATTATCCTTTTATATATATAGATATAATAAGACATATATACATATGCATACAAATATAAACAATTATAAATGCTAAATTACAATTTACAAATTTTACAACAGTGCTCAGAATTTGAAAATGTTCTATAACTTGCCCAAGATCACAAAGCTAAGGTGCTAGGGTGTGGTAGAGGTGGAACTCATATTTAGGTTTTCTAACTATAGTACATTTGCCACTATGCCGTAGTTTTATTCTATGGAGAAAAGTTCAGTTTGCATGTTATCTGAGATTAAAGAGGTGTTAAGAGCATGGATTTTGGAAAAATGTTTTTGAATCCCTAAAAAATATTATTTATTTTCTTTCTTTTTTAAAAGTATATATTTTTATTGATTTCAGAGAGGAAAGGAGAGGGAGAGAGAGAGAGAAAAATCAATGATGAGAGAGAATCATTGATTGGCTGCCTCCTGCATGCCCCACACTGGGGATAGAGCCCGCAACCTAGGCATGAGCCCTGACCAGGAATCGAACTGTGAATTCCTGATTCATAAGTCAACGCTCAACCACAGAGACACGTCAGCTGGGTGAAGATTGTTTATTTTCATATAAAAATTCCCTCATTATTTTTCAGTGTATCTGAATCATAATGATCTGTTGATAAATCTTTTCAGCCTGTTTACCACAACTATACATTGTGGATTAATAGAGTTTTTATAACAACGTAAGATATGGCCTGAAGAATTATAAGTCCTTTTATGTATTTGATTTGAAATTCTTTCTTTTATAGCACCAGATTTAATATGTATATTTTCCCTCCTGGATATCCTTTTATTTGGATTCTCTGTATAAAATAGAATCAATAGATATTTCAATATGTGTGGTCAATTCTTAGCTGTTAAGTTTATGCCTATTAATCTCATATAATCCTTATATAAAAGTCCCAATTTTGATGCCTTTACTTTACTTATATGTGATTTTGGTTTTAGGTTGGCTTTGATATGAGTAAAGAAGCTGCCAGAAAGTGCTATGAGAAATCTGGCCTGAGACCAAGTGATATTGATGTAATAGAACTTCATGATTGCTTTTCTACTAACGAACTAATTACTTATGAAGCATTGGGACTCTGTCCAGAAGGTACTATCTTTCATGAGATGCTTATTAACTTAGTTTCTCTGATAAATTTTCATTTTCACCATTAAAGAAAAGAATTCATTAATTGCTTTCTCCTCTACGTTGCCTCTGCCACATTGCAAAGTGAATGTAAGCTACCTCGATACTGGACTTCTAGAACCTGTAGTCTGGGACAGTAGTAACACTGAAATAACAGGGTTTGCAAATAATTTGTATTATGTAAATCAGGGATATTTTTTTTTAAAATATATTTTATTGATTTTTTACAGAGAGGAAGGGAGAGAGATAGATAGTTAGAAACATCGATCAGCTGCCTCCTGCACATCTCCTACTGGGGATATGCCCGCAACCCAGGTACATGCCCTCGACCGGAATCGAACCTGGGACCCTTTAGTCCGCAGGCCGACACTCTATCCATTGAGCCAAACCGGTCTCGGCAGTCAGGGATATTTTTAATGTTCTGTTAAGTGGGGGGGTGGGGGAAGGATACAAAATTACAGTTGTAACTCGATATTTCAAATTGTGTTTGAAGATTTGCAAAAAGAAAAATGGAAAAACTAGTTTATGGGACCTGGAGGATTTTTCTTTTCATGTTTGAAGTGGTTGCACCATTTTCCATTACTACCAGCAGTGTATGAGAGTTTTAGTTGCTTTAAATCAGTGATGGCGAACCTTTTGAGCTCGGCGTGTCAGCATTTTGAAAAACCCTAACTTAACTCTGGTGCCGTGTCACATATAGAAATTTTTTGATATTTGCAACCATAGTAAAACAAAGGTTTATATTTTTGATATTTATTTTATATATTTAAGTGCCATTTAACAAAGAAAAATCAACCAAAAAACTGAGTTTGTATGTCACCTCTGACACATGTCATAGGTTCGCCATCACTGCTTTAAATCCTTACCAATACTTGATGGGGTCAGTTTTTAAAAGTTTAGCCATTCTAAAGATTATGTAGTATGTATTATTTTTATATCACTGATGACTAATCATGTTAGCATCTTTTCATGTGTATATTGGTCATACATATATTTTTTTGTGTGAAGTGTCTGTTCAGAACTTTTGCCCTTTAATTATTGGGTTGTTTGCCTTCTTTAAGAGTTGTAAGAATGTATATATAAATTCTGGATAAAGTCATTTGTCTGATATCTGTATGTTGTGAACATTTTCTCCTAGGCTGTGGCTTGCCTTTTGTTTTATTAATAGTGTTGCTTGAAAAACAGCATTTTAAAATTTTGATGAAATACAAATTATCAGTATTTTTAATGGTTTATGTTTTTTGTACTCTAAGAAACTTCTGCCTATCTCAAGGTCATAAAGATTTCCTTCTGTTTTTATTTCCAATTCTATAAATTTAGATTTTTTTATTTAAGCATATAGTCCACTTTGAGTAAATTTTTGTATATGGTGTAAAATAAAAGTCGATATTAATCTTTTTTATTTTATACACATATCCAGCACTACTTGCTGAAAAGACTTTTCTCTCCCCATTGAATTGCATTGGCACCTTTGTCCAAAGTCAATTGCCCATATATATGTGAGGGTCCATTTTTGGACTCTTTCTTCTGTTCTATTGACCTACATTCTTTTAAAAAATACATGTTTGTATTGATTTTTTTAGAGAGAAAGAAAGGGAGAAAGACAGAGAGATGTGAGAGAGAAACATCAATCAGTTGCCTCCCATATGGATCCCGACTGGGGACTGAACCTGTAACCTAGGCATGTGTCCGACTGGGAATTGAACTGGTGACCTTTTGGTGTACTGGACAATGCTCAACCAACTGACCCACACTGGCCTGGGCTGATCTGTATTTTTATCTTTTTACCAATACCAAATTATTTTGGCTACTGTAATTACATTATATAGTACTATAGTGTATAGCAAGTCTTGAAATCAAATAGGGTAAGTTCTCCAACTTTTGTCTTTTTAAAAAAAATGTATTTCTTCACCTGAAAATATGCTTTTTATTGATTTTAGAGAGACAGGAAGAGACAGAGAGACACTCAGAGAGAGAGAGAGAGAAATAGAGAGAGGGAGAGAGAGAGAAACATTGATTAGTCGCCTTCTGCATGTGCCCCAACCAAGGATTGAACCTGCAACCCGAGTCTGTTCCCTGACTGGAAATTGAACCTGCCACCTGTTGGTGTATGGAATGATGCTTCAACCAACTGAGCGACACTGTCCAGGGCCAACTTTGTTCTTTTCAAAAATAATTTTAGTTATTTTAGGTCCTATGCATCTCTAAGCACATGTTAGAATTAGTTTGTCAATTTCTATAAAAATATAGCAACAGCCCTAGCCGGTTTGGCTCAGTGGATGGATCGTTGGCCTGCGGACTGAAAGGTCCCAGGTTTGATTCTGGTCAAGGGCATGTACCTTGGTTGCGGGCACATCCCCAGCAGGAGGTGTGCAGGAGGCAGCTGATCGTTGTTTCTCTCTCATAGATGTTTCTAGCTCTCTATCCCTCTCCCTTCCTCTCTGTAAAAAATCAATAAAATATATTTTAAAAAAAATACAGCAACAAAAAACTTGCTGGAATTTTCATTGGGATTCCTTTGAATCTATAGATACATTTAGAGCCAGTTGTCAGTTTAACATTGTTGAATCTTCCAATCCATTAGATGGTATGCATTTCCATTTATTTAGCTTTCCTTTGGAAAATTTCCTAATGGAATATTATTTAACTATAAAAAAGAATGAAAATCTTGCCATTTGCAACAACCCAGGTGGACCTTGAGGGCATTTTGCTAAGTGAAATAGAGAAAGACACACTTACATGAGATCTCGGTTTATGGAATCTGGAAACAAAACAAAACAAAAAAACAAGCTCATGCCGAAACCGGTTTGGCTCGGTGGATAGAGCGTCAGCCTGCGGACTGAAAGGTCCCAGGTTCGATTCCGGTCAAGGGCATGTACCTGGGTTGCGGGCACATCCCCAGTAGGAGATGTGCAGGAGGCAGCTGATCGATGTTTCTCTCTCATCGATGTTTCTAACTCTCTATCCCTCTCCCCTCCTCTCTGTAAAAAATCAATAAAATATATTTAAAAAAAAAACAAAACAAAAAAAAAACAAGCTCATGTATACACAGAACATATTGATGGTTGCCAGAGGCGAGGGTTGGGGTGTTGGCGGAATGGATGAAGGTAAGTAAAAATATACAAACTTCCAGTTATAAAATAAGTCATGGGGTATGTAATGTACAACTACATTGCATGGTGACTATCTACACTAATAAAAGAGAAACATGGTAATTGGCGTACGACCGCTACCCTTCCCATTGGCTAATCAGCGTATCCTTATGCAAATTAACTGTCAGCCAAGATGGTGGCCGGCAGCCATGCACTGAAGCGAGCAGGGAGGCTTGCTTCCTCCAGACACTACAGACTCCAACGTTCCCCGTTCCCTGTCTCACTTTCCGGCCTCTCAACTGCAACTCTAAGCAACTATTACTATGTTGCAAATAAGAAGCTAAACAAAACCGGCTGTCAGTCAGCCCCGGACCGCAACATTGTATCCATGTTTTCAGCAGGGAGGCCTCAGAGCTAAAGCTGGCCAGAATAAAAAAAAAAAAAAGAAAACAGGAGCGGTTGGGAGCTTTTAGTCAACTGCCAGCGGGAAAACAGCCCTCAGCCCCTCAGCCAGCCTGGCCAGGCACCCCAGTGAGGACCCCCACCCTGATCCAGGACACCCTTCAGGGCAAACCAGCCGGCCCCCACCCGTGCACCAGGCCTCTATCCTATATAGTAAAAGGGTAATATGCCTCCCGGCACCGGGATCAGCGGAGCAGCGAGGCTCCCGGCACCGGGATCAGCGTGACAGGGGGCAGCGCCCAAACCCCCTGATCAGCCCTGCTCTGTGCCTGCTAGGGGGGAGCTCCCCAATCCCCCGATCGCCCTGCGGCTCTGTGTGACAGGGTGCAGCGCACCAACCCCCTGATAGGCCCTGCTCTGTGTGTGACAGGGTGCGGCGCCCCAACCCTTCCCCCACGGGCCTTGCTCTGTGTGTGACAGAGTAGAGCCATAACCATTCCATCGGCCCTGCCCCGAGTGTGACAGTGGTGGTGCCCCAACCCCCTGATCGGCCCTGTTCTGTGGGTGATAGAGGGTGGCACCCCAACTCCCCTCCACAGGCCCTGCTCTGTGTGTGACAGGGTAGAGCCATAACCATTCCATCGGCCCTGCCCCGAGTGTGACAGTGGTGGCGCCCCAACCCCCTGATCGGCCCTGTTCTGTGGGTGATAGAGGGTGGCACCCCAACTCCCCTCCACAGGCCCTGCTCTGTGTGTGACAGGGTAGAGCCATAACCATTCCATCGGCCCTGCCCCGAGTGTGACAGTGGTGGCGCCCCAACCCCCTTATCGGCCCTGTTCTGTGGGTGATAGAGGGTGGCACCCCAACTCCCCTCCACAGGCCCTGCTCTGTGTGTGACAGGGTAGAGCCATAACCTCCCCATTGGCCCTGCCCCGAGTGTGACAGGGTGCAGCGCCCCAACCCCCTGATCCGCCCTGCTCTGTGTGTGACAGGGGGCGGTGCCCCAACTCCCCTATCGGCCCTGCTCTGTGAGTGACAGGGGGCAGCGCCCCAACCCCCTGATTGGCCCTGCTCTGTGCGTGACAGGGGGTGGCGCCGCAACCTCCCCATTGACCCTGCCTTGAGTGTAACGGGGCGGTGCCCCAACCCCCCAATCAGTCTACCCTGAGCGTGACTGAGGGTGGCATCGCAACCTCCTGATCCGCCCTGCTCTGTGCATGACGGGGCGGCGCCCCAACTCCCCAATCGGCCCTGCTCTGAGCCTGACCAGGGGCTGCACCTAGGGATTGGGCCTGCCCTCTGCCACCCGGGAGCAGGCCTAAGCCAGCAGGTCGTTATCTCCCAAGGGGTCCCAGACTGCGAGAGGGCACAGGCTGGGCTGGGAGACCCCCCTACCCCCGAGTGCACAAATTTTTGTGCACCGGGCCTCTAGTCCTATATAATAAAGGCTAATATGCAAATCGACTGAAAGGTGGAACAACTGGTCGCTATGACACGCACTGACCACCAGGGGGCAGACGCTCAATGCAGGAGCTGCCCCCTGGTGCACTCCCACAGGGGGAGCGCTGCTCAGCCAGAAGCCGGGCTGGTGGTTGGCATGTGCAGCGATGGTGGCGGGAGCCTCTCCTGCCTCCCATGGGGAGCGGGCCTAAGCCAGAAGTTGAACATCCCCCGAGGGCTCCCAGACTGTTAGAGGGCACAGGCCAGGCTGAGGGACTCCCAGAGTGCACGGATTTCGTACACTGGGCCTTTAGTAGTTAATAATACTGAATTGTATATTTGAAAGTTGCTACGAATATAGATTGTCAAAATTTGCATCATAAGAAAAGTAAATTTTGTAACTACATTTGGGGATGGATGTTAACTAGACTTATTGTGGTTATTTCACAATACAGACAAATATGAACTCATTATGATGTCACTTGAAACTAATATAATGTTATATGTTAATTATATCTTATAGATTTGATGATTAGATTATGCAAATACATGTGAAATAATTAGAACTAAGGCCTGACAGAATAGTGCCCATCAGTAGATGAATGGATTAGAAAACTGTGGTACATCTACACGATGGAATACTATGCTGCTGTAAAAAAGAAGGAACTCTTACCATTTGCAACAGCATGGATGGAGCTGGAAAGCATTATGCTAAGTGAAATAAGCCAGTCAATGAAGGAAAAATACCACATGATCTCACTCATTCATGGATAATAAAGACCATTACAAACTTTTGAACAATAATAGATACAGAGGCAGAGCTGCCTCAAACTGATTGTCAAACTGCAGTGGGAAGGCCAGGGAGGGTTGGGGGACAGGAGGGAGGGGAGTAAGAGATCAACCGAAGGACTTGTATGCATGCATATAAGCATAACTAATGGACATAAGACACTGGGGGGTAAGGGAGGGCAGGGGTTTGTCAAGGGTGGGGGGGGGGGGAAAGGACACTTATGTAATACCCTTTGTAATACTTTTAGCAAAAAATAAAAATAAAACAATAATTAAAAAAAAAAGCTATTAGCTGCCTCTGACAACCACAATTATCCTCATTACCTCAGGATTTCACCTCTCATTACTTTATCAGAAATATCATCTGGAGGAATAATTTATACAATGTATGCTTTTTATTTACCTTTTTACCATTTGGAAGAATGTCATGGGAATTTATAGGAATGTTGAAGTTGCTAAGCATGTAATGTAATTTTTTTCTTTTAAGTTTACGTTTATGGCTCAACAGTATTTTCAGCCATTTCCCTTTATTTCATAAAGTGCTCTTTTTTCTGTCCCTCTCCTCCCTCTTTCCTGACTATTAAGAATATTTGTATAGTATATGAGAGTACAGTTAAAAATTTAGGGAAATGATTATAGTTTGACAAAGTTATAAATTTTTAAGTGGATATAATTTAATTGTATCCATTTCAATTCTTTTTTTGGGGTCTCTGAGTTTCTGTTATACTTGTAGCAATTTTGGAAGCCAAGAACTCTTAGGAATTAATAGGTGCTTTTTCGTATAGGAAATGTTCTGAAAATATATGCCTTTATTACTCAATATTTATTACCTAACTTTTAAATGTGCTTATATCAATTTGATGTTAGTTTGAACTGTTAAAAAATGTTTGCTGTAAGAAATTCTTGGCTCTATGGAAGTTTAAAAAAACGTCATTTGTTCCAATGTTATTTGTAATATTTGTGAATATATTTTTCCTTCTGTAGGACAAGGTGGAAAACTGGTTGATAGAGGAGATAATACTTATGGAGGAAAGTGGGTCATAAATCCTAGTGGTGGACTGATTTCAAAGGGACACCCACTCGGAGCTACAGGTAATGCTGCACAGAGGGTTCACACACTTTTTGTTATCATTTGGCGTAAGTGAATGATTAGTTCTGGATTTGAAAGATTGTATTCTCTAAACTTGGTAGCCAGTTTTTTAAATGATTGTTTAGCCACAGTATTTTTTATTTTTCTTTAAGTACAGTATACTTCAGTGATCTTGATTAATTGATGAGAATTTGAATTAGTTGGTATTCTAAATTTAACAATTTGTATTTTTTAAAGTTTGAGTATTTTCAAATAGGTGTACAACTTAATTAACAAGATGTTTCCAAATAGACCTGCTAGACCTGCTGGATGTGAATCATTTGAAATGAACATCTTAATTATATATAGTTAGATATGTGGTTGGTGTTGCAAGGAAATTTTTTTCTTTTGAGAGAGCTGAACTAGAACTTATGAAATATGTATTTTATTATGGTTGTACTGCTGACTGGCCGTGTGACTATTTTGATTAATTACCAATTACTCAATCACTTTGATTCTTAGTTTCCTTAATTATAAAATGAAGGAATTATACAAAGAAATTTCTAAAATAACTTAGTATTCAAATTCTGGGACTTATTTTTATATAGATAGGTGAGCTTTATATTTTTCCATATTGTCTTATATATGAATTGGTTAATTTAGCAAAAATTTATAAATTCTAAGATTCCAAAAATAGATATGTTAGAATTAATAGTGTATTCATTACAGCAATTAATTTTGGTTCATTTCTGTTTATCTCTCACATTTAGTCAGCTTATAATTTAGTAGAGAAATAGGTGTACATAGATAGATGGAGAGTAAGAGAGAGAGTTAGTAAGATACCTACACACAGGTAGTTGCAATATAATGTGCCACCTTGCCTTTTGTTTTCTGACTTGTCTGTTCTTTGGCTCCTTTGTCTTTTTCATACTATCTTTTTTATTAATTGGTTAATTTTTAGTATTTTATTTTCTCTCTTTTATTGGGTTATTTCTTTTTTTTATTCCTTAGTGTTTGCTCTAGAATTTACAACATGATCTTTAAATTTATCCCAGTCTATCTTCAAATAATGTTATAATACTTCACATAAAGTGTAAGAGATTTTTACAGCAGAATATTTCCATTTACTCCCCTCTTATCCTTTGGGCTATTATTATACTTCTAACTATATTATAAACTCCACAACATATTATTATTTTTATTGCTTTAAGTAGTCTAATATCTTTCAGAGGAATCTAAAAGTGAGAATGAGAGTGGTGTCATTGGGGGTGGGAAAATAACAACATCTGAAAATCCTGTTCTTTATAAAGTACCAAGAAGACTGGCAAAAATTGTCAAAATTAACTTCTTTCAGAACATTGGAAATTAACCAGTGGCTTACAACAATCTAGGAGATTATTTATTAAAAACAAATAGCTGAAGAAAAAAATCAAGGCAACAGCAACAACAAAAGAAATAATTTAATTTCTGTAAGAACAGCAAGCTTTGTGGCATTTTGACTTGTACCCTCCTTTCTCCGGCTCCATAGTAGCCTTGGAAACCAACCGCTGCGGTCATGGTGAGAGTTAATAGTTTCATTGGCACTGGAGGAGTCAGAATGGAGTGAGAACTCTTTCAAAGCCCTCTGCTCAGAGAGTTGTCATTATGTGACTTGTCATTCCTGGTAAACCCTATTCAAAAGTCTTGTTTTTATGTAACCTAACTGAGAACTTGTCATGTGCAAACAGTATTTTCCCAGGACATTTGTTAAGAACAATCAGCAACAGCTATTTTACAACATAGCTGCCTGAGGTACCGATAACAATTGGGGGAAAAAACAAACCAACAAAAAAACTTATAAAGAAAGATCTGGGCAATGAGATGTTTATAGGAGGCTTTGAAAATGTGTGACATATTTCTGGAACTCTAGGACAGCAATTTTCTTTTCTTTCTTTTTTTTTTTTAATATATTTTATTGATTTTTTACAGAGAAGAAGGGAGAGAAATAGTTAGAAACATCGACCAGCTGCCTCCTGCACATCTCCCACTGGGGATGTGCCCGCAACCCAGGTACATGCCCTTGACCGGAATCGAACCTGGGACCTTTCAGTCCGCAGGCCGACGCTCTATCCACTGAGCCAAACCGGTTTCGGCAGGACAGCAATTTTCAACCGGTATGCCAAGGCACACTGGTGTGCTGCAAGAATTTTTAAAACATGCAATACCTGATTATTCAGTCCAGCACACTGACCTCTTTTCCCTTAGCATGTCAAATCCAAAGGCTAACGCAGGCCAAATAAGGTTTAAGTTTATGTGGGCCACAAAAAAACAAAAGCTTCCATTTTCATAGAAATGTAGGTTTATTTCGATAGAGACATGCTGAATACAAAGGGCTGAAATAAATGAGTAATCGTTAACATAAAATAATAGAACATTTTAATAAAAATATTTTTTTCTTGAACATTAACTTACCAGACACTGAATAACTGCACAAATTAATAAGCGTAACACAAATAAACCTATTTTTCTTGTTCTCCAAAAGCGAAATATTTCCTATTGTGCACACCAAACAGTCAGTCCAAGACTAATGACGTGGCAATCGGCTGCTAAAATATTTGCTGATAGTATCAGTGGAGAGAAATGGGATGCCTGCGTGTTAGGTGCATAAGGGAAATGAATGCAACATGATTATAGTAATCAGTCATTAATGAATGTTGTAGTTTGTTATTAATAATTATGTATAACAGGATTTGTAAAAATTAAGTTACCAAATTTTTATTAAAACATTTTTTACATAGCGTTATATTGGCTGGGCCACAAAAATATTTGTTGTGGGCTGCATGCAGCCTGCAGGCCGCGAGTTTGACATGCTTGCCTTAGATTGTCAAATTAAAAAATGACAACCTCAACACAACATAGCCACCAATATGAATGAATCAAAATTATTCCTATTTTTTCTGGTGTGCCGCAGAATTTTAGTAATGAGTTGATGTGTGCCATGAGATGAAAACAGTTTAAAATCCCTGATCTAGGACACCAAGTACATAATATAAGGCTGTGTGTGTGCCCAAGACTCTGTGTATGCCCAGGAAGGACAATAAGGTCCTAAGCTCTTACCTCTAGCTAAACTTGGGGCTCTGCATAAGCAGGAAGTAAATGCTAAAGTGGAGTTGTAAACTGCCTGGGTGAGTGCTGTGACAAAATACACAGAGCCTCTGCAAAGACTGGGATACTTATTAGTTCCAGGCACTTACGGAAGTCTCTGGCCAGCCAGTAGCTGGCCACTAAGCTAACCAAGAAGAAAATCCGGTGGCCAATTGTGACAAGGAATACAGACTTTATAGAATTGGTTTGGAAAAGTCACTAGATAAAAAACAAAAACAAATTCTGGGAAGAGGGGAGAATCTGATTTTTAAAATTGCCACATTATATTATTTAAATTGTACAATTTCCAACAAAAACAATGTGATGTACAAAGAAACAAGAAAGTGTAGCCCATACATGGGGGGAAAGCAGTCAATAGAAACGGAAGTAGCTCAAACATTGGATTTATTAGATAAAGACTTTAAATACAGAGGATGTATTATAGAATTATACACCTGAAACCTATAACCAATGTCACCCTAATAAATTCAATAAATTTTAAAAAGACTTTAAATTAGTTATTTAACTATTTGCAAATAACTAAAGGAAACTATATATAAAGAAATAAAGGAAAGTATAACAATATTTCACCAAATAGAAAATAACTTAAAAAGAAAATATTTTTTTATTGATTTCAGGGAGGAAGGGAGCGATAGAAACATCAGTGATGAAGAGAATCATTGATTGGCTGCCCTACACTGGGGATCGAGCCTGCAACCCGAGCCCACAACTTGGGCATGTGCCCTAACTGGGAATTGAACCATGACCTCCTGGTTCATAGGTTGATGTTCAACCACTGAGCTACGCCAGCCAGGCACTCCTATTTGAGGCTATCATAATAAGGCTGCTGTGAACATTTTTGTACAAGTCTATTTATGGACATACCTTTTGCATTGCTCTTGGGTTAATCACTTAGTGGAATTGCTGGGTCATAGGGTAGATGTATGTTTAACTTTATAAGGATCTGCCAAATCATTCTCCAAAGTGTTATCATACTTTTTTTTAAAAAAAAATATATTTTATTGATTTTTTTACAGAGAGGAAGGGAGAGAGATAGAGAGCCAGAAACATCAATGAGAAAGAAACATCAATCAGCTGCCTCCTGCACATCTCCCACTGGGGATGTGCCCGCAACCAAGGTACATGCCCTTGACCGGAATCGAACCTGGGATCTTTCAGTCCGCAGGCTGATGCTCTATCCACTGAGCCAAACCGGTTTCGGCAATACATTTTTTTAATATTATTGCTCCATGACAAATTTTAACATTTAGTAAGTTTTTTTCTTCCTCCTTACCCTTAGTTCTAATCCTCAGAGTCAACCTCTTTTAATATTTCTTTTGTATTTTTCCAAAATCGTCATGCTTATTACAAATACATATATATATATGTGTGTGTTTATACGATCTTTCTGTATTTATGTGTGTATATGAGTATATTTATCACATTGTAGATTACTTTCTTAACTTACCTCTTTAAAATCTTATTATCACTTATAAATATTCTTTATTCTCTTTAATGCCTGTGTAGTATTCTCATTGTAAGAAATTTACCTAGTTATTCACTTATTGGTAGACATTTAGATTCTGTGAAGTTTGTCATTACAAAGAATGCTGCAGTGAGTATCCTTGTGTCATTGCATACTTTTGCAAGTGTTACCCATAGGGTAAATTCCAAACAAAGGTTAGTTTGTATTTAAAAATAGGTGGAGCCTGACCACGTGGCTCAGTGGTAGAGCGTCAACCTATGACCCAGAGATCATGGTTTGATCCCCAAAATGTGGCGTGCAGGAGGGAGCCAATCAGTGATTCTCTCTCATTACTGATGTTTCTATATCTCTCCCTCTCCCTTACCTCTCTGAAATAAATAAACATATTTTTTAAATTATTAAAAAATATAGGTGGATATTGCAAAATTTTCTTCAAAAGAGATTAAACCTGTGTATATTCCCAGCAATAGAGTATGAGAATGCTTCTTGTCCTATAATCTTCTCAACATTGGATTTTATTTTATTTATTTTCAGGCCTCATCAGCTCTTTTGTTTATTTATTTATTTTTAAATTTTTTTATTGCTTAAAGTATTACAAAGGGTATTACATATGTGTCCTATTTTTTACTCGCCCTTGA
The DNA here is from genome assembly GCF_028538775.1 of Myotis yumanensis. Lineage (NCBI taxonomy): Eukaryota > Metazoa > Chordata > Mammalia > Chiroptera > Vespertilionidae > Myotis > Myotis yumanensis. Next base: position 36,919,562 of record NW_027223753.1, read on the forward strand.
CAATCCCCTGGCCTCCCCTACCCCCCAGTGTCTTATGTCCATTGGTTATGCTCATATGCATGCATACAAGTCCTTCGGTTGATCTCTTACCCGCCTCCCTCCTGCCCCCCAACCCTCCCCGGCCTTCCCACTGCAGTTTGACAATCTGTTTGAGGCAGCTCTGCCTCTGTATCTATTATTGTTCAAAAGTTTATAATGGTCTCTATTATCCATGAATGAGTGAGATCATGTGGTATTTTTCCTTCATTGACTGGCTTATTTCACTTAGCATAATGCTCTCCAGTTCCATCCATGCTGTTGCAAATGGTAAGAATTCCTTCTTTTTCACAGCAGCATAGTATTCCATCGTGTAGATGTACCACAGTTTTCTAATCCATTCATCTATTGATGGGCACTTAGGCTGTTTCCAGATCTTAGTTATGGTGAATTGTGCTGCTATGAACATATGGGTGCATATATCCTTTCTGATTGGTGTTTCTGGTTTCTTGGGATATATTCCTAGAAGTGGGATCACAGGGTCAAATGGGAGTTCCATTTTTAGTTTTTTGAGGAAACTCCATACTGTTCTCCACAGTGGCTGCACCAGTCTGCATTCCCACCAGCAGTGCATGAGTGTTCCTTTTTTTCCACATCCTCTCCAGCACTTGTCGTTTGTTGATTTGTTGATTATAGCCATTCTGACAGGTGTGAGATGGTACCTCATTGTTGTTTTGATTTGCATCTCTCGGATGATTAGTGACTTTGAGCATGTTTTCATATGTCTCTTGGCTTTCTGAATGTCCTCTTTTGAAAGGTGTCTATTTAGGTCCTTTGCCCATTTTTTGATTGGATTGGATTTTATTTTTATCAAATGTAAATAATTTGCCAATCTTGGCAGGTTATCCAGTTTCCACCCCCCCAAGGTACTAAAAAGATAACTTAAAACACCCCAGGAAGATAACATCCATTTCTTAAATACTTAAACAGAGACTCATAGCTTTTTCAGTTATCTTTTGAAAACACTATCCAATATTTATTTGAGTCTCCACTGTTGGTCAAATTTTCCTCTTATCACCATCTTTGAGGGATAGTGTTTAGTGGTAGTATTTTAGGGGAAATACTTATAAATCTTGATGACATGATTGGTAGTCTAAATAAGAACGAGGAATTATTGAACAGTAAATGTTTACTTGCTACATATTGTGATTTGGATATATTTCAAATGAGTCCGACACATGGTCATTAGCTGTAGCCCAAGGAAGAATTCAGACTCCTGGAAAAAAATATTTTAGTATGACAGCTCTGAGTAGTTTAAATATTTTCCCCTGGTTACTTGGACAACAAACAGCAATAGGATTTTAAGAGAATCAAGTGAGTGTTTCAAAACATGATGAGTTAAGATTGGGGTGGTGAGAGTGTCAAGTTCTCTTCTATAAATGGCATTAGTTTAACTGTAATATATTGCTACTTTGGGAGAACTCGGTTCTGAAGAATTAGCTTTCAAATTAAAGCTCTAGTATATTAGTTTCTGATTTTAACTTGTTCAGATCCGCATGAAAAAAAGCTTCTTATAGCCCTGACCGGTTTGGCTCAGTGGATAGAGCGTTGGCCTGGGGACTGAAGGGTCCCAGGTTCAATTCTGGTCAAGGGCATGTACCTTGGTTGCAGGCACATACCCAGTAAGGAGTGTGCAGGAGGCAGCTGATTGATGCTTCTCTCCCATCGATGTTTCTGACTCTCTATCCCTCTCCCTTCCTCTCTGTAAAAAATCAATAAAATATATTTTTTTTAAAAAAGAGCTTCTTATAATTTATAGCAATACTCATAATAGAAGATAGATTTAAGCATTTGAATGAATATTCTTTTGTTCACTTCAGTTTAAAAATATGAAGTCCTTTTAGATTTTGCAAAGAGAAAGATCACATTAAACCTGAGTTTGTTTTACATTGTAATGGTCATATAACAAAAAACAAATTAGTATCCAAATAATGTCATCATTTTCTATTGCAGGTTGTAAAGTGCTTTCATATGTATTACTTAACACTTACTGAGCTCTGGTTTAAAATGAATATGTAAAATTTGACTCTGGCATGTTCTTAACTATCTTTGATTTTTTTTTTTATATATTTTTTATTGATTTCAGAGAAGAAGGAGCAAGAGAGAAACATCAATGATGAGAAAGAATCATTGATTGGCTGCCTCCTGCACACCCCCTACTGGGGATCCAGCCCACAACTCAGGCATGTGCGTTTGGCCAGAATCGAACCGAGGACCCTTCAGTCCGCAGGCCGATGCTCTATCCACGGAGCCAAGCCGGCCAGGGCTATCTCTGATTTTTGAAAATGCATATTAATGTATGCTGGAAGTGCAGGAAAGTGCCTTTGTTTTAAAGTTCCTCATAAGGGATTGTTGCTTTGAAGTTGGTTAGTTTGGCCTTTTGTACCAATTCAGCCTGACATTTAGTACCTTTCCAGTATGGCTTCAACCTAGTTTTATGTCCTAATCTTCCATTTTTCAGTCCATGAAAGTATTGTGTGCCCATCTTATCATTAGGTGCTATAGGTAACTGGTTCCCAAATATGGGGTTTACTGATAGAGTAAGAACTTACTGTAACTTTTAAATATATACATTTCTGGCCTTGGAATACCCTTGGAAATTCTGAATCCTACGTCAGGTTGATCCTAACAACATATATGTGTGTGTGTGTGTGTGTGTGTGTGTATTTTTAAAATTATGTTTTTTAAAAAAACATTTTTATTGTTTTTTGTGGGTTTTTTTTAGAGAGAGAGGAAGGGAGAGAGAGAAATATAGTTCGGCTGCCTCCTCCATGTCTCCCACCAGGGATCGTGCCTACAAACCAGGAATGTGCCCCAACTGACCGGGAATCGAAACGGTGACCTCCTGGTGCATGGGCCTGGGATGATACCCAACTGAGCCACACTGGCTGGGCACAACTGACATATTTTTAAAAGTTCCCCCAAGAGCTTCTCAGGCACAGCCAGATTTGGGAACGAGGGCTATGATATACAAGATAACCTCAGGAAGCATATAAGAGGCAGAGTATGTAATAACACAAATAATCATAATGCAAAGCAGAATATGACTACCTTAGGCAAAGTACAAACCAGAACTATGAAGGAAAGGACAAGGGAAAGGGGAATGGCAGGGTGAAGGTTTGTTAAATACCCACCGCATGCCGCGTTCTGTGCTAACATTTGTACCTACTTGGGTTTTGGGGGAGAAGCACGAAGAAGAAGCATGTTTAAACTGGACTGGACTGTTTGCTTTTACCAAGACAGATTTAATGCCTTCTCACCTTTACAAACTCTGTCTTTGCTATTTTCTCAATAATAATAACAACAGCAAACACTTATAAAATGCCAAGTGCTGGATACTGTTCTCAGTATTTTTCATGTATAAATGCATAAATCTCATATCTATTTTTATATTTTATAAAAAAGGAAAATAGAGGCACAGAGTAACTTGCACAAAGTCACCAAACTAGAGAGTGGCAAAGCTAGGATTCAAACCGGGCCGTGTATTTCTAGAGTCCAAACTCTTACCCACGGGACTCTACTTCACTGCCCTTTCCTCAGAGGAAAAGCCCGTTTTCAAGGTCCATCTCAAGTGTCAGATAACAGTCATGAAGCTTTTCCTGACTTCTTGACCCCTTCCATAGATTGAGTTAATCTTTCCCTTTCCTGAACTCTTGCTGTGCTTTCTCTGCATTTCTCTTTTGACATTTATGTTTGTAGTACGTATTATATTATTTATAAAAAAAATCTCTCCTATTTGACTAAGAGCCTGTGAAGGCAGGATCCAAATTTCATTTGTCTCTGTGCCCGGAACAATGCCCAGTACAAGATTTTACACATGTAAAGGGGATGGTTGAATAAATTAATGACCCTTTAACATCTGAAAGTTTGTATGGGGCAGAAGGAATGAACTTGTGGAGTGTGGGAAGAATTAGGATCATTGGGAAGAAATCATGGGAAGGAATATTTTTGGCTGATACTGAAAAAAACGAACATGGTTTCTCAAAAGTGGAATAGGTTGCTTCCTGAGAGCATGGAGCACAGAGGCTGTGCATGGGAAGTACAAGTAACAACTTGGTGGGAATGTTGTAAGGGGGTTTGCCAATCTGTTGGCGCCTGAGATTTGAAGAACACTTAGATCCTTTCTACTTCTAAGATGCTTTGATCCCTCAGTGGGGTGTGATTATTTCTCCTCCTGAATTCACATAGTTTTTAATGGTACATATGTCATTCTATCATGTGATTTTTGTTTGCATGTTTTAATGCTCTTAAGGATCTTAGGTGTTAAGAATTTGGATGAAATGAAATGTGAATAAATGGAATTTTAGCCAGGGGACCTCATATACTCAAACCATGGCTTGGCTCTTCTTCTACTCTACAAGAGATTACCAAAAAAACTAAAGCAAAACAAATAACAACCTCTTAGGAAAATGGATGACGAGACCGAAATCCAATACTGACTCTAAAAGTCAGTAACCCTGATAGCTTTTTACCAAAGCATCTATGTCACCTATCATTGTATCCTACAGGCCACCCATCCTCATTCCTATTACTTAGAATTTTGCATTTTTGCCACTGTGATGTGAGGGGAGGTAAATTTTACCGTTAGGCTCTAATGAACATTCTCCAGTGCCAGGACAGATGGAGCATAAGAGAGGGAGTTTACTCTTAATACCTGTTGTCAGGTAGAGCCAGCTGGGAGCAGGTCCTGGCTTTTATTGCTCTTGTCAAGTAAAAGGAAGAGAGAGAGAAGGATGATTGTGCCTGTATATCCCATATTTTATTTTCTTATTTTAATATCTTACTATTTGTGTTTTCTTGTCCCAGCTGTTTATTTCCTTTTTCCAGCCACCTTTTGGATTTATTTTATGATTCCATTTTTCTATGTTTTATTATAGTCTATCTTCAAATGATATTATACCACTTCACCAATAGTATACTTCCATCTCCTGTGATTATTTCTTTTGCATACTGGCCAGGTCAAAAGTAGGTTTATAATTGTGAGTATGTGAAACAGTTATTCTTATATTATTACTAGAGGCCCGATGCACGAAATTTGTGCAAGAATAGGCCTTCCTTCCCCCGGCTGCCGGCACCGGCTTCCCTCTGGCACCTGGGACCTGGGCTTGCCTCCAACACCTGGGACCCGGGCTTCCCTCCCAGCCCCAGCTTTGTCTGGAAGGTCACCCGGAAGGACTTCTGGTCTAATTAGCATATTACACTTTTATTATTATAGATTTATTATTTTCCATACAAACAGCTGTAAGCCTACTTTTTTTTTTTTTTTTAATGCTCACCCGAGGATATTTTTCCATTGATTTTTAGAGAGAGTGGAAGGTAGAGGGAGAGACAGAGGGAAACACCGATATGAGAGAGACATATCAATTGGTTGCCTCCTGCATGCCCCCTACCAAGGCCGGGAGCCTGCAACCAGGTATGTGCCCTTGTTCGGAATCGAACCCTGGACCCTTCTATCTACTCCTCTGTCTACTGAGTCAACCCACCTAGGGCTGTAAGCCTACTTTTGCCATACCCTACATGTTATAAACCCCACAATGAATTATTATTTTTGTTCAAAAAATAATCTTTTAAAGACATTTAAACAATAAGAGAAAAAACTTATATATTTACCCATGTAGTTACTACCTCTCCCAGGGCTCTTCATTCCTTTGTGTAAATTCATATTCCCATCTGCTATTATTTTTCTTCTGCCTAAAGAACTCCCTTTTACATTTCCTAGTGGGGATGTTGCAGTATGGTGGCAAATCCTTTCAGCTTTGTATGTCTGAAAATGTCATCATATTACTTTTTTTTAACATGGTATTTTACATTTGGTAGCATTCTAGGTTGATAATTTTATAACTTTTGGAAGAAAAATCTGCTGTTACGTAAATACTCATCTTTCATTGTATGCTGAGTCCATTAAAGCGTTTTGCCCTTGAAACTCAGCAAACCTTTTCTTTTTCAAAAAGCCAGGCTCTGCCCAGCCAGCATGGCCCAGTTCGATTGAACCAGGACGTCACAGTTCAGTTCCTGGTCAGGGCACATGGACTTGATCCCCAGTGTGAGGTGTGTAGGAGGCAGCCAATCAATGATTCTCTCTGATCATTAATGTTTCTATCTATCTCTCCTTCTCTATTCCTCTCTGAAATCAATAAAAGTATATTTAATTAAAAAAAGCCAGGCCCCAATAATAGAACACAGTGCTAAGGCCTTTATTTTTTTAATTATCTTTCTTGTTGAAAGTATTACGGATGCTCCCATTTACTCCCCATTGACCCCCTCCACCCCTCAGCTATTCCCAGTCCCTCTAGGCCTTCACCACACTATCATCTGTGTCCATGGGTTATGCATATATGCATATAAATTCTTTGGTTAATCTCTCCCCACCAACCCCCCCTAGCCCCGCCTTCCCTCTGAGGTTCATCAGTCTATTCCATGCTTCTACGTCTCTGGATCAGTCTTGTTCATCAGTTTATTTTGTTCATTAGATACCACATATGAGTGAGATCATGTGATACTGTTTTCTCTGAGTGGCTTATTTTGTTTAGCATGATACTCTCCAGGTCCTTCCATGCAGTCTCAAAGGTACCCATCAGTAGATGAGTCGATAGAAAAGCTGTGGCCTACTATGCAGGTGTAAAAAAGAAGACTTTCATGCTGAGGCCATTAGATGTCTAATTTGAAACTAAAGCTGAATTGACTTCTTTGTATTTGGCTGTCGTACTAGTAAAAGTAAAGGAAAAGTTATGGGCTCAGGGTAGCAGGAGGAAGAAAATATTTCAGGTAACAGACCTTGTAGTGTTTCCATTCTGTCGTTTTCCATAGCATTTATTATCTTTTTTTTTTTTAAATTCCTTTATTGGTTAAGATATTACAAATGTGTCTTCATCCCCCCATTAACCCCCAAACTCCCCCCCCCCCCACTCATGCTCTCATCCCCCTGTTGTCCATGTCCATTGGTTTGGCTTATTTGCATGCATACAAGTCCTTTGGTTGATTTCTTCCCCTTACCCCCACCCTTCCCTACTTTCCCTCTGGGGATTGATAGTCTGATCGCTGTTTCTCTGTCGTTGGATCTGTCCCTGTTCATCAGTCTATGTTGTTTTCTATATTCCACAAATGTGTGAGATCATGTGGTATTTATCGTTCTCTGACTGGCTTATTTCACTTAGCGTAATGCTCTCCAGTTCCATCCATGCTGTTGCAAATGGCAGGAATTCCTTCTTTTTTACCGCAGTGTAGTATTCCATTGTGTAGATGTACCACAGTTTTTTAATCCACTCATCTGCTGATGGGCACTTAGGCTGTTTCCAAATCTTAGCTATGATGAATTGTGCTTCTATGAACATAGGGGTGCATATATCCTTTCTGATGGGTGTTCCTGGCTTGGGATATATTCCTAGAAGTGGGATCACTGGGTCAAATGGGAGTTCCATTTTTAGTTTTTTGAGGAAACTCCATACTGTTCTCCACAGTGGCTGCACCAGTCTGCATTCCCACCAGCAGTGCAGAAGGGTTCCTTTTCTCCACATCCTCTCCAACACTTGTTGTTTGTTGATTTGTTGATAGCCGTTCTGACAGGTGTGAGATGATACCACATTGTCGTTTTGATTTGCATCTCTTGTATAATTAGTGACTTTGAGCATGATTTCATATGTCTTTCAGCCTTCTGTATGTCCTCTTTCGAAAAGTGTCTATTTAGGTCCGTTGCCCATTTTTTGATTGGATTTTTTATCTTCCTTTTGTTAAGGTGCATGAGTTCTCTGTAAATTTTGGAGATTAAACCCTTATCGGTGATATCATTGGCAAATATGTTCTCCCATGCAGTGGGCTTTCTTGTTGTTTTGTTGATGGTCTCTTTTGCTGTGCAAAAGCTTTTTATTTTGATGTAGTCCCATTTGTTTATTTTCTCTTTAGTTTCCATTGCCCTAGGAGCAGTATCAGAGAAGAAATTCCTTCGGCATATGTTTGCGATTTGCTGCCTGTGGATTCCTCTAGTATTTTTATGGTTTCCCATCTTACGTTTAAGTCCTTTATCCATTTTGAGTTTATTTTTGTGTATGGTGTGAGTTGGTGGTCTAGTTTCATCTTTTTGCATGTATCTGTCCAATTTTCCCAACACCATTTATTGAAGAGACTGTCTTGACTCAATTGTATGCTCTTGCCTTCTTTGTCCTGTAATTTTTTGCATATAAGTCTTTTACCTCCTTAGTTAAGTTTATTCCTAGGTATCTTAATGTTTTTTGGTGTGATGGTAAATGAGATTGCTTTTTTAGTCTCCCTTTCTGTAAGTTTACTATTGGTGTAAAGAAATGCCTTAGATTTCTTGGCATTAATTTTGAATCCTGCTACATTGCCTAATTCATTTATTAAGTCTAATAATTTTTTGATGGAGTCTTTAGGGTTTTCCATGTACAGTATCATGTCATCTGCAAATAAGGGCAGTTTTACTTCTTCTTTTCCAATTTGGATACTTTTTATTTCTTCTTCTTGTCTGATCGCAATGGCTAGTACTTCCAGTACTATGTTGAACAGGAGTGGTGAGAGGGGGCATCCCTGTCTTGTTCCTGTTCTTAGGGGAAATGGTTTTGGTTTTTTCCCATTGATTATGATGTTGGCTGTGGGTTTGTCATATATGGCTTTTATTATGTTGTGGTATGATCCTTCTGTTCCTACCTTGCTGAGAGTTTTTTATCAAGAAAGGGTGTTGAATTTTGTCAAATGCTTTTTCTGGGTCAATTGATATGACTGTGATTTTTATCTCTCAATTTGTTTATATGATGTATCACGTTTATTGATTTGCAGATATTGTACCATCCTTGCATCCCCGGGATAAATCCTACTTGGTCATGGTGTATGATCTTTCTGATGTACTGCTGGATCTGATTTGCTAGAATTTTGTTGAGGATTTTGGCATCTATGTTCATGAGGGATATTGGCCTATAATTCTCTTTCATTGTGTTGTCTCTATCTGGTTTTGGTATTAGGGTGAAGCTGGCTTCATAAAATGAGCTGGGAAGTGTTCCTTCCTCTTGAATTTTTTGGAATAGTCTAAGGAGGATAGGTTTTAGTTCTTCCTTGAATGTTTGGTAAAACTCTCCTATGAAGCCGTCTGGCCCCGAGCTTTTGTTTGCTGGGAGCTTTTTGATGACTGCTTCAATTTCTTCCGTAGTTATTGGCCTATTGAGATTTTTAGAATCTTCCAGATTGAGTTTTGGAAGATTGTATTTTTCTAGGAATATGTCCATTTCCTCCAGGTTGTCTAGTTTGTTAGAGTTGTTCATAGTATTTTTTAAGAATTCTTTGAATTTCTATGGGGTCTGTTGTTATTTCGCCTCTTTCATTTCAGACTTTATTTATTTGAGTCCTCTCTCTATTACTTATCTTTATTAGCACTTTATAGTACACCTTGAATTCTTTATATCTTCAGTACTTAGTAGAGTGCTTGATGGATGTTTGAAAGGTTTGTTTTCAATAGCAACTAAACTGTATATCTAGGTAGCTGAGTCCTAAGCTAATTATCCTATACTAGCGGCATGGTGCATGAAAATTCATGCACTGGAGGGGGATCCCTTAGCCCTGCTTTCCCCCTCTCACAGGGGGTGGGAGGTGACCTGGCTATCAGGGGAAGACGACGCCCCATCACACCTCTGCTGCTGCCACTGCTGGTAGCGCAAGCCGGCTCTGGGCAGCTGGGGAACTGAGGGGACTGGGGGACTCTGGAGGCACGCGAAATGGGCCCGGTGGGCCCAGCCTTGCAGTGTGCCTACCACCCTGGCAGGGCTACGGGTGGCACCCTACCACGCTGCCATTTTGTGGCTGTGGGCACTGCCATCTTTGAGGGCATGATGGTCAATTAGCATATTCCCTCCTTATTGGCTGTGGGCGCCACCAGCTTTGAGGGCAGGACACTCAATTAGCATATTCCCTCCTTATTGGCTGTGGTTGCCGCCATCTTTGTGATAGTGTGAGGGTCAATTAGCATACTCCCTCTTTATTAGATAGGATAATAAAAGCCTAATATACAAATTGTCCCCTCGACTGGGAGTTTGACCGCTCGCTATGATGTGCGCTGACCACCAGGGGGCGGTGCGGAACATGGCGGGCGTTGGCGACATGCTGCTGGCAGCGGGCGGTAGTGGAGGTGCTGCCAGCCCCAATGAGCCCCAATGAGAGCAGAACCGAGGTGGGATGGTGAAGCAGGTGAGCACCAGGCCAAGGTGGGTGCGAGCAGGGGCCCAATTGCCCCGCTGATTTCCCCACAGATGGCAACCAGCAGTGGAGGTGGAGGGCAGGGCCGCCACCCGGCTTCCAGGTACTGAGGGAGCTGGGCGGAGGCCCGGCCCTGACCTATCGCCCCACAGACAGTGACCAGCGGTTGGCAGGCCCTGATCGCCCGATTGGGGCCGGGCCCCAGGCTGGGACGGGGAACAAGGGGTGGGTGGTGTTCAAGTGGGGGGCTGTGACCTCTTGCCGGCTACCTGGGGGTGGAGGTGAAGGGATGGAGGTGCAGTGAGAATGTGGGGTGTCTGCCAAGCTTGCTCTCACTCCCCCTGCTACCCTTCCCTGGGACTCCAGGGTTGGCACACCGGGTAAGCCCCCCCCCACTCCCCGCCGCGCACTCAGGTGTCAGGTGCCCCCCGAGGAGCCCGCCCTGCACCCGCTTGGCCTCTTTTGGGTGAGCCTGCCGCAGCCGCCAGGACCACAGGTGCCGGTTGGGCTCCCCATGGGTTTGTGCAGGAGCCTGTCTGCGAGGCTGGTCGGCCGGGAGAGGGCACGCTGCCTGCTCAACTTTCATGCGGTGCCGCAAGGCGACCTTGAGGCCCATGCTGCGCCCCGGCTCTCGGCATCCGGCTGCGGTCACCACATTTCCGCATGGGGACTTGGGTACCAGGTGCCGGGACTCAGGTGGAGGGGGGCACGTGGGGGCCCGGGGGCCCAGGTGCTCAGGTGCTGCCCAGGGTCCAGAGGTCAGCTGGGACCTGCCCTTCCACGCTTGATGCTCACGCTTCGATCGCCGGCCAGGCCTAGGGACCGCACCCATGCTGTGTTTCATGGACCGGGCCTCTAGTTTTTATATAAAAAGATTGGCCATCTTGTTAGGAAATTTATGCAGCAAGATGGTAGTAAAATGAAGTAATCACGTTAAAAAATATTTTTTCCCTTTATAAAAGACTGTGAGAAGGGCATTACTGTTTAAATATACTACTTTGACAGGATGCCTATTCTTATGCCCATCCACAATTTATAAATATATTCATATTTGATAGTTTATTTTTTTTCCAAGCAGAGGAAAATTATGGTTTTTAGTTTAATGCCAGAAGTTATCCAAGGAAGGACAAAAATGTAAAAATATGCTCCAATAGTTTATGATCTTTTAACTATCTGCCATGCCTTCTTGGCACGTGGAGTTCTGAGGCCAACTTTGGTCTCCCACCATTTATAGATCTACGTTTTAGAGATACAAGAAACACTAGTTTATTCTGAAGGTAGACAACCAGAAAGCTCAAATAATCAGTATATTTTCCCACAGATAGTCATCTTTTGTCAAAAGCAAATAAATTCCCTCCCTTAAAAAAAAAATTCCTCCTTTCTTTTTTGCCATATATGAGTTAGGCAAATCATGAGTAGAGATTTATCACAGTATATCTCAGCTACAATATTGGTTGCATGGTACAATGGAAATTATTGCAAAATCTGTAAATGCTTCTAATAGTTATTCATATTTTTTTCCTTTTTCCCTCCTTCCCTTTCTCCCTCTTCCCTTCTCTGCCCCTTCTTCCCCCCATTATTCTCCCCCTCTCCTCCCTGTCCCCTACCTCTCATTCTCATATTGGCTGTCTTTAACACTTTCTAGTCTCACTTAACTTTCTATTCCTTCAGCAGGCCATGTTCCTTCTTTGCACATGCTCAAATCTCTTCATGAAGCATCTCTTCATGAAGCTTTTTTTTTTCTTTGCCTAGCTAGCTCCTCTTTATTCATAGGATCTCAGTTTAGATGTCTATTCATCTGGTCCTCATTCCCTGGCCTACCAAGCTATGAGAGCTATTCTTCCTCTGTGTGCTTGTAGCACCTGCGCTAATGCCTATCACAGCGTTATCAGACTGTATTATAAATGCCTGCATTTTTACATCTCAAGACTATCATGTTCATAAGGGAAATGACTATGCCAGTCTTGCTTATTGCTGGATCTTCTGAGCCTTGTGCAGTGTCTGGCACAAAATAGACATTCAATAAATTTGTTGGTTGGATGGGTATGTGGTTATCTGATTGGTTCATTGCATTCCTAAGATGATATCATAAACATTTTCCTAAATTGTTAAAAGAAAACTTTATAAACACCATTTTAAATAGGAACATAGTACTTTATCATATAGTTCATAATTTATACAACCATTTCCCAGTTATTTCATTTCCAGATTATCTAGTTTTTTACTCATATAACAATGTGATGAACAGGTAGATTTTCAAATTTTGCCTATAGTTATGTGAGTGGGGAAAAACTTCCTTTTACCCTATACTAATAAGTATACATGAGACAGATTAACACGAGAAAATGATCACATTTAATTACATATGTATGTATAGGAACCCCACATACATGAGAGACTCATAGACACCCACACATATGAGAGGTTCAAAGACAAAAAGGGGGAAATAAGGTATATATGACATTATGAGCTAAAGAATGAGGTAAGGTGCCTTGGGACTTCAGAGGGGAGGAAGGTCATTGCAGGGCAATAAAAAGAACAGATGTTCAGTAATTAGTAGTTTGCCCTGCCACATAGAAAGGTAAAAAAAGTTACTTCTCCTGTCCTGACCAGTGTGGCTTAGTTGATTGAGCATCCTTCCATGCACCAAGAGGTCACAGGGCACAGGCCCGGGTTGTCAGCTCGATCCCCAGTAGGGGGTGTGCAGAAGGCAGCCGATAGATCGATGTTTCTCTCTCTCTCTAAAATCAGTAAAAACATACTCTCAAAAAAAAAGTTGTTTCTCATGGTAACTCCTATTATGGGAAAGGCCTCTAAATTCTTTTCTTTTAAAAATTAAAAATATATATATATTTTATTGATTTTTTTACAGAGAGGAAGAGAGAGGGATAGAGAGTTAGAAACATTGATCAGCTGCTTCCTGCACTCCTACTGGGGATGTGCCCACAACTAAGGAACATGCCCTTGACTGGAATCGAACCTGGGACCTTACAGTCCACCAAACCAGTTAGGGTTCTAATTTAAATTCTTTAAGGATGAGGTAAATGTTTCTCATGAGCCTATAGGGTTTTGATTGTCTTCAGCTCAAAATAATTCATATGCTTAAATGTCAAACTTTGGGAGGCCTGTTCTGAATCCCTGTAGTTGATTATATCCACAGAATGGTTTTTAAGGCATTTTAAAGGCTCTTAATAATTTTGTACATTGCTTTCCAAAAAGGCTGTACTGATTTGAACATTCATCAGTACTTTTGTCACAGGCTTCCCAAAATGATTAGTCTCATTTCTAAACATCCTTACCAGTTTGATTGGTTTAAAATGGTATCATTCTGTTTGATTTGATCAAGGTGAGATTGAATATTTTCTCAAATATTTGTGAACTATGTCTATTTATTCTTTTGTGAAGAAAACTGGCAGTATTTCCCCACTTTTGTATAATAAAACCAGTTTGAATACTTTTTTCACTTTACATATTTATTAACTGTTTAAGCTTTTTGTATGGCAGAGTTCTAGTAAAACTGATTGCCCCAAAGTTTGGATATATTAGTAAAATCATTCATTTGGCCTTCCTGATTAATATTCAAAATGTTCACAATTGAAAAAGTATTAATGTTGTAATGTACCCCCGAATCACACAAGGACGCCTCCAGAAGTTGAATTAAAGAGTCACATTATTGCAAGTCAGGGACTATGAGGGGGCATTTCGCTCTCTCAGATTTTATAGTGCCCGCCCCAGCCCCAACACCAGATTTATATAGGCAAAGATCACAGAAGTATTGATTACATCCCAAGGTTTGGAATGAGGAACCTGGTTTGCAAAAAAGCAGTTTACAGAAGCAGAAGCAGCATGTTATCTAAATTATAGTTTTGGGTCTCCCGGATCACTGAATTGAAACACATTATCTAGAGCCCTCGGGTCTGGAATGAGGAACCTGGTTTGCTAACTGGAGCCCTCTGACCTTGGGATAATTGTGCTGTCCTTCCCAGGTAAAGGAAAATGTGCTTTCTAAGACCAGTATGACCACAACCAATGGGATAGTCACATTACAATCAATAGGGTATTTAATTGAATGGGAAAATATATATAATTCAGAAAATCAAAATAACTTTTCTATTGTTAAACAAAGCAAATAAGTACAGAAGCCAAACAGCAGGGTTAAAGTTAAACTATCGTTTCTACCTGAGATAATTGCTACCATACTTCACTACAGGGTATGGCATTCCCTATTTTAAAAGAGTGTTAAGATACATGTCCTGTAAATACATAGACATTGCTTGGAAATGAGAAGTGGCATTTAAATTTCTTGAGGAGGTTGGGGTTTATATAGGACAGTGTCTCGGAAGTTGTGACTGGGGTGTGGGTAGAAGAATAGACCTTGCAAGTAGGCCTGTGAAGCTCTGCCTCCAGGAAGAGAAAACCAGTCTATCCTGAGAGACAGTTCTTAACTCAGGATCTGCTAATGGCTGGTCTGGTAGAAAGATAAACAAAGGTAAATCAGGAGACTTGGGTTCCAATCTCATCTCTGGAATTAGCCTGTGAAAGGGCGAGGGCTACGCCCTCCATCTTGCCCCAGGGTAAGGGCTACGCCCTCCATCTTACCTTGGCCACGTGCTTGGCAAGGAGCTTCTTCCTGGAAGTCTAAGACTCTGCTAGCCACACCCAGGAACAAGACACCGACTTGCGCCTGGCCAATCGGCAGAGCACAGTCCTTTCTCCTCCCCTTACTCCAACCCCCTATAAAACCCGTCTCCATACAGAGTTTTCTCTCTCTGCTTCCTGTCGCTGCGTCGGCAAGGTGGGGGAGCCGAGCTAGCTCGAATAAAGACTCTTATGCTTTTGCATCGGACTGGCTGGCTCCCTGATGTGGTTTCTTGGGGATCCTGAAATCTGGGCATAACATAGGTTTGGAAAACAATTCATTCTTGTTGTGAACTTGTTGTAATGTACCCCACGAATCACAGAAGGATGCCTCAAGAAGTCGAATTAAAGAGTCACATTTATTGCAATCCGGGACTATGAGGGGGCATCTTGCTCTCCCAAATCTCATAGTGATAAGATGGCCGAAACACCAGACTTATATAGGCAAAGATCACAAAGGTATTGATTACATCCCAGGGTTTGGAATGAGGAACCTGGTTCATAAAAAAAGCAGTTTACAGAAGTAGAAGCAGCATGTTATCTAAATTATAGTTTTGGGTCTCCAGAACACTGAGTCAACAGGGACACGTTAACTGGAGCCCTCTGACCTTGGGATAACTGTGCTGTCCTTCCCAGGTAAAGGAAAATGTGCTTTTTAAGACCAGTATGACCACTACATATGGGATTTCACATTACAATCAATAGGGTATTTAATCGAATGGGATGATTTATATAATTCAGAAAATCAAAATAACTTTTCTATTGTTAAACAAAGCAAATAAGTACAGAAGCCAAACAGCAGGGTTAAAGTTAAACTATAGTTTCTACCTGAGATGATTGTTACCATACTTCAAACTAATTGGGGAAAATAATAGGAAAATTCTCCATACCAGCTAAGTTTTTTAGGGAACATGAACCCCCAAATCCTAGATTATTTTCTTCTGATACATAAAAATGGTAAAATTAGTAAAATGATACTTATGCTCTTTTGCGTGGGCTAGAGAACTTTATATTCATTGTTTTCTCTTTCAGCCTGTCCAGAAAAACATAAGTTGGATAAATATAGAGTGCAGAGAATTTCTTAAGCCTGCATATTGTGCAAATAGAGAGATTACTTAAGAAAAGAAAAATAGGTGCAAAACCATTAGTGCTTTTAAGAGAAGTTATTTAAGTAAACGCTGTCTCGGCTTAATTAAATGCTTCGAATAAAGTCACAATTAAATGTTAGTTAGCCCTGGTCTGGCTTAAGGAGGCAGGCTGTGGGGGCAGCTTTTCTTTTCTTTCTTTTTTTTTTTTTTTTAAGTATATTGTATTTATTTTTTACAGAGAGGAAGGGAGAGGAATAGAGAGTTAGAAACATCGATATGAGAGAGAAACATCAATCAGCTGCCTCCTGCACACCCACTTGGGGATGTGCCCGCAACCAAGGTACATGCCCTTGACCGGAATCGAACCCGGGACCTTTCAGCCCGCAGGCCAACGCTCTATCCACTGAGCCAAACCGGTTAGGGCGGGGCAGCTTTTCTAAAGCAACGGACTCTGACTGCTCTGTGTTCGACTCGCCAGGCCTGGCTCAGTGCGCGGAGCTCTGCTGGCAGCTGCGAGGGGAAGCCGGGAAGAGACAAGTTCCTGGGGCAAAGGTTGCTCTGCAGCACAATTTGGGCTTAGGAGGAGCTGCCGTGGTCACGATCTACAGGATGGGTTTCCCCGAAGCTGCCAGGTAAGCGTCGTTGTGGGTTTTGTCGGGCAGTGAGTCCTTCCGACCTTTCACAGCTAATTTCGGTTCACGTGGAGAAAGTCCTAATCTTATTGTCTTAGTACTCAGAGTAAGTCCCTCATTGCATTGCTTTAAAGCACAGCTTTAAAACTTTAAACCGGCCACGAGCTTTAAACTTCACCAGCCTGGGAAAATGTATTCTCAGCATAGTCAAGAGAGTGCTGAGCTAGAAGCCGGCGCTGGCTGGGCGCTGGTCTCAGCCCTGCCAACCCGAGTAATTTGGGCACTTTTTGGGTTCCTTTCCCACAACGTGCTTTCTCCCCACAGCTTCCCAGGCTTCTGCGCTTGTTTGGAGAAAGTCACCAAACATGCTGCTTGGACCTCGGCAAATTTATCTCTTAACCCAGCTAAGCCCTCACTGCTGCTAGAATCCTTCCTTTGCCTTTTGCTGACTTTCTTCCTGTCCTTGTCAAATGCAAATGCCCCGTGCTCCTCAAATCTCTAAGCACTACCCCCCCCCCCCCCCCCAAGCCTTTCAGGATCCCTCAACTGACTTGCTCTTCTCTCTGAGAAGTGCCCTTTCCTGGAGGAAAAAGTCCCTCTTCGGTTCCAAGGCCCAGCTTTCCTCTTTCATTTCCAACAACTCTCTCTGTAACTTCGTTGCAAAAACTTATACCCTCTCCTCCCTTTTGAATCCTTCATCTTTGCCTTTCCACTGACTCCTTTCCCTCTTTCGCAAGCAGGTTCAGGTCTGAAGCCTAAAACAGTCTGTTTTTCTCCTTCCCTTGATTCCGTTCCAACATGAGCCTTTTATATTGAGCTACCTTTGTTTTTCGTGCTGACATATCTTGCAGTCTACTTTCTGACCTCATCACTGAGGTCGGGTAAGGCCACCCGTGATCTGATTATGAAATTGTCACATGTCCTCGTCTTTAGTTTTCATACTTAATCTCGTTAGTCCTGCTGTAGCTTTCAACACGAATTGGTTCCTTCTTATTTTCCTGAAATTCTTGGTAATTATTTATTCATACTTTGGTTCTACGAGATATGCAACACCATGAACAGAATTCCTTACGTCCTGATGTTTTGCAAGCTCTTGAGTGTATCCTCTCTGTCCTGTCACTCTTCTTTCTCTGCCTGGAATACCATTTCTGTTGAGAAAATTCTTTCTTTTAAGGCCCATCTCCCTTTAAATATCCACAGCACTTTGTACCTCTTGGGTCCCCATCCAATTTGGTTTAGTTGCAGTATATCTAGTTTGTTTTTATCTCCTTTCTTATATGAAATCCTTGAGGCCTAACACTGTGACTGACTTCTTCCCACCTGAGGATCTCTCTCCCAGTGGTTAAATGTTTATTGAATCAAATCAAATAAAAAGATGTTAAGTTGAATTTTAAGTTTCCTCCCAAATCTAATTCATTGGCTCTGCACTGTCCTCGGCAATTCCATCTAATTCAGTTTTGGAGTTGAAAACCCTCAGTGAAAGCCAAACTATAAAGAACTACCAGAGTCAGAATATTAATGTAGCTATTGGATTTGCTCAAAATATAAGGTTATGATTTGGAAGCAATAAATTATATTTTAAACATGGAATTCTCATTTTATTTTTTATTTTTTGGAGACAAAATATTGAGATATAGATTGTTCACAGTAACCACGATTAATATTTCTGGGGAGGCAGAAGTATAAAAAACAAATCTAGATAATAATGACAAGAAAAAAGGAAAATATATATGAATGACAAAAATTTGGTTTGAAATACTTAAAGATATTGATAGTTTTAGTGACAAAAACATAGCTCACTCCAGAGGCCAAAGATGGAAAAACAATTCTAATTCTGAGGGTGCAAATATAGTTTTTAAAAAATATATATTTTATTGATTTCAGAGAGGAAGGAAGAGAGAGAGGGAGAGAGAGAAACAGATCGGCTGCCTCTTCCAGGCCCCCGACTAGGGATGGAACCCGCAGCCCAGGCATATGCCCTTGACCAGAATCAAACCCTGGACCCTTCAGTCCGAAGGCCGATGCTCTATCCACTGAGTCAGTACCAGCTAGGGCCAAATATAGTTTTAAAATGGGGTTGTAGTTTGGTTTTAAGCAAGGTCATTTTAAGGCACCCATTACACATGATCTCATTTGCTTAGTTTCTCATTTAGCTAATGTTGATAGAGCAACTGCTGCATGCTTAGGCTCCTCAGAGAGGTGGGGAGAAGGCAGGCATACTTTTTTTCTAAATGATTTAGTAGCCCAGAGGAAGGAATTTTTTGTTTTATTGTTTTGTTAATCCTTACCCCAGGCTATTTTTCCATTGATTTTTTATTTTTTTTTCAGAGATAGAGGGGAAGGGAGCCAGAGAGAAACATCAATTAGCTACCTCCTGCACATGCCCAACCTGGCTGGGGATTGAACCTGCAAGCCAGGCACATGCTCTTGACTGAGAATTGATCCCAACACCCTTCAGTGTGTGGGCCCAGGGCCAATGCTCTGGCCAGCACTATAACCACTGAACCACACCAGCCAGGGCATTATGTTGAAAACCTAAATTTGAATTGGCATTACTAGGATTGCCCAGAAGAAGGATAAAGGAAGGGCATTCCAAATCTGTACAGATATTTGAAAATATAAGGAGGTTTAGTGAGTAGCTGTGCTGTGTGGGTGGAGAGTAGATTCTTGTCTGTATTTGGGTAGAGGGCAGAGATCAGTGTGTATAGAAAACAGTAGATTGGATCATGATTTTGGAACTTATCCTACAGAGTATAAGTTTTAGCAGAAGTTTATTGATTATATTATGTTTTAGATAAATCAGTCTGGCATTATTTTGAGTTGAATGGTAGAGACCAAAAGCCAGGGATCCTTAGGAGGCAGTTATAGTAGTATGGATAATACATGTTTAGTGCTGTTCTGGCCAGTGTGTCTAAGTGGTTATAGTGTTGGCCCACGCACCGAGGTCACATATCTGGGTTGCAGGTTGGATTCCCAGCCCAGTCTGGGCATGTGCAGGAGGCAGCCAATCAGTGTGTCTCTTTCACATCAATGTTTTTTCTCTCTACCCGCCCCCCCCCCCCCCCCCCCCCCCCCCCCCCCCCCCCCCCGTCTCTCTAAAAATCAATGGAAAAAATACCCTTGGGTGAGGTTTAACAAAAGAAAAAAAGAAAAGAAATGTTTAGCGCTGCAACAGGAACTCTGAAAATGAAGAGGAGAGGTCATATTTAAGAACTATGATCAGTTGCATTTAATTTACAATTAACTTCTCTTCCCTTTAATTTAGACCAATTTTGAATTTGCATTAACTTTTCTTCCCTTTAATTTAGACCAATTTTAAATGAAACTTATTTTAAAAATCTAACTTTGTTTTGTTTTTCCACTTTTAAATTAGGTATAACTTACAGTAGAAGTCATCCTTTTTTAGTGCACAGTTCTGCAAATTTTGACAAACATATACGGTCATACAACTACCACTATAATCAAGATATAGAACAGTTTCTTCATCCCCCAAAATTCCTTGTTCACTTAATAGCTGACCTTTCTCCCTACATTCCAGCCCCTTTCCTGGGAATAGGTTCAAAAGGCCTTTCTTTCACTTAAAACACATTGTATGCGGGAAACGTAGTTATACGTTTTACGTTGACTGTAAGAAGTAGAGCCACCTGTTAGCTCGGGATAAAAACTACCCGCAAACAATGTATTAACATGTTACACTTGAGATTCATCCATGTTATTGTGTGTCTAAGTGAATTGTTTCTTTTATTGCTGAGTGGTATTCCGTTTGTATGGATGTACCACGGTTTGTTCATTCCTGGGTTGAGGCCTATTTGGATTGCTCTGTGTGTTTTTTTGTGTGGAAAATTACCTAATTAGCTTGGGAGCTTAACGCAACAGGTAAAACGCCTAAGTGATACAAGAAGTTAAAAGTTAGAAGTAAAAATTGTCCACAAAATGATTACAACTGTATATGTATGCTCATAAACAAGGACTTGAAGAGCAATGTAAAAAAATTAGTCTAGGAAACTTGTTGGAATGGTGTGATTGTAGGTGGTTGGCTTTTTCATTTTCTAACTTTCATTTTAACTAGAACCCTTTTTTGACATAACTTCATACAGGAAAAATTACAAGAATGATACAAGGAATTCCCATATACCTTGTATTCAGATTCACCAATTGTTTATATTTTGCCCATTTGCTTTATCATTTTGTCTCTATATATTTAGAGATGTATGCATATTTTTCTGAAATATTTAAGAAAAGTGGAGACGACATGCTCCTTTATAAACATTTCAGTGGGCATTTCTAAAAACTGTATAAGGACATTCTCTTATTTAACCACAGTATAGTTAATAAATCAGGAAATTTGCCGAAACCGGTTTGGCTCAGTGGATAGGGCGTCGGCCTGTGGACTGAAAGGTCCCAGGTTCGATTCCGGTCAAGGGCATGTACCTGGGTTGTGGGCACTTCCCCAGTCGGGGATGTGCAGGAGGCAGCTGATCGATGTTTCTCTCTCATTGATGTTTCTAACTCTCTATCTCTCTCCCTTCCTCTCTGTAAAAAATCAATAAAATATATTTAAAAAAAAAAAGAATAAATCAGGAAATTTAACATTTATACATAATCCAAAGAACATATTCACAGTTTGACAACTGTCCTAATAATATCTTTATAAAAGACACTATAAGCTTTCTTTTTATCCTCTGGCCAGAATCCATTCCAGGACCCTGAATGCATTTATCTGTCACGTCTCTTTAGTTTCCTTTAATCTGAAGTAATCTTTTAGCCTTTCTTTCTTTGTATATCTTGACCTTGATTCTTTTTTATAATTCTTTATTGTTGAAAGTATAACATTGACCTTGATTTTTTGAAGACTATAAGTACATTCTTTTTTTAAAAATCTTTTTAAAAAATTGATTTTAGAGAAGAAGGGAGAGGGAGAGAGAGAGAAACATCAATGATGAGAGGGAATCATTGATCGGCTGCCTCCTGCATGCCCCCTACTGGGGATTGAACCCACAACCCGGGCATGTGCCCTTGACTGGAATCGAACCATGACCTTCTGGTTCAACCACTGAGCCATGCCAGTCAGGCTATAGGTACAGTCTTTAAGAATAGAACGTCCCTCAATTTGCATTTATCTGATATCCTCTCATATTTAGATTCAGGTTATACATTTTTTTTGCAGGAATACCACTGAGGTTGTGTCCTTCTTAGCATATCATGTCTGGAGGCACATGATGTTGGTTGTCCTATATCGGTGATTTTTAACTTTGTTCACTTGGTTAAGGTGCTATCTACCATGTTTTCCTCTGAAAAGTGACTGTTTTCCTCTTGTAGTTTTTAAGTAATTTGTGTTGAGATGTTTTAGATTATATAAATATCCTATTCCTCCTCAAACTTGTACCTATTACCCATTCATTTTAGCATCCTTTGATGCTTTTTTTTCTAATGTCATCATTCTTTATGTTTATTAAGTGGCATTCTGCTGTAAGCAAGAGTTTCTCTTCTCCCCCACTTTAAAATTTATTTCTATTTGTTGATAAATATATCAGTGTGAACTCATGAATTCTTATTTCGTTTAGAAGGTTATATTTCATTATTATCATTCCTTTTGATATTTGAAATGTTCTGCTTTGACCAGTGGTAGTTCCTTCTAGCTGACTCATGTTGTCTCATGCTTCTTTTTAGTACTTATTTTCTAGCTCAAGAAGATATTCCAGGCTTATCCTGCACTTCTATGCACCAGCCCTACGATCAGCCATTTCTCCAAGGAGCCCTGGTTCTTTCAGTGGAGAATGGTATTTCGCAACCGCAGTGTAGCTGCTAGCTGAGTGCTTGTTTTTACTTGTTTTTAGGCCTTCTTAGTGGACACACACACAATTTTAGTTTCATTTTAAAAGAGATATTTAAGGACTACATGCAAAAATCTTATATCTGTCTCCATAGTAATGTAGCCACCCCCACCCCCTCAGTTAGTTAGCAGTTAGAATGAAGAATTTATATAAAAACTACTTAACTGTCATCTGTCTATAATATCTATTTAAAATTTTATTGACTGGAATGATCAGAAAGGCAGTGTTGATCAGTGGAAAGAGCACCCTGTCAACCTTTCCTCACACTGCCTGCTTCGGGCATGTTAACGTAACCTTTCCCTGGTTAGAAAGGAGTGATAACATCCAGGGATTAGAAAACGAACACATGACAAATACACATTGTAGTTGCTCAATTAACTATTGATTTCTGATCTCCCTGTGCATTTTTCTTTCTTCTTTCCCATTTCTCTGGTTTTTGTCACTGGTCAAAAGGTTGAAAATGGTTGTATGATTAAATTATAAATATTACCTAGGGGTTTGAAAAAAGTGAACTGTAATTTTTAGTTCAGAATGGGGAGCATATGTAACTCATTGAAACCCACAGTTTGGCTCTTTGGGTTGGATTTCTGTTTGTGATAGGACCACGTGCCTGCTCTGAGGTCAAGGGGAGTTGCTGATTGCAGATGAACCTTACTCTCTAGACCTCATGTGCATTGCCCAATCATCTGTAATTAGAACAAACTGATTACTGGTAAAATGTGAGATTTGGAGATGGAGATATGATCAAAGTGTAGGGTTCTGTATTCTTCCTAAACACTAAGAAATAGCAACCACTTAAAACATTTTTAACAGCTTTATTGAGACATAATTCATATGCCACACAGTTCATCCATTTTAAGTGTACATTCAGTGGTTTTTAGTGTATCAGAGTTGTGCGATCATCGCCACAATCAATTTTAGAACATTTTCATCACCCCAGAAAGAAACCATGTACCCATTAGCAGTTACTCCCCAGCCCCTGTCCTTGCAGGCGCTGGCAACCACTAATCTACTTTCTGTCTCTATGGATTTGCCTATTCTGGACATTTCATATAAATGAAATCATAAAAAGTGTGGCCTTTTGTGACTGCTGCTCTCATTTAGCATAATGTATTTGAGGTCTATCCATGTTATAGGAATAAATGTAATTCAGGCATACCTCAGATATTGCAGGTTCAGTTCCAGACCTCTACAATAAAGTGGTTATCATTAAAATAAGACAAAAATGGCCGAAACCGGTTTGGCTCAGTGGATAGAGCGTCATCCTGCGGACTGAAGGGTCCCGGGTTCGATTCCGGTCAAGGGCATGTACCTGGGTTGCGGGCACATCCCCAGTGGGGGATGTGCAGGAGGCAGCTGGTCGATGTTTCTCTCTC
Source organism: Myotis yumanensis (assembly GCF_028538775.1). NCBI lineage: Eukaryota > Metazoa > Chordata > Mammalia > Chiroptera > Vespertilionidae > Myotis > Myotis yumanensis. The sequence continues at coordinate 36,943,360 of NW_027223753.1, forward strand.
ATCGATGTTTCTGACTCTCTGTATCTCTCCCTTCCTCTCTGTAAAAAATCAATAAAATATATTTAAAAATAAATAAATAAATAAATAAAATAAGACAAAAATGAAGCTTGTCACATAGATTGACTTTTCCTCTTACAAACTATTTCTCTGTAGCACGTGATGCTGTTTGATAGCATTTTACCCACAGTAGAACTTTCAAAATTGGAGTCAGTTTTTCTAAACCCTGCCACTGCTTTAAACTAAGTTTACGAAATATTCTAAATCCTTTCTTGCATTTCAACAGTCTTTACAGCATTTTTACCAGGAGTAGGTTCCATCACAAGAAACCCCTTTCTTTGCTCATTCATAAGAAAGAACTCCTCAATTAGTTTTATCATGAGATTTCAGTAATTCCATCATAAGCTTCAGGCTCCGTTTCTAATTCTATGTCTCTTGCTATTTCTACCGCATCTGCTGTTACTTCTTCCACTGAAGTCTTGAACCCTTCAAAGTCATCTGTAGAGGTTCAATCAGCTTCTTTCAAACTATTGTTAATGTAGATATTTTGACCTCTTTTCATGAATCACGAAAGTTCTTGATGGCATCTAGAATGGTGAATTCTTTCCAGAGGGTTTTGTTTCCTTTGCCCAGATCCATCAAAGTAATCTCTTATCTATGGCAGATATAACCTTACATAATGTATTTCTTAAATAATAAGACTTGAAAGTTGAAATTGCTTCTTTATTCAAGGGTTACAGAATGGATATTGTGTCAGAAGGCATGAAAACATTAATTTTACTGTACATTTCCATCATAGCTCCTGGATGACCGGGTGTATTGTTAATGAGCAGTAATATTTGAAAGGAAATTTTATCTGTGCAGTATATCTCAATAGTAGGCTTAACATATTCAGTAAACCATGTTGTATAAAGATGTGCTGTCATCCAGGCTTTGTTGTTCCATTTATAGAGGACTGTAAATATTTCTCTCTTCTCTGTGTCCAGTGCGGGTAGAGAGTGATCCGATTTCTGAGTAGGGGCGGCTGGGGATTGAGAAAATGAAAGAAAGAGACAGACACAGAGATGGAAGGAAAAAGCTGGGGCCTGGTGGGACCACTGTCCTCTGATGGAGAGACAGGGACCCAGAGCCAATAGAGCGTGCTTATTTTATACAGCAAAAAACAGGAAGTTTTATGAAAAGTCAAGACAAAGGAGATTATGTGCATTCTTGGGTGGACCCAAATCATATTCATTCCTGGTGCTTGGCTGGATTTAAAGAACAAAACCTGACACCTGGGCTGAAGGTCAAGCTGACAACGCTCTTGCCTCTGGCAAAGTGTGTTTCCAGGACGTGGTTTTGCCAACGCCACTGGGTTCAGCTGACAATAATTAAAGAAATGCCCATGTGCCTTCTCAGGTGCTCTCTACAGAGGACAGTCAAAGTAGATGTAGCATAATTCTTTTAAATATATTTTATTGATTTTTATAGAGAGTTAGAAACATTGATGAGAGAGAAACATCGATCAGCTGCCTCCTGCATGCCCCACACTGGTGATTGAGCCTACAACCCGTGCATGTGCCCTTGACTGGAATCAAACCCAGGACACTTCAGTCCACAGGCTGATACTGTATCCACTGAGCCAAACCAGCTAGGGCTAAAGCATAATTCTTAAGGGCACTGGGATTTTCGGAATGATAAATGAGCATTGGCTTCAACAAAGTCATCCAGCTACATTGGTTCCTAACAAGAGAGTGAGCCTGTCTTTTGAAACCAGGCATTGACTTCTCTCTAGTTAATGAAGGCCCTAGATGGCATCTTTTTCCAATATAAGGCTGTTTCGTCTACATTGAAATCTGTTGGTTAGTAAGTAGCCACCTTCGCTAGTTAGTTTAGCTTCTGGATAACTTGCTATAGCTTCTACATTAGCATTTGCTGCTTCACCTTGTACTTTTATATTATGGAGATAGCTTCTTTCCTTAAACCTCACGAACCAACTCCTGCTAACTTCCATTGTTCAATTTTTTAAATGGAATTTATTGGGGGTGACATTGGTTAATTCAATTACATAGATTTCAGGTGTACAGTTCGATGATACATCAACTGTATATTGTTGTGTACACCATGCCAAGTCAAGTTTCATTCCATCACCATTTATCCCCTTTACACCCTCTTATACCTCCTCCTAACTTCCCTTTAACTTCCAAGTTTTCTTCTGCAGCTTCCTCACTTCTCTCAGCCTTCATAGAATTCAAGAGTTGGGGCCTGGCTCTGGATTAGGCTTTGGCTTAAGGGAATGTTGTGGCTAGTTTGATCTTCTATCCAGAGCATTAAAACTTTCTCCATATCAGCAATAAGGCTATTTTGCTTTCTTATAATTCGTGTGTTCACTGGAGTAGCACTTTTAATTTCCTTCAAGAATTTTTTCTTTGCATTCACAAGTTGGCTGTATGGCTAAAAGAGGCCTATCTTGGCTTTCAGCATGCCTTCCTCACTAAGCTTAATCATTTCTAGCTTTTGATTTAAAGTGAGAGATGTGTGACTCTTCCTTTCACATGAACACTTAGAGGCCATTGTAGGGTTATTGATTGGCTAATTTCAATATTGTTGTGTCTCTGGGACTAGGAAGGCCCACAGAAAGGAAGAGGGGGTTATGGCTGGTCAGTAGGAGTTCATGGTGTCCCAAAACAAGTACAAAAGTAACATCAAAGGTCACTGCTAACAAATCACCATAACAAATCTATATATATTCTATATATATAAAAGGCTAATATGCAAAGTGTCTCCTTGGGAGTTTGACCGGGAGTTCAATCGCTTGCTATGATGTGCACTGACCATCTGGGGGCGGCGCAGACGTAGGAAGGCTCCAGCAGGCAGCAGGCAGCTGGGGAAGGAAATCTCCAGCCAGCACCAGGAAGGCCCCGATCAGCCCTGATCGCCAGCCAGGCCTAGGGACCCTACCCATGCAGGAATTTCATTGCCCGGACCTCTAGTATAATAATAATAATAATAATAATAATAAATGCTGTTGGGAAAATGGTGCTGGTAGACCTGCTCTACCTTTTTTATTTTAGCTCTCAGTTGGTGCAAAGTGGTATTTCATTGTGGTTTTGATTTGCATTCTCCTAATGGCTACTGATATTGAGCATCTTTTTATGTGTTAACTGGCCATTTGTATATCTTTGGAGAAATACCTATTCAGATCTCAGCCATTTTATTTATCCTCGCCTGAGGATACTTTTTTCATTGATTTTTAGAGAGAGTGAAGGAGGGGAGGGTTCCCTACCTCCCTCACATGCCCAGATACATACCCTTGACCAGGAATGAACCCGTGACCCTTTGGTCTGAGGGCCAATGTTCTAACCACTGAGAACACTGGCCATTTTTAAATTGGATTGTCTTTTTATTATTCAGTTGTAATGGTTCTTTTAACAACCACTTTTTGAGAGCCTAGTGTATACCAGGACCTTGCTAGGTGCTTCACATGTACTTCTTTGTTTAATCCTCATAAAAGCCCCAAAGGGTAGGTTTATATCTTTTTTTTTTTTACACTTGTAGGGTGCTTGTGCACAGGACGGCCACACATTTTGTGCCCCTTTCACAGTGACCCCAGTTCCTGTTGGGTGTGTTGTAAACAGAGGAGCCATTTCTTTAGGCACCCTGCTCTGAGCACAACCCCTAGGTTTATATCTTATTTACAGATGAGGAAATTAATGATCAGAGTTAAAACAACTTATCTAAAGAGAGTTTCAAGTGGTAGCAATCAAGATTCTAACCTTTATATGAGTTTAAAGTTCCTGTTTTGTTGGCTATTCCGTGCTTCTGATCTTTGACATTGTTGAAACAGTGCCCGTATTCTAGGCCTTAGAATGAAAATTTTCAGGAAGCATAGAGGGAATTCATACACCAAATAATCTTCAAAGTCCCTTCCAATATTTTATGTACTGTATTTATTTCCGGAAACTTGTGTATAAACCAAATTAAAAGACAACCAGAATTTAGTTACTGCTAAAAGAACTTCGTATAGAATGTATAGAATGAAATCATGAGGAGCATTCTTCTGTAATATGAGTAATATCTTTTCTGAGTTTATTTAAATTATTATATTCAGTTTCAGGGCACATATCAATAAATTGTAAGGTATAGGGATTTTCAAAAAATATTGATAAAACATTTTATATATTAACTCTTTTTCTAAGCTGGTTGAAAAGATGGTTAATCATTAGCTTGATATGCTTTTCAAAACAAGATAAAGAGATATCTGACCTGTTGGAACTTGTTGTCTGGACTCTGCCCCACAAAGAATCAAGATACTTTTTAGATATAGCTTTGGCCTAGCACCGCTCTGCCCCCTCTTCCTTTCACTCCGTTGCTAGTGAGTGATACAGAAAGTCAAGGCACCATTATGACTCAGATGAGAAATCCGAAACAAGAGAAAATGGTGTTGCAGATGACCTGGATGCTCCCAAGTCAAAAAAAAGCTAAAATGAAAGAGAAGCTAAATGGAGACACTGAAGAGGATATAACAGGCTTTCAAATGAATTTTCCGAGTCTCAAGAAGAAAAGATCTGTCAGATGGAGATATTGATGAATATGAAAAAAATCAAAGCGAGTGTCATCCTTTGATAGTTCTACTCATAAGTCAAGTGATAATAAACTAGAGGAGGATGTCCAGTGTTTACATCCCCATTGCACAGTTACAAAGAGAAATTACCTGAAAAGGCTTCAGAGAAGGTAGTTTTAAAGTTTTGGTGGCAACCAATGTGGCTGCCCATGGTTTGGACACTCCTGAGGCTGACTTGGTGATTCAGAGTTCTCCTCCACAGGATGTTGACTCCTATGTTCATTGCTCTGGATGCACAGGTAGAGCTGGCCAGACAGGGATTTGCATATGTTTTTATCAACCAAGAGAAAGAGGTCCACTGAGATACATGGAACAAAAAGTAGGAATTACTTTTAAACTTGTAGGTGTTCCTTCTACAATGGATTTAGTTAAATCTAAAACCATGGATGCCATTAGGTCTCTGGCTTCAGTTTCTTATACTGTTGTTGACTTTTTTCCAACCATCAGCTCAGAGACAAGAGAAAGGGGCTGTGGATGCAGTGGCTGCAGCATTAGCCCATATCTCCAGTGCCTTGAGTTTTGAACTACGATCTTTGATTACCTCTGATAAGGGGTTTGTGACCATGACTCTGGAAAGCCCAGAAGAAATACAGGGTGTCAGCTGCACTTGGAAAGAACTTAACAAAAAGCTGAGTAGTAATGCTTTGTCCCAAATTACCAGAATGTGTCTTCTAAAAGGAAATATAGGTGTTTGCTTTGATGTTCCCACAGCTGAGTCAGAAAGGTTACAGGCAGAGTGGCATGATTCAGACTGGATAACCTCAGTGCCCCAAGTTACCCAAAATGGAAAAATATTATGATGGAATGCAGCTTTTAATTCTAGACAGAGGAGTGGCTGGCCAAGTGGCCCGGATGTCAGTCAGGTAGACAGAGTCGACGGGAGTCGGTCAGGAAGTCAACCAGATGGTAGAAAACAAAGTGGGGATAGAAATCAATCAAGAAGCAGGGGCCACAAAGGGAGTTTTGACTGAGAATTTAATAGCTAATGTACAAGTGTGTGCTTCACTGTTTCTGCCTAATCATGTACATTATCCACCAAAAACTAGGTCATCATAGTTGCGGTATGTGTCTGCTATTTGCAAAGAAGTTGGTTGTATTTAAAAAAACATATTTCACAAAAATGGATATAAACAAATCAACTTATCCAGTTAACCTTTGAATAATAAAACCTTTTTTTAAATACATATTTTTATTGATTTCAGAGAGGAAGGGAGAAGAAGCGAGAGATAGAAACATCAATAATGAGAGAGAATCATTGATGGGCTGCCTCCTGTATGTCCCGCACTGGGGATTGAGCCTGCAACCCGGCATGTGCCCTGACTGGAAATTGAGCTGTGACCTCCTGGTTCATAGGTCAATGCTCAACCACTGAGCCATGCTGGCCAGGCAATAAAACTTTTTATTGTCTATTTAAAAAAAAAAAGATATTTTGTACACTGAAAAGTGCTACTAATATGAGTTATTACTTTGTCATGTACAATTTGGAAGTGGCAAGCTAGAGAAAGGTACAATGATAATTAAAAGCTGAAGAGATGCCTGACCAGTGTGGCTTAGTGGTTGAGCGTCAACCTATGAACCAGGAGGTCATGGTTTGATTCCCAGTCAGGGCACATGCCAGGGTTTCGGGCTCAATCCCCAGTAGGTGGCATGCAGGAGGCAGCAGATCAATGATTCTCTCTCATCGATGTTTCTATCTACCTCCCCCTACCTCTCTGAAATCAATAAAAAAATCCTATATAATAAAAGGGTAATATGCAAATTTACCCTAACAGTGGAATGACCTGGAATGACCCGTCGCTACGACATGCACTGATCACCAAGGGGCAGACGCTCAATGCAGGAGCTGCCCCTTGGTGATCAGTGTGCTCCCACTGGGGGAGCTCCACTCAGCCACATGCCGGGCTGATGGCTGCAAGCGCAGTGGTGCTGGCGGGAGCTTCTGCTGCCTCCTCGGCAGTGCTAAGGATGTCCGACTGGCAGCTTAGGCCGTGGGGAGTGGGCCTATGCCATCAGCCAGACATCCCCTGAGGGTTCCCAGGCTGCCAGAGGGATGTCCGACTGCCATCTTAGGCCTGATCCCCCGGCCTAAGTCAGGGCACATGCTGGGTTGCAGGCTCAATCCCCAGTGCGGTTCATGCAGGTGGACATCCCTTGAGGGGTCCTGGACTGCGAGAGGGCACAGGCTGGGCTGCGGGACTACCTTGAGTGCACAAATTTTCATGCACCAGGCCTCTAGTCCACTGGTCGCCAACCAGTGGTCCGCAGACCAGTGGTGGTCCATGAGGTCCAAAAGGTTGGTGACTGCTGTTCTAGTCTATAATAATAAAAGTGTAATATGCTAATTAGACCGGATGTCCTTCTGGATGAAACTGGGGATGTGAGGGAAGCCTGGGTATCAGGTGCCTGCCAGTGGCTGGAGGGAAGCCCGGCTCCTGGGTGCCAGAGGGAAGCCGGTGCTGACAGCCGGGGGTGGGGGGGGTGGGGGGGTGAGGAAGGCCTACTCTTGCACGAATTTCATGCATCAGGCCTCTAATATATATATATATATATATATATATATATATATATATATATATATGTAAGCTGAAAAGTTGAATTAATGAAATGAAATTGGCCTGTGGAGGACAAGTCATGGCCATTTGATTTTAGGTCGCTCATTCAGACTTTTGACAGAGAAGATGGTGACCATAGACAATTCTGCTCCAAATGGAACAGGAAAAAATTAGGATTTAGGTAAAGGAGAATTCAGTGTAATTTCTGTTTCATTTAGTCACTATTTACTGAATACCGATTGTGTGCCAAGAACTGGGGATATAATTTTTTTTTTAAAGATGTGGTATCTTCTCTTGAGAAGCTGACATTTAGTAGAGATTCACAGCAAAGTAGTTTCTCAGCCTAGGTCTTGAAGGATAAAAAGGAGTTTGCCAAGACAGAAGTATTCCAGACATAGGGAGCAGCGCTGGCAAAGGCATGGAAGCGTGAAGTAGCATTCCGCACTCTGAGAGCTGCACACGTTTCAGCATGGCGGGAGCTTAGGTCCCATGCCTTGTTCATGACTTGAATAAGATTCCTCTGGTAGGCTGGCTTTCAACTTCTTAGACTTCCCATACCCACTCTTTCATCCTCATTCTCAGCTGATTACTTTATTGCGAAATCTTAAGCCATTAGACCCAAACTTCCTCATCTCCCATCTCAAGATCTGTAACCCTGTGGAGAACCACACCCACCTGATCCTCTTTCCCTTAAGTCTCCTCCTTTTCCTATATCTCATTCCCCTGTCACCTCAAGACTTCTCCCCTTGTAGCTCCTTTCCCCTGGTTCATTACCATCATCACGCTAACATGCTCAGTATGTTAACCTTAAAACAAAAACAAATTTTTTGATACTACACTCCTCTCCAAAGACCACTCCATGTCATTGTTCTCCTAAAAGTAATGTCTCAAAAGAGCCACACTGTCTCTTTCCCTCTTCTATTCACTCTTTAATTCACTATAATCTGACTTCTACCTTCCACCACTGACTTAAAATTGCCTTTGCCCAGGTCACCTGTGCTCTCCATGTTGCCAAATCCCAAAGGTGCTGGACATACTTTACTCCTCCCTCCAGATTCTTCCTGCCCTGTCATCTTGTGTGACACTGTGCTCTACTGGTTTTCTTCTTGCATCACTGGCTCTGCTTCCCTTCTCTCCTAGACTTCTAGATAAGGGAGTTCTGGTGTTGTCCTGGGCGCTCTTCTTTCTCCCTTGTTTTCTCAAGGTGAGCTTATCAGTTGCCATGGATTTAAATATGTTCATTATGCTGGTGATTCTCTCCATTTTATCTCCAGCCTGGACCTCTCTCCTCTGAGCTCCAGACTCTCATGTCCAACTGTCTTCTTGTCTCAGAAACATCTCATACTTAATGCACCTAAAATGGAACTCAATCCCCTGTACTCCCACTGCATGTTTCCTTTTATCAGTAACTGACATTGCTAGTCTGAATCATCCTTGCCCTTTCCCCCACCACTTAGGTTTCCCTCATTCTACCTGGATTCTACCTCCAAAATTTATTTGAATCTACTTCCTTCTCTCCATCTCCACTGGCCACCTGCCTCCACTGTAGTCCAGACCATCACTTCTTACTTGGACCAGCCTCCTAACCAGCTCCCCACGTCTGTTCTTACACTCTTCACCCCAATTCATTCTGGATACTGTTGTAAGAATAATCACAAATTAAACGATTTCACTTCCCTGTTTTAATCATTTCCGTGGCTTCCCAGATTTCCTACTTTGTTGTGCCTGATCTGGGCCCTGCCTACTTCTCCAATTTCATGTCACTATCTCTGCACTTACTGTGCTCCAGTGACACTGGTCCTGTTTTACTTTCTCTTAACATACCAAAAGCTATTTTCTCATGGACTTGGCAGTTTCTTCTTTGAATGGCTAACTTCTTTTCTTCCTTTAATTGGGTCTTAGCTTAAATCCATCTACTCAAAGATGTCATTCCTTGATTGCCCTTAAAGTAGGTTCTTTCTCTTTTTGTTTGCTTCCTGACACTTGCAATTATTTTGTCTGTTTTACTTCCTTTTCTTCTCCACTGAAAAATTATAAACTCAGTGAGGAGAGGGACTGGGCCTGACTGCTCTTATTCTCCTAGTACCTGGAACAATGTCTGCCATGTAGCAAGCACTCATTAAATATTTATAAAACTAGAAGCCCGGTGCACGAAATTTGTGCATGGGGGAGGGGTGTCCCCCTCAGCCCATCCTGAACCCTCTCCAATCCAGGACCCTTTGGGGGACATCCCTCTCACAATCCTGGACCGCTGGCTCCTAATCGCTCACCTACCTCCCTGCCTGGTTGCCCCTAACTGCTCTCCCCCCCGCCCCCGCCGGCCTGATCGCCCCTCACTGCCTCTGCGTGCCGGCCTGATTGCCCCTAACTGCCCCCCCACCGGCCAGGTCACCCTCAACTGACCCCCCTTGCTGGCCTGGTTGCCCCCAACTCCCCCCCTCTCCCCCCCCGCCAGCCTGGTAGTCGCCAACTGCCTGCCCACCAGCCTAGTCATCCCTCACTGCCCTGCCAGCCTAATAGCCGCCAACTGCGCCCCCCCCCCCCCGCTGGCCTGGTTGCCACTAACTGTCCCCCCCCATGTCCCCCCCCCCCCCCACCAGCCTGGTCGCCCCATGCAGCCTGCTGTTTAGTCATTTGGTCGTCCTTCACTAACCCCCCTGCCAGCCTGGTTGTAGGCAGCCATCTTGTGAGGGCACGAGGGTTAATTTGCATATTACCTCTTTATTATATAGGATGATAGAAAGAACGAAAGGGGAAGGAAAAAAGAAATAGGTGGGTAGGGAGAGAGAAAAAAAGAAAAGGAAGGAGAGAGGGGAAAGAAAGAAAGGAAAGGAAAGGCAGGGAAAGAAAAAGAAAGAAATGCTTATGGAGCAGCTGTTACACTCTTGACTCTTTCTGTATCCTTCCCCTGTTATTCCAGTTGTGGCCCCAGCCACCACCAGCATGCTTGCAGTATGTCAGAGGAATTCCCTGACATCCTAAGGTGCCCTCATCTTCCTCAGACCCCTCAAGTTTCTGTCTAACACTTGAGGCTCTGGAGCCCATAACAGTCATGTCTGTCATTTTTCATACCTTGGATTCCATTTAATTCTGAAAGTCATTGGCACTCCCACCTTCCTTCCTACCTCCTCACCAGAGGTGCCCAGAGAGGATGTATCTGGCTCATAATCATATAGCTAGTGAGTGGAGAAAGCCCTTAAAATTTCAACTGAGGCCTTTGTGGCAATGAAGACTGTTCCTTCTGCCACATGAGGCCATTTATCTGTAGTGGTTCCTTAAGTATCAAACAACCGATACTCAGACAGATGGTTGTAAGAAATGTCCAAACCTGTAGAGAATTTTTATAAGAGTTTATCTGAGTCAACACTAGTGACATATGCCAGGAAGCAAGATCTCAAATGCTTCAGAGAATGACAGTTTCTTTTATGCACTGAAATTAAGGAGGGAACATAAGGAAGATTACATGAGGATAGGAGAAAGCAAGGCGATTATTAACATAGATACACAGAAACAGTGGACAAAGAGTGCTACGACAAAGATAAACCTTTTACTAAAAAGTTATGTGCCTGCCCTAACCGGTTTGGCTCAGTGGATAGAGCGTCGGCCTGCGGACTCAAGGGTCCCAGGTTCGATTCCAGTCAAGGGCATGTACCTTGGTTGCGGGCACATCCCCAGTAGGGAGTGTGCAGGAGGCAGCTGATCGATGTTTCTCTCTCATCGATGTTTCTAACTCTCTATCCCTCTCCCTTCCTGTCTGTAAAAAAATCAATAAAATATATATTTTAAAAAAAAGTTATGTGCCTGGGGCGTGAATGCCCACCATGACCTTACCACTAAGGAATTTATGATCAGATCACCCTATGATGTTACTTTTCATAGAACCCCCTCCTTTTTTTAAATATTTTATTGATTTTCTACAGAGAAGAAGGGAGAGGGATAGAGAGCCAGAAACATTGATGAGAGAGATCGATCAGCTGCCTCCTGCACACCCCCCACTGGGGATGTGCCCGCAACCAAGGTACATGCCCTTGACTGGAATCGAACCTGGGACCCTTGAGTCCGCAGGCCGACGCTCTATCCATGAGCCAAACCGGTTCGGCAGATCCCCTTTTTTCACCCACAAATTCATAAATTGAATCCCATGTAAACAGTGAACCTCAAGTCCATCCTCTGCTTATTCCACACTTCCTTATGAAGCCTGTTCTAATCACCATCATTCTTGCCTGGACTTTGCAGTAGCCTCTTAACTAGTCTCCCTGCCTCCCCATTTGCCCCTTACAGTCCATTTTCTAACTGGCAGCCAGGTTTATTATTTTTTTAAAAAACATGTAAATTGGATTATGCTACTTTCCAGTTTATACTCTACAGTTCTCATTATACTCGAAATAAAATCCAGACTCCTACTCATGACCTAGAAAGCCCCTCAGTATCTTATCCTGCCCTGCCTGTTTCTGTGACCTTGGATCCTCCTACTCTGCTCTGCTCCAGCCATACTGGTTTTATAGTTTAACCGCCAAGCCTCAAGTTCTTTGTAGAACTGGCTTCCCCACCTAAATCACTGACATAATTTGAGTATCTCCTCCTCAGAGAGGCCTATCTGACTAGACTATCTAAAATAGAACACCCAATACAAATAAATACACTTTCTCTATAGCCCCTTAACCTGCCTTATTTTCTTCATAGTAACTATATTCTTTATTTTTTTGCTTGTTCATTGCCTCTCTCCCCACTAGCATATAAGCATCATGAGGGTAGGTTCTTTGGTTTACCACATTTTCAAGGATTGTGCCTACCACCTAGTGAGTACTCATATTGGTGGGGAAAAATGGGGAGTAAGACTGGTTTTAGGGGTTTAATAACAATTTTATTTGGGTAAGGGTCATAACATCTCTGTTTTTAGGGTTTTGGAAAATTAAACTGTATAAATGTTGAAAAACCTAGTACCTGTATGACTCCATGGACTGAAATTAAGTCTTTTTCCCAATTCTTTTAGAACTCATCAAATTGAAGCTGCTCCAACCAGCGCTGCAGTTGAAGGATTTAAAGCAAATCTTGTCTTTAAGGAGATTGAGAAGAAGCTTGAAGAGGTAAGTAATATTTATATAAAATACTACGAAGAGGACCCAGAGGCTAGAGAAGTGCCTATAGATTTCAGGTGCTGCATGAAGTGGTACAGTTGAAAATTTATATCATATTGTCAAGTATTGAATGTATTTTTGATATCTGAGTATCTATTACAGTTTCCCTGTAATTCTGGTAAAAGTGCATTTCAGAGATATACAAATTTCCCAATTTGAGTTATATAAAGAACTGTAGTAAATTGCCATTAAGATCGTAACTCTTTCCCTAGCTGGTTTGGCTCAGTGGATAGAGCGTCAGCCTGCGGACTAAAGGGTCTCGGAATCGATTCCGGTCAAGGGCACATGCCTGGGTTGTGGGCTTGATCCCCAGTGGGGGACGTGCAGGAGGCAGCCAATCAATGATTGTCTCCCACCATTGATGTTTCTATCTCTCTTTCCCTCTCCCTTTATGAAATCAATAAAGATATATTTTTAAAAATTAAAAAAATTAAAATTGTCAAAAGTCAGAGCCATTAAAAAAAAAAGATTGTAACTCTTTTCTCCATCTCTTTGTCAGGGAGATAATAATTATTGATAGAGTTTATATGTAAAGGGATTATAATTTATTTTGGTTTAATTTTATTCTGGGTTAAAAATATTTTACATAGAACCATTCAATAGAATATTTAGAGTGAACCTTTAAAGCTATCTAATACCAAAACTCTCAAAAAGAAATCTTTTATGCTTGAATTTTTCAAAGTAGTTTTAAATTTTTTTTTTCTTGTAAAAATGATGCTGATTTTTAAAGCAAAATAAAAATTTTAATTTTAGTTTACTAAAATTTTAACAATGGTTGGCATTCTTTCAGACATCTCTTTATGTATATGAACATACAGTTTCATATAACTAGGATCATACAATACATGTTGAGTTTTTAAAACTATACTACATATGCAGATCTATTTTTATGTACAATAATTAGTTCTTGATAATAATCATACTAAGGTAATCTAACTGTAACTCTATCTCCAAAAAGAGAGTTACTTTCTTCAGGCAAAATAAGATATTTACTTAATTGTTTCAAACCTAAAGGCACTTGGGATTTTATTATTGACTAGTGGCCCAGTGCACGGATTCGTGCACATTGATAGGAAATTAATTAGAAGAAATATTTTAATACTAGAGACCCAGTGCAATCACCAGTGGGGTCCCTTGGCCTGGCCTGCAGGGATTGGACTGAAACTGGCTCTCCGACATCCCCCAAGGGGTCCTGGATTGAAAGAGAGTCCAGGCCATGCTGAGGGACCCCACTGGTGCATGATCGGGGCCGGGACGGACCGTGGGAGGGCTCCAGGGTGTGTCCGGCCCATCTTGCCCAGTCCCGATCAGCCGGACCCCAGCAGCAAGCTAACCTACCAGTCAGAACGTCTTCCCCCTGGTGGTCAGTGCACGTCATAGTGAGTGGTCGAATGGTTGGACACTTAGCATATTAGGTTTTTATTACATAGGATCTCTATAACAGAAGTGTCAAGCAAATTCACGATCAACAATGACAGATTGAAACACACGTGTGCAGTTGGCACCAGTGAGAGCTTTATATGTGTCATGTATGCTCCAGTCAACATTTATTTTTAAATTGCCAGTGCACGTCATGTGTACCAGTCAGTCAGATGGACATACGGTCAGTTACTTAGCCTTTCATATATATAGATTTCAATTTTGAGACCAGTAAGACACAGTTACACCCAGAGTTGCACAATTCCAACTGCATATCTACTAAGCTGATCAAAGTGGCTGAAATAAAATGATTCAAAACATTTGAGCTATGTATTTCACTCGTGTTAAATCCACAGTGTGAATGACAAACATTTTGCTTATCTCATAACTCTCTTATTATAGGACAGAGGACTTCTTAGCATTTAAAGTGATTGCATTGTGTATGTATGTGTGAGGGGGAGAAACAGCTAATGTTTCGTCAGCTGATGTTTGTCTTGACAAAGCACCCTGCATTTCTAGGATTTCCATAATGCTCAGTAACCTTTCTGAGGATGAGAGGGCCAGTGCTGGCAGTTCTGGGCAGGCAGGCAATGGTCCACTTGTCCCACCACCATCTTGTGGGAATACACCTGCGTGAGACTACCTTTTATTTTATAGCCTGCTTTTTCCTCTTGACAGTATGTTTTATGCCATAAACATAAATCCTTACCATCAGTTTTTTTATTTTATTTTTTCCAACACCATTTATCCCTTCTTCTACCTTCAACTATGCTCCTCCCTTTCACCCCCACAGTCACCACACTGTTGTCCATGTCCAGACTCAATATCTCCATCCTCTCCCCTCAAAAACTCTCCCACCAGAGCTGCTTGCCTGCTCTCTATGAGTCTATCTCTGTTTTGTTTATTAGTCCAGTTTGTTCATTAAATTCCACATGTGAGTGAAATCATATAGTTCTTGTCTTTCTCTGACTTGCCATCAGTTTTAATGACTACATAGTACATGTTTGAATGTATGTACCATAATCTGTTTAACTAGTCTCCAGGATGAATGCCAGGTTGTATTTAAATTTTGTAAGTAAAACATTGGTTTAATAAATTCCCTTTTGGGCTCATTTTTAAGTACTTAATGCAATGATTACCTTAGCATAAATAATTAAAGGGGGAAATTGCAGGTAGTTGGATATGTGTGTTTTGCATTTTGATACATATTGCCAAATTATACACCAAAAAGGGTACTAATTTACAAGTTTAATAATAATTCATGAGAGTGACTTTTTCTTTCTTCAGATCTTCCCCAGTACTAAGTTGGCTGGTTTAAAAAAAAAAAAAAAAATCTTTGCTAATTTAGTGGGAAAAAAATCTCATTTTTAAAAATTTCTTTCAAATGTCCAATAAAATCTAATTGGGCTATAAGGGCTCAGCTTGAAAAATTTTTTTTCATGCCACCAACAGAGTAACCTGTAGTATAGTTGCTCCTGCCGAGTTGCCTTTTTTTTTTTTACTTTATTCTGTTTAAAAATATCAAATAGCCCTGACCGGTTTGGCTCAGTGGATAGAGTGTCGGCCTGCAGACTGAAAGGTCCCAGGTTCGATTCCGGTCAAGGGCATGTGCCTTTGTTGCGGGCACATCCCCAGTAGGAGGTGTGCAGGAGGCAGCTGATCGATGTTTCTCTCTCATCGATGTTTCTAACTCTCTATCCCTCTCCCTTCCTCTGTAAAAAAATCAATAAAATATATTTTAAAAAAAATATCAAATAAAAATAATTAGTTTAGAGAGTATCTGGTATGGCTAGATGTCAATCATTGCATACTTCATTATTGGGATTAACAAAGCAGGGCTGTTTTTATTTCACAGTCCTCTTTTAGCTTTGCAAATGTATGCTTCTTGCTCCCATTTTAATTCTTTTCTCTTCCTTCCATAACTTCACTTGCATGGACCTTGTCCCCTTGTTTCTTTTTTCCTTCCCACGATTGTCAGTTTCCTAAATGTTTGCAAGACCAGAAAGTGAAAGAAAGTCTTGGAATCTTTTGTCAATTCATGCATTTTCTTCCTTAGCAAAGGAAACCCGGCAAGATATTTTATTTCCACTTTTGTCTTTGTTAGCAATACCCCATTGCCCTTCTGTGAATTCTCTTAATTTTTTTGTTCTGATTATGTTTTCGACAGGACCTACTCCTTGACCTTTTACCTACTCAGAAAGAAGTACTTTTCTTTACAAGGAGGCACTTAGAACTTAGTATTAATGATCTCCGGTTTTGCAACAAATGTGTATTTGCTTTCCCCTTTTAACTCTCTCCCTCCCTCTTCAGTTGAAATGTTTTATTGACCAAAGGATGTAAGACGATCAGATGGTTCTGAAAATTAATCTACATCTGTGTTAAGGAGGTGGGAGGAATTTCTCTCCAGGTGTATAGGTAGAATTTCTAAATGTTGGCTGCTGTTATTTATCCTGCTCTGACTTGTTGGTGTCTGTCATCGCTCTCTCTATTCTGGAGACATTGTGCAAGCAGATGGCATGGTTGCACCTACACGTAGCCATTTAGGAGACGCTGGCCCCAAAGAAAGCTTGATGCTTGGATGGCCCAACACACCAGCATTATTAAGCCACTCTTCTAAGTTGTCTCCACAGAACCATGAGGGATAAAATATTTCAAGGAACGTGGAGAAGACTTTGGACTTTCTTTTAATTCATTTATGGTGACAAACTGCTTTCATAGTCTAAAGTTTGGAAATATTGATGTAGTCTATTTTGCAGTATGGTATAGTCAGATGGAAAGAGCATTGAATTTGGTGTTAAACCAACCTAGGATTGAGTTCTGGTTGTTCTAGCCTGACCCCGAGGGAACAGAGAGTTTAGTGGGAAGAGAAACATGGAAAAATTTTCTAGGAAAAAATTACTGCTTTAGCCAGAAACCTGGTGTATATGCAAAGGGCTATCAAAGTATCCAGCAGAGACAGGAAACCTTCCCAGAATAGTGAGCATGTGAGCTGAGACTTGAATTGGTGAGACTGGGGTAGGAATGGAGAACAGGAGGAGGTGAGTGACCCAGGAAAGGGCATGGGCAACGGCCTGGGGATACCTGTGTTCCTGGAATTTAAAATGATCAGTATTCTTAGAACAAAGCCTGAGGGACATTAAAAAGTGTCTGAAAATAACAAATATCCTTCACATCATGAAGAATCTTGAATAATATGTAGTAAAGTCACACTTCATCCTATAGTCTGTGGGGACCCATTTAAGAAACCCAAACCTGAAAGTGTTAGGTGGGTTATGGAAGGATTAGATGGATTATGTTAGATGAATTACTTGGCGGCTGGATAGGGAATAGTCTGAAGGATTTTTAATCTTTATGAGCCTCAATTCTTCTTTTCTGCTCAATGAGCTAATATTAATACCTGTGCAGCTACTTACAGGGTTTTATGAAGATTAAAGAAAAAGGTATATAAAAGCATTTAAAAACTTTATAGCCCTCCAAAGATTATTATTGTTGCTAATGTTTTTTCCTAAAGTTACCTTAAAATAATTTGCGTGAGACCTTATAAGGGAGGCCAAAATAAGAGAATTTCTCTTTCACTTAAAAAAATCTGACAGTCGTTTGAGTTTCTTGACATAAGGGAAGTATTGGTAGTTGATTTTAGGACATCACATGTAAGAAATGCCTCCATGACTGTTGAGATAAGTAGGCCTAGACTAAATATTTTTAGAATAGCTTCTTTGGAGTCCTAAGAACTATGGTTGATTCTAGATAGGTTCAAGTGTGTTATCTATGTAGAAGAAAAAGATTGACACACCCACTAGGATAGCTAAAATAAAAAAAGACAGTTAAAAATGTTGAGGATGTGGAGGAATGGAAACCTTCATCCATTGCCAGTAGCTTGTAACATGATGCAGCCACTTTAGAAAGAGTGTGGTAGCTCCTAAAGAAGTTAGACATCTTCTTATGAGCCAGCAGTTTCACTTCTAAATATATACCTAAGAGAAATTAGAGCCTATGTCCATACAAAAACTTTTATACTACTTCTCCTTTTTAGCTAGTATTGTTGATAATAATAGCTGCACAGGAGAAAGAACAATCAGCTGATGAATCACTAAACAAAATGTGCTGCATCCATACAATGGAATATTACTGAGCCACGGGAAAGAAGGAATTACTGTTGCATGTTTCAACCGAATAGACCTTAGAAACATTATGCGTAGTGAAAGAAGCCAGTCACAAAAGACCATCTATTGCATGGTTCCATTTATGTGGAAAGTCCAGAATGAGCAAATCCACAGAGACAGAAGTAGATAGTGGTTGCCAGGGACTAGCAGGAGGGAAGAATCAGTGTGGAGGGGTGATGCTAATGGGTATGGGTTTCTTTTTGAGGTGATGAGAACATTCTAAAGTTAGAGAGTGGTGTTGGTTGTACAACTCTGAATATATTAAAATACCACTAAATTGTACTTTAACCCCTAGAGTGCCAGGGAGCGCAATTATGCTCCTCCTGTCTTTGGCCAAAAGTGCTGGAAGTGCTATCAAAGCTTCGAAATGGCGTCCAGTTCTAAGTCTGCTTTTTTTTTTTTTTTAATTTTATTGATATTTTACAGAGAGGAAGGGTGAGGGATAGAGAGCTAGAAACATCGATGAGAGAGAAACATCAATCAGCTGCCTCCTGCACACTCCCCACTGGGTATGTGCCCGCAACCAAGGTACATGCCCTTGACCGGAATCGAACCTGGGAACCTTGAGTCCGCAGGCCAATGCTCTATCCACTAAGCCAAACTGGTCAGGGCTCTAAGTCTGCTTTTATTAGTGATGATGATATTGCTAAATATGTCAATGTAGTAAAGGTTTCCTTAAGTTTTTTGAATATGTAACTTCATTTACTTGAGATTCATAATTTTTTTCCTAAACTGCTGTACAATGCCTTGGCAATTTCAGCATAGTTCTTGGGATATTGGTTGGCACTCACAGGGTTAAAAGGGCAAATGTTATGGTATGTAAATGATATCTCGATAAAGCTGTTATAAAACAAAACACAACAAGAAGGAATAACTTAGATCAGGCTCTGCATCTGCATACATAGAAATAGAGGTTAGCATCTGATGTTAGCTTATGTAAATTCCTCAGGGATAATGATTATTTGAGTACTTCAGGCATTTATCATAGTGCCTGAACATAGAAAACACTTAAATCTTTGTTAAAAGAATGAAACAATACCAAAAGGAAGAATCTTAGAAATAAATTATCATAGGGATATAAGGATAAAATAAAAAAGGTGAGAAATAAAAACTATTAGAAATGATAAAACTAAAAAAGTAGCCAGTTCCAAAATAAATAAAGATTAATATATTTTCTATACATTTGTAGTAACCAAGTCATAAAATATAATGGGAAATATATTATTAATAAGAGCAATATGAAATATTTAAGAATCTACCTGGCAAGAAATGTACAAAAACCAATGTAAGGAAGAAAGAGGCAAAATATTGCCAAGGGGCATCAAAGAACATTTGAAGATATACCATATTCATGGATGGAAGAACTTAATATTGTAAAAATGCTACTTCTCCCCTAAACAGATCTGTATATTTTATGTAATCCCATCTAAATTTTACAGTGTTATCAGGGCGGGAGTGGGGGTGGGGTAGAATTAACTAAATGATTAAAATGTATATCTAAGAAGAGGAAAAAGTCCAAAACAAATGCAAGAATAGCCAAGAATATTTGGAAGAGAGTAATTGTGATGGGGATTTACTATACTAAAGAGTAAAGTATATTATAAAGTCATAATAGTGGCAGAGAAATAGCAGACAGATCATAGAGGAAAATAACAAAAAGAAAATGCTAACATTTATTGAGCAACTACTCTGTGCTTTATAGGTATTTACAAAATTTAAATTTCGTACAACTCTGAGTTGTATAACACCACTGTAATTATCTTCATTTCACATCTAAATTGAGACTCAGAGAGGTTTAGTAACTTGCTCAGGGGAGTGTAAGTATGCGGTAGAGCAGGAATTTAAACCTATGCTGAATCCAGATGCAGTGTTTTTTTTTTTTTTTTTTAAATGTATATGAAAATAATATGTAAATTTATTAATAAATAAACAGTAACAAAA
Organism: Myotis yumanensis; assembly: GCF_028538775.1. NCBI lineage: Eukaryota > Metazoa > Chordata > Mammalia > Chiroptera > Vespertilionidae > Myotis > Myotis yumanensis. The sequence goes on from NW_027223753.1 coordinate 36,963,173, forward strand.
GGATATAACAACAGAGGCATGATATAAAAACGACAAAAACATGATATGAAAACAACAGTGATGCAAACAATGACTGATAAAGTGATTAAACTTATTCTAATATCTCCCTGTACACCACATTAAGAGTGAAAACACTTTCAGAGTGCTTGACTAATTTAATTTCCCTTGTGATGAAGTACTTAGAACTTTAACTGTAACATCACATGCTCTTCAAACTCGAGAGAAAGCAACATATAACTGACCATGTGCAAAAACGGGTTCATTAGGAACATGCTTACTCTGTCTAGAGTTTGTCCTTGTGATTTATTAATAGTCATCACAAATGCTGGCATCACGGGAAACCGTCGTTGAATCAATTTAAATAGGAGGCCAGTGTCTGATGGGGACAAATTTGCTGGGGTCCAACCCCAGCAGGTCCAGGGGTCCCCAAAGATGTGGACGGAGTCGGCGAAGAAGGAATGACACGGAGACAGCGTTCAGTTGATCAGCAGCCTAGCCAGGATCTCTAGCCAGGAACTCCAGCCAAGTTCTGGTCAGGATCTCCAGCCAAGTTCTGGAGCCATGTTCTCTTGCTAGGTTCTCCAGCCAGGGTTTCCAGATTCTCCAGCCAGGTTCGGTCGCCAGGTTCTCCAGCCAGGTTCTATCCAGGTTCTCCTGCCATGTTCTGTCACCAGGTTCTAGTCAGGTTCTCTTGCCATGTTCTATCCAGGTTCTCCAGCCAGGTTCTCCAGCCAGGTTCTGTCCAGGTTCTCCTGCCATGTTCTGTCTAGGTTCTCCAGCCAAGATCTGTAGCCAGGTTCTGTCCAGGATCTTTTGCCATGTTCTCTCGCTAGGTTCTGTCTCTAGGTTCTCAGATGCAGTGTTCTTAAGTAGCAAAGATTATTTCAAGCAACTTAATCTTATACAAATGAGGCCATGTAAAATGATTTAGGTCAAAAAATGTTACAGCATTGTTATAAGAGCCAGAAGTTAGAACTAATCCAAATATCAAGCAATAGAGTATCGGTTAAATATAATACACTTCTACAATTAAATACTATATGTGGTATTTAAAGTTATGTAGAAGAATATTTAATGATACAGTAATGAGGATAATGGTATTAAATAGCAAAGTGGATTATAAAACAATATATATAATATGATCCCACATGCTAAAATATTTTCTCTGAGTGATGAAATTATGAATTATTTATATTTTCTTTTTTGCTTATTGATATTTTCTAATTTTTCCACAGTAAAATGTGTTTTCTCTCTAAAGAAAAATAATTGTAATAAAATGATTATTTTATTATCTTATGTTTAAGGTGTGTGAGGTTGTTATGCCTTCACCCTGCTAGTTGGCTTAGCTGTTCCTCTGTTTTCCTCTAGTCCCTTGTGTTTCCCTTTATCCCAGTATATTGTCATATTCGTCATAGTGTATGATCACTTATCCCTCTGACTCCTACTTCTATATTCTTGGTGCCCAGAATAATGTCTGGTGCCAATCATTGTTTCAATCAGTAAATATTGCAGTATGGGAAGACGTGGGAATGAAGGGGAGAGGGAGGGGGATTGGAACCAAACTTCAGAGAGATGTATCTGAGATTATTTTTTCAGCTTTATTCTTCATGATCCAAAAGTAAGTTGTAGATGGTACATTATTTGCATAATTTTTTATACCAATCCAGAAAATGGGTTGACCAAAAAAAAAAAAAAAAGACTGATCTCAGAACCATGTATCTTTAATTGTGGGAAACAAACAAACAAACATGTATGTAAAAGAATTTAACTGAAAAAAGAAAAAAAGAGGGAGTGGGGATTCATACATTAATGGAGATGCCAGAGTGAATCTTTCCGAAGTTATTGAGACAATGAAGGCTGTTTCAGTAGAGAATGCTGTCCTGCCTCCCCCACCCTCCTTTTCCTTTCACCAGTTGTATCCAGAAAGCCATTTTTAGTGAAAGGCTTGGCAGATGCGGGAGTTGTTGCCTGGTTGCTTTTCAGACTTTTCTGGGTAAAAGATCTTCAGGGAGCTTGGGGACTGCCCCTGCTGGCCCAGCTGCTCACGTCATGTATCTATTTAAACATTTAATTTGGCTGGGGGAAAAGCCAGAGAAATGAGCTTAATATAACTCCTAGTGTTATTCTTCTTTCCAGGAAGGGGAACAGTTTGTGAAGAAAATCGGCGGAATTTTTGCCTTCAAGGTGAAGGATGGCCCTGGGGGTAAAGAAGCCACCTGGGTGGTGGATGTGAAGAATGGCAAGGGATCAGTGCTTCCCAACTCAGGTCAGTGCAGTCATGGCTTCATTTACGGGAACACGTCAGTTCACAAAGGAAAATGGAAGTCTGCTTTGGTGTTCCCAAAAAAAGGGCGGCGTTAGGACCTTGTTAAACTAGTGAATCCGTGGGAATCGGAATAGGTCACAGATGCCTCCTTCCAAAGATTGGAAAACTCTATCGCAGAGTCGCCAATCTTTGGCTTTGAAATTAGACAAACCTGGGTTCTGGTCCTGGCCTTGCCACTCACAGATTTTGACTTTGAATAAATTATTTGACTTCTGTGAGCCTCATTTTTCTGATCTGTACCTGGGAATAATAAGTGGTACCTGTTTCACAGGTTTGCTGGAAGGATTAAGGGAACATCTCTTAAGTAATCTGTAAAGTACATGGTCCAGTGTATGGCTCCATGGCTTGAAAAACCTGTCTATACTCACTATCTCCACTCCCTCTCATCCCAGTCTGTCTTTCTTTCTTTCTTTTTTTTTTTTTTTTTTTACTGTCAACCACTTATTTCATAACTTTCCATTTCTTTCATCCCAGTCTTTCTTGAACCCACTCTAGTCAACTTTTGACTTCATCACTATCCCACAGTTATTCTTGTCAAGGTGACTGGTGACCACCATGTTGCTAGATTCCCAGCCCTCATGATATCCTTCTTCTTCCAGGCTCTCCTCTTACCTACTGTCTACTCCTTCTTAGCCTCTTCCTGTTTTCCCCTCATCTCCAAATTTCTAAACATTGGAGTGCTGCAAGGCTCAGTTCTATCTACTGGAAATCTCATTTAGTCTCATTCTTTTAAAACTACCTCTCCACTGGTGACTCCCAGTTATCATCAGCATGGACTCAACCACTGAACTTCAAGGTGTATATCCAGTTGCTTAATTGACAAGTTTACTTTGGATATTTAATAGGTATCCCAAAACCAACATGTAGAAGAATGAACTCCTGATCTTTCTCCCACTCCCTTTTAATTATGTACTCCTCCGCTGTCTTCCCCATCTCGACAAATTATTGCTCCGTCTTACCAGTTCCTCAGTCCAAAAACCTTGAGGCCATCACTGGCTCCTCTTTTTCTCAGACTCCGCAGTCTACTCCATCAGCACATTCTGTCCTCCTCTACCACTACCACCTTGGTCCAAGCTTCCATCACTTTTTTGCCTGGTTTCCCTGTTTCTAATCTTTCCCCTGCAGATTTCTTCTCCACACACCAGCTTCAATGATCCTTTAAAAACTTAAGTCAGATTGTGACCCTCCTCTGCTCAAAATGGTACAATGGCACCACCTGACCTGTCCCCAGCTTTCTCTCTCTGATTACACTCACCCTCACTTTGCTCCAGTCACATCGGCCTCCTTGCTGTTGCTTGAAAATGGGGTCCCACTCAGGGGCTTTCTACTTTGTCCCCTCTGCCTGGAATTGTCTTCTCTCAGATGCCCTCATGGCATGTTCCCTCAATTCCTTTGGATCTTTATCCAAATGTCACCTTCTCAGGAAGCCTTTCCCTAACCACACTTTTAAAATCACACCCCAGCCCTGACCGGTTTGGCTCAGTGGATAGTGTGTCAGCCTGCAGACTGAAGGGTCCCAGGTTTGATTCTAGTCAAGGGCATGTACCTTGGTTGCGGGCATATCCCCAGTAGGGAGTGTGCAGGAGGTAGCTGATCGATGTTTCTCTCTCATCGATGTTTCTCTCTCATCGATGTTTCTAGCTCTCTATCCCTCTCTCTTCCTCTCTGTAAAAAATCAAAAGTATATTTAAAAAAATCACACCCCTATTACCATTCTTTATTTTTCTTTGTGGTACTTGTCACCATCTGATATACCATATAATATTTTACTTACTATTATTGACTTGCTTACTGCTCATCCCCCTCCCTGCCCCCCCCCTTTGAATTGCCTAGAATAGTACCTGACACAGGGTAGACCCTCAGTAAAATAAATAATTTAAAAATGGACAGCAGAATGAATGAATGGTGCTTAGTAAGCATTCAGTAAGTGGTAGCTGTGTTGTATGTTAGGTTTCTCTTGTTGGAGAGAGCCATCATAAGAAGTATGATGGATGAGAACCAGCTTTTCGGAGGGTTTAAAATATCATGCTTTGAACTTTGAAAGTGATTTGACGTATAATCAAGCCATTGGGAATCTGAAAAAAGCTTTTTTAAAATAGAGAAGTGAAAGTCAGAGCTGTGTTTTAGAGGATCGAGCTAGTGCAGTAGACTAGATGAATTGGGAAGAGAGAAATCAGAGGAGAGAGAGCAACTAGGAGGATGCATGTTGCCACTGTCTGTGAGCAGAAAGGGTCGCCTGAGTGTGGGCAGTGAGAAAAGCGGATGCTGTTACAGGGCCACTGCCAAGGATATTGGGTGAAGTTGGGACCTAGAAGCTGTGTAGGAGAAGGAGGTCTATCAAAGATGGTAGAGTTCATTACTGATACATTCTTGAGGGTGCTCCTGGAAGACAGGCTGACCTCAGGAGCACAGGTGGAAGGAAGGTTAGCCTTAGCAAGGAGGGATGGGTCCTCCTTTCTCTGAGAGGGTAGATAAGTATTCAGGGGCATTTTGAAATAGATAGGAGGTGGGCAGAACTTCTGGAATAGAGTTTAGAGCTTGGTGACAGGAGAAAATGTTAAGAGCAATGCTACATGCACTGTTAAATAAGGAGTCAACTAAAGATTAATTGAAGGAAAAGCTGAGCAGTAGGAAGGCCATCCATCTGGTGTGGAAAGGATGGCATTGTTGTGAAAGGTTCCTGGATTAGATGTGTAGTCTTTTTTCTCAAAATGAGTGGATAGAAAATGGCTATATGTTTAACTTCTGTGAGCTGCTTCATCTAGATTCTACCTTTTAGAAATAAAAAGAACTTTTGGGAAATAGTGCCTTTCTTTTTTTTAATGACTGAAGAGTTATAGATACTATAGGATTATATTCTGATATGCCCAGGCAGATGTTAAGGTGATTTCATTTTTTTCTGTTTTGTTATTGGTGTTTGTCAGGAGAGATAATATGTTTATGGAAAGCTATTGCATAATTTCAGAAAAACCTTGTTCCTTGCATAAGTACTCTGGCAATGAGCTCTCCCTTCATTAGGTGCCCCATCCCAGACCCGGAGGGATTTTACCCTGGAGCAAGGTAATTTCTGCTGAAACTGACACATGTTGGCAGCTAGGAGTGGTGCTGAAACATGGACTTACTCAGTAAAAGCCACCACTGGAAATTGCCAGCTCCTTTTACATCAGCCAACAAGTGCCCGTTTGTTAGAGATCAGCTACATTAGAGCATTAATAACCTGTCCTAGTTTGAACTGGCATCTTAGAGAATTGCTAGTACGTTTGGCATGCACATAGTGTTGAGGGATTAACTTACTGTTAACAAAGAATTACTTAAATGTGTTTCATTTGCTTATTTTCTAAGAGTTTGGTAATGATTATACTTTAGACTTTGTGCATTTTCCATAATTTTTTTTTCCTGCCTATGTGCCCATGAATTCTGCTCCTCTTCTTTGAAGCAACTCACATAGCATATCTTCAGGAAACCAACTTTGATTAATCTGACATGACACAGTATTCTTTCATTCCTTTATTCTGCCCTGTGAGCACTTACTTGAGTTGTCAGTTCTGCCCTTTTGTGGGGAACATGATATAGAAAGCCTCAGCATCTCCCTTCCCCACGGGATAGTAGACAGAGCTTAGCCTTTAGAGACACCCACGCCTGGGTTCAAACCGTGGCTCTGTCACTTATTAGGTTTCTATCTTCCCTGAGTCCAATCGCCTCATCTAGGAAATGGTGAGAATAATTTCTACTTTTGGAACTGTTGTGAGGATTAAATGAGACAGGGTACATAAAGCACGATAGCTTAGTAAGTGCTCAGTAAATCATTGCTTCCTTCCCAACCCAGATATTAAACATTAATTTTGATTGAACACATTAGACTTCTCTAAGACTCTGTGGGGAACTAGAACGCATGGGATCCATCAGATGCTGATGATTTGGTGAAGTTCCCAATCAAAACTGAGCTGTTGAATAGATTTGTATCCTTATAACAAGAGGGAGCATAAAGCCTAAGAGATGGGAATATGGGCTTCAGCTGCAGGAATATGCTTTCTCACCTGGCCCAGCTGCTTATAACTTGAGCAAGTTATTTGACCTCTCTGACCCTCATAGAGTTGTAATGATCAACTGAGTTATGTACGTGAAATGCTTGGCATAGCAAGAGCTCAATAAATGCTGATGTTGCATCAGCAGCAATAGCAGCCGCAGCAGACTTCACTGCTTAAAGCCACCTTTCACTGACTCAGAGTCCTTTCTTAGAACATTAGGATCAAGTCCAACTATAAAAGTCCAACTATCTCAGTTTGCTAGCTTTTTTTCTCCCTTCTCTTTGATGTTATATAGCTACAAGAGAATTGGATTTTCAAGATTGTCAATTCTTTCATTTTCAAGGCTTCATACCTTTTTCCAGTAATAAGGGAAACCTTTGTAGAGGCAGAGATGGAATGGCTATTGAATCTCATTCTTGTTAGGGGCCATCTCTGAGTTGTAAGATATATAATAAAAACTTTTATTTCAATCTTGTTTTAGTTATTTAATAATACAGGCATGGTATAATTTAACAGTTTATCCCTGTCTTCATCTGTTCGGGCTGCTATAACAAACATACCCACAGACTGGGTGGCTTATGAACAACAGAAATTTATTTCTCACAGTTCTGGAGGTTGGAAGTATAAGATCAAGGTGCCTAGTCATGTTTGGTGAGGGCCATCTTCCTGGTTCATAGCCAGTGCCCTCTGGCTGTGAGCTCACATGGTGAAAGGGGCTTGGGGTCTCTTTTATAAGGTACTAATCCCATCCATTAGGGCTCCACCCTCATAACCCCAAAGTCCCTGCCTGCTAATAGCAGTGGGCATTAGGATTCCTACCATATGAGTTTCGGAGGTGGGGACCGGGGAGGCACAAACACAGTGGTTCTCAACCTTCTGGCCCTTTAAATACAGTTCTTCATGTTGTGACCCAATCATAAAATTATTTTCGTTGCTACTGTTATGAATCGTAATGTAAATATCTGATAATGCAGGATGGTCTTAGACGACCCCTGTGAAAGGGTCGTTCGACTGCCAAAGGGGTCGCGACCCACAGGTTGAGAACCGCTGGTTTAGAACATAGCAGCCCCTATCTCTGTTATTGAGGCATAGATGATCTGATTCGTTTTGGGCCATAATTTGATAGTAATTTGAATTGTAAATTATTTATACAACAAGAAATTTATTGATTGCCTTTTATGTATTAAGTACTCTTCAAGGGCCTAGAATTGTAGCAGTGAACAAACTGACAAGGGCTCTGCCCCCACGAAGTTTCATTCTAGTGGACAAGTATAGACAGAAAACATATATAAAAATACATAAGGTAGTTTTAGATAAGTGCAATGAAGAAAAATAAAACAGAATTGTGAGACAGAAAGTGACTTGGGTTCTAGGAGAGGCCAACTTTAACTTGAGGAGGAGTACTATTGTTATATTTATTGCCTAAAATACTGCCGATAAGTTTGATTTCTTGGGGAATTTCTCCTTTTGTACCTGAAACCTCTTATTTGTCTACAGTCGACCTGGCTGATTTAACAAATGAGATATTAGAGTCTTTTGTTGTACAGCTTTTTTTTCATGAAACTTTGATGATATTAAAATTAATATTTTAAAACTTTGTATAAGTAATATTTACTCAGTGTAAAAAAAAATCAGAAAAGATAGAGAAAATGAAAAAAATTACTCTCCTGTAATTCCATCATCTACTTTGGGGGTTGAAAAGCTGTGGCCTATGGGCCAAGTCCAACCTGAAGTGTACAAGTTGATAGATGCAGAATGTTGCCAGCATCCAGAAACTTCCCTCACAGCTCCTTCCATCACAACTCACTCCCAAAAGGAGCCACGATTCCTAATTCTGTCACTGTAGATGGATTTCATTTATTTTGGAAATTCCTAAGGCCCCGAAATGGAAGCATTGCAAAGATACATCAACCATGGAATGAATAAGTAAATTCTGGTGCAGTCACATAGTAAAAATGAACTATTGCTATATGCACAAATAATTTAGAATTCAAAATATTATCAAATTATGGCCCAATATTAATGATTCTTACAATGCTGAGCAAAAGAAGCAAGACCTAAAAGAATAAATATTGTGTGATTCCATTTAAAATATTTTTTACAAATAAAAACTCTTACATGTTTACTAGTTTATAGGAAACTAGGAAAAATCTAAGAGATGGAACAATCAACGATATATTAGCAGAAATCCATTTTCTGCGTTTAGTATTCTTGAGAATGTCAGTACACTAGCCATTAAAAGTCCTCAAAAAAACTCAGAAAAAACTTAGCATATCTGGATGTTTTTAGAATATCTGTTGAACAAATGATTGTTTACACCAGTGGTCGGCAAACTGCGGCTTGTGAGCCACATGCGGCTCTTTGGCCCCTTGAGTGTGGCTCTTCCTAAGCCTTAGGAGTACCCTAATTAAGTTAATAACAATGTACCTACCTATATAGTTTAAGTTTAAAAAATTTGGCTCTCAAAAGAAATTTCAATCGTCGTGCTGTTGGTATTTGGCTCTGTTGACTAATGGGTTTGCGACCACTGGTTTACACTATGCCATCATCTGCGTAGTCAGTTCTCTCTTGTTAAATGTTATGGTTGCTTGTGACTAATGCCACGAAGTGCCCATCTCCCCACACTGCCCTGATCTGGATGTGATTCTGTTGCAGTCAGTGGCCTTTGACTAAAATGTGTACATAAAATTGAACCCTCCCTTTTTCTCTTTCCTTCTCCTAAATACCCGCTTTAGATAAGAAGGCTGACTGCACCATCACAATGGCTGACTCGGACCTGATGGCTTTAATGACGGGTAAAATGAATCCTCAGTCGGTAAGTCGAACGGCACTTACATCCTTCCAGTGGGTGGGTCTTTTAGCCCATTCCACTCTATCTCCTGTTGCAATATCATGAAGTGCAAAGTGGTCACACCCACAAAACTCAGTGTTCACTTAACAAACGACACACGTGTGGAGACTGTGTGCCAGACATGGTCCTGTGTGCTGGAAATGCCCAGACGAATATGAAATATTTCCCACGCTCAGGGCATCCACAGTTTGGTATAAGACAGATCTGCAAAAGAGTAAGTGCAGCCAAATATCGGAGGTGCCATGCCAGGTTTGTGGCCAGGGAGGGTGGGGGAAGGAGCAGCCTTGATGGACTTCCTGGGCTCTCAGAGAAAGGCCCACAGGAAGTGACAAGTGAGCTGAGTCCTCGGGGTTCAGAAGTGAGTGGTGCACACATGGAGAATAGGAGCAATAAAGGGGGGTGGAGGGTGAGGCGTGAACACAGGAGTGACCTTTTACATTTTGTATCTTTGCCTATTCGGTCCTTCCCGTGTCTCTCAAATTAAGCTCAGATATTATCTCCAAAGACCTCCTTCCAAGTTGTGGGGAGCTGTAGCCAGTTCCTCTTCTGTTCCACTTCCTGGGCTGCTAGCTTAGCGCTTGCCACATTGTATGAGGTTTTTGTTCTTTTTTAGAATATATTTTTATTGATTTCAGAGAGGAAGGGAGAGGGAGTGAGAGATAGAAACATCAGTGATGAGAGAGAATCTTTGATCAGTTGCCTCCTGCATGCCCCCTACTGGGGATCGAGCCCGAAACCCGGGCATGCTCCCTTGACCAGAATTGAACCCAGGACCCTTCAGTCTGCAGGCTGACGCTCTGTCCACTGAGCCAAACCAGCTAGGGTTATATGAGTCTTAATGTGCCTCTCTTCCCCATTAGATTGTGCTTATCTTAAAGGAACAAACCTCATCTTATCTTCTTGTCTCCAGAATTTATCATTTTCTATTCTTTAGTTGCTAGTGGTGAATAGAGCACTGTACACAGAGCTTTCCATTAGCCATAGATAATAAAAAGGAAACTCAGATGCTTCTTTCCATTGTAACCTTTCTTTGTTGTTGCCTCAGCCTGATTTGTTTTAGGTCTTCTTCCTGTGGTCCCCTAGTAATTATAGAGATTGGATAAAACAACCAAATCTGACTCCCACTGTATTCCTTTTTAAAATGCTTTTATCTAAGCAACTAAGCATATTTCAGTTAATGCGTTGACAAACGAGAGATGTACATTTGTGACGTTTCAACTGAATAGACACCATTGGCACTGACATTTCCACCCACTGAGCCTACTCCAAAAATCTGGACAGAACAGAGGCCACCAGTATAGGAGCTGGCTGTCACCCTCCTTCCCACCCACTGCTCCTCCTCCCACTGTGCACTCACTCCATGCACTTCCTTGGCAGGGTGGTCAGACTTCACACACCAGCCACCCTGAGCTCACTCACTCTATCTGTTTACCATCCATTTTGGAGAGTGAAGTGTCAGCTTGTTTTTCTTGAGCACCTGTTCGCACCCAAAGGAATTAAAGATAAAAAACCGACAGACCTTCCTACTAATGTGCTAATGGCCTTCCCTCATGCTCCGTAGAGGATTTGACTGGAAACCATTAGCTGCAGTGGAAATTACAGTTTTAGTCTTTGGCTACAGTTGAAACAGAGCAGTGTGCTCTCCAGCAGCAAGCACGTATGAAGAACACCTAGGGCCAGATTAAAGTGATTCTTACGTTTGGATTCTCTGAAGGGCGAAGATTCATGTGTTCTCTATCATAATTAGCAAATAGTCATTTTCTCTTTTAATTTCAAAAAGGGAAGGATGGTGAGTTTCTCTTCCAGGTACCACTGGTTCATATTTTTAAAGGACATATGTTAAATATATTGTGTTCTGAGACACCTGACCTTTAAGTCATCAGACAGAAGGCTGAGTGCCATATAGGAAGGAAATATTTAGTTTGTCCAGACAGAGGAGGCAGGGGAAAGGAATTAGTCACCGTTACTAGAAGGTGTAGAAAAAGCAGGGCTCTTTGCATTCCCCTGGATGAGGCAGAAGAGCGCCTAACTTCTTAATGTACTTGTTAAAAAGCTAAGACTGGGACTTTTTTGCATCTAGCCCTTACTTTAAGAATCCGGTGAAAAGACTGAGATCATAGCAGGGAAATCAGGCTGTGTTCCCAATTTTGCAATTTCTCCCAAGTTTTCCCGGGATTTTGTTACATGATAAATTTAGCAAGCATCATGTGATCTAATCCCAGGCCGTTGTTAAATGGAACAAATTGTGGCTCTGCATTACGGGTTGGTTTGATTCTTTTTATTGAGCCAAAGATTAACACAAGCTCCTCAGTCTCAGCAGGCTGCCGGCCTCCCTCCGTAGGGATAAGTCCTTTATCATGAAGACCGAAGAGGGGGGAAAAAATTGGTGACATTTCATCCATATCGTATTCCAAGAGTTTCTGAGTGTGTTAAGCATGTGCTTTTTCCTCTCAGCAGACTCCTGAAATTTTCAGTTCATATTCCTTACCCACATGTAATTCTTTAGACAAAGCCAATCTAGTGTGAACCCACCTAGCCTGGTGTTTGGAAAAGGCACTGCGAAGGCAGGTAAAAACAGACTCAGTTTCTAAGAGAAGGTATCTGGGAAAGCTGTGCCTTTTGACTGCTCTAAGCAAAGCATGGCTTTTATAGTTCCTTCCTGTTGAAGAATCTGGTTCTAAATCTATTCCGGACGCTGAGTTTCATGTTTTGAAGAAAGTAAAAGAGACCTGATAAATAAGTGATCTCAGGGTTGGCTAGTCTAGAAATATCAGCAATTTCAAAGCAAATAACACTAAGTAATAAGGTTTCTTTCTTCTTACTTACAGGCCTTCTTTCAAGGCAAATTGAAAATCGCTGGCAACATGGGTCTGGCTATGAAGTTACAGAATCTTCAGCTCCAGCCGGGCAAAGCTAAGCTGTGAAGAACTTCCTGTGCCTACCTTTGAAAATCAAGATGAGACTTACAGATATATATCCATGTGTTTCACTGTCAGAACTTAGACTGAAACCAAGCATTGACAAATAGCATGAGATTTGTTTTTAAGTGGGTGTGACCAATCCTGTTTTTCCTAAGCTCTGGGTAAATAGAGCCTGATGGTGTACTACTGCTTTGCTGAATTGCATACAACTGTGCATTACAAAGTTAATATGGTAATTATGGTTTTGGGTAAAATTGAGTTCCAGAATAAAATTAGGAACAGCAAAATCCAAAAACTATGTAAACAAAAGCTCTCATTTTGCTTATGAAGTATATTTGAGGATTATTCTGCTGAAGATTCAATTTAAGTTTTCCTTGGGAGAACTAGGGAAGAAACCAAATACCAGAAGCTGGCCAGAAATTAGTGTTGTGCACTTAATGACCTTAGTCTGTTTTCCATTAATAGTTTTTACAATTCTGTGCTGGGATTAAAACAATTAAAATTTTGGCATTTTGTGCCATCAGAATGGTATTTTCTTCCCAGATCTAAATAAAAGAATATCAGAGCTTGGGGGGGAAATTTTATAGCTGAACACAGGCCTATTTTTAAAATAAAAATATTTTTAAATTAGTTGCCTTCCTGAAAAATCAGTGTTAAATTATTTTAATAAAATTTGCTTTGATATGCACAGTTTAAAAATTATCTCATTAATTTAAGTTTATAAAGTTCAATCCTATTATAATTTGCCTTTTCATATGTTTAGTTGAATAATTACCCACATTTATCTTTCTTCCTAGTTTTTCTAATGCTAATGTTATTTCTTATAACTCAGTAAGATATGGGGTAAAATAATGGAAGAATGTTTAATAGAAAATTAAAATTGCTCTTCCTGATCTCCTTTGTTTTTATTGCGTTTGTCCTTTTTGTTCAGGGTTGTCTAAATGAAGGAGATGAAGAGAAAGAGAAATACTGAGGGATTTCCAATCTGTGTCATCTAGACGCTGCCTCCTGGTTACTTTGACACAATCAGCAGGTCTTCATTAGGGAGCCATGGGTTGTCGGAACGCTGGACCAGGAGCCAGGACTCTTGCTTTTCTCAGGCACATAAGTAACTGCCTGCATGGCCTGTTTGCTCAGATGTTGAAAGAGGGGATTTCAGTAGGTGGTCTGTAAGGTTTCTGATGCTCTGATCATCCTGGGAGTCTATTCAGAGCCCAGAAGCACTTTCTGAGAGTTATTCAGGCTCCACCTTTCTGTTGTTAACATGTTACTTTGCCAGAAGATGGTCAGAGGCAAAAAGCCAATTTAAGTTTTAGATGCTTGTTGGAACCTGTGCTGATCAGGACTGTGGATTGGATCCCCTTAGATCTTTGAGTTTTTCTGTGATCAAGTAGAATAGCATTTGGTGATGGGGAAAGATGGCAAATTAAGCCAATCTAGGCTTATTTCAAGTCCCATAAAGTGCATTTAGAACACAGACCTACTTCCTAATCATAGTAGCTTCTGACTCTGAGATGAAAGACTTCAAGAAAAAAGTTTCCACAAAAATGTCTGATTTATCTGTAGTTTGGATTTACTACATTATTCTGCATTCACTTATCCCCAAATAATAAGTGACACTTGAAATAGGCTCTAGGATGAGCCTGAAAAAACAAAACCAAAAACTGGTTCTTGTAGTAGTAATGTATTTACATAAAAGTGCAACTTATATGTATAATAGAAAATTATTTAGTAATTAAAACTGCTGCTATTACTGGTTTTGCTACTTGAGCAGGTTGAGCCTCAGTTGCCTGGCTTATAAAGATATTAATATTGACGTCCTATGATTATTGGGGACCTAGAGAGATGACATGTGAAGTACCTAAGTTAGTGTTAGGTGCATCATAGTCATTCTTAGTTTCCTCACTGTAAATGTGAATTCCCTTCCTGTCCCCGCCACTACCTCTACCTCTTGCCTCTGACATGTGATATGATGTCTGTAGTGTTTTCGAATGTCCCACTTTTTGAGTCTTTGTTTTACTCATTCATTTATTGAACAAATAGTTATCAAATGCTTACCTTATATAGGGTGCTATGTGGAGGATACAGTGCTAGGCAGTGGAGATAGTGGTGAGTTCCTCCCCTCACAGTACTTACAGTCTTAGTTGGAGAGACAGTCAGTCAAAGAGATGAATAATAATTACAGACTGTGGTGAGCCATGCAGGAAATTGTCAGGGTGCTGGGATGGAGAATCACAGTAAGGGGTCTCCTTTGATAAAGTGGTAAGGGAGACAATATTTAAGCTGAGGTCTAAAGGTTGCGGAGTGAACCATACAAAGAACATTGCATGAAAGGGTAGAAAGAGAAGTCAGATTGGCAGGACATATATTGTTCCAAAATTTGGCGTGTTCCAGAAATTGCAAGGAGGCCCATGTGAGTGGAATATAGTGAATGGGAAGGACAGGCCCAAGATGAGGTTGGATAGGTACGTAGGAGCTGGTTACACTGGAATCTGTTCATATGGTAAGGAGTTTGCATGTCATTCTTAGTGCAGCTGGGAGCTGTTGAAGGTGTGGCTTCATGTGTGTTTATTTCTCACTCATGCTGCATATCCGCTTTGCCATCATATCCTCAGTGAAGAATCGGGCTAAGGGAGTAGCTGCTCTCTGGAGCATTGTGACCGTCATGGCAGGGGAAGAGAAAAAGGTAAAGTACACATTGGCTCTTAACGTTTCCACCCAGAAGTGTTCCAAATCACTCTTACTCCCACTTCATTATCCAAAGAAAGTCACACGCCCCCCCGCCCCCAACTTCACAATCTTACCATGTACCAGAAGGAGAGAATGGAGTTGGAATATTTGTGAAAGAACTGAAGGACATCACAGAAGGGCTGTGAGCATGGGAATGAAATGATTTAAACTCACTGTAGCTGCCCTGTGGAGAATGTACTGAGGGTAGGGGGCAGGAGTGGATGCCCAGCTGCAAGAAGATGGTGTCCTGGAATAGGGTGCCAGTGATGGAAATAGAAGTGGAAAAGTAAGCAGAGGTAGAGCTGACAGACTTGGTGACTGGATGTAGGGGCAAGAATGGCTTCCAGTGACAGGCCGGGTGAATAGCGGGTCATGACTGGGATGATGAGGGGACAAGCAGGTTTTAGGGAGAGTGGTTGAAATAATAGGCTCCACTCACGGACTTGTTAACTTTGAGGTGCCTGAGAGATTTACCAGTGGAGTTAGCAAGCAGGCAATTGGATTTACAGGATGAGCTCAGAGGTAAGGTCAACTTGGAGATATATTCTTTTTTAAAAGAATATATTTTTATTGATTTCAGAGAGAAAGGGAGAGGGAAAGAGAAACATCAATGATGAGAGAGAATCATTGATCAGCTGTCTCCTGCATGCCCCACACTGGGGACTGAGCCCACAACCTGGGCATGTGCCCTGACCGGGAATCGAACAGTGACCTGGTTCACAGGTCGGCACTCAATCACTGAGCCATGCTGGCTGGGCTGGAGATGTATTCTGAAGTTGAGCATAGGGATGGTCTTTAAAGCTACAGGAATGGCTGATATCCCCTAGGGAGTGGAGGGGGGTTGAGGTAAGCCTTGTGGAACTTTACAGATCAGGTAGAAGAGGAAGAATCTGGCAGTGGGGATGAGGCAGAGAGGCTAGAGAGGTGGAGGGAAATTTCTGGAGAAGAGAGTACAGTAAAACCGAAAAGTGGGAGTCATCAACGGTGCCCTGTGCTACTGTGAGGTCGAGTAGGATGTTGTCTAAAAATCATCTACTGGATTAAATTTGGCAACATAGAAGTCATTGGTGATCACTACAAAATCTTTCAGTAGAGTAGTGGGGATAAAAGCAAGATGGGAACTGGTTACGTAAAGAGCTATGAATAAGAACAGGAGAGTTCCATTTGGTAGTGAGCAAGCACTTTAGTTAATTCTTTTAGTTCTAAATTAGGCCATCTTATACGTGCTGGTCTCTGGCCATCCTTTTTTTTTTTTAAATATATTTTATTGATTTTTTACAGAGAGGAAGGGAGAGAGAGAGCCAGAAACATCAATGAGAGAGAAACATCGACCAGCCGCCTCCTGCACATCTCCCACCGGGGATGTGCCCGCAACCCAGGCACATGCCCCCGACCGGAATCGAACCCGGGACCCCTCAGTCCGCAGGCCAACGCTCCATCCACTGAGCCAAACCGGTTTTGGCTCTGGCCATCCTTACCAGTTTCTCCCTGTCCCCGCCCCTCACCTTATCCATTTGGCAAAATCCTTTTCATACCTTTAGCTTTCAGGAAGCTGTCCCTGTTTGTCACCTTTGTAGTGACAGAATAGAGCTAACCATTCCTTTGTAGTAATTGTGTTTATGTCTCCACTGAACAGAGAGCTCCCTAAGGGCAGGGAGAACTGCATCACATGCATCCGTTTTGATACCCTCAGCACAAAGTCTTGGCTTACTGTCATTAAGCGAGTAAATAAGATAAGCTGAATAACAATCTCTGAGGATAGGGACCTTGCCACAGAAATGCATTCTCTATTACAATGACCCTCTGGTGCCCTGATGATGAAAGAGAACATTAAAAATTCTCCATTAGCGTCACTTGTCCTGCTCTTTCTTTGAAAATATTTGCAGCTTCTCAGAACAGAGTTCAACTGAAGATTGAAGCAGCCCAAAGTAATAAATACAAAAAGTCATTTTGTTGTGGTTTTATTACATGGTTTTTACAAGGTGGCCTAGTGGTTTCTGTATGCATTAGAGTCAGTGGTCTTGTTGCTGTACTTGTCTAGACAATTCCAACTCTCAGGCTTCCACAGTCTTTGTTGCAAATGTGGAAAAACAACAGAGAGCATGATTAGGAAGAGGAGGGTGGAGTGGGGGTGGGGGGCAGAGTGAGGTGGGATCAGAAGAATCTGGAATCAGGTCCAGTCTGCCTCCTGGAAGCTAAGTTAGGACAAGGCACTTAACCCTCACCAGCCTTCACTTTCTTCCTCTGCACAAGGCGGACGCTGTTACATTTTTTAAAATTGTCTCATTAGACTGTGAACACCTTAAGGGAAGAAACTCTATGTCATTTATCTTCATGTCTCTAGCCTTAATACCATGTCTGCCAGAATAGACATGAGTAAAAGCTTCTTGAAGAAATGAGGATTAAACAGTGATCACTAAAGTTCTTTTTAAATTGTAAAATACCTTCAAAGGTTCAATCGCATATAAACTTCTATTTTCCTCATATATATTACCTTAGAAAAAAAGAAATACGACATTAAATCCTATAATTAACAGCTTTATCTTCTGAAACGTAAGCAGTTTCAGAAGATAATACACTTAGAGCAGTCTGGTATAGTGGGAGAACTTGGAGCCCACCAGATGAGGGTTTGGGTCCTAGCTTGGGCACTCATGCAGCTTTGGGACTTAGAGGTAAGGACTCTGAAGACCAGGGATTATTATTCCCTCTGTAAAAAGGGAATAATAATCCTCATACCTTGTTGGTTGTGAGGATTAGCAATTCTCGTTGTCAAATGTCAAACACACAGTAGGTACTCAATAGATAGGTGGTGCCTAACGTTATTTGAGAAAAAGAATTTTTTGGACCTGAAGCAATTTATTCATTGGAACATTTTGTGACAGTCCTTGAGTTCAGATAATCAGCTGGCTTCAGGATTGGAGACAAGTTGCATTTTTTTTTATAGACTGTCTATATTCTTATATTTTTCCTCAAGAATCATTAACACTTCATAGTATCTGTAACTAAGTGAATGAACTTAGAATTATTTGTCTGATGTTCAGGGGTTTTGCATTTCAGCCAAAGATTATAGTTCTCGCTGCCCATAGTACGGTTGCTTTTCGAGCACAGAGAAGTTGCTTGATGTTATTGTCTAGAAATAAAGGAGGGGGGGAAAAAGGTAATCAGCCAGATTGTACCTCTGGGTAAATTACTCAGTGGGATTGAGTGTGCTTAGAGACCCACTGATATGAATTGGGAAGTTGGATTATAGTACTAAACAGCTAATGAGGGCCCTGAAAGATTTATGCGCTATCAGGAACCATAGCCACGTCTGGCCAAATTGTAGAGTTTTTCTCAATAGAGAGTTACAAAATCTACTGGAAAGGTCCAGTATTAATATCTATCTGGAGACTGCTGCAAACAAACAGCTCTTTAGTTCTTGGTAAGAGCAGAGAATATTGGTCCAGATTTCTGGACCTTAAGAAATGTGGCGTCTGATTCCATTTGGCAGGAAGTTTAATATGGTGTGGAGTTTTAGCCAGACTTCTTGGAGAAATATACTTTTTACATGTATCATATCCAAAACTTATTGCAAAAAGTGATGTCTATTTAGTCTGTCTGTTCTATTAATAGTCATTTAAATACTTTGTAAATATTCACAGTGCTGTTTTCAGCAGCATGTAGTAAATACTTGACCTTTTAGTTCCTGAATTTGTGGCCAAAAGCTTTTATGTAAAATTGGGGGAAATTCATTGTAGTCTGCTATTTATTTAAATTGCAGGCGGAGAAGCAAGCGGTAGTGTTATGTTCTAACCAACTACCAAGTTGGTTATTGTATAATTCACCTTTTAGAATATGGCCCCTTCTGTAGTGTACAGAACTCTTGGTTCAGGATTAAACACCTCATTAGAACTTAAATAAGTGGAAAAGAAGTTCAGACATGACGGCACAGCAGTAGAAGAGAAGGGCTGATTTAAGAGACTTCAGCTTGGCAAAATGATATCCAGGGGTAGAGTCTGATAACAGTTCACCAATATTTAAGAAATGGGAAGACCAAAGGGGAGGTTCTTTTTCTTTGCTATTAGAAGTAAAGGGAAGAAATATAAAAAGGGAAATTTCAGACTGAAAATTAGGCGAACTCCCTGACAATAAAAATTGGTCACTAGTGGACTGAACTCTCCAACCAGAGATGTTCCTAAACCCAGCTGCATTTCATTGTGAAAGACGTACCCTAGCAATGTCTGAGAGAGCATCTCAATGTGAGGAAATAGTTCCTTGACAGCCACTCTTTTGAGGATTTCTCCTTTTGCCGTTTATCAAAACTTTTTTTTTCTTCTATGGGCCAGAAAGAAGACGTGAACCTTCTTATGTTTACTTGTCTATACTCTGACTTGTTCCCCAACTTGAAATCTTTGGAAGAAACGGAAAGGAGAATCCAAAAGTTTTTGCATTTTCACTGTGAAAGCAGCCTGATTTTCTTTCATTTTTGTCCTTTTTTTTTTTTTTAGTCCATTTCTTATTTATCTTAAGGTAGACTGTTCAGGCCACAGAATGGTAGCTGCAGTGTAGGACCCAGCTCTCTTTGGAGTTGGAACCTGAAGACCAAAGTTTGATTTGTGGCTCAAGTACTTGTTAGCTGGTCACCTGAGCAAGTTGCTTATCCTTCCCTGAGCGCCAGTTCCCTAAAATAAGGAGCCAATAACACTATCATGCTTTTTGGGAAGGTTTAGTGAAATGATGTGTGGGAAAATGCAGTTTTAATTATTAACGTTTGTATTAGTTTTCTATTGCTGCTGTAACAGATGATCACAAACTTAGCGGCTTAACTCAAATGTATGTAGTTCAGAAGTCTGGGTCGGTTTGGCTGGCTTCTCAGCTCCAGATCTCATGAGGCCGAAGTCAAGGTGTTGGCTGCCCTGGACTCTGACTTGGAGGCCCTGGAAGAGAATCTGCTCCACGCTCTTCAGGATGTTGGCAGAACGCGGTTCCGTGCTGCCGTGGGGCTGAAGTCCCTGCTTCCTTGCTGGCAGCCTGGGGTATTCTCAGCTCCTGGAGGCTTCCTGCATTTCCTTCATCTTCAAAGCTAGTTGAGTCCTCACATTTCAAATCTCTCTGATGCCCCCTTCTGCCTCATCTCTCCTACCTCCAGCCAGGTAAAGTTCTGTTTGTAAGAGCTGGTATGACTAGGTTAGGCCCACCTGGACAATCTAGGGCAGTGGTTCTCAACCTTCCTAATGCTGCGACCCTTTAATACAGTTCCTCATGTTGTGGTGACCCCCAACCATAAAATTATTTTCGTTGCTACTTCATAACTGTAATTTTGCTACTGTTATGAATTGTAATGTAAATATCTGATATGCAGGATGTATTTTCATTGTTACAAATTGAACATAATTAAAGCATAGTGATTAATCACAAAAACAATATGTAATTATATATTCACTATATGTTTTCCGATGGTCTTAGGCGACCCCTGTGAAAGGGTCGTTCGACCCCCAAAGGGGTCGAAACCCACAGGTTGAGAACTGCTGATCTAGGGTAATCTCCCATTTGAAGTTCCTTTGCCGTGTAGTGTAACATATTCACAGGCTCTACCGATTAGGATATGGACATCTTCAGCCTCTGACAACGATGGTATTTTGGGGCTAGAAAGGGACCTTACAGAACGTAAGATAAGGTTTTTGCCCTGGAGGGTTTACAATCCAGTGGGGGAAAGAGACGAAAACAATAGACGGCAGAAAAGTCCAACAACAGCCTGTATGGGATGTTGCAGGAGCCCAGAAGACTTTTCTGTCCCTGATTTGGCCTGTGGTTTTTCCATCATACCCTGCTTGTTATGTAATGTCGTTTATCGAGATCCTTCAGATGGAATCCATATACACAAGACAACACCATGTGATTTGATTTCTAAATGTCCAGAAAATCAAGCTGCTGCCATAGCTCGTGTTTGGGACTCTGCTACTCTACTTAATAAGGAAAAGTTTTGAGTCCTCAGAGTAAGAGGAATTGCTTTCTTCTCTGATGATGAAGTATAGCAACACCTCGTCTCCCTGATCTTATTTCTTATGTCCCCTTTTCCCTCATCAGACCCCCAGGACAGTCTTCTTTTCCTTTACTCCGAGCTCTCTGGCCATATGTATGTCATTACTCCTTCCCTCTTGAGTGCTCTTGTTTCTTGTTGTTTTGAATTAGAAGGCACCAATCCTGGGCAATGCAGAGGTTTCTGTATCATCCTTGCCACGTGTCATTTCTATTTTAATACCCGTTTCCTGCATGTTTAGTCAGGTCTTGGTGATGGTTTATAAGAACAGCAGCTACCTTTTATTGATCACTTACCATGTGCCAGGTGCTGTGCAGAGTCCTCTGCTCCCATGTTCTCAGTAATGTATACATTCGGGAAGATATAGGTACTACTTTTATCTTCCTTTGGACCCAGCTGGGATTTGAACACAAGTTAAGTCCGAAGCTGGTACTTGACACTATGCACTTAAACAGGAGCTGAAACAGAGGGGGCAGCACAAAGGAGCCGAAGCAGCACAAGTAGATTCAGGAAACCTGCCATTCAAAATCAGTTCTGTCTTTACAGCCCTTCTGCAAGTTAGAGGGTTTGCTTTGAGAGCACCATGGTCGCCCCCATTTCCCACCAGAGACACCCAAAGTGATTCCTCCATATTATACTTCAGACAGGTGATTTTAGCTTGTGTCTACAGCACTGGGCAGCCACAGAGCAGGTGTGGGCATGCACTGGCTTGGCATTCCACAGAAGAGCCTATTTCGTGGGGTCCGGGAGGGGGGCCGGGTATGTGGTGTGCCCTCTGGCTGGCTTCCTCAATTACAGGAAACAGAATAGCTTCCCCACAGTGTGAGATGATTAAGATATTTAAGGATTTAACACTGTGCCTGGCACTTAGCAGGAGCTTGGTATGTGCTATTTCTCATTGTTCTTCTAGAAGGTTTTCTTTAATTCATGAGTATTCAAACCAGTAGCCCTTGTTCTAGCTCCACTTGACTCTAAGCTCAATGTTGAGAAGACACGAGATGCAGCTCTATGTTGGCCCCTGTCCAGTCTGTGAATCATACCAATGCTCATAAATTTGAGCTCAGATTTAGAATATGAGACCAAAGAAGGCAAAATATTTCCCCTTCCCATTCTTGTTAAATTCTTGAGTTTTTGAGATAATGGAAACAAACAGTCCTGGGTTCGAACCCAGCCTCTGCACTTGCCTGCTCAAATTACCTACCTGTTTCCATCGTGGAAAGAACTTGAGCTCTGGGGAAGGATAAACTGCCATTTTACTCAGTTACCCATCCACATCCTTTCTAAGGCTGCCTCCTTAGCAGTGAATGGGGGCAACAGCAAATGCTTCTCTTGCAGTGTTGTGACAAGTACAGAGCAATGCATGTGGTACAGTCAGGATGCGGTAGCAGAAGCCAGTGAAAGGCCTGGAGCTTTCACATGAGCCATCCATTCATTCATTCATTCATTCTCTCACGGCCTTGGCAATTTAGGTTAAGCAAGTGATCCCAAGTTTGAGTTGCTTCTTCTGCAGCAGGTGGGCAGCTGGGTAAGGTGGTTGTGTGTGCCCTGCCCACAAGGCCAGAGCAGGTATGGGGGGAGAGCCTTGTTGGGCAGTGGGGGTGCCAAGTACCACCGAAACCCAGCCCCACCCCGTTCAACTGCCAAAGCCCCTGGCGCCAACAGTGTTGCTTCAGCTGCTAGTAGTTAATGCTCCTTGACTTGGAAACGTTTTCAGCTCCTGGGAGCAACATGGGGAGGACTCACTCCTCACCCCCATCGTCTCCCCGCGACGGGGATCCACAGGCACCCCACTCGCTGCCCCATTTACCGTCCTTCAAGGCTGACCAGGCTGTGGGCCCAGGGCCGAGGAGGGGGTAAGGAGTGTGGGGAGGGCCGGGGAACTTTTCCGGGAAGCGACTCAGCAGGTCTTGGCTGGTGGCCCTGTTAGCCACGGCCCAGGACCCCGGGGTGGGAGAGGGAACGGAAAGGTACTGCGCCTGGAGCGGTTGCAAAACCCGTCATGAGGAAGAAACTGAGCGCAGAGGCTCCTGGCGGAGGGGCCCTCTCCCGTCCCTCACTCAGGTGCCGGGGCCGAAACGGGGTCCAGTTCCACTGCGGAGGGATGGGGACTGGAAAGCAGTGTGGGCCACACACCCCGCCTTTCCAGTCTCCTGGGCGCGGGGCGGACGCGGGTGGAGGGGAGTGGTTCGGCGGTCCCGCCAGGGCCGAGACGGGGAGAGGGGTCGGTCCGGCGGCTCTGCCTCCCCTGGAGGTGGGGCCCGGTCCCGTCCGAGGTGGGGAACGGGCAGGCCTCCCCTCCCTCGCGCCTATGGGGACCCTCCGCCCGTGTCCGGAGGAGGCCGGAGTCCGGCAGATGCACGCGGGGCGGGGGGGGCGAGCGGGGGAGAGGCGGGGAGGAGAAACCCCACAACAAAACTTGCGTCGCCGAGCGCACGGCGGGACTTGAATGGAAGGAGCCCGCGGAGCGCGGCGGAGAGTCTGGAGAGCGCGTTCGGCCGGCGGGGCGCGGCGTGGCGCGGGGACGCAGCAGGTAGGGGGCGCGGGGGGCAGGGGGAGGGGGTCGGGGATCGGGCCGAGCCGGGCAGCTGACGCGGACTCCTCGCCGGGCGCGCACCGCCGGGTTGGGGCCGCCGCCTCTCGCCCCTCGGAGCGCTGCCCGGAGGGCGGGGCGGGCGGCTCCCCCTGGGGTGCGACCCCTCCGCGGCCGGCTCTGGCGGGGCCTGCTCTCCGCTCCGGCCCGAGGCTGGTCCCAGCCCGGCCCCTCCCGCTGCGCACATCTGGAAAGAATCTGAGGGCGGCCGGGCGGGGGATGGAAGGACGCGGCGGGCGGCCGAGAGTGCGAGGGGCAGGTGGAGCCGGGGCGGGGCGCGGACCCCCGACCTCGAGCTGGGGCGCAGTCACCTCGTGTCTCTTCACGTCACTCATCCCAGCCAGCCCCCCCCCCCTTCGACCTCTTCACAGGCCCAGAAACCGAGGCCTGGCGCGGGGCAGAGATCCCTCCCGGGGCGCGGACAGGTGAGGCGCAGCCCGCGCCGCCACCCCGGGACCCGCTCGGGGCTCGGCTCCCGGCTCGGCGCCGGGCACTCGCTGAGCCGGCCTCTCCGCCGCGGGCCAGGTGTCCGCCCGTCGGTCTAGCGGCTGCTACCCGCGGGGACAGCGGGATGGAGGAGGGGACGCAAGGGCGGGCAGGGGGAGCGGCGCCTCTCGCTAATGCGGCGAAAGCCCCGGTTGGAGGTCCCGGCACCGCCAGCCTGGCCCGGGGCGGGACGGGACGCGGCGTTAGGATACCTGGTGCGTCCGGGGGCGGACGAGGTGGTGGCAGCGGCTCCTGGTGGCCCCGGGGCTGCGGGTGGGAGGCAGCTGCGGCCCGAACTTCAGGAGAGGAGCCGGGGCGGGTGTGCGCGCGGCGCCGACGGTCCGGCTCTGGGAGGCGCAGAGAGGGATGCGCGCCGGCGCTGCGTGGGCATCTCCAACTACGGGGGCCACGCACCCTGTGCCGCGGCCAGGGAAAGTGAGGCTGGGCGGACTAGTCCCCTTTGAAGGCCAGGGCCCCATGTACTCTAGCCTAGATGTCAGATTCCCATGCCTTCATGGGAGCTTGTGGGAGCGCACTGTGTCCCTTTGCCTGGAGTTGGTTAGGGTGACGGGTGGTGGCACCTTTAGGCCTGGCAGAGCCAGGCGGAAGAGCTCTGACCATGACCGGCCTGGAATCTTGATGGCGCCCTATCACCAACCTCTTAGCACAGTGGCAGATGCGCTGGGAGACCTGGACCTGCATCCTGTGGACCCTCCTTAAGCATACCGCCCTCCGCCCCACCCCCACACGTGCCTTTGCGCAGCCCCTCCGCCCTGTCTGGAGTCCCCCCCCCCCCCCCCCCCCCCCCCCCCAGCTTTCCACCTGGGGAACTCGTACTCAGCTGTCAAGACCAGCTCAAGGCTCTTGGCAGGAGTCAGAAGACACAAATTCTAGTCCCGGTCTTGCCTGTAAACGGAGGGAATCAGACCAGTAAATGCTGCAGATCTTTCCCAACTCTGCCTTTCACAAGTTCATTTCTTTATTCAGCAAACATTTCCTGAGACCACTCCATGTGGGCCAGGGGTGCTGTCGGAGCCCAGAGGAACTCCCTAACCCAGCCACGCGAGCAGGAGCAGCTTCCCGGATCAGGGGCGTTCGAGTAGGACTCTGCTGGGGTTGGGCAGCCATGGGCACCCCTTGCACCTCAGTTTCTTAGTCTTAGGATTTCTGTGGGAGTCGATGCAGAGCAGTGGATCAGCGAGTCTTTACTGAATTTGAGTGGAGGAGGAGGTGGTGCTGGGGGTTGAGACTCTGTCTCCTGATTTGGGGACCTACCCTTCCCTTTTGTCTTCTTCCTGCCTTAATCCCATACTTAGCCCTTCAGAGCATTGAGAATTGGGGTGGCGGGGCAGCGGGTCCCAGGTACACTAGCAATAACCCCGGGTGTGGATGCCACAGCTGCTGAGTGCCAGCACTAGCCGGGCATATTTCACTTCATCCTCACGAGGAGTTCCCATTGCCATTGCCCACACAGAGCTCAGAGCGTTCCCAAAGGTGTGAGCTGTTTCCTGAGGTGTGAGGGGAACTCTTCACTCAGACAAGGGGTCTGTTCTCTCTTCTTCCACGCACAGCTCCAACACGGCGGGGCACCTAGGAGGGGCCTGGGGACTTAGGTTGCTTAACATTCTTAGAACAACAGCACCAAAAACTGAGACTCTGATGGGTCCATGATGCAGCCAAGGCCACACAGCAAACCAGGTGGTGGAGCTGGAGTTGCCCAGGATTCCCAGGTCCTAGGGTGACCAGTCAAGCGGGAGGAGGAGGAGTGGCACTTGGGTCACCACTCTTCAAGCACTGTCTGTTCCTTTCCCCCAAACCCAGCTCCCTCTCCGCCCCTGCAGCCCAGCACCTCCCTGTGAGTCCAGATCAGGCTTAGCAGCTGTTGCCTGCACCACTGCACAGCCTCTGAAAGCTCCATACGGCCCATCCATAAGCCTGCCTACACCACACTCCTCTTCAACTGCTCCTCTCCCCACAGATACGGGCCACTCTCCCTAACCCGGCTCTCAAGTCCCTTCTTTGCCTGGACTGTGGCCACTGTCCACTTGCATCACTCCCAGTCTCCACCCTCTCCCAGATGATGAGCTTTTTAGAGGTCATAACCGGGGCTCTCTTGTCCCCGGGCCTGTGCACCCCTTGCTTGTATCACCCTTTGCCTTTCACCTAATACTCGCATCCTTCATGTCTCCATCACTTCTTCTGGGAAGTCTTCTTGGCTCCAGGCAGGGTTAGGCCTCCTCTGGGTTCCCATGGACTTTAGCTTCCCTTCATCACACAATTTACACATAATGTCTAAAAGAAACATAGTGTGAGCCACAAATGCAAGCTACATATGCAACGTACAATTTTCTAGAAGCCGCAGTAAAAAAGTAAAATGAAACAGGTAAAATTAATTTTAATAACTTAACTCAGTAGGTCCAAAATATTATCATGTCATCAATAAAAAAATAAATGAGTACCCTGGCCGGATGGCTGAGTTGGTTGGAGCATCATCCCATATACCAAAAGGTCACAGGTTTGATTCCTAGTCAGAGCACATACCTAGGTTTTGGATTTTATTCCCAATCAGGGCATGTATGGGAGGCAACAGATCAATCTCTCTCTCTCTCTGTCTCTCTCTCTCTCCCCCTTCTTCTCTCTTTAAAAATAAATTTAAAAATATCCTCAAGTGAGGGGAAAAAAACAAAAAAGGAAGAAAAAAGATAAATGAGCTATTTTATGATCATTAATAATAATAAGATATTTTATATTTTTTTGTACTATGTCTTTGAAACCCATGTACACTACATTTTACACATAGAGCAGCTCTCAGTTTAAACTAGTCACATTTTAAGAGCTCAGTAGCCACATGTGGCAGCCACATTGGATGAGTGCAAGGGTGAGCTTCTTAAGGGCAGAGCCGACCCTGAGTGGTGTGTCTTGCTCCTCAGTGGCCAGCTGTATTTTGCGTTAACCATAGCATCGTGGTTAAAACCTGGGCTGGGAGCTCAGCTTTGCCATTTAACAGCTGTGTTACATTGGCCACTCCCACTGGGCCTCAGCGCCCTCATCTATAAAGTGGTGATGATAACATTTTCAGTATGGCCCATAATGTTAACATGAATTACATATTTTTACAGATACAGTTTACAGACCTATACAGACAAAACCGAAGGAGGAAAATAGCTGGTCCATGAGTGCACAGGATGCCTGGAGAGCCTCCTTCTCCCTGGCCTTTTGCCTTGATTGGATTTGGGGCCTGAGCCTGTGCCCCCCTCCCCCTCCCAGAGTCCTGTTCTGAGCAGAGTCAGACAGATTAATGCTGGTGGACCCAGGAACTGAAGGCTGTTGAGCTTGCTGGGGGTTATACTGTGCCAAGGGAATGATGGTCTGTAGACTGGCTGAGGATTTATTGTCCATTTGGTCAGGGGACGGGGGCAGCAAGTACGTGGTAGGGTGGGCATCAGGCCAGGCTGCAGCCCAGGACTCTGTGTGTGCTGGGCTCCCTGGTTCTCTGCCAGGCCAGGGCTGAGGCCCAAGTCTGCTTAGGCCGTGGGGACCTATAGGGTCAAGCAAGCCTGATTGCCACCCCTCTTCTCTCTCCTCACACCTTTCAAATCTTCTGGGAGGAGGTGGGCCTGGAACTGGACCACAAAGCACAACAGGGGAGGGTAAGAAGCAGGGGGGTTCTGGAGTGGGCAATGGTGTGGCTGAAATGTGAACAAGGTCCACAGATCAGATATTCATGGTGGGAAGAGCTAACATTTATTGAGCACTTACTGAGTGCAGTGTGCTCATCCCGCTGAATCTCACACTCTTCCCCTTAGGACATCCCCGTTACCAGCTCAGGGACAGGTAAGTAAGCTGGGGTTGAGAGGGTGACAGCACTCGCCCAAAGCCCCACAGCTGGTAAGAGCCAGAGCTGAGCTTGCAGCCGGCTGTCTGGCTCCAGAGCCTGCCTTCTTAACCAGACATCCGTGTCCTCATCAAGCTTCCAGTTTACCTCCCAGGCCCGCCATCTCGTCAGACCCTACTAAGGGCTCAGACTGAGGAGCAGTGCCCCAGGCCCAGATACTTGCCGCAGACCTGCGTCTGTATTCGCTGCAGACTGAGAGCAGCACATCACCTGAGAGATGCCAGGTGCTTTGCGGCTATTATTTATGGACTCCTCGCAGAAGCTGTGAGTTCACGTGAATTAACTGTAAGACAGGAAGCTGAGGTTCAGCAAGGTCAGAGCTGTGAAGTGGAGGACGGTGACTTGAACTAGTGTGGGTGGGACTCCACCATCAGTGTCCAGGAGCTACCACCCCTCACAACTGATCACCCACCCCAGAGAGGTTTTCTGAGTGAGAGGACTCCTGGGGCCAGCCCCGCCCATGGGCTGCTGGGACAATGGAACCAGCATCTTCCTCAATGGCCTGAAGCTATCCTCTAGGTCCCCTCCCTGCTGCCCCAGGGGAGCATGCTGGGAGTGGTCTCCTGCAGGTGGTAATGGTCCTGTGAGCACAGCAGGCCCTGGTGAGGGCAGCTGAGGGTCCAACACCAGGAATGGGACTTGGGAGGTTCTAGAGGCAGCAGTAGCTCCAGTCAACCGATGCTTACTCTGTGCCCGGCTCTGCCTGGGTTTCCACCCAGACTCACCCTGTTGTGGGAGAAAGACACCATTATGTATTCATAACCCAACCCAATTCATGCCAAGGTGGGAAGGGGGGGTGCGGGGGGGGGGGGCACACAGTAATGGAGAGCCTTGGGGCATTTCAGAGTCTTCCCAGGGGACACAGTGCTGGAATTGGTTCTTGGAGAGCTTGCTGATTGCACAAGAGAGGGGAGGGCATTCCAGGAAAAAGGAACAAGGCCTGGAGGGAGGAACTACTAAATAGACTTGTATACTTAGGGCAGGTGGGTGGGAGAGTTGGAAGACTGGCAAGGCCAAGATCTGAGGATCCTAGAACGGCCAGCTGAAGAGCTGAGAGGCACCTGCTGGTCAGGCCCACCATGGCCTGTGGCAGCTGCAGGGGGACAGGCCTCCCAGCACTGCCTGCTGGAGAGCTCAGCAAAGCCCAGGCCAAGCCCTGCACAGCACAGTGCTTCCTGGGCCTTCTGTAGCGGAGGGTACAGATTCTTTTGGGCCAGGCCTGGTGAGGGCTGTGGGAGGTTTTGCAGACCTTCACTTCACCCCCATCCTTCCCGAGGGCAGCCCTGACGGGGGTTTGGGGGGTGAGGGTGAGAACAGCAGTCACCAGATCAGATGCGTGCTGAGGACAGGGTCCAGAGTGGGCTCTGCCTCGTGCCCCAAGGGCCCCATGCGGACGTTTGTGGCCCTAGCCCTGTGCCTGCTGTGCCTAATGGGGGAAGTCAGCCCTGGTTCCCAGGGGGTCTGACTTAACCCCTCCTGCAGGCACCATGGCCCGGAGCAGGGTGCTGCTGCTCCTGCTGCTGTTGCCTCCACAGCTGCAGCTGGGACTGGTGCTCGCGGTGAGGGCCCCCGTGTTTGGCCGAAACGGCGCCCACAACCTGAGCCCTGAAGAGAACGAATTTGTGGAGGAGGAGCCAGTGCTGGTCCTGAGGCCTGAGGAGCCGGGGCCTGGCCCAGCCACCATTAACTGCCCTCGAGAATGTGCCTGCTCCCAGGAGGGTGTCGTGGACTGTGGCGGTATCGACCTGCGCGAGTTCCCAGGGGACCTGCCTGAGCATATCAACCACCTGTCCCTGCAGGTGAGATGGGCACTGCGCCAGTGGTGACCAGGGGCTGCCCCACACTCACGGCTCCTATCCCAGAACCCCCACACTCACGCTCCCTGCTTGTCCAGAACCCCTAGGGCTCCTGGCTCCCCACCCCAAGGCCCGGGGTGCTAGGGCAGGTCAGACACAAGGATCTAGCTCCACGTTGAGGTGTCCCTCCTCTGATCATTGTCTGGGTCACCGAGCACATGACATAACCTGCTTTGTTTCACTGGGAGGAGTCTTGGCTGAGGCCCGTATGTAGAGTCAGGCCTTGTCTGAAAATGGACACAGACCTGCCCAGCAGCTGACCCTCAGACACCCTTGCAGGCCAGGAAAACAAGAGCAAAGTGGACCCTGATAGAGGGCTCTGGCGGCTCAGAGGACAGAGTGTTCTCTCCAGCTGAGATATCGGAAGTGGGACAAGGAGTTCCCGATGGGGACTGGGAGTGCTGGGGCACCCCCGCACCCTGTGCTGCCCGGAACCCCTGGGGGAGGGAGGGGCTGTACATCCATTTCCAGAGGAGATCAGGTCCAGTGAGGGAAAGTGACCCGCTCACCACACAGCCCTGTGGGCCTGGGCTGGCAGAGGTGGGAGGGAAAGGGACAAGCTGATGACAGCACTTATTTTTGGCTCATTCACGCACTCCTCCATTCATACAATGTCTCCTGGAAACCTGCTCTCCACCTCTGGTCCTGTGTGGGTGCTGGGCACATAGGGAGGACTTGGATGTACCCTGCCCGAGGCCCTCCCAGGTGTGGGGGAGGCAGTCAACGAAACAAGTAGAGAGGATGCTAGAAGGAGATAGAAGGACTAGTGTGAGTCCAGAGCGGCTCCTACTCTAACTCCCAATCCAACCCGGGAAGGCTTCTGGAGGAGGTGGTCCCACACCCAGGTTTTAAAGTGCTGCCAGGGGAGTGGGGGACGCAGCCCAGAAAGGGAACCAAAAGTGGGCCTGTGGGAGAACGGGCTGTCACCCAGTGGGACAAGTCTGAGCTCCTGTGGACACCCATGTGTGGTCTCCTAGAATGTGGGACCCCCATGTTTGCTGTGGTCCCTGCTGTGCCTCTTGCACCCAGAGCCTGTCTACCATGGGGGAGAATCCCAAGAAAGGTGCCCAACAGAGGGACTGGGGCTGAGGATGGGTTGGGCCTGCCCCCCATGCTGCCTCCTCACCACTCCCACCCCTGACCCCCAGAACAACCAGCTGGAGAAGATCTACCCGGAGGAGCTCTCCCGGCTGCATCGCCTGGAGACTCTGAACCTTCAGAACAACCGCCTGACATCCCGAGGTGAGGGGTCACTCAGAGCCAGGGCGGGGCACCAGGCAGGGGAGAGCCCCACCCTGCGGACCCCGGGTGTGGGAAAGAGCAGGTCTGGGCTGGGCGGCAGTGGGTCCCGGATGTTGCCAAAAAGCCACTCCTGAGGGCCTGGGACCTGGAAGTGGACTCGGGAGAGGATTCAGAGACCTTTGTGGCGGACTCTTCAGGTCACAGGACTTTAGAATCAAAGGGTTGTACAGTCCTCAAGTTTTAGGAAGTGATTCCTTTGCTGCTGATGAAAATAATTTTTATTATAATAGAAATTTTGGAAATAAAGAAAATAAAATAGAAAATAAAAAAACCCAGTCAGTCCTGCCACTTGGAGTTGATCCCTATTGACATGTTGCTATACTTCTTTCCATTTTTAAAAAGCTGCTCTATTGAAGTGTAATTTGTATACCATAAGATTTACCCAATTAAAAGGTACAAATTGATGAGTCTTAGTCCTTTATCCAGTTGCCCAGCCGTCATCACAATCCAGTCTAGTCTCTTTCCTTTGCATTTCCTCACTCCTGGCCGAGTTGAGAGTGTAGGCAGTACAAGGACGGTAAGCGCTTTGTTTCACTCAGCAGTTAGCTCAGCCGCATTCCTCCTGTTGCTAAAACTCTCCGTGGCCATCTTTTCACGGCAGCTCTTCCACGGAGGGATGCTGCCCAGTTTACGTAACTGTTCCCTCCCGTTAGATAATTGGGTGAGTCCCAGCATCTGAGGGTCTGGGAGCCTCGGGACTGGAAAAGGGCCAGCCTGGCTGGGATCCCGGTGACGGCGAGTCCTGATACTCCATGGGGCAGGGGCAGGCAGGTGGTGGGGAGGCTCCGAGGCTGAAACCGTGCCCTGCTTTTGACCCTTTGGGGCTGCCCCCAGGGAGCACTCCTTCCTGACTTGGAAAATGTTAGGCTGGGTCCTCCATCCCATGGCCTGACCTTCCGGGGGGGCACCCATCCCTCAGTGGACACTTCCCACCTGCTTCTCTGAGCTGGGGCCCCTGTGGGCAAGGGGCTGGGAAGGCCTGTTGGGACTGGAGAGCAGAGCCACACCGGCCTCGGGCGCGCCCTTCCCAGTCCTGGCAAGTGGGGTGGGCTTGGGGGCTGGTGCTGGTGTGCTCCCCTGTAGCGTCTCCTTCATCCAGGGCTCTGACCGATGCCTGTCCTTTGAAGGGCTCCCCGAGGAGGCGTTTGAGCATCTGACCGACCTCAATTACCTGTACCTGGCCAATAACAAGGTAAGGGGCCTCAGCAGGGAGGAGGTATGCTGCCCATGCCCCCTGGTGTCAGAGGCTGAGTTCAGGGAACTTTCACCAGGACTTCTTCAGGTCTCTGTTGCTGCTCAGTCATGGCCCATACCCCACACCTTAACCAGGGGCGTCAGAGTGGTCAGTTAATAAAGACAGAAGCCAAGGGGGTGGGGTGATAGCGGGGCTGGTACACTTCCAGGGCTTTGTAGAGGAGATAGCATTTAAAGGGCCATGAAGGGTCAGGCAGGGGTCCTGAAGTAGAGGGACAGCATGAGAAAAGGCACAAAGACTCTCAGCCTCAATATATCTGGAGTGCCCAGAGCTCTGTCCTGGCCCTTCTCTCTGAACTCTCCATAATCGCCTGGTCCAGTGCAGTCTCCAGCCCCTCCCCCTCCTCCCATTTGGGCCTCAAAGATCCTTCTGCCCCCTGGACGTCTCCCCAGAGGTCTAATGGAAGCAGGACTGCTTCCTGTCCACAGATGACTCTCGATCTCTGTGAAAGGGCGTCTCCAACCACCCACAGTACTGCTAGTCTGAGTGCAAAGCCTGAGGGCTTCATTCACCTTGTCCAGCAGCACTGCAGCACGCCCCCCCCCCCCGCTCCCCCCCCCCCCCCCCCGCCACTATCTCCCAACTGGCCAACCCTGCCTCCTCCTTCACTGCCCCTTCTCCTCAGAGTAGCCACAGTGACCTTTAAAAATCGTGCCCTGCTTCTCCCCTACATCCCCCCTCCCTGCTTAAACCCTCCAGTGGCTTTGCCTTCCACCCAGAATGAAAGCCTGCTTCCCCCTGCTTCTCTTAACATAGCCCTACTCACTCCCTCCTGCTCCTCGCCAGCCCCCGGGCCCTGCAACCCCACCCTCCACGCGGGGTTTGCATGCTGCTTTGCTGCCTTGGGAGCCCTCCTCTCAGATGGTACTTACAGTGTGCCATGACTTAAGGGTCTGTCACCTGTTCCCTGAGCACCCAACCCAGTCGTTCTGTCTTCAGCCTGTTAGAATTCCATGCATAGCAGTGATCATTATCAGATACTTTTATCCCCTGTTTATTGTCTTCTCCTTGAGGATGAGGATGTAAGCTTGGGGTGGGGCAGGGTGGGGGGCAGAGGTACTTCCCTGTCTTGTTGCCCCGGATGTGCCCAGCGAGCTCCTGGAACCGTGCCTGGAATGTTGTAGACTCAGGTTCTGCTGTTGAATGAATGAAGGGTGGGCATCGTGGGCTGTGTCTGGCAAAGTGTGGGTGCTCACAGCCAGTGTCGGGGGCCAGTGAGGGGAGAGAACAGGACAGGCAGGGCAGGGGACAGGCTGGTGAGCTTTGAATGCCACACGCGGGGCTGTGGGGTGCTGTGGAGGGCCTGTGTTAGTGTTATCAGAGGAAGGAGATGGGCCTCCAATGTAGAAAGGTAGCTGTGGTTGCTGGGAGGAGACAGGGGAAGGGGCCTGAATGGCAGCAGGCAGTGGGACCCAGAGCTGACCGCCTCCCCTCCATCGGCCTTTCTGCCCTCACTCTTCCCTTTCCAGCTGACCTTGGCACCCCGATTCCTGCCAAATGCCCTGATCAGTGTGGACTTTGCTGCCAACTATCTCACCAAGATCTACGGGCTCACCTTTGGCCAGAAGCCAAACTTGAGGTCAGAGGTCAGAGGGGTCCCTGGGCTCAGGCTGGGGAGAGGGAGGCGCTGAGCAGAGGCTGCTACCCTGACTGAGGCAGAGAGGACCCTGACGGGCCCTGGAGGAGGGCCATGCGGGGCAGTGTGGGCATGAGGCCCATGCTCAGGGCTGTGGCGAGAGACGCCAGGGGCTGCAGGGGCACGGGCTCCACAGGCTGAGACCTAAAGGATGAGGAGGCAAGATGGAGGAGGGTGATGTCTGTGGAGCAGTGGGAGCTGGGGAAGGGTGCCTCCCTCCTTCCTCAGCCCCTGGGGGCAGAGCCTTGGGAGGAATGAGCAGGGCAGGGTGATGCTGGTGGACTGACACTCCTGGTATCGCTTCTGTACCTGAATCTGTCACCTCACTCGATTCTGTCCATTCTCCTGAGGAGCCAGGGTCACTGTGTGTGGCCCCATCCCGCAGATGAGAAGGCTGTGGCCCAGGAGAGGCACACAGCAAGAATGAGCTATATCTTCTGTGTATTCCTTTTGGTCCTGGTCTTCTGGCCCTCTAGTACGTAACCTCCATGAAGGCAGGATCTTGTTGGTGGTGTCCACTGCTATATCTTCGGAGTCTAGAACATTCCTGGCATATGGGGACACTCACTGTATACTTACTGAATGAATGAGGCATCACCCCCTCTGAGCTAAGCCCTGTGCTGAGCATCAGGGACAAGAGGTGTCAGGGACACGCCCCACCTTCAGGAGGTCCCACGGAACTCAGAGCCAGCTGTGTGGGTGTGACAGGCGGGGAATGACTGAGAAGCTTGAAGGGTATGGAGAAGATGGACTGGGAGTCAGGAAATGCTATTTCTGCCACTAACTTGTGGGGCAACCGCTGGTGGTCCTTGATCCCCTGAGCTGTACCGAGGGGTGGCGGGGTGGGGGGGGGGGGGGGAGACTACATTAGGTTGAGTCTCAGGTTCCTCAGATGGAAGGAAGGTGCCCTAGGCCCCAGGCCCCACCTGAGCAAGGCTAGGTGAGTGGGCACTGTGGCCAGGGGTGGAGTGGGGGCCTGCGTGGGTGAGGACTTGCACCTCACCCCCAGGTCCGTGTACCTGCACAACAACAAGCTGGCAGATGCCGGGCTACCAGACAACATGTTCAACGGTTCCAGCAACGTCGAGATCCTTATTCTGTCCAGCAACTTCCTGCGCCATGTGCCCAAGCACCTGCCGCCGGCCCTCTATAAGCTGCACCTCAAGGTAGGAGGTAGAGGGCAGATGGGGCCCCTCAGAGCAGGGGCCAGAGTGGGGGAAGAGCCCACGTGGCAAGGCTGTGGGGCCTTTAGTATGTGCCAGAGGGCATGGCATCCACTGTAGAGAAGCAGGCAGAAGCCTGGGCACCTGGCTGTCAGAGTGCTCCGGGCCTGGGCCCACTCCCCAAGGCTCCCTCAGAGCCCTCAGAGCACGTTTGCCCCTTGGCTTTCTCATGCTCCCCTCTCCCCTCCCCCTCCCCTAGAACAACAAGCTGGAGAAGATCCCACCAGGTGCCTTCAGTGAGCTGAGCAACCTGCGGGAGCTGTACCTGCAGAACAACTACCTGACTGATGAGGGCCTGGACAACGAGACCTTCTGGTAAGCCCCTGCCAGGGCCGCCGGGGCCTCAGCAGGACCAGACACCGGGAGGCCCTCCCGGCGCCCACCCAGCCAGGCCCTCCCACACGCCTCTCCCGCCCACCTGCCCTGGCCAGGCTCCCTGGAGAAGGAACTTTGAGGCTTGTGCCTCTGCTGACATTTCTGTCCCCAAGAACAAGTGATGTGTATGGGCAAGGCTGCCAAAGTTCCAGTGAGATAGTGAAGCGTTGGCAGAGGCCGGCTTCTTGGTACAAAATAGAAACTCAAACATTCTTGTTGAAGGCAAATATATTTTACTTTTTTTTTAGAGTCCAAAGTAGCCCCCCAAGATCTTAAACAACTGGTCTTCAAATAAGCCTCCATGTATCAGAAACCATGCTACAGCCTTCTACCCCAAGTCATTGCTAATCCAGAGGGCCTGGAGAGGACTGAGGTCCCCCAGTAAGAACTGGGGTGAATTAGAGGCAGTTTCCCGGCCACCTCCCCTGGGGAAATGGTGGAAAGCAGAGTGGGCTCCTGCCAACTGCCCCATTCCCTCTCCCCCAGGAAGCTCTCCAGCCTGGAGTACCTGGATCTGTCCAGCAACAACCTGTCGCGGGTCCCCGCCGGGCTGCCGCGCAGCCTGGTGCTGCTGCACCTGGAGAAGAACGCCATCCGCAGCGTGGACGCGGATGTGCTGACCCCCATCCGCAGCCTCGAGTACCTGCTGCTGCACAGCAACCAGCTGCGCGCCCACGGCATCCACCCGCGGGCCTTCCAGGGCCTCAAGCGGCTGCACACCGTGCACCTGTACAACAACGCGCTGGAGCGCGTGCCCAGCGGCCTGCCCCGCCGCGTGCGCACCCTCATGATCCTGCACAACCAGATCACGGGCATCGGCCGCGACGACTTTGCCACCACCTACTTCCTGGAGGAGCTGAACCTCAGCTACAACCGCATCACCAGCCCGCAGGTGCACCGCGACGCCTTCCGCAAGCTGCGCCTGCTGCGCTCGCTGGACATGTCTGGCAATCGGCTGCACACACTGCCGCCGGGGCTGCCCCGCAACGTGCATGTGCTGAAGGTCAAGCGCAATGAGCTGGCTGCCCTGGCACGCGGGGCACTGGCCGGCATGGCCCAGCTGCGTGAGCTCTACCTCACCGGCAACCGGCTGCGCAGCCGGGCTTTGGGCCCCAGTGCCTGGGCCGACCTTGCCCATCTGCAGGTAAAAGGGGAGGGCGGGGGACTGGGCCATGAGGGAGGTACCTGCTGGGGAGGCCAGGCCTTAGGAAGCGGGGTGGGTGGGGGTGGGGCCATGCAGATTATGACTGCCGTGCCTGGTAAGGAGTGAAGAGCCAAATACAGCGGGTGAGGCAGGCGGAGCTCACTACCTGCAGGTACAGGGTTGAGGAGGGCTGCGGGAGTAAGGGGAGGTCATGGCTACAGGCAGAGGCCCATGGCTCAGGAGAGTCAAGCTCACCCACCCACAGGCCAGGAACATGTGCCTAGAGAAGACTGCACTTGGGGGAGGGCAGCAAGGCCATGAGTGCTGGCGTCCAATCCCAGCAGGTCCAGGGGTCCCCAAAGGTGTGGACGGAGTCGGCGAAGAAGCAATGACACGAAGACAGCCTTCAGTTGATCAGCAGCCTAGTCAGGACCTCTAGCCAGGATCTGTCACCACGTTCTAGTCAGGTTCTCTTGCCATGTTCTGTCTAGGTTCTGTCTCTAGGTTCTTCAGCCAGGTTCTCTTGCTAGGTTCTATTTCTAGGTTCTGTGTGTAGGTTCTGTTTAGGATCTCCAGCCAAGTCCTGTCTCTAGGTTCTGTGTTCTGTTGCCTTGTTACATCTGTATTTATACCAGTTGATTTTAATCCTATCAATTTCTAATCCAAAGGTTAGGGTGTTTCTTATCTCCATTCCAGGGAGTAAAGATTATGTAGCTTAAGCGTGACTGTTTGTAGTTAAAGTGATTAACTACCCGCCTGGCACTTAGTTAAGGGGTTTTATCCCCTCCCTAACTTCAGGGAAAAATCCCTACCTGGGGAAACAACCTTTCTCAGAGAGGTGACCTTGGTTAAAACACATAGCACCAAGAAGGGGAGCAAACATATTAAGAACAGTATGCCATATACGCCAGGTCCCTTGAAACATATGCTGTGCAGATGTTTCTTCTCTGCAGCGACTGTGTCAAGCAGCAAGGATGGACCGGCTCCCGGCAAATTCCACCTTTTTTATTTTTTAAATGATAGCGCATGTAAGTCAGCGGCCACCTCTCGGATTGGGTTGTTTAAGACTCAGAAGAAGACTGGCAAGCAATGATAGCGAGCATAGCAATAAACATAGTGGATGGAGTGCACACAGAGCCTTGTTCCTGTAGAAGGTTGCTGGCCTCTTTAGTCTAGGGATTTCAGCTGTCCTCAAGTTGGTGGTTTGGTTGTCCTTGTTGATCATAGCATCATTGGCTATGGGCTTCCCGAAGCGTCAGCGAGTTGAAGGGCTGCATCAAAGGGTCCACCAGGGTCATGCTTGATTGGTGTCGGTGTCCAGGGAGGAGTCAGCTGTGCCTTCTGGGTTCGGACGATATGGATGATACCGGGGAGGAGGAGGATGAGGAGGAGATGGAGGGTGGTGTGACATAAGGTCGGATTAGACGGTCTGGAATCCACACAGGTGAGTCTGCGTCCTGTGGAAATATACAAGCATCTCTTCTCCCCCAGGTTAAAAGTACATCAGGTCCCTTCCAGGCTCCTGTAAGTAAGTTTTTCCATTTGATGAAATAAGTGAGTTTCTGCTAAATGAAAGTTTCTTTTGCTGATTTACTCAGAGTCCTCGGACTTGGCTGAGAGAGTAGCTTCCACGTCTTGCTTTTCTACCATCTGCTGGGCCTCAGTTGTTAACTTCTTCAGCTGACTCCATGTTGGCACCTCAGTCCCTTGCATAGCCTTTCTTTTCTTCTTTTTTCTGCTTTTCTGTCATCAAAGCAACTCTAAGTCTTTGGAACGATGGGACAAGCTGCTTCTCTGAGTCCATTGTGGTGATGCATGTAATGCATTTACTCAATCCAAGGCAGGCATTAAAAAGAAAAACCCCAAATGCTCTCTTGTATCCATTTTAAGAGTAGGATTGGCGCTTTCTGCTGTTACCTGAGTCCTGATCTATCACCCCAGGGAGAGCTTTCCAATCCTGCACTTTTCCGGGGTGGAAAGGCTGCAGTGGGGTTAAGGATAAGGCTCCTTGGGCCTACCTTCTCCCATGCCTCTACATTTACCTTTCCGGCACCTTTCCTTCCTCAGAAAAGCATGGACATACTTCTTGTATAAAACATTCCGTCTGACTGGGAGTAACCTTAACTCCTCTGCTAGCAAGCATATGTGTTAAAAGATCAATACGGAGCCTTTTTTCTTTAGACTCAGTATAGCACATCTTCTCAATCTAAAGATCTATACAGAGTCTTCTTTCTTTGGACTCAGTATGGCACATCTTCTCAATCTAAGGATCAATACAGAGTCTTCTTTCTTTGGACTCAGTATGGCACATCTTCTCAATCTAAGGATCAATACAGAGTCTTCATTCTTGGACTCAGTATGGCACATCTTCTCAATCTAAGTTCTGTACTATCCACCTTCTTACCCTACTTATCCTCTGTAGGGGGGTCTGTAGCACCCTGGTGGAGTCCTATCCGTCCCGAGTGTGGGGAGGCTTACCTAGGGGAACGGGGGCTTACCTAAGGGTCCCTGTTCGGGCGCCAGATGTCGGGGTCCAACCCCAGCAGGTCCAGGGGTCCCCATAGGTGTGGACGGAGTCGGCAAAGAAGGAATGACATGGAGACAGGGTTCAGTTCATCAGCATAGCGAGGTTCTCCCTCCAGGTTCTGTAGCCAGGTTCTATCCAGGTTCTTCTGCCATGTTCTGTCTAGGTTCTCCAGCCAAGTTCTAAAGCCAGGTTCTGTCCAGGATCTTTTGCCATGTTCTCTCGCTAGGTTCTCTCTCTAGGTTCTGTGTCCAGGTTCTGTATAGGATCCAGAGGCTGGGGGAGCCTACTTGAGGTGTTCTGAGCAGAGGGTCTGGCTGTTGTGGTCATGGTTGGAGTCATGCAGGATGTCTGGCCTTAAGAATTGAGCTTATAATGAAACCCCCCAACTTAATGAGGGGCCGAAAGGGAACTTCATTAGAGAAACCTGGGAGGCAGGGCCAAGGTGCTGCCAGGACCCCCTGGGGGCTTCAGGGCGGTGCCAGGGTGTCCTCTGTGCCCCAGATGTCCCAGGGCTTGCTCCTCCCTCTCTCTCAGGGACATGCTCACATGTCACCTCCTTGGGAGGTCTTTCACGCCTACCTCCTTCCTCTGCTTTGTTTTTCTTCATAACCCTCATCCCTCCCAGGCATTAGGTCATCTGTTTGCTTTCTTTTCCTTTTTTTTAAGACACATTTATTCAGCATCATGATCAGACTATTACATTTAGCAATCAACAGCATGGGTGCAAAATAAAAAAATCAATCTACATTAAAGTCCTTGGTTGGAATGCTTTACACTTTCCACAGAACAGAAACTAAAATAACCTGTTATACAATTAGTCACAAATACAGTCCTCGAGTTTTTTTGCCCATTCACATGAGTATTGTCTAACACATGTCTTCTTTGTAGCAGCTAGGCCCAGCTGTCCTCAAGTTGGTGGGTCCATTGTGGTGACACACGTAATGCATTTACTCAATCCAAGGCAGGCATTAAAAAGAAAAACCCCAAATGCTCTCTTGTATCCATTTTAAGAGTATCCACTGTGCTTGTCTGAGTTCACAAATCTGTTGTAACCTGTAGCTTCCCTGTCACTTCTCTGGCTCTCCTCTCCTGCTAAGCTTTGTTTCCTGGCAGTAATTAAAACCTTCTGCCACTGCCATAGCTACTGCTGCTGCTGGAACCGCCATAGCCACCTTGGTTTCATGGTTTGGCAAAGTATTGACCTCCACCACCATAAGGGCCAGAGCTTCTGCCTCCAAAGTTTCCTCCTTTCATAGGCCCAAAATTTGAAGATTGATTGTTGTAATTGCTAAAATCATTGTAGCTTCCACCACCTCCAAAATTGCTTCCATTATTACCAAATCCATTATAGCCATCCCCACTGCCACCATATCCACCGCCACCACGGCTGCCACCAAAGCCACCTCGACCACTGAAGTTTCCTCCACGACCAAAGTTGTCGTTTCCACCAAAACCACCTCCACGACCACCTCCGAAGTTT
The DNA here is from genome assembly GCF_028538775.1 of Myotis yumanensis. Taxonomy (NCBI): domain Eukaryota; kingdom Metazoa; phylum Chordata; class Mammalia; order Chiroptera; family Vespertilionidae; genus Myotis; species Myotis yumanensis. The sequence continues at coordinate 37,003,817 of NW_027223753.1, forward strand.
CCAGAACCACTTCGACCTCTTTGGCTGGACGAAGCACTAGCCATCTCTTGCTTAGATAGAGCTTTCCTTACTTCACAGTTGTGGCCATTCACAGTATGGTATTTCTGAATGACAATCTTGTCTACAGAGTCATGGTCATCAAAGGTTATAAAAGCAAAGCCTCTCTTTTTGCCACTGCCTCGGTCAGTCATGATTTATATCACTTCTATTTTCCCATACTGTTCAAAATAATCTCTTAGGTGATGTTCTTCAGTGTCTTCTTTAATACCACCGACAAAAATCTTTTTCACAGTTAAGTGGGCACCAGGTCTTTGAGAATCTTCTCTGGAGACAGCCCTCTTTGGTTCCACCACTCTTCTGTCCACCTTGTGTGGCCTCGCGTTCATGGCTGCATCCACCTCCTCCACAGTGGCATAGGTGACAAACCCAAAGCCTCTGGAGCGCTTGGTGTTTGGATCTCTCATCACCACACAGTCCGTGAGCGTTCCCCATTGCTCAAAATGGCTCCTCAGACTCTCATCGGTTGTTTCAAAGCTCAAACCTCCGATGAAGAGCTTTCGAAGCTGCTCTGGCTCTTTGGGAGACTCAGACTTAGACATGATGACTGCAACGGGGGGAATTCCAACGATGCTTACTCCGCGGAGTTCACCAGCAGAAAGGAGTTGTCGGGGTCCAACCCCAGCAGGTCCAGAGGTCCCCAAAGGTGTGGATGGAGTCAGCGAAGAAGGAATGACACAGAGAACAGCGTTCAGTTGATCAGCAGCCTAGCCAGGTTCTCTAGCCAGGTTCTCCAGCCAGGTTTGATTTTTCTTGTCCTGTTACATCTGTATTTATACCAGTTGATTTTAATCCTATCCATTCTATTGCAAAGGTTAGGGCGTTTCTTATCTCCATTCCAAGGTCACTACTCTATTGTTCTGTTAAGCTACAAGGAAGTAACTGAAGGAGATTATCCTAAGTAAAGATTATGTAGCTAAAGCGTGATTGCTCGTAGTTAAAGTGATTAATTACCCGCCTGGCACTTAGTTAAGGGGTCTTATTCCCTTCCTTAGTCCTGTTAATCCCTACCTCCAGGGAAAAATCCCCACCTGGGGAAACAACCTTTCTCAGAGAGGTGACCTTGGTTAAAACACATAGCGCTAAGAAGGGGAGCAAACATATTAAGAACAGTATGCCATATACTCCAGGTCCCTAGAAACATATGCTGTGCAGATGTTTCTTCCCTGCAGTGACTCTGTCAAGAAGCAAAGATGGACTGGCTTCCAGCAAGGAGTGATCTAAGGAGCATATCTCTATCATTTCACTTTTCATCCTGTCCCAGAGGCCCCCCCGCCACTTCCCACCCCACCCCACCTTTCCCTTCTCCTCCCTCCCTCATTTATCACCAGTGGATTTTCTGTAACCCTCTTATGTCTCCTCCTTGGATTGTCATGTATAAAACAAAGTGACACCCCGGCCAGTTTTGGTCAGTGGGTAGAGCATCCACCTGGGGACCAAAGGGTCCTGAGTTCGATTACAGTCAAGGGCGCAGGCCTGGGTTGGGGGCTCGATCCCCAGTAGAAGGTGTGCAGGGGGCAGCCGATTAGTGATCCTCTCTCTCATCCTGGATATTTCTCTCTCTCTCTCCCTCCCTTTCCATCTGTTTGCTTTCTTGTTGCCTGTTCTTTTCTCTAGAACAGGGGTGGGCAAACTTTTTGACTCGAGGGCCACAATGGGTTCTTAAACTGGACCGGAGGGCTGGAAGAAAAGCATGGATGGAGTGTTTGTGTAAACTAATATAAATTCAAAGTAAACATCGTTACATAAAAGGGTACGGTCTTTTTTTTTTTTTTTTTTTTTTAGTTTTATTCATTTCAAACAGGCCGTAGTTTGCCCACGGCTGCTCTAGAATAAAGGCCGGCATTTTAGTCTGTTATGTTCACTGCTGGACCCAGGGCCCTGACCCGCTAGGCTCCCAGTCCGTGCTTGTGGGGACAGCTGTCAGGATAGGGATGTCTGAGTGGGGAGCAGGGAGGTGAGGCAGAGCCCTGAGGATGGAGCAGGGTGGGAGTCAGGGAGGCAGCTGGCCCTGCAGGAGCAGCCTTAGCCGGGGTCTCTCCTCACCCAGACTGCCTGCTGAGTGCCAGGCACCAGAGTCCAGCCCTCTGGGCCAATCAGTCCCTCTCAGGTACATTCCAGAACCCTCTTCTCAAGGGGTCCAAACCTCACTGTCCTCTCCCTCACCCCGGCTCCTCCTGCATTTTCTAACTCACTAAAGGTGGTGATACCACACCTGGTGCCCACGTGATACCTGGAAGCTGCCCTTGACATCCCGTTTTCACTCCGTCTGCCCCACAATGCCCCTTGTTACTCTCCCCTGCCAGTCCTTCCATCACCTCTCACTCTGTCCACTTCTCTCCATCCCTGCGGCTCATACTCCTAGCCAACCCACCTCCATTTCTTACCCGGACCTGACCGTCCTAGGAACTCTCTACTCCTGTACTCCATATGCAATCAGAGGGCATCTTGAAAAACATGCTCAGCTTACGCTCCTGCCCTTAGAACCCAGATCAGAATCCTTGCCACGGCCTTCAAGGCCTGCTCTGCCCTGTCCCCAGCTGAGTTTCTTATTTCCCCAGGCGCACCGGGCTTTGCTCATCCCGGCCCCTGTGCCGGCAGCACCGTGTCCACTCTGGTGATGCCTGTTCACTCCTCCCACAAGTCTGTACTGAGACCCCACCATGAGCTGATGCAGTTCTAGAACCGAGGGCCCAGCAGAGACTAAGACAGATGGAGGGTCACCACTCTCCTGGAGCCTGCACTGTACCCGGGACTCAGGTGTCACCTCCTCTAGAAGCCAGCAGTGATGGGCGGGTTAAATGCCTCCCTGGGCCTGGATGAGTTCAGTCAGGGATGGGGTGTCAGTTGGGGCGACTCTGCCTCTCACTGTTGGATCTTTCTACAAGCAGCCGCTGTTCCTGCTACTTCAGAGCCCCTCCCTGCACTGGCTGCTGTCAGGGGCCCTGGCCCTAGGCTGAGTCAGGCTCCTCCTCCAGGCTCCCTGTCTTGGCTCCATTCCACTGGCTGTCATTGTCAGGTTCTGTGTCCGTCTCCCCTGCCGCCTGGCTTCCCGAGGGTGGAGGCAGTGTCTCAATGGGTTCCATGTCCCCAGCACCCCTGGGCACAGAGGATGTGTGGAATGAATGAGGAGGTCCTGGAGCTGTGTGAAGGGAACGCGGTGGGGAGCAGGGAGCCCTGTGTACAGAGGGGGAGATGGGTCTCTCTATGGTGTGTTGAATCTGGATTCTTGGCCCTCAGCTTCCTGACCCTGAGCCCCTGCCTGTTGGGGTGAGGAAGGGAGCTTGAGATGATGGAGTCCCACCCGGGCCTGCACGAGTGTGTGTTGGATGTAGGTGTGCTGGCAGCTGAGGGGCAGTGAGCTGGGCCGTGCGCATCCAGGTCTCCTGCGTTCTAGGAAAACCACCCCATTTTCCTGGTTTCCTGCTTCCTAGAATGTAGGCACATGGTGACTCTGAGACTGACCCCTGCCCATATGGCCCCTGAGGTCCAGAAGTGAGAAGCCCCGCCCCTGTGGCCCTTAACTCTACCCTCTTCTGGGACAGTAGGGCAAGATCTCTCTGTGCCCCTGCCCTCTGGGCTCTTCAGGCTGATGGGGGTGGCATGTGTGTTCGTGAGGAAGGACATCCTGGCTGTGAATCCATGTGGGAGGGCAGAAGGAGCCGGCAGAACAAGGGTTTGGAGTCAGGCGTACCAGGTTCTGGCCTTGTGTAGGCTGTGTGGCCTTGGGCATATCTCTTACCCTTTGAGCCTCTATTTCCCCGTCTGGAAAATGTGGATAGTTTTAGATCCCACCTCCCAAGGTTATGGTGAGATTTAGATGAGTTGGGGGGCAGTGTTAGTGGGGGTCTTTGCAAGTCATTAAGTGCTTTTACTTCCCTGGCCACCCCTGTAGCTGCTGGACATCGCTGGGAATCAGCTCACAGAGATCCCCGCGGGACTCCCTGAGTCCCTCGAGTACCTGTACCTGCAGAACAACAAGATTAGCACCGTGCCTGCCAATGCCTTCGACTCCACACCCAACCTCAAGGGGATCTTTCTCAGGTAGGAGCTCCCCTGTGGCCCTGCACGTGCCCCCTGGGGCCTGCCCTGGCTCTAGCAGAATAGTCAAGGCCCTTGGGAACAGCACGCAGGTAGAGGTCAGTGTTCAAATCCAAGTGGTGCACATGGGCATTATTGATGTGACTGTGGCAAGAAGGGATCCCAGAGAACATCTTCCCAATTTACAGCTGGCAAAACTGAGGCGCAGAGAGCATCGATATGCTGTGTCCACAATTGGCTGGGCTGTGCCTGGGCTTCAGACCCAGGACAATGGATGTTCAGGCCCTCACTGGGCTCTGGGGGTTTAGAATAATTCAGGGAGCCCAGCTCCCCAAGAAGATGGGGAGCTTCCATATAGCAGAGCCAGGGTGGTTCTTTCCAACATCCCCCACCTTTCACCCCCTTAAATCAGAAAGGAGAAGACATATCGGAGAAAGGCAGAAGTGCACTCCCAGGGGCTTCCCCGGGCTGGGCAACATTGGGGTGGAATGTGACCTGTGCTTGGCTGCTGCAGGGGACTGGGGCACAGAGAGTGGAGGGGGCTTGGGATCAGAGCCCAGCCTCTGCCTTCCCACACCCTGTGTCCCCTGGCCAGCGTGGCTCTGGCCTTGTCTGTGTGCCCCCTCACACCAGGCACCAGGGTGACTCGGCCCAGTAGCCGCAGGACTCAGAGTTAATTCCAGAGGACAGGTGAGAGGAGGTTCCCAAATTGTAGTGAGAGCTTACGCAGTGGCAAGCCTTCCCTCACTGTGTGGGTGAGTGGCCCGGGGTCAGCCCCTGTCCCCCCCAAGCTATAGCCACACTGGACAGCCTGGACTCCCCTTGATACGGTGCCTCCCAGCCCCCTGCCTTTTGTGTCTGCTGTGCGGTCTTCCTGGAGGGCCCGTTCCCTCCCCCTTCCCTTCAGGGGCGGGTAAGTGTGGGGACTCTGAGGGTCGGGCTCCTGGCTCTGACCCCACGTGGGTGGCCGTGCAGGTTTAACAAGCTGGCCGTGGGCTCTGTGGTGGAAAGCGCCTTCCGGAGGCTGAAGCACCTGCAGGTCTTGGACATAGAAGGCAACTTTGAGTTTGGTGACGTTTCCAAGGACCGGGATCGATTGAAAGAGGAGGAGGAAGAGGAGGAGGAGGACGAGGAGGATGAGGACGAGGAGGAAGAGGAAAGGCGATAGTGACCAGGTGAATGGGATCTGACATAGGTGGGTGGTCGTGGGGGACACTCACCTCTCCTTGCCAGTTTCTTCTCCCTGACCCACCTAGGGTCTTCCTGTCCATGTTTCACCCTTGTCCCCGGGTCACCGATCATTGTGTAAACCTGTGAGAGCATTCGGTGTGCGCCAGGCTGTGGGTGGGGAGGCCAGGTATAATAGCAAGCCCACGGAGGTGGCCTGTGCGGGGGGGGGGGGGGGGGGGGGGGGTCCTCTGCAGGGAGATGAGTGCCCTGATGGGTCACACACAAGGCCTGATGTGGTGGAAGCAGGGAGTGGTGTTGAGGGCCCAGGCAGAGGCCACTGCTGTGATCTCAGCCAGCGAGTATGGGGCAGGAGGTGAGGACACAGACAAGCAGATGGGCCTGAAAGGAATTGGGGAGGCAGACTTCACATGGGGGTGAGGGGAGAGACAAGGCCCAGGTTCGAGCTTGGCAGTGAGGGTGGATGAGAAGGGGGAATGTTGAGTTGAGGGCCTGAAAGTCGCTGGGAGAGGTGCCCAGGGATGGGTTGGATATATGGGACTGGGGTTCAGAAGTGAGGTCTGAGCTGGAGGTGGCATCCAGACATCATCAGCCTGGAACAGTCACCGTGGCTGCAGGATGACCTGCAGGGAGGGAGAGAGAAGGCAGGGCCCGGGGGAGGGGAGCCTGCAGAGGGGGCTGAGATAGAGCAGCTGGGGAAGGAAGTAGGAAAGCCACAGCCAGCCCAGATCAGAGGGTGTTTACACATGCATGTAACATAAGCACCCGCACATATATGCAGTGCACAACACACATACCCATGCATACAAGCGTAAACATGCATGCACACCCACAAAGCACATATTCATGGAATACACACTGCACACATGCACACACATTTACAGGTGTGGGACATGTGCACACATGCACCCCCATGCACACGGCCCCTCCCTTATGTGCACACACATGTCTATACACACATGTTATGTATACATACACATTATGCATGCATGCACAGTGGGGAGAATCAGCTGTGTCAGTGCTGCTGAGAGGCGGCTGGAGCCGAGCACTGCCAAGGGCCCACTGCGTGTATCCATGACCTTGTGGGGAGCAGCCTCGGGACAGGGGTGGAGAAAGTGGTGGAAAGGAGTGGATCCAGGGAGCGTAGACAGCTCTATGAAGAGGTTTGCTGTGAAGAGAATGAGAGAGGATGGGAGTGGGAAGGAGTGAGAAGTCCAGGCAGGGCTCAGTTCATGTGGGGCCTTTTTTAAGAAATGGAGCTGGTTTGAATGGTGATGGGGAAGGGAGGCTGTGGAGGGAGGCGTTAAAGATATGAGAGGAGAGCAGGGTGTCGTGGTGACCCCTGTGGAAACAGTAGGCGGGACTGGCTTTGTAGGAGGGCCAATGGCAGGATGGACAGAGGACTGAGCAGCTGCCGTCACAGCTTAGTGGCTTGGTGGCTGGACATAAAGTCACGTCAACCAGGTGCCTTCAGCCGTGTGTTTTCTCTGCTGCAGCGGGTGCTCAGTAGGGGCGGGTGTGAGTGAAGATGGATAATTGGATCCATCCATGGCTGGGTGTGGACCAGGTGTGTGGGACGGGAGGGCAAGGAACAAGGAAATTGGGCGCATTGGCAAGACACTGCCTGCAGTGGTGGATCCTGGGGTTAGGCTGGGAGGGCAGGAGGTACAGACAGGAGGGGCTGGCAGGCAGGACTGCTGGAGGGGATGTTGGACAGGGCAGGGGGGATGTTGGCGAGTAGCCAGTGGAGAGGTTTGGTTAGAGCGATATCGGGGTGAGCCAAGCTGGGTGTCAGGGCCAGGGTGTGGTTCTGGGAAGCCACGGAGCCACTCTTAGGAAGTTGAATTGAAGTAGGGCCTGGGGCAGAAAGGAACCTGAGGGGTGTGAGGACCCCCGGGGCGGATGACAGGTGGGGAGGAGAGTGTGCGTAGGGGCGGCGGCGTGAGCGTGGAGGGCAGGCCTAGGGCAGTGCTCAGGAGTCATCTTCTACTCCAGGGGCCCAGGGCTATGAAGGCGGAGCCCCTTCTCTCCAGGCATTATCCTCAGGCAGAGCGAGGGGTCGGCAACAGGGGTGACTGTTGCCATGGACCTCACGAGGGGCCTGGGGAGTCCTGGGATGGGCGAGAATCTGCCCCTTCTTGGCCATGGTCAGGTCAGTGGAGCAGAGCCCTGGGTGAGGCCCCAGGAGTCCAGTGGGACCCAAAGGCCCTCTCGTTCACAGCAGGCCCGGCCACATCCACATGAGCACCTCCCAGTGGCTCTGAGCTCCCAGGGGCAGCTTCCCCTCCTGCCCGCAGTCACCTGGTCCCCCCAGAGCACTGTCAAGGGGGCTCCCCAGCTCTGGTCAAGGGGCTCCCTCAGGCAGGTTGTGGCTGGCGGGTCTGCTCTGGCTTCCCTGACTCTCCCACATGTTCTGCAGGACGATGGATGTCGGACCCCTTTCTGCAGCACGTGCCTGTGCCCTGTGAGCCTCCACTCTGCCCCCCTCGACACATCCAGCATTGCACCCCATGCCCCCCAACACAAGCTGAACACACAGCCTCCCATCCCCACACCTTCCTGCAGTTTGTGCCACAGCCAGACACTTGCAGATACCACGACCCACCTACACACAGCCCGCTGCACATTGCCCTCCAAACTCTACCCTCCCCACCCCCCCCATCACTCCCTCTGAATCACACAGATTCAGGGAAGGGCCTGACCCCACCCTGGCGTGCACGGGCTCACACTTCCTACTCCACACACACGCACGCGCGCACACACACACACACACACATACACACACACACAGTCACATGCAAACGGCCCTCCTTGGCCTGTGCCACAACAGCTCTTGCCCCAGCCAGAAGTGGCCAGAACATCTTGTCGCCTGCCTGTCCGTCAGTCTGTCCATCCTCTGGAGAAGACACAGAGTTATGTCCGAGCTCTCTGCGGCCAGGTGCCTACTACCCTCTGGAACTCACAAAAGCTGGCTTTTGTTCCTTCTCCCTCCCTCTGGGGACAGGAACCTTCAGGACTGCTGCCCCGGCCCCACCCGCCCGGCCCCCCAGCTGCTGGGGGAGTCACTCCCTGCCATTCCCTGGCCAGCCACAGGCACGTCTCGGATGGGCAAGGCCAGAGGACAGTTCTCCTGGGCCTGCCACGGGCCACGGGCCGTGGGCCGGAGTGAGTGGAGGTCCTGGCGCTGGGCTGAGTGAGGAAGGGCTGGCCCCACCCAGGAGACACCACTTTTACTCTTTGGGCCCGCAGGGAGTACTGGGTACCTTTTTTTTTTTTTTTAAGAAAAAAGTGATGAAAACCTCAAAGCTGATTTTTTTTTTTCTACAGAAAAACTAATATAAAAGCATTAGCCCTGTCTGGCAGCCCGTGGCTGTGTCTGTGTGTGCTTCCTGCCAGGTGCCGAGCTGGCACCCGGCCAGGGTGGGCAGGGCACAAGCATCTCAGCATCCGTCCAGACCAGCAGGAGTCAGTGCAAAGCTCAGCCGTTGGGGCCAACAGAGTAGTCCCGTAGGCAGAGGTCTGGGGACAAAGGGTGTAGTCACAGGTAAGCCAGCCTGAAGGCATGTGCACCCCAACAGCAGGGTGGGGGTCAGCAGGTCCGGTGGGACCACCACACTGGGTCTGTGAGCTCACTGTGCACTCCCAGAGGCCGAGCATCCGAGCAGAGGACCGACCGCTGGCTTGGGGCTGCTCAGGGCTCACCTGGAGGGTCGCCTGTGTGCTGAGTGGGCATTCCCGACGGGGTCTCTCCCTTAGAGGACAGCTGAGGTGGGAAGGGGACCCGAGACAGGCCTGGGAGCTGGAGCAGAGCCTTGGGAAGAGGTGCAGACATGCCCAGGTGCCTACTACCCCAACAGGGCCAGAGCGGGATGGGGTGTGGGGGGGACAGCACCTGCTCAGAGCAGAGAAGAGTCTGACAGGCAGAGCTGCCCTGGATGGATGCCCAGGAATCAGTGACCCCGCTGCTAGGGTATGTAAGCACACTGTGCTGGGGCAGACTCCACTGCTCAGAGGGCCTTGGACCTGACGGTGGGCGTGACCAGAGCTTGACATCTGACCTCTCCTAGCTGCTTATCCCTAATGAAGGAAGGATGCTCCCATAGTAGCCAGGGAATCCTCAGACTGTGGCCCTGGGAGGAGGATGGGCAGTAGTTTAGGAACTGGGGACTGGGAGGCAGGTGCCCTCTTGATTCTCTGAGTGACCTTGGGAGGCCAGTTCCTCCCCTGGCTTCAATGTCTTTATGGCTCCACAGTGCAAGCCCCTCCCCCTTAATACCCGCGCCCCCCCCCCCCCCCCCCCCCCCCCCCCGGAGCTGTATCTTCTCCCCAAAGTGCATCCAGAACAGGCTGTGTGGCCAGGGTTCATCTCGGCGCCGCCCCCCCCCCCCCCCCCCGCCCCATGAGTCTCCTGGAGGCCCCCTGGGGCTGAGGAGAATAAAGGACACAGTCTGGAACTGTCCTTGGGCACGTCCCTTCCTTAAAGCAAAGCACTTGCCAAAGGGAGCCCAACTGGCTGAAGAAATTGTTCCCTTTGTGGGGACTGGTCACAGGGCCTTGCCTGCAGAGCAAAGCCCAGGCTAGGGACAGAGCGATCTGTCCACGCTGGCTGTGGAGGCAGGCCCCCGCAGGCCACTCTGCACTCTGCCTCCTGCGTGTGACAGCTCCGACAGGCTGTCCTCACTGCGGCCAGCCAGGCGGGCCCATCTGCGCCCTGGCCTCGCAGGCAGGCCTGTCCACATACCGACAGCCCAGACAGGCCTGTCTGCATTCTAGCTGCAAGGACAAGCCTGTTTATTGTCTGGCCACCTGGACAGGCCTGTCCACGCTCTGGCTGCCCAGATGGGCCAGTCTGCTCGGTGACAGCCTGTGTTGGCTCAGTGAAGACATGCTGGCCAGAGTATGGTTGCTAAGCCCTCAGAACTTGGAAAACAAAATACCTTTATGGAGTCATCTCTGAGTTTGCAAACACAGAAGAGTATAAAATCTAACTCCACTTCATCCCACAGGCTGCTGGGGAGTCCTGACCCCAGAGCCACTTGGGCAGCTTGGGCAGAGCATCCCGGGTGAGCCCGTTCCTGGGTCCCGGCAGGCCCCTGTCAGTGGGAGGTTGGCCCGGACGTCTCCGAGGGCCCCATCTCCACCTCAGATGAGCTTTGCGAGAGATCCTGCTGGGACGTGAGAGGAGACGGGCTGTGGCACATGGAAGGCAGCAGGCCGTGGTCCTGGGCGGGGCCCCCTTTGGGGAGGGCTGTTTGAGGCCACATGTTATGGGGCTGCGGGAGGGTTGGCTGGGCTGGGACACAGGGGTAGACCCGGGGCACTGTTGTTACATCTTCAGAAATTGAAAGCAATGGTGGCTGTGGGGCTCTGAGACGGGGCAGGGCCCCTAGAGCCTCTCTTGGCATCTGGCCCTGCAGGTGCCCCTGCCTCCAGGAGGGCCTGGCCAGGGCTTGAAAGACTTGTGTTGGAGTCCTAGCCCTGACTTGCTCTGAGGCCTGGGATAAATGTGTTCAGCCTTAACCCTGTCACCCAGAAAAGATGGACCATCACCCCTGCCTGCTGTCCTCATGGGCCAACGTGATGGGAAGTCACAGCCAGGGCTGGCTATGCCGGCCCACCACTCCCCAGCTGGGCTTTCCCTCTGAGACTCCATTTTTGGTAAATGGAGCTAATTCCGAGCTCTCTGGGTGGGAAGGGTGGGTGAGGCTGGCCCCTGTGTGCTCAGGAGAGCAGTAAGTTGAAATCCTTCCCTTTGCTCCAACCCTGGAGGCCTCCCCTGGCCCCTGCGGCTCTGCAGGCTCAGACGTTGGTTTCGAGCTGGCTGATTTCTATGGTGCAGTGGTCCAGGCTGGCGGCAGCCGGCTCCTCCTCCTGCTCCACCTGGATGGGGACATGGTGGGGACAGGTGGGGCCCAGGGTCAGCTCGGAGGCCTCCGCCACGCTCTTCACACAGCCGTTCGGCTGGGTCGCCATGATCTCCTGCAGGCTCACCGGCTTGGTCTCGCAGAGCGGCGGTTTCTGAGGAGGGAGACAGGCCTTGGTAGCAGGTGGAGGGGCTGAGGGTAGACACCAGGGAGGACTGAACAAGCGAGGGCTGGGAACCACGTGGTCGGTTTTCCTACGGATGTACTGTGGGACCTCGGCAGGTCACGGGGCCTCTCTCGGCTGCCCTGCCACCGCCTGCGGCTGTCGTGGTAGAGGAGGGGACCTGACCTACAGGGTCCCCCAGGGAACCGGGCCCCTGCCTGGGCGCCAGCATCCTCCTGGCGGAGTGGGAGCCTGCTGCTCATGGCTACTGAAGGAGCCCGAAGACCATGAAGCCCGTGCGGATGTGCAAACATTCGGGTTGCTGTGGGCAGCACCACCCGCCCTAGGGTACAGCTCCCCGCGGGCAGGGCTCTGGCTCCCTTTGTTCCTGTGTCTAGAGCAGGGCCAGCCGTGGTGGCTGCTCAACAACTAGCTGTGAGAGGAGTTAGTCACCCCGGTACTAGATGAGCAACTGAGGCAGGGAGGCTGGAGGGATTGGCTGATGGCTCCCCGGCTGGTGAGTGGAAGATTGGTGCCCATCCCACCTGGGCTCCACCCGCCAGGGCCTTTGGGTGGCCAGGCTGGGGGGCGGCACTGCTCTCACCTCGGTGTCCGTGTCCTGAGCGAAGTCCTTCCAGCAGACGTGGGCCATGATCCCCGCGGCCAGCGCATCCCCCAGCACGTTAATCATGGTGCGGAAGCGGTCCCTGGTGGTGGCGGCGAGCGGTGGGCACTTGTAAGGGGAGCCGGGAGAGGGCAGCGCCCAGCAGCCCCTGAGGGCACCAGCCGCCAGGGCAGAGCCCACAGCGAGGCACTTTCCTAGTCCTCTCAAGCCCACCCCTCCCTCAGGGATGCTGAGGAGGGTTGATGCAGGGCGGGCTTCATGGCGGGTGACCGGACGCCGCACAGGGCCTGTGCTAAGAAGGGCCCAGTCTTGGTTTCATGGTTTGCTCTCACCCTCTTGAAATCCCTTATTATTTGTAAACAAGGGACCCCACATTTTTGTTTTTGAAAACTGGGCGCTACATTATGCAGCCAGGCCAGAGCCATTGCCTCTGTAGGTTTCCCCTGCCTACCCCAAAAGCCTGCTGCCTGTTGCCTGCTGCCTGCGGGGTGGGGGTGGGAGGGGTGCACCCCACTCACAGAGCCCAGTCGACAGCAATGATGAGGGTGATGTCGTCCGTGGGCAGGCCCACGGAGGTGAGCACGATGACCATGGTGACGAGCCCGGCCTGGGGGATGCCAGCTGCCCCGATGCTGGCTGCGGTGGCTGTGATGCTGCAGAGGGTGGGGAGAGAAGGAGAGAGAAGCAGGAGGGGCAGGCTGCCTCGTTGGGACCCTCGCTCCAAAGGGGAGGCCAGAATGCCAGCGCCTCTGTGGCCAGCCAAACGGGGCAGGGTTGTTAGGAAGGCCACATCAAGGAGTTCTTGGGGGGTCACGTTCCTGCTTGAGGTCCTATAGCCCCATGGGCCCCACACCTGTCCTCAGCAGGACCCCCTGAGGAATCTGTGGGAAACCCTGTGCCTGGAGCCGTTGCCAGGAAGGTTTTCAGGAAACCGCTGAGAGATTCTGATCTGCCCAGCCTCCCTCGGGGGCCTGGTGCCCAGGGTCAGCCTTGTGCCCTCAGGCTGGCGTGCGAGGCCTTCCCTCAGCCTCTGCCCCTCACCTCAGCACCCTTCCCTCTGCTCCAGCCGCACCAGCAGCCCCTCCAGCGTCCCGCCCCAGGCCTCTGCCCCCTCTCTGCCCTGTGTGTCCAGAATGCAGGCCCTCCTCTGGGTCTCAGCTCCCGCCCTGCAGGGCAGTGTTAGGGAGGGTTGGGGAGTAACCTGTGCCACCAGTCTCAGGGATCAGGTCACGTCCCACCCCAGCGCTGACGTGGCCTAAAAGGAGCCCCTCACCCTCTCTGGGCCCCAGAGACCCTATCAGATCAGGGAGCTTGAGCATCCTCCAGGCCCTCCCAGGAGTCACCCTCCCACCCCAATCCCCCCGGGCTGGGGGCACCAGGAGTGCACCTGATGGTGATGATCTGGCCAAAGTCCAGCTCATAGTTGTTGACCTGGGCGATGAAGATGGCAGCCACCGCCTCGTAGAGCGCAGTGCCGTCCATGTTGATGGTGGCGCCCACGGGCAGCACGAAGCGGGCGATGCGCCGGTCAATGTGGTTGTTCTCCAGCAGGCACTTGAAGGTGATGGGCAGTGTGGCCGAGCTGTGGGCGGAGGGGCCAGCGTCTGCCCTCCATCCTCCTCCAGGATGGTCAGGGCCTCTGGGTTGCCCTCCTGTCAGTGACAGGAAGCTCGTGCCACCCCAGGCAGTCGGCCCATCGCAGGGAGAACAGGCTGAAGGGGCCTTGAAAATGGTCCCTTTGGGAGTGTGGGATGGTGGCCGAGCCAGGCTTACCCAGGCCCTGGGCCTCAGAGACACCCCTCTACACACAGGTCAGGAAGGAACTTCCACCAACAGGAACCTACTATGCGCCTGGTTCCGTGCTTTACACACACTCTCACTTGATCCTCATAGCTTCCGGCGAAGGAGGGGTTTTGAGTCCATTTTACAGATGAAGAAACTGAAGCCCAGAGGGCGGAGGGGCTGACTCGAAGTCGCACTGCTGTGCCAAGCGTAGGAGTGGCTAACAGCGGGGCTCTGGGCTGGACCTGCTGGGTTCAGCTTCCAGCCTCCTCCTCGCCAGTGGCAGCAGGATCCCTAACCTGTGTGTGCCTTGGTTTCCTTGTCCCAGGGCGGGAGAACGCCTGGATTCAGCTCTTAGGGTGCTTTAACGAGTAAGCTTAGAGTAGTGTCCGCCTCATCACAAGTACTCAAGCAATGGTAGCTACTAGTGCTGTTACTGTTTTGTTACTAGAGTTCCTGGTAGCAGTGCTGGGGCCAATACCTGGGTTGGTGTGGCTGCAGAGCCCTTCCCATCCCACAGGTCACTGACTGGGGACCCCACTTCCTCTTACCGGGCCCAAGGTTGTGGTTCCTGTCGGGCAGGTGGCCAAGGGCTGCTCTGTGTGGAAGCCCACCCCCATGTGGATTGAGTGGGGGAGGGGAAGGCCTCAAGAGGCGATAAAGGCTTCCTGCCATTTGGGCGGGTGGGGCCTTAAGCATTACATTTCAAAGATTGGTCTTGTTACCATAGCTACCCCCAAGTGTGTGAAGCAGGCCTTACTGACACCCCCACGAGTCTATGGCCATGGACAAATGGTGGCTGAACAGGTGGACGGAGCTGAGCACCACCCTGTTCTGCCTGCGCCCAGGGCTACCTGGAGGAGGTGGCCAGTGCGATGAGCAGGGCCTGAAGGACACCACGGATGAAGACGATGGGGTTCTTTCTGGTGATGAAGAAGTAGAGCAGCGGCAGGATGACGAGGCCATGGACCACCAGCCCGCACACTACGGTGACTGCATAGAAGCCCAGCTTTTTCCCGACGGTTGTGGGGTCATCCATCTCCAGGATTTTGCCGGCGATGAGGAACACAATGCCGAAGGGGAAGTACCTGTTGTGGGGGCAGGGCAGCCAGCTCAGTGCCAGGCAGGTGAGGGTCCCAGGCAGCCCTGGCACTGCATCACTGCCTGATCCCCCTGAGCCTGCCAGGGCCCCGTGCGGGTGAATGTAACTGAGTGCCAAGGTGCCCGGAACATGGCATTATTGATACCTCCACCCTCAACCAGCCCAGCCCTGCACAACCTCTCACAACCCTGCCTTCCTGCCCAGGCTTCTGAGGACTATGCCTGCCCTCTGCGGGCCCATGTGTGAACCCAGCAATGCCGCTGTCTGTGCAGGCGCTGGGACAGGCCTCTGCACGTCCCCATCTAAACCATGTCTATGGTCTGAGCTCTGAACCACGGAGTGGCAGCTGGTTCTCACTTCCAGAGCTTTCTTCCTCCAAAAGCCGAGCTGATGAGCTCCATGTGATGGGGAAACTAGGCCAGGAGAGCACGCCAGGCTCAGCACGGGGCTCTCGTCAGCGGGCCTGACCGGGCCAGAGTGGCAGGCCCAGGGCTGGAACTAGGCCTGGTCGGGGCTGGGGAGCAGGGGAGCGCGTGTGACTCTGGAGAACTCAGGCCAGGGCTCAGCCTGCTGGGCAGCTCACTCCTAGGAGAAGAAAGGATGGGACCATGGGGGCCCTCTGTCTACCCAGGACAGGAGTGGAAGGGGTGAGGTAGGAGAGGACACCCCCATCCCAGTGAGGCTTACCACACAGCCACTGCCACGATCTTCATGACAGACTCATTGAGGCACTGGCAGAAGCTGACCAGGGGGGCCCCGCTCTCACCCATGCGGCCCAGCATGATGCCTGCGGGGGCAGGGATACAGAGCAGATCACAGATCACACAGGCCAAGGCCACGGTGTGTGTGATGCCTACACATGTGTGTGATGCCTGCACGTGCCGACAGGCTGGGGGCAGGCAGGGGCAGTCCCCCATGCACACATGGCTCTCGCCCTTGGCTGACTTCCCAGCAGCCTCCACGCACCAGTGTTCCCCTCCTTCTCCTTGACCTTCACCCCTGGACCAGGCAGCAACCTCGCAACAGGGCTCTCATTCTTCCTTCTCTCTAATCCATTTTCTACACAGCAGCAGTGTCATCTTCTTAAGATAAAAATGCGCCCTGCCAAACACTGGCTTCCCTGGTGACCTAGACCAGCGGTTCTCAACTTATGGGCCGCGACCCCTTTGGGGGTCGAATGACCCTTTCACAGGGGTCGCCTAAGACCATCGGAAAACACATATATAATTACATATTGTTTTTGTGATTAATCACTGTGCTTTAATTATGTTCAATTTGTAACAATGAAATTGGGGGTCACCACAACATGAGGAACTGTATTAAAGGGTCGCGGCAATAGGAAGGTTGAGAACCACTGACCCAGACCATAACCTAGCTCCCCATGCTCTGGCCCCACTTGACCTGACCCCTGTCTGACCCAGATCTATATCCCCACCTCCACCTGCTCTGGCATCCCTGGCCTTCTTTACATTCCCAGAATCCATCAAGCTCTACACTGCCTCAGGGCCTTTGCCATGTAGTTCTGATGCCTGAAACCCAGGTCCCCTGCTGGCTCTGTCCCTGCCCAAGTTATTCCTGCCCCTCATCACGGAAACATGCTGCCTAGGTCTCCACATGCCTCGGACACCCATCCCCACTCCCCAATTTATTTTTATCTGTCTCTTCTCTTTATGATCCCTTCATATCATTTATCACAACTTATAACTGTTATTGTCCAGTTGTCCATTGTTTTCCCATTTCCTCTAATAGAAGACTAGCTCCATGAGGGCAAGAACTGTATCTCAGCTGGCACGTGGTAGATACTCAACAATAACCTTTGAATGAATGAATGAATGAATGAATGAAAAAGCTTTTCCCAAAGCCCCACTGGGGTTCTGGACTTTCCTCTACTTGGGAAGGGTTCATATGTGTCCTAGACCACAGGGGGCTCCATGCAAGTGAGCAGTCAGGCCACTCGAAACGGTGACGAGTGACTGCTCTCCCTCCTGTTGACAGAAATGAAGAGCAAAACAGACTCTGTGCTGACCTCAGGAAGCTGTGCTCAGAGAGGCTCACTGACGGACTCAGCCAGGGAGGGGCAGGGCAGGAATGTGAACCTGGCCTATGGGACTCCAGAGAGAGCTCTTTCCCTACCCAGGAAGCCCTGAACCCACCTGTCCTCGGACCAGCTACCACTGGGATGAGCTGGGGGCTCTGCTGGCATAGGAGAGGCCCGAGTTGGAGGTGACACTGGCCTAGCCCTGCCCATCTGGCCTGTGGAAGCCTAAGTGAACTCAGACCCAGGTCCCCTGCTGGCTCTGTCCCTGCCCGAGGTATTCCTGCCCCTCATCAGCCTCCACTTAGATTTCCCTGGGGTCACCCAAGGGCTCTGGTTGGCTGGGTGTTAGTGTGCATAGGCCCCAGGGTGGGCGTGGGCTTCCTCCAACAGTAAAGGTCAATAAGACCTTAGCATCAGCCACATCCAATGCCAGGGAGAAGCTGGGGACGGAGGCTGGGTTGAGGGGACCAAAGCAAGCCCCGCTTGGAGCAGCTGTCTGAGTGGGAGCAGCTGTCTGAGTGTGAGCAGATGTGGGCACACATTGACATGAGCACTACAGATGTGGGCACACACGGGCACGGGTACACACAGTCTCGGGCACAGACTGACTTGGGAACACACACACACATATACACTTATCCATGGACAATTACACATGGTCAGTAAACACTTTGTGGATTGAGTCAAAGGCCTCAGGGGTTTTTTTTGCTCTGCCAATAGACGTCCTTTTTATATGTTTTCACCCCTGAGGGAGGCAGTGCTGAGAGGAGGAAGAATGTTCAGGATTGGGGACTAATTGTCAGATGTTGTAAACACACTTCCAAACATCATCTTGCCACACCCTTAAGTCACTAAGGTCCTGGCCTCTCTGCATGCCTGGCATTTTGGCCAAGATGATAAGAGCTCCATTACTTATGATTGCCCATCCATCCATCCATCCACCCATCCATCCATCCACCTACCCATCCATCCATTCACCCACCTACCCACCCATCCATCCACCTACCCACCCATCCATCCATCCACCCATCCATCCACTCACCCACCCATCTATCCATCCATCCACCCACCCACCCATCCATCCACCTACCCACCCATCCATCCACCCACCTACCCACCCATCCTTCTCTCCATCAGGTTTTACTGAGTGCCTGCTCCTGCAGGTCACTGTGGTGGGCTGTGGGGATAAATGGAGGACAAGCCAGGCCTGTCTCTGCCTGCATGGAGCTTACAGCAGCTGCTGCACAGACATTTAACAATTACACCAGCAACTACATACCTGCAGTTGGGTCAAAGTTTAAGGAGTAACCCAGGGCACATGACCGCCTGGGGTGTTGGGAAGACTTTCCTGAGGATGTGATGCTTATAAAGAGACCACCCCTCCCTTTACCACCACCCTCACGGGTGAGAAAGGTGCAGGGGAGAGAAGGGGCAGGAGCAGGCAGGCTGAGGAAGTGGGAAGGGTCTCAGGGCGGGGTCTGCGGCAGCAGGGAGCAGGGAGTGAGCAGGACCGGAGGAGTCTGAGGAGCCCGAGGTGGGCTGGGCCGGATCACTCGGCGCTCCCAGGCCTCAGGGTGTCGGGCCCCTTTCCAGGTGGAGTGGAGAGCCACTGGAGGCCTTAAGCAGGAACTTAGTGACCCCGTGAGGAGGACTCACCAGGACAGGGGACTCTTTAGGCAGCTTTTCCCGAAACCAGGTGAGAGATGATGGTGGCCTTGGACCAGGTGATGGCAGTGGGCAGAGGGAAATGCAGGGATTGGAGACAGATTTCAGAGGCTGCCTGATGGGCTTTGGGTGTGGGCTGAGGGAGAGGTAGAAAATGACCCCGGATTTCTTGCTATGAGCAACCAGAACGATGGCGAGGCTTTTTACTTAAAAAGAAAACTGAGGAGAAATCAGGGAAGCAGCAGAGAACTTCCCAGGCCCTTGGCTGGGGTGATGCCAATTTTAGAATAAGACTTATAATGACCCCTGGTGTAGCCTAGAAGGACAAGCTAGATTGTTCTGATGGGTTAGGAGCTGTCGCCCAAAAGGAAAAGGTTGCGTGTGTGTGTGTGTGTGTGTGTGTGTGTGTGTGGTGGGGTGGGGTTGGGTCACTGCAGGCAGATACATCCTTGGGTTTGTGGGATCTGAAACTTACAGTTTGGGACCCTCCTTAAGAAAAAGAACACTTTTTTTTTTTTAAAGGTACAGGCCTCAGAAGGGGCCAGTGCAAGTTAAGCCTCACCAGCTTCAAGATAAGTAGCCTGTGGTTGGGGCCTTGGAGACCCAGAGAAGAGTTGCAAAGGGAAGGGTGTGGCCTGGGAGGCCAACTGTGGGCCCGAGAAAAGGCACAGACATGTCTCAGGGGAGAGGCTGCCAGTGAGAAGCCCCTGAGGTTGGGGATGGGAGGAGGAATAAGGGCTTTAAGTACACAGTGATGGCTGGTCGTTTTTAGACTTTTCCTGTTTTTTATTGTAACTGCCTCCTCTCCTCCCCAGTGTGTGCAGACAGACCTCAGTAAAAAGCTCAGGAACAGGAGGGGCCAGAGGCATGGTCTTCTTTGAGGGAGGGCCCACACCCCTGGAGGCAAACTAGGACGGGATGGAGAACTTCTCCTGAGGAACGCTGGCTCCAAGGGGGGGGGGGGGGGGGGGTGCTGGAGCCACCCCACTGGATGGGAAAGGAAGGAACCGCCTGGAAGATGGGAGATTCTAGGTTACTCAGGTTGCTGGAGGCAGACAGGGGGAGGTGCAGGCAGGGGGAGGTGCAGGCAGGGGGAGGTGCAGGGAGGGGGAGGTGCAGGGAGGGGGAGGTGCGAGGAGGGCCCAGTTCCCTGGCACTGCTGGGTGGGGTGGGCAGCACATACCCATAGTGGCAGAGAACATGACGATGCCCAGCACATTCATGCCATCGCTGGTACCAGGCTCTGACTTGTAGATGACCTCGGGTGGTGGGGTCAGGTCCAGGGCAAAGTTCTGAATGTGAGAGCCATTCTCTTCCTGGACCTCATAGATGAAGATCCGCTGAGAAGGGGCCTCGTCCGATGCCACTTTGGGGGACTTGACCACGGGCGTGGTCTTGGTGCGGTACTGGTGGGCGACACCCCAACCAGGAAGGAGTCAAGGCCAATGTTGTTATTAATATCGACAACAACAACAACAATAATATCTTGGAAGTGCATTTGTATCCACTCATGAACTATTTGATTGACAATAACCCTGTGAGGTAGGCAGGACAGGGATTATTATCAATATTTTACCCAAAAGAAAATTGATCCCTTCATTCATCTACACACTATCCAGCCACCCCTCTCTTCATCCCTTCTTCCCTCTTCTTCCTTCTAAGCATCGTTACACCCTTCTGGGTCCCTCTCTAGCCTTCTGTCTATCTCTTCCTTTACCTGCCCAGGTGATTCTTCATTCACCCATCGATCCCTCCAGCCAGCCATCGTCCATCCACCTAACAGCCAGCCAGCTGTACCTCCCACTGAGGGAAACCTGGACCTTCTCTAGGCAAACCTCATTTCACTGAACCTTGCTTATTGCGCTTCACAGATGTCTTGTTACAAATTGAAAGCAAGACCCTCCACCAGCAAAAAGATTCCTTGTTTTATTGCAAAGCTTGTGTTACTGTGGAGCTCTGGAAACTAACCTGCAGTAGCTCCGGGCACGCCTGTGTTTCAAAAGCTCAGCTTGCCTCAAGCTTTCTTGAGGAGATGAGGTCCCAGCTGGGAAGAATTGAGCCACTGAACTGCCTACCTTTCCCCCAGGGAATTCGGGGGAAAAGCAAGATGCACACTGTATGGGCACTGTGATCCTAATTTTATTTTAAAAAATATATTTATTTAGGAAAAAAAAAAGATTAGAAGCATACCAACTACTTCCACTATCACTAGGTGCTGGAACCAGAGATGATTTTTATTTTCTGTTTTGTATTTTTTTAGTATTAGGGAACATTACTACTGTTCTTATTGTGTGTGTGTGTGTGGGGGGGGGGGGGGATTATTTTAAAAAGAAAGAGAAAACAGGCTAAGAAGCCAACTGGCCTAGGTTTACCTACTAGGTTACCCTTCACTAGTGGTATAACCTTGGCAAACCCTTTAACCCTCTGAGCCTCCGCTTCCTCATCCAGAGAGGGGTGAGCCTACCTGGGGGCAGGCTGTTTTGAGGAGCCCGTGAGGACAGTGTCAGCCCTGCAGTGAACCGGGTGGAGCAGCTCTCTGTGAAGTGGGCTCCACCCTCACAGGCTTTCTTCATGCGAAGCTGGAACCCAGAGCAGGGTGTGGCTTCAGGAGCTCTAAGGGTCTAGCTTGCCCTCCTCCCCCCTAGCATCCTGCCCCCAGGAGATGGGGAGACTTGCTGGTAAACCTGTCACTACCCAGTGAGGCCCAGACTGGCCCTGCCTGCCACCCCTTTGTCCCCTGGGACCCACTCACCTGTTTGAATGTGGCTTCTACCAGGTTGGCCGGGAACATGTTCCTGGGAAGAGAGTCAGGGATTGAAGAATTCCAGAGCCTGGGACAGGAAGGCCCTTTTGGGATCATCTGAGCGCCTCCCTCATAGTCAAGGCCCTCAGGACCCAGCCCCACCTCCCCTGCAGGCTCACCTCCTCCCACGCGGCCACCCCCAGGACTCAGCTCCAACACAATTGCATCCTCTAAACGCTGCATCCTTTTCAGCTCCAGTCCTCTGTTCACACCGTTCCTTCTGCCTGAAATGCCCTTCCTGCTTCTCTAACGCCTCCTCCCATCAATAGGAGGCCAGGCCTCCGACTAATCCAGGTTGAGTCCGCAGCCCCTCCCCTGAGTCACCTGCTCTCTAGCACACAGGGCCCACTGGCTCACATGTCCGCCTCCCCCCAGACTGGCTTCCTTGAAGGTGGCGTTTGGTCATTCATATCTTATCTGTGGTGCCCAACCCAGACCTGGCTCATAAGTGGGATCATTACTCTTAGTAATATTATTTTCATATCTTGTCCTACCAGATATGATAATATACTATAAAGACATAACTGTCAAAATATGGAGAAACAGCGGTCAATAGAAAAATCAATGTAGGGGAACCTGTAGCTGGAAGCAGACCCTGGGCCATCTAAGTATTTTATCGTTGACAAAAGCTGCTTCACAAATCAGTGAAGAAAAGAATTCATTATAGAGAGCTGTACAGACACCCAACTATTCAGAAAAATAAAAATTCTATTCTGATTTCCACTTTGCAGATGGTTTAAAGAAATCAATAATTTAAAAAACGCCACCATATCTCAGGATATGGAAGGACTCCATAAAAACAAAATGAGCAATAAAAATTAGCAGATGGTGCTATACTAAAATTAAGAATGTCATAGTACAATACGGTATTCCTGGATTGGATCCTGGGACAGAAGGAAAGGGCATTAGTGAAAAAACTGGTCAGATCCAAATAAGGCCTGTGATTCAGTTACTAGTTGTACTAATTTAATTCCAGTTGTGACGAATGCGCCAGTTATGTGAGTGGCTAACGTCAGGGAAGCTGGCTGAAGGCAGGTGGGAACTCTGGGCCATCTTTGCAACTTTTCTGAAAGCCTAAAGTTATGCCACAGGAAAAGGCTAATAAAAGTAAGATTCTCTCTAAGACAGATGACAGCACAAATGAAATTCTAAAGCAAACGACAAACTGGGGGAACCATGTGACAAAGCGTGGTTGTCCAACATCTATAAAGACTCTTTACACGTCCTGTCCTTATCTCTGAGCTCACTGTCTCCTCTCCCCAGAACGTCGGCTCCCCGCAGGGCAGAGGTCTGTGTTTTGTTCATCACAGTGTCCCCGGATCCTGGGAGACTGCCTGGCAGTAACCGGCACTCAGTAAATATTTGCTGCTGCATAAATAGATGGGCCACAGAAACATTCATCGGCAGTTCACTTCGCCAAAGAAGAAGCATAAGCAGCTTCAAACGCTCTTAAAAAATGTTCAGCTTCATCAATAAATTAAAGCTGGTAAAGAGTTTTTAAAACGACAATAAACAAGGCTGAGAGGTGTGGTGACACGGGCACCGCCCAGGGTTCTGGCAGCAACCTTGCTGTGAAGCAATTAGCCATCCATACCCAGGGGCTTAGCAGCATTACATCTCTGTCTTTATAAGCTGCTTCCGGTATCTGTTCTAAACCAGAGATCTAACCAAGATCCTTGTTCCCGTGCCGGCCCTTCCTGGAACAGACCGGTGCTTCACACTCACTCACACTCACCGCCTCCTCCACCGGGGTCGCCCCTCCCGCTCAATCTTCTTTTTCTTTTTTTAAAATATATTATTTATTGATTCCAGAGAGGAAGAGAGAGGGAGAGAAAGATAGAAACGTCAATGATGAGAGAGAATCATGGATCGGCTGCCTCCTGCATGCCCCCCACTGAGGATCAAGCCTGCAACCCGCACTCCATCTTCTCAGCAAATCTCTACTCCTCCAAAACTCAGCTCACACATAAATGGAGTTATAGATGTAAATACGAGTGTGATTATCTCTTAACGTTACACCCCAGCAGCCACTGTTGGAAAGCACAAACTACCATTTTTTTGTTTCCATTGCTCCAGAAACGCAGGTTCAGTGTGAACACATGGCCAGAGGAAAAGGGCTTAGAATGAGCTACCGAGGCAGAAACAGAGAGGGTGGTCGTGGCTGTTCCCTCCGAGTTCAGCTTCATCATAAGGGAGAGAAGAGGCAGAGCCAGGAACTGAGCTCTCAGGAGCTAGAGGCAGGCTTTTTTCCAATGAATTATAAGCAGATTCCTGCCGTCAGAATTTCTGCCATCGTAGCTGCCTTCAAGGGCTTTTGACAGCAAGCGGACCCGAGCATGCACCGGGCACACAGCCCGCCCGAGCGCCACGGTCCACCAGCCCCGGGTGCTCGCCACCAGGTGGAGGATGCCCACGCTGTGCTGACCGCGAACAGTCTGAGAGGCTCTCCCGGGTCCAGCTCCAGGAGGCTCCAGTGACTTCTGAGGTGGTTTCTCAGGTAGCTTAGAGGGAAGGCTGCTTCAGCCTGTGTAGAAACTAAGCACATCCGAAAGACCGTAAGAAACCTAATGGAACATACCCAGCATGTACGTTTCTTAACAACCTCCTTTAAAGTGAGAATACGTCCGCGTGCGTGCTGTGGCAGGGCTGGCTAGTTGCCTAACCAGTCTCCGTCTCTCTCCTGGCTTACTCACAGAAGCCCTGGGATGTGGGGACTCACGGGCCCTGCCATCCCACCCTGGTTCCCAGCCTCTCTTGCTAAAGGTGTGGCCAATGAGATGCAAGCGGGAGTCACTGGGAGGCGTTCTCTGCAAAACTCTTGAAAAGGTGCCCACTCAGCCAGGACCTTTGGGTGCCTTCCTCCAGCTTTCTTCCCTCTGCCTGGGACATGGACATGACAGCCGGAGCTTCAGCAGCCTTCTGGGACCATGAGACACACTGAGGCTGTAAGGCAAGTGCTAAGCACAGTGAAGCAAGCACACAGGTGGCGGGAACACCCGATGAGCGTGCGCTGCCCACCTCTGGATGGCTAATTTGGGAGAAAGGGCAAGCCTTTACCTTATTCAAGCCTCTGCTGGTTTAAGGTTTTCTTCACTAGCAGCCACAAGCAGTTCTTGACTAATGCGTATGCTCACACTGATTGTCAATGAACGTATCCTGCAGATTTTAATAAAGAACTTACTTTTGATGATTCAATGGGAAAGTGTACGACTTCTGTTTTGCTTTTGAACACCCATGGGAAGCCTTCCTGTCTGTCCCAGGAGGCGTGCTCCTGGAGGCAGTTACATAAAATGCAGACATGACGGGCCTGGGAGGCATCAATGGCCATGGCCATCGAGTACACACACACTCTGTCGTAGATCTGCCTGCACATCTCTCCGGGCAAGTTCATCTCTTGGCTCCTCTCCTCACTTACTGTTTAGAAGTTTCCACCGTGTCAGTTTCAAGCTCCCCTAACCCCATGTCCCCAACCCACCCCAAAGGTAGGACTTGTTCCTTTCCAAGCACAGCTCCTGGGAGCTCCATCCAATCCCTGAGCAGGTAACAGGGAGATACAAATAGAGCCAAATCGTTACTTAATCTCTCTGGTGCTTTAATAAGATTGGGGGGGATGCTCTGATTAGGGTACTGCCTGGGCTCTCTCTCTGAGGCCGCCCTGTGAGCAGGCGTCCGTCTCGGAGCCCTGGGAGATGAATGCATGTCCTGGCGAGTCACTCAGGGACACAGCCGGTTGTGTTCCTCTGGAGTCATCTTTGAGAGACAGACACATGTCTTCCCACCCCTGAGGCCCCCACATCTTCTGGACTTTTCATTTGTCACACCCGCCCCCAGTTCCCAGGTCCCTGCCATGGTCATCGTGTTCTTGTTCAGTTTTCCACACATGGTGGGCGTCTGCTCTGGGCCAGAGCGAGAGCGAGGGGGCCCCTGGTGCCCCCCCTGCTGTGGCGTCCTCACTGCACACACAGCCTCTCCGGACGTCGGGGCTAGAAAGGGTCTCAGAGAGTGGCTGTCCAGTGCGCCCTTCTTGTCTGTCTGTCCTGAGATGGTGATGGCCTGATGCAGGGACTTGTAAATGCCCCACCCCACCCTCAGCTCTCAGCTCAGTGTCTTTCCCAGAGCAGGCACTTAATAAAGATGGGCTGAATGGAACGTAATTGACTGCACCCCTCCCAGGGCATCCCCATGCCTTCAGTCACTTCCTGTCCACGCCACCATGCTCCAATCCGACCTTCCCCAACTTCCCAGCTTCTTGTTTCTAAAGCGTAACAGCCCACCCTCAGCCTGGAGTCAAGGTCTTCAGGGTTGGGCTGCACTGTCCTCCTCACCTCAGCCCCCAGGACCCGCCTCCAGAGGCCTCTGCTCATGCTCTGCAGCCTCCGCAGGGGCCTGGAGGCTTTTGTGTTTCCTAACCACAGAACTAGAAGGGAGCTTGGAACCTGAGACCCAGAGAGTGGGACTAGCCTGCCCAGAGCCACACAGCGACTCACTCGCAGAGCGTCTCCCAGGCTCCGGCTGCTTGTCGGGGGAAGCATGCGTCTCCCCTGCAGCCTCATTCTCTGACTATGAAACAGTGACAACCTCCCAGCTTTGCAGAACAGCTTGCTGGGGGTGGAGAGCGACTGGGGGGAAAGCCTCAAACCAGAGGATCAGTTTTCACCACGTGAAAAGGAACCGAGAGCAGGAACTGCTCCTGGAACATTTGACCCTGACACATGCCAATCCAGAGCCCTCAGGCCCTGAGCAGGGGAGGCAGCGGTGGGTGGGCGGGGGCTCCCCGAGCATCAACAACTTCTCCCACCATGAGGGAAGGCTGTTTCGAATCATAGAATCCAAGAAATGATGAGTCATAGTCACCAAATCTTAGACATAACGGATCTTAGAAATGAAACTTCTCGAAATTCCTCTTCCCTTGGCTTCCAGGACATCTGCTGTCCTTGTTCTCCTCTTGGCCCTCGGCTTGCTCCTGCCGTCAGCAATACGGCCTCCAGTGTGGCTCTGGGCCACGGCTCACGCGGCCTCAGTGCCGTGTGCTCAGCACAGTCCCCCTGGGCCGGTCCCTCTTCTCCCGGGGTTCAAACCCCAGCTCCACTGACGACCCCACACCCCACACCCGCCGTATGCATTCAGCAAACACTTGGCTCCTCCTCCGTGCCAGCTGCTGTTCTAGGCTCCAGGACGCTGCAGGAAACAGGTTGTTTAAAGATCTAACCCTCCTGGAGCGTTTTCTAATCCGGGCTGGCCTGCTGGAGGACCAGAGACCACGAGGAGCGCGGTTAAGTTATCTCCGCCAAGATCATCCTAGATCAGCTGCTCCCGGTCGAGTGACCAGCTGCCTGCAGATACACAACCTTCCATCTGATGTTTAGACTCAAAGTTGTTTTTTTAAGCCGCTCAGTATTGGGTTGGTTTGTTACACAGCAATTAATAACAGAGAGAAGATGAGGAGGGAGGGAGAAGGAGGTGGAGGGAAGGAGAGAGAGAGAGAGAGAGAGAGAGAGAGAGAGAGAAGTGTGCTGGGCATCTATCCCCATAGGGGAGGAGAGGAATGTCCCCTAGGATCGGAGGAGCGTTGGGCTGGTGCCTGACTCATGCCCAAAGGCCCTGGGAAAGGCCTGCACTTCCAGCAAAGATACGTATGCTTCCCATGGCCCAGTTCGGACCAGTGCAGACCCTGCCAAAGGGACGCTGCCTCAGAGGGTCACCCAGGGGAGTGAGGTGACCTCAGCAGAGGTCAAGCCTGAAGAAGGCATCGTAAGTAGCCAGATGGAGCAGGGATCACCCAAGTCAAGGGAATAACAAGAGAGACACCCTCCCAGCTTTGCAATACAACTTGCCTGTTGTTTT
Organism: Myotis yumanensis; assembly: GCF_028538775.1. NCBI lineage: Eukaryota > Metazoa > Chordata > Mammalia > Chiroptera > Vespertilionidae > Myotis > Myotis yumanensis. The sequence continues at coordinate 37,030,989 of NW_027223753.1, forward strand.
GTGACAGGAGGGGCTCCAAAGAACCCACAAAAGCACCCCTGAAGAAATACAACTTGGGAGTGCCTATCCCAGCTGACTCCACCACCAGTGGGGGAGGACCTTCTAGCCCCCCTCTCTCCCCTCTCCACTGCTCCAACCCCAGGGGGAGAGGTGGAGCAAGAAAGAGGGAAACCTACTATGATCCTCCCAGTTCAGGTTTCCAACTTTGAATCAGATGCAAAAGGCTAAGACAAGACTCGTTTTAAATTGGATGCGTCAGGAGTTTTAATGTTAGACTGGACTGGATTTCTTATATCTGAGATTGGCAAGAAAATGAAAGGGACCAGGAGTCCACAGAGCAAGTGTGATGAGCATCCCGTTGAGCCCAATAAACGGCTTCTACTGTGGTGCTTCCCCAGGCTGTGTCCCCGCCCTGCTCTCCTCACCCACACGGTGCCGGCCCCTCTGCCATCTACCAAACGCCTCTGCCCCGCTGGCTTCCCACCTCCTCCCATGAGAGGCAGCTGCACGAGCCGGCCATCAGCTGGCATCCCCTCAGATGTCCTGCTCTGGCACCGTCCTCTGGCTTGTGACCACGCTGCCATCCACTCGGTGCTCAGACCAGAACCTTCATCAGCACACTGCCTCCCCTCACCCTCCCCTCGTCTGCCTGTCTCCTGTGGATTTTACCTCCTGAGCCCTTTGGTCTGCCCTCTCCTCCTGCCCCCCCCCCCCCATGCCCATGGCCACCCCCTGGCCCAGTCCCTGCCTCTGTCTTCCTCTCCTACTATGCCCCCTCCCGCCCCTCAGACAGGCAGCGAGCCTTCTGAATTGGATCATGCCACGCCTATGTTTAAAAAACACTTTAGGATAAAACACAATTTTGGCCTGGTTCACGGTGCTCTTCATGGGCCTGCCCCACCGACTCCTCCAGCGACTGTTGCCCCCTCACCCCCCACTTCTCCAGCGCTAGTCACGCCAAATGGGCTGTGACGTCTCCCCAGGACATTCCCTCTCAGCTCAGGACCTGTGCACAGCTGTTGCCTCCCGGCCGCCCCTGCCCTCCCAGGCACCCTGTCCTTTACAGCAGCAGCTTTGCCTCCTCTGACCCCGCTCTTCACCCCCATCACAGCCCCCACCCCATTGTCTGCGTCTATCCATGGGCCTTTCTCTCCTCCAGAACCAGGCCAGCTCCCTCGCCCTGGTGAGGGAGCCAGGGGAGAAGGCGTGGCCTGTAGGGTGTCTGGTGAAGGGGAGTCGGATGCGGGTGTATTGCAGGGTCTTTCTGCACTTTTCTGGGAGGAGAACGAAGGCCCGTGAAACAAATGGTGAACAGAGCCCACGTGGCTCGGGCAGGGGCAGTGCCGGGAAAGGCACAGCCCTTGGAGTCAGACAGGCCTGGGCTGAATCCTGGCTCCATACCACCGGCTGGGTGACCCTGGAAAGGTCACATCATCTCTTTGAGCCTCATTCCCTCATCTGTAAGAAGGGGACCAAATAAGTGCGGTGGAGGCGGGGTGGGGAGCGGGTACCACAACTGCTGGCCTTTCACCTGAGAAGCGAGGTGTGCACAAGCGAGCCCGGTCAGTCTGCAAACAGTCCCTGTCACCTGGACTGCGCCCAGCTGTGCCCTGGGGCTGGGCTCCCAGAGGAGCAGCCCCCCTCCTGCCCTGAGGTGCTCTCAGCCTGATTGATGGGGGCAGACAGTGTCTTGTGAGCCCAGAGGGAGCACAGGGGCTGAAGGAGGAGCAAAGAGTGGCCTCTGTGGCTGCCCCTTGTTACCATGAGGAATCAAGAGCAGCCCCGAGCAGCCCCGAGCATCCCCTCCCCTGCCCTCTGGCAGATGTGGGGCTGGGCCTGTGGAACCAGCAACCCCGGCCTGGGCATGGCATCCCCACGCAGGCTGCTGGTGGCAAGGTTACCGGATGAGGTCCAGGAGGGCGTCGGCTGAGCTCATGATGGGCTTCCCACTCTGCTCCGTCTCTTCCTTCTGGGCCGCCCCGCCCGGATGGATGATGGAGACCATGACGATGCCCACGATGACTGCCACGAAGGTGGTCCACAGGTAGTATGCCACCGTGAGGATGCCCAAGCGGCTGGAGGTCTTTGCATCCAGAGAGGCGAGGCCGGATATCAAGCTGGGAGGGCAATGTGGGTCAGGGTCTGTGGGTGGGGCAGGCCCTGAGCGTACCCACCCTTGCCATCCTCCTGTCTCTGCCCAGCACCCTCACGGTGCTCCATGGGACGTGCAGGCATGGGAATCCCTCCATCCCCAACAATTCAGTTCTCCTGGCTCCTTCCAGCCTCTCCCCTGTTCTGCCCTCTCCCCCAGGTCCAGGGTCAGCAGCCAAGCCCTTTCCCACCTCTGGGCTTTCCCCTGTGCCGTTCCCTTTGTTTGACGTCTCTGATCAACCTCCTTCATTGTCTAACTCCTACCCACTGGGTAAGACCAAGCGCAGTGTCGCCTCTTTGGTAAAATCTGTTTGGATTACCTGCGTCTCCCCCAGCGTGAGGAGCCCATGGGGTTCCCAGAGCTCCTGGCCCCTTCTGTCAATGACCTGGTTGTCACGGTCTGTTTACTTGTCTGTATCCCTTCCCAGACCGAGGACATGTGAGAAGAGGGACAGATCTGACTCCTCTGTGGGTCCCCAGTGCCCAGCATGAGCTCTTGGTGCTGCTACCAAGTAGGTGGCTACTGCAGGCTTGCTGAATAAACTAATGAATGAGTGAGTGAATGAATGTGTTAGCGCTCTGGGCTGGCGGTTGGTGACCTGGGTCCTAGTCCTCCCTCTGCCCATTGGCTATATGACCTCAGGCAAGCAAGTCACTCCCCCGTTTTTGGGCCTCAGGATCCTAATCTATAATATGTGGCCATTGCCCCAGCTGGTTTGGCTCAGTGGATAGAGTATAATATGTGGCCATGGTTAGATTTTCCCTGAGAGGTTGCCCCCTGTGTCCATCTTGGGTTAGTGCTCAGACCCAGACTCCCCTAGTGGGAGGCTGTGTTAAGGGGGCTTGTGGGTCTCCCTCTTGGGTCCACCCCACCCCTGTCCACCCTGATCTGGACTCCGCCCACCAGTGCAGGTCAGCCTGGAGCTACTCTTCTCATGGCTGTGGGAGGGGGAGGGAGAGTGGGAAGGGAGAGATCAGTTAAGGAAATGCTCATGCTTTGTTTTGCATCCAAAAGGATTTCCCCTCAAAGCCCTTTCATTCTTTCAGATAAAGGGAGTATTTGTCTGGTTTTAATCATGTAAACAAGAACAGATAATCCCTCCTCTTCCATGCTCCTCTTATCATTAGGCTACGTGCAGGCAGCAACCAGCATCAGGCTTAGCACATTTAGCCTCTCCCGACCCCAGGCTGTAACTGCTGCCTATGAGCAAAAGCTCACTCATCTGTGAAGACACCACTTAAGTGTCTCCTCCTCCAGGAAGTCTTCCCTGACTACCAGGTAGGGTGAAGCCCCCTTCTCCAGGCTCCCACAGCCCCTGTGCTGCCCTCTGTCCCAGGCCCACCTTACTAAATTGCTGACTATTTCCTGGAAATGCCTCTAGGGCTGGGCTGAGATCTGATTCAATGCTGGGTCCAAAAAGCCAGGTACAGGACCCTGCCAGAGTACAGCTTGCCAGCAGTCTGCTGAATCAAGGAGTGGATGAATAAATGAATGAATGAATGAACGAACGAATGAACGAGTCAATGTTTGCAATGGGCTTAGGGTGGGTCACAGACACAAATCATGAAGGGCTTATAACAAGATTGTATGGCCAGTGGAATTGGGGGGCCACCCTACAATCATTATCCTTTGAGAGAGATTATCCCCAGACCAGGGCCAGCACATCAGCCCAGGGCCAAACTGTCCCCTGACTACCACAGAGTCCCCCACAGCAAGGTCCAACTGCTTCAGGCCACAGGGATGCCGTGGCCCCGAGAGAAAGGCCTGCCCCAGGTCACACACCAGAGCTCAGGAATAAGAAAGGAGGATCAAAGTCCTGCCATCAGCTCATGGGGCTCCTTGAGGTCTCAGACTTTCGGGCCAAAATGTTAAAGTGACCTTTCCTCGCACTAGGGGAGTCTGGGTCTGAGAACCTGAAGCCTGGTAGGGAGTATTAGGTCACACGGGCATGCATAGAAAAAAAGCTCTAGAAAGGAAGTTTCATAGTAGCTGTTTTGGGGTGTTGGAATTATGGGTAATTTTTGTTTTGTTCTTAATGTTTTCCAGCATTCTCTATTATTTCTAGGATGAGCTTGTCTTGCTTGTATGATGGAAAACACATCCCTTGAGAACACAGCAGCCACAGAAACCATCATTTGTCTGGAGCTTAACTGTCCCCAAACACTTGACTGTCCACCTAATTTGATCCTTGATGTTCTAAGTCGGTGCTGCCTTACACAATTATAATGTGAACCACATTTGCAATTTAAAATTCTCTAGTGGCCAAATTAAAAAAGCAAAAAGCAGTATATCCAAAATATGTTAATGTGAAATCAATATAAAAATGTTTATTCAAATGTTTATAAAACTGCTTCAGGCTTTTAAATTTAATTTTTTAAAAAGTTCAGTTCCAGGTGTACTGGCCACATTTCAAGGGAGCAGTCATTATTTACCACTGCTGACTGCCTCACTGGGCTGTGCAGTTGAGTTACAGATAAGGAAAATAATGCTCAGCTGGCGGAGATGATTGGCCAGGCCTCCCAGCTGGTCAGCTGTCAAGTGAAGGCTTGTGGTTCTGAAGCCCCTGTCAGTCTCCCCCTCCCCTCAGGGCCTCTCTGTGGCACAGACTTGGTTGAACTCCTGTGGAAGGAAAAGGTCTCTGGTTTTGGCTGGCCAGGATTTTAATGTGACTCAGATCAGGTACTGCCTCTTTAGTTCAACTCTCCGAGTTCATGGCCTGCCCCAGGTGACAGCCCTCGGATTTGGAGGTGGCCACCTGTTGGGATGCTAGGTCAGGGCTTCCAGATTGAGTGGGAGCTTCCATTAGGACAGTGGTTCTCAACCTTGGCTGCACATTAGAATCACCTGGGAATCTTTTAAAAATCCTGATTTCTGGGCCTCATCCTCCGGAAATTGTTTCTTTGTTACTAATGTTGTGGCCCCGCCCCATGACAAAGAAACAGAATTTCCGGAGGATGGGGCCCAGAAATCAGGATTTTTAAAAGATTCCCAGGTGATTCTAATGTGCAGCCAAGGCTGAGAACCTCTGCATTAGGATGACCTCAGCTGTCCCTTCCGGCTCTGTGATTTATGGTGAGGAGAGAAGAGATCACCTTGCCTCCCCAACTCCCAGCATGGCTAAGTGAGCCCCCATATCCTCAAGGGCCCTGGGGAAGAGCCTCAGAAGCCCAGAGGCCCGGGCTGCCTCCCAAGCCACCTGGTACCACCCAGCCCAGGAAGAGACTGTGGTGACTGGAGAGTAAGCTGGGCTCCAGGGTCCAAGGAGAGGAGGCATCTGTTTCCATCTGGTAATTGCTCCACTTGCGCGGTTGGGGGAAGGAATGCACCACTGCCAGGCTCCTCATGGAGGGAGAAGGGCTGCTTGCTGACTCGAACCTGGTCCTCACAGCAACCCCTGACGTGAGTACTGTGACCCATCTAACACCGGAGGTGCCCACTGCTGCCTGCGCACTTCACCCCGGAGGGCAGACGGCTGCTCACACTGGGATCCCTCCCCGTGCGAAGTCCTCAGGAGCTTCCAGACTCCTTCATGGCCTCAGGTCACCCCCCTCCTCTCACTGGCGCTGCTCCAGCCACCCCAGTTCCCCCACTTCTCCTTGAACCACCTTTGTCCTGGCTGTTCCTTCAGCCTGGAATTCTCTGTCTCCCCCGTCCACCTTCTTGTCCTTTCCACGTATCCTTTCCAAAATCAGTTTAGACAGCACTTCCTCCAAGAAGCCTTCCCTGACAGCCATCTCACCTTCCTCCCCTGGGCACCCTGTGCTTCCCAGTTTGTTACGGGCGGGCGCTCTGCCTGAGTCCCCAGCTCTGGTGCACCACAGGCTGGTAGGAACGGTGCTGAGTGAAGCCGGGGAGGAACCCAGTCTCCTGCCTTCCCTGCTCTCCTTTCCGCTCTTCTACTGCTGCTACTCATCTCTCAAGTCTCCACTCAGGCGCCACCTCCCTCTGGAGCCCTTCAGGCTACACTAGGCAGCTCCAGTGTGTTCCTACCTGCATCCCTCACTAACTGGGAGGCCTTGGGCGAGTTCCTGAGCCTCTGTGAGCCTCAGTTTCCACGGGAGGGTAGAATGGGGACAATGATGTTTTTTTGTGAAGGTTAATCTAGGTTTAGAATAATAAGTATTCAATACATTCTATTTATTAACACTCACTGTTCTCTGGTCTCCTGCAGACTGGGGGCACCTCCAGAGAAGGGCTGAATCTGGCTCAGCTCTGGGTCCACAGAGCCCAGGGCCTGGCCTGGCCTGGGTGCAGGTGTGTTGACGTGTGTGCTGTTAAGCCAGGGTGGAAGTCTAGACTAGTGTTAGAACGACAGCCTGTGGGCTTGGATGGCCATGAGCGCCCATTGTGGGGTCCCTGACAACAGGCCGTCTGGGCCAGCTGTGGTTTCCTTGCCAGGTTTAGGGGGATGCCCCCCGCTCTGTGTGTCTCTGTGACACTGAGGCAGCTGGCACCAGACTTTGGGGAACACGGGGGAACTTCGGGGAATGACTGTTGCAGACAGTGCCCTCTTCTGAGAGAAGAGAACCTGGCGGGTCTCTGGAGGTGTATGTACTCCAGGCTCCACTTTCAGCCCTCTCCTTCCCGGTTGGTTGTTTTTTATCAATGGCTTGGCCAAGGCCACTGACAGCATGTGGATCAGATTTATAGAGGACAGGAAGCTGGGAGGAACAGCTAATGTCTTGGATGAGGGAGTTGGGACTAAGCAGACCCCAGCAGACTGGGACCACGGGCCAATTCTGACATGATGAAACTGAACACGGACACGTGTTGGGCCATACTTGGCTTCAAGGGCTCGGAGAGAGCACAAACCCGGGTGGAAGAGGGAGGGGGAGGCGGGGCCTCAGCAGCAGCCTGTGGGAAGGGCCTGGGAGGTGGGGTGGGGGGTTAGTCAGGTGCTCAGCCTGTGAGGCCAGAAGCCTGGGGAACTTGCCAAGGAGGACATGGACCTGCCCTGACGGGGAGGGTGGGTGTATCCCACAGAGGGCAGCGGGGGTAGGTGCAGGTGACAGTGAGGCAGGCCTGGAGGGGCAGGGTGTGGAGCCTGGGCAGAGCAGACCTGGGGGACGTGGGATTGATGGGGAAAGCCACAGGGAAGCAGATCTCGGCTCAGCACCTGGAATAACTTCCTAACAAACAGAGCTGCCCCGCCCAGAAAGGAACCACCTTGAGGAGCAGTGAGCTTGCTCCAGTCACACAGCGAGGAAGCGGATTTGAACGTGGTCTACTAGCATGACAACATCCATAATCTCAACATGCTGGCCCTGGGATGTTAGAGGCAGGAAGGAGCTCAGAGCCCCGTGGCCAAGTCCTTGGGCTCTGGCCTCGGCTGACCTCGGGAGGCTCTCCCCAGCCGGCCTCTGGGATACAGCTGCAGGGAGTCCACCTGACAGGCAAGGAGAGGAGGCATCTGGGGTCCGTGGAGGCCCCTTCGCTCTGCCAAGCATTGCGGCTTCCTTTCCCCTGAGCAGATGACAGGCCAGCAGCTGACAGCAAGTGCCACGTTATGCAGAATTACGCTCCCCAGATGGCTCTGCCACACTCCCAGCCCCGAGCCAGCGCCTTCTGAGACCCGAGGCAAGATGCCCAGACTCCCACTTGGCGAAAGTCTGGGTTATCTGGTCCCAGTGCCCCCATGTCAGGGGCAGAAATTCCTCTGCTGCCTCTGTTTGCACCCCTCAGCAGACAGAGAACTCACTACCTCCATGGTTATGCTTATTAGAAAGTCCTTCCTGGCGCCAGAATGAAATCTGCCGCTGGAGAATCCCCCACACAGGGCCCAGCCCTGCCCTCTGGAGCCATGCACACCCCACCCTTTGGTTTCACTTTTATTTATTTATTTATTTATTTATTTATTTATTTATTACTATTGTTGAAAGTATTACATATGTCCCCTTTTTGCCCCATCAACCCCCCCCAGCCCACCCCTGGCTTCACTTTAGATTCCATGGGGGAGGTGGAGAGGGTGTGCTGGCTCAGGGTGTAGGAGGTGGGGCGGGGGAGAGGAGAAGGGGCCGTGCACAGACAGACATCACCCTGGCATCCCCAACTAACCTCCGAAGGTCCCTCCTCCCATGGCCCTGGGCACTGGGACAGGGCTTGACTGGGACTTACAAACAAGCTTGAACTGGATCAAAAGCAAAAGCTGGAGGGGCCTCCGCTGCCGCCCTCAGAGCTCAGAGCGGCCTGACCGTCGACCATTCTCAGCCACTTTCCACTAGGAAATAAGGGCCAAGTCAGGTTCCCAGCCCTATGTGAGCTGAGCTCCTGACCTTTCTTTCCCTCGAGGCAAAGAATGCCAGGTGTGAGGGAGCCAGAGTGTCCATTACTTTGCTCTACAGTTACAGACTGTCACCTGTCATGGCTGGTTATGACGAGCGCCAACATGCCACGGTTAGGAGCCCAGCCCCATCGGGAAGGAAAGACCCCACTGGAGCCTATGAGAACACAGGCCCCCTCCTCCTTTGGCTGAGCTCCTGGTGCCTACACCCCCCAAGGCTCTGGCCTAGGTCAGATGAGGCCCTCTCCAGGGCAGGGTCTTGCAGTTCTCCACAGAGAACAGAACAGGAGCTTTTTCAAAACCTCCCTCCCTCCCCAGACTGAGGTACATTCCCAGCCCACCCCAAGTTGAACATCTGCTCAGAATGCTATGGGGTTCCAGAACTGAATGGGGTGAGTTTGTGGTCCTCAAGGAGCTCTGCCCAGCGGGTTAAGAGACAACACAAAACCCTGGGTCATGCTGGGACTGAGAGAGGCCAGGGGTAGAGTGTAGCCCAGGTTGGGAATCAGGGTAGGCTTCTTAGAGGAGGTGACTGCTGGATAGGTCCTTGAAGGATGAGTAGGAACTCTATCTGGAGGGAGAAAGAGCATGGGAGTCTGTGAGGGGTGATAAAACCTGGGATTTTGTCAGAGTCACCAGGCTAATGGTCTGACACAGCTGGGCCATGTTTTCCTTCTTGATGAGTAAGGCAGTCAGCTGACTGGGCAAGAGGGCCAAAGACAGATCCCAGGGCCCCATCAGGGAGATCAGCAGAGTTCTGCTAAGAACAGATGCCCATGGCTTGAGGGGCAGAGTCTCGAAGCACAGGCTGCCCGCCTCCTGCCTCTTTCCCACTCACTGTTGGTCCCAGGCAGCCTGGGGCAGCTGCCCCCTGCACACTGGCTCCCAAACCAGACTTTGACGGCTGCTTGGCCCAGGACCAGCTCCAATAAGTTAGGACGTGGGTGTTTGGGAGTTTTCTGCCAAACTGGAGTTCCTCAGGAAGGGGGAGAAGGGAGTGTTGGGTTTCTTTGGCCAAATATGATTTCCTGATTCTAAGAAAAATCAGTTTAGCATTCTCATAAGAAATAGAAAGGAAAACAATATAGACACAGGAACACACATGCATACATAGACACACACACCATATACACATGTAAAGACACACCATGCATCCACACATAAACCCACACACGCACTTGGATTTCTTTGTTAAGAGATAGAGCTTACAAAACATTCTGCCATGTTCAGACTCAGTGAATCACAAACACATGGATTCAGTTTTCCTTGAATGATGCCTGGTTTAAGAAAGTGAAGAATGAGGGGAGAGGAGGGTTTGGCAAAAAGCAAGTGGAGAATTGGAGGCCCTAGTTGGATCCAGATGCTGACTTGACCCACCCCTGGTTCCCTGTGTCGCACTGGTCTGGGGATGTGTGAAAACAAGGCTCCGTTGGCTTCCAAGGGTTAGATGTGAACTCCAGCCTCAGTGGGGTTATAGTGGGTCTCTCTCTCTCTCTCTCTCTCTCTCTCTCTCTCTCTCACACACACACACACACACACACACACACACACACACACATACACACGAGCACCTGTTTGTAAACTTACAGATGGCATTGTGTCTGTTTGGTGGCTGAGGCTAAGGCTATGGCAAATGACAGAGCTTGAGGTGAATCTAAAATCCTGGGGGACAGTGATGCCCTAACAGTGTACCCGACAGCAACTAGGTATCTAGTGAAGGCAAAGGGGCTGTGCACACTCGGTTCCAGCCCTGAGTGGAAGAGTGAAACAGGATCACGAAGATGAGGGTGCAGCAGGACAAATCTTACGACATCATTTTAAATGAAAAAGACAAAAGAAGCAAATAGCCTTATTTTTGCAGAAGCAACAGTAAGTATTCCCCCAAAACTTAAAGGAACAGAAAGTTGCCCATACTCTTTGGGTTAAACTATAAATTAAAAGGAAAAGGGACCCTAACCGGTTTGGCTCCGTGGATAGAGTGTCAACCCATGGACTGAAGAGTCTCAGATTCGATTCAAGTCAAGAGCATGTACCTTGGTTGCGAGTTCAAAACCCAGTAAGGGATGTGCGGAAGGCAGCTGATCGATGTTTCTCTCTCATTGATGGTTCAAACTCTCTATCCCTCTCCCTTCCTCTCTATAAAAATCAATAAAAAAAATTTTTAAAAATAAAAAATAAATAAAAAGAAAAGGGCTCAGTGGTATTACTGGGAGAAAGTGGGAAAGAAAGGCTCCCAGGCCCCATAGACTTGACTTTTCAAACGCAAGAAGGTGTTATTAGCATGGGACCAGTCAGCAGTGGGGCACAGAGAAGACAACTGAGAGTGGCAAACCACCCAGCACCCATCCAAGAACCTCCCGTGGGAGAGGGACCCTAGTTCAAGGGCATGACATGCTGTTGCAGGTCCAACCATCAGGCTGTTAGCTCTTGTGCCGATGTAATGAGAGGCAGACTTTTCTAAATTTTGTCTGAGGCTTCTATGTTTATAGTTAGAGACAGCAAGTCTTACAGCTGATTTTGTTTTTAGAAGAATTTTACAAATGGCAAATGTAAGCTAATAGGGCACTCATTGTCCAGGGAAAGGGGAGACTTTAGTGATTTGGTGGAAGTGCCCTTCCTGGAGCCCTTAAGACCTGCAGAGTTACGGGAAGGTGCCTCAATTTGCCAAAGGGGCTCAGGGGCCTTCTGAGAGAAAAGAGACGAAGATCCCAACCCTTGGCCCCTCTGATTTGAAGTTAGGGTCCAGGTATACCAAGGTCTCTGGGCACTAAAGTTCCCCAGGGCTAACCTATCAGCAGGAAAAAGGGACGCAGGGCTCAATCCCAAGGAACTAAGCTCAGGGCGCGACTAAGGATGCTTTGAGGAACAAGGATTGAGTGCTTTGGGATCTAGGAGCCAGAGCAGGGCATCCCTGTGGCTTGATTAGGAATGTGCACCAGCCGAAGCAGTCAGCATACCCTTAGAGGCCATGGTGGCAAAAAACCCAAACAACCCTGTTTCAGAGCCTGGAATCACAATGGCTGCAGGGAAATACTCACGCTTTGAGAGGCAGGTAGGGACTGGCGCTGGGTTGGTGCCACGCAAACCCACCTCCCCCGGTACGCTCACTTGGGGGCATAGTTCCGAAGGGAAGAGCTCCTGCCACCTTTACATTATTTTTCTCTCTTTTCACAGCATTTGTCATAACTGAAGTCACGTGGGTTAAATGCACATATGGTGGGACTCTACCAGGTGGGACCCCAGAAATTCACCGAAAATGGCAAACCTGGGGTCACGTTGGTTATACAATTAAATGAGTTTTCCTGCCAGCAAACGGATTTCACCAGTGGGTTCCCGAGTAGTGTGACCCTATAGGGATGCTCTGGCCTGAGGCGGTGCGCATCTGTGTTCTTGGCCATTTACTTATCTCTGTGATCAATTGGCATTTGGTTTATTTGGTCTCAGAGGACAGGCGTGACCAGCTCAGAGGCTCAGACAAGGTAGAGCTTCTGAACCGGTCAGCTGAGGACCACACCTGGGCCTGGCATGTTCACTGCTCAGAATGATAAAACAGGGGAAAAGAACAGTGGCAGAATTAGGGTTGTGTGATAATAGGAGGATCCCCCCCCCCCGCCCCCCCCCCCGCCATTTCCCAAAATGTTTCTGCTTTGCTTACATAATGTTTTAAAGTACAAAAAGCTTTAAAAGATAACTCCTAACATCCTCAGTTCAAATGCTAGTCATGAAACTTCCCCGAATTCCACTTCCACTGCCCTTCCACTGCTCTTTAATTGCTTCATAAGCATTTATTAGGCACCTACTATGTACCAGACCCTGTGATGTCCCTGTGAAAGAGAAAAATTGATATTCCCCGGAATTCTTTTCATGTTAAGGGAGTTATCCTCATTCACAAGAAATTCCTGGATGAGCCATTTGGTCAGAGCTGAGACCGCCCCCGCCCCTCACCCCAGGGAACAGGGCACGAGTGGAGGTGACTTTTGAAAGACAAGGAGGACAGGATTTCTGGGTTTTCTTGGAATGGCAGTAGAGAGAAGGCAGGTGCAGGGAGAGAGAGCAAGGTGGACAAACCCTAAGATGGCCCCAATGATCCCCGCGCGTGTGTGATTCCCCTCCCCGAGTGTGAGTGCTTCTAATAGCCCAAGGCAAAGGTGAGGGATGCCACTCCTGTGACTACGTTATGTTATATAAGACTTTGTCTTAGAAGACCGGAGAGTGAGGGATCGTACTCCTGCCTTGATGAAGCAGAGAGCCCCATTGGGAACTATCTTTGGAGAGGGCAGAAGGCAGTGCTTTAACAATTTCCTCCTAAGGAGAGTTAAACCTTCGTGGGGGAAAAATGACATTTCTGAGCCTCAGACCCCTGCGTCCCTGAACCCTGCTTCCTGTACCTTCAACTGGTCTGTGATCCATCCATCCACCCATCGCCCACAGTCCCCTCAGCTCCTGCTCCAGCCAGCCCAGGGCTGGGCAGCATGGTCCCCCTGGGGCAACCGCCCTGGTGCGGGGACTGTCACTCAGGGCTGAGCAAAACCACCAACGATGCTCTGAAAATTCAGATGCCAGGCCCCATGCCGGGCTCACTGAGCCAGACTGCCAAGGGGCCCAAGCAGGGGTTGGTTTTCAAAGTTCCACAAGTGAACAAAATAAACTGATCAACGGAGTGGATCCAGAGACATGGAAGCCTGGAACAGAGTGGGGAATCTCGGAGGGAAGATGGGTGGGGTGGGGGAAAATGGGGGACATATGTAATACTTTCAACAACAAAAAATTATTTTTAAAAAAAAAGAGAGAGAGAAGTACAGATTGGTAGTTACAAAATAGTCACGGGGCGTAAGTCCAGCATAAGGAACAGAGTCAGTAAAATTGAAATAACTATGAATGGTGCCAGGTGGGGACTAGAAATACCAGGGGGAGCACTTTGTAAAGTATATGATGGTCTAATCATTATGCTGTACACCTGAAACTAACAAATACAAAATAATGTTGAATGTAAACAGTAAGTAAGTAATAAGTAAATGAAAGTTCCACAAGTGTTCTAATGGTTAAGAAAAAAGCAAAACCCTGATGTCTTGGGCTCGGGCCTTTGGCTGGAGCGACAGGGCCTGGCGTGAGGGCTGCTGCCCCCAGTCCCCAGGGCTCCCGGTGGGAACCTGGAACCAGGGCTGTCTGCGGTGCAATTGCTCCGAGGCAGTGGGAGGACACACGCTTTGCTTCTAGTTCCAATAACCTGCAAGCCTGGGCCCCAAATCCTGACACGCGTGACATTAAATGCTCTACCCTCTTCCAGGAGGACCTGCCACCCCTTCCCTTTGCCAAGCCCCTGGAGCAGGCTGGCACCTCCCTGGTCCCCACCCATGCCACAGACTTTTCTGCCTCCACACTTTTGCCCATGCTGTTCCTCCTTCCACGAATGCCCACTTCTCCTCTCAGCCAAGGCCCACTCCATGTTCAAGACCCAGCTCAAGGTTCTGTCTGTGAAATCCTCCCGGCTCTTCATCATTGATACATATGGACGATGACCTGTCTCCGCTGTTGATGCTGCAGGTAACCCTGGATATCCTCGGTGTTGTTAGTGAACCGAATTTGCAGTCACAACTGGCATGCCACCTTATGGGGTGCTGACACCGTTGTTTGTACAGTAATGACATAGACACAAACCAGTATTCCTACCTGAACTAGCCACTCGTGGCGCTAAAAAAAGGACTGCCCCTGCTGAGGGGTAGGACCAGTCGCCACCACCCCTCCATGTACATCACTGTGTTTTTATGGGAGACACTGCGGGGTCAGGTACACATTCCCCTGTGTCCTTCGCACTAACCTCTACCTGGTGGTCCGTGTAACGACTTTTGCAGGAGTCAGAAATCTAATGGACAAGCAGAGGGAGATGAAAAGGTGTGAAGAAGTACGGGTGGTGCTGGTGGAGGCTGACTCGAGGGATGAAAAGATCCTGTGCCTGCCTTGGAGGGTCCCACCATCTGGCAGGGAGACAGTCACAGAGACACTTTGTTCCAGAGAAAGGACGCCTGGGGGGAGGGAGGTGGGACCAGCTGGCCTCGGCTGGAGCCCAGTTCAGTCACTCTTCCCACAGTCTGGCACATTCCGGCTCTTGGGCCTCTTTTCTCTACAATCTGCTGCAAACCGGCACCTGGCCGGAGCCCCACCTCAGACAGGCACGCCACAGGCCAGCTGAGGGCACCTTCCCCCAGCCAGCTGTGGCTCCTAAGTCACCAAGAGGGCGAGCGCTGAGCAGACAGCACAGGCGGGTGTGGCTGAGAGTCTGCAAGAGGCTCCGGGGGAAGAACAGGAGCTTTGGGGTCACTCACCAGAAATGTGAACCCAACCAAGGCTCTTCCCATCTGAGTTGTGGTGACCTGACTTGTAAAATGGGGGGAGAGCACCCCCGTCCCTGGCAGGGTTTTCCTGAGAATGAAATCGGAGAATGTACTCAGAACACCCAGCATGGCTCCTGACTCACTACGGGTGTCACATGTTTCTCTAACTTATTAAAGCTTCCCCAGGCTCCTCCAAGGCCCAGATGAGATGTTTCATGAAACCCCCTCCCCCTGCTTCTGCTCTCAGCAGGCAGTGCCTGTGGGCGACCTCCTCCTCCTCTGTGCTTTGACTTAGCACCACGGCTGGTCACTTCCTCTGGAAAGTCTACCTTCACTCAGGCACACATGCTCCCTCAACACTGATAACCTGCGTGATCCTGCACACCCGTGTTCGTGGCAGCCTTTGCAGGGCATGGACCAGGTCCCCTGCATCTCCACGTAACACACCACAGACAGGCTGGTCTCCTGGGTTCCAGCCGGGAGCCCCTGGGGACTGAAGAGCCGCAGGCCACACGCCAGGCTCTGTGGCTTCAGACAGAAGGCCTGAGCCCAAGACATCAGGGTTTGACTTTCTTCTTAACCGTTTGGACACTTGTGGAACTTTGAAAACCAACCCCTGCTTGGGCCCCTTGGCGGTCTGGCTCAGTGAGCCCGGCATGGGGCCTGGCATCTGAATTTTCAGAGCATCGTTGGTGGTTTTGCTCAGCCCTGAGTGACAGTCCCCGCACCAGGGCGGTTGCCCCCATGGGGACCATGCTGCCCAGCCCAGGGCTGCCTGGAGCAGGAGCTGAGGGAACTGTGGGCGATGGGTGGATGGATGGATCACAGACCAGTTGAAGGTACAGGAAGCAGGGTTCAGGGACGCAGGGGTCTGAGGCTCAGAAATGTGTCATTTTCCCCCAAGAAGTTTTAATTCTCCTTAGGAGGAAAATGTTAAAGCACTGCTTTTTTTCAATGACACGGTTGCTCTGCACCAGCCCAAACTGTATAATAAACAAACGGAATGTATGAATACACACTGGCTTTTCTCAAGTTAATGCCACATTGCATTTCCAGCCACGAGAAAGCACGTGGGTCTGGTGGAAAGAGAGATCCGGCCCCTGAGAGCCTGACTCAAACAGCTGATGGCCCCTAGTCACTGGGTAAACCAGTTAAACTGTCGCCCATGTGAGGCGTGTCCTAGCCAAGGCCACAGGATGGTTTGTGGAGCAAGCAGGCCTAGGACCTAGACCCTGACTCGCTGACCTCAGGATCTCTTTTTAAGTTAAATGACTTGTCCCGCGTCACATGGCTAGGAAAAGGCAGGGCCAGGGTGGGAACCCAATTCTGTCTGACTCTAGGGTCCACATGGAGAGTAGGAGGCAGGAAGGGTGGTCAACGGTGAAGGGGGATTAAGTGCCTAACAAGAGTCCTGTGCCTTATTTTGTAATAAAACTGGAAAGAAGAGGTAGGGGGCGTCCTGCACTTCCTCCATTAACTTATTCAGCCATCACGTAACTGACTATTTTCTCATCGGTCTCCCTCACAGCCTGTGAGCTCCTCAGGGACCGAACCTCCTTCATCTCTGTAGCGGCAGCGCCCAGTACAGGGCCAAGTGCCCAGAAAGCACAATGCATGATTGTTGAATGGTTTCATTAATTCACTTGACAAGTGAATTAAGGAGGACCTACTGTGTGCTAGGCATTTGGCTAGGTCCAGAGTGAAGCCTCAACTGAATGTTGTCTCTCCTTTACAGGGTTTATGGTCCAGTGAAAGATAAAGAAACCAGTCAACTGAATATGTATAAAATAACAATGTCTAATACGTGCTGTGTGGAAAATACGGGGAGGAAGATCACTATGGGGGAGGGAGTGTTGGACTTATAGGTGAGATATTAAAGGCATGCGGACAGATTAGAAAAAGCCGAAGAAACTGCAACATTTAGAGGTCGAGGAGAGAAACTGGGATGGAGGAGCAGAGAGCAAGCAAAGAGCCAGGAGAGTGTCAGGCCGTAGGGAAGAGTACTTCAGGCGGAAGAGAGTGATCAGGGGCTGTGTCAAGTGTATGGACCGCTGGGGAGAGCTCATGTAAAGCAAGTGGCCCAGCAGCATGGAGGCCACTGGGAACTTGGACAGACTCGCTGACTCAGCGAATGACCCGGAGGATGCTTAAAGAGGAGACAACAACCAGCATGGGTTGAGGAGTCTGGGAAAGCTCGTGGAGGGAGATGGCGTTTCAGCAGAGCCTTGAAGAATGAGTCTTGAGAGACCTAAATGCTGCCGGCAAGACGCTGAACAAGGCTCCCCGGGGTAACCGAAGGTACCGTTAATTGGCCTTTGGGACCAGAGAGCATTGTGTCCATGACACTACAGGGAAAGGGGGAGGAGCTGTCTTATTCCTCAATAGCAGGGAGGCTGTGGGGCAGGGAGGCTGATGACAATGCTTGGGGGACAAAGCCCATCACACCCCCCAGGACTCAGAGGCTCATCTGCTTCCCTCCCTGCAGAGAAGTCCTGGGAAGTGAGGACTCCAAACACAGGGCCTCAGAGCACAGGGCTCTTCGATACTAAATGGAGTAGTCAGATCGCTACACATCTGGAAAAGAAAGGGGCAGGGCCTTACTCAGGGTCACCCAGCACATCAGCGAGAGGGACCAGGTGATCTCAGTGATTCCCTGTGTCCCTCGCTCTCATGGGTGAAGTCTGAATTCTGTAGCCTGGCATTCAAGGTCTTTCATGATTGAGCAAGAAGCCCCCTTCCAAATTCACCTCCCCCCTCCCTCCCTCACACTCTGGGACCCAGCCCCCTGAACATTTAGCACATGCAAATATATAACCTCATATAGTCCTCACAATCACGCTTGGGAGTAGGTGTCATTTTTCATTTTACGGACGAGGAAACTGAGGCTCAGAGAAGTTTAATAACCTGTCCAAGGTTACACAGCCAGTACAGTGCACAGCTGAGCCAGGATATTGTTAGGTCGGAGAGAGCCAGGATCAGATACATACAGACATGGGATGAGACAATGGACTCCCCCTGGAATTTCTCACAGATCTGGGATTTCTCACAAGTCAACGTGCCAGACACAGATACCTGCTTCTTCTCCCTGAATCCACATACTCCCCTGCAGCTGAAGCCTCCTCAACTGAATACCTCAGCTCATGTCCCCGCCCCTCACCCAACCGCAGTATAAAAAAAGCGCCCCCCTCCATGTTGGCGTGAATCCACGTGCCCTGTCTTTGGGGGTACGTGGGTCTCCCGGGGACGCAGAATAAACTTTCCTTTCCTTTCTTTTCTGATTCACTGGACTCTATTTCTTGCGCCGCCTCCTGAGCCACCTAACCTAACAGATATCACCTCGGGAGAGTCCCCAATGCCACCTTCCCCCCCACACCTTGCTGCTTTCACCCCCTCTGGGAAGCAATCCCTGAGCCCCCGAGCTACCTTGGAGTCAGGTCTCATCCGATAACTCCCAATCACTTGTTAAGGTCCATTGGATGGCACTGAAATAACTGGGGCCGCTGGACGACTTAGACTCCAGCAGCCTGTGCCACAGTCTCCTGCCTATAAAGGCCCCACAATCACACGGCTCCCAGGCCCACAGGTGCAGTCCAGTCACTCACAGCAGGAGCAGGGAACCAACAGAACCGAAGAGAATCCTCTCCCCTCCCCGCCCAGACCTCCCGGCCAAATGCCTTGGCCCTCACCTGGAGACCACCAGCGGTAGGATCAGCATCTTCAACATCCTCATCAGGAGCTCTCCGGGAAACTGGAAGTAACTAATTTCCTGAAAACACAGCAAGAGCTGAGGTTATAGCCGGCGCTGCAGACGTCAGTTGCTCAGTTCTTTTTTTCTTTTTAATTGTTTTATTGCTCAGAGTATTACATATGTCTCCTTTTTCCCCGGCCCTTGACAATCCCCTGGCCTCCCCTACCCCCAGTGTCTTATGTCCATTGGTTATGCTTATATGCATGCATACAAGTCCTTCGGTTGATCTCTTACCCCACCCCCCACCCCCAGCCCTCCCCAGTTGCTCAGTTCTTTATCATCTTCAAAGCACTGCTTCATTCGCACTCTCCTGTCTACAACGTGCACAGCAGAGTCCTTGGAGGAAGCGTGGGCTGTTGAGCCAAACAGACTTGTCCCCTGCCCCCTCCTAACTAGCTGTGTGGCCGTAAGCGAGCTACTTGGAGTTTTTCTCATCTGTGACCCAAGAGTAATAACCACTTCATAGGGTCAGTGGGAGGCTGAAATGAGAGGATGCACATGAAGCATTGGGCAGAGAGCCTGATTGAGAGTAAGTGTTCAGTAATCACAGTAAATAACAGCTCTCCCCCACCTCTGCCCCTTCACTGCCTATGGTGCTACAAATCGGTCTCACGCAGTAGATGCTAGGAGGCACGAGGGCAGGGCTGCATGCTGCTCACACATTCATTCCACACCTACTGTGCCGGGCATCACACTGGGTACCCACTAATGAAATAGGCACAGTTTTTGCCCTGAAGTTCTCAGTCTAGTTTATGAGGAGACTGACTCAGAAACAGACCATGGTATTCTTTTTTTTTTTTTTATTGATTTTTTACAGAGAGGAAGGGAGAGAGATAGAGAGTGAGAAACATCGATGAGAGAGAAACATCGATCAGCCGCCTCCTGCACATCTGTGCCCACAACCAAGGTACATGCCCTTGACCGGAATCGAACCTGGGACCTTTCAGTCTGCAGGCCGACGCTCTATCCCCTGAGCCAAACCGGTCTCGGCCAGACCATGGTATTCTTGAGTCAGTTTCTCATTCAGTGTTGGGTCCATTGTCTGCCTCCCCACACAGCGCCCCCAACGTTTAAAATGCTGAAAGAGAATTGGATTGGATTGGTGAGACACCACTCAGTAAAAAGAGGCCTGGATAGAATTCTATGCTGGGCTTCCTCCTGGGCCGCTGGTTCCAGCCTATCTATGCGGCTGGCATCGGGGTCCTAAATTCTTGCCCAATCTGCTGTCTCCAGATCCTGTGACCAGACTCTGACAACTGAATGGGAGGGGACTACTGAGCCCAGTAAAATTTGAATTTCAGATAAACAACTACATTTGTTTTTTACTTATACTAAATATTGCTCATCTGAAATTCAAATGTAACTGGGTATGCTGTTTTCAAATTTAATTTAGTTCAGTTTTGCTGTTTCTGGCAACCCTAGTTTGAGGCCACTTTCATCAAAAGGTGAGGTTGTGGTAAAGGCTGGTACATCCAAATTAAAGTTTTGTACTTGAAACTTTTTTTAAAGGCCAAACATAACACTTGGTTAATGGTCTGATGATTTGAAAAGCTCCAAATCCTAGAATTTTGGTGCCGAGAAGGGTTTTTTAAAGATCTTTTAGTTCAGCTGACTCATTTTGTAGTTGAGGAAGCTAAGCCAGGAGAGGGAGGTGACTTGCTTCACAGAGTGAGTTAGCATCAGTGAGAACCTGACATCAGGCCTCCCGTTCCGCTACCATTTCCAGTGCACAGAAATTCTACTTTTAAAAATATAGCCATCATGGCTGTGTATGTTTAATTAATTTTAACCAATGTGTCTATTCTTTAATTTAAGTAGCACTATAATGATAAAAAGGCAGCCCCTTCCTCACCCATCTCTATCCCAACCCAACTTCCCAGGATTGAACACCCTCAACTCTCTTAGATGTTTTCATTAGTATTGTTATTTCTAAATAATACAGTTATAATACTATTTCTAGATATATCTTTTTGACATCTATTAACTTCCCTTTTTGACATCTGCCATGACAGATGAAGACTTATCCCCTTTTTCCTCCTACCATTTCACCATTATATCACAATTTTTGGTTAAATTAATAGTCAAGGTTTAATTAATAGTCACTATTGAGCCAAGTAATATGCTAGAACCTTCTTTTTTACAACCTTTCTTGTATGACCTAAGTTTCCTGCAGTTAATAATTGACTAATTTTTTATTTGTTTTCTGTGAACCACTCACTAATTTCTTCCAAGTGCTTCAACATTTCTTTAAAAAGTCCAAACAAGCCCTAACTGGTTTGGCTCGGTGGATAGAGCATTGGCCTGCAGACTGAAGGGTCCCAGGTTTGATTCCAGTCAAGGGCATGTATAGGGTGTCCCAAAATTCACACAAGATTTGAATTTTGCGTGAGCATTAACAACAACAACAAAAAATAAAAGCCTAATTTTACTTGGTTTATTGAATCAGATTCTAATATCTGTTGCCCTTTGATTTCAATTCCTTCAATTTGATAAGCATTACCAAGTACCAATTATGGCCCAGTAGCAGGGACAATGAAGACCACGGCTTTGCATATGTGCCAGCAAAGCCGTGGAGGCCATTTACCTGATGTGCTATTCCTATACTGTATACTTTATGAATCAATTAAAAATTTACAATTTTTAATTATAAACCTGTGTTTTCTATCAAAATTACTTCTTGGGTGAATTTTGGGACACTCTATACCTTGGTTGTGGGCACATCCCCAGTAGGAGGTGTGCAGGAGGCAGCTGATCAATGTTACTAACTCTTGATCCCTCTCCCTTCCTCTCTGTAAAAAATCAATAATATATATATATATATATATTTAAAAGTCCAAACAACAAAAACAAAAAACAATAAAAATAAAAAGGCCCAACAGGAGTATTTTCTGTATACTCAAGCATAACTATTCCTTTTGTGCCCTTCAAGAGCACTCCATCTTCCTATTCCAGTTTGGGCAGATTGCTCTCTAGGCCTCTTCTTTGCTGTCATTCTGGGACTTTCTCCTGTATATTGTCCCCTCTTTCCTGGATTTCTTGTTTTCTTCGTTTACTTCCTTGTTTTTCGGGAACATCTCCTTTGGTAGCTTTCTCAGTAAGAGTGAATGGAAGAGAAACTTCGGAGTCCTTATATAAGTAAAAATGCCTTTATTCTACCTTTACCTCTGACAGTAGTTTGGCCATATATAAGATCCTTAGTTTAAAAGAATTTCCCCTCCAAGGAGATTTGACTTGGGATGGTGAACACACAATATGATATCCAGATGATGTATTATAGAATTGTAACCTGAAACATATATGATTTTATTAACTAATACCACCCCAATAAACTCATTAAAAATAAATAAATAAAATAATTTCCCCTTCAAATTTCAAAGGCACTTACATTTTGCCTTTTAGATTCCAGTGTTGCTTAAGATGTTTGGAGCTACTTTTACTTTCTATTCTTTACATGAGGCTTGTTTTATTCCCACAGAACCATTTAAGGATCATCTGTTTATCTCCAATTTTCTGTAATTTTCAAAGTGATAAACTATGGTATGAGGTTTTCCTCTTTCTTTTTAAAAAATTCATACTAGTAGTGTGTGCATACCTATCATTTTTTTTATTTTTAACAGGTTCTGTAATCTTGACAATACCTTTTTATTTTAGGTACACTTTCTTCTCGTGAAATATTACTTTCAAACCTTCTTGTGTTCTCTGTGAATTTTGTCTCCCCTTTTTCTCTTAGTGCTCTCTAAAACTCTCAGAGAGTTGGATATTGGGCATTCTAATTTTCTTTATCTGTTTCCATCTCTTTTTGTTTTACTTTCTGGAAGATTTCTGCAACTTTATCCCGGCTATTGACCTTTTAATCCTGGCTCATCTATTTTTTATTTTCAAAAGCTCTTTCTTGTTCTTGGATTGTTTTTTCTTTTTGCATCCCACTCCGTTTTATAGTCACTATATCTTCTCTCATATCTTCAAAGAACTTAAGATTTAGCCCTGGCCTGGGGGTGGGGGGGTGGGGGGGGTGGGGGGGGAGGGGGGGAGGGGGGTCTCAGTGGTTGGAGCATTGTCGTCCCACACACCAAAAGGTTGCAGGTTTTATTCCTACTCAGGGCACATACCTAGGCTGCAGGTTGGACACCTGGTCATGGGGTGTGCGGGAGACAGGCAACTGATCAATGTTTCTCTCTCTCTCTCTCTCTCTCTCTCTCTCTCTCTCTCTCTCTCTCTCTTCTTTCCTCTCCCTCTAAAAAATCAATAAAAACATATCCTCAGGTGAGGATTAAAAAATTCCATTACTATAATTTTGGTAGAATCCAGGAAGGACAGGAAAAAGTGTGCAGTTGTAAATTCACCATGTTAACTGGAACTCTCAAAATGATCTATATTTTTAAATGAGATACTTATTTCAATAATATTACAAATTATAAATCTTGTAGATTATTTTCTGAAATAGGACTTTCTATTTGTAAACTGTTTATAATTTTTTTGCCTGTTGCATAAGCTTACAAAATAAGAAGGGCTTGGTTTCTGAATCACAGGCAGAGATCAGACAAACTCCTGGATTTCAAAGTAAGATGCTGAGAAAGCCAATTTCTGCCAAATAACTGTTCTAAGACTCCACATCCTTCCTTCAGTTTATCTGGCAGGTTAATTCCGATGGGAATATATTTGCATTTCCAAACAGATGGGGAAGGCAGCTTTGGCAAAGGAGGCCCCAGATGAGTTTGGCTTTTCATAATAAGTATTCCAACTTGTTTTCACAAAATAATCTTCCTGCAGGAAAGATAGTTTTGTTGTTGAGGAAAATCAAAGAAAGTAGATAGCAGATGGTTTGTGCTATTGCCAGTTTAATTCAGCAAATAGCTGAGGGTTCTTTCTGTGATAAGCACTGACCTAAGTTTACATTTTGATTCAAGAAAAGCCCATGAGATATTCAGCAAGTTGAAGTCTGATGGGGAAATAGACTTCTACACAAATGGCTCTGAAGTAAGGCAGCCGGCAGCAGGGTTACAGTGGAGGGATGAGCCTGGGGTGAGTCGGGGAGGAGATATGGGCAGATCTGGAAGAATTTGTCTAAGATTTGGAACATGAGATGGTCTTGATGTGGGTAGCACGTAGACAGGTAGGTAAAGGGGGAAGGAAGGAGGGAACACTCAGTAAGCACCCACGATATGCCAGGCACTGATGGATCCTTGTTTACTCCTCAACAATTCTAGTGACACATAGTGCCCCCACTCCATTTTACAGATGAGGTAACTGAGGTAAAAAAGGAGATAAGATTTTGCCTAGGGCCACACAGCCACTTCTTAGGAGAGTCAAAGTTCAGGTTTCCTCTGCCTCCAGAGTCCGTGCTTCTTCCTAAATAACTGAAGGTGGCTTCACGGTGTTACTACAGGAATAGTGGCCCAATTCCCAGGGCCACTATTTTAAATATATTTTTATTGATTTCAGAGAGGAAAGGAGAGGGAGAGAGAGAGAGAGAGAGAGAGAGAGAGAGAGAGAGAGAGAGAGAAACATCAATGATGACAGAGAATCATTGATCCCACAGCTCTTAGCCCTGCGGTTATGCTAATGAGACATCCTTGCCTCCATTCATCTGGTGATGCCAGTTTGTAACCACTTGCTCTCCATTTTATTGGATGTCCCTCTAGTCCTATAATGTATTTTTCACACTCATGTTACAGATGAGAAAACTGGGACCCAGAGAGGCAAAGTGACTCACCCACGGTGTTGTTATCAGGGAGCCATGGAGGGGGAATGTGACCCTCGGACCCCTCAGGCCCACACCCCCCTCCTAAAGGAGGACCCCGTGCTGCCCGGGGGCTGACCTGTGGTGAGAGGCGCTGGGTCCTCAGGAAGAAGCCGAGGAGGCAGCCCACGGTGACAGACAGCACAGACAGGATGAGCAGTCCGTTCCGCTTACAAACATCCCTCCCTCGTGCCAGGATGGCACCCGGCACCATGGTGAGCCCAGCCTGCTGGCACTGGGCACAGCACCATGCCATGCACGTGAGGCCAGCCGGGGGCACAGGGTCCTGGCTGGGGGCTTTGGCTCCTCAGCAGGCAGGTGGTCAGGGTTGCTAAGCACCAGTTGCCAGCCACTCGGCCATGGCCTGAGTGGCTGCCCCAGAGGGAAGCCACAATCCTATTACCAGCTGCATCATTAGGAGCTGGGAGCAGATTAGGGCCTGGGAAATTAGAGCAGGCCACGTAGTCTGGGGGCTCGGACCTCAAAGCCAAGTGCTCCTCTTAAACAGGGGAGGGACCAGGGACTGGTGGGAGGAACGAGAGGAACATTCGCTTGGCTGCTTTGATTTTTACCCCCACGTCATTCCAGAAAGAATTGAAGGCAAGGCAATAGGATACTAGCTCACTGCCAATTAACTGATAACATTAATGAAGCATTTATCGCGCACCAGGTATTATTCTAGAAGCACATTGCTTGTATGAGCACATTTAATAGAAGCACCAACCCCAATAAGTAAGTACAATACCTATCATTTTACAGATAAAGAAACTGAGGCAAAGAGAGGTTGAGTCACGAGCATGTGCTGTGTGCTGACTTGCTCTGGCTGCCTTACCTGTGTGACTCAGGGAATCATCCCGGCAGCCTAGGAGGCCGACCTTCATTTGACTGGGAGGGTCCCTGGGCCAAGGTCATAGAGCTGGCACGTAGCAGAGCGGAATTCAGGCCAACGAAGTGTGGGGAATGCGGGCTGTGAGGCCAGTGGACCTGGGTTCAAACCGGCTCTGCCACTTGCTGTGATGCTTCCTCCTAGGGCTGCTTTAAGCCCAAGCGAAGACCTCTGTCGGTTCTCAGGGCCTATTATTTTTAAAGATGACAGAGCCCAGGGACCTACATTCAAGTCCCAGCTCCGCCACTTACTAGCTGTGTAACCCTGGACAAGCCTTTTAAGCTCACGTGCCTCAGTTTCCCCATCCATACAGCAGGCACAGTGACACCGCACCTACTTTATTAGGGCCGGTGCCACATCCCCTCCGGAGAATATTTGTGAAATTCAGCGGTGGTGACCTGCAACGTGCTGAACAGGGATTATCATCTACATTTAGCATTTTAGAGAAAGGTTTGCTTTTTGCTATTTCTTGTGGCCTGCCCTGCCCTTTAAAGCCAGAGGGAATTAACTCCCGTCTATTTTACCAGGAGTCTGTAATCTCATTAGGGGCAGTCAGACACAGCAGGGAGCACTCTGCGGTGTGCAAAAGGGCTGCATCCCCTGACAGAGGGCGTGGAGGGGTGATGGATGGAGAGGACGGGGTGGTGGGCACAAGGGGCTGCTGGTGGCTTAGGTGGAGGGGGTCAGGGTGCAGGCCCTGAAGCCCTGAGCAGAGCTCCCGACTTGGAGGGGACCCTCAGATTCTAGTCCCAATTTAGCCAGCTCTGTGACATTGCCCTCTCTGGGCCTCTGTCTTGCCACCCTTAGAATTGGAGAAATTGGCTAGGTGCTTTCTAAGAATCCCTCAGTTCAACAAGCCAACCTTCCAAAGCCTTTATTCCTTGCCAGTAGCTTTGGGGGTGTGAGGGTGGAGTAGCTACAAGCCTGAGAATTTTATTTTTTCCCTCCAACCCCAACTCTTAAAACCAAGAATTTTCTAATATACCTTCAACTCCAACAAATGCCTCATTTTCCAATTTACCAGGTGGCTTAGTTACTGCCTAGAAGAGAAAACATTCTGAGTAGACATTTGAATTTGCATTTAAGATCAAATGGCCTTTGGTCTTGCCATGAAGTCTTGCTTTCCACTTGAACTCCAAGACGATTCCCACGGTGCCCCCACCACTGTTCCTGCCTTCCGTCCCTCCCACGTGGACTCAGCCACCACCTGCTTCCCAGAATAAAGGCCTTTCTTTTTGTTGCTCCCATGGTCTTCAACCAAGGAAATGACTATTCACTCAAACCATGTTCTTATAGCACCAACTCATATCACTCCTCTGGGTACTGGGACACAGCAATGAATGACAGAGCCCTTGCCCTCAGGGAGCTTAGAAGAAAATGGAGAGGTTCTAAGAAAGGACTGATGCACACTAATGAGCAAGTGACTGGCAATGAGCTCACTAAGGACATTTGCAAATGACATTGAAAGGCTCCAGGATAAGAACCCTTCAATAGTCCCCCATTTCCCGCAGAATCAGTTGCCTTATAATATTACAAGATATGCAGTTTTCCCCCATAATTAAAAGCAAGTTGAGGAATGCTAGCTGAAACAAAGTTAAGCAGATTCTTTATTCCAGGACAGCTCAAAGTCAGACTGCTCAAGTTCAAATGTTAGCTCTACCACTTGCTAGCTGTGTGACCTTGGGCAAATTTCTTAGCCTCTCTATGAAATAGGAATAATACCACAGTACTGCACTTGTAGGGTTGTGATGTGGGTTAAATATGGTGAAACATGCTAAGAGCTAAGAGCATTGCCTGGCGCCTTGCAGACATTTACACGTAGTTACTATTCGTTTTAGCAGAACCTTTACAATCCTATATAATAAAAGCCTAATATGCAAATTATCCCCTCTACCAGGAGTTCGACCAGGAATTTGACTGCTCACTATGATGTGTGCTGACCACCAAGGGATGGCGTGGAACATGGCAGGCATCAGCAACGTGGCGCTGGCAGCGGGTGGCAGTGGAGGTGCATCCTGTCCCAGTGGGCCCCGACGAGAGCAGGACTGCGGCGGGATAGTGGAGCAGGTGAACGGGTGGTGCCAGGCCAAGGTGGGTGCGAGCAGGGCAACCATTGGTGGCGGCGGGGGGTGGGGCTGCCACCTGGCTCCCAGGCACTGAGGGGGTCAGGCGGGGGCCCAGAGACTCAGGTGGAGGGGGGGGTTGGAAGCCCAGGTGCTGCCCAGGGCCCAGAGGTCAGCTGGGACATGCCCTTCCACGCCAGACTCTCACGCTTCAATCGCCAGCCAGACCTCGGGACTGCACCTGTGCACAAATTTTGTGCACCGGGCCTCTACTACTAACATATTTTAGAGGAAGTCTCCAAGTGAGGGACACAGAATCCCAGCCCTCTTCTGGAGCAGAGAATTCCATGGGGCAGGTGTTTGGAGAACTCACTTTGGAATACTCCAGCCTCCAAGATGAAATCCCTGCTCCTTAGGGAAGTATTTGAGGTCCTCTAGGAGTTGCCTTTGCTCACCTCTCCGACCTACCACCCTCTCCCTCTCATCATACCTCGAGCTTCTATAACACCCAATGACTTTTAGTTGCTTGAACCCTGCACCCTCTCTCAGGCCTACACACCTGTGCCCATGCTATTCCCTCTACCTGGAATGTTCTTCCCTCTGTCTCTAAAGTCACAGGTCAAATGCCCCATCTTCCCTGCAGCCTTCCCTGACTACCCCAGATACAACACCCCCTCTTCTCCTCCTCCCACTAACTCCGATGCTTTCACCCATGGCCACTTGGGGATAAACTCCGGTACCCTTGTAAATGACTTTGATAAGGACATAAAAATCTATGTGACCCCAGCTGGTTTGGCTCAGTGGATAGAACATTGGCCTGCGGACTGAAGGGTCCCAGGTTCGATTCCAGTCAAGGGCACATGCCCAGGTTGCGGGCTCGATCCCCAGTAGGGGCGTGCAGA
This sequence comes from Myotis yumanensis, assembly GCF_028538775.1. Lineage (NCBI taxonomy): Eukaryota > Metazoa > Chordata > Mammalia > Chiroptera > Vespertilionidae > Myotis > Myotis yumanensis. The sequence goes on from NW_027223753.1 coordinate 37,059,092, forward strand.
AGGCAGCCGATCAATGACTGTCTCTCATCATTGATGTTTCTATCTCTCTCTCTCCCTCTCCCTTCCTCTCTGAAACCAATAAAAATATATATTTAAGAAAATCTATGTGAATAAACCGAAGTCTCTGTGCTCCCATGTCATCTGAAAATACTTTGATGGGTCATCCTCAAAGTTGGAGCATATATTGGGGGGACTAGGAGAGCACCCCAAGAATCAAGGAGTTGCCCTGCAGAGCAGCTGAAACTGATGGGTAGCAGGAAGCCTGGAAGATGTTCCTCAGGAGACTTGTGCTGCACAGAATAAGATGCTATGGGCAGAGAAGAGAAAATGGCCCCGAATCACAGCTCACAAGCGCAGGCGCCCCACTCTGCAGAAGTGAGTTTGCCTCGAGCTATTTCTCACCAGGCAAAGCTCTGTGCAGGCTGAGCAGGCTGGAGAGAGCAGGGTCCATTTCTTTGTTGATGATTAATGATTCTCTAGGGCCAGCAGAGGAGCCAACTCAGCCCGGGAGGTGAGTGTAAGAAGGCTTCCCAGAGGAGGGGTCATTTCGTCAGAGCCCTGAGTAAGCCAGGAGTTAATCCAGCCCAGGGCTGGTCAAGGGGGAGGCGAGAAGAGAGCCTGTTCGAAAAAAGGGGCCCAGGCTGGAGAAGCAGAGCTGGCCTGGGAACCCGCAGTGGATCCGTGGGCTGGAGTGGCGGTGGGCCTGGGGCCTCACCCCTTCCACTCAGTATCAAAATGTGTTCAGGTTGAGCTGTCTGAGCCCCCAGCTGGGTTTATGGTGATGACAGCTCTGGGTTTGTTGGCTGCTTTCCAGAGACATACCAGAGGCGCCTTAAAATCCTCCCGGACAGGTCTCCTGGGCTCACTGTAGGCTGGGCCTTCCCGGAAGGTTCTCTGTGGACACCGAGACCGGCCGGCCTGGATTCCTGCGAGTGTTAGTCACCAAGGGGCTGTGCTGGCCGCCGCTGAGGCCGGTCCTCGCTGATGTTTGTCTCAGCGGATGGGGTAGAGTGACTCTCGTGTGGTGGGCTCTCTCGTGTCACCTCGGCTTCCCTTTCCAGCCCTCGGGTCTAGATATTTCATTCATAGAAACTGGGCCCGAGCACCCATGAAACCACTGAGCTGCCGTTTGTGGAGCACCTACTATGTGCCAGACTGTCGCGGAGCCAGTGAGCACTCAGCCCCTCCACGGCACTCGCTGCATCGGCCACGGCCCATGGTGCAGAGCAGGGCCCAAGGTCTGCATCCGTGCCGTCCGGGACAGGAGCACTAGCCACCCTGTTTAAATGAAAGTGACTGAAGGTGAAATGGTGTCAACAATGCAGTTGCACTCGCCACATTTCAAGGGCCCAGTAGCCACCGTATTGAACAGCACAGCAACAGGGCCTTCAGCACGTTCCAGCAAACATCCTGGACCTAGAGTCACCATGAGCCAGAGTCACATCTCAGATCCTTTCCTTGGAATGTATGGGACTTTGTCCAAGTGAGTGAATTCTCTGAGCCTCTCTTCGGCATCTACAGAAGCCGTGTTCTTTACATTGAATCACACTTCTGCTCATTTGATATAATAGTTGGAGCAAAGTATAAAGTTAAAACCCCCAGCAAGCTCAAATTACATTTTCCAAATTAGTTAGGACTCTTGTTAGCAAACAATAGGCAATTAAATCAGGCTGGCTTAGGGATAGAGGGAATTTATAAGCAAGGCTGACCATGTAATTTGTGGGGCCCAGAGCAAAATGAATGTGTGGCTTTTTGTTCGAAAAGCAGGAAAAGCCAGGGCGGGTACTCAGTCGGTAAGAATGTCGTCCCAATACACCAAGGTTGTTGGTTGGCTTCCCAGTCCAGGCACATACAAGAAGCAATCAATGACTGCATAAACAATTAGAACACAAATCTCTCTCACTTCTCTCTCTCTTTTTCTCTCCCTCTTCCTCTCTCTCTCTCTCTCAAAATGAAAAAAAAAGAAAAGAATCAATAACTTTTTTTTAAAAAGCAGGGAAAAAGTGGATTAAAGGTACTAAAATGTGAAGCTTTTTTCTTTCTTCCACAGTATTTTTCTCAACTTATTACAGTGTTTTTTATTTGCTATTTGATGTCATCCTTAAGTAAATAAAAATAAAAATTTTAAATTACTAGTATGAATTTTCCCATTTATCTTTATATTTTTAATGCCAGTTTTAACTGCAAATGTAAAAGCATTTAACCTGTATGCAAAATCACGAAAATTACACAATTTGTTTTTAGTAGCTCATACATGATATGTATTTTGTTCTTTTTAAAAATTTCTTTTATATTTTTTATCTTTTATTGATTGATTTTATTTGTTTTTTAATATTTTTATTGATTTCAGAGAGGAAGGGAGAAAGGGAGATAGAAACATCAATGATGAGAATCATCACTCGGCTGCCTCCTGCACATCCCCTACTGGGGATCGAGCCCGCAGCCCAGGCATGTGCCCTTGACCGGAATGGAATTCATCAGTCCATAGGCCAACGCTCTATCCACTGAGCCAAACCGGCACGCTTTTTATTGATTGGTTTTAGAGAGGAAGGGAGAAAAAGAGAGAGAGACATTGATTTGTTGTTCCACTTAAGTATGCATTCACTGGTTGTTTCTTGCATGTGCCCTGACCAGGGATCGAACACTCAACCTCGGCATATCTGGACGACGCTCTAATCAATTGAACTACCTGGCCAGGGCCAAAAGCTTGGATTCTTTTTATTTTTTCTTTGCTGCAAAAAGCTTTACTCTTTCCATTTGGTCCAATGCATGGGAGAAGGCTCCAGGGTGGTTAAAAGAATGGCTAGTGGTTTCAGGGAGAGGCCCAGGCAAAAGCCAGACACCATAGGAACACAGAGGGGCCCCTCAAAGGCCTCTGGGCTCCAAAGGCTCCTAGTAGAGCTTGAGGGTGAGCCTTTCAAAGAGATACTCGCCCAGCCCAGCCTGCAGAGGTGAGTCAGGTGGCCGCCCATCTTCTTCATGAGTTTCACCTCTTCATCCAGGAGGTGGTTCTCCAGGAAGTCATAGAGCTGAGGATCTGCATGGGTAGAACCCAGGGCCTGCAGCTCCACAAGGGCCTGGTCCATGTTCCTCTCCAAGGCCAGGACAGCTTCCATAGCGTCCTGAGTTTCACCCCACTCACTCTGGGAGGCTTCAGCACGTCCTGGAGGACAATGGGGCCACCACACTGGTTTTGCATTTTCAAGAGAAGCTTGGTGCCCTTGCGCTTCTTCTCTGCCAAGCCCTGGAAGAAGTGGCCCACGCCCTGGAGAGCCACTCATTGCAATTGAAACAGAAGCTCAGAGAGAGGTAGGTACCTACCTCTAGTCACTAGATGCACAGGCGTTGGCCTCGCTTTCCGCACCGCCCCCCCTCCCCCCCGCCCTGGCTCTCCTGTATTTTGTTCTTAACCAGAACAGTGAAAATGCTGTCCAAAATTAATGCAACTGTTTTTATTTCACTTCTTGATACATATACCTCCTACCAGTACTTACTCCATTGGCTTACTGGGGGTAAGGAAGGACTGAAGAGAAAAGGAACTGTGGAGAGCCCTGTCTCCTTTTTCTTCTGTATCATTTCAGTGTCAGTGGTTGGGTAATACAGGGAAGTTATGCAAGTAAGGAAGGATAGGATAAGATTCCTTGGTCATTGGTATTTCTTAGAAAGCCATTGTCTCTTTTCTGTGTTTGAAGCAAGTTCTGGTTTGAGGAAAGTGTGGTTTCTCGTGGCTGTCAGCACCCTGGTTACTCAGTTGCAGATATAACATGCTTTCCTGGTACTTGCTTTGAGTCTTGCTGAACTCCCAGGCATCTCCAGTCTGCCTGAATTCTGAGTTCATGGGGCATCACATACACTGTATGCAAATTGAGTGGTAAGGAATAGTGATGGACATTTATATTGCATGTATCTGTTTGCTCACATCCATACCCCATTGTCCTGTCAGACTTTGCTTATAAAACGCAAGCTCAAAGATAAAATTAATGAGAGTTTAGAGATGGTGAAAGCACAGCATTAATCATGGGACTCTTCTGGTGCCCATGACACCAGTCCTGTCCAAAAGACTTCCATGGAACTCAAGGACAACTGAATGTGTCAATCTATTTATGATTTGTCTGTGTCTTGTTTTAAAAATATTGCCTACCCTTAAAAAAGTTACTCTGCTATGTAAATTTCTAGGAGTTGTGTACTTTTACTTTTCTCATAGATGTGTAACCAACATGGTTAAAGACTGAAGTAAGAATCTAACGTTTTCCTTAAGGTTAGCTAATTGTCCCAGTACCATGTGTTGAAAAATCTCTTCTTTTACCTTGAACTAAAATTACTTCTCTATAATAAAATCAAGTTCTATGTATGTTTGGGTTTGTAATACCTTTGTCAATACCACTTTGTCTTAATTACTCTAAGTTTATGATAATTCTTGATACTTTGCCAGGCAAGTCTCTTTAATTTTTTTTTTACTCTTCAGGAATGTATAGGTCTTCAATAAACAAACAAACAAACAACAACAACAAAACACTTGTCAAGTTCCAGAAGAAAATTGTGATTCTTATTGTAATTGCATGGAAATTATTAATCAATTTGATAGATTTGACATCTTTATGATATTGAATTTTCCAATTCATAAACATATATATCTTTCCATTTATTTAGATCTTGTTACAACAATTTTATCATTTTTCTCCAAAAGAGTTGAATATCTTTTTACATCTATTCGTACACACATTATATATTTTTTTATTAATTTCAGAGAGGATGGAAGAGGGAGAGAGAGATAGAAACATCGATGAGAGAGAATCATTGATCGGCTGCCTCCTGAATGCTCCCCACTGGGGACCGAGCCCGCAACCCGGGCATGTGCCCTTGACCGGAATCGAACCTGGGACCCTTTGGTCTGCAGGTCGACGCTCTACCCACTGAGTCAAACCGGCTAGGGCCACACATTATATTTTTGAGGCTATTTAAACAGTGTCCTGTTTTATTATATTTTCTGTTTGATTCTGATGTGTAGAAATAAAATTGGTTTTGTATCTGGATTTTGTATTCTGTTGCCTTAGTAAATTCCCTTATACTGTTGAGGTGTTCTATGTAGACAAACATATCATTAGCAAATATTAGTAGCTTTGCTTCTTCCATTTCAATCCTTACACATTTTATGGCCTCCCCCCCCCCCCCCCCACCCCCCGCTGCTTATTGCTGTGGTCAAGACCTCCAGTACAAAGTTGAATGTAAAATCAATGATTTGGGACATCCATATTTATTCCTGATCTCAAAGAGAAATACTCTCAACATTTTACCACTAAGTGTTGCTATTGTTATATGTTTATTTTTTTGTACATACTTTTTATGGGATTAAGAAGTTCCTTTTTATGTTTAGTTTGCTAAAAGGGTTTTTGCTTTTTTAAATATGTATGTTTCTAACTCCCTAGCATAAGGTTTTCCTACTTACCTTGTTATTTTTTTCTTAAAGCTTTCTTTAGGTATAATTAACATACCATATGACTCACCCATTTTAAGCATACAATTCAATGGTTTTTAGTAAATTTACTGAGTTTTGTAATCATCACCACCATCAAATTTGAGAACATTTTCATCTTCCCAAAAGAACTTGCTTGACAATTTTTAGTCAATCCCTGTTCCCACCCCCATTCCCAGGCAAACACCAATTTGTGTCCCATCTCCACAGATTTTCCTTTTCTAGACATTTTAGATAAATGCAATCACACAATATGTGCTCTCTTTTTTTATTTGACTTCTTCCTCTTAGCATAATACTTTTGAAGTTCATTCGTGTTTGTAGCATGTATTGGTAGTTCATTCCTCCTACTGATGAATAGTATTACACTGTATGGATATACCACATTTTGTTTTTCCCACTCCCCAGTTAATAGACACTTGCATTGTTTCCATTTTTTGAGTTTTATGAGTAATGTTGCTATGAACTTTCATGTACGAGTGTTTTTGTCGACACGTGTTTTCATTTATCTTGAGTAGATATCTATGAGTCAAATGACTAGGTTGCTAAACAAATTTATGTTGAACTTTTTAAGAAACTGCCAAGCGGTTTTCCAAAGTGGATACATCATTTTATGTTCCTGACAGCAGTGTCTGAGGATTCCAGTTACTTTACATCTCTTCTCATAGTTACTGTCTTTTTTACTAAAGCCAACCTAGTGGATATGAAGTGGCATCTCCTTGTGGTTTTAATTTGCATTTCCCTAATGACTAATGCTGTTGAACATCTTTTAATGTTCTTATTAGTTATTCATATACAGTAGTCCCCCCTTATCTGCAGGGGGTACCTTCCAAGACTCCCAGGAGATCCCTAAAGCCATAGATAGCGCCTAACCCTGCATATACCGTGTGTTTTCCTATACATACATATCTATGATAAAGTTTAATTTATAAATTAGGCAATTGCATCGATAGAAGTTTTGTTCTTACCATAGATCTTAGCAAACTCAGCATACAATTTCTTTCTTTACTAAGTCAGTAACTTTCACCGTTTCCCTTAAAGGAAGCACTTTATAACTTCTCGTTGGCATATCCGAATTGTGCATCACTACTCTTGTGCTTCGGGGCCATTATTTGGTAAAATAAGGATTACTTGAAAACAAACCCTGTGATACCATGACTGCCAATCTGATAACCTACTAAGTGACGGGCAAAAGGACAGGTAATGTATACAGCATGGATACGCTAGACAAAGAAGTGACTCGCATCCCAGGTGGGACAGAGCAGGACAGCAAGAGGTTTCATCATGCTACTCAGAATGGCACGTAATTTAAAATTTATGAATTGTTTGTTTCTGGAATTTTCCATTTAATATTTTTGAACTAAGGTTGATCATAAATAACTGAAACCACAGAAAGTGAAACCAGAAAGGGAGATTACTGCATCTTCTTTGGTGAAATGTCTATTAAAATCTTTTGCCTATTTAAAAAATGGGTTGTCTCCTTGAGTTGTAAAACTTCTATATATTAAATTCTTATTAAAATTATGGTTTGCAAATATTTTCTCCCAGTTTGTGGGTTATTTTTTTCATTTTCTCAGTAGTGTCTTTTAAAGTACACATTTTTAAATTAAGTTCAATTTATTCATTTTTTTCCCTTATAGATCATGCTTTTTAAAAAATATATTTTTTTATTGATTTCAGAGAGGAAGGGAGAGGGAGAGAGAGATGGAAACATCAATGATGAGAGAGAAACATTGATCGGCTGCGTCCTGCACTCCCCCTACTGGGGATTAAGCTCGCAACTCTGGCATGTGCCCTTGACTGGAATCGAACCTGACACCCCTCAGTCCACAGGCTGACACTCTATCCATTGAGCAACACTGGCTAGGGCTGGATCATGCTTTTAGTGTCACAGCTGAGAACTCCTTGCCTAATCCAAGGTTAAGAAGATTTTTCTCCTACATTTTCTTCTAATAGCTTTAGCTCTTAATTTTGGTCTAGGGTCCATTTTGAATTAATTTTTGTGTGTGGTGTGAAGTGAGGGTCTAAATTCACCTCTTTGCATGTTTTATCACTGTTTGTTAAAAAATGTATTGATTTCTAATAACCCTATTGTGGACAGAAGGAGGACATATGACAGGAATCTTCTCAGGTTTGCAGAGGTTTGCTTTATGACCCAGTAAATGTTCGATTTTATAAATGGTCCACATGTGCTTGGAAAGGATGCATGTTCTGCAGATGACGGATGCAGTGTTGTGTGTACATCTGTTAAATCAAACTTGAGAATGCATTAATTCCAGTCTTCTCTGTCTGTTCTCATTTTTGTGTCTCCTATAAATGACTGGTTGAAGTATGTTAACACCTACTGATAAGATAGTGGACTTGTCTTTTTTTTAAAAAAATATACTTTATTGATTTTTTTACAGAGAAGAAGGGACAAGGATAGAGAGTTAGAAACATCCATGAGAGAGAAACATCGACCAGCTGCTTCCTGCACACCCCCTACTGGGGATGTGCCCGCAACCAAGGTACATGCCCTTGGCCGGAATCGAAGCTGGGACCATTCAGTCCGCAGGCCGACGCTCTATCCCCTGAGCCAAACCGGTTAGGGCTGGATTTGTCTTTTTCTTTGTCATTCTTTCCACTTGTAATTTATATATTTTAAAGCTGTTAAGTTTCATACAAGTTTTTTGGTGATTTGATTTTTTTATCATTAGGTAGTGACCCTCTTTATGTCTAGCACTATTTTCTTTTTTTTTTTTTTGCCTAGTTTGTCTGATGCTGGTATCTTTCAGGGAGAAAGTCCATGGACTGTATACTTGGGAGGTTTGCACAGCACCCTTCGCCCCCCTCCCTCCTCCAGGCCAGGCCCACATCCTTTTATTAATCTAAGGGCATCTTCACTGAGTGGTATGCAGCATTGCCTTGGGATGCCAGAGAACACTAACAAGTCTTTAACAGATCATTCAAGTCACTTGTTGTTCTGTATAAAGAAGCAAAAAATATGACAGAGAAAGAAGGCCTGCCTTTCAAAGCCGGACAGACCTAGGAAACTTCAGTTTGTAAATAGAAGTAGATGTATGTACTAGAACAGTGATGGCGAACCTATGACACGCGAACTCATTTTTTTGGTTGATTTTTCTTTGTTAAATGGCATTTAAGTATATAAAATAAATATCAAAAATATAAGTCTTTGTTTTACTATGGTTGCAAATATCAAAAAATTTCTATATGTGACACGGCACCAGAGTTAAGTTAGGGTTTTTCAAAATGCTGACACGCCGAGCTCAAAAGGTTCGCCATCACTGTACTAGAGGAATGCAACACATTGGGGTTCTAGATCCCCCCCCCCCAGGTTCTAGATTTCTTTTCTTCTCCAAATATATGGAATGTAAAGCACAGACGCTGATGCCGCTACCAGCTCCTCCTGCAGTCGGACCTGGACTCGGAGGAAAGGCATATCCAGCCATGTTCCGACAGACCCCGAGGCGGTCAGACCAGTCAGGTCAGTGGGGATGAGGCTTCCTCCCTACCAGACACCATCCCCACACAGCTAAGGACACGGCGCCTCCTCCTCTCTGGTTGATGCTGAATATCTTTTTTGGGACATATTTTAGGAGAAGAGATGTCTGCACCCCGAGAGAACTAGCCACCCCCAATGTGCATGAGGACTTTGGTTTCAACCCACTCACCAGGAGAAAACCGATTCCTCACCTATTCTGTGCTGAGTCCTTGGCATGCATGATTTCATCCAATCTGCACCACAACCCCATGGGGGAGATACTATCACTGTTATTTTACAAATGAGAACACCGAGGCCAAAATAAATGGACTTTCCAAAGATCACTTAGCTAATAAGTAGCAGAGCCAGGATTTGGGCCCCAGCACTCCTTAACTTCCTGTTTGAAGGCGAAACCAGAGAACATGACCTCAGTAGGGGAAGGTTTTCAATCCACAGGGAGCAGCCAGGAGAGCAGGTGGGGAGGGGAGGGAGGTGTGGTCACTTTTCCTCCCACTCCCTTCTGAGCCCTGGTACGTGGCACAGTGGGACATCCAGGCGGAAGTGACAGGAACCAGGTGTGCATCCTGCTCCCCTGCCTCCCAGCTGGATGACAGTGGGTAAGTCACTTAACAGCTCAGTAATCAGCTTTCGCGTCAGTAACTAGAGGGGCTAATAACTGTTCCTTGTTCGGAGGACAATATGAGCATTAAATAGCATTACAAATGAGCAACACATGTTCTGTGTTTTCTTAGGTTCAGTATTTGCTTATTTGGCATCCATTCATCACAGGACCAATAAAAGGAACTCTGTGTTTCTTGTTTTCTTGATGCTCTGGCATCAACAGCTTTACAGTCCCAGGGAGAGACCGCCCTTCCCAGGGCTAGGACAACCTGCCCAGGAGTGCACCTTTCATCGCAAACCAGCCCATCTTGAGTCTGCACCCCCTCACCACCTTCGATCCCGATCCCGCTCACACACACACCAAGCCAGTCTTTCCCTTCCCTAATCCTCCCAGAGTCAGGTACCAGGCAACTAGAGACCACCCCTAGAGCCCAAAGCCCGTCAGAACTGTTCCCTGCTGACCTTGCCCAGCCCCACCTTTCCTGCAGGAACCCTAGGGAAGGCTCTGGCCTAGACTGTTCCCTTGCTCCTTTGTCTCCTGACCGACACTCCCACTTCCCCCCGCCCACCCCCCCCCCCCCGCCCCCTCCGCCCCATCGTGGCCCTGCCCTGTGCGGTGACTCCTCTCTAGGGCCTGTGAGCATAATAACTTCCTTCCTTTCAAGTCTTGTTCTCATTTCCTCCTGTGGCCATACCACCTCCAACATGTCAACTCTTAGAACAGCATAGCAGTTGGCCTACAGCAAACTTTCACTAACGGTTACTACTATTGCTGTTATTCCAGACTAGCTCCCCATTAATTACGTGACCAGAAACAAGTCCCTTTGCTTTACGGGCCTCAGTTTCCTCAGGCTACCAATGGGGATTCATGATAACCCCAACCTCAATGGGATGGCCTTGAATATGTAAAAAGTAAATGTTAGTTTATTTTCTGTTTTCTTCCTCTGTCTTCTTCACAGAGAGAAAGGTTATCTTGAGCTCAGAGGGGGGTTTGTGGTCAGAGGGGGCTTCCTACACAGAGGGGTCGAGCTGGCTCAGATCGTGATGAACTCTGGACTCCAAGACCAGTTCTCGGGCTCTGGCCCTAGCTGGCAATTGTCTACCTTTCATCCAACAGCGCAGAGGACTATGAGCCTGAAGTAACAAGGCCCCCAGCTTGGGGCCCTGCCCAGGGAGCTGGCTAAGGCCCCAGCTTTGGAAAATGGGTACACAAAGGGACTCCAGACCGAAGGAACAACATGTGCACAGATGCAGACACTTAAAGGCATGACACACTCAGCTAGGCCACCTTCTCCATGGTTTATCCACTAGTAAGTCCTCAGAAGTATTTCATGAGCACAGTGGGGGGCCTGGTCTCTGCCTCCACAGAGCAAAGCATTGAGCTGCAGACGTAAAACATACCAAACCACTGTTGAACCTACAAATGGGCTGCATCCTGGAATTCCACTTGTGAATCAGTGCCTGGTTCTCACAAAAAATCTGTTCTTTGGGGCATATAAAGGTTATACACTCTATTGTATTTTATATTACTGCCCCCTCAATGGAAAAATATTTAATACATAATTATGTATAGTGACATATATGCATAATAAAAAGTTGTAGGGAAAAAATATATAGGCTCAAAGAAAAAGAAAGAAACCACTTTGTTCCTGGCGCATAGTAGGTACGACGTTAATGCTGGCATGCAAATATTGCAGACAAATATTAACTTTTTTGGGGTCTTAGTTGCCTTCATCAGAACTCAGTCATTTGCTTCTGCTAGGCTGTAATAAACTTTGGATGAGCTACTAAGTTCAGATTTTTCAAGAACTAAATTTTAGGTAGAAAACAATATTAAGAATTGAAATGAAAGTCAAACAAAAATCCATAAAGTCAACAGGCAAGGAACAAACTGGGGGAAATTATTTGCAACTCATATCACAAAGTATTATCTAGAAATAGAGGGGGAAGATGGGCAAAGATGAGAATGGGTAGTTCCAGTTACATACAGGCTCTTACATATATGCAAAGGTGGTCAGCTTCATTCAAAATACGGGAACTATGGACTGAAACTATGCTAGGCTACGATGTTTTACCTAACAGATTGGCAAAAATCCAATACATTCTGTTGGTGAGTTTGTGGTGACACAAAATGTCCTCATTCACTGCAGACAGAAAGCAAAAAGCTCTATGAGTAGCAAACACCGTCTTTGAAATTTCCAAGTTCATTTACCCTTTGTTCCTACATCCCACTTGTAGGAATTCATCCTCTGACTCGCATCAATGTGCAATGACACATGCACAGGGTTATTAACTGTGACAGTAACAAATAAGAACAGCAAAAGAGCCCTAGCTGGTTTGCTCAGTGGATAGAGCACCGGCCTGTGGACTGAAGGGTCCCAGTTTCAATTCCGGTCAAGGGCTCATGCCCGGGTTGCGGGCTCAATCCCCAGTAGTGGGTGTGCAAGAGGCAGCCAATTAATGATTCTCTCTCATCATTGATGTTTCTATCTCTCTCTTCTTCTCTTTCCCTTGCTCTCTGAAATCAATAAAAAATATTTTTTAAAAAAAAAAAGGAATAGCAAAAGATGGACATAACCTGCAATCATTAGGCGGGGGTTGGTTAAATATTCTATTGTGCATCCACACAATGAAGTGATAGGAATGTATAGGAAATACAGAACTTTGTACTTACAAGGAAAGGTCTCTAGCATATATTAGGCAATAAAACTGAGGTGCAGAATAGTGTTTGTGTAAGAAAGGAGAAAAGAAGAATGAATATTGGTGTTATTGGTATTTACAAAGAGACACTGGAACGATACTTAAGAAATGAAGAGAAATGTTTATTAGCCCTAGAGCAGTGGTTCTCAAATTTCAGCATGGTTCAGAGTCACCTGGAAGGCTTGTTAAAACACAGTGACTGGCTCCCACTCCCAGAGTTTCTGATTCAGTAGGCCTGGGACAGAGCCCGAAACTCTGCATTTCTAACAAGTTCCCAGGTTGCCAGACAGGGGATTGTACTTTGAGACCTACTGAGCCGGTAGGGTTTGATGTAGTTGTTTGGAGGCAGTGGGACCCTACATGGGTTGAGGATGTTGGGAGCCCCTGGTCTAACCCACAGCAATGTAGACTTCTGGCTTGGATTATTAACATAAAGTGTATTAACATATAGACATTGCTGCATTTTTAAAAAATATTTTTATTGATTTCAGAGAGGAAGAGAGAGGGTGAGATAGAAACATCAATGATGATAGAGAATCATTGATTGGCTGCCTCCTGCACACCCCCCACTGGGGATCGATCCCGCAACCCAGGCATATGCCCTTGACCGGAATCAAACCCTCGACCCTTGAGTCCGCAGGCCGACGCTCTATCCACTGAGCCAAGCTGGCTAGGGCGACATTGCTGTGTTTTTGTGCACTGCTTTTGGAACTGGTCCCGAGACCCTTTTTGATTTGGAGCCTCTGATGTCCTCTCTCTCCGTTCTCTTTAGGCTGCCTAGTCCAGATTTGGAAGCCTTACTGAAAAACACCCTAATGCCTAAGACCCGCTTGTAAGCAAGGGCCATATCAAACGCTGACACTAAGGGCCTTCATGTAGGTTTCCACACTGTGGAGCAGGACAGGGCAATGAGTCTGAGTGCTGGGCCCCCTGCCTTTGCCCATTGCTTGGCATTTTAGTTCTGCAGTGAAGTCCAGGGGCCTGTGGGCACAGGTGAAACCATGCTGCAATCTGGCCACACCATCAGAGTGAAAAGAAGTTGGGGTTTAGAGTAAGAGACATGGCATCCACCCATGTGACCTTAGGCATCTCTGGGCCTCAGTTTCCTCACCTGTAGAATGGGGATGCTAATGCCTATCTCTTGGGATTGCCGGGAGAATCAAAGGCTATAACGTGCGTCACACATAGCACCCAATTCTGTTAGTTACTTCTTGGCTTTTCAGTTTAGTTATTGCATCAGCTGTTTTCATAGTCCGTCCCCCCCACTTGGTTTATTAAGTAATAGTTATAAAAGTTTATAACAAGTCACAGATTGGCGACCTGAACCCTTATTTTGATTGGCTTTCAAAGTGTTTTACAAGAATCTGACTCGATTGCCAACATTTAAAAACTAGAGATCTTACATAAAAGCCTGGATTTGCGGCTTCATTGAAAACATCTGTGTGACCACAGTCGCTGGAGCGGAGTGTTGGCTTCTCGCTCCGCTCAGTCCCCATGACTCTCTGCCACCTGCCAGCTCATTACCCTCATCTCCCTGGGCTCCCTGCACAGCTGGCCACAAAGGCTTTGAGTCACAAGCTTGAGCCCCCGGTTTATAAAGTGCTTTCACTTACTTCATCTCACTTGAAGGAGATGAAGTAACATGAGGGAGATGTTACTATTATCTTATTTTATAGCAGAAGAAACTGAAGCTGAGCTGTTATGTGATCCACTTCGGTTGTTAATATCAGTAATAACAATAAATAGCTATTTATTGGGCATGCAACACGTGCCAGATATTATTCTAAACACTTTACAGCTAAATTAATTTAATCCTCACAGAAATTTTACTGGGTATTTTCATTATCCCTATTTTACACATGAGGAAATTGAGGCAGAGGAAGGTCAAGTGCTTTTCCCAAGGTCACACAGCTAGAAAGCTCAAAAGAAACCCAAGCCTCCTGAGCCCTAATGGGCACTTATTCCACTGGACTACAACCTAGTCTCTCCTTCCTGCCTCCCTTTCTCTTTTTAAAAATAGGCAAACCTCTGGGCCCCAACTTTCTGTAGGATTTTGTAGGGTTTTTGGGTGGGGTGCAGGTATCCCCAGTACCTAGCACAATGCCTGACATGTAGCATAAGCATAAGAAATATTCAAAGAATTTAGAAATAAAGGCATTATTGTCAACCTGCAGTACCCCAGTGTCTATAAATAAGGTTAATTAATTAGCATAAAGACAAGGACCTAGTACAGTGATGGCGAACCTTTTGAGCTCGGCGTGTCAGCATTTTGAAAAACCCTAACTTAACTCTGGTGCCGTGTCACATATAGAAATTTTTTTATCTTTGCAACTATAGTAAAACAAAGATTTATATTTTTGATTATTTATTTTATATATTTAAATGCCATTTAACAAAGAAAAATCAACCAAAAAAATGAGTTCGCATGTCACCGCGATACTCATGTCAGAGGTTCGCCATCACTGAGTCCTAGTATGTGGGCATATGATGGCTCCCTGCTCTTGAGTCGCTCAAGTCCAGGTGAGAAACATTGACAAATAAAATTCAAATACAGGATATATGTGGACATAAGTCCCTTGCCAAGAAAGTTACTTTTCTCCTTAGAAATGATCAGTGATCCATTTGTGACATTTTCACCAACTTAGTTGGCTTACTTCTAATTGTTTTGCTATTATATATAATTCAGGAATAACATCTGTGAATACCTGAGTGATTATGACCTTCAGATAAAGGAGTGTGTACAGTGTTTAGGCCTTTGGTACATGCGGCTGGGCCCTTGTTACCACCAGCCTCCTCCCTCCCACCGCCCAGAAGTAGGGCTGAGCCTGAGCAGGTTGCTGACAGGCACCCACCCCTTAGACCAGAGAGCACTGAGCTGCCCAGGTACCCCTGCACCTCCTAGGGGTGAGCACTGCAGGGTGCCTGTAATAGAAGCTGACCAGGCCTCACACCTGCTCACCTGTCCTGAGGTCCTTGGGTGGGGGTCTGCCCAGGAGGCCAAGTTGAACCCCTGTGCTCTGTGTCAAAAGGGTCTTCACCAGAGACAATTTGGTTAAACAGAAAGATGCTTAAGCTAGATCCAACAAAAGGAAGGACATTATGAGAGGGAAGTGGAGGTCCATCAGAGAAGCTGAGGACAAGGCCACTTGGGCTTCACAAGGGTCTAGAACCAAGAACTGAGAAATGAGGAGTCTCCATCCTCTGGAGCTGTCGCCTCTCTCATCCCTGTTTCTCTCTCTGAGTCTCCTTCAGTTTTCTCCCTCTTTCTGTACAAACCAGGTTATTTTCCCCAATATGCCACGGTGGGCCACTGGTTCCAGACCCAGTGGAGCCTGACCTCTCCGCTACAGCACCAGCAGGGGGAGTCGTGGTCTCTGGGTCCCAATCCCAAATTCCTGGGACAGGGTGTCCTTACCTAGATGAGGCCTCCACCTGGAGAAGGAGGACAGGGTCCCATGAAAGCCCAGCCACCCTCACATAGAAGTCATGGCTGGAGGACTGGACAGGAAGCTCCAGGAAGGTCTACATCTGAAGGGATCCCACTCCTGCCTGGCAACTCTCTCTTGCACTCCCAGATCTCAGGCCTGGACGGAATCCCTCACCTCCGTGAAAACTTGTGAATAGTACAAACATTCTCAGGGAGGAGATGGTGACCTCAGAAGGTAAACTCAAGGGAGAGAATGAGGATATTTAGGAGGAGTGGGCAGGGTTAAGGGAGTCCGCAGGGATGGTGAAGCACTCGGACCCGCTACGGGGGGCCAGGCCAGCTGTCCGCAGCCTGAAGGGGGAGGAGTGGGAAGGAGCCATCACTGGAACAAGAGGACTGAAGCCAGCACCCATGGGTCGGAGGGGGCAGGCCACAGCCACGGTCCAAACCACAGGCTGAGCAGAGCAAGGAGTACCGACCACTCTCTCCTCCTGCCCAACCCGAAGCCAGGGGGCAAGGCAGTTGGAAGATGGGTACATGGGGTTGGGCCCCCCTGGTCTCAGAGCAGGTGGAAGATGGCACAGTGGAAAATAACCAGCCCAGCTGGTAGGATGCTATGTTTTTAGAACACAATAGGCCTTTAACCCCTGACTTTGCCATCTCACTCCTGGGGACATAATTTCAAGATATGATGAAAATTAAAGTTTTATTTGTACCAAATTTAGGGAGGCAGCATGGCTTAACGACAAAGCGTGGGTTTTGGAGTTGGGCGTATCAAACTGCAATCCAGGCCCCCTTGCTTCCTAGCTCTATGGGCTTTGGGGGGCATGTTGATTTGCCTCTGAGAGCCCCATTTTTCTTTATCTCTAATACCCATGTCCCCCCTCAAACTCTTTTTCGCTTTGAGGAATTATTGATTGAGAGACTTAAATAAAACAATATAAAGTGAAGTGTCTGACTACGGGCCTTCAGAGGCACACCACAATGGCGTTATTATTGTTATTATTTTTCATTGTCGTGGAAATAGTCCAGATAACTAACAATGGAGGATGAATAAGTAGTTAATGCTTGCAGTTCTGCTCTATGAAATGTGATCATGAGTACATTGGTGAAGACAATGAAGCCACATGGGACAACATCTCCATTCTAAAGTTAAATGGATATGGAGAATTGCAAATACTAGTTTTACAATATGTACTCATAAATGTAATAAATGGAAGAGAATGTAAAAAAAAAAAAAAAAAGAAAGAAAGAAATTATCAATGTTCCTAGTGAGAATCTGGGTTTTTGTTTCTTTTTTTTTGGAAAAGAAAAATTAGGTGATGTTTACAACGTTTATATAAACATAGTATTCACAATCACACAATTATTTGACCTAAACAAAAGTAATTTCTTTCTTTGGGAGACTGTATTTGCTTCCTGTGGCTGCCATAATAAATTATCACAAACTTAAAACAACAGAAATTTATTCTCTCAAAGTTCTGGAGGCCAGAAGTCCTAAATCAAGGCGTCAGCAGGGCCATGCTCCCGTCAGAGGCGCAGCGGGGAAACCCATTTCATGCCTCAATCTGAGCTTCAAAGACTCTAGTGAACCTTGGCGTTCCTTGGTCTGTGGCCACATCGCTCCAATCTCCGCTTCCATTTTCACATTGCTTTCTTCTCTGTGTTTTCGAGGTTGCCCACTGACTCACTCTTATAAAGACACTTGTCATTGGATTTAGGGCCCACCCGGATAATCAAGAATGATTTCCTAATCTTAAGATCCTTAACTTAATTACATTTGCAAGGACCTTTTTACCAAATAAGGTTACATTCATAGGCTGCAGAAATTAAGATGTTGACATAGCTTTTTCAGGGGGAGAGGAGCACCATTCAACCCATTACAACCCATTTAAGAGAATTCAGAAACTGGAGGGAGGGAGACCAAGCTAAAACAGACGGTGGTCATGGGAGTTGGAGGGGAGGGGCGGGGACTAATGGAGGAAAGAGAAGACAACTTTAACACATTGACACATGAAAACATGTGTTGAGTGAATGGAACGGATGGAATTGAGGATGAGCTATAACAGAAGTGTGAGGTCCTAGACTTGTCTCCCAGCCTCAGTATGGACTTAGTAAATGTTTGCTGCCTGCCCATCGCTGTGCTAAATCCACCTCTTCACTTCTTAACCCAGTTTGCCTCTAGCTTGTGTCCTATTTTATAAAAGTAGCCGACAGTCTGAAAATGAATATGAAAAGCGGGGATGTGTGTACTGAGAGAATGCATATATGAGTAGACACTGGCCAGATTATAATGACATTGAATTTTGACCCACAGTCTCTGCGGCAGCCGGCTCAGAACGGTGAGGACTGGTCAATGACGGTCAGCCTTCCTGTTCCTTGTTCACACTTCCAGCTCAGGACTTCCCAGGGGAAGCCAAGTGTGCTCCTCAAACCCATCCCGTCAAGAGGCCTCTCCCAGTCAGCTCTTTCCAGCTTCCCTTTGCCACAACCTCCAATCAGAGCAGCCCTGAACCTCCTCTCCCTTTTTTGCCATAAAGTTTTCCTGCTCCCCTGCCTGCCTTTGAGTCTCTGCCAGTGCAAGTGGTAACGGCTGACTCCCCTGCTGGAGCAAGCTCTGAACCGTAGCCCCGGTTTGCTTTCATCTGGGTGGTCTGTGTTTATTCCCACAATGCAGTCTCTCCATTCTGCTCAATTGAGTGCACTTCGCTCCTACCCCTTGGTTATGACCATTGCCTATGACGTTGAGCCACAACAACCAGAGCAGCGTCTGGCACATAGTAGATGCTAAATAAATTACTGTCAACTGAGTGAATAGCCCTCTAGTCTAGACTAAGATGAAGTGTGTGCTGTAGCTCCAAGTTCATAGATTACGTTCAGGGGAGTAAGTCCAAAAGACTTGCTTTTAGGAAAGTCCCAGTGAATGCTTGGTTATTCTGAAATAACCAAGCCCCTCAAATATGCCCCTCACTGAACAGACCTAATGCTTTTTATTTTATTAAAAAAAATATTTTTCTTAATCTTCACCCAAGGATATTTTTCCCATTGATTATTTTTTTAGAGAGTGGAAGGGAGGGAGGGAGCGGGGGTGGGGGGGCAGAGAGAGAGAGAGAGAGAGAGAGAGGTGAAAGAGACATATGGATTGGTTGCCTCCTGCAGGTGCCCCGGCGGGGATGGGTATTGAATCTGCAACCCAGGATATGCGCTTGACTAGGAGTAGAACCTGTGACCCTCCGGTCTGCAGTCTGAGGCTCTAACCATTGAGAAACACTGGCCAGGGTGACCTTAATGATGCAGATTTTGTGTTATAATTTTACAAATATTGTGAAAAGTCTCGAGTGCCACACAGAATGGGTGGAAGTCGGATGGTGCTGGCGGGGGGGCCTATATCTACCCTGGGGGCTATTGCTGAACTCGATGCCCAACAGGAGCTTGTTTTCCTGTGACTTGTTGCTCATAAAATCGAATGCAAGCTACTCTCATGCCTCCCCCTCCATGGGGCTCCTTGATCCTCTTGGTTGTTTGGATTGTGGATAAACAGGCTGTGGCTGTTGAGTGGTTCCCGGAGAGGAGGGCTGAGGAGGGCTGCAGGGGCAGAGACCGGGAGGACAGTGGGCCTGCAGGAGGAGGCCGCAGAGGAGGCTCCCCAGAGGCTGTGTGCCCTTGAGATACTGCGACCACAGGACCCTCCACTTCTGTTACCTGTGCAAGGTGGCAGGCACCATCCCCAAAGCATGGAGAAGACAATTTCCCTGAAAACAGCAAAAAATTCTTTGAACTCTGCCCTCTCCCCTTTTTCAAATAATTCAAAATATCCTTTTCAAGCTCTGTTTAGGTCTTTTTATAGCTGTGTTTAGACAAACTGTACAAATGAAATTTACTCAACACTTCAATTGCAGGGCCTTTGATTGATCACTGCATGTTCTGTTTTGAATAGAATTTTAAACTTGCACATCAACAAGAATTCTGCTGTGAAAATTTATTTGCCACAAAGGCCAAAGCCTGTTCTCCTCGTCTCCATCTCTCTTTACGTTCCCTCCCATACTCCCTCTTGCCCTTGGCCCATCCACGCGGAAATTATGGTCATTTCCCCAGCACACTCACCCCCTTTCTGTCTGCGACTTTGCACGTGCTATTCCACCACCTGGAATGGCCCTCGCCACTCAGTCCATCTAGTGAACCAAACAATCCTTTAAGACTAAACACAAGCCCTAGCCAGTTTGGCTCAGTGGATAGGGCATCGGTCTGTGGACTGAAGGGTCCCCGGTTCAATTCCAGTCAAGGGCACATGCTCAGCTTGTGGGCTTGATCCCCAATAGGGGGTATGCAGGGGGCAGCCAATCTATGATTCTCTCTCATTGATGTTTCTATCTCTTCCTCTCTGAAATCAATAAAATATATATATTTTTTAAAAACAGTTAACTTAAAAAAAAAAAAGGCTAAACACAAGAGGGGGCTGGGAAGCTGGTGTAGTAGGAAGCACCAGGGATCTGTCTCCCCACCTAGACAAGTACACTGCAGAATCTAGCTCAAGCATGTCAAACTCAATGGCTAACACAGGCCAAATAAACAAGGTTTAAGCTTAGGTGGGCCACAAAAAACCCAAAAGCTTCTGTTTTCATAGAAAAGTAGGTTTATTTCGATAGAGACATGCTGAATACAAAGGGCTGAAATAAATGAGTAATCGTTAACATAAAATAATAGACCATTTTAATAAAAATTAATATTTTTTATTGAACATTAACTTACCAGACACTGAATCACTGCACAAAATAATAAGCATAATGCAAATAAACCTATTTTTCTTGTTCTCCGAAAGCGAAATATTTCCTGTTGCGCACACCAAACAAGTCAGTCCAAGACTAATGACAGGGCAATCGGCTGCTAAAATATTCGCTGCTAGTATTAGTGGAGAGAAATGGTGCGCCTGTGTGTAAGGTACGTAAGGGAAATCAATGCGACACGATTATAGTAATCAGTCATTATCGAACGCTGTAGTTCGTTATTAATAATTATGTACAACAGGATATTGTAAAAATTAGGTAAAGAAATTTTTATTAAAATGTTTCTTACGCCCTAGCTGGTTTGGCTCAGCGGATAGAGCATTGGACTGCGGACCGAAGGGTCCCAGGTTCGATTCCGGTCAAGGGCACATGCCTGGGTTGCAGGCTCGATCCCCAGTTGGGGATTTGCAGGAGGCAGCCAATCAATTATTCTCTCTCATCATTGACGTTTCTATCTCTCCCTCCCTCTTCCTTCCTCTCTGAAATCAATAAAAATATATTTAAAAAAAAGAAAAAAAGAAAAAAAATGTTTCTTACATACCGTTATATTGGCTGGGCCACAAAAAATATTCATTGTGGGCAGCATGAGGCCTGAGGGCCACGAGATTGACATGCTTAATATAGCTAATGTGCCTACAGCTGACCTTTGAACAACAAGTCTGAACTGCGGGGGTCCACTTACATGCAGATTTTTTTCAGTAAATACATAGTCAGCCCTCTGTATCCCCAGGTTTTGCATTTGTGGATTCAACCAACCACAGATCAAACACTATTTTTGATCTGCAGTTGGGAATCTGCACATGCAGAGGGCCAACTGTATGCATTGTTCTATGCCATTTCACATAAAGGACTTGAGCACCTGTGAACTTTGGTGTCCATGGGTGTGGCGGGGGCGTCTTGAAACCAATCCCCTGCAGACACTCAGGTTTAGAAAATTGAATGTTTGAAGTGCTATTCAAGTACAACAAGTTGTACATGAATTTTGGACTGCACAAGGGGTTCCCCTAACCCCTGTATTGTTCAAGGGTCAACTTTATTTTGGAACTCTGGAGTCTGTTCAAAGCTTGCAAATTCCAGAAGAAAGATTGGATGGCAAATTCCAGTTAATTTTAGTCCATTTCAGCTCTTAGCACAGTAGCAGCTGCCCATCCACCATCCACAGCCACATGGCAGGCAGCTGTGTGTGGAGCAGCTTGCACACAGCTTGCAGGAGCCAGAGTGGGCAAAAGGGTCCTGTCCTCCAAATATCTGCTCCGACCACCGGCTACTTCTTCTGATCACGGAGGTGTGGACAAAGAGGTGGGCCGCAATTCTTGTTGCACCTCACCCTACCTCACCCTACCCATCCAGGTGAAGTGACTTCCAGTGGACTTAAAAGATTGGCGCCCTTTCCTCCCCCACACTCTCCTCTTCATTGTCTTTTTTTTTTTTTTTACCCTTTTGTGAGACAGACATTGAAAACTAGGACACTCAAAGACAACTGCATAGCCTTGCAAGTGATGGGCATGATGGCAAACTCAGGAGGGTGGCATGTGGGTTCAAGTTGTCCCCGTTCTGCCTGCGCCTTTGCACATGCTATTCCACCACCTGGAATGCCCTCTCCACTCAGTCCATCTAGTGAACCAAACGCTGTTGGGGTTGTTCTATGGTGTGCTGTGAGACGGGGGCCCGGTCACTGCCTTGTTAGCAGGTGCAATGGAGCTTCTCTGAGGCGTGTAGGGTGTGCTGAGCGCCCTGGGAGAGTCTGGAGCAGATATCTGCACAGCACTTCCTACATTCAATTTTCTAAACCTCAGAACTCAGATGTGAACATTTCAGAACTAATTTTTTTAAAAATCGCTGAGTTATGGAGTGAACTAACTAGAATTCAGTACCTGAAGCTGTTGTAAAATTGGAAAGAATGAAGTTGGTAAACATTCTATACTTAATTTCTTTTTCTTTAGCCCATTCTGCCAGTATAATACATTTTGTCATAGTATCTTGTTCATGTGATAAAAGTTCATATGACATTTACTTTGTGTTTAGGAACTACTAAGGATGAAAATAATCCATGAAATGCGGCAGTAATCATTTTACCTTTGATAAAGGCAAATCGGACTGCGGAGTATTTTAATACTTGATGACTTTGGAAACAGGATTCTTGGTTCCCTATATTATGGAGGCAGGGTTTGCCTATTCAAAAGTGTCTCAAATTTAGAGCCATAGTGTTCTATGATATAACTGTGCATTTTTAAAAGATCACCCAAAACTCATGCAGGTAAATTCCAATTCCTAGATATCATTTATTTTAAAGTCAGTTGATGGTTTTACACGAAAGGGATTGCTGGTTTCAGTAGCAACTTGTTATACAAGGGATGGAGAGATTTATAGACCTTTTCCTCATTGTCTTTTTTTCTTAAAGTAAAAACTAAGCAATTATGTACCAAACCTATGCATACTGTTTTATATGCATAGAATAAAATATTGTGTTTCCTAGTTGTATACTTTCAGGTGAAACATTTGTTTTACAGCTTCTTTCTGTTTTTTTTCTTTTTAAGTAGGGATTTGTATTCGGAATGATTTCTTCTCTCTCATGTGAGTACATTTATCCAGAAAGTAGAGGACTTGCCTGGTAAGTTTTCAAATGAGACGTCTAAGAAACAAGAGTCTTGCCCTAGCAAGACTCAGTGGATAGAGTGTTGGCCCCCAGACTGAAGGGTCCCAGGTTTGATCCCCAGGTTTGGTCAAGGCACATACCTAGGTTGCAGGCTCCATCCGGGCACATGCAGGAAGCAACCAATTGATGTCTCGCTCACATTGATGTTTCTCTCTCTGTCTCTCCCCCTCCTTTCCACTCTCTCTAAAAATCAATGGGAAAATATTCTCAGGTGAGGATTAACAACAACAAAAGTAAATAAATAAAAAACAAAAGTCTCCAAAGTCTCTAGACTTAGAACCTGTGCAGAGCTTGTCACTACTCATGGAGTCCCTGCTTTTTTATGCCTCTGTGTCTTCCATTCACCGGACAAGTCTCTAATGAGGACTGGCCTTGTGTACTACCTGTGCTCAGGGCTCATCACCTAGTTCCAAGCCTCAGGAGCCCCGAGTGTAGGGGAAAGACAGGCCTGGGAGCAGATCAGTGCTCCCACGGGTTGGCAGTGCCCCGAGAGACCTGTACAGGCTGCCGGGGGGGGGGGGGGGGGGGGGGGGGGGCGGGGGGGGGCGGGCCAGGGAGAGGGTGGAGAAAGGAAGCAGGTTGTAAAGTACTTCGCAGAGCGTGGAACACCGTGATTTCACACACGCTCTTCCCTCTGCTGCCTGTGCCTCTTCCCCACTGAACTCAGCCCGCAGCTCAGTGTCATCTCAGCCCGGCCCGTTATCATCTCTCTCTTCAGTGGAGCCTACTGTGGCCTCCACTGTTCTCTCCAGGGGCCATTCCCTGCTCCCTCTCCAGGGCTCCCTAACATTTCCTACTTACCACGTTCCTATGTGTCACCTCAAACAGTGCCACCAATACCACTCAGCAGCTGCGTGTTTACTCTGCTGGGCACGCGCTCGCCCTGCATCCACCCTGAGCGGCAGGTTTTATGGCACCGCATTGGCTCAGAGGGCTCAGCGTCTCGTCGCTCACAAACTTAGTCCCTTACAACCTCAGTGCCCAACACCCTGCCTGGCCCAAAGCAGAGAGTAAATGTCTGTCTGCATTTTTCAAAGCGCATGGCTTTGCAAGCGGAACGGAATAGAATAGAATAAGCCAAGTATTTGTCAGGGAGGCTTCACAAGCAGCGGGTGTTAGTGTCTCTTCTGCCACCTCTGGTGCTTCTTACAGTCGGGGGGGGGGGGGGGAGGGGGGAAGGGCCAGGGGAGGGGAGCCGGGTGGTCCCGCGTGGGTGCAGGCCGTGGCACCTTGCTGCCACCAGCCGCCACAGGTAGAGCTCGGCAGCTCTGCAGTCACCCAGCAGAAGCTCTGCCTGGTGCCTGGGGCCTGCCCCTTCTGTGTGCCAGCTGGGGGGTCTCCTGGCTGCAGCTGGCCCTGCCAAATGTCAAACTTCTGCAGCCAGGATTTTCAAACAGCTGCCTCAGAGTTCTGAGCTTTTGTGGCCTCGTACCAGTGCCCCGCTGTGGGGGCCAGGCTTGCTTTCCTCGGCTACCAGTCCAGGGTGGTGCAGGCTCCATGAGTCCTGGGCTCAGAGGCTGGGCGTGGGTCTCAGCCTTGCCACTTTCCAGCTGAATGACGTTAGACCCCAGCTTCCTTCTCCGTAAAATGGAAATGCTGAGTGTTCCTACCTCGCAGGGCTGTTATGAGAAGTAAGACGATACATGTGGGATGTGCTTTTTGCTGTAACATGTGAGTGGTTGTCAGTAATTCAAAGCAGCCAGAGTTCCTCAAGCCACAGTCTCGGGGTGATGTACCCGCTAGGGCCAGTACGCCCTTAAAACAGCAAATGCCAACATGTCTAGACAACCCAGTCGGTTTATCTGAGTTCATTATTGAGATCGCATAACAGAAAACTGCGCGTTGAGCTGATTGGACCAGATGGAGTTATTTATAGAGTCACCTTGGAACTAGTCCAGGGTCTGGAGGCAAAAATTCTGGAAATAAATTCTAGACCCTCCGTTTCTATGTGTGTAACCTAAGCGTTACCTTTTCAGCTCTAAACGTGAAACTATACTCTGCTCTGCATGTGCCCTGTGACCCAACAGTCCTGCTCCGGGATTACACCCAGAGAAGTTCTCTTCCCGGGGTGCAAGGGGACATGTAGGAGGCCATTCATTGCAATGGTGTCTGTGGTAGCAGACGCAGAGGTACTGAAGGTTTTTGCCACCAGAGGAATCGATGGTGGGGGATGTAACATGGAGTTCTGACGGCAGGCAGAGGCAATGGGCCAGAGGTACATGCAGCAACACGGATGCTTCTCCACAGCAACATTAGGTAAAAACAGCAGAGGTTTTTGTATCACCACACCATGGACATAAATCGAAAGCACAAGCCCACACAAAACAGGAGAACATAACCTACAAGGGCACATGCATACTTCAGACCTATGTCAAATGCGTTAGGATGGATGCCTATGAGAGGAGATGAAGAGGAATGAAGATTATGATGAGGGGGGAAATAAAGGCAGAAACAAGTATTGCATGGACCAATGACAATAACGGGCTATTAACCAAGAGGCATGATCAGCTCCATTTCCTGCATCAGGGGTTTTAACACAATCCCTGCCTCCAGGTGTGGTCAGAATTATACGAAATGTCCACAAAGGCCCGGGCACAGCCCTCAGCACGTGGTAGATGCTCCAGACGTGGCAGCTCTTTCTGTCAGTTACGCATTGAACGCACACTGTCCCAGGTGTCTGCTTTGTGCTGGGTGCTTGCAGAGTTACAGAAGAGACAAGGTCTGGGTGTCTCTCAGGGACTTGAACACGGCAGAGGGGGTGGAATATCAGCAGGAGGAGGGAACCCTCACCGGGGAGTGCAGAGTTCACGCTGTCAGACCCCCTCACCTTCCAAACGGAGGCTGAACGAAGTGACTTGCCCAGGTCACACAGCGAATTAGTGACGGGGTTAAGGACAGCCGCCAGGTCTCCACGGCCCCTCCAGCGCATTCGAAGCCAGTCCCTCGGCATCCTAGGCCCGTGGAGGCTTGCATCGCCTGTCCTGCCTTTTACCCCAGCTGACCTCCCTGAGCCCCTCCTTTGTTTATACACCCAACCCTGTGTGTGTGTATTTAACGGAGAAGTGAATTAATGGATTGTTTTAAAAATGCAGTTTGGTAACTAAAACTTTCCAGGACAGGAGGTTGGTGGGGAGCAGGTGAAAGGTCCCGAACCCGGCAGAGATGACGTGCAATGGAGTCGCCCTCCTGCTCGTCCTCTTCGGGGTTGCTTCAGTGGTCCCAGTCTCCAGGTCAGAACCAACCTCACCCACAGCCCTCAACACTGCACCGCCCCCCCGCCCCCCGGCCCATCATACCGGCCTTATCACCCTTCTATTTGGCCCTAAAATATCATCCTTTTGCTTAGCCCACTCCAAGGAGAGGGAGGAGAAGTGTCCCCATAGCCCTCTTCTAGCCCTTATCCTTTCACTCAGCCCTAAAATATCCCGTGCCCCAAAGATAGCAAGGGGCCCTCCAGAGGCATAAGGAAGTCTCTAACGGAGCCCCAAGCCCCGCTTTCTAAGATTAGGGGGAGTGGGAGGGGAGAACTCGGGGCGGGCTCACAGGGTGCTGTGTCTTGGGCAGCAGGTCCTGGTGCTGGCTTCAGCAGTGGGAGGAGGTGGTCGGACAGGTCCAGAGAAGGCGGGTGGACATGGCAAAGGGGAGGGACAGGTCCTGGAAGACTCTGCCAACATCTTGCGAGCCTTGATCCAAAGGGCTATTGCAGGCCTTTCCTGTGATTTCAAGAAAACCCACAAGTTTTCCCACAGATTTCAAAATGAGATTGACAAAGAACCGAATAACAGATTTTCCAGGATGAGCACAGTCAGTTAGGTGTCAGCTATGAAGAGAGGTGAAGGGAGAAGAATTCTGTCTGTGATGGGAACTCCTCTCCGGGGGTTCGACACAGTCCTGAGCGGGATGCTGAGGAGGAGGAGGCTGACATTTAGTGAGCACTTACTCGGTCCTCTACTGGGTTGTCCCATGTAGCTCTCACACAGCTGCCCTGTGAGCTGGGTGCTGTGCTACAGATGAGGAAATAAGGCACAGAGAGTTGCTGACTCCCCAGGATTACACTAGTGGGAAGTGGTGGGAGCAGGGGGATTTGAATCCAGATTGTCTCCATCCATAGTCCCATAGTCCATGGGCCTAACTGCTAAACAAAACAGCCACAGAGCCTTCCGTGTGGTCTTTAGACTCTCCCAGCATGTGGCTGATTACGCAAGATAAACAAAGGCTTTGCACTCAGCACAGCAATCCAAGCACCCATCATTCAGTGCTCATTTTCCCTTAGGAATATTTCTTAGGGAATGCATTCTAGGAAAACATCACTCTACAGTCTCTAGCATACTTTTTCTTTCTATATCCTCATTATTATCTCACTAGAGGCTTGGTGCACAAATTCGTGCACAGGTGGGGTCCGGCTGGCCCACCCTGATCAGGGCCAGGCCGGCCCGGGGGGAGGGGATGTGGGAGGTTGGCTGGCCGGCCCGGCACCTGGTCAAACTCCGATTGAACTCCTGGTCCAGGGGACAATTTGCATATTACCCTTTTATTATATAGGATACTTTATGGCTTGCTCTCCGATGTTAAACTAAGACCCTAACCTCCCCTTCATTGTAATTGATTTTCAGCAGTGCTTTTCAGCACTCTCAGTAGCCCACCACTAATGGAATGTTTGGGTAACATTATTATAAGATATTTAAAGAGATTTTAAAACACAAAAACTAAATAAAAGCCAGCACAATTTTTGAAGAAATTCTGGTGTGCAGCCTAGTTCAGACAATACTGACAAAACCTCGCAAGGATTTCTGTTTACTGGCTAAAGTGGCGCCACCGTGTGGCAGGAATATAATCACCGTTCATGATTTACTTGGATAGCCAGTTGAAATTGTGTCCTGATTAATTTTTTAAAAATATTTTTTTATTGATTTTAGAGAAAGAGATTGAAACATCCATGATCGAGTCTGCAACCCAGGCACGTGCCCTGACTGGGAATCGAACCCTGACCTCCTGGTTCATAGGTCGATGCTCAGCCACTGAGCCATGCCAGCTGGGCTGATTAATTTTTTTTAATAAGGGAGGATTGCATTATTTTAAAGTTGTACACATAAGGCCAGGATTTATTATTATCTCATCTTACACTATTTCAAATTATCAGGGAGCCTCTAAAGCCACTTTTAATTGATCAAAGAAGCCACAGGAGGTAGATAGGAATTCTGATAACCTGAGATTAGGTGTATCACAGGTGAGCCTTGGTGACACCCCTGCTGGCAAGTCCTCAAAAATATGGTAACAGACCGACTTTAAGTCACTCTGAAGTTGAACCAAAGAACCTTGGGATCTCTGGGCTGAAAAGAATGTGGAAGACAACATGATGGCCCTTCAGGAAGGTACATGTTTGTTAATCATGTGAATTTAGTCATAGTCACTAACTCGCTAAGGCCGGATAGGGCATCTTTACAGGAACCTGATTGGAGAACCCATCGTGGATAGATGGCATTGGTCAGACAGAGTGCTTGTTATGCAAAGCCTACCTCAAAGGGTTGTCATGAGGACTAAATACTTTTTTATTGCTTTTCCTTTTAGTATTTGAAATGTGCTTTGTCAGTTACGAACTGAGAATGTCTAAATGTCATTGACAAATGTTCCTTGTTAGCATGAGGTAGATGGTACTAGCTCAATGGAAGAGACCAGTGTTTCCCAAGCGCTAATGTACCTATGAGTCACCCAGGGATCTTTTTAAAATGCAGACTCTGTTTCAGTCGGCCTAGGGTGGTGCCTGAGAGTCTGCATTTCTAATAAGCTCTCAGGCGATTCCAGTCCACCCACGGCACTTTGAATAGCAAAGGTATAGAAGAGTGATTTGAGCCAGACTGTACATTAGAATTACATATTGCGATTTGTAAAGGATGGACTCTCAGCCCTACACTAGATGTACTGAATCAGAATCTCCAAGGGCGGGGCTCGGGCATTTATAGTTTTAATTAGTAACTCAGGTGATTCTGGTGCTCAGCCAGGGTTGGTATTCTTCTTAAATCTGCTCTCCAGCTAATTCTGGTTCATTCAATCAGCTGACATCTGTTGAGCTTCTACTCTGAGCCAGGCATTGAATATGGTGAGGACAAACAAAAGGACCAGCAGTGACCACGCATATGATAAATGCCGGACATGAGTGCTCTAGGTGGGAGCCCAGGAGGGGGTGTGGGGATTCCGCCAGATTGTTCCGTCAAGGGGAAAAAGGCTTCTCCTGGGAGGTGAAGTTAGAGCCACGTTAAGAAGATGAGTAGGACCAAGTTAGAGAAAGAAGAAGTGTAGAGTAACAGCATGTTAGGGAAGACCTGGGTTCCCCCGTGGGAGGGTCAAAAACCAGGTTAGAGAAGAGGGTAGGAATAAGATCACCAAGGGACGCTAGGCCAAGGAGCTTGACTGAAATCTAGTTAATTCTGAAATCTAGGGTTTTAAGAAGACTCAAGTACCTGGCAAACATCAAACACACAATAAATATTAGCCCTCAGCATTATCATTGTTATAATAATAATATTATTTTTATTGCCAGGCTTGAGGTTTAGAAAGATGAGACTGACAACACCATGGAGAGGACTGGAGGGGACACAGACTGGAAACACGTGGTCACAAACTGTAAGGTAATCCAGCTAAGGAATAGGAAAGACATGAAGGAAGTAGGTTTTTAGATTTTACAGGACTCAGAAGACTTGGTTCCTGCAGTTTATAAAATTCACACCTGCATGAGTGAGTTGCAAATTCCTTTCACAAACAAACTTGAGGAGGAGTCCGTGTAAGGATTAGTTCAATTTTACTAATAAAGGAAACTGAGGCTCAGATAGAAACTGACTTGTTTAAAGTCACATGACAAGTTAGGGAAGGAACCTGGTCCATCTGACTTCACACCAGGTACTCCTGCTGCTGCGGCCCACAGGTGCCGAAGATAGAACCCTCATATGAACACTGGGAAGGTTGAGGACATTCCTCTCAGTTGGTGTGGAGTGGATTGGCGTGGCCGCAAAGGGACCCAGACTTCAGTCTTGGCTGCCATTAGCTCCATATTCCCAGATATGAAAATCCCAAACATGAGGATCCTCAGACACTTTTGAGAGGTACCCAGATGTGGCCCCCACCTTTCCCAAACACGGTCTTGGAGCAGATGGGATAATGACAGCAAAGCTGCAATAGCGGAAGTACAGATATGGAGCAGGTGGCAAAGGTGAGTGGTGACGTTATCTTGACCCACTCTTGCCTTCTGTCTTTCAAAGACACGCCCCTCCCCCAATCCATCCTTTCTCATTTCCTCCAGGACTTCCTCCATGCCTCAATTTTCAGCTCTCTTTAATCACTGCCATCCCACCGGCTCTTTCCGCTCAGTCAACTTTGCTCTAATCTTGCCCATCTTTAAAGGGTCATCCCATCTCAGTCCTGCCATATTCTCAAGCTACTGCCCCCAGAGTTATCAACTCCACCCGTGCTGCACAGAGGAATGAGGTTGCAATCTGGCTTTTACCCCTGTCATTTGGGGAAGCTCTCTAATTATTGTTAGTTTACAGTTGGCCTCTGACTACTATGGCTCCTTTTTAGAATTGAGAGTGGTTTATAAATTGATCCCTTTAGCCACATTTGGTGTTTCATAAACTGTATCTATGTAAAATTAGTGACGGAATGCCTCATTCTCTAAGGAACAGGGCACCAATTAGGAATCAGTTTGGCTGCTATTAACAGAATAACCCAATTCCACTGACTTAAACATATTACATGATATAGACAGATTGGTACCCTAACAGCTGTTTGTATTCATCCTTCCTACCTCTCAGGGGTCTGTTGCTTTAGCCTTTCTCAGATAACTCTGTTGATGGTGAATAACGAGAATGTTTATATTGACCAGCCACTTCTTTTATTTCAAACCTAAATTGTCCTACAGGCCATAATTTTATTGGTCTGTACACAGATGCTCATAATTTTTGATGGAGATCTTTCCATTGCCTCTGGGTAACTGATTTCACTCTGGCCGGATGGCTCAGTTGGTTGAGCATCATCCCATGCACCAAAAAGGTTGCAGGTCAGGGCACACACCTAGGTTGTGGGTTCCATCCGTGGTCAGGACACATATGGGAGACAACTTATCAATGTTTTTCTCTCACATTGATGTTTCTCTCTCACATCAATATTCCCCCCCCCCCACTTCCTCTCTCTAAAATCAATAAGCGTATCCTCACCATAGAGCTGGAAGTTGTGTGCGATTTTTGAATCACTGCCAAATTTTTTTATATCAGTTCCTTTTGATATTGTTTATTCTTTTATAGTACAACTAGAAGCCCGGTGCATGAAAATTCATGCACTGGAGGGGGGGGTGTCCCTCAGCCCGGCCTGCCCCCTCTCACAGTCCAGGAGCTCTCAGGGGTGGGAGGTGACACGGCGATCAGGGGAAGGCAACCCCCCATCACACCTCTGCTGCTGCCACTGCCGGCAGCGCAAGCCTCAGCCAGACCTGGTTACCTGAGCCTCGGGCAGCCCTGGGCGGCTGGGCAGCCAACATCTGAGGCTTGTCTGCACCTCAGGCCAGCCCTGGGTGGCTGGGGGGCTGAGGGGACTGAGCACCACCATCTTGTGGCTGTGGATGCCACCATCTTTGAGTACAGGGATATCAATTAGCATATTCCCTCCTTATTGGCTGTGGGCACCACCATCTTTGCAATGGCGTGAGGGTCAATTAGCATATTCCCACTTTATTAGATAGGATCTTTACAAAATTGAACTGAAGTTTCTGTGTGGTTGAATTCTGTGAAATTTTTACTATCCCTGAGGGTGTGAGTGTATGTGTGTTCTCTCTCTCTCTCTCTCTCTCTCTCTCTCATTCCTATTAAGGTTTTTTGACTGAAATTGGTAAAGAGGCACAAAGAGAACTGGGGCCCAAGGACCCAGTGAGGAAACAAAGGTTTCCATTGGAAAATGGTCTTATAATAATCCATCACACGTTGTAAGCGGGATCAGGCCATTATTTTTGTGGCTTGAGAGTTGCCCTCCCTCTGTCTGCCCAGTGCTGACTTGGGGTGTAGGTGGAGAGGCCTGCCCTCATCAAAGAAGTCTACGAGTGAAAATGGTGACAGTTGGAGGATGCTGGAGTTGAGATTGACCTTGATCACTTGGAAGAGCTGAGTACACACAGGAGCACAGCAGAAGTGAGGCATCTATTGTCACAGGGTCCAGAGAGGGACCGGTACATCCCCTAGGAGGTGTTCTGAGCTGTGGGTAAAATCTGTGTACCCCCTGCCCCCCACTTCACAGCCCCATTCTCCATTGCATCATTGCAACCAGGATCCAGAAGCCTGCCAGCTCAGGTGACCAGACCACCTCAGATGACCAGAAGCCATGTCTGGAATGCATGAACTCGGTCCTTCACACTCCTCAAATTAGATTCCAAGCTTTCATGCTGTAAGCTTGCCATGCTCTAGTCATCAGTTCTTTTTCTCCAATAGTTCTAAGCAATGCTTCGAAAAGTGAAATCAGGTTAGCTGTAAGTTAAAAGGAATAGATACTTTTTCACATACCATGAATTCCTCATGGATAGATTTAATCAAACATGTAATGTATGAGTGAATTTTAAACGTTTTTTTTTTTTTTATGTATTAGTCAAGGTTCTCTAGAGAAACAGAACTGATAGGAAATAGGTAGATAGAGAGTTATCATGAGGAACTGGCTCACAAGATTATAGAGGCTGAGAAGTCCATGTGCAGGCAGGCGGCCCGGGAAAGCCTTGAGTTTCATGTTCAGGTCTTAAGGATCGTAGTCACCACTGAATGAGTGTCAGAGCTGGTTAGTGACCTTCCTGTTGAACCAGGGATTACCTAACTGGTTAAGAACAGAGCCGGAGGCTCAGTAAAGCTCAATCCAAATTCAGAAGCCCAAGAGCCAGGAGTGCCGATTGTGTCCCAGCTCAAGCCAGCAAATTCGCCCTTCCCCCTCCTTTTTGTTCTTTTCAGGCCCTCATGGATTGGATGGTGCCCACTGCACTAGTGAGGGCAATCATCTTTATTCAGTGTCTACCAATTCAAATGCTGATCTCTCCCAGACACACCCTCACAACACATCCAAAACAATGTGTTATCAGCTGTCTGAGCATCCCTTAGCCCAGTCAAGTTGACACAAAATCAACCATCACAATGGGGCAGGGAGAGAGAGCATTTTTTATACGTTGGTTTTACTGTTTTTACACTTTGGTTTCACTGTTTTGTATTTAAATATTTTCTCACTCAGTCTCTCTTTAAAAGTTTGAAGTTCATTACCACAAATCACATTAAATCAGGCAGCACTTTTTGAGGCCTGGCCCACATGTTTCCTTAGTTCAAGCAATATTTGGTCCAGGTCAGATCTAGTAGAACCAGACAACTTGAAACTGCCAGGCCAACTCTCAGTACTAGTTCCTGTCATTTCTCTGATTATGTTGGTGTTCACATGTGTTGTCTTTGTTCATCCTTAATCAACTGGGTCTCTTTTTAATTGAAATATGAACTCTTCTACCATCTAGTTAAAGTTTATTTCTTTAAGAACTTTGGGTTTTAATAAGGATACTAGAGGCCTGGTGCACAAAAAGTTGTGCACTCGGGGGGTCCCTCAGCCCAGCCTGTGCCCTCTCGCAGTCTGGGACCCCTTGGGGGATGTCCACCTGCTGGCTTAGGCCTGCTCCCTGGGGGATCAGGCCTAAGCTGGCAGTCAGACATCCCTCTGGCAGTCTAGCAGCCCTCGGGGGATGTCCACTCGCCAGCAGGGAGCAGGCCTCAGCTGCAGTCAGACATCCCTCTGGCAGCCCGGGGGCCATCAGGGGATGTCCACTCGCCAGCGGGGAGCAGGCCTAAGCTGCAGTTGGACATCCTTAGTGCTGCTGAGGAAGCGGGAGAGGCTCCCGCCCCCACTGCTGTGCTGGCAGCCATCAGCCTGGCTTGTGGCTGAGCAGAGCTCCCCCTGTGGGAGCACAGTGACCACCAGGGTGCAGCTCCTGCATTGAGCATCTGCCCCCTGGTGGTCAGTGTGTGTCATAGTGACCAGTCATTCCCAGTTGTTCTGCTGTTAGGGTCAATTTGCATATTACCTTTTTATTATATAGGATTACTTTAACCTGGCCACCATGTTCTGCTTTATCAGAGTTAATTTGAAACACAGCAGAACTCTGGGATTACTTAAATACAAACAATTTATTCTTCAGAATTTTTCTCTAAGTAGAGGGACGTTCTTGACCCTTCCACAGTAAAATGTGGTATTCTGGTCTTCCAGCTTACAGTTATCCTCCATGTGATATAGGCACCAGGGCCATCACATGGAAAAAGGAAAGCACTAATCCATAATAGGCCATGTGCTAGACAGCTGGGTACATAAATGAAAACAAGATTCTTGCCTGGGAGAGCCTCAAAGTTTATTGTGAGAGATGAACTGATACTTAAATAAATCATAACATAGTTATGTTTTACATATATAACAGTGAAATGAAAAGTGCTGTGGAGTCATGGGGGGGAGGAATTTGTTTTTGTGGGAAGGAGAAAGGATAAGGATTAAGGAAGACTTTGAAGAGGTTGTAAATTTTAAAATGGGGTTTGAAGGATGTCGGAGTGTACTAGGCATAGATGCATGAAAAGAACATCCCAGACAGAGGCACAGCTAAAAAAAAGGGGGGGATGGCATGGAGTAAGGACAATTACTGGGAATTTTGATTAGTTCTGGTGTTACTGTGGCATAGGGTGCTTAGGGTGATATGATGGGAAGTGGAGGATCAGGTGGGAGTCAGAATTAGAAGGCCTTGGGCACTGGCCTGAGGGGTTAGATTTGTTCCTGTCAGCCATGCACCCACAGAAGGTTTTTGAGCCCCTCTTTTAGCTGTTATACTGGATGGGCACTATTCCTTGGCCCTTTGTCTCTAGAATTGAGCCACTGCTCTTCTACTGGGTCCACTTTCTTCCAGGGCCTCAGATGCCCTTAGTTCTCCATAACTCCTGATGTTTGCCTCAGGTTTCAAGCCTTTAAAAACTGCCTTGATTTGGTGGAGTGATTTTTTTTAAAGGATTTAATATTCTCCCTCCTGCCCTATACACTGCAGGCAATTGGCATTGATGCTTTAGATTTGGGTCAGCTCTGTCTGTTCTCCTGTCAAGGGAAGATTAGATATTCAGTATTTTTTGACTTTCATGTTCACGTTTTAAGTATGTATAGTCACCACGGAGTGAGTGAAAGAAAGAGCTGGCTAGTGATCTTCCTGTTGAACCAGGAGTTACCTAACTAGACAAGGACAGCGCTGAGATAAAAACTCAGGTCTCCTGACTCCCAGTCCAGCGCTTTTTTCAGGGTGCTCTGGCTCCTGGCTCTGCTTAGCCAGTTATGAGCCAGACCAAATGTACTTGGTACCTCAAACCCACAAGGCCATGATGGAGAGCTGGAGCTAAGGGAAGGCTGTTTCCAGAATGGAATTCTGTACGTCAAGCCAGACAGCATGACGTAATGTATTTTGATGCTTCCCTTTCTTCTTCTGTAAAATGGGAGCAGAGCTTATTTAATGCTTCAGCTGACAGCAGGGATTAGCATGTGGCCGCGTTGTTTGTTTTGTGATGGTTGAGGGATGATGAGTCTTTGGTCAAGTTGTATAATCTAAACGTCAGAGTTGCAAGGAAACCTGGAGGTGATGTGTGGTGGTGACAGGCAGCTTCACGTAGTCCACCGAGCACGGGAGACTCCCAGCAGCCAGAGGCCAAGCTTCCTGTCTTTGGAAATGTTCAACCCGAGCAAAGTGTTCAAGCAGAAGGGAATCGTGCTCTAAGGATCTTTCTGCACATTAGAAAGAGGTGGATGGGAGACCCCATGGTTTCTGGCTTCGGCACACATTTTCTGTAATTCCCGCTCAGGTGAGCTCGCCGGGCAGCTGTGCGGCATTAATCTTGCCAGATGTCTGCCGGGTAAACGTAACAAACAGTTGCTAACAACAACCGTCACCATTTACTGCCGACAGCGCCAGCACTGTCCATACCCAGTTAACTCATTTCCTATCCGGGACCGTGGGAGGCACGCTGAAGACCGTGATCACTAGTTCACAGGGGAGGAACTAGTGGTGTAACATTTCGTCCACAATCTCCCAGGGGCAGAGTCTGGATCAACTGTAGGTTGATTAGATTCCAAGAGCTTTTCCCGGCTTTTCTTCAGCTCTAGTTCCTATCTTGCTCCAGTAAAGAAGAGAGCGGTTTCAGAGCTCCGTTTCCCGCCGCCCCGAGATGGGAACCCGGACCGGCGGAGCTGGGAGGTGGCACCGTGCCCACCGGGCAGTGGGCGGGACGCTCCGAGCTCTGGGACCGGTGGGCGGGGCTCGGCTGTGGGCGGGGCCTTGTAGGGGCGGGGCCGGAAGTGGCTCTGCGGACCGACGCGAAGTGGGCGGGAGTCCCTGACGGACGCAGCGTCCCGGGGCTGAGGTGGGAGGGCTTTTCCCGGCCCCACTAAGGTCCCCGCACTCGGCGTCCCGCGGCCGCAGCCTCCAGGGACGATGGTGGCCCGCCTGCTGCTGCGCGCTTGGCCCCGGGCCCCTGCCGTCGGCCCGGGAGCCCCCCGGCGGCCCCTGAGCGCCGGCTCCGGGCCCGGCCAGTACCTGCAGCGCAGCATTGTGCCCACCATGCACTTCCAGGACAGCCTGCCCAGGTGAGCCCGGCCCCGCCCGCCGCCCGCTGCCCGCCAGGGTCGGCCCCGTCTTCCCCAGGCACTCCCGGCCCCCACTCCCACCTGGGACGCCCTCCCCGCCCCCGGAAATCCTGTCACTGTCAGAATCTCTTGGCTCCGGAACCGCAGAACGCGCAGATTCTGAGAACGTCCCATTGCTCCCTGAGTCTCCGGCTGAATCTTCTCGAACTCTCCCCAGGAACTCAGCTTCCAGCCAGAAACCCGAAGAGCTCCTCACATTTCCCCCCAAAAAGTAGCCAAGGTGCTCCCCGAAGTGCTTTCACGACTGCCCCCCATGCCTGCCCGGAATGTGGAATACATAAGGATTACCCTCCTCCAGTTTGTCCCGACACCCCACCTTCTTCCTCGCCGTTGCTCAGGACCCTCAGCCCCCTCCCTTGCCAGCAGCACTCTGTCCTCTTAGCGCCCCCAGACCCCCGCCACCCGAGTGTCCATCTCACTCCCCGAGTCCTCAGCATGCCAGGCCGTCTTCACCGGAACACCTTTCGCCCGGATGAAATCGCCCTCCACTCTCCCCCTCAAATACCCTCCTGACCACACTACCCCAGCACCTCCCGCCCACCCGCACGGGGCTCTAGGCACCACCCCAGAACCCGCAGAGTCTCACTCAGACTAGAGCTGGAGGCCATCTAAACCAGTGGTTCTCAACCTGTGGGTCGCGACCCCTTTGGGGCCGCCTAAGACCATCGGAAAACACATATATAATTACATATTATTTTTGTGATTAATCACTGTGCTTTAATTATGTTCAGTTTGTAACAATGAAAATACATCCTGCATATCAGATATTTACATGACGATTCATAACAGTAGCAAAATTACAGTTATGAAGTAGCAACAAAAATAATTTTATGGTTGGGGGTCACCACCACATGAGGAACTGTATTAAAGGGTCGCGGCATTAGGAAGGTTGAGAACCACTGATCTAAACCCTCTCCATTCCTCTCCATTCCTCTCACGGAAACTGCCTGAACCTTCCACCCAGAGCCACTCCCCTAGAAACACAGCCCCTGCGCCCCTCCTCCCCGAGCTACAGTCCAATAAATCTTTCCCTTTCCCTCACCCAGTATTTTCTTCCATTCAGTCTCCAGTTTTCCCACCTTCCCAACCTTCATCTGAGCTGCCAGATCTCCTTCTCCAATATGAGAAATTTCCCCAATTCCTTCTCCCTCTGAAATCAGATTTAACCTTCTCTATTCACCAGTTAGTTCCTGTGCCAAATTCCAAATTTGTATCGAAGATGGTTCTCTCTCCAAACTGCCATCAGGACTCTCCTCATCCAGGGGCTGGAGACCAGTGTTCCCCACCACACGAATAGAACAAAGATTGCATGGCAGGCATCACCCCCAACTGTTTTTCTTCACATCCAGGAACCCCTGAACCCATTGTCAACACTGCCCACCCCCACCCTCTCAGGAAAATCATCCAAGGCGGTTCTTGGGAAATTACCGGGTGCAGACATCTAAACAGATTAAGACGAGATTATCTAGCCCCCATCCCATCGTTTAAATTTGGCCAGAAGTAGGGGGAGAGGAGGAAGAAGTGACTCTGTGCCTGTGGGATAGGCCTGGGACACACCTCCTCCTGGGCAGCCTGTGAGCTGAGCCTGTAAGTGGGGGAAAGGTGAGGAAGGGCAGAACCTGCCTGCATTTGCCAAGCCCGCTGCAGACGGATCCTTGACTTCCCAGGATCAGAGGGATTGTCTCTTTTAGCATTGGAAAGCTGGGGAGAATATTCAGGATCATTTTCTCCAACCCACAATACAAAAATCTGTAGGAATTTGAAGCTACAAACAGTAGCACTGAGCCATCACCCACGTGTAACTTGAAACAAGAAATCCCCCCAGGCCTTCATTGCCTCAGCTGTCAAGCGGAGTTTAGATAAAATAAGATTCCTTTTATCTCTGAGGTCCTAGACTGGTAAAATGTGTTACCTTTGACACTCATTTTGATGTCACACTCGGTGAAAAGCCCTGGCTTTGAAGTCTGGTAGAACTTGGTTTCAAAGTCTGGATCTCACACTCTGTAACGTAAGGCAATTCCGTTAACTTCTTTGAGCCACAGCTCTTCCCTGTAAGGGAGGAATGGGCCACACATTTCATTGGGCCACTGTGAGGTAAGATGCCTAAAATAGGGACCTGTCCCAATTAATTGGCAAGGGGGGGTCCCTTTGTATTAAGTGGTCCAACTGGATCTTCTTCCCTCTTATCCCTATTGACCAAGTGGCCGTGGACTCACCCTTGCACTATCATTTGCTTGTTTTTTAGATGTTATTGTTTTTTCTTTGCTCTTTTTTTTAGTGTGGTAGGATATACATAATATAAAATTCACCATTTTAATTATTTTTAGGTGTCTAATTCAGTTAGGTGTTATTATTTTTAATTTTTTTATAATGCAAAAACAGATTTATTTGTACACACACCAATGAAGGAAAGCCGTCTTCTGACAAATGGAGACGATTAAGATTCTTAAGGAGCTGATTTGGGGGCCTTGTACAATGGGAAGACTTGCTTTGTTGCCTCCAGATGTTGGGTCTATTCACCTGACACGTCAGCAGGCTTTTCCAATGGGTCTTCCTCCTCCTGGGCCTGCTTTTCTAATTCCTTGTGATATACACGCTGGCGTTGCAGGTAGTTTGTGTTACTCTCCTGTTCCTCCAGGTATTTTCCCATGAAGCATAAGACATTAGTGTCGTTGTTGGCAGAAGCTGTGGCCTTCATGTCTAGAAGGAGCTTGGTTAACTAGCTTTCCAGTTCCAGAGCCGGCTCTAGAGCTTGTATGCCGGTTCCCTAGTTATCTATCTCAGGCCTCAATCACCAGAAGGCCGATTTCATTCACATTCTCTTAGAGATCTTAGGAATTGCTTTTCATATTCCCTCTTCACCTCAGCTTGGTTTTCAAAAGAATGTGGCAGAACGAGGTTCTTCTGGGCCTTCAGTGCGATAACAGGCCATAGATAGACAAGCATCGCTGACGTGCAGCTCATAAGATGCCACATGAATAGCAACCCTACACTCTCCAGAGAGGGGGTGCTTAGCTGCCATCTCAGAATTAGAGAAAACCAGGCATATACAGTGCTCAGTTAGGTGTTTTTTTAATTTTAATTTTATTTTAATTTTTTAAAAAATATATTTTATTGGTTTTTTACAGAGAGGAAGGGAGAGGGATAGAGAGTAAGAAATATTGATGAGAGAGAAACATCGATCAGCTGCCTCCTGCACACCTCCTACTGGGGATGTGCTCGCAACCAAGGTACATGTCCTTGATCGGAATCGAACCTGGGACCTTTCAGTCCGCAGGCCGACGCTCTATCCACTGAGCCAAACCGGTTAGGGCAGGTGTTATTTTTAAAGGGCTATGTTGATATATACTGAACAGTTAATTTCATAATATAAACTGGAAGTTCTGAGGAGACAAAGGGTGGATCAATCTGACCTACTCATTCACATTATTAATTTGATAAACATTGATGTGGATTTGGAGACTGATCAGTCATGGTGAGGAGCTTACCATATAGAGGGAGAGATTTGACAGATAAACAGATAATTCACATGTATAAGTGGAAAGCCGCCTTTTATGGTGTGGTATTTTAAGATCATGAGACAGGAATCAGATCTGATTTTTATTCCAGCTTCACTTCTTTCTAACTGCATGGCTATGTCAAGTCATCTAACCTAAAAATTGGGATTGATAATATTATCTTTGTCTCAGAATTGTTAGAATTAAATATCCTGATATAAAGCACTTAGTAAAAAAGTCTGGCACATAGTAAGTACTTAGTAGAGAAAAATTCTTCCTTCAGAACACAGCTAAATAGCCTTTTGTGTTTTTTACACACTATAGTTCTCATTGGGATAAACTCATCCTAGATGTTAAGACTATCTATCTGAAGGGCATGCCTTTGGGGCCAGAACATTACTGTTTTTACCTGTTATCCTCCTCCACACGTTGGTAACTCTGGCCTTATCTTGGAATTCTAGAGAACCTGACCATTATATCTGGAATAAAAGTTATCATATAAAGCAGCGATTTTCAACCTTTTTCATCTCATGGCACACATAAGCTAATTACTAAAGTTCTGTGGCACAACAAACAAAAA
The DNA here is from genome assembly GCF_028538775.1 of Myotis yumanensis. Classification (NCBI taxonomy): domain Eukaryota; kingdom Metazoa; phylum Chordata; class Mammalia; order Chiroptera; family Vespertilionidae; genus Myotis; species Myotis yumanensis. Next base: position 37,100,026 of record NW_027223753.1, read on the forward strand.
TATATTTTTTGCCGATCTGACAAAAAAACAGCTATAATTCTTTTTCATTCACACCAGACAGCTATTGTATTGGCTATTATCATTAAAAATATTTTTATTTCAGAGATGAAGGGGGAGGGGGAGAGAAACATAAATGATGAGAGAGAATCATTGATCGGCTGTCTTCTGCATGCCCCACACTGGGGAACCAGCCCTCAACCTGGGCATGTGCCCTGACCGGAAATTGAACCGGGATCTCCTGGTTCATAGTTCGACGCTCAACCACTGAGCCACTCCAGCCCGGCTGTTGTCATTTTTTCATTTGACAATCTAAGGGAAAAGAGGTCAGTGTCCCTTACTAAATAGTCAGATATTGCATGTTTTAAAAATTGTTGTAGTACACCAGTTGAAAATCGCTGATATTTAAAATGATTAGTCAGAGGAGGGAAGAGAACCCAGTCTTGAGAAAATGTGCACTTTTAGGGCAAGAGGACATAAAAGTGACTCAGAAGAAGATGGTGTCAAAACCAACAGGGTGGGAGGAGAGAATTTCTAATTCCATCTTCTACATTTTTTAAGGATGTCACAGCCTGCAGTTTGATGGGGAGAAGAAACATAAATATATAAATGCCACTAAATGCAATAGAGAACAATACAGGGTCCTGGGATGGGCAGAGGGTTAGAGGAAGGAGTTATTAGCTAATGCATTTGACATACATTTATTAAGTACCTATTCTGTGCTGACCTGAGTGCCAGTGGAGGTCAGAGAAGAGGTTTCAGAGGAGGACTGCTAATGAGTGGTGAACTCCTCTCCCTGTACGCTACCATAATCATGAGAGCCAACTCTGCATTTCTTCCCAGCTCCCCCTTCGGTGACAGCATGTCGGAAGTTTGAAATTGATAAATGCTACAAATTAGGGCTTCACCCCCAAACCCACCACCACTTGCAGTGAGGAACAGATGAGGATGCGGATAAGGTTGTACAATTGACTTGGAGAGGAAAGAAACTTGTTTAATGTTGATGGCAGGTGGTGTGGGTAAGGAGGGTGCTAGTCCTTCCTAGAAGCTGGGGAGTGGCTTTCTTTGGAGAGAAATTTGAAAGTATTTTCAGAATATAGCTGTCTCGATAGCCACAGGGGGATTGGTTCCAGGACTCCCCTCAATTACCAAAATCCAAGTATGCACAAGTCCTTTATATAAAATAGGATAGTACTTGCATATAATCTGTACACATCCTCCAGTATACTTTAAATCACCTCTAGATTACTTATAATACATCATACAATGTGATATATAAGTAGTTGTTACACTGTATCATTTAGGGCAGGAGTGGGGAACCTTAGTCCTGCCAAGGCCATTTAGGTATTTATAACATCACTAGAGGCCCAGTGCACGAAATCACGCGAGACCCAGATGCGCCGCGCCAACGGGACCCCAAGACCCGCCGCACCACGAGACCCATCAATGCACCTCCTGGTGACTGGTCATTACAGAGTTACGGCCACTGGCCTTTTATAATATAGATTCCAGGGCCATACAAAATTATCAACTTAAAAATTAGCCTGCTATATTTGATCAAACGTTTAATTCACCCCTAATTACTTGCAGGGCCAGTCCAAATGATTTTGCGGGCCAGTTGTTCCCCACACCTGGTTTAGGAAATAATAACAAGGAGAAAAGTCTGTACAGGTTTAGTACAGTTGCACAACCATCATAGGCCTAACTATAGAGTACATGTCCACAACATTCATTACCTTTTTCCCCAATATTTTCGCTCTGCCATTGGTTGTGGAACCTGCAGATACAGAGGGCTGACTGTAGTTAGATTTTTAAGAGAGGTGAGGAGGGAGGCAAAGCAATTATAGAATATAATTATAGAATATAATTTTCAGAACATAATGGGGGTTAAAGGTATAGTGGAAGTGGCTAGTAAAGAATAATAGTTACATGGGGCCAAACTGGATGTTGCTGAGCAGATGGAAGAAAATAATAGCAGATAGGCTTTGTGCCTAAGGTGGAAGATATTGAAGTAGGGAAGCAGGAAACTAGGAGGGAATGGAAAGGAGATTGAATTAGCTATTTATAGCTATGAATAAGTATCTGGATGTCTCTAAATAGACAGTGCTTATTATATGTCAGATACCCTCCTAAGTTCATATATATAATTTCATTTAATTCTCACAATAGCCCAGTGGGCTATTACTGAATAAGTGGAGAAAGGAGGACCAGAGAGCAAAGAAATTTGTCCAGGAGCATATGGATAATAAGTGACAGAATACAGGCTGCAAAACACGATCTGTGAGATTCCAAGGGCTGTGAACTTAACCTTTCCGTATTCTAGTCATGTTAGTGATAAACTTGTGCTAGGGTGGGGTTGGAACTTGACAGTAGGATTTCAGATGTCCTTAAGGCAATTCTTCTCTCCAATTCATAGATCGGAAATGGAGTGTGGGAAACATTGAGTAATTTGCCACCTATAACCATGTAACTAGAAATTAAGTGACTGAGCTGGGACTCAAAGCTAGGTCTGAGTCTAAATTTCATTCTCTTTCTACTGTCAGTAGTTCTTATACTTTTAGACTTAACAGGTCATTAAAATTATGGGGGGAAATAGTTATCAATGTTATTTAAAAATATTTTTAATTGATTTCAGAGAGGAAGTGGGGGAGAGAGAGAGAGATATATCAATGATGAGAGAGAATCATTGATCGGCTGTCTCCTGGACACCCCACACCTGGGATCGAGTCTGCAATCCAGGCATATGCCCTGACCGTGAATCAAACCATGACCTTCTGGTTCATAGGTCGACGCTCAACCACCGAGCCACTCTGACTGGGCTCAATGTTATTTCTTAAAAGAAAGGACCTTTAATGACTCTCATCCTGCATCCAAAAAATAAAGGAACAGTCTCAGCCTTAAGGGCAGACTTCTAAATTAAGAAAATTTAGCTTTGTTAAAAGCTCACTGTTCTGTTCTTGTTTTTTTGATTTCACTGTGAACTAGTAACTTCATAACCATAGCCATCATCTGCAAAATATTAGATAATCCATTGATGTGGACTGATTGCTATTTGGCATTTACGATTAAGGCATTTTATATAAGGCAAAAATATAGACCTGGTAAGTTTGGAATATTGATTGTTATCTTTAATGTTTGTTTTTAATAGAAAACAGGTGGTTTTTGTGTCTATGATAAAAATTGTTATACAGAATCTGTATTGCCTCAGTGTAATTTCATTGAGAAAGTTCAGTTTCTATTGTATTAACTAAGATATAAGTCACCACTCTGAAAACTTCCCTACTAAAGTAAGTTCAGGCTAGAATTAACACTCCAGAATTTTTAATAAGCACTGTTTTTACAAAACTGCCATTGCCTCTAATTTAGAATTTTGTTTAAAAAGAAGGTAAATTTTCATTAATGTTCCTTCTGTGTCAAAACAAAGTCTTGAGAAAAGTGTGTGGGTAACTTTGTACTTATGAGGTAGTTGAGCTAGTATTTGGGATTTTCTGTGTAAGTTTACCAATGTAAAGGGATCTACAGTTGTAAAATGTCATGAATGGTTATTCAGTTCAGCCTAAGTTCATAATGGCTATAAATAATTCAGATTTAGTTTTTACACCCTTTTTTTTTTTTGGATAAGCATGCATTGAAAATAAACTGAAGAACCACAGTATATCTTATTTATAGTAAGGTTTTAAGCTACATTTTATTATGTAAAACTAGAGGCTCAGTGTACGAAATTCATGCACAGGTAGGGTCTCTAGGCCTGGTGATTAGGGCCAATCAGGGCCTTCCGGCTGCCGGCCAGGGCCTTCCTTCATTCTGTGCTGCCCCCTGGTGGTCAGCACACATCATAGTGAGTGATCAAACTCCCAGTCTCTGGTCGAACTCCTGAGGGGACACTTTGCATATTAGCCTTTTATATATATAGACTAGAGGCCTGGTGCATGGAATTCGTGCACGGGGGCGGGGGGGGCCTCAGCCCAGCCTGAACCCTCTCCATTCTGGGACCCCTCAGGGGATGTCTCACTATGGGATTGGACCTAAACCGGCAGTCAGACATCCCTCTAATAATCTGGGACTGCTGGCTCCTAACCACTCACCTATCTGCCTACCTGGTCGCCCCTAACTGCCCTCCCCTGCAGGCCTGGTTGCCCCTAACAGCCTCTGCCTTGGCCCCCACCACTGTGGCATTTTCTGGAAGGATGTCCAGAAGATGTCCAGTCTAATTAGCATATTACCCTTTTATTAGTATAGATAAGTATTTATCATATTATTCTCTACTTTTCTATATGTATTTAAAATACTCCAGAATATTTTAAGGGAATAAAAAATGGTTAAGTTGCAGAAAAATAAAAGTTTTGAAATACAACCTGGTAGGCTTGAAAGCAACAACATTTGCGTAAAAGGGCATTTGTGCAGTCGGCAACAAAACTTGTTAGGATTGCTTGGTTAATATTCTTTTGGAAAGGCGTGGTTTGGGCAAAAGAGAAAAGGAAGCCAGCCCAATAAAAGGGAATGTCTCAATGGGCCGTTGCCACAGCAGAGACGGGCAGGTGCGGCAAAGGTTCAGGCTGTCCCACAGGCAAGGATGTCTGTGTGTAGGGGACACCAAAGGACACCTGTCACACCTGAAACACAATTTGCTAACACTCACAATTGCAGAGCTCAGGAAGAATCACTATTTTTAAAACTATTATTTCCCTGACATATAAAATATACATACATATAAATATACATGCCCTCTTCAGAGCTTCCCCTGCCCTCCACTTGATACTTGGCTATGGCCTTCTTTTCATGTCAACGAATTGGATGCACAGACATAATTTTTAGTGGCTGCAGTGTTACCCCTGACTGTTTGACATTACTATGGTTCACTTCACTAACCTTTTATTGTGGGGCTGGTTGTTTCCGGTTTCCCCTGGCATCAACAACTACAGAAAACATAATTGCTTATTTGACTGTTTACTTAGGACACATTCACAGACATGGAACTCCTGGCCCAAAGCTAATTCACTTGAATTTTGACCCACATTTCTAAATTGACTTTCTAGAAAGTGCTTCTGTTTGTTTAGTCCAATGGTTTTAAATCAGATTACACTCCTACAAACGGGTTAAGAGAAAATGGTTCAACGCGCCTTGGGCAAATCGCAAACTCTTGCTGAACTTGAGCGACCCGGGGATGCGGGGATGCGGGGATGCGGGGCCTGGAGGATCCAGGCTGGAGGCTGAAGTCCAGGGAAGCACGGGTGGCGCGGTCGAGGGCCCTGTGTGGGTGCGGGCGTGTGAGTGTGTTGCTAGGGTCCACGCTCATGCACACACCCACACGCCTGCACTCCTGCTCTGCACCCTTGGCCACCAGGAACCTCTGTGGAGCCTGCTGTGAGCTTGGATGCATCCAGTCCCAGCACCAAGCAAGTCTGAGAAAGTTTCCCCAGATTGACTCCCGCCCGAACCTACGGGAGGCGGGACCAGGAGGATCCGGGCTGGAGAGTGAAGTCCAGGGAGTCACGGGTGGCACGGCCGAGGTCCCTGTGGGTGCGGGTGTGTGAGTGTGTGTCGCTCGCTCGGGTCCATGCTCATGCACACACACACACACCTGCACTCCTATTCTGCACCCTCGGCCACCAGGAACCTCACGGAGGTCAGCCGGCTTGCCAGTCCCTGACCACTTGGTCGAGCCTTTAGTCGTTACGGACCCTGGCTCTTTATATAAATAGATAATTAATGAGGTTGACATATTTCAGGTGGGGTGCGTATTTCTAATGTAAGCTATCCCAACAATAACTGTCAGACTGTGACTGAAGTGTCATTTTGAAGGCTGCCTCTCATAGTCCATTTGGGTGGCTGTAGACTGGGTGACAAACAATAGAGATTTATTCCTAAAGGTTTTGGAGGTTAGGAAGTCCCAGATCAAAGTACTGGCAGATTAAGTATCTAGTAAGGGCCTGCTTCCTGCTTCCTAGATGGCCATCATTTCACTTCTGATGGTTCAAGTTACATTTTATGGATAACTTTCCAGTTTTCCTAAACAGCCACTACATTTAGATAATTTGAATATATCATTGTTAATTTGGTTGGCAGAGATAACCTAACAAATTAAGTTTTGCTACCAAGGGATATATCTTTCAATAAAATTATTGACGTGAAAAAGAAAGTACACCTCACCATACTGTCCATGTGTTTTAATTTCAATATGGACCAGTAACTTCATCACCATAGCCGTCACTGGAAATCTACTGGTAGAGAATGGTGAATAAATAGCACACTGGAAGATCTGGCTCTTCCTCACAGGACTCCTCGTGGCTGGGGGGGCTTGATCGTCGACCCCATATGGCTGGCCCTTGGACAGACCTGTGTTTCACTTTTGTTGGAATCTCTATTGTATAATACACAAGCACATTTAAAAAAAGAACTTTTTTTTTAATCTTGGGGGAGAAAAATTCAGTTCAAACTAAGAGTAGAATTCAAATCAGTTCCAATACAGGTATAGGACAGATATTGTAGTTGTAACTAGGAAACTGGAAGGTTTGGGGCAGCTTCTGCTTCCCCATTTTGAATCTACTAGTATATTTACCAATTTCGCTTATAAAATTCATCATAAATACATTAAAAATTATTTTACTTAAAATAGTTATCATTGTAAATCCATCAACTCTGATTTGTCTGTGGCTTCCCATTATTGGTTTTTTCGGAAGGTAGTTATCCAGTTATTAGTTTGGATTGTGAAGCTAATGAACCTGTTTCACATATTGTCACCTACATGGACCTTGCTTTCTCCTCAGGCTGCCTGTTCCCAAACTTGAAGACACCATTAGAAGATACCTCAGTGCACAGAAGCCTCTCTTGGATGATGGGCAGTACAGGTAAATGCTGAGAACCCTGAGTGACCATGGTTGGGTGGTTCAAGAGAAGCTGACAAATAATGGTAGACTGTGCTTCAGGAAGTATCTGTGATTTGATTGGGTCTCCAGGAACCTGATGAAGGGCTGACTGAGTCTCTCTAACCAGACTCAACAGATGATGGTTTATAAGCCAGAATGAGAAGTTTGTACTGCATCTTGGAAGGAGTACCTGGGAGGCCAGCTGGTGCTAGTCATTTGCAGAAGGCATGTGCTCCTGGTAGGGAGGTACATTGAGGAAAGCATATGGCAGACCAGAAGTTTGCTTGGTGAGCATGTGTACTGGATTGGATAGTGTGACCCCAAAATCCATGCTCTCTTTGGAACCTCAGTATACCATGACGTTAATTGGAAGTAAGCATGTTACAGTTGTAATTAAGATGAGGTCAGTCCTGATCAGTGTGGCTGGGTTGGAACATGGTCCTGTGCACGGAAAGGTTGTGGGTTTGATTTCCGGCACATACACAGGTTGTGGGTTCAATCCACGGTCTCGGCGCATATGGGAGGCAACCAGTCAGTGTTTCTCTCTCACATCAATATATCTCTCCCTCTCCCTCCCTCTTTCTTCTTCTCTCTCTAAAACCAATAATAACATATCCTAGAGCAGCGGTTGCCAGTCGGTGGTCCTTGAGGTCCGAAAGGTTGGTGACCACTGTCCTAGAGTGAGGCTTAAAAAAAAAAAGATGAGATCATACAGGAGTAGGGTGGGTCCTTAATCCAAGGAAACTGATATTCTTATAAGAAGAGGAGACACAGAGACAGCCATGTGATGATGGAGGCAGAGATTGGAGTGTGCCAACAAACCAAGGAATGCCGAGGATAGCTGGTGACACCAGAAACTAAGAGGAAGGCATGGAATACATTCTCTCCTAGAGTCTTCTGAGAGAATACGGTCCTGTTAATACCTTGGTTTTGTACTTCTAGCCTCCAGAACTATCTATAATAATAAAAGCATAATATGCTAATTAGACCGGACAGCTAAATGACCTTCCGGACTAAGCTGGGGCTGCAAGGGCTGAGGCAAGCCGCCGCAGCTGTGAGGGCCAAGCCCTTTGCACAAATTTTGTACATTGGGCCTCTAGTGAGAACATAAATTCCTATTGTTTTAAGCTATCCAATTTGTACTACTTTGTTATGGCAGTCCTAGGAAACTAATACAATATAGAATCAGAAAATAATACTGGCTATTGCCAAAAAGTGGGTTGCATTAAGCTCTAACATCCTACTGTAGTACTCTTTATCCATCATGGGAATTTTTTGTGCAGATAATGGGCATTGTCATTAAAATCACAAAATCCTTCACTGGACAGTGATGGAAAAACATAGATGAACTGTTCATAATCTAGTCCTCTACTTTTAAGTATTCCTTATTAGTCACACGAAGCTTCTCTTGAGATGGTAATAATTTAATAGCTACCAGTTACTAAATATTATGTTTCAAACTATCCTAAATCCTTAGCTTTATAAATATGTTTTAATATTATAAGTTGGTATATTATCTCTATTTTACACATGAAGAAACTGAAAGTCAGATCAGGTAACTTGTTTAAGGTCACACAGTTTGAAAGCAACAGAGCTAGAATTCAAACTTAGCTCTTTTATACCCCAAAGCTTATATCCTTTTCTCCATGCCAAACCGCCTCCTAGATTACAGATAGTTTTATGAGATGTTGATTGATCTTCCCAGTCAGTTATTTGAAAAACATCTCCTAGACTTATTCATTTTAGATTTATTCTTGTTCTGATCTCAGTCCTAGGTTCTAGGGATATACTATTGGGGACTCAAAGTTCTGTGTATGAGTTTTGGGCCATGAATCTAAAAATCATGTATTTTCTGCCATTATTTGATTCTGTCTTTTCTCAAACATTTCAGGAAAACAGAAGAATTTTGCAAGAATTTTGAAAATGGGATTGGAAAAGAATTGCACAATCAGCTGGTTGCTCAGGACAAGCAGAATAAACATACGAGCTACATTTCAGGTAGGGAGTCTGGGCTGTGGGTGTAATTTTCCCCAGAGCCCTCCATAATTGAAAGTAAGGAAGCTCTCTCCTGTTTTGGTCTCAAAAATATTTTTCGTGGGACAGCAGTGAAATAATGTGTCATCCTCTCCTCCTGAGGATTAAGGCTGAGTTCTTCCTCCACTAAGATGTTGACTGAATTCGTGCTTAAGAGCAACCGCTTGCTTCCTGTATAGATGGGATCAAGACAGAACCTAATCATTGGTCTGTCTGAAAAGGATGCATACAGGATTAAGTCCCTACGTGTATCATTCTAGATCAGTGATGGCGAACCTATGACACGCGTGTCAGAGGTGACATGCGAACTCATTTTTTGGGTTGATTTTTCTTTGTTAAATGGCATTTAAATATATAAAATAAATATCAAAAATATAAGTCTTTGTTTTACTATGGTTGCAAATATCAAGAAATTTCTATATGTGACATGGCACCAGAGTTACGTTAGAGTTTTTCAAAATGCTGACACGCCGAGCTCAAAAGGTTCGCCATCACTGGGCTAGATCCTTCACAGTCTGGCCTAGCTGCCCACTCCAGCCTTTTCTCTTACTATTCTCTCTGATACATTTCATGCTTCAACAAAACGAAATAACTTGTTCCCTCAACCCATTAATTCTTTCATTCTTCTGTGCCTTTATCCATGTTGTATACACTGCCATTTGTTACCTGGAAATTTCTTCCTTTAAGACTCAGGTACAGTGATTGTCAGAGGCAGGGGTTGGGGAGTGGTTGAAATGGGTGAAGGGGATCAAAAGGTACAAACTTCCAGTTATAAAGTAAATAAGTCATGGGGATGTAAGGTACACCATGATGACGATAGTTAATGATACTGTATTATAAAGTTGCTGAAAGTGTAGATCTTAAAAATTCCCATCATAAGGAAAATAAATATATAACTGTGTATGGTGATGGGTGTTAACTAGACTAGTGTGGTGATCATTTCACAATATCACAGTATATACAAATACAGAATTATTATATTGTACACCTGAAACTGGTATAATCTTTTATGCCAATTATATGCTCAATGAAAAAAAGAAAAGAAAGAACCAAGTAGGATGATTTTTTGGTATGAAACCTTTCTGTCCTTCTCCCTTTGCATTCAGAGTTTGTTGCTTCCACCTCTGTTTCACAACACTTCATTTAATTTAGTTTGTATTTTTTATAAGGTTATATATACATGCACATAATTTAAAAAATCAAATAGTTCTATACGGCTTATTAGGAAAAACAGCGATTTCCTGACCCCTAATTTCCCACTTCTTACTTTCAGCTGCTCTCTGATTCTTTTGAACTATGTATTGTTATTCTCTATATATTTATATCACTGCAATTTAACTTCTTTTGATTTAGGCATTGTCTATTGACATCTCACTATAGAAGATTAGAATTAATCAGTCTCTTATATCCCTGCCACACATGAGAGTGTACACACCCATTTCCTTTCCCCTCATTTTCACAGTGTAGTGCACAGCATAGCAATAATTGTGCCTCAGATAAACCTCATTGGCTATGATACTGCCACTGCACAAAACTTAGCTTAGTATTTACACTATTAGGATCATGTAATTGCTATTGTTAGGTGAGTTGCGTAGCACATTGGGATTGTTTATTTCCTTTCCCGGATAAACTTTTTGTTTTCTCTGAAGTTAATTATTTTATACTGTCTTATGTTTAGCTTTCCATGTGCTTACTAGTTTATCTGGGAATTTTTTTTTAAGTTTTCATCTTTCTTCATAGTCTGTATCCAAGTTGCTTTTCTCCTGTTTGTTTGCCCTCTTTTTTCAGATGCTTTCTACCCTTCTCTGTTGTCTTGGATATGGATGAAATATTAACAAGCTATTAGGAGCTCTGTGGATGGGGGTGGGGCTTGTCACAGCTTCATTGTATGTGATCTGGCTAAATCATTTCCTTGAGTGTCCCTAACGTTAGTGTTTGTGTTTTAGGCTCCCAGGGAAGGCTTTTCCAGAAAACTGCCAAAAGGTATTTTCCTGGTCACTAGTGTTGTAGAAGTGGGATAAAGGAAAAGGCTTGAGATCTCCACAGATCTATATCCCACAATTTTACGTTTGCCAGAGAATATCTGGGGCATCCTATGTGTGGGTCTAATTAAATATCTTTTCAATCAGATATGTCTAGGCTGCCAATTCCTGAGCCCTCTAGGGCAAGCATGTCAAACTCACTGTCCGGGGAGTTATTTGGCTCGTGTTAGCCTTTGAGTTTGATATGCTTGCTGTAGGGGTTCTGCTTTGTAAATATTGTTTCTTGGCTTTCTCTGCTCTCAACTTAGTGTTGGCTTTCTTGAGTCTGCTTTAGTTGCCTAAATGCTTTTCATCTTTTTAAAAAATATTTTTAATGATTTCAGAGAGGGAGAGAGAGAGATAGAAACATCAACGATGAGAGAGAATCATTGATCGGCTGCCTCCTATACGCCCTGCCCCCCACTTGGGATGAAGCCCACAAACCAGGCCTGTGCTCTTGACTGGAATGGAACCTGGGGCCCTTTAGTCTGCAGGCTGACGCTCTATCCACTGAGCCAAACTGGCTCGGGCATCAAGTTCTAATATTTGCTCTTTTTTATTTTCTTTGCCTTATTGGTTTATGTCTCTTTAAAATTATTTTACTGAAGGGATCAGAGGCATAAATTCATGTCTTTTTCCATCAAATATATCCTCACCCCCCAATATGTCTTTTCCCTTACCATTTTAGTGCATTGCATTATGTTTTTATTCTGTTTGTCTCCTTCACCATAGTTCTTCTAAATCAAAGTCCATGTCCTGTCCTTCTCTATATCCCTGGACCAGGGCCTGATTCTCCACACTTATTCTCAAGGAATGAAATGGAATAAATGGACCAACAAATAAATAAGAGATAAATGTGTGTTTATTAATCCTTTCCCCAGTGCTTTACATGTGGAAATTATTTCTTCCAATGGAAAATGGTCCTTGTTAGTTGAGTTTCCCTTGAAGACACATTTCTTGATAAAATACTGCTTTTGGAATTTTCACAAGCAAAACATCCATTGGAATGCAGAGAGCTAGTTTGAGTGGGCCACATACACTCATTGTTATTTCTAATTGCTTTTCTAACATTTCCTAAAAGAGGAAGTGCATAAATGAACACAGTACACAGAATGATGGTGAAGACTTTCCCCTGTATTAGGGAGATAGTCAAGTGTGAATGTTGTCCCTGAAGAGAAATAAAGCAAGGGAAACTTAAGGAGATGGTATGGGAATTAACAACTGTTCTGTTCCAGCATGAATATAAGTGAGGTGTTATTGTATTTTATTCCTTTAAGAATCAAGAAAGGGGCCCTAACCGGTTTGGCTCAGTGGATAGAGCTCGGCCTGCGGACTCAAGGGTCCCAGGTTCGATTCTGGTCAAGGGCATGTACCTTGGTTGCGGGCACATACCCAGTAGGGAGTGTGCAGGAGGCAGCTGATCGATGTTTCTCTCTCATTGATGTTTCTAACTCTCTATCTCTCTCCCTTCCTCTCTGTAAGAAATCAATAAAATATATTTAAAAAAAAAAAAAGAATCAAGAAAGGAAAGAGAATGAGGAAGAAAAGGCAACTAATAGATATTAGGGAAATGCAAATCAAAACCACAATAATGGTTACCCACCAGACTGGCTCTGGTCAAAAAGACAAACAATAAATGTTGCCAAGGATGTGGAGAAATTGGAACCCTCATATACTGCTGGTGGTAATGGTGCAGGTACTTTGGAAAAGACTGTAGCAGTTCCTCAAAAGGTTTAACACATGACCAGCAATTCTCCTCCTAGTTTATATCCCCATGAGAATTCATAATAACCAAAAAGTGGAAACAACACAAATGTCCATCAACTGATGACAAATGTGCTGTATCTATATAATGGGGCATTACTCAGTAATAAAAAGAAATGCAGAACTACCACATGTTACAACATTGATGAACCTTAGGAACATTATTGTAAGTAATAGAAGCCAGATGTAAAAGACCAAATAGTGTATGATCCTGTTTATACAACTTGAATTATTGCAGAGCAAAAAAATAATCCGGAAATTCCTCCCTCTGGAGGTGATGTCATTTCTTCTGCATATGTTTGACTTATTTTTTTCTTTCTCAGGTTTTATTTTTAGGGACTGCATTACCTTTTTATGTTTTTATTTTTATGTTTTAGGCCCCTGGTTTGATATGTACTTAACTGCTCGAGACCCCATTGTCTTGAACTTTAATCCATTTATGTCATTCAACCCTGACCCAAAGTCTGAGTATAATGACCAGCTCACCCGGGCGACCAACATGACGGTTTCTGCCATCCGGTTTCTGAAGACACTCCGGGATGGCCTTTTGGAACCAGAAGTGTTCCACTTGAACCCTGCCAAAAGTGACACTGATACCTTCAAGAAACTCATACGCCTTGTGCCTTCCTCTCTGTCTTGGTATGGTGCCTACTTGGTCAATGCATATCCATTGGATATGTCCCAGTATTTTCGGCTTTTCAATTCAACTCGTTTACCCAGACCCAGCCGGGATGAACTCTTCACTGATGACAAGGCCAGACACCTCCTGGTCCTAAGAAAAGGACATTTCTATGTCTTTGATGTCCTGGATCAAAATGGGAACATTGTGAGCGCCTCTGAAATCCAGGCTCATCTGAAGTACATTCTCTCAGACAATAGCCCTGCCCCTGAGTTTCCACTGGCATATCTGCCCAGTGAGAACCGAGATATCTGGGCAGAGCTCAGGCAGAAGCTGGTGAGTAGTGGCAACGAGGAGACCCTGAGGAAAGTGGACTCTGCTGTGTTCTGTCTGTGCCTAGATGACTTCCCCATTAAGGACCTTATCCACTTGTCCCATACCATGCTGCACGGTGACGGCACAAACCGCTGGTATGATAAATCCTTTAACCTCATTATAGCCAAGGACGGCACTGCCGCTGTCCATTTTGAGCATGCTTGGGGCGATGGGGTTGCAGTGCTCAGGTTTTTCAATGAAGTGTTTAAAGACAGCACTCAAGCCCCTGCCATCACTCCACAGAGCCAGCCAGCCAGCACTGACTCTTCTGCTGCTGTGCAGAAGCTCAACTTCAAGCTGAACGACGCCTTAAAGACTGGCATCATTGCTGCTAAGGAAAAGTTTGATGCCACCATGAAAACCCTCACCGTTGACTGCATTCAGTTTCAGAGAGGAGGCAAAGAATTCTTGAAGAAGCAGAAGCTGAGCCCTGACTCGGTGGCTCAGCTGGCCTTCCAGATGGCCTTTCTGCGGCAATATGGGCAGACGGTGGCCACCTACGAGTCCTGCAGCACTGCAGCGTTCAAGCACGGCCGCACGGAGACCATCCGCCCCGCCTCCATCTTCACAAAGAGGTGCTCCGAAGCCTTTGTCAGGGAACCTTCCAAGCACAGTGCTGGAGAGCTTAAGCAGATGATGGCCGAGTGCTCCAGATACCACGGGCAGCTGACCAAAGAAGCGGCAATGGGTGAGACGGGGCGCATGCCCTCGGGTCTTGTTGCCCTCCGCACTGGGGTAGGCCTCCGCTATATTCTCCCCCACATCTAATTTCTACCTCTTCACTAGGTTGTAGCCATCTGCCAGCTCCCACATGATTTTTTCTACCCTAATAGTCTGAATAGCCAGGCGAGCCACTAGGGATCAGAATGTTCTAAGCAGGGATGGGGAAATACATCTAACATTATCCTCAATGAAGGTCACTTTCAGCTGTGACACATGATTCTATTATTTATTAGTCATTAGACTCAGTGTGACAATTTAGGATTTCTAAGCTCACAGGCCCTCTTACTTCACCTCAGGTGTAGTGTGTCGGCTCCCTGTAAATAGGTCACCTTAGCTTTTCCCAAATCTAAGTGTTTGTCGTCTTTGCCTCGTTGTGGCAAAAATTGAGGCCTGGAAAGGACCTGGAGGATCACATAATCCAATCCTCTCATGCAGAAAAAGTCCTGGAACTAAAAGGGACCTCCACGACATTCTGGTCTCATCCTTCCCCATTTTATAAGCAGGCAACTGAGGCCGCTGGCCCAAGCTTATATAGCAAATTAGCAGTAAAGATGCGATGAGAACTTTCAGTTTTGTTCCACTGACTCATTGTCTTTGACACTTGACTTGGACTGTGGCTTTTATCTTAGTTTTTTTTAAAAAAATATATTTTATTGATTTTTTTACAGAGAGGAAGGGAGAGGGATAGAGTTAGAACAGCCGTGAGCAAACTACGGCCCACGGGCCGGATCCGGCCCGTTTGAAATGAATAAAACTAAAAAAAAAAAAAAGACCGTACCCTTTTATATAATGATGTTTACTTTGAATTTATATTAGTTCACACAAACACTCCATCCATGCTTTTGTTCCGGCCCTCCGGTCCAGTTTAAGAACCCATTGTGGCCCTCGAGTCAAAAAGTTTGCCCACCCCTGAGTTAGAAACATCCATCAGCTGCCTCCTGCACGCCCCCTACTGGGGATGTGCCCGCAGCCAAGGTACATGCCCGTGACTGGAATTGAACCTGGGACCCTTGAGTCCGCAGGCCGACGCTCTATCCACTGAGCCAAACCGGTTAGGGCTTATCTTAGTTTTTGAGTCCAGAGCTCTCATGTACTTTTCTTGACTAAATTGACTTAGTTTTATTTTAGGCTCATTTTTGTAAAATCATACTTTTATTTTAGGCTCATTTTTGACTCAGCTGTTGAGTTTTTTCTTAAGAAAACAATCTAGAATGAACTGCCCCAGAGGCTAGTGAGCTGGAGGTGTGCATGCAGAGGTAGACGACCATCTTCCACTCTCAAGGGGATTCCTACATGATGGGAAGGTTTACTAAGGTTCTTTCAGTTCTGTGATTTTGACTCTGGTTTTTTGTTTTGTCTCTCACAGGCCAGGGCTTTGACCGACACTTATTTGCTCTGCGGTACCTGACAGCAGCCAAAGGGATTGCCCTGCCTGAGCTGTATCTGGACCCTGCATATGGGCAGATAAACCACAACATCCTGTCCACTAGCACACTGACCAGCCCAGCAGTGAACATTGGTGGCTTTGCCCCTGTGGTCCCTGATGGCTTTGGTGTTGGGTATGCTGTTCATGACAACTGGATAGGCTGCAACGTCTCCTCCTACACAGGCCGCAATGCCCGGGAGTTTCTCCAATGTGTGCAGAAAGCCTTGGAAGACATGTTTGATGCCATGGAAGGCAAATCCATCAAAACTTAGCTTCTGGGCGGGTTAAAAGCCTCCATTGCTTCATCTACATGAAAATTGAAGCCTAGGTAGCCAATAGGTGCTATTCTGTGACTATTGGAACTAATCATGTGGTACCTCAGCGGCCAATGTGAAGCCTGAGCTTTAAAATCATGGTTTTAAAACTAAACGTGTAATTTCCAAGTGCAATTAGATCACAATGAAAGATAATGTGAGATTTCAATTTTAAGGGCATTTGATCAGGAGGGTAGGATTTGGAAAAATAACTCAGGTGTATTTATTGTTGAAGCAGAAATAAAATTTAATTGTTGCATCTACTGACATAATCTACTTTATTTTTCCCTTTTAATTAATGATTTTTTTTTGGATTCTTTTACCTCCTGAAAGATGAGAAAGCAATTTAAAGTATAAACAAAAGTTATTGATCCTCTTAGTGTTTGTCTTTATGAACTTAACACACTGGCTGGTATAGAGACTGAAAACTAGAAAGGCTGCTTACCCAGCCCATTACTTCCACTTATTTGCTTTCAGGCTGGGCAGTGGACTGGACCTAGTGGGTAGGGGGCTAGAAGGCCTGCTGGCTGAGCGAGGGCTGAAGAAATGCTGTTGTCAGGTACAAAAAAGAGGCCCAGAGGGAGCCAGGAATATTCGACCTAGAGGAGACAAGAGGGGACAAGGTCGGCACCTCTTCACCTCTTGGATACGGCCACCTTTACCTTAAAGTGGAGGATCCCCCTTCCTAGTGCCCCACAACCTGCCTGGGAGTGGGCAGACCCATTCCCAGTGGGCCATTCAGAAAATGAGGATATTTCACTTCCAAAGAATTCCTGGCTCCAGTAGAACACTGGATAAATAAGGTCTCTTGTAACAAGTTTTCCAAATGGCTTACTGGTGGGAAGGCATGAGTATGCCTCGTGGACCTAACTGCATTAAACAGCTCTGTTCACTGGGTAGGGGCTCTTCATACCTCCACAGGGCTGCCTGGGGGACAGCACACAGAAGGGTGACCACAGCGGGGACAAAACAGGACCAGGAGCTACCCGGGGCATAGATGCTGACTGAATATAAGAACTTTCATACTGACTTCCGAGTGGGAGAGCCCCATCACGCAGGTGAGCCAAGACCTAATGACCACCTGGCCAGAATTTGAGAGCAGAATCTTGCCAGGACTGGACGGCTGACCTCTACAGTCCCTTTTTTCCCTAGAATATGAAGTGACACCAGCTAACAGAGATGCCTGCATTTACTTAAGAGCCACACTAATCAATGCAGTGTTTTGGCTCAGGATTATTGGCTCATGGTATCATGGAATAGGCTCAGCTGCATTGCATACCATTGGCCTTGACACCTTTGGTTTTCTGGGTTGATGTGCCCACTCCTCATGAGCTAGAGAGCCCTTAGAAGCTGTGTGCTCCTGCATAGTTTGCAAAGCATCGGGTGTAAGATTCTATATTGTGGGAAGGTGTCAGGAAACAGTAAAAGACCTCTAATATGGATTCTTATTTGTGGGGGGAGTGGCTGCTACCTGACTCTACCTCAGTGCATGAGTACAGCACAAACGGGCTTTATTGGGGCCTGGGAAGCTGTGACAGCCCAGCGTGCAGACTGTGAGGGCTTGGACAGCTGCCAGGAGACAAGGGATGCGGGGCCAGCCTCAGTGGGCTCTGCTGCTTGGTTGTCCCTTCTCAGTTCTTAGAGGCAAGTGTGCAGGAAGAGGGCTCAGCACTTCACAAACTGGTGGGTGACCTCGTAAATTCCCACAGACTCCTGGGCCTTTTCGTCATAGTCAGTCCAGTCCTGTGGGGGAAAATGGCAGTGTTAGCCTCACGAGGCAGCCTAGGACAGTGTGGAGTGGGAAACTGCGATTTACAAGGCCCAGTTCAGGCTCTGACCCAGCCGTCCATGAACATGTATCACCTAGAACAGAACCAGGCTGTTCAGGCCTGAATTCCAGCTCTTCTAGCTTTGTGATTTTGGCAAGTCACTTAACCATTCTGATCCTCAGAGCTATTCTCTATTTTTTTAAAAAAGGGACAATACACTTCACGTTGAAAGAATCAAATGAGGTAACACATGTAAAAGTACTTAGGATAGTGCTGGATATACGTAAAAGCTCAATAAATTCTAGTTACTGTTGTTGTTATGTGCTGTACAAATTAGTTTTGTCCTTCCTTTGAGGCCTGAACACAAGGTTTCCTTATCTGCAAGGCATTACTATGTCCAGTGATACAGTCAAGCTCATTGTGGTAGTTATGTTCTACAAAGTCACCACAATGCTGACTCAGTGAATAATGAACCAATGCTCCCAGGAAAAACACAGGGTTAAACTCATGGGAGTTTACATCTGATCACAACACTGTTTTCAACCAATCAATACATAACCTTGTTTCATGTATGATTCTGTTTAAAAACACCTTTTTAATATACTATTGTTGATTCATTAAAATTGACCTCACAGCCAACAGCTTTATAACTCATGCCTGAACAAAGCTTATCTATTATATACTTTCTCTAGCAGGCACATCCCAGCCCTCATGTAAGTGGAACACTTGGTGGAACTTCAGCGTTACCCTTGGGGCCATCTTATACACTAAAATCACCAACAAAATGCACAAAGATGTGCAGTCAGCTTTCCATTGATGAGTCTTGTTCACCATAAAAGATAATTTCCACCACGTGCCCTACAGCACCCTGCACGGCCCCCAAGTCCCGTACCTTCTCCTGCAGATTAATGTCACTGAAGATGGTCCTCGATTCTACACCCTCAGCAGCAAACCCAGCCTGCAAGGGACAGGAAGGCAGTGAGTCTGAGGGGAAGGAGGCACTGGTCTGGCATGTGAGCCTGACCAGCGAACTGGCTTTTCTCACAACACAGTTGGGAAGGGAGCACAGAGATGTAGTGTTGGCAGCTGTTCTGCAATAACTACTGAGCTTCCAGGGCCTGGCAGCTGCCTGGGACTAGAGTGGTTCCTACAATTACAGCCCTAGATCAGAAGGCAGGAGCTGCAGGGTAAACCCTTCCACTACCAGACTGTCTGAAAGACAATCGAAGCTATAAAGGCTCAGATCACCCAAATGGTTCCAAGTACACTTAGCTGCAGCCTTTTGCTAACCATCCGCCAGCTGGGCATGTCGCTTCCCTCTCTGGACCTTAGTTTTTGTATTTATGAAACGGGGATGGTAATACTCTCTCTTCTGCCTATCTCACAGACTTGTGAGGTGAAAATGCCGCTCCAATAAAGTGGAATGAGCACTGACTCTGGAGTCAGAGAGACCTGCATTCAAATTATAGCTCCCCTGCTTTCTAACTGTGTCACCCTGGGAAAGTTGCAAAACTTTGAAATTGTTTCCTTGTCTGAAAAACAGTACGGATAACTGCACAGGGTGACTGGGAGGGTTAAATAAGATAAACATGTAAAACTGACCAGCATGGTGCCCAACATATAGTAGCACTTAATAAGTAATAATTCTTACAAAGGAGAATTCCTAGTTCATGGTCTCCGTAGGAAGCCAAGTTCTGCTATTACCTCCTATATGCCCTCCCCAAAGATACAGGTTTCCCAGGAAGACACACACCTGGGGCTGGAAATCAACTGGTTCAAGGCCCCGGCACTCAAACTCTACTATCGTCTTGAACTTCTCATTGTCTTCAACCTAGAAAGGAAATACATTGAGGAGGTAGGCCCAAATGGGCCCTCAGGATAATCCCATTGCCCCTACCCTTCCTGCCAAGCAGGTCCTTACTGCCCCTGTGAGCCCAGAATGGGACTGGGGATCAAATCACCCCCTTCTGGTAGAAGCTTGCCTTAGCCACCTGCTCCCTACAAGACCCTGGACATGGATGATACAGTACAAAGAGTGTGGACTCTGGGGTCAGCCTGCCTAGATGGGAGGCAGAGCTCTGTCTTATTCCCTTCTGGGACTGAGACTATCAAATAGAGGTGAGGAACCACTATAGATTTATTGTGAGAACTTGAAATATGTGTAAAGTACCCAGCAGAGTATCCAACACTATACTCAGTAACTAGTAGGTAAAATTACCAACATCACAAATATGAACAAGAATGTTAAGCTACAAAGTCTCCAGATCGTCTAAACGGCCCCAGCACACATCTACTGTGGCCTTTTGCTAACCACCTGCCATGCTGTGAAGGCAGGGGGCCGACTTAAAGCCTTTGAAATGAGATTTGCTTGTAGGGAGGCACCTATGAGCAAGGTGGTGTAGCCAGGAAACTCATGCCTACCTGACCCATAGGCCTAGAGACCCCAAGCACCATGCCTACACGTTTGCTCTCATTCTGTCACTCACTCTAAAAGCATTTCCTGCACACCAACCATGTGTGCGGGCCCTAGTTTGTTTTTTGTTTGCTAATCTATCTCTTCCACTAGATTATGATTTACTTAAGGTGGTATAGCCAGGCAATTCTTAAGGGCAAGTCCTCATCCGATTTCTCTTTAACTTCAGGAAAAAGCTGAAGTTTGGCATGAATCTGACATTTTTCAAAAATACCAAATAAGGAATGGATAAACACAAGTTAAATGCCCTTCTTTAAACACACAGACCCAAAGCACACACACCCTCCCTCCCCTTTGAACTAATTTGTTATACAGTGATGAATAACTACCTAATAAGATGGACAACACCAAGGATGGAAGGGACCATTCAAAGGACTCTCCCCACATGGTCTCAGAGAAGGCTCCCTAGACCTGCTAGGATGTAGGTAAGGCAAATGCTCCCAGTGATGGAAACTGAATGGCCAGCTTGGTCAGAAGTCCCCTGAGCTCCCACAGCCCAGCACTTGCTAGTGTAACTCTAGAACCCAGGCCTCCTAGCTTGGATTTAACCCCACCATGCCTGCCACTACAGCAGGCAACTTACATTGTAAGATTTGATGGTGCTGCTCAGAATCTCTGGAACATAAAACAGAGGACAAAGTTGACTTGAGTCCATACGTTGGCCCTACCCCAAGCCCCCAGATGTGGATCTGGGAAAGAGTCTGCGGCAGAAGCTTGGGCACCGCAGGTAACATGAGCCTGCTTCTGGTCTGGTATCAGGAAGCGAGGGGCTGGCCTCGCAGAGCTCAGCATTCATGGCCTGACCTACCAATGGAGTTTTCCCTCGAGCACAGCTTGCACTTCTGGACCATGGAGGCGCTGCCACGGCCTCCCTTCAGTGCCACACTGTCCTAGCAAGGAGTAAACACAACCTCTAGTCACAAATCTGTCAGACGCAGGGTCCTGAAGAGACCCAGTCCCACCACTTATTATCCAACTGAAGAGACCAAGACTCAGAGAGGGTGAGCGACTTGCTAGGACAAGAATCCTGGGGAGGCTTCTTAGGACCAAGGAAAGGACTTCCCCTTGATTTTGATCTCTGCCTCACATCCCAAAGAAGGCTGTTACTTGCACTGTTGATCCCACTAATGCCTGCCCCCCCAAACCACAAAAAGCAAGGTTCAAAGACCAGAGAGATTCGGGTCACAGATTCCCCAAATTCCTGCCTAGAGATGTCTGTGTATGTGTGTGTGTGGGGGGGGGGGGGGGGGGGGGGGGGAGCAGTTACCATCAGCCGAATGTATTGCCACTTCTCTGAAATCTCACCACAGTTGCCACATTTCATCTTGGGAGAGAAAGGAGCATTAGTAGTTAGTTCAGTTAGGCAGACAGTGAGGGAAGGGTAAGAAGGCAGGCTCCTACCCTACCTTCCTGCCAGCAATCTCCCCTCATCCTTACAACCAGCCCCACCAGGGACATAGCCAGACTCACCTCTGGGCAAAGAACAGGCCAAGGTGCTTCTCCTGCTGGCAGCCGCCCCCCCCCCCTCCCCCCAGCCTTTACTTCTTAAAGTTAGCTGGGGACTCAAGGCTCGTGTGGTACAGAAATGGTCTCAACCGGCCCCCTCCCATCCACGCTGCTAGGTTAGGAGGTGTTCCCACAGGCCCTGTCGTCCCTGGTGTAAGTGTTTGCCCTCTGTTGTTACTGGTTTTCTGTCTCCTTCCCTAGTCTCTGTGCTTTTTGAAACCAAAGAACATCAATTCCCCAAATAAGCCCTGGCACTCCGTCTTCAAAATATGTGGGATTAAAGGTGGCCAGAGGCTCCTGAAGCAGAAGCAGCTTTTGCCAAATCCCGAAGGATGCTGAGATTCAGGCTACAAGGAAAAGAGCAGAAGCTCTGGGATCCGGGAGAGTGAAAGGGCTTAGACTACTCGGCTGAGAGGGGTCCTCTCCAGACCATGCCACTGGCAGTACCAGCTTTTCCAGAATGGGGTTGGGAAGCAGGGGTGGAGCCATGCACGGAATTGAACGACTTCACAATAAAGCCAATCAACGAATAAAACAGGTGAAATTATCCTCCTTACTAAAGAATCACAGTATCCCTTCAAGCAGCCTTTCCTTTAGCATTTGTTTACATACCCTGAAATATTTAACGGAGAAAAAATTACAAAGGAATTACAAGACACTATCCATTAAGGATTAGCCAATAAGTTTTAAAAAGCAAATATAAAATTCTACCCAGAAAGAAACATTTGGTGGTTAAGCACAGATCAGGTGGGGGAACCTTTTTCCGGGCCCGGCCTCTGGCGCCCCCTCCCGGAACCTCGAAGTGCCCACAGCCTCTCGGGGCTCCTCCCCCGCCCCGTCGGGGCCCCGCCCCTGCAGCCGCACCTTCAGGTACCACCGGAAGTCCTCCCCCACAGGCCGGAGGTTAGTGACGTTCTCCAGCGTGGCTTTGAGCTGCAGCGCGATTTTCTGAGAGGAAAGGGAGGGCCAGAGCGACTGCATTTCGCGCCTGCGCAGCCCCACGCCTGGCCCCGGCCCGCCCGCCCCGGCACGAGCGCGGCCTCTCCGCTCCTTTCCAGCGCAGGCCCGCTCCCCTCATCCTCTCCCGGCGCGAGCGCCCGCATCCCAGATCCACGCCGCCGCCGCGCCCCTGCCCCGGCAGCGTCCCGCTCCCGCCTCACCCCCATAGCGGCCGGCTGGGCCCGGCGCTGGCTGCGGTCGCTGCTTTCCGGCCCGTCGCAAACGGTGGGTGCCGCGTGCGCACTCTCCCGGCGGGCCTGGGCTCGCGTGGGCGTGGCGCGGGGGGCGGGTCTCCGTGCGCCGCTCCTTCCGGCGCAGCGGGGTTTTCGCTGCTTGTTAGTGCTCTAGGCCAGTGGTTCTCAACCTTGGCTGCACATTAGAATCCCCTGGGAATCTTTTTAAAATCCTGATTTCTGGGCCCCATCCTCCGGAAATTCTGTTTCTTTGTGATGGGGTGGGGCCACAACATTAGTAACAAAGAAACAGAATTTCCGGAGGATGGGGTCCAGAAATCAGGATTTTAAAAAGATTCCCAGGTGATTCTAATGTGCAGCCAAGGCTGAGAACCACTGCTCTAGGCGAAGAAAACGGAGGCAACCCGAGGTCGCAAGTGGCCTGCCTGCAGCTATCAGTAGCTCCGGTGTTCGCTGAGCGCGGTCCGTGCCCGCAGGCAGGCTGTGGGCGGGAGGGGGGGCGGGGGGTGCCGCAGCAGCCTTCCTGGCCTCGGCGCTCCTGGCTCTTCACCCCTCCGCCTGCCCTCACCCGCCTCCCGCCTGCTTCCCGCCTGCCCTGAGGCTCCTTACATTCCGTCGGCTCCCCCTCCTCGGGCCGGCTTCGCAGATTCGGGGCCTTTGTCTTCTCCAACGGTTCCTTCCTCTTTCCTCATCGAGAACCGCTTTCAGAGGGTGGTCCCCAAGCCTGGCTCTCCCCTGGCTCCCCTCGTCCATCCTTTATACATTTACGGCAGCTCGTTTTACTTGCCCTCTTGTCCAAGGCATATCTGAGCCCATACAGGTGCTGTAAACATGACCAAGAACAGCCCATTCGAAACGCGTATAGCCTCTGAGCGCCTCACGGTCATTACGTTAATAAAGTTTGGGGTGACTGTTTTTGATACGTACTTTACCACCAAGTTGTCTCACTGCCCAAGCACCCGCCTGTCGAGCCAGGAACCTGGACGTCTCAGGCCCCAGATCCACCTGTTGCCTTGACCAAGGCAGAGTCGGGTGTGCGTTCGCTGGGCGTGGTGGGAGCGCCGCTGTCAGACCTGGTGTCTGGAGGGTGGGAGCTTTGCCCAACCACTTCCCCTCGGCCACATGACTTACGAAGGCCTGGTTCCTTTCAGTCCCACCATCTATTCAACCAGCAGTTCCTACAGATTCACCAAATTCCCACACTAGCTGTACCCACTAGGTCTTGTAAAGTCCGGGGTGCAAGCCGCTGTCACAAAGAACCAAGAGACGCTTTCTATGCAAACGCAAGGGGTTTATTTAGCTTCCAACATGTTGGGGCCCACAACAACTCACTCTGAACGCGGCAGAGCAGCGGCCGTGAGCCCCGACTAAGGGTTCAGGCATAGGTTATATACTTTTTCTAGCTAACGGGGGGAGCAAACGGGGGAAGCAAAGGGGTCACTCTTCTGGGAATCTTGGCGCCGTTGTGAATTAATGCCTGTCCACTTTCTTATCAGGTTGCTTGCTTTTCAGTTTACTCCCGGGCTGCAGCCATCTCCGTAACCTCCCTGGCTGCAGCTGTGTCCCATAAAAGTTGATTGTTCCATCTCCCCCTCCTAACCTTCCTGATTGCTCTGGTGCTTGTTAAATGTAACACTCTGGTAACGCTTTGATGCCGTTTGTTCCTTGACCTCTCTGACCTGATTATATTGGCGCCTCTCAGTCTCAGCTTTTTTTTTTTTTAATCTTCACCTGAGGATATTTTTTCCATTGATTTCTAGAGTGGAGGGGAGGGAGGGGAAGAGAGAAACATCCGCATGAGACACATAGATTGCCTCCCACATGCACCCCTACCAGGGCTGGGGAACCTGCAACCGAGGTAGGAAGTACACGCCCTTGACCGGGAATTGAACCCACAACCCGTCAGTCCGCAGGCGCACACCACCAGCTAGGGCAGGTCTCAGTTCTTAATAGCTGTCGATAGTCTGATTTTAAAATGTCTTGGAGCCCTGGCTGGTGTGTGGCTTGGTTGCGTGTTGTCCCGTGCACTGATTCGGTTCCTGGTCAGGGTATACACCCAGGTTGCAGGTTTGATCCTGTTGGGATAGGTACGGGAGGCAACCGATCGATGTTTCTCTTCCTCACGTAAAGTCAATAAAAAATGTTTTTAAATGTATAGGAAAACTTTACTGATACTAGGTATTTTATCCCTTATATTAGTCTCTTCCATAATGAAATAGCTGTAAATATTTATCTATAAAAGATGATTTTTAAAAACCCAACCGCAGTTATCTCAGTAAACCCAACCACAATACCATTTTACACCTTAAAAAGACTATTTCATTAATATTCAGCGTTCAAATTTCCGTAATGTCAATTTAAAATTTTTTGAATCATGATCCAGATGGGATCCAAACATTGCATTATGAGTCTCTTAACTCTCCTTTAACCTATAGCTTCATGCTCCATCTTTATCTTATGTTTTATTGAAGCAACCAGATCCCTTTCCCTGGACTTTTCTCTGAATATTGCTGATTGGACTCCCACTGTATTTTTTAACATGTTTCTCTATTTTCATTTTTATTTAGTTATGCATTCATTGGTTGATTCTTATATGCCCTGAGTGGGGATTGAACCTGCAACCTTGGTATATTGGGACAATACTCTAACCAACTGAGCTATAAGGCCAGGGTTATATTTTCTTATTTCCTATGAATTGGTAGTTTTATCTACAGAGTCGATTCAGTTAGATTTTGGGGCAATACCTTACACAGGGTGTTAGTGTTTTAAAAATTGGGCTCTGGCTGGGTGGCTTAGTCAGTTTGGAGCGTCATCCCGTACACCAAAAGGTTGTGGGTTCCATGCCTGGTCGGGGCACACATCTAGGTTGTGGTTTTGATCCCGTCGGGACACGTATAGGAGGTGGCTGATTGACGTTTCTCTCTTGCATCAATGTTTCTGTCTCTCTCTAAAAATCAATAAAAACATATCCTCAGGCGAGGATTTTAAAAAAAGTAATTGAAAAGAGTTCACACGTTTAGAAGTCCCTATAAAATAACAATTGCATTTTGTTATATATTTATTGAAGACAATCATTTACAGTTTATAAAAAAAATATTGGCCTTCTATACACAAAAATTTCCTGATAATGGTAATGAAAACCAGCTACTCCCACCCCCCTAGTGTCCACACCAATATTCAATCTAGATTGGTTTAATCTTGAAGTGTAATCCAATAAGACTGAAGACCAAACACTTCAGGTCCTGGACAAGATAATAAAATACTCGTAAGCCTTCTGGGTCCCTAAAATGCAAAAGGAAAAAAATGTTTAAAAAGCAGAGACAACTGGCAAGATAATACCACTTAACGCAAATTATGTACCAAGGCTTTACTCATAAAGGTATTTACAGAATTAAAACTTTGAAATCAGAGTTCAAAAATCGAGGAAAAGGCTATATGCTACATATTAAAATGGAATATGAGGGCATTTAAAATGTTAAGGTTTTAAAAATTGGGGAAATGTTTATATTAAGTGAAAAAAATCATTCAAATAACATTACTGGTCTAAATATTTTTTGGTGCCTTTAAAAACTATATTTTTTAATGCTCAGAAAAAAGATAAGAAATACTTTAAGCCAGTGGTCGCCAACTGGTGGTCCTCAGATCACTGGTGGTACGTGAGGTCCGAAAGGTTGGGGACCGCTGCTTTAAGCCCAGCTGGCATGGCTCAGTGGTTGAGCATCGACCTATGAACCAGAAGGTCACAGGTTCAATTCCCAGTCAGGGCACATGCCCAGGTTGCAGGCTCCATGCCCAGTGTGCGACTTGTAGGAGGCAGCCAAACACTGATTCTCTCTCATCATTGATGTTTCTATCTCTCTCTCCCTCTTCCTTCCTCTCTGAAATCCATAAAAATATATTAAAAAAATACTTTACAGTATTAATGGTTGTCTAATTGACAGGTTTATGGGTGATTTTCCCCTTACATTTTTATGTATAAGTTTCAGAATTAGAAAAACTTTTCTTAAGAAGTAGTACTAGTCAGGATCAAGAGGCTGAAGGTTACTACCGCATAACTGGCTAAGAATAGAGACTGTCCAAAGGAAGACAATTATGCCCATCTTGTACTAAAAGTGAGCCACGTCTAATCCCAAATGCCCAAAACACAGGAGCCAAAGAGATTTTCAAATTCTAAGGACTCTGCAGCATACTTTATAATTTGCCCTCCTGACATAAATTTTAAATTTATATTCCAAATAATTTCAAGTTTCACCCAAATCAGACTTTAAGATGTGCTAGTCTGAATGACTAACATCAAGGAAGGTAGTTAGACTTAACGACTCTACAGTTTATCTTAAGCACATGTATTGGCATATTTCATTTTTCTGTTCTGGACATTCTTACCCACACTAGCTGCTCCAATGGCATTACTGTGTGTGTCACTGAGAAGCTCTTATTAGTAACTAGAGGCCCGATGCACAAAATTCGTGCAAAGGACTCAGCCCTTGCAGCCACGGCTTCGTCCAAAGGTCATTTGGCTGCCCAGTCTAATTAGCATATTACACTTTTATGCTAATTAGACCACACGGCCAAACGACCTTCCAGATGAAGCCGTCATGGTGGGGGTGATCAGGCAGGCAGAGGGGTTGGGGCGATCAGGCAGGCAGGCAGAGGGGTTAGGGGCAATCAGGCAAGCAAGCAGAGTGGTTAGGAGCCAGCGGTCCCGGATTGTGAGAGGGTGCAGGCCGGGCTGAGGGGAACCCCCCCCCCCCCCCCCATGCACAAATTTTGTGCACTGAGCCTCTAGTTATAGATAACTGGACAAAAGGTCAAAAGTAATAGGAGCAAGTCTTGAAAATAATTTAGAGCCTCTCTCCATCTGTACCGGATCTTACCATATGGTCCCAATTTGTTTAAGGGTTTCATATCAATCTGCTGCAAAACATACACATCTGGACATACAGATCATGTACACTTACTTGGATTGATTGACATCAATGAGGGAACCAATTTTTGATGTTGTGAAAGAAATGTGTTCATCTCCAATGACGATTTCTAGCTCCTGGAAACATTTAAAAATGTTTAAAATCAAGCCAAATTGGATGGTTCATTAAGCACACAGGAGGTTCATCTGCCAAATCACACAAACTCTATCTACTACACATAAACAAGACCAATTCCCTCTGAGCACTAAATTGTGCTAGGTACTAGAAGCAAAGAGATAAATACTCGCTTGAGTAGCTCATATTTTTAGAGGAAGTTGTGTCGGTGATTTGGAAGAAATTACATAATTGTTTTGTATATGTGTTTTTGTTGTTAACAGTGTAGAGTAACATGTATGTTTTATAAATACCAGGAATCTTAACTTTTCTGGGCAACATGGGACAATTTTGGACAATGATAAATGCTATGAAGACGATCAAACATGTTTTTTTAAATGACGGGGAGAGGTGTTTTCTTTCTTTCTTTATTTGGATTCTGTCCTTTAATAATTTTCAGAGGAAAGCCATGAAGTGGCGTCTGGCTCAGTAGAGACATTGATCAAAGATTTGTAAAAATGGCAGGTTTGCAGACCTTGGGTAATGTACATCAAATTCAGCAAGCCAAGGAGTGAATTTTTCATGATGAAGTTCTTACTACTCACTGGTTCTGGGCCAGTTTTCCATAGCCTCCTAATGGGGAGAGGTGTTTTAGATGTGATGGACAGACAAGATATCACTGAAAAAGTGACATATGAAGGCTTCAATAATAAAGTTTTAGAAAAAATATTTCAGGAAGCATGTAGCAAATACAAAGGTCCTAAACTAAGAACAACAGGTATGTCTAAAGGACAGAAATAAGACCAATGAGGTCTGAACACAGCCAGAGATTGTAAGATAAGGTGGGAGTTTGGATTTTATTTTAAATGCAGTGGAAAGCTACTAGAGCAAGCATGTCAAACTCAAAGGCTAACATGGGCCAAATAAACAAGGTT
The DNA here is from genome assembly GCF_028538775.1 of Myotis yumanensis. NCBI lineage: Eukaryota > Metazoa > Chordata > Mammalia > Chiroptera > Vespertilionidae > Myotis > Myotis yumanensis. The sequence continues at coordinate 37,129,059 of NW_027223753.1, forward strand.
TAAGTTTATGTGGGCTGCAAAAAGACAAAAGCTTCAATTTTCATAGAAACATAGGTTTATTTCAACAGAGACATGCTGAATACAAAAGGCTAAAATAAATGAGTGATCGTTAACATAAAATAATAGAACATTTTAATAAAAATTAATATTTTTTCTTGGACATTAACTTATTAGATACTGAATAACTGCACAAATTAATAAGCGTAATGCAAATAAACCTATTTTTCTTGTTCTCCAAAAGTGAAATATTTCTGTTGTGCACACCAAACAAGTCAGTCCAAGACTAATGATGTGGCAATCGGCTGCTAAAATATTCACTGCTAGTATTAGTGGAGAGAAATGGTGTGCCTGCACTTAAGGGAAATGAATGCAACATGATTATAGTAATCAGTCATTAGCGAATGTTGTAGTTCGTTATTAAAAATTATGGATAACAGGATATTGTAAAAATTAAGTTACGAAATTTTTATTAAAACGTTTCTTACATACCGTTATATTGACTGGGCCACAAAAATATTCGTTGTGGACCGAGAGTTTGACATGCTTGTACCAGAGAGTTTAAAATTAGTGTAATACAGTAAGCCCTTACTTAAATTGTTGATTGGTTCTGTGACTTTAAGCAGAGCAATAGAGTATAACAACCAACTTTATCATAGGCTAACTGATAGAAATAACAGTTAAATTCATATGGCATCTCATCACATTATAAGGAAGCCACATTAAATAGAATGATGTTATTTGAGGACCTGCTGTACATAAACAAATTTACATTTTACAAGATTACTCTGGCTTCAGGTTAGAAATGGGCTGCCCAGGATAAGAGAAACAAAAAAATCAATTAGAAGTCTGGATTAGGAAAGATGTAGATGAGGTTAGCTGCTTGCATGATTTTCCTTCCATTAGACTGTCGGACTATTGAAATAACTATGTTCTATTTATCTATCTTCACACTGCTTTGTCTATAGTAGTAAGTAAGGTGGGCAGCAAAACCCTGAGAAGAGGGAGAGGGAAGGTCACAAGAAGAAACTCAGGGCTGGATTCCTGGTGGTCAGCAGCACTTCTTGCTCTCTCTCTTCCTCCCTGTGGGTTCACTGCTTCCTTAGATCAAGGTGCTCGTAATCTGCCCGTGTAGGGCTCCATATGCACGCGTGCTCGCACACAAGTGGAGGATTCAATGTCCTATGGAGAGTAGTCAACTTATCTTATTTGTAAGATTTCTGCACTGGGAATAGCTGCTAGAACACTCACCTGACGGCCCACTCGGTCCGGGGGAGGCCACAAAGCATCATCCTCTTTGGTAATTTCACTGTCATCAATTATTCTCTTCAGTTCCTCCATCACACTCTTATGTACATAAGCCTGAAAGCAAGTTAAAAAACAGAATTTAAGTTGTATTCCTAAGCAGCATTCTGCCTCAGATAGTGATTAAAGATAAAAAAAAAGACTGCTCCTGAAAAGTCATTTCTGCAAATGGGAAGACATTCAGGCTTGACCTCAGCATGCTGAAGAGGGCAGGGTCAGAAGTGCCCAATGATTACACCTCCGTACCCCATATGGTTGTTTCTACTTCTTGGCACATCCTATTCATATGGACCTCTCCTTACCTACACATCTAACTCACACCTAGACCCAAAATAGATCTTTGTGTAACCCTGGTTATTCTTTTTTTTTTTTTTTTTTTTTTTTTTAATATATTTTATTGGTTTTCCACAGAGAGGAAGGGAGAGAGACAGAGAGCCAGAAACATCGATGAGAGAGAAACATCGATCAGCTGCCTCCTGCACATCTCCTACTGGGGATGTGCCCGCAACCCAGGTACATGCCCTTGACCGGAATCGAACCTGGGACCTTTCAGTCCACAGGCCGACGCTCTATCCACTGAGCCAAACCGGTTCAGCATCCCTGGTTATTCTTAACTAGATGACATGCTTCTGAAAAGCAGAGGCATGTCTTTTAAATACACTCTACATATCCTATTGAATAATGGACAAAGATGCAAATTGACCGTACCTTCACTATGCCCACTGCTGGCTAATCAGAGCGATATGCAAATTAACAAAGATGGTGGCTAATTTGCATATACCAGCTGGGAGCGAAGACTGAAGACACTGTAGAAGGAAGCCAAGCAACGGAGCCGAGGAGCAGAGAAGGGCGGGAGAGAAGTGGAAGAGAAGGGCGGGGTAGGAGCGGCAGAGACTGGCGACGGGCGGGGTAGGAAAGGCAGAGATGTGAGCGAAGCCCTATTCTTGCAGGAATCTTCCTGCAAACGGGCCTCTACTTAGTTTATATTAAAAAAAAAAAAAAAAGAAGCTCTGCCAGCGTGGCTCCATGATTGACCTATGAACCAGGAGGTCCCAGTTCGATTCTTGGTCAGGGCACATGCCTAGGTTGTGGGCTTGGTCCCCAGTGTGGGGCATGCAGGGGCAGCCAAACACTGATTCTCTCTCATCATTGATGTTTTTTTCTCTCTCTCTCCCTTCCTCTCTGAAATCAATAAAAATATCTATTTTTTTAAAAAAGGATGCTGACATGTGTAGGTAAGCATAAAACTGATTGCTAATCCTATATAATAAAAGGCCAGCAACCATAAGCATAACAACCAGAACGACCGCTCAACCAGTCGCCATGAGGTGCATTGACCACCTCTCGGTGAACGGCGGTGGGGCGGGACTGGCGAGTGGGTTGAACAGCCGACCTCTTGGTCCCTCCCCACAGCCCGCAGGCTCCGGGGAACCAGAGCCATACTGTGATCAAGGAACTACGGGGAACCAGGGGGTGACGGTGGAGTGGGACTGGGGACTGGTGAGCAGGCAGAAGATGGCCCTGATTGCAGGCTAGGCCTAGGGACCCTACCTGCACACGATTTTGTGTGCTGGGCCTCTAGTTAAATATAACAGCATGAAAATATACTGATTGTTAAGATAGTTTCAAATGTTAACAAAGTGGCTAAAAAGGAAGCATAGCTTTGATGAAGACTTAATGGTGTGGTAGAAATCACACCAAAATGGAGCACATGACAGAGGGAGGAATAGGTTTGAATTCCTGTTCTATCCCTTACTGGCAGGGGTGACTTTGAACAAGTTCCATAAATCATATCTGGGCTTTCACAGTCTTATCTGTAAAGGGTATCTAATATCATCCATTACCTGGGCTTATAATCAGGATAAAATAAGATCATGTATGTAAAATATCTAGTGTCATGCCTCGCATCTAACAAGCATTCAATAAGGTTAACCATTTCTCCATGCTCCCTTTCCCATTCAAATGCAAATTAGAGCTCCACTGAGTGCTGTGTACCAGGGAATATACCAAATACTTTGAATGGGGATTAGCTCTTATTTGTTTTTATTGCAGATGAAGAAACTGAATTTATCAAGTTCAGCTGGGAAATTTGCCCAAGGCCAAATAGTTAGTAAGCAGCACATTCAGGGTTCAAGCCAAGATCTGCAAGACTTCACGTGATAGCCAATAACTGATTCAGTGTTGTGAAAGAAAATATACACTAAAAGATTTGAGAAAAACATTAGAAGCTGTCTACAGACATGATTATACTTTCCTCTTCTTTATCTTTCATTACTACTCCCAGAAAGAACAAAAAAAGACAAAAGGCTAAACTGTAGTGAATGAGAAAGTCTCTCAGAAGGCTCATTACCTCTTTTCTGATCATGACATCATTCTTGTAATTGCTGTTGTTGGCATATCTCAATTTCCCTGTGAGGGGGAAAAAATCAATATATAATAAAAACATATGACTAAATCATCATTAGCCTAGTAAGACTATCAGTTGTTGCTTAAAACGTATTCTAACTTTTTAAATATTTACACCTTTGGTGTTTCAACAATACATTTTTTCAGTTCTTCACTTTAGGCTATTAAATAGCCTCACAGCCAAAACTATAGCTGATGCTGAATTACAGATCTTGCAAAAGGTAGCTCAGGTAGGACAAAAGAACTCAGGTAGAATCATATTTCTGCAGGTTAATGTCCTAAGCCAGCTGTGGGCAAACTACGGCCCACGGGCCGGATGTGGCCCGTTTGAAATGAATAAAACTAAAAAAAAAAAAAAAGACCGTACCCTTTTATGTAATGATGTTTACTTTGAATTTATATTAGTTCACACAAACACTCCATCCATGCTTTTGTTCCGGCCCTCCGGTCCAGTTTAAGAACCCATTGTGGCCCTCGAGTCAAAAAGTTTGCCCACCCCTGTCCTAAGCTAAAAACAGGGATAGTAATTGGTAACTTACCTGCACACAAGGCCTGCTGAGGCTCAAATGAGTTATGAAAGCCTTTGAAAAATATAATTTACATACATTATCATGTGACTGTGTAATATTCTGATATATTCCTGTGACAGAAAAGTTGTGGTTTTAGCCCTGGCCAGTATGGCTCGGTTGGTTGAAATGTTGTCCCGTGAATTGAAGGGTTTTGTGTTTGATCCCTAGTCAGGGTGGGTACAAGGCAACCAATAGATTTTCTCTCTCACATCAATGTTTCTCTCTCTAAAAACCAATGAACATATCCTTGGGTGAAGATTAAAAAAAAAAGTTGTGGTTTTATTACTTAACACATTTAGTATACAAGTCTCTCTGTGTATATACGCATTCAACAGGCTAATCTGGGTATATGGTGGGTACGAAGAAGATAAAAGAGGCAAATTAAATGATGCCTCACTGTACTCTCCACCTAAGACTCTTTCCTTTCAGTTCATTCTCCACACAGTGGACAAAGTGATGTATAACAGCAAGATCTGATTAGTTTACTCTAATACGGACAATGACGTCCCCCTGCCTCCTTGGCCATGGTAAAATCCAAATTCAACATGGCACACTGCTAAACTGAGCCTCTGCCTGCCTCTCCAGGCTCCCTCCTGCAAGAGCTCTCTCTCCATCAGACTACTTGGTTTCTGTCTGAAACGTCCCATGCACTTTGTGGTTTTCAGCCTCTTTGCCATTAAGGCTGCCCAAAATGCATTCTTAACTCGTCTGCCTACACAACTCCTGGTCACTGAAAACTCGCATCTCCCTTCCCTCGTGTTTTGCCGGAAACCTCTGAACCCTCAGCTAGATTAGGTGCCTTCTTTCTGTTCCCGAGTCCCTCTGCTCCTTTCTCCCACCGCCCCTAATACACTGTCTCGTCACTGTTTACAAACCTATTTCCTTCACAAATGCAGCTTGTCAGATTCACCTCTGTGCCCGCATTTAGTAGATTTCTATCATCTTTGACTCCTTTTCCTCACCACCCGCCCGCTCCCTAAATCCTATAACTGACAGTCATATTGGTTCTGCCTTGAACAGTACCCTAAGTCCTTCTCTCCACTTTCACCCTAGTCCCTACCAGCCCCCCTTCTGTCTGGACAATTGTTAACTGTCTCCCAATAGGAGGCCCTGTTTCCACTTTTGCTCATTCTGTACCCGATCACTAGAATACTTTTTCAAGAACAGATCACACCTCTTCTCTGCTTAAAACTTTCCCACTGCTTCCTGCTGTACTTAGAATAAAATCCAAACTCTTTACCTGGCCTATAAAGATCTACATGTCGTGGCCACGGCCTACCTACCCCATATTACCTCCAACTTTTCTCCCCAGCCACACGGGCCACCTGGAATAGGCCTCGCTCACCCCGCCGTCTGGCCCTGACACCTGTTGCTCCCTCGGACTAGATGCTCTTTTGGGGCGTCACAGGCTGGCTCCTTGTCAATCAAGGTTCAGTTCAAATATCCCCTTTTCAGCGAGCTCCCCAACGGAAGCCCTATTTAAAACCAGCCCGTCATTTTGTTTATTTCCGACCACTCATCACGGTCTGGAACCCCTTTTATGACTTCTCTCCCAGCCCTAGAATAAAAGCTCCCCGCGAGAGGAAGCTTGCCTATCGTCCGCGCCCGCATCCCAGGTAGTGAAACGGCGCCCGGTGCAGAGCGGCCGCGCACTCAGCGCCGGCGGAAGCATCCGGTGAAAATGTCACAACAGAAGACGCCCTGGACAGACAGAGCCCGTGGGGCGGACACAGGCGTGCTTCTCCCAGAGCCCTGCCTTCCTCCTCCAGCTCCCCGCACGTTCCCGGCCCCCGGCCGCCCCAGGCCTCGGCCCCGCGCCCGGGGCCGCTCTCACCATCCGGTCGGAACTCAAATTCCAGGAATTCGTGGCCGAACTTGCCCTTGTGACCCACGTAGTAACGCAGATAAAAGTCACTCTCCATGGCTCGCGAAAGGCCACTGAGCCCGAACTTGAACAGCGATCCGTAGCGCTGTCCGCGCCCGGCAGTGACGTTTAGCGGCGCGCGGAAGTGACGTAAGGCAACGCCGTTGCGCGTAGCTCCTGTCGCGTCCCCGCCCGGAGGTGGAAACGACGCCCCTTTCGCTCGGGGGCGGGGTCAGCGCAGCCCCGCCCCCTCCGCGGGAGCAATTGCCATGTGGGGATGCAGGGTACACATTGGGGGAGCACAGAACACTGTGGAAGCCCCCGGAGCGGCTCCTGACCCAGGCCCTGAAGGAAGTGCTCCAGAGAGAGGGCCCAGACTGTGTGGTCAGAACACAGAACGAGGTGGTGACTATAGTAACAAGTTGGAGAAGGGACAGACGCTAAACCACCAAGTTTTTTACAAGACGTATTAAGGAGTTCAGGCTAAAACCCAAGGGCATTGGATTTTAATGCAAGGGAAACAGATGAAGACCTTTAAACAGGTGACATGACCTATTGCAGTTTTGAAAGATCACTTTGGTGGCAATGTTGCAGATTGGATTGGAAAATGCAAAGATTAGCCCTGCTGGTGTGGCTCAGTGGTAGAGCATCGACCTACAAACCAGGAGATCATGGTTCGATTCTCCGTCAGGCCACATGCCTGGGTTGTGTGCTCGATCCCCAGTGTGGGGTATGCAGGAGGGAGCTGATCAAGAATTCTCTCTCATCATTGATGTTTCTATCTCTCCCTCTCCCTCTAAGATTCAATAAAAAAATTTTTTTTAAAATGTGGATAGGTTTGAGATGGAATATCATAATTTAAAGGGTGGACAAAGGAGATTAAGATGGGCGGGGTGGAAACCAGGTGTATGGTGTCATGCAAACCAAAATAAGAGTATCCCAAGAAAGGAGTACCAACAATGTTAAATACCCCTTCCAAGGTCAAGGCAGACAGGACTAAAGGTATTTACAAGGTTTTTAATCAGGGAGGACCTGGTGACCTTGGTAAAAGCGACCTCAGTGGCATGGTCACAGGTGAGGAGCAGGGCAGACGAATTGGGATACACTTGGGCCAAATTTATGGTGGAAGCAGGGGTTACCTAAGCCTATGCGTTAGGTCTGGATGTGAGAATAGAGAATGCTTGCTGGAGTACTCGAGGACAAACGAGTTGCCAGATGGAGGCAGAGAAGGAAAATCTAGGGAGAGAAGGCCACATGCACATGAGCACTACATGTGCTCTAAGTACTTCAAGGGCGTTAAACATACCTGTGTGACTTTGGGCAGTTCCTTCACCCATTTCCTCCTCAATAAAATGGGGATTATAATATTGACAGTATTTACCTCACACGATTGTTGATGAAGATCAAGGTAATTTATGTGGAATACTGGTACACATTAGGGACGCAGTCAATGACCATTCACACTCCCCTCATTATAGCATCACAATGAAACAATACTTCCAGATTTTAAAAAAGGAATTTAATCTTTCTCTAGAAACAGTGCACTGATTTTACAAATGTCCACATTTGCTTTTTAGTTCACCAAGATGATGCCGGTACAGCTAGTGAGACGCAGCACACCACCCGTTGCCTCTGGAAGAGAGGCCAGACTGCAAAGGGGACTGAGGACAGAAGACAATGGAATTTGGAATAAGACAAAGAGAGCAGGGATGGTTAGTGTGACCCAACATTCTAACATGCCTGTTACATCAAACATCAAATATGGTAATTTGGGGACATGTGTGTGTGTGGGAGGGAGACAAACAGGGAAAATTCGTTTGGGTACAATGTGATGGAGTTTTCGAACCAGTACTTCACCCCCAAATTAACAACAGCTTGTATAGAACAAAATGCTATTTTAAAACACATGGTTTGTACAGGTATTTGTTTTCTCTTGTAATTTTTGTAAAAAAGTATCAAAACCTTCATGTCTTTAAATATATACATATACAGGTGGCTCTTTTAAAATTATTTTTTATAGCACAAAGTGTTTGCAAATACAGAGGGTTTCTGCTGACTCCTGACTATGCACATGGTGCATAGCCTGAATGAATAGGGATTCCTGATTTCTTTTATTGACTGGAAATTTGAAGCTGTAATTCCTCCACCTCTAAGTTCTCCATATCCTGAAAATCCCCAATACCCTAAAAATACCATGTAAAAAGACTCCAATAGCTTATCTTCATGCATTGATGGGAAAGGAGATAATTTACTCTGAGCCAGTTAACTGCTAACCATTTCTATTCTGTGAAATGAGTGTATGGCTGACGTAAGGGAGTGAGGTGGGGAGGCTCACATTCCTGTGCCCTCTTCCCATTCCAACCAGCACCAGACTGGACAGTGCTTGGGGTCCCCTCTGCAAACTCCACGTCTTCAAAACTCCCAGTTTTCTTTCTCTCTGTGGGAGAAATCTCAGAGGCTCTTGGCAACATGGAATGCTTCTGTGAAAATCCCACTGCCCTTATATTAGTTTTCATAGACCATATCACAAAACTTCAACTCGAATATATGAAAAACAGTCACTGTGTCTCTTTGGCCATCGGAAAGCTTGAGGCTCAAGACTGTCATGTCTGCAAGTGCTGGCAACACATCCTGATGAATTTCCCATGCACTTGGTGCCTTGCACACAGTGAATGACCAAGGAATGTTTGCTTAATTAAATCAGAAGTTAAATAGGAGTATTCTATAAAGTGCTTATGTTGAACCTGTCTTTCCATCCAGCTCATTGCTTGCTACGTCCCCCTTGAGCTTTTTGCTCATTGTAATGAATTACATGCAGTTCATGAAAGTCCCCATGCCGTTTCATGCCTCTGTGTCTTAGTTGTGTTTCTTCTGCCTGAAGCAGCCTGACATCCCTACTTAGTTTTTAAGACTTAAGGTCACTTCTCCTGTGGTGGCTTCCTTGACCCCATTATCTGCTTTGGTAGAAATGACCACTTAGTATCATAACATTATTCTGAAAAGAATCTATTCTTTTTTTGTTTCCACGTCTTCCTCTACTGCCACTGTGAGCGCCATAGGGACAGAAAATGTTTGACTGACCTATACTTCTGCAGTGCCCAACACTTAGCTGATACCTAGCAAATGGGTTCATTGAATGCATATATTGCAGTCGCAAAGAGAGAATTGGAGGGATCCACAGTGTTTATTGCCATAAATTTAAATCCAATCTCATCCTGAGGTTACAGGTTATCTCCATCTATTTTTAAAATAATCATGCCATCAAAAGTAAATAAATGAAATTTTAGTTTTCCCTGTTTCTGGAAGGCCATTTCTGCCAGTGCCCTCATAATCCCGTTGGAAAGGTAGGTGGCAGGTTTGGTGCAATGTTCAGGCAGTGCAAAGTAGTCAACTGGAGAAGAAAAGGGAGGAAAAGGACCGCAGTGTTTCTTTTAAATAGAGAAAAATTGTCTGATACACCTTCTGCCCTCGTGGTGTTGTTTCTAAGTGTCCTCCAGCTCTACGTATAGTCCAATGACTCTCTGACCTGTTCCTGACTATTGGTATATGACGGCATCAGGGCAAAAAGCAACAGAAATGCAACTAAACCTCAGAATGAGGCTTAAAGCCTTCAGGGCTAGAGGATGGACATGAGTCCTCAGATTTCACCTACTTTACTACCATCCAACACGTGAGTATTCCACAATTTGTTTTTTTGTAGGCTGCTCCCATAGCTGCCTCTTTCAAACTGCAGTTGCAGCATATTCAGAAAACATGGGTATCTCTGAGAAAGTTGTGTTTCATCTTCATTTTGAGATATTGGGCTGAATCATCCAGATCCCATTCATTATTTTTTCTGTGAAGGCCAGGATCTGACTGAAAGTTTAGATATTATGCATTAGACACTATTATAATTTCCCCAGGAAATTCTATTTCTTTGGAGGCAGGTTACAGAAAAAGTTACTTGTTTTTGTGTAAATTTCAATGACTTTTCACTTTCATAATTTTTCTCCAGTCAAAAATTTTACTTTTTATTCTTGAAAGAATAGTAGTAAGTGATTAAGCTCCATAGGAGTTGGCCGGATGTTTTTAAAATTCTATTTGGTAACAGTCATTCTAAGTCAATGCATCTTTCCCTCTTAATGGACATTTCAGGACTATCAGCACATACATATCATGAGGAAATTGCTTGTTTTTTCAAAGCATAGTGCCCAGGCTCCAGAATACGGTTGTTTTCCCAGAATCTAGCAGATCATGAGTGATGGAGAGAAAGAAAGGTCCTAGGAACAGGGTGACAGAACTCCAGAATGTCTGTCTGGAAATTCAAAGGGTAGCAATGGGTGAGACATCCAAGGTTCACTGAGTTGGGGGCAACTTGGAAGTAGGGGAGAGGAATTTGCTTACATGGGCCAAGTTCCAGGTATGCTGAGGTTAGGTACATGTCCTCTGTCCCTACTGAAGCCAAACATGCTGTGTCACGTCTTGTTCCTGGTTGTCCAGTGGGAGTACAGTGTGGAACAGCAGAGTTAAGAAAAGACCTTGGACGATAGAGCCAGCGGGGACTGAATTCCTTCTGGGACTATTGGATTATGTTTTCAATGGTAGACCCCACAAAGAGAGATGAACACTTCTCCCCGTCTCCCCAAGACCCAGGAGAGGCAAAGGAAGTGTCCATGGTGAAACAAAGCTGTACATAGACCTAGAGTTCTTCCTTTTATTTACAAAGCAGTAAACCAAACTTCTGTGTGAACATATATCCAGTGTCCTATAATATTGCGTATGCCATTTCCCCCTTAAATAGGACTTTAGGTTTGTCCACCTTTACTGCCTTAAGCTCACATTAGTTTCATCTATGCGAACACATGATGGCAACAAACCCAAGTATTACTCTTCCCACCTAAAGGAAATGGGAGAGTAAGAGGAAGGGAGAGATGGAGATGTAACAAAACCTATTCCACCATCTTTATCCTCATCCATATGCATCCCAGGGGTTCTGTGCCTAAGCCAGTCCCTAGAGTAAACTTGGGCTGTTCTGGAAACATCTCCACTTAGCTCTCTATCAGTAAGGAATTCAACCTTAATGAATTCAACCCAAGTGTCCTGAAGGAAAATGAAGTTGCTCGAAATGCTGAACTTTAAAACAGGAGTAGCCAAGGTTCAGGCATGTTCTCACCTGAGCTCACGAGGACTTCTGGCACCGTGTAAAGTCTGTACGCTGGCCTTAGCCACATAAGAGAAAGCCCAGGGGGGAGTCCCAGCAGCCACGGGTGAGCTGAAGGGCTTTTCCCCGAGTCGGGTCCCAGGAATAGCCAGAGCTGGGGAGGTTCCGCCTCTGCTGCTACATGATGGCACACACCATGGTATCTGTTCTCTGAGCCAGAGTTCCAAAGGCTAATTCTCTGAAAACTCCAGATACCCTCTGTGGACTGGCTTAAAATATATCTATCGAACAACTGCCATAGGTGCGCCTCTTCTCTAGAGTTTTCTCTTGCACACACATGCAGACAAACACAATGCACACAGAGTCTGTGTGGTGGGCCAATCATACCAAAAATAAATACTCTCATGTCTCTAAATGATTTATAGAACTAATCTTATTTATGAAGTTTGTTAATAAATAATCTAAATTGGGGAGGGAGTTGAGGTGCTTATTTTTCTTTTCTTTTTTATGTTGATGGATAGCCACAAAGCATAATCATTTTATTTACAAAAAAACGCCCAAAACTCCAAAACCTAAAAAAGCCCCCCCGAAATCAAATATTCTCTCTGTAAATATAGTTTTTAAATGATGAGTAAGCTACTGTACCATCGGCCCCATTTGGTTATGTACATCATGTTAGTCACTCAGCAGTAGCCATTCCATGAAATCCTCATGGGTAGTGCAACCAGTTAAAAAGTGTATAAAACATTATACATATAAAAACTCTCACATCCTTTGGATGTTTGCAGTTCATCATAACTTTGTGGTTACCTTTCTGCAACATAAATTAAAATCACACACGCACACACAGACACGCACACACTCACACAAACCCATACAGAAATCCTTCCATCCAGGCATACACCATCCAGAGAGTGTAGTGCATGGAACTGAATTCCGTGAGGCATGAAGGGAGTGGTCCCATCCTTAGGGCAGTCCATCGTCTTCAAGGCTTAATGCCACTCGCTGGGGAAACACAAAGAAATCATCGTTAGAACCACAGGAATTATTTGCTGAGTCTGCCTAAGGACCAGACATCCTATTACTAGTACTTTACAGGCATTGACTCACATAATCTCCAAGCTACCCCACGAGACAGGTTTCTCATATTTATTTTACAGATGAGAAAATTGAGACTTAATGAGCTTAAACATCTGTCCTGGATCGCGTGGCAAGTGGGTGAACTAAAATTTGAACCCGAGTCTCTGTGAACCCAGAGCTTTAGCTTTTTCCATTATTCTGTTCTGCCTCTTTGTCAAGGGGGGCTGCAGAGATCTAAACTCTCTCAAGCCTTTCTTATAGGATTTTAGGTTTGCATATGTTTTGGGTTCGTTTTGGCATATGTTTAACCTCAGGTCATCAGCTGCTTGGCTCTAGCATGTTAGTCACAGCTGGGAAGGCAATCCGCTGCATCCCTCCCAACTGATTACACAGAACTGGAAGGCAATGCAGGTCAATGAAACGCAGGACCTCTTTCCTTCACCCCTACTTTCTAGCCATTAGCTGCTAGACTTCTGTCTGTGACAAATGCCTGACCACTGGATGGTGAACCTGCTAATCCCAGAGCCAGCCTATTCCGTTGTGGACAGTGGGCTTCAATGCTCTCCTATATTGACATGAAATCTGTTTCTCTATCTTCTGATGTTCCCTGATTCTCTCCTAGACTCAGACAGTTCTACACAGAAAACACTTGAAATTTGCAGTGTTTGAGTTCCCTTCCTTTGGAATGTTTTCCTCTCTGGCTACATATCTAGCTTTCCCCCGCTGGTCCTGTTGTGACCCTGTTTCCCACTCATCCGTTTCCTGGATGCCCTCCTTTGGACAGACCCGTGTTCCACTATCTTCTCTGAGCTATGTGAATTTGGGCTAACCATTCACCTCTTGGAGCCTTGGTTTCATCATCTGTCAAATGAGAATAATAATAGGACCTGCCTCCTAGGGTTGTTGGGAAATCAAATGAGATATTGCATGCAGAGTGCTTAATACATCACTAACACACACACACGGGGTCCAGGGTATTCCAGATCAGCCTAACCAGCATGAAACACAACCAGGCTAGCATTTTCCATCTCTGGACATTCTACATACAATAAAAGGTAACCCCACTGCCTTTCAAATCATCTTTTGGTTATTTGTAGTTTTGCGTGAATGCCATGACCTTGCTCCACTAGCGTAGATATTTGAGAGTATCTTTTTCTAAGCCAGTTACCCTCCCACTCTCTCCAGGACAGATCTCCAGGCTGGGGGCAGGCCCCAAGAAGTGCTAAGGGAACTCCTGAGAAAGGGACAGGGGAGAGAACAGGTTGTTGAGAATACTGGCTTCCAGAGCATCAAGGCTATTTACCCCATGTCAGAGGGGAAAGAGCATGGGTTTTTGTGTATATACAGACTGGAGTTTGAATCCTGGTTCTACTACTTCCTAGTTGTGATCCTAGGTGTAATTTATTTTCTGAGTCTCAGTTTCCTCATCTGCAAAATGGGGATAATAATATCAACCTTATAAGGTTACTGTGAAGACTAAACAAGAAAATGTATGTAAAACACTGAGTGTTGTCTGATACTTAGTCGGACCTCACTAAGTGTGCTTTCCTCACTCTCCTACTCCATTTCTCTGCAACTGGCAGGAGGTTACTCCTCAGGTCTAGACTCCTCAGGAATAGCTGCTCCTGAATGCTTGTTTCCTTCTCTGGAAACAGTGCCACTTCCCATGTGCGGAAGGGGGATTATTGGTCCCATTTTATAAATAATAGCGAGCAGAGACGTGACTAAGATCACAGGTTGAGGAATAGTGAAACTGGGAATCATCTCCTCGCCCCAAGCTCATCATTTCTCCCACTGCGCTCTCTCTGACCTTTAAACAATTGCTTCAACAACTATTTGCTCGGATTGGCCCGGGCTAAGGCTCCTCAAGCCACCTGCTAGCCCTCCTCACTTGCTCAGCCTCATTTCCCCGGCCTCCCCTTTGGGAACAATCTGCTTCAGCAGCAGTTCTGTCTGCCCTGCTCATCCTCATCATTTCTTCCACATGCCATTTCCTCAGTCTGTACCTACCCCATCGTTTCTCTTGGCGCCAATACCCGGCGTACAGGTGGCAGCCTTCCATGGCCAGAACGCCTTCTAGGCTCGGCTGCACCTGCCTGGGCTCACACCCTCACTCGTCAGCCCCTCGGACTCAGAGTGGCACTGCCCTACCTTGCACTTGACGACAGGCAGCTCGGAAAGAGGGTTCTTCGGGAGTTGGTGCAGCTGTGACCTTGGTTCTCCCGGCAAGACCAAAAGCTCCTTGAGGGCAGGGGCTGGGTCCTCCAGTTCTCTGGTCTCCCCAAGACAGGGCTCTGCCCACAGTGGGCGATCAAAGCTGCTGATTGCCTGACGGGGGGATGGACTGGATGACCTATGAGGTAGCACTCAGCCCCCTCACTGCTATACAACTGGCAGTCCTTGCTCCCCCAACAAGCCACGCCCTGTTGTGCCTCAGCTTCTGCACGTGCTTCTTTCCGGAATGCCATTTTCCTCCTTCTCTACCTGGAAAACTATTACTCTTTCAGCTTATCTGTCACCTCCTCCGTGAGGCGCTCCCTGACAAAGCCCCCAGACCGAATTAACAGCTCCCTGTTGATCTGTTCAACAAACATTCACTGGGAGCCACCTATGCTGCACAGGCATCAGGGAAACAGATTAGTCAGATCGTCCTACCCTCAAGGAGCTCACGGTCTAGGGCAGCGGTTCTCAACCTGTGGGTCGAGACCCCTTTGGCGGTTGAACGACCCTTTCATAGGGGTCGCCTAAGACCATCCTGCATATCAGATATTTACATTACGATTCATAACAGTAGCAACATTACAGTTATGATGTAGCAACAAAAATAATTTTATGGTTGGGTCACAACATGAGGAACTGTATTTAAAGGGCCAGAAGGTTGAGAACCACTGGTCTAGGGGAAGACCAAAGAGTAAAAAGACCAGTTGACCAGAGTGTGACATGCTATGATGGAGAGAGGCTGTGGGAGAACAGAGAAAGCCAGGGAAAGTTTCCTGGAAGAGGGACTCCTGAGCGTCCACCATGGCGCTTGGCACACAGCTGTGCAACAGGAAGTGAGATCTCTAACTCCCGCCCGCTCCTTGGGAGCAAGTGCATTTTCACTCGGCAGGAAGACAGGCACTTGGTGTCTTTACTTCCAGGAGAAGCCTGCTACCTACTACCCCAGCTACTGGCCCCAATATCTCCGTGTCCCCGGGGCCTAGAACAGTGCCTGGCACATGGTAGGTTCTTGATAAATGTTTGAAGGAAAGGGGAGAGGGAGGGAGGGAGGGAGAGAGGGAGGGAGAGAGGAAGGAAGGAAAGGAGGATGGAAGGAAGGAAGGAAGGAAGGAAGGAAGGAAGGAAGGAAGGAAGGAAGGAAGGGAGGGAGGGAGGACGGGCTTCTTCCAGCAAGGAACACTTACTGCAGGATAGACATGGCCAATCTGAGCAGCCCTCCCGATGTGGAGCTCATCTTCATCCTCCTCCTCTGTTGTTTTCCTGTACACGGGGTTGTCAAAGTTCATGCTTTTGGTGTTCTTCCGCTTCCAGTTTCTCCAGATCAGGTAGCCGCTCATGCACAGGAGGGCTATCACCGCTGAAGAGAGAGACACGTTGCACTGACCTCCAGCAGGCTCCAGCCCGTTGCTTAGATGGCATTTTTCCCCTGCCACCCCTCTAACCCTACTGCCCTTGTGCCTTAGGCTCTGTTTCTGCTGCTTGGAAGCCCTTTCCCATGTCTTCTTTCATAACCACTCATCCTTCAAATCCAGCTCAAATGTGAAGTTTTGCTCAGCTTCTCAGCTAGATTCTGTTGCTCCCTTCCACGTGTTCCCAGGCCATGGTATCGTGCTTTACATTTATGTACCTCAACCAGGCCGAGCTCTCTGAGGCCAGGGCCTGTGCCTTCTTTCTCTCTCTATGCCCAGTGCCTTGCCCCGAGTAGGTGCTCGGTAACAGTGCTGAGTGAATGAGTGAACGTCTTCACCACACCTTTGCCCGAACGCTGCTGCTTCCCTGGATTTCTCTAAGAAAACTGTTCCCCCCCCAAACTCGAGGGGCTCTGCAAGCAGAGGAGCATCTCTAGGAGACAGAGCAGGGAAACCCCGGCTCCCAGTGGGAATAAATCAGCACGTTAAGCGCACAGGAGGAAGTTCTCGAACAGAGCTGGGCAAAAATGGGTTCCAGCATAATCTTTTTTTAAAAAAAATGTATTTTATTGATTTTTTACAGAGCGGAAGGGAGAGGGATAGAGAGTTAGAAACATCGATGAGAAACATCGATCAGTTGCCTCCTGCACACCTCCCACTGGGGATGTGCCGGCAACCAAGGTACATGCCCTTAACCGGGATCGAACCTGGGACCCTTCAGTCCGCAGGCCGACGTTCTATCCACTGAACCATATCGATCAGGGCTCCAGCATAATCTTTATGGATTAACAAGACGACTCTAAAGTTCATCGCAAAGAGAAATTAAATAAAAAATAGCTAGGAAACATATGTAATATTTTCAACAATAAAGATTAAATTAAAAAATAGCTAGGAAAATGTTGCGAGAATAATAATGCCCTACTAGATATTAAGACAGAGCACAAAGTTGTGCTTCTAGTATGTAGGAATAGACAGAACTGGTGGGGAGAATAAAGCCTAGAAGCACATCACAGTCTGCACAGGCACGTAGTTTATAATAAAGGTGATCATTCAAGTCAGAAGGAAAAGATGAACTACTCAGTCATGGTCTTGGGAAAACCAGACAGGGATGTAGGAAAAATAAGTTAAATCTCTACCTCACACCAGACTCTAAAATAAGTTCCAAATGTATTAATATCTAAATACTAAAATATGTTTAAAGTAGCAGAAAAATATGTAGAGAGCTATTTTAATAATTTAGAGTGAGGAAAACCTTCCTAAGCAAGACCCAGAAATCATACACAAAAGATTAACATCTGATGCTTAAAATTTTTTAAAATGTATGCATGGTAAAAGACACCATAAACAAATCTCAAGCGGCATTACGGGAGAAGATATTTGTAACATGTTTAACATCCACTATGTATAAACATTTCTATAAATAATAAGACACAGAACCAACAGGAAAATAAAAAAAGACCATGAATAGGCAACTCATTACGGATGAAATGTAAATGGCCAATAAGCTTATGGGATGGGAGAACATCAGGGAAAGAATATTCGTCTTTCAGCCCTCAGATCAGTGGGAGTTTAACATGTTGATTGTATCAGAGCGGGTTACTGTCAAGAAGACAGCACACACGCGCCTCCGCACAGCACGGGAGGCAGGAAAGGGGTGAATTTCTCTTCCACTAAGCCAGAGGTCTCAAACTTTTTAAACAGGGGGCCAGTTCACTGTCCCTCAGACATTCCACACATGCGCACTGCGGGCCCGGGACGAGTCGGCTGCTAAGCAGAACAGGCAGCGGCGGCAAAAACACCCAGCGGGCCGGATAAATGTTTTCGGCGGGCCACATGTGGCCCGCGGGCCGTAGTTTGAGGACCCCTGCACTAAGCGATGCTCAGAGTATTTTCCATCCACCCCACACAGTATGAGGCTCGAATAGCCTCACCACCATCCTTACTGCTGAACCCATTCAAGGCCAATTCAAATGCCGTCTTCTCCAGAAGTGCCGCCCCCCTCCTCCCCGGGCACCATGCCTCAGTTACAGCACATTTTTAATACCGCGTGTGTAACCACTCTTTTATGACTAAGTCTGATTAAGGACTGAAAGCTCTTAAAGTCTCTTTTTCTTCCTTGGATCCTTGACCCTTGGCACAGACCCTTGCTCGGTATAGAATTTTCACTCCCTAATTCACCACCATATTGGGGTTCCCAGGTTAAGTGGGCCAAGTCCTTGAGGTACTACTCATGGGCAATAAGAGATAAACCTATGAACGGACAGTCCCAACCCGAAGAACCCGCTGAGAGATGACACAGGTATGAGAGACAGGATGCACAGGATACTCCGTGATCACCGCGGTGGGAGGGAATGAATCAACCCCTGGGTTCTGTGTGAGATTTAACAAAATGTTATATATTCTGGCCATACTGAACTCCTACTTCCTGAACCAGGAACTTCATTCCTGGTTCAGCTCATGGTGTCTTCAATGCTTGGGTTGCTCTTGATCCTTCTTCCCTTGGCTGACTCAGCTCACCTATAATTTCCACTAGGAAACCTTCCCTCCCTGCTCCTCTTCTCTCCCAGTTCTAAGTTAAATGCTTCCTTGGCACTTCTCCTGAACCACATATGGCTTAATTATAGGACTTACCATGTCATAGTCAAATTATCTGTGTTAAGTGTGTGTCTCCAACAAGATTATAAACTCGGAGGGCAGGAACCATGTGTTAGCCACTTTCAACCACCTTCCCTCCCCTTATCAGAGTCTGGTGCATTGTAGCTGCTCGCTCAATGTTTGTTGAAAACCAAACAGAAAGAAAGCAAGATGGCTCGATTAAAGCAATGGCAAGCAGCTCTCCTCATTAATTCAATACATATTTTATTTCCGACCATGTGCCAGACACTGCTGGGAGCTGGGGAGAGGGGCGAGCATGAGAGGTGCCACCCCTGTCGCACGGAGCCTGCAGTGCCGCTTCCATGGCTGGATGCAGAGTGTGAATGAGAGGGGGATGGGGGATGCATCTGGGTGGTTGCCTGGGGTAAGGTCCTAAAGGGCCTCGTGGTGCCAAACTAAGAAACCAAATTAAACCAGGCCTGGGAGATGGGCAGGAAGGCTGCCAGGGCAGACAAAGGTCAAGGGGCAGGTCAGCATGCTAAGCGCTCTGTCCTTCTAAGCGCTTGCTAAGCGCGCTTTTCCCCAGACCCCAGGCAAGGTCTCTCTTTTCTCCCAGTGACCTGGGGCCATACTCACCCATGGGCACAACGATCCCAATGACAGCAGCAGTGACCGTTGAGCCCGTCTTGCCGCCTTCGTTCCCGTCTGCAAAATACAAACATTTGCAGGATGGCGTCTCTCATTTCCAGTGGCCCTTCGGCCCATCTGCACTATCATGCGTTTTGAAGACGTAATTGAAGTGGGACACAGTATCATGCAGTGGGATCAAGAGCGCAGGCCCCTGGGTCAGACTTCGTGGGTTCAAGTCTAGCTCTACTACTCACTATTTGTGTGACCAAGGGCAAGTTATTATATATCATAAATATGTTTCTTTGTCTTTAAAATGGGGTAATATTACCTACCTCCTAGGGATCCTGTACAGACTAAATGAGATAATTCATGTAAAATGCTTACTTAGCACAGTGCCTGGCACAGCCTTGCCTAGTTCAAGGACGGCAGGGCGTGGGGGAGGGGGTGCTGTAAAGCCTAAATAAAATGGGATGTAGAGAAGCACATTCTGAACTGAAAAGTGCTTGGAAAGTGAGCTGTAGTTGTTAAGAAGGATGTTGCATCATCTTTTCCACTCATACACCCAACTTCGTTGTCACGTGTGTAATGCACTTTGTAGTTTGGAAGGCATTCCTCCCCGGGGCCCTCATGATGCCCTCTGAGCGGGAAGAGAAGCTATCGTCTGCTTTTGCTCCAAGAGAGATGATTGGCCCCTGACAGTGGCCCAGGTGCCACCCTCTCAGTGTGTCTGTTCCTCCGAGCTGCTCTGAGGGAGCCTGATATTAAGGGGAAAGAAGAGCTGCACTGCTCACACAGCTACTGTGGCAACGTGGCTGGCCTCTCCCTGGGGCCCCAGCAAACACTGCACAGCAATCGTGAAGCTTAGAGCAGGACGAAGCCGGCGGGGGACTCCTGCTCAGAGGCTTCGCCAGGCTGAGAGGAACTGGAATTCACACACAGTCCACCTGCCTCTCACACCTGCAGGTACGTGCTCAGCTCTGCAACTCCAGCTTCTGCTGGGAGGACAGACCCAGCCAGCCAGGTGCTGCCGAGCGAGCGGCCGGGTTTCTGGGCCTCGCACGTACAGGAAAGTGTATCCTCTTAGATCACTCCGCTCGGCAGGTAACTCAATTAACAAAGTGTTTGCTGGTTAATGAGATCGAACTTTTCTGGCAGCGATAATTACTGCTCCTGATGATTTAATTAGTGGGGGAACTGAATGACTTTCATCCCGGGGTTTGGGAAGAGGCACAAGCAGACTGGTTGTGGATATTACTATCTGAGGAACCGACTGAAGGTGTTGAGAACTGAGACCAGAACTTTTGAAGTTTCCAAATCTAAGGGACACCCCCTCCTATACATGTCAGTACACGTGACACAGACACCTCCCAGAGCAGCAGAGGCTGTGTGTGTGAGCACTTCTATTACACTGTCTCCCTTGCCTCTTGTGCAATCTTGTGAAGCAGGTAGGAGAAGGGTTGTTATTATCCTACTTTGTAGGTGAGGAGACTGAGGCTCAGAGACAGGAAGTAGCTTCCTGTAAGACCCTCTGTAAGTTAGGGGCACCTAAGACTCCTAAATCACAGGTGCCCACCCCCCCCACCCCCCCACCCCCCAGAGATACGCACTATTCAGCTCTGGTCTGACCTCCCCTTCCCACAGATGCCCCCGTCGTGGCTTCCCATATAATGAGAGAAGGCAGAAGTCATTTCCTCACAGTGCTGGGAGTGGTTGCTGGTTGCAGGGCTTGGGGTAGACGGGCCGATGCTGGAAGCCCTGGGAACACTGACTGAGCTTGGGGCTGTAGCTGCCAGGCGCGGCGTCTCTGTGCTGTGGTTCTGGTGGGTGGGGCTGTGGATGGCGGTCCCAGGCGCTCTCGCAGAGTCAGCTTCGGTCCTCGCTGTGGTAGAGGCTAACGTCGTAGTTGAGGTAGATTGAGGAGCTGGAGGGGAAATACCATGGAGGTCACTTGGACAGAGAATTTTATTGACTTAGTGCCCACATTATTGCCTCTATGGACTTTACTTATGAACGTATCCTCATGGCTCAGCTCAAGGGCCACTTCTGGGAAGCCGTCCCTAATCTCCCCGAATGGACTGTGATCTTCCCTTCAGCTGAACCCCAAGCACTGTGTCTGAGTTTATACTGCATGCTGGTTTGAGAAAGATGAGCTATCACAACAACGCTGAGAATTCGGTGTGGGCAAGACCACTGTCAAAGTCAGGGAGGAGGGAAAATCATGTAAACCTAGAAGAATTTTACACACATGCTGTTACACCCTTAGGGTTAAATTCTCACTCCACTTTAAACAATTGCATCTGGAAATCATAAATGATACAGTGGACATTTGCTCAAACCAAAGGCCTTGGGCCTGCACCAAGACTTGGGAATGAGTAGAAATTTATATGGTTAAAGTATGAACTATTAGTCCCAATCATGTCACAAAGGGCTCCTATGTAATATGTTAAGTTCTGGGCAAGAAACAGGCAAGCTCATAGCCACCTGCATATAAAGAATGATAACGCCACGGGGATAAAGGTGGTTTTGTTTTTAATTTATTGACTTTGGAGAGAGAGGAAGGGAGAGAGTGAGAGAGAAACACAGAGTTGTTGTTCCACATATTTATGCATTCATTAGCTATTTCTTGTATGTGCCCTGACCAGGGATCGAACCCGCAACCGTGGCATATTGGGGTGATGCTCTAACCAACTGAGCTACCCAGCCAGGGCCAATCGAGGGTTCTTAATTTGAAGTCTTAAAGGGGTTCCTGAAAGTCCTGGGGGGAGTGAGAAGAGGAAAGCCTTGGAAGGACCCTGGGGACACCAGCATTGAAGGAAGGTGAAACAGAGGAGCCTGCGAAAGCCACAGGAAGCCAGAGCAGATGGAGGGAGCCCAGGAGCCGGGGGAGGAAGTCAGCAGGAAGAGGTCTGGCATGGCCAGGCCACCCCTCCTGGCAGGTCCGCCTACCTCGATAACACCTCTTCATGTCGGGGCCCAGCCACATGGTGTCGGGACAGGCACACGTGTACTTGGGAGAGTGGCTGGAGAGCTGAGGAGCAGGCAGGCACAGGTACTCGCAGCCGCCGCTGGGCTGGGCACTCAGCTCGCAGGCATCTCCAGCTAGTGGGGGGGAGGGAGAGAGGCAGGCCCTTCCAGCACTGGACCTGGGGCTGACCCCACGCCTTTGCTCATCCTGACAACAGCTCTCGGAGGTGGACGTTAGGCCCCAGACTGACAGATAGAAGAAGCTACACTGACACGGAGAATATATTTGTCAAGGCTGTACCTCTAGGAATTTGGGAGACAGATTTAAACTGAGGTCTGTTGGACTCCAAAGTCCAAGTTTTCCCCCTATGCCACCAGCCATTTCTCTTTCCTTTTTAAATGTCTAGATCTAGATCAGGCACCCACCTTATCTCCTTATCCCCTCTGACTTTTCACCACCACCCTGGCAGCCAGCCCCTCAGTTAGTTAGACTTCCGATACCCTAGAGATAGAGGAGGCGACAGCAGGTGGTAGGATTCCTGGCTGCTTTTCCAACCAACCACCTGCATTACAATCTGGCCCCAGGATTCACTAGTCTACGCTACTGTCAAACGGGCACACGTACTAAATGAGAAGCCACGTGCTCCTTGTGGCAGAGGAGTTCTGGAACCTGAGCTAACAATGTTTTACCTCCGAGCCCCCGCGTCCTCAATTGTTAAATGAGAACAGGAACACCCACACTTTGTAGGACTGGCAAAACGAGGGCACGTATATATTTATTTCTTTATGCCCAGGCTTATTTCACCAAGAGCCTGCTTGAGGCAAAAGGAAATAAAACATGTGACAGCTCAGCGCTCCACCAACCGGAGGGGTTGCTGCCATTGATCCTGGGGTGCTGAGCTAGTACGTCGCCTGCGCCTAGCGGAGGGAGAGGCCGTGGGCAGGGGACCTGGGGCCAGGGAAGGCTCACCTCTCGGCTGCTTCAGCTCGTGGAAGATGACGATGTCGTGCGGGTTATTGAGGTTCTCAGCCAGGACGGAGATTTCCAGGCCAGTGAGCCGATTTGCACTGAAAATGGCCTCGTTCTCCAGGTCTGTCCAGAACACCTTGTCCTGTGGGCACAAATGCAAAGGATGGGAGGCCTAGAGCCTAAACCCAGGACCTCCGTCTGAGGGTTCAGCCCCAGAGCCTGGTCATAAGAACTGCCCTGCCGCCTCCCGGAGCGCTCCTGTGGCCGCTGACCTGTGGCATGTGCCCGGCTCCCTCTGTCTGAGAGGGTCATTGGGTGATTTTGTGCTTTGGCCTGGAGGCTGCTCGTTAGAGCTCAGCTAGGCCTGCTTCCTGGGTCTCTGTTAGTTGTTACCATTACTGGAACCCAGGACCATGACTGGAGGGGATGTGTGAGCTACTGAGGACTAGTCCCTGCTGGGCTGCCTACAGCCTCGGGGCATGACACATACCCACATGCTCATGGACACACACAGAGGCACACTTGTACCTAAATAAGCACTTGTGTAAGTACTGGTATACATATTTACGTGCACAAGCACTAGCATATACAGGAACACATGCTTTCTTTTCTTTTTTTTTTTTAGCAAGAGAGGGAGGGAGGGAGGGAGGGACAGAGCGAGAAAGAGAGAGAGAACATTGATGTGAGAGAGATACATTGATCGATCGATTGCTTCCTTACTGGGGAATGAACCCGCAACCAAGGTATGTGCCCTGACTGGGAATTGAACCCACAATCCACAATCTTCCGGCGCACGGGACAGCGCCCCAACCAACTGAGCCACACCGGCCAGGGCAAGGAATGCATGCTTTTAAATGTATTCATGTACACACATGCACATACATGTATTTTACACGCACATGTCACAAATATGCACAAGCACATACACGTGTCCGAACACACCTGTCTTGAAGCAAGGGCTGGACTACCCCATAAATTCAGAGCATTGCTGGGTGATGTCGCTCCAAGCAAATACTGCCAATGCCCACCACAGACCACTGTCCCTTTGCCTTCCCTCCCTCGGTGGCAGAGTGAGTTTTGGGGCAGAAGCAGATGTGTGAGACCTTGATGGTTCTTGCTTCTTTGTTCCCCGAGGAGAAAGGTTATTAGGGTCAGAACAAAGGAAGGTCTTAACTCTCACCCTCCTGGGAGCTTCGTGGACTGGGATAATGTTTGATTCACTTCTATGACCCCAAGGTCCAGAAAAGGTCAGTAAAAGTATGTTGAGTTGAACAGTACCTTTCAGGCCATTTCCAACAATAAATGATTGTAAGGAAATACAGATTCCTTTTCCCCTCCCTCCCTCCCTCCCTCCCTCCCTCCCATAATTGGGTACCTTCTGTCTATGTGGGCTCAGTGCTGGGTGCTGAGAGTTCTCAGAGAGAACACATGTGGTCTAGCAACTTACCTCTGCGCTTGCTCTGAGAGCGGCCTTGGGAAGGGAGCACAGGAAAGGCAGCCTTTGCACGGAGGCCGCTCACAAAGACACAAACACGCCGGTTGGCTCCCCTGTCCCTTGTTTCTATCTGGACAGCCCTCAGGGAGCCACCCCATCTGAACAAACTTTCTCTGGGCTTCGGTTTCCTATGGGCCATGCCTCCCTCACGGCGCTCACCTCAAACACAGCCACCCCAAAAGGGTGGCCCAGGAAGTGGGGGGAGGAAATCAGCATCTTTCTGTGGCCGCCGCTGAAGTCAATGCTGGACAGCTGGTGCAGCTTGGAGTCGACCCAGTATAAGCGCTGGCTCAGCAGATCTTGGGGAGGAGAAAGGGGACGGGGGATCAGGCCACCAGCCTGGGACCACAGCCTGCGTCTCTGCTCTTCGGTGCCCCCTCCCTGCCCACATCTCCAGGCCAGGCCTCCAACGGAGGCTGTCCCGGGGCAGCCATCAGGACGCACGGGCCCTGGCACCGAGAGGGATGCAGGAACAAGACCCGTGGGCCTTGGTCAGGGCCAGGTGCTAGCACAGCCCCCACCTGAGGGCAGGGCTCACCCAGGGTGATTCCGTTGGGCCACTCAATATCGTCTGACACCAGTGTGTGCCGGTCCGCACCGTTGAGCCCAGACTTCTCAATCTTGGCCTGGTACCCCCAGTCAGACCAATACATGAACCTGAAAGAGAGAAGAACCCACAGGGCTTCTTGTCAGGGATGTGGCTGGGTGGTCTGGATCACAAGGGCCCGATGACCCGTTGAATGCTGAAGATGGCACGTAGTAAGGGCTGGGAAGACCTGAAATCCATGGGAATCATCAAGCTTGGCGTTAGCAGGTGCTTCAGCCTTCACCTCACCTGAGTGCGGGAAGCCTGTGCTCCCCGAGTGTCCCCTGGCCTCTGTGGGGTGGCCTGGAAGCCATCTCTCCCTTCCGGCGCTTCAGCCAGAGCCCTGCACGCCAGTGTGGGAGGGCCCTTGCCCACCCTCTCATACTATTCCGGCCCACAGAGGAGAAAGTGGGTGACTACCAGGGCCACACAGCTAGACTGCCCAGGGCTTCTCTCTCTCTCTTTCCTGAACATGTACTGAGGACTTCCCATGTGCCAGGCACGGGGCTGAGTGGTTGGTTTCACCTCATGTACCTACATCAGGATTATGGACGAAGTCAAAGGGAGAAAATCCTTTCTAATGGGCAGAACTGTCCCCAGATGAGAAGGGGGCGGGGAATGATGAGCCTGCCTCTGGGAGTGTGTGAGCAGCCGCCAGAGGCCCACCTGCAGCGTGAGGACAGGCTCCCTGCCCGGGAGCGTCTACAGGCAATTCCCAGGCCCTGCTCTGTTCTGAGACGCTCTGTTGCTGATTCTAAGATAGGATGAATGAGCAGTAGAGTCCTGGAGACTGAGGGGCCTGCTCGGACTTTCCTCCCGTGGGCTGTGCCTAAGGCTCTCTGAAGCCCTCAAGATAGCCCTGATGACAGATGCATGGGGACAGAGTGACTGTGGCCTACGGTGGGAGAGCAGGAAGCCTCAGGTGAGGACACTCACCCTCGCAGGGGGTCGACGGCGATGGCCCGGGGCTCACTGAGGTCGTGGCTGAAGAGAGTGCGTCTGCGGCTGCCATCGACTGTGGCCACTGAGATGGTCTTGTTGCCCGAGTCGGTCCAGTAGATGTGCTTGTGGACCCAGTCCACCGCCAGGCCCTCTGGAGAGTGCAGCTGCTCGTCGATGAGGACCTCCTGCTCTGCCGGGTCGCTGGCCTTGTCCATGTACGCGCTAGGAGCAACCAGAGCTGGCCGTGGGGCAGGTGCTCTACCCACATGTCCCCCTGGAGCTGCCTGTGCGCCCTTCTCCCTCCTCTTTCCCCTCTGGGTGCTGGCAGTGGATTTCAGAGGAGCTTAGCTAATTTCTACTCAATGCATTCCCTGGGCCACCGGAGTAAGCGTATAGGCTTGAATCAGCCACAGCCTCCAGCCCGGAGAAGTTCGTTTCAGTGGGCGACAGAAATCAATAGCCAGACCATCACAGTGCAATGTGATTCCATAAACCACTTGGGGCTGTGGCAGCAGAGAAACGGAGGCTGCACCATCCTGGGGGTTGCAGAAGGCTTTGTAGTTGAGTCCTGACGGACCGTGCTTTAGGAGCACAGAGAACAGCATGCAAACGCCCAGGGGTGTGTCCTGGAACGCTGACTAAGGCGCGACATCCAGCGGAGGTGGAGCTGGGTAGTGGGCTATGAGACGGGAGGCAGGTGGGAAGGGGCCACATCCGGTGGGCTCTGCACGCCCCCAAGGAGTGGGATTTTCTCACGGAGCATGTAACTGAACAGGTCAGACGGGATGTGAGGTCACCGTGGCACCTGTGGGCTAGGAGGTGGATTGGAAAGGGCGGAATGAAGGCAGGGAGACTGGAGGGGGCTGTTTACTGCGTCCAGGTGAGAGAGAAAGAGGGCCTGTGGGAGGCTGTGCCATGAGAATGGAGAGAAGAGGCTGAAAACACAGTTGACGCCCAGGAGGCAATATTAATGGGACTTTCTGACTCCCAAATGCTGTTCCTCCCAAGGGGTTCTCCTCCCCCATAACCTCTCTCTGGGAGGTTAGTGCCCACTGCCACCCATAACTCTGACGCTCCCATCCCGGCCACTCTCTGAAGCTCCAGACTGTAAAGCCAGCTGTCTCCATTGGATGTCTAGACACCTTAAACTCAGTACATCCAGGGCCCCTCACTTCCACTGCCCTCCCTCAGCCAGCCTGCTGGACGGCCCCAAACCCCACCTCAGAGAACAGCACCACCCACAGCACCTCCCGAGCCAGAACCTAAAACTCCCCAAATGAACCTGGAAGTTCATCTGACTCTTCCTTCTCAGCCCCGTTTCGTCTGTCACCAAATCCTGCCTCTTTCAGTGACAGCTGTTGGACAGCAGCTGCTTCTGTGTGTGTGCGGCCTGAGTGTGTGTCTCTGTGTTGGGGGTGGTAGTCATTGAGTTGTCAGTGAGTAGCGTAGCATTTGGTATACAGTGGGGCCTTGACTTACGAGTGTCCCGACTAACGAGTTTTTTGAGATACCAGCTGTCTCTCGGCTGATTTTTTGCATTGAGTTGATGGAGTAATTTGAGTTAACGAGCTCCTTAATGAGCTCGGTCTCTGAACGAATTAAACTCGTAAGTCAAGGCCCCACTGTATTTGTTTCTACCTACCCATCCATCTGTCCATCTGTCCATCCACCCATCCATCCCGTCATTCTTTCAACACTCTCCCCAGTGCCTGGTCATGGGCAGGTCTGCTAAGTGGATAGATCTCAGGACGAAGAAAGGCTATGGCTGCCCCAAGGGGCCGGGACATGCGGGGAGGCAGGCTTGTGGTAGCCGAGGAAGAGCGGGAGGAGAGATGAGTGTGTGAGGAGCTTCCTGAAGGTCACCGGCTGGTGTCACAGACACAGAGAAGGGCTGGACTGGGGGTACTGCATCGGGAAGATTTCCCTGACCCCCCTGATGGGGTCGGAGGCCTCCTCTGTGATCCCTCCATGACTCACGATCATCACAATGGGTGTCACTGTACTGTGAGTGGGCTCTCCAGGCATCTGCGTCACCTTGAGTCCTCAGGATCCAACACACAGTCCTGTGAGCTGCTTTGAAAGCCCTCACCAAAGGCAGGGACTGCTTCCTTTCTGCAGGGGCTGAGCATTTCCTGGGTCTTGCACGGCCCTACTAGTCCGCCAGGGGGCAGTCAAAGCCAGGTGTGTGGCGCTCAAAGCTGCTCTCCCAATGGAGCCACAGCCTCAGGCCAGGCCAGAGGATATGGGTGGGGGGAGGGGAGGGGTCCTGCAGCTCCATAGCCCCTGTGATTCTGTGTCCCTTCCTAAGCCCCAACTCTGTCCTGGAGAATTCCAGGGGCAGAAAGGGCACAGAGGCCGCCCTTCCTCTCTTCCCCTGTCAGCTCCACCGCCCAGGCCTGGCTGCTCACCTGTAGATCTTGCGGTAAGAGAGGTCACACCAGTAGATACGATTGGTGGCCACTTCGACGTCTAGCGCCACGACGTTCTTGAGCATGGGGATGAGGCGCGAGTAGTCCCGCTTCACCAGGTCTATCCTCCGCACCTCGTGCCGGTTGGTGAAGATTAGGGACGGGCTCCTGCCAGCTGCCATGCAGAGAGGTTGAGAGAGAAAGGGTCAGGGCAAGAGGTGAGGACCTGGAGACCAAGGCGCTGCCACTGGTTTGCTGGACGATGTCTCATTTTCCTGTAGAACAGGTGACAAGTCCTACCTCACAGGTTAGAGGAGCAGATGAAACCATTGTTACAAAAAGCGTAAGATGCAAAGATACCACACATAACAGAAGGACTTTTCCTCTGTTTATTAGATAACAAATTCCCCCAATCCTCCCCACTTCCTCCTCACGCTCGCACTGAAGGCAGTGTGACCCCCAGCTCCCTGCCTAGCCTCATCACTTGCCTCTCCAACACACCGTGACTCCGACCTCCAAACCACCTATCATTACTTAGCCACCACTGCTTTGCTGCCTCGGGGCCTTTGCTGAAGTTGTCCCCTATACCTAGAATGCATCTCTCCCCAGCAACTACCACCTCCTTTGCTCAGGGCCCCACTGCGATAGTTCAAGAAGGGGCAACGTGAGCATTAAGTGTTTTACGAAGATGACTGAGGATCAGTATGGAGGACAGACACTGGAGCTGGGGTGAGATTGGAGGGAGGAGACTCAGGCAGGCCACAGTGAGTCTTTAGTTTATGTGGAGTATATGTAGGGCCATAAGAGATAAAGCTGCAGAGGTTGGCAGGGGCCAGACCCTGAAGTGTCCTATCAGCTGGGTGAAGAGTTTGCACTTTATTCTGAGCCAATAGCAGGGGTGGGATGTGTGCAATATAAGACACAGATTATGTATGTGTATACACAAAACCCATTTATGGACTAAAGATTAGATTTCAGGAAGGACCTCAGTGACCTAGACATTCCTGGCTACTGCATATGGAGGGCACACCATGTCCCTCGTCTACTCAAAACCCTCAGAAGCTTCCCCTGACCTAGAGTGGAACCCAGAGTCACCCCTCACTGGGAGGGGGAGACCTTTGTGATCTGCCCGCCACCTCTCTGACTTCCTCCTGTCCTCCTTGCTCCAGCTGCACTGGCTTCCTCACTGGTATTTGAAACCAGGCATGCTCCTACCTCAGGGCCTTAGCACTTCCGTTCCTTCGCCTGTTGCTGTTCCTGCAGACAGTGCACGGCTCACT
The DNA here is from genome assembly GCF_028538775.1 of Myotis yumanensis. Lineage (NCBI taxonomy): Eukaryota > Metazoa > Chordata > Mammalia > Chiroptera > Vespertilionidae > Myotis > Myotis yumanensis. The sequence goes on from NW_027223753.1 coordinate 37,158,919, forward strand.
CCTTCACCTCACAGGTCACCTTCTCATGAAGGGGAGGGCTCCCTGACCACTCTTCCCAAACGGCAAGCCACTGCCCTCCTGCACTTCCCTCTCCCCTTCCCGGCTTTCTATTGCCCCGTAACCCTTATTACTTTCGGCCACGCACTGCATTTTGTTTATTTATCTGGTTTCTTGTCTGTCTCACCCATTAGGATGAAAGTTCTATGAGGGCAGACAAGGATGTGTGTCTGTTTTGCTTACTGCTGAATCTAGTGCCTACCACGTTAGATATCCAGTACAAAGGACTGAATAAAATGAATACAGTTGGCTGAACTGACCAGTTAGGTCTGCACAAGCCATGCTCTTTGTGTGGGCTGCCTATGCTGTGGGGATAGTCTGCATGGTCCAGTTTGTCCATGTGTTGTTTCTGCGGGCTGTACTGGGGGGCTTTATGTAGTGTCTGTGTGGGTGTTAGTGTGCAGTGCAGCATGTGTGATGTGTATGTGCGCTCCTAGTACTGTGTACGCACACCCACTCCTCACCTATACGGAAGCACACTGCTTTCTGTACCTCCTCAGAGCTCCCCTCCCCCCACACCTTGGGGCGTCCATACCGACAGCCTTGCAGTTCTTGGTCAGTGTGTCCATCTCGTAGCCAGGGTGGCACTCGCACTTAAAGTAGCCCTTGTAATTGACACAGATCTGGCTGCAGGCGTCTGGATCCTCGCACTCATCTATGTCTGTGGGGAGGAGCAGAGGTCAGACTGGCAGGAGGCTCTGCCTCTGCCTGGGGGTGTGAGGGGAGGGTCTCACCGCCACAGGTCTTCTGGTCCAGGAGCCGGTAGCCTGCTGGGCAGGTGCACTCAAAGCCAACCTTGAGGTCATTGCAGATGTGGGAGCAGCCGCCGTTGTTGTGCAGACACTCATTCAGCCCTGGAAAGAGACACGGGCTCCTGAGGGTCCAGGAGCCCAGCCTGGGGTGGGGGCCAGGTAGGGGTGGGCCAGGGCTGAAGCAGAGCCTCAGGGCAGCGGGACTGAACCTCAGCCTCATCAACCAGGTGCCTGGGCAAGAGGTGGGTCAGAGAGGAGCGGTCCTCGCTCCAGGCCAGACACACAGGCAGGGACAGAGTGGAACCAGAACTCGGGTCCTTTGCCTCCCAGGCCAGGGCTCTCTGCCAGGCTGCAGGCCGCTAGGCTGCCTAAGGTTTTTCCTTTCACAAACAAGTTTCTTCCAGCTCTTCCTCATGGCCTCAGAGTGGAAGAGGGCTGCATGTACTGTGTCCAACCCTCAGGATGCCCCAGCAATCCCCTCTGAAACGCCCTCGCTTCAACACCTGCAGCCTCAGCAGCACTTCCCTCTGAGGGAACAAAGTCCCTCCTCGCAGGACCACCTCTCTGTGGTTTCTGCTCCTGCTCCCAGCTCTGCGTGTGGGGCTGACCAGAGTCTAATGGCTCCCTCAGAAGCTCCTTAAAGCACTGATTTCTGATCCCTACCAGTCAGATCCCTTTCTCTGGACACACCCCATCTGTCCATGTCCCAACTGCACAGGGCCCAGACCTAGCCCACCGTGCAGAAGTCTGAACAGTCTCCCCGTACTGAGCGTGTGGTTATCTAAGATCCCCAGGTCTTTTTCTAGACTGAGCTGTTGCTCAGTCAATGCCCTCCTACCATGAACTACAATGGATTTTTTCACCCCTCCTCCAGCAGCTGTCTATTCCTATACTTAGCCACAGGCCGGGTCCTGGGATTACCAACTCCTGCAAAGGATGAAGGGATGCCAGGAGGTCATCTGGTCATCCACTCCCTCATCACCTTCTGGCAGGGTCCTAGAGGAGGTCAGGGAGGCCAGGACCACGGCTCGCAAGTTCTCACAGCATCTTCTGAGCTTTAGGATCACAGAAGGTTAATTCTGCAAGCCAAGGGAAGGTGCCACCACCCCTCTGCCCTCCAGGCTCATGCACCACCACTCCAGCCACGCCAAGCAGAGCTGAGCGGAGCCAGCCGTGACCATGCAAACAGCTGGTTTGAGCTGCCTACCCCAGGCCATGCACAGCTGTGGTGCCCCACCTCCAGCCTAAGCCATGCTTGGGGAATGTTCCCCTTTACCCCTGGGCCTCCTCCTGTTTCCCTGAGATGCTGGTAGAGCTGAAAGAACAAGACCACAGCAACCCCATGACTGGGGAGGCCTGGGAGGGACTCAACCAGGCCCAGCCCTGGGAGCCCCAGCCCCTTTGCATGGGCTAAGCCATGGTACCTTTGGGGTGATATCGGTGGAGCACCACCCCCAGGAATCTTGCTGTCACTCCAAGCCCTCGCTGACCTCTCCCACACCATAGTATTCCCTCAGCACCACCCACTCATTTGTTTCCCCACTCACTCCCTGCCTCACTCATCACCCACTCACGTCCTCTATCCTTCTGCAGGTAGCAGCAACTCAACACTTGTATTTACAGGAGCCCCCGGTGGAATGGCAGGTGTAGGGTGGCTTGGAAGGGGAAGTGGGAGAGCAGAGTCCTCCAGGGCGGAGGTGGTCAGGGTGAGAATGGGTGGCGGCCCTTTCTGTCCCTGTCCCCCTTCCCTGGAAAGTGAGCACCAGGTGGCGGCTGGAGGGAACCTCTGGGCCTTCCCCGTTCTATCTAGCCTGGAGGTGATTCTTCTGGGGGACTTGAGGGGTGAGGGGGCCAGGTCCCTCAGGTCCCCCATGGAAGGAAGGGCAGTGACACTTTCCCAGCACATGCACACACCTGCGCACACGGGCATGCACACACCTGTGCACACGGGCATGCACACACTCGCCAGCTTACGTGCAGAGGCAGACAGGCTCATGGACTCCACAGACACACTCACACAGACGTGGGATCACACAGAGTCCGTGATGCAATTCCCTTGCCTGACTCAGAGGAGGAGCCATGGATACAGATACTGGCCTCTCACCAGCACAGAGACACAAACACATGCGTACATACTTCCCTTTGGCGTGTCATGCAAAAGACGAGAGAGAAGAGAGTTTAGTGGGTTAGTGGCCCTTGGCTAGCTCCCAGTCTGGGCGGGGTGGGGCGGGGCAGGCTCAGTTGCTCCTGCTTCCCTATCCTCTTCTATCTTCTGGGACGTTTCTTGGCAGGGCCTTGCAGGGAGGGGGGAGGTAGTCTGTCACCTGCAAGGTCAGGTGCAGGCTGTGACCTTCACCCAGCTCCTCTTCCTCTCAAAATCAATTTTAAAACCGTCCACAGGGGCAGCAACATGCTGTTTGTTCCTGTGGTGCTCCAGAGAATGAAGCTTCTCTGAGCGCCCTGGCGGGAGGTGCTGGGTGACAACGGGTCTACCAGGAAGGAGGGAGGGAGGGAGGGCCTGACCGTGGCTCCGTCCAAACCCCTGACCTCAGGAATGGTTTCTGCCTGTTCTCTGAGATGCCCACCCACCTGCAGCCCAGACTCCTGCTCTTTTCAGCCTGGGAACCCCCCTGACAGCTCCAGACATCAGGACGCCCTCTCCTTCTGCTCCTCACTCTAGTCCAGCCTGTGAGTCTGGGTCCCAGGAAGTCTAAGCTCCTCAGGGCTCAGGATGATGCCGCCCTCACCGAGGCCTGGCCTGGGCCAGATGGACACCTGCCTGCTCTTCCCCACCTCGCCTCCTGCAGGTCAGCAGGGCAGAAACACGGAGTAAGAGAGAAGGTTCCAGCGTGAGCACACACTCAGAGGTCAGCATGTGGAAGGAGGAGCAGAGGCTGCGTTTGTGAGAGGAAGCATGTCTATGAGCAGCTGGACTGGGCAGGAGAGGCCGTTCTCTTTGTAGAGATGCCGGACAAGCGTCCCAAAGCAGGGAGCTCCGTCAGAGGCCACAGGACAGTGGGGGCCAGAGAGAGGGCCAGAGAGGAACGGGTGCCCGGGGCAGGCGAGGGCCGTGGCCTGGCTGCCAGGAGGGCGTGGAGGGGGTTAGTCCGGCAGTTGGGTGCAGACAGGTACTGTACCACACTCTTTCAGAGGCTCATCCGACCAGTCCCGGCAGTCCCTCTGCGAATCACACACTTTCCCGCCGTCCACGCATTCGCCACTCTTACACTGAAATCTGCGGGGACCCTCACATGTGGACTCTGTTGGGCCAGACAAGAGAGTGGACAGCTCCTGTGAGGCCTTCGGCAGGGAGGGCTAGACTGGGCCCAGGGAGGTGAGCAGAGCTCCAATCCCAGCGTCTCCAGAGGGTGGCCCAGGACAGACAGCTGAGTGAAGGGCCGGTGGGAGCTCTGCTCACGGGGCGGGACCCCAGGCTGATCAGGCCCAGGCGTCATGCGGGTGGGCAGGGCTGGGGTCTGTACCTGATATTGCAGTACCAGGGCCCAGGGAGGGAAAAGCATCAGCTCAACACACCCCAGGGGCTGGACTGAGCATCTCCTGGGGGGACCTATGTCCAGGGGCCTGGGGAGGGGAGGCTGCCTCACTGCCCACTTCCCCAGATGACCAGCAGGTTAGGGCCTCTCCTCCTGCAGGGGTGAGGGATGACCAGCAGGTTAGGGCCTCTCCTCCTGCAGGGGTGAGGGATGACCAGCAGGTTAGGGCCTCTCCTCCTGCAGGGGTGAGGGATGACCAGCAGGTTAGGGCCTCTCCTCCTGCAGGGGTGAGGGATGACCAGCAGGTTAGGGCCTCTCCTCCTGCAGGGGTGAATGATGACTAGAAGAGCCATCTGAGGATTCGGGGGCTCCCTGGGGGGGGGGGGGCAGCCTCTGCTTAGTTTGGGAACAAGTGAGAAAAGCCACTTGCAGACTTGGACCTGGACAAATGGTGGGGCTGGACTTCCGGCAGTGCCCTTTCCTGCAGTCCTTAAACATCTAGTCCTGGCGCCACTAGGACCTCAGGGAGGGGGTCAGGGTGGTGTGGGGGCAGACAATGCTTGGGGGAAGATGCATCTCGGGGACCAAGGGGAGGCAGCTGCCAGCTCTGCTCTTCCCGCTGGCGTTGGGGAGAGCCTGGGGCGCTCGTTGGAGGATGCTGCCCCTCTGCTCCGACCGCACGCACCGGTTAGGCAGCCAGCTTCGTCACTCCCATCGGGGCAGTCCTGCTCCTGGTTGCAGCGCTTGACTGCAGGGACACAGGCTCCGTCCCCACACTGGAACTCGTCTCCGCGGCAGGTCCCCAGTGCTGCCAGGACAGGCCAAGGGAAAGGGTCAGAGCCAGCGCAGTGTTGGGACGGCTCCCCTGCCCGCCTCCCTGTCCACCCCTGGCAAGCACAGAACCAGTGGCTGAGCTCCGGCGACCTCGAAGGACACCTGACCAAGGCACTGCCAGAGTACAGACGGGAGACTGAAGCTCAGAGAGGGGAAGGCTGCACCGGGGTCACACAGCACTCTGGCCGGCAGAGCCAGGACTGAAACTCAGGTCTCCTGTTTCTCCCTCTACTGCCCCTCCCGGGGGCTACCTCCCCAGCGGACACAGGGCCCTTTTAGTGTTGGTGCTCATCTCTTAATGACTTCATCCCTTCAGCAAACCCTTCTGAGCACCCACTGTGTGCCCTCGCGTACCAGGCATGAGAACCCAGAGCCTACTAAGCGCTTCCCTGCCCCCTAGGCCTAGGAGATCGGGGTGCGGAGGCAGGTGGTGGAGCACAGCGTGGGCTGTGTTCTAAGAGAAGGCAGCTGGGGGGCCTGTGGGAGGCCAGGGGAGACCCAGCTCGGCGGGGAGGACTCCGGGGCGCAGGCCCAGCAGGTAGGAGCGCGCGGAGTTCCTGAGCGCAGCCACTGCCTGGGGCTGAAAAGGGCAGGGTGGGAGGTGCGACGGGGAGGGCATCATCCCAGGGCACAGGTACCCGAAGACCCTAGACCTCGGGAGTCAGACCCGAGCTCCGCAGCTTAGGAGCCACGTGAACTCAGGTCGCTCCGCGTCCCCCAGCTCGGGCTCCGCCGCCGTCAGGCAGGGCGATCCGGGCGGGCGGGGAGGCGGCCGCGCACCCCGGGGGGCCGCGCGGAGGAGGGCGCTTACGGCAGTCGGCCTCGTCGGACTGGTCCTTGCAGTCGCGGTCGCCGTCGCAGCGCCAGCCCAGGTGCACGCACTCGCCGCTGCGGCAGGCGAAGTGGGCGGCGGCGCAGGCGGCGGGCGCGGTCGCGTTCCCCGGGCGCGCGCGGCCGCAGAGCTCGGCCGCCTCGTCCGAGAGGTCCCGGCAGTCGAACTGGCGGTCGCAGACCCAGCGCTCGGGGACGCAGGCGCTGCCGTCGCCGCAGCGGAACTCGCGGGGCCCGCAGGCCGGGTCGGCGCAGCCGCGCTCGTCGCTGCCGTCGCCGCAGTCGTCGTCGCCGTCGCACACGAACACGGCGGCCAGGCACGAGCGGTTGCCGCACTGGAACTCGTGCGGGGCGCACACTGCGCGGGACAGACAGCCGGTCGGCCCGCCGAACCCCGTCCCCGGACACCCGGCCGCGGGTCCTGCTGCAGGGGCCGGACCCTCACCCCTGGGCCAGAGGGAGCCCTGCTGGGGGCTGAATGGTGGACGTGCCGCCAGGGACAGCAAAGGGGGCTTCCAATCCAGGTACTGCGGGGTGCGTGTGTGTGTGTAACACACTCTCCCTCCCGGAGCCTCCCAGCCTCACTGCCCGCTGGACCCTGGCGCTAGGAGGGTCTCTAAAGCTGCAGAGCGCCACCTGCAGGCCTTTGTGATGTTCCCAGGAGATGCTATGTAACATGGCACCGACCCTTCCAGGGAACTGCGTCTGGGCTGTTTCCTTACGGCACAGCTCAGCAGCTAGGGTTCCCCGCCTCCCTCCCATGGCCGGCACAGCTCAGCAGCTAGGGTTCCCCGCCTCCCTCCCATGGCCGGTACTGCACCATCTGCGTCTCCGGGCCTGGCACCCACGGCCACGAGCACGGAGCCCCTGCGCTGGGCCATGGCCTCCTTCACTCTAGCACACACCCTGCTCTGATCATGCTAGACCTTTTGCGCACGTTCCACCTCTGGGCTTTGGCTCCAGCTGTTGCATCGGCTGGTATATACGTTGCCCACCGTCTCTACACTTTACAGAGATGGGTTCTCGTCGGACGAGGGCCCAAATGCCACCTCTTTCCTAACACACTCCCTGCTCCCCGCTCGGGAAGACCCCCTCCTGCTCTCCTGCCGGTGCCTTTCACATCATGCTCAGGTGTCTGGGTCTCACATCCTTCTCCACGGCCCCAGGACCACACACTGCATGGCACTGGCTCTGAGACCAACCCAGCGTGGTGCTGAGGGCCTGGCCCAGGGCTCCCTGCAGTGGGTGGGTGTGTTGTGGATGGGTGCGAGGGCTCATTGAGGGGTGTGCAGTAGTTAAGGGCAAAGGCCACTGGCCCTGCCTGGGGTCCTGGGCTTTCCCTCTCTAGTGGGCTGCTCTGAGCTGAGAGGCTGGGAGGGCCTTACAGATCACCAGCCCAGCTTCCAGTTTACAGACGGGGAAACAGCCCAGAGAGGGGAGCAATTTTCTCAGGGTCACACGGTCCAGGGTGACGAGGGACACAGGACTCGGGTTTGGGGCTCTTCCTTCCTACTCTGGTTTTCTCCTGGAGTGTAAGCTGGTGTCGGAGCAGCGCCCTCCTTGCCTCCTTCATTCCTTACACAGAGAGGCCAAGAACAAGCTGGGGGGCTGGGTGGGGCTTGGCTGTGGCCTCAGGTGATGAGGTGGTAGCACCAGATCACTCCACATGGGGGCGCCAAGAGTCTTTATCTGATGGAATTTTTTTTTTTCTTTGTTATTGAATATAAAATAGAACAATGCCTTCAGTTTCACAATGTAGGCAGCTCAAGTCACATGTTGCTGACAGTTCTGTCAAGTTTCTGACAGAAGCATTTTTTCGCTTCTAGGCTTTGGGGATGTTGGGGCTTTGGTGGGAAAAGCACATGTCACCCTGTGATGTCTGCCCCGCACAATTATGCTGATGCCTAGATTAGCTGCACTCCTTCCTGTCCAGACTCGGCGTGTACATGTCCAGGGAGCGAGGACTCACGTTGTTCAGAGGTCTGGAAGGAAGTCCTTCTCTATACTGAATTCTCTCCAACGTTTTGAAGCGGACAGCCACTTTAAGATCTGTATTCTCAGGCCTGTGCCCTGAGACCCACTCACAGCATTCACAAATGGAAGAAACTCGGGGGGACAGGAGGGGGGAAGCATTCTTGTTCCTTTTCCCGGGTTGGGAGCTGTAGCAGAGAAGCCCACTAAAACCATCTAACACCCCTGCCTGCTATGATTGACAGGAAACTTTCCTGCTACCTCATGCCAGGCTCTGGTTAGAGCTGTTCCCACCCCTGCAATAGTGGCTGATGGCCTTCATGACCGAGGAAGCACCTGATTGTGGGGGTGCGAAGGGGAGAGGATTCTCATGGGCGATGAGGTCCCACAAAGGAGAAAAGAGCCAATGCCATCATTGGGGCTTTGACAGTGCTGGCCCCCGTCAGGATCTCCCCCATACCCAGCTGCTTCCTGCTTCGGGCACATACCCCAGACATAGAATCTCGGAGAGCTGCGACTCAGAAGCCCCCAGAGGACAGGGCATTTCCCCTGCGCCAGGAAGGGTGGGTAAGGTGCAGACGCAGAGGTTGGTGTAGGGAGTGGGGTGGAAGACACTGGTGGGCACATGCCTGGCAAAAGCTCCCGAGTGACCGCCCAGCCTCACAGCCTGGTTATCGACAGTCGGTCTGTCCCCCCTATTAGTCATGAGCCCCAGAGGGAGGACCGTGTAGGACGCTCCTCTTGTCCCTTCCGGAGCCTGGCTCAGGCCTTGCACACAGTAGGAGCCCATCAAATTGAAACCAGTGCGGCCCAGCCACGCTCCCCACTGGCCTCGGCCCTGCTGGCCTGCTCCCTGGGGTGGAGATAATCCTGTGTTTGAAGCTCAGTGATGTGGAACCGTCCCAGTGACCACTTCCATCTGTCCCTGCCGAGGCCGCTGGGAACGTCCTCTCTGCCTTGTGACATTGCGCTTGAATCTGAGATTTCAGCAACAGTCCTTCACACCTCAGGAATCTGTCCTCTCCCCACCCCTGCCCCGGACACTACCAGTGCCCTGGCCCAGGCCACCCCCATTTCTTGCTGCAGTCCCATCTGTTCTCCCTGCCCTTGCTCGGGGACCGGTAGAGACATGGAATGGATGAGCAAATGTCAGGCATGGTAAGAAAACACCTCGGGGGCTTTGCTGTCCAGACCTGAACTTGAATCTCAGTGCCAGCACTCAGCCTTGAGTACTTTTCCTCACTTGTCTGAGCCTCAGTTTCCTCACCCATAAAATGGGAATGATAATGACTGCTTGTGAGGTGGTTGTGAGGATGAAAGAAAACAGTGTCTCCAAAGTGCCTGGCCGTCACTAGTGTCCTGATCATCACCCTTTCCCTCCACCGACCACGCCCCCGGGGGCTGCCTGGCTGTGCAGCGCAGACCCGAGGGAGCCCACCCCGACTCACAGGTGGCACAGCCGGCCTCGTCCGCTCCACTCTCGCAGTCCTTCTCCCCGTCGCAGCGCCACGAGGCGGGCACACACTTGTGGCTGGTGGGTCCACAGCTCAGCTTCTCTGCAGGACACACCTGCTTGGCTGTGGAGACAGACACATGTGCATGGGTTGGCCAAGGAGGACACAGGGCCTGGTGCCAGCCCGTCCTACTGCTTGGCCGCAGCCACCTGGCCTGAGGCCCTGGGAATCCACCAAAGCCTTCCTGTTTTGTGTGTCTGGTGCCTTCATCTGAGAAGCCCCTGTCTGTCCCGAAGACTTTCTGAATCCTGTATCTGACTCCACCACGGCCCTACCTAACTCTGTCTCATGCCCCCCTCGGTCCTGGCTATCAAGCCTCCCTGATCCGGCCAACTCCCGCCTGCTTTGACGGCCCCACCTCCCCTGGGTCCAAACCTCCCCTTGAAGCTCCAGCAACACGGAGCTCCATGCCCTGCAAGTATCTCTGCCATTTCCCAGCTGTGTCCTGGGGCAAGACATGCCCCGTTTGGGTCTCAGTGCCTCATTGATCCGAACCTGCAGATCTGAAGGGTTCACCAAGGCCTCAACAGCCCCCCTCTCCACCCGCCATACAACTCGCCCCCTCCAACGCGCTCTCCCGGCAATGGTGGGAGCCGCTGCTGAGAGCAGCCGCCTGTGGCAGGGCCCAGCGGGACCACACAGCTATAATTACTGCAGCTGCAATCAGAGGCTGGCTCAGTCAGGGGCCCGAAGCCCCAGGCTTGATTCTCAATTTGGAAGAAAGAATGAGAACCCTGATCGGGGCTGGGGATGGCGTTCATCCTGAGCATCTCAGGGTGACCCACGGGGCAGACCCAGCCAAGGCAGACGCCTCTGAGACCTTGGCGGCGGCTCCTGAGCACAGTGGTCTCTAGGATGTGCCAGGCATAGTCTTCGTCTTCACAGAAACTCAGCAGGGGGAGGATTATCTTGTGGCACAGACATCAAGGGCCTGGGCTCTGGAGCCTGGCTGCCTGGGTTCAAATCCTCGCTCGGCCACTCACTGACTAGCTACCTTAGCCAGTAATCCTCATCTCTGTGCCATTAAAGTGGGGACAATACTATTCCTTACCACATAGGGTTGTTATGAGGACTAAGATCATGTCTGGGAAGAACTCAGGACTGGCCTGCCCAGCCCAGAGTGCACTAGCGATACTAATTCACGGGTAACCCAGGAGGACTGGTTTATTCTCTCAGCGAGTATCTACCGAGCGCTGCTCTGCCCCAGACACGGCGGCGATCACACAGCTGGTTAAGGACGGAGTGAGGACTCAGAGTCAGCTGTGTCTGGTGCCTGCAGCCGGACAGTCCACTGCACTGGGAAGCAGTGGGTGACTGTTGCCTGACCCTCACGCTTCTCTCTGATCCCAGACCAGTTCGTTCTCTTCTTACTTCCATAGCTGGGCTAAGAAGCCACAAGGGCTGGAGAAAAGGGCACAGACAAGACGGGGTGGGGGCGCAGGAGTCTGAGTCCTGGCCTCCAAACACTACTGTGCCGTGAGAGAGGAGTTCCTTGGCCCCCAGCATGGACCCCAAAGTTATCCCTAGGATGACATTTCATGGAATACAAGGCAACCCATTGGGAATACAGGATTCATGTTACAGACATTTCCCTTAACAAGTGACTGTTGTGTCGAGTCTGGGGCGGCCTTGGGGCTGCAGTGCCGGGTGGTGAGGGGCCTGGGATTTGGGAGGGGGCACCTCTATCACTGACACACTGTGGGCCCTCAGTAAGCACTTACCCTTCGGGGCCCATCCGAACACAGGGAGCTGGGGCTGACCGGCATTTCCCAGCGTCCTGACTAAGGGATGAGGGTGTGGTGGCTGTTGGAAATACTCCAGCCCATAGTAGACTGAATCCAGACTTCGAGGGCAGAGTCAGGAATCTGCATTTTAGCAAATCCTCCACCCCAGTGATTCCCATGCACCCCTTGGGAAACCCCCAGGTTATCATTCTGCAAGTTCAAAAGATAAAGGATATTTCATTTCTTTTAAATTCACTCCCAGAAAAATGATAGCGATGTTCTATATGTTTGCAAGCCCCGAGAGAGCAATGGGGTGGAGGGACAAGGCGACCGTATGTCCCTGAGCCAGGCCTCAGGAAACCAGGAAGTCATGTGCACTGAGCACCTGCAGTGTGTCGGCCTGCTCCACGCTGAGCATTTGACGATTCCCCATTTCACCCTTACCCTCACCTGCCAGGTAAGCAGGCCCTGCAGGCTGTGAGTGTGAACTCCAGGGGCACCATTCATAGAGATGGTCATGTCAGCATTGCCCATGGAGTGGAACAGGGGAGTGGTCCCTCATCCTATGTCGCAGATGAGGAAACGGAGGCTCAGAGAGACCAAGTAATGGCCAAAATGCACAGCGGCGAGAAGCAGAGTCCAGGTTACCCTTCCCATCAACCCCCACAGGCTCCTGCGGGTGGGGAAGGGGCTCAGAACAGCTCCAGACTCTGCCCCACATCCCAGGTGCTTGGAAGGTCCCTTGACCACCCGCACCCCCTCTGGGGCTTGGTCCTGCAGACCCCGGGGCAGCAGGCAGCCGCTTGAACTTTTAATGAATATTTATACAGTTAATTGCATAACCTTTCAGCAAGGACAATGATTAAACAATCCGTCCGCTTCCTTTCTTTATAATTAATAAGACATTTGCCGTGTCCCTAAATAGACAGCTCTAATTATAGGCTCTCGAGGACTCAGCAGCGCCTGACAGCAGCCCTCCTGCCCTCAGAGCGCCAAGGCGCCATGCTGGAATGCCAGGCTCCAGGGGTCATGGCCGTCACATGGAGGAGCAGCCGTTAGAGCCACAGGAGACAGAGGTCTGAGAGGGGAAGGGACCTGCTGAGGCTACGGGATGCTGGCTGTTCCAACGGCCCGTCTCTCCCGGAACCTCCCTGTCTCTGTTGTGATGTGGCTCTGCCCCAAAGCCAGGACTCGCACCGTGCCCTCCGGGCTCCTGGGCCAGGCCTCTCACTGCAGGCCCTGGGAAGTGCAGGTCTGCTTATGAGGGGCACTGTCATTACCTTCATCCTACGAACGAGGAGAACAAAGCCTGGGGAGGGTAAGTCTTGCAGTGAGGGCAGAGCTGGGTTTCCATCCCAGGACGCACCTCCAAATGCACTGCTTGACTTTTTTGCACTTGATCACAAGGGAAAGCAGGCCCGTTGGGTCCCCACCCCTGTCAGTCTCCCCGGCATCCCTGGGGTGGAGAGGGTGCTGAAGGAAGGAGGCTCGAGGGGCCTCAGCTCAGGCAGGGTCTGCAAGATGGCAGGTGCCCGCCCGACACCCACTTTCAGGAGGACTGAAGCCAAAGGCCTTGAGGGGCATGAGGTGGACGACAGAGCCTGGGCTTTCGAGTTCCTTCAGCAAATCGCTTAACCTCTCCGCACGCTGGCTTCTCTTGTCTGAAAACGGGGTTACACAGTCTTCTAGATTTGGTGGGTGGTTTAAATGGGGAAACGGAAATGCCTACTCTCAGAACCTGCAAGAAACTCTAAGCTCAAAAAGAATGGCCCTTGTTTTAGTTCATAAAATGCAAATGCAATGGGCTGGGAGGGCCCTGGTCTCCCCGCTGGGGATGCACGTTATCATGGCCCACCACGGTCAGCCCCCCGGCCCCAGCCCAGAACGCAGGTGCCTGCCTCTGTCTCCCTGAGATGGAGGCCTGAGGGAAGCCCTCGGCCTGCTGGTCAAGTATCCCCAGGTTCTGAGAGGCAGGAGCGAGGGACCCGCCTTCTCGGACGTGGGGAATCCTGCACAGCTGGCCAGGGCCCAACTGCATGCTGGGGAGGCTGCAGGCATTTACACATTCCCAGAGAATCTGCCCCAGAAATCCAAACCCGTGGGTACTTTCTCTAATTCAGAAGCTCACAAATTAATAAAAAGGGAAATGTCTGTTGAATAAAAGAATGAAAGTACTTGGCGGCTGCTTATTGAGCCAGCACGTGTGTGTGTCAGGTCACATGAGGCTCAAGGGCAGCCGACCTCCAAGTGGGGACTGCCGGCTCCAAGGGGACCAGAGCTCGGGCCCTGGGAGCGTTCAGTGTCCAGCTGCTGCCAGTGCAGAAGGGGTGGTTGCAGCAGCTCCTTCCCACGGGGTCAAAGGGCTAATTAGCATATTCAGCTTTTATTAGTATAGACGGGAAGGTACTCTTGGTTAATCAGTGAGGTCTGCTTCCAGGTGGAAAGGTTCTAAGATTCATGCATAAACCCTCATTTTCAATAAGCAGCACCAAGAATTGCAACTCATTCACCTTGAACCAAACTCCCCACCTCCCGCCCCTCCAAATGCCTGAAGGTGGGTCTGAGCCGTCCCCAATCAAGTGCGCTATAATTAGAGCTGCGATGCTACTTTCATTAGGCAAATGTCCCAGGCTTTCCTACTGTGACTCCTGGCTGCGTTTGACAGACAATCCAGAACCAGAGGAAAGAGAGCTGGGAGCAACCCCAGTCGTCATGGAGGAATGCAGGAATGGGGGCTGCTCCCAGATCCCTTACCCTCTCGCTGCAACCCCCCTCACTTATACTATTCTAAGATTTTAAACTGGGGTATGTGAGGGAGAGGGCCTGAAGTAAAAATATAATAATGAAAGTAACACTGCCCGTTACTGCAGCACTGACACTTTGCGAGTAGTTTTCCATTTGATCCTCACATCCCCTGCAAGGCAGATACCATTACCCCCATTTTAAAGATGAATAAGCTGAGGTCCAGGGAGATTGGGCAACCTCTAACCTTAGAGGACCTGAACCCAAATATATCAAACACCGTAGTACTCACCACACTTTACTATTGCCTATAATCCTTCTTTGGGGGTGGGGAGGGGCTCAATCCTGGGAGCTGGCACAATCCCCAGAAACCTGGTAGGCTGTGAAGGTTGCTATGACAACACCAATTCAATGGGCAGCGGGTTGGCTGTGGGGTTCTTGTTCAGTCAGGAAGCCTGCTACCAGGTCTTCCAATGCTGCCTGACCCTTGAGGTCCCCCCTGGCTCACCTCCTCCAGGCAGTCCTCCCTGCCCGTAGGCCTGTTCACCTCTGACCATGCAGCTCTAGACCGGAAGTGGGGTCCTGAGCTCGTGTCCCAGCTGGGCACAGGCAAAGGAGAAAGTATCTCAGAACCCTGAGTCTAGGAATCTTAGGATCACGGTTTTGGGAATTCTGGGATGTGAGAAACCAGGGCCCACAGAGGACCTCACAGTAATCACTGGGAGGACCCAGAGAGCTGGGCTCCTCCCTCCCTGGATGCAGCCTTGGCTACGCTCCCATGGGTGCTCTGTCAAGCCTCAGGGAGCCTGTGGAGCCTGTTGTCACGGGAGGCAGACCAGCCACGACAACCTGAGCATCTCGGAAGCAAAGCCCTCCACTGCTCTGGGTCGCCAGTAACTGCCTCAGAGCTGGGTGCGAAGCAGGCCCGGGGTGGGAAGGCAGCAAGTGCTAAGTGGGCAAAAAGGACAAAGACAGGGACACGGGGCGGGGCAAGGTGAGGGAGGGGCAGGCCAGCAGGGTGGGCAGGACCCGGTGGCAGGAGGAAGATGAAAAGGGACACCAACCCAGAGAAGTGGGGAGAGGGGAGCACAGCTCTCAGGCAGCAAGACAGATCCCGATAATAACGGTGATACAGCTCTCCCCTCCGTCTCTGCCCCAGCGTCCAGGGTAACTGCTGGCGTGAGGGCGGGTGGCCCAGCTGGCTGGCTGCAGTGGTGGAAAAGCCCCCTGTGGCCACAGCCCCTCCCCAAACGCATGCACCATGCACAGGGCTGCACAGCCGCTGGGCGGCACTGGCTCTGCCCCTTGTTAGCTGGGTAGCCTTGGGCAAGGGGTGAGCCTGTTCCAGCCTGTTTCCTTCCCTCTAAATGGGGACCCATCCCACCCTCTTGCCAAGGTTGTCCTGAGGATGAGAGTCACAGTGGGTGTGGCTGGGCTTTGTTCCTTTTGAAGCCCCGCCAGGCACCCCCAGGACAGCGCAGGGGTTGGCACCTGGTGGGTGAGGAAAGGATCAGGCCTGGAGCAATGCAGGGAAGGTGAGGGCAAAGGGGAAGGGAGCTGGGGGGCCCTGTCTTAGGCTGGATTGATCTTGCTCTCACTCTCTCTCCCCCTTTCTCTTTCTTTCACTCTGAGACTGGTAGCTCTGTTGCTAGGAGACAAGGAAACCCAGTTATCACTAGCTCAGCCCTCCATGGGACTAGATGGGACGCTGGCCTCCATTGTCCCTGCCTCTGCCTCTGGGACAACTGTACCCCTAACAGGACGTGGGGCTGTGACTGCAGTTCCCCCCAGCTCCACATCCTCCACATGCTTATCCCCCCGCCACCACCCCCCCCCCCCCTGTCTTTTGTCTCAGGCTCACTCGGATGAAGCTCTGCCTCCAGGACCACTGGGTCCTTCCCCACCCCCTTCCCATCTCCCTTTTTAATTTAACAAATGTCACAGAATGACCTGCTGGTGTAAGTTTGCTTTGAGGATTAGAGCCTGGAAAAGAAATCACGGAGAGACAAAGCCCTGAGTGTGGGGCAGGCCTGGGGCTCAGTTCTGCCAACCACTCACCCTGCTGCCTGGGCTGCCGCCAGCCGGCCATGGAGGCCGGGACCCGGGCAGAGCTGCCCAGGGCAGAGGAAAGAACTGAGGCCTCAAAGTCCTGGCTGGGGAGCCTTAGGCAGGTCACTCAACCTCTGAGCCTCGGTGTCCCCCTTGGTAAAATTCAGAAAGTGGCAGTCCCTGCCTCATGAGGCTGCTGTGGGGATAAGAGGAATTAATGTACACAAAGAGCTCAGCACAGTGCCTGGCACACAATACATGCTTCACAAGCACCAGCCGTTGTTAGTATTATTAGAATTATGATTGGAGTCCTCAAAAAGGTAGTGGGGCAGCGGGGCGGAGGGGCGAGGGAGGGGGACACAGGGCTGGAGGATGTGCTATGGCAACTTCTGGGCAGAAGGCTCAGAGGGCTCTTTTAGAAGCGCCCGGTACTGCAGGAGCAGGGCCCAGTGTGCCAGGGAGCTGTGAAGACAGCCCGGAGCGGGATGCTGGACACCGGCTACTAGATTCACCTGCCGTTTGCCAGGAGCCCCCGAGGGCACAGCGCCAAGTGAGTCCGGGCTGTGTTTGACAGATCACCTTCCTTGAGCCTCCCAACCTCCCACCAAGGAAGATCTGATGAGGAAACCTTAGCCCAAGGCCCCCCACGCCCAGCCCGAGGGACGGGACTCACGGCAGGTGGCCTGGAACTCATCGGAGCCGTCAGAACACTCCTCTTCGCCGTCACACTTCCACCGCTCGGGGATGCAGTGGCCGTTGTCACAGGTGAAGTCGGTGTCCATGCAGGTCTTCTTGGCTGTGGGGCAGGAGAAGAGCATGAGGGGCCTGCTGGGCACAGGGGGCTTTTTTAGGACAGAATGTGCTGGGCCACCTGGCCTTCCATGGCCCCTATGTCACAGGGAGCCCCGTCAACCGAGGGGAGAGAACAGGAGAGAGAGGCTTTTACCGAGCACCAGAGGGAGACCGGTGACACCTGTCCTGCCCTCCAAATTCAGAGCGAAGTCCAACAAGTGTGACAGGATCCATCCACCACGGGCATGCCTGTTCCCTGTCACAACTCTCTCTTCCCCCAAAGTCTAGTTCCACTGTCACAGCCTCCAGGAAGTCTTCCCTGATCACCTAGGGCAGATGCTTTAGCCCCTTCTGCCAGTTCTCAGTCCCTGTACCTGCTCCCCCAACCAGACCAAAGTCAAGGCCTCGTCTGTAAGCACCAGAAAGCTGGTGATAATAAATCAAAGGTGAATGATTGTTTTATGACAAGATTAATGAGATATCCTCTGTTCAGAGTGGTGGAAAGAGAATCTACTGGCAAGACACCCAAATCAGTCTCTGTCCCCAGGGTGATTCCAGTCTGAGGGGCAGGGGAGGCTTCCACACGGGGAGTTTGAATCCCAGCTCTGCCTCTGATCTGTCTGACATTGGGGTTGTTAACCTCTGAGCCTCTGTTTTCTTATCTATATAACTAGAGGCCCGGTGCATGAAAATCGTGCATGGGGGGAGGTGGGGTCCCTTAGCCCAGCCTGTGCCCCCTTGCAGTCCAGGAGCCCTCGGGGGATGTCCACCGCTGTGCTGTGCTGGGGGGGCTGGGGGGGCAGCTCCTTCGTTGAGCATCTTCCCCCTGGTGGTCAGTGCGTGTCATAGCAACCGGTTGTTCTGCAGTTCAGTTGATTTGCATATTAGGCTTTTATTATATAGGATGGGAAGAAGGAGCAAAGGGCTCTGAAGAAGGAAGCAAGTTGTAATGTATGAGGAACACGCAGCAGAGATCCTGGCACATAACAGATGCTCGATAAGTAGCAGCTATTGCTGTTTTCATGGTCTGAAGTCTTAATTAGAAGCAAAGGAAATGGGTGTTCCATGGTCTCATGGGGGATGTAGCAGGCTGAGCCCTCACAGCTGGGAGCGGAACTGGGACAGGAACATGGGGTCCAGTGGGGTGCTCTTCTCCCTGTCTCTCCACTGGCCTGATGCTTCCCAGTGTAGGTGCTGTCACGTTCAGCACAGGGCCTGACGGGGTAGCTCTCAGTGGGGGCTCGAGCCCGATAGAAGCACAGCTGCCCAGCCTCTGCTCGCACATCCTGGGCCAGGGCTCCCCCTCCCCCCAGAAGCTCCCTCCCAGTGGTCAGCTTGGATTATGTCCATCCTCCCACAGGCCCTCGGGCTGCCTCTGGAGCAACATGACTGGGTTTCCTGAATCCATCCTATTTCTGCCTCTCCTTTCTTTTTAAAAAACATATATCTTTATTTATTTTAGAGAGGGAGAGGGAGATCGAAACATCAGTGATTAGAGAAAATCATTGATCAGCTGCCTCCTACACACCCCCTACTGGGGATCGAGCCCACAACGTAGGCATGGGCCCTGACCAGGAATCAAACCGTGACCTCCTGGTTCATAGGTTGACACTCAACCACTGAGCCATGCCGGCTGGGCCTGCCTCTCTTTTCAGTGGAATCCTTGCAATATATCTGCATGCTAGGATGTTTTCTTCACACTTTCCATAGGAGAACACCTTTGTGCAGGGCTAGGAGAAACCAGAGGAATCAGAATCCACCTACAGATGGGGAGCCTGAGGCTCAGAGACGGGGTCAGCCCAGGGAAACAGCAAGGCAGGGACCAGAACCAGCGTCCTGACTCCAGGCCAGGAGCCTGCGCAGCCCTCGAGCCCTGCACCACGGGGCGTGGGAGGTCACCGATACCAATACCACCGCTAGGTAAATCATGGCCCATAATCACCTGAAATAAGGACAGTGATGACCACAGCACCTGGGCATTCCCATCGGGGACAGCAGAGTGTTTCTCCACCAGAAGCTCAGCATCCAAGAGAGAAACATTCCTTCCTACATTCCCTGAGTGTGTCCTGTGTGCCAGTCCCCGTGCGAGGCACTTTCCCAGGAAACCCCACGACAAGGGGCCCTATGTCCCGCTCGACGCATGGGGGAACCCAGGGGTGCTAAGTTACACGCCCAAGGTCACATATGGGTGGAAGCAGGGCCACAGTTTGACCTCCCAGTCAGATGCCCTGGTAGCTGCTGTTAATCCCATTTTACACAAAAGGAAATTGAGGCTCAAAGAGGTGAGGGTGGTGGTGGCAGAAGTGGGATTTCAATTCCCTGTGGCAGCTGCCAAAGCGTAGGCTCCCTCCACTAAGGCCCTCTGCCATCTCAGCAATACAGGCTAAGAATGAGGACTCCGGAGTGGCAAGTGCAGTGTGACTGGGTTCCAGGAGCCAGGGTCCAAGCAGATCAACATAGCCAGGAGGTGCCTGCATGAGGTGTTCTCCTGGATTGTGCCCATAAGTGTGAGCAGAATGAACCTGGGCAATGTCAACAGGTGCTCTGCTCGTGGGCTGTCCTGGGGAAACGGAGGCGGGCAGCCTGCCACTTTAGGTCGGGGACCAGAATAAGCGACCTTGATGGGCCTGTCTCAAGTGTAACAACATGGAAGGATTTGGAGTCAGAGCGGAGACTGAATCCTGGCACGGCCACCTCCTCCCCGGTGACCTGGGCCAGTTCCTCCCCGCTCTGGGCAAGTGGGGACGGTGGCTTCCCGTGCAGCACGGACACAGAAGAGGCAAAAGGCTCCCCTGGGGACCCGAGCAAGCGCCCGGTGCCGGCTGTCCAGGGAAGTGAGACGACAGCCCCTCGTCAAGAGGCTGCATCAGCACTGCCAAGCGATGAGGGCTGGGCAGTCTTCCGAGGTGTCGGACAAGCCATGCCAGCCCCCGCTCTCTTGGCCGTGGCAGCCTTGGCTCCAGCTCCCGGGGTGATTCCCCAGCTGGGCGGGAGGCCGTGGCTCCCTGTTTCCAGGGATTCATGTCCCTCCATGCCAGTCGCCCCTTGGACAATGCCCACCTCTGTGGGTCCCTGTACTCCACAGCCCAGGAGCAGTATGTAATCATCCAGGGTCTGCGACATCATAATCTGGTGCCATGGCAACAGATGAGCTGCCACAAAGGGCTTGGGATTCCACAGGCCAAGGGGGAGAATGGGAAATCCAGGACAAAGGAAGTGGGAATGGCTGTTTATAACAAGAATACTGGCCAAGGAAAGTGTCAGACAGTCCATGGTCAAAGGAACTCTGCTCTGCCACCTGTGGGCTGTGTGACCTTTTGCAAGTTATATAACTTCTCTGAGCCCTTCCTTTCTTTCTTTCTTTCTTTCTTTCTTTCTTTCTTTCTTTCTTTCTTTCTTTCTTTCTTCCTTTCTAATATATTTTTTATTTCAGAGAGGAAGGGAGAGGGAGAGAGAGAGATAGAAACATCAATGATGAGAGAGAATCATTGATCGGCTGCCTCCTGCATGCCCCCCACTGGGGATCGAGCCCACAACCCAGGCATGTTCCCTTGACTGGAACCAAACCCAGGACCCTTTAGTCCACAGGCCGATGCTCTATCCACTGAGCCAAACCGGCTAGGGCTGGGCCTCACTTTCTTCATCTGCATTGGGGGATAATCTCCCTGCTTCACCACACAGGCTTGTTGGTGAATGGGCTAAGGATGGTGCCAGTGCATAAACTGAAAGCATAAAGGCGCAAGTTTGCGGGGTGTGAAGCCAGCAGCCCCAGCTGTGGGTGTGACATTGGGCCCATCAGTCACAGATGAGGGCCTACCTCCTCATATGGAAGTGGAGGTGTGGTGCCGACTGCATCAGAAGCCCCTCTCTGTACCCAGAGTCTATGATCTTGTGAAATTATTATGATCACTCAGCACCTGCCAGCACCCACCCCCAGAGGCATCCTTCCCGAGACAATATGCATCCTTCACACTGTTATTCCCTCCCACGCTCATCCCACAGCCCCGTGCATACAGGGGGCTTCAAAACAGAGATCAGCCTGGGCTGCCAGGCGGAACTGCTTGGTGTGGCTTCCTCTTGGCAATCACAGGGCTCTGTCGTGTCAGAGCCTCGAGGGCCTCTGTGAGCTCGGTCGTTCTATAAGCCAGAACACCAGGGGCAGAAGGAAGTGGCTGCTCAGAGTCACAGCACTGTCTGTGGGAGGGCTGCACCTGCACCCAGAGATTCTGACTCCCGGACTCACCACGTCTAGGGGTCAGGAAAGGCTTCCGGGAAAAGGGACGGTGTTCAAGGAAGAGGAGTCAGCCAAGCTGTGGGAGCGAGGAGAGCAACGAAGGGCATTCCAGGGTCACAGGGCCTGGGACATGGAGCAGAATGGCCAGGCAGGGTTGGGGTCCTGGGAGCTCCCTAGGTCAGGGCCAGCTCACCCCACCTCCTCAGAGCCCGGCGCAGGGGCTGGCTTTTCACCCAGAGACACCCAGCCTCGGCTCAGCACAGGGCTGCTTCCTAGCAGCCAACCAAACTTACGGCTCTCAGCTGCTGGGACTCCCTAGCAGAGGAGGAGGCCGGCAGAGGGCAGGACATGGAGCAGGTGGCCAACCCCCCGGATGTTTGGGATAAGACACTTATTTTCCCTCTTGGAGATCCATGGTGCCCACTGGCTTACGAAAGCCCTGAGAAAGCCTGCAGTAAAGGTATCGAATTGACAGTTCCCTCCAGCATTTCCCAAACTTGTTAGCCAAGCAACTTCTATTTTGGTTGCCATGTATGTCCTTTTCCCAGAAACAAGTGGTCTAATGAACCACACCCTGGGAGACACCACTGCAGTGCAAGCCCCTCATTCTACAGATGAGGCCCAGTGGGGAAAGACTGGGCTGTGGTCACACAGCAGACGCTCATATCCAATTTTCTGTCCATGGGCTGGCCCCACCAAGCAGTGAATATAGGAGAAGGCGTTCCCAGAGTACCTGGCCCAGAGCGAAGCTGACAAGACACCATCCCAGTCCTCAGAGCAGGGACATGTCTAGAGGAGAGCCCAGCATGGGGGAGGGGTATTGATACCAGGCCACACAGGACAGGAAGACGAGATGTCAGGGCTGCAGGCTCTGTCTGCCCTCTGGTTTCTACAGACAGGCTGTGGTCCCCGGGGAATATTCTGTGAGGGCAGAGAGCCATAGACAAGGTGGGTTCCAGCTCAACACTGGGGCATGTCCCCTCCCCTCCCAGGGCAGGCGAGAGCCTGAGAGGGCAAAGATGTAAAGCCCCACGTTGGCGGTCAGTGCACAGAGGGACTCATCTGCTCCCACCTCCTCTCCCGGCCTGGATCAGCGCTGGCAGCCTGGCTCCGGGTGGCCTGGCTCTGGCCCTGCAGCCCAGCCCTAAGACAGCTGGGCCACTTGTACCCGAACCAGGGAGATGAAAGGGCTGCTCCCCCCATGGTTACCCTTCCCAGAGCTCGCCAGACCCTGGCGTTGCCAAGACAACCGCTGCCAGCAGAAGGAAGATCCGGGGTGGGGGCAGGGGGCGTGCCAGCCCGCCTCTGGCCTGCTAACCTGGCAGGCAGATTTAAATGACAGCCCAGGAAGCTACTATTAAACTGTCACCCCAGTCAACGGACGACAGACCCCGAGTGTTCTCTGGCTTCGGCAACAACACAGCAGGAGTGAGAGGGGGAGGAGCCGGTGGCCCAGAGCAACCTGCACCCCCTCGGGGAGCCCCTCCCCTGCGCCCACTCACCCACCGCCAGAGCCAGCCGTCCTCGCAGGCTGCGGCGGGGCCTGGCAGGGAGCTGCGGCCCAGCAGGGCCCGGAGAACTCGCTCTTTATTTTAAGCAGAGGAACCCTTGTTCCCAGTGAAACCCCCACGTGAACGTGAAGCTGCACTGCAGGAAGCAGGAGGGGAAGCTCAGCAGCCGTTCCCCCATTTCCGCCCACAGGCCTGGTGGGGCCATGAAACCAGGGCTCTCGGCAGCTGTGGGTCACACCTGACCCTGCGGCCGCCCCAGGTGTGTGATGCTCCTAACAGCCCTGGGTGTAAAGATCCCGAGGGACGAAGAGAACATTTAAAACAGCGCCTTGGGCTTAAGGTTCCCACTCCCTAGTAACCAAGGTTCTGAGACTGCGCCACTCGGGTCCGCTCACCCTCCGCCCTGTGATGGACTCAGGACAGCCACTGCATGAGTCAGACCTGCCAGTGAGCTGTGGATGCCCCCACCTCCCATCCCCACAAGGGACAGTGTCTCAGTCCACACACTGACAGTCAGACTCAAGGGTCTTGGTGGTGCCAGAGAAGCCGACAGTTCCCACAGTGTCCCGACACCCAGAGTGTGGTCGGCGGGAATCAGCTCCAGGTTTTGTGGGGCCAGTTGGGCTCCGGGGCTCTGGCCACCGCCATCCATCAGCAGGTGACATCTGAGTCTGCTTCCTCGCCCAGCCTCTCCTCCCACCGAGGGAGAAAGAGGAAATGAACCGGTAGGGTGAGCCTGTGAAGGGCTGGAGAAGACGGAAGAGTAAAGGGGTGCGTGTGAGGGGACCACCCTGGGGGGCAGCCTTGCTTTTAAGTTGGGCAGTGTCCTCAGCCGGTGTCCCCTGGCCCCTCGGTTATGCCTCTCCAGCATTTCCTTCATCACAGCGGCCCCCTCACACAGCCACACATGGGATCTGATACCAAGGTGCTCAGAGAATACCCATGGCCCTGCCCCTTTGACAGACCGTGTGACCTCTTCCCATCTGGCCTCAGTTTCCTCATGGGAACAAATCTTTAAGGAACCCCGACAGCGGACATGCTGGGTCTGTAACTTTAAGACACAGATGGTTGTGGTTCATGGTGCTGCCTGAGCCCCCCCCCCCCCCCCCCGCCCCCTGCCCCGGAAAGGTCACCTGGGGCTTTCCACGGCCAAGTCCCTCCCCCAGGCCCCGCACAGCCCAGCTGCTCTCGGACACTGCCCGACCCCAGCCCTGTCACCAAGGGAGGTCCAAGCCCTCGCTGGGGTATGTGGGACTCCCTGTCGCCACGGGGAAGACGAGCATCTCCGAGGGACCGACGACAAAGGGGTCTTCCTGTCCCAGTGATTTGTGATGCAGGAGGTACTGGGCCAGTGTCAGCTGGAGGGGTGGGGGAGATAGGAGTGGGAGAGGTGGAGGGAATCAGCATGGGTCCCGGCTGGCGGCTGCACCATGCTGGGTGCTGCTTAGAGGAGCAGGCAGGACACGGAGGGTACCCATGGCTCTGCCCATCTTTTAGGCTAGGCCTGCCCACCCTGGGTTTGGGCCACCCGCTTGGCATTAGGATTGTAGGTCTCCAGGAATCAGCCAGAGGGAAACGCAGGGTACCCTCAGTGTGGAAGCCTCCAGAAGATAGGAGGCTGGAAGGCCCTGTGACCTCCAGCCAGAGCCGGCCTGGCTCCCTGCCACCTGCCCCTCCACTCCGGCCGCAGCACTTGCTGGCCCCAGTGGGGACTCAGCCTCCTCTGACCATGGGACCTTCCTGAGCTGGGGGTGGGGGGTTCCATGGCTCCACTTCTCCACTGGCTTCAAGTGGGGAACCCAGGGCTCCCTGGACAGAGCCCTGCAGCCAGGAGTGAGGAGGCCAGGCCAGAGGGGCCCGAGAACCCACACAGGGCAGAGCTGCACGAGTCCGACCTGCCAGTGAGCTGTGGGTGCTCCCCTCCCCCTTCCCTCCTTACCAGGGGCTGTGTCTCAGTCAGCAGCTTAGATCGGGTTTGCCTTTGCCAAGGGAGCAGGAGACAGGCCAGTCCTTCCTGCCCCACAGCTGGAGGTGTGGAGTGAATGAGGGAGAGATGACCCCAGCCTGACTGGGGGAGTCCTTCCTCCCACTCCTCAGGCAGGCAGCACCTCTGGCCGGGAGGCAGTGGCTGCCCATGCTGGGAAGCAGCCCTGGCTAAATGGAAAATGCAAATGATTTCACCAACTAGGCTGGATGGAGGAGCCCACTGGGCCACCCTGGTGGTAAAGGACAGCGACACCGACTATTGGGAAATCCATCTCCTGGGACTGGGTGGGTCTCTCGGGGCACGCCCTCTGTGCTGGCCCAGGGCTTCTTGCTCAGGAGGCTGGTATGAGCATTCCACCACCCCCAGCTCCTCGCTGGCCAGCCAGGGAGCCTCAATGCCCGCAGGAAGCCTGAGGGTGAGGGTGTCACTCTGTGAAGTCTGTGCCAGAGAGGCTGCTGGCTTTTATTTAAAGAAAGGTTGAGATTATTTCATTGCGGCCTGGCCGGTGTGGCTCAGTGGTTGAGCATTGACCTATGAACCAGGAGGTCACGGTGCGATTCCAGGTCACGCCCAGGTTGCAGGCTCGATCCCCAGTGGGGAGCGTGCAGGAGGCAGCCAATCAATGACTCTTCCTCATCATTGATGTTTCTCTCTCTCTCTCCCTCTCCCTTCCTCTCTGAAATCAATTTAAAAAAATTTTTTTAAAAAAGGATTATTTCACTGTGAATGGGATTAGCATTGGGTTCTCCCACCCCTGGCTGGGGGTCTGGCTCTACCATGTGACCTTGTGTAAGTCCTCCTTCTCTATGCCTTGCTTCCCCACGAAATAACTGGTTGGACAAGATGGTCTCCACGTTCCTTTGCTTTTGAGGTATGGTATTACCCTCCAGGGCTCAGGGTGAGGCTGGCAGAGGGAGGCAACATGGCACGGTCCCGTTCCCTCCTGTGGCTCCAGATCGGAGGCTGTAAATCCAGAATCAGTAGCCACTGCCCTGCTGGGGCCTCCCCATACTCTGGAAGCCATCTTTCCTTCTTCCACTGGGCCCCCCTCCCCCTAGAACAGTGATGGCGAACCTATGACATTTTTTTGGTTGATTTTTCTTTGTTAAATGGCATTTAAATATATAAAATAAATATCAAAAATATAAATCATTGTTTTACTATGGTTGCAAATATCAAAAAATTTCTATATGTGACACGGCACCAGAGTTAAGTTAGGGTTTTTCAAAATGCTGACACGCCGAGCTCAAAAGGTTCGCCATCACTGTCCTATAACATGACCACGTGTCTGAGCAGGTACTAGGGACCACGTCAAGCCGCCCTGCTACCTGTGCCAGCTCTGCATCCTTGGCTGCCCCGCCTCCATATCCACTCACCGGTCATGGGCAGACCGAGGGCTGTCCCACCAGGTGCCTGGGATTGTGCAGCTCCACCAGGCAGCAGACGCCTTCCATCTCACTGGGAAAACCCTCCCCTTGCCTCCAGGCCACTCGAGCATCATTGCTGATGGTCTGACAATGCCCTCCACCTCCAACAAGGCCAAAAGGAGTGGCGCCCCGGCCAGGGTCTGCTGGGGCCCAGAGCACCAAGGGCAGAACATTAGCAAGCTCAATTCTCCAAAAGGTGTTTATTCTGTCGCCAGAGTTTTGGCAGGTCAGACCTGGGCAGTGTCTGCAGCCAGCCCTTCCAGGCTGCACCCACCCTGGCTGGCAGTGTCCAGGTGAAGATCTAGGGCCCTGCTGGCAGCCCGAGGAGGCCAAGGAGTCCTCCACCAAATTGGCCATCCCGCCAGCTCAGCGAGCCAGGGACTGCGGCTCAGCTACCACCATGAAGCCGGCCTCATGAGATGCAAACCTTCCCCCCATTGTAGCTGGGCTCTGGGCTGCAAAAGCCCTTCATAGGGCTCCTCTGGGGAAGTTCCACAAACCCAGGCTAGGATTTGGGGTGGGGGTGGGGCGGTTGAGAGAGCCTCTGACTGGTATGGGCCTTGGAATCCTGGGCACTCCTCAGGCTGCCCTTGACCTCTGGAGTGACCTCAGACGAGTCCCTTACCCTCCCCGTGCCTCAGTCTCCTCATCTAGTCATGGGAGGAGAAAGTGTTAGAGGTAGAAATAGAATATTGGGGACTAGCAACAAGTATAAGAAATATTAATCATGCTCTGTTAACCAAGACTGTACTGTTCTGATTAGAGAAAGCGCATTCTAACCTGGCTGAGAGTTGTATACACCGGGACATGGGAGCCAACATCGGAATGCAGTCCATCCTCCTTCCCCGAGGACTGCTACCAGTGTGGAAAGATAAACAATCTAGTCCTGGAGGAGCTCACCCTTTGCAATCCCCAGCCCCTCCTGCCTGTAATCTGCCCCGGAGGTGCCCAGAGGCACCCCCTCCCCGCCAGCCCGCATTGCCTGTAACCTGTAACCATTATACCTTGCCTCCTTTCCCATGCCTGGAATTCTTTCTCTCCCACGTAACCTTTGCCTCCTACCCAATATAAGCAGCAGGCTCTGGGAAGGGGAGAGCAGATTTTTGTGGACGACCTGCTGCTCTCCCATACTGCCCGCATTATTGGAATAAATGCTCGTATATGATTCAACCCTGTCTCGGCTTAACTGGCTCAAGTAGTGACAGGCAGCCCAGACCCCTTGGTTGTCCGGTTACAAAAGGAGTCAGGTGTGCCCCACTCACAGGCCTGCCTTGGGTGCCTCCCCAGGAGGAGAGTGGAAGGGCTGATGGAGGGCACGCCAGGTGTGTGGGCAGGGCTGAGTGCTGCGAGCCTGCGTGGTCAGCCCCTGCTCCTAGGAGGGGCAGCAGGTGTGCTACTGGGTGAGGAGGACGTCAGAGCACCCGAATGGCTCAGGGTGGGTGCTCCATGGAGACAGGGGAAGGGTGCTGACATCAGGGGCCCCAGAGGAGAACCATGGGGGCGTTAGGGGGACAAAGAGACTGGTTAGAAACTCAGCAGGGCCCACAGGAAGTCTGCAGGATGGGGAACCTGAGTGGATGCAGTGCTGAGTAGCAGATTAGAGCCCCCAGCAGCTCTGTGAGGTGGATAGGTGGATAGGGGGCGGGGGGAAATCACCATGTTTGAGAGGTGAGGAGGCAGAGTCCTTGAATGGCAGTGGACTGTCCCAAGGTCATAGAGCTCAAGGCAGAACCAGAACCCAGGTGATCTTACCCCTAATGCTCTACAAGAAAATAGAAAGATGAGAGGCGGACCTTCCCTCACAGTGTACAGCCAAGCGGAGGAGCCCGGGATTCAGCTGTAACAGTCACAACCCAGACCAGATAAGATGGTCCTGATTAGAATCGAGGGTGTGAGGCCATTGTGTGACCTCCGACAGTCACCTCCCCTCGTCAGGCCTCAGTGCCCCCAGCCTGGAAACAAGGATGCGGAACCCAGGGGCCTCTGAGGGGCTGGGGCAGAGCAGGGAGCCTGTAGGTTGAACCTCAGGAAAGGGGTGACTTTGGCCGGCAGCCAGTAGGTGCGGGGGAAGCCCACCTTGAGAAATCTTGTTTGATCCAGAAGAAGGTAGATCCTAAAAGCAGATGGAGAAGGTGGTTTCTTTTTTGGCTTTTTGTGCTTTTGGAAGGAAATGGGCTCCGTTCTCCAAAGTCCTTTAACATCCCAGGGATTGGTTCCAGCAGGAAAGTGTGTGTGGGGGCCACAACCCTCCAGGTAGCAGATTCCTAGGAGGATGGCCCAGGGCCCCCGGGCTTCCTCGTCACACTGACCACCTCGGGCGACTTAGGCTAGGGTCACTCGGGCGGCCTGAGGCTGTGTGATGCAGGGTCCTGGCACGACCAGTGTGACTACAGGTGAGTTAACCTCTCAGAGCCTCTGTTTCCTCATCTATAAAATGGGACTAACAACCGATAACTACACCCTCGGGGAGGGGGTGAGAATGAAAGGGTATTATAGATGTTGAACTTATATGGTGAGCTGTAGAGAGCAAAGAAGCCACAGAGCTCTTGTCAACGATCTGGCTTATTTTTTACCACCACCCACTGGTTCTCCTGCAGGGACTTCGGAGGAGAGCGGGATCCTTCCTGCTGGAATGGGAGAGGGCTGTGGGCAGGTGGACAAGGGCTTGGCTCAGGTGGGAAAAGCTTCTTGGTCCCCTGAGGTGCTGGGGGGTGACCGATGCAGGTGGGGCACCATGGGGGGAGGCTCAGAAGGTGCTCACAGGGGCTGCAGGCAGAGCACACTGGGAGGTCAGGCCCTGGAGGCCATCTGGTCCAAATCTCACATTTTATAAGTGGGGGAACTGAGGCTAGAGCTGGCCTGGCCTGAGGCCACACTCCCAAGGCAGCCTCAGCAAAGCCCTCCCAAGACCTGGTCATGGCACAGAATTGCAGCTTAAGAGGCTCACGGAATCATAAAATAGCCTTAGAATCGCAGAACAGAATCTCCAATTCCAGGAGAGGATCTTGGAATCTTAAAACACACAATTGGAAAGCACTTAAACCTAGCCCTGGCCGGTGTACTGGGTGGTTAGACCGTCAGGCCATGCACCAAAGGGTCACAGGTTTCATTCCTGATCAAGGGCACATACCTGGGTTGCGGGTTCACTCCAGGCCCCAGTCCAGGCTCGTGCAGGAGGCAACCAGTCGATGTGTCTCTCACATCTATGTTTCTCTCTCTCCCTCTCTCCCACCCTCCCTTTCTCTCCTCCCTCCTTTCCACTTTCTCTGAAAAGCAGTGAAAAAAAATATCATCAGGTGAGGCTTAACAAAACAAAAATGTACCTAAACCTAAACGGCCCAATGTTAGGACCGTGAATTCACAGAATCTTTCCAACTTTGAAATCACAGAGAGAACTGTAAACCCAAAGTGAGAAAACAGAACCCTAGAAGCTTCGAGCCACAGACGACTCCGGGCCCCAGGTGGCAAAGGCCGGCTCTTCCTCCCACCGTGCAGGAGCCTCCTTCCCACCGCTGACATATGGCCATTCCGCTCCTTGAATGCTCTCGGCGACAGGGGACCCAGTCAGCTGTGCGGGCTGGGGCTCGCCGTGCTCCTTCCTCTGTGCAGGGAGGGAAGTAAGTTCTCAACAGGAGATCCCCACTTGGTACAAATGGATTTTTCACCCCTCCTTGTTCTTTGGCTCTGATCGGAAAGATTCCTAGGGAAGTGGCAAGGAGCCAAGAGCTGCCACGAAATGACTTCCACCAGCAGACAGACCGGTAATAGGTTTCGGTGGGAAAAGGGATGGAGAGGGGCGATTAATTCCAACTTGCTCTGCGATAAAGGAAATTAGGGCATAATACTGAGGAGGCAGCAGTTCTATTAACCTGTGTGGAATACCAATTACTTCAGCCTTCTCAAAACTGCTAGAAATAAAGAGCAAACCCCAAAAGAGACTGGTGACTGTGGCCCGGGCTCATCTGGATTTGGCCGTTTGTTGGCCTGGCACCCTAACGATGGGAACGAGGGAAAATCCCCTGTTCTTGCGAGATGGTCCGCAAGGGGGAGGAAAGGCGGGCCCACAAATTGCCACTGGACTGCTTGGCAAGTGCCCAGGGCAGAGCTGTCCCAGGCCCTCTTCAGGGAGAGCTCAGTGTAGGGGCCATCGGGCCTCCCCTTGCCCCGCTCACACCCCTCAGTCCTGTGTTCCTGGGAGAGAGTCTGGGAGGGCGGAGCTTCTGTAGACCCCTCTTCTAATGGGAACATTTCAGGACTCTGCTGCTGGAAACAAAAGCGTCAAGTAGGGGCCTACTCTGTGCCAGTGCCCTGGTAGGTGCAAGCCCTGTGGTTAGGTAAGACCTTAAGAGGTGGCCATATCCTGTAGGGCTGGGCTCAAGGCTCTGGTGGAGACCACCCACCCATGAGGCAGGCAGCGTGGGCAGAGCAATGGCTGCGGGCCACAGCTCAATGCCTCCGGCCAGGGGCCCAGCAGGATGGCTAGGAGGCTCTGGCCAGAGCTGGGCAAAAGGAGACAGACATGCTGTGGGAAGTGAGCAGAGGGAGGGAGTGGGGCAGGTGCCAGCAGACGTCACTTCCCGCTGGCATCCTGGCCCAGACCTCCACCACCCCTGCCACTTCTCAGAGCCTCTGAGGCAGGGTGCCCACCACCCTGAGGTTCTGAGCCAGCCGGGTGGGTGCCACCACGGCTTAGATGCAGGAGAAGCCACTCCTGGAACAGCTTGCTCTCTAGCGTGCCTGCCGCCCCGTGACGGCCCCACCCACCTCGGGCTTTTCTTCAAGTGGACATCCTCTCCTGGCACAGAGGTTTGGAAGATGCTAGCTGCTGCCCGCTGTGCCCTCTTCCCACCAGGAGCAGATTAAGAAACCAGGGCTCAAACCCTGGCTTTGCCCCTTCCTGGCTGTGACCTCAGGCAGCTCACTGGGCCACTGGAGCCTGCGTTTTCCTCATCTAAAGCTGGGATGATGAGTTCTGACTTGCAGGATTCAAGTCAGAATGCAGTGGACAGATGAGGCCTGGCCCAGAGGCGCTGTCACACTGTGGTCAAGACCACATATCTGGTGCCCTCCCTCGCCCTGCCGCTGTGAATCTTTCCCAACATAAAGCCTGGACTTAGAAAATACTCAGGGACAGAAGCTCCTCCCAGCTTTTCTCAGTTGCTCCCCCAGCCCCAGGCTTTGCACACAGGGGGTGGGGGTCCTCAGGAAGTTTTTGTTACAGTGTTGAAGGGCATCAGGAGGCCTGGCCTCGGTTCTTCCTAACTTGGCGTCTCCACACATAGAGCAGAAGGGCTGCTCCTTAGAGAAAAGGTCCAGGTGGAGGTGTTGCTGGACAGCCAGCTGGGATCACAGGTCTGGCTGTTTCAGAAGTGGCGTCCCCAGCTAATCCCACAACGATTATAAACCTTGGCAGAGCAAGGCTGGGGAGGGCACCAGATACGTGGCCTTGATCACAGTGTGACGCGCCTCTGTCCACTGCATCATAAGATTTACATAGCCCACTGTACGCACCTCTTCATTTAGTTCTTACACCCGCCTGTGAGGCTCAGAAAGGGACAGGACGAGCTCAGGACCGTCCATCCGCCCAGTCTTCTGCCTTGACACAACCCTGGGCCAGGCCAGCGGCCCGGCTGCCTCCTCTATGCAACGGGAAGGACCTGCAGTACAAGCCCCGACCTTGCCCTCTGAGCAACCCTGAGAAGGGGGGTGATACCCTCTCAAGAACCTCTCTGTGCCACATGAAAATCCGACAGCAAAAAGGTGGCAGAAGCATGAAGCACTGGCCGGGGCCACAGCCTAGTGGAGGAGAGAGAGCACTGCCCAGGGAGCCCCAGTCCTGGGCTTGGGAGGGCCTGGGCTTCCCCATCTGTCAAACGGGGGACAAGAATCCCACCCTCCCTGCCCTTGCAGGTCAGCGGTGCACTTGCTAAATTTAGCCCTGCCCCACTGCCCCTGTGACCACCACCTCAGCCAGGAGGGGATGGGAGGGGGCCCCCTCTCTTGTACCAAAAGCCAGAGCCGGGCACAGAAGTGTGCCCAGGCAGATGTGCAGACCTCAGGCCCATTCACACAGTACACGTATGTGCAGACAGGCACACATTTGCACACTCAGACGTGCACCATATACTGAACATACTCAAACACACATGCTGCACTGTGCACATGTTGCCGCAGCACACGGACCACACACCCACATGTGCACAGGTGGCTTCATAGGACTCTCACACACTACAGACACATAATCATAGATTTTCCTGCCTTTCCCGTGACAACCAGATGGTGGGATGCTCCCAGAGGGCTACCATTTAATGCTCTAATTAATTTAAAAATATTCCAGGAACCCAGAGCATGGGTTTCTTCCAAATGTCCCAAACATGGCCCAGCCTGAGGCCAAGGAGGGAAGCAGGTCCTAGGGAGAGGGAAAGGGGCCCTGGGAGGTAGAGGGGCTCCCCCTGCACCTAGGAGAGGCTGAGCGCTCACCTGGAGGGTTGATGCCTAGCCTAGCAAGGAAGGCTGGACTCACAACATGGGCCTGATCCTGATCCCAAGAGCTCTCCTCGACCCCAGACAGGGAGAGACCCTTCGCAGCAGCCCTGGCAGGGTTGTCTTGCCCAGCCTGCACACCTCAGCAGTCAGGGAGCTCAATCCCTGCAAGGCTGCCAGGCTCCTGTCAGACTGTAGTTCTGGGCTCACATTAAGATCTAAACTTGCCCTATGAGCCCTACTGTGTGACTTCAAGGCACCAGGAGAGGAAACAAAGCATAGAGCCCCCGCAGTCTGCTGTGTGAGATGGACACATTAGAGAGATAATAGGCTGGTCCAGAGGGACTTGCAGTGCTCCCTGCCCTCCTGTTACATGCCTCCAGCGACGGGGAGCTCACTACACCTCCAGGCAGCCTGCTCTGGTGGACCAAGGTAAGCCCTGGCCCATTCTCTGGGCCACGAGAGCACAGAGGTTCAGGTTGGCAGGCCTTGCCTCTGCCTTCTCCCGGGGAGCAGGCCAGGGGCGCGTTCTTTGCTGCTGAGTGTTTGGGGAAATGCAGCAATAAATTTACCGCCTCACTTATGAGTAATCTGCTGTCAGGAGCTCTGCGTAAGCAGAGGGCTGAATTAGCGGGGCTTAATTAACATTAATGTTGTGACAGATTTCAACCAGAGTTGGGAAATCCCCTATCCTTGCAGCCCAGGCCCTCGCCTGCCGCTTCCCTGCTCATACGGGAGGTGAGAGGCCCAGGGAGGGCTCTCGGAGCTGTTGACAGACGTGACCACGGGGGCTGCCTCTCTCCCAGGATTAGGAGGGATTTGGGATCTGGGGGCTGGATGGAGGCTTGCAGATCAGCACAGGAAGCCAGGAGCCTCTGTGACTCTAATTATAAAGGAGCATTCAAGCTGAGCTCTGTGTGCCCTGCCCGGCATAGTGGCAAACACACGGGCCTCAGAGTCCGAGAGACCAGGGTTCAAATCTGCCCTCTCATGCTGAGGGACCTTAGGGGAGTCATCCCACGTCTTTGTGCCTCCCCACCCTCGTCAGCAAAGGGGACTGGACAAATGCCCCTCCCAGGGCTGTCAGGAGATTCGGGAGGCCATGCATGGAGGGCAGAGGTGCTCTGAGATCTGCACCCCCCTCCCCTAAATCATAAGCATCAGAGCAAACACGGAGGATTACTGTCCCTGCTCATCACCTCATTTAATCTCCCTGTGGCTCTTGGGGGTAGGGACGGCTTATAACCTCACTGTGCAGATGAGGAAACCGAGGCACTGAGAGGGGAGGTGGTCTGCCCAAGGCCAAGCAGACAGTCCACAGGGGTGCGGGGAACACAGCACCCACTACCCCACTGGAGAGCCCCTGGCAGGACCCACAGGGCCAAGGGGAGGGAAGGGGAGGGCTCCATGTGGGATCCGCCTGTGAATGATGGAGGCAGTGGGTACCCCCCGGAGAGGTCCAGACAAACGGAGTGGAAGGTGCAGCCTGCTCTCAGGATTGGTATCACCTCCTATTCCGCTCAGCTTTCTCCAGCGTACCCAGCCCGGGGCAGCACAGCGTGATTCACCATTAATGATCGCCATTATTAGTATTAATGAGGAAGACACCTCTGACCAGAGCCAACTTTCAGCGGCAGCAGGAAGGAGCCCCAGGCCCCACCCACCCACCCATCCCGACACAGCAGGCCCAACCATCACCCTGAGCACATCTTGGGCCACTGAACAGGACAGGCTGTGTTAAGGCCCTTGGGCTCCACCAGGAGCACCCCCTGCCCTGGTCTCCAAGGGACTCTGGGCCCAGGTTCCCGGATTGAACCGAGGGACTGCCCTGTTGGAGCCTTTTTGTTATTGTTAATCTTCACCCAAGAATGTTTTTTCCCACTGATTTTTAGAGAGAGTGGAATGGAGGGAGGGAAGGAGGGAAAGAGAGAGAGAGAGAGAGAGAGAGAGAGAGAGACATTGATGTGAGAGAGACCCATCAATCGGTTGCCTCCTGCAATCGGAGCCAGGGATCGAGCCTGCTACCTAGGCACGTGCTCTTGACTAGGAATAGAACCCGAGACCCTTCATTGTGCAGACCCGACACTCTAACCACTGAACCACACTGTCCAGGGCCCAGTTGGAGTCTTGGGTTCTGCTTGGGAACACTGTGGGGAAGCAGGAGGGGGCAGCTCCATCTCCAGAGTGTGACTGCTTTCCAGCCCTGTCAAGCCCCATGCCTTACCACAACGCCCTGTCCAGGAAGCCTTCCGCCAAGCCCCCGCCTCCTGACTCAGACATTAGCCAGAAGACCTTTAGGGGGACAAAAACAGGACCTATCTGTGGGGCTGCCGTGAGGATCAAAGGGGAGGCCACCTGGCACTGAATGGGGTGCAGGGACTGAGAGCACTGATTGCTGTCAGCTGTGACTGCTGACAACAGGGCTTAGTGCAGGGAAGACCCAGCCCTGCCAGGAGCCCTGGAGGAGCTTCCAGGCTGCTCCGAGGCAGCAGAACCAGCCAGGGGTCTCTGTGTGGCCCCGTAACAGGCCTGGGACTCACAGGGCCCCTCAGGACAGAATCAGAAAGAACGTTGTCTCTGGAAATAGAAAGAACTCCCTTCGAAAAAGTGAAGTCTCTGTCCCAGGAGGTGTGCAAGCAAAGGATCCATCTATTCATTCAACAAGCGTTCACTGGCCCCTCCTCTGTGCTGAGCCCTGTGTTGGGCACTGGGGGCTGGGAAAGGGAGCATGAGACCCAATCTTCCTGCAGACACCACACTCGAGAGATGCTGGAGGTGCCAGACAGACCTCGGGTCAGGCCTGCCCGCCGCTGTGAGTGTGCCGGGGCCTGGAGGAGAAGGGAGAGGCACTGCTGTGAAGGAGGCTCGGGAGCACTCGGGCAGCTACAAGAGGGGCTGTGCTCTGGCCCAGCAGATGTGAGGCCGGGTTCTACCGGCTCTGAGCCCCCCAGGGCCTGTGATCCCGGGGACCTCCCGTGCCCCCAGGGCCCGTGCTCTCCCTGCCCTGGTCCACCTTGACCACAGATCACTGCCAGCCCCCAGAGCCCCTGCCTGTCCCAATACCCAGTGAGGGGTGGGTAGGAGGTGTCCGTGGAGGGAGGGGCCTGCTGGCAGCAGGGTGTGAAAGAGGGAGGGGTAGCTGTCTCTACAAGGGCACAGCCTGTACCAGGCAGGTGGTGAGCTCACCCCTTACCCACTTCTCTGCCCCACATCCCGCCCCCCCTCAACCATGGTTCCCGGGGAGCAGGCTCCAAGGAGGCCCAGCAGCCAGACCACCAGCTGCTGCCCCCTCCCCATACAAACCCCGGTCACAAAGCACCCTCCCCCAGCTCTGCCCGCCTGTGGTGACAGCCTCTTGGCACCAGCTCTCCCCTACCCTCCATCTGTCAGGAATCGGTGCAGACAGACTGTGAGAACCACAAGAGTAAGCAGCGACTCTGCTTGGACCCCCTCCCCACCGCCTCCCTAGCGCTCCCCCACCATGGTCCTGCTCTCCCCCCACCCCTGTCTTCCTTTCCCTTCTGTCTATCTGCCTCTTTCCCGCTGATGAAGACATTGACAAAGTGGGAGTGGGGCGGGGGTGAGGGGGACCAGCCAGCCAGTGACACACACTTATTTGCAACCTCCACATACCACGGCCACAGCAAGCCACCCATCTGTCTTCATCCCTTACCGCTCCCAGCCTATTGAGGGGTCGGAATCCTGTGGGATTGTGGGCTCAGTGTCCCTGTCTATACAACTGAGCAGTAAATCCCGCCAGCACGCCTCCAAAGGGCTGCTCCGAGCCCAGAGGCAAGATGCGGAAAGGCTTTGTGAGTCACAGGGCCTCGCGCAGGCAAATGTTTGGTGTCCCCAGCTCCTTCCTATTTAGCGTGGGGACAGAGATCCGGCTGCCCTCCTCTTGGCAGTGGAGAGGTCAGAATGGTACAGGAACAGACGGGACAATGCCCAGAAGGATATAAATGGCAGCAAGAACGCAATGTGAGGTGCACAGGGCAGCGCTGGGAAGCTGAGGCCCAGAGAGCAGCCACACAGCCGGTTAGAGGTGGGAGCGAGACGGGGCAGCGGCCAGGTCGCCTGGACCAGTCCATACCGGCACCCACACAGGATGCTCGGCCCTGGCTCCTCCAGACCTCCCTTCCAAGGGGCTTTATTTCTCCTTGAATTCCTCCACAGCGGTTCTCAACCCGTGGGTCGCAACCATCGGAAAACACATAGAGCATATCAGATATTTACATTACGATTCATAACAGTAGCAAAATTACAGTTACGAAGTAGCAACGAAAATAATTTCATGGTTGGGTCACAACATGAGGAACTGTATTTAAAGGGTCGCGGCATTAGGAAGGTTGAGAACCGCTGCTCCGAAACATGAGGAGGAAATCAACTCTTTCCCTTTTTTTAAAAAAAGTGATCCCTGACCAACCGGCAGCGGAACCCACGAATAACGAGGAAGCCCTGCTGCAGACCTGGGGGCACAGCGACCAGGGTTCATGGGGTGCCGGCAGACTGCCTGTAACGTCCCGTCTGACGTGGGACTTCAGTTTAAAAAGCAGGACAGTTCTGAGCACACCAGGACCAGTGGTCACCCTCGTGGGAGTAGGCCCTGGACGACACCCAGGTGCTGGGCAAATGCAGCCGTGAGAAGAGAGCGAAACTCCTGCTCCCTCTCTGCCCCTTTGAAGCTGGCCCACGGCCCCCCGAGGCCAGGTGGAGGGAAGTGCTGGCCTAGCTGCAGTCTTGGGGTCCTGGGGGACCCATGTCTCACCCCAACCACGGCACAGACGTGCCCAAGGAAAAGGGGGAGGGGGCCTGAGTTCCCAGCTCTTTCGTAGCCAAGGAAGCCTGAGGCTCAGAGAAGGGACACCCGTTGCCCAAGGTCACACACTGAGTGAGGCGGCCCTGGCTCAGAAGACAGGCCTGCTCTTCCATCTATGGGTCCTCCCCAGGTCCCGGCAGGGCACTGGCGCAGAGCAGGCCTCCAGTGAACATTGGAGCGCGGACTCAAAGGCTCCAGTCCACACCAGATGCTTCCGTGGGACCCACAGAAACACCCATGTCCAGGCACACACAGCACGAGGTGCGGGAACACAGGATGGGGTGAGTGGGAGGGGCACTGGGCATGGGCTGGGCCAGAGAGACCCCATCCCTCCTCCTTCCCCTCCACCCTCCTTCCCTGGCCAGGTCTCCTGAGGTCTGGGATCTGGTGTGACCCCAAACTTTTAAAAAATATGTTTTAATTTATTTTTTTAGAGAGAGAGGAAGGGAGAGGAAGAGAAAGATAGAACTATCAATGGGAGAGAATCGTTGATCAGCTGCCTCCTGCAGGCCCCCTACTGGGAATCGAGCCTGCAACCCAGGCATGTATCCTGACCGGGAATTGAACCAGCAACCTTTCGGTGCCTTTCCAACTGAGTCACCCCAGCCAGGGTGAACTCCAGACTCTTAACCAGACCATTCCAGGGCAGAATGGCAAGGACGGAGATGAGGGAAACACAGGGTCGCAGCCCGGAGGAGGCCCTGACTCACCTGTGGGGAAGGTTCCTGGAAATGACTCTGGAGGTAAAGCAGGGTCAGACAAGCAGAGCCAGGGCCTCAGGCAGAGGGGAACTGCCTGTGAAAGGGCGATGCTGAGCCAGGACAGAACAAAACCCTGCACTCGGCTGCAGAGTGGGGCGTGGGCAGGGCTGCTGCAGCCGCCAGGGAGGCTGCAGTGAGTGGGGAAAGGGCTCGGACTGGCAGGTGGCAGGAGAAGAATCTAAGGACTTGGTGGCTATTGCAGGTGAGGGAGAGTGGGGCTGTGACAACTCCCAAGGCCGGGGTGAGGTCCATGCTGTGGACCTCAGAGGCAGGAGAGGTCCATCCTCAGCCCCAGTGCCTGTGTGCCGGTCATCATAGGGTCGGGGCAGTGCCACCCTGCTGACCAGGAGACCACGCTGTCTGTAGAGGTGTCACCTTTACCTCAAGGTGCGACACATCCGTCTTCACCCTCCATTTCCCCACAGGTGGGTTACAGGGACAGCCAGCGTTTGCAGAGCCCGAGAGTGCAGTCCCCAGGCCCCGAGAAGCCGTGGAGAGAGGAGGGGCCTCACCTGAGGTCACACAGCATGTCAGTTGTCACAGGCTGGAAGGGGACCCTACGCAGGCTTGGGCTGAAGGCAGTCTTTGTGAGCAGAGGCCCCAGAAACAGAGCTGGGACCAGAGGGGCATAGGAGGCAGATCCAGGATAGAAAGGAAGACAGATTTTCTACAGGAAGAGCTGTCCAGGGACAGAAGGGGCTATCTGGTCAATTAGTGAGTTCCCTGTCCCTGGAGGTATTCAAGCAGAAGTTGGAAACCCCTCCACACCCCCCCGCCCTGGGGCTGCTGGGGGAATTCCTGCCCTGGGATGGGAGTGGGGAGGCTGCTTGGGCGAAATGAGGCTGCGGCTCCAGCCCCAAGAGCCATAGCTCCCTCATTCATTCACTCAGCACACGTTCCCCAAGGCCTGTTCTTGCCAGGCTGGGGACCATGGGCAGAATCAGAGAAAAACCTCCTCTCTCAACTTTCCCCAACCCCATCCAGGGGGCAAGGCCGGAGCAGGACAGGGGACAGAGGATGGAGGCACTGGCTGCCCATGCTCCATGTCACAGATCTGTATCGTCCCGTCAGTGAGCGAGCACGGGGCCAAGGGCTGGGCAGGGGCAGGCACAGTGCAACCTCCTCCTGCACCCACCCCTTCTGGAGGTCCCGGAGGCTCTGGGCTCTTTTCCTAATGAGGTCTCTGGAAGGGCTCTTCCTAATTAAACTAGGACAGTAAGTTATGGCCGGGGCCGCAGGGAGGAAGGGGAGACAAAGGAGCCTTTTGGGGCCCCAGCCCCTCCCATTCTACCCAGCAGGGAAGAAGCATGGCAAGGGAGGGAATTCCTGAAGAACAGACAGGAAATGAGGGCTCACAGAAGGCTAACCCTGACTTGAGCACTGACCATGGGCCAGGCACTGCTCCCCGTGCCTTTTGGAAATTAACTCACATAGTCCTCCAGTCACCTTGAGGGTTCGGTGTTGATGGCTCCAGCTTACAGATGAGGCAAGAGCTCAGAGAGGTGAAGCAACTTGCCCCGGGTCACACAGCTCGGAAATAGTGAAGTATGGACTGGACCCCAGGCAGTCCTGTCAGAGGCCTGGCTGTTATCTGTGTCACAGGGAGGCCTCTCTTGGATGAGGTGACCTACGCAGGAGCAGCCAGAGGCAGGGGGCCTGAGGGGGCTTGGCAGGCGGGGGGGGGGGGGGGGGGGCGGGGGGTGTCTTCACGTCTATGGCTCCCTCCTGGTTGCACAGTTAACAGAGGTTTGGAGTCAGACGTCGACAGGGGCCAGGGAATCTGAATTTCAAATGCTGCCCAAAGTGATTCAAACTCCTGGTCCAATCCTAACCCCTTCCCCGTACAGGTGAGGAGACTGAAGCCCAACGAGGGGCAGAGACATGCTCAGGGACAAGGTGAGGCTACCTGGCCCCTGGTGGGGCTGAGAGCCAAGGGTGTGGGTGAGAATGGCAACAGGGTTCAGTGAACCCACACAGGGAAGGGGGAGAACTCCGCCCAGAATGCAAGTGTGGGAGGGCCCAAAGCCAAGGAGAGGGCGGCGAGAGGTCTGGGAGAGCAGTGGCACAGGGGCCAGGGCTGCACCCACAGGCTGGCAGACTTCTGGGCCCTGGTGTGGCCCAGGTCCCAGTGAAGGAAGAACTGACTGACCCTGTGGGACCCGACACGGTTTATATGGGCCAGAAATTACTTACTACCCACATCTGGGGGTCAGGATCAAGGGACTTGCCCCCGGCCCCCAGCTAGGATGCAGATGATAGTGGACTCCACTCCCCTGGCACTGGGAACCCAGGTCCGGCTGGTCCCTGCCCCCTCTGCTCCCTTGGGAAACAGCCAGTTGTGGCCTGCGGGTGACGGGTGGACAGGGGAGGGAGACTAAGGAGTCACAAACACAGCTGATAAAAAGTTTGCTCTGCTGGCCTGGTCAAACTCAGCAAAAAAAAAAACAACAGGCGGAACTCCAGAGTGAATGTAGTAATAAAGAGTGGGTTCTGGCTCTGTGTGCGTGTTTAGCCATGTCCCCGTGTGAGGGGCTGTACTTCACAGTCCCTGCTCCCTGCTCCCTGCTCCGGGGTCTCCTGGCCTCAGGGAACAGGGGCAGCTCCTTATACCCCACCCCCACCTGGGGCCTGGCTGGGGGGAACTCCTGTGAATACCCTGGCTCTCAGGGAAAAATGAAAGAATCCCAGAGAATTGGGTCAAAAGAGGCCTGGAGGTGCCTGGCAGCCCATGCGTAGAGACCCTAAGACGGGTAGAGATGAAGCAGAGGTGGGCCGGTGGTCTGGGCCACGGCGATAGTATCAACCTCAGCCCGCTAGGTGGGGGCTGGACAGTGGGCTCAGGCTGAGGCTCGGTGGGGAGCGGCTGCATGGTGGGGGGCAGGCTGGGAACAGAGATTGCTGGCGCCTCTCCAGCTACAAATAATTCCCCACCACAAACAGCCAGTGGGGGGCTTTGGCTTGGGCTTGGCTGGGCCGCCTCGGCCTGTGTGGGAGGAGGAAGGACGTCCTTGGCCCTGCCGCCTCTGTGTATCCATAAGTCACCTCCCTCGTGGTGCACCCCTCCTCGAGCACGCACACCCAGTGCACATGCGCATGAGCGGGGGCACATGGCTGAGAGGGCTCTGAGGGGAGGTGGGCAGCAGATGGCAGCTCGGGGTCCAGGAAGTGGAGAGGGAGAGGGGAGCACTGGCCTGAATGTCCTTGGATTCCGGCCACCAGGAAAGCCCAGCCTTGGTCTCCAGCTATTCACGCGAGCAGCTTAACCTGGGCCTGATGGGGCCTTCCTGCCTCTTATCAGCTGCCAACTCTCTGATGTTAATTTGGACCCATTGGTGAACCACGGCCCCTCCTGGATCACGCACCGTGCCAGGCCTGGCAGGTTAGCCAGTTCTCCTTGGCTCCCTCTGCTTAACTCGCTGCCCCAGGCCACCCGGGGAGCAGCCGCCCTGGGGCTCCCAGTGCAGATCGGATGGTTCCTAGAGTCCCTCCCAACCGGAGAAGCGGCTGTGCTCCAGGCAGCCCGGTCCTCCCCGCTGGCCAGTTGACCTACATCTTTCCTGCTACTTCAGCAGCTGCCCTCTGTTGTGTCCTTGGTGGTGGAGGAGGAGGAGGGAAGCTGCTGCCGGCCCTTCTAGTCAGCTGTTCCCTGTGCAGGGGTCACAGGCTTGGGAGGGGGAACGAGGATGCTCGTTTTCAGGACCAGGATCTGGGCAGAATGCTTTGCGCCAGCCTGCGCACCTTCACAGCTGGGCTCATTATCCCACTCCACAGACCGAGGATCTAAGGCTCAGAATCTACGACCTTCACCAGGGTCCCGGCGAGCCCGTCCCGGGGCTGAAGGACCTGACTCCGTTTTTCTCCATCACTCTACTGCATCCAGCCCAATCACGGCACAGGAAGAAGGCAGAAGGGACATGGCCCAATGAAACTGGGCCTAAGGGCTGAGTTCCGGAAGTGGACCCTAGGAAGTCCAGCTACCCTTCATATCTGCCTGCCCAGAATCCACCCACCAAGCCAGCCCACGTTCCTGCCAATCCTCACCAGGCTGTAAGGAGCGTGAGGGCCACGGGTGTCCCGCCCCCAGGCCTGGACTGGCCCTGAGCCCAGCTCCTGGGAGGAGAAATATGCTCAGAGTGCTGGTGGCAATGGAGGTAGAGCAAGGACCAGTGGGCGAAGGGGAAATGAAGTTCAGAGAGGGAGAACCGCTGGCCCAGGGTCAAGCGGGGGTAGAGACAGAACATGGCAAAATGCTGCGAGGGCATGGATTCTACGAATATCTTAGGAACGAAGACCAAGTTTGTTCCCTTTTATTTTCTTCAGTGGGGGTAGGAAGTCCTTGGGGCCAGAACACAATTGTCCTTTCTCTTTGCTTTGTTTTGTGCAGATGAGATCTGGTTACTTTGTCTGTCCTGTGAACCCGGGACAAGGTGGCCCTGTGCTCAAGGAAGAAGGAAGTCCTGTGGGCCGGCCACCGGCTGGGGCATTAGGTGCTGGTGTGAGACTGGAAAACAGTCTCCTTGAAAGAGAGCGATGTGGCTTTCTCATAGAAATGCACACATTCAGCAATCCCTCTGGTAAGAATTTATCTTAAGGAAAGAATCAGATAAACGCACAAAGATGTAGTTCAAGGATGTTGGTCCCAGCACTGCGTGGAATAGGAAAAACAGAACCAGCTAAACACACGTCTATCAGTAGGAGACGGTAGCATTAAATGGAATGATTCATGCAACAAAACGCTACCCAGTCCTTTAAAACAATGATACAAATCTTCTGTTATTGACGCGCGGAAAGACACGTACGTCTACATGGGGAGAGAAGAATTGGCACAGCACATCCTTATTTTTGCTTAAAAAATAAATGTGTTCATATAACCACTCACATGCGGAGGAAAACCTCTGGAGGGTATGCTGCTTCCGTGCGGTGTAACCAGGGGTGACTGTTAGCGTCCTTTTTGCTTTTCTGTATTGTCTGTGTGTGTGTGTGTGTGTGTGTGTGTGTGTGTGTAATGACAAGCATGAAATTACCCTTATAATCATCAAGTTACTTCCACTGGAAAAATACATAAATAAAATAAACGGAAGTGAGCCTCCGCTCCAGCACGACCAATAATTAGCCGTGTGGCCCTTGGCGAGCCCCGGGCCCTCCCTGGGCCTCAATGTCCTCATCAGGAAAATGGGGTAATAATGAGCTCCTGCACCACCTGCCTCCCAGGACGGCTTTGGGCACAAGCTGGAAAAGGCCATCCTGTGGCCTAACAGGTGAGAGGGCTAGATCTGAAATAGTCTCCAGCATGACTGGCCGACAGTCCCCTGTGGCAACTTGAGTGGCCACATGACCACTCCCGTGGACTCCCAGAGAGGCTGTGGGCTGTCTGTCCTGCCGTGTTCCAAGGGGCAGGTGTGTGGGGCCGTGAGGGGTCCTGGGAACTGTGTGGCCTGGAAGCCCCATGGCTCTGGCTTGCAGGTTGGCCCTCTCAGTCACCAGAGGGCATTCTGAGGGACCTGATAGTATGCTGGGTTCTGCATCCCCAAAGCGGCCAGTTTGCAGGCATCGGGGCGAAGCCCTGCTAGGGATGCAGAGGTCAGACTGGATGCAGTGGATGGGGAGCTCACGGTCGTCCCTTCTGAGCCACTCTGGCTGCGAGGTTATGCCTGGGTCCGTGACATACAGCAGCTTGGGAGAGGCAGGGTGAGCGAGGCTGGTGATTTAAAATGCTTGCGGGCATGCAGGGGCCAGAGCTGCTCAGAGGGAGCCCCTGGTGGGGGCTGGCTAAGGGGGACACCTGGAGCGCCTGGAAAGGAAGGGCCACAGCTCGTCCCATGTGCCACTCGCACTGCTGTGACCAGGATGTGTGGATGTGGAATGTGTGTCTCTTCCTTTCACCTGCGCCAGGCTTTGCCACCAGACAGGCTTGGCCCAGTCCCGCCACTGAGCAGCCAAACTGCCCGGGACAAGTGAGCTTTGGAGCTTCCGGGCCCTGTCAAGGGGGTCTGGTATGAGAAAGCCCCTAGCAGCAAACATTAACTATTACAACTAACATCATGACTTTGGATGAGTTCCCAGCAATCCAGGGCGGGCACCTGCAGTCCCCCGAAGCCCTTTCTGTGGCACAAGCCTGTGACCTGGGAACTCCTTGTTCTCTGATCCAGAGGGAAGAGGGAGGGCAGGGGTGTGGTGGGTGCTGCAGGGTGTAGGAGGTGGGAGCACACTGTTCTGACTGGAGTCCTGCCCAGGACACCCTAGTTCTGAGACTGGGTCCAGCCACCTTCTGAAGCCGGGGGCTAGAGAAGCTCCCAGTTCGCCTGCTGGGCAGAGCCCTGGGGGTGCTGGGCTTTCCGCTTCTGAGCACAGCCAGGAAGAAAGGAGCGCAGGCCAGACAGGACAGAAACCAGCCCTGGGACAAGCACGGACCAAGGGAAGCCATCCTCTGCCCCTGCTGAAACCAACCAGGCCTGTTTGACCCATTTCTTCCCTCAGCCCCTCCCCGGATACCTTTCTCCCTTCCCGGTCCAAGACTGAATGGCCTCGGGGCAACCTCCCCTGTGGCTGGACAACCCACTGGCTGAGGCAAGCCCCAGCGGCAGGAGCCTTCAGACGCCTGGGAAGCAGGTACCTAGAGACTTCAGGGAAAACCCTCCCTCCAAGAACAATCATTCTCATTGCCATTCAATGAGCATCTACCTAGTGCTGACCAGACACATTCTCTCAAGGAATCCTCACACCGTCTCTGGGAGGGAGAGACTGTTAGCACACGCAAGCTCGCTCAGCAGCATAGAAAGCCAGGCGTGTCTGATTCAGGGCCCCACTGAGCTGTCGTTAAAACACAGGCCCCGAAGTCCCTCTCTCTGACTCCTGTATCTCAGCCTTGGGGAGAGAGGGCAGCAGGGAGGGCTTCCCTGAGGAGGTGACACCCAAGATGAATCTTCTAAGGTGACAACCAGAAGTTAGCTAGGTGAGGGAGCGGAAA
Organism: Myotis yumanensis; assembly: GCF_028538775.1. NCBI lineage: Eukaryota > Metazoa > Chordata > Mammalia > Chiroptera > Vespertilionidae > Myotis > Myotis yumanensis. The sequence goes on from NW_027223753.1 coordinate 37,203,868, forward strand.
GAGGATTCGAGGCAGACAGAATGGCATGTGCAAAGACCTGGAGGTGAGAAGCAGTAGGAAAGCAAGAGTGAGAAAAAAGTCACAGTATGGTGTCACAGGCTCATAGGACGAGACAGGAATGGGCTAGAGATGTGGACAACAGGCCTCAGAAGGACCCTGAATGGAGGAGTTGCCTGGTCAGATGAGGAAACAGAGGTTCAGAGAGAAGCAGCGCTATCTGTCAGATGACTCCATCCAAAAAGGAGATGCAGCTGGGCCTGGTGTCAGGGGTGTGAGAATGGGGCCACGGCCAGGCGGCACCCTGAAGGGCAGATGGAGGCCGCAGCCCCAGCTGGGAACTGTGGCGGAGTTTTAATTATTTACGAGGCTGCTTCCCAGCAGGCCTCAGCGCTCCTGCAGCCGGGCCTTGCCCAGCTAATGAACTCTCAGCCATGGGAGAACTCGCTGTGGCTGCTCTTTATTAGACCTGGGATGGAGGGGTGATGGGGGCTGGGAGAACAAGGCAGCCTGAAGGAGACAGAGCAAGGTAGAGGGATCTGAGCACAAAACCGGCCCCCCATACACCCAGCCCCTCAGCCCATCCACACAGAGAAACACATGTTCTTCCCAGAGCTGGAGGAGGAGAGGGGGTGGGTGTCATCTCACGATGGGGAAGCAGGCCCGGAAGGACTTGCCCGAGGCCACCGGATAGTGCTCGCGACAGCACAGGTTCCATAGTTGGGTGCCTGCATTCACACCACGGCAATTTCGCTTAAAAACCATACACGCTGGGACTGGTTACTTAACTCCTTCGTGCCTTTGTAAAATGGGAATAACGCAGGTACTTCATAGAGTTGCCCATTTTATAGAACCCAGAAGCATGAGGCGATGCACTTAGAATCTCAGCACAATGCCCGGTCCACAGCAAGTGCTCAGTAAGCGTTCGCTGTTGTTGTTACTCTGGGAGCAAAGGGCTGGCCAGAGCCCAGAGCCCCCATGTCTGCCCCCAGACACTACAGAGCAACAGGAAACAGGCCAAGGGGCCAGCTGGCCTACGTGACCCACGTCCACAGCCAGGGACCCACCCAACTTCCCCTGGCTGGGCCACCCCTGGGCTTCCTGGGGCCTGGCCTTCCAGCTTCCAGCCCCTTCCTACACTTTGAAGGCCTTTGAGCTGGGAACTGACGCTCTGGGAGCCTTTCCTCTCCCCAGCCCGCCAGCTCTGTCCCGTATCTCCAGAGGGCCGAGTCCCACCTGCCGTGGCCAAGGACGAGGATATAGAAGGCCTTGGTTTGAGTGCTGCCTCCAACCCCGACGAGACTTTGGGAGAGTAATTTCACCTCTCTGACCCCAGTTTCCTCCTCTATAATATGGGGACTGTACTACCTATTGTTAAATGGTAAGCTCTAGGGCAGCAGTTCTCAATCTGTGGGTCGCGACCCCTTTAGGGGTCGAACGACCCTTTCACAGGGGTCGCCTAAGACCATCCTACATATCAGATATTTACATTACGATTCATAACAGTAGCAAAATTACAGTTATGAAGTAGCAACGAAAATAATTTTATGGTTGAGGGTCACCACAACATGAAGAACTGTACTAAAGGGTCACGGCATTAGGAAGGTTGAGCACCACTGCTCTAGAGGAATGGTATTAGTTACCATCTTTCAAGGCCTGGTCTATCTGTCTCCTCCTCCAGGAAGCCTTCCTGTGCTTCCCCAGCCTCCATCAGTGTTTGGTATTCACAGGCTGCATTCTGGCCCTCTGGGAGCTTGAACTCCTTTTGCCTCTCACAGACTTCATTTACAAACTGCAACACCCATTTTGCAGGTCAAAGGGTACAAAGGTGGGGCCGCTGTCATGGAGTGGAAGGGTGGATGTGCCAAAGAAAGGTGTCGTTTATAAGGCAGGGAGGCTGCTCAGGGGGAAGCCAACAGCCTTGAGGGGAGGATAGTTCAAAGAAATGCAGTTTGGGCAGGTGGCCCAGAATGAGGGGGAAATCCCCAGGTGAGGAAGGAAGAAGTGAGGAAAGATCAGTTGTGAACAATTGGACCCACCCCCTTTCTTCAAGGTTGCTTTTTGTGGCTCCTAGGGGCCCCTTTCTAAAGGTCTTGGAGGTGTGAACAGTCATCCATTCCCTTCTCTTTGCCAGCCCTGCGTGAACATTTTTCACACGTATAACCTATGATGGAGGAACAGCTACCCCCATTCAGCAGATAAGGAGGACACAAACTCAGAGAAGACAAGAGTGTGGAACTGATACTTGGTACTAACAGCCAAGCCCCCAACCCTTCTTCCACTGCAAGATATCAATGTCATTTGTTTTTCTTCACTCTCTGCCTATGACGCCACCCCATCTATTTCAGGATGAAACCAGGAACCCAGATTGGCCATCAGATCTCCCCTGGTCCCATCTGGGGCCACCCAGCCACCCACTACTTCACACTCATCTTGCCCAGAGCCTCGCATACATATGAAAAGCAACAGGCTCAACACTCAGAGTATGACTTTCAAAAACCTGGGTCACCTTCCTAGATCCTTCCACACCCACTCCCCACCCCCAGCAAATAGTGCCCCAGAGCTGGGAGGCAGGTGGACATCTTGACCAAGTTCTGTCTTTGTCTGCTGTGTGATCTTGGGCAAGTCACTCAACTTCTCTGAGCCAGACCTTTACCTACAAACAGGATAAGAAAAAGGTCTGCTCTTCACAGCCACTCTCGGAAGATTGCTATTATAAAGAATCAGGGAGATAAGGTATAACTAGACCAGAAATACAGGGGTTTTTTTTGTTTATTTGTTTGTTTGTTTGCTTTAATTGATTTTAGAGAGAGAGCAAGGGAGAGGGAGAGAGATGAACTTTGATGTGAGAAACATCCATTGGTTGCCTCCTGTTGTATACTGATGGGACAGAACCTGCAATCTGGGCATGTGGCCTGACTGGGAATCAAACTGGCCACCTTTCGGTTCATGGGACAATGCTCAACCTACACTGGGCCAGGGCTATTCAGGTTGTTTTTTTTTTTAAATCCTCAATGGAGGATATGCTTTTATTGATTTATTTTAGAGAGAAAGAGGAAGGGAGAGAGAGAAACATCGATTGGTTGCCTCCCATACCCGCCTCAACCCAAGGGTTGAACCCAAAGCCTTTGTATGTGCCCTGATGGGGAATTGAAACCAAAACTTTTTGTTCAGGAGGATGCTCCAACCAACTGAGCCACCTGGCCACGGTCAGAAATGTAGTTTTCATTTCCTTCCCTCATCCTCAGCACTCCTGCTGTAATGGGACCACAGAGAACAACTCCCCACAATGAGACTCATAGTATTTTACCCCAGCTCAGCCATATTCATAACTTCAATAGCACTGCGTAATGGTCGAGTCACGATTAGTCTAAGGACCCTGGAGTCAGATGCCTAAATTCAAGCTCCTACTTGGTAACCCAATAGCTGTGGGGCAAGTAACTTCCTCTCTCAGCGCCTGTGTCTGTATAGTCTGTAAACTAGGACTGTTCGGAAGATGAAAGGAGTTTATATAAGCACAGCCATAGTAGTTGGCACACAGCTAATGGTCAGCGAGTTAGTCTCATTACTTCCAATTACATTACTAGAACTGGTCCTCAAAACCAGAGCAGGAGCCCAGCTGGCGTGGCTCAGTCGACCTCTGAACCAGGAGGTCACTGTTCGATTCCCGGTCAGGGCATATGCCCAGGTTGTGGGCTCGATCCCCTGTGGGGGCCATGCAGGGGAGAAATGACTCTCTCATCATGGATGTTTCTATCTCTTTCTCCCTCTCCCTTCCTCTCTGAAACCAATTTTAAAAAATATTAAAAAACAAAACAAAACAAAAAACAGAGCAGGAATCATTACCCCAAGTGTTCAGGTAAGGAAACTGAGGCAGGAGGAAAAGATGTGCCCTAGTCACAGAGCCAACTCTGAGAAAACGAACCCAGTGGCTGACTGGCAAACCCAGTTTAAAAACAAACAAACAAACAAAAACCTTGCCCTGGCCGGTGTGCTCAGTAGGTTGTAGTGTCATTCCACACACCAGAAAGCCATGGGTTCGATTCCCCGTCAGCACACATACCTAGATTGCAGGTTCTATCTCCGGTTGGGGCGAGTTAGGGAGGCAACCGATTGATATTCCTCTCTCACATTGATGTTTCTCTCTCCTCACCCCCCAGCCCCTCTCTCTAAAAATCAATGAACATGTTCTCCGGTGAGGATTTAAAAAACAAAATAAAACCTTGGGGCCTCAACAGATGGTGCCTGTCCAGGTGTTCCCTCTACCCCCCCACCCCCCCACCCCCCCCCACCCCCACCCCACCCCACCCCTGCCACCCTGTGGAGATAAGGGTCTGTCCACCCATCGCTCTCCTCCCGCAGGTCCTGTTCCCCTGGCCAGTGGGGTGGGCCTGCTCTCCAAGTGCCCGAGTGCCTGCCCACAGTAGGCGCCCAGTAACAGAATGAATGGCCACCTGATTCTGTTTCTAAAAATCCTGTTTTTCTGTTCCTGGAACTACACTCCACCGTGGCAACTGCCTGCTAACTTGCTTCTGGTCCCACAGACATCTGGAACCCAGTGCACCCCAAGAAAGAACTTCCAAAGCAGTTGCCCCCGGTGTACAAACACCAAACTCAGAAAAGATCACCTGCAACCAACACAGCCGGGGTGCACATGCAGCCTCGGGATCCTCGGGTCCCTCCCAGGAAACAGACTCTTCCTCCTGGCTCCCTCCTTCCTGGTCTGCCCCACTGTTAGGGGCAGAAATAGAATATTGGGGACTAGCTACAATTATAAGAAATATTAGTCATGTTCTGTTAACCGTGATGGTTCTGTTCTAATTGGAGGAAGCACACTCTAACATGGCTGAGAGTTGCTTACCCTGGGACATGGGAGCCAACATCGGAATGCAGTCCATCCTTCTTTCCCGAGAACTGCCTACTATTATGGAAAGATTTACAACCTCCTGGCTGAAGCAATCTAGTCCTGGAGGCACCTGCCCTTTGCAGCCCCTAGGCCCTATTGCCTGTCCCCCGAGGTGCCTGGAGACACCCCCACCCCCCCCACCCCAGCCCGCATTGCCTATAACCTGTAACCATTATACCCTGCCTCCTTTCCCATGCCTGGAATTCTTTCTCTCCCACATAATCTTTGCCTCCTACCCAATATAAGCAGCTGGCTCTGGGAAGGGGAGAGCAGATTTTTGTGGATGACCTGCTGCTCACCCATGCTGCCCGTATTATTGGAATAAAGGCGCACATATGATTCAACCCTGTCTCGGCTTAAGTGGCTAAGTAGTGACAGGCAGCCCAGACCCATTGGTTGTGTGGTTAGACCATGACTCATGCCCCAGTCGGTCTGACTGGAGATCCAGGTCGGCTAACGAGGGTAACACAAAAGGGCTTCCCGTGACTAGGCAGAAAACCAGCGGGCTTTAGCTCCAGTCCGTCTGCAACTACTACCCGCGGGATAAGCGTAGGGGTGTGGCCAAGGCGGGGCCAGGGCAAGGCCCCTGCGCCCACTGCGCCCCGAAAACCACGCACCCTTCCTCACCACGATTGGCCACTCAGGCCACGGGGGCCTATGGGGTGGTCCTCGCCCAGCCAATCAGGGGCCCTGGGGAGCCCATTCATTCAAAAAAAGAAGAAGAAGAAGAAACGAGCAAGTAAAGGAGCCCGGCTAGGCCTGGAGCTGTGCGGAACTTTGAAAAAGCCGCGCGTTCCGTGGAGCCGAGGCTGGAGCCCTGGAGGCCGGTTCGTAGGAAGCCGGACCCGCGCAGGGACAGTCGCGTCCTCGCACACAGTTCTGGCTCAGCCACCGGGTGTGGCGTGCCCTCCTCCAGGGCCCCTGCGCCCCGGGCTCCGCCCCCGACCCCACGAGGGCCGGCCCGCAGCCCAGCTCCCAGCGGGACGGCTCAGCACACCGCCCCAGGGAGGCGGTGCCCGGCTGCTGGGGTGAGGTCCACGCAGGTGGCTGGGCGGCAGCTGAGCCACGTGCGCACTAAGTATGGCGTCCCCCACCGTCGCTCCCTCCCCCATCGGCCACTCACGGCAGTCGTCCTCGTCGCTGTTGTCCGAGCAGTCATCGTCCTCGTCGCATCTCCACACAGAGGGGATGCAGCGCCCGTTCTGGCACCGGAACTGGTCCTCCTCGCATTCCTTGGCCAGCCCTGCGCGGGGAGACGGGGCGTGAGATGGACCTCGGACCCTGCAGTCCAGGCAGCGGGCAGGGTCTCCTGCGGTGACGGAAAGGGGGCGATGCAACAGCCCCGGGGACCTCGGGCACCCTCGATCCGCAAGGAGGGGAGGAGGGGTCCCGGGATGGCAGGCAGTGCTGTGGCACGACGAGGCCGGGCACACACAGTCGGTGTCAAACAACTTAGGCGTACCCTCCATTCAGTCACACTCGCCCGCACGCTCGGCCCATAGTCAAGGATCCACGCAGACACATCCTACGGGGAGCCCCCAAACACGCCGAGACCCATGCCCCTGGCGCTGCGGGCACCTGCCCCTCTTGCTCGCAGCCCCTCTTGCTCGGCAGCGTGCAGGGGTCCCCGGAAACGCATTGTCAGGCGGGGAAGTCTCCCGGCTCCGCTCAACGCCGCCACGGAGCGCGAGTCAACGACAAGAATCGTATAGCTCACCCCAAACCATCAATGACTACTCCCCATCCCCCAAAGTTCCCGGCCCGCCGGGTCCCCACTGCGCCCATCCCCCAAGAGCAGGTGCGGAGGGCAGAGCCCACAACGCAGGGAGCCGCGGGGGCGGGGGACAAATGAAAAGATAAATGCGTCCAGCGAAGCCTATCCTACCCGGGCGCCTCTGCCAACCCCGGGCTGGGTGGCCCTGGTGCACCCGCTCCCTGGCCGCCGGGCCGCGCTTTGTTGGCGGCCACGGCGGCGCAGAGCCTGGCCCGGGACCGGCCGCACGCACCTTGGCTCCCGTGCAGTGGATCCGCCGCCGCCGCAAGATGCTGGAGTCGCAGCAGCAGCAGCAGCAGCAGCGCCAGCGGCCGGAGCGCGCCCCATTCGGGGCGGCCCATGGCGGGCCCCGGGCTCCGGCCGCCGCGCCCCCGCACACCCCGAGTCGCTGCCGCCGCCGCCGCGCTTCAGCCCTCCGAGTTCTTGCCGCGGCGCCGGGGCTGCCGCTGCCCCCGCCGCCGCCGCCGCCGCCGCCGCCCGCCCCGGCTCCTCGGCTGCATTTCAAGCAGGTTCCGTGACGCTCGGCGGCGGGGCGGGCTCAGGCTGGGCGCGCGGCCCCGGCCCTGGGCTGCCGCCTCCGGCGCGCGCGCCCCCTCCCGCTGCCGCCTCCACCCCACGTCCCTCTCGCTGCTACCACCTCTCCCTTCTCCCTCACGTCCTCGGTCCACTCCTCCCCAGGCAGGATCTCAGTGGCCCTGCTTAGGCGGCGTGCTGGGCGCTGCAGACGCTGGGGTGAGCCAGATGAGGCCACTGTTCCCAGAGGAAGCAGCACAGGCTGCCTGGAGGAGGTGGCAGGCTCGTAGGAGGCTGAGGAAGCCTTGGAGCGAATCTGCGTGGGAGGGGAGATGTTGTTCCTGCGTTCACAGGTCTGTGCAGGGGGCACGTGGAGCTTAGGTGGTGGTGGATAGGAGTTTGGGTACCAGGATGTGCATGATCAGGAAGAAGGTAAGGGAGTGGGGCTGGATCTCTGCGCTCCTCATCAGCTCCAACCAGGACATTACACATCCGTGAAGCTGGTTAATGTGCCCGTGTACATCTGTGCAAGTTACCTGCTCATGAGACCATGGCCAAGGATGGACCTGGGGCACAGACTTCTCATTCATCCGCATTTGACTCTCCAGGGGGTGTGGCAGAGGGGAGACAATCAGAAGGGACAACAGGGTAGACCTTGCTGTGATAGGGAAGGGCAGGGACCGTGGGCTCCAGAGAAGGGACTTGTCATCCCCGCCCTTAGGAGACAGGGCCTCTGCCGCTGTTGCTGGCCTCTGCGTGAAGGAGAAGGCCCCACCTCTGGGAAGTCACAGCCCACCTCACCCTGCCAGGGTACAGGGTGCGGGGTGCAGAGAGCAGACCCAGGATTAGGTTGTTGATGTTTAAGGGCCTAGGCCACTAAGAGGCAGGCTCACAGGTGCCCAGGCCCAATGTAGGTCCACCCCCTCTCCACTCTTGCCCTCTCATTTCCACTGCAGAGGGGCAGAAGACGGGGCTTCAGGAGGTGTTAGTCCCAGGCCTGGAAGCCCCTCTGTTTCATGAACAGCCTCTTGAGCCCTATTACTTCCCACAAAGGGCAGTCCCTTGGCAATGGCTGTGGCCACCCGACGGAGAGCCCAGCAGGTACTCATGCCATTACCCCTTCTATCCTTGCTCATTCAGTCATGCAACTAACATATTCCAGCCCTGCTCTGTGCCAACCCCGTCTTGGGCCTAGAGGTGGTGCCAAGGTGCATCAGACAAGGCCCCAGCCCCAGAGACCTGTGAGGTCTCTGACTGGTGGGGAGATGGACCATCAGCAGACAATGAAATACAGGTATGATTTCAACAAAAATGTATGGAGCACTTAACTATGTGCCAGGCATTGTCTGAGGCCTGGGGATACAGTGTAGAAATATATGAGGTCCCTCCTTTCTCTCCTGTAACTGACATTTTAATTGGGAGAGGCAGACACAAAAGCAAGAAAACAAAAAAAAGATAATTTCAGATCATCATAACTGCTATGAAAAAAATAAAACATGGTTCTGTGAGAGTGATGGCAGGTAACTTTAGAGAGGTGATCAGGGAAGACTGCTCTGAGGAGGTAACATTTCACTGAACGGCAAGAATGAGCCCGCTATAGGTTGAATGCGTGTGTCTTCCTAAAATGCATATGTTGAAACCTAATTCTCAATGTGAGGGTATATGGAGATGGGCCTCTGGGAGGCACTAGGACATGAAAGGGATTAGTGCTTTTATAAAAGAGACCCGGAGAGATCTCTGGCCCCTTCTACAACACGAGAACACTGCGAGAAGAGGGCTGTCTATGAACAAGGACCAGGGCTCTCACCAGACACCAAATCTGCAGGCACCTTGATCTTCGACTTCCCAGCCTCCAGAACTATGAGGATTAAATTTCTGTTGTTTATAAGCCACACAGTCTATGGTATTTTTTTCTATGGCAGCCCAAACAGACTAAGACAGAGCCCAATCACATGATAATCAGGTGGAAAGGCATTCCTGTCAGAGGGAAGAGCAGTGCAGAGGCCTTGAGGTGGGTGGGCTGGAGCCTGGTGATGAGGAGGAGAGGGTGGTGACCAGGTGAGGTCAGAGGGATGCAGCAAGGCCTGATCCCATGAGGGCTTTACAGGCCCCAGTCAGGAGTCTGGATTTTGTTCTAAGCACAAGGATGCCTGCTGGGACAGCAGGATGCCTAGGACTGTGGAGTCTAGGATGGAGCCCCTCCTGCAGACCAGATTGACCTCCCCAGCTCAGCCCCTCCATCTTCACTCTGTGGTCTTAGGAAAGCTAGTCCCCATCTTTGAACCTCAGTTTCTCATCTGCAAAATGGGGTAACGGGATATTCCCAAGGTTCATTCTAGTTTTAGGATAGTTATGTAGATTGAAGTTCAGAGGCAGCAAGGTAGAGAGATTAAGAGCATGAGGTCTGGGTGAGACTGCCTGGGCTTACGCCTGTTCTTCCCCTTCCTCGCTATGTGACCCTGAGCAACTCACTTCACCTTTGTGGCTCAGTTTCTTCATCGGTAAGATGGGAATGGTGACAGAACTGACTTCACAGTGTTTTTGTGTGGATTATGTTAGATAAGATTGTGTATACATAGCATGTAGTATACAGTAGTTGCATAATAACTGTTAGTTATGTTGCTATGCTTCAAACACAAGTCCCTGCTCAAAAAACCCTGATGACTTCTCAACACTCAAATAATAAAGATTGAAAAAACAAACAAACAAACAAAAACAATAAAGATTGAGCCCAGGCATTCCTTGACCTCCCCTCCGAATGGGGTCTTTTCTCACACGATCTCACAAATGACCAGGGGCCAACAAGGGCGCTCCTTGTCTCTCCACAGCCCTCTCCCCCCCCCCCCCCCCCGCCCGAGGTTCTCTGGACTCCTCTCCCCAATTTGGGCCACTTGCCTCTCTCCCTAGTCAGCCTGTGATCTCCCCAAGGGCAGGAATCAGCTCTCCTGCATTTCTGGGGCCCTGGCACAGGCCACATTTTATCAAAGTTTGTTCCTGCCTTTACTGAAGGTTTCTGTTCCCCCAGGAGGACTATGTCTTATCATTCTTATATTCAGAGGATAAACACAAGGCTTGATATATAACAAGCATCAGATAAATGATGTTTAAATACTTGAAATCAAGTTAAAAGGAAAAGCATATCAAGTCATAGTGATAGTCAATACTTACTGTACACTTGCTGGTGGTCCGGACCATCTAAGTGCTTCAATTGCTTTAACTCATTTAGTCCTGATAACAGCCCCACGAGGCGGGCTTTACGTTTATCCCATGTTACAGATAAGCAAACAGAGGAACGGGAAATCACACAGCTAGTAAATGGCAGAGCCAGTATTCGAACCTACATGGCAGAACTGGGACTTTTCCAGGGCACATGCGTGGTTGAAATCCAGTGAGGGGCAAAGGGAGAACGCCTAACCCTTGGCACATACCAGACACCAAATGGACATTAAGGTTTGGGTACAACTTCTGCTGCCCAGGGGACTTCTTGTCCTCACCTGTCCTCTCCTTCATTCTCGACCGACTCAAACATATGGGCCGTGCACACTCCTGGGTTTCCAAAGAAAACCCTCAAACCCAATCCCCAGTACAATGATTCCCCGTGAAACGGAAACAGGTGACATTCCATCTGCTGCCCCACCTCAGCCTCCATATTCTGCCTCCGGAGCCACCAGAGGCCCAGCAGCCCGCCCTATGCGCACTCTACTCCTTCGCCCTGCCCCCCAAGAACGGGAGTTTCAGGCCTCCTCCAGGCTGTACCCTCTGCCTAGAACACTCTTGCACTGGTTGACTTCTAGTCATCCTTTGGGCCTCAGTTCAAATGTCTCCTCCTCTGGGAAGCCTTCCAGTCCCCTCCAGAGAGGGCCTGCCTGCTCCCGGCTCCCACAACACTGTGTGTCCCCATCTCTCTGATCACACTGGGCTGTTATCGTTGAACCCTCCATCTAATGGGGAGCTCCCCAAGCCAGAAACTGGGTCATCCTGGTTCTTGCTGTATCCTCAGTGATGACTTGTTAAAGGGAAGTGTGAATATGAATTCTCTCTCAGGCCAGGATTAGGGCCAGAGGGCCTTCGGCATACACCTCCCCCCGCCCCCCCGCCCCCCCCCCCCCCCCCCCCCAGCCTGCTCTTGCTGGCCTTGTGCTAGGCAAGGGGCACAGATGAACTAGACTCCATCACGGCCTTTGAGATCTCGGGTCTTATCACACTGTGACAGCTCAGAGGCATCAGAGTCCCGCCCCAGGTACCCAAGGCTGCTTCACATGCCCAGTATGGGTCCTGAGTTCATCACAGCTGAGTTCAAGGCAGCAGAGCTCTCCCTCTGTAACTACCTGCACATTACAGAAGTCTAGTCCAGTGGTCGGCAAACTGCGGCCCCTTGAGTGTGGCTCTTCCACAAAATACCACGTGCGGGCGTGCACGTACAGTGCGATTGAAACTTTGTGGCCACACTCAAGGGGCCAAAGATCCGCATGTGGCTCTCGAGCCGCAGTTTGCTGACCACTGGCTAGTCCAAGTCTTTCATGCTGTACTGTGAGCCAGATCTCTCTCTCTCTCCCTCTTTTTCTCTCTCCAGAGTGTCTTCCGCCCTATAAAAGAGGGATTCTAATTCACTGCAAGAACCTTGTATAGTCACAAACTGCCAGGATTTAAATAACTTGTTAACTGTGTGACCTGAGACAAGTTACTTGAACTCTCTGTACCTCAATTTCCTCATCTATAAAACAGGGATGACAACGTTACCTAACAGTAACCCCCAAAGGTAGCCCCTTGAAACAACAGTGGTCATTTATTATCTCACAGTGTCTGTGGGTCAGGAATTGGGGAGAAGCTTAGTTGGCTCACGACGTTGGCTGGGCTGAATCTTCTGCAGATTTAACTGGGGCCCGAGGGTCGGCTCACTCACGTGGCTGACAAGTTCGCTCCGTTTTTCAAGCCACATATTTCTCCACAGGACTGCGTGAGTGTCCTCACAACATGGCAGCCAATTTCCCCTATAGTGACTGACCCAAGAGAGAGGAAGAGAAAGCAAGGAGGAGTGACGAAGTCTTTTATGACCTAACCATGCAAGTCACACTCGATCACTTCTGCAATGTCCTGTTGGTTACACAGACCAGTCCTACTCCCTGTGGAAAGGGACTCTACAGGAGTGTGACGGCCAGGAGGCAAAAATCACTGTGGGCGCCTTAGAGCCTGGCTGCCACACTGTCTCGTAGGGTTAGTGAGGATGAAATAAATTCATATATATAAAGTGCTCAGAAGAGTTTTCTATACGTAGCACACCCTATATAAGTGTTTGCTTATTACCTTATTATTATTGTTTCTAGTACATAGTAAGCCCTCCACGAGGATTATCTACAATTATCATGGACATTATTGCTTTTAGCTGTCGAACCCCTTCCCTATACAGAGAGAGACGCCCAGGAACTGGGAGGGTGACGGTGTCTCAGAGTTCAGAGCAGACTAGAGGCAGAGCAGGACAATTGCAGCCTCAGTTTCCTTCCTGCTGGCCGTGTGCTCTCAGAGAGCAGGCCTCACATCTGAGAGAGAATCATTGATCGGCTGCCTCCTGCACGCTCCACATTGGGGATCAAGCCCGCAACCCGGGGCTTGTGCCCTGACCGGGAGTCAGCCTGTGACCTCCTGGTTTATAGGTCGACACTCAACCACTGAGCCACACCAGCTGGGCTGCCATACTATTTTCTTATCTCCATTTCTACTTACCTCCTCTACTCTCATCCTAGTATTTTCCTTTAAATCCTTTCACTCAATAGACTTAGCTTTATCCTAAGCAATAACCTCCATGAAATCACTTGTTTGATATGCTAATTATATTTTTCCAATACACATTAACATAAATGTGTGCTTATTCAAATAAACAATGCTCCTCTGTCCACCCAGATGTGCCTCGCTTCTCTCAAGGTCTCCACTCTGTGCCTCCCATTTAATCTGGGGGACAGGATGGCGGGCAGGAGCCCTGACCACTCTGCCCATGACGACGGGTTTCTCAAGGTGACTGGAGGCGGCCAGGCCTGGGTGCCCACTGCCTGAGTCACAGGGCCTTCTAGGAGAGGTTCTGCAATTTTCCATTTGTTTTTGTTTTATTTTTGTTGTCTGTTTTCTTATCAAAGTTTTACTTCACACGGTTTAAAGAATCAAATAGTTCTGCAAGGCTAGTTATGGAACATTTAAGTCATTCACACCCCACCTCCATTTCCTTCTCCCAGAGGCAAACACTTTCAACTCTTTCGGCTGATTCTTTTGGTATTTACTTCCTTATCATTAAATAACACACTTGTTTCTATTTCTTGATCTTTCGGTTTTAGGCACTATCTGTTGACTCCCACCATGACGAGGAAGATTCAGCTCTCACACCCCCCGCCCCAGCACCCTGGAACACATAGACATGCAGACACCCACACACTCAACTCCCTGTGCCTCAACTTCTGCCCATCCTTCCAATATGGGTGCAATGTTTAAAAATGTCTTTTTATTTTTAATTGTGGTAGAATACACATAACAGAAAAATTACCTTCTTAATCACTTTTAAGTGTAAGTTTTGTGGCATTAAGTACATTCACATTGGTGTGCTACCATAACCACTATCCATCCCCAGAACTCTTTTTCATGTTGGATATTCTATACCCATTAAACAGTAAGTCCCCTTTCCCCTTTATCCCCAGCCCCTGGCAACCACATTCTACTTTCTGTCTCAATGAATTTGACTACTCTAGGCACCTTATATAAGTGGAATTAGACAGTATCTACCATGTTGTGATTGGCATATTTCACTTAGCATGATGTTCCTCAATGTTTATCCATATTGTATCATATGTCAGAATTTCCTTCCTCCTTAAGGGTGAATAATATTCTATTGCATGTATATTCCACACTTTGTTTATTCATTCATCCATTGGTGAGCACTTGGGTTGCTTCCCTCTCTTGGCTATTGTAAATAACGCTAATATGATCACGAATATACAAAAATCTCTTCTAGTCCCTGCTTTCAATTCTTTTGGGTATCTACACTAATAAAAGACAAAGATGCTAATTGACAGTACCTTTGCTACACTCATCAGCCAATCAAAAGAGTATGCAAATTAACCCAACAAAGATGGCTGTTAAATTTGCATACTGCAGGCAGATCCCACTGCACCACCCTGCGCTGGCGGCAGCGCGATCCCGAGCCGCTGCCCGCCCCAGCGCATATCCAGGCCTGCCATGTGCAGCCCCGGCGGGCGGGGGGGGGACGGGGGGCGTGGGCAGCAGCGAGATCCCCAGCTGCCACCCGCCCCAGCGCGGGATCCGGGCCTGCCGGGTGTGACCGGGGGAGACGTGGCAGGCACCGTGGGATCGGGCATGCCATCTGCCACCAGGGGAGCAGGCCTACGTCTGCAGGTGGTTATCTCCCAAGGGGTCCCAGACTGTGAGAGGGCACAGGTTGGGCTGAGAGAGACCCCCCCCCGCCAGTGCACAAATTTTTGTGCACCGGGCTTCTAGTATATCCAGAAGTGGGAATTGCTGGATCATATGGTAATTCTATTTTTAATTTTTTGAGAACCTGCCCTATTTTCCATACTAATTGCACCATTTCACATTCCCACCAACAGTGCACAAGGGTTCCATTTTTTTTTCACATCCTTGCCAGCACTTGTTATTTTTTGTTTCGTTTTATTTTTGATAACAGCCATCCTAATGGGTATGAAGTGGTATCTCGTTGTAATTTTGACTTGCATTTCCTTGATTAGTGAGGTCAAACATCATTTCATGTGCTTATTAGCCATTGTATATCTTCTTAGGGGAAATGTCTACTTAAATCCTTTGCCAATTTTTTAATTGAGTTGTTTTAGATTTTTGTTGTTGCTGAGTTATAGGAATTCTTTATATAGTCTGGACATTAATCCTTTATCATATATATGATTTGCAAATGTTTTTTCCCATTCTGTGGATAGCCTATTCGCTCTGTTGATTGTGTTCTTTGATACACAGTTTTTATTTTCTGTAGTCCAATTTATCTTTATTTCTTTCGTGGTCTGTGCTTTGGTGTCATATCTTGAAAGGATTTTTATGTCATCAGAGCAAAAGAAATGCTATTCACAGTGTGCTGTGATTAATATTTTTTCCTGCACAACTTTGTGTTTTCTGAAATTAATACTTAATCTTTATGTTATATTTTTTGCTTAGTTTTCTATAAATGTATCCCTTATTTCCAAACTCTCCCCCATTTGTGTACATCTCCTCTTAATACAATCTCTCCTATTAAGTATTCTACTGAATCACTTGCCTAAAAGTCCCTGAAGATTTCTGATGGCTCCACCCTGGCCTGGTTGATGGCAAGGCCAGCTGCCCAGCCCACATCACCGGCTCTCCCTTCACCACCATCTGGAGGCTTCTTCTTCTTCTTTGTTGAATCTCTTGCTTCCTAGATCCCACATTCTCCCTCTATACTCCCCACATTATTTGGGGGAACATCTACCTGTAGCTTTCCAAAAGTTGATATCTTAGGTAAAATTTTGACAGCTTGTATTTCTAAAAGTGCCCCACATTTAATTGATAGTTTCACTAGGTATAGAATTCTAAGTTGGAAAAAATCTTCCTTCTGAATTTTGAAGGCTTGTTCCATCGTCTTCTAATTTCTGTTGAAAAAGCCCAAAGCCATTTTGTTTCCTAATCTTTTCTAGAAACCTTGTTCTTTCTCTCTGGAAGCTTTTAGACTTCTGTGTCCTGCGTGTGTCTTAGAGCAAATCTATTCCCATTCACTGTGCCGGGCATGCTGTAGGTCCTCTCATTCGGGAAACTCACCTTGAGTTTGGAGAAAATTTTGTAGAACTACCTTCATAAGGATTATTTCACCTCCACTCCCTGCCCCCTGCTTTTTCCTTTCTGGATCTCCTTAATAATCCCAATACTGACCCTCCTGAAGTGGTCTACATTTCTTTTCTTATTTTTTTTTTAACCTCTTTTTGTTATCCATTCTGGAAAATTTCTTTAACCCTCTACAATTTTCTTTTTTCTCTTATTATATTTCCAAGAACTCCATGTTTGTTGGGTGACTATTCCTTTTTATTTATATTTTTGTATCTTGTCCTTGTTTTATGGGTGCAATATTTTCTTATTTATTTGAGGATGTTAATAACTTTTTATCATTGTTTCTGTTAATGTGTTTATCACCATTCACAGTCTCTGCTTCCTCCAAGCTCTTTGTTTTTCTTTTTCTGTTAATCCTCACCTGGGGAATATTTTTTCTATTGATTTTTAGGGAGAGTGGAAGCGAGAGGGAAAGACAGAAACATCCATATGAAAGAAACACATTAATTGGTTACCTCCTGCACGTGCTCCTACCAGGACCCGTACTGGTGAGGAGCCTGAAACCAAGGTATGTGCCCTTGACTGGAATCGAACCTGGGACCCTTTGGTCCACAGGCCGACACTCTATCCACTGAGCCAAACTGGTTAGGGCTCATTTTTTTCTGATAATTTAAAAGACTAGCCACAAATTGGGAGACTCTATTACGGTACAAATAATGAACAAAGCATTACTACTCAGACTATATAAAGAACTCTTACAAATCAACCAGAAGACGAACAATTCAACTAAAAAATAGCAAAAGATATGAACAAGTATTTCACAGCAGAGGAAATATGAATGGAAATAAACCTAAAGAAAAGATGCTGAACCTTATAGTAATCAGGAAAATGCAAATGAATACTGCAGGAGATTTTTCAGAAAGGGAATGGGACAGAGAGGAGTACTGATGAGAATGTGAAGCAACAGGAATTCTTCTACGCTCCGAAAGCAGTGACTATGGTTAGTCACTTTGAAACTTGTGATTTCATTACTAAGTGGAAACTGCAAAGAAACTCTTGCATAAAAGCACCGGGAGACCCATACAAGGATGTTCATAGTAGTGCCATTTATAATGGCAAAAACCTGGAAACCAAGCTAATGCCTGTAGCAGGAAAATGAATTAATAAATTATGCCCCCTCCATATACTGAAGTCCTATACAGCAGTGGAAATGAATCAAATATAGCTGCAGCCAACTATGAGAAGGGATCTTAGAAATATAATGTGGAGTGAGAAAAGCTTGCTGCAGGAGACTACATACAATATAATCCAACATTTATAAGGCTCAAAAGTGAGCAAATTAATATTGTTTAGGTTCTCATACAATGTGATACAGTTTGTTTGTTTTTTCTTATTGAGGAAATGATTCACACAAAATTTGAAATAGTGGGTATTATTATAGAGAAGAGGGAGGGAATGAGATAAGGAAGAAGCCCACAGTATTAGTCACACTCCCATGATTAAGTTGGGTTCAAAGGTGTCTATTATATGCTTTATACATATAATAGGGGGGCCATACCCCAGGGTTCCCAGCACCTGTTGTCCCAACACAATCATTTATTGCAACCCTGTCTTTCTCAGAAAGGTCCTGATTTAATAATAAATTATATGACCTGTCTATTCCCCCCATTTATTTCTTTTTTAAAATATATTTTTATTGATTTCAGAGAGGAAGGGAGAGGGAAAGGGAAATAGAAACATTATTGATGAGAAACATTGATCGGCTGCCTCCTGCACGCCCCTTACTGGGGATCAAACCCGAAACCTTGGCATGTGCCCTTGACCCGAATCAAACCCAGGACCTTTCAGTCCGCAGGCCAATGCTCTATCCACTGAGTCATACCAGCCAGAGTCCCTATTTATTTCTTATAAAAATGCAGCATACACCTCTTTTGTATGTACCTATTTTTACGTAATATATGTAATGTTTAGTGCCAGGACCCCGCACAGGGCAGGATGTGTCCCCACCTGTGCATACACCCTGCCTGATGCAAGGACTTTGGTGTGTTGCTGCTGGACCCTGTGCTACTAACGCAGTGACAATGAATATTTGCTGAGTGGAGGAAGGAATGAAATGCATGACTTCCTGGTGCCCCACCTGAAGTCTCCCGTCTGTCCTGGCCTGGGGCGGGTGCGGCGGGTAGAATGTGCATCCTGATGTGATGCCAGTGTGTTCCTGAAGCGCAGTCCCCCTTACAGCCCGTGGCTCCTCGTTGATCTGCACAGCACCTCGCAGTGAAGCATCATCACAGCACCTCGTAGTGAAGCATCGCTGCCTCTTCTTTACAGGTGAGGAAGCCTGCCCGAGGCCACACAGTGAGGACGTACTCCCAAACCCAGGACTCCTGGCTTCCCTGCCCACAGCTCTCTGAATAGGGCTTCTCAGGACTGCAGGGCTGGGAGGCCTGGAGAGAGGGCATCAGGCTGAAGGATTTTACTCAGAGTTCTTTCTTCAATAAACATCCATGTGAAAACTCACGAGGTCAAATCCCTCAAAGGAGAGTATATTAGCCATGCTAGTCTGGGCCCTGCTGAGGTAACAAATAAACCCTGAAATCCCAACGGGGGACACAATAAAAGTTTATTTCTCGCTCACACAAATACAAAACGGGCCAGGGGCTCCCCTGAGCATCTCTTCTCCACGTGAAGGCACAGGGATCCAAGCTCCTCCCATCACAGTGCCGCTGAGTAATGGGACTTCAGTACATTGTCGCTGTGGGAGGCAAAGGAAAGAGCCAAGCGTCACACCGGGGGTTGGAAAGCAGGGCCTGGGGACAGTGTACAGCGCGTCCTCCTTCCAAAGAAGCCTGTGATCGGCCTTTGTCACTCCTGCAGGCTGGGTGAGAAATGCAGGCTTCCTGTGGGCTCAGGAGGAAGAAATGAGACTGGTGAGCCCGCGGGCACTGAGTGCTTCTGTTGAAGGCGGGAGAGGAATCCTGGAGCCCCATAGCTGGCAGCTTTCCACCCAAGCCCCTCTCCAAGTGGGGAACGTGGTTTGAAGATCTCCCCTGGAGTTCAGAGGTGGGGAGGATGGAGCGGGCGGGGTGGGGGGGCGGGTGGGGGGGAGAGGGGGGGAGGCTGAGGCCCAGAGATGGGCAGGATTTGTCGATTTCACTCAGAGAGTCCAGGACAAATGTCCCCAGGGTCTGGGGAGGAGGCTGGGTTGGGCCTGGAGCAGTTTCCTGCTTCCTCTAAACCTGTGTTCATTGGGTCTGCTCCCGGTTGTCGTGCTGAATTCGTAAAGGCAATCAGCCTGGAGTGGAGGGTTCTTAGTTTTAAGCTCTTCCTGTCCTAATCTCTTAAACCCTTGGCGCCAGCGCCAGCTGTGGTCCGGCTGTGCCCAGGATAGCCCGAGGCACTCAGCTCCTTTAGGTCAGGATTTCAGGAGCCTGGGCTCCCACTGGACGGGCAGCAGCTCACTGGGCCCAAGGGGCAAGAAGGCACAAGTGGCAAGAAGGAACCAGGAGTCAGGAATCAGCCCGAGTCCCCCTCCCGCCCAGGACCCTCCGCCCAGGAGCCCAGTAGACACATCATTTATCTTCCCCTCCAGGCGTGGGCTCCAGGGGAGGTGGTGGCCTGGTTTCCCAGGGCCTGCTATGGGGGCCAGCCTGTCTCCGAGGAGACAGGAGACGTCCTCCCAGCCTCAGGCCAGAGCCAGCTGACTCCGGGGACTGGCTCTAGTGTGTGTGCAGTTCTGCACCTTTGTGTGTGTCCCACTGTTGGGTGATGTGCATGGTTCTGCATGAGTGTGCACTTGTGTGTGTTCAGGCATGTAGAAGGCTATGTCTGCAAGAATGTGATTCTGTGCAGGTAGCTGTGTATGTGTGTGTGTGTGGTTAGGGCATCATACATGTATGCATGTGCCTCTGTGTAGTTTGGGCCTTTGGGTGTCTAGGTGCACCTAGGAGAAGAGGGTAGTGGTATATATTTGGGGGGATTCAACCATTTTATTGAGGGCATTCGGAGGGTCAAAGGGCTGGGAGAACAAAGAGATCCAACATCCTTCAGCCAGGCCGGGATCTCCCCAGCTTCACAGCCACCACAAAAGAGAGAGAGAGTAGTGATTTTTTTCTGTGCGGTTGCATGTTTTTGCGATGTGTGCTGCTGTGTGCTTGAAGGTGGCTGTGTGCTTGCGTTAAAACTATAGGTGCACAGGCCAGGATGGAGACAGACACATACACAATGACAATAATGTGTGAGGGGGGTGTGACAGGGCCTTGGGGGCATGGGAGGAAAGTGGGACAAACTCTACTTCCAGGGAAAAGAGAGTTTTCCAAGAGGTTGAGGGAGAGCCTTCAGTCAGAGGGAATAGTCCCAGCAAAGGCCCAGGACTTGGAAAGAGCATGTTGAAACAATGTGGTAAAGTCTCCTCACTTAAGGGGACTCAAGGGGCTGAATTTAGGACAAGGAAAGGCCCCCCTTTCTGGTCATGGCCCCAGGGGCCTCCTGGACGCTCTGAAGTCTGGGCTCAGGGAACTGAGTGGAGGGAGGCCTGAAAACAGGAGGTCAATGCCTCCTCCCTCCCCACAGCGGCTGGGCCAGCCCTGCCTCTGGGGTCGAGGGAGGTGAATGGTGCGGCTCCCGCATTGTTCTCAGCCTGTTAATTCCCTGTCGGGGGTGGTGGTGGGGGGGGGGGGGGCGGGTTCTGTCCTGTGCACAGAGCAGACCCCGGGTGGTGCTGGACCGATGGGGGTGGGGTGCTGCCTGGGACAGGAGAGCCTGGGAACTGCATCCTCGCTGCTGGCTCTGCCGCCCACACACTGACGGTGGAGATGAGCCGGTCCGGTTATGATCCTGCACTGTTATCGCGCACAGCGCTCTGTGTTCTCAGGGTTGGAGGAAAAGCAAGGCTCTGAGCCAAAAGCCTGGAACTGTGCCTCGGTTTCCTCATCTGTGCCTGCTGATAGTGTTGATGCAAGAGTTACACTACTTAACCAGGTGAGTCAGGCTTTTTCCGGGCACTTACCACATTTATTAAGTTACTCTTCCCACCAGCCCTCTAAGCCACATACTGCTCCTCACTGTCTTCTCCTCCCCAGGGTGGACAAGGTGACCCCTCAGAGGGCCGTGGTGAGAGACAAATGAGATAATAGAAGAAAATTGCTTTGAATAGGGCCGGGCACTGGTAAGTGTTATATACATATTTATTATTATTATTCCTGGAACTTCAAAGTTTACATAATGAGAGGACTCCTCCTGCTCTTCTGGGAAAGTGAGGGGCAGGGAGTAGGGCATTAATATTGTCATTTTTGCTGTATTCGTTCGTTCATTCATTCATTCATTCATTCATCAACTCGGTCAGCACCCATCCAATGACCAGGCCTAGGCCAGGAGCTATGGGGACTCTGAGGCAAGAGGCTGAGGGCTCCCAGCTTAACTCAGCTTCCAGGGACCACACGGCCTGTAGGGACTGGAGAATGCGATTCAATCCAGTAGACGGTTACCTGGCAGGGTGGGGGGAAACCGAAAATCTAGATTTTTGTGTTAAATTTCATAATCTCCTAGTTTTTAAATGTTGGCAACCAATTTGATTAAAACAAACAAACGACTGTACAGGCTGTGTCCTGTCCACGGAGTATTTGAACCCTCTGGGAAACTGAGGCCCAGAGATGTGAGGGAACCTGCCCGAGGTCGCACAGCTGGGGCATAGCTAGGATTCAGATCCAGGCTCTTGAATCTGGGTCCTTTCCAGCCGCCTGAGAGACACCACTGGGGCTCACAGGGATGCTGCTTGAATGGTGGAACCCCAGGCGGTGGGGGAAGACAGGCAGCTCTCCAGTCACATTGAGAAATAAGATGCTGGGGTGCGGCCCACACTTCCGGCTGGCACACCCGTGCAGGACTGTGCAAAGTTCCCAAGGGCAGGGCCAGGGCGAGGATTCATAAGAATTCCAGCTTCCTGGTTGCCTGGAAGGAGGCGTGTGTCCAGCAGCTGGCAGTCATGCCCTGAGGCCTTGGCTAAGCCCAGCTGATTAGACAACAGTCAGAGCCCCTGGACACCACTGAGCAATGCGTTCCGTCCTCCGATGGCACCAATGTGGTGCGGGCCGGTCCCAGTGACCCTCTGGGCCCGTGTTGCAGGGTTGATGGTTCCATGTGATAGAGAGAGAGCAAACATGGCAGACCCATGGCTCTGCAGGGTATCAGGCCCAGCCTCAGGAAGGGGACCTGTTCCTGGGAAGGGGTCTTTGGGAGCCTGGGGCAGGGGCAAGCCTGCCCCTCAGCTCAGGCATTCCTACACTGAGATACCTGGCATCCCAAATTTGCTGGGAGCCGGTCCATCCTTGCTGTTTCAAGGGACCTGGCATATATGGCATATTGTTCTTAATATGTTTGCTCACCTTCTTGGCGCTATGTGTTTTAACCAAGGTCACCTCTCCGAAAAAGGTGGTTTTCCCAGGTAGGGATTTTCCCCTGAAGTTAGAGAGGGGATAAAGCTCCTTAACTAAGTGCCAGGCGGGTAGTTAATCACTTTAACTACAAACAATCATGCTTGAGCTACATAATCTTTACTCCCTGGAATGGAGATAAGAAACGCCCTAACCTTTGTAATAGAAATTGACAGGATTAAAATCGGCTGGTATAAATACGGATGTAACAAGACAATAAACATCAGCTCCTCATCAGCTCCTCATCAGAACCTCATCAGATCCTAACCAGAACCTAGCCAGAGAACATGGCGAAAGATCCTGGACAGAACCTGGCTACAGAACTTGGCTGGAGAACCTAGACAGAACATGGCTGGAGAACCTGGCTAGAACCTGGCGACAGAACATGGCTGGAGATCCTGGATAGAACCTGGCAAGAGAACCTGACTAGAACCTAGAAACAGAACCTGGCTGAGGAACCCAACTATGATGATCACCTGAATGCTGCCTCCGTGTCCTTCCTTCTTCGCCGACTCCGTCCACACCTTTGGGGATCCCTGGACCCGTTGGGGTTGGACCCCAACACCCCCCCACACACACACACACACCCCCTCTCAAAAAATGTGGGCTGAGTCAGGCGGGGGAAGCACATCAGATAGGCACATGGCCTAAGCAAAGGCCTGGTGCCCAGGCTCTGGTGGCCTGTGGGGAGGGGAGGTGGACCTGGTGGACAGTGAGCTGGGCCTTTCAAAGGGCAACCCTGCCAGCCCCCAGCCAGAGTGGCCAAGAAGCACAGTTTGAAACCAAGTTGCCACAGCCCGCTCTGACTGACTTAAGAACTTATTTTATCTAACGCATCACGCTGACAGCTCAGAATGAGGCTGCTGCAGGGCCCTCACCTGGCTCCTCCTCCGTCATCCTGCCTGTGCTTAGGCGAACGGCCCGGAGGTGTTTCTGTGCTGCTGATTTGTGCCTGAGGCCTCTGGAAATGGGGTGGTTCAGTTGCTATTTGCAGAGGATCCCTGGGGCATGGAAGTCTGACCTAATACAGATTCTTGTCCCTGAGCTCAGAACAAGTTCACCGTCCCCATTTCGCAGGTATGGAAGGCGAGGCTGAAGGTTACACAGTGAGACCATGGCAGAGAGCCCAGCACGGAGGCATCTCAGCTGGACCACTTCCCACTCCCTCATCCAGCCCAGGATTCTGTCAACCAGGCCTCCCAGCCACCAAGAGGAATGGGTGGGGTGAGGAGTAAACTGGAGGTGGGGGGCGGGGAGTGAGGACCCCATGGGCCCAGAGCCTGATGGGAAACTGGGCTCTTACTCAGAAATATGTATAATGGGGCACCAGAGAAACCAGAGGGTCCTTACCCTCACTGTGTTGGGTACCCTGTGTTGGGCACAAACTCCCCCTCATGTCCTCCGGGAGTTAAATTACTGTTTGAAATTAACATACGTTTCCGGTTTGGAGGGACATAAAAAATCATATCTATGGAAAAATCTAGAAAAAAACTCCCCAAATGTGGTCCCTTTCATGAATGTAAGGACTGAGGTCCCTGTCACAGAACACATGCTAGTAGAGGCTGATTGCCCCTAGTGATGGCATCAGGCCTAGAGTCTGAATCTGAACCCCATGCCGCTGACCCATTCATTCATCTGCTCATTCAACAATCACTTATTTAGCATGTGCTCGTGCCAGGCTCCGTGCCAGGCACATGGGTGTAGCACTGAGTAGAGATGTGACCCTGCCCTTAAGAAGTGAACAGACCATATAGAAAACAGTGCCAGGATTTGAAATGCTTTGATGAAAAATGAAGCAGGTTAAGTGGTATGCGTGGTCAGCAAGGCCTCTTTGAGGGACATCTGAGCAGATACCCAATAAAAGGGAGGGAGGGTGCCTCCAAAGACACAGGACGAGTGTCCAGCACAGGGAACAACCAAAGCAAAGCCATGTCTGCACTGCACCCCGGCCTCCTTCTCGGTCTAGGTGACTCACCCCGGGACACCTGTCTTCCCTACCCAGACCCCACAAGATCTGTTCCACGCAGCCCAGCCCTGCCACCAGAGGGACCTGGCGGGTCTAGGTGGCATCCTTGTTGAAAATAACCACAAGACCCATGGCTACCCTTTGCTTTGGGGCCTCATCTTCCCAGTGTGTGGCGGTCATACCAGCATGACTTTAGGAGGTCCTTGGAGAAGCACCTCCTTATTTTCACAACAATGTGTGTATTTTTAAATGTCCTTAGGAAAAAAACTACAAGCTCATCAAACCTGGTATTATAGCCAAGGACACATGGAGAAAGGCTTTGTTTATTTCAACTCAAAAAAGAATGAGTAGAGAGAGAAGGTTAACAATTGCTGACTCATGGAGGAGGAGCTAGGGCGTTCATTTTCTCGTCTTTCACCTTTTCTGTGTAATTGAAGAACTTCAGAGGACAAAGTTGGAGGCGGGGATTAAAGCTGAGAAGTTCTCTCCCTTGAATTCCCTTCTGCAGATCGTCCTGTTTTCTCTGCAGCAGAGTACGGTGGTTACAAGTGCAGGCTTGGGAGCTCCACCGCCTGGGTCTGTCTCTGAACTGTGGCCCTGAATCAGTTACTTAACCTGCCTCAGTTTCTCCATTAAAAAAGTGAGATATCACAGTACCTACTACCCCCTCAGGTTGTCCTGAGGCTCTGATGAGTCAACAGATTGTCATCAGAACGGCGCCCCACCAGAGGCAGCGCTCCGTAAACACCGCTGGGCTGTGGTAGGCCCGCTCCCTAGTGGGGAGAACTCTGGCAGGGTCATCGACATGGGTCGTGGTGGAAAACCACCTGGTGCCTTGAGATGACCCTGCACTGTAAGGGCTTCAAGCCCCACCTCCCCTTTCGCCTATGAACACACACACACACACACACACACACCCCTGCCAATTCTGCACAGAATGCACTGTTATATGTCAGTCAGATTTACTAGTACTTCTATTGGGCTGTTAATTTTTTATTCCGTTTTTAAATTTTAATAACATTGTTTTGTTTTCACTGCTCATTTTTAAGATTAACATCTATTTGAGGCAAATCATGCTGGTTTTTCATTTGCAGAAATAATGGAAACTTCCTTTTAGAGTAAAGTTTAAGAAGTGAGTTCTCAGATCTCTGAATTACTTTCACAATATTTCTATAAATCTAAAAACCGTTCTAAAAGTAAACAATTTAATTAAAAAACCCAGGTCCAATGTTTTAAAAAAGTTTTTATAAAAAAAGAGAGTTGATTGAAGGAAAATACTAAATACTGGCTCTGGAGGTTTGCAGGGACTGCTGGGTGGGAAACACTGCTTTGCCGGGAACCAGTTTGATTGGCCTGCCTTCCTGCTGACCCACTGTGTCCACAGGGGAAGAGCGTTGGGGCGGGGGGGGGGGGGGGGGGGCAGCAAGGAGAGAGTAGTTGAGAAGTTGTGGGTGATAGAGCACAGAGCTCCTTGGGGGCAGAGCAGCCTGCGGATGGGTGTCTCTGAGTTGTGTCTAAGGACAGGTTAAGAGATGGTGAAACACCCTGAGACTAGCACCAGTGGGAGCAGTGGCACCTGAAGGGCCAGGCAGGCAGCCCTTGCTGGACCCCCCCACCCCCGAGGACAGAGGTTCTGGGGGCGGGCCACCTGGAGGGGCGCCAGTTAACAAACCCCCAGCCTCTCTCTCCTCTCACCCTCCCAGCTGCTGCGCCCCACTGGCTGACCCAGCCAGAAGCCAGAAGGCCAGGGGGTTCAGCCGGTGGAGCCGAGAGAAGGGCAGAGGGTGCACCTGCAGGGACAAACGGAGAATGTCCAGTCCAGACCTGGGCAGCTGGGGCTGGGAGGGCTGCTGCACACAGTCAGCAGACATGTGGGAGGAGCCTGGAAGCCAAAGTCAGGCTTGGGAGCCCCCTGCTCATCCCACCTACTCACGCCTCCTGCATCGCACAGGACAGTCACTTCCCACCCGTCACGAGGGAGCAAACGTCCCTCCAGGAGCAGGAGGAGCTGCAGTGAGGCAGAGCAGTCTACATGGACCGGCACAGAAGTAGCCTTGCTGGTCAAAGCAGAATGTCACCTGCTCCTTCCAGGAGAGGACAGAGCCCCTCCTACCTCCTTCCAGCTCCCCGGGCCCAGCCGGCTCCTCACAGCCACCTTGGGGGCTGTAATGCCCTCACACAGCTCATGGTTGGTCCTGTTACTGCCAGTTTGCTCACACCAGGCCTCCTGGCTGTCCCAGACCCCACCACACGGCTTCTCACCTGGTCCAGCCCTTCACAGCATAGACAGGAGCAGAGGCCCAGAGAGGGGACCTAGTCCAAAGCCACACAAGTTAGTGACAGGTCAGTGGATTTAAAGGGGCCTGGTTGGCCAGGATGAGAGCAGGGAGACCCTTTCCTGGAACTGGCCTGATTTCCTGGCCTGGGAGCGTCCCAGGAGGCAGGGAATCCCGGTCAAGGCTCTGGCTGTCTATAATTTTCCAGCCTAATTAAACACCTGCAAATCCATTGGCTGCTAATGATAGAGAGGGAGCTCCAGAGAATTTTTGAAGTAAAAAGACACATAATCATTCAAATTGAAAGAATGAATAAGCCCAGTCCTGCACGTATGTGGGTGCCAAGGGCAGTTTTTGTGATTTCAATACCCCCTGTCCATCAGGTCTCCCTCCATGTTCGTTTATGGAGACTTGATGGTCTCTTGGTCTTAAGTAAAGAGATTGCAAAAGTACATTCAAACCCCTCTTCTTCCCGTGGCCTTCCTGGGCCCAGCAGGGAAGCCCCAGCAGATTTTAATCCCTACCCATGCTGACAGGCTGTGTGGCCTTGAGCACATGCCTGCCCTCTCTGGGCCCCAGTCTTTCTCACCTTAAACGGGTCCCTCTCCTGTTGGCCTCATCCTGCCAGTTCAGGAGATGAGAAACACTCAGATCCAGCAGTTCTCATCCACCTCCGCTTTCTGATCGCCCCGCCATGCTGACCTCCCCGCCACTCTCCAAATGCACCCCGTGAGCTCGAGAAGCTGTATCCGTGTGACTTTATTGTGTAACAAATAACCTCCTCGATTCAGTAGTAAAACAATAAGCCTTTACAGATCAGCTGGGCTTATTACTGCACGTGACTCCCTTCTGTGACAGATTACAAAGCTGGCCCCTTTCTCCACCCTCAGCCCCCATAACCATGCCCCTCGCAATGAGACTTTACAATTCCTCCCATCAAGAGGGGAGGCTATTGTCCTACGCCATTCATCTGGCTTGGCCTTATGACGCGCTTTGATTAATAGAATGTGGCAGAAGTGATGATGGGCCAAGAGCTGAGCCTCGGCCTTAAGATGTGCACGATTCTGCTTGATCTCGGCCCC
The DNA here is from genome assembly GCF_028538775.1 of Myotis yumanensis. NCBI lineage: Eukaryota > Metazoa > Chordata > Mammalia > Chiroptera > Vespertilionidae > Myotis > Myotis yumanensis. The sequence goes on from NW_027223753.1 coordinate 37,231,615, forward strand.
GGTCACTGCTGCCATGAGAACCACCCGGGCCAGCCGCTGGAGGATGAGAGGCCGTGGAGAGAGGCCCCTGCCTCCCCAGCCCAGCCGGCCTGAGCCTGGCAGCCCCACTCAACTGGGGTGGCCAACTGTTTCAGTTTCCCAGGATAGGGGGGTTCCCTGGGATGAGTGTCTCTCAGTGCTGTGCCTGGGACAGTCCCGGGCGAACCAGGATGGTTAGTCACCCTACAGCAGCCGAGTCAGGTTCAGGAATAAGCAACAGCTATCAACAGATCCTCCCCCAGGGCTCTAAGAATTTCTTTTCCCTCAAACAAAACAAATCACAACACCTCCTTATTGGTCTCCTGTCCTCCAATGAGACTTTCTTTTTTGAATTTTTATTTCTAAAATTATTGTACAGTAAATTTACATTTTTCTTTTGGTGTACAGTTCTATGAATTTTAACATGTGTATAGATTTGTGTAACCACCACCATAATCAGGACATAGGACAGTTCCATCACCCCAAGGGACATTTTTTCCAAATATATTTCCTTATCTTATTTAAAGACATTTTTATTTATTTCAGAGAGGAAAGGAGAGGGAGAGGGAGAGAGAGAGAGAGAGAGAGAGAGAGAGAGAGAGAGAGAGAGAGAGAAAGGAAGGAAGGAAGGAAGGAAGGAAGGAAGGAAGGAAGGAAGGAAGAAAGAAAGAAAGAAAGAAAGAAAGAAAGAAAGGGAGAAAGGATCATCGATGATCGAGACTGCAACCCAGGCACTGACTGGGAATCCAATCAGTGACCTCTTGGTTCTTGGTCGACGTTCAACCACTGAGCCACACCCGGCTGGGCATATTTCTTTTTTTTTTTTTTTAAATATATTTTACAGAGAAGAAGGGAGAGGGATAGAGAGTTAGAAACACCGATGAGAGAGAAACATCGATCAGCTGCCTCCTGCACACCCCCCACTGGGTATGTGCCTGCAACTAAGGTACATGCCCTTGACCGGAATCAAACCTGGGACCCTTTAGTCTGCAGGCTGAAGCTCTATCCACTGAGCCAAACCGGTCAGGGCAGGGCATATTTCTTTATTTTAAAAGTTTGTAATGGCTAATACATATACTTTGTTTGAAAGTTTGAAAGTTACTCAGTGAGAACTGCCTCCCACCCCGAATACTCCTCAGGCGCAATCTCTAGTTTCTGGCGCCTCCTCCTAGAGATCTGTATATGCAGGCATAAATATGTAGGACTCTCCTGCACACTCTGGTTTCATGCAATTGGAGTGTTTTTATACCTAATATATGTTGGAGATTGCTTCAGATCTGTAATAATTATAGACATACATTGTTCTGACTATGTGCCAGGCACTAATCTAAATGTCTTAAAACCAGGTTTTTTTACTCATTTACTCCTCAGCACAACCTTTTAAGGTAGGTGGCATTCCTCCCACTGCTACTCATCCCATTTTAGTGATAAGAAAACTGGGGCTGAGAGAGCTTAGGTTAGGCCACGGGTCCAAGGTCACACAGCCGGTGAGTGGGACCCAGGCATCTGGCTCCAGAGTTCACGTGTGAGGGTCCGCTTCATCCGTTTTGGTGCACTTCAGGCAGTTTCCGGGCATCCCATTGTATCCAGACCTGGCCGTTTATCTCACCAGCCTCCTCTTGGTGGCCGTTGTTTGCCACTGCGAGCAAGGCTGCACTGGGTATCCTGCCATTCGTCTTTCCGGACGAGGGGACGTGCATCCGCTGAATTAATTTCTAGAAGTGGATGGCTTGGGTCATAGGGTAGGCGCAGGTTTGTATTTGATAGATATCTCCAGATTGTCTTCTCAAGAACTGTAACAATTTATACTCCACCCACAATGCCTGAGAGAGCGTGTGCCCTATCTTCTCCCCAACGCAGGAGATTATCAAAGATTTTGGTCTGTGCCATCTAATAGGGGGAACAGTAACTCGGCATTTCTCTCACTGTAATTGAGCAGGGACGTCTCTCATATGCTTAGAGGCCATTTGTATATGCTTCCCGCAAACCATGTGTCCCTGTCCTGTGCCCATTTTTCTTCTGGGTTATTGATCTTTTAAAAAAATGGACATGTGGTCTCCCATATCTATGAGATAGTTTGTTCATTTTTTAAATAAAGATTTCACTGGTGGCATTTAAAAACATTGGACATGTTCGGTTTTAATGGATATTTGCATATTTTCTTCTATAGTTTCTGGGTTTGAATTATTTTGAGAAAGTCTTTCCCTTACCCAAACTAAGAATCACAAAAGAATTATCCATCTTTGCTTCAATGCTTCCATGTTTTTATTTACCTTTAGACTTTTGATCCCTCCAAAATTAATGTTGGTGTAAGAAATGACATGTGGTTCCAATATACTTTTTTTTCAGTTATTTCAACATCGTTTATTAATGAATCCATTTTTTACCCACTCATTTGAAATGATACCTTTATCAAAGTAAAATCTCATATGTGTTTGTGTCTAATTATTAATTCTTTTTATCATCTCCCCAGCCATTCTTTTCATTTTGTGCAGTTTATATGTAATAAAATATGCAGTTGTTAAGTGTCCAGTTCAGTAAATTTTGGCAATTGTATACATGTATAATCACCACTCAAAACAAGACAGAAATTTCCCTCATCCCCGAAGATTCTCTCCTGCTCCTTCCCAGTCAGTCTCCACCTGCACCGTCCCAGAGGCAACAACTTTAAGTTTTCCCACCATTGATTGGTTTTGCTTGTTTAGAATTTCATAGAAATGGAATCATACAGCATGTGCCTGTTCATGCTAGGCTTCTTTTACTCAGCATGATGGTTTTGAAATTCACCCAAGTTGTGCATATCAATAGTTTGTTCCTTGTTATTGCTGCACAATATTCCATGATATGAATATTTCACTTTGTTTAGCCAGTCTCCTGTCAGTGGACACCTGGGCTAATTCTAATCAGATCTTTGCAGGAACATATTTTTTCATCTCTCTTAGGTGGAATTTGCTAGGGTGAAGGTCAGGTGTGTGGTTAGTATTAAAAGAAGCTACCAGACTTTTTGTTTTCTTTCCCCAAAATGGTTGTACCATTTTACATTCCCACTAACAATATATAAGAATTCCAGTTGCTCCACAACCTTGCTAATGATTGGTGTTGTCAATTTTTAAAAATGATCACTATTACAGTGTGTAGTTGTAGCTTGTGGTTTTCCATGATGACTTACGGTGTGAAACACTCATTTGCTTATTGGCCATTTGCATATCTTTGGGATGTATCAATTCGAAGTTTTTGCTTATTTTAAAAATTAGATTGCTTGTCTTTTTTATTATTGAGTTGTAGGAGTTCTTTAAAAATCCTGGATATCAATCCTATGTTTGCAGATATTTATTTTTTTGGAATTATTCTAAATGTATATATTAATGTAGGAAAAACTGGTTTCTTTTTACTGTCTTCCTATCCAAGAACAGAGAATCTCTTTCCATTTATTCCTGGTTGTGTTCTTTTTTTTAAGGTGTCCAGTAGTATTTAATGTTTTTGCATATATATCTTGCATTTTTCTTATTAAATGTGTTGCCAGACATTTTATCTTATATATTTTGTCTTTTCTGCTATTTTTAGATGAGATTTTCTTTAATTGTCTTTTATAACTCATTGTTCATATTTAGGGAAATTATTAATTTTTATATTTTAATTTTGTACCCAGTTATCTTACCAAATTATCTTATTTGTAATAATTATTCTATTTTCTTGGGTTTTTCAAATAACAACACTTTTGTCTTTTGTCTCCTTCTTTCTAATATTTATACCCCTTATTTCTTGGGAAATTAGAATGCTAATATCTCCAGAGTAATGTTAGATAAGACTGGTAGGCGGGGACATCCTTATCTTGTTTCTAAATTTATTGGGAATGCCTTAAGTTGCTCACCATTATACATACTGATAATGGCTTTTGCTTTTATATATATTATCCCATTAAGGAAGTACCCATCTATTTATATTTTATCAAGAAAATAACATATTTTTCTTCTTTTGCTCTATTAATGATGACATTTTGTAATATTACATTATTGATATTAACCTACAGTAGTAGGTTTTCTAAAATTCAACCATGCAAAGATTAGTTACAGACTTCTGCTATTTTTTTTAAGGTGCTTTTGGATTTTAAACTATATTCCTGTGTTGTCAGGGTTCTCCAGAGGAATAGGGGAGAGAGAGAGAGAGAGAGAGAGAGAAACTGGCTGATGAAATAATGGAGGCTGAGTAGTTCAGAACCAAGAGAGCAGATGGGGCCATTTCAGTCTGAGGCCAAAGGCCTGAGGATAGGAAAGCTGATGGTGTACGTTCCAGTTCTAGTCCAAGTCCAGAGGCAGGCGATCAGTGTCCCAGCTCAAAGACAGGCAGAGAGAAAGAATTCTCCCTTCCTTTTGTTCTGTTGACGCCCTCAACAGATTGGATGGGGCCAATGGGCTGGGCAATCTGTTTTACTCAGTCTACTGACTCAAGTGCTAATCTCACCCAGAAACACCCTCACAGACATACTCAAAATAATGTTTGACCAAATAGCTGGGCACCCCGTGGCCCAGTCAAACTGACACATGAAATTACCCATCACAGTACCTAAAATTAGGATAGTCACACTCCCAATATTTATGAGATTGATTTATTGTTTTTTACTTGGTGCCTTGCTGTGTTTTGTTATCAGTATTAAACTGTCTTCATGAAAATAATTGAGAGCTCTCCTTCCTCTATGCTCAGACAGTTTACTTGGCATTGGAGTTACCTGTGCCCGTAAGGAAATTCACTGTCCAGAGCTCCCCTGGCCAAGATGGCCAGGGCCACACTCTTTGGACTGGTTGCTGCCCACGTGGGGACCCCTGCTAGGACCCCAGTTCTTCCAGGCCATGCGCAGAGACCCCAGCCTGCCATGTCCAGTCACCCTCCACCCCTTTGCTCAGGCTGCTGTGCTCACAGGTGACAGTTTGTCTTCACCTGAGGAGAATGGTATTTGACTTTCAAAGGCAGCTCCTGTGTCTCGCCTCCACCTCCTCCAGGAAGCCTCCCCTGACTGCCCTAGCAAACAGTGACCTCTCCTTCTTCTGAGTTCTCTGTGTGTCTCACACCCTGTGGGTCTCAGCCACTAGATAGTGAGTGCCATGAGGGTGGGGACAGGGCCTGGCTCAGTTCAAAGATCCAATACTCTAGAGAGGCATCTTGGGCCAGCATTGACTTTAAAGTGCACCTCGTTCACTTTTAAGAGTTTTAATCTCTTTGAGCCTCAGTTTCTCATCTGCACAATGGGAATAATATCAATAATCTGTTCCAGATTGACTGCCTGGAGGGAGTTGTACTTCTTGAACTCCTTGCACTTGAGCTAACACTTAATCAGCAAAGATTTGGGCTCAGAGCCCAGAACCAGGAGCCGGGCCCTGGATATTAATCTATTTAATCCTCAGCCTGTCACGGAGCTTTACAGCTACTCTCTGTGAAATCTCCTTACCACCTAATCTTCCTTAGTCCTCACCTTTTTCCCAGAAAGGGAGGGGCCATCCCACTCTAAGGCCTGGTCTTGGGTCCTGAGTGAGCCTGCGTGAGCCTGGAGGGGGTGCTGTGTTGGGGAGAGCCTCTGACCCACCTACCGCCCAGAAAGGCTTCCCTCCTGGGCGGATGGGGGCTGGGACCTCAGGGATGGCAGGATGGGGGGATGTCACCAGCAGTGACAGGTGTGGGGTCATGGCCGCGGCTTCCGAAGTCTGTGCACTCACACGGGCCGACCGTCAGAGGAGTGTAGGGCTTTGCAGTCACCATCCTGCCAATTACCTGTCCTACGCGGGGTGGGGCCGAGACCATCACCAAAGGGGCTGGGAAAACCGCAGAAGGGCAGGATTGGGGCCGGGACTTATCCCGGACACTGTGTGGCCCTGGACAAGTCCCTTCCCCCCTCTGGGTCTCAGTTTCCCCATATGAGCAGCAAGGAGGGCAGCTAGACGGTGAGATGTAAAAGATGTAGAATGGGGCCGGGGAGAGAGGAGAGCTCAGCGCGGAGGCCGTTTCTCGCCCGCTCTCCCTCCCCGCTCCATCTTCCCGCGCCTGGGCCCTCAGGGGCTACTCTGAGGAACCCCGGGGGATGTGCTGACACTGCCACTGGGTTCCCGTCTCCCTGCACACACTCTGCATGGTCCGGGGTCTTCCCTCCTCCCAGGACTTGCTGCCACCTGGAGGGACTGCAGTCCCCACAGGCTGTGGGGCAAGGCCCCTCCCTGCTCTCCCACAGCCGAGCCCTCCACAGAAAGCCAATCTCTCTTTAAAGATCCCTTCCTACCTGGGAATAATGGGGTGACCCGAGACCCCCTCGCTTGCCTTCAGAGACCCCGGTCCCACCCACTATCCCCTGGTGATACGCCTGGTCCAACAGAGCTTCGGCCACCCCTGCAGCCCACAATGGCCATGTCATCCTGCGGTGGGTCAGAATGCCTGGACCTTTACATCCTAGCCAGGACTAGCCACCGGTTTCCCTTCTGTGACATGGGCAGAATGACAGCTCCCACCTCCAAGGTTAGAAGGGTTAAAGGAAAAGCTCTGGGCTCACAGCTGCCGTCTACGATGACCCCAGGAGGCAGTTCTTTACATAAGGGGAAGCCAAGGCTCAGAGAGGGCAAGCCGCTTCCCCAGGACACACAGCAAGTGAGGGCAGAGCCAGGGCTCAAACCCACATGTGTCTGATGCCAGAGTCTAAGCCCAAGACAACTGGCCCAGCTAGTTCAGGAGCCCCCCGGGCGCCTCCCTCTCTACCCCACTCTCCCCCTCTCGCTTCTCTGGCCTGTCCCGGTTTATCGCCCTCCAGCCGTTCCCCATTGGCCTTCCCGGCTCCAAACGTCATCCTGGGGGTCCCCAGGGGGCTGCCTTGCCTCCTTCCCCTCCCTACTCTCACAGCTGGTGCCCAGCCCCCCAGGACACCTCAGAATTCTCTGGGTGCTGCCCTGACCCACTCTGCCTGCCTGCCTGCCTTTGGTGCTGCTGTTCCCGTGCCTGGAATGCTCCCCCCTCATCCTGCCTTTAAACTGGTGCACAGATGTCCCAGTCAGGCACTTGCCTCCCCCTCTTGGTGAAATACCTTTGATTGGCATTCTCCCTCCCAGCTCTGTCTCCCAAAGGAATCTGTTTGTATCTCCATCACAGCTGTCTTGGGTCTGGTATGAATCTGTTTCCCGCAACTGACTAAAAGTTCCCCGCGGGCAGCGGACGGCTCCCAGGTGGCTCGGACCCGGCCCGCTGTGCGACCCTGGCCACCTCCCTTCTGGAGCTCAGTCACTTACCTGTAAAATGGAGCTGACGGCCCAGCTCGGTGCCAGGCACAGAGCAGGTGCTCAGTAAATGCTGGCTCGATGCAACTGCATCACCGCAGGGCTTAGCCCTGCAACTCCCCCCACCCCCCCATGCTCAGCTGCCCCTTTGCTTTCAGTTGTGCCCTTCCTTCCCACACTCTCCAGCCTCGGCTCCTGTTGGGCGGATGGGCCTCAGAGCCAGTGCTCACTGGAGGTGGCGGTGCTTTCTGGGGCCTGGCCCAGCGAGGTGTCATGGACGTGTTGCTTCCTTCTCTTCACCTGGCCCACGAGCAGCCAGGTGCCCCTGACACTCCGACCGCCCACGTGGCACCAGCCTCCAGCATCCCCCCAGCAGCAGCTGCTCTTTACCCAGGAGGGTTCGGGCAGGGGGATCCAGCTGCCGCCTGCGGACGGCCTGTCCTCCCCACCCAGACCTCCTCCCCTCCCCAAAGCCCACCCCCATCTCCAGCAGCCCGCGTCCACATCCAGCCGCCTCCGGGTCCACTTTGAGGGGGCAGAGCTCACCACCAGGCCCTGGGGCCTTGGCAAGTCCTTCCAGGGCCTGGGCCTTAGTGGGTGGCCAGGACCAGCTCCCACAACCCAAGAACGTGGCACACGAATCTTCCTCAAATCCTGTCACACACGGTGGTGAAGATGAGAGCGCTGACTCTGAACCAGCCGGAGCCACCACGGGCTGTGCCTTTGGGCAGGTGAGTCCACCCTCGGTGTCTCTGTGTCCTCGTCCGTCAGGAGGGATAGGAGTGCCTGCTCCCTGTTGCGTGGACTGAGGACAGAGGTGTGGCTTTTAGGGCAGCCGAGCCCCCAGGAAGCACTCCGCAAGGATGAGCTGTTGTTACTTTATCTGTGTCCTGTGAGGGGGCCGGGCAAGGACTGTGACTCCCACGGAGGGTGGGGAAGCTGAGGCCCAGGAGGGGGCCACGGCTTTAAGGTCATGAAGCGCCACGAACTGTGGTCGGACCTCACTCCTGGCCTCCTCCCGTCCCCGCCCAGCCCATCGGCAGCCACACCAGCCTCCACTTCGGTCCTTGGGGACCAGGAACGCCTCCCAGCACAACACGGGACAGGCCTAGGGCACAGGAGGAGGGACTTTACACGAGAGGGACAGGTGACGTGGTGGAGGTTCACTGAGGTCGGAGCACTGGTCCCGGTCACACGCCGGCACACGGCCAGGTCTTAAACAGAAACTTCCAAAGGACACTCTGATCAGAGCCCACCAACGAGGCACCCACTTTCCCTGCGACGTAGAAAGAAACCCCAGGCTCAGGTGCCCATTCCCCAGCCCAGAATCTCCTCCGTTCCCTGCCCGGGGGCTGCAAGGCGCTGCCCCCGACCCTTGCACCCCCTTGCACCCCCGGTGGTGCAGAGGAAGAATAAAGTCTTGGCAGATGAAAGAAAGCTGCCGCTGCTGATGAGGACACAGTGCTCCCGGAATTCTCCCCTCCCTTCCCTCTTCCCAGCAATGGCTGTCCCGGGCTCAGGGGAGGCCCGTGCAGGGCCCACAGCAGAAGTTGTCTGCTGGACACTTCCCTTCCCGGTTTAGATTTCAAAAGCTCAAGCGCTGTGCGGGCCTCCCAGGGAGGCCTGGGAGAGAGAAGTCAGCAGCCCTGGGGGCGGGGGGTGGGGGGCCCTGAAATAACACACCTGCCAGCACCAGGGCTGGGACAGCGGCCTGGGCAGTGACTGGTGGACCCACACTGGGCCCCCATCTGCCCGAATTTAGAGTCTTCTTCAGGCAGCAAGCCCCTCCCTGTAGGAGGTCCTCCACTCTCCAGAGGCTCCCCTATCCCAGCCCAGACCTCCATCCACTTTATCTTCACTCCTCCCTGCTCTTCACCCCACAGGGACTGCCCACCCCATTCCTCAGGAGCCAGATGCCCTGCCTCTATCAGGAGCCCTTTCCCCTTGGGGAGGTCCTGGGGGCAGGGGTGGGGGTGGGGGCACTCCCTCTGGTTCTCTCAGCGTGTGACCCTGTGACCGGCCTGTTTTCCCTGCCCCCTGGTTGTGGTTTGCATGTAGTCCTTTCAGCCCAAGAGTAAGGATGATCCCACAGTTGCCTCCCTACCCACCACTGCACTACCCCCCCTCCCAGCACTGCCCCCCTCCCAGCACTGTCCCCTCCCAGCACTACCCCCCTCCCAGCACTGCCCCTCCTCCCAGCACTACCCCCTACCAGCACTGCCCCCTACCAGCACTACCCCCCCTCCCAGCACTGCCCCCCTCCCAGCACTGTCCCCTCCCAGCACTACCCCCCTCCCAGCACTGCCCCTCCTCCCAGCACTACCCCCTCCCAGCACTGCCCCCTACCAGCACTACCCCCCCCTCCCAGCACTGCCCCCTCCCAGCACTGCCCCCCTCCCAGCACTACCCCCCTCCCAGCACTGCCCCTCCTCCCAGCACTACCCCCCTCCCAGCACTGCCCCCCCTCCCAGCACTACCCCCCCCTGCCAGCACTGCCCCCTCCCAGCACTACCCCTCTCCCAGCACTGCCCCCTCCCAGCACTGCCCCCCTCCCAGCACTACCCCCCTCCCAGCACTGCCCCCCCCCAGCACTACCCCCCTCCCAGCACTGCCCCCCCCAGCACTACCCCCCTCCCAGCACTGCCCCCCTCCCAGCACTACCCCCCTCCCAGCACTGCCCCCCCCCAGCACTACCCCCCTCCCAGCACTGCCCCCCCAGCACTACCCCCCCTCCCAGCACTGCCCCCTCCCAGCACTACCCCCCTCCCAGCACTACCCCCCCTCCCAGCACTGCCCTGCTCCCAGCACTGCCCCCCCCTCCCAGCACTGCCCCCTCCCAGCACTGCCCCCCCTCCCAGCACTGCCCCCTCCCAGCACTGCCCCCCTCCCAGCACTGCCCCCCCTCCCAGCACTGCCCCCCCTCCCAGCACTGCCCCCTCCCAGCACTGCCCCCCTCCCAGCACTGCCCCCCCTCCCAGCACTGCCCCCTTCCAGCACTGCCCCCCTCTCAGCACTGCCCCCCTCTCAACACTGCCCCCCCTCCCAGCACTGCCCGGTGTAATTAACAGCTATTGCAGGGCAGGCAGCCACCTGCAGGGGGCCCCTGCCTGAAATGGTCACAGCTGGTGCAGGATGGGGGGCCCTGAACCTTCCCGCCAGCCCCCACTCAGTTATCAGCCTGCAGTTTCATCTCCACCTCACGGAAAGACGCTTAAATAATTTATTCAGACGTTATCACAAACCCACTCCTGGCGCGGTGGGAAGCAGAAGAGTGAAGGAAGCCGAGGCCGGAATGACAAGCAGGGCAGGCAGGCTCCCTGACTGGGAGCCGTGCACTGACCATGGAGGGGGTGGGGGCAGTGCCAGGGACGGGGAGAGAGGAGCCTCTGATCCCAGGGCCTGTTCCGAGGCTCATCTGCAAAATGGGCAAAGTCACGCCCGTCCTATTCCTCTCATGGGATAAAGAGACCCCACAGGCCGGCACGTGGGTCCTGGTCCCTGCAGCGTCCCCCGCTCCCCTTGCACCCGTCTCAGCTGGCTAGGCCCTCCGAGCTGCACCCCAGACCCGCTCAGAGCTGGCACAGAGAACCTGCTTGGTCTGTCCTCCTCCCTCCCTTTCCTCTTCCCCTCAGCAATGCCAGGCGTGCATGTGCACACTCTGGGAACAGAGTGACCAAGACAAGGCCCTGCTCTCATGGGGTTTTACAAATCAGAGTGGACAACAAACAAGTAAATTACTAAATAAGATAATCTATCGAGTAACTAAAACAGGGTGATGGGGTCAAGTTACTCCAGTAGGGAGGCCACCTCAGCTGCCAGGTCTGCCAGGAAGGGGAGGCTGAGCTGAGACTGAAAGATGATGGGAGGATGTGGGGAAGGGAGTTTTAGACAAAGGGAACAGCAGATGCTAACGGAGAAACAGAAAGACATCAGAGGGAGGCCAGGGAAGATTTTTTAGGGCCTTGTCGGCCAGGTGAGGAGTTTGATTTCTGGTAAGTGTGAAGGGAAGTCATAGGAGGATTTAAGGTAGAGGAGTGATAGCCCTTCCACCTCCTCTTAGCATGTCTGATGAATCCTATATACTAAAAGGCTAATATGCAAATTGTCCCCTTGACCAGGAGTTCGACTGGGAATTCGACCAGGGGGTGGGGCTGGCCCACCAACCTCCCTTGTCCTCTCCCCTCCAGCTGGCCCAGACTAATTGGCTGATCAGGGTGAGCCAGCCAGACCCCACCGGTGCATGAATTCGTGCACTAGGCCTCTAGTGAATGAATGAATGAGGAAGGGAGAGAATTAGTGACTGTGTACATGAATGGGCCTAGCCATATGGATGCAGCATTATTGTTATCAGCACCAAGATGAACACCATTGTGACTAAATGTACACACCTCTTTCATTATGTTCCAAAAATACACTCCTGGAAATGGTAGTAAATAATATTATTGGAACATGAGAGGACATGGTGTCACAGAGAGAGCGTGGGGAGCAGGACACATCTGTCAGAAGTCTGCCCAAGGCCAGAGGGGTGACCTTTAGACAGCCAGGTAAGCCCTGCCCCCCCCCCCCCCCGCCTCCCCCATGGCCCCCGTGCAGGGCAGATCTTCCCTCCTCACTGGGGCTGGGACATGGCGGCTCCAGATGGCCTCATCTTGAGATGCAGTTCTGTATTAGTGTCACATGGCCAGGGTGTCCCTAAGGGTCAACTATCTGCCTTGGGCCCCCTTCCTCACCATCCTCTGCACTATATCAACCCCAGTCACCCCAGAGCTCATTCCTGTTCTCCTTCCAGGCCCTGTCACCAGGCCTCAGAGCATCCTAATAGGCGAGAGGCTAGACATCAGCTTGAGGTGGGGACCTTCTACTGTGAAAACCAGGGTCTTGCCCCCTCAGGGCCATACTTGTCAGGAGAGGCAGATCCTCGGCCCCAGGAGTTTGTCTGTTCCTCTCCCCTATAGCTGAGGCTGGGCAAGGAGCAGGTGGTGGAGACCTGGGTTTGAGCCAGGGCAGGAAGAGCCTGGGTAGACAAATGTGGAGCCCCACGTAGCCCCTGAGCCTGGGCCACAGAGCTGGAATGAATGACCAAGGTCTGTGGTCAGCCTCCTGACTCCTTAGTTGAGTCTCTGAGCCTCTGTTTCTCATCTGTAAAATGGGAATAATGATCATACCTCCCATAGAGAATTGAGATAATAAATATAATAACAAATAAATGCTATTATTTATTTGTTATTATAATAGCTAACCCTTTAAAAACCCTATGTGATAGGTACTGTTCTAAGTGCAATTAAAATAATTACTGCAAAGCGCATAACTTGGAGCCTAGTACTCAGTAGTAGGTGCTTAATACGTGGTGGGCAGATGGCCTGAATGAACATTCCCCGTTTTCAAGGACAAGTCATCCACTGACAGATGAATATGCAAGGGGGCCTACTGTGTGCCAGGCATTGGGCTGGGTGTTATAAACCCCGCCTTTCCCTGCCCTGTTGCAGGCTGTCAGGTGTGGGATATAAAGAGTGAATGCTGAGGCTGCTGTAATATGTGTCATTATTGTTTTAACCCAGCGGTTCTCAACCTGTGGGTCGCGACCCCTTTGGTGGTCGAACGACCCTTTCACAGGGGTCGCCTAAGACCATCCTGCCTATCAGATATTTACATTACGATTCATAACAGTAGCAACATTACAGTTATGAAGTAGCAACGAAAATAATTTGATGGTTGGGTCACAACATGAGGAACTGTATTTAAAGGGCCAGAAGGTTGAGAACCACTGTTTTAACCGGTCTCCCCCACAGTTGTGTGCTCTGCCTCACACTGCTTTGGTGCTGCAGAAGGGAGGAAGGTCTCGTTTGCTCCAAATCTGGCTCACGGACAGCCTGGCACGCTCTCTGATCAAATATTTAGGGCCTCAGGGGTGCTGTCTGCAATGTGAATGTGGCCGGCCAAGGGCCCTGGCTGCAGCCATGCTGAGCGCTGGGCCTTCAATAATGAACGAGGGCCTCACCTGGAGAAACGTGAGCTGCTCTGGCCCATGAACAGGACACAGACACCCCAGGAGAACATCTGAGATGAGCCCCGACGTGGACTCACACGCTCGGAACCGTTCCCTCCCAGACGTCAGCATGGCGTTTCGCAACAGGCACCTAGAGACTTTTTAACGTTTGGACAACTTTACCCCCGGGTTTTCCTTGGAGTCCAGATGAAGGGAATAATAAAACATGTGGGAAAAGCTTTATGTTTTAGAATATTCATTTATTATTATAATAATAAAAATTTAGAAATAACCGAAATTCTAAACAATAGGGATTAGTTAGGGAAATAATAGTGTAACCCCTGGGCAGAATATTCTGTAGCCATTAAAAATTATGTTTACAAATCGTTTTAGTGACTTGCGGACATGATTCTGATCATAGTTAAGTGAGAAGGGCAGGATAAAAAAAATGCTATAATCCAGTTAACACAATTATTAAGGTGATGGTTTAAACTTGGGCAGATTCTTCATCCCTCTGGGCCTCTGTTTCCTCATCTGAAAAACAGGCACAATACCTACCACAAGGCTGGTTGTGAAACAGAGTAAGATGGTATTTGGAAATGGCCTAGGACAGTGTCTGTAGTGGACAAACAATTCATGGTTCTTGCTAATCCCATTTTGACAAAAGGGATTAGAAAGACACTATCCCAAAACGTTAATGAGAGGCTGTGTTTAAGTGGTAAAATCATGAGCAATTTAAATTTCCATCTTTCTTTTCTGTTTCCCATTTTTTTAATAACACGGTAGAACACTTCTAATGACTTAAAACTCATTCAACAAATATTGACTGAGTGCCTTCAGAGCGCCAAGCACTGTTCTAGGCTTTGGATGCACGGAGGAATAAGACAGGCAAAAATGTCTGCCTCTGTCTTGCCTGAGCAGGGGAGCAATGACGAATGGGCACAGTAGAATAGGAATGATGTAGCTGCGAGAAGGTACTGAGGGTGGTTGGGGAAAGGAGAGGACGTGAAGGAGGTTGGGTCTGCTTCGTTGGGGGAGGCAGGCTGCAGGACTGAAGAGGGTGTTGGGGGTTCCAGGCAGGGAGAACAGCCAGGGCAAGGACCCTGAGGTGAGAATGTGCCGGAGGACACCAGGCACAGACAGGAGGCCAGTGCGGTGAGAACCAAGTGGGGGAACGAGAGAGGGGATGGGACTGGTCATGCGAGGCCTGAGGCCACAGGACAGACTCTGGTGAGCTGGAAGCCATGCAGGGTTCTGAGCCCGGGGGGCTGTAATCTGACCTGGATTTGATGGGGCTCTTTCTCAACACGGAGCTGAGAAGGGACTGCAGGGGACAGGGGCAGAAGCAGGGAGACCCATGGGCAGCCACTGTGAGTGTCCAGGCCTAGGAGGAGTGCTCAGGCCAGAGGGGGACTGTGGAAGGTGCTGGAACCCGAAGGAGGAGCCTGCAGATCTGACGACTGAATGGGGTGGGAGGGGCAGAGTCTCCCAAGAGGAGCCCCAGGTTCCTGGCCTGGGCAACTGGAAGGAAGAGCTGTCCCTGCAGACAGACTAGAAATGAGAGAGAGAAGAGTTGGGTGTGCAAGGCTCTGGGGGTGGGAGGAGGGGCAGGAGGGGGCTGGGCATGGGGACCTGGGGGAGTGCCGGCCTTGGTGCATCGTGGAGGCTGCTGTGCCTTCGATGAGGAGAAGCTGCTGGCCACCGGGGTGGGATCAGCTCTGTGCCAGCCACGCAGGACTCCCAGGGACCCTTCCCCGTGGCTTCCTCTGTTCCAGCAGGAGTAATGCTGTGACTGTTCTAACACCGCTCCCACCAGGCAGGACTTCCCTGCAGCTTTCCTGCCCGTAGGCCAGGGCCTGTGCCCTCACACCTCGGGGGTCAGGGACAGGGGCAGGGGCAGGAGGAAGGGAAGGAAGTCAGTCTTCTCTCCTGTTCTTGTCCCCTCCCCACTCCTCCCCAGGGCCCTCCCAGCTTCCTGGAGACCATGCCCAGGTAAAGGCCTCTCTTGCCCTCGACTGGAGGCCCCAGGAGCCCAGGCTGGAGAAGCCCAGGAGAAGACTGCGCTGGAGTGGGAAGCCTGACTCATCCTCTGCGTTAACTTGTGCCTTAACCCCACCCTCCTAGTTCCTTTACCATCACACCCTTCCACTCCCTCCTTGCCCGTCTGCACATGGCCAAGACCCATCCAGTTGCCCTCTGGTCCCCCCCCTCTCCCCGTGCTTCCTCCCCTCCCCCGCCCTCGTCCACCTCAGACAAAGCAGATCCAGATACTTGGCCTGGCCACCTGCTGGCCTTGTGGCTGGGACACACTCCCTGCCCTCTCTGAGTCTCAGTTTCCCCTGTGAAATGGGGGTACTAATACCTATCGACCTAGCAGTGGCTGTTGGGAGCATCGCACAACACCTTGTGCAACACCCAGCACACATCTGGGAACAGCCAGCACCTGGGGGTGACAGTTCCCTTTCTTCCCATCCTCTCCAGAGTAGATGCTTCCTCTGTGGCATCCAGACCCCTGTCCTGGCCCCCAGCAGGATCCTGCTCCTCCCTAAACCTGCCCACTCCAAGATGGAAGGTGTCCAGCAGGGTGCAGAGGAGAGAGCCCAGCTGCTCCCGAACATTCCATTCTGGGAAGGGACAGGAGGGGAGCAGTCAAGGCTGAGGACAAAGGAACTCGACTCTCGTTGGTGGAATCACAGGCAGCAGTTCATAGGTGAGGGGAGGGTGTTCCTGGCAAGGAGGGGCCTTTGTGAGCTTAGAACGCGGTGCACATGCAGGCGCTGTTATGGTTGTAATGACTCCTGTTTCTTTGATCCTCAGAATAATGCAGTGAGATGGGAGCGCCACCCCACTCACTTGAAAGCAGAGGAAGCCGAAGCTCAGAACTGGCAGCAGCAGCTGGCACTGGTCCCCCAGGGCGCCTCGCCCACCTCCTCTGGCATCTCTGCCCCCCCCCCCCCCCCCAGCCCCACGGGCCATGGTACAGCAGCTCGCCGCTGCGGCGGGTTCTCCATGCCAGGCAGCCCGTGTCCTGCCTGCGCAGAATGAAGATTGCACCTCACGAATGTCACTTGTCATGAGGCAGTGGCTCCCCCTGGACTGCCTCCTGCCTGAGTTCATAAAAAGCAATTTACGACATGTCAAGTAATGGCAGGAGATAGGAGGAAGGCGCCGCCCTGCACCGCCGTGCACCGCCATGGGCATCTGGCTGAGATGGTAGGCTGCCAAGCTGGGGGACAGCGCTTTCGATTAAAGCTGGGCCCAGCTGAGCCAAGAACCAGAGACCTTGAGCAGCTCTGTAGACTCTGAAAGGGCCCACCCCAGTCATACTTGCCAGTGGGGCATCCTCCCCAAGGTGCCTCAGCGCTAAGTGCTGAGCCAGGAGCAGGGCTCCGGCCCCTCCCAGAGCCATCCCTGCCCTCCACCAAACCCCAGCTCAGGGTGGGGGTGGACAGACCTGACTATAGTGATCAAAGCTAAGTGCTAAGGATTTTGGACTCAACGAGGCAGAGGTGAGGGTGGGGAGGGTGGGATCTATGTAGTCCTACTGAGAATCTGGATAGGTTTGCAAAGAATTCAGCAAAATTCTCTAATAGTGGATGAGTGCTGGCTTACTGAGGGAAGGAGAAAATGTCACCTTTGAGATTGACATCAGGGAGGCCAAACTTGAGCCTTCTCAAACCCCTGCTTGGTTGGTCTCTGTGCCAGAAATAGAACCTATTTAGACATCCTTTCATCTGTCCATCCATCCACCCATCCATCCACCCATCCACCCTTCCACTCATCCATCCACCCATCCATCCACCCATCCACCCTTCCACTCATCCATCCACCCATCCATCCATCCATCCATCCACCCACTCATCCAGCCATCCATCCATCCATCCATCCATCCACCCACTCATCCATCCAACCACCCACCCATCCATCCATCCATCCATCCATCCACCCACTCATCCATCCATCCAGCCATCCATCCATCCATCCATCCATCTATCCATCCATCCACCCACCCATCTATCCATCCATCCATACATCCATCCACCCACCCACCCATTCATCCATCCATCCATACATCCATTCATCCATCCATCCATCCACCCATCCATCCATCCACTCATCCATCTGTCCATCCATCCATCCATCCATCCATCCATCCATCCACTCATCCACCCATCCATTCATCCACTCATCCATCTGTCCATCCATCCATCCATCCATCCATCCATTCATCAACCCATCCACCCACCCATCCATCCATCCATCCATCTACCCACCCATCCAATACAGAGAGAGCCTTGGCATAGTGGCATAGTGTAGCGTGAAGTGGTTCTTCAAGCACCCAGATTTCGTGTTTCCTGGGTTGGAGAGAGGCAGCCACGGTGCGTTAAAAATGACACGGAGGAGTGTAAATTATCAGTAGCGGCTGCTTAGGTTTATGCACTTTGTCCATAATTCTTGCTCCGTTCCGGTGTGATCAGAAGTGAAATACATCCAAGCATGCCCGTTACCCTGTGTGGGCCTTGTGTGTTCCGGCTTAGTTATCCTTCCTAATCCACTTGGCAATTTACGGGCCTACCAAAGAGCCGTCCTGCCACTTCACTGCTGGAGTTTTTCAGCTGAGGATCATTTTTCCTCCCCGCTGGCCACAGGGCAGAGAGTGGAGGAAGCCGGAGTTCACCTGCAGGCAGTGCAGGGCGGGAGGTTGGAGCAGCTCCCGCAGATGCCGACACAGCCCCTCTGCGGTCAGTTCCCTCTGTGACTAAGAAGAGCAAGGAGTCAGGAGATTAACTTGTTACATGACCTTCAGCACCTGAGCCTGAGTCTCCACTCCCCCATCTGGGATTGCACTTGATGGCACGCATGCCACTCCAGGTGCCCGGTCTGGCTCTTTGGGACGGAGAGCGGACATGGACTCAAAGGTGCCAGGTTGCTGGGGAAGGATGCCTGTTGGAGCGGTAGTGTCCAACATGGCCACGGGCCAGGAGGAGGGATGCTGCACACGCCATGCAGTTACCATCCCTCACAGGTGCCTGGAAGGGCCTCCAGGCCTGAAGCCAGGACCTCTGTCATGCTTCTCTGTATCGTGGAAGTGATCGTACTTCTCTATTTGTAAACTTGAGGGTTAGACCAGGAACATCAAAGTTTCCTCTGTGCTCCTGGAGCATTTTGTATAGGCTACTGTCAGCTGATGCCACATGTCAGACTAGGGGTACTTTGAGGGCAGTCATCTGGTTTATTTCTGGGTTCCTGGCATGAAGCATAGAGCTTGGTTGGTACAAAGTGGACACCAGTAAATGTTTGATAAATGAACAGATAGATGAGTGAATATATGGAAAAATGAATGAATGAATGAATTCCAACCTCACAGTGTTAGTGAAGATGAACTCCATGTTGTTAAGGGTCATGGGAACAGGGAAGGAAAATGGAATGTGAAAGATAAGATGTGCAGCATGTTCAGAGCGATGGGCAGGAGGAACAAGGACACGGGGCCAGAACGTGCGGGTGTGTGCGTGGGTCTGCGCCCTGACTGGGAGATAAGCAGGCCTGGGCTCCAACAGCGGGCCAGCTGGGGGGTAGGCTGCTTGCATCACAGGGCACTGGGACAGGACACAGCACTGGTGATGTGGGTCTGGTTTAGCAAAATATCATTATCCTTGTTGTTTTCTCTGATGATCTGTGTAATAGGTTCTCCTGGTAAAACATTTATGCAGAACAGAGAAAGTACACAGAAAAACACACAAAAAATCACTCCAAATCCCACTACTGTGAGTAGCCGCTGGTAAGACTTAGGTAAAGCTTTTGCAGACATCTCTTTATGCACCTAAATACGTACGCACATGCATATATATTACACATGAATACAAAGCTGCAGAAATGAGACGCTCCTCTACATGCTGTGCTGTAACCTAATTTTGTCACTCACCAGCATGTGAAAACATATTCATCTGTGTCATCATTTTAAAGGTGAAGAAATTTCTGCTCAGAGATGTGAGGCCACTTGAATGCTCACCCTTTGGGTTCTTTCTCCCTTCCTTCCTTCCTTCCTTTCTTCCCTCCCTCCCTCCCTCCCTCCCTCCCTCCCTCCCTTCATTCCTCCCTCCCTCCCTCCTTCCCCCCCTCCCTCCCTCCTTCCTTCCTTCCTTCCTTCCTTCCTTCCTTCCTTCCTTCCTTCCTTCCTTCCTTCCTTTCTTTCCCCCCGTCTTTTCTTCCGACAAGAATGAATTCCTGGATCATGTATGGCAGTCTTGCCATAGGCGTAGGGTATGTAAAGGATGAGGTTTAAGTGCTGTATTTGACCCCACACCCAACAAGCAGCTGAATGGAACGTGCACGGCTGTGCTGAGATGCATACTAGTAGGTCCCTCTCTTTTCTCTTCTTCTGAAGAGCCCAAAGCCTTCATCGAAAGAGCAGCAGTGCACCCCCATGACTTGGGAGCTGGCAGAGGTGATGCAAGCAGGAGCTTGAAATGTGCTTTGCCGTGGGGCTCACAGGCCCCTGCCACGATGGGCTGGCCTGCCGTCCCAGGATGAGGGGGGGACTCAGAGCAGAGCCACGCCAGCCAGCCCCTGACCTCTGCGTGAGACAGAAATGAGTATTGTTTTCTCCGCTGAGACCTTGAGGCTGCCTGTGCTGTGGTCGTGGCTGGCCAATGCTTCAGGGGTGCACCGCTGAGGGACCAAACGCTCTGAGTCTCAGTTCCTTCGCCTGAAAAACAGAGTCAGGACCGACCTAATCGGGCTGCTGCCTGAGTCCAGAGAGCTCCTGCCAGCACAGTGGGCAGTGAGAGCTCAGTTAATAGCTATTACTCATGCATGACGCTGGAGTGAAGTATTTCAAATCACACAGCCCGGGCATGGGCCATGGAATCCACTTAGTGAGTCACCACTGGCACTTCCTTTTGATGGATGGAATAGAAAGCTAGCACAGCATTTTGCAATTCAAAAGGGTAAGTATTGTTTTGTGGGACTGTTGTTTCAGAGTGTGTACAAAACAAAGTTCTTTCAGACAGATTTAAAAGCCCCTGCCTGAGCCTGGTCGGCCGCTTCCTTCCCTGTGATGAGGCAGGAGTGGAGGAAGGGGACGCCGAGGGCACTGACCCCCTCCCCTGCCTCCCCACGCGGCCCTCTTGTCACTGAGCAGCCAGGCAGAGCAAGCACTGGCCACGACGGGAGAAACCCCCAGGCTGCCCGGCTGGCCTCTGCACCTTCTCTTTCCCCGCAGCTGGAGGGGGCTCCCTGGCCAGCTTAACCAGGACACTCCCCTCCAGGTTCCCTAGCCGCTCTCTCCCCGGGCCCTCCCGTGGCACTTAGGATGAGTCCAGAAGGTAGTATTAGAGTCGGACTTGAGCACAGAGCCGGGCTCTACTCATTGCTAACAGAGGAGATGTGGTCCGTTCTCCCCTCAATCAAATGAGGCCACGGGGCTCCCACCTCAGAGGAGTGTGGGGAGATTGGGTGAAACAAGTATTACTATCTTCATTTTTCAACAAATAAATATGGAGCTTCTCCCACATGGTGGTGGGGGGGTCGCGTCTGGCATACGGTGAGCACTGAAGAAACGGCAGCCATCATCTTCATCATTATCATTGTGTTGTTTCCAGTGTTTTTCCAGTTCTCACTTCATTCATCTGCTTACTCAACATGTACTGAGTGCAGAGTGCTGGGGACATAAAGATGACCAGGGTGGCCACTGCCTCTACCCAAAGGCAGATTCCTGGCTGACTGACCTGTATCAGAGTGAGGGGTATGGCTCAGTCTGGAACCTGGTGACCTAAGTTTGAATCCCAGCTCCTCTACTTACCAGCTGTATAACCTTGGCCAAGTTACCTATCCAGTTGGGCCTCCTCCATGAAATGGGGCCGTTAGCATCAGGTCATTGAATGGATTCAGTAAATAATATTCAGGCGGGTCAAGCACCCGGCATGCTTCTGACCCCCAGGGAGCACTTAGCAAGGGTCTGAGGATGTTACTAAGACTCTCAAAGTTCAGGTGCATGACCTGGAAGGGGCCCTGAGACTGTTCTAGCCCAGGCTGGGCGGCACTCCATCCCCAGCGCCAGTCGCCTAAAGTGCTGCGTTGAGAAGGATTCTGGGACCGAACCTGGGCTCAGCAAATAAAAGCCTTGAGTAATGAGAGATGTAGGCACGAGCAAGGGAAGGGAGAAGGGGGTGCCAGTTTCACAAACTTGCCATCCCTGGTGCAGCCGGACTGCTGCTTTTACAGAGAGGAAACAGAGCCAGAGAGGGGAAGGGACAGGCCCCAGGTCCACGCTGGCATTTAGGTCAGGGCTTCTGCCTCAGTGCAGGGCCCCTGCTGACTGTCCCCTGCCCTGGGGGGACCCGAGCAGCCAGCCGGCCTTCGCCAGGGTGCCGTGGCAGCATCTCCCCGCATGCCCACTCTGCCTGCACCAGGCTTAATTGGGCTGGGGAACATTTGAGGTGAAATGCAGGCCTGTGAGAGCATTCGCCTAAATGGCAATTTTTGTGATGATAAATGTGCTTGTTTGGGTTTGAATGGGACCGAATCAGCAGATACGGTATCGCGCTGGAACCCGAAGGGGTGGAGAACGCTCCCTTTTTCCCTTGAAAAAGCATGATTTTCATATTGCAATTAAACAGTCCGTTCGGCTGATTTTGCTTCTCTGTTGCTGACATTGAAAAACGCCAAACAAAGATAGCAGCTCGGCTCTCCTTGCGATGTGACTCCGGGAACGGGAGGCAGCCGCTCTGTCTCTCCCGAAAACGGGTGGGGGTGCTGACACCGTCCTGGAGAACATGACTCCGGCCTGTGTGGAACTGGCCCCAGCCCAGCTGTCCCCACGAAGGAGATCGGCCCATGCCACAGGTACCCTTTCTACCCCTGAACCGAGGACCGGACTATTTGTAAGGACCTCAAAGCCTGTAAGTGTATACTGACTCCTACCTGTGGGTCTAAGATTTTGAGGACCAGACATGGCAGACTGGACCCGGCAGACAGCCCTCAGGAGTCATCTCAATCCTGTAGGGGCCATTAAGATTCTCCTTCCACATGCGCGGGGGGGGGGGAGGGCGGGGGGAATCTGAGATTCAGGGCCAGGCCCCCCACTTTGGAAACTGAGGCAGAGAAGCTGGTCTCCTCTTCCTGAAAGCTGAGACGTGGGCTTAGCTCAGAACCGTGCCAGGACCTTGGACCCTGAAAGAGGGAAGCAAAGC
This sequence comes from Myotis yumanensis, assembly GCF_028538775.1. Taxonomy (NCBI): domain Eukaryota; kingdom Metazoa; phylum Chordata; class Mammalia; order Chiroptera; family Vespertilionidae; genus Myotis; species Myotis yumanensis. Next base: position 37,254,057 of record NW_027223753.1, read on the forward strand.
AGAAAGGACCATCGGAGATGGTAGCGCCACGGTGGTTAAGAACGTGGGTTCCGCCCGGCCGGTGTGGCTCAGTGGTTGAGCATCGACCCATGAACCAAGAGGTCACCGGTTCGATTCCTGGTCAGGGCACATGCCCAGGTTGCGGGCTTCACCCCCAGTAGGGGTGTGCAGGACACAGCCAATCGATGTTTCTCTCTCATTGATGTTCTCTCTCTCTATACCTTTCCCTTCCTCTCTCTCTAAAAACCAATAAAAACATATTTTAAAAAAGAGAACAGATTCCAGAACAAGCCAGCCAAATGGAATCCTGGCTCTTCCATTGACTGGCTCTTCATCTTGGGCAACCTGACTCGCCATTCTGTGCCTCAGTTTCCTCATCTGTAAAACGAGTTAGTACATGTGCCGGGACCTGGGGCAGCTTAGCGAAGGTTAGCTGCTGCTGTTATTTCTGATGGTGGCAGCTTCAGAGTCCTGCCGGGGCAGGGGGCAGGGGGTGGGGGGTGGGGGGGCAGGCGGGAGGTCTTCTGTGGGACTGCTCATAGTGGTGCAAGGACTCCAGGTGGCATGGCTGTGGCTGGGTCCTGGGTGCCTGGCCTCCCTTGGCTCAAATCAATATCCTTTCAGCAAGCCCTTTTCTGCTCAAGTTGCTTACGTCCATTTTTGTTGCCCTTAACCAAGGACCCTGTTGGATACACGCCATAATGACGCCGCAGAATGGTTTGGAGGGAGCTTTCATAATCAGTTTGTGTGGACAGGCTGCCTTGGACTAAGAGTGTAACACACGTCATCTGTCTGATCCTACAGGTCCCCCCGCCCCCTCCCGCTGGAGAAGCCAGTGCCTTCTGCTTGCACTCGCTCAGTGAGCACTTACAGACTCACAGAGGAGGTGAGGGACACAGAGGCTCCTGAGGGAGGAAGACCTTCCCTGCCGGTGGGCCCTCTCCCCGCACAGTGTGACAGCTCCTCAGCAGACCGCACTCCAGAGCCCGCTTCCTCACGTCTTCAGACAGATCACCCCACCCTCAGACTTGGTTTCCTCATCAGTACCGTTGGAATAAGAATACCCCCAGAGCCCGGCCAGCATGGCTCAGTGGTTGAGCGACGGCCTATGAACCAGGAGGTCATGGTTTAATTCCTGGTCTGGGCACAGGCCCGGGTTGCAGGCTCCATCCCCAGTGTGGGCCCTGCGGGAGGCAGCCAGTCAATGATTCTCTCTCATCATTGATGCTTCTATCTCTCTCCCTCTCCCTTCCTCTCTGAAATCGATAAAAAGATCTTTAAAAAAAATACCCAGAGAATTTCAAAAGAGAACACTGTGACACACACACGGGGAGTGCTGGCTGGCAGGACAGTGATGGGCTTCACTGAAGAATTTTCTGGTTCTTTCAGAGCTCGGGGCTGGAAGAGGGCACTGGGACTTGGGGACAGGGATGGGCGTGGGGGCAGGAGAGACCTGTGCTAGGCAGAGCCAACACAGCTATGGAATGGCATGGCTGCAGTGTGGCATGGCTGTGGTGTGGCACGGCTGAGGTGTGGCATGGCTGCGGTGAGGCATGGCTGTGGTGTGGCATGGCTACAGTGAGGCATGGCTGAGGTGTGCATGGCTGAGGTGTGCATGGCTGCGGTGTGGCATGGCTGCGGTGTGGCATGGCTGAGGTGTGCATGGCTGTGGTGTGGCATGGTTGTGGTGTGGCACGGCTGCGGTGAGGTATGGCTGTGGTGTGGCATGGCTGCAGTGTGGCATGGCTGCAGTGAGGCATGGCTGTGGTGAGGCATGGCTGCGGTGTGCATGGCTGAGGTGTGCATGGCTGAGGTGTGGCATGGCTGCAGTGAGGCATGGCTGAGGTGTGCATGGCTGTGGTGTGGCATGGCTGCGGTGAGGCATGGCTGTGGTGTGGCATGGCTGCAGTGAGGCATGGCTGAGGTGTGCATGGCTGAGGTGTGCATGGCTGAGGTGTGCATGGCTGAGGTGTGCATGGCTGCGGTGTGGCATGGCTGCGGTGTGGCATGGCTGAGGTGTGCATGGCTGTGGTGTGGCATGGTTGTGGTGTGGCACGGCTGCGGTGAGGTATGGCTGTGGTGTGGCATGGCTGCAGTGTGGCATGGCTGCGGTATTGGATTCTGTGGTGAGGCATGGCTGCGGTGAGGCATGGCTGAGGTGTGCATGGCTGAGGTGTGGCATGGCTGCAGTGAGGCATGGCTGCGGTATTGGATTCTGTGGTGAGGCATGGCTGTGGTGTGGCATGGCTGTGGTGTGGCATGTCTGTGGTGTGGCATGGCCGAGGTGTGGCATGGCCGAGGTGTGGCATGGCTGCATCAAGGCATGTGGTGTGGCATGGCTGAGGTTTGGTATGGCCGTGGTGTGGCATGGCTACAGTGTGGCATGGCCGTGGTGTGACATGGCTGCAGTGTGGCATGGCTGCGGTGAGGCATGGCTGCGATGAGGCATGGCTGTGGTGAGGCATGGCTGCGGTGAGGCATGGCTGCGGTGAGGCATGGCTGAGGTGTGCATGGCTGCAGTGTGGCATGGCCGTGGTGTGGCATGGCTGCAGTGAGGCATGGCTGCGGTATTGGATTCTGTGGTGAGGCATGGCTGTGGTGTGGCATGTCTGTGGTGTGGCATGTCTGTGGTGTGGCATGGCTGCAGTGAGGCATGGCTGCGGTATTGGATTCTGTGGTGAGGCATGGCTGTGGTGTGGCATGTCTGTGGTGTGGCATGTCTGTGGTGTGGCATGGCCGAGGTGTGGCATGGCTGCGGTGTGCATGGCTGAGGTGTGGCATGTCTGTGGTGAGGCATGGCTGTGGTGTGGCATGGCTGTGGTGTGGCATGTCTGTGGTGTGGCATGTCTGTGGTGTGGCATGGCCGAGGTGTGGCATGGCTGCGGTGTGCATGGCTGAGGTGTGGCATGGCTGAGGTGTGGCATGGCTGAGGTGTGCATGGCTGAGGTGTGCATGGCTGCGGTGAGGCATGGCTGCGGTATTGGATTCTGTGGTGAGGCATGGCTGTGGTGTGGCATGGCTGTGGTGTGGCATGTCTGTGGTGTGGCATGGCCGAGGTGTGGCATGGCTGTGGTGTGGCATGTCTGTGGTGTGGCATGTCTGTGGTGTGGCATGGCCGAGGTGTGGCATGTCTGTGGTGTGGCATGGCTGCGGCGTGGCATGGCCGTGGTGTGGCATGGCTGCGGCGTGGCATGTGGTGTGGCTCTTGGCGTTAGGTGAGCTCAGGCCATGCTGTGATCAGGTCCCAGCAGTTTTCTTTGGGGCTCGGCACTGCCAGACTGACCCACCCACCCAAGCTCCCCTGTGCTTCCTGTGGAGAGAAGGGTGGGAGGGAGTTGGGGGAGGGGCTTCTATTCCATAAGCAAATCATAGCGGTTAAAAGAAATGTTTTTGGAGTTAGTGTCCGGGTTAGAATCCCAGTAACACCACCAGCTCACTGTGTGACCTTGAGCAAGTGAATTCACCTCTCTGAGCTGTAATTTCTCATTCTGACCCTCACGGGGTTTTCTCGGGGACTGAGCACTTAGCACTAAGTCTTAATAAATGGCAGTAATTAGTATTATGTTGCTGAGTTTATCTTGTCAACCCACTCGTAACACGCTCGGTTTATCTCCTCCCCAGGTCTCTGCCAGCACCAGAGAAAAGGAAGCCTGGTTAGAGTGGGAATTCAGCTAACGACAGACCTCAGTCTGCTCTGGGGTCCCAGGAGGGCCTTCTTGGGGTTCACTGTTCTCTGGAGCAAACCACAAGTGGGAGCTATAGTTATTATTTGAGGCACATGGCTTCATTCAGAAAGTGGGTGAGTCTAATTACAGAAAAATTGTGAATAATGTAATCCTTTCGTTCCTGTGACTGTGACTTCCAGACACCTGCTTCATTCAGGAAAAAAGAAAAAAGGTTTCAATGGAAAAGCGCTTCTTCTGCAGCCCTAATCACCACCTCATTGAAGTCTGCGGCACGAAACACAAAGCATCTTCCTTTGAGGAAGCGCCTCTGAGTGATGGGCAAAGTCTGAGGAGGGGAAGCAGAGCCCCCGACTGGGGGCCGCACCCCTTTACTTGGCTGGGATGGGGGGTGTCGTCCAGACTGAAGGGCAAGGCCAGTGCCCCTGACTGGATATTGTGAGTCCCTCACAACGACCTCTGTGGACAGTTCACAGCCCGTAGAAACACTGTTAGAAAGTTGAGGGAGAAAAGCAGATGACCCGGCTACCTAAACACCGACTACATTTCTCACTTAAAATAAACAACAACGGGAACCTTGCTTCCATCCAAGATGGAGCAGCGGGACCAGACTCACTTTTCCACCCGAAACAACTAAAACCCTAGACAAAATATGTGAAACAACGGATTTCAGACACTGACCTACAGGCGGCGCAGGACGGGGACTCCCGGGAGAGGAGACACCCCGAGGAAGGAGCCAAGAGCCCCCGAGAAGAGGGAGCTGCCCCGAGGGAAGGCTCGGAGACCGCCTCCCTCCTGCCTCCCCTGAGAACTGACCAGGCCAGGGTCATGCTATTCACCAAAGCAGGCACAAGGAGGGTGGGTACGTGGGAAGGCGCTTGGCCCATGTGTGGTTGGGTACCCCGGGCATCGGGGCATTTGTCTAGTGGGCTGTTTGCTGGCCGTGTGGGTCTGAGCAGGCACCACAGTGGTCAGCGCAGGGGAGCATCTGGAAGCCTTGAGGACGGAGACTTTGCCTGGGGAGAGGGGGGAGGGGAGAGCAGCACAGAGGCGCTGGGGCACCTGCCTTTAAGGAGAACCCAAGTCTTGGAAAGAAAAGGAAAACAAGCTCCCATGCCAGCTCCTGCCTGGCTGAGAGTGAGCGGCATAAGGGAGGGAGGGGTGTGGGGAGGACCCTGGCCCCTCGGTTGGAGGAGACAGTCCCTCTCAGAGGTGCCAGACAAAAGTGCCACTCCAAGGAGCAGGCCAGCCTGGTTCCTAATGTCCCTATCTGACCATTTTGGTAAGAAGTTGGACCGAATTCCTATCTGTGGTGCAACAGCCTCGCTGCTTGTTCGTCTACTCATTCATCCAGCAAACAGTGACGCGCTCCCTCCATGCCAGGTGCAGGCTGGTGCTGAGGGGAGGACTCAGACACAGGCCCCGCCCGGAGACGGGCTGGTGCAGCCGGGTCAGTGTGGGTGGGGCTGGCAATGACTGGCAGGGCTCTTTGGGATGGTCACCTCCAAACTCGCTTCTCCCTTAACGTAGGTACCTCTCGGCACCTGGCCCTGGCTCCTCTGTCCTCCTCTCCTCTCTGGAGAGGAATTCTCCAGAGCCCCCTCACCCTCAGACCTACACAGCCAGCAGCCCACCCTTCACCCTCAGACCTACATGGCCAGCAGCTCACCCCTCACCCTCAGACCTACACGGCCAGCAGCCCACCCCTCACCCTCAGACCTACACGGCCAGCAGCCCACCCCTCACCCTCAGACCTACACGGCCAGCAGCCCACCTGACAAGTGCCCGGATGCCCACAGCTACTCATACCACACATTTGCAAAGTGTAAGCTGGTGGTGGTGGCACGTACTCATTTCTTCGTACTCTCTGCCTAGTGAGTAGCAGGACCCTGTCCTCTGGCTCACCCCCTCTCATCTCTCTCCATCTCTGGACAAATCCAGTCATTCAGCGAGTCCCGTTGATGGCGTCAGGAGAAGCCATCCGCCTGCCTTAGGAAAGCACTCGCAGGGGACAGGAAGCTGTAAAAAGAGGTGGCCGAGCGAAGCAGTGTTAATTATAGTCATTTACACAACGCTTTTCCATTTCATGCCACACAATCGCCATCACACGTGTCTTCAAGTAGGTGTGAGATTACCTTGTTGTACATGGTATTTAATTACAAAGCTGAACTCTGCTCACATGGCGTTTATCCGCACAGCTCATTGCATAGTCCTGAGCAAGGCTGTCTGCTCTCACCCTAAAATAACTAGAGAGGACTTCCCTGCAGGCCCCACAGTGCCCTCCGCCACCCAGGGCAATTCTGGGACTGTCATGGGTGTAGGGGCCCAAGATTCTGACATCCCTCCTGGCAGGCAGATCCCGAGAGCAAGGAGCTTAAAGAGGGGAAGGGCTGAGTAAGCTCCAAGCAATGGCTCTGGTGAATGCTAATAGAGCGCCCCCCCCCCCCCCCCAACCTCTTCCAATCAGCATTCCCCCAGCCCCCTCCCTAAGATGATCTGTTCCCCTTCCTTGATGAATGGGACTACGTATTTTGGAAAAAGCTGCTGGTGGGGGCTTTACAAGGGCCTCTCATTCCAAGGGTCTGGGCCTGGTCAAGGGTATGAGGTGCAGCTTATGACCATCTGGGAGAAGAGGCGGAGCAAGGACACTGGGTTAGAGTGTATGAAGGACACAGTTCCTGGGTGATGCTTGTGGTAGCACCCAAAGAAGTCATCTGTCCTGCGGCGCCCCCTGCTGGCCACAGGCAAAACGGCGTTCTGTCAAGCTCAGACCTGGGCTCTGTGGACAAAGGCTCAGAGGGTGGGTGCACACCTGCTCTGCTCTTCAGGCCTGGGCCTTCCAGGGGGGCCAGGCAGTCCTCCTGGGCCTGCCCAGGCGGCACCCCAGAGGCGACAACACCAAACTACCGAACACAGAGGAGTGTGAGTGACAGTTCCTCCTCTGCCTCTTCAGCAGGCAGGATGGAGAGGGACACGCCAGGCTCCAGCCTTGGCCCACCACAAAATGACAGGGACGCTGGGCAAAGCTCTCCACTATCTGCCACGAGTGGGATGGGGCTCAAACACGCAGCAGTTTCACGGATTGTCTGAGGAAGGTCATTGTAACTGTACATAACAGGTCTTATTGTGGGCTCAGCTAGCCCATGGAAGCCCTGAGTTCAAGTCCCAGCTTGTACTCGCTGTGGGGCCCTGGCCAAGTTGTTCAGCTCTTCTTGACTCAGTTTCTTCATCTGTAAAGTGTGAGGTCACTCAGATGTTCTGTGAGCAGAAAAACTGGGGAGTCACCCCACGCTCCCTGTTTGGTCTGGGAGCCATGGGCCCAGCCCCTTACTTCTGTTTTCTGAACATCCTTACAGTGGTCATGACGTGCATCACACACACACACACACACACACACACACCAGTTGAGGGTTCCCAGGCCTGTATCCTCCTAGAGATTAGGGAGCCAATGCCCTTAAAATAAAAAAAGTTTAGGTTAAGGGCCCGTTAACAACAGCAGCTCTCTATTGATTCTTCTTGCCAGCATCTCAACTCTCTTCTCTCCTCCCCAGCCTTGGATGTATGACTTCAAGCAAGCTACTTAGCTCTCAATGCCTCAGTTTCCTCATCTGTAAAATAGGGATTATATTATACCCCTCATAAATAGCACTAACCTTCACAGGGCTGTTGTGAGGATTAAACGAGATATGCGTGAACGATGGAAAGTGTTTCGAACATCACCTAGCACAAGGCAAGGACTCCACCGGAGCTTGCTGCTGTGATGACGATGGTGGTGGTGCTGGGTTTGTCCTTCAGCAGCCTGACCTGATCTACGATGGAGCCTACACCTGGGCTACCAAGAGAGCTCGCAGGGCTCGTCACCAGCCATCATGCAAGTGTACCTACACCTGTTGGAACACCTCCCGCCCCCCACCTGGTGCAGCCTCTGAGAGCACCTTCTCACACCACATCCCCAATCTGCCTCCACTGGGAATGGCAGGTGCTAATCAGGAAACCAGGCCCTCCAAAGTCAGGAGAACTCGGGTATGTATTCTAAAAGCTAAGACCTCGCCTCGCAAAACATGTCCTTAATGCTTTATGTCCTCAATGACATGCTCTCCCTTGTTCTGGTCAATACTATGACTTTCTTTTCAAATGAATTTCCTTTCCAACATACGTTTTGCTCTATGGTGTTTAATGTTTCCCCTGCTTTCAAAATGCTTTTCAGACAGGTGAAATTCGCTTGGGAGAAAAGGCCTCCCTCCCCTGGGAGATCCCAGAACAATTCCTGGGAAAGGGGTGAGGATGGGCCCATCCTGAGCACAGAGGTGGGCTAGTCCCTGCACCCCACGCGCCTCGTTTTTCCCGCACACGGACTTGAGGACGGCACACTCCCGGGGACCACAGCTTTCCTCTCAGGACCCTGCTGCTAAGTAGTACCTGGCACACAGAAGGTTCTCAGGAAAGCTGTGAGGAGTCATCCTTTTCTCACTGTTACCATCTATGGAGGCTCTACTCTGCCGTGAACACCTCACGCGTATTACCTCTCGCGCTCACCACAGCCGTCCTCAGTGTTACTGCCCTCATTTCACAGTTATTATCCTCATTTTGCAGAAAACAGGCTCAAAGCCCAAACACAAGACAGCAGTTGCAACTGCAGGCAGAGACAGGGTGAGAACAGGGGACTTTGGATTCCAGAGTCCATTGCCATTGACTAAAGCTGTGTGGGAGGGAGGGATGGGCCCTCACCACTTCCCCCATCTGCCACGGGCCTTCCCCTTTTACGTCCTCACCCCTTGACCAAGGCTTGAGGTACATTAATGTACTCGACTACATTAATAGTTTTCTTAACGGTGGAGTCTTCTGTGATCGCTTTGTGTGTGTCCTTTGATGTTTGGCACAAGCATATCCTCTGTGAAAACATCCCCAACATCAAGCGAGAGAGAGAGAGAGAGAGAGAGAGAGAGAGAAAGAGAGAGAGAGGGAGAACATCTATCATCCCCAGGAGTTCCCTCCTGCTCCTTTGAAATCCATTCCTCCTGGCTCCTCCCAGCACCCCCTCCGCCAGGCAACCGCCAGTGCCTTCCTGTCATGTTGACCAGCTTGCACTTGCTGGAGTTTTGGATGTCTTCCTGTTTTGTCTGGCTTCTTTCCCTCAGAGTAATGATTTTGAGATTTATCTGTGGTTCATTTATTGGGATCTTTCTTGATGTCTGTGATAAGCCCTACTTGGTTGTGGCCTATTAGTCTTTTAATACTCAGCTAGATTTGGCTTGCTAATTGATTACCTAGGACTTAAGCATCTCTAGTCCTTAGTGAGGGAAATGAACCAAGATTTGGACCAACCAGATCTCAAAGAGCAGCCTCGAAAAAACCTGGTGGAGGCTGCAGGCACTGGCAATGAAATGTAGGAAATGGCGTAATTGTATGCTACCGTGGTCCCTGCGCAAACCCCACACGTGGCCCGTGGCGGGCCCCTATTAGCGAGGGACCAACATGGTCCCCTCCGCTGGGCAGGGAGTGGACTCGAGCTGATTAACTAACCCAGTGGTCGGCAAACTGTAGCTCGTGAGCCACATGCAGCTCTTTGGCCCCTTGAGTGTGGCTCTTCCTAAGCCTTAGGAGTACCCTAATTAAGTTAATAGCAATGTACCTACCTATATAGTTTAAGTTTAAAAAATTTGGCTCTCAAAAGAAATTTCAATCGTTGTACTGTTGATATTTGGCTCTGTTGACTAATGAGTTTGCCAACCACTGAACTAATCCATTCCAATTTGGGGCTTCCTTAGAAGGAGGAAACAACCAGGGTGTTTTTTTTTTTTTTTTTTTTTACTTTATTAATTCCAGAGAATTCAGAAGGATAAAAAGCCAAATAATTATTATAAAAGGCTTGAAAAAAGCAGAGCCAATCCATGACAAGCTCGGAACGAAAGCCGCCGTGTGGTCACTAGAGCAAAGCAGAGATTCGAGATTTTTCTAGTTCTTCCTGGCCTTCACATCTGAGGAAAAAACGGTGACCTCTGGGCAGCAGCCTCAGCAAGGAGGGGGAGGAGGCCGGGGACCTGGTGTAAGGAGAGAGGGTGAGTGAGAGGCAGAACAGAGAGACAAAAACAAGAGAGGTCCAGGGAGAAGGGGGAGGGAAAAAGAAAGAGGGAGGGAAAAGGGGCAGGAAACAGAAAGATGGTAGTCATTTAAAAAAGCATTGCGCATGCTCGCTACGGCAGCACATATACTAAAATTGGAACGATACGGAGTAGGTTAGCATGGCCCCTTCGCAAGGATGACCGCAAATTCAAGTGTTCCATATTATTTTTTAAAGAAAAAAAAAAGGCACTGAGCAAGGAAAGCCAGTTAGCACGCTCTCTCAACCTTTAAGCAAAATAATGGTACCTGGGCAGCTCAGAGGGCAGGAGGGCAGGGGAGTAAGGAGAATGGGTCTGTTGGGGGTTGAATTGTGTCCCCCCAAAAGATATGCTCCAGCTCTAGATCCCAGTACCTGTGGGTGTGACTTTATTTGGAAATAGGGTCTTTGCAGATGTAATCAAGTTACGTGAGGCCATATTGCATGGAGGGGCTTATAAGAAGAAGGAAATTTGCACACAGGGGCACAAAGAGGAGGACGCATGTGCAGATGGAGGCAGAGATTGGGATGATATGGCTACCAGCCAAGGAATGCCAAGCATTGCCAGGAAACCCCAGAAGCTGGGAGAGGCTAAGAAGGAACCTGCCAAGAGCCTTTGGAGAGAGAGCCTGGCCCTCTTACACTTGGATTTGGGGCTTCTAGCCTCCAGAACTGTGGACCAAACCAGTCTTGGTTGTTTTAAGCTACCCACTCTGTGCTCACTTGTTAGGACATCCTTAGGATACTAACACAGGGTCCCATCAAAATAAAGCATCAGCATGCCCCTGTTATAGGCCAAAATTCACGTGCTGAAGTCCTAACCCCCAGGACCTCAGAATATGACTGTACTTGGAGGTAAGGTCTTTAAAGAGGTGTTCCAGCCCTAACCGGTTTGGCTCAGTGGATAGAGCGTCGGCCTGCGGACTGAAAGGTCCCAGGTTCGATTCCGGTCAAGGGCATGTACCTTGGTTGCATGCACATCCCCAGTAGGGGGTGTGCAGGAGGCAGTTGGTTGATGTTTCTCTCATCGATGTTTCTAACTCTCTATCCCTCTCCCTTCCTCTCCGTAAAAAATCAATAAAATATATATATTTTTAAAGAGGTGTTCCAATTAAAACAGTTCATTTGGGTGAGCCCTAACCCACCTTATAAGAGGAGGATATTTGGACACAGACAGACAGAGGGAAGACCATGTGAAAACAGAAGGTGGCCAGCTGTCTGCAAGCCAAGGAGAGCGGCCTCAGAAGAAACCAAACCTGCTGACTGACACCTTGATCTTGGACTTCTAGCCTCCAGAATTGTGAGAAAATAAATTTCTGTTGTTTAAGCCACACAGTCTGTGGTTCCTTGTTATGGGAGCCCTAACAACTTAATACATCCCCCAAACCCCAACATTCCCCAGCCTGCTGGTAGGAGGGCAGCTGGAGCCTCGTCTGCTTCGAGGGTGGGCCTCTATGGCCCCCATGAGCTCACTCAGGTTGGGGTGGGGAGAGTCAGTGCCCAGGGCTGGGGACTCCACCTGGCGCCTGCCCAGCCCTTTCAGGAGCAGAGAGACCTCATCCAGAGCCCAGGAAGTCAGTCCAGGGGGATGAACGTCCTTTCCCCAGGCCACTCCCATGCCAGGTCCCTTGCCTTGGCCTGGGCCCTTCCTCCCATGACCTGGAGCTTCCCCCACATGGCTTTGGACTACCCTTGGCCACCAACATGATGTAACGGCTGGCGCTGGTGTCCTACAAAGGGCAGGGTAACAATGGTGACAAAATGGGGCTTCCACACTTGGGTAAATGGTTTTCAGGTTTCAATTCTGTCCCTAACCCTGCACTTTCTGCCGGGTCTGAGAAGTCATCTTTCAGAGCTGCTTGCTGTTGAGTGAAGCCACATTCCTGAGGACAATGTCAGAGCAGAAACAATCAGCCTCCTTATATTTTTGTTCTGTTTTTAAACAGATGAGGCCATTGAGGCCCAGAGAAGGGAAGTGACTTGCTCCAGGTCACACAGCTATTTGGGGTCTAACTAAACCCAGAACACCAGGCTCCTGGAGCCAGCCGCACCCCCTGCCTGCTGAAGACAAGTGCCTTGTGAGTTCCTAGACAACCCCATTAGCTCACTGTTTTTCTTTGCCCAACTGTCATATTAAGATTTGGGATGGGCTGTAGAGGGGTTCCCCCCCCCCTAATTTTAAAAGCACTTCAGCATCTTATTTACCACAGAAAAACCCAGTTCACGCCCCTGTTAACAAAACTGTGATCTCACAAAGAGATTTTATTACAAAAATAAATTTCAGTAATAACTGCTCAACCAGACACTTTGCAATTAAAAATAGAACTGCGCAGTGAAGAGAAATGTAATTCACAATAAACAAAGTTGTTCCCTTTCTTGCCCTTCACCGCCTGGGCTCCACAATATTGCTTCTCAATTTCAACCATTTGTTGGCTTTCAGCTGTTTTGTACTGCTCTGTTCTCCAAATAACTGGAACATTTTTAGCTCAGGACTGATTCCCTAACGCATAGTCACACATCCTTTCAGTCAGTAACAGCAGCTCTACCAAGAAAATAGGGAGACAGTGATGTCAGGCCTCACCAGCTGGTCAAAGGCAGTATTCCCACTGCCGACATGGCCACTTGGATGCTAGATGTAACCCCAAATTCTGATCTTATCACTGTCTAACATGAAAGCTCAGGGTGTGCGAACCCCAATGTGTTCATCTGCTTAGGCTGCCATAGCAAAATATCATGGACAGGTGCCTTAAACAACAGACACAGTTCTGGAGGCTGGAAGTCTGAGAGCAGCTGTCAGCCTGGTCCTTTCTGGTGAGGGCTCTCTTCCGGGCTTGCAGGTGGTTGCCTTCTTGCTGTGTCTTCACAGCAGAGAGAGAGGAAGCAAGTTCTCTCCTCTCTTCTTACAAGGATACTAATCCCCTCACAAGAACTCCACCCTCATGTCCTCGTAAAGTCCTCATCTCCAAATACCATCACATTGAGGGGTAGGGCTTCAACATTGAATTTGGAGGGGACACCACTCAGTCTATACCACCCACTTATTAAAATGATGACTGGTTACTGGCACGGTGCTCATATTTATGGGAATAGTTCCTCTTGCATGTCTCCCAAGCAAAACTCTTTTCCTGCAAGCTATTTACCCTTGGGGATGCTGGTGAGGACACTTGAAAAGGAATGAACTATGTTTGAATCCCATTAGTTAAAAGCAAACAGAAGAGTTAATTGCCAGGCACAACTCTGGAGCTGCTCCTTTTAGCTGCAGAGGCTCTGAACTACTCATAGGAGCCCCCAGGGACCTCTGATAATTTCCCCCCAATTATTGCTGTATTAATCCCTCACTCCTCTAACCTTGCTGTACTTTGTGGGTGAAATAGCTCTTAAGGAAGTGAAGACTTCGGCAAATGCTTCTGATCCTAAGTGCAGATAATACACAGCCCACAGACTTTCTTTTGTGGGTTTTTCCTATACATATTGACACAGCTAATCTTTGCTTCTGCAGCATGTACATAAATATTATCCAAGATGACTGGCATATGGTACTGTTATGTGTCTTTCAAGAAAACCTCCAACCGAATCCAATATTTCCCATGTGGCACCTGATGCACCGTGGGCGTCGGATATTTATAGAGCAGTAATAATGATATTTGAAAACACTGTGATGTCTGAAGGCTCTGTTTCCCTGCACAGTTCATCTAGAAGGCTGCACTTTGCAGACATAAGCTTCTGCCGGCCGTTCACAGGGATATTGCTGAGATGCTGAGCATTGTCCGGAGTCACAAAGTGGTCATGTTGAGCACTGTTGCCTGTACACCCTTCAGAAGGAAAGTCACCTTCCCATGTGGGTGCAAATATTGCAAGTACGGACTTGCTGCCTTTGGCCTTCCAATACTGGTCGTTTGCCCTTCGATGGAATTAAGTTTTGGATGCAAACCTAAAACCTCAGTAGAGCTTCATGGAATTGTTGGATCAAAAACTCAGGATCAGATGATCCGTGAGCTGGGAGAGACCCTTGTTACCACTGAAACCAAACCTTCCCCCTTTAAACCAATGAGGATATTGTTTGGCGGCCGTGGTAGAACTGGGGTCTTTTTGCTTGTATCCCAGTGCACATTCCACCCCCCCTTTTGTTCCTGCAGCTAATGTGATAGCGCATCTTATCATCTCAGTTCTGTCCCGTTTAATTTAATATATGTTTACTAAAGAGCCCACTGGAATAACAGCTCCCACTTTTAAATGTCTTCTGTGGGCGGACCTGCCAGGTCCTTATTTGAATCACCTCATCTTTTTCAGCACTGTAATGAGGGAGGCATTATCATCTCCATTTCACGTGCAGGACATCTAAGGCTCAGAGAGGTTAGTGTCTTGCCCCAAAGTCCTAAGAACTAGTAAGTCATCGAGTTAGTCTTTGGAGCTGAGACTGCCTGACCCTGGAGCCCTGCTCCTGCCATCAGCGTTGAAGAGGCACCAAAGATGAATTGGGGGTAAGGCCCTTCCACTGAACAGAAAATGTTACTTCTCCTGGCCAGCCCAGAGGCACTGGATGTCACATTCCAGCCTGAGCTCCATCCATCACAAGTCAGCTGCTGACCGCCCAGCAGGTGCCCTGTCCTGGAAGAACACCCCAGCTATGTGGGAGACAGATGTGTAAACAGATGACAGTAGCACCTTGTGATTCAGAGAGACAATCAAGGGCTGTAATCTTAACCCTAGAGGTTGCGGGTGGCTCTGGGAGGTGGAGACGCAGGGGCTGGATCTGGAAGGATGGCAAGGAGTCAGCCAGTTGAGGAGGGGCCTGGGAGGGGAGGTAGGCCCGCCAGGCGGGGGAACTGCATGGAGATGGCCCCAGGAGGTCAGAGGGGTAGAGAGGGAGGACTAGAGTGGTTGGCAGAGACCAGATCACAGAGGGTCAGGGGCAGAATCCACCCAGGACAGGGGAGCCCTGAGTCATGGATGGGGAGGAACATCTGGCTTGGACAGATAACCCATTCAATATAGGGGGAGGGTGGGGGAGGGGGAGGCTGGGGCAGGGTGCCCATGGAGGCTAGTATAGGAACCAGGGCCAAAGGTGAGTGTGCTCTGAACCAAGGTGATTGTGACCCTAGGAGCCAAGAGAAGGCAGCCTGTCAAAACCTGCTTAGAAAAGAGAATGCACAGAGGTTGAGATTTCCCAGGGGAGTTGGAACCAGGGGACAGGGCAGTGGGCAGGGGGTTCAGGAGAGGAGTGAGGGGTTGAGCTGGACTTCGGGTGGGACAGGGAATGACAGTTCTGAACAGCCCAGCAGTGCTCAGCAGCCTGGGTAGGAGGGGGGGTGGTTGGACTGACATTGGGTGGCATTTGCCAGATGGGTGAGGGGAAGGATTGGGCAGTGGGGCTGGGCCTGGTGAGGAGAGGAGGGAGGCCAGAATGTGCTCACAGGCTATAAACGTCGCAGGATCTGAAGAAAACCAGAAACGGTGCTCCTGTGAGGGAAAGTCTCCAACAGCAACTGTGGGTGCCAGGACAACGTGTGTTCAACCTTCTAGGGGGCTCCTCCGCCAACAGGGGCCACACCCCCAAAACAGCTGCCACCCACCTTCCTTCCTGGGCAAGGCTGGTAGTGTTGCTGGGGCAGCGAGGGCAGCAAACCTAACAGTGTTTTCCTGGGCATCCGCACCTCAGGACACGCATGCGCAGGGCAGCATGGAGAACAGGAGGAGCACTGGGACAGGAGTCCAGAGATACCACACAGAACTTGCCATGGCCCTCACTACCCATCCTGGACCCAGGCGATCAGGACGGTCCCTTCTGGCTCTTTGAAGCCATGAAGCCAACGGTGGAAGGGGCACGCACAAAAGGAGAGGGGCTTTAAGAGACACGGTCATTGGGTAGATTGCAAGTTCTCTCACGAGCTAAGTAGACCACGAGGGAGTTGGGGCCCATGTGCGAGGGCCTGGCTGGGAGGGTCAGACTGTTGGGGAGCCCAGTGAAGGGAGAGGTCGCTGAGAACCGGGGGTCAGAAGCCTCTCTCCCTGTTTCTGATCGCAACAGTCCCTTCACCACCACCCTGGTGGCCTTCTTGGAGGCCTTGCCAATCGAGTCCAGTACACAGGACACCATGGCTGTGCCAGGTGCCACGCTAGGTGCTGTCCCTGTGCACAGCTGAGCCTCGCACCACCTCTGAGTTAAGTGGTATCATCCCCACTTTTCCTGTGAGGAAATCGAGGCTCCGAGAAGGTAGGGAACTTGCCCGGGCGGCTGTGCTGGGATCTGAACCCACCGCTGCCTGAGCCCAGGTCTGTTTGTCCCACAGGGAGGCCCAGGGGCCGCAGGAGACTCTTGTCCACCTGTCCAGGCGGAGAGATCACTGCTGCTGTGTCACAGAGGCTCCATGGAGGCACCAGATGCCGAGTTCACCCTGACCGCCCGCCATCTACCCGCAGGGAACGCTGGGTGAGAGGCAGCCTTGGGGAGTGTAGGGAAACCACTGGGAGAGGCGAGGCCTCTACACAACAGCGTCAGGGACTGTCACCCTCTGCAGAAACTCGCCCAGCAGCCGCCCGGTGGGGCAGCATCTCAGCCGTCTGTCCACACGCACATCTGGCCCCTCGCTCTGCTGCTGACAACGGGGTATGACAGATCCAAGCCAGAGGGAGTGTGAGCCGCTGTGTCTGGGAGGAGAGGCAGACATTGGCTGGGGGGCTCCTGCTCGCCTCCCAGGCCCCCCCCCCCGCCCCCCCCCCCGCCCCCCAGCGCAGGAGCATGCGGATTTCCATCTGTGCCGGCATCACTCATTCCTAATGCAGCCTGGCAGGTGCTCTGGCTGAGGGCGAAGCAGGATTAGGGCCTGGATGTGGCATTGATTCATTTCTGTGGCAGGAGATTGATGAGATGTTTGAGGGTGACTGGATGCAGTCCTGCTCGCCGCCTTCGGGAAAGGATCAAGCTGGTGGGAAAGAATTCCATCATTCCGATTTAGGGAACGGTGTTTTGAGGCCTTTCCCTTCCTTTTTGCATCACTCCTGGAGTCTTAAATCCTCAATTTTCATTCAAAACAATTTTATTTCTGAAGTGTTGGCCTGCTGTCATTGTAGAAACTTTACTCAGAGTCGACCCCAATCTGGGACTGCAGACGACATAGCGCACGGCTCTATTTTGTCTTTAGAGGGATGGGTTTAACGTTCAGACTTTGTCTGACTGTCGTGCCCACTACAATTATGGATAATTATTATGTCTTGCTGAGAGATCACAGCGGGATATGGGATACACCGAAGAAGACAGACAGACACACACGTTCCCGCCTGGTGTTCAGGTTTCAATAACAGTGTGGCACAGGAAGAATGGGCTCGTGCTGTGCGTGGGGGTGGCGGAGGGGTCACTACAATTACTTCTAAAGGAAGAAAGCCCTTTCCCAACAGTGCAAGTGGAGGTAATCAGTAATGTGAAAGGAGGCAAGAAGTGGGGAGATAAATAGAGAGCTGAAAAATTAGGACATTTTAAGGCTGAAAATGGAGCTTTGTTTGTAACATGCCCACAAAGAGAATGTCAATCTTTCAAGAAAGGCTGCAATTACCAGAATGACGGGCCTTGGTTCTCATTCCGTAATGCAGCAGATATTGATCAGGTGCCATGGACCGGATTCCAAGCATGCCTATTTTTTAAAGTAATAGAAATTTCTTAATGTCAAACTCTATTCCTACCAGGCTGCTATCACTTACTGACAAGACACATTTTAAAATTAGATAAATTGGATTTATAAAGGTGAATATGCTTTTTCACTCAGTGATTCAGATTCTGGAATAGATTCTCCTAAGGACAAACAGTTTTTTATATGCAGTGGGGGGATTTATCATGTAGAATCAGCCCTGGCATTTAGCATTGTGGTGCATTTCCAACTCGGACCACATACTTCTGTGAACCAGAGGTAGTTAAGGGAGAGGCCCTGCACAGACCAAGTGGGTGAGAAAGTCGGGGCAAGAGCCTGGATAGACAAGTGCCAAGGGAGTCGTGGGCCTAGAAGCAACACAAAGCAGGGCACCCAGGAAGGGGAGGAGGCTAGAGGTGGGACTGGGCCGAGCCAGCTAATCTGAGAGGCTCGTCTCAGGTGAGCTTACATGTAGCTACCAGAGCCTTTACGGACAACGTCTGACCTCTACCCACGCCCCCCCTCCCCCAGTTCTGTAGCTTTCTAGCTGTGTGACCATGAACTTGTGACTCGGTTTCTTGAGCCTCAGTTCTCATCTGTAACACGAAGCCCTTTCTTATAGGCCTGTTGTAAGGACTCAGTGAACTCGTCCATTCAAATTGCTTGGCGCAGTGCTCAGCACATATTGGCTGTTATGTCCAGAGGGGTGAAATGAATTTTTTTCCATTTTTAACCACCCAACATCCAAATTCTTCCTCTTACGTGGGTACTGGTGGGAGGCAAGGCTTCCCCTGCACAAAGGAAGAAGAAGGTGGGCCTGGGGCAGCCAAACACATGCCCCCTCCTGGGATGTTACTCCTGAGGGAGGAGACAATGTGCTGGGCCATGCTCAGAGCCGATCTGCAGAGCTGGTGGCTGCGGAGAAGGGGTGCCTGGGACAGTGTGGTGAGGTAGACAGACTGACCCTGTGGTAACCTGGCATAACCCCAGCTGCCTGACCTCCCTGGCTTTAAGAGAAGCCACGTTCAATGGTGTTGTTGAACACCACTGCCCCCTAGAGACCAGGAGGAGGGGGGCACAGCCCCCTGGAATCCCCTCAGACTAGGGAGAGAAGGTGGCCTAAAATCTACCAGAGTCCAAAATGGCCTCAGAGCCTCCCAGCAAGACCCCAGCGAGAAACCCTGCACAGGGAGAGCTTGGCAGCCTGCCCAGAATGCCAGCAGCAGCATGGCATGGCCATGGAGGGGACCAGGCTGGGAGAAACCACACACCACCTCTGAACTTGGAGATGGCAGGTGCTGGGAGGCTAGGGGTAGGGAGAGGAGCCAACATTTAGCCAGGACCTGGCCCGCAGTGTTCTGGTCTCTAACCCGCTATTGCTGTTTTCTCCCAACGGCTTCCTTGCAGGCACATGAGACTTTTCTGCAAGTGGAGCAAGGGTGTGTTTACCAGCTTGTTGCAAATTACATGGTAAACACGGGTCCCCCTGGTTGCGGCACTCACTGAGTCTCTTTGTTAGATTAATAAGATTACAACAATCTGGGCAGACATTCAAGTGTTTATTTTCAAAACTAGTAACATAGTACCAGGCCGAGCTGGATTTCGGGGGGTTTGGATAGAGAGCATTTCTGTTCTGAGCACGTATTTATTCACATATGAGGGGGAAAAGTCAGTACCCTTCAGCCCATTTTGTGCTCAACAATTAATTTTTATTTTAACACCTATAAGGCTGTGGGGCTTTGAAAGGGATCCCCGTCACAGGGAAGCCTTGCACTTGAAAGCCTTTGGGCAGCCTGACTGTCTTTCAGTTTGAAACTCCATGCATTTCAGCAAAATTTACTCGAAGTGAAATTCTGTAACAAAGCACGAGTTAGTTTCCTGTTGACTTCTTTTATGCCATTATGGAGCTCCTTGGCAAAAACAGGCCGCCTCCACTCCTCTGTGGCACCAGGAGGATTTGGGGGACGCAGAGGCTCAGCTGCCGTGGCGCTGGCGGCTCTCCTTGCTGCCCTCTAGCACTTCCTTCAGGATCTGCCCCCCAGGCTCCCTGTGCAGTGATGTGCCCTGCACACTGCAAGGGTCGGGGCAATAAGAGATGATCGAGAACCTTCTCTGCCTTCAAGGAGCTGTCACCCAGCTGGGACCTTAGAAC
Source organism: Myotis yumanensis (assembly GCF_028538775.1). Classification (NCBI taxonomy): domain Eukaryota; kingdom Metazoa; phylum Chordata; class Mammalia; order Chiroptera; family Vespertilionidae; genus Myotis; species Myotis yumanensis. The sequence continues at coordinate 37,273,614 of NW_027223753.1, forward strand.
ACGTCACACCTCCCATGCTTGTAGGCACTGAGAGCCTCACCCCAGGCCCAGGCTCCGCAGGTCTGCCCCTCCTCACCCCCCTATTACTCGCCCCGCTCACCCACAGCCCCAGAAGCTCAGGTCCTGGTTCCGACGCTGTTCCCCTCACACCCTAAGCAGCCTCACACCCCGTGGTCCTTGTTGACTCAGGTCCCTCAGCCTGCTACCTGTGTCCCCACCTGGTCACATCCGTCCTGACGCACTCGCAGACTGTTCTCCCGGAACTCCTCCCTCCGCGCTCAGCCTTTCCTTGTCCCACCCCACCCAACGTGGTCCCAGGGTTCCCCCCATGGCGTTGGACTTGACTGCCTTTCTATCTGATTCTCCCACGGGCTTTGGGGACATTTCAAATTCATCTTTATATCCTACAAGGTGAGGTTAGGATGCACCAAATATTGGGAATTTAGTAAGTGTTACGTGAGTAAATAGATGAGTGAATGAATATTACTAGATACAAATAACAATTAGCTTTACCTAAAGGGCTTTTCGATTTGCAAGAATTATATACTCGTCAGTGATTTTCATGACGAGTCAGAAAAATAGTTACTATGCCTGAATTTCACAAAGAGATTAAATTACAACAACAGTAATAGCTCCAGTGTCTGGGGACTGGCTGTGTGTCGGGCCCTCAATGGACCTGTTCTGTTAATCCCAGAACAGCTGCGCAAGGTAGACAGTCATCCTCTACAGCTGAGGAAACGGAGCCTTGGAAACGTGTCTAAAGCCAGAGCCTGGATTAGAACCCCCGTCTTGGGACTCCAAAACCTTTCATTAGTCCCTGATACCATGTTGACAGACAGGAGGATGGAATCAGTTCCAGCCAGACAAAGAATGCCCAGCTAAAGCTCAAAGAACTAAGTGAAGACCAGTGAGGGCTGGGCAGCCTGGTCAGTGGGATTGACATGGGCAAAGGATGCAGATGGAAGCAAGCAGGCCAGGCTTGGGACCTGGGACCTGGGACCTGAGGGACAGTGTGAGGTGTGGGCAGTGAAGCAGGAAGTGATCAGTGCCAATGGCCAGGAGGGACTGACTCAAAGAGTCCTTCAATGCTCTGGGGTAAGGAGTTTGGGCTTTAGTTTGTCCACAGTGTCACTGATGTCAGTGGGGGATGAATTCTGTGGGCCCTTGGAAATATTCTTACATGTTAGTGGGAGAAGAGGCTAGAGCCAACAAGACTAGTTACAGGCAATGGCAATAATTTCAAACACTACAAGGTGACCTACCCTGGATAGTGGGATAGAAATAAATAAGGGGAAACAGATACATGAGTTGTTGAGAATAATTCCCATCCCTGTTCCCTTCTCTGTTCTTAGGCCAAATAAGTTTCTCCATTGAAAAACATCCCCCTCCTTTGCTGGTTTAGGCCTCTTTGCCTCTGTACTTATGTTCTCTCTGCTTCAAGAGCTCTTGTCTCCTTATACCCCACATATCTGGAGAACACCTATGCATCCTTCAAAACCTTGCTCAGATGTAAACCCTCCAAAAAGTCTTTCCTCACTACAAGCATGATGGAGTTAATGATCCCACCTTTGTATCACCTTTATACCTTGTACACAGGTGTGTCGGGACCTCAGTGTCAGTGTAGTTTGTTTACACATCTGTCTGCCCTGGTAGAGAGCGAACTCCTCAATGGTTGAGACTATTTTCACCTTTGGGCCCAGGGCAATGCCTGACACATACGGAGCAGGATGTTGAATGAATGAATGTATGAATGAGTAGATGATTGAAGACATTAGTCTCTGCACTCTTGTCTAGCTATTTGTGATGCCCAATAGAAGTAAGCTACACTTGACATTCTCTCTTAGATGAGGTACTTTGTTCTGAAGAATACCTTCAATTTACTAGTAAGCTTTGTTTTGGTAAAAATAATGTGTGTCACATTTGGCAAGTATGAAACACCCAAAACAAGCAAAGAATGCTTGGGGGTGGGGGGGGGCGGGTAGGAAAGGAAAGCAAAGAGGAGAAGCATGATGGGGCCATTGGCCTACAGATGCTGTTTTTTCCTGAGCGTCATCAGGCGAAATCAGGACCGGGACAAAGCTTTACTTCCCCTCCTTCCACTAACTCACAAAAGGAGCCAATAGGAAAAAAACACTATGAAAACGATAAGGCACACCATAAAAGGCATATTATTCATTCTTCCCTGATGGTGAAACACAGCCTTGTGAATTAAATGCTAGCTTCCCATGCTCACCCAAAGAAAAGGATGATTTTAATATCAAATGTATTCCTTTCACTTACTAAGACATACATTAATTAGGGAGAAAACATTTTCCAAAATATAAACTTCTACCTGTTAATAAGCACAAATCTTCACAGAAAAGTAGGAAGGATTTGGAGGCTAGCAGCTTAACCTTAGCGGGAAGCCATCTGTGACTTTCAAACAGGCATTTTTACTAACTGGAGGTGGCACACTGTTGTGAAATGCTAAATTACATACCACTCAACATTATTATGGCCTCAAAAAGTAGTTAAAGGCTTCAATAAGCACACTTTTATCACAAGAACACACAATCTAAAGCCAAAATAGTTCAGTTCAATGTGCCAAAAATATGCTCACCCCATACATTGTTAGGAAAAGAAATCTAAAATTTGCTGCTAATTCATTTGACGGCAGCCAACATCTCCTATCTTCCTTGGCAAGAGGGCCATTTTTCTATGCTGTATTTTGCACACAGAAATCTGCATAGAATGATTTGCATACCAAAAACACATTTGTAAAAGAAACTGTTTGCACAGAAGTCAGGGAGAGATGGGGTCGCCACTGTTGGCTTCTATACACACATCCCCAGGCTGCTTGCTTTTCATTTCCTGTGTGTTGCATTCCCCACAAAGCGTTATGTACTTTATGATGCATTAAAAATTAAAGCAAATATATCTTGTGTATATCCAAGAACAACCGTAACAACAATATCAACACAGGCCAAATCTTTCCATGTTAACAACCTTCAACTTTTTACTAAGGGGCTGGTAATGTGTTATAATATATGAAGCTTTCATTTTATCTTATGCGTTTTACATAAATCATTGCTAACTCTCATACTAAGTCTTCAAGGTAGGTGCTGTGGTTCCCCATTTTACACATGGTGAGGTCACTTGCAGCGGGGAAGCCTGGTTTGGAAGTCAGGTCTAATTGCTCAGCCCTTTCCTGCATGACTCCCCGCCCCCGCGCCACACACACACACACACACCCCACCACTGCCTCTCTTCCCCCAGTTTGCCAAAAACATTGTTTCATATCCAAGGGCCAGTCTACCAGCCTGGGGGTGGTAGGAAGTCATGCTGTACCACTTGGTTTCCTGGCATTATTTTTTTTCCTGACCAGAGCCTGGAAGCAGCCAGTCTCAGGCTCAGTGAAGGGACCCAATAAACTAGCTCAGTGACAGACATGGGGTGAATGGGCAATGGCCTGTGATTCAGAGGGTGTCAGGGGGGAGAGACGGATTGGTCGCTGCACAAAGAAGGTACATGGTAGTTGAGATGCAACGGAACCCTCCCGCTCGGTGCCCATGCGCTATCACCAATTCAGTGCCAGCCCAGCTGTATTCTTGGAAACACAGAATGGTGTTGTGTGTGCTTAATTATAATGCTACTTACAGAGAATTTATCAGCAGCAAATCAGATGCTTGATGCACTTCTTAAGAAAAAACAATGGTCGTGGCTCTTTGAAATTTGTTCATGAATCCTGGGTGAACCCTTTCGATTGTTCCAGTATATAGCGTTTGAAAGAAATCAGCCATTTCTAGAAAGTCAATGGGAGAAAAAGTACAGAATGAAAAGACTGAGGATGACTGCAAAACATTTGCTTTCTTTTAAGATGTTTGCCTGGGGGTGGGGGGGTGAGGGGTGACGGAGGTTTCCACCTAGTTCTCTTTTTCAGGGCAAAATAGCAAAATTTATGTCTAATCATATCTCATTATCCATGTATCACCATTGTCCAGAGATTCCTGGCTTTGATACTTTATTATGTATTAGTCTCTGTTAGAAAGCAGTTTTTCCGACACTTTTAGTAACAAATCCTTGATAGGATCTATAGCTGGCCTGCCTCATAGCAAGTTCCAGGCTAAAGCAAGTAACGTGACAGCAAACTGCTTTGGAGGCAGACAGGTCTGGTTTGAATCCCGGTTTCAGCACTACACTGTTATCTTAATCTCTCCGGCCCTCAGTTTCCCCATCTGTAAAAGGAAAAGAATATAAGGGCAGACCCTGACTGCCTACCCAACAACCATTTCCCTTTTCTTCCTTGCTACCAGCAACAACAACAACAAATCTGATTTTGTTCAGGTCCTGATGTGCCTAATCCCAGCAAAAGCTTTACATTGATCTGAATCCTCCATAGCTGTTGTCAGTGATTGGCTTACAGGATCTACAGAATGTATGCAACCTAATTCTGGCCAATGAGGCTGAAGGGGAAATCCTCCAGAAGCTTCTGAGAAAGATTTTCCTCTCTGATAAGCCACATAAAGAGAACGCCCATCTTCTTTTGCAGTCCCCTCCCCGGCTCCCTATCTGGACGCTGTTGTTGAGACGTGATGTTGGGCATTACGGCAGGCAGCCGTCCCTTGAACATGAGAGGAATCAATACTGACACATTAAAGATAGCAGAGTAGCCTGGCTGCTGTGGCTCATGGTTCTATTCCCAGTCACGGCACATGCCTGGGTTGTGGGCTCAATCCCCAGTGTGGGGCATGCAGGAGGCAGTCGATCAATGATTCTCTCTCATTGTTGATATTTCTATCTCTCCCTCTCCCTTCCTCCCGGAAATCAATAAAAATATATTTAATTTAAAAAAAGATGGCAGAGAAGAAGGACTGAAAGAGCCAGGTTCTGGGCTACAACACTGATCTATTAACCTTCATTCACCTACCTCCAGATTTTTTGTTAACCGTAAATGTCTTTGTGGTTTAACCTGATGTGTTTTGGGTTTCTTGCAGGAAAAAAAAAATCCCAACTTATACAAATACCAACCTTATAAGATGGTTGTCAATAAATGATACAGTGTATGTACAATGCTCGGCACAATACCTGGCATAGTAAATGGTTGTTAGAAATATTAGTAACATTTATCAAACATAAGTAATGATCTAAAAGATCAAAAGTTTCAAAACACAACATATAAGATGAATGGCACTGATTTAACATGACTAAAAAGCTTTATATTCCTGGTAAGGATGGGGGAGACACTGAGGTATAAGACAGTGATTACAGCAACAAACCCTCCTATCTGCGAGTAAGATGTACTAGTAACAGCAGCCAGAACACAAACGCTATTGGGAGATGAAAGGACTGTGGTTCTTTGCCAGGTTTCCATCCACCCTCTTACAGACAGACAATCACCCTGTCAGCAGCTCCAATTCATGTCTGAAGACTAACAATTACGTGTATGTGAATTACCAGCCTTGCAAAGGGGCAGAGTTCTTTCAACCCACAGAATATTTTTCTAGAATAGTAAAATTTACTACTATTTTCTAAACACGTGGTTTATTTCTTAAAGGCAGAAAAGATAGATATACTGGTATATATTAAAATATACTAATTTAAGAATACCATTTTCTTAGATATAGCCTATCATTTTGGAGCAGTGTGGTAAACTCACAGGACTAAATATAGTTTACAGATGAAACCACCAATTTTTTAAACAACCTACTACCACACAAAGTAGGAATACAGTAAGATAACATGGGAAAGAACCTAGATAATAGAGGTAATATTATACAGCAGATACTCAATAAATAATTTTAAAGTAAACCAGATTTTTTTTTTCTTCACTTTGTTTTAGCAAAGATGCATATGACAAGATTTCCAACTAACACTGAAGATTAAACATGCACATATATCCATTTCCACTAGGGTCAATGTACACCCATTCAAAAGCCCTACACCTTCTATGGCTATGGTAGTATACAGCAAGCATTGATTTTCATAAATGATGGCCACGTGGCTTTATAAATCCCTGAATTATTAATCATATTCAGCATATTATAAAAGACAAGTAATCAAACTTTTAGACAAAAATTCATCAAGAACTGAAAACCAAAGGGGACTTCTGGTTACCTTGCAGTTAATGAAATAAGACCACCAACTCCTGAACATTTTGGTTAACTCAGATTTTACTTATATGCTATACACACCACACACCTGTTTTTCTCAAAATCTATCTGTCCCCTTTTCTTTACAATAAAGGGTAAACTTGTTAGTAGCTCAACTCCTCACATTGTGAAATGATTCTCCCAAATTTAGAGACCTCTGCATCTCTAAAGACTAAGATAGCTTTCATTCCTTAGAGGCAATTCCCAGACTTTACAACTTGGTAGATTTTTTTCTTCTTCATTTGTATGGAATTTAACATGACAATGTCAGAGCCAGAATTTACTTTTGCAGGGGTCAACTTGAACTAAATGAATGACAAAGCCAGGAGTGACCCTCTTCCTGTTTCATATTTCATTTCATATCACCCTCTCTGCAGCTGAACGGCTCCAAACAAAGGAAACTTCTCTAAGTTCCATGAAACCATCAGGATTTCTCTCTCTTTAAATATATGTATTTTTTATTGATTTCAAAGAGGAAGAAAGAGGGAGAGAGAAAAACATCAATGATGAGAATCATTGATCAGCTGCCTCCTGCACATCCCACACTGGGGATTGAGCCGCAACCCGGGCATGTGCCCTGACTGGGAATCGAACTGTGACCTCCTGGTTCATAGGTTTACACTCAACCACTGAGCCACTTCAGGCCATCAGGCTTTCTCTTTCTTCAGTGCAGGTACACATACTGTGCCCACTGCCATGTATATTCTCTCGGCCAGTCTAACTTCTGCTTATCTTCTAGGTCTCATCTCAGCCATCACTTGGATGTACAATCTTAAACACCCTATACTGCTTTGCAGCACTTTGCATAACTGTAATTTATTTTTCTTACTAGTCTGTAAGCTTCACAAGGGTAGAGCCATGTACAGTTGATTCCTGAACAACATAGGTCATAGATTTTTTCAATTCATAGATTTTTTCCAACAAATACTGTAAGTATATTTTCTCTTCCTTATGAGATTCTTTTTCCCTTATGATTTTCTTAATATTTTCTTCTCTCTAGCTTACTTTATTATAAGAATATAGTATATAATACACATAACATACAAAATGTGTGTTAATTGACACATTATGTTATCGGTAAGGCTTCTGGTCAACAGGTTATTAGTAGTTAAGTTTTGAGGGAGTCAAAAGTTAATACATGGACTTTTGACTGTGTTGGGGGTTGGCACTCCTAACTCCCATGTTGTTCAAGGATCAATGCTTGGCACATGGTAGTTGTTGATCTATAGTGTTATAGAAGGTATGGGCAGAATTATCCAATTGCCTCTAAAATTTTAGACACTCTTATCACTGAAGGTCTCAAAATATAGTAACCAATGTGGACACACACATACACACAAACCTTAGTAATAATTACATTGTTAGTACCCTCCCTACTCAACCATCCACCCAAATAGTAGCATTCAGGAAAACAAGACAAAGCCTTGTAAATAACATTGAAATTGAAATTTTCTTTCAAACAGTTCTTTGCTCATGACTTAAAAAAATAACTGATCTATAAGACCACATAAAACAAGCATACTATAAATGAATGGCTGCCTATCAAAATGTGATCATCAGACTTCTGTGATTACTCTTGCTTTTGAAAGGCTCAAAAGAAATACTTTCTAAAGACACACTTGTACAGCAAGAAAAAATACTCATAATATTAATACCTTGATTGTTTTCTAGCTTTATCAGTGTGGTAATAACATGTAAATATGGCATTCACTTTTCAAGATTTTACCTACTCTTTATTCACTTCTCAAAGGACAGGCCAGTGGATGAGATTACAGAATCCTATCATAAAATTAATGTCATATACTTGAAGAAGCTACTTTAATCACCACCTAGAGGAATAGATAACTAACCTAAGCCAGCTTTTTTAGCTGTAGGAACTAAAGATTAGAGGAAAAAAATAGAACATCTGATAGTTAAGCCTCTTGTTAAACTGCAGTACCACAAATTTTTTAAAAAATTAAAAAGCACTGTTTTTATGATCATCATTTCCTTCAAGTTAGGATTGAGGCACTGGCCTGGTATGGACAATAATTTAAATATTAAATTAAATGCACTTAAGTATTTTGCAGTTTGATTACTTCTAAGCAATTATGCCATAGGTTTTTCCACAATTGTGACATATAGTACAATTTCCCATTAGTGAAAGGATAGGAAAGTTCATAGTATATACAAATAGACAATTTAAAAAAATAATTTGGAGGTACTATAAAAAGCAATTTATGAAAAGGGTAGTCATTGGTTGTGTTGAAAGATTGGATTAGAGTAATGGAAGAAAAATGTGAACTCTGATTCAGACTGTATCACTTAGCTATATGACTGTGAGCAAGTATAGCCTCTGAGTATATAAAATGGACTACTGCAAGGATTCAGAAATTAAATATAAAATGTCTGACAATACCAGATGTATACTATGGCTTTTCTAATAGAGGTGCATGATTTCACAGAGTAATTATTATAAACAAGGTAAAATAGAAATTTTAGGTGTCCCAAATGATAACTAGAAAAAAAAATCCCTAATGATTCTGAACTCACATTTTCTTTAATTAAATTACCTTTTATTCTTCATTATTAGCTATCCTGGTTCCTATCAGACAAACATTTGTAAACTACCACCATCAAAAAATGGTGACTAGAAATCTGGGGACTAAATATGAAAACAGTTGACACAAATTAAGCAAACCCCTTTTCTTGACCATGTCCATGACAGCCAGAATCATGGTCAACAGTTTTTCCTTAGATTATACTTCTCTAAACATACATAGAAATTACATCGTATTGGCAACAGAACAATCATGAAATACCACAGACCAGAACAAGTGATCTCTTACTACTTTGAAACTCCATAGATTTTTGTGGTAATCCCCTAAATTATATTACTGATAGAAAATACTTTACTTAATAAATTGTTGACCAAAGAAATGTCCTACATTTTATAAGACAACACTAGATGGAAATATATTTGTTTTAAAGTCTTGCAAACATGAACCTGCACAATTTAGTTCCTTGAAATGTTTATCATTCTTCTTCACTGAGAACTATTATTTACAACAACCTGGACACTAACTACCTAAAGAAAGCTAAAGTGTCTTAACAATTGATAGTGACCCTTCCCTTGTTCCCTCCCCAATAATAAGTAAACATAGAAGCACTAAATATAAATTTAATTCCATTCTCATTCACAAGTTCTGACATTTTTCCTCTAAGTTCTTTATTATCCAACCATGACACACTTATTTAAATCTAGACACTTTTAAACTTCTGTTAACCATTAAACAACTTATCAAATAGTTAAAACACTAACATATTCTAAGTTTGTAGTCTTTAACACAAATTGTTAAGGCAATCAAGTAACATTTTGGTAAATTATATAAAACAGAGTGATGTTTATTTCTTATTCACATTTTACAAACATCTCTAATTCACAGAATTTCACTAATTTTATTCCTCTAGAGATGTGAAGACTACAAAAAACTGAAAATGTGTCTTATGAACCTCAATCACTGTAAAGATCACTGAAATGTCTACCAAATTAAATGAATGGAATTTGTTACATTAAAAGCGAGATTTTTTTTCCTTCCAAAGTCACCAAAACCATTCTTTAAAATTCAACAAAATAATTGTTGGAATTTGTCGGGTTTTGTGTGTGTTAATGTTAGGGTGGTGTGATCTTCTTTGGATGTATGACTGTTGAAAGCTGTTACACAGAAGAAATAATAGAGAACAGAGGCTTTTCTCTACATACTTATTCCCAAAGCCTGCCCTTCATCTCATTTTGGTTTTCCACATTGATCCAATTGTAGCACTTCCTGGAGAGAGCTCTGTCCTAACTGGCAACATCAGGAAGAGAATTGGACAAAGCAAATGAGAAAATGCTCATGTCATTTCATCTCCTGTCATGTCTCTGAAAACAATGAATACATTCTTGGGAGCACTGAGTCACAATTTAACCTTCAATAGCTTTTACCTGTAATGGACATGAACAGGAAATATGGAATGAGTCCTTCATCTATTCAATAGGTGCCCGATTTCTATTGAGATGCATACCATGTAGCAGAATTTTAATTGGTTCCCTCTCCCGCATAGTTGTGATGACCTCAGAACCTCATTAGTAGGCTATTCAGCAGTGATGCTTGGATAATCCCCACTGGATGGCGAGTCAAAGCAGATACAATCTAAAGACACGAAATTACCTAACATTAATTCCTGTTAAGAGATTTCCCCCCTCTAACTTGAAAAAACGATTGAGTTAAAGCCACCAACGCCAACTCCCCCAAAGATAATGGTTCAAACCCCCAAACCCCGCTGGATTGCCAAAAAGGAATCAATAATTTAAAGAGAACAAATACTGCACGTGAAATCCCCTCTCCAAAAAAACCAAAAACCAACACGTTAACATTTCACACACTGAGAATGTCTGAGCACCATCTCCCGCTGGACCGCGGTGCGGGCCCAGGGCGGCGGCGACCACGCAGGACCCATCCGCGCCTATTTCTGCTTCTTGGACTCGGGCGGCTGAGGGACCGGAGGGCGAGGCAGCTTGAGGTAGACCTTGACCGAGTCGTAGATGAACCACTGCAGCGCCGTCAGGGTGCCGATCATGATGATGCGGGCGAACAGGCCCTTCCACAGGCCGCCCGGCCCCAGTCTGCGGAGGACCTCCAAGGCCGTGCTGCCTTTCTCCTGGTTCAGCACGGACACCACCGAGTCGGCCGGGTGCGACACGACGGCGCAGAAGACGCCGGCGATGTAGCCGGCCACGAAGGTCACGGCCAGCTGCTCGGCCTTGGTGCACTGGCTCTGAGGCTTGGGCACCACGTACTTGTAGAGGGCCTCCACGGTGCGCTCGAAGCAGGCGAACTTCATCATGGTGTAGGGGATCTGCCGCATCCAGAGCGGCGCCACGCCCTTGTAGAAGGCCCACAGGCCCTCCTCGCCGTACATGCGCGGCGCCGCGGCGCGCAGGGTGCGGGCGTAGCCCGGCTGCGTCTGCACGCGGACCTTCACCGCCTCCATGGGCGACAGGGCCATGTCGGCGAAGAACTCGGCGCTGGCCGAGGCGGCCAGGTACAGGCCGGTGCGCCACTCGTAGGCCTTCTCCGGGCCCAGCAGCTCGGCGTAGCGGATCTTGAAGACCTCGTAGAGGCCGAACTTGAAGAAGCCCTGCATGGAGTAGCCGAGGAAGGTGGGGGCCCAGCCTCGGGCCAGGCCGCGCAGCCCGTCGTCCTGCAGCGTCGCCGCGAAGCCGCTCAGGATGCTCTTGTATTTGCCCGGGTCCACCTGCATGCGGCACTTGACCAGGTCCAGCGGCACGATGGCCGTGTGCGTCAGCCCGCAGCTCACCATCCCGCCCAGGCCGCATAGGAGCAGGTACCTCGGGGAGCCGTATTCATAGCTTTGTTCCACCGAGACCGCCGCCCGCTTGCTTCTGCGCCCACTCGTTGCGTGCAGGGGTGGGATGCCGCCGCTGTCACACATGGCCCCTCTCCTCTGAGCACACAAGTCCCTGCGGTCTCTGTCCTCCCGCAGGAGCAGGTGCGCATGCGTAGTGAGCTTCCCCGCGACCGCCCCACCAACGGTCAGAGGAAGCGGGTGGCCCAGCCCTCACCTAGAGGGTTTCCGCCCACACCCCAACCGCGCAGGCGCAGCCCCTACTGGTTGGGTTGGAGTGAAGCCCTAAGCCCACTCGCGAGAGTTTAAGTGAGAATCGCACTGCGCGCCTCCCCCCCCCCCCCCCCCCCCCCCCCCCCCCCGCCGCGAAGGGGCTTCTGGTAACAGCGGGAACCCCGCCCCTCAGCCCTTCCCAGCCAGTGGTCCGCGGAGCCTAGGTCTTACCTTGGACGCTTATAAGACTTTGTGTGCCCCGGTGGCAGGTCTGTGACTTAGTACTCTACGAAGATACTAAAAAAGTAAGCCAACAAGTACAAACATGCGTAAACACACGAATAGGCGAGTAAATAGATGAGGAGGTTGGCGAGAGGGTGAAGAGTCTCCATGCACCGTTGTCTTCCTGAGAGGCCTTTCCTGAGTCGCAACCAACTGTGCCCACTTAATGTAATGGTCGTCTCCATGGCAACAGAGTTTTCCACGGAGGAAATGGGCGGAGAGAACTAAGAATCTGGTGTTGGAGGCCCAGTCTTGAAGCTTCCAGCCTGACATAATATTCTTTTTGGCTGTTTGTTTGCTTTTTGTTTTTGTTTCCTTATTGTTTAAAGTATTACATATGTCTCCTTTTCCCTCCATTGACCTTTCTCCGGCCACTCCCACCCCCCAGCACATGCCCTCACCCCCGACTGTCTGTGTCCGTTGGTTATGCTTATATGGGTGCTTACAAGTCCTTTGGTTGATCTCTTACCCACCCATCCCTCCCCTGCCTTCCCTCTGAGGTTTGACGGTCTGTTTGATGCTTCTCTGTCTCTGGATCTATTTCTTTTCATCAGTTTATGTTGTTCATTATATTCCACAAATGAGTGAGATCATGTGATATTTACCGTTCTCTGACTGGCTTATTTCGCTTAGCATAATGCTCTCCAAGTCCATCCATGCTGTTGCGAATGGTAAGAGTTCCTTCTTTTTTACAGCAGTGTAGTATTCCATTGTGTAGATGTACCACAGTTTTTTAACTGGCTCATCTGCTGATGGGCACTTAGGGTGTTTCCAAATCTTAGCTATTGTAAATTTACATAATATTCTTATCAGGCAGATGGGGATGACATTTTCCTTCCTCCAACACTCATACTTTGTTTCTATTTTCCCTCCAAGAGTTGCAGTGAGGGCTTAAGAAGCATGGAAGGAAACAGGGTGGGTGGGGGAGCTGGTTATTTTTATTCATTAGGTATTTTTCCATTGAGTACTGAATGCCTGCCATGATTTTCAATATTATGAAAATAAGTCAGAAATCCTCTCTTCCCCACAGGGAGCTTGCAGTCTCATTGGCCTGGAAAATGAGAACTAAGTGACTCCACGTGTAAATCAGTAGCATACATTTATTCATTCACCCACTGTATACTGGTCCTGTGCAGGGTTGGAGGTTTAGGAAAGAGCTAGATACATTCCTACTTACTTCCTAACAAGGAAATTTCAAAAATCAGTATTGTGTGATCAGTAATATAACAGAAGTTTGAATAACATTCTGGATAAACAACGAGGGGCAACTGATTCTGCCTGATGAGGTTAAAGAAAACTTCCCAGAGGAGATGACAACATAGCTGTCTTGAAGAATGCATAGAAATCTGTCATGTAAATAAGAATAGAATGGAAATTCCAGCTAAGGGTAAACATGACTGCATGACCTGTTGAAAAGAGATGAGTAATTCAACATGGTGGAAACTCGCAAGGGTTGAGTCTGGAAAAAAAGAATTGGGTCAGATTGGGAAAAGCCTTAATGCCTTGTTCAGGACTTTGACTTATGTTTTTCAGAAGTGAGAACCATAGAGCATATTTTGGGAAACGCTGAACTGTATCAAAAATGGAGCTTAGAGAAAATAAGGAGGGGAGGGCTGGAAGTAATAATAGCAGCTACCATTTACTTAGGTCTCTATTTCCTAAAGGTACAGCTTGGATGTTTTGCTAGCATGTAACACAGATCACTGGCTATTTTATGAAAACAGAGGTTAAATCAATTTATCTCATTTGTATGAGCTACTTGTTCTGTGCCATTAAAATATTGTGAAATAACATGTACAAGTTGAAGAAAACAATCTAGGAATCTTCAGGACCAAAATGTTCTTGAACAATTCTTAGTTCAATAACTTGACTGCAACATAGTCATAAGGTCTTTAAAACTGAATGTAGCCTGGAAGAATATTTTGCCATTACGGAGTACACATCTACCACTATGAAGTTTATCTCCTTGGTACTTATTTAATACAGGGCAACATTTCTGTTTTTGAAATCATTATTTCACTTTTGCCATGTTCTTCTTACTAACTTACTAACAAGGCCACATATAGATTTTTATGTTCTCTTTGTTATAAAGAGAAGAGAGTTAAAATGTATTCATTCATTCAACAGATTTTTATTAAGTTCCTATTATGTGCCAGGCACATTTTGAATTAATATAATAAAGCAGAACTAATAATATCCTACATTGTCCCCAAACAGAATTTTCATAAGCTCTAAGACAGAAGCATAGAGTGCACAGATAAAACAATAGCCAATACTTCTTGAGTACCTACTCTTTGCCAGGTGATTTAAACATCTCTAATCCACACAACAGTCATACAAAATACTTATTCTTCCCATTTTATATATATGAAGTGGCAGACACTGTTGTTGTCTACCCAAAAGCCAATTTCCTATTCCTCTTTGCTAACAGAACCTCTGCTTGTTCAAGTATCTGGCAGATTTTTCTAAATCTCTATATCGTATTTGCTTACTTTCTTCTCATCACATTTTTATTTCCATGTAGGGTATTTTATTAATGGACCATAAATATTTAGGCCCATTAATGGTGTCTCCACTCCCATTACACAACTATCTATATGCAAGATGTGCTTATCCCTGTCCATGTTTTTGTGTAAGTCCTTCCACTTTCCTCTGCCAGTTGTCTTCCAGAATCAGGGCCAAAGTATGTACACCAGAAAACTTTCCTTTATTAACCCACCTCTCTTGTATTTTTCTGATAATTACAGTACTTAAGTAGTATGCCAGACATTCATTTGTAGTTTAGACTGATAAATTGTCATTTTAAAAAATAGTATAGGTAATACTTCAGCTGAGTCTGTAAAAACATTGCTTGCTTTGTTTATGTATCATCTCATTGTTCAGTGTTCTGTCTAGTCTCAGTGGGTATTGGCCAACTCATCAGCGAGAGTGAACTGGAGTAGTTACTTGAATTATTCTCTCAGCTTTAACATTTACAGTGAACTTAAGCAGGTGACTTCATCTGCCATCATGAATCTCTATATCCATCTAAGAATTTGCAGAAATAGTTTTTGGCATGTTATTTTATTTTAAAATGCAAATGAAGGGCATTAAAATGATTAAATACAAGATCATAGGAACTTAATGGGCAGGGAACTCAATGTTTATTAACCACTGCTATGAGTCAGTCACTATAATATAGTGGGAAAAGTCACAGCTTTGGGCAGAAATAAATTCTGAGTTCACTTTTTTTTGCTAACTGAGTGACCTTAGACAAATTATTTAGCTCTTCCTAAGATTTGTTTATTTCATTTAAAAATCTGTAATTAGTGTTAATTATATCATCTTAGAGATGTTATAAGAAGAGATAATACCTAGCACAAAATACCTAGCCTGATTCTATAAATGTCAATTATGTTACTCACCCCATTTTTCTGGCCATCCTTAATTCTTACAGAACTCCTATTTCTGCAATGCTGATCTCTGCTGTTTCCCCTCCACTTGAGTGGCTGATTTATTCAGTCAACTAAATTCCAACTGACTTTGATGATTTAGAATAGGAACTGAAGAAATCATAACTGAAAGAAACGTAACCTCCTTTAACAATGTCCCAGATGTGTCATGGCATAAAACAAGTAGGTCATAGATTACTCACCTGTGGCACAGAGACCAATAGGACAGACAACTGGACCTTCCTTTTCCTCCCAAAATAACCCTTCTAGCCTGCTTCCTTATTCAGTTGAATTCTAGCTTAGGTGATCAACTTAACAAGGTTTGCCTTGGACTCACCCAGTTGTGACCCTGAAAGTCCAGTGTCTCTCAATCCCAGGCAAATCAGAGTGAATGGGAAACGCTGAGCTGTGTCAGAAATGGAGCTTAGAGGAAAAAAAGGAGGAGAGGGCTAGAGTAATAATACTATTAGGAGTCGGAACTGTGCCCACACTTCAGTCACTGTCAGCATACCACAGTATAAGAATCGCTGGCTTTGAAGCTAGGTATTCCTGGGTCCAATTGTGGCATATTCCACACCTAGCTATGACTCTTGTAAATATTATTTAAATTTCTTGAGCCTCAGTTTCTTTATCTATGAACTTCATCCTAGTCTTTCATGAATTTATAATGAAATGCACATTATTAATAAATTATAGCACAGTGCTTGCAATGGTGTAGGCTCTCAATGAATATTAGTTCTTTCCTTCCTGACTTACTTATACTTATTAGTTTCATTATCCCCTGGGAATACCATATTCCTTAAAATCCCTGAAACTTAAGGAAGGTGGGCATCGGGCAGTAGGGGGCATTGTTGCCAGTATTCCTTTTTTTCTTCTGGCTTCTCTATGCCAGAGCAATAAAGTTTTAGTAAACCAATGATCAAAGATGGCTAAACTCTAAACCCACACTTGGTTTTAACTTATCTAAATGTGTCCCACATGCCTGAAATAATGTTTAGAGTGTATCAGGACCATTTTAAATCTTCTGCATTTAATTTATAACCCTTCTCACTCCAGGAGATTTATGATGTTCCAGGGGGTCAAATGTTTATTCTTAGAATTATTTAACCCCAATCAACTAATTATTCTGATGAATTGTATACTTTTTCGTTTTGTTTGACCAGACTGGAAACAATGACAGGCATTCAACTGGGATTTATTTGTAAAACTCTGACAGATTGGGAATTACGGAGTTCCTTAAACTGTCTCTGAAAATAAATATTCCTGGATAGTTAAAGGGGAAAGAGCAACAATCTCCAAACTCATTAAACTAAGTCTAACCATGTCTAAAGAAAATGTTGTAGGAGGTAATGATACTACATGCTTAGAAATCTTCATGCTTTTTTTGTTTGTTTGTTTAAGGAATTATTTGTGCAAAGCAACATTAGTACTCCTAGTGGTAATTGTTTACCTGGGGTGGGTTCTGGGGTAGAAGGGCATAAATAAAATAATTTTTATTAACTTTGCAGCATTCTTAAAATATTAAATGTCCAAAGGACTACATTTATCAAGCAGCATGTAAATAAATAACCCATGCCCTCTGGTTGGGATCTTAGAAGCATTTGATGATTTATATATCGCAGAAATGGTGTAACTTTAGTATATAACGACTTCCTTCTTTTTTTTCAACCTTATACAGCATTTTACTGGTAATTTACATAATACAATAAATATGAAGATATTCCTATAAAAAGAACATCACTGCATTTGAAGCTTCAAAATGCAAACTGAGTTTTATTAGACTCTTCTAGCGAACATAATCTAGTAGTCAGATGAATATTTCCAATTCTAAAGCATGAGACAGTAAAGCATTAGAAAGACCCTAAATTTCAGGATACATTCAAGTTAGTGAAGGTAACCAACATGAGAAAGGGACCTGTGAATGTGGTATATTTCCCATGGTAATGGTGTAACAGCGTGAATTTGAGCTGCTTTTGAAAACTTGGTCTCTGGAAGTGGAAGGAGGACTGAACAGACAGATCTTAAGTTCAGGGCTGTCCAATAGAAATACAATGCAAAGCATATATGTAATTTAAATATTCTGGTAGCCACATTTAAAAAGTGAAAAAAAACACATTAAAAATATGTTACTTAATGCAATACATCCAAAATATCATTACTTCAGTATGCAATCTATATGAAATTATTAATGAGATGCTTTACATTTTTTCTTTCATACCATATCTTTGAAATCTGGAATGTATTTTGTACTTTCAGCATATCTTAATTTGAATTGACCTCAGTCAAGTGGCCAATAGCTACATGGGGGTAACAGTTATAGTATTGGACAGTTTAGGATTTTATCTATGCTAGGAGAGCCTGACTCTCCCCAGAAAGGCTGTGCAGCTTAATCAAATCTTCTGGTTGGAGGTGGCCTTGGGTCAGTTAGAGATACATCTTTCTATTCATTTCCCATTCCCTTTCCCTTTCCTCCTCCTTGATACCAGGTAATGAATGCTAACCATGTGCCAGATACTGGACACTGTGCTGAGCATTCTAAATGCATTATCTCATTAATCCTGCAAGAATCAGAGATCTTACTTTATAGCTAAAGTAAATAAAATAACTAAATGATGGCAATATAGTGTAGGTTGAGAGTATAGACTTAGCCTGGCTGGCGTTGCTCAAGGGTTGAGCATTGACCTATAAACCAGGAGGTCACAGTCAGGGCACATGCTTGGGTTGCAGACTTGATCCCCAGTAGGGGGCCTGCAGGAGGCAGCCAATCAATGATTCTTTCCCATCATTGATGTTTCTAGCTCTCTCACCCTCCCCCTCCCTTCCTCTCTGAAGTCAATAAAAAATAATATATTTTTTAAAAAGAATACAGCCTTAGAGGCTACTCATACATGTGTCTGCCATTTCCTGTATACCTTGGATAAGAAATTTCTTAACTTCTCTAAGCTTCAGTTTTACCATTTGCCAAATGGACACAATAAATGTACCTACCTTACAGATGTTGTTTTGTGGTTTAAGTGAGACCATGCCTGCAAAACTGTAAGCATTCATGAAATATTAATATTATTTGAGGTAAGTGGGGGACACTGGACTTTGCAATACCTTGTACAAATATTTTTGCTACTGCTACTACTACTGAGACCCAAAGAAGTTAAATGATTTATCCAAGGTAATACAGCTAATAAGTAGTGATCAGGCTCTCACCCAGGTTGCTTGTCTCTAGAGCAGTTTTTCTTGTCATCTGTTTATAGTAATAACATGGATTGAATTCTTACTGACTCTGTGACATAAAATGAAAAGGTCTCTTGAAAGATAAATTCCTGATTTCTGCTTGCCATCTTCATAGAAGAATTCAAGGGGGAAATTCTGAGCTTTCTCACTCTCTTTTTAAAATAGGAATTTAGTGTTCTCTCTCTCTCTCTCTCTCTCTCTCTCTCTCTTAATAAATAGGAATTTAGTGTTCTAAGAAACTAGGTAAGGAACATACATAGAAAAAGGGAGATTAAATTTAATTTTCTTTGCTCCTTTGATCTTTTTGACTCTAATCTCACTAGGGAAAAGTGCCCTACATGTTGTGTTAAATCAAATTTGCATTTCAACAAAGAGCAGAGATATTAAATCTATTATTTCCTTCTAATAATATATTTATATGGATGATTGCCTCATATCTTTTAAGACAAAAAATTATTGATATTTACAGAAATTTGATAGTACTATCTAAAGTACATGTACTGATACATATATTGTGAAAGTTCCTCTGTGTGTAAAACTACTTTTCCCCATCAGATTAGCAAGTAAAAACAAAAACAAACAAATGCCAGTGCTAGTGGGTCTAATTCAGCTAACAATGCCACTCTGAGCATGCCCTCTCTGCCCCCATGTTGTACTTTCTATCTGCTCCACGAAATTGTTTGTTCCTGTCTTTACCTATATACAGCTTCTTCAACTACTTCCTGTTTGATTTTTTTCTCACTCCTTTCTCTTCCATCATTGCTGCTCTGTGTCTAGCCTCTTTATGATTCCTAGGAGATTCATCTGAACCAGTCAGCAGGGCTCCAGGGTTAGGAGGAACAACCCTGCCTAGCAACGGACTAGTTCAGGGCCATGATGAACTTTGACTGTGTGCCCCATCTGGACCCCACCCCCCAAGCCCCACTTAACTCCATGTTAATACTGTAATACCTTCTGCAAGTCCTAGCTACTTATTGTTCCACTTTCTGAAAAAAAAAAACAACACCAAGTGCAGGGGTTAGATGTCGATATGTGGATTCTAGTTTGGCCTGCCTCTTGCCATGTCATTTTCTCTCCTTAGTCTTAGATAGCAACTCCCATCATTTCCCCCAAGATTCCCTCCAACACCTGGCTATGCTTAACCTCTACACCTCATCTCTCTCCAGTGTCCTGACCTCACTCTTATAGCCACACTGCAGACCTTCCATGTTGTTCCCTCTGCCAGGAACACACCTTTCCTACTCCTGTACCTGGCTAATTCCTACTCATCCTTTAGACCTCAGCTTAGAAATCAGCCCTTCAAGGAAGTCTTCCTTGATTTCTTGATCTAGGTTAGGACCCTCATATGGGTTCCCATAGTATCCTGCCCCCTTCTTCACCCCTACCACTCCCCCTTCGTTTGGAATTGTTTATTGTATGGGTTGCCAGATAGAAAATATGCCTAAAGGTAAGGATCCCATCTTTTTATTTCCTTTTGTGCCCGTTATGTTTAGCACATAGTTGGTACTTAATAAATATTGGCTGTTGGTGGAGGAAAACAACTAAGCTGGGTGTCCTAGGAAGTTTCCCCAGGTTGCTACCACCTTCACCCCCTTTTGCCTCAACTGTGACAGGATATGTAATAAGACAAACATTTCTATTCATCACCAAACTTTTCTTGAGGAGAGCACTGTGTTTGTTTAAAAGAAATGTTGAGTTAGCAGATATATGGTTAAGAACATGGACTCTGAGGATCAATTTCCTGTTTTTAATTCATGGCTCTGCCATTTAATGGCTATAAAACTTTGGGCAAGTTACTTAACTTCCCTAGGCCTTAGTTTCTTCATGTATAAAATGAGGGTGAAAATAATAGCACTTACCTTAGAGAGTTGTTGTGAGAATTAGATGCATTCATACACATAAAGGACTTAAGAATTACTGGCACATGTAGACACTTAGTGCTAGTTATTAGTATTATTAAACAACTAGAGCAGTGGTTCTCAACCTTCTGGCCCTTTAAATACAGTTCCTCATGGTGTGACCCAACCATCAAATTATTTTCGTTGATACTTCATAACTGTAATGTTGCTACTGTTATGAATCGTAATGTAAATATCTGATATGCAGGATGGTCTTAGGCGACCCCTGTGAAAGAGTTGTTCGACTGCCAAAGGGGTCTCAACCCACAGGTTGAGAACCGCTGCACTAGAGGCCCAGTGAATGAATTCTGAATGGGTGGGGTCCGGCCGGCCCAGCCCCAATCAGGGTGGATCAGGTCTGGGCCTGTCGGGAGGGGGAAATGGTGGGAGGTTGGCAGCCGGCTGGCTGGCTGGCTGGCCGGCCCCAATCAGGGCCTGATCAGGGCTGGTCCGCTGGGGGAAGGGGCCACGGGTGATTGGCCAGCGGGCCCGGCTCTCGATTGGGGTTGGGGGGAGGGGCTGTGGGCAGTGGGCCAGCCCCACCCCCAAATGGGGTTGGGGGGAGCTGAAAGGGGCCAGCAGCCTGGGGCAGGGGCCACGGGTGGTTGGCCGGCTGGCCCCTGATCAGGGTTGGGGGGCCAATCTGGGGTGGGGCCGGGTAGGGGGAGGGGCTTCAGGAGGTTGGCCGGCCAGCCACGCCCCCTATTGGAGTGGGGGGACAAACAGAGGTGGGACCAGCTGAGGGGAGGGGCTGTGGGCTGATCAGGGTGGTGGGGGCCCATCAGAGGTGGGGCTGGTTTGGGGGAGAGGCTGCAGGAGGTTGTCCAGACATCCCTGCCCCCTATTTGGGTGGGGGGGGGTGCCATCAGGGGTAGGGCTGGCTGGGGGGAGGGGCTGGCCAGGGGGAGGGGCTGCTGGCCTATTGTGGTGGGGCAGGCCAATTGGGGAGAAGTGGGGGGCATTTGGCCGACTGGACCTGCCCTTGATGGGGTGGGAGAGTCCTATCAGGGGTGGGCTGGCAGGGGGGAGGGGACCTCGAGGTTGGCCGGCTGGCCCCACCCCGTCATCAGGCTGGTTCGCTGGCCACAGTGGGCATCATAGGTACCGGTGGTTAGTTGTTACGGTCGTTATGGTTGCTGGCTTTTTATATATATAGATTAGGGATAGGGGTGAATTCAAGGAACCAAAGTTAATCCCCAAATTCTGTTTCTCATGAGAGTGGTCCTATTCACTTTGGGCTTTCTGTTTTGGATAATGTTTGGTGAAAATTGCTGAAGCCAAGTTGATTTACTGTGCCAATTATAACTTTGACATTGGCAGGAGAGGGAGGCAAGATTCATTTATACATTCAACAAATATTTACTGAATGTCTATTTTGTGCTAGACATAAAGGAAAATAAGATAGTCACAGCTGTTACAGAGCTCTCAAAAAATGTAGAAAGGAAAGCTAGAGAGGCTGGATATGAGGGGTGGGGGGAGAAAAGGGAGGGCAGACAGTTTCTTTCCAGCGGGTGTAGCACAGCAGAAGGGGATCTTGAGAGAACAGACACGCTACGGCAGGATTTTAAAGCATCGGGTATAGGATGTGTCATATAAATACTCCCCTCCATTCCCTACAAAATCTTTACTAAACTTTTCATTGCTCACTCGAGAGAGCCTGAAGAAGGGGAAGATAGCAGATATCTGGGTTATAGCTGCTGGGGGAAAGATGCTATCAGCAAGAAAGGCCTTTCTTACTCTTGTGTGCTACTAGTAAGGAAATATTACAGTGCATACAATATTTAATGATTATAAATAATACCGCATGCGTTGCATAATATAGGGCTCTTTACAATGAATAAGAATTAAACATTACCAATAGCAACCATATTAACTAAAGAGAAGAGACATTATTCAAGGTAGAAAACTTGGGACTCTGGGGGAAAAGGGGACATTACTGAAGCTGTGAGTCAGAAATGACCACCAACCAGCCCTTCATGGTTAGTTAGTCTAATTGCTGATTCCTCGGCAACTATAACTGATTATTTCATAAACCATTGCTTATGACAATGCAGACTTTCCTAAACATAAATTTCCTGAGGTTAAGGTGTAGGAAAGGAAGGGGAATGTTGTGTACTTATTGGTCCCATCCTTTTAACTTTGTTTTTCATGTTTATGTCATTGCCATCTGTTACCATTTTTTTAAGGAACAATTTAAAGAAATGCATATATTAGAAAAGCAGCAGCCTAAGAAGTCATCAGTCCTCAAGCTAAATAAAACAAAACTATCAATTTGTCTGAATTTCCAAGAGTGAAATAAATAAAGCTCTGTTGGAATTTACCTACACAAATTGAGACTTTGGCAAGGAAGAGAAATAAACTAGTCTTTTTTTCTTCTTAGATTTATTTACTGTATAAACTCTGGGGTTTCTACATCTTACAATGTGACTACTGATTAAAAAGATATATGGTTGTTTATTAATATTCTCAAAGCACTATGCAAACTCACATCACCTTGGGTATATTTTACCCCTAAGTTATAAAGTAAATGTGGAAGCATTTTGTAGTTAACAAGGCTAAAATATGTTAATTCATAGAGTTGGCTTTGAATAGGATTTTACTTTAAATCATTAATAGGAAAATGAAGAGAGCATGGGTGCTCAGGCATAAAATATATATGAGTGGTTTTCTTTTTTAGGCCTTATCAAATCTGATGTCACCTGATGTTAAAAATTGAAATTTGATAATGCAGAAAATGACCTTACTATTTGCAGTATCATTAAACAATGAAGCTAATGCTCCAGATTTTTGACAGTAGTATTGAAACTATGATTTTTAAGTACCATTTTCAAATGACAGGATAGTGAAAAAAATTGATATTTTGAATTGGGTAGGGTCAGAAAAAAGCTTGCTTGTCCTTTTATCTATGGGACCATGTTTTTAAAATAAAAAATTAAGGTAGAGTCCTAGCCTGTCTAGCTCAATGGTTAGAGTAGTGGCCCTTGGATTGAAGGGTTGCCGGTTCGACTCTTGTCAAGGTTGGGATACATGCGAGAAGCAACCAATCAATGTGTCTCTCTCACATCGATGTTTCTCTCACTCTGTCTCTCCCCCCACTCCACTCGCTCTAAAAATCAATGGAAAAAATATCCTTGGGTGAGGATTAACAACAACAAAAAATTAAGACAGAGGATATTAGAGCAAAGGAGAGACAAACCTAGATTTCTTTAAATGGATGTAAAATTAGCAGTAAAGTTCCTGAAGGGCCAAATACAGAAGGATATACTCTTGCCCTCTTAATAAGATAGGAATATATTTCTTTAAAGCAGAAAAAAAAGGGCTTTAGAAACTCCTTTACAAAAGCCTCCCGGTATCTAACGGGCCTCAGAATGGCACAGTTTTCTGTTCTCAGGCGGCGGTGAGGCAGGCGTAGTCAGCTGAAACCAGGGGCCTCAGCTCCTGCCCTTCTGCCCCCAGAGAGTCTCAGGGAAAGGCAATTTCAAGGGCACGTTTTAGTCAGGGGTTAGCCACAACCACCTCCTTCAATATGTTTGATCCTATGATTATAAGCTTTCAACTTAGGTGTGAGCGGCCCATTGTTTTTCTTTCTGGGAACCTAAAAAAGACAAAAACCGCAGGTGTCACAAATGTCTATCAAACAAGAAAATGAAGCGATTCTGGGCAACTATGAAATTCACGCCAGCTTTTCCGACGTCCCAAGATTTGGGTCGCTTTACAGGTATAACCAAATTCATGGCAACGTTAAGCAATGGTTCAAACTCGTGCTAAAATGCCCTGAGTCTGTTTTACTTTAAAGCGTTCTAAGTACGCTTTACTTTGGGACGCATGGACAGCAATGAACCCCTACACCAACAAGACTCTTAGATGGGAACTACCAACAGGACGCGCCCTTGAGCAGCGATCACACTGCACCGAGCTCTTGAGAATATTCTAGAAGCATCACTGGGAAGGGCCGCTTCTCTGCAGGGTAGAGAAATGAAGTGCAGAGGGGGCAGCTGCTTTGGGAGGAGGAACACGGCTGGCGTCTAGAATGCTTTCCTGCTGGAACGGCTTTGCCGACAGCTGCGCTCCTGGAGCTTTAAATCCGTGGACCACTGCACCTCACTGCGCTACTGACGTCACAGACTCCCGTGTCCGGGGGTGACGAGAACAGAGACTTTGGAACATTAAATGCCTAAACCTTCAGATAACCCAGGGGACATACAAGCCATAGCATTTCATGCAAAATTTATTTGCCCCCCTGCATCAAACTAAGGCGGAGAAACTCCCAATCGGGCCCCCCTCCAAAGCTGGGAAAGTGCGAGGGTCTTGCGGCAGTTCCGGGGACGTGCCGAGGGCCGCTTTGCTACAAGTGTATCCAGTGGCCCCAGCACCGGGGACTTCTGGGGCCGCAGCTTCCCGCCTCACTCGCCCCGCAGCTCCCAGAGGCGGCGGTTGTGCTATGAAGGCAGACCCCGCCAAGCTGGCCACGATGCTGCGTACCCCCAACTGCTCGCGGTGCCGCAACCATGGCTACCTGGTGGCCGTCAAGGGCCACGCGGGCAAGTGCCGCTGGAAGCAGTGCAATTGCGAGAAATGCTACCTCATCACCGAACGCCAGAAGATCATGGCCGCGCAGAAGATGCTCAAGAAGCAGGCCTCCGACGAGGACCGCGAGCTGGCCTCCAGGGCCGCGGCCATCGCCCCGGCCTCCAGCCTCCGCCCGCTGCCTCCGCTCGCCGCTTCGGGAGACTTGGAGCCGGGCCCCGAGGGCCGCGCGGCCGCCTACTTGCTGGAGAGACCCCCGCGCGGCCCGAGCCCGGGCCCGAGCGCCTTCCAGCCAGTCGTGGGCGGCCGCGGCCACATGGGCCCGAATGACCGGGCTGCCGTGGTCAGGCCCAGCTTCGTGAGGCCCCCGCTCGGGGCGGAGGCTGCTGGCCAGGGAGGTCCCGGGCCCCTGGAGCCGAGCAGGCCTCTGCAGCCCGTGCCCAGGCCGCCGCCGCCGCCCCCCGCCGCCACCGTTCGCCTTCGGTAAGATCCCCAGGTCCCCTGTGACCTTCTTGTGCCATTGGTTCCTCTCAGGGCGGCAGCCTCCCTGCGCCCCATGTTCGTGTCCCTGGAGGGGGGTGGGGAAATGCTTTCTGAGTTAAATTTGCTTTCAGAAACCTTTCTCCACATTCGGGTTTGGATTGGGTGCCTTTTTGCAAAAACGTAAAAGAGAGAGAAAAGAGTGGGTAGTGAAGATGGCTTTCAATATTTAGCTACAATTTTTGCCGTTCCATCTTGCAAGAAAAAAAATGGCCTCCAGTTCGCTTAGCTGGGGCGTCTTGTGGAGACATTGGCCCTACTGCGCTTGCGCAGCTCTTCCCGCTCTTTTCTTGGGCTGCAGGCACCTCCCCACAAAATATCTCTATGGGTGGGCCAACGCCATGCTGACTGCGCCTGCGCACTTCCCCCCATTTCCAGGAGCTGGAGGCTTTTCCCAAAAGACCTCCCTTCCGCTGTGCCTTCCTCCCCCGCCTGCTCGCCCGTTCCCGCTCTTTTCTTGGGCGGGAGGCTCCACTGGCAGGACTTCCGGCAGACGGATGGGCTTTCTAAACTATGACTGCGCCTGCGCACGCTTCTGGTCTTTCTGAAGGCCCCGCCCTTCATCGGAGCCCTGGCCCAATGCGCCTGCGCACCTCATTTTGTGCCCTTTCCCTGGGCGTGGGTGGGGGTGCGACAGCCTTTCTGCTCCACGGAGGAGGAGGAGATAGATCATTGAGATATTGTCTTATTTTTTCTCCTGCCCACCATGTGCATAAGTTACAATGTTCTTTATGTAACAATGTAAATTATGCTTTCGCTATTAAAGCACAACTTCAGGTCACATGTAGGTCTGAGGCTTTTAAAAAACGGCCATCTTAAAGTGCAGAGCCCTGTTGGTTTTCCCTATGGTGTGCCAGTCTCCCACCCATGGGCTAAGGAGATTGGCTTGGGTGCTCCCCGACGGCCATTTCTGTCTCCTGGGATGTTCTAGGAAAGTCTGGTCCCCAGGGAACTAGATGGGGAGGACAGATCTGAAACAGCAGTCCTATAGGAGAAGAATACCTTTCCACTGGCACATGCTTCCTTATTTCCTCTCTCCACGCACAGGGGCTGAGCACCTAACTGTGCCAGACATAGTGGCAAAAGGTGGGGGGGGAGTCAGATTCCTTCCTTAAGCATCTCATCCTTGTGAGGGGAACAGCACTACTAAAGAATCACACATCAGTGTAGAGAGCTCTAACAGTTAACGGCTTAGCTGAGGTCTTAGGAGGACGACATACTGAGGACTAGGAGGCAAAGTGGGCTGAAGGGAGAGCCCTCCAAGGTTAGGGAACAGCATCTGCAAGGGCTTTGAGGGGGGATGAGAGAGAAGAAGCTGCCAGGTCATCGCACTGGAGGAGGCTGGAGTGGAGGCAGGGTCAGCCCCCTGGGGCTTCATGGCTGTGCTGAGGACTTCTTCTAAGAATGTGGGAATGGCTGAACGGTTTAAAAAAGCAGGGAGGGTGAAAAGCATAATGGATGCGGGAGCTCTTTGTAAAAGGACCTGAACATTTGCCCCATCTTTGGACAGTAATGTGATGCTTGTTCCCTTGCTCTTTGTGTTTTGAATACTTCTCCCATTGCTTGCTCTTTCAGGGCTCTCTCTGAGCATCAACTCGGATGCTATGGTGCGGTCTGAGTACCTGGAGAGAGAGCCTTCCAAGCTGTATCCCAGCTGCTCCGGCATGTACTATCACCCATTCCCGATGGGCTACCAGGATCCATCCCCGGGCCTGGGCATCTCTGTGCAGCAGGGCTTCCGGCACGTGTCCTTCAGCCACTACCATGAAGGAGGCTCGGTGAGTCCCATCCTGACTCCTTTCTGGTTCCTCTGTATCCCATCTGCTCTGCTGCTCTTACAAATGCTCAATCCCAGAAAGCCATTGGTGTGCCCACTCTGTGCCAGGCCCCTCGGCCTGTACCGTGCGCGCCTCTGGGAGTACACACATGTAGGTGAGTCTCATCATGTGTAGACGGGTCAGCCTGCGCTGTGGCATTTGCTTTTCAGAGCTGTAGGCCAAATGGCTCTGGGAGCTCAGGCAAGAGGGAACGCAGACACGTAGGTAAACCTGGGAATACCAAGTGACCACCAGCCTGGACGCGTGGAATGCTGGGGCCACAGGGCTCTTCGTTTTGCTGGTACCAGGAGGGCAATGCCACTGTCCTGGTGCCATACTGTTGAGGGCAGAGCCAGGAGCAGCTGTAGGGCCCCTGCCCAGGGTATGGCCCACTTGGGACTGCAGAGGGTTTTCAAGAGGAAGTGGCATTTAAGCTTAGTCATGAAAAATATGGAAACCTTTCCCCAAACACCTATCCCCTAAGGATCTATGTGTTGAAAGAAGGAATGAGATGTAATCCCTTTATGAGGTCAGTAGTGAGTTACTAACTGGTGTGCTCTATAAGCGCCTACAGCAGCAGTCAGACATCCCTTCACAATCCGGGACTGCTGGCTGCCAACCGCTTGCCTGCCTGAGTGCCCCTAACCACTCCCCTGCCGGCCTGGTCATCCCCAACTGCCCTCCACTGCAGGCCCGGTTGCCCCCAACAGTCCTCCCTTGCCAGCCATCTTGTGGTGGCCATCTTGGGACCACATGGGGCGGCCATCTTGGGACCACATGGGCGTGGCCATCTTGGGACCACATGGGGCGGCCATCTTGGGACCACATGGGTGTGGCCATCTTGGGACCACATGGGCGTGGCCATCTTGGGACCACATGGGGCGGCCATCTTGGGACCACATGGGGCGGCCATCTTGGGACCACATGGCGGCGGCCATCTTGTGTGAGGATGTGACGGTCAATTTGCATATTACTGCTTTATATAGTACAGTGATGGTGAACCTATGACACGCTTGTCAGAGGTGACACACAAACTCATTTTTTTGGTTGATTTTTCTTTGTCAAATGGCATTTAAATATATAAAATAAATATCAAAAATATAAATCTTTGCCCTAACCGGTTTGGCTCAGTGGATAGAGCATCAGCCTGCGGACTGAAAGGTCCCAGGTTCGATTCTGGTCAAGGGCATGTACCTTGGTTGCGGGCACATCCCCAGTAGGGAGTGTGCAGGAGGCAGCTGATCGATGTTTCTCTCTCATCGATGTTTCTAACTCTCTCTCCCTCTCCCTTCCTCTCTGTAAAAAATCAATAAAATATAATATATATATACATATACACACACACACACATATATGTATATATATATATATACCTTTGTTTTACTATGGTTGCAAATATCAAAAAATTTCTATATGTGACACGGCACCAGAGTTAAGTTAGGGTTTTTCAAAATGCTGACACACCGAGCTCAAAAGGTTCGCCATCACTGATATAGGATCATTTTCCATTGATTCAAGGGGGAAAGGTCTGGAAACCACTGGTCTTGATATTTCTAGGGTGCCTCCCCCTCCATTTGAGCCTTCAGAGCACGGGATATAATTCCGTTGTAGGGAAGAGGAAGTTATGGGTTTGTCCACCGCCACAGAACGAGTGAGTGTGGCACTGGGATCACAATTCACAGCAGGTTAGCGACAGAGCAGGATGCACACTGGACTTTCTGCTTCCCTGAGCCTGTCTCTCAGACAGAGGTAAACAAAACGCCCACCGCCCTGCCCCGCCGGAAATCTGGGTGCTGGCCACCCCCTTGCAGCCCAGGACAGCATGGCCGCTCCAGCCTCCACACAAAGAGGGGTTCTGGCCAAGTGGAGCGCGCACCCACCGTCTGCTCGCACAGAAGCCTGGCGTCAGAGCAGCGCTGACTGACGGGCCTGCCAGACGGCCATTGTCAGGGTGTGATCTCCGTCGGTTTATCAGGCCCCAGGCAGGAGCTGTGATCCAGGGAGAAACAGCCAAGTAGCTTGGAATTAAAGGGCCAATAATCCCCCTCCTACCCTTTCCTGTCTGGATCGCGGATCCAACATTTAGTTGTAAAGCTGTTTAAACCCAAGAGCCTATGAATTGCTTTGAACCGTGTCCTGCTCCCCCTGCCCAGGCTCCAAGATGACCCCCAAGTCTCTTCCACCTTTTGTTCTGTCTCTGTCCCACCTGCTGCTGCTTTTGTTCTCCTCCCACAAAAGATCCCAGGCCTGGAGCTGGACAGGCCTGGTCCCCTCGTCCTTCTCTTACCAGCTCTGGCCTCGGAGGACCTCGCTCGACTCCGTCTGCCGGCGGGGCCTCGGGAGAGGAGGGTGTGATGCGTGTGAAGGGCCTGCACGGGTCTGGCACGTAGTAGGTCCTTGAGAGTAGGCTTCCTCTCTTCTTTGTGGTCAGATTAAGTTAGGACATGCTGGTTAGTCTAAGGCTTTTGCAGACGGCCTCGAGGCTTTAATGTGCTTACATGGGACTCACCATTGTGGGGAGTCAATATGTGGAGTTTCTCAAACTCCCTTGACACTGAACACTTTAAAAGCAGCTTAGAATAATCTTGTAGGACGCCAAGTTCTCTGGAACACAGCTTGTGAAGCGCTGCTCTGATGTATCTGGATGGAAGTAAATAATAGGAACTACACCTGACATTCATGACTATTTTCATCACATTCATGTCTTAAATGCGCTCTGAGCTGTGTAGTCATCCCCCTCCAGATCCCTCCCTTCCCGCCTTGGGGGTTGGCTTCCATCTTCGGAAGAAGCACAGAATGGTGGTGGCTGGAGCCCCTTTTCCTGAGGTCACCCAGCTTTTCTGACTCAGTCACAGCTGCACTCCACCCAGGAGAAGGCCCTGGCTCTGGAGTCTGCGTCATTGCCCGACAATGGACCACAGGTGGCTGGGATGCACTGGGACCCTGGCCGAGCGCTGAGCAGGGTCAGACAGACGGGATCCAGTTCTGCCTCAGCCGCTCAGCAGCTTAGAGAGGGCGCAGTCAGGCCCGAACGGCTGTCCCCCAGGCTGATCTGAGGTGTGCCTGCG
The DNA here is from genome assembly GCF_028538775.1 of Myotis yumanensis. Classification (NCBI taxonomy): domain Eukaryota; kingdom Metazoa; phylum Chordata; class Mammalia; order Chiroptera; family Vespertilionidae; genus Myotis; species Myotis yumanensis. The sequence goes on from NW_027223753.1 coordinate 37,304,134, forward strand.
TTCCTTCTTGCCTTCAGTCATTTCTTTGTTGAGCACCCATTTCAAGTGCCTGTGTCCAGCCCATGGGAGCCCCCCAATTCGAAGGAACATCATGTTTGATCAGCCCATCTGGCTAACCCTCTCCCCTGTTTGGCTTCTCTGCTTGGTGTGCCATGCAGGTGCCGGAGCCAGTGGAAAACTTCCAGCCAAGCTATCCCCTGCGGCCGCCTCCGCCACCACCACCACTGCTGCCGTCGCAGCCACCCCTGCTGCCACCACCCCTGTCACCACCGCCCCCGTTCCTCCCACCAGGCTTCCTCGCTGGGATCCATTTCCTTCCACCGCCGCCACCGCCACCGCCACCGCCACCAGCATCAGCATCTTTCTCACTGACCGTCCTGTCTGATGCGGACCAGGAGACCGCGGGTAAGAGTACCAGTCTTCCGGTTTGTGGGGGAGCCAGGAAGACTTTCTGGAGGAAGGGGGCTAATCAAAATAGATGTGGAGAGAGGGGTGATTGAGAACAGAATTAAAATGTGCTGGGCCTGGAATACGCTTTTTCCCTACACCCCTCCCCTAAATTCTATAGGCAGGCATCAAGGAGGTGAGGAAACCAATAGAGCCCAGAGGGGTTCTTGTAGATATAAATGGCAGAGCTCAGATTTCAACAGAATTATGTGTCTGGCTCTATTAGTGCCCCTGGGCAAAGATGTGGAGGGAGGTGTGTGTGGTGTGTTCAGACCAGAGGTGCCAGGCCTCTCTGGCTGGGGAAACGACAGATGCCGAGCCAGGCACAGCAGCAGGAGCCAGTGTGCGTCTGGTAGGGATGATTCCTCTCCTCAGGCCACTCTGGAGAGAGAACCTGACCAGGAGTGAGAGACCCTATCCTTCTTAGCTCTGCCACTGATGCACTGGGTGATCTTAGTCACTCACACACCCTTCTCTGGGCCTCAGTCTTTTCATCTGTAAAATGGGCCCGTTCACAGGGTTACTGTGAAGGTCAACTGAAATTTTAGATGTGAAAATGCTTTGAGGAATTTGTTTTTTAGGGCCCTTTGCAGAATGAATTTAACCAATTCTGGGTTGTGTTACTTATACATTCAAGGATTTTTTTTTTCCTTTTAATTTTCCCCTGAGGTTAGTCTGGTGATGTCTTTCTCATTTTACTGAAGAGGAAACTGAGGCCTGTTGCACACCTGCTGTGTGTGAGACGCCTGCATCTGTTAGCTGGAGAGATGGTCGAGTGTGGCTTGAAGCTTGCTGGCCCTGGTGCTGGCCTGGACATAAGTCCTGGCTCCAGCACTTACCAGCTGTGTGGCCTTGGGCAAGCTAGTCCACTCCTTGGTGCCTCAGTTTCAGTGTCTGTCCCAGTGGACTGGTAATGCTCCCCACCTCATGAGGTTATTCTGAGGATTAACCAGAACCTGAAATGATGAAGCCAATAGTGGAAATTAGTTCTCATTGTTCCCCCTGGTCCCATGCTGACCTGATGTTGCAAGGTAGGCATCGTTTCATTTACAGGAGGAACTGGTTCAGAGCTTCCGGTGGCTTGTTTCATGCCACTCAGCCTGTGGCAGGCAGAACTTGAGCCTGTATCATATGAGGACTGGAATTCCAGCCTCCTGACACCTAGCAAATCCAAGGCGAATTAATTCTCCTTAGGGCCTGGGAATGATGAGAAGCCTTGTAGAAAGCTTATACCTGAAAATAGGTAATTTTTCCTACTTCCAAAGGCATCCCCTCGTTTTTGTTCTTTGCAGATGACCAGGTTGCAGGGATGCCTCGTGAGCCCAGCCAGCCATCGTCTCAGGAGCAGTCCGACTAGGCCCCGGGCCTCTGGCCAGCAAAATGGGGCATCGGGAGGGTGACAGCAATGATTTTCTTGTCTGTGTTCAGTGATGTTAGGGAGGGTGGACAGTGATAGACATAAAATAGAGTTAATTCCCATTTCAAGATAGGAGGAAAGAGGGTGGTTTCTAAGTTTCAATCCTGAAATATGAGCTGGAACAGGAGAGTGGAGGATGACGTTAACCAGGGGAGGACCAGGCCTCTGAGGAATGGGGACTTATGGGAACTCCCACTTAGGAATGAATTTAACCATCTCTGGGCTGTGCTACCTTTTATGCGACTCGCCCTCAGAAGCGTTCTTTGATTTCCTCAGGCCCCACTGCAGGACAGGAAGCACCATGTATTTCAGCCTTCTGCCTCTGCCTAGTCCCGGGGGCTGGCAGCATAAACATCCAGCTTCCAGCACATCCAGGGGCTGGTGCGAGCAGCCAGGCAGGGCACTGACAGCAGGTTCTGGAGTGTCCTTCTCTGCTGCCCTGTTTCCCACTGCCCCTCGCCCCTTCTCCAGGGGCCTTTACTAGCAAGCATTGTGACCCCTGGGCTACTTCACCCCCCTCCCCTCCATAAAGTTTAAGCCATTTATAGGCATCTTTCTGGTTTTAAAAAATTCGTTAACGTTTTATTACTTGCTGTTTTTATAGTGATTGCCAGCTTTAAAAAGTAGGCTATTTGTTCCCAGAATAGAATGGTGCTTCCAAAGTACCTGTGATGTCAGCACTTCTTCTCTGGGGCCAGTTGACTGTTGAAATAAAATGAGCAATGGAAATGCTGTGGAAGGTGTCTTCTCTCTTTAAATCCACGTGGAAGGCAGTGTTGGGTAGAGCAATCGGGGCCTGGGTTTGTGGCCTGACGGCCTGCTCCTACCGTATGCTTGCTTAGGCCAGTCCTTCCCTTCGCCCTCTCCCCTTCCCTTCAGTTATCAAGTGACTTGGGCCAGACTACTTCAGTTGTTGTTGTTATTTTAAGAAATGGAAACCTCTTAAGGAACTCTGATGTAGACATATCAAATGTAAAGATGACTTCGTTTCCCTCCCCCAGCTCCTTTCATGGTCCCTGCAGTGGGACATGGTTTTAAAATACAGAACTTGGTCCCATTCTGCTGTTTTAGGATCTTGGGGCTCTTCCCCTGGTTTCATTTGTTCCTTCATTTAAAAATCACCCGACATCTCTACTAGATTTAGAGCCTGACAATCAGCAGCTCTGCCCATGAGCCTGGAGTCTAGTAGAAACAGATACTGTCCAGTGGCATTGGGACTGGGACAGAGAGGAAGAGGAGCTGGGGATGGTCAGAGGAAGCCTGGAAAAGTCAGAGCTTCATCTGCCTTTTATTCTTTAATCCTCACCCAAGGATATTTTTTCCATTGATTTTCAGAGAGAGTGGAAAGGAGGGGGGAGGGGAAGAGAAAGGGGGAGAGAGAAATATCAATGTGATAGAGACACATCGATTGGTTGCTTCCTGCACTTATGGATCGAACCTGCAACCCAGGTACATGCCCTTGACTAGGAATTGAACCTTTGACCCTTTGCTGTACAGGCCAACCCTCTAAGCACTGAGCCATGCCAGCCAGGACCTCACCTTTTTAAAGAGCAAGAATGAGTTAGGTGAAAACAGGCACTCCCTGTTAGGTGGGCAGAGAGAGGGAAAGGGATGTGGAGTGAAGGATTCCAGGGTGAGGAGCAGCATCTCGTTCTCCATCCCGGGAAAGGCTGGCATGCAGGGGAACAGGTGACCTGCTTTCTGTCTTGCCTGTGGGCATGGGTGCCCAACCATCCTCCTAGGACAAGTAGCAGGAGGACCACTGAGAAGTAAGCTGTCCTCATCAGTGTGGTGGCTGGGGGTCTAGGACCGGGCCTGCTCTGGTGAAAGGCACTGGGGCAGGCACAGCCATGGGAGTTTTTCAGTGACTGCATTATAAACACAGTAGTTTCAGCAGGGCAAAGCCAGGCATTGGCTTCCGTCTGAACAGGATGGTGCAGTGATTTTGCATTAGCCTGGCTTAGTGGCTGAAGCTGTCAGCCACCCAAATGCTGGTCCTGCCCCCAGAGCCATAATCCACAGAAGCCCTGGGCGGGTAGGAGAAGACCTGACTTCCGGTTCCATTTAGCCCCACTCACCCTGCCCTCACTGGACCCCTGACCTTCAGTCAGTTGGCCAGGTGGGGTTGATCAGCCCTTGCTTTTTTTTTTTTTTTAATTGCACTTTGTTTTATTCTAGAGTCCATGTTTTGAAAGATTTTTTTTTCAACCAAGCTGCATCAGTAAAGCTGTTTTTCCGTTTCTGACCAAGTCTGACCAATTCAGACCAATGCAAGAAAACAGGATGTTAGTTAACACATGGGGTTTGAGATGGGAAGCTGTGGCCTGGGAGAAACATGTCCTGTTGCCTTATTGTAGGAGCCCATGTCCACGGGGCTCTCACTTCTCCAATAGGCCTGGGATCTGATGAACCTTGAGACGCTCTGCATCTTTCCTGGAGCCCTGAAGGTGCCTGCTGGGGTGAAAAGACCCAACTGGGGCAGGGTCGGAGGCCTGGCTTCCTTCCTTCCCCCTGGTGGACACAACCCCAAGTTCTGTCTTTTCCTGTGGGCTCTCACCATGATCCCTTACCCTGGTCAGTGGACCCCTGCACCCTATACCCTTGCCAGTCAATCCAAGCTATGCTCCTGAATGCCCTCCTCTTCCAGGCTGTTTTCTAGCATCAGAATGAGCATTGAAGGAGCAGATCTGCTCATATTACTTCCTTGCTCACATGCCTTTCATGGCTCCTAACCTGCTCAGAGTAAAGACCAGCATCTTCAAACCAACTGCCCGCCACCTTTCCAGCCTCCTCTCCCTCACCGCTGGCCCAGCCCAGGTTCTGCGGGGGTGGGGTCAGGCAGGAACGGGTGGGCTGCAAAGAGACCAGTGGCCAGGGGCAGCGCTGCTCATCGCAGATGGCGGAGGCTTGGCTGAAGCCAGGAGGATGTCCCGGGAGGCAGCCGCCGCATTCCCTGACGCCCGTGCACCTGCATGGCGCCGCCAGGAGAGGGCGTGCGAGCAGCGGCTGTGGGCGGGGCCGATGGAGGCCCGACCACTGTGGGGGCGGGGCCTATTGCCTAGCAACCTGCATCCAAGGAGAAGCTGGGAGCCAGCCTGGCTGGAGGAATAGGTTCCTGCACCTGGGCCTTGACGTGACTGGAAGACGTGTATTCTTCCTGGGAAATCAAAATGATAAGCCTGTAGGCTAGGCCAGCAATTTTCAACCTTTTTCATCATGGCATACGAATTAATTACGAAAGTTCTGCAGCACACCAAAAAAAAAAAAAGTACATTTTTTGCTGATCTGACAAAAAAGGCATAATTTTGATTTATTCACGCAAGATGACTTTGTGTTGACTGTTGTCATTTCTTTATTTGACAATCTCAGGGGAAAGAGGTCAGTGTTTCTGACTCAGTAGTCAGGTATTGCATGTTTTAAACCTCCTTGCAGCATGCCACCATGTAGTCACCAACCTCGCAGCAGCTGTCTTTGCACTGCCCTGCTGTGAAATCAATGCCCTCCTATCTTTGCCTTCAGACACGAGCCGGAACCCCAGCCCCCGTATCCCATGACATATTCCCCACTTTCTCTCCGTTCTGCACTTTTGCACACTCCGAGTCTTCTGCCTAGACTCCTTCTACCTTCACCAGCTCATCTCCTACTCATCCTTTCCAACTAAGTCCAGGACCCCCTCCCCCAGGCCTCCTCTACCTGGATTAGGAGGCTCTGCAGGGACTGCCCAGGCCCTAGCCTGCCTTCTGTCACACCATCCCACTGCGTAGATGTCCCTCCTACAAGTCTGTGGGCTTCCTGGAGGCAGTGTCTTCACTTGTCTTTGTGTCCCGTTTGTGGAGCTCGGCATGGTTAGGCCAGTAGTTGCTGAGTGACTGTTGCAGAATAAATGGCTGAATTTCTGGGCCATCTTGTGGACTTTTGGGTGGAGGGTTGATTTGCTCTGCCTCAGGCCCCTCACACAGCATCTTTTGCCTTACATTTTTGCTCTGTCTGCTGGGACCCCACACAGGAAGTCAGCCTTCACCAAACTATGCTAATTGAAGCACTGCACCCTTCCTCATTTGAGCCTCACAACAACCCAGGGAAGACATGGGTTGTGTTGCCCTCACTGGTTTGGCTCAGTGGATAGAGAGTCGGCCTGCGGACTCAAGGGTCCCAGGTTCGATTCCAGTCAAGGGCATGTACCTTGGTTGCAGGCATATCCCCAGTAGGGAGTGTGCAGGAGGCAGCTGATCGATGTTTCTAACTCTATCCCTCTCCCTTCTTCTCTGTAAAAAAATCAATAAAATATATATATATTTTTTAAAAGACATGGGTTGTCACCTCTATTTTATTTTACTTTATTTTATTTTTTAAAAATATATTTTATTGATTTCTTACAGAGAGGAAGGGAGAGGAATAGAGAGTTAGAAACATCGATGAGATAGAAACATCAATCAGCTGCCTCCTGCACACTCCCTACTGGGGATGTGCCCGCAACCAAGGTACATGCCCTTGACCGGAATCGAACCTGGGACCCTTGAGTCCGCAGGCCGATGCTCTATCCATCGAGCCAAACCGGTCAGGGCTCACCTCTATTTTATGAAGAGACATGGAGAGGGATAGTAACTTTCCCAAAGTCACACAAATTGCAAGTGGCCCAGGGCATGCAGAGAATAGCCTACATCCCTGGACACCAGTTCTAGAGCTTTAAACATCTGTTTTGCCCTGAGTTTTCATCTTGACGTGTTTTGAACGTGGACTATGAAAATGCACCCTAGATTCTGGGCAGATTCTAGGACGACTGGGGAGAGCAGCCTACAGACATCTGCCTCCTGACACCACTGCCCACTGCACTGGCCACAGCACACAAAGCCTCCGGAGCGAACACTGAAGTAGGCATCACGGCGATCAGCAAGGGTCTCCCTCCTGGTGCCTGAGCCTCCGCCATGGCCTGGGCTCACCACAAGCCCCGCTGTGCCAGCTGGACTGACAGAGGGCTTGCTCCTGTGGCCAGACAGGAGCAAGGTGTGTCTTCTAAGGGTCCAAAACCTACAGAGAGACGCCCTCCCACCGGCGCTTCTCTGGATCCTCTTGGAGAGAAACAAACCTCTCTGGGCCTGGGGCAGGGGCTGGGTTTCTGTCTCTGCAGCCCTGAGGTTTCTTACAGCCCCTTCCACTTCTGGACGCTGTGGCCTTTGTGGGCCTGGGCCTGGGCCTCTCTTACTGGGAGCTGCTCAGAAACCAAGAAAGAGCCATGGCCTCTTCTCCTAGGAAATACCACCTCTGAGGCCACCTCTCAGTGCACAGAGTAGGGCACCTGGGCTGTCATCGTCCATGTCCGGGGGCGAAGGCCCACAGCTGTGGTTCTCTGCTTCCTGGAGCTTCCCACATGCCGGGCACGGTGCTGAGCACTTTCCACAGATTCTCTCTGCGAATGCGCATAATGACCGCCCGGGAGGCACCGTGGGCTCCCAGCTTACAGATGGCAAGACTGAGGCCTACAGAGGTTAGGTTCTTGTGCTTGGGATACTACCTATCAGTGGTAGAGCTGGGGTTAAATCCGGGTTCCACCGGACTCCAGAGCTAAGTTCCTAACCACGTTGTGCTCTCCTGCTTCTCAGGGTGGGGGGTTGTGGGCCTTGGGGAAGTTGCAGTTCCCCAGGATTTGCTGCCCAACCACCGTCCACCAGCCCAGCCAGGTGTCAAGGCATGTGGACAAGCCGAGTATAAAGAACAGCCTAGCTCATGTTTTATACAAGGAATGAAATTTTAAAAAAACAAAACACCCTCTTTTTAATTTCCAAACCCTTTCATTTTGTTTTGAAAATAAAGCATGAAGTCGATTTTTAAAACAATGAGTATTAATAGTTTTTTAAATTTAAATCTAAGCCCTCTCACAAGGTAGATTGGAACTTTATCAATGTTAATGCTTTTAATTCAAATGGAACCTAGGAGATAGTTTTGATATTTACTGAGCTGGTTTCTTTTTAGGCTCATTTCTTCCTCTTTCTCCAGGCCTTTGTTTTAAAATACTTAATTGTGAATAAAGTAATGCATGGAAATGATAACAGTTTAAAAGGGTCAACCCCCCCCCCTTACCCATTCTCATTTCTCTCCTTGGAGAGGCCCCCACTTTTGTGTCTCCTTCCGGAGATGATCCGTGCAAGCTCAGCTTGTTTCACTCTTTAGTTCTGAGGTAATTATCGGTTCACATGTGGTTGTAAGAAATGACACAGAGAAACCTCATGCCCCCTTTTCTCAGTTCCCACTAACAGTGCCATCCTGCGAAACTATAGTGCGGTATCCAACCAACCAGCACATCAGCACTGACAGGGCCCATCCATTTTTTCAGATGCAGTTTTACAGTTTGCATTTGAGTTCATTTTTGTGTGAGATGTGAAGTTTAGGTTAAGGTTCCTTTTTTTGCCACTGGATGTGCAATTGCCACAGCGCCCGTGTGGAAAGGCTATGCTCCCTCTACTGAATTGTTTTTGTAAAAAAAAAAACCAGTTGTCTATTTTTGAGTTTTTTAATCTGTTCCATTAATCTGTTCTTTGAACACACACACACACACACACACACACACACGCACACACGCACACACATGCATGCACACACGCATGCGCATTCGAGCATATGATCCACACTGTTCTGCACGTTTCTCTTCTCATTAACACCAGACAAGGGTTTCTGAGCCTCTTTGTGCCATGAACCTGTTCGTCACCCTGGGCAAGCCTGTGCCCTGGCCTCAGAGCAGGGCTGTGAGTGGATAAAGTAAAACACATAAGGTTCCAGGGAAAACTAACCATGTTTAACATATTGGTCAAAACAGAGAACCACATTTGTGGGTTAGCAATCATATGCTTCTTTATGAACACACAGAATGACAGGATCACTATTAATAGTCTCACAGTCGCGGTGCCATTGAGGATTTGAGATACTTGCAACAACCGTCAATCATGAGAAAACCGGTGATTTCTATCGGTGACCAGGCCCCTGCCGGTGCTGCCGGGGCTGGAAGGAAACACTGCATTGCAGTTGGAGTTATGAAAATCAAGGTGTGCTTTCCACCCAGCCAAGCTCACGGGCCCTTCACTCCCTCGGGACTCTGGGGCTGGAGCTGGGAGAGGCTCACCTCCTCACTCTTGCTAACTGCTGTCCAGTCTCTCGCTGAATGGATTCGCCTTATTTATCTAACCAGGGCCCCGCTAGGACACTGTTAGGTTGTTTCCCATCTTTTGCTATCACTGCTCGTTTAATTTTTAAAACATTCCTCCTGCTCAGATTTTCTTCTCAAGCAGGACCACCAAGCAGGGCCCTCTGCCCTCAGAGACACCCTTGGGTGGCAATACACAGCCCATGTGCGGAGGCGCCTTGCGGGGCAGGCTCCAGCCCCAGCGCTCCCTCCTTCGGGGGCTGTCCACCCTCCACACCATGACAGCCTTTGCCCCTGCCCCCAAGCCCAGGCTGGGGACTCCAAGCCAGCCCTGGTGAGCGAGTCGTAGGCGGGCGGGGACGGGTCCCCACGCTGTGCAGCATCCTGGGAGCAGATGTACAGCTTCTCTGTGCCTTTGTGCTACATTTTATTAACAGCACATTGTAAGATGCTAACGTTCTATCATGTCAGCTCTTGCATCTGAGCTCGCACAGGCGTTGGCCTGTCAGTGATTAGCTGCTGGGTGGGTCTTTTCTTCATCTCTCCCCCCCTTTTTAATTGGAGTCAGAACATCCTTTTTCTTCCCTCCTTCCTTTCTTCTTGGTAGTAGACGCAGTCCGTGGAACACTCTGTGTGGACTTGGCTGCTTTTCCACATTCATGGGCAATTAATTTCCAGCTATAATCCAGTTACCCAGCAAACACGGAGCTGCCGCCCAACATCTCAGCATTTGCTGGAGCAGTTGCTCCCTCTGCTCTGCACTTGGGGAAGGAAGCGAGAATAGCACCTCGTTCTCAAGTGGGTGAGACATACCTGGTTTTGAAACGCTGGCCATTTCAATTGTTGGCCTATAATGAAGTCAGTGTTTTTCTAACATCTGGCTTTTGTATTTGTTTTTCCAATTCCCAGTGATTTTTTTTTTTACCACCACTGTCTGTTAACACCAGTCAGGGGTGATGTCAGCCACCCTCTGCAGCATCAGCAGCGGCCCTGCTCTGTCCTCAGTCAATAAGCAGTTATTCTGGACGAAAATGGGCCCGGCCATGGGCTGGGCCCCCGGGACCAGGTGGATCTTTCCCTCCCACATCCAGGCCTGGGGTCCTGAACCTCCATCTCAGCACTCCTCCCCCTAAAGCCCTTCTCGGCCCCACTGCTCTAGGCAGTCCCAGCTCCCAGGCAGGCCTTTCACAGCCCACAGTCCAGCGGACCTGTGATCACTGGCACTTCCTCAGGTGCCTCCAGGCCCTGTTCACACTGTTCTCTGGCTCCCCTGCGCCTGCCTCCCCCAGGCCTCCCCAGCACTGCCATGGAGCCTGCTCTGGGCTGCCCATGAATCTGGCCTGCTCTTCTCTGGTGCCAGGTGTGCCACACAGGGATCCCGCCAAGACTCGCTGCACTTACTTGCCTTTTCTGGGGTTCATTGCAAGGAAGGACAGCGTCTGACTCACACACTGAAGGCACCTGATGGGACCTCGTGGCCAAGTCCAGTGGTCAGGCCTCTGCTTCCTGGGTCTCCTGACAGTTTCACACACGTCTCATAGCCTCTGGCACTCCTCTCCCCGATCCCTGCCTCACACCTTTCCCCACCCACCCCGCTCTCCCCTTCCTCTGCCGGCCTCTGGGTGCCGGGCTCACAGGGCCTGCACAACTCTTTCTTCTTGTCGATGCTCTAGCTGCTTCTCTGGGTCCATCCCCCGACACTCCGTGTGGCCCGCAGGAAGGGCGAGCGGGCTCTGGGCTTCGTCAGACACACGTCTGGGCTCACGTCTCCAAGGTGGCCTGGCCCTGAGGTCTTCCGGTAGGAAGGTTCCCGCGGTTCAATGAGAGGCTTTTTTCTCAGAGGCGTGACAGGTTAAGGGACCAACGAGAGACACGGGGGCACTCGGAGACCAGCACGGGCGCCATGGCCATCCCAGGGCAGAGGGTCCAGGGGAGGAAGTGGTCCCGGGGCCCAGAGGGAGCTGGAGCCTGGGGAGGGGGGCCGGCCAGGCAGGGGGTGTGGTCCCGGAGGGACATAACTGCAGCCAAAACGTACCGCTCAGGAGGAAAATGGGCAGGAATAGCCCGCCCTTGCTCCCCCTGCCCTCTCATCTCCTGCTAGTGCTTTGCATTGGCCGAACCCAACAGGAAGCGGAGGGCAAAGGAGCCTGGGTATGCAATTCACAGCACTCGGGCTGGCCCCTGGGCACAGAGGGGCAGAGAATAGGTTTCCAGGGGCAAACCGAGAGTCACTGTCTCAGTGGCTCAGTGCCACTCAGTATCCTCGCCCTTGTCTCAGAGCAAGAAACTCCTTTCCAAAGTGGGGGGAGGACAGAGCCTGCCTGAGCGGTGCTGTCAGGGAGTGCTCTCACTTCAGCCCTGCTCCCCCCTGGGCCTTGGCCAGGACACCAGGACACTGAGTCTCAACCTCAGACGCAGGTCGGGCTGCGATCACCATGCCCGTAGCTGACCGCGAGGCAGAGAGAGAAAACCTCTGCTTCCATTTCTAGCTCTCACTCCACATCCCCCCCAACCCCCCCGCACTCTGAGGCCTCGGCTGCTGGAGTTCTGTCCCTGGGAGGGTGGTCCAACTCTTGGTCCTCACTGGGCCTGAGTCCTTGGACGCCCTCTCTGTTGCTTGCTGCACCCCCCCCCCCCCCCCCCCGGGTGCGGGTGCCCTTGGTGCCGGGTGGCTCCGGGTCAGCGCAGCAGCTCTGACTGTCATGTCCGTCAGTCAGGTCCACGCTCCAGGAGCTCCGAGTGGCCCAGCGGGGTCCCGGCCGCATTGCCGGGGAAGCCCTGGAGGAGCAGCACCGTGGCTTCTGTGGGGACCTGGGCTCCTCAGGGAAGTGCTCTCTGGGGAAACCAGTAAGGGAGGGGGGGCAGGACAGGGAGGGAGAGGCGCCGGGACACTCCGGGCCTTGCTGATTCAGGCCGGCCCTCAGCCTGAGTCCACCCTGCGGGGCTCTGCCCTGGGGTCAGGTCCTGAGCTGTCTGAGGCCAGAGACCTGGGCCTCCCGCCCTTCACCCTCAGTCACTGGCCCAGGGCTGCCCAGGCGGAGGCAGCTGCTGAGCCTCTGGGCCCGGCTCCGGGGGCCCAGGGGATGGTCTCTGCCTCAGATGCTCCACACTGAGCCCAGGCGGGGCCCAAACCTGGAGAAGGAACCCGAGGGAATCGGGCGGAGCCCCAGCGTGAGCTGTGATGCTGCGAGAACGGGGAACAACTCCGTAAGCACGTGGTTAAGGTGGGAGCGTGGGTGAGCCCAGGCGAAGGCTGGGCAACTCCGCACCAAGAGCCACTGACGGCATGTGGAGGAGGTGAACCGTAGGGCACGCGAATCCTGCCTCAATAAGGCTTCTGCATAAAAATGTGAGTGGGGACCCTCCTGGTGACGAATTGAGGCACCTGCCCACCCTGTGGGACAGGCCCCTCCTCACAGGGTGCTAGTCCAGCTGGTGCTGTCACCACACCCTCAGCAGGCCTTCCACCGCCTCCTGCCAGCGGCAAATGCAAGCTCGCGGCCACACTTCTCGCCCTATCGATTGCGTTCCTGGGTCGGAGGCGCTACGGTGAGGCATGCCATGGGCATGGGTAAGGCGTTCTGAATGGCCACAGATGGTGGTACTGACACAGTATCCAGCAGAGAAGGCAAATCTATACCAGATTCCATGAGGATTAATTTATAAGCCCTTCATGATGGAAGAATCCAATGCAATCAACTTGCCATCGCGTGGTTGCATGGGAAGTGGTGCCATTTCGGTGCCATTGGGCATGCGTTGTTGGCAGTCTGGGCACGCAACAGCCGCAGGAGCCAGCTCAGCTTTGTCAGGGAACTCGTGTTGCTGAGCTTATGAGAAGTCTCTACTCCTGCTGTGACGGACTGACTGGTTGCTGGCCCCATAAACTCCTGTGCTGAAGTCCTAACACCCAGTGTGGCTGTATTTGGAGGTGGGGCCTCTAGGAAGTAATTAAGGTTAAATGAAGTCATACTTGTGGGGCCCTGGTCCGATAGGGTTAACGTCTTTATGAGAAGAAACACCAGAGAGCTCCCCTCCTCTCTCTCCACGCCTACAGGGAGGTCACGGGAGCAGACACCAGCCCGTGCCACCTCCACGCCCAGAGGGGCCTCAGGAGCACCCAGCTTTGCGAGAGGGAGAAACGAGGACCCAGGGTGCTCACTTGCTATGGCTGCTTAACAAGTGGCTACACACTTAGCGGCTTCAACAGCACCCGTTGCCATCAGTGTCTGTCGGTCGGTCTCGTCAGGCTGCACCCCCAGATGTGGTGTGCGCAGCCCCCCGAAATCCAAACAGGCCCCAGCGCCGTGCCTCTTAGTGGCAGTTTGTAGGAGGGGTGGCCACCTGTCTCCTTTCAGAGGAGATTTTTCCAATTCCGTCTCCTGCCCTCTGATCTCCGACTGGAATTCAGAGAGCGAAGGAGCCCGGAGATGCTGTTGCGGGGAGCAGCCCCCCTAGACACAGCGCAGGGGAGGGATCTGTGTGTGTGAGGCCAAGGGACTCACCAGCCCCACCTCTCCCACCCGACACGGCAAAACAGAGCTCTCGACTTTATCAGCCACTGCTGACCTGGGGATGGCAGTGTCTTCTCACCGGGCACCTTACCCTCTCTCCTCCCACCCCCTGCATTCCCCGTGAACAGCTAGGACGATCCTTAGAAATATGACCCAATCACTGCGGGGCCCTGAGCCCTGTGGCGGCTCCATTGCTCTTCCGGCAAAACCTCGGCCCTTGGCGGGTCTCTGAGGTTTGGGTGAAGCGGCCGCCCCCCACGCTGGCACAGGAGACGGATTCAACATCAGTCCCTGCGTGGCCCGCTTCCATGTGCTTGTTTGTTGTTTGTTAGTAATGTGATAAGCACCCAGGACGCCATCGCTCCAGACAAAGGCCAGGCCCTTGGTAGTTTCCTATATCCAGCCATCCGGTCCCACTCCTCTCTCACTCCTCCCACCCCCCAGCCATCAGCACCTCAATCCGGTGCCTCATTCCCTCGCTTTCCTTTATTCCATTACATCCACATGCATTTCTAAATGCTTTTTAAAAGTTATTTTAGGCTTTGGGCTTTCTTCACTGAATTGTACTTGCTTACCATGTTGTGTGAGCAGCTGTAACCCATTTGTTTCACCTGCTGTGTGACGGTCCCATGTGGCACCCAGGTTTCTCACACTCTCCCTCCTGCTGGCACTCGGTGTGTGGTCCTGACTGTGGCACCAGGTGCCGCAGACATCACTCCCCAGGCCCTGGTGCCCCCCCTCCCCAACTCTTCCCCTCACTCGCCACACGCCAGCAACGTGAGCCGCTCTGTGCACACTCCACGCTCATCCCTGCCCCAGGGCCTTTGCACCTGCTGCTTCCCCTTCCTGGAAGGCTTTTGCTGGTCTGGCTCTTCTTCATCCTTCTGGTTTTGGTCCACTGTCACGTCCTCAGGTCCCTGCCCTGGCCCACCTGGGTCTGCAGCCCTCCCCTCCCAGAAACGGTCCCCATGAGCCCAGGTCTTCCTGGGGGATGAGGGCGGGGCTCCAGTGGATGTGGGGTGAGAGACGGGCCAGAGAGGCTAAGTGACAGCAGATGGAAGAGGCCTCGAATGCCACCCTAGTGAGGCTGCATCCCCGTCCTTCCGTGTGTTAGGACAGTGCCCCAGAAGTGCCTCCTGCAGCCGGGGCGCTCCTCCAGGCCTCTGGGGGGCAGCTGCCGTATACGCCTGAATATAAGGCAAGTGGGTTTTCCCCCAATTTATCCCTCAGAAAATGGGGTTGCTTCATTGAGAGTTTTTTCATAGTTTTACGTTTTATGGGGCATGTGTTCAATTACTTTATTTTGAAAACAAAGTTCTGGTTGGGGATTTCATGTCAGACTAAAACCACCTCTGGTATTTGGGGCACTTCTGAGGGTTACCTGTACCCTTGGGGGCGTGAGGGGGGGGTCACCAGGCCAAAGGGTGTGACTGACAATGGCGAGGGCTGCCCGAGGTGACACAGCCAGCCATGTTTCCTTGGAAGGGTGGGGGCTGCAAGGCTCAGTGGACCCATCTCCCTGTTCTTCAGAGGGGGAAACTGAGGCCTGGGGAGGCAGGGACCTGCTCCTGGAGCAGCAGATGTTGTCAAGTCAGTGTGAGCGGAGGACAGCACGCGGGCACAGAGGACACGGGTCCGTCTGCTCTCCTGGCTCTGAAGGCAGGAGTGATGTTGTAGGGGAAGCACAGCTTTGGAGCCCTGAGGCCCGAGTTCCCAGCTTCCCCGCTAATCAGCTGTGTGACCTTGGGCAAGTCACCTCCCCTCTCTGAACCTGTTTTCTCCCCTGCTGAGTGGATGTAGAGTAGTGGCCTGTCCTAGAGAGTTGTGAGGCTCCAGATTCTGCAGAGTGGGAGGGGGTGTGAGGGGATGCTGTGGTAGGGGTGGGGGTGGGGTGGAACCCGTGGAGACGAGGCCGGGCCTCTCTCCAGTGGCCCAAGCAGCAGCGGGGTGTGAGCCTGCTCAGGGTGCCTGCAGTGCTCAGAAGGGCAGGGCTGGGTGGCTGTGCTGCTGTCCTCACAGCCCTCTGCCCAGCAGGTCCCACGACTCTCACCACGGGAACATGTGTTTGCCTTGAATGTCTTGTAAAACTCACAATTTGTTCAAAAGAATAAACAGCATGAAAGGGGATGCAGAGCCTTTATCCAGGGCTTGGGGGGGTGGGGGGTGCTGCTCAGAGGCTGGTTTGCATTTAAACCAGATTTGCAGGCGCCGCTTTCAGCTCTGGGAAGCCCCAGCTGGCACAGGCTGTTGCTCGGCTCTGGCCGTGGATGAAGGACCAGGGCCTCGCTTTCTCCATCTGTGAAATGGGGACAACAGCATTGCTCTATGCTCTATGGGATTAGTGCATCAGGGTGTTGAGAACAGCACCCAGGACGGTGAGCCCTTATTCGTATAGGAGACCGACATGTATGCACCTCACGACACCCGGAGGGGTGGGCGCTGGGACAGGACGCCTGGGGCTGGGAACCTGGGAGGCCTCTGGCCAGATGAAAGAGGCAGACGTTTCCTGGAGGAGAGGACACCGGGTCCCGATATAAACGGAGGGCAGGTTGCACAGTGTGTCCAAGGGGCATGCAGGTCTCGGTCCCCTTCCTGCCCCAGGACAGCCCCTGCAGCCTGTCAGGGCCCGGCTCCTCCCACCAGCCATCCAGACAGCAGGCAGGCCAGTGCAGGTGGGAAGCTGAAGGGATGGCCACTAGGGGGCGCCGGGACCCAAGCCTACAAGGTACTCTGAGCAGAGCGTTCCCTGGTCTTTCATTGGAAGGGACCACTGGCTGCAAGAACTGAAAGTTCCTCAAGAACTGAAGGCTCATCCTGTCCTTGAGAGGCGGCGGGAGGCCCAGCGCAGCCCCGGTTCTGCCAGGTTCTGGGTACGTCTCTTCCAGTGCTTTCTGGGCCAGGTTCCCCCTGGTCAGTGTGGTGGGTGTGGGACAGAGGAAGGTGCAGCCCCCGAGAGAGGGCCCCTGCCTGGGCCTCCGCACCCCACCCTGCAGTGACCTGGTGCTGCCGGAGGAGGCGCCTCCTGCTCTTTAGGCCTTGACGTTGCTGAGGATGTGTCCACGCTGATCTAACCCTCTCCACCCCCTGGGGAGGCTGGTATGGAAACAGGCACAGGGAGCTGGATGCTTTGAGGCCCACAGCAGGGGCGCTGAGCTCTGGGTCTTGGGCTCTGTTTCTTCCCCATTTGCCGTGTCTCAGAGAGGCAGACGCCCCTGGGGTCAGGGCCAGGGCCATGTGTACTCATCAGCACGCAGAGGGCCGCCAAGGGAGGAAGGGCGCTGAGCCCGACAAAGCCCTGGAGCCTGGGGGTGGGGTGGGGTCTGCATGGTACCAGTTGCCCCAGTGGTTTCTGAGTAAGGGCCCCCAGAAACCTCCCTGTAGGCTCAGATAGCCTGTGCGGGGGCACCAGCAGGATGTGCCGAGCCCAGCATTAGCCGACTCCGCTCCAGGTAGGGCCCTCTGTGCACCCCCTCCCGTCTGGCCTCTGAAACTCAGCCCAGAGCGGGAGATGCCCACGCACAGCAGACGACGCGGGGTGCTGTGGCCAGTGCCGGGACCTGGAAAGCTAAAGGAAGAGGGGACAGCACGGACAAAGGCCTGACACAGAGCATAATGGAAAAGAACCGGGTCTGGTGGGAGGGGAGGGCATGATGGGAGGGGGGGCAGAGCTCTGATACAGACTTTAAACTGGGGTCAGGGGGGCTCGGATGCCTTAATTGCCCTTTTACTTGTAAGTCTCCCACCAGCCTGGGGGCTCCCTTGCTGATTTTCTGCACTAGACCTCCCCCACCAGAGGCGCTGGTGCCCCCAAAACATTACACCGTAGTAGTGAGCTGCCCCACTGGCATGCAGGTTGGAGGGGCAGGAGAGTGGGGTGGGTGGGAGCTGAGGTTGCAAAAGTAGGAGAAGAGGGGTAATGGGGAGGGGGAGGGGTGCGCAGGGAGCAGCTGATTTGTTTTAGAGCAAGAGGCTCTGGGCTGCGTTCTGAACTGTGGCATCAAAGGCGGCCTGGAGACGTGTGCAGGAAGAGGTGAAATGTTATGGAAATTGTCTCCCCTGCTTTGTGGCCTGCGAGTGCACGGTCACTGAGAAGCGTTTCCCCGGGCCTCCTATTTCTCTCTTTGAAAGGAAAGCTTTTGGATCAAATAAATACAAATCATGGTCATACGTTTCTTCTGAACGCAACTGGCTTCACCGGCCGTAACCGAAACGGACTGAGCTTTTGTCAGGCTGTCCCTCCAGCAGCCGCGGGGCAAGCAGCTCACCTCGGAGACCCACACGGTCACATTCCCGTCCTGCCTCTCCTGGGGCCACCGCCTGCCCGTGGAGGACGCAGCTGGGGCCGACGCGGCCGCGCCAGCACGCCCCTCAGGCCTGCGGAGCACCCGTCTTCACCCGCCGAAGGGGCTACACCTGCTGCTCACTCCTTTTTAATTTTTCTCAAAGAAATACAAACACACTGTTCAAAAAGCCAATCAGTATACTGTGGGCTGAGAGCCAACATGAACAGTCCACAAATGACCCGTCTCCGCAGCCCCATCGCAGCCCACTGTCCAGGGGCCACACTCGCCCCGGAAGCTGTTTCCTCTGCACTCGCGCCCGTGCTTCAGTCCGAATGACAACGCTGCTTCCACGCCGCCCGTGAGATCCTTCCTCTCGGCTTCCCAGAGAGGCGGGGAGGCCCAACTTCCCCATGTCCCCACCGCGTCCCTGGCCCCCACACTCCCAGGAGTGAAGGGTCATGCTTTTCATTCAGTGGATATTCTGGACTTGCATGATCACAACTATGTAAATATTTACTAATCCAAACACTAGATTCAGATGTTCCTTTATTCATACTTTTACCATTTGCTGGAATTAACAATTGCCTTGTCCCTCGTTTGTCTGGTTTTCTATGTTCCCATTGCTAATGCTTCCCAAAGCCTTCCGATGGCCACGGGCACCACCTCTGTGTCTCTGTCATTGTCCGAGGCCCGGACCAGCCCCGCCCGCCCCCCCCCCCCCCCCAAGCCTGCTGCCCCGCTGTCCCCCTGGCCCCTGCCTGACCTGCTCGGGTTCCTTGTTGGCAAGACCGGTGTCTTCAGTCCTGGTCGGTGGAGCTCATTCCCCAGTAACGTTTTGAAAAACGCTGCGCAGAAAATGCTTCTCTTTCTGTAGTTCTGGCCTGTCTGGAAGTCTCTCTATTCTACAGTCACCCTTGATTAATAGTGTAGCTGGGCACAGAATCCCGGTTGGAAATTGTTTTCATTCAGGATTTTAAGATTTTTGCTGTTCATCCTCCTGTGCTCTGAGGAATCCAACGGCATTTTGATCTGCATCGCAGTACGGGGCTTTGCTTCTTTCTCTCCTTCTCTTCCTCCCCCTCCTTTTAGGCTCCCTCCTCGGGGAGGGTCTCTGGTTCATCCTTACACTGGGCATCAGTGAGCCCTGGTGAGCTGGATGCTTGCATCCTTCTGTTTTGAAAAATTTCTTACGATATTTCTTTGATAACTTCCTTCATTTACAGTAAAACCTCAATATATCGGACTAAGTCAGGTGAGGCGGTGCTCATTAAAGTCCAAAGTCCGTTGTATCATAAAGTGAGTTTTCCGAATGCACATCTTAAAAAATTGGCAAATTAGTTTACCTGTTTTTACTTATGTAGACAAATTTGTGTAACTAAAATTATGTCTGAAAAGTTTCATTTCAAAGAAAAGTTTTCTATGTGAATTGCAGAAATTTTAAATTTATACTGAATAGGTCTAGTAAGTGCGTGCCTTCACCAGTCACTCCATGACAATAAATGCACACAGCTGGGGCGTGGCTTAACACACGTGGGAACACGGGCCGCACGCGTTAAAACTGCTGCAGAAGGTCACGCCAGAGAGGACAGAACCCATTACCACGCACCAATTACCACTTGAGACTCGGTGTGATCACGTGCTAATCAGCCGAATGTTGTTTACGAGCGGTGGCCCTGAATTTAAATATGCAGATCGTTGTGGATGTGTAATACTTATGTAGGCAGAATTACTACAATGTCTTTTCTAACATATGGCCTATTCGCTAAAATTTGTTTAAAAATAACAGTGAATTAATAGCCAAAAATAAGCTGTTAATTATAAGCAACTCTTGGTTAAAAGCATTTTAAAAGTAACAGGGTGTTAATTTTCACATATGACATACAGACCAGAAATTCTGTCCAATAAATACGAAGTCCGCAGAATCGAGGGTTTACTGGGTGCTGTTCCTGGAACTTTTGTCAGATATGCTGACTCCCAGGATGGACCCTCAGTCCTTACCTATCATTTCTTGTTCTCTATCTCCTTTTGTTGCTCTGAGAGGTTTCCTGGCTGTTACCTTCACACCTGTTGCCGTTTGTTGTCTTGTTGGCTTCAGTTTCACTCAGCTGCCTGCCTGCCCTGCTTCCTCCAGGTTCTTCTGTCTGTTCATGAGGGTCCTTCCAGGCACTACCACCCAACAGGAAGCTGTGGGCCTTGGCGCTCGGGGGCACGGCTTGTTGACAGTGGGCTTGGCCTGGGTGAGCGGGTAGCAAGCCCACTTGGGGGAGGCTCCCAACGCCCGTTTCCAGAGGCCTGTCACTCAGAGGCTCTCCGTCCTCCGTGCTGTGGGGCCCGGCTGCTCAGGTCTCCGAGTCAGTCCCTCTGATGCTGTGCCTGGAGAAGGTGCCACCACCTCCTGGCCTCCTGGGAGGGGTCAGGGAGAGGGAGGGGTGGGGAAGGGGCACCAGGGCATCTGTCAGCTCCCACGCTGACTTCCCACCGGCCCCTTCTTTCTAACCCACTCCCGCCCTCACCTTCCTTAACATCTGGTGCCCCCAGGTCCTGAGCTTTTCTGGGCTCCGTGGGAGACCCTGCTCACATCTGGCAACGCGCCCCCACAGACACGGAGCCAATCCGCCCGCTAGGTCAGCCCCTCTCCCCCCGGCTCCTCTCCTGTTCTCATGGTCACTGTTAGCTCTGTCCTGTCACCTTAATGGAGTTCCAGGAGATGAGGTCAGTGCTTATGTCCGCCTCTCTCTACCCTTCCAGTTAGACTTCGCTCGCGTCAGGCGACCTGGGGGAGCCAAGGAAACCATCCTCATTACAACAGCTAGTACTTCCCGGCCTCGCTCCATTCCAAGAGCCCTGTGTCACTCTCATAGGATCCTTGCTACCACCCTGCGAGGGCAGGCACAGATGGGGAACTGGGCTCAGATCTGGGGTGACTTGCCCAAGGTCACCCATCAAGACCATCCAAATTCCTCAGCCCGAGTCAGAGCCTGGGTGGTCCTGGCCCTGACCTCTCGGCCTCCCTCCCTCCCCACCCAGCCCGCTGCCTGGGGTTGAGCTGCCTCAGGGCTCCACTCACCGACGATCCAGGATCCCATCAGCCCTCGTCTGCAAGAGCACCTTTCCATGGTGCTTCTTTGTGGTGTCTCTAGACCTAAAACCCTTTCCACGAATTATTTTGGTTTGCAGAGAAGGTTTGCCTCAGCCTGGGCCTGAGAATGCCCATCCTTCCCGGCCATATCTTCTTTTTAACTCGAGGAGGGCTGGGGTTTTTTGTTTGCTTGTTATAAATAATTGGTGCCTAACCTGTTAGTTTCCTGAGTCTGAGGTGAGGAAGCTGGCCCAGCGAGGGAGAGGGTTGCAGACCGATGAGGGACCGGTGACCGTGGGAGAAATAACAGATTAGCCACTTGGTGCTGCAGCCAAGACAGTCGCTCAGCCTGCACAGACTCTGTCCCGGAAGGACAGAGGCAGCCACAGACTCTCCATTTCTTACGGTAAAGCAATGGCTTCACTGAGCACCTGAGCTCCCGGCACACCCCCAGCTCCCGCAGCTCCCACAGCTCCCACAGCTCCCGCAGCTCCCCCAGCACCTGCAGCTCCCCCAGCTCCTGCAGCTCCCCCAGCACCCACAGCTCCCGCAGCTCCCACAGCTCCCGCAGCTCCCTCAGCTCCCTCGCCCTGTCCTGGCCCTTGCTCTGCCCGATTCTTATTTGTCCCTGGCAAACTGACCCCACAGAGAAGCCTTTATTAAGCCCCAGTGGCATGCCAGGCCCTGTGCTGGGCACTGAGGACACAGGGCCATCAACACGGTCCCTGCTGTGACCAGGCTGTCACCGCAAAGGTGAACCTGAGCCTCAGACCTGCTGGGCTGAGCTCCGTGCCCATCCCAGCTGCCAGGCCAGCGAGACAGCCCCAGCCTGGCCACACTGGGAGTGCGTCAGTTCATGTTTCAAACAAACACAAAAGTACAGAGACCAGCGTAGCAAACCCAAGGAGAGTACAACGGACCCATCCTCCAGGTTCAGCATCTTCACGGCCAGGCGAGGCCTCTTCCCATCCCTTGGCACCCCCACCCGCTCCCCCTCCGAGTGAAGTGAAGCTGGCTGGCTGCTCCAGGTCCCTGCTCTGCCCTGGAAATCGCCCAAGGACCCAAGTCCAATACCAGGCCCCAGGCTCCCTGGCCCTGCGGGGGCTCAGGCAGCCACCCCCTGAACAGATAACAGATAGAGCACATCTCCTTGGTGCAAAGCCCGCTCAGGGCGGCCTGGCAGCACTGTCCTCGAGGGCTTCTCGCTGGCCTCCTGCAGGGTCGAGTTGAACCACACGCCCCCCCCTCGACCCCCCCCCCCCCCCCCCCCGGGGAATAAATGGAGGAGCTGGGCTCTGCAGCCGCAGGGCTGACAGGGCCTGTAATTCCTTCCTGGTTCATGTTCCACTTGCATTTCCTCCCAGAGACAGGACCACTGAGAACCTGTAACCCCTGGCAGGGCTGGGGCCCAGGCGAGTATATACACCGGGACTTGTGAAAGCATAACGTCCCCTCTGGAAGGAGGAGAGGGGCGCGAGCCAGAACTCCTAGGCCAGCCTTGGACCTGTGATGCAGACCAGCGGGGCGAGGCGGGCACTGGCACCCCCGCTGCCCTGGATTCCAGCTCCGCCCTGACTCTCTGGTGGCTTCTGGGGAGTCGCCTCCCTGGGCCTCAGTTCTTCCCTCTGTGCGGTGGGTGATGGCACTTACCTGGCAGGTGTAACATCACATGTGCCTGTAGGAGTCGTCAGCATGGGCTGCAGAAGGGACAGACAGGCTGCACCGAGTGTGGCCAGGCGCCGGGGGCCTGGGTTCCCCACTCTGGTCACTGCCCGGCCCTGTCACTGTCCTGTCTCATCTAGAAACCAGGGCTGGATGGGGTGAGCAGCTCACAGTGTTGGCGGGGCCCCTCGGTGCACGAGGTGCTGTGCAGACCATCCTTGTCTCCCTGCTCCTCTCTCCCGCCCACTGAGGTATTGAACAAACAGGTATTGAGCGCCTGCTGTATGCAGTCAGCGTGAGGACAGATCAGGACCTGCCTTCACGGGGGTATGTCCCCATCGTTCCCTCTCCAGCAGGGGGCGGGGGGGGGGTGTCCTCAGGCATGAATCTGCTGTGCCACCCCCTCTGCCCCCTCACCTGGCACCCCATTCTCCACGGGCTTCCTCACCTGTGAAGTGACGGGTGGCCTCCGTGGGCCCTCTCAGCCCCCACAGTCTAGGTCAGGGTGAAGGAGGGAGTAAACACCAGGGCCAGAGGGAGAGAGACTCGGGAGGCAGAGGGAGTCCCCGGAGGGCAGACCCACGTGTGGGGAGTCCCTGGGCCCTGGGCCCGGCCTCGAAGGGCAGAAGCAGAGTCCTAACACGCGTTCACCCTGAGACCCGTGGCAGGTGCAACTCAGGGGGAGGAGGGGTGGCCCTGCCCTAAGGCCTCTCCCTTCAGCCCTCGCGGCCCCCGATACATGCTCTGTGTTGCCTTGGGGACGGCACTGACCCCTCTGGGCCACAGAGAATTAGGGAGACCGAGCAAGGAGGCAGCAGAGAGGAGAGTAAGGGGAGACAGAAAGAGGTCCTTCTCTTGGGTCAGACCTTGCAGCTTAAAGAGGGCAAGAGAGGGAGAAAACGGAGGGAAAAGAGGCAACAGGAATGAACTGGGAGGGCGGAGAGAGGGAGGAAGGGGAGAACTGGGAGGGACAATAGGGCAGCAGCAGAGAAATGGTGAGACAGAGGCAGGGAGGGTGCGAGGCAGAGAGAACTGCGGGGACGAGGGGCCCCAGTGAGGGAAGGCAGAGAGGGGCAGGAGACGGGAGGAGGGATGGGGGAGACAGGGAGACGGGGACAGACAGGCCGTGGGGAGACGGCCCCTCCAGCCTGGATGGACACAGGCTGGGCTGAGGGCACCGGAGAGGCGGGCTTGGAAGGGCGACACGGTCACCTGGTCGCCTGGGCACTGAGCCTGCTCCTGGGCCTCCTGGGGAAACCCCGGGCAGACTGAGCTCCATGGCCCTACAGGCCCCACAGGCCCCCAGCCTTGGCCAACTCCCAGGAGCTCTCCAGGGGAAATGCCCCGACCCCCGACCCCCAGGCCTCTCAGCCAGGCCTCCTGCCCCGTGGGCATCAGAGCGTCAGGGCAGGGGCCCAAAGTAAGCCGAGAGGAGGAGCGAGGCTGGGACCCCAGCAGGGGAGGGGCACAACCACGTTTAGGGGGAGGATGGAAGCTACGCTGGGGCTCCAGGCTGGGCGCCGCCTCCATCTCCAACTCGCCCGGCTGTGTTTCCCTCGGTCTCTTTGTTTCTCTTTGCCTTTGTCTCCTTTTCTCTGTCTCTGAAATTAAATGGGATCCAACTGCTGGCTCCCTGTGTGTTCTGCTCATGGCTCAGCCCTTTTCATTATAACTAGAAATATGTCCTCATTGTACAGCTTAATTCTGCTTATCTGGAGTGGATTAAGTGCTTACAATGACATGCAGCATTGAGTCCTGAGCATCCCTGTTAAAGGAATTTTGCCACAACATAATTAGTTCCATAAAACCAGTGGGGGATGGGACGGGGGGCGGGGGGAGGGCAAAGGAGCCTGGCGGCGGGAGTCAGGAGCCCTGGGCCCTCACCCCAGAGGCTGGTGTTCTGGGCGATACTGGGTTAGTCCCGCCCCGAGGGGCTGGCTGGGGGCTGGAAGGGGGGTGGGAACCAGGTGGCCCCGTCTTCCAGGGGCAGGCAATGCAGTGGGTGGAGTGCAGGTTCTGGAGCCAGAGGCTGGGGTCTGCATCCAGCCCTACTACTTGGGGCTGTGCCTTCGCTTCCCTCCGTCTCTGCACCTGTGAAATGGGGGGACCGTGGAAGAGGGTGACGTGAAGGGACTATGTACAAGGTGTGAGCAGGGTGTCAGGAGACGGCCTCCCACTTCCCTCCGTCCATGCTAAGCTCCTCCTTGGCTGCAGCCAGCCAGGAGCAGAGGGGAGGGAGCCCCAGACACAGGCCGATAGGGGGGCCCTGACACAGCGAGGGAGGAACATGCACGGGAGAGGAGGGGGGCCGAGCAGGGGGCGAGAGCTGAGCCAGGTGAAGCACGGCAGGGCTGGCAGAGCTGCACCCCTCGGCGAGGTGCCGCACGGCCTCCCTGTCACCCGGTCCTGTCACCAAATGGCGGGTGGCCTTTCTGGACCTCGGGTCCTGCTCTGTAAAGAAGGGTTTGCCTAGAATTCAGTGATTGCGAACCTATGACACGTGTGTCAGAGGTGACACGTGAACTCATTTTTTTGGTTGATTTTTCTTTGTTAAGTGGCATTTAAATATACAAAATAAATATCAAAAATATAAGTGTTTGTTTTACTATGGTTGCAAATATAAAAAAATTTCTATATGTGACACGGCACCAGAGTTAAGTTAGGGTTTTTCAAAATGCTGACACTCCGAGCTCAAAGGGTTCACCATCACTGGCCTAGATCTTTCCATCTCACCTTGCCCCCCGTAACCCAGCAGGTGTTACCGAGAGGGGATCGAAAGCCCTTCCCAGGGCTGTCAGGAGCTCGGGGCAGGGCCTGGCGCACAGTAGGTGCTTGTTGCATTCTAGCAGCTGCGAGGCAGGAATCTTCCTTGAGGAATTTTTCCTGCCAGGTGACCCTCAGGATGGTGTGGTGAGGCAGACACTGTCCAGGGTACTGCCCAGGCCTGGTGGTGGGCCTGCTCCTGTGCTGGACCAGGGGAGGGAGGCAGGCAGGGCAGGCGCAGCCCCAGGGGAGCCCTGCTGCCCTCAGACCTGGCCTCCTTCCTCCCTCCCTGGCCGCCTGCAGGGCCCTGCCTCTGCCCCGGCCTCTGGAGGCTGTTTGGGCTCAGGACTGCCCTGCCCTTCCCGCCTGGTTCATCCACAGCCAAACCAGAATTGGAGCTCATCTTCCTCCCACGGGGAAGACTGTGCAGGTAGCAAAGGTCTGGGTCAGATGGATCTGGGTTCCAGGTTCAGTCCCAGCCTTGGTCCTCCTGCCTGCCAATGGGGAGAAGCCTGCTTGTCATTGAGGCCTGAGACTAGTGCGGGTGTCTGTAGGGCTCACAGCACGTTGAGCGGCACGAGACTCAGGCACCCATCCCCACCATCCCCCACGGGGCACCCAGGGCCGGAGGGGTCTCCGTGTGGCCTTCCGAGCCCCACACACGCTCCACTACACACACCTGGGCCGTTCTCCTGCTCCCAGCCTCTGGGCTGAGCCACTAAAGCAGAGCCAGGCCCCGAGTCTCATTTCCAGTTTTTAATGTTTTTCTTGTAAAACCAAAAATAGAAAACTGGCAGGAGAATGGAAAACAAGTCCTGTACACTCTATACACACGAGGTCTGTGATGTAAAGCCATCGGGGAGAAAAGGAGGACAGTCAGGGACCAGGACAGGTCTCGGACCCTGCCAGCACCTCTGAGCACCGGCCAGCGCTGGGCACCGCGGACCGTGTGCAGAGCTTCGGTCCGGCTGCTCAGGCTGGTGCACGGAGGGTGGGGACGCACACCGGCGGGCAAGGCAGCATCTTCGGTGGAGGGTGGTGGTGGGGGGGGGGGGGGCAGGGCCTTCCTCAGGTGTCGGTGTAGATGGAGGGGATGTGACTAAGGCAGTGGTCAAAGGCCCCGTTGGGGAAGAAGCTGCAGTCCTCGGGGCCGCTGGACACGACGTCTTCAGGTGGCTGTGGCGGCAGCGCTGTGGGGCACGGGGCCTCGGCCAGAGCCTCGTAGCCTGTGTGGGCACAGGGTCTGGGCTGGAGAACTCGGGGGTGATGCCTTGTCATCTTCTCGCAGCTCCCAGACCCCACCCTCCTGCTAGGGTCCCTCATCTCAGTGTCCCCTCGGCAGGGCCTGATCTGAGCCCGCTGCCCTTCCAGGTAGGGGATGGGGGAGGCGCCCTAGGCCTTGTATTCCCAAAGGGCCCAGGGCAGCTGGGGAGATAGGCACAGGCTGGCTTGGGGATCTCCCCCCCAGTGCTGGGCTGTGGGGCAGAATGGGGGGGAGAGGTAGGGGGGGTTATCACAGCTCTTGCCTGCAGGGGCTGGTCCCCTCCTGGCCGAAGGACCCCAGCCCACCCATTGTTTCAGGTTCCTCCACCAGACACAGGAGCCCACAGAAGGGACCAGCACTCACTGGGCACCGACTATTGTCTCGGTGAAGTCTTATCACTCAAGCGTCACAGCAGTCCTGGGAGATGAGACTCACTGTCCCAGTGCAGAGCTGAAGAGATGCCCAGAGAGGGCAGTACACTTCCCCAGTTCAGGGGGAGAGGTGGGCTTTGGACCCAGGTCCATCTGGCGCTAAGACAGCTGGCTCTTCCATCGGACATGCTGTCTCCCGGGGAGGCCCTCGACATGAGAGGGGTCTGGAGAGGTCGCCTTATCCAGTCCCTGCCTGCCCTAAGGACTCTGCACCTGGGCTGTTGTCATGAACTTTTGTAGCCTAAGACAGGTGGGCCTCAGCCTTCCTATCTGTGAAATGGGTTTAGGCTGAACTATTCCTAAGGCCCCATGGTGCCACCTTGTTCAACCTTGCATGTCGATGCTCAGCTTGGCAGAGGAGATGTAGGCAGGGTCTAGAATGGGCGTTGGAAATTAGGCTGCCACTCAGCTGGCGGTGGGCATGGAAGCTGCCCCTCGACCACTCAGAACTCTAGGCCTGGCTGCTAAGCAAGGAATCCCACCTTGGGCTGGTGGGGGGCTGGTGGAGGATGGGTCGATGAGAGCTAGCAGAGCTGTGGCCAGCGGCCAGTGCCTAATCACATATCAATCCATATGCGTGCAAACATGGCACACACCCACCCTGTGACTGGGTACACACTAGCCTACAGCATGTATGTGACATGTGTCCATCCCCAGAGGTACTTACACCATATGTGAACACAGTCTGTGCATGCAGATGGGGTTATGGGATGGAGAACCACATGTGTGTGCATGGATGGGGGTCACATGATGGGTACACAGGTCTGTGCACACAGATGACGATGAACATCAGCACAAGCATGATGTGAGCACATGTGTGCACACATGAGCACGTGTCCTGCAAGCTCCTTACACACTCATGGGGCTCACACTGCCTGGAACCTACCCATGCCGGCTCTATGTGCACACGCACACAGACAGGTTCCACAGGCACATGAAGAATAAGACATATGCAGACAAGGGAGCATGCGTGTGAACAGAAAACATGGGTCCACAGCTTTGTGTGTGCTCTTCTGTGGCCTCGGTGCTTGTCCCTATGACTTTATGCCTATACGCCCAACTGCACACGCCCAGCTGCCCAAGGGGCCTCTGGGACAGGGTCTCAGGCTCCCCTCTGTCTTGGGATCCCCACATCCTGCCCAGGCCTTGTAGCTTCCAGCTGGACCTGGGCCCTGGGGCTGACCTGGGTGGGGCTTGGCTTGGAGAACTCAGGGAGGGCCCAGCCCCCCCATCTGTGCCCCTGCTCTGACCAGGACTGGCCCGGCTGGTCTGAGCCTGACTCTGCCTTAGGCTCCCACCGCCCTGCCCTGTCACTGGGCCTCTCCACCCCAGCCAAGGGCATTGCCTGGGGGAGGCCCAGGGCCCTGAAGGAACACGTGCAGCACAAGAGCAAGCACGACCTCCAGGCTCTGTCCCTTCCTAGTTGTGTGGCCCCCCTGGGCCTCAGTTTCCTTATCGGTTACACGGATCAGTGCAGTCTCATTCCCTGCCGGATCCCCAGGGCCTACAACTGTGCCTCCCACACATAGTAGGTGCACAGTAAATATTCAAAGGGAACATCGACTAGACTGAGCTCCAGTCTGATTGTTCTGCGTCTTCAGAAACCTGCCAGAGTCCGGACGAGCGAGCCGTGTGAGGCTGTGGAGGAACTGACTTTGGGCCGGGCAGGGCGCATGTCCCCATTCTGTGGGTCCTGGGACTGCCCTGGGCTTCGATTTCCCCTCTGCCTCAGGGGGCTGTCCCACAGCGGTGGGACAATGGGCACCAAGCACCCAGCACAGGGTTGGGCCCTGGTGGGCCTTCGGGGGAGGGAGCCATGCAGGTGGGGCTTACCTGTGGCAGGTAAAGGTGCACTGAGGCTGTGGTAGCCGTTGGGCCGCAGGGGGTTGAAACCAGAGGCCTCCCCAGCCAGGGCGTCCCCACCGGCTACTGGCTCAGCTACCCGGTAGCAGTCGCCATAGGGGAAGCAGCTCTGGATGGAGTGGAAGCTGCCCTGGTACCCTGCAGAGGGAGCGGCAGGGCTGCAGTAACCAAGGAAACGCCCAGGTGGGAGGGCAACAGCTCTGCTACGCTGTGTAGCCAGCCCCCACCCCCCACTCCCTGCAATGCTTCCTGAACAGGCATGATGGGTGTGACTGAGAGCGGGAAGCCCCAGGGTGGAGAGGTGCCAGCTCTGCCCGCACCAGAGGGAGTGGGCAACAGGGCCTCATGGCTGCACCGGACTTGTGGTGGCTGATGAGAGTGCTCTGACGGAAGGGGCTGTGGCCCTTCACCCTTCTCCTGAGATCACTCCAGCAGCAGCTGTTCCCTGCCACTGCCATGCTGCTCCCCCTACTGGGAGAGCCCTATCAATGAA
This sequence comes from Myotis yumanensis, assembly GCF_028538775.1. Classification (NCBI taxonomy): domain Eukaryota; kingdom Metazoa; phylum Chordata; class Mammalia; order Chiroptera; family Vespertilionidae; genus Myotis; species Myotis yumanensis. The sequence goes on from NW_027223753.1 coordinate 37,333,482, forward strand.
CAAGCTGTTTTTCACCCCTCAGCACAAACTTCCTCCAGGAGTGCCCCTGAGTCTGCGTGTTGAGTCCCTGACTCTGGCTTCTCCGGTGAGGCCTCAGGGCCTGCTGTCACTCTGTTGCCCACCTGCCTCCCCCAGGTCGGGGTCCCATCCTCTTGGGCACCTAGCAGGAGTCCCTGTGGGCAGGAGAGGCCGCAGCCAGGGCTTACCTTGGGGGCTGGACAGAGGCGGGGGTGGAGGGCTCTGGAAGGGCGGGTAGGGTGGCTTGCTGGGGAGCGTGGGGAAGGGCTGGCCCCCCGGAGAATGGCTCTGGGAGGACGGTGGCAGCGGCGGTGGCCCAAGCCCCTTCAGTGGGCTGACCATGGGTGAGAGGAGGCCGGGTCCCAACCTGGAGGAAACAGAGGCAGCTGTGAGCAGGGTGGGCTCAGGGGTGGGGGTCCAGAGGCATGGTCACTGCTGCTTGCTTCCCTCCAGCAACGGTGAGCTCACTAGCTGGCCTGCTCGACCTTGTGACAGTATAGGTAGAAGAGGAGGATGTTATTTCTGACTGTGTTCAATCTGGAATTAAACTTTAGATCTTGTAAGCACTAGAGCCAAAGGAGTCAGGGAAGGAGAGCTGCTGCCTGGTGTTAGGACTGGCAGTAGGGGCACGACCTCTGGAGTCGACAGAGCTGTGTTTAAAGCCGCGTCTGCTCTCACTGGCCACGTGACCTTGGGCAAGAGGCCGATGTCTCTGAGCCAGGGTTGCCCGCAGGGTCGCTGTGTCCCCTGCAGGACAGACTGCTGCTCTGACCCAGGGCTGATGCCAGCCTCCCCTGCTGCATCCCGACACTGGCTGTGCGTGCCGCTCCGGCACCTGGAGCGTGAGTCCGGGAACAGCCACAGCGAAAGCCTAGGCCGTTCCTTAGCAGGAGGCCACCCCACGGCACGGACAGTCCACTCACTGAGCCTCCGCCTCCCCCTCGTGTCCTCACAGATCAGAAACAAGGTCCAGAGAGGTTGCCCTGGTGAGTCTGGCCACACAGCACTGACGTCGTTACGGTGAAAATAACACGGGTAAAGCAGTGCAGGCAAAGCAGCAGGACGATGGCAGGCACACTGTCAGCCACTCGGTGAGTCATCATCGTTGTCAAGACGAGGGAAGGAAAACCAGCAGGTGGCCTTCATTCCCCTGCCCGCCGCTTTCAGGGCCTCGTGTCCGTCCCCGGCATCTCTCCTGGATCACGTGCTGCCTGGCCCACCCTCCAGGCACGGGGTGTTAGCGGGACAGATGAGTGCCTCTGAGGAAGCAGGACCATCATCAAACAGGGAAGGGGTTTGGGGAGAGGCCGTGGCTCCATGTCTGCAGCTCTGCCGGGTCCTAGCTGCTCCCTTCAGTGGGGGCATCCAGCCATCACTGCGCCCCCCTAGCCCCCACTGGCCGTCCCCACTCCGGTGTCTGGGCCCACCACTGCGAGTGCTCTGAGGGCAGCAGCAGGGCGACCTCCGCACGCGCTGGGTCCCCAGCCCAGCACCTGACACCCTGCAGGGACACTTCAGCCTCCTCCTGTTAATGAACTGGACCCTCATCAAGGCCCCATGAAGGAATTGTCATCATCGTCTGCGTGAATACTGTTAGGCCTGTCTCACAGGGCTGGCAGGGGGGCCCGGGTCTCCCACTCTGCTCCATAAACTGTGAGGGCGTGCGCCAGCTGTGTGCCCTCCTCACCGGTTCTCCAGGCTGAGACGGGGCCGAGGTGTGGCCAGCAGGGTGGGGCCCGTCTGCCTGATGCCCACCCCAGCCTGGTACCCACACTCCGGCTCTCCCCTGATTTCCCGCTGGCCCCCTCCTGCGGGCGGGCCAGGCCCCCATCCTCTGTCCCCGGCGCTCAGCCCTGGGCCTGGCACGCAGCAAACAGCTGATAAACACTCACAAACGCGTTTCTGAATTGCTCAGCCACAAAACCCAGAGATGAACGGCACTGCAGAATCACAGAGAGCCAGATCCGAAGGGGAACAAACATGCATTCCCAAAGTTTGTGTTTCCTGCCTCACACCTGCCATAAACCCACATTTGCCACCTTCACAGCCAGTGAAATTAAACAGAACGCGGCTCTCTCCGCAGCAGACGCGATGACTGCGGTTACGCGGCTCCACCTGAACCCTTTAAAAGGAAACAGATCATCTGGAGCTCCTCTTCTGACTCATGCAGATGACTCCTAAATCAAATATTTTCGCTCCAATTGGAACCTATAAAAATTAATATAAAACCTCACTGGCCTGGCAGACGCAGGGCTTCATACCTCGTACGGGGCCGGGGTAAAAAATACCACCCTATTCGGCGTCTTCCCTGAGCCAGAATAAATAAATTTGGTCATGAAGTCAGGCCCTCTCAGCATATTTCCGAGTGAATCAGATAATTCTGTCAGGCCCTTTAAACTCCCAGCAAACCCCAGGGAGCCGAAAGCGGCCTTCCCTGTTGACTTTGGCAGGAAGGGGAGGCTGCAGGCCTGCCCCACCTCCTCTCGGGGCTGGAAAAAGAAACCCATTCAAGCCGGGCTGGGCCTGGTGTCGGGCTGAGGGCCCCTCTCCCGCAGCCGAGGCCGGAGGAGCCTGGGCGCCGGGCGGCTGGGTGACTGGAGCCCGGGCTCCCGCAGGCACGGGTGGGCGAGCGAGCCGGGGGTCCGTCTCGGGCTTGTCATCACTCTGCCTCCATTGCAGGAATTCCTGACGGGCACTTACGCGGGCGGGCGGGCGGCAAGCAGGTGACGGATGAGGCAGAGCAGAGCGCACGTGCCCAGAGATGAACGGCACTGCAGAATTAAGGAGAGCCTCCGGTTTATTTTGCTTTGGCTGGAGATGCTTGGGGCTGGCTGGTGGGTGAGCAGGTGGCCTGCGCTGGGGGTGGGGCTGGTGTCCCGGACGCTGTGCTGGGTGACACATACGGTGTCGGCACATGCAGGGGTCTCGCCCTTCCCCCAGGAGGGACCGAAGGCTCCCTTTACAGAGAAGAACTCAGGCTCCGGCAGGGCTTGCTTTTCTGGGTGCCCCTCGGGCCCTGTCAGGCTGCCTCCCTGTGGCTGTCCGTGCCCTCGCCACCACAGTCTGCCCTGGCTTCATGTGTGGCACCTCTTCCCTTTGGGGGCTCCTCCAATGGCCCCCCTTCTTTCCACCAGCCAGAGTTTCCCTAAATCCTGCTTCTTCCAGGTCACTGATGCCTCCCGGCGATTCTTCCTCCCACCCACAGCCCCGCTCAGGCTGCCATCACCCACTGCCAATGCTGCTCCGGCACCCAGGCTCACGCTGTAGGCCTCGCCTTCTCATCCCCAGACCTGACCACTCACTGCTCAGCACCCATCACAGTGTCCCGCCACCCCGTGACCTCTCTCCCGAGCCTGTCAGCCCATGAAGATCCGTGTCCCAGGACACACCAGGCTCTCACCACGCGTGGCCTTCGCTCTTGCTGCTCCTTCCCCCAACCTCTCCACTCAGCCAGCTCCTACGTACCCTGGAGGCCCGGCTGAGCATCACCTCCAGGAAGCCTTCCGGCCAGCCTCCCCCACCGCACTGGGCTCTCCTCCGGGCCTTCTCCTCCTTCCCTCAAGCACATGTCTGTGTGGCCAATCTCTGCAGGCCTGTCCTGACCCCTCCTCACGGAGCTTCCGCAGGGCTGGGGCCGGTGGCGCAGGGCCTGCCCACACCCGGGGCTTATGTGGACTTAGAATAAAAGGGTGAGTCAGTAGCAGGAGGAGCCCTGGTGATAAAGCCAGGTCAGCCCAGGCATAAGTCGGCCAAGACTGCGGCCTTGGGGAGCAAGGACGGGGAGGAGGAAGGCTCTGGAGCAGGCCCTGGGGGACAGTTCGATCAGTTCCTGCTGGAGGTAAGCGAAAGTGGCCGGGAGGCAGGAGGCAGGGCAAGGAAAGCAGATTTTGGCAGCATTGGAGGCCAGCAATTAGCACATTCACCATTTCCAGCCAATTAAGTGGCCACAGGGGAACCGCACTGACTGCAGGAAGAGGCCGCCCCTCCCTGCAGTGACCCTGCCGTGAGGGCTCCTGGGCAGCCTGGCAGGACCTGCAACGGGTCCCAGCTGCACCGTCCAGAGTGGGGGCGAGGCCCAGTGGGCATCTAGGAGTGGGCAGTGGGCAGTCTGCTCGCCAAGTGCACAGTGTGAGCCAGAGGGAAACCGAGTAAGGCTCCCAAGGAGGCCTGGGTGTGGGTGTGGCAGCCGGAGGCAGGACACCCCACGGGAGAGGAGGGTGTGCACAGGGCGAGGCCTCAAGAAGCCCAGGTGCCATTCCACCGACCTGGGAGGGCTCCTGTGAGATGCTGGGGAGATCGTGCCCAGACCGAGTCTGACGTAGTACACAGTGAGAGCTGCCTAAGCGTTGGCTACTTCCTATCAGTAACAACCATGTGGTGTGAGGGACGCCTGCCCTCACCTGCCTCCCATGCAGGTGCCGCTGGCCACCTCGGAGGAGGGCGGGCTTGCTGTACATACCCATCCCTGGTGCTCTCAGCCGTGGGCAGGGGGGACAGGTGGTGGGAACTGGTGGTGGCTTCCAGTGGGTGGTGCCTGGAAGGGACATCATGCGTGGGGGGCAGAAGGCCTGGTGCGAGCCCATCGTGGGGGGTGATGGAGCCAGGATACACGCCTGCAGGGAAGCAAACAAATACCGCTGGGCTTCGGCCGCTCCCTCGAGCCGGCTGTGGACGACCAGGAGCTGTGTGCCTGCTTATGGAGAGAGAAAGACAAGAAGGGAACCAGCAAGGTTGTGGCCATAGGTTAGGGGCCCAAACAAGGAGAGGATGGGTCCACTCTGCTTTGCTCATGCCCTGGCTTCTTGAAGGGCTGTGCGCGGAGCTGAGGCCTACCCTGGAGCAGAGGCCTGACAAGGGCTGTCAGAGGCCTGGGCGGCCCGTGTGTGTGTGTGTGTGTGTGTGTGTGTGTGTCTATTGAGACAGGAGGACAGTGTGGAGTGGCTGCCTCCAACCTCCGGGCTATTCTGGGAGAGAAGGCGCTTGCTCTGTGTATCTGTAGCCCCAGCAGCAGAACAGGGCTCTTGGACTGGAGAGAAGCAGACTGTAGCTCGGGGCGTGGCCGTACCTTCTATGGGCCAAGCTGCTAAGAGGCAATGGACTACCTTTGGGGAAGTGAACTACCCATCATCCCGGAGATGTGGGAGCAGAACCCGGATGTCCGGTGTGAGGCGTTCCAAAGAGAGGACGCTGTGCTAGCTGATGGCAGGCTGGCCTGGGGGCCACGGATGGGTGAGCAGGCTGGATACTGCTCACCAGGTCTCCCAGGTGATAGCAAAAGAAAGTCCATTTAAAGCCAGGGGCAGGCAATGCCTGGCTGCAGCTCAGATTCTGGCGGGGATGCCTCCGGTCCAGGCTGCACTGTGGGTTGGCTGAGGCCCGGCTCCGAATGGGTTCCTGAGGGCCCTCTGCCTCTTGGCCCCTGTCCTTACCTTACCCCTGCCCGTCTGAGGGACCACTGCTCCCGTGGCAGCGATGCCACCCACCCACCCACGGGCTCCCTCGCCCACACCTCCTTCCCCAGCTCGGCCAGGCAGGCCCTGGAGGGGATTCAGTGGATGGAGCTGGCTTGGCCCTGCTCCGCTCACCACTCTTGCTGCCATCTTGAACCAATTTGGGGGCCCAAAAGCTTGGAAGGACTAGAATCCTGATAAATCCTGCACCCTCTCCCTCAGCCATGGTGACCTCATGCTTCTCACGTCCTCACTGCCTGGGTCTGCTAAAGAGCCTGCCAGAGAAGCCGCCAAGGTTTCCCGTGAAGACTGCAGTCCTTCCTGATGAGGGACAAGCTCGCAGAAGCTTCCAATAGTCAGACAATGAAAAGTAAATGTCCCCCTCCCCAGCGCCTCCCTCGCCTTCACCCCCCTTCGGGACTCTTCCATCCGAGCACTGCTTGACACTACCCCTGCTCTCCCCAGCCTTTGTCGGCCTCGGTCCAGGTCCCTGGTGGCCCCGCCTCCCGAGGACGAGCTCCTGAATGAGGCATGTTGAACATGTGAACAGACAGTGGGTGGGAATGAGGGGATCACCACCTCGTGATGGGCAGGGAGAGTGGGGACGCCATGGGGCCTGCCAGGCCTCTCCCCAAAACGCACCACTTCAGGCTGTAAATCAGTGTCATCAATCATCAGCCATGAGTGCTTAACCTCTGGCCCTAACATCTGTTCCCAACTGTGCTTCAGGCATCTGCCGGGCGCCGCAGCAGAACCCAGGGCCGGAGCTTAGGAGACCAGGACTCCTGGGTTTGCCGGGCTGGTCCCTCCCTCCCTGCTGCCAGAGGTCAGGGACCAGCAGGGGGCCTGGCACACACTAGGTGCTCAGTTTGGCAAGGTGTGGCGAAGCAGCAGACTGTCTGGTTAAGGGCACAGCCTGCAACCAGATGGCCTACGTCCCAGCCTCTGCCATTTGCTGGCGGTGGGACCTCAGCAAAAAGTGGCTCGGCCTCACAAGAGCCGTTTCCTCACCCAGAGAGGAAAGCGCAGGGAGATGGGCAGGGAGAGTGGGGATGCCAGGGCTTGCCAGGCCTCTCCCCAGACCCACTTCAGGCTGTAAGAAGCATGTGCTCGTTGAGGTTGATGTAGGTTAACACTTGCGTGTGTGGTACCTGGAACAGCTCCTGCACAGACTCAGCAAATGCTGGCTGTGCATTACTCTGAGATGGATAAGTAAAGAGTTTCTCGTTCGCCGTGAGCCACAATGATAATAATGGTGATGATAAAATGGTCAGTCACGTTGGGTTTGTAAAAGCGATCACATCTGTCATCACAGCAGGTCTGGTGGGGGGACCTGCAGCCCCAGGCAGGGAAGGCACGCTCACTTGCTGTCAGACGGGCCTGGGCAGCTGCTGCCACCCAGTGCTGCTCCGCCGTGGTGCCCCTCAGTGACCTTGTTCTCGGCTGCATCATGGGCCCACTGGGGACTGAACGGAAGGACGTCTGCAAAGTGACTGGAGCAGCCAAGTGCTCGAGAGACGGTCACTGCTGGCCCTGGGCTGGCCTCCGGGAGCAGCAGCTTCCCATCTGGGCCTGCTAAGGTCTCCGATGGCCTGAGTGCTCTCAGGGTGAAAACGATGGAGCTGCAGGAAGCTACCGCTCCTCAGCCACAGCCCTCTTTCCTGCTGAGCCTCAGAATCCTCTCAATACTGAGCTTCCCGCAGTCTTTGCCCGCTGTAGGGAGCTGGCACTGGAGATGTAAGCCTTCATCCCTGGGCTGGGTCACCCCCTACCGTCCCTGCTGTTTTAGCAACCCTGACCCTGTGAGAAGCAGCCTGGGCAGGGGAGGAGGGTGGGACCCACCCTGAGCTGTCCCCGCCCTGAGCTGTCCCCGCCCTGTGGGCTGCCTGCACACACACTAAGTGCTCTGTTGGTTTGAAATCTGCTGCTACTTCAATGCTGAGAGGAAAGAATAAAAAATTGGAAAATAAAAAATGTTTAAAACGGTTGTAGTAATTCAAGAAATCCCAGAGGGTGGGAAGAGCTTGCTGCTCTGATCCTGTGGTTTCTTAGGGGGAGTGGAGGGGAGAGCGCACCGTTGTCAGCTGGAAGCCACAGGCCACACTGTCCTGTCTGGGCTGGAGTCCCTGCCGGGGGCCGTGGGGAGGGATATGCAGGCTGCCTTGGGGGACCGGAGGCTCTGAGTCTGGCTGGAGGAGCCTTGAGGGGCCCAGGGGTTTGGGGGCATCTCTGGACAGAGTTTAGAGTGAGCCGAGTGATTCCGGCCACGTCGTCGCCCACCTCACACAGCCTCGGTTCTCTCCCCTGAGCACAGAGTCCCGCTGGGCAGTGCATGGGGCCGGACTGAGGCGGGTCCTAAAGGAAGGGCAGGGGCTGCCTGGGTGGAGAGGAGGCTGGCGAAGTGTGTACAGGGCTCGGAGGAAAGAGGGAGCGCAGGGTGTTCAGAAAACTGCGTCCAGCATGCCAAGGGTGTCAGGAGGCGCCAGGAGCACCTAGGCCGCGAGGCCTCTGAGGCGGGGCTGAGAGGAGCCTGGCTCCATCCCCTGGGAATGGGAGTCACAGATGAGTGTGAAGGAGGGTCTCCCTCAGCAAGTCATGCCTATATCGCCCCCGGGGGCCCACAGAGCACCGCAGTCCTCCTGCGGGGCTGGGTGGCAGTGAAGGCCCTGCAGGCTGTCAGCCTGGCCCTGCCTCCCAGCACGCATACCTGGGAGCAGCTCCTGGCCCAAGGCTCGGCCACCCTTCCCGTCGCTGGCAGCCAGCTGTGTGGACGCGTGGAGTTGCTGCAGGGCCAGACACTCGGTCAGGACGTCGGCCTCAGTATCAGGGCCCGCGTGCAGCTGGGGAGCAAGCACAGGGAGAGAGGGTGTTGGCACGAGACAGCTGGCCCCCAGCAACCTCGCTTTAGGGGACAGGGCAGGAAGGATGGTGGCCCCAGGGCAAGACCCTTCACCTCACTGTGCCTCAGTTTCCTCATTTGTAAAATGGAGCTAATTGTGTCCCTCGGAAGGTTGTGTTAGTTCAGGCGTGAGAAGCAGATGCTACGACGAGGTTGACCAGGCAAGGATTTTAATGGGGAATGTTTACGTGAGAGCTGGGCAGGCTGGGAGAGACCAGACCACCTTACAAGCCTGACCCCAAGGGCAGGAAGGGAAAGGAGGTTGGTGGGAGCTTCCTAGACGGGTCATGGGAAGGGGTCTTGCCTCAGCACCAACATTAGATGGGTGTCAACAGTGCAGCTGGGGCCTCCCATGGGCACGTTCCCGTAGCTGCCACAGTGTGAAGGGATGGAGTGGGAGTGAAATAGAGTACATAGAGCGTTTCCCTCCTGCCTATCCCACCCCCACCATCTTTCTTTTTTCTTAGCATAGATGCAGCGGAAATAGTCCAGGGCTAGGGACAGAGGACTGGGTTCAAACCCTCCTCCATCGCCTCTTCTTCCCTGTGTGACATTGGACAAATGCCTCTCTGGCTCTCCCCTCCCCTGCCTGTAGCAACAATAATCCCCTCACCCCGCCTGCTGTGAGGACCAGCAAATGATGGTGCAAGCACACCTGCTGCATGTGCCGTGTGAAGGGCTCGCTGACTGCAGCTGGCTGAGTCTCACAGGGTCCCACAGTGGGCACTCGACCCATATATGGCCCTGAGGTCACTGCCTCAGAGCAAGTCTGGGCTGGCACATCTTTGGCCAACAACCCTCAGCTGTCCCTTAAAGACAGACTAGAGCCTGGCACCTCTCCAGATGGGGCCAGGTGGGGAGGGGCGGGGCTGACCGGGGCCCTAGGGACACTGGGTGAGGCGTGGGCGTGCACCTGGATGGGAAGGGCCCCTTCTCCCAGGGAAATCCCAAGGCCCGACTCTGAGAACCCTGAAGACTGACTTGTCCAAATCCTCATTTTACCAGGGACAAACCCGACCCAAAGAAAGCGAGAGCCGTGCCTCCTGTCGCCCTGTGGCTGAGAGTCAGCCCCGAGGGTTTTCCCACCCTCTCAGCCAGAAGGGCCAGCACCCAGGTTTGGGGAAGGCATGCCCAGCCTCCCAATGGGCTCTCAGCTCCTTGACCCAGCAGCTGTTTTCCATGTAAATTAAGTTTCTGGCAAAAGAGGGCCTAAGCATGCCTTGCAGACCGCAATGTCGATCGGATTAGGAGCAGCAGGAGAGGAGAATTAAGGGAGAAAAGCATTTCTAATTCTCTCTGAAACGCAGTGGGGCTGCCAAGGAGCTGTCATAATACAAGGGTCGCCTTACCCAGAAAGATACATCATCCCCGATGGCTCTAATGGATGCTTATTGTTGGGAGGTTTGCAGCTCGAGGCTCCAGGTCCCTGGGGCTTGGCGTGAGCCAAGCATGGGGCCTGGGAAAACCAGGGCAGGATTCGGGTCCTCGGGCACCAGGCCGCCGGGGACAGACAACCCTGGCATGGAGCCTGGGCTAGTCCTTGTCCCCACTCAGGCCCCTCCCATGAGAGGGGTCGAGAGAGCTCAGGCCCTGGAGATGCTGGGTCTAGCATGGGACCCTGGCTCCGTCACTCCCATGTTGCACAACCTGGGCAGATTTGTGAACTCTCTGAGCCTCCGTTTCTACATCTCTAAAATGGGGAAAATAGTGCCCACTTCCTAGGCCTAAATGAGACACAGTCTGAGAAGCACCAGACACGGGGCTGAGTTTAAGTCGCCCTCCATTCCCGGGATGTGGTGTTTTTACCCCCGAGCTGAAGGTGCCTGCTTTGACCATGTCCCCTCTGCTCTCCCGCTTCCTGGCCCCGCTGCCTGCAGGATGAAGACCAAAGTCTCAAGCCCGCTGTCTCCCCACGACTGTCTTTCCCACGGCTTGCTCCACCCAGCACCCACTCTTGGCACCCCCAGCCCGTGACTAAAGCGTCTGCTTTCTCCAGCCTCCAGCCCTGTCTCTGCTTTATCCACGGCCGTACCCATAGCTCTGAGAACAGCGCTTGGAAGACAGGGGTGCTCCATAAATCCCTGAGCGAATGAATGGGCTCTTCCCACTCTGTCACGCCGACACCCCGGATTGGGCCCTGATGTTTCTCTTTGCCCCATAACCTCCTGGCTCTCAGGTGTGGCCATCCCATGCCCCAGTGGTCCTACACAGTATGGGTAAAACCCAGCCAGTCGGTTCTGCCCCAAGTCGCAGCCCCGTCCCTTCCGCTGTACCGGGCCCCTCGGCAGCTCGCACACTCCTGTCCCAAACAGAACCCGCTGCTTTCTCCTGCAAACCTGCTTCCTTCCTAGACTCTCTGTCCTGGTCAGGGGCACCACCCTCCCTGCTGCCCCTCAAAGTCTGGCACTGGTGCCTCTCTGCCCAGTGCTGTTCTAAACCCTCCACATGCATTTATTTACTCACTTAGGCCTTGTGACAACCCTGGGAAGAAGTTCTCAGTTGCCTGAGTGGACAGCTGAGGAGCATGAAGGAGGAAGGTACTAAGAAACGTGCCCCAGGCCACAGGGTAGTGGGAGAGCCTGGCAGGCTGGCTCCGGATCTCACACCCCTGCTCCTGGTGTGATTTCTTCTGAGACCCTCCTGTTCCCACCCTGACGGGCTACGGCCCGCTTCTCTGTGCCCCTGACTGTTCTCTGCATACCTCTCCTGCAGGTTTTATTAAATTATACTGAATTCACTCTATGTCTGTCTGTCACCCACCAGGTCCCCATTAAAGATGGGGACCATGGTTTTCCATTTATGCATCTTCGAGCCCTACACAGTGCCTGATGTCAAACGTTTAATAGGTGAGCCACAGTGAGTGGGCAGAGGGATGAGAGAGGAGTTGGGCGGTCTGGCTGGCTGGCGGGGGTTGAGGAGGGGTGTGAGGCAGATGGTGGACGATGGACAGCAGCACCCTTGGTGAGTGGAAGGGCGAATGCACACAAGCAGTGTGGGCTCCTGGCGTGAGGCTGGACATGGGGCGGGAGGCCAGTGGGGGTGTCTGCAGAGCTGGGCCTGGAACAGAGGCCGGCTTACCTTCTTACGCACCTGCTGCTCTTTGGCCGAATGGGCCTTCACGTGCTTGCGGAGGGAGCTGGGGTCCGTGTAGCGCTTGGAGCAGCCAGGGATCTGACAGGCGTATGGCTTCTGTAACATCAGAGAGCAGAGGTGAGTGAGTGAGGGGCCACCTGCCGGGCCCCAGGTCCTGCTGTGTGACCCGCGGTGGGGAGGATGACTGGCGAGGGGCAGGCTGCAAGCTCATGCCGTCCCTCCCTCCATGCCCCTGGCCCGAAGGGGTCTGACTGAGCCAGCCCTGCTCAGGGTTGTGGGGAAGGTGCCTGGCCTGGTAGTGAAGGAGGGGGTCTGCGTCTCAAAGCCAACCGCACGCTGGGACCTCAGGTCAGTTGCCTCTCCTCTCTGAGTCTCACTTTCCTCCTCTGCAGAAGGGGCCCACGGAGGGTTCTCCCCGCTCTACCCTGGCTCGGAGGAAGAATACCCTTCACAGCCCAGAGCTGCAGAGAGGCAGCAAGGGCACATGGAGTGAAGTGTGGTGGCTGCCTTGGAGAAGAGGAGGAAGAGGACGATGAGGAGGAGCAGGGGGAGGAAGAAGGGGAGAGGGGAACAGAGAGGGACAGCATGGGGCAAGGGGCATAGACATGGGGTCAGGCTGGGGTATGGCAGGACCCCTGGCTAGGAGCAGCTGACCACCCCTGGCAATGGCGCCAGAGTCCCCAGACTGCCCTCTGATCCTTCCCCGACAATCATGGGAGGCCAGGAGGGAAGTGGGTCTCCGACACAGACCTGGGGCGGCTGAGCATCTGTGCCCCTTACCCTTGGGGCTCCATTGCTCTCCTTGAACAAATCCATGCCCACTGCCTCCCTTGGTTCACAGAGCTGGCCATGCTCTTCCAAACCCTCCATGACCCCCCTGGTGCCCTTGGACACAGCCCATCGCTGGCCAACAAAGACCCTTTGTCACTTGGGCCCTGCTTAAGTCTTCACTTCTCCTCCTGCCGCTGCCTCTGGCTCTCATCACCTCCCCTCCGAGCCCACCTCGACTCTCCTTCTGCCTCCACCTCTCGAGCTTCCCACGGAAGCACCGTCCACCTGCGCTGCTGGGCTTGTCCAGCCTCCTTCTCAGGGAGGGTACCTGGTTCCTCTCAGGCCCCAGGACTGACCCAGGGCCGGGTTCTGTGGGCATCACTGGATTCTGTGCTCTCCCAAGGGGCTTCCACAGCACCCTGCTTGGGGACTCCAGCGGCTACTGGGCTCGAACTCCCCCGGGCTTCCCTTTTTTACACATCCAGTGGCTCTGATTTCTCAGGGCCCTCTGGCCTCCAGTGGTGGTAGAGGGTCAGGAGAATGTTTGCAAGAGGTGGATTAAGTATCAGGGATTGCTGTGCCCACCAAACCTCAAGGTAACCCAGCCCTCTGGACCCTGGTGAGGTTGGTCGGCCTCGGACCCACCTCGTGGGGAGAGGAAAGCAGAAAGAGACAACCATACCTTGGTGCTGCCACGGAGAGTTGCCAGTTAAAGAAACGGAGGAGAGCAAAAAGAGAGACAGGGCAGTGAGCGGCTTGCCTTGCTGCAAGGAAGGTATGGGGCGGATGGGAGACAGTCCTCCTCAGACCTGCCCCCCCACCAGCCTCACAGAGACGCAGGCATACATGCACATGCAGACAGACACAGGGCCCCGCTCCACAGGCCTGACCCCCACCCCGACATATGCACAGACACACACACAGCCCCTCTCTCACGGGCCTCAGCCCATCCCGAGCCTCTCTCTCTCTTGCTCTCTGCTCTGCCCGGCTCTAGGCTCTGTCCCTTGGGGATGCTGATACAAATCCACACGCTTTTGTCAAAAAGCAAACAAACAGCTCCGCGTGCAGCACACTTGCCGGAAAGGGCACCAGGCCCATCTCTGCGTTTGTTTTTCCAGGGCCTGACGTGTGCAGAACATTCCTCCGGCCCAGCTCCCCCAGGCGCCCTCAGGAAACCCTGCGCGTACCCCCGCAGCAGCCAAGTCCCAGGCCTGGAGCCCCTGCCGAGGCCCAAAGCCTGGGTCCTCATGCGGGCTCTTGGGGTCCAGCTGTGAGGAGTAGCCCCGCAGCTCACAGGCCTGTCTGAGCTCCACAGTGCTCTGGTGCGAGCGCCCCTCCCTGCAGGCCTTGTGAGCACCTGCTGTCCCTGCTCGCCCAGGCTCACACGACCCCTGGGGAAGCCTCTCCACTTTGCAGATGAGGAAACCGAGGCTGAGGCTTTGCTGCCTCTCGATCCGCCGCCCTGAACGGTCCAGAGAAGTGGGCAAAGGAGGTGATCAGCCCCATCTTGCTGATGGGGAAACTGAGGCCAGAGTAGGACAGTGGTTTATTTAGGGAGTCTGTGCAGTCAAGAACTGAACCCTTCTCTGGGTGCCTGGGACACAGCCGGATTTGGCCCGCATTCTGTCAGGGCGTCATAGGGCAGGCAAGGAGGGACTCATATTTGCAGTGCGGACGGTGCATCAGGCTAAACACCCGTCACTGCCATCGATTCCCATCTCTCTCTGGCAAGGTTGGTGTTTGAGGACACAGCCCAGAGAGGAGAGGCGGCATTCCTTGGGCCCCTGGGGGCAGGTGGAGGGGCAGGTGGAGGGGCAGGGTTAGGACCCAGGCTGGTCCTCTCCAGGCTGTCCCACCACTTTCCTGCCCACGGAGAGAATCCATGCTCTCTGGTGCCAGAGGGGAGGTGGGGACAGGCCCGGGTTCCTCTGGAGAGAAGACCCAGACTCCACGGGGCTGACCCTCTGGGTGCTGGGGAAGCAGCCTCGCCCCACGGAGCTGCTCGCGATGTTGACGTGGGATGGGCGCAGGCAGGGGCAGGCTTGGCGGCTGTACCTCCAGGGCTTCCCCAGGACCCTCTGGGGCAATGAAGGCTGAGATAACGGCTCCTTCGGGGCCTGACCTGTCCTAGCCCCGAGCTGTTCACACGCCTAGTGTGGGCCAGAGGCCTGTTGCTTCGGGGCTGGGTCCAGGAAATGCAGTGCAGAGGGAGGGAGGAAGGGGGTAAGTCAGGGTGGGTGACCCCGAGAGCCCTGGAGGGACTGCCAGGCCTGGGAGAAGGGGTGCAGAGAGGCCTGGTGCTACTGGGACTGCCTGTGGCCTCTGGGAGATGTAAGCAGGGGTCTGGGCTGGGCCCCAAAGGCAAGGGCTAGGCATACAAGAAGGTAATGACAGCAGGGGTTTTGCTAGCACCCCACCTCCCTACATGCCCCCAACACAGCCTGTGTCAGTGCAGCCTGAGAAGGAGGTGGTGGGGGTCGGGTTCAGGTTGAGGACAGGGCTCTTCCTCCCCTCGTCCTGTCTGCTCAGCTCCACAAGGCACCCCTGCTTCCCCAACAAGGGCCCTGGGCTTGGAGTAAGAGAGGCCCGGGCTGCACCCCAGCTCTGCCACTTAGCCGCTGAGTGGCAGTCAATGCCTTCATCTCCCTGAGTTTCTGTTTCTTTGCAAAATGGGGATAATGGAGCCCACCTTGTGGGGGAAGGTTTGTGTGATATGGGGGCTGAGGGGAGATGTGTAGGACATGCTGCCTGGGCTCAGCTGGACCCAAACATGACCCTGCTATTTTCTGCCACCCCCCATCTTTTTTGGGTCCTGGTTTTCCCAGCAATAGAAGAAAGGGCTTGGACCAAAAGCCCGCCCCCCTCCCCACCCTCGCTCTGAACCCTGCCGTTTCATGGCCTCCAGCTTACCCTGGAGGGGCTGGCTGCCCTTGGGCCTCTGTTTCCTCATCTGCATGCCTGTGCCCTGGACAGGCTGAGGTGGACGGCCACTCAGGTCTCCCGGCCCCCCACCTGCAGAGCTCCCCAAACATGTGCATGAAGAGCAGGGACACAGGCAGGGGCCCCGACGTGGACTCTGGCTGCAGACCCGCCTTCTGAGGCCTGCAGGGTTGGGGTCCTCCCAGGCCCTGTGAGACTATATGAGGCCCACCCCCAAGTCAGCTCTGCCACGATCCAGCTGAGCAGGCACTGCAGTTCCCAGAGCCCCGCTTCCCTCACCTGGGAAACGGGGGTAGAGACCTCTGAGTGGCCTTCAGTGCCATCACGGGAGGCCATCGGGAGTGCTCTCGTAACCGCCGAGGACTGTGAGCACAGAGCGCACCCTCGGACGGCCCTGTGAGAAGCTGCAGGTCACCTCACTGTCTGGCACAAACAAGGGAAAGGAGGTGACGGACAGGCACCTCGGCCAGGTCACTATTTCAGGGGCCGGAGTCTTGGGCCCTGCTCACCCCAACTCCTCACCCACTAGGCTCAGGGGTGAGGAACAGCCTGTCTCCACAGAGGAAGTGGGGTGGGAAGAGCAGGGAGGGCCTGCTCTGGGGGTGGCTGATCACTCAGGCCTGGCGACAGGATGTGGGATGGCGAGCCCGCCTCTCCCTCGGGAGGTGCAAGGATGCTGGTGCCCCGGCAGAACCCACAGTGGTCCTCACCTGAGGGAGACTTTACTATCTCCTCCCAGGGTCATTTGGCAATGTCCAGAGAGACCTCGGGTTGTCACAGTGGGAGATGGGAGGTCACTAGTGGACAGAGGCCAGGGACCCAGTACACCCTCTAATGACAGGATTCCCTCTCTCCCCAAAGAGTACTCCTGCCTGAAATGTCAGTTGGGCTCCAGGATGAAAGTGGGGTTTCTGCAGGCCCCGGCTCCCGCCTGCATTAGACAAGTGTGGGAGTGTGCACGTCCCCCCACTTTCCCTTTCCGCCTCCCTCGGGCCTACCGTGTCGAGGTGGGTGCGCTGGTGCTTGGCGCGGTCGCTGGAGTTGCTGAAGGCCTTCTGACAGCCCGGGTGCTGGCACAGGTATGGCTTCTCGCCCGTGTGGCTCCGCAGGTGGATCTTGAGGTTCTCCAGCCGCGAGAAGGCCTTGCTGCAGCCTTCAAACTGTGAGAGAGGCTGGTGAGGGGCGCTCTGCAGCCCCGGAGGGCCCCCCACCCAACCTGGACATGCCCCCAGCATCCTCTGCCTCCCCACTCCTCACACCCCATCCGTCCTGTCCGAGGTCTCCAGGCCCCGGTTAGCTCCCCGTAACGTGCTCAGGGCCCAGACTCTATCTGGGAAGCCCTGGTAGGTCCAGAGAAAAGGCACCCTGACTTAGACATGGCCTCTGGGCTGCAGAAGACAGTGGTCTTTCCATCTGTGGGTCCGGAAGGATCCCTGCCCCAGTGGCACCTGGGAACGATGGCTGCCGCCACAGGCCAGCCCGGACAGCCGAATGGCAGGGGCACCTTGGAGCACATACAGCCCTGGGTCTGACAGCCCTTGACCTCCCTGTGCCTCATTTCATTGTCTGCAAACGTGAGACTGTGGCCACCACTCAGGGCGATTCGAGAGCCCAGGGGCAGGGCCCTGGCTGTCAGGGGGTCTGTCCATCGGAGCGCAGCACCGGCACTGACCGCTGTCAGAACAGCGGCCACATTGCACACTCAGTGTCCTTGATTAATTGTTTGGCCGTTTAGCCGTCCAATGCCCCCCACATACCAGGCCCCATGCTGGGCAGTGGGCATGCAGTAGGTGCAGCACCAACACCTGAGGCGCTGGTCAGAGAGGGGGTGGGGTGGACTGAGAGCAACAAACACAGCACCCCCTGTGGTCCCAGGCTGCCCTGGTCCACAGGCACTGCCCAGGCCCGACTCTCCCTGGAACCCCCTAACTCCTAACCACCCCTCCCTCCTCTCCACCCTGCGTGCGTTCTGCTTAAAGCCTTTGGGCCTGGCATTCGCACCCATTCCTGCCCTTCCTGGCTCCCCCCCCCACACACACACTGGAAACAACAGAACCCACCAGGCAATTTCAAGCCTTTGTTTGTGCAAGTCCCTCAGCAAGGATTGTCCTCTCTCTAGTAACAATCCATCAATGCCCCGAGCCCTCAGAGGAGCTGAATACACCTGGCGGAGGTGGTCTACCGGTTCCTGCTCCCTCCCTCCTGCTTTCCCCACCGCCTGCCCTCCCTGCGGAGCTGCCGTGGGTGAGGGGAGACAAACACTGACCAGTACCTGCTCCTGCTCGGCCGCTGCAGGCCTGGTGCTGGGTGTTTGACAACCATGAAGTATTGGGTCTCAACACCCCCACTCAGGGATGAGGCTTCCTGTGCTGGCCACAGGGCTGGGACAAGGCAAAGAGGACACAGACCCCCGTGGGATGCCAACGCCCAGGGGGCTCTGCTAGCAGCTGCCTTCCCAGGGCAGGGCAGGGAAGGGACCCTAGGGGAGGAGACGACCAGAGGAGGCCAGTTCCCTCTCTGGAGCCGTGGGTTTCCCTCCCTAGGCCAGGGCTGGACTGCCTGCCAGATCAGGACCCCTGTACCCCACGCCTCTGGGCCGGGCAGCCGTGTCCCTGGGGCCAGTGCTCCCAAAAAGGTCCGTCCGCTCGGGCTTCTCTGCCTGTGTCCACACTTGGAAGACGTGGCTCCCCCTTCTCTGAGCTGGGCACTGGCTCTTTTCTGCCCCCATCTCCCAGCTTTAAAGCCCATTTCTCAGCCCTGAGAGGTCCGTGTCCCCATCTGGGCAGTACAGCACCTTGGTCACTCCCCACACAGGCTGGGGGGAGGCAGAGGCAGAGAGAGCCCAGACCTGGGTCCCCTCCCCAGGAGGGCAGAGCCCGGGGAGGCACGCACACCCTCGGAGCAGCGCACAGCGGCCACAGCTGTCCTGGAGGCGGAGGCGGCAGCAGCACAGAGGCGGCTCCCACCGCCTGGGGACGGAGAGGCGGCACAGAGTGGGGGGCGGTATGTGCTGGGCGAGACACGCCGTCAGTCACCCCAACACTGTGCATTTGTTCCATTCAATCCCGGCTGAGCCCTGAGCAATGCCCAGGACACCACGGAAGAGGAGGCGACCAAGAGGAAGGCCGAGGGGAGGCAGGCCACGGGCACGCAGTGCGGGTAGGGCAGAGTCTCCGTGGCGGCCCCTCTGTGGCTGGGTGTAGGGTACATGTGAGAGTGTGGGGTGGGCGCTAGTGGGTGAGGACCCTACAGGAGATCAGAGGCCAGAGAGTGGGGGCTCCACCCTGGGGACAGGGACCACGAAAGCGCCTTGAGAAGGGAGGACACAGGTCAGACATGCACTTGAGGAAGACCCCCCCCCCCCCCCCACACACACACACACTGGCAGCTGGTGACTGGGGCTGGGAGAGGGGACCGGGGACTGGGGGGGAGAGGCAGGTGTGGCGTCATAGATAACAGTCGCTGGGGCTGGACCCGAGGCAGAGGTGGCGGGGTGGGGCGGAAGCCGGGGCGGAAGCCAGGCCAGAAGTGCCCCGGAGGTGAGGACAGGACCCAGAGACAACGGCCAGCCTGGGCGAGCTCCCTTCACACCTCGCCCTCGAAGCCCGGCCACACGTGCGGGTCGAGCTCCCTGGGGGCTGGTCCAAGGCAAGCCGCCCACAGCTGGGTTTTAGAGGCTGTTCTGCTTCCTACTTCCAGATGTTGTGCCTTTTCCATGTATCAAAACCATAAGGAAACCCTTTTTGGGGGAGTAAACAGGCCACAAGCTGCCCCCTTGCTCTCCCCCAATGGCCTTGTGCCAAGTTCATCCCAAAGTGAGGTGGGGGCCTCAGCTCACCCCTTTATTCCTCTCTGGCCCGAGCCGGGAGGGCAGGCATCTGAAGCCGAAGGGCAGTGACTTCTCATGTGCTGTGTGACTTCTCTGAGTTTGTAGGGGAGATGCGGGGGGAGCACACCTGACTCTGAAGATCGGTGTGTCATCTCCTCCCCTCCAGGGTCTGTGAGCCTGCCTGGCCAGCCCTCTGTCCCAGCACGGTTGCTCCCAGACCAAGGCTGAGCCCCTTCTCGGACACCTTCCCTTCCAACTCACTGACAATTTAATTCATACATTTTTTCAAAAGCCCTGGGTCTGTGGCTTGTTCACAGTCGTCCGACACCCCTCTCACCTGCATGCACCAGGTGCCATGCTGTAGCCACAGGGAGGGATCTACTGAACTGCCCTGAACAGTAGTTCCTGGCTGAGCTGTTCCCTCCCCTGGACCCTGTCCTTCCTTTCTCCACTTAGCAGACATCTACTTCCCCTGCTCAACCTTCCCAACCTGCCAGCCCTCCCTGGCCACACCCTGCACACATGGGCTAGGTTTCCCTGCACACTCACTGTGGCCTGCTCTCCAGGCCTCCAGGCTGAGGGCAGGACTGGCATCTCAGCCAGGGAGCAAAGGGTGGGTTAGACATGCCATCCAATGGGGGTAAGAACAGGGATGCCGGGGCCTGGGGTGCATGTGCCCTTGTGAGCGCACTTCCTCCCTCCAGTGTTCATCAAGGTACACCATACCTGTGCCTGTACCCTGTGCCCATGCCTTGTCCTGCCCTCGATACTTCCCGGAGCTGAGTTGCAAGCTGGGGTATAAGAAGCAGGCTGTCCTGATATGGGGGGGTGGGGGGGGTGGGGTGCGTGGCTGTCTCTCTGGGTAGAACCAGAGGTAGTAGCCGCAGGTGGGAAAGGGGTGCTGCCCATCAGGACTGGTCTGGGTGAGGATGCTGCGGGGACCTCTGGCAGAGTAACACCCCCTCAGGGCCAATATCCCAGTCATGCCAGGGGCCCTGTGGGTGTGTGGTCCCTGCAGTCCTCCCCACTCCACAACCGCACTGATGGGCTAACGAGCAGAGATGAGGACAGGAACATTTCTGGGTTCAGCACCTGTGTGTTGGCTCTGCTCGGCCCGATGCTGTCACTCGCACGATCTGTCCTCTCCACAGCCTGTGTGACAACTACTCCTCCCCGCTGTCGGGAACTGAGGGGGCGGGGGGGGGGGCAGGGGCGACCAGCACTGCGGTCACACACACAGACTCGGGTGGGTTGACCAGACTTTGGTCTTGGCTGCTCCACTTAGGAATGATCCCAAGCAAGTCCCTTCAATTCCTTGAGCCTCGGTTTCCTTGTCTGTAAAATCAGGTGAGTTCTACCAAACACGGACTGAATGAAATAATGCGCAGTAAGTGCTTATCTGGACACCAAGTTCCTGCCCAATATTGTCGTTGTAACTATCATTTAAGGTCACAGGGCAAATAAGTAGTGGAGCGGCATTCTGCCTGGGGTGGCCGCTCCCAGGCCTGCTGCCCCTCTGCCCAGTTGGAGGGGGCGTGTGTATAATGTCCCACTGGTGTGATGGGCTCCCATGTCCTGTTTCCACCTCTTACTCCTTAGCCCCTCACCTTATTCCCCAGTTAGACCTGGGCTGTCCTCGCTCCACCTCAGGTCTCACGGACCCACAGAGCTAAAGAACAGAGGCCTTTGACTGGCCTGCCCTAACGCTCTTGCCATGCCAAGCTCATGGGGACCGTTTGGGTGCCGGGAGCAGCCTCCATGTCCGATGAGAGCGAGGCAGACTTTTGGGGTGGGGATGGTTTGCAGGGCTCCGCCCATCAGCTGTGTGGGGGCTGGGTGGGCAGCAGGGAGAGGGGCCCCACCACTGTTGGGTTATGCGGTACAGATGCTGCCAGAATGGAAATGTGGATCTTGGAGCAGAAATGGAGCCAATAGGCCAGCCGTGGGCAAACTACGGCCCTCGGGCCAGATCCGCCCGTTTGAAATGAATAAAACTAAAAAAAAAAAAGACCGTACCCTTTTATGTAATGATGTTTACTTTGAATTTGTATTAGTTCACACAAACACTCCATCCATGCTTTTGTTCCGGCCCTCCGGTCCAGTTTAAGAACCCATTGTGGCCCTCGAGTCAAAAAGTTTGCCCACCCTTGCAATAGGCACATCCCTCGCTTTGGGCCTGTTTCCCTGTAGCAGGTGGAGGATGGGCCCCTCAGGCAAGGTCACTGTGACCCTATAATGATGCTGCCATGGGGTCTGTACCAGGGGACGGCCTTCCTGGCATTCGTCTCCCACCCCTGTTCCCTGAGGTCCTAGGGCAGATTCTGTCCTGGAAAGACCCTTCCCCCTGCTGTCAGTGCCCAGGTGTGCAACCCTGCAGAGCAGACCTCCTGGGATGCCCCCTGCCAATCGCAAAGGTTAGGTATCTGTACGTAGGGGGCAGAGAGGGGAATGCTCCCACTGTGCCTGAGGGCACGAAGCCTGGACTAAGCCACAGTCCGACCTGCCATCTTTTCTAGAAAGAAGTGACCCATCGATCTTCAACATGAGGCAGCAACGCCGGACCAGCCGTGGCTCTAAAAGCCTCTGGTTCACTCCCCTCCATGACCCCCAACCTTGTCAGCTGCCCTCCTCACTCCTGTCATGCACCCCTCCATCCTTCCACCACCCACTCCTTTCACCCACTCACTAACCTCTCATGTTTTTGCTCATTGACTCACATCCTCTTGCCTCACTCAGCTGCCCCTGGCAGCTGGGGGCTGAGACTTTAGGGCAACAAAGACCACAAAACAGGAGAAAATGTATTAAGACCTAAGAAGGGGCTGGTCACAGGGCTACCAGCTGGGGGAACCCAGGGGACCACTAAAACCTCTTCGGAGGAGCTGGGCCTTGCTGCCTAGGCAGGGTTTAGACCAGGGGTGCGGAAGTCTGCCCGCGGGCCGTATAAGCCTGAGCAATCATTTGGCCTGGCCTTGCCAAGGCAACCGCAGGCGGGACTCGACATTCAATAAACGTACGAGCTTTCTTCATAGCAACATAAATTTATATTGAGTGGATTATATTAAGCAAATGATGTTATAAATATCCAAATGGCCCTTGGCAGAAAAAAGGTTCCCCATCGGTGGTTAGACAAACGGGGGGGGGGGGGGGGGGGGCGGAGAAGAGGAGGCGTGCAGGAGACAGGGAAGGGGGTGCATGTTCTGGAGACGCTAAGGATCTGCTGAGCCAGAGTGGAGGAAGCAGGGAGAGGAGAGGTGGGAGTGGAAATGGTGTTTGGGGGCTCCCTCCATTCAAACCCATGGGTGGCGATGCCAAAGGACTCTACAGAAACCACCCTGCACATCACTGACGTGGCCCAGCAAGTGGGGCGACCTGAGCTCTTCACTTGGGGGACTCGTGCTGGACTCCCCAGCCCTGACCTGCCACCTTCCCCCGGAGCCAGGAGCCTGTTCCCCCTCCCAGGCCTCTGCACCCAACCAGCCACCGGGCCAGGGCAACGCCACCTCTTAAACATCTTTCATGCCGGCGGCCTGCTCTTCTCATCCACCTGGTCCACTCCCACAGCACTGCTCACGCAGTGGCGGCACTAGCCGCTGTCCACCTCCTCCCCTCCCAACCCACCCCCACATGATACCAGGTATCCAGACCAAAGACTTGCACCTACCGGTCTGTCCAAGTCCCTCTATGACAGGTGGGGCCTGTCCTCTCCATCTCCCACCCGCTGTGTTTCAGCAGCAGAGACGTCTGGATGCGAGTCTGGCCTCCACGCTTCCCAACTGGATGGCCCTGGGCAAGTTCATCTCATTTGTCAGAGCCCTGATTCCTCATCTGTGACAGGGGCACACCTGTGCCCAGGTGTGTGTGGGTGCTCTCTGTGAACTCCACGGTACATGTAGCATCCTGTGGCCCAGGGCCCTCATGCCATCTGTGCCCACCCAGAGAAATACCTCTTGTTCAGGGTGACTTCGCAATGTCCTGGCCCCAATAACCAAACGCACGACAGACTTGTGTGGCCAGAAGCCAAGGCTCACATGCCAGGGGTAACAGGGTGGCTACTATGGATGGGGGGTATACAGGGAGGGGAAACAAAACAGAAGGGACATCCGACAGTCCAGAAACAATGTAAAAATGGGTGTCAGGTTCTTATTATTTACCTTATCCTGTGTAAACATTCAAATCTACCCTAAGGTGACGGTGGGGTGAGTGCGGAGTGATGTAAGGGGCTGAGTGACACCCGCCCGCACCTCTCAGGGGTGGGGACTGTGGGGGCTGCATTTATGAGGCTCGCCCAGCTGGTGAGGCTCTCTCCCAGCCACATCTGCAGATGAGGAAACTGAGGCTCCGGGAGGTGACATCGCTGGCCCCAGGCCACACAGCCAGTAAGTGGCTGAGCTGGGATCTGACATCAGGTAGTGTGCAAGGCTGTCTACATGTGGCCTACCCACTCTCGCACTGCCTTAGGGACTCCTATAGAAAGCACCAACACAAGGCTGGCTCTTATGGGCCATTACCGATTTCCAACTGGGCTGCCGCTCGGGTTCCCTTCCCAGGTGAAGGCCAGGCCCAGGACTCGCAGAGCCAACGCAGGAAAGGAGGCTGCCCTCCTTCCGCCTGGCCCCTGCGAGAGGCAATGCCACCGTCCCGAAAGGACGATCGAGCTGGCACAGTGAAGAAGAAAGCCCCGCTGAGGCACGGAGCACAGAGGCTCGACAGGGCCTGTCCCCACATGTGGGGCGTGTTACCAAAGAAGATGAAAATAACGGGGGAAAATACCCGGGAACCAACCGTGAAGCCCTAGACCATCTGGAGTTTTATAGTAACAGGCAGGGAAGAGTCAGAACCTAATTGGAAAAAGTCCACCGCAATCCATTACTGCTGCGTGCAGCTCACAGAACCCAGGGCAGGAGATAAAAGACAGGGGGAGCCATCCCGGAGCCGGGGAGCGGGCACCCTCTTCCCCTCCAGGCCAAGCCCGAGGGCCCTTCAAGCTCTGGCTGGGGGAGGGCCGGGCACTGGATCGATGTCAGAACCTGCCCTCCCCGAGCCTTTCCCCCATGGGTAGCAGGGCTAAGCGAGATCATTCAGGGGAGCCCAGCACGGTGCCAGCTGGGGCTGGGCACGGGGCCCTGGGGAAGAATCGAGGGCGCTGTTTCACATGCAAAGAGTGGGACACCCTGCTCTAAGCTGAAGGTCATGAGGTCACGCTGAGGTTTGTGCTGGGGCCCCACCAACAGCCTCAAACTCGGGCAAGTCACCTCCCACCTCTGTCCTCATTTTCCTTCTCTCTAAAATGAGAGCCACCACAAACGGCTGTTAGAAGTAAGAGGACATGCCCAGCGCAGGAACTGGCACACAGGGTGCCTAATGAATGTCAAGTTTCCTCCCTGCGGCTGACATGGCCCAAAGAGTAGGAGGCCCTGGATTCTCATGCTCTGGCAAGGATCTCGGCACAAAGGGTAAGGAGGGGTTTTGGGGAGCAGGCACGGGTGGGGACAGGGGAGGAAATGCCTCCAGTTTTGGCATTTGCCAGTGACTTGCTTCTAAACAAACACATTTCTGGTTTAAGGGTAAAATATATTGGGTTACAGCAGTCTGGCAGGCCATTTGGGGATCAGCTTCCCATTTTTGTACACTTTTAACTTACTTTGCAACAATGATTTGGATGGGAGAACTGTGTGGTGCCAGACCCTTCTCCAAGATGTCAAACAATTCTATGTTTGGCCAGCTCGAAAGGCCAGCCAGCAGGGAGCTGAGGTCCGTTCCTCACCCCACGTCCTGGGAGGGGGACTCTGGCCCTGAGGTTACTGTCCAGCAGGTCCCCATGTGGTCTCCTCAGAGCCTGTTCTTTGCCAGTCCTTGGGGGGAGGAGGTTGAGGCAGGAGGGGGAGGGACAAATGTGGAGAGTCCTGGGAGGTGTGGCTGGAAGGCACTGGCCTACTTGCTCTTTTCTTGAGGGTCTGGTCCATCTTTGGGTGCACAGCGCCATCTGAACAAGCGATGATGGGGCAGATGTGTGCAGAAGGAAGACTAGGACTGTGGCAGCAGCAATCACATTTACTATGTACCCCAAACTGTGCCAAACTCTCCCTTAACAAAACCTCCCCCATCCCATTAGGCCAGCACAACAACCCCCTCATTACAGAGGCAGACATGGAGGCCTGTGGAGTTCACGTGTGAGGGCCCCAGAGCTCAGGAGAGAACCCAGAGCTTGGGTTTGCCTCCAGCGCCCGAGCTCTGTGCCCCGGGCCACACTAGTGCCATCAGCAGCCATGACCAAGGGGGTGCCCTAAGATCCAAGGCCAGCTGGGAGCCCCTCACATCAGCTCAACTCTCTAGACCAGGGGTCCTCAAACTACGGCCCGCGGGCCACATGCAAATACAAATATTGTATTTGTTCCCGTTTTGTTTTTTTACTTCAAAATAAGATATGTGCAGTGTGCATAGGACTTTGTTCATAGTTGTTGTTTTTTTAAACTATAGTCCGGCCCTCCAACCGTCTGAGGGATAGTGAACTGGCCCCCTGATTAAAAAGTTTGAGGACCCCTGCTCTAGGCCTTCACGCCATCCAGAGAGGCCTGAGGCCAAGGGACCGGGTGGGGACACAGAAGAGGCAGAGGGAGAGGGGCCGGAGGAACAGCAGAGACACGCCCTCCCAGAGCTGGTCAGCCTGTGCTGCCCTTGATGAGGTTTCCAAGACAGTGGGGTTGGCGCTCCTCACCAGGACCACACTGAGGCTCTGGGCTGGTCCCTTCTCCAGCAGAAAGTCCTCTCCAAGCAAGAAATGGGTTCCTGTGCCTAGGCCACCCTCCCAGGGGTGTGTGGAGTCCCCCAAAGTAGGAGGTGCAGATGGGGGCCGAGTCTGCTCACCGAGCAGACTGGTGCATTTCGGAGGCACTCCCAGGGCCGAGCGGTGGCTAGACACCATTTGAGATGTGGAGAGAAGCTCGGCTAGCAGCCAGGCCCCCAGAAAGCAGGCGGCACAGAAGGGCTGACAGACACATCAAGCCACCAGCCACAGGCCAGGAAATGCAGACACACACCTACTCTGACACCTTCCTCCTGCCGAGCCACATGCCAAAGTCACAGTCCCAGGCACCAACACACAGCACTGACTCCTACACACAGGACTCATGTCACAGAGACACACACAGGTCAGCGCACACACTCTCAAGCATCTACCCAAGGACACTCAAGCCCCACCATAGGCACGAACATAAAAACTCCCAGACGCCAGACACGTGGACACAGCCTGAGGCACAGCACAGCACATGCCAGAAATGGGCCACAGCCTCAGCACAGTGAGCCTCTCGGTAGCTTGGGAACACAGGGAGGAGACACCCAGACAACATCCAGAAAAGGCTTCTGTGAGGTCAGCAGGTGAGGACATCCTCACACCCCATCCAGCCAGTCCCGGGCGGTGACAATGAGCTGCAAGTGGGAGGGCTGGGCCCACTGTACCTCCCAACTGTCCTGGACCGCCTTGGCTTTGGGGAGGGCACACGTGGCCTGAGAACACCATGGCAGGGCTGCAGGTCACCCTTTGGCCCCGCTGACCTCTGGCCTAAGGCCCACTCCGCCTCCCCGTGCTCCTGCCACAGGCCATACTTCCCACATCCAGGCCTTTGCCCAGGCTGTGTCCTCTGTTTACAATACCCCTCTAGTCACCTGTCCAGCCCTCCCTTTCCTCAAGCCTCAGCGCCCCCCACCTTCCTCACACTAGGCCTCTGGTTCTGCCTGAACCCCACCCTCGTGCTGAGGTTGCCCATCTCACTGCTCACCCTCTGTGCAGACCCTGCCCATGCCCTGGGGCCTTGGCGGGGGCCTGGCCCAGCCTCTGGGAGCTCACCCCTCCCCCCCACCTGGGGTCCAGTGGGATAAACAGGCCAGACTGGCCTGCTTCAGCAATCTCCCGTCCTCCTCAGACCGGCTCAGGGGCCCCCAGGCGGCTGGCCTGGGCCAGTGACTGGGCTCATGTGGGTGCTTAGTAATGGTGAATGGCAGGAATGGTGACAGCCCACGGCTCACACTGGACCTAGTGAAGGAAGGGCAACTGCAAGTAGGAACCAATTACATAAACAGAAACACCAAATGGAATCCGACCCATAGAGATAGAGATGACAAGAAGTAGGAAGAGACAGAGGCAAACCTTACCAGTGCCTCAGTCTGCAGAACATCCCTCCTCCCACCAGCATCTCAGCAACCCCGAGAGAGGCAGGCCCGGGTCACAGAGGCTCACTCAGGCTTCTCAGCAGCTGGGACCTGCTGCCAATGCCTCGCTACCCCAACTGCCCCGCTGTGCAAATGGCATCAGCTACAGTGGGCATCTGGCTGGTTCAGCCACAGAGGAGCCCCCTGGGCCAGGTATCCTGGGAGTCCCTTTCCCTGCGGGCCTCAGTTCTCATCTATCAAATGGGTACATACAGAATAGCACTGTGCCTCCACCCAGTGCCGCAGGGAAGAGGTAACTGCAGAAATCAGAGCAGGCAGGCGTGAGTGCCTGGCTTTTGGGTTTCAAAACCCCAGGCCTCAGGGCCAAATGGAAAGAACTCTGGAGACAGAAATGAGTCACGCACCGTTAACATTTCAAACAGTTTTTCTTCCATAAACCCCTCTGAGAGTGCCCAACACTGGGCCTGGCACAGAGCAGGCTTTTGTGAATATCTGTTAATGAATGAAAGAACCAAGAACAAATGAGCCTTGAGGGAAGTGTGGGGCAGGCGGGGAGCCCCCAATCAGTGGAGGCAGGAGAGCCTTGTGGGGAGGGAGGGCCAAGCCTCCCTGGCTCCTGCCCCTGGAACGATGCTCCTGTTGGGATAGGGACACGAAGGGGAAGGAAGACACGTGTAAACAACAGGGTCTCTGAAAGTGGGGAGGCTCTGACTTCTGTCCTTTTGCCCTGGGGGTAAGCCCTGGGGGTGCCACACCCCTAACTAAGCCTATGGGACCTGAGGCAGAGCTGTGCTACCCGTAATTTGGGTGCTCAGAATAGGAAGGGAGTCGAGGAAAACGTTCAAGTTACATTTTATTTTTCTCTCACTTGAGTTCATGGACACAGCAGGTTCAGCCTGACATAAATAAATGGTTCCACTGTCTGACCCCTCACGGGAACATGGAGCAGGGAGAAGGGAGGAAAACTGCTGCAAGTCAGCCTTGTGTCACTTTCTCACAGAGGAAACAGAGGCTCCCACAGAGCCTGGGCTCAGGGCAGCCAACGAGTGAGGGCAGCGTCTGGACTGAACCAGGGCTGTCTGACGCCAAAGCCCCTGTCCCTGTTCTCATTCAACAAAAAGCAGAGTGGGCTGCAGACTGAGAAACAGTCGGCCATGGGAAAGAAATGACCAGAAGGAAGAATGAAATGCTTCACGTCACCAGACAACACTAGCAGGAACAGCCACTGCATCGCTTTTCATATATTCTCTGGGAATACATTTCCCTTAAGACCTAAATTCTCCCGCTGCTCAGCAGGTTGGAAAGCTCTGGTAGGGTCTGGGGGAGGGGCCACTCTCATCTATGCCCAGGATTCCCCAGGGCCTGGAAGGGAAGCGGTGCCCTCTGCTGGGACGGGCAGGCCCGCTGGCCCTCTTGGGAGCCTTCCATCCCCTGGGCAAGGGAGAAACATGCTGTGGGCACCACCCAAACGGAAACAGAGTGATAACTAGATGATAAAGCAGGAAGGGGTCCTCAAGGAAAACACACCGCAAGGCACTTCTCTGGGAACCCAGGTGGCAGGAGGGCATTCTGGGAGCAGGCCCGCGCCGATGCCTGGCCTGGCCACGCTGCACCGCCCACTCAGGGCGCCACCTGGAACCCATTAGCATATGTCAGGAATCATGTAAAAGTAAAACATTTAGCTTTGGCTTCTAAAATTAAGGAGGACAAAAAGAGAAGGATGCCATTGTGCTGAGGCACTCAGCTATGACTTGGGCACCAATACTTAAATCGCTGCTTTGCACTTGGGCCCAACCAGGGCCCTTGGTTGCCAGCAGAGGCTGAGGACTGAGAATGAGTCCATGGCTCCATCCTGGGAGAAGCAAGTTGGGAGCCTGAGTGGGGCTAGGGGCCCAGGTGAGTCCTTCAATGGCTCTCTGCTCATGGCAGTGCCAGTTACATGCCCATCCTGCCCTTCTCCTCTATGGCCTCCATGTTTCCACCCTAGCCAATGACCCAAACCATCTACCCTGCAGCTGGAGAGAGTTACAAGTTGCAAACATGTCCCGGTCATTGCTCAAAACCCACCAATGGCTCCTTACTGCCCTCAGGATACAACTCAAGGCCTCGGGCCTGCTGTTCCCAGCCCCCCACCAGGGGGATCTGTGGGCCTCCCACTGTGGCTGGCTCCTCAAGCTCCTCTTTCCTCTCTAGGCTCCAGTTACACTGACTCCTGGGCTCTTCCTATACTTTCTTATGCTTTCGCATATGCTGTTCCCTCATCCTGGAATTCCCTCAGGTGTCAGCGCTCAGCTCCAATAGTGACTCCTCTACAGAGGCTGGGCCTTGGGGCAGGTCCTGGGCCAGATTCCTTGCTGGCTCTGCTCTGGCCTTGGGGTAAAAGCAGGGTGGTTGGACCAGGCTGCACAGGAACCGGAGATTCACACAGTGTCTGTGCTGGCTGGCTCTCAGAGGTCCTTGTGTTACAGGTGGGGACACTGAGGCAGCCTAGAGAAGGCAAGGCTGTTAAGGTTTCTCCTGACCCCCAACTGTGGGGAAGCACAGGTCTTGGTTGGAAAGTCTGTAAGGAGGAATCTCCGAAAGGTCAGGGGCCTCTAAGGGGACCTTGCCAAAGGCGGCAGATCCTGCCTTGACTTTTCCAAACAAGTCTGAGCCCCGGGTGTTTTACTGGAATCATTATGTTTAGACTTCAAAACGTCCTTGCTTAAAAGAGACTACAGGCACATGTGTCTTCTCAAGGATGCTTACCCTGGTGATAGTGTCTAATAGTTAATTTTGGTTCAAGCTGTTGTTATAATAAAAGCCTAAGGAGGCAGGTGAATGGGGCTGTTTGGTCCCTATAGCCAAGCAGCCCCTTAGCCCTCTCTTTCACAGAAACGTGTGTCAGAGTAATCCATTCATCCATTGCTCAGGGTCTGCCGGTCAGTCCCAGCACCCAACTTTGGCTTCCTTTTTAGGGCAGGTTCTTCCTGTCTTGCATGCTCATTCTGGCGTACAGAGTGCTCCAGAGTCACCCAGGCCTGAGTTCAAATCCCCTCTCCCTCCAACTCTGTGACTGGCAGACACCACCTAACCTCTCTGGGAGTCATTGGCATTAGGGGGATGGTAAGGAGGTAGTGTTAGCCCCTCCCAGGGCTATGGAGGATCAGTATCAGGCACCCACAACCCCCTGCATAGATGGAGAAATGGGGCCAAGGCTACAGGGCACAGGGAGTCAGTGGCAGGAGAGAGAGGGAGGCTCCTGGTTCTGGGAGGCAGTCTGGCAGCTCACAAAGTCTGACTTGTCCAGTGGCACCAGAGAGCAAACTGTGCAGTTCATTAATTCACTGGCCATTCATTCATTTCCTCACTCACTCAGCTAAGTGCACATTGCCAGATGTGCAAAATACACTGCTAGTGAAAAAAGCAAGTTACTGAACAGTAAAGGTATTATGATTCCATTCTAGTAAAGAGTATAATTATCATACACAGAGGAAAGTCTGGGAAAAGTTTCTGAGCAGTGTAGTTAAGGGGAACTTCTCCTTTATTCTTATACTGTGCTCACTACTTTCTACTTTTTGATACATTATACTTATTGCTTTATATTTTATAGAACTCTGTTTTGTTGAAGTTTTTTTTAAAAAAAAAAAAAGTCATGGAGGGCAATATATACTTCACAGACAAATATAAGCTTCAGAGTTAAATTGCTTCTTAGTTCTGCAGTGACTTTGGGTGAGCTGTCCTGGTAACAGGACCATGGGACACTCCCACCCTCCACGGCCAGAGAGATCTGAGTCAGGTCTGGACTGATGCCCACTCTTGCCCTATGTGACATGAACAAAGGATTCCCCTCTGAACTCAGCTTCTGCATAAATATATGGGGACAATACGATGGCCTCCAGAGGGGATCTAAAGATCAAAAAGACATGGATGGTGACCCACTTTCAAAACATCTGGGATGAAGCACATGATGACGACAGCTGTGCACCTGCAGCAGGAAACCTGAGGCCGACCCCACTAGATGCACTAGGGACACAGATGATTCCTCACAGGGTTCCACATGAGGGGACCAGTGATGGCTGAGGAGTCTCAGGAGACAGAGTGGCTGGTTTAATTGAATAGCGGTGATAGGCGGGCTCAGTCCCAGGGCAGAGGACATTCAGGCAGGTCTGAGCCACAGGCCTGGGCAGGAAGGAGCAACTGCTCCTTCAACACCCATCTCTGAACCAGCTGCATGGGGTGTGGGCTTTGGGTCAGGCAGACCTGGGTTCAAGTCCCAGCTCTGCTTCTTACTGGCTGTGTCCTTGGGCATGTTACTTAGCTTCCCTGGTCCAGTGTTGTCTTCTGGAAAACAGTTAACACTCCTTCCTTGTAGGTTTATTGTAAGGGCCAAATGAGATAGGAGAGGGCAGGGCCCAACACCTCGGGTTGGGAAAGGGCTCCACCCAGCAATACAACATGCTAGAGATGGGTGTCACACTCCATGCAGCCTACACCACTATGCCTCTGTTCCTGTCACTTTCTACTTACAGTGTCCTTCTCCTGCCAATTCGCCTGGCAAAATCCTCCAAGCTTTAGCTCATATGCCACCTCTTCCAGGAAGCCTTCCTTGATTTCGCTGCTGTTAGGGCTAGGCTCCTCTGGAGTCCCACAGCCCTGTCCTTCCCTCATCACAGGCCCTAGGACTAAGATTCTAAATGTCTGCATCTGTGTCCTTCTCTCCCACACCCAGCTAGGGTGTGAGTCAGGCACAAGATAATGTTAGTCCCACCAACTGGCCTCTCATTCCAGGGCCCACCAATGGACTGGAGACACAGTAGGGGTTCAGGACACGTTTTCTGGCTAGAACCATCTGCTCAGTCAGGGTCAGCCACCCTTGTTCACCCTCTCACCACACCCACCCCAATCTCCTCGGGTAAGGAAGAGGCTCTTTTTATTTAAAATCACAGAAGGTCTGAATTGGAAGGAGTGTTTGAAGAAGCCTGTCCACTTTACAGGTGGGGAGACTGGGGCTGGGGAAGAAGGGACTGGCTCACGGCTACCCATTAAGTCAATGGTGACACCAAGACAGGGAGCCAGGCCTCCAGACCTCCCCTCTCCCCCACCCCCGCCCAATCCAATGCTCCCTGACCTGTGGCCCCGGGGGGCATGCTCTCCTCCTCACCCAGAGAAAGGGCAGCAGGGCCATCTCCTGCATCCTCACAGGAGCAGCTCTTGAGTCCTGGGTCCTGAACTTTTTAACTTTTCACTGCCTGTCACTGCCTTTAATGACTGGATGGTGTAACTTATCTCTGTGAGGTCCTATTTCCTAGGCCTTGACCAGACAATCCCGCCTCCACCACCACCCCCACCACAATGCACCTGGCCTCCAAGAACTTCACCAACAGTCACAGCTCTCTGGTAAGCCCTGTAGGCCCACTCAAGCCTGGAAGCATAGGGCCCTGCTTCCGAATGCATTTGTCACTGCACGCACCACAGTGGGTTTCATCATCTCTGGAATGACTATACTTTCTGGAACACACACTTGGTGAGCTGGGCCCAGACCAGGTCTAACAAATCCTATTTCCCTGCCTCTCCCTTCGTGCTGAGCCAGACCTGGGCTTCCAGGGGTTGCCAGAGCAGGATGATGGTAATTCCTCATTAGAAAGATGCTTCACCAAGTCCATTTCTATTTTACTCAAGGAGCCAAAGGCAGCCCAAAGAGGCTCTTTGTGAGGGGGCAGTAGGCACAACTTTTGTTTGCTTCTCAATCTATGCTTATTGTGTTTTCCATGTTTCTTCAATAAGCGTATAAAACTTCTACAAATATTTATTTTTTAAAAACTCAGTAACAGAATCTTCCTGCTTTTCTGACTCCTCCCTGCTGGCCTGCCTCTCTCTCTGCCTCTTTGCACAGGGGCAGCTTCTGCTGAACACGACTGCCTCTCTCCTGTCCAGCTGCTAAGCTCTAACTGGCCCCCAGGCCTGTGCATTTACCTTCGCAACAACTCCACATTTTAAGGAGGACTCTTGCCCAAGGCCACCCAGGAGTGATGGCTTCCTGGGACCTGAATGCAAGCCTGTCTCATTCCAATGTATTTCCTCTTTTCCACTCTACTTCTCTGGGCCTCAGTTTTCCCATCCGTGAAATAAAGGGGAGAGGACTGAGGTGATCCCACAGGTCCCTTCTAGCTCTGCCATGGCACGCCTAGTGTGACTGGCTTCCTTCATTTAGCGTAATGCTTCAAGGTTAACCCATGTTATAGCATGTATCTGTACTTCATTTATCTTCTTAATCCTCACCCAAGGATATGTTTTTGTTAAATTGATTTGAGAGAAATAGAGAGAGAGAGAGAGAGAGAGAGAGAGAGAGAGAGATGTGAGAGAAACATTGATTGGTTGCCTTCCGTATGCGCCCCAACTGGGGATTGAACCTGAAACCTAGGTATGTGTCCTGACTGGGAATCGAACCTGCAACCCTTTTGGTGTATGGGAGAACACTCCAACCAACCGAGCCATCTGGCCAGGACCATACTTCACTCATTTGTATGGCTGAGTAATAATCCATTGTATGGATAGACCACATTTTATTTATCTATTAGTCGGTTGATGGGCATTTAGTTTGTTTTCACTTTTTGTCTATTATGAATACTGCTGCAATAAACATTATGTACAGGATTTTGTGTAGACATGTCTTCATTTGTTTTGGGTATATACCTAGGAGTGGAATTGCTAAATCACATGGTAACTTTAATTGTTTGCAGAACTGCCAGACTATTTTCAAGAGCAGCTGCACCATTTTACAGTCCTGTCATCTGGGCATAAGGGTTCCAGTTTCTCCATGTCCTTGCCAGCACTATTCCCCACCTGTGTTATTGTAGCTTCCTAGTGGCATGAGGTAGCATCCCATTATGGTTCCGATTTGCATTTGCCTGATGGCTAATGATGTGCTTTTGGTAATGTTTTTTCACTGGAGAAATGTCTGTTCAAGTCCTTTCCCCTTTTAAAAAGTGGGTTAGCATGGGGGGGGGGGGGTGTTGGGGGTTAATGGGGGGATGAGGACACATTTGTAATACCTTAACCAATAAAGAAATTATAGACAAAAAATACAAAATAAAAAATAAAAAAATAAAATGTAAGGGTTCTTAACATATTCTGGGTACAAGTCCCTTATCAGAAATGTGATTGCAAAAGTAGTCATTTTTTGAGCGAAGGATAACAACAGCTAACAGTTAGTGAGTGCTTACTATAGGCTGGGCCCTGCTTCAAGTGCTTTACGGGTAATAAGTGTTTTAATCCCCACAACAACGCCACGGGGTATTCTTATGGTTGTTGCTATTGTTTCTATCACCCCCACATTACAGTGGGCCTTAAGGGAATGTCATCGTGCCTCCTGGAGCTGATACGGGGAAGGGCAGCAAGAGCCCCTCAAAGGGGACTGACAGGAGCCAGGGACACACCAGATTCTGTCTCCTTTGCCAACCTTGGGGGGTCTGGGTTTGACTTATTTAGGAAGGATTCAGGTCCAGTACAGCTATGCATGCTTAAATTGGGGGGAAAGGGAACTTTCTCCCAGAAGAGACCAGTCTCTGCTCAGGAACCAACCCCTTGTACATAATGGACGGTGCTGTCTTCAGCTGCCAGCACCAGAGGGAGCCTCGTCCATTAACACATTAGCAAGTGAGCATCCTTGGCCTTCCCCTGAATCAGCCTGGGCCAGGCAGCAGGAGGCAGTGCTGGGAACCGCAGGCCCAGCGGGGAGGACGTCGTGCCCGCAGGGGTCATAGGGTTAGGTGTGACTGTACAGAGAGCAAACAGGGACTCACAGAGCCAGGTCCCAATCGCCCTTTGATATCTCCGTTCTGGGTGACCACCCGGGCTGGAGATCAGAGAAGCTTTATGCAAGAAGATAGTTAATGAAATATTTTTGTTATGAACTAGGAATAGTGGAAGTTCGGGGACAACGTAGATATCCAACAGTGTGAGCAGGCTGAGTAAGTACCCTGTGCCCCAGTCTGCATGACAGACTGTAATACTGCTACGAAGAACGATGGTTATGATGTTCCATGGAATCCCGGGGAATTTCTTAGATATAATGCTAAATGTACCAATGCCAGTTGTCACTAATCCTCTCCACAACCCTCCTGGGGACCTGAAGCACAGAGAGGTGAATACCTCACCCGAGATGAGGCTGGACCAAGATTTGGACCCTTCTCACTCTCAAATCCTGGCGATAAATGTGAAGTCACCCTTGCTGAGCACTTACTATGTGCTCAGCACTAGGCCCTGCAGGGCAGGAACCAAAGGAAACTTCCCTCCCTGGGGGTTTAGAGTCATCTGCTCCCTCTTTTTGGTTTTGCAGAATTTCTAGCGTATGTCCCATTCATACAAATAAATTCAAAACACCCGCCACTCGGTGTGCAGGGAAGCCTGGGGACGTGAGGAGGCAGCACTCTGGGAACTGTAGGGTCCACCTGCACTCAGCACCCCACGCAGGAGCAGGACGGAGGCCTCTCTCAGCTGGAAGAGGAGGAGTCCCGCCTCCAAGGCCCACGCCTCAGGCTGCTTCCTCCCTCGGCCTGGTGTTCTGTCAAATGGGTAACAATCCCTGCCCTGTGGCTCCCTGAGTGCGGGGAGGATGGCAGGTCAAACAGTCACTCAGAGCCTGGGGACCAACTGAAGCCTCGTGGGGGCTGCCTTCCTCAGGGACCCTGTGGGTATTCACGGAGCCCCTTTGGCCACACTGCCCTTCCAGGGGCTCTTCCATCTGTGAGCTCTGCAGTCTGGCCTGTTCCGCCCTTCCTCCTCGGCCTGACATTATCCCCACTTCTTCTGATCTCCCCCCCCAACCCCCCGTCACTGCTTTCCCTGGAGGTGCTGGGTGATCGGCCTCATGGCCCCTCTGCCGGGAAGGGCCCAGTGCTCTCTTCACCCCTCCAGGCCCTGCTTGCTCTCATTCTCTCCCAGGAATATTCCTAGTTGGCACCTTGACTTGAGGAGAAGGGAGTGGGGGCTATAGGCTCCTGGGTTCAATCAGCCTGGGCCAGGCCCGAAGGCTCATCTCCCACAGCCAGTGTGATCTCTACCCTAACGCTCCTACACCCAACACACACACACGTACATCCGACATCCCACACCTGCACACACACACACACACACACAGTGCCAACACGCATTCCCATACCCAATACACATGTACATACAGAACAGATTCCCCAAAACACTCCTCCTAACATGTGTGCCTTAACCACACATGCACAACCAACATACACACATAAACAACACCCAATGCAGCTCCATACACCCAACACACACTGCACACCAAACACTCAACCACACTCTCAAACTACCCTCCCTTCATATAGGCACATACCATGTGTCCTCCAAACTCAAATCCCAATACATTCACATACACACTCACCAACCACACACACACACGCATATTTATGGAGAAGTGTGTCTGAGAGTGTGTTATAGGAGGATGTATTGGGTGTGGGGTGTTGAATGTGTGTCTGAGTGTGGTGTTGGGGGTTCTGGGTATGCTTTGGGTGTAGATGTATACAGGGGTCCATGGGGTATGCAATGGGTATACGTCCATCTCCACCATATACTCCCCCAACCGCACCCTCAATATATACATACCAACTGCATAAATTCCCCATCTCACACCAAATCCCTTACACACCCCAATCACAATCCCAAATATGTACTCTGCAACTGTATACATTCCAATCACACTGCAAACAAGTCCCAAACACCCTCACAGAGCTAATTACACACACACATATACCCACTCTCTCCTAATCCCCTCCACGCTCCACACACACGCAGGTATAGTCTATCACACTCTCTGAGCCCCTGCCCATGCCCCAACCCCCCCTCCCCCCAACTCTCCTCTACTGGCTCCTCAGGCCTCACTGCGCACCCTGACCTTAAAGTGTATGGGGGGAGAGTGCTTCCCCATGGGAATGGGACCAGGCAGGTCCCTGTGATCCTGCACCCAGGCCCTGTGTATAGGTTGGCTCCGCACTGGGGGGTGGGGAGGGGGAGAAGAGGGTGTACCCAGGTGGCAGACGGACGGGTAGCCCCCACCAGGCTTCCTCCTCAGGTCCCCTGGCCACATTCCTGCCTGCTCCAGGGGTTTATTCTTCCCTTGTTCATTGGTGATTAAAATACTTTTAAGCCAACCACAAAGATTGTTGTCTTTCTTTTCTTTTCTTTTTTTTATAAAAGCCAACAGATGCGTTTGAGGACCCTCTGATTTTCCTCCAGGGTGATTTACATGACCACAACCAGCTCTTAGAGAGAAAAGCAAACATTCCATGGCCTAATAGGAACATTCCCCCCTCCACCATCCATCCTGTCAGCCCCTCGCTGGTTCCCAGGGATGCTCCGCAGGCCCCCCTCCATCCCTCCTGGAGGCCGAGAGGCAGGAGGAAGAGCTGGCTGGACCAGGGCTGCAGCCTCATGTGAGACTATCCCTAGGAGGGTTTTTCTATATTTTACTATTATTTGTTAATCCTCCCCCAAGGATATTTTCCCATTGACTTTTAGAGAGAGTGAAAAGGAAGGGGGAGAGACAGAGAGAAGCATTAATGTGAGAGACATATCGACTGGTTGTCTCCCACATGGGCCCTGACCAGGGCCACAAGCTGCAACAAGTTCGTGCCCTTGACTGGAATGAAACCCAGGACCCTTCAGTCCATGGGCTGATGCTCTAGCCACTGAGCCAAATCGGCTAGGGCTCTATTTTTATCATCAACCCTGAAGGGGGAAGTTGGCCATGCAGAGACAAACTATCCAGCAACAGAAAAGGAGACGCCCATTTAATCAACAACCCTGGGGGGTGGGGGGGTGAGTACTAGTGTTATCTCCATTTTATATACAAAGAGACTGAGCTTAGAGGTAATAAGCAACTTGTTCAAGCCTTCAACTGGGGACAAGTCCCAACCAAGTCAACACAGAGCTGATATTCGAGCTGATTCCACAGCCCGAGCAGGAGGACCACTGACCTTTTCTGCCTTTCTTCTCTGTTTTTTCCACCCCACCCAGCTGGTCCACACTGGCTGGCCTGGCAGAGACAGCCAACCCCACCATGGAAGCCTTGATGGACACAGGCTGTGTTTCAGCTCTAGGTACACCAGGAAAGCACAGCCAGGCCTGGAAGGACTGGTGGGAATCCAGTCTACAGCTCCCTGCCAGGGACCACTGCCCTTGGCGTACACACCTGCTGAGATGGTGCCCCCACCTGAGGCAGCCTTTTCCTATCCATCCACCAGCTCTCCATCCAACTGTGACCTATCCATGCACACACTCACCCATCCATCATCCATTATCCATCCAACCTATAAAATGCTGGGGACACAGGGGTGAATAAGTAAGACACATATGGCCTCTGCCCCTGTGCAGTTCATATGCTGGGGTGACATAGATACCAACCAAGTAGGCAAATAAAGAAGATAATGTCTGCCCTGGCTGGTTGCTCAGTGGTTAGAGCACAGGCCCTAGGACGGAAGGGTTGCAGGTTCAATTCCCGGTCAGGGCACGTGTGGGAGGCAACCAATTAATATGTCTCTCTCACATTGATGTTTCTCTCTCCTCCCCCTCCTCCCTCCCCTTTAACTCTTTCTAAAAAATAAATAAATAAATAAAAATAAAAATAAAAATCAATGGAAAAAATATCCTTGGGTGATGATTTTTAAAAAAAGGTAACGTCTGACCGTGCGAGTGCATGAGAAGCAGCACTTGGCCGCGATGTGACAGGAGCACAAGGATGGCAACTTCCTTTTGTCAGATGAGAAAACTGAGGCACAAGAGGTGGAACATCACCTGAGATCACGTGGTGAGAGGGACTGGACCCAAGCCCTTTATTTGAGGTGTGCAAACAGAAGGTGCTTTAAGAAGCCCTGTGGGATCACGTTTGGGTAACTGAGGCAGGGACAGGCAGGAGGGGCCAGGTTATATATGTAACTTGTAAAGCAAGGGAACCAAAGTTCAGAGAGGGGTAGCTGACCTGCCTCAGGTCACACAGCAAATCTGAGGAGGAGCCAGGACGTGACTAGTCTGACACCACAGGACTAATCAAGCAGCTCATCAGTTCAGCCAAGTTTCCTCTTCTGATGCTGATTTGCATTCAGGTTGGAACCTTCTGGTGACAAGGCAAAGGTTTGGGTGTGGGTGTGGGTGGTCACATCAGGGAGACCGTTATACAGGCCCCACCAATCCTGACCTGTCATCAGGCCCCAGGGGGCCAGCTCTGGGAAACTGGGCACACTTTCCTAAGAGCCACGGCCTCAGGACGCTCAGGAAGGCTCCCTACCCTGAGAACCCCGCTGATCCTGCTGAACCCACCACTGAAGGACACTGCCGTCCTCCCAGCCTCCATCAGGGTGGTGAGGCTGGAAGAGGAGATTCTCCGGGGTGCAGAACGGAAAAGAAGGCAGGTGTGGCCCAGTGGATAGAGCATTGGCCTGAAGACTGAAGGGTCCCGGATTCGATTCCGGTCAAGGGCACATGCTAGGGTTGCCAGCTCGAT
Organism: Myotis yumanensis; assembly: GCF_028538775.1. Taxonomy (NCBI): domain Eukaryota; kingdom Metazoa; phylum Chordata; class Mammalia; order Chiroptera; family Vespertilionidae; genus Myotis; species Myotis yumanensis. The sequence goes on from NW_027223753.1 coordinate 37,373,141, forward strand.
CCCCAGCAGGGGGCATGCAGGAGGCAGACAATCAATGATTCTCTCTCATCATTGTTCCTTCTCTATCTCTCTCCCGTCTCCTTTCCTCTCTAAAATCACTAAAAATATATTTTAAAAAAAGAAAAAAAAGAAGGCGGGAGACCTGGGGATCTGAGAGGGGCTGGCAGCTCCTGGCCCTTGCAGCTCTCTTTGGGCAGACTTGAGTGCTGCCCACTTGTGGCTTCTCCAGGCTCAGCGACCCGCAGGGCTGGCATGCTCCAGAAAGCTCCACAGGGACTCTCAAATCCAAAAACTGACCGCCCTCCTCCCCCCTCAGTGACTAGATCACTCCCTCCCCTACAAAGCAGTGTGTTGCTCTAAGATGGTCTCCTGGGCCGCACTGACTCTGTAGATCCTCAACTTCAGACCTTGGCGTGGCTCTGAGCTGCTGGAGGAGGCAGCGCACTGCCTCTCTGCCTGCAGCACAGAGCAGGGACCACACGGGACGAGACGCCGTGCGCCGTGTGTGCAGGTATATTGTGGGCGTGAGTGCATGTGGGCCGTGGGACTGAGGCTATGTTGTTGGGCTTCAGGAGCCACCAGAGAAATAAAAGCCCTTGCCCTGCCGGCTGCTCACACTCAACTCTGGGGCCAGGCCCACTGGGAAGGAGAGGGCGAGCTGCGGGCCATGCTCATCCACTGCCCACAGCCCGTGTGGCCACCCTCAGAGACAGCAGCCCGGAGCTCAGCTGGTGTGTGCACAGCATAGGCCAGCACCACAGCCCTGCTCACCTCCCTAAGCCCAAGGCGACCCTGCGGCCAGGGCTGGCACTGGAAACAAGTGATTTCTTTTGGTCTTATTTGCTGGATACCCTGGACACTATACATTCTGTCATCATGGACCCAGACAGCCCCAGCGGGGGCGCTAACACCACTTTATAGATGAAGAAACTGAAGCACAGAGCACCGTATAACTTCCATGTCACTCAGGTACAAGTAGGAGTAGCAACTGGGATTTGACTCAAGCAGCTCAAGGTGATGGTAGATGTAAGGAAGCGAGGACGAGCCCACACAGCCTATTGGGGTTCTGGAAGAGAGGGGTGGGGAGCGGCCGGTACCCAGATGCAGAGCATCCACACCCTGTGGCTGAGGCCGGTGGGGAGGACAGCCTCTGACCCTGCAGGTGTTCCTTGAAACAGACACGGAGTAGACCACATGGGCGCGGGGGTACCGCCAAGCAGCAACCATGAAATATCTTGTCACTCCAATCCCATTTCTTAATGCTTCCCTAATTCACTTCCTGTAAAATCAGACAGACTAAGTAAATATATACCTTTTTCAAATGAAGCACGTTATAGTACTTAAATGGTTTTTGTCAAGTTCTTTCCAGTCTCTTGCAAAATTTCTGATTTCTAAATAATCCCTTATCCGTTCCATATGCCCCTCTGAAGTCTTTGTTAACAGAACAGCAGAAAACACACAAATAAGCTTCCCTTTTGCATGAGCTTATGGTTTACTCCACTTACTGCCAATCAAACATCCTTAGAAGAGTCCAAATCAAAGCAGAACGGAGCCAAAAATAAGACGGGGACCGGGGCTCTGGATGAGGAGGGATGGGGCCGGTAGGGTTGGCAGTGCCAGGCCTGCATGGGCACTGCTTGTCAGGCTAGAAGGGCACACTGTCAAATGCACATGATGTGTAAACAGTGTGACTGGAGCCTGGGTTCAGGAAGTGCAGCAGCGCGTGGAGGGGTGGCGAGCCACAGGGACACTCTCAAAGGGCCCAGTGTGGGGAGGGCAGCCCAGGGTCACCCTGGATGCCATCCCCTGGGGTCCAGCCTCCTGTCACTATCAGTGATCTTCTGAAGAGCCACTGATGATAGCACTTCTTCCAAGATCTCCAGACAATGCCCCAAGTCCTCTGTGTGCGTTTAGGCTGTGAGCCCCAGCCAGCTGGCCTTTCCAGTCTCCTATCCGCTGCTCTCCACCCCGGGCCGTCTAGTCTGGCCCAGCAGACTCCCAGTCAATCCCAGAACATGGCACTCATTCCCGCACACTGTCCCCACCTCTCTTCCGAACCAGCTCCCACCTCTCGGGCTAACCCACATGTCTACTTCCCCTGCTTTAGTGTGTGGCTTCCCCACCAGGCTTGGGGCAAGGTCAAGGGTGTCCCTCCATGTCATGGTGCCCGGCACCAGCCCAGAGGAGCTCTCAGTAAAGCTGAGTGAGCGAGCAAATGCATGGCACCTTCCCCTTGGGTGAACCCGTGAGGACCCTGTATGTGCAGGGCGTCCTTAGTGTGCCTCTCTTTGCTCCTCTGTCCTGGGCCATGAATCCCCTCGCAGTACTCGGCCTGCTCCCACCTCAGTGACGCGAGCTCGCTCCCTGCTGGCGAGACAAGTTTCCACTGGTGGACAGTTCTGATCGTCAGAAACCTGTCCACACGCAGACCTGATATCAGCTTCCCTCCAATGCCCCGAGGGCAGAAGCCGAAGCAAGGACAGGAGGGGCCCTAGGGAAGACTGGAGACAGGGTCTGGGTTGGTCTGGTTGGCCTAAGGGCATATCAGCTTGGCTGGCTTCACCATGACTGCAGCACATTTTTGAGGGCCTGTTATGAGTCCAGCACTGTGCTGGGCACTAGGGCAGTTGTGCAAACAGAAGGTGCTTTAAGAAGGCCTCAACCACACAGCCTGCTCAGCAGACTGCTCAGAAGTAGCCCTTGGTAGCGGTGATGAGTCTGTGGTCTGACTCCAGGGTACAGCATCCACCCAGCCCATCCATCACCCATTCCAGGCCCTGCTGCCTGAAGGACCACAGGTAATATACTACATTCTACTGCCCCCTGCTTCTGCCCCTGCCAGGCAACCAGGCAGCCAGGCATAGTACCAGCCAAGAGGCCAGTCCCCAACTGGGTTTTTGTTCCTTAAAGAAACTCCAACATACACTCCATTACTGAGACCTACTGTGTGCCAGGACCTGTGATAGGTATCTACAGACATTACCTAGTTTGATTCCCATAAGGCAGTGTCTAGTACCCTTCCTAAGTCACATGCTGCCACACTAGTCAAGTTATACACGAAGAAATACAGGCTCAAAGAGGTTAAACAATGTGCGCAAGGTCACATAGCAATTCGTATAGAGGCAGCAAGAACTTACCAGGTCTCCCTTTCCAATAATCTCCTGGGGTCACTTTAACAAAGAGCTAGGCCACAAGGGCTCCAGGCCTTGCAGGTAAGCTGAGCATGGGGGCAGTTAAGAATATACTGCATTTATAAACGGTGAACGACTTTACGAGCCTTCAGCTATAATTTCATCATAGCCCAGGCTTTGGAAAGTCTGCATAATCCTGGAAGGCACTGGATTTCAGCTAAAAGACGGCTGTGAACGCTAATTGGATCCTTGGCCTACACTGTAAATCAGACCAAAGTGTGGGCACCTAAACGCAATCTTTTCTCAAACAGGCACTGTATGTCTTTACATTACTGCTGGCCAACCAGAGCCTTAAATAGTTTCTGTGTGACCAAGTTCATAAATCTGCCCTCACTCCATGGCTGGCAAACGCTGCCAGAGAGGAGACCATGCTCCCAAGGTAAACAGTTGGCTGGCAGCTCCCTCCCAGCCGGCCAAGAACTAGGGCAACAGGCCTGGCGTGGGGGCCCGGCCCGCACTGGGGAAGCCTAAGAACATGCTGGGCTTGGCTGGGGCCGAAGGGAGCTGGTGGACCCAGCAGGCCACGGAGCTGTCACCCTAACGCAGCGGTTCTCAGCCTGTGGGTCGCGACCCCTTTGGCGGTCGAACGACCCTTTCACAGGGGTCGCCTAAGACCATCCTGCATATCAGATATTCACATTACGATTCATAACAGTAGCAACATTACAGTTATGAAGTATCAATGAAAATAATTTTATGGTTGGGGGGGTCACAACATGAGGAACTGTATTTAAAGGGCCAGAAGGTTGAGAACCACTGCCATAAGGTGTGGAGCCAAAGACGCTCAGGCCCGTGGAAGCCAGAGCATCCTGCTGGGTGGAACATGCCAGCAAAGAGCAAGTGCAGAGGCCGACCAGGGGGACTGGGAGGAACTCACCCTTACCATGAACTACTTAGAGTGTGAAAATCTTTTTTTTTTTTTAAAATACATTTTATTGATATTTTACAGAGAGGAAGGGAGAGGGATAGAGAGTTAGAAACATTGATGAGAGAGAAACATCAATCAGCTGCCTCCTGCACACCCGCTACTGGGGATGTGCCCGCAACCAAGTACATGACCTTGACCGGAATCGAACCTGGGACCCTTCAGTCCGCAGGCCGACGCTCTATCCACTGAGCCAAACCAGTTAGGGCAAGAGTGTGAAAATCTTGCTACACTCCTGGGAGGCTGGCTTCGCTCTCCCCATTTTAGAGGTAGGGAGACTGAGGCTCACAGAGGTTATGCCATTTGTCCTCAGAGCCAGCAAGCGGAGAAGCCACAGTTTGGACCCAGGGCTGCCTAGTCCCAAAGGCTTTTTCTACGTCACACATGAAGAAAGGACGGGTTACAGAGCGCGTATGTGCCAAACCACAAATCTGTCCACCAGGAATGACAAGTACAGTGGTTATGAGGGCAACACGACAGAGTGCTTCAGTGGGGGGTGATGCCAGAACCCAATCCTGGGACAGAGAAAGGAGTGAGCTTCCCAGGTGACCCTGCAGAGGCTTACAAGATGCTGTTGTTTCCCGCATGATGCGGTAAAGAAGATCCATTGTTTAGTCCTGTATCCATCATCTGCTGAACACCCGTGGTGTGTCCAGCCCTTACCAGGTGACAAAGAGCCGAGAAGAGTCAAGTACCTGCCTTCAAGCTCAGTGGTGAACAGAAAACAGGCACCAAGAACTCCACTGCCCACAGAGATGAGACACAGAAGGAGCCTGGGACATCGGGGAAAGAAACCCACCAAGGAACAACTCGGGCCACACCTCTATGGGGACTTACGTATAGAAACACACTCCTGCCCCCACCGCTCACTCCTCTGCTCCTAAGAGACAAGCAGACTGAGATTCCTGTAGCCAGCACCCCAGACCATGAGCTGAGCTGGCTCAAGATCACCCAGCAGGGACCCATCAGAGCCACAACACTGCCCTTTCTCTTAAGTCACAGTTCAGCACTCTCCATTGCACCTCACTGCCCCTCAGCCAATGGGCAGGCCCCACTCCACTCCCTTAGTCCCTGGGATACTCACAGGTATTCTCATTTCCACCTTCTCCAACAACAACACAGCAATATGATGGTAATAACCATGATGCAAAAGAACCTTTACCACTTAAAACCTCAAATTTTCTCGTTTGTAAAATGGAGGTGATGATAGAGCCAGGTCTGGTGAAGGATTAGATGATAAGTGAATGTAAAGCACTCAGGAATATAAAATATCAACAACATATGGCAATTGTTCTTAAAGTAACTCTTTTATGATGCTTTGCTGAATATAATTTCCTAGGATTCTTACGACAACTTGTGGGGCAGTTGTTATTACTGTTATTATTATTGGTGACCATTTTATAGATGAGGAAACTGAGGCTTTCTTTCTGGACCCTTCTTCTGCAAAATGACCAGATTATGCATAAAACATAGTTTTTGTTGAGCTGCTTGTATCCTAACAGGCAGGAAAATCTCAGAGGCCAGGGGAGAAATGAAAGAAGGACGCATGAGCTAAAATTCGACTGGTGAGGGGGTGAGGGGTGCCCTGAAGCAGGTGTTGACATCAGGGCTGCAGCTCCTAGACTGGTTCTGAGTGCTCCCTGGCTTCTGGCAAAAGCCAATGCTAATCCTCTAGGGAGGGAATTATGTTCAACGGAGGCCTCCCGAATGCCCAGGGACGAAGATTAAACACATCACCTCACACTCAAAATTACCCAGCACACAAGGAGACAAGCAGAGCGGGACCTGAAGGAACAACAAAACACAAAATTAGACGCCTCCTTCTTCAAGGAATTCACATTTTAATACTATCAGACTTAGAATATAAACCAATATAGGCAAAATGTTTAAAGAAATAAAGGATGGAATCAAAAAATATGAACAGGTAGTAAGAAACTGTCAAAAACAACAGTGAAATTTGAAAAGGATCAAACAGAATTTCGAAAAATTAAAAATATAATTGCTGAAATAAATTTTTAAAAACCAAAACAGGTGAAATAGCAGATTAGACACAGCTGAACTGGAAGAGCAAAAAAATATCGCACAGAATTTAGATCAGAGCTAGAAAATAAGAATTATGGAGGCCAGAATAAGAGGGCACACTACCTTTAATCAAAGCCTCAAATGTAACAAAGAATGGAAAGAGGCAATATTTGAAGAGACAATGGCTGAGAATTTTCTAGAGCAACAGGAGGAGAAAAAAAAAGAAATCCCCTTAGAGAGCAGTGAAAATTCAGAACACCAACGCAGATCATAAAAGAAATAGAGAGAAAACATAGATAACCCACAAAAGAATGACATTATGTCAACAGGCTTCTCTACAACAAAATGGAAGTCAGAGGCAATAGAATAATATTTTCAAAGAGCTGACAGAAAGTAACTGCCAACCTAGAGCTGGGCGTTCTAAAGACTATCTTTCAAAATAGGGGAAAGAGAGAGAAAGAGAAAAGGAGGGAGGGAGGGAGGGAGGGAGAGAGGGAGGGAGGGAGGATGAATCTAAAATTTGCAAGAAATAATGATGGCAAATATATTTGTTAATATGTAGCCCAGCCTGTGTGGCTCAGTGGTTGAGCCTCGACCCATGCACCAAGAAGTCACTGGTTCAATTCCAGGTTAGGGCAATGCCCATGTTGTAGGCTCAATCCCCACTAGGAGGCGTGCAAGAGGCAGCCGATTGATGATGTTTCTCTCTCATTGATGTTTCTATCTCTGTATCCCTATGCCTTTCTCTCTCTAAAATTCAGTAAACATATTTCTAAAATATGTAAATACATAGGTAGAGATAAACAAACATCCTATCTAATAAAGAGGCAATATGAAAATTGACCGTCACACCCTTGCACAAGATGGCCACCCCCATGTGGTCACAAGATGGCCTGCAGGGGAGGGCAGTTGGGGCCGACCAAGCCTGCAGGGGAGGTCAGTTGGGAGCGATCAGGCCTGAAGGGGAGGGCAGTTGGGGGGGACCAGGCCTGCAGGGGATGGCAGTTGGGGGCGGCCGGGCCATCAGGGGAGGGCAGTTGGGGGCCAGCAGGGGAACAGTTAGGCATCGATCAGGCTGGCAGGGGAGTGGTTAGGGGGTGATCGCTGGCAGGCAGAAGTGGTTAGGGGCAATGAGGCAGGCAGGCAGGCGAGCAGTTGGGAGCCAGTAGTCCCGGATTGTGACAGGGATCCCAGATTGGAGAGGGTGCAGGCTGGGCTGAGGGACAACCCCCCATCAGTGCATGAATTTCATGCACCAGGCCTCTAGTTGTCTTATAAAATAATAAAGCTCTCTAATTTGTGGTTGAAACAAGGACAGAACTAAAATATGCACAACAGTAGGGTATAAGTTTGGATGGAGGAATTAGAGATAGTGTTCTAAGGTTCTTGAATTGCTGGGGAAGGGATTAAGGTATTAACTTTAGATTACTTTAGGCTAATAAAGCATGATAAAATTGTAATGAATATACCACTCTGGTGGGGGATATTGCTATAATGGGGCAGGCTATGCATGGGGACAGAGGGTATATTAAAACTTTTAAACCTTCCTCTCAATTTTGCTTTGAACCTAAAAGTGCTCTAAAAAAATTAAAAATTCTAAAAAGCAAAAAAAAATGGGGGGGGGGGGAGCATGATAAAAATTCAAAGGTAATCACTAAAATAAAAGAATCAGAGTGCATATCTCCTAAACCAGCAGAGGGGGAAAGTTCTAAGCAGGGGTGGGAGGGGGGAACTTTCCCTTAATCAATAAGAGCAAAATAAAACAAGACAAATAACAACAATACAGAGCCAAAATAAACAAACAAAAAAGGAAGCATTGATAGAGCAAAAATAGAAAGCAAAGTGTAAGCTATCAGAAACACATCCAAATACATTGTAATCACATAATTGAAAATGGACTAAACTTTAAAAAAGAGCTCGTCAGAATGAGCTAAAGAAACAAAACAACCACACCTCCCACTATTTGCTTCTTATAATAAACACTAGAGGCCCGGTACACGAATTCGTGCACCAGTGCGGTCCCTCGGCCTGGCCTGAGGGATCAGGCTGAAACTGGCTCTCCAACATCCCTCAAGGGGTCCCGGATTGTGAGAGGGTACAGGCCAAGCTGAAGGACCCCACCAGTACACAATCGGGACTGGGGAGGGACGCGGGAGGTTGGCCAGCCGGGGAGGGATCATGGGAGGGCTCCAGGGCATGTCTGGCCCATCTCGCTCAGTCCCAATTGGCTGGACCCCAGCAGCAAGCTAACCTACCAGTCGGAGTGTCTGCCCCCTGGTGGTCAGTGAACATCAGAGCGAGTGGTTGAGCAGCCTTAGCATATCATTAGCATATTATGCTTTGATTGGTTGAACGGCCAACCAGATGATTTGACACTTAGCATATTAGGCTTTTATTATACAGTAGGTCCTTGGGTTACGTCAGAGATCAGTTCCTACAGCGCAACGCAACACGATTTTGGCCATAAGCCAGAACCCACCTACATAAGCACCTGCATCACTCACATGGAGCACATACACAGCAGTAATGAAGTGAAACAGTAAAAAAAAATTTTAAAGAAAGATAACAATTCCTGACCTTTACTTGTGGTAAATAAGTAATAAAAAACATAAAGCACATATGTACATACATCGAAATGACGGAATTTTTTTTTTTAATAAATAAATAGGAGATGGCGACGTAACCACGAAACAACATACGTCAAGTCTGACATAACCCGAGGACTGCCTGTTATAGGATACCTAAAGCATAAGGACATGAAAATGTTTAAAGTTAAAGAATAGAATAAATATGCCATGCAAATGCTATCCCAAAGATGTCATAACCACATTAATATCAGAGTAGAATTTAAACAAAAAATGATGAGGGGCCTGGCCAGTGTGGCTCAGTCGTTGAGCATCAACCTATGAACTAAGAGGTCATGGTTAGATTCCTGGTCAGGGTACATGCCCAGGCTGCAGGCTCGATTCCCAGTAGGGGATGTGCAGGAGGCAGCCAATCAATGATTCTCTCTTATCATCGATGTTTCTATCTCTCTCCCACTCCCTTCCACTCTGAAATTAATAAAGAATATATATATTAAAATGATTTGGAATAGAGTTATCTAATGCTAAAAGTTTTACACTTCCAGGAATCTAATGATGTTGCAAATATGGATAGAAATGCAAAACCTCAAATCTTGGTGGGAGTTTTCAACATCTCAATTATTAATAGGTCAGACAAAGAAAAATTAGTAAAGCTTCAGAAATTTGGAATAATACAAGACTTTTGATCTATTGAACAAAAATAGAGTATACACATTCTTCTCAAGAACATTGGAACATTTACAAAAACCTTCTTTATACAGTCATAGTAACTGATATTATACAAATAAATGTTCAACGACAGTGAAATTAAATTAGAGGTCAATAACAAAAAGGAAAAAATATTTCCCTATGTTTGTAAATTAATACTCATTGGGTCAATCAAAGCATTACAATGGAAATGAACTATAATGTCAACACTACATATAAAAATTCTGAGAGGCAGTAAAAGTAGCATTAAAAGAGAAATTTATTTTATTTAGAAAAAGAGAAAGTCTGCAACTAAATGTGCTAGGCAATCCATTTCAGAAATTAGAAAAGGGACAGAAAAATAAAGTAAAAAAAAATATAAAAGGAAGAGGCTAATAAATATAAAAGGAGAAATTAATGCAGTATAAAACAAAGATACAATAGAGAGAACCAACAAAGCCAGGAATTAGTTCTTGTAAAGACTAATAGAGAAAAACTTTCTGGTGAAGTGAGTTTTAAAAAAATAGAGAGAAGGCACAAAAAAAGTGTAATATTAGGAATAAAAAAGAAGACATAACTACAGATGCAGCAAATATTTAAAAAATAAAAGAACACTATAACTAACTGTATGCCAATACATTTGAAAACATACAAAATGGATAAATTCCTAGGGGAGGGAATACTGACTTCAGAAGAAGTAGAAAGCCTTAATAGTTCTATGCCAATTAAGGTAATTGGAACAGTAGTTTAACATTTTTTCACAAAGATAACATCAGGCTCAGATAGTTTTGTAGGCAAGTTTCACCAAATATATAAAGAACATGTCATTCCAATGTTATACAAACTCTTCAAGGAACAGAACAAAGAAGACTACTCCCCAACTCAATCTATGAGGTCAATAAAACCCTAATACCAATATCAAATGAGCAAAGTATGTTAAAGGAGAACTATAGGCAAGTATCACTCATGAACAAAGATGTAAAAATATGAATTTAGTGATATAAATCAAGTTGGATAGATGCTAAGAATATAAGAGTGATTGACATCAGAAAAATCAGTAAATTTAATTCACCATATTCATAAATTGAAGTAGTTAAACATATATATGATAACCTCAATAGATTCAGAAAGACAACTTGCTAAAATTCAATGCTCATATATTCTGAAATTTTTAGCAAATTAGGAATAAAAAGGAATGCGTTGAACAAGACAACAATGTCCCCTTTCAGTACTCCTTTTCAACATTAACCTGGAAGTCCTAGCTAGTGCAATAAGGCAAGAACAGGAAATAAAATGAATATAGATTAAAAAGGAAGAAATAAAATTGTCCTTTTTTTTCCACAAGTGACATGATTGCCTATGTAAAAAATCCAAAGGAATTGACAAAAAAATTACTAGGACTAATTAAGCAATAGCCACAAGGTTGCAGGATACAATGTTAACACACAAAAGTTAATTACTTTCCTATATGACAGCAATGAATAAATGGATTTGAAATTAAAAACACAATACCATTTACATTAGCACTCCCCGAAAATGAAATGCTTAGGTATAAATCTAACAAAATATGCACAAGCTGTATATGAGGAAAACTACAAAATTGTGATAGAAGGAATCAAAGAAGAACTAAATAAATGGAGAGATATTCCATGTTTATGGATAGGAAAACTCAATATTGCCAAGAAGCCAGTTCTTCCCAACTTAATCTATACATTCAACACAACCCCAATCCAAATGCGAGGAAGTTATTTTGTGGATATTGATAAACTGATCTGAAAGTATATGGAGAGACAAAATACCCAGAATAGCCAACACAATATTGAAGCAGAAGAACAAGTTGGAGGACTGAAACTACCTGACTTCAAGACTTACTATAAAGAGCCTGGCTGGTGTGGCTCAGTGGTTGAGCACTGACCTATGAAACAGGAGGTCATGGTTCAAATCCTGGTCAGGGCACATGCCTGGGTGGCAGGCTCAATCCCCAGTTTGGGGCATACAGGAGGGAGCCGATCAATGATTCTCTCTCATCATTGATGTTTCTATCTTTCTCTCCCTCTCCCTTCCTCTCTGAAATCAATAAAAATATATTTTAAAAACTTTTTTTAAAGACTAACTATAAAGCTACAGTAATCAAGTCAGTGTGGTATTATTGGCACAACAATGGACAAATAGATCAACAGAACATAATAAAAAGCCCAGAAATAGACCCCCATAAATATAACCAACTGATTTTTGACAAAGGAGAAAAGTTAATGCAATGGCAAAAAGAGAGTCTTTTTTAAAAATGGTGTTAGAATAACTGGACATTCACATGCAAAAAAAAAATATCTAGATACAGACCTTACACTCATCACAAAAATTAATTCAAATGGATCACAGACTTAAATATAAAATGCAAAACTATAGAACTCCTAGATATACTAGAGGAGAAATTTTTGGTTACCTTGGGTTTGCCAATGATTTTTAGATACAACACCAAAAACATGATACTCAAAAGAAATAACTGATAAACTTCTGCTCTGTAAAACACAGTCAAAAGAATGAAAAGACCAGCCACAGACTGGGAGACAATATTTGCAAGGCATATCTAATAAAAGATATTGTCCAAAATATACAAAGAGTTCTTAAAACTCAACAATAAGAAAACGAACAACATATTTAAAAATGGGCAAAAGATCTGGACACCTCACCAGGTGGCAAATAAGCATAGAGGAAGATGTTCCACATCATGTGTCATTAAGGAATTGGCAAATTAAAGCAATAATGAGATACCTCTACATACAATATCTATTAAAATGTCTATAATTCAAAACACTGACACCACCAAAGTCTGGCGAGGACATGGAGCAACAGGAACTTTCATTTATTGCTGATGGAATGCAAAGTGTCTTTTACAGTCACTGTAAAAGACAGTTTGGTTGTTTCTTACAAAACTAAACATCTTCTTACCATTCTATCCAGAAATTGAGTTGGAAACTTATGTCCACACAAAACCTGCACATGGATGTTGGTAGAAACTTTATTTGTAATTGCCCAAACTTGAAAGCAACCAAGATGTCCTTTAGTAGATAATGGGTAAATAAAACTTACCCTCGTACATCCAGGCAATGGAATATTATTCAGTTTTAAAAAATAATGAGACATCAAGCCATCAAAAGCCATGGAGAAACTTTAAATGCATATTACTAAGTGAAAGGAGCCAATATGAAAAGGGTACTTACTGCTTGACATTCTGGAAAATGAAAAACTATAGAGATCAGTGGCTTCCTGGGGTTGGGGGAAGGGAGACAAATAAGCAGAGAACAGAGAATTTTTAGGACAGTGACACTATTCTGTGTGGGACTATAATGGTGAATACATGTCACTATACATTTGTTAAACTCATAGATGTGCAACACCAAGAGTGGACGCTAATGTAAACAATGGACTTTGAATGGCAATGATGTCAGTGTAGGATCCCTGAGTGAAACAAATGTACCACTCTAGTCCAGGATATCCACAGTGGGCGGCTGTGTGTTTGGGGGCAAAGGATATATGAGAGAACTATATGTACTTTCCACTCAATTTTTCTGGAAACCTAAAACTGCTCTAGAAATAAAATCTATTTTTTTAAAGCAATGCCTTTTAACTGATAGAAGGTGTCTACAGAAACCCTACAGGAAGCTTATATTTAATGGTAAAATGTTAGAAGCATTTAAAATCAGCAGCAAGACAAGGATGTCTGCTATTACTGTTTCTTTTCAAAGAGATAAAAAAAAAGTATAAGGATTGTAAAGAAAGAAAGAAAATCACCATTATTTACATACATGAGAGTCTGTATAGAAATCCCACAGGAGTCCACATAAAAAGTAATAGAAATAATAAGAGAATTTGTCAGGACGACTGGGTAGAAGATAAATATACAAAAAGCAACTGTATTTTGATCCACCAGGAGCAAACAAAAAAATAATTTAAAAAGAGATATGCTTGCCCTGACCAGTTTGGCTCAGTGGATAGAGCATTGGTCTGCGGACTGAAGGGTCCCAGGTTCGATTCTGATTAGGGGCATGTACCTTGGTTGTGGGCACATCCCCAGTTGGGGGTGTGCAGGAGACAGCTGATCGATGTTTCTAACTCTCTATCCCTCTCCCTTCCTCTCTGTAAAAAAAATCAATAAAATATATTTTTTTAAAAAGAGATATGCTTTACATCAGCAACAAAAACAAAAGAAACCTATGAATAAATATTTAAAAGAGATGTATGCAATACACATATGAAGAAACATAAAATCTTGCAGAAAATCACTAATAAAGACCATGTTTATAGACAGGAAGAATTAATATCATAAAGAGGCCCATTTTCACTAACTGATCTATAGAATACCAGTAAGTGGAATTCCAATAAAAATCTCAGGAGTTTTTAATGGAAATTTTAAAGTTGATACTAAGATATATTGAAAAGTAAAGTTCTGCATGAACATACAATGGAGTCAAGACAGCCTCTTCAATAAATGGTGTTGGGAAAATTGGACAGATACATGCAAAAAAATGAAACTAGACCACCAACTCACACCATACACAAAAATAAACTCAAAATGGATAAAGGACCTAAACATAAGACGGGAAACCATAAAAATACTAGAGGAATCCACAGGCAGCAAAATCTCAGACATATGCCGAAGCAATATCTTCACCGATACAGCTCCTAGGGCAATTGAAACTAAAGAGAAAATAAACAAATGGGACTACATCAAAATAAAAAGCTTTTGCACAGCAAAGGAAACCATCAACAAAACAACAAGAAAGCCCACTGCATGGGAGAATATATTTGCAAATGTTATCACCAATAAGGGTTTAATCTCCAACATTTACAGGGAGCTCATACAACTTAACAAAAGGAAGATAAAACAACCCAATCAAAAAATGGGCAACGGACCTAAATAGATACTTTTCGAAAGAAGACAGAAGAAAGACCAAAACACATATGAAAACATGCTCAAAGTCACTAATCATCCAAGAGATGCAAATCAAAACGACAATGTGGTACCATCTCACACCTGTCAGAATGGCTATCATCAACACATCAACAAATGACAAGTGCTGGCGAGGATGTGGAGAAAAAGGAATCCTCGTGCACTGCTGGTGGGAATGCAGACTGGTGCAGCCACTGTGGAGAACAGTATGAAGTTTCCTCAAAAAACTAAAAATAGAACTCCCATTTGAGCCAGTGAACCCACTTCTAGGAATATATCCCAAGAAAGTAGAAACACCAATTAGAAAGGATACATGCATCCCTATGTTCATAGCAGCACAATTCACCATAGCCAAGATTTGGAAACAGCCTAAGTGCCCATCAGTAGATGAGTGGATTAGAAAACTGTGGTACATCTATACAATGAAATACTATGCTGTGGTAAAAAAGGAGTTCTTACCATTTGCAACAGCATGGATGGAACTGGAAAGCATTATGAAATAAGGTGAAATAAGCCAGTCAGAGAAAGATAAATATCACATGATCTCACTCATTTATGGAATATAATGAACAACATAAACTGATGAACAAAAACAGATCCAGAGACAGAGAAGCATCAATCAGATCATCAAACCTCAGAGGGAAGGTAGGGGAGGGTGGGGGTAAGGGGGAGAGATCAACCAAAGGACTTATATGCAAGCATATAGGCCTAACCAATGGACACAGACAACAGGGGGGTGAGGGCATGAGCGGGGGGATGGGGGTTAATATGTGGATAAGGACACATATGTAATAATTTAATCAATAAAAATTTTTAAAAAAGAAAAAGAAAAGAAAAGTTCCAAGAACATCCAAGGAACACTTAAAAAACACTGCAGTAAGAGTATGGGGAAGGTCTTTCCTATTAAATATTAGCAAAAACTTTAAAAAAAAAACTTTTGTATTTAAGGTAGTGTGATACTGATACAGAGGTAGGAAAACTGACTAATGGAAGAAGAGCACCTAGAAACAGATTCATAAATACATAGAAAGTAATATATAACAGGGTGGCATTGCAAATCGCTGGAGAAAGGATGGCCAATTAGATGAATAGTTATCCAGATGGAAAAAATTAAATTTGGTTCCTACTCCACACCATACAAAACCTTAAATGAGAGTAAAACTTTAAAAACCTTAAAATAAATCCTCTTATTATGATACAAGAGGATTTATTTGTGACATTAAGTTAGAGAATGATTTCTTATAACAGACACAAAAGTTACAAATAAGTAGAGAAAAAAAACTAATAAATTCAACTCAATTAAAATTAAGACCTTCTAGATGTGAAGAAAAGGGAACCCTCATGTACTGTTGGTGGGAATGCAGACTGGTACAGCCACTATGGAAAACAGTATGGAGGGTCCTCCAAAAACTAAAAATGGAACTGTCTTATGACCCAGTGATTCCACTTCTGGGTGTATGTATATGAAGGAACCCAAAACACTAATATGAAAGAATATATGCACCACTATGTTCATTGCAGCATTATTTATAACTAGAGACCCGATGCACGAAATTCGTGCACTGGGGAGGGGGGGGGCGGGGGGGAGTTGTCCCTCAACCAAGCCTGCTCCCTCTCCAATCTGGGACCCTTGGGGGATGTCCGACTGCCAATCCTAAACCAGCAGTCAAACATCCCTCTCACAATCCGGGACTGCTGGCTCCCAACTGCTCACCTGCCTGCCTGCCTGATTGCCCCTAACCGTTTCTGCCTGCCAGCCTGATCACCCCCTAACCACTCCCCTGCCAGCCTGATTGACACCTAACTGCTCCCTTGCTGGCCCAATCACCCCCAACTGCCCTCCCCTGTAGGCCTGGTTGCCCCCAACTGCCCTCCCCTGCCGGCCCAGTCACCCCCAACTGCCCTCCCCTGCCAGCCCAGTCCTCCCCCAATTTCCCCCCTGCCCCACGCCAGCCCGGTCACCTCCAACTTCCCTCCCCTGCTGGCCTGGTCACCCCCAACTGCCCTCCCCTGCAGGCCGTCTTGTGGCAGCCATCTTTGACCACATAGAGGGGCCATCTTGTGCGAGGGCATGATGGTCAATTTGCATATTACCTCTTTATTATATAGGATAGCCAAGCTATGGAAGCAGCCTATCAACAGACAAGTAGATAAAAAAACACAATGGTTCATATATACAATGGAATATCACTTGTTCATAAAAAGAATGAAATCTTAACCATTTGCGACAGCAAGGATGGACCTAGAGGGTATTATGCTAAGGAAATAAGTCAGTCATAGAAACACAAACACCATATGATTTCACTTATATGTGGAATCCCAATAACAAAATAAATGAACAAACAAAACTGAAACAGACTCAAAGGTACAGAGAACAGACTGATGGTTGCCAGAGGGGAGAGGATTGGGGGACTGGGTGGGAAAGGTGAAGGAATTAAGAAGTATAAATTGGTAGTTACAACATAGTCATGGGGCAGTAAAGTACAGCATAGGGAATATAGTCAGTAATACTGTAATAACTATGTATGGTGCCATGTGAGCACTGGAAATACTGGGGGAATACTTTGTAAAGTATATGGTTGTCTAACTACTTCGCTGTATACCTGAAACTAATACAAAATAATATTAAATGTAAAAAAAAAATTAAGAGCTTCTATTCCAGAAAAGCACCATAAAGAAAGAAAATATAAATTACAAACTGGCAGAAAATATCAAGAATCCCTATAAATCAATAAGAAAAAGACAAACAATCAATAGGAAAATTGGCAAAGACCATTAAAGGCATTTCACAGAAAAGGAAACAGAAATGGCTCACAAACTATGAAAAGATGCTCAATCTCATTAGTAATCAGCTAAGGGAAAATTAAGACCACCACCAGATACCATCTCACACCCACCAGACTGACAAGATTATGCAGTATTCTTAAGAAATTGGAACAACAGAACTTCTATATATGGTGGGTGTGGGTGAAAACTGGTACAACCACTTCTGGAAAAAAATAATTGGTGCTATCGTATATTCTCTGAGCCAGCAATTCCATTTCTAGGCACACATTCTAGTAGAACTCTTCCACTGGTCCAAAAGGCACATGAAGAATTTTCACAGCAGCATTGTGAACTAGCAGAAAACTCAAACAACCCAAATGTCCATCAAACAAGAGAATGGTTAAAGTTTAGATTATTCACACAATGTAATACTGCACAGTAGTGGAAACGCAACAATTAATAGCTGCTCACAATAACATCAATAACATCTTAAAAACATACCATTAAGTGAAAAATTACAAAGACCACATACAGTAAGATACTATTTTTGTAAAGTTTTAAACCAAGCAAAACCAAACAATACATTGTTTATGGATATATATGTGTGTAATGAAACCATGCTAAGGAAAGCAGAGAATGCCAAACAGAAAATGAGCAGCAGTTCCAGAAATTCATGGATGCTCATTTTGCTACGGTTTATTACTTACACATATTTGCATGTATTCTTTCGAATGTATCAAATATGATATATAATTTTTTTAAATGTAAACACAAGTAAGGGCTCTGGGGCTAAACAGTACTAGTTCAAATCCTGGTGTCTTTCCGGTGCGTTACCTTGGCTAGTCTCTTCCCTTTCCTAAGCTTCCGTTTCTTTGTCAGTAAAATGGGGAGAGTGACACCCCTCGTGGGGTGTTGGGAGCCAATCCTAACTTAGCACAGTGTCAGCGTGTATTAAGCACTAAGTGAATGTTTGCTATTTTCATTGTTACTATTAATAATAAGCACAGTGGCAGGGCAGGGACTTGGGCCACCCCACCTCTCCATCCGGTGCTCCTGCTCTGCTGCCCTTTCTCCCTGCGGCCCCAGGTGGGCTGAAGCAGGTGAGGCCTTCCAGCCTGTCAGCAGAGCAACTGCATGAGGCAGCACCATGGTCCACAGCCCCCGTGCATCCAGGAGAGGTTTACATCCTGGTGGGTTAAAATCCTCAGAGGGAAGTGCAGTGGCCTCCGGACTGAGGTGATTACTAACCTTGCCTAGTGCTAAGAGCCCTCAGAGGATGGCTGGCAGCGAGCACGCCGGATGGCACGGGCACCTCTTGGATTCACATGAGCTCTGGGGACAGATAGGAGTCTCTTCCAGGCCCTGTCTATCACCATCGCCTGGAGCTGGGCAAGGGAGGGGGCCGGCAGGTCAAGTCCTCCTGACTCAGGGTGGGTTCGACTTCTGGCCTTGCCTCTGCTTGCTTTAGGAGACGCAGGCAAGCTGCTTCAGTCTCTCACTGGTAAAGCAGCACCCATCTCAAATGCACTGTGAGCTGAGATCAGTGCCGGCCACAGTACGAGCTCCATCACTTTTAGCTCTTACTGTTCCCATGGGGACCCAGGCTCAAGGTGATCATCATTAGTTTATGGGTCCTGCAACTCAACCTGCATCACGTCTGTGTCCCAGGGCCCAGAGAAAGGCTTGATACAAAATAGGCAGCTTCAGGGAATGTTTGCTGAATAAAACTGCCAAGTGGCAGGCAGCCTCTACCCTCACACTCCAGACGAGACCTCGCCCCTTTCCGTCCCTGGGGCGGGAAGGTCCTGCCCCTTAGCAGTCTTCCTGGGACTGATCTGAACCTGCCTCCTGACACCTTCTTCCCCCTGATTTTTGAGAACAGAGGCAGGAAAGTGGGGAAAGAAGCCCCCACCCCACTTGTACCCCTCTCTAGGGCCCAGATCCAGCCTGCTCTGCTCAGTGCTGCTTCTCTGGCCACCTTGGCCGAGAGGAATGATGGCTTCCTCAAGCTCATAGAGCCACATTCACAGACACCTGCTGTATGGACACACAGACGTGCACACGCACGGTCACATCACAAACCAGCACACTCACGGCAACACACACGACAGCTCAACCTCACAAAAGTGCCCACAGACACTAACATGCAGACATACACATGTGCACACATTCACCTGTGTGCATTCCTCCCTTCCCCCCCTCACACACCATAAGCATATATAGTTAGGGACATGGTGATGAGCACCCAGAGACAGGCAGACATATACAAACACAGGCCTTCACAGGCACGTGGGAACTTCAGCAGCCAGGGAGCAAGGGAGACAGGGAGCAGCAGGGAGCCAGGGTCTGAGCTTCTCAGGGGGAGGAGGGCTCGGTGCTTTCCTAGAAATGGACTTGACTTACCCTGAACCCATCCCTCAGGGCCAGCTCAGGGTAATGCTGGCCATCAGTCTCCCCTTGGCCACTCAGCAAGCCTGACATCTGAGGGGATTTTTAAGAAATGGAATAAACATTCAAGGCATAATGTCTGCCCCGTCCATGCCATACAAATTATCACACAAACTGCAAGACAATGACAATTAGAGCATCAACTGTTGTAGGCCAGTTTGCCTGTGCAGAGACCTCACTGCCCCCTCCACCGGCCTGCAGCCAGCTGTAAGCCCTCCAGACAGCAGGATGCTGTGATCCGGGACAGGCCTCACCCACCCGGGCCATCTGCACTTTGACCTCCACGCCCATGGTCCTGGCTTTGAGTTCCATCGAGGTCACTCTCTGTGAGGCCCTGGTTGAGCACAGTTCTGAGCCTCAGTTTCCCCAGATGTCACTGGACCTTTGGTCAGCTTCACCTGCAACTTCCCCACCCACCTGCCTTTTCCCCAGGTCCCATTCACCTCTGTCCCTAGTACTTCACACATTGCTGGGCATATCCCAAGGACTAAGAACTATTGAAAGAATGAATGACCCCCTCCCACTCCAGGGGGAGACCACCTGTACCCTAATCCTCCTCTCAGGGCCTGCTTCTGGGACACCCACTAACTGGAGTAAACACCATTTCACAGAGAAGGAAACAGAAGCTTCAGGAAGGTAAAGTAACTTCCCCTGTCACACAGCACAGCCTTGCCCTTGGGGGTTAGTTCTGGGACGGAGCTCCCCACCCCTCACCTGGGGATGCTAGTGAGGTGCTGATGTGTGCTGGTCCCTAATACTGGTAAAGGCCTGGCCGGTGTGTGGCTCAGTGGTTGAGTGTCATCCCCATGAACCAGGAGGTCACGGTTCGATTCCCTGTCGGGGCACATGCCCGGGTTGTGGGCTTGATCCCCAGTAAAGGGTGTGCAGGAGGCAGCCGATCAATGATTCTCTCTCATCATTGATGTTTCTATCCCTCTCTCCCTCTCCCTTCCTTTCTCCGAAATCAATAAAAACATATTTTTTAAAAAATAGGGGTGAAGGAAGCAGCCCCATTTTGCCCTTAGGTCCAAGCCACATTCATGGTCCCAGCTGCACCATTAATGAGGGGCGCTGTGTTCCTCGCCTTGCCTGGGGTCTAGATGTGAATATAGTTAAGAGGAGGGGGGCTGAGTTCAACCAGGGTTTGACCACAGGCTGCTGGGCCCGTACCCTCTCAACAAAGAGTGCAGTCACTCTAGGGGCAGAGTGGGTGGCCCCGTCTGACCCTGGCATCTTGTCAGGGGCCCTCAATGGACACCCTGGCCCAGCACAGAGAATTCTTGGGCCAAGATGGAAAACTACATGCAAGCACAGTGCTCTCTAGCAACCTATATAAATCTGGAGAAAAGGGGTCTTTAAACCCTGGGAAACTGCAAACAAAGACACTAACCATGTTCTTGGAAAAGCCTCTAGAATCAAGTAATTACCTATTAGTTAACAAGAGGGGAGCAGAGATTTTAAGTAATCCCCTGGCATGAGTGTGTGCATGTTGGCCCTCCGGAGGCACAGAAAGCACACACACACACACACACACACTTATGTTCACACGCACTCACAGCCCACGCTCGGGTCGCAGGCCTCAGCCGCCTCAGACAGAGCCGGAGCTCCTCCATCTGACCCATCAAGTTCTCTGTTGCTAGTCCCACTCCCCTTCCCACCACTCTCTCCACCCCATTGATGCTCTGAGCCACTCACAGTCTTTTCTTATGCTGTTCCCTCTCCTTGGGATACCCTTCCCATCCTTTTGCTCCTGGATAACTCTTCCCTCGCTTCCCTCCAGAAGCCTCCCTCCTCTGGGTCCCCAGGGGATTCATCACAGGGATTTGTAACTGGGGCCCTTGAGTCTAGCCCTGCTCTAGACCATGAGCACCTCCATGAGCATCACTGTGCAGCCAACACTCAGCACCAGACAGGCACAGCGCAGGTGCATGGTTGGGAATGAATACACACACACACACAGTTGCACACAGACAGAAGCTGTTCTTAGCTGGCCCTTGCGCTGACCTAGGGCACGGAGGACAGCACAGCACCCGCTGCACAGAAGGACTTCGTCAGGGCCCAGTTCACCAGGCTGTTATCTCTTCTCTGAGACAAGCATCGTCAGTAGGAGATGGATGAGAGCCCAAGAGGGCCCAGGAGAATGAACAACCTGAAGTATCCCTACTATGTGACCCTGTGGGCCCACTGGGAATGGACAAGGAAATCATCACCCCACACGGCCCTCGCTGCGTCGTTAGAAATATGCCTGCTCCAGATTCACAGCTCAGCCCTTTGTGTTTTCTCAGTGAATCTTTTCATGTTGGCGTTATTATCCAATTTACAAACGAGGGACTGAGTCTCAGAGAAGACTGAGGCTGGGATTCCAAACCCTGGCCTCCCACTTCAGGGCGCTCTCATGAGGATTTGATAGCCAGACAAAACTGGCCCTAATGCACACGCTGGCTGGCCTGCTTCCTTTCCCAGACAATAAGAATCCTGCAATTCAGAAAGCTGCCTCTTTGCCTTGGCTTCAAGGAAGCTCTAGACCAGTGGTCGGCAAACTCATTAGTCAACAGAGCCAAATATCAACAGTACAACGACTGAAATTTCTTTTGAGAGCCAAATTTTTTAAACTTAAACTATATAGGTAGGTACATTGTTATTAACTTAATTAGGGTACTCCTAAGGCGTGGGAAGAGCCACACTCAAGGGGCCAAAGAGCCGCTTGTGGCTCGAGAGCTGCAGTTTGCCGACCACGGCTCTAGGACCGTGGTTCTCAACCTTGGCTGCACATTAGAATCACCTGGGAATCTTTGGATTTTAAAAAGATTCCCAGGTGATTCTAATGTGCAGCCAAGGTTGAGAACCACTGCTCTAACCAATTGAGCTAACTGGCCAGGTGCCATGAATTCTTTGTTTTTTAATCCTCAACTGAGGACGTGTTCACCAATTTATTTGTTTATTTATTTATTTATCTATTATAGAGCAGAAGGGATGGAGGGGAAGAGGGAAGGAGAGAGGGATGGAGGGGGAGGGAGGGAGGGAGGGAGGGAGAGAGAGAGAGAGAGAGAGAGAGAGAGAGAGAGAGAGAGAGAGAGATATCAACGTGAGAGGGAAACACTGATCTGGCTGCCTCTCATACATGCCCCAACCAGGACCGAACCTGCAACCTAGGTATGTGTCCTTTTGGTGTACAGGACGACACTCCAACCAACTGAGCTACCCAGCCAGGGCCCCAGGAATTCCTAAAAGAAGACAAGAACTCAATAATAAGGAACAAAATGGACTGAAACAGAAGGGAACAGACCAGAACACCACAGGGGTTTCCTGGTGTTTCCTCCACCTATTCTCCTTCATGGGATGAAACAAACTCAGAGAAGGAAAGGGTTGGGGCGACACCCAGAGTGTACTCCAGCTCTCCCAGCCTCTGCAGGCCTCGCTTCTGGCTGACAGCCACTGGCCACAGTGGGCACAGTACCTAGAGTTAACAGAGCCGTGAACTACACGAATTTAAACTGCAGAGGTCAGCTGAAAAATTCCACATATAAGTGGACCCAAGCAGTTCACACCCCAGTTGTTCAAGGGTCAACTGACCTGTGAACGTGTTTTAATTTAAAAAAACAAACCTTTTAAGTCAAAGAAAATGTTGTCTTTATACCACTGCCATCACAAAGTGTAATTTTAAATATTTTTTATGGAGGATGTGCCAGAGCCCCAAGTGCTGGGGTCACGAAGGTCCTGTGAGGCCCTCTCACAGCCCCATCTCACCAGGAGGACTGGAAGCTCCTACTTCCCACCTGCCAGCCCCCAGGGCCCAGGCCTACTCTGCATTTTCCTCCAACAGGAACGCTTTCGAGAACGTTCCAGGGGAAGTGTGCCTTGCCAGGTGAATCTAATTTATACCCTGCGGTAACCACCTCAGACAGCTCCTGAGAGGCTGAAACCACGCCGGCTGGGAGGGGATCCCTGGCTGATTGCACCAGCCCGTTGTCAGGACAAACCTTCCTGGCTGCACAATGTGGAGACAATTAGAGAGCTAGCGCTTTGAAGGCAGAGTCGAGAACCTCCTGACAGAGGTGTTGACTGCGGGCGGCAGACCCTCCGTTCCTCACCCCCGAGGACCACACCTCATCTTCCCAGCCCAGAGCTGGGCTCACTGTGGGGGCAGATGGGGAGCAGGGCTGGCCTGAGAAACACCATCCCACCCGAGGGCAAGTGGCAACAGAACTCAGGAGAGGTGTGGCAGGTGAAGGGCCTCTGGGCATCACTGCTGACCCTTAGTGACCCCGAGCATCACTGCTGACCCTGAGTGACCCCGGGCATCACCACTGACCCTGAGTGACCCCAGGCATCATTGCTGACCCTGAGTGACCCCAGGCATCATCGCTGACCCTGAGTGACCCCAGGCATCACTGCTGACCTTCTGCTGGCTACCCTACCTCTCCAGGCCCCAGTGTCTTCACTGGGAAGATGTGGCCATTGACATGAGGTTGTCATGAGAGTGATATGGAGTGAAGAGCAGTAAACAACTCCAAGGCAGATGAGACAAGATTATAATTCCCACTGAACAGATAAAGAAACTGAAACGGAACAAGGAAACAGCTTGCCCAGCCAAGGTCCTGGTGCATAAGGGATCACACACTACCCAGATCTTAAACATGGACCTGGATCCAGGAGCCCCGAGGGCAGGGTACAGTGTTCCTGAGGACTGGTTTACTTGGGTGCAAATCCTGACCCAGCTCTTACCTGCTGAGGGAACCCCAACATTCTGTCATCTGCCCAGTGTATGTAGTCACAGCTACAGAGTCCTTCCCTCCATCCTGGACTTGTCTCAGGACCAGAGCCCTAGGCAGCTGTTCCCACACCCCACCTTTTCTCTGCCTCCCCAACCTGTGAGGTCAGATATCTTCCTGTGTGCAGGGCTCGGGAAGTAGGGCATGAGGACCCCTGGGGCTCATGGTGCAGTATCTTGATTCAGCAACTCCCTCCTGGAACAATGTGAACAAGGTTAAGTGAAAGGATTGGCTCCTGAAAAGCTCAGATTACATGTGATTGCTTCTGAGGAGTCATAGTAACTAATTAAGGTGCCTTGTCAGGGGTCCACTGGGGTGAGCTCAATGAAAATGGGGTGATCAGCACATGCTCGATTACTGAGACACACTGACACATGGTATTCTGGAGTAGTGGGAGGCCAGGGTTTTGAATCTTAGCACTTAACTTCTCTGGGCCTCAGTCTCCTCATCAATCAAATGGGAGAGTAATGCTAACATCAAAAGAGTCACTGAGACAACACAGACCAAAGAGAGCACATTCCTGACAAATGCCACTTCCTTTCCATCCCCACACTTTAGAGTAGCTGCTTGGGGTAGTTTAATCATTTCCCTGCTGCATTCTTGGCTGTAATAGTCCTTTTGTCATCAATTAATGCAAAATTGTACTCTTGCTCTATCTTTGAGCCATGGTCATAAAAATAGGGTCTGTGGAGGCAGAATTAATGATAAACAGCTGCAGGGACAGCAGCTAATTACTGACCATCTATGTGGAGGACCTGACTGGGTATTTCTTTCCAAGCCCCAGAAATAGTGTGGGAACCCGGATGAGAACGTCTCCTATCTGGGCCTCAGGTTCCAAATTCATAAATGGATTGAGCCTGGCAGTTTCTAAGTTCCTGTCTGGGTCTGAGGTTCCATGAGCTGGTGGACTCAGGGTGAGGCCTCTCCTTTACCCTAATACCGCAGGTTAAGGAGAAAGGGAAATGAGGGTGAGGGATGTGGTAGGAGGAGTGAACTAACATATGCTGAGCACCTACTGTGCACCAAGGGCTGTGCAGGGCTCTCTGGGCACACTACCCATTTGGCCCAACCCAGACATGCCTCTTGGACAGCAACCTGTGAACTCCTCACCACAGCCCTGTGAGTTTGCTGCAAAAACCCTCATTTTACAGGGACTCCTGACTCCCTTGCCAGCACACTCCATCATGTCTGCCCCACTGAGCCAGACTTTCCCTTTCTTCATTCAATCACTTAGCAAACACTTGTTGATCATATTACTTCCAGACATCGAAGACACAGCAGGAAACAAAACCTAAAAAGATTTAGACTTTTTGGAGCTTACATTTGAGTGGAGGAAACAGATCACAGACAAACACATGTCAGGTAGTATGAAGCATAGAAAGTGGCTGAAGATGCTACTTTAGACAGGTGGTCAGGAAAGGCCTCCTGGAGCAGGTGACACGAACTTCCATGAAAACCTCTATGGGCCTGAGTCATCGGAGGTGGGGCTAGAGCCGTGGTTGGCAAACTGAGGCTCTCGAGCCACATGCGGCTCTTTGGCCCCTTGAGTGTGGCTCTTCCCACGCCTTAGGAGTACCCTAATTAAGTTAATAACAATGTACCTACCTATATAGTTTAAGTTTAAAAAATTTGGCTCTCAAAAGAAATTTCAATTGTTGTACTGTTGATATTTGGCTCTGTTAACTAGTGAGTTTGCCGACCACTGGGCTAGGGCAAGAGCATTCCAAGCAGAGAGAAAGGCCTTACAAAGAGCCTGAGATGGGAACAAACGTAGTCTGTTTGAGGAACAGCCTGGGCCCACTGAGGCTGGAGTAAGAGAGAAGAGTGTGGAAGGACCTGAGATCAGAGAGCTCAGCGTGGGTCCCACACCTGCCCCTTCCTATCTCCATTTCCTTCCTCCTACCTGGGCCGTGCTAGGAAAGCAGAGAGATAACTATGGATGTCTGAATGTCTGAGTATAAATGATCTTAGGCATCCTGGAGTCCAAGCCTTCCATTTTGCAGATGAGAAAATTGAGGCCCCAAAGGTGTCTGATGACTTTCCTAGAACCACCAGGCAGTCTGAGTGCAGAGCTGGAGGGGGAGCCGAGCTCTGAATCCCTGGTCCACACTCTCTATCAAGAATGACTGAATCAGGGTCATGAGACCTCAGGGCTGTGAACTACTCAAAGTCCTCATCACACACATGAAGACACAGAGGCCTCCAGTCCAGGTGGTTCCAGTGCAGGAAGACAATAAGGGGCTGGAGTGGGCAGGGGAAGTGAAGACTGAGGTTGGTGCATGCCTGTGAGGGCCTTTGTCCAGCAATCCATCATCATGCTTTTCTTATGCACGTGGGTGTGATGTTTGAGACCCACCACTAGTTAAAGTCTCCCTGAGTCTGCTGGGCGGTGCTTCCTGAAGCAGACCCTGCTGGGAGGGAAGGTGATTCTGACACATGTGGACCGCGCCAGCCACCACCCACCTCCTGCCACATGGCCTTAGCGGGTCATGTCTCTGCCCTGGGCCTCGGGTCCCATCTGCCAAAGGGCACCGCAGCGCTTGGGAGCAGCATCGGATGAGATTCTGGGGAAGGTTCTTTTCTGGAGCAAACCCAGCACCAGCCAGCGCTCTCAGAGCCTGGGAGGCAGTGATGGTACAGACGAGGCAGCACATGCAGGCCTCCACACGGCCTGGCACACAGTCGGTACTCAGTAGACGTTTCCTTGGGCTGGGAGGCAAGAGACTGGGCTCGGTTCTTTACATCACTTTTGCTCTGTGATCTTCCATGAGCCAAATCCTCTCTATGGGCCTCAGTTTCCACATCAGCAAAAACAAAGTGCAAACAAGGCATTCAGACTTGTGGCCTCCAGGAGCCACCTCCTCCTGTCCTGGACACCGGGTGAGAAGAAAAGGGAGCTGCGCTGGGGGGTGGGAGAGGCGGGGGAGCATCTGAGGTACAGCAAACTGGTCTCTCTCCCTGGGGCCAAACTCTCCTGACTTCCAATTGCTATGCTGGCAACTAACACTGGTCAGAATGACACCATAAGGCCAAACTGGCTCCCAAGACTTGGGGTTCAACAGATTCTGGGAAGCACAGACTCATGGTTAAATGGGGGTGCAGAAGGCAGCTTTGGGCAGTGGGACAATCACAGAGCAGGGAACCAGAGACATAAGGTAGAGTCCCAGGTGTGATACCTGAACAGGTAGCTTCCACTCTGCGGATTTCACTCTGGTGACCCCTCTGTAAAACAGGGATCCTGCCATGGCCCTGTGCATTCCCGGAGCGCAGGAGCTACCCACCAAACTCTGCATCCTGGGGCCCTGCCATACCTGGGAAGGTGCCACTGTTACTTTCAGCTCAAAAACCTATGCATTTTGACTCTGATACAACAAAAAGAGTTGAACCTACTGGGACGTGTGCCTTGCTCCACAGGTGGCAGAGACCTCCTGGTCTTACCCCCAGAGGTGCAGTCATGCAGAGACCTCTGGTCCCATCATTCCATCTTCAAGAAATGCACAGCCCAGCACCACCGTGCCATCTGCCTTCTGAGGCTTATGTCCCCAACACACAGACTTGTCAAGAGAGGCGGGGGGTGGGGGGGGGGGGGGGAGAGGGGTGTGAAGAGGGAGGAAGAGCAGACTGTGCTTCTTCGGACGGCTACTCCCAGCCCTGTGGAAACTGCCACTCGCAGGGTCACGGAGTCCCGCGACGGGCTCTCATTTTATCATTAGCCATGGCGGAAGAATGCATGGCGAGGAGGCAGCACGGCACGAGTCAGCGCCATAATCACTTACAGACCATGCTGGCCTCAGGCCTGGCAGTGGAGGAAGATTTATTGTGGGGATGGAGAGAAAACAAAGAACAGTTGTGCAAACTTTACGGAGCTACATTATGGGAAATGCCTTTCCTGTTTCCCACTGGTAAATGTGCTGGACGCTGTTTCCAAAGGGAATTGGGTGCAGACACTGCGCCCCGAAAGGCTTGCCGAGCTGAGCTGAGCTGGCCTGGCCCATGGTGCCAGGCCCTGGCTGACGGCCAAGCCCTGCTGTCTGAGGTGCAGATGACCTGGCTGCTCTGCGAACCTGGGGACGAGGGCTCCTTCCTGGGCCTCCATGGCCTCATCTGCCTACTGCCATTCTCCCACCAACATATCTGCCACATGACCAGCATTGGAAATGTTAACACTGATTGCGTCGCTCTCCCATTCAGAACCCCTCCACCACTCTCTCCACTGCCCTCAGGTAGAGTCCACGCTGCCCACGCTGACTCTGAGGCTCTGCTGTCTCTGTTCCCAGCTCCCATGCACGTGATGTGCTCCAAGCATCAAGGCTGTCACATCTCAGAACTTTCATACATGCTGTTCCCTTTCCTTGAAATGCCTTTCCTTGTGGTCTGCACCTAAAAAGCTTCTCCCCTCCCCTCAAAGCCCAGCTTTGATGAGGTCCTGGGGAAGTCTCTGTGGCATTGGGTTAACCCCTTCGCCACCAGATGGTCCCTCACCTGATGCTGCACCCACCCCCTGCTTCTAGCATTGAACGTGGCACAGTGTGTATCCATAATGCTGTGTTGAAAAGTTGGCAGGAGAGAGGGGGAGAGAATACAGATGAGCCCAAGGCTGTCTCCTGGGCGAGGGGGAGAGACACAGGTTCTGGGTCTTAGAGTGTCGAGGTCACCGAGGCCATGGCGTTGTTTGACAGAAGACAGGATGCTGAGGCCTGTCACGGCAGCAGTCCAAGGGAGGCACACAGTCGGCTCAGCTAGCCCATCTGCCATTAGCGGAGACATAGCCTATTAATTCTCCATGAGAAGTTTACCATTGCCAGGATGTCCCTCTTAGAAAACATGGTCTGGATGCTTTCTTAGAGTCACTGTTGATTCTATCTGACTTTCTCATTCCAATAAGAGAATCATTTCAATTCCATTTACATTTAATTCAAAAGCTCCCCCCCCCCGCCCTTTTATTATTTTAATTCAATTCAGAGCGTTGTGTGTTTTTATCCTTAATTTTTTTCATATTCCATAAAGCAGTATTCACAAAACTTGGCCAGGGTTCCTTAAGTGTGGTGCTCCCAGGAATTCTCGTCTCTTCAAGAGCTTGGGTTTGATGACTCAAAAGTTAAAAAAAAAGGAACAAGAGCTCCTGTTTTCATGCATTTTCAAGTATTTGCCAGGCATGAGGTAAGTGCTCCACATACATGATCTCATTTAATTCTCACGACACTCCCCCTTTATACAGAGAGGACACTGAGGCTCAGAGAGACCTTGTGTCTTATTTGGATCTCACAGCTGCTTAAGGAGCAGAGCGGAGATTTGAAACCGAGGGGTTATCCTATGTGCTTGGCTATTGGTCCACCCTGGCTCACCAATTCCTGGCTCATAATTTAAATAAGATGGGAAGGGAGGGATCAGGGATAGAGAGGAGGTAGGAGTGGGCATCAGAAGGTGAATGGGAATGATGTGGGGTGGAAGGTGGAGATGGAAGTAAGGGGGTGGAGGATGGGGTAAGGGTGGGCTGTTGGGCAGGGAAGGAGGAGAGGGCAGGAGAGCTGCAGGCAGAGGCCTAAAGGCCAGAAATTGCATTTGGGGGAGCCTGTGGCTAACAGGTGACATGCTTGATGGAAAACCCAACTGGGAAGAACACACCAGGCAGGAGCACTGGATTTGGAGTTGGGAACTCCACTGGATCCCCGCCATGGAGCACTCTGCAGTGTGCAGAGCACAGCCCCTCCACCCCTTACAGAGACTCCTCTGCAGTGAGCAGCACAAGCCGCATTTTACAGATGCAGACACTGAGACTCGGGAGTGAAGGGGCTTGTCCAAGATTGCATAGCTAGTGAGCCCAAGAGCTGGGACGAGTCTCCAACGCCACCTATTTCCAGTTCCCCTGCCTTCCCAGGCAAGCCATTTCCATCTGGGTACTCCGTTTCCCACTCTGTACATGACGAAAGGGAGCCTCGGGGCTCTGACCTGACCATAAGGCCAGAGCTCCAGAAAGCTTGAGTTTGATTTTTATTTTTTTTTTTTATTTTTTTTTTTTATTTTTTTTTTTATTTTATTTTTTTTTTTCGCTTAAAGTATTACAAAGGGTATTACATAAGTATCCTTTCCCCCCCCCCCTTGACAAACCCCTACCCTCCCTTACCCCCCAGTGTCTTATGTCCATTAGTTATGCTTATATGCATGCATACAAGTCCTTCGGTTGATCTCTTACTCCCCTCCCTCCTGCCCCGCAACTCTCTCTGGCCTTCCCACTGCAGTTTGACAATCAGTTTGAGGCAGCTCTGCCTCTGTATCTATTATTGTTCAAAAGTTTGTAATGGACTTTATTATCCATGAATGAGTGAGATCATGTGGTATTTTTCCTTCATTGACTGGCTTGTTTCACTTAGCATAATGCTCTCCAGTTCCATCCATGATGTTGCAAATGGTAGGAGTTCCTTCTTTTTAACAGCAGCATAGTATTCCATCGTGTAGATGTACCACAGTTTTCTAATCCATTCATCTACTGATGGGCACTTAGGCTGTTTCCAGATCTTAGCTATGGTGAATTGTGCTGCTATGAACATCTGGGTGCATATATCCTTTCTGATTGGTGTTTCTGGTTTCTTGGGATATATTCCTAGGAGTGGGATCACAGGGTCAAATGGGAGTTCCATTTCCAATTTTTTGAGGAACCTCCATACTGCCTTCCATAGTGGCTGCACCAGTCTGCATTCCCACCAGCAGTGCACAAGTGTTCCTTTTTCTCCACATCCTCTCCAGCACTTGTCGTTTGTTGATTTGTTGATGATGGCCATTCTGCCAGGTGTGAGATGGTACCTCATTGTTGTTTTGATTTGCATCTCTCGGATGATTAGTGACTTTGAGCATGTTTTCATATGTCTCTTGGCTTTCTGAATGTCCTCTTTTGAAAGGTGTCTATTTAGATCCTTTGCCCATTTTTTGATTGGATTGTTTATCTTCTTTTTGTTAAGTTGTATGAGTTCCCTATAAATTTTGGAGATTAAGCCCTTATCAGATATGACGTTGGCAAATATGTTTTCCCACGAGGTGGGTTTTCTTGTTGTTTTATTGATGGTTTCTTTTGCTGTGCAGAAGCTTTTTATTTTGATGTAGTCCCATTTGTTCAGTTTCTCTTTAGTTTCAACTGCCCTAGGAGCTGTATCAGTGAAGAAATTGTTTTGGCATATGTCTGAGATTTTGTTGCCTTTGTATTCTTCTAGAATTTTTATGGTTTCCTGTCGTACATTTAAGTCCTTTATCCATTTTGAGTTTATTCTTGTGTATGGTGTAAGTTGGTGGTCTAGTTTCATTTTCTTGCATATGTCTGTCCAATTTTCCCAACACCATTTATTGAAGAGACTATCTTGGCTCCATTGTATGTTCATGCCTCCTTTGTCAAAAATTAATTGAGCATATTGGTTCGGGCTAATTTCTGGACTCTCTATTCTATTCCACTGATCTATATGCCTGTTCTTGTGCCAGTTTGAGTTTGATTTTTTAAAAAACTAAGGGCAAGAGGAAGGCATCCAATGTGAGCCAAGATCTGTGGAGCTGGCATCTTAGCTTCAAGAAGGGAAAAGGCATTTTGATCTGTTGGGTCCCCACTGAACTCAGAGTGCTATGCATTATCCCATTTCACAGCTCAGGAAACTGAGGCTCAGAACAGCCAAGTCCCATCCAAGGTCACGCAGCCTGTCCGTGGCAGAGCTGGCACTTAAACAGCCTTTTTTGTTCCTTTGGGGACACTGGCAACAGCATGGCCACTATCCATTTTAGACTCTCCCTTTTCTCCTTTCCTAATGCAAACTGCCCAGACCAGTCAGATTCATCCATTGTGCATGCACTGTATGCCAGGCACCATGTGAGCACCTCATGTAGAGTATCTCACAGAACCCTGACCACAGATCCACTCCCTCAACTCTCCAGGTAAGAAGACAGAAGCCAATATGCACACAACCACAAGCTGATAGATAGCAAAGCCAGGTTTCAAGTGAAGGCTTTTTTTGCAGAAAAACTTCCAAGCACCAGATTAGGGGATGGACATGACCATCTTTAAGGTCCCTCTAATTTTGTGACTTCACAGAAAACTGCTCTGGAGGATAGGATCCAGGCAACCTCACACAGCCTCGGAGCAGAGAGGTCAGATGGCTACCCAGCCCTCTCCTCTGCCTCCACGCCAGGCCAGGTGTCAAAGAACATGTGGTCCCCCAGACACTCAGCCACACCAGGAAGCACCGATATACTTGGGCAATGCATTCTGAAAGAGCAGGAGACAGAGAAACGGGAGCAGAGGAGGGGACACTGGACTGGGTTGTGAAGGATGGGTAGACATTTCCTGTTCTAGGAAAGGCATTCCAAACAGAGGGACCAGCAAAAGCCAAGGCCCAGAAGAGCGAAAGAAGCTGGAGTCCAGGAGGAGAGGAGGCCTCGGGCAGGGAGGAAAAAAGCAGGCGTTCCAGGGCTACCGTTAACTCTTAACTCCAGGTGGCACAGGGCCACTGGCGCTGCCTCTGCAGCTTCAGCTAATAATGAGTAGACAAGAGGACTGACTGAATCCCAGGAGAGACCCCAGAGGGGCTGTTAACGAGACACATCTGGATGCCAACTTGAAGGCTGCTTTTGCCCAGAAAGGTTTTCCTACCCAGACCCTTCCTCCCTGGAGTGAGGTGAGGCTCAAACCCCCATTTCCAAAGCGGTAGGCTTCAGACAACCTGCACGGGCTGGGCCAGCCTGGACTCCCAAGCTCATTTACAACAGGATTCTCCAGGGGTTTTCAATCATGTTCCACTTTGTGGGTTCTTAATCGCTCCAGAACCCCCAGCCTCCACTAAGAAAGCTTGTTTTCAGGTGACATATTTATTTTATATGTGAAATGTCTTACTCCTTATCCCATGAGCACTCTCTCCTCCAAGACAGAGCAAAAGACCTGTCGTGTCCACAGGCAGGGACCTGCAGCAGGCCCTCACGGTGACTGGGGCACCGGCCTAGGAATACTAGTTAAATGCTGATGTCTAGTGGTTTCCCTGCTCCACCAGGACTCCCTGAGGCCAGACTGGCTTGGATTCCCTTCTGTGACCCCCAACTCCCTCTCCTTCCCCACCCCTCTCAGCACCCAGGGTTTTGTTACTCAGGAGGGGTGGGGCTGTGGCAAAGCAACAAGAGCAAGCCAGCCCCAGGGCCTGGCACACAGATGCTCAGTCACGGCGTGCTGAATGAGTTTCAGATCTGAATATTCCCTTGATATTTGTAAGAAGACTGATGATTACTCTCTGCCTGGAAGATGGCTTGGGGTCTTGACGGGCACACAGTCTCTGGAGTCAGGCTGAGGGCTGGGTTCAAATCTAACCCACAATATACTTGGGGCCTGGACTTGAGCATGAAATGGACATCCCTTTCCCCATCTGTAAAATGGGGATAATAATTCCAGTCTCCAAGGATGTTCTGAGGGCTGGGATCATGCATGTGGGGAAGCCCTATATAAATTGAAAAACACCCAATGAGTGTTTCAGTAACGTTCCTGTCCCTCTCGACCGACTTGGACAAGGTTGTATGTCAGGCCTCAAATCCTTAGCTCCTGGCTCCCCTCCCTCCACTGTCCAGCAATAACATCATAAGATTCAAGGGCAGTGTCCTTCCCACGGTGCTAGAAGTCTCCCATCACAGAGTCCTATCTCTGGACCCCAGCTCCCAGCACAGGGCCCTGCACACACGGGGCAGCCTGCCCCTCGGGTGAGGCAAGTGTTTTGGGAGGATCCTTCGCGGTTTATGGCTCACGTTCCCACTGACTAACCTTCCCCAACCATCCCCTTCAGGAAACTCCCTGCCCAATGAAGCCCGCTGCTGTGTGCTCCCCGGTCCTCACCGCCTCTCAGGGTCTGTCTTCCCTGGTAGACCTGCCTGCTCAGATACTTCAGGCTCCCAAACAATTCCCAGGATGGAGCCTGAGATGTTGAGGTGAGTCAGGGTGGCTGCTGGCCTGGAAATATGTCCTACCCTCAGGGCTGGTCTCAGGCCACGAGGGGCAGGGAAGGTGCAGATGCCCAGGCACCCGTCCGTTGCAATTTAAGAGGCACAGAGGAATCGACTCTTTGGAAGGAAGAGGCTGGGCAAAGGCGGGTAAGTGGAAGGCAGCAAGGCCTCTGGAGTGGTCCAGGCAGCCGAGCCGGGGGGTACAGAACAGGCCATGTGGGCTCTGAATGTCTGTTTCTTCTTCTGTAAAACAGGCATGATACCTCATGGCTGGGCACAGCATGTCTCAGAATATATTAGTTCTCTTCTCTCACAGGACTTCCCATGAGTTAGGATCCCAGCCTGCCAATCAAGTCTCTCTCTGACTCTCAGCTCATAGCCTGCCTAGGCAGATATGGTCAGTATCCATCCCCTGCCAGGTGGCAGACTGTGTGACCTTGGGAAGTGATATAGCCTCTCTGGGCCTCAGAGTTTTGACCAGTTTTGTCTGAAGATGGCATGGGGAATTGCCAACACTGAGCCAGAATATAAAAATCCCTGAATCTCAATAAACAGCAACTCCCTCTATCTCCCCCCAAACCCCTCCTAGCACCCAGGGTTTTTTTCTCAGGGGCGTGGGGGGTGGGAAAAAGCAAAAAGAGGAAGCCAGAAGCCCCAGGATTATGGGAAATGAAAGCAAGTTTGGCCTGGGCTGGCCCTCTGGGAGATGAGCAAGGAGGTCCAGCCAGGTGGCGAGTATTCCGAGTGTCTTGGCTGGTTAAGGTCAATCAATAATGATCAGCTTTTGGATGGATGCATTTCCCTGGGCCCAGGTCCAATGGCACCAGAGACAGAGTGTCAATAACAGAGAGGGATGGGGACCAGTTGCTGGTGTGCTGCAGCTGTGGAGGGACCCGGGCAGGATGGAAGGCCAGCCTAGAGGCTCCAGCTGTGCCGGGGGCACCGACCAGAGCCTCCTCCCCGTGCCTCTCCCAACACCCCTTCTATTCCAGTCGCCCTGGGCAGTCACTCGGTGCGGAGCAGGCGCTCTGCATTGCTGGTGGACTCCTCACAAGGCCCGTGGCTCGAGTGACAGCCCTGCCCACCTCACCTACAGCAGAGGCTGCTGGAATTAGCTGACCTCAAGGCCAGCCTCCACCACTAACTTCCCGCCAAGCCTCAGTTTCCTCTTTTGTGAAAGAGCCATAAATGATCCTGTCCTAACTCCTAGGGCTACTCTACGGGTCTCCTGAGATGATCCGTGTGGAAGAAGGTGATGCGGGAAGGACAGAATTAACTAAGCACCTCCCTAGGTCATCTCTTTTCATCCTAACAACAACAATCCTGAAAGGGAGGTACTATTCTCGCCCCATTTAATAACCAGCTGTGCTTCAGTTTAGAAAGGCCAAGTCACCTGCCTGAGGTCACACGGCTGGTGAGAGGCAGGGCCAGGCAGCGCCCTAAGTCTTGTGACTCCAGACTGGGCTTCCACCTGTCTACACATAGTTCCCACATGACACTCACAATGTTGGTCAAAGCTCTTCACAAAAGTCAGGGGCTGTTGTCATTATGATCCTATATAATAAAAGCCTAACATGCAAATCGACCGAATGGCAGAATGACCGGTGGAACGACCAGTCGCTATGACGTGCACTGACCACCAGGGGGCAGACACTCAACGCAGGAGCTTCCCCCAGCCTGCAGGCTCTGATGGGTGGCGGTGGGGGGCAGGGCCGGCGAGCGGGCGACGCCATGACAACCAAGGCGGGTCCCAGCAGGCCCCCCCCACCCCCGATCGCCCCACCAGTCGCCCCACAGATCGGTCCTGATCGTTGGCCAGGCCTAGGGACCCTACCCATGCATGAATTTTGTGCACCAGGCCTCTAGTTTCTTATAAAACCCAAGGCTATGAGAGGTTTTCCTTTTCATTCTGCCTCTCTCTTTCTCCATGTGGAGAAAAGCAAACTACACAGTTGGCTAATTCCTTCAGTCTCAGACAATCAGAATTCCAACTGTCTGGGACAGCCAACCTAAGAAAGCAAGAAATTAATCTTTTCAAAGCTAAGGTCTTCGAGGCGTCGCAGCAGTATTTGGGTTGGACGTAACCTTGCTATCCTAACACAGATGAAACCCCAAATGTAATAAGGCTAAGACAACTCGGACCACGTAAGAACCATAACAGGATATTGCAAAGAGATTAGGGGGCTTCCTCTGGGCGGTGGGACCAGCCAGGGGAGGGCAGGGTGAGGGATGGATGGCATGGTCTACCTGGGGGCCAGCGAGGGGGGTCCCGGTCCCAGGCCTGGCTGAGGACGAGGCAGCGTGGCAGAGGGGAGCTGGCTCCTCCCCGACACCTCGAGGCCGCCTGCTGCGGAGCGAGGCTTCACACTTAGGTTAAATGTAAACCAGCTGCAGGACGGAGTGTTACAGTTGGATGGGGTGGGAAGGCTTACCTCATGAAAGAACTGTGGAAACGGCTGCTGGAAAGATAATAAAAGGATTAACTGCTATTTTAGTGGGCCATTTACTCTTCAATCAAAGTGTCTCATCTATTTCCTGTTCTCCAGAGGCTCTGGGTCCAAAATTCCTTTGTCTATTACAGCACATGGTAGCAGAGGCCTGTCAT
The DNA here is from genome assembly GCF_028538775.1 of Myotis yumanensis. Lineage (NCBI taxonomy): Eukaryota > Metazoa > Chordata > Mammalia > Chiroptera > Vespertilionidae > Myotis > Myotis yumanensis. The sequence continues at coordinate 37,410,047 of NW_027223753.1, forward strand.
GAGAAATTAATAATTTTACAGGGAAGGGTGATTTTATTTATCTGGGTGCGGGCTGGAGCCCGCCCCTTCCCACGGGTTGCCTACTGCACCAGCATCTCCGGAAGGGGGAGCACTCCCACTGGGGGCAGGGAGGAGCTCAGAGGAGACCTCTGCTACCATCTCCAGATGGGGGACCCAGCAGGGCTGGCCCCATGACCCCAGAGAATCATCAGTTGAACAGGAGAAAATCTGCACAAACAAGAGCACCACCATTTAGAAAGATGTGTGTTCAAATTCCACTCCAGTGGTTATCAGCTGTATGACCGTGGGCAGCAGATACTTATTTATTGTTGTTAGTATTATTGCTATCATGATTACTAGCCTCTACTGTTGTATCACTAGCTGTAAAATGGGGGTTCTAAGAGTGTCTACCCCGTAGGATAGTGTGAGGACCACACAGAGTTACCGATTAAAATAGCCCCTGCACCCAGTCAGCACACAGAAGCTGCTTGCCAGTATGATCACCATCACCCCAAACCCTCAAAGAGGCAAGATGCAGTGTTTTTATAGCAGCAAGTGGAAGGCCAGCTGGACCCCCTGAAACCTTTGTTTCTTTGCCTGTATAAACTGTTAGTTTTATAGGAGTCATGAAGATTAAATGGGTGAGTACAGACACAGCTTTAACATCACCTCCTCCTTGAAGCCCTTCTGGGCCTCCCCTCCTTGAGCCCACGCAAACTCCATCTCAGAACCTGACACTGATCTCCACACCATCTCCCACCCATCCCTGACCATGAGTGCCCCCAGGGCAAGGACCATGGCCGGTCTGGGTCTGGGTACCCAGGGTCAGGCATGAGCCAGGTCTAAGACAGTGTCTTTCTGCGGAGTCTGCTGAATCAAGCGAGATCCTGGCAGGCTGGCCCAGAGAGGGATCCTGAGACTACACTGAGTAATCTGTGTTTCTCTGACCCACTTGTTAGTCCTCTATTTACCAAACTGGAAAATGGCCAGGAAAGCCTCAATCATCTCTGAGGGCCCTAATGTGCAACACGGACACTGCTGGATGCTGTGATTCCACACAGGAGGCCCTAGTGTGAGAAGGCCCTGACCACAGCTCACCGGGAATCAGGCCGTGTAGCCTCCACGTAGGCCCCCAGACACCAGCGGGATCACCCACAGGAAAGAAGACATGAAGGACTGTAGCTCCAGGGTCTCAGAGGGAGACAGGGCCTCTGTCTGCCAGCAGCCCTGGCCTGTGATGTCCATTGGTCCTCTCCTTCCAAGCAGGAACATACCTTTCAGCAAGCCATGTGTTGTGACACCCCATGTGAACTGGAGCATCCCCAGAGTGGCTGGCCACCAGCTCTCCCCCCAGCACACTCTTGGGCCAAAGACATGTGGTAACCTCAATTCTCAGCCTGCTCACTCTCGCCTCTCCCCACACCAGCACACTCGCCAACAGCTATTCACTGCCCCTCACTTGCCTATAAAGTGAACTCCTTCTCATCCTCAACACAGCCTCCTCAACGTTGAATAGGCAGGGCCAGGGGATGCCCAGCTCACAGCAGCACAAGCAGATGGGGACCAAAGGACGAATACCTAGTCCCAGGAGGACGGAGTTTATGCTGCCAGTTCCCAATGCTTCCTGCCTCCTCCCTAGTCCCTACAAAAGCTGCCCTGGGCTTTGAGCAGGGACAGATGTGTGCCCCTTTTCCCACTGCACCCCTTCCCAGACTGAGTGCTCTGCCAGGCAGGGCCCAGTGACAGTGACAGCATGCAGGTGTGGAGGAATCAACCTTGGCTCTGACACTGCTGCAGCCCAGACACACCGCTCCCTCCCTCTGCCTCACCCAGGCCCCAATGGGTGGGCACTGGTGGCTCCACAGCCCTTTCCCTCTGGGCAGGCACTTTTCCCAGGGGGCGGCTGGCTGGGCCTTGGTGGTAGGCACAGTGCTCAGCTGAGGATACCAGGGACTAAGCCGACATTCCTCCGATACGGATTTCCACCACTGAGAGCAGACGCAGAAATGATCAAAATGGCCAGAGGCCCACGTGGCTGCAGGTGTGTGTGTGCGTGTGTGTGTGTGTGTGTGTGTGTGTGTAAACCCCAGCAGAACACTGCAGGTGCTCTCCAGGGCCTTATCTGTTAACCCTTGGCCATACCCCAAAGCCTGCCCTGGGGACCCATAGCTCGAGCTGGATGCTTGTGACGACTCGTGCTCCTTACAGGGTCAGCCAAGCTGTGAGCTTCCAAGAGGCCCAGGACCCAGCAGGACAGCTTGTGCCCCACGACTCATTTGGCCATCAGCACAGGGGACACTGAACGTGTGCATGTAAGAAAGAAGGCTGGCAAGCCTGCTCTGACCTCAGAGCACATGTGTCACCACCTACCGTGTGTGTGCACACCAGGCCGTGTAGCATGCCTTGGGGTGGGGAAGGGGCACACGGCAAGTACGAGGGCCCCTCTGCCAAGGTGCCCAGTGACGGGTGCACTGACCGTCCTGACCAGTGGCCACATCCATAGCATCTTCCTCCCCTCCTCACTCAGCACAGCGGGTCTCAGCCAGTCCCCAGGTAAGGAGACCCAGGCATGCCTCTCGGGTAGTGAGGGTTGGGTGGACATGGCCTGGTGGCCGAGGGAACTCACCATGCACTTGTTGGGCTTCTCGCCTGAGTGCACCCTCATGTGGATGAGCAGTTTGTAGCGGGCGTTGAAGGGCTTGTAGCGGCGCACGCAGCCGGCCCAGAAGCAGGTGAAGTCCTCGCCCTTGCGCTGGTCGATGTGGCTCTTCTCGATGTGCCGCACCAGCTCCTCCTGCTGCTCGTAGGCTGCACAGCAGTCCACCCACCGGCACGCCTGCCGCCCAGCCACCCTCCCCGCCAGGCCCAGCCCCAGGCCTCCAAGGCCCGGGCCTGATGGCACCTGAGGCAAGGGATAGGGGGGTGGCAGGCCAGGCTGGTGAGGTCCGAAGAGCTCTGAGAACTCGTCCGCAGGCTCCTGCTTCAGGAAGCCCGCCTTCCGGCAGGATTCCACCTGCAAACTGCCCTCATGGCTCTCAGTGGTTGCAGGGCCCAGCTGGGCCCGCTTGGGAGGGCCCCCCAGGTCTCCCGGTAGAGGGGGACTCCGGAGTCCATTCACACAGGTGACCAGAGCAGTCTGGGAGGAGCGGACGATAGAGGTGATGTCGGAGGAGGCACAGGGTGAGGAGGAGGCTGAGGAGGTGACAGGCAGGCCCAGGAGGCAGCAGCGCTTCAGGCCGCCCTCGGGGAGGTGGGCCTCAGGTGGGGGGCCCAGGCCGGAGCTGGATTCACTGCCTAGAAGGTAGCAGGAAGGTTCGGGGTGGACAAGGCCTCGGCCCGGGAGGTCCAGGTCCGTGTGCGGGCCAGAGGCTGGTGGAGCCCGGCAGTGGGCAGACAGGGGTACCCGAGCTTCCATCATTGCCTGGTAGATGGGCAGGGACTCCTGCTTGATGTGCTGTGTGGCCGGGAGGCTGCCATTCACATATGTGGCCTGGGGTCTGGGTGACCTGGAAGACAGGGGCCAGAGAGGCCATGAGCGGGTGGGCACTTACAGTGGGGAGGCCCAGGAAGGGGGCGGCGAGGAACCTGAGGGCCGAGGGCCGGGCAGAGGAAGCCCAGAGCAAGAATGGAAGGTGAGGAATGGAAGGCGGGTGGGGAGGGAGGGAGAGAGGAGGGAGGGCCCCGTAGGAAGGTAGAGATCTGCTGTCTGGCCAGCAAGGAAGAGTGTGGAGGAAAAGGGGAGAGGGGAGGAAGAGAAGTGGGGCTGGGGAAAGGTTCAAAAGAGGCAGGAGGTCTGAAGAGGAGAATGCAGGAAAAGAAACCATTCCCTCCTTTTACCGAGTCCAGCCCCCACCCCCTCCTGCCCTGGATGCCTCCCGCCCAGCCTCCCAGACCTCCCTAGGGTCTGCCCTGACCGCCCTCCCCCACCACCTTCTAGTGAGTTCTGGGGGGAGAAGGTCGAGGCTGACATTTTGAGGGACAGTTTGTTTTAAATTCTGCTTACATGTCTTTTAAATCTTTATGAATTTTTTAATCTTTCACAGTTTCTAAAAATGCTAACTGTGATGTTTTGCCCCAAGCAAGGTCTTTTTTGACACGGAGAATATTAGTGGATGGGGTTTTTAAACACGATCCTGGTAGAGGGTACATCCCAGGAATAATTTAGGAAAAGCTTCTTGGGTGGGGATGACTCAGAATTTCAAGCCCAGACACTGTGATGGGGGAAGCCGTGGGCAGGCTGGCCAGCAGGGCAGCACACGGGAGGCAGAGGGCCCGGGTTCGAGGCCAGGCTCAGCCACCCCCAGCTGTGCACACTGAGCGAGGGGCTCTGGGCCTCTCCCCTCACCCCACCTTCAGGATGGTTCTACTCCCAGGGGTGCGGACGGTGTGACGGGCAGGGCTGGATGGCTGAAGTGGTATCTTCATCACCCACATGGTACATGCCATTCTAGAGAGGGCTTCTCCTGAATGTGGACAAGTATGTGCGGGTAGAGACGCCGGGCCTGCTGGTCACCTGAGGACTCTGAGAAGGGGAGGGGCCTGCAAGCTGGTGCTTGGCCTTGGGTCAGAGACACCCCCACCAGCCGTGGGCAGGACAGGAAGCCTGTTATGTGCCACCCCCTGTGTCCTCAGACCTTGCCCCGTCATGGCCTCGGTGACCGCACCTGTGAAATGAGGACCAACCCTCTCTACCTCAGAGGGTGGCTGCCAAGATCAAGTGAGAACAGATGCTGTGAGGCCGTCTGGAAAGAGGATGGCGGAGCGAATGGTGCCATCCTCTCTGTGTCCCAGTGTTACTTCCTGCAGCTCTGGCCCGCCCCTCTCCGGCTCTGTAGCTGAGGCATCCCCAGCTCCAGTCACAGGGGGAGGGCAGGAGACAGGAAGCCAGAGCCCAGAGCACTCAGAGAGCATCACCTCCAACTCCATCACCACAGGGCCAGGAAAGGAGCGAGAGGAGGTGGGCCTCAGATCGGCGGGGCGGGGGGTGCTGGTCTTGCCCACAGTCACGAGCAGCAGGCCAGTGGCAGGGCTGGGCCCAGAACCCAGGCTCCCCTCCTCCTGTCTGTGTGCCTTTCTCCTTTACAGAACTGTGGAAAGGCTTGGGGGAGGAACTCTTCTGCTTTTTTCTCAACTACACTTGAACAATCCCTGGTTAGCTCACCAGTGACCTCTCTTCCCACCCAGGAACTCTGCTGCCCAGAGCACAGTCCGTGGAGTCAGGAGCTGGGTTCTGAGGTGGACCGCAACACGTAACCCCTCTCCAGGGCTGGGGACCCTGGGTCCACCCTCACCAGCAGAAAGCTCCGAGCAGCTTAGAGATCTGCCATCCAATTGTGACTGGGGAGCTTAACAGGATAAATCAAAGCACAGCTGTTCCTTGCGTGACTGCAATCCCGGGCCTGGCACAGGTAAGCTCGGGCAGGGAAGGACGGCCAGGTAAGCCTCTGTTTCGAGTAATCCCTTTAAAAAACAGTCAGATTAAAGCCAACCCCACCAGGAGAAGGGGCAGCTATAGTTTCCTGTGACTGAGTCACCCAACAATCGAATAATCAACAGGAAAATCTCAAATGACATCAGGTAAGGAGTGGGCGACTCTGGTCCTGGGGTCCCACGGCTCCAAATGTCGGCTGAGCAGCCCCCGCCTGCCTCGCTGCCCCTGTGCACCCAGGCAACTCCCATCACCACTAGAAATGGTGAGCGTGAGTCCCCAGATGAGCAAACACCGAGGAGCAGCCCCACACGCCAGGCGCTCTCCCGAGGGCCGTCCCAGCACAGAACGACACGAGGCACCTGCTGAACGCATGCCCGAATTCTTCAAGGGAGAGAACACCATCTGTTTTACGCTTTGGAGACTGAAGCAACCTGCCCAAGCTGTCAGAGGCGGTCAGGGATAGAGCAGGAATTTGAACCTGGATCTGGTTAAATAAGAGCCTGGGATTTTCCCACAACACTCTACTGACCCGGGCCCCGCTTCCTCATCTGTAAAATGATCTAATTGAATAACCTTATGTTTCCCTGCAGCCTTCATGTTCTGAATCTCAAGGCTCTATCATCCTGGACCCTGGAAGGAAGTTGCCAAAATTGGGAAAATCAGTGTTTCCCCAGCAGAGGCTCAAGGAGAGCAGAGGGTGATGTGGGACCTCATGGGGTCCACACACCCGAGGGTTCAAGGCTGCAGCCCAGGCTGAGGGTCAGCGAGCTCACTGCACAGGCTTTCACACTGTGCCAGGGGAGGCTGGGGACTCCAGACAGTTCGAAGCCCAGGCAGGCCCCTGGCCTTCTAATGGGGAAACGGAGGGCCAGCCCCCTGAGGAATGCTGAAACTCCCCTGAGGGGTGGTCACACTGGGTCAAACAGAAGAGAGCGCAGGGGCTCTGGAGGCCGAGACGTGAAGATATAAAACTATGTGGCACGTTCAAAGCAAGGCCAGGAAGCTGGCGGCGGGCAGGCCGGGGCCCCATCACGGGCACTTCCTGACGCTGCTGGGGGCCTGCACGCTCTGTGATCCCATCCTCATCTTACAGGTGAGGAAATGGGGCTTGAGAGGGTCAGCATCTCACCCAAGGTGGCCCAGAGAGCCAGTGATGGAGCTAGGACTGGCTCTGCAATTAACAGTGCATTCTGCTGACCGTGGTGAGGATGGGCAGTCATTTTAAGCACAGAAATGACAAAATCAAGAGACTGCTAATGTTTCTTAACTCTCCTCACCACTTGCTGAGTGACCTCTGGCTAGTTTTATAGCCCCTCGGGCCTCAGTTTCCCCACCCTACGGCAGCTGTGGGCTGAATGAGTTACCACATGTGAAGTGTCCAATAGTAAGCACCCCAGGATTGTCGCTTATTAGCAACAGGACCTGGGCCTCCTGGGACTGTGCGGTTAAATGAGAGACTGTGCACAGGCAGCAGCCACTCAGCAAGTGGGAGCTATTTTATGGGTATTAGAAAGCTGGGCTGGAGGCAAGGCGGCGGCTTGTGTGGCTGCTGCAGGAACCCAGACAGTGGGGTGAAGGGGCCAGAGATCAGGAGGGGACAGCAAGAATGGAGAGGAGGCCCCAAACACAAGGCAGCCCAGTGGCAGGGAGAAGGGACAGGATCTGCCTGGTGTGGGGGAGGGGCTGGCTCTCTTTTCCTTTAGGAAAATGAGGGAGTCTGAAAGTGCCAGGTCAAATTCAACCACTTCCTCCTTGGCAAAGGTGGCAGCAACTTGGGTTGATGCTGGTGTAGGGTTCTGGGTACAGACTCTCCTGTGCCCTCAACTGTCAAAATGACATTCAAAATGACAAATGATATTTCTGATTGTTTCTACCTAAAAAGAAAATGGGGAGGGGGACATCTGTAATACTTTCGACAATAAAGATAAATTATTTTTAAAAAAGAAAACAAATAAATATAAATAAAAATAAAAAAGAAAACAAAACACTTGCCTCGCTTTCCCTGGGTTCACATAGCATCTACCCCGAGAGAGGCAGAATTTCACTGGAGAAACTGGATACTGCTGGGAGCCTCAGTGATAATCAAGCGGATACATGCATCTGGCTATTGCCAAACAGTGCACAGCTTGAAATCTAAAGGATGTTTGGTCCTGTTGTGTACTGAATTGATGTCCCCCTAAAGTTCGTATGTTGAAGCCTAAACCCTCAATGTGACTGTATTTGGAGACAGAGGCTAAGGGAGGTGATTAAGGTTAAATGAGGTCACAGGGTGGGGCCCTAATCCGAAAGGACTGGTGTCCTCATAAGAGGAAGAAACACCGAGGGTGTGCACACAAAGGCCGTGTAAGGACACCGCGAGCAGCAGCCGTCTGCAAGCCCAGAGAGGCCTCGGGAGAACCCAAACCTACTGACATCTTGATGTTGGCCTTCCAGCGCCCAGAGCTGTGAGAAAATAAATGTCTGTTGTTAAAACCGCCCAGTCTGTGGTGTTTGGTCATGGCAGCCGAGCACACTAATACTCTCCTATAAATCAGAAGTCTCATTCACATCAAGGGAGGCCATAGGAAACCTAAATTCTCAACGGAAAATGGTTCCACAAGAAGAAAAGGCTATTTAGTACTATCGCCCCCTGTGGACTCCCACTGGGAAGTAAGCTCCATCGGGGAGCTCTCTGCTCCCTCCACCAAGGCACCCCAGCACCCACAGTGCCTGGCTGGTGAAGAGATCCAGTGGTTCTCAACCTTCTGGCCCTTTAAATACAGTTCCTCATGTTGTGACCCCCCCAACCATAAAATTATTTTTGTTGCTACTTCATAACTGTAATGTTGCTACTGTTATGAATCGTAATATAAATATCTGATATGCAGGATGGTCTTAGGCGACCCCTGTGAAAGGGTCGTTCGACCACCAAAGGGGTCGCGACCCACAGGTTGAGAACCGCCAAGCTGTGAATAGGCAAGTGGGCCAGTTTTTAGAATCTCTGACCTGTGAACAGACCTGAGGTCAGCATCCCACGCAGTGGGGTACAGGGGCCTATCTGAGGTTGACCTCCTCCTGTCAGCAAACCAGAGGCACGGGTGGGACCCCGGGAGAAGCCGCAGGAGGCAGATTTCAGCCTGGCATGCCATCTAACGGGATACTTTGCAGAGGCAGACTGGGAACGTCCTAGCACTGAATGGCGCCCGTTACCTGCCAGGGTCCTGCAGGGGGGAAGGTTTCCCAGGGCAGGAGATGGTCCAGGTAGAGGAAGCCCTCCACTCTGTGAGCAGCCCAGGCTTTGACAATGTGACTCCTGAACTGAGTTTTCCTTCCCCGACTCACTCCAAATCTCCCTCTTCTAAAACGACTGGTTCTCTGTGAAAGGCCACCTCGGCTGCTGCAACGGGGAAGCACACCTCAATAAAACCATCTCTCTCTCACGAGGCCCTGCAATTCCAGAGGTGCGGGCCTCGTCCAGGCAGCCATCATTGTGCTACTGGGCTCTGGCTGGTCCCTGGCAATCCCGTGCCTCAGTTTCTCTGTGTATCCTCTAAGCCAGACAAACTAGGTGAGGTCTGGAGGCCTCCAGGGTGTGTCCACAGAGGGCAGCTGATGGTGGGGATGGAGCACATACCTGCTGGGGTGGGGGAAATGGAGCAGCCTCTCACAGGCTGGGGGGTGGCCCCTGGATGGGGGGGTTCCCGCCGAGAGAAACAGGCCCTGACGGCAGGTGGGGCCCAGGCCCTCGGCAAGGTCCAGGTCCAGCAGGCTCTTCTCGGAGCCTGGGGTGCAGTGGCCGTAGCTCCCGTTCACTAGGTAGAGAAAGACAGGAAGAGGAGACAAAGTAAGTGGGGAAGGCCTGCCAGGGGTGCAGGCAGAGGGCAGTCATTGGGTACAGCATGAGACAGAGCACCCTTGAGCTAACAATAAATGAACCCCTACTACATCTGAGGCACAGGGACACCTCATTTAATTCCCATAATCACCAGCAGGGTCAATAATAGCATCAGCTGCTACTCTAGGTGCAGGAAAGACTTGGGAACTAGACGGACAATCTCCTGTCTCTGGGAAGCTCAGCACCTATGATCCTCACTGATCACCTAATGCTCATTTGCCAGGGTGCATGGCCACCTTGGAGCTGGTGTTCTGGAGCTCAGCTGCCCAGCAGGCTGAGTGAGCGACACTGACATTGTATGTCCAGGAGCAGGTGCCTACTGAACAGCACCTGTTCTGATGATCACCAAAGCTCAATCTACAGTGTTTTCCAGATTTCATTATAACATATAAATACAACATGCAGTGTTTCACGCCTCTGTATCCTCCATGGTTCTTTGACAGCCTAAGTATCTGCCGGGCCCAGCTGCTGGGTTTCTATGAAGAATAACTGAGGCAGCAGGTGAGAAAGCCCCTGAAAAACTACGTAACATGTAACAAAAATGTCAGGGATGTTTGTTGTTACTTCCACTCCCTGAGCCTCCGTTTTCTCATCTATAGTGTGAGGAGGATTAATCTGGAAACTACTTCCTACTTAGGCTTTCTGCCCTGTCACCCGGCCAAGTTAGGCTAAGGAGGAAAGGACATACATGGGCTTGGGGGCCCTATGGGTCTTGGTGTGAGTCCCTACTGCCCCAACCAAGCCTGTGACTTGGACAAGTCCCTCCCCAAGGCTGACCCTCCCCAAGCTGACCCTCACCCCAGGTAGAAGATGGAAACAGCCATGCCAGTTCCTGGGAGATGCTGTGAGGTTCTGAGCCCTGGGGTGCAGAGCCCCTAGCACAGTGCTGGCACCTGGTAGGTGTGCCAGGAGCAGAAATTGTTCTTACTGCCATGCAGCACTTTGAAAAGCATAAAGTACCCTAGAGAGGTAATAAATCATTAGCAGGCCCAAGTATTGTCCAGGAACTGCAAACACTGAGCAAGACACCCCGTTAAGCTGAGAAGAGAACTGACACCAGAACACCCCTAATGTAAGGACAGAGCACCATTTGCTAAGTAGTGTGTGCAGGCCCTGGGTGCGGACTCACTGGCCTCTGAGGGAGGGTATTATTGTCCCCATTGTACAGAAGAGAAAACAGAGGCTCGGCGAAGCTAAATGCGCCCAAGATCACACAGCTAGTAAGAGTCTGGGATCTCTGACCTGTCAGACCCAAACCCCACATTGTAATCACTATGTAATAAAAAGTGGCCCCTTAGCCAAAAATCCAACCTCACCCTAATTCTAGCCCACCCCCAAGGCCAGACACTCTGAGCTAACCCAACATGTGCCCACAGCCCTGGACAGGCACCCGCATTCACCTGCCAAGCACTTGACAGTTTGCAGATGAGAACACAAAGCTCTCAAGGTCCTAGGCCAGGTAAGGGGCTCAGACAAAGCTCCAGGTTCCCAGGTACAGGTAAGCCTGCCCAGATGAACATTTGCTCAGAAGCTGCCCTCTGTGTCACCTTCCCAGCCAGAACCTGGGCCCGTGTCTTGCTGTGAGGAACACTCACTCCCACTGGCTTTGGCTGCTGCTCAGCCAGCCCCTCACAAGCTTATTTTTTAATAACTTGGTTGTTTTTTAATTAAAAGGAAATCCCTGGTAACAAATGTGAATGGCCTGAGCTAATGAGAGCGGGCTGCCGCTCGCTTAACTCCGTCTCTGCTTGGCGGTCTCTGCCTTTTCCAAATCGTTTCTGCATGCGATTTTATTGTCCCATTGAGGCAAACCATGGGGCTGGGCCTCAGAAAACTGTAGATAATTTTATGACCATTAATAGCATTTGGAGCAGAGAGAGCTTAATCATCACACAGGGCTGTTCGGCCAAGGTCTTTCTCCCAGAGTCTTTGGGTTGGGCAGGCAGTTCAGAGCTTCCTTCAAGGACCCACCAGGCCCACTGGGGACCTCTGAGTCACTTCTCCCTCATTCACTTGGGAGAATGTGTGGAACAGTGGACGGTGGCCCCCGGAAAGGCGCCAGGGAGCCCAGCATTCTTCAAGCCCTTATTCATCAGGCACTTCCAAGGTGCCAGACACATTCAATACTTTCAAGTGTCCATCCCTGTGATGTGGGCCCATTACAGCCATTTTCCAGATGAGAAAAGTTGAGGTCTGGAGAAATTGGGACCTTCGACTAGGACCACGGGTCTGGGTTTGACTTGTTTGGCCCCACCCAGATCTCTTAGACTTCGAAGCCCAAGTTCAGTCCTGCCACCCCTCAGCCAACTGAACAACTGGGGGCCCCTGAACAAGCATCCCCACCTGTGACTCCAATGAAGATCCTATTGGGGGGCTTTGGGGGAAGTCAAAGAACCATCATCCCAATGACTCCTAAACTCTGCAGGTGGCAGGATCACTCCATCTACAAATGAGCACAGGGGCTCAAGGAAGTTTAATGGTTTACCCAAAGTCACCCAGGCAGGCAGTCAGGGGCTGAGTTGAGATGTCGGAAGAGACAGTCACTGTTACTCAATGAACAATTGAGGCTCTTCTCTGCTGGATACACTAAGAGGTTTTCCTATCCTATATAATCCTATATAATAAAAGCCTAATATGCTAAGTGTCCAGTCATCCATTCAACCAATCAAAGCATAATATGCTAATGATATGCTAAGGCCACTCAACTGCTCGTTATGACATGCACTGACCACCAGGAGGCAGATGCTCTGACCGGTAGGTTAGCTTGCTTTTTTTTTGCAGTAACATTCCCCTTTAATAGCCTGGCGGGACCTCCAGTGGTAGAGGAATGGGGTGGCGGGGCCCCAGTCACCCAGTCCCTTGGCCACCCACCCCAGAGCCCAGAGTGGGAGGCTTACGCACCCAGCGGGGGACTAGATAAGCCAATTCATTTCCCATCGCTGAGCGGGTCGAGAGGAGGCAGCTCCGACCTTAATCACATGGTGGTTAAAAAAAAAAAAAATAACTAGGAACCAGTGGCAGGAAGGGGAGGCGAGGCTAGGGCATGGAATGACCCCACCTGCTGCCCCAATCCCTCCCTTAGGGAGACGGGCCGAACATACCCTGGAGCCCTCCCACAGCCCCTCCACGGCTGGCCAACCTTCTGCATCCCTCCCCAGCCCCGATGGTGCACCGATGGGGTCCCTTGGTCTGGCCTGCACCCTCTTGCAATCCTGGAGCCCTTGGGGGATGTCGGAGAGCTGGTTTCGGCCTGATGGCAGAATGACCAGTTTCTATGACGTGCACTGACCACCAGGGGCAGACGCTCAATGCAGGAGCTTCCCCCTGGTGGTCAGTGCACTCCCACAGGGGGAGCACTGCTCAGCCAGAAGCTGGGCTCATGGCTGGGCGAGTGCAGCGGCGGGGGCCTCTTCCATTTCCGCAGCAGTCGGACATCCCCTGAGGGTTCCCAGACTGCAAGAGGGTGCAGGCCAGGCTGAGGCCCCCCTCCCACACACACACGAATTTTGTGCACCGGGCCTCTAGTCTATCTATATAAAAGCCTAAGCGACTGAACAACTGGTCGTTATGATGCACACTGACCACCAGGGGGCAGACACTCGATGCAGGAGCTGCCCCCCGGTGGTCAGTGCGCTCCTATAGCGAGAGCACCACTCAGCTGACCGCCGGGCGCCAGATGCCGCCGGGCTCACGGCTGGCAAGCGCAACTGTGGCAGCACAAGCCTCTCCCACCTCTGCAGCAGTGCTACCAAGCAGTGATGGCAGGACAGCAGGGGGGGGGGGGGGGGGGCGGGCAGGGAGAGCGGGAGTGGCGTAGCATCCGGCCTGGGCTCAGGCTCCTCCCCGGCCACCTGGCCTGCAGGGATCTGGCCAAAACTGGCAATCTGACATCCCCCAAAGGGTCCTGGATTGCGAGAGGGTGCAGGCCAGGCTGAGGGACCCCACTGCTGCACAAATCCATGCACTGGGCCTCTAGTAATAAATAAGCAAACCAGCTGTGAGAGGGAGGAAGGAGCCCCTTGGTTCAGTTTGGCACTTCTTAGGGTGCCAAGCCCATTCAAACGTTGTCTTGTGTGAACCCTCCCAGACCCCGGATGAAAGCCTGGGCCTCCCACCTTGCAGAGGGACATAAACACCAAACCTGGCAAGTAGCTGCCCGAGGTCACATGCCAATTGCTGGCATGGCCAGGGCCTGAACCCAGATATCCCAAGGCCTATGCCAGATCCCACTCTGGGCCACCTGCTTTCTCATAGGCTGAAATTAAACCAGAGGCTGCAATATGTTCCCCAGAGATGCTGCCACTACTGTCACTGCTGCCCACTCCAGGCCCACGTCAGCCAGGGGACCTCCCACTGTTCTCCCGCCTGTTGGCATCTTGCCTCTCTGTCCCCAGGTGCATCATGGAACCCACCCCTGCTCACTCTACATCAAGCATGTCAAACTCGCGGCCCCCGGGCCGCATGCATCCCATAACAAATATTTTTGCGGCCCAGCCAATGTAACGGTGTAAGTAATGTTTTAATAAAAAATTCATAATTTAATTTTTACAATATCCTGTTACACATAATTATTAATAACAAACTACAATGTTTGCTAATGAGTGATTACTATAATCGTGTTGCATTGATTTCCTTTACGCACTTTACACGCAGGCGCACCATTTCTCTCCACTGATACCAGCAGCAAACATTTTAGCAGCCGATTGCCACGTTATTAGTCTTGGACCGACTTGTTTGTGTGCACAACAGGAAATATTTCACTTTCGAGAACAAGAAAAATAGGTTTATTTGCGTTACACTTATTAATTTGTGCAGTTATTCAGTGTCTGGTTAGTTAATGTTCAATAAAAATATTAATTTTTATTAAAATGTTCTATTATTTTATGTTAACGATTACTCATTTATTCCAGCCCTTTGTGTTCAGCATGTCTTTATCGAAAAAAACCTACAACTTAAACCTTGCTTATTTGGCCCGTGTTAGCCTTTGAGTTTGACATGCTTGTTCTACATCCTCAGGGAGCAGGACTGGAATCTTTCTCAAGGGAGGCAGGGGAGTGAGAGGGGCACAGCAGCCCTGAGGCCCGGAGGCAGGCTGGGGATACCCAGCAGCCATGTCTCCCTCTGTGCCACAGGGGACCAGACCTTGGACCTGGCTTTGCCCATGTACTGTAAATGAAGCTTTTTTTTTTGGAGGATTGGAGGGTCAGGGGGTCCTGTGTTCATTTTTACAAGTTGGTGAGAAAATCCAGCACATCAGGGCTGGGACTGACTGACCCATCTGTTTCAATAATAGATGAAGAAACTGAGGCTCACACAGCAAATCCACAACAGAGGCTGGACTGGCACCCTCGGGGCTAGGTAAGAGTTTGGTTTCGCTTCCTCTTTGAGTCTCAGTTTTCTTATCTGTAAAATGGTGCTAACACTACTTCACAAGGTTCTGGTGACAATTAAGTGAGATAATGAACACAATGTGTTTGGCACTGTGCCTGGCTCACAGTAACTGTATAACGGTGTAACGGTGTCAATAATGATAATTATCTCTTCCATTTATCCTTGAGCTTGGGATGGGGCCAGGAGGCAGGGCCCTGTGTGAGAAGCATTCTAACCCCAGGAAAGTCAGACCTGGATGGCCTTGAAGCCAGACTCAAAACGACAAGCCCCCAAGGCTCAGGGGTCAACGAATGCAGGGCCAGGCAGCCTGAATGAGGTCACAGCCAGCAAATCTGAAGCCGATGTCTCCAGTTACACACCACAGAGCTTTGCAAATTACCGTAATGACTTGGCTATAAAGTGGTACCACATATAAGGTGACTCCCCACAGGAATTTTAATGTACGTCGAAACCTGCCAAGTCTGCATGAGGGGGACAATGATGCATTCAGCATCCCAGGCCCAGATGCCACCTCCCTGCAGTCCCAGAGCAGCCAGTGGCTGGTCTAGGACAGCCTACACGACTGCTCCTCGTTCAAGGACAAGCAGAACAGACTTGAGTGCCCACCAGGCACCAGACTGGTGACATGGCACTGCACCTTACAGTCTACACCAAACATTTTGCAGCCCTCACATATGAGCTTCACTACAACCCTCAGGAGTAGGGTGGGGAGGCTGGGGGGTAGAGGGCAAACAATTTGCCCAAGCTCACTCAGCAAATGCAGGGCTCAGACTTACACCGGATCTCCTGACTCAGCCACCTTGTCAGCAAGCTTTTTCTGTAAAGGGCAAGACAGTAAATATTTTAGGTTTTGTGGCCATACAGTCTGCTGTTACAATTATTCAACTTGGACCATAAAAAGCAACCATGGACAATATATAAACCAATGAGTGGGGCTGTGCTCCAATAAAACTTTATTTAGAAAAACAGCTCACTGGCTGTTGGACTGTAATTTGCCAACCTCTGAGCTAGTGCAGCAGTTAGAGATGGGGCTTTGCAGTTAGAAAGCTTTTCCTGCATCTGTAAAATGGGGAGAATTTTACAGGGTGGAGTTATGGTGTGAACACCACTGTCAAATACTGAATGCAGGGCTGGCCCCTGGCAGGCATCCAATAAATGAAAGTGCCTGAACCTGTCTCAGGGGCCCCCACAGCCTGGGTTCACCCCTCACCCGGCCTGACCTCATACTCCCACGATGCTTTGCTGCTGTGCTGCACACATCCTCACCCCTCTAGTCAGGGTGGCCTGACACCTCCCAAACCCTCTGAGCCCTCAGAGGTCAACAGAAGTGCATCTCCTTCTGGAATGTTCCCCAGTCTCTCCTGCCCTCCCTGAGCTCCCCCACTCAGCTCACAGCAGTCCGTGTGAGTGGCTGCTGTTTAGGGCACCTCCTTCCCTCACCCTCAGCCTGTGTCAAATACTCCACACATTTGATCTCTAAGTCTCTAAGATGTCCCCACACTCCGGGACTGTAACACCGAGCTGGCACATGAATGCTTTTAAGTGCAATTAAAGTCCTGCCACCCCCACAAGCCTGTGAAGTCCCTCAGCACAAGGGTCTTGGGCCCCCAGAGCTGCTGAATGTCAGAGCATCCAGAGACATGATTTTGCCCAATTTACTTCACATACAAAAAACAGGGGCCCAGATGGGGAAGGGACTTGTCCTAGTCCCATAGCGAGCAGATTCTCTAGACACGGGGGCGCCACTGGGGATACTCCCCTCACTCCTAGCACACGGTTAGACCACGGGAGGTGCTTGGAGACACTGGGAAGGTGGGCTGAAAGGACTGTCCAAAGTCTACTTCCATGTCTACTATTATGCCAGATGCTGCCACTTAGGAAAACGGACCAAGCTTTTGTCACACACACCTAGGATCAAGCCCTAGCTCCACCATTAACTTTCTGGCTGTCTGACCCTAAATGAGGGTCTCCCTTCTGAGCCTTAGTTTCTTCATCTGTAAAATGGGAATGTGAAACCCAACTCCACTGGGTGGCTGGCTGTGAGGCTTAAATGAGATAATATATGCAGAGATGTGGTGCCACCTGGCAGAGTGAACACTTTATTTTTATTTTATTTTTTATAGTTTTACTTTTTAAATCTTTATTGTTGAAAGTATTACATAGGTCCTCCTTTTACCCATTAACCTCTTCCAGCCCGCTCCCATCCTCCCCCACCCAGGCCCTCACCACCCCATCGTCAAGGTCCCTGATTTTACTGTCTTGTCAGGCAGGGGAAACAGAGCCCCGGCCTCCCTGGGTGATCTGTCTCCAGGAATGGAGACCTGCTTTCCCAGGCAGTGAGCCCCGGCGGCCATCGAGGGCAGCCTCAGGGTAACAGGGTCTGGAATCCCTGCAGGCTTGTCTGTGTGGAGCAGGGCCTCAGCCCTCTCCAAGCCTCCTCCGCTTTCCCCTCTGAGCAGTGGGAGTGCCAGGCAGGCAGGAGGGACACTGGGGATCCCAGAGAGTGGGAGACACAGGGGTTGAGCAGCTCTCTAAGGACACACAGCCATGCTGCATCCACACTCCCGGCCCCTTCTGCCTCACCGCACTGCCTCACCATCCCCTCTCTCCCTTCCCCACCAAACCCAGAGGCCTGGCAACCACAGCCTGGTGGGATGGGTTACCTGAGGGCCACTCACTTAGCCTGGAGCCATCTTGGGGGGGTTCACAGTCATTGGGGAGGAAAGGCTGTCAGCTTGGCCGGGCCTCTGGAGCTCCAGAGCCTGATGCTCAAGGCCTCATGCCAGGTTTATGGTCACCCGTCATCTCTCATCCCAGATCACAAAAACTCCATAAATTCTCCTTTAAGGCTAAGCTAGAGTTACAGGGACTCAAGCCAGTAAAACCTGAGCAGGCTCACCTCAGGATGCCACTGCCAAGCAAACAGACCGAGCCCTCTGCTCTGTCCCAGGCCAGCCCAGGCCCGGTTTCACATGTGGGTGCAGGTATCTATACACATAAACACATTTTCTGGCCGAGTTTCTCTCTGACTCTTGTATTGCTACCAAATTAGCACATATTTGTTGGTGGAAAAAATTAGAAAATAAACCTTGGCAACTATTAGAAAATAAATGTCACCTATACTACCAACAGAGAGAGCCACCGCAGACATGACGACACATAAAGCTCTGTGGCATTTCCATATGCCTCTCTACATATTTGACCATAAAACAGGAAGACATACTTATTTTCTTGAACTCTGCTTTTTTTTTTTTTTAGTATTGTATCATGAACACTAAAGTTTATAGAGTGCCTATTACATTCCAGGCCCAGTACCAGGCCCTTTTCACGCCAGCACTTCTAATGCCATTTTCCAGAGGAAAAGTGACTTGTCCAAGGTCATGCAGCTGGTACATGGTACAAGCCCAGCTCTCTCGGACTTAGAGGGCAACACTGGCCCAGACCTGGTTCCACATCATTAAGAGATTCAGAGTTGATGCAGCTGATTACTTTCTTAGTGTATTGGTCAGCTTGGGCTGCCATCACAAAATACCACAGACCAGGTGGCTTAAACAACACATTTATGTTCTCACTTTTCTGGAGGCTGGAAGTGTAAGAGCAAGGTTCTGCTGATTGAGTTTCTGGTGAGAGCTCTCTTCCTGGCTTGTAGATGGCCACCTTCTCTCTAGGTCCCTCATATGGCCTTTCCCAGTGCCTGCATGCAAAGAATGAGAGCGAGAGTGCAGTGTGCCCTGGTGTCTCTTTATAAGGACACTAATCCTACTGGAGGATCAGGGCCCCACCCTTAACCTAATTTAACCTATAAAAGGTCCCATCTCCAAATAAAGTCACACCGGAGGTTGTGGCTTCAACATATGAATTTGGTCAGCAGAGGAGAGGGAGCACAAACCACAAACATCCAGTCTATAACACCTGGTATTCATTCCCCCCACACTAGGGTGCATATTTCTATATCTATCTACTAGAGGCCCAGTGCACGAAATTTGTGCATGGGTAGGGTCCCTGGGCCTGGCCTGCGATCAAGGACGATCGGGGCCTTCCAGCTGCTGGCCAGGGCCTTCCTTCACTCCACATCGCCCCCAGTGATCAGTGCACATCATAGCGAGCGATTGAACTCCCAGTCTCCCGATCAAACTCCTGAGGGGACACTTTGCATATTAGCTTTTTATATATATACTAGAGGCTCGGTGCACAAAAATTTGTGCACTGGGGGGGAGGGGGGTCCCTCAGCCCGGCCTGTGCCCTCTTGCAGTCTGGGACCCCTCAGGGGATGACCACCTGCTGGCTTAGGCCCGCTCCCTGGGGAATTGGGCCTAAGATGGCAATCAGACATCCCTCTGGCAGCCCAGCAGCCCTCGGGGGATGTCCACTTGCCAGCGGGGTGCAGGCCTAAACTGCAGTCGGACATCCTTAGCACTGCTGAGGCAGGAGAGGCTCCCACCACCACCGCTGTACTGGCAGCCATTAGCCTGGCTTGTGGCTGAGCGGAGCTCCTCCCATGTGAGAGCACCCTGACCACCAGAGGGCAGCTCCTGCATTGAGCGTCTGCCCCCTGGTGGTCAGTGTGTGTCATAGTGACCAGTCATTCCCAGTCCTTCTGCTGTTAGGGTCAGTTTGCATATTACCCTTTTACTATATAGGATAGAGGCCTGGTGCACAGGGTGGGGGCTGGCTGGTTTGCCCTGAAGGGTGTCCCGGATCAGGGGTGCCTGGCCAGTCTGGGTGAGGGGCTGAGGGCCGTTTTCAGGCTGGCGGGTGACTGAAGCTCCCAACCTCTCCTTTTTTTCTTTTATTCTGGGATTTATTTACCTTCTATGGCTGTCACTGGAACTGAGAGCCGGCTTTAGCTCTGAGGCTCGGCTCCAGCTCTGAGACCTCGGCTGCTGAAAGCAGGTATCTGGGTTTGTTTGGCTTCTATAATTGAAACATTGTTGCAGCCCCAGCTCTGAGGCCCGGCTGGCTGAAAGCAGGTTTCTGGGGTTTGTTTAGCTTCTATAATTGCAACATTGTTGCATAGAGTGCAGCTCAGAGGCCGGCAGCAGCAGGCGGGGAACCTTGGCTTCCTCCATCACTGGAGCAAGCAAGCCTCCTGTTCACTTCAGCTGCCTGGCTGCCGGCCGCCATCTTGGTTGGCAGTTAATTTGCATATCGCCCTGATTAGCCAATGGGAAGCGTGTCGGAGGTACGGTTAATTACCATGTTTGTCTATTATTAGATAGGATATAGATGGGACTTGAGAAGGAGAGACCATATCCCATGGCATGTAAATGCAGATTCTGGGGTCCGACCAACTACATTTGAATTCTGGTTTTGCCATTTACTAGCTGTGGCCTTGTCTGTGTCACATGACTTAGCTTCTCTGTGCCTCAGTTTATTAAAATGGGTTCATTTACTATGTAAAGTACCTGCAAGAGTGCATCTGGCATGTAGTAAGCACTATGTCGGTACTGGCTCTCATGGTGGTTGTTCTTAATCCCACTCCAGGTGGGCTTCAGAAGGCTGCACTGACCAGCATGATCTCACCTCCCCAGCCACAAGGCCACAGGGACCGGCTCCAAGACAGGCACACAAGTTCATCGAATTATACAGAGGCCTGAAACTTCTGTTTATGACTGTTTGATGGAGCGGGTAGGAACAGCCTCTCCTCCTGTGTATGTGAATGAGGAAGCATGTGGTCCTGGTAGCTGGTAGAAGCCATCTTGTCATCCCAAGGGAAGTCAGTTGGAGAACAATAAACCAAGGCATCTCAACCAACAGCAAAGAAACTAAACCACAGCACTGGTTGCACCAAGAACCTCTTGTGTGAATAGTAAAATTCCTGTAGTGTACTAAGCTTGTCTCAGATGTATTTTCTGCCACTTACAACCAAAAGCATCCTTATTAATACAATTTCTTCCATAAAATAATCTCTACCCACTCTGACCATCTTTGCTTTTAATTTGAGTATTTAGTCCATTTACACCATTTACCTTTAATGTAACTAACTTATACTTGGGTTGAAATCTACAACCTTACAGGTGTAAAATACTACTAGTGTACCTCAGGGGGAACAGAGATGCCATGTTGAATCAGAGAGGGAACAGCACACACAGGGGCCCAAAGGCTGGCAGAAGCACTGGGCATATTTAGCTGATTTAAGTATCTCCCAAGGGTGGGGAAGGGTGGCCTAGTAAAGAAATTCTGATATTCCTTAAACTCTCAGATTCTTCATTTCATCATACTGAGCCAGCATGATTCCAAAATTTAAGATTAGAAAGTTCCATGCATGTGAAATTTTAAAATTTCATGATTCTCTCATTCTAAGATGATGCGATTTTATAAAGCTAAGCATTTATATTACTACTAGAGGCCCGGTGCATGAAATTCGTGAATTCGGGGCAGGGGGGGGGTACCTCAGCCCGGCCTGCGCCCTCTTGCAGTCCGGGAGCCCTCAGGGGATGTCCAACTGCCGGCTCACACTGACCACCAGGGGGCAGCTCCTGCATTGAATGTCTGCCCCCTGGTGGTCAGTGCACATCATAGCGACCGGTCATTCTGCCATTCGGTCAATTTGCATATTAGCCTATTAATATGTAGGACTAGGGGCCCAGTGCACAAATTCATGCACCTTGAAAGGAACTGTGGGCCACAAGGCTGCAGTGGGCGCAGGGGTGGGTCTCAGTCCATCCTCTGTGCCCCGCCCGGCCCCTGGCAACCCTGCTCCCACCGCTGCCGCCATCCCACGTACTGATGGCGCCGGCCCCACTTGCACCTGCTGACAGTGTGAAGCAATTGGGGCCGGCACCACCAGCTGGTGCGAGTGGCAGCTGCTGCCCCGATCGCCCCTCAGGAGCAGGATGAGGTAGAGAAGCCCTCAGAGGCAATCGGGGTTGGCAGCTGCCACTCACACCTGTTAACGGTGCCGGGTGCCGGCAGCGTGTGCGAGCAGCAGCTCCAGTACCGGCTACAGGTGTGAGCAGGGCCGGTGCCAGCAGCAGATGACAGCAGGGCCTGCACCAGCAGCAGTGCAAACAGCGGCTGCCAGCCCCAACTGCCCCTCAGGAGCAGGGGGAGGTGGAGAAGCCCTGAGGAGCAATTGGGGCTGGTAGCCGCTGCTCGCACCCACTGACAGTGCCAAGTAATTGGGGCCGGGGCCAGCGCTGGCAGCAGGTGTGAGCAGCGGCTCCAGCATTAGCAGCAGGTGAGAGCAAGGCCAGCACCGGCAGCAGGTGCAAGCGCTGGGCGGGACCGCAACGCGCAGGAGCAAAGAATTTTTAGTAACCACCAAAGGCTCGCCCCGATGACAACTACCAGCGCCCCGCCTTGGTCTGGCACCCCCGCTCACCTGCTCCACCATCCCACCATGGCCGACACCCACCATGTTCTACACTCTGCCGCCTGCTGCCAATGCTCACCATGTTCCGTACGCGCTCCCTGGTGGTCAGCGCACGTCATAGCAACCATTTGTACGGTTGTTTGGTTGTTCCGCTGTTTGGTCTATTTGCATTTAGGGTTTTATATATATAGATAGACAGTTCTAAGATTCTCTGATGTCATGGATCAGACATGAAATTCTCTGATTCTGAGGCTATAAAATCCCAGCCCTCTCTGATGGGAGGCCTGTCACATCCTACGGTGCCCTGAGCCCCACAGAAAACCCTGCCTGGCCCAGAACATCAGGGAGCAATAGTGATGGTCACCAAAAACCCTTTGTTTTTGTCCAAGCCAAAAACAGCCAGAAGAGTAATGGGATGACAAGAAATCCAGAGGAAATGGCTGTTGAAATCTATAAAAACTTCTCAAAGACAAACATTTCCATCTGTGTTTTTTCAGTAAATACAGAACCATAAATGTTTATGTCAGGCATATATTTATTATTTCATGTTTGGCTTCTTTTTTTTTAACATCCTCCACTTAAATCAAGCTAATTAGTTAACTTCTATTCGTGCCCATGTTGCCTACCCTCCCCCCCCCACAACTGCTAAAAAATATATAAAGAAGGAAGAGATAAAGACAAGGGGGGAATGCACAGCTCCAGGCAGCTGGGCATGGGGAGGAACATGAGGTACCAGCATCTTAAAACCCCCTCCCTCCATCTCAGGCCTCTGGGAAGGATCAATTATTCTGACTGAGAAAATACCACCATTCTTTGCAAAGACACCTGGACCTCCAGGAAAAGGCACCATCAGAAATGCAACACAGGGCAGGCAGTAGGAACAGTTCCTTGTCCCTCGGAGAGGCTCAGAGTTTCTAGACACTGTGGAAAAGACAATTTGTCCCACAGTTTGGCCAGAAAGGCTGGCAAACCCTACTTGGGAAGTCATAGAAGTTGCTTTGCCTTCTGAAAAATTCCCTTTCTCTGGCCTCAGCTCTGAAAACACTGAGTTCCCAGTGCACCTCTTCCAGGAAGCCCTCCCTGACCAGCCCGGTCCCACGGAGCTTTTTGTTCTCTTCTTCTGCCCTCCCTGAGGACCTATAGCCAGTCTTCCAGTCTGCACCCTCACCTGCCAGGGCACAAGGGACATACTAAAAATCATTGTGGGGGGGGCCAGGCATGGGAGTGGGGATTCTGGTGGTCACAAGGACTTGGAACCACTCATTTAGTGGGGAGGAGCCAGAGATGGACAACTCATGGCCAAGGGTGGGCCAGCCCTACACTAACTTTTGGTATCTTGCCAGGTATTCAAAACAACTGTAAACAAGCAACCTGTCATCTAAGCCTGAACACAGCCCCATTTTACACATAAACACAGAGTACTTTTCTCATGATTTTAGCATATACTGAATTTTCCAGGAATGGAACTACCATGTAAATTGAGGCGAGACTGTACTGTGTTTTGCTTGGAACTTAAACAGGAGGTGCTCGCCATTTCAGAAAATCACGTCACCCTCGGTCACCCTGCTTGTGACGTCTGCGTGTCTAGCTGACAGGCCCGGGGATGCTGTACACAAGGTGCGAGCGGCTGACGACTTCCTCCTGTCTCCTGAGGAATGCACATCACCGATGGTCCTTCCCTTGCACTTCTTCTTTATAATGCAATTGAAACAATATGTGGAATTTTTAAGAATTTGGTGCAGGCAGGTTACGTTCTCTATGAATTTTACTTCGTGAGGGTAAAGGAGCCCCATCAGAAAAAGGAAGTGCTCTGAGAACCACGGGCCGAGGCCAACTCCTCATTTTTCAGATGGGGAAAGAGAGGTGTCCTCCCAAGTCAAACCGTGGGCGATATGGCAGAGCCAGGGTTGGGCCAAGTGCGTCTGCCTCGACAGTGTTGAGACACTCCAAGTGCAGGCCCATGTCTCTTTTTGTCTTGTCCTTTTTAAAAAATCCTTAAGTTACAGCTGTCATTCAGGTGTACAACACAGTGGTCAGACATGTATATAACTTAGGACAGTGATGGCGAACCTATGACACGCGTGTCAGAGGTGACACGGGAACTCATTTTTTTGGTTGATTTTTCTTTGTTAAATAGCATTTAAATATATGAAATAAATATCAAAAATATAACTCTTTGTTTTACTATGGTTGCAAATATCAAAAAATTTCTATATGTGACACGGCACCAGAGTTAAGTTAGGGTTTTTCAAAATGCTGACACGCCAAGCTCAAAAGGTTCGCCATCACTGGCCTAGGAAGTGATTTCCCCATAAGTCTAGTATCCACGTGGGCAGGTCCCTGTCTTGATGTCTTTGATTCCCAGGGTCTGTTTCTAGATTCAGTGACACAAAGAGAGCCCCGGCCCAGAAGGACACATGAGAAGGCAGGCACATGATCCCCAAGCGGGCTTCCCAGTGAAGGCGAATCAGCAGCCAGGCCCTGTGCTGGGGCAACAATTGGGGAGGGGAAGATGGGGGGGTGGTACCAGGCTGACTCTGGAAAGCCCTGGAGGGGCAGGCCCAAAGGGGTTCTGGGGCAGGTGCAGTCTCCTGCACTGGCTGATGAGGGATTGAGACCGTGAGGTGGAGCTCACCTCCCCACCCTGCCTCCCCCACCCGAGTCGTTCTTCTGCTGCTGTGCCCCTGGTCTCAATCCTTCCTCATCCTCAGCCTCCATTCTCCACACTGTACAGCTCTCAGTCCATCCTCCTCCCCATCCGCACGGGCTTTGCCTCACTCCAAACCACCAGCAAACCTGAGCAATAGTTTCCTCTCCTCCCTGAACACGGCCATCCATTCCACCACAGCCAGAGTGATCTTCCCAAAGCACAGAACTGGCCATCTGTCCCTGCTCCTGACCCACCACGGCTCCCACTGCCCATGAGATACCCTCTGAATGCCTAAGCCAAACAAGCAAGACCCTGTACCCTGTTTGTTCCCACTGTCCAGCCCCATCCCCTGCTGGTTCCAACACTCCCCTCCCTGCAGCTGTGCCCAACTGCTCACAGCTCACCAGACCTGCCCCGCTCTTCCCTCACTTCCCCAGTCCTTGCCTTTACTGTTCCTACCACCAGGCTGCCCTCACTGCTTCCTCTGTGCTACCCCAGCCCTGTGTGTCCCCATCAGAGAGCCACTCGCACTGCACAGTGTGGCTCATGTCTAAGTGTGTCAAATGCCAGGTTGAAGGACAAATGCAGAAAAGAATATATCAGGTAAGAGGTGAGCGAGGCCTTGAGTGACACTTGAACCTCTGCTACCAGGAAAGAAGAACCTAGAAGGACGAGAGAGACAAAAGCCTTTTCTCTAAGACGCAGCCCCAGTGGGTCCACCGGGCCGCAGGCCCACTCTGGCCATGACAGCTCCCCTGGAGAGATGGGGGATGGAAACGTACCAAGCATTTCCGTAAGCGGATTTGAGGGAACACGAAGCAGCACCGAGCAGTGTTTTCATTCTAAACCAGTGGTTCTCAACCTGTGGGTCGCGACCCCTTTGGCCGTCAAACAACCCTTTCACAGGGGTCGCCTAAGACCATCCTGCATATCAGATATTTACATTACGATTCATAACAGTAGCAACATTACAGTTATGAAGTAGCAACGAAAATAATTTTATGGTTGGGTCACAACATGAGGAACTGTATTTAAAGGGCCAGAAGGTTGAGAACCACTGTACAGGCGCAGGCCTCTGGAAGGCTGGGTACTGCAGGCTTAGCCCGGCCCAGTCTGGGCCCTGTTCCAGGCGGCACCGGCACATAGGACCACACTGCCCTGACTTCTGAGGCTGCACGGAGGGTTTCTAGGCAAATACAGCCAATGGGACACCCCATTCAAGGAGACTCACGGCTGGGCAGCTCCAGAGGAGAAAGCCTGGCCACAAGTCACATTTCGCCTCCATGGGGAGGCAGTCTGGTTCTCACCAAAATACTCATGTGAATCAATACTCATGTGTTTTGGTCCAGTAGCCTCCGCTTCCAGTCCTAACCCCCTTTCTCACATTTCAGTGAGAAAGGGCCCCAGGCTGGGGAGCACAGCCCAGTGCTCCAGGCTTCCCTGAAGATTCACTACATGTCTCTCAGGCAGCCCCCAACCCTTGGGACTCAGTTTCCTTTGCTGTAAAACAAAGGAAGTGGACTGGAGGTGTGGCTAAATGTGTGTGTTCTCTTCTAGCCCCAGAGAGCCATCATGAATCCCCTGTCAAAGGCCTCATGACCCAGAGGAGGGGCTGGTATTGGACAGGCCCCCACATTTGGGACGCCTCACTACCTGACAGGCCTGCTACTTCCCACAGGAACCCAATGCTTCCTCTGGAATAGCCAAAGACAGACCTGTTCTCCCTCCCCCAAGCTCCCACTGTGTGTCCAGCCTGGGCTCTGGGACACAGAGATGCACCAGGCACTGGTGCTATCCTCAGGAGCCCAGTCTGGTGAGTGACACAGACGCTTAAACAGAAAAGGTTCCAAAACTACCCCTCCCCCAAGGGTGAAGGAGCACACCTCCCTTCCTCTGTCCTTCTTCCAGTGCAGTCACTGCCTCCATGAAGCCTTCCCTGACCCTGCCACCTTCTCCCCCTGTGGCTGACCACTCACTCCCATGCATGCTGGAATCCCTCCCTTACAGCCTTTACCATGTGATGTAAGCGTGTGTCTGTACCTCGGAGGACAGACAGTCTTGCTAGATAAGTCAAGCAGCTTATTTTATAGATGAGAAAACCGAGGCCCAAGAAGGTAAAATGACTTCTCCTGAGTAACACACAGAAGAAAGCAGACCTGGCATTCAATCCCAGGGCTGGTCATTCCAGAATACAGTCCTTGTGGGGTGACAGTGGTCATCCCGTGCCTCACCACAGGGCTGCCCAAAGGCACGGGTTCCTGGGGAACAGCACACTTCCTGAGGGACATGCCTCAGTCATTCTATCGTAAAATGTCAGGGTACCATGGCCCTGAACGATAGATAATCCCATCTCAGACTCCGAGTTTACAGAAAAGGGAGACTGAGACCCACAGAGAGCAAGGGGCTTGTCCAAGGTCACACAACCAGGAGCCAGATCAGGCATTCACTCCACAGCGCCTCGCTGATGCCTCAAGACAGCTGGCGAGGGTGACACTCGCCTTGGCATTCTGGAAGAGATGGGACTTTTATAACTTGGGTTATGAGCGTTTCTCAAAGGTTCTTCATCAGTTCTGTGAGGCAGAGGTCATCGTGAGCCCCGCTGGAGAGAAGAGGAAACCTAGTCTGGGAGGTGATGGGGCCACGCCAGGACTCAAGCCGGGTCTGCCTGGGGTAAAGCCATGGCTCTCTCCAGGATGGGCTGACAACTTCAACCACATGTCACATGTACAAAGACGACCGATCTCATCAGTCCTCACCAAGGCCTACGGCAGCCCTGACCTGTGCTTCTGATGCCAGCTCAGGGCCCAGCATCTTTTCTTCAGACCAACTCTGACGTCACAGTGTACCGCCTTGATGGATGCATCTGGTTAGAGACTAGGGTGACTAGAAAATGGGCCAGAGGGCCGCCTGGGCTCAGGGCG
Organism: Myotis yumanensis; assembly: GCF_028538775.1. Classification (NCBI taxonomy): domain Eukaryota; kingdom Metazoa; phylum Chordata; class Mammalia; order Chiroptera; family Vespertilionidae; genus Myotis; species Myotis yumanensis. The sequence continues at coordinate 37,437,629 of NW_027223753.1, forward strand.
TGATTTCCCCGAAGCCTGCCTGCGTTCTTCTTGCTCTTCTCGCTGCCAGGTTTTGCCGGGTGAGCTGTGGCAGTTCACTGCCAAGCACGGGGACCCTGTCAGCAGGCTGGCCATGAATGAGTGCAGTGTTTGGGACCAGTCAACAAGATGGATGTTGTTTCGTTTCGGCTCCGCACACCGTAAACATTCTGGGGCAGACGCAGCTCCAGGTGGCTCGCTGGCTCGCGCTCGGCAGCTGGGCCGGTTTGCAAAGGCCCATTAACAGGGACATAAACATGGAGAGCTGGGGGATGGAGGGCAGGGAGGCCACTGGGGTCTGTCCCACTTTTGGAGACAAGAACACAAAGGAAGAAATCTAGGAGCCAGGCTGGAGGTGGAGGCAGCTGAGCAAGGAGGGACAAGGCCCCATCTGGTCCCAGCCCTAGTTCTTAACACGGATTCTGTGTGGCTTTCAACAAATCTCACGCCTAAACTAGGCTCAGTTTCCTCATCTGGAGAAACAGGAAAGGCTCCATGGCTAAGCTGCAATAAATGAGCTGATGGTACCAGCACTACATCCGGTCCATTTAGGCTCAGCGGTTAACAGCATCGAATTTAAAGACAGACATCTACCTGGTCTGGAATCCAAACTGCCATTCACCCACTGGTGTGCTCTTGGCCAGGTAGCCTAACCTCTCTGAGCCTCCCTTCCCTTATCTGTCAAATGCAGACTGATGGTAGGCACACACAGGGCTGTTGTGAGGATCAAATGAGATAATGCCCAGAGGTGCTCTGCTCAGGGCCCCGCACACAGTAAACAACAGTCGCTCTCATTCTGTTCGTATTTGTATATCCCAAATCTCACACAGCCTCTTCCGGAGGAGCCGGCTCTCGGGATGAAGTGGATGGCCAAGGCTGGGCAAAGGCCAGGCCTTCTGGGATTCTCCCTTCCTGGTCTAAGATGAGATTTGAGTCCCAGACCAATAGCTCAGCCTGCCAGGCGCCCACATGTGCTTCAGCCTGGCCCCAGACATCAAGCCCCAGGCCCATGTGGGAGGCAGTCCAACTCGACAAACATCAAGTCTCCACGAGCCAGTTGGCTAAAAATCAATGTGTCAAATGACCAATTCATCAAAAGCCAATTAGCCACAGATTACCACGCCAAATGGCTACATTCCCAAATTAGCCAAACAGTTACCCAAAACCTGTTTATTTGAACCATTTATAAAGATGACAACAGTTTGTGCTACAGGAGATGGTTCTGGTTTTAGGGAATTTGGGAAAAGGATCTTTGCAGATGTAATGACGTTAAGGATCTTGAGATGAGGAGATCTTCCTGGATTATCCTAATGGGCCCTAAATCCAATGAGAAGTGTCCTTATGAAGGACAGAGGAGAAAACAAGGCCACGGAGGCATAGACTAGGCAGCGGTCGCCACCCGGTGGTCCGCGGACCACTGGTGGCCTGTGAGGTCCGAAAGGTTGGCGACCGCTGGACTAAAACAATGCGTCCACAGAATGCCAACAACCACCAAAAGCTGGAAGAGGCAAAGAAGAGTCTCCTCTGGAGCCTCCAAAGTCAGCACCTTCATGCCAGGCTTCTAGAACCGTGAGAGAATAAATGTCTGTTGTTTCTAAGCCACCAGGTTTGTGTCCACTTGTTATAGCAGCCACAGGAAACTGGTCTACATTTTTAAATGATTACTTTATGCCATTTGCTATTTTGCCAACTCTTATCCTTTTTTAAAGGATGCTTTTGTTAAATTCTCAAGAAACTTGTTAACTTTAGTTTGTTTATTTCTAGCAATTAACACACAACTGTGATATGGCTGCTTATGCTACTTCTTCATTTATGTATTACTTTGCCCATCATTTTTTTTTAATTTATTTTTATTTATTTATTTATTTTTTTAATTAAATCTTTATTGTTCAGATTATTACATTAGTTACTCTTTTTTCCCACCATAACTCCCCTCCACCCAGTTCCAACCCCACCCTCTGCCCTCACTCCCCACCCACTGTCCTCATCCATAGGTGCACGATTGTTGTCTCATCTCTTCACTCACCCCCACACCCCTCCCCCCCCCCCCAAGAATAGTCAGTCCATTCCCTTTCTATGTCCCTGATTCTATTACAATCACCAGTTCATCAGATTATTTATTCACTTGATTTTTAGATTCACTTGTTGATAGATGTATATTTGTTGTTCATAATTTGTATCTTTACCTTTTTCTTCTTCTTCCTCTTTTTACAGGATACCTTTCAGCATTTCATATAATACTGGTTTGGTGGTGATGAACTCCTTTAGCTTTTTCTTATCTGTGAAGCTCTTTATCTGGCCTTCACTTCTGAATGATAGCTTTGCTGGATAAAGTAGTCTTGGTTGTAGGTTCTTGGTATTCATCACTTTGAATATTTCTTGCCATTCCCTTCTGGCCTGCAAAGTTTCTGTTGAGAAATCAGCTGACAGTCGTATGGGTACTCCCTTGTAGGTAACTGATTTTCTTTCTCTTGCTGCTTTTAGGATTCTCTCTTTGTCTTTTGCTCTTGGCATTTTAATGATGATGTGTCTTGGTGTGGTCCTCTTTGGATTCCTTTTGTTTGGGGTTCTCTGCGCTTCCTGGACTTGGAAGTCTATTCCTTTCACCAGGTAGGGGAAGTTTTCTGTCATTATTTCTTGAAATAGGTTTTCAATATCTTGCTGTCTCTCATCTTCTGGCACCCCTATAATTCGGATGTTGGTACGCTTGAAGCTGTCCCAGAGGCTCCTTACACTATCTTCATATTTTCGGATTCTTTTTTCATTTTGCTTTTCCGGTTGGGTGTTTTTTGCTTCTTCGTATTTCAAATCTTTGACTTGATCCTTGCGACCCTCTGGTCTGCTGTTGGGAGTCTGTATAATATTCTTTATTTCAGTCAGTGTATGCTTAATTTCTAGTTGGTCCTTTATCACAACATCGAGGGTCTCATTAGATTTCTTGAGGATCTCACTACATTTATCGGCGGTCTTACCAGTCTTTTCGAGGGCTTCTAAACAGTTCTTTAAAGACCTTAAAAGTGTGGTTTTGAACTCTATATCCAACAGTTTGCTTTCCTCCAATTCTGTCGTTTGTGTCCTGTTTCTTTGTCTCGGCATTTTTTTATGCTTCGCTGTGTCGATAGAGTGCCTTTCTGTGCTAAGTGTCCCAATTACCTAAGGTAGACACTCTTGGTGCACCCCCTTGTGGGCTTTGTGCACAGTCTTGTTGTGGTTAAGCCTTGATTGTTGTAGTTATCACTGTGAGGAATTGACCTCCAGGTCAATTGGCTGTGAGAATCAGCTGTGTCTGCGGTGGGAGAACTTCTGTGCTGGAGACACCCCTCTGGGGCTAGACTTGCTTCGATGGGGCTTTGGTGCTCACTGAGTCTGCCTCCTGAGTGTGTCTTTTATGGTTCCACAGAGCTTAAAGCTGGATGGTCCCACTCTGACCTCTGGGCTTCCTGGCTCCTGGATCTCTAGGGAGGTGCTAATCTAGCCTTTGCCTGAGGCTATCCAGCAAAAGCCTCCCTGCAGGGCTTGGGCGGGGCGGGTCCCACGGGATCAACAGGGCGGGGTTAGCAATTATGGCTGCTCTCAGTCTTGCCCTCAGAGACTCTGCTTCTCAGTGTCCCAGTAGTCGCTGCAAGCCCCACGGAGAGAAAGCTGCCCTAGGGTTCTGAGCGATGCCAGATAGTCCCGCTTCTCCCGTATGAGTCTGGGTCCTTAGAGACTCGCCCGGAACTGGAGCTCAGAGCCTGAGACTCCCTCCCGATTGAAAACAACCGCGCCCTCAGCCTCCAGCCTGCTCCACATGCACTCCGAACCTTAGTATTTTACTTCAGCACTGCGCCTCCTCTGAGCCTCGGTATGCTTTTCTCTTTCTTCCTAGTTGTAGAACATCCACTCAGCCAGCTTTCCTGTGGTTCTGGATGATGTCCGTTCTGTCTTTTAGTTGTATTTTTGAAGTGGTTGTTCGAGGCAGCAAACTCCCGTCTACTTTGCCCATCATTTTTGGACTTTTTATGGTTTACAACCAACTTTTAAAAAATTCCTTTTTTACAATTTCATATTTATGGTTAAAGCATATAAAATTTGATATCTACTCTTTTTTAATAAAGTATAGTTGAAATATGATATTATATTAGTTTCAGGTGTACAACATAGTGATTTGACATTTATATGCCTTACAATGTGATCACCATAGTAAGTCTAGTACCCATCTTTCACCGTACAGTTATTACAATATGATTGCCTATATTCCCTGTGCTGTACATTAGATCCCTGTGACTTACTTATTTTATAACTGGATGTTTGTACCTCTTTTTTAAAAATTAATAAAACACAGCTATATATAAAAAAAGATAATCCATCGTGACCAAGTGAGGTTTATCCTCAGAATACAAAGTTCTAGATCTGTCAGTATAATTCACTAAATCAAAAGAATAAAGGAGAAGAGCCATATGATCAGCTCAACAGATGCAAAAAAAAACACCCAAAAAACACAAACCTATTCGTGATAAAAATTTTCAGCACGCTAGGAATGAAAAAGAATCTTCTCAGTATAACAAAGCACATCAATGACAAGCTATAGTTAATATCATGCTTGATGGTTAAAAACTGAATGCTCTCTCCTAAGATTGGGAACACCATAAGGATGTCCATACTCAGGACTCTATTCAGTGTTATATTAGAGATCCTAGCTAGTGTACGTAGACAAAGAAAGAAAAAGGCATGGAAACAGGAAAAAGAGAAGCCTGACTCTTTATTCTCAGATGATATGATTGTTTACATGGAAAGTTCTAAGGAATCTCCAAAAACATGAAGAGAATAAATTAATTTCGCAATGTGGCAGGATATAAAGTCAACATAAAAATCAATTATTGTAATCCTATATACTAGAGGAAATAATGGGAAAATAGAATTCAAAGAGCAATACCACATAAAGTAACACTAAAAAACATAAAGTGCCTAGGAACAAAGTTAACGAAAGTTGCGTAAGACCTTTACACAATGAAAACTACTAAACCCTGTGAAAGAAAGTCAAGAAGACCTAAATAAATGGGGAGAGATGTTATGTTCATGAATGGAAAATTAAATAATATTAAGATGTCAAGTCTATTCAAGTTGATCTATAAATTTAATGTCATCCCAAACAAAGTTTCAGCAGGCTTTCTGGTAAAACTTGACAGGTTGACTCTAAAATATATATATGGAAATATTAAGGGCTTAGAATAACCAAAACAATATTGAAAACGAAGAACAAAGTTGTAGGGCTTACATTATCTGATTTCAAAACTTTCTATAAAACTACAGTAATCAAGACAGTGTGGTGTTGGCATAAGAATAGACATAGATCAATGGAACAAATGCAGTCTATAAATCAACCTACACTAATAGGGTCAATTCATTTTTCACAAAGGTGCCAAGACAAACCAATGAGGGGAAGAAGTCTTTTCAACAAATGTTGCTAGAACACAGCTAGTTTCAACATTTGTTGAAAAGACCTATTTCCCTCATTGAGCAAATTTTGGATCAGTCCAATTCAACAACTTTTTCCTTTATGTTTTCTGCTTTTTGTGTTCTATTTTAAAAACCTTTGCCTGCCCCAAGGTGTGCTCTCTTCTAGGAGTTTTATGGTTTTAGCTTTATGTTTATGTTGATGATGCTTTGTGAAATGATTTTTGTGCATGCCTGTGACTGTCTCTCGCATCACTAGTGGAACCACCTTCCCTTATAGTGGTCTAGGCAGGCCCCGATAGTCCCTGCTGAGTGACCTTGGACTTGATCTCACTGACTCCCTTCTCTACGGCTCATGACAATGGATGCTCTGTCCCTTTGCCTCCTGGTAGAACCACTAGGTCCAGAATGGGGCAGTTCTTGGGAATGGCAAAGGGGATAGGGTATGGTGCCAAGGTACAGCCCCTCTACTCCAAGCCTCTCTTTAGCAAAACCAGACCCTGGCCAAATACTAAAGTTCCCATTATTGTAGCTAGTAAGGTCATTAATCCAGTTAGAGGCAAGTCAAATAAACAAACAGCAGATACAACTCATATCTTCCCCAGGAGCCAGCCTCCCTACACCCGTCTCTGGAGCTCCTGCCAAGTCCATCCTCAATAGCCTGGCAGCCACATGCTCTGCACACTGCCACCTCACCCCCAGCGACCCCCATCTCTGCTCCAAACACTCTTTAGTTGCCCCATTCCCCATGCTGGATGGCCCCCACCTACATCCAGGGGATCCCTGAGCTGGCTGAGCTAAGTTTTCTGCCTCCTTATCAGCACTTCATTGCTCTGCCTCTACCACACCCTCTGTTATGGACTGAATGCTTGTGACCCTCCCCCCAAATTCATATGTTGAAACTTCACCTCCAATGTGATGGTATTAGAAGTTGGGGTCTTTCAAGGTATTAGGATTAGATGAGGTCATGAGGGTGGAGCCCTCATAAATGGGATTAGTGTCTTTGTAAGAGTCATGAAAGCTTGTTCTCACCAGACACTGAGTCTGCTAGTGCCTCGACCTTAGACTTCCATCCTCCAGAACCATGGAAATAAATGTTTGTTGCATTTTTGTTATAGCAGCCTGAACAGACTAAGAACCCACCTCATCCTCAAACACTCCTCAGGAGCTTTGCATCTTCCAGTCTCTGGCCTCTCTTCTCCCAGGTCTGTGCAGCTCCATGTCATCATTTAAGTCTTGGTGAGAATGCTACCTCATCTTGGAGGCCTTCCCTGACACTCTGGGAATCTCACCATCACGCCATCCTGTCTGACCATCTTCACAGCACTCATCACTATTTAATACCATCTTGTTTCTTTGTTCACATCTTTATTTTCTACTCTCTGTGGACATGGATTTGGTCTGTTTTGATCACCACCCAGATCCAAGAATACTGCCTGGCTCATAAGAATTCAATAAACTTCAGTCCTATGCATGAACCCTCAAGACTGTGCTTAAATGACATCTCCTTGGTGAGACCTGCCTGTACACCCTTGCTCAGTTCCCTCAGAAGTACAGACCTCACTGCCTCCCTCCCCCATCTCCCTCTCCGCCTGGTGCCTGAGGGCAGGGCCCTGGTTCATTCATCTCCACACCAGGCCCCTAACACCAGGGACTGGCCTGCCACAGGAGCTGAGTAAGTTTTCTTTCTTTTTTAAATATATTTTTTACTGATTTCAGAGAGGAAGGGAGAGGGAGAAAGAGACAGAACATCAATGATGAGAGAGAATCATTGATTGGTTGCCTCCTGCATTCCCCACACTGGGGATCGATCCCACAACCCAGGCATGTGCCCCACAACCGGGAATCGAACCTCCTGGTTCATAGGTTGACACTCAACCACTGAGCCATGCCTGCCTGGATAAATACCTTTTCACTAAATAAATAAATGAATGCAATTCAGCTTCCCCACCTGCATTAAATATGGAAGGACTTTTTATAAACTATAGAGTGCTATACATACACACATACACACACACTCCAGGACCTGACAGTCCCAGGGCCTTAACACAAGTCTGCTGAACTGAATTCTGGGCAGTTTCTGCCTGTGCCCTATCTCCGGGTCCCATAACCACAGCCACAGTTGGCGTGAGTCTTGAACCACTCATTCATTACCTGAGCAGCCCAGGAGGCAGAGGTTAAAAAAACCACAGAGCAGAGTGCCCCCCAGTCCTGGGAGGGGGAGGTGTGGAGAGCCGCCTGAACATGTGAGCAGCAGATGGTCAGCCCTGCGATCGGGAGGGTTCTATTTCAGTGACAATTCATTTTCAGTAATTATCCCTCTCTCCTTTAAAGTCACCTAAGGCAGCTCTCGTGGGCACAGTGGACCTCTTCCCTGGGAGAACTTTCAAGTTATTTGCACTTTTGGAGATGCGTAGAATTAAAAGCAGATGTGCCAAATTGAGCCTCCCGCTTGCCGCTCCATCTCTGACTTTTTTCCCTGCCGGCCCACTGTAAATGTTTTTAAAATGGGACCCCAGTACTAGACATGTCAAACAGCTGAATTCAAGGTAGAGGAGGCTGCCAGCAAGGAAGACGGATGAAATTTAAAATCTCTTTCGACAGATTAACTAGAGACACTTTGAAGCCATAAATCATGCAGACAGTCTAGAAGAAGCTAATAATGGATTTCGGTTTTGTTCGTATTTATTATCTCGAAGAGATAGCAGAATGCAGGGCCACTGCGCCTGGCTGGGGAACCCACTGGGGACTTCCTAAGGCTGATTACCAGCCAGAGAAGAGCTGGGACAGGACAGGAGGAGGAACATAAGAACTAGCTGTGCTCCTGCTGTGTGCCAGGTACTGAGCTTGGCATAATTTGTTTTGTTTAAGCCACATGCCAACCATGTGAAGAAGACAATACTGTCCCCACTTTAAGGATGAGGACTCTAAGACGCTATAAGAAAACTTGTTCCAGGCTATATAGTTCCTGGTTTCTAAAGCTCTTCTCTTTCCACCCAAGAAATGTAGGGAAGGAGATGGCCCGACATGAGAGCACAGAGGACCTGGGAGAGACAGTCAGACGACAGTGAGGGCAGGAGCTCCTGCACCCACCTAGCACTTTCCCACCATTCATCCTTCAGCTGTGCCGGGCCCTCTACCTGGGGTGCCTTTGGTGGTCATTTTCTGAGCTCCTGACAGAACCTGGCCTGGGTCTCTGCTCTCAAGACATGCCCTGAATTACAGCATGTTTATGTTTGTCTTACTTATCCCCAAATTTATTTGTCTCAAATAAATATGACCTTATTCATCCCTATGTCCTCCGGTGGCCACACAGGAAAAGCTCGATGCTATCGAGTGAATTATCTGACACCCCAGTACCTGAACACCAGCATCCCGTCTACCAAGGGCAGGGGAGGAAGCTGACATTACAGAGCACCTCACTGACTCACATTCTGAGTGCCCGCTCTGTACCAGCACCACGGACTGAACTGTGAACCAAACACAGAGCCCACACGGAGCTTACACCGAGCACCAAGCACTCTAGAAAAGTTAACCTTATCAACCGTAGGAGGAGTACTTACTGCCACCTACCAGACATGGAACCTGAGGCTCAGAAGGTGAAGCAACTAGGCTGTGATGGAGTGAGATGCACACCTAGGCCATCCCCTGCCACAGGCCCTCCCTGCACCATCAGAGCCCTGCCCATCACCAACCCAGCACGTCTACGTGCATCTACTGTGTGCTGAGCATCAGGACAATGCTGCCAAGTGCAGGATGGGGACGGAATGGATTTAATAACCAAAGGCTCACACACAGGGGCAGGTAATAACCCCCTGAGAGGCCAGAAGGGGCGCCATCGGAGAAGGCTCCCAAAGCAGAGGGTCGAGTCTTATTTGCAATTCTCAATAATTCTTTGTCTACAGCAGTGGGCCCCAAACTCTGACACATCAGAATCACCTGGGGAACTTTTAAAAAAATACCCCTGCGCCCTGCCCTAGATACATCAATCAGAATCCAGGGTATGCGGGCTGGGAAGCTATACTTTTATGAGCGCTCCAGAGTATCCTGCTGAGGCCTGCCTGATGCCAGCGCTATGTATTATTTGGCCACCACCAAACTTTAAGAGAAAGTCTCACCTCTTTGGCCTGGCAGTGGCACGTTCTATGTCCTTCACAGCCTGGCTCCAAACCATTGCCTCTCTGGTCTGATCTGCCAGGGCTGCGTGCATGTACACACACACACACACACACACACACACACACTATAGAGTCAGACGGTCCAGGCTTATCAACTATGTACCATTGGCCCAATATGCCTGAATGTGCAACCCGCTCCCTCACCCCAGGCTTCATGCTGCTCCCTCTCCTGAAATGCCTTTCCATCAGCTTCGACTTGGCAAACTCATTTCTATTTATCCTTCAAGGCCCAGCTCAAATGTTTCCTCCTTGAAGCCCTCCCAAGTCTCCTCTGTACTTCACAGCCCCAGGAATAAGCCCCCACCGAGTCCCAGCTGGCTGTCCCATCACTGGACAGCTGGCTCCCCGGGGCCTCTCTCCAGTCCTCCCTCATCTAGCCTGACTTCCTGGCCCAGCCTGGCTCAGAATGGTACTCTAGAAACTGAGTTGGTCTTGGAGAACAGACCTTGACTCAAAGATAAAGAGGGAGAGGAGTTCCTTGTTCCTCTCTCCCCACTTCGCTGCAGCCACACTGGCCTCGGCCCACACCAGGAGCTTGCTCCTCCTGCCAGGCCTCCGCACTGGCTGTTTCCTCTGCCTGATGTGCTTAGCCCCGGACAGTTCATCAGGACGGTCATTCAATCTCACTGGTCATTCAATCTCACTGCCCCTGACAGGCCTCCCCTGACCTTCCCCAACCTACTCACTCACCATTCCCTCATCTGCTTCGTTTTTCTTCTTAGCACATACCATTACCTACACAGTATTCTATCTGCTCACGGTCTGTCTGTCCCATTTGAGCACAAGGTCCATGAGGGCAGGAGTCCCTTTGGCTCAATGGCTAAATGCAACAGATTTGACCATGCCTGCACATACACACAGGCCATCTTAGACCACTCAGTATGTGAGCCTTGAGTTTTCCTTTCTGAGATACATACTGTGAGTATGTAAAACACAGAGTATAATAATCATAACCTACATGTCTTTTTCCATACGAACAACTGTAAGCCTACTTCTGCCCACCCCTGTATATGCTGACTATACATGTTCATTTGTGGTGAATTTTAAGAAAGGCGGGGGGAAAAACTCCAACAAAAATTTTTTTAAGTCCCATACTTCCGTTTTTCAGATTTTGGTATTTTCATTTTTTCACTACACCTATGTGTATGTATACATACACACATATACATACACAAATATTTAGCATTTTACTACATATTGACATTTGTTTAGTATTCGTTACATTCAATATCAAAGTATGCACATTTTCCCCTTGTCACCAAGAATTCTTTTTTAAAAAAAACAACCTTTTGAATGCCTGCATAGTATTCTGTCAGGGGACTGCACCATAACTTATTTAGCTCTCCCCTGTTGTTAGACATTTATGTTGCTTCCCATTTTTTGCTATCATAAATAACGCCATGGTGAGCACTCTGGAACATAAATCACTGCATCTCCGAATGTTTCCGCAGGATAACTTCCAAGAAGAGGAATTCCTGGGTTAAAAGGACTGGCTATTTTCCAGGCTCGTGGAACACATGGTCAGACTGCCCTCCATCCAGAAAGACTATACCAGTTCACACTCCCCCCAGTGACTGGTGAGAGGGCCAACGTCATCACACATCGCAGCAATGAGCAACAGACTTCCCTTCGTCTTTGCAAATTTGTGGGACTGAAATGATATTTTTATTTGGGTTTTATTACTACTAGGGGCACATATGCGAAAATATTCTTGGCTATCTGTATTTCTTCTCCTGTGACTGCTTATTCCTGTCCTTTCTCGAACATTTTTCTTATCATTCTGTGGTTGCTTTTTTAATATAAAGAAATAAGATACCAGTCTTGCTCTCTATAGCAAACACTCTTCCCAGTTTGTTTACTGCCTTTTGTTGATGTTTATAAATTTTTGCATGTAACAGTGTTCTAAAATTTCACGTAGTCGTAGCTAACAGTCTTCAGTTGAGATCACTTCCATGAGCTTTATGTAAAGCTAGTCCTTTTCCAACCAGACGTAAGATAAATATTTCTCTATAATGCCTCCTAATTTTTTGTGTGGCTTCATTTTTCACTCTTAACTCCTTAATCCATCTGGAATGTATTTTGCAGGATAATGTAGGTGAGGATTTAACTTTATTTTCCCCCCAATAGTTAACCAATTGTCCCCATCTGTGTTATTTTTTTTAAGACCTTATGGCAGGGTTTCTACCATCTCCCTTAGTAGCACCATAGCATAGTAATAATCATAGTATCACATGTATGCACTTATACTTTATAAAACATTATTCATTCATCATTCATTCATCACATTTTTGTTGAGCGCCTGCTATGCACTAGGGACTATTCTGCTAGGAACATAGCAGTGAATAAAACAGATAATAATCTCTGCTGTCATGGAGCACCCCTTCTAATGGGGGGGTGGGGGTGAAATAAAGAAAATAAATAAGTAAATTATTCAGAATGTTAGTGAGAAGGAAAAAATAAAACACAAAGGGAGATGGGAAGCACCTGTGTGATGTCCTACATGGGATGTTCAGGGAAGGCCTCACTGAGAAGTGTCACTTGGGTAAAGACCTGAAGCATGTGAGGGATTGAGCCATGTGGATGTCAGGGCTTGGGGGCAGGACATTTCAGCAGAGGAAGCAGCCAGTTCCAAGGCCCTGAGGCAGCAGGAGGACTAACATGCTCTAGGATCAGCAAGAAGCCAGTGTGGCTGGAGGGGAGTAAGCCTGAGGGCACGAAGGAGTTGGGACCAGAAGAATAAGGGAGGTGTGTATGCGTGTGTTTGTGTGTGCGTGTTGTGTGTGTGTGTGTGTGTGTGTGTGTGTGTGTGTGATGCAGGGCCTCACAGGCCTTTGTACAGAGCTTTCCCTCCACATCTGGACAAGATGAGGAGTTTTGGTGAGTTTTAAGCAGAAGAGCAACATTATTCATGTTTTAACATGAGGGTTTGTCTGACTCCAGCACTACTGACATTTGGGAATGGATAACTCTTTGTTCTGGGAGCTGTCTTTTGTATTGCAGGGTGTTTAGCATGTGCACACAGTTGTGATAATTAAGAATGTCTCCAGACATTGCCAAATGTCCCCTGGAGGGGGCACAATGGAGAACCACTGCTTTAACAGGATCACTGGCCACTGTGCCTTTGCCAGAGACACAGGAACCAGCTCAGAAGCTGTTGCAGTCAATTAGTGAGAGATGACGGTGGCTTTGGCCAAGGTGGTGAGAAGTGGATGGATTGTGGATATGCTGTGAGAGTGAAGGCATCTTGGATTTACTGACAGATCAGCTACAGGGAGTGAGAGAAAGAGTCGAAGATGACACCAAGGTTTTTACCCTGAGGATCTATTGGGATGGAGTTGCCATTTACTGAGATGGGGACCACAGGAGAAGGATCAGGTGTGGGGAGACTCTCAGGAGCTCAAGTTGTGGTTGGTCAGGTACATGTGAGACACTTTTTAGACATGCAAATGGAGATGCTGAATGGCAACGAGATTTACAAGTCTGGAGTTTAGGGGCCAAATCAGGGCCAGAAACATAACTTCGGGGCAACAGCAAGTTGATGGTATTTGAAATGCAGTAATATAGGATGAGACCGCCAAGGGAGGAGTATAAACAGAAAAGAAGGGGTTCGAGGACTCAGTCCTGGGCACCCCCATGTTTAGAGGTCAGGGAGCTGAAGAGGAGGAGCCAGAGGAGTAGAAGGAAAACCAGGCAGGAGAAGTGTCCTGAAGCTGTGAGAAGGAAGTGTTGCGAGTGATCAATTGTGTCCAAGGCTGCTGACAGAACAACTGAAATGAGGACTGAGATTTATCCACTGGACTTGGCAACATGCAAGCCACGACAAACCTTAACGGGACTGTTGGGGATGAGAGAGGGCCTGGTTGGAGCTCATTCCCGAGGGGACGGGAGGAGAGGAACTTGAGACATTGAAGTGTGGCAGCTCTTTTGTTTGCTATAATGGGTTCCCGGGCTCCTCCTGAACTCTCCTGCCATCTTCTCAGCTCGCCTCTTACTACTGTCACTGTGCAGCAGGCGTTGTAGGCAGGCTTCCCTGCTTCAGGCAGGCGCAGCCTGACAGTGCTTTCTACAAAGCAAGGACATGATACAACCACTAAGGTGGGTGGGGTTAATGCTTCTGGAGCACCCTGACCAATGGGTATGGGCACCCATGAATGATACTTCCCCTTTGGCAGTGCTCTGAGCTACCAGCCCCTCCAAAGGCATAGCAGCTCAATAATGCTCTCTTAAAGGGCTCTCCCCCGGCCCTGCTTCATGACCCCATCTCTCATTCCTGCTCCCTGGGATCACCTCCCAAGGAAATTACCTGCACTAGAGTGTGAAAACCTCTGATTTCAGAAGCCAAGTTACGGCAAATGGTAAGGAGAGACAGAGGAAGGAGGCTGGAGGTGGATACAGAGTCAAGACAGGGTTTAAGTTTTAGTTCAGGTCTTTTTTTTTTAAGATGTTAGAAATAATAGCAGACTTGTACATGGATAGTAATGTCCAGGAGGGAGAGAAAAATTGATACAGGAGAGGAGAGAGCGCTGGAGCAGTAGGTGCACAGTCCTATTTACAACACTGACCATGTGCTGGGCCACAAAACAAGCCTCAGTAAATTTTCAAAGGACTGAAATGAACAGAACATGTTCTTCAACCATAATGTAAAAGATCATCAGAAATCTTATATGTTTGGAAATTAAGAAACATGCCCCATAACCATGCGTCAAAAATATCATGGAATTTAGAAGATATTTTTACTGATTGATAATGAAAATTCTACACAGCAACACTTGGTGGGATGCTGCTAAATCAGTACTTAAGAAACATCTGTGCTTCTTAATGTCTTAAATGCCTTTGTTAGAAAAAAAAAGTGTTCAGACTTAATGAGCTAAACATCCACTTCAAGGTATTAAAAAAAGAGCAAACTAAAGCAGAAAGAGAAATTATAAAGATATGGACACAAATCAGTAACATAGAAAGTATACACACAATAGAAAAGATCAGTAAGTTAGTCTAAAACTGGTTCTTTGAAAAGATAAATAAGATTACCAAATAACTAACAGGATAGATCACAAGTAACAAGGAGGGAAAACAAATAACTAAAATTGGGAATAAGAAAATAAGTCAACACGATGCTACAGGCAATAAAAATGTTTAGAAGATATTATAATATCTTTATACCAGTAATTTTGAAATGTAGTCAAAATGGACAAATTCATAGAAAATACAATGTACCAAAACTGATTTAAAAAGAAATAGAAAACCGGAATAGTCCTATAGGCATAAAAGTAATTGGATAAATGGTCTAAAATTTTTCCACAAAGAAAACTCCAGCCCAGATAGCTTTTCTATTGATTTCTACCCACAACTGAAAGAATAAATAAGTCTAACCTTATACTTACTCTTTCAGAGACTAGAAGAAGAGGGAATACTCCCTTATTCATTGTTTAAGGCTAGTAAAATCCCAATGTTAATACTCAAAAAGGACAGTATGAGGAAAATAAGTTACAAGTTAATTTCATTCGTGAATACAGATGCAAAAATTCTTTTAAAAATGTGAACAAGCGAATCCAGCAGCATGTACTGGAAAAAGTACATCATGACCAGGTTGGGTATATTCAAGGAATTCAAAGTTGATTTAACATTAGAAAATCATTTAACGTAATTCACCACATTAGTAGATTTAGAGAGAAAATAATATGAATGTGTCTATAATTGCAAAGAAAACATTTGATATAACTCAACATCCATTTGTGATTTTAAAAGAAAACTGTGAGCCAATCTGGAGAAGAAAAGAACTTCCTTAATGTGATAAAGAGTGCCTAGAAAAAGCCAACAGTAAATATCACAGTTAGTGGTAAAATGTTGAACGCTTTCCCTTTGATACTAGAAGCAAGACAAGGATGCCCTCCATCCTCGTCTTTCATCCTCCAAACTCCATTATTATATTCTTTGCAATAATATTGTAATTACATTCTGGAGGTCCTAGCCAGCATGGAAGGCAATAAAAAGATAAACGATGTATGAATAGAGCTGACCTCCACACCTAGGTTTCTCTGATTCTAGGCCACACAGAGCGCTCCTACCTCTGATTCCAACCCGAGCTTAACCTGTCTTCAATCCTCCCCCTACTCCCTCACCCAGCCACTCAGCAAATGCCTGCTGGGCCATCTGTGAACCTGACAAATGCCTGCTGGGCCATCTGTGCACCTGCTCTGCGCCTGTGGTGTGTTTCTGACTTCCTTCCTCAGAGACTGCATTCTGGGGGTAGGGACTGCTCTGGTGTTGCTCTGTGAGCTGCACTGTCCCAGTCTCAGCTGCTTCAGTTCCTTGTGGTCAGGACTGGGGCTGCTCCACCTGTCCCACAGCCCTTCACATACTGCTGGGCCCAGCGAGTGCTTGCTGACTGGTGAGTGAGTCAATGGAGAGTGGTGGAGGCAGCAGGATCCTGTCTCCTGGGCAGAGCCTTCCAACTTCACCATCATCTACCAGCTTCTTCCTTTCTTCTTTAAGAGACCATTCCTGCTGCTCTGCACTGAGCTGCCATGTACTGGCTCTATGCTGGGGGGCTCTGGGGACACAGAGGGGCACACTGAGATCCTGTCCCTTCCTGGTGGGCCTAGAAAGGGCCGGGACGGTGGGGGAAGAAGGTGCTGACCCAGCTTGTAAGGTCAGGAGAGGCTTCCAGGAGGAGGGGCTTCTAAACTGAGCTCTAGACAACAAGTGGGTGTTAGTGTCTGAAAGAGGGTGGAGGTGGGAGGATGTTTGGGGCTGGGAAGCAATGAGACCAGAGAGGTGGCTCCTATAATATGTGACACTATGGACCCTCCCCCACGAAAAAATGCATGAACCATACTCTGAAGCCCACCCTGCACCCCTAGGTTCTAAGAACCTAAACCAGCAGTTCTCAACCTGTGGGTCGAGACCCCTTTGGTGGTCGAACGACCTTTTCACAGGCGTCGCCTAAGACCATCCTGCATATCAGATATTTACATTATGGTTCATAACAGTAGCAACATTACAGTTATGAAGTAGCAACGAAAATAATTTTATGGTTGGGTCACAACATGAGGAACTGTATTTAAAGGGCCAGAAGGTTGAGAACCACTGACCTAGACGGTATCCTGAAAACGGCAAATCAAAGTGTTCCAGGCGTAGGGTCACATGGTACAACTGCAGTTCATTTGCTGTCCACTTGCACCTGCTTATTTTGCACCAGGATCCAAAATATTCACACATACACCCCCAGGCCAAGGCTGACCTCCCAGCTGGGAAATACACCCTCTTCCACTGTGCAAGGGCACCCAGGCCTTGGCTCATAGCACTGTGCAGAGCACTCCCGACAGAGGCCTAACTCCATCACCTGGAGGGAAATGTCACCATCGCACCACAACTACCAGAATTGCTGAGCACTCACCATGTGTCAAACAATGATGGACAGACAGGCCAGGGGGGAAAGGAGGATCCTGAAACAGGAGGCGTGTGAGCAGAGGACATGGGCATGAAAGAACCTGGTGTTTCAGGGGCCTGGCTGGAGGGTCCAATGCCAGGACACTGACTCACGTGCTTGGGAGAAGCTGGCCCCTGGGCCAGACCCCAGCGGGTGAACACTATCCTGAGGGCAGGAGAGAGCCAGGATCTAATGGGGGTCTAGGGGATAGTTCTGGTTGGGTGTGAAGATGGACCCTTAACCGTGTTGTGACTGCATGCTGTTCAAGGAGAGCCCTGCCTGAGAGAGGCAATATATATGGGAGGGGGATCAGGCAGGGCATCTGTGGGGAAAGGGGGTTTTCTTGTTTCTTTTCATTTTGACAGATAATAACCACAGGCCTCCTTGGTGCTGAAAATAAAAAAGGTAAAGGCAAAGGTGCCACCCGCTCGTTACCATCAGAGCCACTGAAATGGGTGTTGCTGCAGGAAGAAAAGACCAAGCGAAATAGATATTGGCCCAAAGGAAGGGCTTCATCCAGGTCAGCCCGGGCCAGAACATCAGGGCTCCAGGTCCCTCCCTCAGCTGACAGATGAGGACTAGACCTGCACAGGCTTAACCGGGGGCCCCTGCAGAGTCATAGCGTCTGGCCACAACTGTCCTGAACCTGGTCTGTGCTCTCCTTTTCCCCAGCCGGGCTGCCTCCAAACCCCAGAAGGGCCACTGCGTCAGTGCGGAGTATCCATGTCCCAGCTGCACACCACTGTGTGCTCCTGGCCAGCTCACATCACGGCCACCTCGGACCAGACAGCTGTCAGTAAGCCCCTTTCTGACTTCAGGGTTTCACACACCAGAGGACAAAGGAGGAGCACAGAAGGAGCCAACAGACGTAACACTGGGAGGCCACTGGAAGAGGTGGGCCTGGCCAGGGAACTAGAAAACAGCAAGACCAGTGGGAAGGGGGCTGCTGGGGTCCCAGGTTTGCCTTGACCCAGGGGAGACCTCAGGCATGTCACAATCCCTCTCAGAGCCTGGACTTCCTCATCCACAAAACTGGGGCAGGGAGTGGAGGGCAAGGGAGAGAGTTGGACCAGTTGCTCCCAAGGCCTTTCAGCTTCACACTGACGGCCTCACATGAAAGGATGAAAACCAGGACCCCATCACTGAGAACTTATTCTCTCTGAGCCTCAGTTTCCTCACCTATAAAATAGGCATAACAATACCACCTCCTTAAGGTTGTTCAGAGATTTAGCTTCACCGGGTGACACAGAGCAGCCACAGGAGGATGACTGCATTCTCCAGCATTATACGGAGGATGCTGGGGAAGGCCAGGAGGGTGTGGCCAGCAGGCTCCACCAGGCTGGCTGCCTCTCCCGACTGTACCAAGGCTGCTGCCATCACGCCAGGTGCTGGGGAATCCTGCAGCCAGCTCCCCTCTTCATTCAGAGAAGTGTTCTCCGTGGCCCCCAAGGGCTGCTCTCCTTTCCTGCTCCCCTTGGCCCTCAGGGTGACAGCTCTGAGAAGGCCAGTCCGTCTCCTCGGGGCTGGCAGGGCCGCCCTATAAATCAATCAATAAATTCCAAGCAGACGTGCATAGTTGTTTGGGTTGGAACCCTGGTCCTTTTCTGCGGCTGCCATGAAACCAGGCTCTCTCAGGTGATTCACAATTTGACGGGGCCGGGCCCGGATCCACCAGAGGGTGACGATAATATTTTCTTTCCTGTCTTACCTCGGAGACAGGGTGGGGTTTTTCCAGCCCTCTATCCTGGGCCAACAGCAAATCCTGGTTACTCAGTGCATATTTATAGACCCCCCAGGCTCGGGGAAGCCAGTCCCGAGGACGGCCAGCAATGCTGCGGGCTTCCCAGCCAGCAGATGTCTCCCACAGGACTCCATTTTCCTCCCCGCCACCCCCAAAGCCCTGCCTGAGGAGACCAGTAGAGTGTGGATGTGGTTAAAGCTGTGGCTTTGCTGCTGATGGTCCTGGGTTCAAATCCCAGGTCTGACACTTCACTGAGCCTCCGTTGATAGTTTCGTTTTGTCAACAGAGATGATATATAAAATAACTAATGACAATGAAGTGAGGTTTAAGTTAAAATAAAATATGTGACTAGCTTACTCAGGGCCCAGCACATTTTAGATATGTGATAAGTCGTCACCATTCATGTTAACAATGAGTGCTCAGAGAAGGGGCGCAGCGAGCCCTGGGACAAGGTCACCGCACAGTCAGAGGAGTTCAGACATCTGGCTCCAGAGTCCATGCTCATTCTCAGCTTTCTCCATCGTCTACTGGGTGGACTACCCCCTCCCCTGCCCCCCAAATACAGGAGGCACAAGGGCAGCCAGTCAAGGCCAAGGACAGGAAAGAAAAATGCACTAACAATGGGAGGGAGGACCTGTGTGCGGGACCCGCCCCTTGAAGCAGGGATGTGACCCCACATTCAGAGTCAGGAGCCGAGCACCACTCAGCTGGTTCTCGGGCAGCCAGGCTTCAGACAGGACAAACACCGACTCACCTTTCTAAGGTCCCACAAACCCCTGGTATGAAGAATGCCCAGAAAGAGTCTGCACCCAGAACATGTTAGCAATCGAATAGGAGGGGGAAAGGGCCATGAGTCTGATTTAAAAACAGGCCAGTTACTCCAGTACATTTTTTTTTTTTTGCTAAAATCCTGACCTGCCCTTTCACTGGTCTCTGTTTTTCATCTGATGGCAGGATTTCGGGGGTCCCCAGTGCTCTGCCCTTCTCTGGGGCCTGGATCTGAACTGCCTGTTAGACAGATGTGTGGAGCCCAGCAACCACAGCCATTGCCGAGCACTTACTTGGACTATCACGCACTCCCCACCACAGCCCCGTGAAGCAGGGAGCACCATGCTGTGCCCACTGTACGGAGGAGGAAAGTTGTCATGCAGAAAAGATAAGTACCTGGCCCAAGTCATCAGAGAGGCAAAGGCTGGATCTGAAACCCAGGCAGTCTAGCCCCTGAGCACTCTGCTGTCCTGTCCCCCTACACACACACACACACACACACACACACTCACTCACTCATGCCTGTGCTGAGGTAGCACCCAGAGTCGGGGCTGGGTTTGTCCTAGGGGTTAAACTACATCAGATGATCGTTTCAGAGGAGAACCTGACGCTGCCTCCCCAGCCTCGGGAGTTAATGGGACAGCCAGGTATGGAGAGTTATGACGAGATGCAGACAGCACAAGTCTCAGCCCGGCCCCAAGGCCCTCTGCAGCCCAACCTCTGCCCCCCTCTCACCATGACCTGCTCTCAGGTACAGTCACAGCCAGTCACCTACAGAGCAGCCTGGCTCTCTGCTGCCCCTGGGCCTCTCTGCCAGGAATGTCCCCCCTCACCCCTTTCTCTGACAAACGCCTCCTCATCCCTCAGAACTCAGTTCAACAGCCACCTCCTCCAGGAAGCCTCTTCTGACTCCTACAGGCTATGTCAGTGCTGCTTCTCTGCTGACCACTCTCGGCCTCTCTCCATTCCTGCTCTGCTCACCCTGGGCTGACAAAGCGGTTACACACTCTCCCCCACTACACCAGGCTCTTCCAGGGCTGATGTTGTACCTGTTCACCTGGGGTCCCCAGATAGGGCCTGGCCCAGAGCAGGTGTTCAGTGGATGTTTCTGGCATGAATGAGTCTGTGACTCAGCAGATGGATGAAGCAGGGACGGGTGGTCAGGACACCTCCCTGAAGCCCTGGCTCTGCGGTGCCCCCATGCTCTCCACTCCCTGACAGCATGTCCCTCATCCAACTCCCTCACACTTCTTCAGGCGCCTATACTGGCACCTTCTCTGGGCTGGGCATAGGGACCGTGGAAATGAACCAGAGAGATCAGGCGGACTGTAAAGTGCAGGTAATAGTGTTCCACTGGGTTCCCCCATCAACCATCAGAGCTGGGAGGGTGGAGCCTGGGACTCCTGCTGGCCACCTGCTTAGCCACACAGTGTGGCCCGGCCAGGCAGGCCAGGCTGCCAGAGCTGACTCGGCAAAGAGATAAAAGCCCAGGAAAAAAGAGTGCACAAGGGAGGGAAGAGAAAAGGAGAGACGGGGGGGAAAAAATAATAAAAAAGGGTTCTTTTGGTATTTGTTTTCAAAGCCACTGACAAAAACCAGATTTGAAGTTTGGGGGGAAAAGGGATTTGGGCCTTTCAAATTCCACTCTCCACTAATTGACTGCAGTTTCCTTTGAAAGAGCCCCCAGCTCTTCTGAACAATCAGCGGCCCAGCTGGGACTCCACAACCAGCGGCATCCAGGCCTCCAGGCTCCAGAGGGTCGCCCTGGCTGTGTGAGCTCTGGACAAACGGTCACCGGGGCACTGGGACCCTCAAAATGAACACTTAGAGTCAGACCCTATGCTGTGCTCTTTCCATGGAAGAAGGTCGGCCCAGCACTCAAACCCAGGTCTGTCTGACACCAGTGCTTATCATTTTGCCGTTTTGATGCCTGCCTCTCAAGGTGTTTGTGGCCTATCTGAGGCAGTAGAGAGCCACAGCAGGCTCATGCACAAAACTCCTAGAGGGCATGTTTTCTGGGAGGAATAGCAAACTGCAGCAAACTGCCTGATCCAACATCCTTGAGGCTCTGAGAATGAAAATCTTTACAGGCTTAGTTATTCACTTCATCACACACACACACACACACACACACACACACACACATCCCCAGTGCTCCCTCTGCTCTCACTCAGTGAAACTGCTCTGTTCTCTGTTCTTTTTCTTCCAACAAAGTCAGGAATGCCTCCCGACTGAGGCTTGCTCACTCCCTGACTCCCCTGGCCTGGCCTTGAAGCATTTGGCCAACAGCTTTTCTTTGGGGAAGTTCAGAAACAAATGTCCCTACTTCCACTTTGCACTTGGAGAACCTAAACCCAAAGGCTGGAGAATCCCAGAAACCCAGGTCTGGGGAAACCCAGGGGCCTCACCCAAAGGCAGCTCAGACCATTAACAACCCCCTACCTCATGTCTCACCCAGAGGGGCAGAGGGGCAGAGAGACTTTCCCAAAGACACACATCAGTCCTGGAGGTGGCAGGATCTAAACCCAGACCTGACCGTGAGCCCCACACCCTTTCCCCTGGCCCTGTCCATCCATCTGGACAAAGAGCCCTACTTGCCTTCCTGAGCCATTACCCAAAAGGGATCTGTGAGCGGCAAAACCAGAATGCCCTGGGAATGTCCTGGTACCACCACAGATGAACAGGGCTGCCCTCCTTCAGCAAAGGCGGGCCTCCCGGCTTCTGCACATGCGGGTCCCTCTGCCTGGAAAGCCCTTCCCTTTGAACTCATCCGAGGAGGTTTGCTCCGAGGCTCACCGCCTCCAGGATGTACTCCCGGCCCCTCTTCTGTGCTGCCGTGCTGTGCTCTCTCTCGCCCTGCGTGGCACAGTGTGGAATGACTGCCCACCTGCTGACTCCCATGGACCAGCTCCTCTGGGGGAGGAACAGCTTTCCTATGGCCATGCCAGTGCCCACAGTAGGGGCTCCAGCCATGTCTAGTGAAAGAGGGAGGCAGGGGGGCCAGGGGGGCGAGCATTCTGGGAGAGTCCCAGGTGCAAGTCCTGATCCACAGCTTGCTGACTACGTGGCCTTGGGGAACTCCCTTCCCCTCTCTGGGGCTTGGGCTCCTCAGCTGAAAAGATGTGGGTAACAAACCGCCCTCTGGGGTTGTCACACATACGAAATGAGATTGAGAGTTTGGAGATGCTTTGTGAATTATGAAGCTTTAAACAGATAATGACAATGGGGGTAACCTCAGTGGTAAAGTGAGGGGGACAGTCCTATCTTTCTGACACATGTCCACCTCACCTCAAGCCTCTCGAGAAGAAATGGTCTGTCTGCCAGTCTGTGTTGGGCATTGCCACAGCTGGCATCTCAGTTAATCCCCCAGCCCAGGACAGGGGTGCCCAATACCTCTCTTTCTCAAGGGAGCCCCTGGAGCCAAGGAGTGAGGTGCTTGGCCCAGGTCTCACACTTGGCTAAGGGCATCTCACCTCATAGCCTGTATATTTCTGTGCCTCCCACCCTAGGCTGAGCCCAAAGCTGTCAGCTGTGGGGCCTCGAAGCTCCTCCTGGGACCAGCTGGCCAGAGCCAGGACATCTCCGCAGCCCACAGGCCCAGAATCCCTTGGGCCAGGCCCCACCCACCCACCCTGGTGAATCCCCAGGCAGCACACTGCCTGCTTCTGTTCCCTATTATGAGTGAGGACCGTTGCCCGTCAAATAAATCAGGCTTATGAAGTCTGATGAACAAAGATTCTGATGGTGGGATACTGTAATTATAAACATCAGCAGCTCAGCAATCCGGGATCAGGGGGGCGCCTTGCTTTGATGGGGGCAAGCAGCAGAGCAGCTCGATTTAGATTGTTCCAGACATCGCAGGCAGGAGGAGCCAGGGTCCTCTGCTCCAACTTCCCAGCACTCCATAGGGAGTTTCAGGTAACTGCAGGGCCTTCCATGGGCACCCCCAACCTCTCCAGCCCCCACCTCTATAATACCCCCTGGAACTGCTCATTGCTACCCACACTCGCCAGGCCATTTCACATTTCCAGGAGTTTGCAGAGCTTAGGCCAGTGGTTCTCAACCTTCTGGCCCTTTAAATACATTTCCTCATGTTGTGACCCAACCATAAAATTATTTTCGTTGCTACTTCATAATTGTAATGTTGCTACTGTTATGAATCGTAATGTAAATATCT
This sequence comes from Myotis yumanensis, assembly GCF_028538775.1. Classification (NCBI taxonomy): domain Eukaryota; kingdom Metazoa; phylum Chordata; class Mammalia; order Chiroptera; family Vespertilionidae; genus Myotis; species Myotis yumanensis. The sequence continues at coordinate 37,461,376 of NW_027223753.1, forward strand.
GATATGCAGGATTGTCTTAGGTGACCCCTGTGAAAGGGTCGTTCGATCGCCAAAGGAGTTGTGACCCACAGGTTGAGAACCACTGGCTTAGGCTACAGCTAATGAAGTCCTATCATCCTGTCACACCCAGCTCAAATGCCATCTCCTCCAGGAAGCCCTCTGAGTGTCCCGCCAAGTAAAGCACTCCTTCCTCTTGCTCTCAGGCTTGCCTCTCCAGCCTCACAGGAGCTGGGCTCCACCTTTCCCCTCTCTTGGCATACGCCAATCCCTCCGCCTTCCCTGCAGCTTTAACTCCAACTCACCTTTCTCATCTCAGACAGATGTCTTCTCCTCTAGGAAGTTCCCCCTGATCTGCCATCTGCCTGTCTTGGGTGCTACCCCAGCCATCCAACTCTGTGCACTTGTCCCCTGGACTCCAATTGTCAGTTTGCATGTTTGTGCCCCATCCTAACCTGGAAGCTCCCTGTCCCTGGTGCCCAGCTCAGGCCTGGTCCCCGTAGGTGCTCAGAGAATGTGTGCTGAATAAATGTGTTCGTTCACTATCAAACAGCCAGGAGGAAGGACAATCCAAGGCCCACGAACTGCGGTCTGGGTCCTCAGCATTCCGTCTTCTCAAACTGACCGGAAGACCCGGCTTCTAGTAACGAAATAAGTGAAACGACCAAGAACTGCCAAGACCCAAACACAGTGGGCTTCATATGGAAGGAATCAAGAGGACTAAGGAATGAAGTATCCATTGGAACAGACACTTTGTTATCCAAGCCATAAACCTGATTTACACTCCGGTTCCTTCTTTCCCGAAGCTCTGTAAAGTTTTACCTTTGCCCCAGCAAGCCTTGGGAACAAACCTTTAGAGCAACAGGAAATCTCCCATTGAACTGGGAAAGGAGAAGGGGGCTCCCCAATGCTCCTGTCCTCCAGGTAACCCTGCAAGCCAGTCACCTGAACAGGGTGCATGAGATGGGACCTAGAGACCTGGGTTCAAGTACTAACTCTGCAATACACATGGGTGTGGCTTTGACAAGCTATTCCCCGATCTGGGCCTCAGCCTCCCCATCTGTGCAATGACCACGGGTAAGGAGGCAGTCAGGCCAGATCTCGAGCTTATGTTCAAGGAAGCAGCGTAACACAGCAGCTGTGGGTTCGAATCTTCTTAGCTCCATGACTTGGGCAAGTTAGCGAAGCTCTCTCTGCCTCACTCTGCACATCTCTAACACAGGGAACTGTGCCAAGACGGCACGACCTCCAAGGGCTGATGTGAGCACTACGGGGTTCAGGTTGGAGAAGGGTGTAGACCAGCACTTGGCAGGCGATGGCGAGCCCTCTCCACTCTGCTCCTGTTGGTCTTCTCCCACCCTCAGCCGTCAGATACTGACAAGTGGAGATAAGGCCCCTCCAAATCCATTGTCCAAATTCATCCCTCAGACAAGCTAGGAGGAACATAATGTTACCTCCACATTATAGACAAGGGGGTGAGGCTTAAAGAGGGGCCTTAACTTGCCTATAACTCCGTGAGCTGGGAGCCTGGCCCTGGACTCCCAATGCCAAGCCCAGTTAGTGTTCCTTTCCTGACAGGGAAAGTTCTAGGTCAACATGTTTTAAAAAGAAAGGGGGCGAGGATCTATCTTAGGGTCACCTCAAATATACTGAAAAATGTGTCTAAAAAATACTATTTAGGGTCCACTGATTTGCCTCTATTTCTCTCTATGCACCCACCCCATCAGTAGCTCCCACTGCAGTCAGGCTGCCTGGACACCCTTCCAGGCTTCTGCTCCGATGATACCACCCCAGAGAGGCCTCCTCTCCCAGCTCCAATAGCACCTCACCCCTCAGCCTCCAACCTCTCACCCTCCTTTTTAAAAATCACCATCTATCATACTACCAGACACAACATCAAAATTTCCCTTCATTAAGCAAATATTTGTTGAGCACCTATTATGTACCAGAAGCTGTTGTGGATGTTTGGGAAATGACAGTGAACAACACAGACAAAAATCTCTGTCTTCCTGAAGCTTACATACCACAAGGGGAGATAAATCATAGATAATAATCATAATAGGTGTATAGAATAGTTACTATGGGAGAACGTGACAAACATTTTAAAATGTTGAGCAGTATAATGGGATTCGGTATGCCAGGGGGGACGGGTACAGCACTCTTAAATAGGGTGTAGATAAGGGGAGGAGTTGATCCAGCAAACATCTGAGGGAAGGGCATTCCAGGCAGAGGGAACAGACAGTGCGAGGGCCCTGAAGAGGGAGTGTGCTTGCTTGGTGGAGTACAGGAAGTAAGGAGAGAAGTAAACGATGCTGTGGTCAGAGGGGTCCTAGGCCTGGAATCATACTGTAGGCCACCGTGAGGACTCAGGCTCCTGCTCTGGGTGAACTGGGGAGTCATTTCATAATAGTAAGTATTAATGGCAGAGGGGTGACAGATCTGATTCAGTTTAAAAGGATCATTCGAGCTGCTGTGTTGAGAACAGACTGCCTCGCTTGTTTGCTGGTTTATTATTTCCTCCACAAAAAATAGGAAGGTAGCGCTTAAACTGAGTTGATCACTATTATCTCCTCAGAGCCTAGAACAAGGCCTGGCACATATAGGTGTTCAGAAAATTTCTGTGAAATGACTGACTGACTAAACAAACAAACATGCCTCTTGGCTGTTCCTCAAACATGCTGAGCACACTCTGGCCTCAGGGCCTTTGCGCTTACTGTGAACTCTGCCCAGAATGCTCTTCCCCCAGGTATCTTCATAGTTTATCCCCACACTTTGGGGAACAAGGGAGCCAAGGGCTGAGGTGGAGAGGAGTATTTCATGGAGGGAACAGCATGTGCAAAGGCCTAGAGGTGAGTGGTTCGGTCTGGACGGGGACTTGTAAGAGGGGCTAAAACAGGAGGTAGGAGTCAGAGCACATCAGGATTTCCTTGTGAGATGCATTATGAAGCTAGAACCACGAAGAAATGCAAGTCAAGACCACGGTGAAGTGCTATTTTATGCCCACTTAATAGGCAAAAACTAGTATGATCGTACCAAGTGTAGGAGAGATTATGAGATAGTTCATGCAGTGCTGTAGGGGTGTTACTGGTCCATCACTCTGTAAATTCGCTGGGTATTATCTTCAAAGGAGAATTCACAACCCTTCAGCGCAGGGGTTCCACAGCTTAGTGATATTTAAAAACAGGAGTTATCAAAATGGGGTCTGCAGACCACAGAAATCAGCAAAAGCTACAACCACAGCTTTTTTCCTCCTTAGAGAGCTAGTTGTTAAACATTTATTAGCACACTATTGGATATAACCCACATACGCAAAGGGTTTGGGAGTTCTCAGTAATTTTTAAGAGTAAAGGGTCCTCAGGCCAAAAAGTTTGAGAGCCACTGCCCTAGAGAAACCCTTGCATACGTGCACCAGGAAAAAATAAAGCTAGCACCACTGGTAATAGCAAAATGAAAAACAAAACTGGAAACAACCCAAACACCCAACAAATGGAGTAGATAACAATAAGTATGGGACAGTCAAACAATGGAATATTACACAGCAGTGAAAATGGATCAATTAGAGGCACCTGAATGACCAGTGACATAATGCTGAATTTAAAAAGTGAGTCCTGGCCCTGACCAGGTGGCTCAGTTGGTTGGAGCATCATCCTGTACAACAAAAGGTTGCAAGTTTGATTCTTGGTCAGGGCACATACCTAGGTGGTGGGTTTGATCACCAGTTGGGGCATGTACAGGAGGCAATTGATCAATGTTTCTCTCTCACATCAATGTTTCTCTTTCTCTTTCTCTTTCTCTTTCTCTTTCTCTTTCTCTTTCTCTTCCTCTTCCTCTCTAAAAATCAATAAAAACATATCCTCAGGTGAGGATTAAAAAAAAAAAAGTCCCAGAATCTATATAATAAAAGCCTAATCAACTTTTACAGCAGGGCAACCAGAACAACTGCTCTCTATGATGCGTACTGCCCACCAGGGGGCAGAGGTTCAATGCAGGAGCTGCCCCTTGGTGGTCAGTGCGCTCCGACAAGGCGAGCGCCGCTCAGCCAAAAGCCAGGCTCATGGCTGATGAATGCAGCTGCCACAGCGGGAGCCTCTCCTGACTCTGCGACAATAGGCACAGTGGGCCCTGGATGAGTGCTAGCAGTAGGGCACCCAGTCCTAATTCGGACTCCTCCCTGGCTGCCTACTGCACTGCTACATCCCCTGAGGTGTCCCGAACTGCGAGAGGGCGCAGGCCAGGCTGAGGGACACCCCCTAAGTGCACGAATTTCATGCACCAGGCCTCTCATATATAACAAAGTCAAAAATCCACTAAAACTAAACAATATATTGTTTAAGCACACACATATATGTAACAAAAACTGGTTTTGATCAAAACTATTTTAAAGAAATAGAATGACAAACATAAAATTACCTCTATAGGTAGGCAAGGATGAAAGAAATAAAGTATATAAGAATTGAAAAGAAAAACAGAAAACTGTTATTATTCACAAATAACAAATCAAAAATAATCTAGAATTAAATTAACAATATGCAGATTTGACAAGGTCAGTATACATAGGGTATATACTCAAAAATCAATTGCATGGCCCTAACCAGTCTGGCTCAGTGGATAGAGCATTGGCCTGCGGACTGAAAGGTCCCAGGTTCGGTTCCGGTCAAGGGCATGTGCCTTGGTTGCAGGCACATCCCCAGTAGGAGGTGTGCAGGAGGCAGCTGATCGATGTTTCTCTCTCATTGATGTTTCTAACTCTCTATCCCTCTCCCTTTCTCTCTGTAAAAAATCAATAAAATATATTTTTTTAAAAATCAATTGCATGTCTATCTACCATAAATAGAAACGGAACATTTTTAGATATTTATGATCATATCAAAAAACACCAAATACTTAGGGATAAATCTAACACAACATGTGCAAGACCCTCTACCTAGAAAATTACAAAACATTATGAAGACCTAAATGAATTGAGGGATATACATATTCATGGGTCAAAAGATTGCAAATGTGAATTTGGAAATTCCAAATTTATCTTCCCAAATGAATCTAGAGATTCAATGCAATCCAAATCAAAATCCCAGCAGGTTCTTTTCATGTGTGGAAATTACCAAGTTAATCCTAAAATGTATATTAAAATCCAAATAGCCAAGGATAACTAGAGTAATCCTGAAGAAGAACAAAGTTGAAGAACTTTCACTACTAAATATCAAGCCTTATTGTAAAACCTCCCTAATTAAGACTGTGAAGTTGGTATGAAGATAAACAAATAGACCAATAAACAAAATAAGATAATTCAGAAATAGACTTACTCACTGAACTGATTTATGGCAAGGGAGAGTGGAGAAAGGACAATGTGTTCAATAAAAGCTGCTGGCTAAATCCAATTTCTATATTTTTTTTAAAAAGGACACTTGACCCCTACCACACACCATACACAAAAATCAAATCCAGATGGATTACAGCTTGAAATACAAAGTGTAAAACAAGCAAGCTTCAAGAGGAAAATACAGGAGGCTATTTTCACAATCTGAGGCAGGCAAGGGTTTCTTAAATAGGATACAGAAAACACTAACCATAAAAATAAGGATGAGTAAAGTAGACTGTTTTAAAACTAAGAGCTTCTACTCATCATAAGGCACCATGAGGAGAAGAAAAGGAAGAGCCAGCGTGGGAACAGGTATCTGTAAGCACACCAGACTAACAGGGGGCTTAGATCTAGAATAAAGATCTTCTACACATTGAAAGGCAAATTAAAAAAAAAATTGTTTAAGGGCTTGAAGAGGCATTTCACAAAAGAGGCTATTCAGTGGTCATATGAAATGGTGTTCCATATAACGGGCCATCAGAAAAATGCAAACCAAAACCACAGCAGTACCACCAACCCCCACCAGAATGGCTAACATCTAGAAGGCAAGCAACACCGGTGTGAGCAAGGATGACAAGCCACGGACCTTTGCTGCCTTGCAGGTGGGAGTGTTAAGACAGTGTGGTCACTTTGGAAAACTGCATGGTATTACATCCTAAAAATGAACAGACCCATACTGTATAGCTCAGCAATTCCATGCCTACACAGACACCCAACAGAAGTACAGGGATAGATGTATTGATAGGAAAGTTAGTCATAATGATCAAAAACTGGAAACAACCCAAATGGTTACCCACAGGAGAAAAGACCAATAAATGATAATACCAGACCATCAATGAACATAACAAGTCCTAGCTATACAGCCACATGAAGAGATTTCAGAGATATGATGTTGGGTAAAAGAAGCTACACATAGAGAGTATCTACAATATGACCCCGGCTACATAATAAAGTTCTAAAGCAAACAAACAACTCTGTAGAACTAGGAGTCAGGCCCGAGGTTTCCTTGGGGAGGGAGGCAGGGGGCAGACATGGGGAGGGGGTGTGATTGAAGCTGTTTGGGGTGACAGTAATATTCTATTTCCTGATCTAAGTTACGTTTACACTGTGATGTTCATCAAACTGTACACTTAGGATTTATGTACTTTCTATATATAAGGTATACTTGAGTAAAAATACAGGAACAAAGTCGGCAAAGTGATTATCTCTAGACTGGAGGCAGGAGACCAGATAGGAGAGGGCACAGGCCAAGCTGAGGGGGCCCCCCTCCCATGCATGAATTTCATGCACCGGGCCTCTAGTAGTTAATAATAGCATACCGCATATTTGAAAATTGCTAAGAGAGAAGATCTTAAAAGTTATCATCACAAGAAAAAACTTGTAACTACATGAGGTGATAGATGTTAACTTGGTAATCATTTCATAATATATACTTATATCAAATCATTATGTTGTACACATAAAATGAACACAGTGTTGTTATATGTCACTCATATATCTCAATAAAACAGGAAAAACACAGATGAAAGGAGAAATGATCAGGTGAAACAGGACAGGTCTCGTCCCGCCCATCCACCAGCATCCTCTCCCCATGTTTACATTTCTTTTTGGCTGGTACTGGCCTAATTAGTACAGCTTTTATTAAAAACCCTTCACCACCCTCTCTCCAGCATCACACACCAGCCCAGGGAGCCCTGGACATTGGGCCAAATGAGTTAACAATTTCCTTTTAGCCCTATTGCGTTTCTCAAATGTGAGTCCACTTTTTCACAGCCTGAAAGAGATGGAGACTTTTTTAACAGTCCAGTTCTGGGCTGGATCTGTCACCACGACAGTAAAAAATAAAAAATTTTAAAAATAGTTTAAGTGCATCGTGTACTTACAATAAATAGTTTGCACAAAATTGTTCATTCTACATAAGGGCAGGGCAATGCCTTTAATGTACACATTGTGAAGAGCCCGTAACCAAGGCTGTTACTGGGCAGAATGTGGAAGTCGTTTTCTATTCTTAAATAAAGAAAAGGTTCTCATTTTAAAATCAACTCAATGAACACTATTAAGCAGTTGGCCGTGAATGCCTCCGTATTTTTTCCAAACTGATACTAATAAGGGCTCCCACTCCCAGCCCTGTCTAAACAAAAACACAATATTAACCACGTAATTGCCAAGAGCGTTTCCCCAGTGTTGTTGTCCAGAAACACATAACCAGGAGGAGCGTGCACATCCAATCAAAATTGAGACCCTAGTCCCCAGACACGTCTCCGGGTGGGTTTGGGTGGGGCCGCTGCCTCTTGGTGCTGCAGAGCTGGTGATTGGAGTGCTGCTCCCTCTTTGTTCAACAATCAGTTGATGTGTGGGTCGTGCTAGGCCCTGGGCTCTACCTGAGTGGGGAGGGACTCAGAGTGAACGAGACAAATGCAGGTCCCCACGGCCTTCCAGAGAAACGTGGTCTCCAAGGACTGACGGTGCACCCGTTGTGGGGCAGCTGGTGAAAGGGAAAGACTGCAGGACTGGAAGTCCATTAGACATGGATTTAAATCTCAATATGCCACTTCGTAGCTTGGTCTCAGTGTCTTCATCTGTAAAATGGGGCTGTTCTGTGAATTTGGTGTGTCCCTACGTGTAAAGAGTTCCACACACACTCGGCACGCAGCAGGTGGTCCTCTGATGCTGAGCCCCTGTGTCCCTTCTGTGGCCGCTCTGCCGTGAGGATGCAGAGACCAGAGTCGGCCACTGCTCCCAGTGGAAAACCTGCTCCTCAGAGCAGAAGCGCAGCATGCTGTGGGAACTCGGGCAGAGGGGGCTGGATCTGAGGCTCAGGGGTGAGCCCCACATGTGCCATTCCTGAAGGGGGTCTGAGCTGCCAGCCGCTCAGACCAGTGCTGACCAGGAAAAGGAGTGACAAGAACAGCTGAGGAGGCTAGGCCAGGATGGCATGGCCAAGGACTCTCTGGGATCCCAGACCATCCTGGGAGAGTTTATACATCCATGTCCCCCTGCCCCTGTGACTGTCAGCCCCCTGAGGGCAGGGACAGTGTCGGACTCATCTCTGAGTTCTCGGTGCCCAGCCCGTCTGGGAATAGACCGAAACTCAGTGATGGTTACTGATAAACAAGTAAGGCCTAGACAACCTCTGCCGTATGTTTCCTGTGGTTCAGGAGGGCAGTCATCCTGGGCAGAAGCCTTGATCCCTGTGTAATACAGGCCTCTCACATCTCCCCTCTTAAAACTGAGATCCAGGGAGCCATGGGGGGGTGGGGGTGGGGGCATGAGGACAGACTACCTTCACTAAAAAAAAGAAGAGGGCAGGGGGCATCTATGAGCTTCCTCTTCCCCATCTGTAAGTGGGTGATGAAATAGCACTCCTGCCTCCCAGGGTTGCTGAGAGGATTGAATGGCAGACAGGAGGGAATGACTAGTGCTGGATACGCGTGAGGCTTCCCATTCCCCTCTCTGCTGTCTCTGTCTCTATCTCAGCAGATTCTGATTATGAACTCACTGTGGGCAAGGCCTTGGGGCCCATAGGGAAGAGCCCAGGCTAGAGGTCGGACTGGAAGCGAGCGTCGGGGGTCTTAAGGAGGGGAAAGAAAAGGGCACACGGTGTTGGGCATGAATGGGAGCTTAGTAAATAGTGGATTGATAGACAAACAAATGGGAACAAGTGGGTGGGAACAAAGGAACAAAGGAGTACATTCACACATCTAGTCTTCGGTTCCTCCTTCTCCCATGAGGTGGTTTGCTGTGCCCTGTCCCAGACCCACACTCTTCCCATTAACATTCACCCCTGCCCGCAAGTGCCTGGAAGCCCCACTCAGGTCTCTGCCCTCCCTGTCTGTCTCTATTTGTCTCTTCCTGAAGCAGTCTCTCTTCTGTCTTTCCATCTCTTTGTCCGGGGCGCTGACTTTCTCTGTCTCATCCTATTTTTCTCTGTAGGTGGGTGTATTTCTCCTTCACTCTTGATGTCTCTTCCTCTCTTTTTGGCCTCTCTTCCCCTTTCTCCTCTCTCCTTCCCTCGCCCCATCGTCCCCCTGCCTTCCCAATTCCCCTGTGAAAGCCTTTCTTCCCACAGGCACAGGTGTGCCTGCAGGTGTTTTATCCAGAGAGACCCTGCTTGTAAGCGGAGAGAGAAGATGGGGTGAGACAGACACCCCTGTTGAAAGGGGGCGTGGCCCAAAGCCCAGCTGTGAGCCAGGTCACAGTCAGGGGTAGCCTGGGTATCCCTGCCATGCTCCCCCACCAGTGCATCACACCTCCTCCCCATCCCTGTGTCTCCCTTGGCCCAGCCCTCCTGGGTGCCACAGTGGGCAAGGAAGAAGGGCACCCAAGGAACAGGTCTGCACCTGGAATAGACCCTAATGAATGGGTGCCATGGGACCACTGGGCTTCATTTTCACTAAAGGGCAGTCTCCCGGCCAGAGTGCTGCCCCCTCCTCCCCCCAGCCATGGGGCAGAAGCGGAGGGCTCTCTCTGTGAGGGACAGCACCAAATTCTGCCTGCCCCAGGACGGAGACCAAGATATGCCAGACACCCCAGCACAACAACAGTGATGGGCACCTGCACCATGAGCCCGGCACTTCTCAATTCCCAGGGTCCTGACAGCCCGGCCATCCATTCAACAGATACTTGGGAGCACTCCTCTGTGCCAGGCAGCGTTCGAGGTCCTGGGAGAGAGCAGGAATAAGATGGACTAAAGTCCTGCTGCATGTAGCTGACATTCTAGAGGGGAAAGTACACAATCAGAAAACATAGGACAGCAGTGAGGGGGCTGACAACACTGTGAGAGGCGCGGTCTGGGGACCAGAGTATCCCCAGCTTGGTTGTAAGCACAGTAAGTCTGGGGTGCCGCCTGGACATCCTCTTGGGGATACAGGGAAATCAGCTATAGGTACAAGTCTAAGCTCCAGGGAAGGTCTGGGCTGACATACAAACGTGGGAGTCATCAACAAATAATGTCCTTCAAAGCCACCGCCTGAACGAGAAGGTGAGACGAGTGGACCAGGAGAAGGGGCAGGAGAAGCAGAGGGGTGGGGGGACGGGAGAGTGTGGTGTCAGCGAGGAGGGCAGCGAGCATGGCTGAGCAAGGATGGTGGCCTGGGTGACACCGAGGCCACTGGGCCTTTATAGGAACAGCGTCAGAGCAGTGGTGGACATGAAGCCTAGCGAGGGCTCAGAAGAGAACAGAAGAAAAACAGGACATAAAGTACAGTCACTCTTTCAAGGGGCTTTGCTCTAAAGGAAATGAAAGAACGTGGCGGTATCTGAAAGGGGAAGTGGGTCGAGAGGTTTGTTTTGTTTGGTAATGTGGTAGAAATAACAGCTTGCTTCTGTGGGGACAGGAGTGACTCAGCAGAAAGGAAGTGCTGATGCTGCAGGAACAGGCAGACTGCTGGGGTTGTGCCCTTGAGCAGGTGAGCAGCATCTGGTGTCTGGTCCCTCTGAGGCCCATACACAGAGGCTGGTGGGCTGGGGACCTGTCCTCATTTTTCAGATGAGGACACCGAGGCTGAAAACATTAATCTGCACCCCCAAAACAGTCACCCTGGGGTTTCCTTCCCCACCTGCCCCCTGCTTAAAAACCTCTTATACCCACAAGGTGGGCCAGGAACCTGCATTTTAGCTCCTTAAATACTTCTCATTGAGCACGCTAAAATTTGACAATCGCTACTCGAGACCACTAGTCATCAAACTTGTTTGATTTCATAACCCTATCAGGAGAAAACATATTCATTTATAAATCACAGATATAAACTACTATTCTCATATGTGTTATCAGAAACGCTCTACCACATGCTAGGATAGGGCCTTAGGCAAGTTGCCCAAGTAACAGCTCTGTGTCTTAGTGTCCCCATTCATAAAACGGGAGATAAGACACCCGCCTCGTGGGTTGTTGCGAAGACCACATGAGTTAAAACACATGCAGTGCTCAGAACAATGCCCGACACATAAGATCATCATCATTCCTATCACACCAAAAATGAGACAGGCCATAAATACGAACCACGTTCTAATGTTTCTCCCCATCCCCACGGTCTTGGAGCCCCAGCTGCGTGATCACTGGTCTACCCAGCGAGGCCCTCAAGAACAAGAACCATGTATGTCTCATTCATCCTTTCTTTCGATGCCTAGTCAAGGGTGAGGCATAGGCGGTCAAAAACACTGGTGCTGGACTAAAGAACCACCATTTGTTGAGGCCCAACCCTGAGCTGCACACATTCAATCCTTGCAACCACCACTGAGGTGGGGATCAATATTCCATTTTACAATGGGAGAGACTGAGGCTCTGAGGGGAATGTGGTTTCTCTAAGGTCATAGAGCAGGTTACAGCAGAGCTGGGACCCACACCAGGACAGCTGGGTGCCCTGTCCCATGGCTAATGGCCTCTTCCCATCACCAAGGGTGCAGCCAGGGTATATGCTGGGATCTGCTGCTTGGGGGCAAAGGTTGACTCTCAGCATGATTGTTCTCCTGCCCCCAGCAGAAGAGGAAGGAATAGCTGGGAAGATGCGCGACACCTCATAATTAGCAGAAGCACAGAGGAAAGCAGAGCCTAGGTATCAGCAGGAAAGGCGGGAAGGTCAGAGAACCTAACCTGGCACACTCACCCATCCCACCCCAACCCCAGAGCTGAGCACAGCCTGAGCTGAGCAGCACCGTGCCTTTGGGAACCTGCACCTTCCCCTCACCTCACGCCTCCCTCCCAGCCAAACTGCAGATCCGCCGGGCGAGGCTACATTAACGGATTTCTGAAATGTCACCAAGAACAAAGCTCCCCTTTCTGCCAGCCCCTAGTATTTACAAGCAAGCACAAATCTGTGAGAAAATTCAATTGAACGCAGATGGCAGGAAATTCCTCTAAAATGACAGTGGCCAAATTCAAACCACAAGACATGAAAATAACCCAACGTACTAGACATGAAGAACATATCTTATAGACTTCTCCTCGTGCGATTTGCAATCTGTGATTGATTACCAGGAAGACAGACTGCAGATTTATTGGACTTCTGTAGAACACGGATTCCATTTGCAACAATTAAACCTTCCGTGGTTGAGGAAGGGGTCGGAGGGGGCTAACGGGAGATGGTGAAGTTAAGGAATGTGGTGTGAGGCCGATAACGGCTGGTGTTAGCACCGTGGAGCTGGGCGTTTGCGGCTCAGGTACCGGCTGGCAGGGGAGGGTCCGGGTGTGCTGTGCGTCCGAAACCCAGGCACACGCCATTGGGTTGCAAGTCCAGCTTGTGGCCATGGGCTGGGAGCAGAGGCATGCTGACAGGTTTCTGAAGGGATGCATATATGGATCTCTGTGGAGGGATCCTTACCATGGCAGTGGTTCTGGAGGTGCTAAGGGGGAAATGGACAACAGAAGCAGTGAGCCGAGGGACAGTGACAATGCCTCTCCCCAGGCCCTGGAAAAACCGACATGACTAATAAATCACACCACCTCTTTCCTGCTGAGCTCAAAATCCTTCTCAACACGATGCTCCAGGCAGAACTAGTAAGTGGCCAAAGCTGGGCCAAGAACAGGAACCTGTTGGCCAGCCCTGGGCTCACGCTGTGGGTAGAGCAGCGTGCACTGAATTTGTACTGATCTCGATGGGTGCTATAAGCTAGAGGCTCCGGTATGTGTAATGGATCAGCAGTTGAGGTGAGTGCTAACCGTTCAGAGGTTCAAATCTGTGCTACTGAGCTGATACCCACCATCTGGAAGATTCCACCTCTCATTCCTCAGAGGGGCTCAGGTCTCTCCGAGGCAGATGGGACGGGGGTTGCATGTGGATTAAAGAAGGCCACACGTTCTCTGACAGTCCTCCCATGAAGAGATGGTCTGTGCCCCTCTCTGCATCGGAGCTGGTTGTGACTGCCTTGGCAAATGGAGCATGGTGGACGTGGTGCTGGGCCTGTTGATAAGCCTGCCCTTCAGCAGCTTCCCTCTTGGTCTCCTGGAGCCAAGTCACTGAATAAGAGGTGTGACTTCACGGCTGGAGACACCGCATGGAGACCACAGGGAGAGGGAGAAGGGCCCAGTTGAGCCCAGCCTTCCAGCCACCCTCACCCATGTGCTAGCATATGATCAATCTGTCCTGATTCTCCAATCAGGCCAGCTACCAACTGAATACCACCAAAGTGACCCCAGTCAATGTCCCGTGGAGAAAAAGGATCACCCAGGAGAGTCTTGCCCCAAATTCCTGACCCACAAAATTGTGAGGCTTGTGAAATATTTAGTGATTTAAGCTGCTAAGTTTTGGGGCAATTACTATTTGGATCATCCACCCTTGCCCCTTTCCTCCCCATCCTCACTGTTCCCTCTCTTTCAGCCCCATCACCTCAGCAGGGAGAACCACCCTGGCCTGATTCTCAGCTTCTCATATGGTCCCCTACTAGTCACACTCTCCCTGGCCTCTGGTGACCTTGCTATGCAAAGGCTTGTGGAGTCCTGACCACCTCTCCAGCCACCTGGCCCACCACTCCCCTCCCCGCTCCTATGCTCACCATCCCCCAGATGGAGCTCACTCCTGAAAGGCCCCTATGCTGTTGTATATGCTCTTCCCTCTGCCTCAAGCCCTGCTCCCTATTGTCTGCCTGGCACACTCCTATTCAACCTTCAGTGCCCAGCTCAAATTCACTGTCTTTCTCTGGGCTTTTTTAGCCTTCACCATCCTGTATTGCCATTCTACACTAGGTGGGGAAGCAATTTGAGGAGAGAACAGACGCTCTTGGGTTTTTGTCTGCCCAGTGCTAACATAGTACCTGGCATAGAATCCAATAGAGTTTCACTGAATAAGCTAATAAAATAATAAAGGCATGATGCAGGAAATTCAGTGCAGATCCTGGCATCAAGCTCTCTATAGGAAAGGAAAACATGAAAAGTTGAATTTCAACAAACAATTCCAACAAGCACCACAGCAGTGATATGGACCCAAAGTCAGAGAAGCCACTGTCAGGGAGGACTTCCTGGAGGAGGAGACCATGCTGGAATCCAAGCTTCCTCCACCAGAAGTTCTCCCAGAGAGTCCTCTGGGCTGAGGCTGCCCCTTGCACTCCCACTAGCTGCACTCACCTGACTACATCACAGGGGCTGCTCACCTGCCCTGCTCCCATTCACTGCTGCATCCACAGTGCCCAGCCAGGGGGCTGAGAGACAAGCTGACCTCTCCCATGGCATCATAACTAGGTTCTCCTCCTTCTGAGTGACAGGGACCAGCACGGGGCCTCAACCCAGAGCTGATATTAAGGGGCTATTTGTCAAAATGAATGAGGAAATGAGGAGGTTAAGAAGGCATTGTGAGCAGGAGGAAGCTCAGAGAGGCCCAAAGAATGAACCTAGGAGCTGCTGTGGGGCACTGATCACACCACTGTCCTGGCTGAGCGACCCCACAACTCCCCTGTGAACAGGAATCACAGCAGGACCCTGGCAGGGCCAGTGCGATAAGTGCCTGGCACAGAGTAGTGCGTACTGATGCCTGATAAACGGGAGCCTGGGCCTCAGGGGGTCGCTGAGGGATGACCCCAGGTCCTGAAGGCCTCTTGGTGCTCTGACCCTGGAGACAGCCTTCAGAAGGGCCAAGGAAAAGGAAGAAAATATTTCCAAGCAGCCACGGGCTGGCCTGGGCTTGGTTGCCACACTCATGGAGGGAGCAGTGGAGCAGGGTAACCAGGAGAACAGGCGACAGAGAATCTGTTGAGCACTCAGTTTGGCTCCGGGTAGAGGAGAGCTGTCCAGCATGGGGATGGGCTGACGAGACAGGTAGCTAGCTGCCCATCACCAGGTGTTCAGCAACTGGGTAGCCTCTTAAATTAAGAATTTCAGGGCGGGAGGGTCTTTCAATCTTCCCCATTGTACACCTGGGGAAACTGAAATCCAGAGAAGCGAAAGGCCTTGCTCAAGGTTACATGGTAAGTTGATGACAGAGCAAGACTTGCACTCGGGTCTTCCTACTCCCAGTCTAGACACTACTACACACAGAGCCAGTGGTGTTTATGAGTGGCCCTAAAAGCAAACTCCAGCCCCAGATCCCTGCCCCAGCCCCCTCCCACTGATGCTGAATCCTAACCCTAAGGCTCTGCCCCACTAAGACGGTAGTGCCACCCTGGGAAAGTTATTCAGCTACTTCAAGACTCAGCTTGCTCATCTGTAAAATGAAAATAACGGGTCCCACCTCATAGGGTTTATGTGAGGATTAATGAGATAAAGTGCACTTAGAACAGGCCCAATATGTTTCAAGGTCTCAATAAATGTCACGGTTGTTTTTTTAAAAAACTGTTTGAGGCACTGGAAGAAAAGGACGCAGCTCTGCTCCCTTCTGGCCGGGTGGCCTTGGGAAGGCCTCTTTCCCTCTCAGTTTGTTTTTCGTTTTTTTGTGTGTGTTTTTGCTTCATCTGAAATGAACAATTAGGTTGATTGCAAAGGTCCTGGCGAGCTCAAAAGTTCTCCACATCCACTTCTAGGTTTTCCCAGATATTCTCCGAGACGAGGAGCCATCTCATTAGCATGTGAGAAGCCTCACCCCTTTTCCAGACACATCAGCATCCAAAAGGCATCAGGGCCTTCCTTCGGAGGCCAGGGATCCACTGCCTCATTTCTATCTTCCAGATGGAAGTCTTTCTTGGCTCACATCACCACAACCTCCCTACCCCCCGGTCATCCTCCCTTCTCAGCAAGGAAAAGGCTGGCTTCTCATCAACAGAGTAAGGAGAGCTAACATGTATTCAGCACCTACTATGTGCCAGGTAGGGCACCAGGCCCTTCGCCTATGTAATAGCGCCTGTCACAACAACTCAGGATGGGGACAGCATGCCCACTGTGCCCGAGGAAGCCAGCTCAGAGAGGGGACATAACCAGCCCTGGTCACTCTGGTATGTGGCAGAAAAGTACACGCTCCATTCTCAGGTGCCTTCCAGAAACCCTAAGCTGAGTAAGGGTGGAGGAGGGAGGGAGCTTGGAGCACAGTCTCCCTGAACTTGACCCCTGGCCTGGAGGGGGGGGAAGGGGGGAAACTGGGTGCTTCTGGAGTGAGGAAAGCACAGCCCCAGGGCTGCGTGCAGATTGGGACCCTGAGCAGAGCCCAGCCTAGACATTCCTCCCTCTCATCTTCTCATCGGGCTGGCTGGGGGAGGTGGGGGCTCTCTGACTTGCTCAGGTTTACAGGAATGTCCCCCAGGGCTCGTGGGGAGGAGCAACTACAAAGAGAGCCGTGGGTCACTGCAAATCAAAGCAGAGTCCACCAGCAAGCCCACTCTCCCAGCTGGGCAGGGTGGACCACAGTCAGCAGCCACAGCAGGTTTCTCTGGGGGGGGGGGGAGGGTATGACTGGGTAAGGTGGAATGTGTGTTGGCAGACTCATGTTTGAATTATGGCTCTACGACCTGTCTACTGCGTTGTAAGATTAAGCAAGGAGATACACACATATGTGCATACTATGTATAACTCCATCTATTGAAAAAAATCCGCATTATTAACCGGTACACCTGGTAACTTCTTGGGGATCTAGGACAAGGCTGGGGTCTGTGCATGTTAGAAAGACAGGAAAACAAATGGTTGGTGACAGAGAGATGCCTGAGGACTACAGGAGCCCAGAAAAGGCCTCTGATCCAGTCAAGCTAGTGGGAGAAGGCTTCCTGGAGGAAGGGGTGTTTGAGCTGGGCAGGAGATTGAGAGTTGGGGAGACTGAGGGCAGCGCACTGGAGGCAGAGCGGCAAAGGATGGGTTGAAGAGGAAGGCCAGGCCCACCATGGAGGGCTTATTTGCTGAGCTATGCATTTGGCCTTTGTCCTGGATCAAAATTCCCAAAAAAGCCTAATTTGCTTTTATCAAAAATGGTCCCCCAATATCGAAAACCTCCCAAATGCATGGTCTTCTAAGCTCCCCTAGATTACTCTACTCAGGCCCACACAGTCAGAAGGACCTTAAAAAAAGGAAGGAATTGGCGAGGACATGACCGAGTTTCTAGGAGTCTGGGAGGGCTTCTGAGGGACTTGAAAGACCTTCTGATTCAAGGAGGCCTAGCAAGGTGCTGAATTTCAGGGACAAACAGAGCCCAAGCCCTAGATGCCCAGCCCAAGACTACTTCTCACCACTCCCCACCATCACTCTATTCTGCCCCCTCTCTAAGGAAGCCCCAGGATGTGCTCCAATTCGGGGTGGGGGTGGGGGGCTAGAGAGCAGAGACAGTAGGACAGACACAACACAAAGATGAGAAGCAAGCTGGGGAGGGGAAGCCTGAACATCACCTGGTCATTCAGAAGGCCATTCAGCACAAGGTTGCACATCAGAGGAGACACGTCCCCTGTCCTGATCTCTCAGCCAGGCTACGCACTGCCAGACCACACAGCTAGGACCAATGGGAGGGACGGAGATCCATGCATCAGGGGACAACCTCTGCTCAATCAGGTGGTGAGCTTCCCATCCTGGAGTTATATAATCAAGTGGCTGAGCTGCTGCTATAGAAGAGAGGCCTGCCCTGTATGGAAGACTAAACTGAAAATGAAGATGCCATAACCCCCCCATCTACCATTTAAGTCCCAGCCTCACAAGCTGGGACACCTCAAGCCAGTCACTGGGATTCTTGGGATCTCAGATTTTCTTGTCAAATGGGATGTTCATTCCCGGCTGATGTCCCCTGTGAGGAGCCATAGTGAGGGCCAAATGCAAGCATGGACATGAGGACACTGCTAAGTACAAAGCACTATGAAAAGTGCAGCATTATTATCATTTGAAACAGACTTTCAGAGCAGTGGGCCCCATAGGACCCCAGAGAAATGCATCCTTTGCCTTCTATTGGAACCATGTGTTCCCAGTGAGGTAATGGATGAGAAAGCACTTTGTAAAAAGTAAATCCCCACACAAATGGTAGTTGTTATCATTGCCATTATCAAGATGATGATGGCGATGATGATCACTGTTTCCCCATCTCCTGCCTCAGGGACCCCAAGGGGCCAAAAATAATCAACCTGTAGATCCTGAAGGCAGGCCTGTCACCTGTGGGCGCATTCAGACTCCTGGTTTGGAGGCAGCTGGGAGGCCATTTCTGGCAGTCCCGAGAAGGGCCTCCTCATCTCCAGGGGATGCCCACAGGAACCCTGGATTCAGCCAAGCGCCCTCCCTCACCACCTCTACACCTGCTCCTCCTTTCCCACCTCCAGACACACAGGGCATCATCTGAGGCACCTCCCTCTGCCCCAGTCCCCCACCTGGCCAGTCACCAAAAACAGTAATAATGAGAACTAACCTTTACTGAGCACCACAAACACGCTGAGACTGTTCCAGCCCTTTTCAAGGCTATCTCCCCTCACCCATGTAGAAAACACTGTTAACACCCCTCTTTTATAGATGAGAAACCTGGGCACAGAAAGGGTCAGTAACTTGCCCAAGGTCACACAGCCAGTAAGTAACAGAGCTCGGCAATCTATAGCCAACAAATTGCCTCTTCCATCTCCTAAATGTCTCTCCCATCTCTCCACTCTGCTCCATGACCACTGCCACCACCCTCGTCCAGGCCGCCAGCACCTCTCATCTCAGCCCGTATGACCACCCGTCTGCCACACCATGGTGAGTAATGCAAGTGCTCTGACCTGTCTGGCTCTTTCCTAGGCTTCTAAATTCTGGCACAGGGCTGGGCCCAAAGCAGACAGGCATCAGTGAGCAATGAGTACATGGAACCAAACCAAACCCACTCAGGAGGCCTGGGAGCTGCTGAGGCTGATGAGGGGGTTGCAGGCAGCAAATGAATGGCTCCTGGATATCAGGCAAGGGCTGAGCACTTTCCATGCATGCATTACCGCCTTTCATTCACACAAGGACCCCTCCAGGGACAATTGTGCCACTTGACAGATCAAGGCTCCTTTCACTCCACCAGCGGGAGGTTTCTCTTCTAGACCAGAGGGGTGAGCAATGGGCATGACTTAAGATGGGAGATGAGGCTGAGCTCTGTGTCCACCTCACTGCCCTTCACTGCTCTGTGCCTCCGTTTCATCTGTCCTGTGGGGCAAGCCATCCCTTCCCAGCAGGGAGGTCGGGGCAGTCTGAGGAATGAACATCAGTGAATTGCAGGCCAGCTTCCCTTCTCACTCACTTCCCTTTTGCCTTCTCCTGTCCAACTGATTGGGAAGGGAGCAGGGAACCCAACTCAGAAAAAGAAGGGCAACTCGGAACACGCTCTTCACCTTGTCAAGCCCCTGCCAGTCAGAATCTGAAACAGGCCTGCTGAGGTCTGAGCAGTATCCATTCCAGGGGTGAGCCCAACCCCACCAGAGATTCTGCTGAGGAGCCACGGAGGGCTCTGAGCAAAGCACTGACATCACTGAGCTCAGGTCAGAACAGGACCCCAACTGCATGGAGGACGAATGGAAGTAGGAGCCAGATCAGAGGCAACTCCAATAATCCAAATGGGGATGATGGAGGTGTGGACCAGGATGACATCAGGAAAAGGATAAAGGGGTCAGATTCTCCCATGTGGTAAAGAGAACCAACAAGATTTGGGGATGGATTCAATGTAGGAGAGGAAGGGACTCCAAGAAGTTAGGCCTAAACAACTTATAGAAAAATGAGGGAGCCTGGGTGGGGCTAGGTTGCAGGGTGTTACAAGGAGTTTAGCTCTGGATGTGTTGAGGTTGAGATAGCTACTGGACATCCAGTTGAAAAGCAGGGCTCAGAGGCGAGGTCCCAGCTGGAAGTATAAGTCCGGACTCACCAGCTGGTAGTCAAAGCCATGAGCATGGAGGAGAGCCCCAAGAGTGAATGTGGAGACTAGACCCCTGGGCACACAAACATCTAGACGTCAGGAGGAGAACCAGGAGGGGTCCTCGAAGCAAAGGCAGAACATGTGCCAAGGAGGAGGGAGTGAGCAACTGCGCCAGACACTGCCGAAAGGACCCCTGCACCGAACAACTCAGAGGGCACTGATGGCCCTGACTTGGGTGGCCTTGGATGAGAGTCTGAGTGGAGTCGATTCAGGAAGAACGGGAAGAGAGAAAGCAGGTATCAATACTCCTCACGACAATCCCATAGGGTCAGTAAGACTTTTCTCGTGGTTACAAAATAAAAACGACAAAATAAAAAAGACAGAGGGCTAACCAGAGGGTCCAAGGTCACACAGCCATCAAGCGATGTAGCCAGGCTTTGAACCTGGGCAGGCTGGCCCCAGGGCCCTGGTCTCAACCACTCCACTCTGCTGTCCCTGACTCTGCACAGATAGCCACCTGTTTACTGAGCCCTGCTGTGTGCCGGGGCTAGCTCTTCACAGACACCTCCAGCAGCACTCCATCTCCCCTCGGCCAGGCTGCTTCTTATTTCCCTGCCTTGCAGATGGGGAATCTGGGCTCGGAGTTAGCACGAGATAAGACCAGTGTTTGGACCCAGGTCTCAGTGACTCCAAGGCCTGTGCTCATAAGTGATAACTTTCAGGATGGCATCTCAGGTCCCATTGGATCAGGCAAGGACCAGGCCCACCTCCCTAACTTGAGGCCCTCAAATCCCACTGGTTGACAAAGAGCCCAATGGGTGCCTCTGGGGTCTGGCCTGCCTCCTTGCCAGCCTCATCTTCTGCCCCACCCCCCACTCGACTGCAGGCATCCCTGGGGATCCAAGCCCTGGACTGGCAAACTTAAAGGCCAGCACAGAGAGGCTGGATGGTGGAATAATCACACACACCTCCATGCCCTCTGCAGCAGTTTCTCAATCCCCTTCCCCGCTGCTGGTCTTGGGCCAGGCTGGGGAGCCACAGGTCAGGGTGGTAAAGCTGGCCTCAGCCTTGCTCCAACCCTGCCTCTCTCTGCAGACTCAGCCTGTCCCAGAGCCAGGGACCAGCCCTCCCCCGAGATGTGGCTCAGTTTTGTCTTTGTCCTTGGAGCACATCGTCTCCTCTCTGCACCTGGTGAACACTGACTGTGCTACTCATCCCTATGCTACTTCTTCCATTCAGTCTCTACAGGAACCTCCATCCCCTGGGATCTGGTCTGGGGCCCAGTTTCGCACTGGGAAAGTGTAGAACAGGGGTCCTCAAACTTTTTAAACAGGGGGCCAGTTCACTGTCCCTCAGATCGTTGGAGGGCCGGACTATAGTTTAAAAAAAACTATGAATAAATTCCTATGCACACTGCACATATCTTATTTTAAAGTAAAAAAACAAAATGGGAACAAATACAATATTTGTATTTGCATGTGGCCTGCAGGCCGTAGTTTGAGGACCCCTGGTGTAGATGATGATGAATGTATACTTCTTAGCACTATAGTGAGGATAAGAGATTAAAGGGCTAAAAGCACTTGGGGAACTGTAAAGCGCTTTGCACATGTGTGCCACCCCAAGCCTACCCATGATCCAGTGAGTCCTGCCCAGCCACAGTGACACTCAGTGCACAGCCCCCCTAAACAAGAGCTCCCGGATGGCCGGGATCCCACCCAAACCACCTCTGTCCCTTGCTTGTGCGTGGCCACTACAGATTACACACTGCTTCCACAGCTCTCAAGGTAGGCCTCATGACTCCCATGTTGCCGTTGGAAGAAACTGAGGTGCAGATCAAGGCACTGTATCCCCAGGGTGCCCCAGCCAGTCGTTAGTGGGGCTCTACCGTGGGGCAGGCCCTGACGTCTCTGGCCTGGTCCCTGGTCCTGCTGTTCTGGCCCCACGGTCCATCCTCAACCCTGATCCCTGATCGAGACTTCAAAACACCTTCTCACCTGTATTTTCCAGACTCACAGGCCTTCAGCAGTTATTTGCTGCCCTTGGGTAAAAATCTAACTCATCACCATGGTCCTGTGACCCCACCGAGCTCTGTGGCCTCCAGTCCCACTCCTTCCCTTCCATCCCTGCTCTCACCAGTCTTTTCCATGGTGCTGCACAGAGAAGCAACAATCCATTCCACCAATTAAACTTTTCTTCATTAGAGATGGGTCTCAACTTCAGACTACTGATATTTGGGGCTAGAGAATTCTTTGTTGCAGGGGTTTGTCCCTTTGTCTTGTGCATTGGCAGAATGTAAGCAGCACCCAAACTCACCATATATATGATGAAAGCTAGAATCGAGTCTGGGTCCCTCTGTACCCCTCACTACATTTTACAAGGTGCTTCCAGACCCACTGTCTCCTTTGACTCTCCCTCAAACCCCAAACATTGTAGCTGAGGCACAGATGAGGGAAGTGACTGTACAAGGTCACACAGCTGGTCAGAGGAAGAACCGGGACTAGGTATAGGTGTTGTCCCAGCCAGTCTTCAGTTAACACTAGTCCTTCCTTGCTCCGTGCCTCGGAAGCCTCCTCTCCGTGTTTACAGTGGTCCTTGAACATGTCCTCTGTGCCTGGCCCTGTGCTGGGGCCCTTCCCTGTCTTGGAGGAGCTCTAGGTGAGAGGCATGGACACACCCATGTGCACTAGTGTCATGGGGGCCATGATGGAGAAGCCATGGGAATGGTGTGGGGTGTGAACAGAGTTCCGTGTCCTCCTCCCTGGCATGGGGCCTGGACCTCAGCAGGTGCTCAGTAAAGGATGGAATGGAGAAAGGAAAGACAAAGGGAGGTAAGACTGGATGATGACTGATTCCCACTCAACCCTCATACCCAGGCTGGGTCACCCACTAACTAGTCATTCATTTCACAAATAGTTACAGAGCCTCCACTCAGTCCCAGGCAGCATGCTAGGTGCTGGGGGTACTGTAGAGAACAGGCCAGACACAACCCAGCCTCTGTGGATCCATCAGGCTGCCAGGATGTGTGGGCTCCCAGCTCCTGCCTCCCTCGGTCCCAACCCCTCTCACCACAGTCCCAGCATCCATCCACAAAGACTGAGAGCTCCCTGAACACAGAGGCCAGTCTAACTCCTCCCTGTGTCCCCACACCCAGCACGGTTTTGACCATTTACTGGGTAGAACTGAGCAAGTGGTGCATCCGAGGCTTGGGTGAGAGCTGTTCGTTTGCTTCAGAGAGGACTCTTGACAGGGCGGCCTGCAGCCCAGCACCGTTTGTCAGACCAGCAGCAGCCACGTGAAGTCACACACGCTTCCATGACAGCACGTGGAGATGACTGGTCTGGCTTTTATCTGCTTTATCTAAGTGACCCAAAGCATAAAACAGAAGTGGTTCAGCAGCCACAGCCCAGGTGGGAATCCTATTTCTGGATTGAATCTCTCTCTGGATTCCATAAGACATTCAACCTGGCCAAGAAGGGCTCAGCTGGCCGGAACTGAGCACTCTCCCAGCCCGAGCCCACGCAGGGAGATGGCTTCCAAGCACCTGGCCAGAGACGAACAGAATAACTCGGGCAGTGTGAGGTTTTTCAAGTAAGGCAACAACCCTTTAGACTGTAAATCCCCCAAAAGTGAGGCTCCTTCCCCAAGCCTCATTCTGATGCCTCCCTTTTCCAAGCTCTCTAACTTCTTAATAACTCAACTCAGATAACCACCTTGTTTTACCAGGAAGACTGTTACAAAGACAAGGGTGAGTCCACTCGTTTCTTTTCTGATCCAGATCCTAGTACACAGAAGTGCTTAATAAAAATTTATGGTTTCCACATCTTAGCAAATCTCTAAAAGGAAGACACCTGCCTCCAACCCCTCAGACATCAGCCAGATGAAATCCCAAAGGGATAACCATCAAGTCCCATGATGAGATTCAGATTGCGGCATGCTGGGCCTCCGAGGCCTCCCAGCAGAGACCCGGCGCCCGTGAAAAGTCCCAGCAGAGCACCAACCAGATTTGCACATGTTCCCATGTCCCCGTCCCTCCAAGGTGCCTGTTCATCTTTGCTCCCCAGCACCCAGCCCATCTCCTGGCCCACAGGAGGAGTTTACTGGTCCTTTCACTTTTAATATATTTTTATTGATTTCAGAGAGGAAGGGAGAGGGGGAGAGATAGAAACATCAATGATGAGAGAGAATCATTGATTGGCTGCCTCCTGCATGCCCCACACTGGGGATCGAGCCCACAACTTGGGCTTGTGCCCTGACCAGTGTGGCTCAGTGGTTGAGTGTTGACCTATGAACCATGACCTCCTGGTTCATAGGTCGACACCCAACCACTGAGCCACACTGGTCGAGCATACTGGTTCTTTTTTAAATGAATATGTTCATCATGTTATTATTTACAACTAAAGGCCTGGTGCATGGATTCGTGCAGTGGTGGGGTCCCTTGGCCTGGCCTGCACCCTCTTGTAATCCGGGACCCCTCGGGGGATGTCAGACTGCTGGTTTTGGCCCGATCCCCACAGGCCAGGCCGAGGGACCCCACTGCTGCACAAATCTGTGCACTAGGCCTCTAGTATGCATATAAGATCTTTGGTTAATCTCTTCCCACCCTCCCCGCTTCCCTCTGAGATTCATCAGTTTGTTCCATGTTTCCATGCCTGTGCATTAAGCATCTGCCCCCTGGTGGTCAGTGCATGTCATAGCTACCAGTCAAACAGTTGAATGGTCGCTTAGGCTTTTATATATATAGATATAGATAGTGAGTGAAAAACAGGAAACATCCTAAATGTACAGCAATGGAGGAAATATTCTATATATCAGGGTATAGCCAGGTAATGAAACACTATGTGCCCATTATTTTGAGAGAATGTAGCTTATGAAAAAGAAATTTCAGCCCTAACTGGTTTGGCTCAGTGGATAGAGCATCGGCCTTCGGACTGAAGGGTCCCAGGTTCTATTCCGGTCAAGGGCATATACCTTGGTTGTGGGCACATCCCCAGTAGGGGTTGTGCAGGAGGCAGCTGATTGAGGTTTCTCTCTCTTTGATGTTTCTAATTCTCTATCCCTCTTCCCTCCACTCTGTAAAAAAAAATCAATAAAATATATTTTTAAAAAAATAAATTTCAGTGGCATATAGAAATATGCCATGATTCAAACATTTTTTTAAATATATATTTTATTGATTTTTTTTACAGAGAGGAAGGGAGAGGGATAGAGAGCTAGAAACATCGATGAGAGAGAAACATCAATCAGCTGCCTCCTGCACACCCTCCACTGGGGATGTGCCCGCAACCAAGGTACATGCCCTTGACCGGAATCGAACCTGGGACCCCTCAGTCCACAGGCCGACACTCTATCCACTGAGCCAAACCAGTCAGGGCGATGATTCAAACTTTTTAAACCATGCGTTGTGGACAGAGGTCAGAAAGGAGCACTAGCAGGGGAAACTGGTGATTTTAAATGGTGGGGTGAATTTGTGAAAAACACATCTCTTTTTTAATTAGTTATTGCTATAGTGTTATTTGTGAAGAATTGTTTTAAAATAATTTACAAAAAAACCCCAGGAAGGTGGGAACCTGTCTTGACTGCAGAGGATGTTTGTGAAGGATAGAGGGTGTTGACAGACAGGGCTGTTTGTATACAGAGTCAACAAGCTGATGAGATCTGAAGTTGCACTGGCTGGAAAGGTTCAGTGTAAAAACTCTCCTCCCAGGCGGGCCCTGCCAGGTCACCTGGGCACTAGGCTCAGATCCTGGCATCAAAGTCTAAAAGGAGTTTGGGTACCTGCTTTCTGAGAAGAGACCAGGGCTGACGGCCCAGGGATGTGAGAAGGTTCACCAGCCTCCAGTGCCCAGGCCTCACCAGCATCAATGGGAAAGGCTACAAGGGGTCAGATTTCGCACCCTATAAGAACTTCTCTTTTCAGTTACAGTTGATATACAATATTATATTAGTTTCAGGTGCACAACATAGTGATTAGACATTTATATAACTTAGAAAGTGATCTCCCATAAGTCTAGTACCCACCTGACATCATACAGTGTTATTACAATAATATTGACTATATATTTCCCTATGCTGTAATTCACATCCCCATGACTATTTGGTAACTGCCAATCTGTACTTCTGAATCCCTTCACCTTTTCCACCTAGCCCTCCAAACCCCCTCCCATCAGACAACCATCAATTGGTTCCATGTGAGAACTGTATTGAAAGTAGAGAGCACCCTACCACTAGGGGTATTCAGGGACAGACTGCAGCCCTTCCATCAGGAATATTCTAGGAGATGGGCAGGAGAATTTCATGTATGCTATGGAAAGTGAAACATATTTATTGAGCACCCATACAAATTGGAATGCATTTTTAAATATGCATTATTTTATTGAATCGTCACAGATTTTCACGGATGAGGAAACTGAGCCTTGGGAATATGAAATGGTTTGCTCAGCTTTCAAAGCCCACCAAAGCAGAGCAGGAACTCAAACCCAGACCTGCCCAGCTGCAAAGCTCCTTCCCCTCACTCCTGACTATAACTTCTTAAACATTTCATTTATTAATAAGAAGAGACTCTGAATCCTCATTCAGATTTATTCCGACTGTAATATGAGGAAATTCTCAACCTCCCCATCAGTGAGCTGTGGCCTGGAGAAAACAGCAGACCCTGGCCAAGCTGGCAGAGGCCCATCTGCAGGGGAGTGGGCCAAGGCCAATGGAGTAAAGCCTGTCTCCAGGCAGCTCTGACACCACCCTGCCCAGCCATTTAGTCCAGGTGCTAAAATGGAACAGAAGTCCAGAGCATATCCTAAGCTTTCCCAGGGCTACTGTGGGTGTTTGAGAATAGACCTAGGAAGCAGTGTGGGGCAGTAGGCAGAGCACCAGAGGAGGAATCAGGATAGGGTCTGGCCCCCATCTCCTTGGGCAAGCCACTCCACCTTTCCACCTTTGTACAAAACGGAACCATTCTTCCCACCCGGCCCAACTCAGAGCTGCATGCGGTTCTGCCTGCAATGCTCTCTCACCATCCTGTCTATGAATTCCTACACATCCTTCGAGGCCCAGCCCCATGTCACCTATTCTGTGAAGCCTTCTCTGATTACCTCCTCCCCCTGGGCCCAGATGCGTTACTCTGTGCTTCTCTAGTATTCAGAACACCCCTACCCTTGGACTATTTATTTTACTATGGGCCTTGGAGCAGGTGCTGCACAGATTAGTGAGCTGGACTGACTACAAGGCCTCTGCACCAACCTAAAACCAACGCGGCCTTTAAGGTCTCGCATTTGCAGATCTCTGTGAAGTCCACCTGCTGCCTCGAGAGCAAAGTTTTCCACCTGCTCCTCTCACCACTTCCCCTCCACACGCCTCTGTTTTCTCTTTCTCCTTCCTGTGCCACACAGCATCCAGCTCAGAGCTAGCCACCTAAGTGGACCATGCCTGCCCAAATCTATCTGTCCATAGCAGTAAAGTACCCTGGAGCTACTGCAGCCCCACCCTACTCTCTGCTGGGACTGGCTGCCTGGTCCTCTCCAACTTGTTACCCCACCCAGTAGGGAGGCAGTGCAGGCCTTCCCCAGGCCCAGCCTGGCCAGACTGTCCCCACCTCTCTGCCCAGCCAGGTCACTCTAATGTCGGTGGCATTATTCCCTGAGCTGGCAGGCACGCCATGTTCCCCACAATCCCATGCCTATAAAGGCCAGAGCGGCGCCAGCGGTCATGGAAGCCTCATTCCAGTCTGTGTCCCCACAAGGCCCCATCCATCTCCCTGAGCCCACATTCAATTTTCGACCGTAAGTCTTATGTCTTTAACTTCCTGTCCATACTGTCCCCACAGAATTTTTTTATTAGTGGAACATTCAAGTGGTTTAGAGAGATAGCAGTGATAAAATGACTCTAAAAGGGCCTGGATTAACATTGGGGCCACTTGCCCAGGAAAAACCCAGCCCTAGATATAGAGGAAAAACAAAGTAAATCCATGCCTCCAGTTAGACCATGCTGAGAAAATGAGCCAGCATGGAAAGGCAGCACAGTGCAGGGGAGAACTGGCTTCAAGCCCTGATTCTAGCCTTATCAGCCACGTGGTCTTGGGCAAGTAACCACCTCCAGGGAGCCTTCCATGATTCCACCCCCCAATGGCCCCTATCTACTCCTGAGCTTCCCATGCATCTTTTTTTTTTTCTTTTTAATACGTTTTATTGATTTTTAGAGAGAGAGGAAGAAAGAGGGATAGAGAGATAGAAACACCGATGAGAGAGGAATATCATCAGTGGGTTGCCTCCTACATATCTCCTACTGGGGATCAAGCCTGCAACCCAGGCATGTGCCATGCCTGGGAATTGAACCAGCAACCTCTTGGTTCCTAGGTTGATACTCAATCTCTGAGCCACAACAGCCAGGCGTGCATTGCTTACTATACTGGGATTTCTTCCCAGTCAGAGACACCCAGCTCAGGGGACAGGGAAGCACCAGTGGGCATTTGTTGGATGAACAGATGGTTAGATGGATAGAAAAACAAAAGAACAAAATTCTACTTTCTGTGCCTATTTTTATCTTTAGAACAAGGATTAAACCTGTGTATACTACCTATACCCCTTATGCCAAGCATAATGCCAGGTGTGAGGTAGATGCTAATGGCCAATAAATGAAGGCAAGAATGAACAGAAGCCTGTGTGGCCCAGCTCCTAGGGCTGTGGCGAGGAGCAGCTGAGATGGGGGTGAAGACATTGTAAACACCTGTAGGAGGGTGGTTGGGGTCGGGGCTACCCAAGTGTGGACCACAGTCCAGCAGCATCCGCATAACCTAGGTACTTGTCAGAAATGCAAATCCCCTGGTCCCGCCCCAGATCTACTGAAGCAGATTCCCTGGGCGTGGGGCTCAGAGATCTGGATTTTAACAAGCCTGTAGAGTGGCTTTTCTGCACAGGAAATTTCCCATCATAGGTCTACGTTCCTTATATTTTCTCTGTGCCTCTAGTTCCATCTTTGCAAAATGGTGACAACACATGTACATGTGCCCAGGAGAGAGGCAGGCATGCCGCTGTCACTGAGAGCCTACCCCAGGAGACACAGAGGGACACAGACACAGCAGACACAGCTCAGTCTTGGGATAAAGGCATGTTATACCCAGGGGGATCTAAGGACCTGCTCAATGGTATGTCTGGGGTCATGTGGGTGAAACCTCATGGCTGACCCAGAGGCCCTTGGAACTGAGCTGGAGCTGTCCCCATAAGGGACCTACAGGAACCCAGAAGCTTCATTTTACATAGGGGGAAACTGAGGCCAGAGAGGGGCAAGCCTGGCCTGAGGTCACCCAGTCAGTGTGGGTGAGCCAAGCCCGGGATAGAGGCTTCCAGGGATATTTTTAGCAGATTTCAAGCAGGAGTGCCCACTGCAGGACCCCTCACTCACCTCAGCCCAAGAGCAGTGGGGACAGGCTGACTGCACACAATAGGGGCCAACTCAATACCTCCAACTCGCTCCTGACCAAAGCCCCACATGGGCTGATATGCAAGGTGAGGAACCACGGCATCTCACACCTGGCAATGGTTGGTTCTCTTGGGCCCCCTGCTTTGCTAGACTAGGATTCATGGTAGGGGTCTGGATATTCCAGCAACCTGGAATTCCTCAAAACAGCCTCCTTCCCCAACCCTGACTCTTAAACTCATATTCATTCCCTTACTTACTCAACAATTATTCCCTACGCATCTTCTGTGTGTCAAGCTCCGCGCAGATGGCTTTCATCCCAGCAAAGACAAGAAAATTGTTCATATGGGATTATTATTCTGCTTTTAGAGATGAGGCTCAGAGAGGTTACATGATCTGCCTGAGGTCACACAGCTTGAGAGAGGCAGACTAGGGTGAGCTGACACAGAACCTCATTCTCTGTTGGTGCTCTTGCTGCTCCCACAAATTAGAAGGTTGGGTTTATGCCTGGCTGAACCCAAATTAGGTCCCAGATTAGATAAGTCACAACCCTACTCTAAGTGAGCCCAGATTCCCCAAAGACGGCAGGGAAAATTTTATCTATCTCCTAGTCTTATCTGGAGAAATATGCTAAAGGCTGGAAACAAAGAGATGTGCAAATTGTGTGTGCCATTGTCTGGTCACTGCTCACTGCTGGCTGCAAGACACAGACACTATCAGGGGATATCTCCTCAGGACCCCATAGGCAAGGGAATTGCTTCCCTCTTTCTAACAGAGTTTTAGAGGCGTGTAGCTCTCACAGAGGCACACAGCAACAAAGCTGGACTT
Source organism: Myotis yumanensis (assembly GCF_028538775.1). Lineage (NCBI taxonomy): Eukaryota > Metazoa > Chordata > Mammalia > Chiroptera > Vespertilionidae > Myotis > Myotis yumanensis. Next base: position 37,491,643 of record NW_027223753.1, read on the forward strand.
GAACCCAGGTCTTCTGGCTCCTGAGCCAGGGCCCCTTCCACCTCGTTCACCAAACCTCCTCCCACAACCACCCCCGAAAACACCCCCCTCGCTGCTGTACCCCACCCCACTCCACGACACCACCTCTCTCTACCTGGCCCAGAGAGTCCAGCCTGGAGCCAGCAGCCACCAGGACCCTGTCCAAGAATCCCCAGGCAAAAGCAGAAGGGGGAAAAAGAGGCACAGTTAATATTTAAAATTTCTTGAACAGACCTTCTTTTATTTTTAGGAAGAAACTGTTGACTTGGTTCACCGTTCAGGAAAAAATAATAATTCTTGGGTTCTGTTTGGGATTCAGCAAATTAACACCGTTTGCTCTGGTTTGGGGTTTGAGGTTTTGGTCAAATCTGGGAAGCAACAATTGGGGAACCTCATTCCACAGACCCCAACGGCATCGGTCTCAGTGGCTCCATTTGAGGAACAGGGAATAAGAAAAGACCGTTCAGGCAGGAGTCCCGGTTCTCCTTAGAGCTCTGAGAGCAGTGGGCCCATGCCTGGATGGAGAAGCCTCCTTCCTTGCCCAGCTCTATCTCTCCCTCAGCCCAGCGGAGCTGGACCAGCGCCCCAGCTGCCGGGGGACCGCCCTGTGTCGCCCCTCCCCCACACTCTGGCACCTCTTCCAAAGAGTTCCAACCACCACCCCTCAGTGAACCCAGGTCTTCCCCCATGATCCTTCCACCTGCCCTCTGCCCTGGGGACCCCAGTGGGCAGGAACCCATGCCAGGCACAGGCATGGCCACAGTAGGTCCTCAGTCAGATATCACCTACCCACTGGGCCTGTCTCAGACACGTTCCTCAAGGAAAATCAGGCAGAAACAAGGCACTGGTCCTTCTCCAACCCTCGGGCTGAGCTTTCCAGTGTCCCATGTTTGCGTCCTGGGGCCAGAAGCACCGTCCACCCCAACCTCCTGAGTGCCCTGTAGCACCCTCTACAGCTGAGCCATGCCTGTATCCTCCTCCTCAGCTTCATGTAGGAGCTGGGAGCTTGAATAACCACTTAAAGCTATTAAAATTTCTCTCTCACTCTTGCCTCACACCGGGAGCATAGGCTCTGGACAAACATGCCTTTGAATCCCACTTACTGGTCATGCAACCTTGAAGAGGCCTGCTGTCCTCTCTGAGCCTTGTCTGCAAAATAAGAATATCGCTAATACCTAGTTTGCAGGGTCTCAGGGATTAAGTGATGTGACATCAATCTCAAGGATTAGGTGATGCACACAGTCACCCAAGCTCTCCTTCCTCCCCTCCCCTCCCCCAGGGTGCAGTCCCTGTTTCTCCCTGTGAGAACAAGGCTAGCCGCTGTCCACAGATCATAATTACAAATGTAGGTGAGGGGTATAATAAGCTTCACGCTGGGGCGGACAGTGCCATCCAAGGGTGCCTCATTGTTGAGTCATATAAGAGGTAATGATTGCTGAAACTGCTTTTCACCAACGAACCAGACCGGTGGCACCCGAGAGGCAACTTCCATGCAGGGCACATGGTCATCCCCACCTTCCAGGTGAGAAAATGGAGGCACAAAGCAGCCAGACAACTCGCCAAAGCTGCCAACCACTGGTGACAGAGCTGGGGCTGGAATCCGGGTCTGCTGGCTCCAAGGCCCAGTGGGGAGAAACACCCTGTAAATGACAGCCTTGCCTCACCGACACCTCAGTGTATTCCCAAAAGGTCTGCTCTCGAGCCTGGCCGCTCAACGCTCGACGGCCAGCGGAGGAAAAACAGCTCCGTTTGGAAGGCAATAAAAATGTGTTTTTTCTTGCTAAGCAAATTAGTTTACATCTGGTGATGTACAAATAAATAGAGGGGCCTTGGCCAGGCCCAGACCAGACGTCTCCCAGGGCCTGGGCCCCACTCCGATTGGATCTGGACCCGGGTGCAGCGAGGCTCACCCTCACTCCTCACTTGCTCTCACACTCTCTCTGGGATCGGCATCCCTCCTTGCCTCCTCTCCCCTTCTCCGTCACCACCTCAAGGCCTGCCCTGCTATGGGGTTCCTCCAGTCCTTCTTCCCTGCAGGGAAGGAGCAAGGTCTCAGGGAGGTCCCTCCCTGCTGTGAGGCCTCAGGGTGTTACTCTTCTCCTCTGAGCGTCAGTCTCCTTAAGTGTAAAATAGGGACAATGGTATCTTCCTGCCAGAGCTGTTGTGAGAATAAAAACACCTAAAGTCCCTGCCTTCGCGCCTGCCATGTAGACAACAGCCCCACCTGTAGGGTCCCCCACTGTTCCATGGCACCACAGGCTCCTTGGGAAGCACATTGTCTGTGGACACCCCAAGCTCAGATGAGGCAATGAGTGCCCCCATCATCTGGCTGCGCTCCCACCATATCAGTCCCTGGAGATGCCCTGTGGATCTTCCCGGAGATCCACACTGTGTACCAGCACAGCACACTCCTGAGGGAGCCTGTGGACAAGAGCCTCGCTACTGAGTTGTCTCCAAAACACAGAGAGGATCAATTCCCGGAAGGCTCAGGAGATACTGACCCTAAGTGGGCTGTGCAACCCCCACAGGATGAAGAAACTGAAGCCCAGAGAGGTTAGATCACTGGCCTGGCATCACCCAAAGTGCCAGGTCTCTGGACTCCCAGCCCCAATATCGCCTAATTCACACCCATGAGACAGAGCTAGTACCTGCCACCCAAGCCGTGATGGGGAAGCCACCGCAGGGATGCACTAATGGCACAGAAACATCAGCTCACGGCCTGTACAAGTGCTCACATCCACCAAGAGTGCCTAAGTCCTCTGGGACTTAAAGGCTTCCGAGGTCCAGAGCCACTAATTTAAACGCACATCCCTGAGGGGGTGTGGGGGGTGGGGGCAATACCTGGTACTATCAGCCAGGACACAGACAGGATTCGCTGGGGGCAGAACAAGAGTGAAGCCTCAGAGTCAGGGGAGGTGAGAAGGGGCAATGAGCCCCCTCCGTCTCTGTACCTATCTCCCCCAGGGTCATTTCCCTAGTCAGAAATCTGACTTACTTGGATCCAACTTTGCAGCCATTTCAGCTGTAAGGTGGGGTGTGCCTGTGGCCCTGGTAACCAATGTGAATCTACAGCCAGGCCCTGCTGCTCCTTCCCTAGTGACCCTTCCTCAGCCTGCGAGGTGACACCCCCACCCCTGGGTCTCCCTCTCAGCAGGCCCTCATCGGAAGCTGGCCTCTTGGCCCCTGCAGCCCTCGGGTTCTTAGACACAGCATCCAGAAACGGGAGGGCGTGGCCTTGCACCGTATTCTATCTCCCTGGAGACTCCAGGCCACTCTGGGCCTCGGGTGGGAGGGGACAGGGTCCACAAGGAGGAGGAAGGCAGCAGCCGCAAATGCCCCCAGCAGCAGCTGGATGACTGAGAGAGCTGGGCCCGCAATTAAAATAAACCCCCATACAGCCTTAAAATAACTACAAGGCATTTCAAGAAGATTGTATTGTTGAATTTACTGTTTGTTTACTGAGACCATCCGAGTTGGGTTTCAGATGAAAGGCGGAGGGAGACCAGATGTGAGGCTGAACATCTGACCTGCAGCATCTGCTGCTCCGCAGGAGCCGTGGCAGGCTCGGGGGAAGGGGCTGCCCAGAACTGAAGACCCAGAGACCCAGACCCCCGGCCCGAACCCCAGGGGATGAGTGCCCAGCTCTGAGTAATTAGACTGGGTGATGGGCACATGGCACACTCCTTTCCAGCGTCTCTAGGTCAGGGCCCAGAAAGCCTGCATTCTGCCTCCATTTGACTACTTCTCCCATTTATGCAGAATTCCAGAGGGCTATTCAGAGGCAAGGTGTCCAGAAAGAAGTCTGAGCTTCAGAATCACAGAGATGACAGTTCAATGCCAGCTGTGCAACCCTGGACAAGTCACTGTGCTGCTCTGAGACAATTTTCTCAGCTGTAAAACCAGGACGGCATAGGCCTGCCTCTTGCACTCTGGGAGGAGAGAATGGCGGTCTGGAAAGCCCCTAGCACAGTGCTGCCCATGGGGGCTCCGTGAGGGCAATGCCAGCCCCACTTCTCTGCTTCTCCCCACAACTTGTCAGTCTCTTCTTTTCTTTTTAATTGATTTTAGAAAGAGAGGGAGAGAAGGAGGGAGGGAGGGAGGGAGGGAGGGGTATCGATTTGTTGTTCCACTTATTTATGCATTCATTGGGCATTTCTTGTATGTCCCCTGACCAGAGATCAACCAACAACCTTGGTGTATCAGAACACTCCAACCAACTGAGCTACCCGGCCAGGGCTTGTCAGTCTTTTCTTTTAAATAATGACACCCAAGCTGCCTGCCTGAGGCAGCTGGGCTGGGGAGGGCCATCACCAAGTTCTGTGAACTCCTCAAGGTCAGGTACCAGGTCGGAATCTCTGAGCCCCCAGTGCCCAGCCTAGAGCTGGACACAGAGCAGTGGTTCCCAGACATCTGTTGAATGAAGCCAGGAAGTCTCCACAGACTCTAGGAAGGGTCTAATGGCACAGACTGTCCATGAGGTCTCAGCTACTAACAGCATTAAAATGTTGTCATATAAAATACAGCATTTGTTCTTAATGTCCTCATAAGGGAAGGCAAAGAGAGAATTTCTGCCACGTTAATTTCATAGGTAGGAATACTATGAGACTCAAACAGATTAAGGAAACTTACTTCCCTTTCTACAAATCTCTGTTCTTTGGCAGGAGGTGGGTGCTATCCATGTTATGAACATGGGGCCTGCCACCCATGGCACCAGTACCAGATTGGGGCACTGCGGGGAGAGGGGACAGCCATAGCCCTCTGCTACTGACAGAGCTGTGTCATCTTGGGCAAGATACTCAACCTCTCTGAGCCTCCATTTCCTTCTCTTACAAAACAGATAAAATTTCCTTACCCCATGGATATTAGATGAAATAATGGAAGAGAGTGTATCTGTAAACTACAAACAACATGGAAATGTGAGGGCTTATCATCCTGTTATGATCAAAGGTTTTAAAATTCACATGGTCAGAAAACAGATCAATCCTATTTGGGGAGGGGTTAGGTGTAGGCGTGTGCGTGTGCGTGTGCGTGTCTGTTTGCGATGCTCCTGGTACACGCTGAGTAAATGAACAAAAGACATTCCAAAACCAAAGCTGCTCAGGCCATTTGAATGTATGCTAAGACTAATTCTTCCTAATAAGCAAGCAATATGAGTAGAATATGCCACTGCTATCAACGAGCAGGGTGAGACACATCTGAAGACTCGAAATTGACCACGGGCGACAGCTTTACCCCTTGTCATCCTCAAGGAGAACATCTCCGAAAGGTGATGGCACATATATCTGCCACCATCTGACACAGCCACTCTGCAGCAGACATTGGCCAGATAATCCCAACCCTGGACACAGCTGGGTAAACGTTCCCTGGGCCCAGGCCCAACTACACTGATACCATCTGCCGTGTCAGAGGGAGGCCCTTCTTTCCCAGCCCTGGGCCCATGCAAGCCTCCGGGTCTCCAAAATCAAGTCCAACAGAAAAACGAAAGCACTCTCCCGGCCCCCTGGGATCCTCACTTGCCCCAGGAGCGCAGGGCTCTCCCGAGTGTGTGGGTGCGGAAAGATGAGTGCCCAGCTCTGAGTATCGGGACTGGGTGATGGGCACCTGGGACGCTCTTCACCAGAATGAGGAATGCAGTCCTCCGTGGGCAAAGACCATCAAGGCAGGGTTCCAGGGTCTCACAGCCTCTCGTCGGGACTGTTGCTGCACTGCTCCAGAGACGATGCCAAGTGGGGTGGAATATACTGGTCAAAGGCAGGAGAGGGGCCTGGACCCCGCAGGAAGACTTGGGAAAACCCATGTAAAACTGTGAGAAAGATGAGAGAAATGGACGCTGCTGGCCTGGGAAGTGTGTCCAGTCAACAGCAGCCCAGAAAGAGACCAATTTACATTCCCTCTGCGCTGACAAAGCGAAGGACTGGACTTCCTGAAACCTCCACAGGATGGTGACCGATGTTCCAGGACTACCAGGGAGGGCAGGTGAAAGGGCTTGAGCCCACCCGTGACCTGTCCCACTACACATGTGGGTGCCTGGGACCCAGCGAGGACCCAGACATGGCCCCTGCCATCAGGTAGCTTACGCTGAACATCTCACCTGCTCCCTAATGGCTCAGAGGCTAAATAATGTGCTACCGGCCACACGGCTGGTAGGTGGTGGGGCAGGGACTCACACCATTTTCTGATCTCCCTTCATCTCCTTCTGTAGAGCCACAAGCACACAGTCAGCCATTTGTTCCCTGGGTCAGGGACCTTCCCTGACCCTCCCCCTCACACTCACACACACACACACACACACACACACACACTCACTCCTGTGCTGAGTTTATACTACACCAGTGATGGCGAGCCTATGACACGTGTGTCAGAGGTGACACGTGAACTCATTTTTTTGGTTGATTTTTCTTTGTTAAATGGCATTTAAATATATAAAATAAATATCAAAAATATAAATCTTTGTTTTACTATGGTTGCAAATATCAAAAAATTTCTATAAGTGACACGGCACCAGAGTTAAGTTAGGGTTTTTCAAAATGCTGGCATGCTGAGCTCAAAAGGTTCGCCATCACTGTACTACACTAACTTAAACCACTTTGTCAGCTACTTTGCAAGTGTTCTTAATCTTTCAACTAATTCATCGGTTCTTGGAGAATAAAGGAAATCTGAAATTGCTGTGCTGCATGCAATAAACTCTTGGCATCTGGCCGGCCAGGGACATTCCAGGCAGATTCGGCACTAGCCCTGCACAGATGCTTCCTGTTGTAAAGGTGAGGAGCCTCTCTCCCTCTCTGAAGCCCCTTCAACAACCCCGAGCCCGGGACCCACTCTGCAACCACTCATCCTCTCCTTCAGCTGTTTAGCAGTCACTGACAGAGCTGACACCTGGCGGCAGGCCCTGGGCGAGGCCGGAGGATGAGAGGTCAGGCAGGCACAGTCCCTGTGTCCCTAAGCGAGGAGCTCACAGGCTGCTGCGGCCGGGGCCATTTACCTCTTACCATGTAATATGACTGAAATGAACTGAATGTAATCAGTACATGGCCTTCCTCTGTGGCTTACCTCTCAACATGGGTCCCCATAAAGGAGTCAGGGGCAGAAGCAGATGCCAAGGACCCTGGCTGGGGCCCTAAGTGCTGGTGCAAAAGACTGGTAACTTTTCACAAGGGTGGATTTGGCATCTCTCATTAGAATACATCCATGCTCCTGTCTGAACCGACTCTTCAAGAGCAATCATTTAAGACCAAAGAGGGCAATCAAGAAGAAAAAGAATTAGGAGAGGTCCTTTCACCATTAGTCAATCTATGAGGTTCTGACTTTTACCAAAAAAAAGTGGGGGGAGAGGGCCACAATAACGCATTAAATCCTATGATCAGAGTGTAGAAAGGGACCTCAAGATTTCCGTAGACAATCCTGCCATTTTACAGATGGGAGACTGAGGCCCAGAAAAGAGAAGGACAGGCCCCAGGCCGCACAGAGAGGTAGGAACAAGACCTAGACAGGAAGCCAGATGTGGTATCCAGCAGAAAGGCTGGCTTTATTAGTCCAGATTGCCCTTGCCTCTCAGAGAGCCGTCCTGGAGGCTAAAGGAGAATGTCAACGGACCCAAAGATATCAATAACTGGCGAGCTTCCCAGCCAATGAAGAGTTGTTGTTACAGGGAGGGTCCTTGGAAATGCTGACCACCGTCAGACCCAGGCCAGGTCTACTTTTGTCTCTTCCTCTCCTCCCAAAGCCCCTAAGTACCTTGCCTTTCTTTTCTTTGAACTTTCATTCAATAAGGATTTGTGTGGGCCTACTATGTACCAGACATAATGGTGAGTTCAACAGATGTACCTGCCTTGATCTTAGCACCTAGTGAGGGTGCTAAATACGTAAATGCATCATTAACTCTGTTAGCAGCATTAGGGGTGTGTACAGGGAGCTATGAGAACATAGGAGAGAAGTCAGGAAGACTTCCCTGCAGAAGAGGCATCTGAACTGAGAATGAATTATGAGTACATATTAAGTGAGCAGAGGAAGGAAGAGCATTCCAGGTCAAGGGAACCGCCTGTGCAAAGGCCCCAAGGAAGAGGTAACTGCTTTGAAAGGGAAGGAAAGACTAGTGTGACTGGAGTATGGAGACTGAAGGGACAGCCATCAAGGTATAAAGTCAATGGGCCAGGTCACACAGGACCCTGCAGGCCAAGGTATAAAATGGGAGTGCTATTCTGAAAACAGAAACAAATTAGTAAAAGTCCTAAGCCGGGTTAAGGGTATGTGACAGGATCAGATCTGTGTTATAAAAAAGTCACCCTAACTAGAGGATGGGAGACAGCCTAGAGGGAAAATAGGGAGATCAGCGCAGGCTTGGACTGGGGTGATGACAGTGTAGATGGAGAGAAGTGGACTCACTCAAGCAAGATCCAGGAGGTCAAAGTGACAGGGCTTGCAGAGGGACTGGAAGTAAGGAGTCAGAGCTGCCCTCGAGAATAGTTCCGAGAGCATCCTTCCCTGAGCCTGGGACACCAGGTGAGGCTCAGTCCTGGCACACGGAGAAGGGGTCCCTCTTCCTCACTCTCCCTCCTTCACTGCTAGTCCCGCATGGATGTGACTAAAAACCCAAGCAGGCAGTCTTCAGAGCCTGAGTGCCTCGCCAAAGGCCCCCTCTCAGCAAGCCATGGAACACAGTGACCAAAAGCAGGACTGTGGGTCAGAGTCCTGGGTTCAAGCCCCAGCTTTGCTTCTTGTTTCCTGCATGACCCGGGATGAGTTGCTCTACCTCTGTGGGCCCTATCTGTGAAATGGGAATATGATGATACCACCTACCACGAAGAAACTGAGTCCCTGTGTGAATCAAACAAGATCAAATGGTACAAAGAGTCAGCACCGTGCCTGCCTGGCAGTGATCACAAAGGACAGAAGACAGTGCTCGCCTTAGCAGCTGGTATTTCCAGCACTGCTGGAAGGCCTGGCAGAGGACAGGTATATGGAATGGAGGAACCACCCAGGTGCCCAGTAAATGCATATCAGGTAATGGGTGTTACGTCCAGAAGTGGGGATAGGGGAGAGGTAGCAAGCACCTGTCCCAGAGATACTCAAGCGCGCATGGGGTGGTCACTTGCTGGGGATGCTACAGAAGCGATCCGGGCATTGGGAGGGCCTGGGTTAAAAGGATGAGGGCTTTGTACAGTCCTTTCCAGGCCTGAGGTCAGGTGACTCTCCCAACCCGCCAGCCTGCTGGAGCGCGGACAACTTTATGGAGCTCCGTTTCCTAAGCAGCCTTATTCTGTCGGGACTCAGCGCTGAATCCTTTCACCAAAGTGGACATTTATGGGGCTCGAGGAGGGACAGAGGAGTAGGCTGGATGAAGTGTCCACATTCCAGCTGGGAGGTTAAGGGCTTTTGTGTTCCTTCCTTCTAAACCCCAAATGTTCCCAGCCAAGCCTGGAGGCATCCATTCTCCCTCCATGGGTGCCCTCCCCTCCCAGTCCTCAGTGGTCCAGTTCTTCCTCCCATCTCCAGAGGGAGCCAGGCTGCCAGGACCCCAGAGCATCCCAGGGCTCGGCACAGAGCTGGCACACAGTGCGTGTATGTTTGTGGGGTATGTAAACCAAGTTCAGCTGGATTTCAGGCTAGCCCAACCCTGCTCCCTCTCACGCCTGGGCTGATGTGGCCTTTCCATGGTCAGGAGCAGCCTGGGCCCCCTGGGGTCATGTATGCCTCACACTACACTGCAAGGCGAAGCAGCTAATCCAGGTCAGATGCACGGGCAGCTGGTGGCTCAGAGAGATCCCATTCTCACAGAAGAAGAAACTGAGCTCCATTCCTGTCAGGGCCCCAAATTAAGAACCGTCAGTGGCTCCCAGTGCCCAGAAGGTCATATCTACACTCTTCAGCCTGGTACCCATTCCCATCTTCCCTCCCAATGAATCTCCTTTATGCACTGCAGCCTGGTGGAGCAGACAGCCTCTCTCAGCTGGGCAGCAGGTGAGCGACATGCCTGGGGACTGCTTACCCTGCCAGCACACTCCTGGTACCCACCCACCCACAAGCCCCTCTCGGTCAAAGTCTGGTGTTGCTCCCAGGGCAGGCAAGCAGAGCCCAACCCAGCTTTGCTATTCCCAGGCGTGTGGCTTCAGGGACGTGGCTCTGCCCAGATCAGTGAGCACAGCCTGACATCTGCTCTGTGCCTGGACCTGAGCTGGACAGACAGGACATGGAGAGGCACACCACCAGGCAGGGACTCACAGCTGGGAGAGGACACACATGGAAATAGACCATAACAACCCCAGTGATGGGGTCTGTGGGGACTTAGAGGAGACACCTGACCCAGGCTGGGGTCAGGGAAGGCTTCCCGGAGGAGGTGTGAGCATTCAGTGTCTTGGAGAGGGACAGAAGATAGAAGAGGGTGAGAGAGGCATTTACCACAGCAGGAGGACATGAGCGAAGGTGGAAAACGGTGACTTTAGCCAATGCCCAGCTCAGGGGAGCAGTCCTGTCCACAGGGGCTGCTGAGAAGGAAACAGAGGCCACAAAGAAAGGATGAGGCTTCTTCACACGCCCCCTGCCACCTTCATTCCCATCAGAGCCCGCGGACATACCATTCCTTGTGGCCACCCTGCCGCAGAGCACCGCGTCCCCAGAGCGCCGTAGTGTCTGCGCTGCCGGGTGCGATCTGTTATTATCCCCCGTCAGGGCTGCCGGCCTGTGTACATTCCTGGGTAATGAGTCTGACCCTCCTCGGCAATGTTTAATCAGAGCCTAATCGACCCTAGCTTTGATCTGCTTCATTCTCTGCAGAAAACCCAGTACCTGATTTTTACAATCTGATTAGCAGGGCTGGCTCTCCAAAGCCAAAATTACCCTGAGTTACAGAGATCCCTGCTGAGTTCTTTGTGTTTTTCTCCTCTCTTCCAACGAGTTATTTCCTGAAACCACTGTCACTTCCCCACTTGTCCGTGACTGTCTCCCTCCCCCTCATCTTTCATATCCAGTCAGTCGCCAAGACTCAAATAGCAAACCCGGATCCACCCTCCTCTCCCTGATGCCACCACCACAGCCAGTTCTGATCTGAACCACCTCTGGCCCCAACCATCTGGCCACAGGAACTGCTTCCTTGCTGACCCCTCCAGCCTGACCTGTAACCCCCGACCCCACCACGGACACGCCAACTCTCACCTACAGGTTCTGTCAGAAACATGTCCCTTCCTCTGTCCGGACCGTTCATCCAGCTCACATCTCTCCATCGTCCACATGCCCAGCTCAGACTCACACCAGGCTGCTGGGCCGGTTCCTCTCAACTCTCAGGTCCTAGGTCCCCTCCATCATTCCAGTCACCCCACCCACTGTCGCTGCTGTCTCCATCTCTCCCACGAGACTGCATGAGCCCTTCGGCAGGGTCTCTCTCTGACTTGCCACTGTTTACTTAAGGACTAGAGCAGTGATGGCGAACCTTTTGAGCTCGGCGTGCCAGCATTTTGAAAAACCCTAACTTAACTCTGGTGCTGTGTCACATATAGAAATATTTTGATATTTGCAACCATAGTAAAACAAAGATTTACATTTTTTATATTTATTTTATATATTTAAATGCCATTTAACAAAGAAAAATCAACCAAAAAAATGAGTTCGCGTGTCACCTCTGACAGGCGTGTCATAGGTTCGCCATCACTGGACTAGAGCAATGCTTGACATGAAACTGGGTTCTAAGTGATGGACAGACAGACGAGCAAATGGAAATCCCCTTGCAGCTCATTTTGGAAGCGGCGCACTAGTGGGTCAGTTCTCCCCTGGCTCAGCCACACTCCACTTTCCACCAGCTCCTCAGCCTCTCCACAGAGGACACTGCTTTGTTCTCACCCACCGTACTTTCTTCTCCCCACAACGTGGAAAAGAAGAACAGGTGGGAAATGGAGCAAAACTCAAGCATAGGGAAATGAGCCTTGCAGGGGCTGTGCCAGACCCTGAGCTGGGCACTGAGGCCCAGATGAAGCCGACGTCTCCCTCTCACTCTCCTTGGGAAGCTCAGAGCGGGGAGAAGATAAACTAGAGCACAAGGTAAGAATGCTGGTACCATGCCGAAACCGGTTTGGCTCAGTGGATAGAGCGTCGGCCTGCGGACTGAAAGGTCCCAGGTTCGATTCCGGTCAAGGGCATGTACCTGGGTTGTGGGCACATCCCCAGTGGGAGATGTGCAGGAGGCAGCTGGTCGATGTTTCTCTCTCATCGATGTTTCTAACTCTCTATCTCTCTTCCTTCCTCTCTGTAAAAAATCAATAAAAAATATATTTAAAAAAAAAAAAAAGAATGCTGGTACCTGGTAGGGTAACTGACTCTACTCAAAGGAGATTGGAAGTATTCAGACAGGGAACATATCTGAGCAGGGTTTTGAGAGATAAATCAGGAGTTTTCCAGCCAAGAAAAGAGCAACCATGTAAAGGCACAGAAGCTTAAGAGCACATAGATGTTCAGAGGATGAAAAAAGTTCAGGGTGACCAAAACAGAAGCAGGAAAGAAGGGGGATGCTTACTGGGGCCAGATCATAAAGGACGCTGCCCACCTGCTAGGGAGGTCAGACCACGTCCTACAGGATCACTGTGTCTGTCACCTGGCTGAGCTTCCTGAGAGTGTTGAGTGCTTCCTGGCTTTGATATGCAAAGGATCCCAGCACTGTGTAGGAAGCTCCGGAGAGCTATTCCATTGCCAGGATTTTTCCTGTGAGGGTACAGGCTCAGAGAGGCCAAGTGATTTGGCCAAGGTCACACAGCCTCTGAGAAGCAGAGCCAGGGCTGGAACCCAGCATTTCTTGAGTTAAGAGAAGATCTTTACAGGATGGCAATAGATGAGCAAAGGGAGGTGGGAGGTGGGAGGTGGGAGCCAGAGCCAGAGCCAGAGCCAGAGCCAATCAGGAAAGCTGGACTCGGGAGGGGGCCACTTGCCTCTTCTGCAGTCTTGAGAGGGAAGTGGGTCCTAGCTCACACCTTCTACACCCTTCATGCTGCCTGTGACTCTCAGACACTCTCTTGGGTGGGGGGTAACAGGCAGGAGCAAAGGAAGTAAAGGTCTCCTGAGGGCTTCCCACGGAATTCTTTTACTACTTATTTATTCCCAGAAATTTCAAGACTTTGAGGCAAATTCGACCACCTGGTCAAACCATCCAACCCTGCTTTTACCAAAATCTGAAGCACTAAGTTCTTGTGTCAGGCCTTGTATAGTTTAATCCTCATAATGATGCCTCTTGGGAGATACTATTATATCCCTGTTACCCTTTCTTTCCTAAAGGTCACCCAGCTAGAGAGTGTGTTTATTTTCTTCCTCAATTCGTAAGATTTGCTCAACAAATGACGGGTCCACCCAGCTGAGAAGTGACAGCACTGGACCAAAGACCTGCCTCCTGCCACCCATTCCAGGAGTCTCTGCTATGCCGCCTGGCCAGCTCCTCTACACCGAGGACAACGACGAGGCAGGAATTCTGGATAGCAGGAGTTCCAGTTAACAGGGATTATCAGCCCCAGGCCCTCACGGCAGCCCCACGTGACCAGGTGATAGGGATAATGCTCCATATGTGAAGGTTCCCAGGTACAGGCTCACCTCCCTGCATCTACCTCTCACTCCAGCTCAGGAGGCCAGTAGCATCCATCTGTCACAGGTCAGGAAACAGTCGCAAAGGTAAACGAGACCACCAGTGGCCACACGGCCTGACCAACCTCAAGTGTGTGGGACCCCCCATCGTCCCCCAGCATCAGGACCACTGCTGAGGCTGTGGACCAGGGCCACCCGCTGGAGGCCAGACTGACCCCACTGCCTGATAAGCAGGGTTTCCTGCACCGTGTGTGTGGCAGGCGGTGCCTGCTCCACCTCTGGTTCATGGTGAGCACCTCATCAGACTCTCATTAGGCTCTGTTTTCTCTGCAAACATTTCCACAAGCCGAGCCCCTCCTGTGTCCTGGAATGCCACCATGGGCTCACAGGGGATAAATCCGTCTGAGTCTATATTTTTACTAGTCCCTACAGCATGTGCTCTGAGCACTCAGCAAGAGAAAAGTGGGGACGAGGGAAGAAGTGGGGAAGTGGAATGGCAGGAGGGTTGGAGGAGAGAAGGATCTCTTTCCTTCCCGGGCAGATGTGCAAGCCCCTGCTGAAGCAAGTGAATAGGCGCATGCCCTCCTCCACACATCTGTGCCTGCCTTTACCACCGCCCTCTTTGCTCTCCCTCCCATCACAACCACTAAAACCCTTCCAATTCTTCAATCTCCAGGGCAAATACCCCCTCCTCCAGGATGTCTTCCTTGGTTTGCCCTCACTGGGAATGAGGCCTTCCTTCCCTGAGCTTCCACAACATGTGCTTCCTCCCTTGTCTGACACCTGCTTTCCCCATTAAACCATAAGCTCCCCAAGGGCAGGCCCAGAGCACCCATAAAGTGTCATGTACCACAGTAGGCGCTGAAGAAAATCTGCTAAATGAGTAAATGTTCTCACTTTAACATGTTTTACTGAATGGTGAAGAATTCACTGGGTGAGCACTTTGAGAACTCTAGAGGGGCACCTGCTGGCAGTCTTCTAAGACCCAGGAGTAAGGCAGATCTGGCACCAGCCACATCCTCCCAGGTCAGAGGCTGACTCTATGACTGGGGGGAAGGGGGAACACTAAAACACAATTATGGTGATTTTAGAAATGGTAGCACTGCCTTTGCTTTTAATAGCACTTTGTGGATAATGAGCACTTTCTCTCAGGGCATTTGATTGTCTCCATGGATACCACCCTTGTGAGATGGGGGAGGTTAACAGATCAGCTCAAAGTTACAGACCATCCATTCATTTAATCATTCACTCAACAGCGTGAATTAGACACAGAGAAAGGAGAGGGGTGCTGGGAGCACAGGGGGGTGCTGGGAGCACAGAGGGGCCACAGGCCGCATTGGAGGGAAGGCATTCTCAGGAAAGGCTTCACAGAGGTGACATCTGAGCTGAATTTTGAAAAGCAGGTAGAAAATACTTAAACACAAACATAGAGAAGGGCAACCGGGGCAGAGGGAATAGCAGCGGCGAAGGCACAGTGCTGTGAGGAAAGAGCTCATGGTTCAGTGTGGCTGGAGTTAAGCAGCAAGACAGACATGGCAGAGGGTGGCCTTGTGTGACAGGCCTGGTCCTGGGCCTAAAGGGAGGGGGCAGAGAGAGTGTCCCACAGAGGCAGCCAGCCTGGAGGTACCGACATGGGCAGGAGAGGGAGGGCAGAAGGAAGGTTCCTGGCTGTGCAGGCAGCACACCTTATTGAAAATGAAGCTCCCTGTGGGTCCTGACCCTGAGTCACTGTATGTGGTCATTATCTCATACCCAGCTGCCTGACCCCTCAGCTGTGAGCTCTTCCAGACAGGCCTGGACTTGATTTATCTCTGGGTCCCCAGCATCCAGCACTGGCCAAAAGGAGCAGAAAACAGGAATCAAACAGCAGCTGGCCCAGCGAGCCTGAACCACGTGCTATAATGAAGGCATCAGGCAGGTGAGCCTCGCCCCTCAGCACCCACTCAGCATGGCGCTGCAGCATCTCCAGGGCCACGGGCAGAGATGGGCTGTCACTTCACACATACACCCAGCTCCAGCGCCCCATCAGCACCATGATGGGGAAGGGGCTGATCACCTCTGAAGGTCTGTGATGTAAGACGCAGCTGGGATAGCTTCAGCCAATCTCATGTGAGACATATAAGAGTCTCCTACCGGAAGCAAACATCAAGTGTCCTCTGCCTGAACTAACTGGCTAGAGTAGACCCTGGATGCAGGCAGGACTCTTAACACAGCAAGTGCCTCTCAGCCTCCACCTCTATGTCTTAAAATGGACACCATGAAACAAATAAAGACTGCAGAGGAGCTTGCATTGCACATCGCTGCTCAGGGGGCCAGGACTGTCTCTTCTTCCCTTTGTCACCCAGTGAGGCAGGCAGGGCAGGGATGATTATCCCCTTTACACCGCTAAGAAAATGAGAGGCAGAAGGTGGCATGCTTGAGTTGGGCCTTAACAGGCAGAGATGCGGGGAAAGGGCATTCCGACAGAGGGAAAGGCGTCAGTATGAACAATCGCTGGTGACAGTGCCTGGCATGGACTGTCCAAGGGTGTGGCTGGAGCAAGAAGAATAACGAGGTGCCATTCTAACCGCTTTGCTGTATTTAGACATTTAATGACAACCCCTTCGGGTGGGTAGAATTATTTCCCCCTGTTCACAGATGAAGCACAAAGATTAAGTACCTTTGCCAAGCTGCCCAGCGGGCAGCTGAAGGAACAGGGAGATGTAAACCCAGGCTCCAGGGCCCCGTTCTTTCTTAACCACCAGGCAACACTGCCTCTCAAAAAGGAAGGGAGCCTACGAAGCTGCCCATTCAGCGCCTGGCCCTTAATTCATATTTGATGAGCAAACAGTGGATGGATGAATGGAGAGTCTGGGCATCTCTCCCCACCTGTAATACTAGCTCCCGGGTCTGCTGGGACCACTAACTCCTCACAGCATAGCACGCTCATCCCAGCCAGGCTCTGGGCCTCACCAGTCACCAGCGGGGAGATTTTCGAGGGTTTCAAGGAACCCCGAGTAAGGCGCTCAGGGAGGCTTACTGGTCCTGCTCTGACCTCACCCTCTCTCTCTGGGCAGGACCCACTGTACCCTGACCATCCACACTATCAACAGACTTTCTCTCGCCATCCTTTGTCTCCCTAGCTGTGGACCCCCTACTTCTGACTCCCCAATCTGATTCCCGAGACCCACACCTGTCCAGTCTCCACCCAGCTCATAGATCCCCATATGCCCTCAATTTTACCATCAATCATGACCAGCTTCTACACAAAGCTCTCCAAAAACTCACTCCCACCCCCTACCCCCAGGCCAGGGCCCCTCACCTCTGCCCCCGCTAGGGCCCGTCCTCTCCCTCTCCCTGCACCAGCTGCATCCCCACAGGAGTCAGGACCTAAATCTGTGTGCTCAGAGCCTGCTCCTTTGCCTTATGTGCATGGACTCTTGTTTAAAATGCAGATTTCTGGCTCCACACAGGACTCCTTGAGTCAGAATCACTGAAAATGAAGCCTAGGAAGACCCTTGGGACCAGGGTCCCAAATGCACACAACATTTGGAGGAGCTGAGCGCCCTGCTCACCCACCCACCCCCCCCCTCGCCATCTCCCTGACCTTCACTGCTTTGCCAGCTTCTCCTCCCCGCCCCCCGACCACCACACCGCTTTCTACCCCACTCGCCCCCCCACCTCCCAGTCTCCCATCTAGCTTTTCCACTGGCCACTCCCTGCAGCCTCTCGGCCAGCATCAAATCATACCCTGGCTGAGCTCCGGACTTGCTAAAAAAGGGTCCTCATCTCTGCACAGCCCCACCTTACCAAGCTTACAGTTCCTCTAACTGGCCCGTCCTTTCACGGTCAATCCCAAACTCACTTCTCCCCGCACCCCAATCCAGGGTCACACCCTCCAGCATCACCAGATTCCCCATCGAACCAGCCCCACCCTGGGGGCTGGCCACTCTGAAGGCACAGAGATCATCTGCATCGTGATTATTCTCAAGTCCCACATGGAAGGGGGCGAGGGATGAGGGCATGTCCATACCCACAACCTGATCCGGGGACACTATCTGGCAGCCCCAGGTCTGCCTGCAGCCCACTGTTCCTATCTCTTAAATACCTTACCTCCTCCAACTGCCTCCTTTCTTCTTAACATAAGCTTTCTTTTCCTTCTCATCCAACCTCTCTCCGCCGCCCCCCCCCCCCCCGCAACTAAAGAAGGAAATAATTGAAAAGTCATTTTTTAAAATCCCATAGAACAATAAATCCCTTTTTGAGCTAACCACACCTCCTAATGAGGGTGACACCCACTGCCAGATTAATCATCCCAGAGCCCGGCTCTATGCCATACCCTTACTCAAAAGCCCTCCATGGCTCCCCACTGCCAAAGGACGAAAGTATTCAACAACCATAAAACAGCAAATGGTAGCCAATGTACTCAGGAGGTGTGGGGAAAGAATGGAGTAATAATGTGAGGAATGTAACAATAACAACAGAAATACCATCTAACAGTTATTGAGCACTTACTATGTACTTTACACATATTAACACTTCCATTACTTACATTACCTCACAAAGTTATAGTAGCTCTCATCACAACCTGCCAAGTGGGTACTATTATTGTCCCTAGGGTTGTGGTGAGGTACAGGGCTGAAAAGTTAAAGAACTGCAGGCTCTCCACCACCACCACCACCACCACCACCACCACCACCACCACCACCTTCGGCTTTCCTTCTCCCCGCTGGGCTGGAACCACACACTGGCCAACAGGGAGAAGGAAAGCGGAAGGTGGGGGGGCCTGGAGTTCTCTGACTTCTCCCCTGCAAGCCTGGTTCTCTGGACCAGCCTGGCCACCCTCAGAAACCCCACACTCTCCCTGGACCCCTCTGCCTACTCGCCTGTGCTCTGGCTGGAGGTGCTCGGTCTTTGCTGGATGGACTGGCCCATTTGTCAGTAGCCCTGGGTTGGCTCTGGGGGCCTATCCTCCTCAGGAAGCAAGCTCAAAAGCCAAGCTCTGTTCTCTGCCTCCACCTCCCCTCTTTGTCAGAGAAGACACGTGCAAAGCACTTTGTAGTGTGCAGACTGCTGCATCTGGACCTCCCATCAACCCAGGGAGATAAGCAGGGTAGGGTCCAACTCCATTTCACAGAGATGGAAATAACCGTGGTACTCATTTTGTTACAGGCACTGTTTAATGATTTAATCTTCGCTAACCCATTCGGAGACTATTATTATCCCTCTTTTACAGATGAGAAAACTGAGGCACAGAGAAGGGAAGTGACTTGCATGGCCCCATGTCAAGTCAGTGGCATTACTGACCAGGCAGGATTTGAACCCAGGTCTCCCTGGGGGCAGTCAGTTTCTGGAGCCACCACCATGGCCAACTTAACTTCAATAGGCCAGAGTAGTCAGACCCATTTTCCCTGCTGCTGTTCACCATTCAAAATCTTCTGAACACGCAGATACGTGATGCAGGCATTTGGCCACTCAGGACGGTTTTCAGCAGCCCCCAGGGCCACAGCCCAAAACCACTCAGTCTGGTTCTAATATGTTCACCCCATTCAGGTCCCTCAGCATCTACACCCAGAGCTGCCCCCACAACCCAGCCTCTCACCCCCGCCCACTGATCCAAATTTCCATTCCTTCAGCAGTATGAGCTAAATGGGGAGGAAAGTCGTCTGATCATAAGCAGTCCTGGCCTCAAGGTCGCCAAGGGTGTGGGCGCCATAGGCAGGCACCATCTGTGGCACCGTGCAGACGATGTAGGAGACAGCAAACACAGTAAGCCTTGGACTTGAAGGCCAGGCTCTACCACCATCATGCTGGGAGCTTCCTGAGCCTCCGTTTCCTCCCTTATCACCACTATCTTACCTAACTCTCCACGCGGCTCAACGTGACAATGGGTGTGATATGCTCTGGACAAGAGACAATAGGGTTCCAACATTACTATCATTACTAATCAAATTGGAAAAGCTTTCCCTGAGCGTGCCAGGCCTGGTGGGAGGCACGGGGACACAGAGGAATAACAACACAGTCCTGGACCCCAAGATCTGCTGCCTGTTGGGAGAGACGGACAGTGAGCAAGTGATCACCACACACATGGGAGTTCAGTGCTGTGCAAAGGGATGCTCAGGGCCCTTTGGGGTCCAGGCAGCTCTCCTAGGGTTGGCCTTGAAATGATTCTTGAATGATCAACAGGAGTTAGTCAAAAAAAGAAAGGTGTAAGGACACTCTAGGCAGAGACAAGAGTGTGGAGGAAAGCATGGGCATGGACGGCATGTGGTACTTGCACAGTTAAGTGTAGCTGGGTGCTGGGGGAAGGGGTGACGAGAAGAGATGACATGCACATAGCGCACAGTAGGTGCACAGAACATGGTCATTCTCTTCCCATCACCGCACCTCCCCCCCCCCCCCCCCCAGACTCAGGTCCAAGCTTAGGACTCCACATTCCCCCTCTGCAAGCTGGCTGACCATGGGCTGGACCCTTTCTGCCTTCTCTCCTCCATGGGCTGGGCGCTACTATTACAAGAGAGCCCCACTAACATGATTTTCGGGGCTCCAAACGGGGGCCAGCCCATTAATTAAGATCATGCTGAGGGGAGACCCAGAAGGCAGGACTGCCACCCAGGAAGAAAACCCAGGCTGGACAGATGCTGCCCCTGGATCTACCTCTTAATGGCTGTGTGGCCTTGAGCAAATCACTCCAGGGCTCAGAGCCTGGATTTGAGGTAAAGGAAATTACTGTAAACAGGTACACAAGGCTCTCAGCACAGCCCTGTACACACCTTAAGTGTTCAGCAATGGATACTAACTTCTTACAATCATAGTAAACTGAGGATAGCTCCAAAAATCCTGGTCACAGGATCCCTCAATCAGCATGCAATGTGCAGGCAACAGCACTGATGCAGAGGGCGGCCAAAGTCATCAGGGCAGGGAGCGGGAGAGGGCAGCCTCGGTACAGGGCTGGCAAAAAAGGTTGGCTCACTATCTCCCCTGATCAGTGCAAGGGACCAGAGCCAGGTGGAAATTGGTTCCTAATCAGTCAGGGAAGGTGAGTCGATGAAAACGGGACAACCACCGTAGGCCCACATCTGTTTAACAAGCTCTCCGCGTGGTCCGCAGCAGCAGGGTCTGCTGCTCTCTGCTGGACATTAGCCCGGATCCCAGCTAGGTGACCACCCGCCTGTAAAAGGGGGTGATAGCCTCCAAGGTCCTGGTGAAAGATGTGTGCAAAAGACGAGCTGTAGGTGAAGTAAGGGGTGGAGTGCAAGAGGCAGTGGAGGGCCCAGAAGAGTCCCTGCAGGGCTGGGAGCTGAGGCCTTCCAGCCAGCAGAAGGTGGCCACAGGGCTCTGGGACCAGCGAATAAAGGCGGTTTTCCCCAGTGAGCTCATTCCTCCTAGTCCCCCAGAACTCTCCCCAGCCCCTGCCTAGGCAGCCTTTCCCAGTCCCCCAGGCGGATAAGGTGCCCACCCTGCCCACTCCTCACCATCACAGTTCACTCATCTGCCTCCATCCATCTCTCTGGGAGCTCCCTGAGGGCAGGGGCCTATCTAAGTCATGAGACTCTCGGTGCCAACACATGGCAGACACGGAGCCGGCATCAAGGAGTGAACTGCCCAGCGCTGAGAGGGGTCAGGCTGAGCGGGGCCTCTCCCCTCCACCTGGTTGCACAGGGAGGGGCTGGGGCTGGCCCTTTGAGTAGGATCCCAGAAGGCAAGAGTTTGGAGCCTGGAGCCAGAACAAAGGAAGGTAATGGAACCCACTAACTGGCATTTATCAAGCACCTACTGAATACCAGGCTACTTGGTTTACTTGTGGTGTCTCATTTAGCCCTGGCCACTACCCCTAGAAATGAAAACTCCCCCTCTGTAAAACAGGAGATGAAGCAATGCAGCCAACTTCACCCATCTTAGAAGAGACTCCGGCTTGACCAGGTACAGGGTCCTTTCCTGGGGCGGGGGGTGGGGAGGGTGGAAGAGTGGGAGCTGACCCCATTGTCAAGTACAAGGATGTCTGAAATGCAAGTGTCCCCGGGGCTGCTCAGATCCCACCTTGTAACCCTGCTTTACAAGGTGGGATGATTCTAAGGGCTTTCCTCCCCTCGGGGAGCTGGGGAGCTCCAAGTGGCTAATGCTGTGCGCAGCAGAGCGTTGAATTTAATAAAACTAGAAGCAGCTAATGGCTAACAATAAAAAATAATATTTTTCCTTCAAGCAATTAAATTGTAATATAGAGCTCACTAATTCTTTCCTGTTCTTTCCCAAGGGATCTCAGATCAAGCACCAGGAGAAATAAATTATGTGTCGCTAGTCCCCGCTTGAAACCCAAGTTTTAAAGAATCTATGGGAGAAAAATTGCCTCCTTCATTAAGGCAGAAATCTCCGAGGATTTTTATAATGGCTTCATAATAAGTCACCTTTCTGCAAACACAGAATCCACACCCACCCCCATCTTAAAGACTGATAAATTTACCCTATGCCCCTTCTCCAAAGAACAGCACCACTAAAAGCTGCCTGGGAACAAACGAAACTCCCCTGCTCCCCACCCCTCCTGGCCTGGCCTCAGGCCCTCCAACCTCATTTCTCTCCATTCCCTCCAGTACCCTTCCCTCCAGTCAAGCAGAACTCACTGCTGCTTCTCATGTGTGCCCTCTGCTTCCCCACACCTCTGGGCCTTTGCCCACGCTGATGGTGCTGCCTGGAGTCCCCTTCCCACCGTGCTCCAAGGCCCACCTCCCCCACTAGCCTGGCCAGGTTCCCCAGCTGGAACTGGTCTTCCACTCGTACAACTCTCTGTCTCATGAGTGACAGCCTTCTGACCTTGAGTGATGGCCTCTCGGGAGAACCACCTCTGGCTGGAACAGAACACCTTCGGCATGGTATTGCCACACAGCTCTTCTCTGTGCGGCCCTGCACTGTGCCTAGCGTGGTGCCCAGGGTTTTACAGGAGGTGGATCCAGGTTAATTAGGTCAACTAGTAATTGAACTCAGTAACTCCTGAGCCCTACTTTCCCCAAGACTGCGAAAGAGAGCTGGGCGGAAGCAGGGCATAAACCTTCTGGACACTAACCAGGTAATGGGGAAGACAGTCACACATCACACAACCTGAGAATGACGCACTGGTGGGTTATGTAAGAAAACTGGGGGGAAAGACAACGCCTAAAGCCTTACAACTGTTCCCCCTGTCTACTGGGCAGAGTTCAGGCTTCCTTAGCTTGACATTCAAGGTTACCCTTTGTGAGAAGGTCACCAGCTTTGTCACCCCATTCTCCACCTTCACTTCCTACTCTACCCGCCTAACACATGCAATTGCTCCCCACCACTCTGCCTAAGGAACTCCTATTCATCCTTCAAAACACAGTCCAGTATTGCCTTTTTTACTGCCCCTCCTCTGGGCAGCCACTGTCTGTGCTTGAGAACTCCCTTGCCCAGGCTGTGAGCATTCCTGGGGTAGGCTCAGAGGATTGGACCCATTCCCAGAAGAGGGCTTGGCCGTACAAAGGGTTGAGTGTCAGTGGAGCTGAAGGAGAAACAGTTCTGCTGGAAGGACCTACCCTCGTCCACACCTCTTGCACAGCCCAGCTAACTTTGTTTAGCACTTACTCTGTGCCGGACACTGTGTTCTAAGTGCTTTTCCATGTTATCGTCTCCCTTCATCCTAACAACAACCTATGAGGTAGGTGCTACTATTATTATTTCACATAAGAGGGAATGGAGGCACAGAGAGGTTAAGAAACTTGCTGAGGTCACAGAGCCCATCAGAGGTGGAGCTGGGCTCAAACCCAGTGATTCTAACCACAACAGTCAATGCACCTCTCTGAAATACATAGGCCTATGGGATGGGGCCAGACCAGAGTTATTCTAGCAACCAAACCCCTTACTCTTTCCATTTGAAAACCTCCCTGTCTCCATGTCCATTTTCTGACGTCTGTCCTCCTCTGTCCCAGAGAGGCCTCTGTGCTACTCAGGCCAACATTCCAAGGGCTCCCCACCCCACCACCCCAGACCAGACAGCAAACAAACAGGACACGATTAAAGGACCGACCAGAAAATCCCATAAACTCTCCCGGAACATGCCCCTCCCTCCATTCCGGTACGGATGTGTGAGCTGGGGGAGATGTGTGGGCTGGGGAGGACAACCTCAGCCCACAGCTCTGAAGACAAAGGCAACAGGCAATAGTCCCTTGAGACACGCACCAGAGGGTGACTCGGAAGGAGTTCCAGACAGTGATTTTCCATTGGAGACTTGCGAGTCCTGATGTCACGGAGCAGGGATAGAAGCCAACTGGACTCGTGCTTCTAGGTCTCCTCATCTCCCCAAGGGCCGCTATTGGCCAGAGCCAGTGAGGTTTCTGTTACCCAAGGTTCTCCCTTACTTAGGGTCCGACATCACTGAAAGGCAAGGTCACGAGCTGTCTGCGGGCTGTCCTCCCCTCCCACATCTGAGCACACACGGCTGCCTGTGGGCACTGGCCCCGCTTTCTCTTCTTCTCCTCCTGGCTTCATTCAGTGATGAGACACTTGTAAGCCCAGAACACCAGCCCCTGGGGTCAAGCCCACGGACCTCTGCGAGGAGGTTGCCACTTGGGTACAGGCAGACAGATGCTGCTGCCGGTAACTTCTTGAAAAGGCCACATGGAAAGCTTCCCAGCCAGGAGCGCCCTCTGCACCTGCTGTCATCCGCACAGCGCTGTTCACACACACTTCGTCCACATTTCCCTGCAGGGCTGACCCATCACTTCCATTCCATAAACACCCAGCCTCTTCTGCAGGCACGCCATTTCAGTCCACAAGCCCCTCGACCTAGATTATCTTATCTCACCCTTGGCACAGCCCTTTGTGGGTGGCATCTCAATCGCATTCTACGGAGGAGGAAAACAGCTCAGAGAGTGAAGTGACTCGCCCAAGGTCCTACAACTACTAATGACCATCACAGTCATAGAAGGAGCCACCTACCGGCAATAGCAGGTGTGCTTACCACATGCCAAGCACTGCGCTGCAAGCTGTACAGTCATTATTGTTTTTAATGCCTTGTCTTCGTCAGCTTGGGCTGCCACAACAAACTGCCGTAGACTGAGGGTCTTAAACAGACATTTATTTCTCACAGCTCTGGAGGCTGGAAAACTGAGATCAGGGTGGCACATGGTCAGTTTCTGGTGAGGGTTCTCTTCCTGGTTTGTAGATGGCCGCCTTCTCAATGTGTCCCCATATAGCAGAGAAAGAGAGAAAGGGAGAGCTCTCTGGTGTCTCTTCATATTGGGGCACTAATTTCATTATGAGGGCCCCACACTCATGACCCCATCTAAACCTAATTATGTCCCAAGGGCCCCATCTCCAACCAAATACCAGCACACTAAGGATAGGGCTTCAACATATGAATGGGGCAGGAGGAGACAATTCAGTCCATAGCATGCCTGTCACAACCTGTGTCTACTAAAGATGACACTGAAGCACAGAGAGGTTGAGTGATCTGCAAAGGTCACTCAGCTAGAAGGAGAAGAGCTGGGGTTCAAATCCAGGCCCCCTGACTTTTATCCAGGACTCTGAGCTGGGCTGCCTCTGCCAGGTAATGGCAGAACCCAGCTACACATTCAGCCAGCTCTGGGATCCACTACCCCAAACATTCTGGAACACCTACAGTGTGCAAGGCACTCAACCTGGAGGAACTAATGCATCATGGAGAAATCAGATGCTTCTGTTCTGGATACCCATCCCAGGCCCCTGCCTGCCCTCATTCCCCCTCACAACAGTCCTACACCACATTTTCAGGTAAGAAAACTGAAACCCAGGGGAAGAAGCGGGAGTGGAAGAACGCAAGGGTCAGCAGCTGCAACGCTCCTGAGATATTGCCTCTGAAGCGTTAATTCATGGCCCCAGACAGCCTGGCTCAGAGGAACAGGACAAAGTAGTTCATGCACAAAGGCTTGGCTACACCGGGTGTTGCTGCCTGAAGCACAGAAGGGGTGCACATCCCCAGAGGAGGTCGAGGGGTCCGATCGGGCAGGGCTTTCATTTTCCTTAATTTTTTAAATTGACACGTAATTCCTATACCATTAAGAATTACCCTTTTAAAGTGTACTATTTAGTGGCTGTTAGTATATTCTCAGAGCTCTACACCTATTGCCACTACCTAATTACAGAACACTTTCTTTTCTTTTTTTTACATTTTATTTATTGATTTGAGAGAGAGAGAAAGAGAAACATCGATTTGTTGGTCCAGTCACTGATGCATTCATTGGTTGCTTCTTGTATGTGCCCTGACCAGAGATCAAACCCACAACCTTGGCACATCAGGATGGAGCTCTAACCAACTGAGCTACCTGGCCAGGGCATTACAGAACATTTTCATCAGCCCCAAAATAAACCCCATATCTATTAGCAATCGTTCTCTATTTCCCACTCCCTCCAGCCCCTGGCAACCACTAACCTACTTCCTCTCTCTACATAGTGGCCTATTCTGGGCATTTCATACAAATGGAATCATGCAATAGGTTGCCTTCTGTATTGGGCTTCTTTCACTTAGCATAATATTTTTAAGGTTCAGCCATGTTGTAACATATATCAGTATTTCATTACTTTTTATGACTGAATAATATTCCATTGTGTGGATAAACTGTATTTTTGTTCATCAAGTGATGGACATTTTGGGTTGTGCCCACTTTGGGGCTATGATGAATAATATTGCTATTAACATTTATGTACAAGTTTTGCACAGATGTATGTTTTCAGTTCTCCTGGGTATCAACCTAGGAGTGGAATTGCTGGGTCCTACGGTAACTTTATGATTAAGCTTTTGAGGAATTGCCAGACTGTTTCCATAGCCGCTGCACCATTTTACATCCCACCAATAGTATATGAGGATTCTAGTTTCTCCACATCCTCACCCACACTTGTTGTCTGTCTTTTTTATTGTCGCCATCCTAGGGGGCGTTCTGTGGCACCTCACTGGGGTTTTGGCAGGGTTTTGAACTCCTGACTGGGATAGTCTTCTTCTCCCATAAAGAAGAACTTTGGTCCCTGCAATAGAGGACTGGATAAAGAAGATGTGGTACGTATACACAATGGAATACTACTCAGCCATAAGAAAGGATGAAATACTGCCATTTGCAACAACATGGATGGGCCTTGAGAACATTACGTTGAGATAAGTCACTCAAAAAAAAGCTAAGACCCATATGATTTCCCTCATATGTGGAATATAATACTGAAATTCGTGAACACAAACAGCAGTGTGGTGATTGCAAGAGAAAAGGGGGTGGAGGGAGAAGGGGTCCTAATACATGGTACAGGAGAAGACTTGACTTTGGGTAGTAGGCACACGGTACAATATACAGATCTTGTAACATAGAAACCCACAGCTGAAACCAGTATGATCATGTTGACCAATGTCACCCCGATAAATTTAATTTTAAAAATAAATAAAGAACACAGAAAAAAATGAAGAAGAGGAACTTTGGGATTTGAAGCCTCTAGAGCTTACAGTCGGCTCTACCTCTGCCCCTTCTGTCCCACACCCTCCTCTCCTGTCAAAAGGAACACTTACTGAGAGCACTCGTCATATGTCGGGCACTGTCCTAAGCCCTGTTATTATCCCCATTTTATGAGTGCAGAAACTGAGGCACAGAAAGAAGGGATTGCCCCAAGCTGGTAAGTGGTGGACTCGGGGTTCAAAGCATGGAGTCTGGCTCCAAATCCTGGCTCTTAACCATCAGAATCTTCTGCCTGAGTCAAAAAAGAGAATGCTGGGAACACACTTTGTTTGAAAACTAAAGACCGCATGACCATTAGCCACTATACTGCTACCAGAAATCCCAGCTTCCTCCATGATCAGCCCAGTGCCCCACCCATGGCACAACGCCCAGCAAACAGTAAGCATTTAATAAATGTTTATAGGAGGCAGGCAGGCGGGCTTCACATAGTTCTCCCTCCCTACATTTGCTCACATAAGTGACTTCTACCTCAAATTCCTTTCCATGCTTTCCATCAGGGGCAGTTGGGCAGTACAGGGTCCGGATGGGGCTGGGGCTGGGGCTGAAGTCCAGTCCTGGCTCCAAGGTCAGTGTTCCTCTGCAGCCAGGCGGCCCCTCCTGGAGGATGCCAAGGCTCTTTCCTGGCCTGTAGAATGGGGATAATAATAGTACCACTTCATAGGGCTAAGTGAGTTAATAGAAAAGAAGAGCTTAGAGTGCCAGGTGTGGAATGAGTGTACAGTAAACATCAGCTCCGTGAGGGGAGCCTTCCCCTTGCATCTGTCCCCTTGCCCAAAAGTGGGGAACCATAGATCTGTGGCCTGTGGCATGGGGTAGCAGTGCTTCCTGGCTGGGGTAGAAACAGGGGAGAGAGATGGCTGACCCTGAGCCACCCAGCTGTGGGCCTGAGTCACACGCACAGCCCAGGCCCAGGGCACTCCTGCTGGCAATCCCAGGTAGCAAGGGTGCAAGGTGGGGCTGTTCTCCAGCTTAGGGGTGACTGCCACTAGGCAGTCTGCCCCAAAACTTAACCCAGCCCAATTAATGAGGAACAATTGTGCCAGTAAGGGACCGTCTGCCTTGGGAGTCAGCCACAGAAGATTCTCGCCACGTTCTCTGCATGGCCATAAAATCCCAAGCCAAGAGCCACCCCTGGCCAGTCTGCTAAACTTCCCACAACCTCGCGATCCTGTCCTCAGAAGCCCGGCCTGTCCACAGGGCTGATGGGAGAAAGTGGCCTTGGAGACCACGACAGCTTGTCCCCTTGTGGGGGTGCTCCTACTGCCGAAAGGGTAGCATGGCATCGAGGCTCTTGTCTTTTAACCGATTCTGGCTTCCAAATCATCTGGACCCAGACTCGAGCCCCTGTTTGCCACTCACAAACTCCAGCAAACGACTTTACCTGTAAGCCTCAGTCACATTCAATGTAAGTGTAATTCCATCCCTTGCTGGCAGGGTCCTCATGGGAGCTGATGTTTACTGTGCATTACCTTATGCCTGGCCCTGTTCCAGGCTCTTTCTAGGCACTTCTTTCCCTTTACTGTCACCACCACCCTTTGAAGCAGGCACTGTCATTATCCCCATGTTACAGAGGAGGGAACAAGACAGAGAGATGTACAGGAGATACCTATACAGGGTACCTGGCCCCGCCCCCAGCATCCAGAGCTGCTGAAAAGCATGAGTCCTCCATCCCCTGGGCACAGGGCTGAGGGTCTCTGAGAGTAACAGGACAGCCTTTGTCCCAGGGTCCAAGGAGCAAACTGATCCCCACACAGCTCTTTACACAAACCTCCCAACCCAAGGCTGCTGGAGCCTGGGGAGGTGCGCTGGACTCCGCCTACCCGGGGAATGGAAAGCTTTCCAGCTCCACGCTGGTCAAAGGAGGTGCTGGATGGCCATTCACTGCCACAGACCCTCTGTGGTCTCACAATTCTATAACCTCGGCCCGGGAGACGTAGAGCAGGGCAAAGCACTCCAGATCCCTCCACAACCCAAACCGCACACATTTAAAAGCCTCTTAGATTTTCCGATTTTAATCAAGCCTAGCCCCAAGCAACATTCTCCAATAAGGGGGGACTTGTTTAGCTTGTTCTGAGAATCAGTGTTACCTACTAAAGAAACAAACCCTCTCCCTCAGTCCCACTTGTGCTTTTAAGACTCTATGTGGCCTTTAAAAAGCCTCTCTCCACGGGAAGAGACGTTTGCTCACAGCTGAGGCTGCAGAACACGGGGCCTTCTCCCAGGACACCTTGCTCCTAACAGCACCCGCCTGACAGCACTTTTAACTGGGTCCCACCTGCTCACTGTCCCTTTTAATCCCTTGTAACTCATTTGTGGCAGGGATGAAGCAGGTATTATCAACCCTCACTTATTGATGGAGAAATCAGGGCACAGAGAGGGAAAGCAACCAACTTGCTCAAGAACACACAGAGCAGTGGTAGGGCCATTCCCTTGTTCATTCAGAGTTTTTAATTCAGTGGACCCCCCCCCATCTTGCACCACTCATCCACACCACCCTCAGCCCAAGTGAGTAGAGAAAAGGTAGCGAAAAGCAGGGAGGGGAAAGGAAGGACAAAGAGGGGCAGGGGGAGCGTTCACTGAAGACAGAGAGAGCTAGAGGAGCCTCCTGCCTCATGAGCCATTCTGACTCCAGGAATCTAGGGTTTTTCGGAGAGTGGGGCATCAGGGCAGGGGCAGAGCAGGCCTGACCTGCAGTGGGACAGACTTCAGTTCAAATCCTGGCTCTGTGGGACCTAGTAGCCCCCAAATCTTGAGCAAGTCACCTCCCCTCCCAGTACTGCCTCACAAGGAGAAAGCTGACAGCCACCCCAGAGGAGTGCTGAGGGTCAAGGAGGCCATGCTCTCTGGAACCTTCCACAGAAGCCTGATCATGGCTACTATCACTGCATGTGCGTGGTCTGCAGCCTCCCAGGTGCTTTCACATGCACCACCTCCTGGGAGGCAGAAAAGGGGTTCTCTTCCCCATTTTACAGATGAGTAAAGGGAGGCCAGGGGAGAGAAAACAAGCAGGGGGTCATGAACTCACACCCACTCCCAACGGGCACCTAATGGGACACCAGGCAGCAAATGAAAGAGGCCTTTTGTTCTTAGGGCTTTCTTAGGCCCTTTGCTGCCTCCTGGGAAAATCTGGCAGATTCTAGCTCGTATGGGTCCCAGTCCAGAACCTTCACATCTGCTACAGCATCTGACTCCCATGGCAGTACTTTATCATATGAGGACACCAAGGCCCAGAAGAAGAGCCACCTGCCCAAGGTACCAGCTGGCAAGTGGCAGAGCCACGGGGTGTGTCCAAGCTGGCTGACTCCAAAGCCAGTTCCCCATTACCTCACAGAATCTGCCTGACCCCTGCCACCCGATGAAAATCAGATGTCCATCTCCAGGGAATGGCCGCTGATGGTCAGTAAAGGCTCTTACACACAGAGGAAACCAATGTTTCCAAAAGCAAGCTTTTCCATTCAGGGAGGTGGAGGGGAGAGGTATCTTTCCTGCTCTTCTTTGTCCATCTCTGCTCCCATAATGCTGCTAAGCAAGTTAGAGGTCCTAAAGAGAAATTTTTATTTATTTATTTATTTATTTATTTATTTTTATTGCTTAAAGTATTACAAAGAGTATTACATATGTCTTTTTTTTTCCCCCGCCCTTGACAATCCCCCGGCCTCCCCTACCCCCCAGTGTCTTATGTCCATTGGTTATGCTTATATGCATGCATACAAGTCCTTCGGTTGATCTCTAAAGAGAAATTTTAAACATAAAAAAAATAATCCAACTTGTTCTCATTAGTTCTCAGGTCACCTGCCACCAGGTGTCCAGGAAAAGGAAAGAAAGGGGGTCTTCTGGTTATGCTCAGTCCCATGGGTCAACAGCACATCCAGGCCCCTTCTGAGACAACGGGTGGCAAATGTAGGGAAGGAGAGGGAGGAGGATGGAGAGAAGGAGGGAGGAGGGAGGGAAAGAGAGAGAGGGGAGGGAGGGTGGGGGAAGCCTTCCATCCCAAGCTGTTTCCACTTTTTATATTTACCCAAATCCTTTAATTGACCTCCATGGAAAGACTCCCGATTAGGCTAATCCTGCCTACCGAGCTTTCCCATTAATGCTCCCAGGGAGTCTGAGGAAGGCCTAGGGAATACCCCACATCCTGGTACAGGAGTCAGCAGGCCGCCCTCACTGGCCATCTGCTGGCCAGCACAGCCCCACTAGGGCAGCCGGAGCAGCATCGGGAAAGGATTTGGAAGCTCAAGACCTGGGCTCTGGATGTCACCCACTACAGGCAAGTCACTCCGCCTCTCTGTGCCTCCGTTTCCTAAGGACTAGAACGCTGGCTCATGTACTATGGAGCACGGGTAATAAAAGAGGTCAGCATTATCCCTATTTTCCAGGTGAAGGAACCAAGACTTAATGAGGTTAAGTCACTTGCCCAGAGTCACAGACAGTAAATGGCAGAGCCAGTCAGGACCTGAGAGTCTCCCTGCAGCTTGAATCAACCTTCCTAACCCCATGCCACTCTGACTCCCCTTCCAGAAGGTAACAACTTCAGGCTGTTGAGAAGTTCAGCTGGACTCTGTAGAAAAGCACTTAGGTGACAGAGCCTGGCACACAGTAGGTGCTCTAAAAAGGAGCTTTTTTTCCCTTGCCTCGTCCCCAGGCATTTGAGAGTAAGAAGGGCTTTCTCTTCGTGTCCCTCTTTTCAGACTTCTCTGCAGCCTCGGTCCAGTGACCAGTGGGTCCCATGCAAGCGCAGGGATGGCCTGCCACCGTCCGCAGTTCTGCAGCCAGCGTGGGGCAGCTCCACCATCAAGGCCCCACGAGGGGCTGCCTCCTTCTCTCTGAACCTGGCCTTTCAAAGGGCCTTTCATTTATCGGGCTTTAATGTCTCACATGATTTAATCGGAAACACGTGCCTTGTAAATATCGTCTGTCATGTTCCATTAGGTTCACAGGGAAAAGTACAAGTCAATAAACAAAGGTTGTAGCATAAATCTACCTTGAACACATAATACCTCAAATAAGAAAATCAAAACATGTGTGGCCTCTGACCTGGGGAGTTTCACGAGCAGGAACGCTGGGTATAGTCGGGAACATTTCTAAATGTTCATAATTAATAGGGAGGCTGAAGCTGGTCCTGTTTGCATAGTGTGAGGGCATGCAGAGCCCTTCAACAAAAGAGTCTGCCCCTGCAGCACCTGTTAAATCACAAAGCATGCCTAACTGGACCGAAAACGGGCTCTCTCCACACTCGGCAAGCCCAAGCAGCTTGTTTTTAAAAGAGGAGGCATTTCCCCCATCTTCCTCATATGGAAGATGCAGGAGTCGGGGTATGATAAAGGCTCTCCCTCTTCCTGTAAGTCCCCTTCTTCCCTCAGGCTGTTTAGAAGGCCCTGAAGCAGAGGCAGGAAAGAGGATAAGGATGTCCGAGGAGTCAGGCAGCCTTGGGTTCAAGACCCAGCTCTGCTGTTTAGGACTTAGTGGCTGCTGCCAGAGTCTTGTCTGACCCTCATTTAAAAGGAAAACAGTTAATTACAGTACGTTCTGTTCCAATGTTCCTGCTACTAAAGATGTCAAAACCCTTTATTGAGTTTTTTTCCTAAAAAAGAAATAAAAATGAGCATTTGTCATTTTAGGTGGACAAAGATAGGGCTCATGTGAGCCTACTACATACCCTGCTCAGGACTGGTGCTTTCAGACACACCCTTCCACCCACCCCCAGAGAAGCTTTCCCCAGAACTGTGAAAGGAAAGCAAAGGCTGAAGGCAGCTTGATAGAATGGGAACACTCAGTTTTCTCATCTGCAAAATGGGAATATAACCTCCTCCTTCACAGGACTGTTACTCAAAATGGTATATTCAAGAATGCCACTATAAAACATGACATAAACATGCCTCCCCTTTTATTTATTTTTTTAAATATATTTTATTGATTTTTTTACAGAGAGGAAGGGAGAAGGATAGTTAGCAACATCGACAAGAGAGAAACATCGATCAGCTGCCTCCTGCACACCCTCCACTGGGGATGTGCCCGCAACCAAGGTACATGCCCTTGACCGGAATCGAACCTGGGACCCTTGAGTCCGCAGGCTGATGCTCTATCCACTGAGCCAAACCGGTTACGGCTATGCCTCCCCTTTTAAATTCACAGAATTTAGAGTCACAGCCCAGGAGACTTTACAGCTCATCTAATCCAATTCCCTCATTTTGTGGTTCAGGGACAAGGGCTCAGAGTGTGCAAGGGACCAGCTTCAGCCAGCAAGTTCGGAGCAAGACCAATACTGAACCCAGGCATTGGGATGGCACTCAGGGTGAGAAGACACTTTGCACACTTCAGCAGGTCGCCTGGTATTGTGACCTCCTAGGCTGAATCCTGGCTTCCCTTCCCCAGGAAGTCCTCCTTGGCTGCCCCTCTGACCATCTGCAGTCCTTGTGTGTAAGTGCACTCCAGTGTGGAACACAGAGCCTGGGAGTGTTATCTCTGCCCAGACCTGTCTCACCTCCAACTAGACTGGAAGATCCCTGAGGGAGCCTAGCACACAGAGACACATTCTATAATCTCTGCTTGTTTACTAGTTACTGTCTGTCTCCCCACTAGAATGTAAACTCCATGAGGTCAAGGATATCTGTCTTGTTCACCACAGTATCTCAAGTGTCTAGAAAAGTGTCAGGTACACAGCAGGTAGGCAGTAACTGTTGGGTATACAAATTTGTTGAAATGAAAGTAGGATCCCTATCTTATGCTTCTGTGTATTACAGAATATCAGAGATTTAAAATCAAGTGCCAGTAACTCAACTACCCCAGGTCATATATTAGGCTAGTATTCCCGCCTCATACATATTGTGATCTTAAAATATACATTATTTGTTGATGGTGTGGGTAGTTGGGTAGTCAAATAGGTAGTAGGGTAGTTGGGTGATTCCTGGCAGTTAGATGGCTTCGTGGTTGGTTATATAGGGGGGTGAGTGGGTGGGTAAGTGAGTGAGTGTATAGACGGGTAGGTGGATGGACACATAATGGATAAATGGGTGCAATGGGTAGATGGACAAGTAAGTAGAAGGGAAAGACTCATTCAGATTTACTCTCTGATCTGATTCATCTTGAAAGGAGAGTCAGTGTTTATGGCCCTCCTTGACGTCAAAGACAGAAAGCCACACCCACCTCCAATGAACCCTCACACACAGGCAGCTCTGACTCATCTCAGTGTCATCTAGCAAGAGCAGGCGATATGATGGGGCCTGGTGAATGTTGGCTGATGGGTGACAGGGTGGATGGATGAAAATACCAGTGGGTGCTCATCAAATGGGCATGAAGATGGGGCTGGGACTGGATGGGCTAAAGAACGGTGGACATCTGGATGAGTGAAAGCCTTGCTGTTGAGGGTGGGGGATGCTATGTGGCCTGATGTGGAGGCACAAAAGGGTACCCCAGAGATACAGAGGATGGGCAGAAGTCCTTGGACAGAAGAACAGGAAAGTTGGGTGGGGAAGCACAAGGCACAAGAGATCTTTATCTATGTCATAATTTTCCCTAGGATGGCACATCCCTTCATCCAAGCCTAAAGGAATGGGGAGACACTGACAGTCCACGAGCTGCAAGTCCCACTGGGTCTGCCCAGTCCACTCAGATGAGGGCTCCTTCCTCATGAGGATCCAGGGTCCTGGGAGCTGCCCTATGCTCAATCAGACTCCCAAATGCCATCCCTCTCCATCTCCAGGGCCTGAGGGCATCTCCCCCACTAGAGTGTGCATGAAATAAACAGCCCCCAGCCTTTACATCTCACATGTAGGAGTTACATGCGGCTGCAGAGCTGGCACTGACACTGTGAGAGGAGCTGTGCCCTACGGCAGCCCCGAGCATGCAACCCTCAGTCCTCACGCACGGTGCTTCATCTAATCTTCACAGCAAGCCCGAGAGGCAGGCGGTCCTAGTCAGATGAAGAAACCGAGGCTCAAAGAGGTGAGGGCTCTGCCCAAGGTCACAGAGTGAGAGGACCAGTCTGGCTGACTCGGAATCACTGCTCTGTTACCGGTCCCTTCCTTCGAGGCTCGGCATCATTCCTCACGGGGATGAGGCCACCTACTTCACAGGGAGGGTGAGGTGTTCTAAACAAGCTCTCCTCTACCAGCAAGTGCCTATACCCTTCTGCCTGCGGGCCCCCGGGGATGAACCTCCTGAACTCATCCTGCAGGATCCCCATCCCGGGTGGCTGTGGAGCTCCAACACGGTGCCGGTCACGCTCGTGCAAATGCGGTGCCTCCCTGCAGACCCCCAGCACATGTGGAAAGCCGGTGCCAAGCACCCTCCCACGCATGTGAATGTTCCTAAACAGAGTAATTAGAGTGGTGTTTAGGTAACTTTGACACAGGCTCCCTAATCAGAATCACATGTGGGATGGAGTCAGCCATGGTGGCTGAGCTGGAGGGGGCTGGTCAGCCTCCTCCCCTAACACAACTGCCACCCCTTCTGCCTTCTTCAAGCCACGTCTCTCTGACTACATACCCCCTACCTCCCACCTCAGGACTGAAACTACCCACGCCCTATTACAGATCAACAGGAAAATACTTGTGGGACCAACGCCAAGCCACCCACCAGCAGCTCTGCCACCACAGCACGACCTATACACAGCCAGACTCAGGATGGCCAAGACCCTCTCTAGCACTGCCGTGAAAACCCACAGGCGAGAAGACTAAGAAGGAACCTGCTCACCCAAAACCATTCAAAGAGTTTAGTGATCACGGCACCGGGGTAATCTTCCAAACACCTGGTCTGAACAGGGCCTTACCCTGCTCAAAAGCCTCCCACGGCTTCCCATCACCTGTAGGATAAAGCTGGCATTTCTCTGCCTGTCCCCGGTGGGCAGAGCACAGCGTCCCTGGAATCAGCCAAATGTAAGTTCTGAGCTCAGCTCTGTTCTCAAGGCACTTGTCCTTAGGCAAGTGACTTTACCTCTCAGCCTTAGTTCCCTGTCTGGTAAATGCACATCACAATAAGGAAATTACCTATTTCATCAGCCCAATGGGAAGCAACTGGTTCCATGCACGGCCCACAGTGCGACCTTAATAAGTACCTGGCATTCTTATCATGAGCAAACACACTGCCAAAAGAGCACCCCCTGTGGGGTCAGAGAGCCATGTTTCTCAGTCCCATCCCCCCTTTATTCGCTGTGTGACCTTATGCACTGTCACTTAGGGTCTCTGGGCTTCAGCTTCCCCATTCAGCTCATGAGAAGACAAGGCCTGATGGTCCCAAAAGGTCTTTGCTGACAAGGTAGCTCGTGGGTCTGTGGGTCTGGCAGGCCATGGGAAGTATCAGGCAGAGCCCCAGATCCGTCTCGTCCTTAGCGGGTCATTCTCGGTCCAGCACAGTTTGAGTTCAATCTTTCTTTCTAGCCTCATTCCAGCCACTTCCAGCCACATCACTGCTCCTGCAACACCAAATTCCTCCCCATGGACCAATCCAGTCTTTGCCTAGACCAGTGTCTCTCCAGCTTTGGTGTGCACAAGCATCGCCTGGGAATCTTGTTAAAAAGCAGATTCTGGTACAGTGGAACCGGGTGGGGCTGAGAGTCTGTATGTCTGACAGGCCCCCGGAGATGCTTATGCTGCTGGTCTGCAAACCACACTTTGAATACCGAGGGCCTAGAATGCCTTCTTCCTGTTCACCTAGTAAAGGGTGTCCCCATCCTTCAAAGCCTCTTCTCTGGTGTGTAACTGACCATCACCAGGCCAGTGCTGCTCACAACAAGCAGTTTCCAGGTCCCTGTTCCTACCAAGAGCCCCTGAGGGCGTGGCAGTGTCCCAGTGCCCAGCACAGAACTTGCGCAGAGGGAGGGTCAATGAGCATCCCTTAGCTGTGAGGTCAGATCTGTCCCCAGGGGCCAGCAGCCAGGATGGCCCACAGAAGCCTGCCTTTCCCCCGCCCCCAGGACTGGGCCCCATGAGGCTTCACCTGGTTCTATCAGGGCTCTGCTTCTAGGCAGTTCAGGTGCAGGGAAGAGCCACCAGGACCATGGGTTGCCACATAGGTTCTTTTTCAACACAACCTCAAAAGTGGCACTTTTCAGAAACAGTAGGTAGTGGGGCCTAAATGTCAATATGGACCCAAAAGGCAGAAACAGAGAAGGAAGAAAAAAACACAGAGAAAAATAAAATGAGGCAAAGAGAAGCCTAGATAGAAAGACATGGAAAGCTCCAGAGGGAATGAAAGAGAAAGTGAGCATTAGAGAGAGTCTAAAGAGAGACACCAAGAGGAGAGAAACAGATGGCAACAGACAGAAGTGACCAGGTATACAGAGAGCACCAGCCAGAGGACGAGGGAGAGAGACACAGGGTAGGAAAGGACTGGAAAAAAAACACACAACTAACAAAGAGAGCACAAGCCAGGGGACAAGGGAGAAGGACGGAAGAGAAGTGGGGAGAAGGACGGCCCCCAAGATAGCAGCCAACTCATCCCGAAAGGCACTCACCACAGGATGGATGACAGCCTCACCCCAAAATGTCACCTGGTCCCCTGAGGGCCTTGGCCTCTTCTTGCCACGCCTGTCACCTCCATCCCTGGCTTGGGGGTATGTGGCTGGACAAGGCAAGTCCTAAGCCCTTTTCTCCACTTCCCTCCACCGTCCCCAACCCTCCCCCTCACCCATGAAGTTACTAAATGAAGAAATATAAGAGCCCTGGCCAGTGCGGCTCAGTTGGTTGGGCATCATCCCCATATACCAAAAGGTGGTGGGGTTCAATTCCCAGTCAGGGCACATACCCACATCGATGTTTCTCTCTCCACCACCCCCCCGCACACACACACACACACACACACACACACACACACGCTTCCTCCCCCTCTCCCTCTCTCTCTCTAATCAATTTTAAAAAGTTATTAAATAAAAAAAAACAATATGAAAAATACTGGAAACATCCATTTGGATTGGGGGGTTGGGGGCGGTGTCTAAAGACAAAGTCCAAACCATGCAGGAGACAGAGTTGAGCCTAAGCACAGGCATCACAAGCGCCAGATTACCAGCAAGTCATCCATCTCCTCCAAGTCTCAGCTCCTTCAGGTGCAAAAATCACCTGGAGCCTCATGAGAGTGTTCAAAGATTAAACGAGTTACGTGAACATGAGAACAGCACCTTTCTCAAGCTCTTAGTAGGTGCTTCATAAATGGTCACTGTATTTAAACTGCAGGATGGGTTACACAAACATCCCCTTTATTAGTTGTGGGGGGTTCTCGGTCCTTTCCTACCCTGTATCTCCCCTAAACCTCACGGGCACCGGGACATAGACTCTCACCCCATTTTACAGAAGAGAAAACTGAGAGATTTTAGGTGGCAGCCCAATGCTCAAGACAGTTTAGAAAATAGGTCCACCATGCCCACCCTCGCCTTTTCTACTATACTAGCTGCAGGCAGCATCAAAGCTAAAGCCCACACAAGAGTAACAAGAAATGCATTATGTTCCTACAAGAAGTAGCCAAGCCTCTACTGGCACAGAGGTGGATGAAACCTTCCGGCAGAGATGGACAACGCAGTGTGACCGCTGCTGAGACGGACAGGAGCAGTGGGAGGGCACTCCTCCCACCCGAGGTCAGGGGCCTATTCTCTGCAAGCACTGCTCTAGGCCCTGGCGAGAACTGTGAACAAAAAATCACTAAGTAATGACAAGTGCTCAAATGAAAATGCAACTGAGTAAAATAACACAAATTAACTGGGTGAGGTGACTCTTAGGCAGACAGCTGGGTCCGCCATGCAAAGGTGAGCTGGAGAAGCCCACCAGGCCGTACAAAGACCCTACCCAGGTAACAGGCTTACTGTGCACACAGGACAGAAAGGTCAGCATGGCCGAGGCACAGTAAGGGAAGCAGAGAGGGGTACAGAGGGTGAGGACCAACATCACAGCAGCCTCAGAACAGGACAGGAAAATGATGGAGGGCTTGAAACAGAGAAGCGCCGTGGTATGACTTACATTTTAGATCATACTTACACCAGCTACTGGGGACATAATGAACTACAGAGATGAGGATGGCAGCAGGGAGACCAACGAGGCAACTCCAGTAGCTACCAAGAGAGAGGAGCCGGGAGGCACACACCAGGTGGTGCTGGTGGAGGCGCAGAACTGAGCCCCGAGGCCCCGTGACACTGGGAGGTGGGCACTGCAGGGGGAGAAGCGGCCAGGGCAGGGAGAAGGGACAACCACTGCAGAGAGGCAGCCCCGGAGAACCAGGAGCAGACACTGTGAACGCCGCTGCGAGGGCACTGAAATGAAGATGGCTAGGTCTGGCCACACAGAGGCCCAGGGAAACCTGACAAGGGCAGTCTATGGGCAGGGGAGGGCAAGACTGAAAAGGAGGGAAGAAAGACTGCCAACCGAGGCAACTCCTTGAAGAAGTGCGACCCTCCACAGAAGCAGAGAAATGGAGCAGCACCAGGAGGGAGGGAGAGTCAGGAAGAGATGCTGACTCGTAGGTTCTGGAGCGGATGTGGATGCTGATGGGAATGTCCGCTGGAGAGGGTGAGATTCACACTGCAGGAGAGGTAACTGCAGAGGTGAAGTCTTTGAAAAAAAGAGAAGAGGACGGGATAATAAGGACGGTTTCCCCTTTGACGAAGCAGAGGCACTGCAAGCAGTGTGTGGAGGCTGAGGCCCCAGGAGCGCTCAGTTGACCACTGCTTGTTCACAGCTGCGTTTCCTCCAGCACCCTGCAACGACGGGCAGGCACGGACGGACGCAGGGTCTTAATTGGGGTTGGGCCTAACAATGAGAAGAGTGGCTGTTTGGAAAGGAGTGATCATAATCATGGACTCTAAGCTGGGTAAGGACAGCAGCCAGGACATG
This sequence comes from Myotis yumanensis, assembly GCF_028538775.1. Lineage (NCBI taxonomy): Eukaryota > Metazoa > Chordata > Mammalia > Chiroptera > Vespertilionidae > Myotis > Myotis yumanensis. The sequence continues at coordinate 37,531,481 of NW_027223753.1, forward strand.
AGGGGCAATGGCAACAAAAAGCAGTAAAGCCTTAGCCAGTTTGGCTCAGTGGATAGAGCGTCCACTGACGGGTCCCAGGTTTGATTCCAGACAAGGACACGTGTCTGGGTTGCAGGCTTGATCCTCAGTAGGAGGCATGCAGGAGGCAGCCGATCAGTGATTCTCTCTCATCATTGATGTTTCTATCTCTCTCTCCTTCTCCTTTCCTCTCTGAAATCAATAAAAATATATTTTTAAAAAGCAGTAGAGTTTATAGATGTGTTTGTAAGGTCAGATCACTGTCACCAGCATGTGAGGAATGCCCTCAACCTGGGAAAAAAAAGACCAAACAATCAGCAATGGGAAACAGAAAAACAGGAAATAGGATGAAAGATGGCTTCAAATCCTAGCCTCCTCGGAGAGGTCTGATAAGGTTTCCGATCCATACAGAGATAGAATGCGTGAAAAGGAGCCATAGAGACCAAAAAGGTGCTCTTACAAACTAAAAAAGTAAAATGACAGATAAAGTCAAGGAAGCTCTCAGAAAATAGATCAAAAGACAAAGGCAATAAGGAAATTACAAGAGCAATACAGAAAGCAAAACATGCAACTAGTGGGGCTTCCAGATAAAGACAATAGAGAAATGGTATGGGGCGGGGAATTCCAAGAATACACAAAAATGTCTAAAACTTAAGGTCACTAACCTCCAGAAACAATGGGGCCACCAAGCAGCCAGTCCAATTAATGGGAAGAAAAATCCATATTAAAGTCCATCACTGGGAATTTTCAGAACACCAGGGATGGAGAGAATATCCAGAAAAAGTCTAGAAAACAGAGGGAGGGGCACCCAGAATCTATGAAAAGTATCAGGAAACAGCACAGCATTGACCTTCTCAACAGCCATGAGGGAAGCTCACAAACACTGGGACACTATCCTCAAAATTATCAAGAAGATCAGCACCGAAGCCGGACAGCTTGAATTCAAATCCTGCCCTGCCAATTACTAGCTGTGTGGCCATGGCTAAGTTATTTAACCTCACTGGGTCTCAGTTTTCTCATCTGCAAAATGCATGTAGTAATAGTCTCTACCACCTACTGCCATGAATTGTTGTGAGGAGGAATAAATCCATGCAAAGCACTTAGAACTGTGCCTGGCACATAGTAATAAAGATTAGCTCTTATTACTCAAATTCTCCGCCAAACTACTAATCAGGAGTTAGGTACTTTTCAGACGAATATCCCTACTTAACTGGCTTACAAAGTCATTGGAAGATATGCTCCAGCAAATTATAGGGTTAAACCAAGCAAAAGGGAAACAGCCTTTCTTTCTTAGTGCCCAGGACTTGAACACCTTTCTTCTACTAGAAAAATTTACTCGCCTATTAAGGCAACCCCCAACTCCACTCCAACACACACACACACACACACACACACACACTTGAAAATTCAAACAGAAATTGAAAATGTCAGCTCCCTCACATTTTTTGCCTTTGCTCCTTATCACCCTATCATGACCATATTGTAAAACAGCACTCCAGCTTTTTCTCTATAGTATGTACCATCGCTTGTAAACTAACTTATTTGTTTGGAAACTGTGTCTTCCCCCTCTAGAACCTAAGCTTCCTGAGTGCAGAAGTTTTTGCCTGATTTCTCGTTTTCCTGGCCTCTAGAAAAATGCCTAGCTCAGAGCAGGTGCTCAATAAGAAGTTGGTGACTGTAAATGGGGATGGAAGGAGACTAGAGGTGGTGAACACATATACAACATACAGATGGTATATTATTGAATTGTACACCTGAAACCTATGTAGTAATTTTATGAACCCATGTCACCCCAATAAATTCAACAGAAAGGAAACAAAAAGTTGTTGAATAAAGAAAATATATGCTTTCTAGCCTCCCTAGATGCTTTGGCACTGCTCATTCGAAGCATCCATCCCAAAACATGACTCTACGAAAATGGCTCAAATCCACCTGTACAGGTAAAAACAGAGAGTCGGCAACAGCCAGTGACCAGGGAGGGTGGCTCTGCTGCCAATGTCTGGCGTCCACTTTCGCTGTGTGTTTCCATGCACAGCCCTGCGGCAGGATTTGAGGTAAGGTTCTAGGCTATGTCGCTTCCAAGCCTGGATCTCTTCGTAGAAAATTCTGAGAGCCATGCAGCATCCTTGTAATAAAATCTCTTTTCCGTTAAATCAGCCAGAGTATGTGGTCCATGTGTGAGCCAGGAAACAGGGAATCCTACACAGGACAGCGTCAAAGAAGCATCTCTGCAAGTCTGCTACGCACTGGAAATGTCTCCTCCTTGCTTGGTAGGCAGGAGACACAGGACTAAGATAACCTGATGCATTTCAGCACTTAGAAAACTATGAAGAAGGCATCTGAGAAAACTGATGGAATATTTGGGGGGGGGGAGGTAATAGACACATAAACATAAAACTATGGAAATTTAAAAAGAGGTCATATTTAACTCCAGGAAAAACAACAGGTTGTTCTCCAAAGGAAAAGTTGCAACAGTGCATGACTTGATTCAACATCCTGTTCCAAACATAATCACCTTGCTGAGAAAGCGGAGGGGGCTACAGAAACAATTTATCATTAACCCAGCCCTACCCCAGCCCCACCCCAGCCCGGCTGTCCCTTTTAAGACCCAACCTGCAGACCTGCTCCCCTGTGAAGTCTATGGCAGTTCCTCTAACTCAGTGGTCGGCAAACTGCGGCTCGCGAGCCACATGCGGCTCTTTGGCCCCTTGAGTGTGGTTCTTCCACAAAATACCGACTTCTGCGCATGGGCCACGAAGTTTCAATCACACTGTACGTGCGCACCGCACATGGTATTTTGTAGAAGAGCCACACTCAAGGGGCCAAAGAGCCGCACGTGGCTTGCGAGCCGCCGTTTGCCGACCATGGCTCTAACTCATTGGCTCACTCTTAAACTATAAAACATCTTTCAGACAGTTTGAGTCCCAAGAATGGTCTCAGTTTAATCATTAAGATGTCCCACCCAGATGAATAATCTCCAAGTGTCAGGTACAGTCAAGTTCCTCCCCTCCCCCAGCTCCGCCGGCTCAGGCTGGGGACCCTGGGCAGGGTGGAAGGACAAGCTCTCAGTTCCCCTTTCCCTGCCTACTGCAGTGGCTGGAAGGGGCTCACTTGCCAGATGCCATGGGAGCTCTCTGGACTTGATGCTCAGTGCCCACTACTGCGGGTTCCCAGGAGAGCTCCCCCAGTTGTCAGGGTCCCCCCGCCTCACTGCATCCCATGGGACATCTTCAGTCTCTTTCATCTCTGCCTGGCAGGCAGCCCTCTTGGGCAGGGAGGGTTGCTCTGAAAATCACTGCCAGGCAGGTCCCTTGGGACACAACCCCCTGCCCCATCCCAGTACAACAGTGCGGCTGCCTCTCCTCACTCTCTATGGGCCAGGGCTCTGGCCACAGCTTTCGCCTTTGACTCCTTCAGACCAGGATAAGCACAGTAGTCCTGCAGCATCGGGGCTGTGCCCAGCTCTCTGCATGGGCCTCATAGAGCCACTCTCCCCTGAGTGAGGAGAAGGCAGTATGGGGGAGAAGGTCCTCCCAGCTTTCTCACAGCTCTCTCCAAGGAAGTTCTCTCTTTGGCCTCTCCCACCTTAACCCTTTAACACCCTCAAAGTGTATGCCAGGTTGGGATCTCAAAACCAGAGTTAGTTTAGGCACCTAAAGTCCCACTTTAGAAGGTAGGATCCAATGCCCACTGTCCATACCTACTGTCTTGGGCTCACCCAGAACCAAGAGAGCAAATCCCCACAGTGGCATCCTGTTGCACAGTGTGGCCAAGGCACTAGCCCAACCAAGAACTGTGCTGCAGCCAGGGAGGAGGGGAGGGCAGTGCGAGTGGGATAAGAACTGGGGTGCAGGTGGGGTTTAAGAGAATTTAATCCTCATCTATCCTAACAAGAAGCCAGGAGGCAGTGAGACAGCTGATCCAGGAACAGCAGCATCCGTCTTACTCAGAGGCCGTGTAGCACAGTGGTTAAGGCTTTACCACTCACCAGCTGTGTAGCCTTGGACAAGTCACTTTCCTCCTCTGGGTCTGTTTCTTCATCTGCGAATCGGGAATAACAGTAACTCCTTCATAGGGTTGTTGGGAGAATCAAGGGAATTATGTTTATAATGTGCTTAGAGCATGATTGGGCCATGGTAAGCACTATGTTTAGCTATTATTGTTTTTATTTTTGTAACTGAGACAGACGGAGAAAGAAATACTAAATGACTAGCAGGCAGGGCCACCACGTTACACAGGTCCATGATGGGGCATAAGTTGTGCCCTCTGGAGGTGGGCATCCCAGCAGTTCTGGTTTAAGTTTGCTGGCTCTCAGTGTGACAATGAAGGAAAGAGGACTGACGGACTCTCGTTAAAGTCTTATAATATTAGGTGATTTTAAAACTATGTTTAGCATTATTTTGCTAAAAATAAAAATTTATTTTTAGAATGTAAATAAAACAAGCTCCCCAAAATAGTAATAATAGCAAAAACACTGGACATGGTGAAAGACAAAAAGAAAAGCAATAAAGGAAAGACAATGGAAAATTTTGGAAATATAACTATATAAAAAAATTTAGTTTTTGTTTCAAAATCATCTTAAAATGATTTTGTTTCAAAATAATTTTAAAACAGTAGATTCATAAAAATATCAGCAATAACTATGATGAATAGAGCATTAATATTCTTTACTTAATTGAGCACTTTTAAAGGTGTAAATTTTTAATTTTATAAGTAAAATATTCAGATCCCAAAGTAAACACCAACTTGCAAAAGAGGAGCTATGAAATGTAAATCAACACACACTATATGTCCAACTAACTAACAATCAAATAAATGTAAAATGAAATGATAACCAGATGTCATTTCCACCTTCGAATTAGGCAATTATTTTGGAAACACTGGTGAAGATGCAGGAAAGTAAATTCTCTAAGACTGCCTGCTGTTGTGAAAATTTGTGCAATCTTCTAAAGAACTATTTGGTAATGTGTCAAATGTTACTACCCTTTAACCCAGTAATTTTCATTTCTGGGAATCTATCCTAAGAAAATAATCAGAGATGCAAATAAAGATTACTGCATAACGATAGTCACTGCAGCATTATCTACACTAGGAGAAAGGCTGAAAAAGCCTAAGCATTATGCACATACAAGTCATATATATACATATGTGTGTGAGCATAAACAACCGCTGAGAGGCCAGACAAAAACATGAGCATTAGCAGTTGCCTCCGGCAATGAGAACCAGGGACTGGGGGAAAAGAGAAGAGGAAGGCTTTTTGCGTCTGCTCAATTTTGTACCATTTTAATGTATCGCCTATTCAAAATAATTTAGCAAATTTCATAAAATGTGATATATTTTTGAATGATTACAAAGAATATTAATAACATGGAAAAATTTATTATGTTAGAATGTTAAGTTTAAAATTAAGTACACAAGACTTTATATTCAGAATGATCTCGATAATATAAAAAATATATTAACACAGTATAAATGAAATGAAATATACCAAAATGTAAATGGCAGTCATTACTGGGGGGTGAACTATGAGCAAATACTATTTCCATCTTTATATGCTTCTACAATTCCCAAAATTTTCTACAAAAAGTGTGCACCAGTGACGTAAGTAGGGAAAAGAAAGATTCTTGTATTACATTAGATTATCTTTAAAGGATCAGCCACCTTGCAAAGAAGGGTCAAGAGTGAGACCAAGGACTTTGTTGGAAGTCAGGAACCCATTCCTGTCTAAGAAGTTGTGCAGGGCACTGTCAGGAGCCCTGAGCGTGATGTCGATGCAGAGAGGCACTTGCATGAACCATCTGCCCTCCCTGGACTGCGCCCTGGGGAACCAGCAGAGCCCACCCACCAGGTCCCAGCCACCCAAATGTCACCTCTCAAAGAAGCCTGCTGTGACCTCTCCCATCAGTGCTGGACTGCGGGCTCTCTGAGAGCAAGACAGACCCTAGGACTCATGTCTGTGTCCCTAACAGGAGTCAGGCCTGGTGACCAGCATGCTGGCCCCACCTCCAAGCTGGTACGTCCATCTGCCTCTCGACCGGATGCTCCTTAAGGCAGAGGCCAAGCCTGGGTTACACTTACTTCTCCAGAGACTAGCATGCACAGAGCCGAGTATATGATAGGGCTCCAGGAAATGTTTACTGAACAAATTAATAAGTTAAAGAATGATATTCTAGACTAGTGCTGTCTAATCGAACTTTCTGTGATGAAGGAAATATTCTATATTTGCTCTGTCCAATATGGTAGCCACTGGGCCACATGTGTCCACTTGAAATGTGGCTAGTATGACTGAGGGACTGAACGTTTAATTAATTTATGTATTGTATTGTGAATTAATTAATTTTAATTTTAATAGCTATAAGTTCTTTCATAAGAACACTTACATCACAAGGTAGTATAGGATTAACAAGACTAGAGGCCCAATGCACGAAATTCGTGCAAGGTCAGGCCTTTGCAGCCCTGGTTGCCTCGGCCCTCACAGCCCCAGCTGCCTCACAGCCCTGGCTGCCTCGTGGCCCCTGGGCCCTGGGTCCCGCTCCCCGCCCACTGGTCATTCCTAAAGGTCATTCCAGAAGGTCATTCCAGAAGGTTGTTCCACCATCCGGTCTAATTAGCATATTAGCTCTTTATTATATAGGATGCTCAATTTTAAAAAAAGACATTTTCCAGTGTCTTGCAGTCCTCAGCAGACAATCACTGCAGGATACTAAAAATGAGGAAGGGAGGGAAGGAGAAGGAAGTGGAAGAGGGCCCCTAACAGCCCAGAGCCCCACTCCCACTCCACTGGGCCAATACCACACAATGGGAATTGACTTGTCTCCTGAATCCCTAGCAAATAGCTCTGCTGTAGTCTGCGTGCATAAGCAGCCAGAGCCATTGAGGGAATGAAAGTCTGGGAAGAGGGGAAAGGAAGGAGTGTGAGGCTGGGATGGGAGAGACTCAGAAGAGTCTGCAAAAGGAAAGCTCTTGGCTTGTATTGCCAGAGACAAGGAGAGAGGAATCCCCTCTAAGAGGAAAGCTTAAGCAATCAGGAACTGGCAGCGGGTGCAAGGAAAGGGCTGACTAACCCACGCAGCTCCACCACCAGGTCCTGCAGAGGGCTGCTCTACACACCCCAGTTTCCACTGCCCCCAGAGGCCCAGCAGTCAGCCCTTTCCTACACCAACCACAATGACTCTCTCACTAGCCTCGCAAGGAGAGCTAGCTAGCAAATATTTCCATTTTACAAGGCTCAGTGAGATTGTCCGCCGTCACGAGCCTTGGACTGGCTGGAGCCCAGGGGTCAGCTTAGGATAGTGAGCCAAGTGATAAGGTGGTGAAGCTGCACAGAGGAGAACCAAGGACTCAGCTGGCTGTGAACACTCTCCCAGGATCCACCTGCCTTGCAGACTGTGAGCTCCGTGCAGATGAGGGCTCTGTTAACCATCACAGCATCCCAGGGCCCAACCCAATATCTGGGACACAGCAGCCATTCAATACGTATCGATGAATGAACCAAGCAACCACCACATTCAGATGCAGCCTTCCCGTTTTCCCACACTTCATCCTGTATGCTCCTGACAACTGACTGAGCAGGGATCGCTTGCACCACTTTACAAATGGGAAACTGAGGCTCAGAAGTTGCTGTCCTGAAAACCTGCTTGGGGAGCCAACCAGGAAGTGCACTGTGACCGGGGGTCCGACGCTCATTCTGTTCTCTGATCCACGCTCCCTCTGCCAGTCAGAGATTCATTCACCACAGACCCTGCTCCAGAGTCTCGTCAGGGAGGAAACATGGAGCCACGCATCTCCAATACCTGACTGTTCAGTGAGAGAAAAGGGACAAAGAACAGTCAGAAGATGAAGGAGGGAAATGGTAATTCTGGCCAGAGGAGGAAGTTTCTCGACTATGATGAATGGGTAAGATTGGACCCAAGGCAGCAGAGGCCCACAGAGGAGGTGAGAAAGCGCAGGCAGGGTCTTGGGGTCAGACAGGCCCACAGCTCCCACCTTTCAGTCTAGAACCTCAGGCAGTTATTTAGTCTCTCTGGGCCTCCGTTTTTCTCATCTGTAAAATGAGAGTGATGACACTCCCCCACGCACAAGGAGTAAGTGTAGGAAGAATTAAAAGGCTTGATGGGATATCTCTACTCAGTGCAAGTTTCAACCAATGGAAGCCACTGTAGTACTGTAGAGGGCCGCCAACATAGGGATGTGGGAAGCAAAACAGTACTGGCATCATACATTTAGAGGTCCCATCAAGGTAATTCAGCTGGGTATTAGAGTTGGAAGGCAACTCCCAACCCAGTAAACCAAGGACAGGAGGGGGTCTGAGCTGCACCACCAACAGCGCCCCCTGCTGGACACCAGAGCCACCACAGGCTGAGTGAGGGCCCTGCTGACCCCAGAGGCCACAACCTGTCAGGGAGTTGTGCGGAGGCAGCTCACACCCACCTCACAAGGGACAGCTCCTAACTTCCCCCTAGCCCTAAGTCAAGCCAGGACGCCAGCCAGTCAGATCTGTGTCCTCCGGCACTGGGATTAGAACCTCAATCTCTCTGACCCCAAAGTCCTACTTCTTTTAGTTATACCCCTCCCCCTCAAAAAAAGAAGAAGAAACCAATCAGAGTAAGAGAATAGGATACTGAAGTGTAGAGGAGAAATGGCATCAGATGAAGTCAGACCTAGAGACCTAGTCCCAGCTCTGCACTCAGTAAGACCAATAACAACAGTTCAGCTTTGTTACACGCCTACTATGTGCTAGTGCCAGAGCTCAGTGCTCTACAGACTTCTCATCTTAATCCCCACATCAACGCTATGAGATAGGAATTATCTCCATTTTATGAATTTCCTCCAGTGGGGCTCAAATTCAATGAACTTGTCCAAGGTCCAGCAAGTGGTGTAGCTGGGATCTGAAACTAGTTCTAACTCCAAAAGCCATGTGGCCACCTTCACCCAAGTAACGCGGCCTCTCTGAACCTTAGTCTTCCCATCTGTTAAAAGGGAGATTGAATGAATAATAATGATGTAGATGCAGCTTTACCGTTTACAAAGCTCAAACCACAACAGTGCCTGGGGAGGAGCCGGGAGGTCAATGCAATGCCTCTGGGGCTCTGTCTAAGCTGTCCTGGGATGAAACCCAGAGTGTGTACCTCCAGCTCCACCCCAGCAGGGCTTTTGAGAGCTGGCTCCTAAGTTCCAATACTTGGTCCAAGGATCTTCTTCATCTTAGAGAAATCTGGGTCAGATATGTTATAACCACCAATATCTGCTCTTTTTAAAAATATATTTTTATTGATTTCAGGGAGGAAAGGAAAGGGGGAGAGAGATAGAAACATCAGTGATAAGAGAGAATCATTGATCGGCTGCCTCCTGCATGAGGATGGAGCCTACAACCCGGGCATGTGACCTGACTAGGAATTGAACCATCACCTCCCGGTTCACAGGTCAATGCTCAATCACTGAGCCACACTGGCCGGGCAATACCTGCTCTTTTTTTTTTTTTAATCTTTATTGTGGAAAGTATTACAGATGTCCATTTTGTTTTGTTTTTTCCCCACCGACACCCTCCTCCCCACACCCGCCCCTCCCAAGCCTTTACCACACTATTGTCTGTGTCCATGGGCTATGCATATATGGTTAATCTCTCACCCTCCCCCCACCCCTACCTTCCCTCTGAAATTTATCAATCTGTGTTCATGGTTCTATGTCTCTGAATCTATTTTGTTCATCAGTTTATTTTGTTCATTAGATTCCACATATGAGTGAGATCGTGTGATACTTACCTTTCTCTGACTGGCTTATTTCACTTAGCATCTTACTCTCCAGGTTCATCCATGCTGTTGCAAATGATAAGAGTTCCTTCTTGTTACCACTGTGTAGTATTCCACTGTGTAGATGTACCAGTTTTTTTATCCACTCATCTGCTGATGGGCACTTGGGTTGTTTCCAAATCTTAGCTATTGTAAATTGCACTGCTATGAACATAGGGGTGCATATATCCTTTCTGATGGGTGTTTCAAGTTTCTTAGAAATGGGATCACTGGGTCAAATGGGAGTTCCATTTTTAATTTTTTTAAGAAACTCTATACTGTTTTCCACAGTGGCTGCGTCAGTTTGCATTCCCACCAGCAATGTACTAGGGTTCCCTTTTCTCCACATCCTTGCCAACACTTGTCATTTGTTGATTTGTTGATGATAGCCATTCTGACAGGCTCTTCAATAAATGGTGCTAAGAAAATGGGACAGGTACATGCAAAAAAATGAACTAGACCACCAACTTACACTATACACAAGAATAAAGTTAAAATGGATAACAGACCTAAATGTAAGCAGTGAAACTACAGAAGAAACCATAGACAACAAAATCTCAGACATCTCTAATAGCAATATGTTTACCAATATATCTCCTAGGGCAAAGGAAACTAAGGAGAAAATAAACAAATGGGACTACATCAAAATAAAAAGCTTCTGCACAGCAAAAGAAACCATCAACATTGTCGAACCTCAGAGGGAAGGTAGGGGAGGGTGGGGGTAAGAGAGAGAGATTAACCAAAGGACTTATATGCAAGCATATAGGCCTAACCAATGGACACAGACAAGAGGGGGGTGAGAGCATGAGAGGGGGGAATGGGGGATAATGTGGGGGTAAGGACACATATGTAATAACTTAATAAATAAATTTTTAAAAAAACAAAGTGAAAAGAAAGCCCACTGCATGGGAGAACATATTTGCCAATGATACATCTGATAAAGGGTTAATATCCAAAATATATAAGGAATTCATACAACTTAACGAAAGGAAGACAAACAATCCAATTAAAAAATGGGCAAAGGGCCTAAATAGACACTTCTCCAAAGCAGACATACAGATGGCCAAGAGACATATGAAAAAATGCTCAAAGTCACCAATCATCCGAGAGATGCAAATTAAAACGACAATGAGGTTATCACCTCACTCCTGTCAGAATGGCTTCCATCAATAGCTGCTCTTCAAACCACAAGACGAGACACATTTTACAGTGCCTGGGACTTTGCCTAGAAGAGAGGGCAGGTGCTCAGTAGAGAGTGCCTACCGTCCTGGGCCAGTCACGCCAGGACAGCCATCAGGTCCCTAGCTCCTCCACCTGGCCTGGCCTGGTAGCTCTGAAAGCTTGCAACCAAGAAGGGTCTGTGATCACTGAAGTCAACTCTTCACAAAAGGGAAAGGGAAAGGGGGAGGGGAGGGGAGGGGAGAAGGGGAGAGGAAGGGGAGGGGGAAGTGAGGAGAGGGGAGGGGAAGGGGGAGGGAAGCCCAGATAGGTGAGAAGACTTGTCCAATATCACCTTGCAAATGAGAGTCAGACCTCATTATGAAGAGCCCCAAGATGATGCTAGAAAGAGAATATGACCGCTGTCTACACGTGAGAAGTCATTGTGCATTTACTGGAGTCTCTATATACTGAGAACTTACCATGTGTTCAACCTTGTGGAAAAATAACTTAACACTCGGCTCCTCCTTCGCAGGCTACATGTTCCTTAAGGGCAGGAACTAGGTTCCCAACCTTCCTGAACACCCACTCTGATCCAGGCCTTGTACTGGGCACATGGAGTGCAGGGAGAATGAGACTCCGCCCTTGTCCTCAAGGACACTTAAGTAAATAGAAATCACCACAGAGAGTGACCAGCGCTATAGCAGAAGGACGGATAAGGGTTGTAGGTGCCAGAGTTCCAGCATAACCTGGCCTAGGAAGAAAGGAAAGGCTGCTGGAAGGAGGTGGCACTTGAGCTGGGTCTTAAAGAATAAGTAGGTTTGGCTCAATGGATAGAGCATCAGCCCACGGACTGAAGGGTCCGGGGTTTGATCCGGTCAAGGACATGTACCTGGGTTGCAGGACTGATCCCCAGCCCTGGTCAGGGCGCATGCGAGAGGTAACCAATCGATGTGTCTCTCTCACATCAATGTTTCTCTCTCCGTCTTCTCTCAAAGTCTTCCCCTTCCCTTACACTCTCTCTAAAAATCAATGGAAAAATATCCTTGGGTGAGGATTAACAAAAAAAAAAGTAGGAGTCAGTCTGGTAGAAAGGAAGGGAAAGAAGACCCTTCTAAGGGCTTTGTTTACTGAATATTTACCCTTGGTAGCAATAACAATAATAATAATAATAACCCCAACATTAACTGAGCATTTTATCATGTGCCAATATCTGCATTTAAGCGCTTATATATGCATGTATTAACTCATTTCATCCTCATAACAGTCCTTTGAGATCACTACTATTAAAACCCCCATTTTACAGATAGGGATATTGAGATCCAGAGAGCTCAATAACTTGCCCAAGATCCCCAAGTTAGTTCCCGGAGCCAGAATTTGAACCTAGTGGCCTGATTCCACACCCACAGCCTCACTGAGCACCCTATATACTTCTCACATGTGTACTCTGTGCCAGACCTGATACTGATCACAAGGATGCAAAGATGAATATTTGAATATTCACTATTTATTTTCCAATTTGTCCTAAAAATGATTTTAGGAGGCACAAAGATGAATAAAACGCAGCTCACAGAAGATAAGAACAGAAGGACAAGTAGAGAAAATTCCAGCTCTGGGGCTGCATAAGGAAATGTCCGATGCTGCCTGAGAACAAGCCAAGCATTAGCCGGACTGGGGGAAAGCCTTCACTGCCAGATAAAAAGGCTCGGATTTTCCCATTGGCCAAGTGCTTGCCAATCTACAAGTCAAGATGTAGTTCAGAGGAGAGTGTTAAAGTATGTGCCGAGCCTATGGAACAAATCAGTGTCTCTACAGACATGAGAGCAGTTGATAAAATACAGATCTCTCCCTGCTGGTTTGGCTCAGTGGATAGAGTGTCCGCCTACAGACTGAAGGGTCCCGGGTTCAATTCCGGTCAAGGGCACATGCCCGGGTGGTGGGCGCTGTCCCCAGTAGGGGGCGTGCAGGAGGCAGCTGACAAATGAGTCTCATCATTGATGTTTCTATATCTCTCTTCCTCTCTGAAATAAATAAAAATATATTTTTTTTAAAAATAAATCTTTTTCAAAGAGCTCTTAAAACTAGTAACCTCATTAGATATTTTTCCATCAACAGATACTGAAAACATAACCAATATCACCCCAATAAATTTAATTTAAAAAAAGAATAACTTTTTTAAAAAACACACAAATACTATCATATGGACAGGGGAAATACTTTTGTCCCTATATTTAGAAAACTTGAATAGCCCTGCTGTCAGGCAGTGGAAGTAACAGAAAGGTTTTAAGCAAGGAGTTCCTAGGATTCAAGGTCTTGAACATTTGTTCCCCACCTAGCCCTCAAGCCCCTGGGTCTGCTGGAAATCAACCATCTGAAGGCCCGAAGAGGAGCCTAGCCCGGCGAGAAGCTCCAACGCAGAGATATTCTCACAAAGAGCGCTACGTAAGTACAAATGACTGTTTGATCAATCATTTGGCCTCAGCGTGGGATTTGGTTAGAATTAAAGCCATCTGGCTGAGGGGGGAGGGCTGGGGGTGATGGGGGAGGAGACAAGCAGGCGGGAAAATGACCCACTCCCTCCCTCAAAAAGCATTGTTAAAATATAACGGGGGAAAACAGTAAAGTCTCTGCTGTTATTTCAGCCTAAGCCACTTAATCCTTCAGCACATAAAGCAACTTATTTTATGACCTTTTCCCTTTAAAAAGTAAATCAGAAGATGCTGCCTTGAATTCAGATATCTCTGAAACACACTACTCATCCCTCCCAGAGAAATATCCTGTTTCATAAACCTTCTTCGAGATACTTGAAACTGCAGATCACTAAATGCCTAGCTTTAGGCATCTGACATTCCAGAGAATTAATATTTAAACTTATTATAGGAAAAAAGAATTGCGTTTGGTTGAAGCATGAAATATTTAATAGTGTTCTCCACATTAGAAACCCTATTTTGTTTCACACTGGAAATGCCAGCGTTATTACCTGGGCTTTGCACTCAAATAAGATGAAACGCACAGGCGGCCTTGAGATTAAATACACAATTATTACAGCCGATTTCTCAGGGGGAGAAGGGGAGTGAGACAGGTTTGGGGAGTGGAAGCGATTGAGTTTCATTTTTACGATACACTTAAAATTATATTATCATTCTCTGCCTGGAGGGTTGGACTTGAGAGCGCTAACACTACTTAACCACTGGAAACTGTGTCAAGATCGGTGAATCCACCGAGGCCTGCTCACAGGACGTGAAGCCGTCTGTGTCTTGGAACGGCCCGCTGCCAGGCAGAACCCCGTAACATTCTCTACTTGCTGGGACAAAAGTATTAAGTGGTTTGGGATAAAAATTAAGCTTCATTTGACACAGTGGAACCTGGCTGGCAGCCTCTGCCGGCACGTGTAATTTATTTACAGGGTTGGAAAGTCGGCAAAATACATCATCGACTCTTACACAAACTTCTACTAGGTATTAAATACCCAAGCCTCAGAGAAGTAATTCATATAGTCCAGCGACGTTCCAAAACAAACCCAATCTGCAGCGCTCCAGAGAGCTTAAAACAGCAAATGGGATCTGTATTTTTTAAGTCGGGTTTAGAATGCTCCCTGGTTTCTTGCTAAAGCCTTATTTTTCCATCAAACCTGTTATTTAAAAACAAAGCAACAATATCTGAAAGAGTAATCTTGTTGCCAAAAAGAGACAAATGGGAAGAGGCTGGGCCACAATGCAACCAGGAACATTGCGTTGATACATATTATTCTCCTTTCAGACCCAGCCTCCACATCCAAGGCAGAGGAGCCTTGGGCAATAAGGACTCCTGCAACTTCACCTTCAGAAGAGTATGATTCCTTGAGAACGTCGTCCATATATACGTTCTCCTGAATGCACGTACCATGCAAGGCCACAAATACAAACCAGAAGGGGCACCTTTTCCTTCCAAAGGGGGTCATTTGGCTCATTCATCATTTGACACAAAAGACTCATTGCCCACAAACTCTCAAGTTCACTCTGATCTCTGGCCTGTTCTCCCTCCCCAGGCCTTCTTCATCCCACCAAGCGTTTAATACGGGATTATTAAATAGATCTCGAGCAACCGTGCCCAGTGAAGCTTGCACTCTACACGCCAAGTGTGGTGGGGATCGCGAGAATTTCTCTTCAAACAGATGTCTTCAGGAGCAGTTGAAGAGAGACAGCCAGGAACCTCCCAAACTGTGTGAAAGATCCACATAGGGACTAGAGGGTTGGGAAGGGTCTAGGTTGGTCAGGCCTCTGCTTCTGAGAAGGAGGGCTCCAGGGGCCCCTCCATAGTGTGGGAGAGGACTTGCTGAGAACCCCATGTCACAACTGGGAACCACTGCCCTTCCCACATTTCTGCCAGCAGGGCAGAGGGAGAGCCCTAAGGGAGGTAGAGAGTTTCCCCTGAAAGTCACACCTGGTCCTGTCACCTGAGGCTCATGAAGTGCTACTCCAGGGAATGGCTGTCTGGACCAGCCTGCGGCCTTCTGCTACCTTTCCCCCGACTTCAGGGCACGCTCTACAGCCACAGCAACTTCGTGCCACTGCTTGGATTTTACAGGCTGCCCTTGAGAGCACTATGCTTTGGGGGGGAAATACTGGCTTTGCTGTCAGACAGAGCTGGGTTCAAATCCCAAGCTCTGCTCCTTACTGCTTACACAGCAGGGTGTCGCTGTGAATGAAATAGTAACTCATTATTAGGACAAATCACTTAACCTTTCCAAGCCTCAGTTCCCCCACCTATAAAATTACAATAAGGCCTTCTGTCCCCCTAGGGTCATTATTAAATCAATCACAGCTATAAAGTATCTGGCCTGGCACAGAGTAGGTACTCAATGAAGGTTAGTTGACCTCCCCCTTCCTGTTCCTTCTGTGGTCAGCTTTAGGAGTCAAGAGTTCCAAGGAGAGGCCAAGTCTGTAACCTGGCCTGAGACAAAGGTGGCCTCTGTCCACACCCTAGATCCTTACCAACCTTCCCAGCCCAGTTCCTGTGGAATCCCAGAGCATCGGAGCAAGAAGGACTCTGGATTATCCCAATAAACTGCTTCCCATTTTACAGATGCTGCAACAGAGGCTCAAAGGGACGGGCACGGGCCGCATACACTGAGGCTGTACAATGGCGCATGTGTTTGCTCCAGACGGGCCCAACCATAACCACCAAATAAATTCAGGCCATACAGGAAATGCATTATTCAGTTAGCGGGCTGAAGGTCTCCTCTCAGTGCATCTGACTCAAATGCTGACTTTAAAAACACAGCTCGTAATGCTAATACAATCCGCCTCGACCCGCCGGAAACCTTCTGAAGGAATAACCCTTTGGAGTTTAGGGGAAGACAGAGGAAAGAAAAAAACAGATGCTTTAAGTGACTTGAAACTATAAGACCACTGGGTTAGGGCTGTAGCCTCTCCACCCTCTCCCCATCCCAAGCCTCTGTTTTCTTTCAGTTTTTTATAAATAAGACTCTGGGAGACCAAAGCAGCCACAAAACATCCCCCCCTCCTTTTTTTTTTTTTCTTTTCTTTTCTTTTCTTACTCAGTAACTCAGCTATCAGTCCCGGACTTTGCTTCTAATGCTGAAGCATTTTTCTCATTGTAAACTATTAATTTGGGCAGCGGCTGTTGATAAACAAGAAGTCTGTTCTTAAACTGCTAGAACCATTAGCACAGTGAAGGCGAGCAGCACAAATATTTCAGAGTGTGCTCTTTTTCCTGGCCGTGGTACGACACTGTGCTCTGTGCATAAGGCAGTTGAATGTTTCAAAGCCCACTGCAGAGTTTGTTTCATTCCTTCTCCCCCCTGCGCTAAGTGTCTTTGTTTCTTTAAACACAAAAATAAGCTACCCCCTACCAAAAGAAACAACACACCTCTCTAGGCCCAAACTAACTGCACCTAAAATCTATAGCAGGAAAAATAATTAGCAAACCACATTATAGCTTAACCGTGAAATTAACAATCTATATAAATAAGGTGAGATGGCTGGAATACCATCATATGGACTTCGATACAGGGAATTCTTTTCCAAGAAAAATGGAGAGAAAGAAGGGAAATTACCCTCTCTACGCAAAAGCCACAGTTAGCAAGAGTCACTGGTCAACTTACAAATAAAGTTGGTATTTATTTGCTTGTTGTTTTTTTCCCTAATCCTATCCAAAAAGGGATGACAAACCCTATTCCAAACTTTGGTTTCTCCCCTTTTCTCGGATGCTGGCCAAACTCCACAAAATAAAACTGAAGAAAATGATGATAATTATGCAACATTCAGAACAAAGAACATAAGAATATATTTTTTTAAATGATTCATTGTGCACTTATGCCTGTAATGGGATTTTAACGCACTGTAAAAATAAGTGCGCTGGCTCACTTAGCTTCTCACGCAAAACTTACGCAGGGAGCTGAATAACTCAAAGATGGGGTGGGTTTTGGTGTGTTTTTTTTCAGGAGTAGAAGTGTGAAGGGAAACCTCGGATGTATAAAGGAACTTATGGGTGTTGTTGTTTTTTTAAACCTCACCCGGGGGTGTGTTTTTATTGATTTTAGAGAGGGAGAGAAACACCAATGTGAGAGAGAAACATCAATCAGTTGCCTCCCATATGCACCCCAACTGGGAACTGAACCTGAAACCTAGGTATGTTCCCTGACTGGGAACTGAACTGGAAACATTTTTGGTGTACAGGACAACACTCCCACCAACTGAGCCACTCGGCCAGGGCAAGGAGCTTGTTTTTTAATCACAGACAGAGCAACACAGCCTATCAAAAGGTTTCCACAGCTAAGAGGGACGCTCCTGAGACCTCAGAAACAACAAAAATTAAGTTACGATCTCATAGGATACTCCCCCTTCTATTTTGTACACCAAGTCTTAGCTTCTAAAGAGCTAAAGAGGCAAGAAGTAGAGAGAAAGTTTAGCCAAACAAGATTCTTAGGAAATCTTTGGGAATTATATTTCCACTATATGTCTACAAAAGGTTTGTTGGGTATGCAATTGTTACGACTGTAGACCGCAACATGTTCCTATCTCATTTGCCTAGCCACACATATACATGTTTCTCTTTGTCTCACTGAGCCTGACATTTGGCCAGCAGGTTTTTTCTCCCCCTTATTTGAAATCTCAAGCACTGAAAAAAATTTGGATCTGATTATTTCCGGATCACAGGACCAGCACTTTAAAATGGATGAAATGCAAGCAAATTGCCCACCAGAGCCGGAGGGGGTAAATGCTTTCAAAATAACTCATACCTTTCTGCTACGAATGTGCTAGCCCCTCCACGGCTTTCCCAGAACATCAGATCAGGGTGGCTTCTGATTCAGATGAAGAAACTCTACCAGGTAACACCACCAAAACCATCACGCTTACTCTCCACCGCCGGCAGCCCCTAACATCCATGCACACAACCTATAATTGCTTTCCTTTTTAGTTTTCCTTTAAAAATGTGTGTGTGTGTGTGTGTGTTCTAGCTTAGAAAGAAAGAAAGAAAGAAAGAAAGAAAGAAAGAAAGAAAGAAAGAAAGAAAGAAAGAGAGAAAGAGAGAGAAAGAGAGAGAGAAAGAGAGAGAGAAAGAGAGAAAGAAAGAGAGAAAGAAAGAGAGAAAGAGAGAAAAGAAAAAGATTGACTCCTTTTTGGCATTTACAGTCATGTTATGACGGCTGTTTACTAATGGCAGAGCCCACATTTGTCATGATCATCAGCCCCCTTTTTATTGCTAGGACGTGTCTAGCCTCAGTACATGATGAAAAGAACCCAGTGAGTCTCTGTGAATTATCTGGTGTTGGTCTGGGAAGAGCAACTCTGGACAAACAGAATTATCTGGTAAACTAAGACGCTTTCTAACTATGACATAGATACTAGTTACCAATTTCTAAAAATACCAAAAGCAAAGTATTTTAAATTATCTGGGAACAATCTGGAGCATGTAGTGAACACCAGCTCTCGACCGACAACACACGCATGTAGAAGGTACAAGCTGTAGAAACAGAAACAAATATTGGAAACAGGAAACCTTAAAAAATGCCACTCACTGTCTGTAGCTTTGAGCACATCCTAGAACCTGAGGGTCTTCATCTATAAAACGGGGATCACAGTAGTAAGAGCCAGTATCTGCCCGGCACTCTACAGCCTGGGAAGCACTTCTCCGTCTGCTCCCCCGGAACAGCCCACAAGGTAGGCAGAGCACAGCTGGCCTGAGGGCAGATGAGAGAGTGTGCGGGAACACGCACTGAAAACTGTAAAGCTCTGTGCACGGGAACGAGAGTCATCAGGCCATTGCCACAAAGCTGACCGCCTCCTTAAAGCCCAGATGTTTACCTTCTTTCCTTGTCAGGACTTCCAAAAGCAGAGTGTCGGGTGTTTAATAATAAAAAAGAAAAACACAGCATCTGGTAATTTGGCCTTTCCAGCTGTTTGGAATCTGGATAAACGGGACTCTGCCATAAACAGATCGTGATTCTTATTGTAAATGATGATAATGTTAGTCCATGACGTCGCACCATCCCCGGCGCCTCGTGACTAGAGACCTGGAAACGCAGAGGACCTCAACATTAACGGATACGCTCCCTTTCTGGACTTAGGGTCTGTCCAAGGCAGAAGGCAGATCATCTGAAACCTGATTCCAGACCAAGCAATACTGTCTTCTCTCCGGTCACTGGGCAGCCGTGGCCACTAAAGACCTGAAGCCTGGCTCCTCTCAGCTTCCTCGGGCTAGCACACCAGGTATTGCTCTTCACATTCAACGTTTTAAAAATCAAACCTTTCTCCCTCTTCGCCGTCTCCGTTACCTCAAGTATCACTGACTCCAGCTTGGTGCCCTGCATGAATTAATAAAAGAAACCCCTCCCACCTTTTTTATAAAGCATTCTTGAACCATTGTCTCATTTACCCTGGGAGGTAAGCATTATGACCTGTCGCGCAAATAAAAAACCAGAGGTGGAGAACATTAAATACATTACAAGAGTAAATCCCCCAGCCAACCAGGCATGGAGGCAGCCCTTTCACACTCTCACTAATGCTCTCCTCAGTCTTTCAAAGGAAGTCTCCCGCTAGATTTACAGACGAGGAAACTAAGGCTCAGAGAGTAAAATCACTGCCCCCAAGGCCCCACCGATCACCCGTGGCAAGGTCTCACAATTCCCAGCACAGTCAATAAATATTTTCCTATTGGTATTTCTATCTGTCTGTTTCCAATAAGCCCCAGGCTTGGAGCTAAACACCAAACATTCAAAGGGTTGCGTGGTCTGGGGGATGTTTCGGTGGGAATGGGGCAGTGTCAGGGCGCCGTTTCCTTACGGCACTCTAGGAGGGCTGCCGACGCTCTGGTTTTCTCTCAGGCCCATTTTGAGGAAGAAGCTGGGACAGAGGCTGGGTCAGACACCTCTAGAAACCTCTTCAAGCCCAGGTCCATGAGCAGTGGGTTGGCCAGAGAACCCCAGCTAGACCTGCTGGGTAGCTTTTTCCCCGAGACGTGTCCCCCACCCTCAGTCCTCCATTTCTTCATCTTTCAAGTGGGGGTGATAAATCCCACCTACCAGACTGGCCAGAGACTAAAGAAAACAGTTTAGAAGCCTCTTACAAAATGCATAACCAGAAAGATCATCTTATATGGTACGAAGAAAGTGGTTCTTCCTCCTAGCCCTTTATCCTCTCCTGCACTTTTCCAAATACAATCCTAACTTAAAGATCTCATAATTTAGACATGGGGCGGGGGGTGCATGCATAGAAATAACTGGGTTTTGGAGAATGGAAGTGTAAGATCAGTACACAACGCATCTAGATGAAAGGAACAAAGGCTATGTTTAATAGGCATTCACTAGGTCTGTGGAGACTCTGTCTTCAGATGCTCACTCCGATAGCTTAAAGTCCAAAACGTTGTAAGAGGGTATCTGTTTAAGGGAGGATTGTGCATGGAGGGGGCAAGCCAGGGAGCTCAGGCTAGCAAACATTACTCCCGTTACTCTCGTCCTGCTGCACAGCACGCCTCTCTCTCTAGTATGAGAGAACCGCGTGTGTGTCATCCAGTAAAAATGCTCTAAAGGTGGTTTTTCTATATCTTTCCTCTAAGGTGTGATCTCTGTCTCTTGGAAAAGACACTGACATCTAAAACAATAAGAAATAGCTCTCTCCTACAAATCAGATGTTCCCATCAAAAAGAAAAGGCACTGTGTATGTCTTTTTCACCTTGCCAGTCCCTGAACTGGGGAGCTGGGTCTTTTTTACCCTGCAGGAGGTCTCCTCTCTCAAGGTAAGCTGCCCTGCCTTTTCCAAGTTGCCCGGCCGCTGCTAAAAGAGTGATTAAATAAGCTGTTTCTGTCTTCCTTGAAAATCACCTGGAAAGAACCAAGAGGCCCCAAATGCTAAAATAATGAAAGCCCAAAGCCTTGTTTTCTTCTCCAGGGGGGAGGAGGTGGGAGGGCGGGGGGCACACTGCCTTAACAATTTCCCCCAATTTCTGGTTAATTATCTGTCAGCATGAAACTTATAAATAATGGCTCAATAATAATTAACTGTGATGAGAACATGTTCATGAGAATCCTGGCATCATCACTGACTTTGAGCCCATAAACTGTACTGGGGCCTGTACCTTAAACCCACTGGCCTCGCTGGGGAGAGGGAGAGTATTGCAAAGCAACTCTTTACCAAAGACTGTGCTTCTGACGCATCGGGTACAGAAAAGCCATTTTTCAAGTCTGAACTTGACTCGGGCTGTATCTATAGATCATGAAACTTTCCATCAGGAATCCAGAAATCATCTGGTATAATTAATTCCTTCCTTGACGGATGGGGAAACTGAGGGTCCCAAGAGGGGAGGGGTCTGGCTGGCCTCTGGTTTCTGCTATCTAGGGAGATTGGAATAGTTGAAAATATGCCTTTAACTAGCAGAGAGACAGAGAGAGAGACAGAGAGAGAGAGAGAGAGACTGACTCTAGTAGCTACTCACCCCAATTTATAGTAAGATTTTTGACAAGTTTCACACTTTTATCAGAAACATAAGCAACATTATGTCATCTGACCTTACGAGGCACACGTCCCTCAAATAAGCTTATTTAGCTGAAACTAGATGCTTCTTAACCAGGCACCGCTTTCGGATGACCAGCTAATACCGAACAACTGGAGAGAAGACGGTGACCTCCGGGAAGTCCCACCGAGCTCTCCGGAGGGTTCCTGCACAGGCTGCGGGCTCCCGCCCGCACGTTGGCAGGGCCGCACTTACCCTTCCCCACGGCGGCCTTGGATGCACCGTAGTCCCGGGGGCTCCGGGGCCGGAGGAGGTCGTGGGCTCGAAGCGGGGGCGCCGACAGCCGGGGCAACAGGTCACGAGGGTCCCCATCCCCGCAGCAGCCACCGCCCACGGCGACCCTGAAGGCCATGTGCGCGCCGAGGCCTGCGGGCCCGCGGCCGGGGCCCGGGGCCTCCTTCGGCCTCCGGTCGGAGTGCGCCTCGGCCACCTCGCAGTGCATGGCGCCGGGGCGGGGCGCACAGACGGGGGTCGCGCCGGCTCCTGCGGAGAGGAGACCGCGGGAGCGTTAGCATGAAGGGGCGGCTCCCGTCGCCGCCGGGGCGAGACTGGGCGGCTCGCCCGCCTCGGTTTACCCCTCGCTCCCCCGCCGGCGGCCGCAGCGCCCTGCCCCTGCCCTGACCAGCCCACCTGACCCCGAGCGGTCCCGAGCGGCTCGCACTTTCCTCCCCGGGAGCCGGGGGTCCCCCGCTGCGGCCGCCTCGGCGCCTCCTCCGGAGCCCTCCACCCTCCCACCCAAACCCGCCTCCCCCGAAACCAGCCCTGCTCCGGGGCCTGGGGAAACTGAGGCCTGGGCGGCGTCCCCGGTGAGACGGAGTGGGCGGGGCGAGGATTCCCGGGCAGCGCGGGCTCCGGGGCTCCGGGACCGGGACCGGGACCGGGACCGGGATGCGCACGGGTCGCGCTCTGCGCTCCCGCCGGTCCCGGGGGCAGAGATTCGCCCACGGCCACCTGAGCCGCGCCGGACGCTCCCGCCCGCGAGGCAAACCCACTCCCACGCGCAGCCGGAAACTGAGCCGGCCGCGCTCTCGGACCCGCAGAGGCAGTAACACCAGGCACGCGCCCCCCACACCCCGCAAACGCACACGGGGACACCGCGTACCACGCACACTGCTCTCTCACTCACCCTCGCAGACACTCTGCCACCCCGCAGCCGCCGGTCTCCCACCCGCACCCGCACGCACGCCGGGTCCCTCTCCACAGCGCCTCCGCCCCTCCATCATCCCTCCCGGGAAGAGGGCCCGGGACCCCACCTCTCCTTCCCCCGGGGGCTCCCCACGCTATCCCAAAGTTCTTCAGACGTGAACGTCGCTGGGAGAGCACCCCCGTATCTCCGGCCCGGGCTGGCCCCTCCCCGCGCCGGGCCGCGCCCCCTCTCACCTCGCACGGCCGCCGCAGCTGTCGGGGCGCACCGCTCGCCGTGCCTCCACTGGCGCCGCGGCCCCCGCAGCCGCCGCCGCGGCCCCGGCGTCCTGTGGGGCGGCACCCCGTGGGGGCGGGGCCAAGGCCTGCCCGACAGCCCGTCCGGCCACTGGCTCGCTGAGGCCGCCCCGCCGCGGCCAATCGCGGGGCGGGGGCGGGGCCTCCCGGCTGGGGGGCCTGGGCGGGGCTGGCGGAAGGTTTGACAGGCCGGAGCCGCCGGAGTCCTGCGCTGCCCGCCGCCCTCCAGCCTAAGAGCCGGCCGGGCCGGGCCGGGGGGCGGTGCCGCGGGGACAGAGGCCGGGCTCTGCCTTGGGGACCGGCGCGGCCTCGGCGGCGCGGAGATTGGGCGTTAGGAGAACTGCTCACCCCGGCGTTGTCCCGCTCTCTCCCGGCGGCTGGGGCAGGACCCTTCCCCTGTCCCTGGTCAGATTTCTTCCGCTCACATGGGAAGGGTGAGCCCTGCTGAAGGGAGGAGATCGACGTGAAAGTGCTTTAAAAGTTCCCTTGAGCCTTGACCAGTTTGGCTCAGTGGGTAGAGCGTCGGCCTGCGGACTGAAGGGTCCCGGGTTCGATTCCGGTCAAGGGCATGTACCTTGGTTGCGGGCACATCCCCAGTAGGGAGTGTGCAGGAGGCAGCTGATCGATGTTTCTCTCTCATCGACGTTTCTCTCTATTCCATTCCCTCCCTCTCTGTAAAAAAATCAATAAAATGTATTTTTTTTTTAAAAAAGTTGCCTTGAGAACGCAGCGCGCTCCCTTGAGCGCTCACACAGATCCTCAGCGAGTTGGAGGCAGCCGGGACCCGAACCCAGGGCTCTCGGGTCACTCTCCGGACGTTCCTGTGTTTGTGGTGTCTTTCACGGGGAAGAGCCCGGCGAGAGGGGCTTGGACTCCAAGAATAAAAGGCAAACAAGCAAAAACAGCTGAGAAAATATTCCAAGTGAACCTGTGCCTCTGCCCGGGGTGGGGCTCCCGCGCCGAGATGTCTGTGAGTTCCCAGGAGAGCTGACAGCCCTGGGGGTGAGACCCGCTCGTCCGCGTCTCCGTTCCTCCCGAGCCTGGACCCGGGGCTCTGCGTGGCTCCCCGCACAGACAGCCGTGTCTCGGAGACCCCTGCCCGAAGTGTAGAGAGAACACTGGACCCAGCACAAGGTCAGGGCAACGGGAGCTGCGGCTCAGCTCCCTTCTCTGCTCCCCGTGCAAACCGGGTTACTCACCCGGGCCCAGCGTACCTGGTACCTGCCGAGGCTGCTGGGGGATCCCGCCAGGCCCGGAGGAGGGCCCTGCCTTTCATCTCGGCGGGCCTCCTGCCCTCCGTGTTGGTGATTTGTGAGGCGCTAAGGGTCCTGTCTGGCTTCACACTCTTTGGCCTTGGTCTCAAATTGAAAAATTATATGGTGAGGTGTCAAAACACAGGATTCTGCACAGTGATATGCCTTAAATCGCATCCCCGGAACCTTCAAACACCAGGATTTTAGAATCACAGGCTTTTAAAAATCTGATTTCCTATAAGTGACTAAATATAGCATCTGACGTTTAGAGAGCAATAATGGTGGAAAGGACCTTGGAGACTGAGTTAGACCCACTCCACATGCGGCAGAGAGAGGATGTGACTGGCCCACAGAGCAGTATGGTGGGTATGGCCGAGCTGGCACAGAATCCAGGCTTCCCAACTCCCAGTCCAGTGTTCTTCCTCCTATACCATCCAGGCTACAAGGTACAAGATATTAACCAACCACACCCATTATTCACAGGCCAAGGCCTGCATAGGGCATCTCAAAGATCTTGTCTCTGTCTAGGGATTTAGAGTTGCTACTTGTATGGCAGGAGGGGAAGGGGTGGAAAGGAGCAAGAGTAGCTTACCAACCCTCCCACCCTGCCACCAGGCGCTCCTCCCCTCCCACCAACACCTCTGGGGTTCCTGTGCTGGCTTATATACTTCATAGCTTTGTAATGACCTTTCCTATGCTAACATTTTCCTCTCTGTCCATCTTTATACTCCTTCCTATGAATCTTCAAGTCCTGTGGCTTTAGGCAAATCATAACCTTAATTTGGACCTCAGTGTTCCCCTCAAAAAGTGAGAAGATGGCCCTACCCATGTGTCTCAGTGGCTGAGCGTCGACCCATGAACCAAGAGGTGCTTGGTTCGATTCCCGGTCAGGCCATATGCCTGGGTTGCAGGCTTGATCCCCAGTAGCAGGCATGCAGGAAGCAGCCGATCCATGTGTCTCATCAGTGTTTCTATCTCTCTCCTTTCCTCTCTCTCTAATGTCAATAAAAACATTTGTTTTTAAGTGAGAAGGTGGAAGATCACTGGCCTTTCCAGTTCTAACTTCAGTGAGTCCAGAAGCTGGGTCCTCTGCCCTTCCTCCCTCACCACGCACAACACTGCAAACTTAGTCAAGACTCTGCAAACATTTGCTGAATAAGTCGCTTAACCAACTGGAACTGCAGACAAAGGCCTTCAAGTTTCCAAGATGCAGCAACAGTACATTCATTTACTCTTTACTCTTTACTCATAATCCTACCCTGAGCTAGCCCCCATACTAGCCAAGAATATGGAGATCTTGTCTCTCCCCAGTGAGTACACAGACCTGCCCCACCAGGACAGATGGGTTTGTGAAGCCGGGCAAAGCAACGAGAAAGTTAACTTGCTCAATAAAATGGACTTCTTAAACACTGTATATCGCAGGACCCCTTTGGGGATATACAGAATCCAGTGGGTATATGCATTTTGTTTTCCTAGAAGGAAACACAAGAAAGTGTTAACAAGTGGTTAAGGGAATGGAGGACTGGGGGTTGGCCTGTACTTTTTATGTTATGCTTTTCTGAACTGTGTGTATTTTCTGACAATATATATTATCCTCCCTCCCTTTCAATAGGGGTTATTTAAGTAGTAGGATTATGGGCTGTATTTTTCCTTATACTTTTAGTATTAAAATAAAACTCATTAATATTTTAACTGTCAAGAACAAAACAAGCCTAGCTGGTTTGGCTCAGTGGTAGAGTGTTGGCCTGCAGATTGAAGGGTCCCGCGTTCAATTCTGATCAAGGGCATATGCCCAGGTTGCGGGCTCAATCTCTGGTAGGGGGTGTGCAGGAGAGAGTCAATGGATGATTCTCATTGATGTTTTTCTCTCTCTCTCCCTTCCTCTCTGAAATTAATTTTAAAAAAGAAGAAAATAAAGCAAAACAAATAAAACCCATTTCTCTCTTCAGCAAACCAGACAATGTGTATGTTTTTTACACATCCATGTTCCAGCTCAAACTCTCTTTTGCCTTCCAATCCCACATACAGTCTGCCTACTGCATATCCATCTGGATCCATCTGCAAAAACAAACATGTGTTCTTCTCTGACTTTGCTCCTCATTCCAATGTCTCTTCCTAGGTAAATGGCCCCATGGCCAAGTCCCCCAAGTCAGAAATCTGAGAATCATCCTAGGCCCCTGCTCTCCCACACTCCCATAACTTATTTGCCATAAATCATCTATTGATCCTCTTCCTCTTTATCCTCTCTACTACACTTTTCCCACCTCTTCTTCCCACCTCCAGTCTCATCCTCTTCACTATCATTCATTTTCCATACTGGTCTCCCTATTAATCTCTAAACTAGAGATTGGACCATGTCACTTCCCTGTTTAAACCAATGATCCCAATAGCCGTCTAACAGATCCCAATAGCCATCTAAATAAATTCAAACCATTCCCTCAACCTACCACTTAGCCCTAGTCTATGTCCCAAGCACCCTGGAGTATTTTCTGCCTCCTAGAACCCAGAACATATGTTCATGCCTTCATAGCTTTGTATATGATGTTTCTTATACTAACAGTTTTCCCTCTTGTCCATCTTCATACTCTCTCCTATGAATCATTTAATGCCTAGCTCAAGTGTCATCTTTTCCCGGAAGCCTTCCCTGAATCCTCTGGCTGGAATTGTTTCCTTCCTGCGCACTCTCACAGCAATCTCTGCTTCATTCTATCTCGGAACTTATTAGACCGCTTTATAACTACCCATGGAACAGTCGGTCTCTCCCTCTACCAGTGGTTCTCAACCTTCTGGCCCTTTAAATACAGTTCCTCATGTTGTGACCCAACCATAAAATTATTTTCGTTGCTACTTCATAACTGTAATGTTGCTACTGCTATGAATCGTAATGTAAATATCTGATATGCAGGATGGTCTTAGGCGACTCCTGTGAAAGGGTCGTTTGACCGCCAACGGGGTCGCGACCCACAGGTTGAGAACCGCTGCTCTAGACTGAGCACTCTCTAAAAGCAAAGGCAGCCTTTTGCCTTTGTAACTCCAGAACCTAGAACAGATTCTGGCACAAAGTCAACACTAGGTAAATGTTTATTGAATGCTGATTGAATTATTAAAGACTGGCCAGTACTTCATATGCTTGCCTGAATATCTAGCTAAGCACTTCTACTCCCTATCATTGTTTTCCACCTCACCATTGTGAAAATGTCAAAAATAAACATTTCTGTGTGTCTAGAGTCTTATGCGGCCTGGAGACATGAGGAAGGAGAAGAAATAGAGGTGATGAATATTACACTGCTTACCCTGCCTCTATTTCTTGCAGCAAGAAAAAAAATTAACATTCATTGGGGAACCTACTATGTGCCAGGTAATATGGCTGACAATCTCCATATGTGATCTCATTTTATCCTGACAATTTGAAAGACCATCTTAAAGGTGAGAAAATAAAAGTTCTCAATCAAGAGTGCCTGCCTTCCATACATCTACGGCCAACTAAATTTCAGTCAGAGCGCCAAGACCACTCATTACAGAAAGAATAAGCTCTCCAACAAATGGTGTGATGACTAGTGGACATCCACAGTTAGATAAAGTTGAACCCCTAACTCAGACCATATATAAAAAGTAACTCAAGCCGAAACCAGTTTGGCTCAGTGGATAGAGCGTCGGCCTGCGGACTGAGCGGTCCCGGGTTCGATTCTGGTCAGGGGCATGTGCCTGGGTTGCGGGCACATCCCCAGTGGGAGATGTGCAGGAGGCAGCTGATCGATGTTTCTAACTCTCTATCCCTCTCCCTTCCTCTCTGTAAAAAATCAATAAAATATTAAAAAAAAAAAAAAAACTACAATGAGATGTTACTTCACATCCACTGGGATGGCTATAATTTTTAAAAAAACAAACAGAAAATAACAAGTGTTGGCAAGGATATGAAGAAATTGGAACCCTCGTACATTGCTGGAGAGAATGTAAAATGGTTCAGCGATTGTGAAAAACAGTTTGATAGTTCATCAAAAAATTAAACCTAGAATTGCCATATGACCCATCAATTCCTCTCCTAGGTATATACCAAAAGAACACTGTTGTGGAAACAATCCAAATGTTCACCAATGGATGAATGGATAAACTGCTTGTAGTATATATATCCAATGGAATATTTTCAGCCACAAAAAGGAATGAAGTACCAATACATGCTACAACATGGAGGAACCTCATTATACTAAGTAAAAGAAGCTAAGCATAAAAGTTCACATATTATATGATTCCACTTATACGAAATATCCTTAATAGGTAAATCCATGGAGACAGAAAGCATATTGGTGGTTGCCAGGAGCTAGGGGAGGGACCATAGGGAGTATCAATTTAATGGGTATAGGTTTCCTATAGGAATTGTAAAATTCCTATAGTGAAATTTGGGGGGAATTAGATAGAGATAGTGGTTACACAACATTTTGAATATATTAAATGCCACTGAATTGTCCACTTTGAAATGGTTACTTTTATGTTAAGTGAATTTCATTGAAATACAATTTTTTAATTTAATTAAAATTTTAAAAGATTGCCTACCTGAGTCAAAAGCTTGGGTTTTCTTTTTTTTTTTCTTTTTTTATAAAGATGATGGCAGTTAAAAGTGGAAAATGTTTCTTTCTTTCTTTTTTAAATATATTTTATTGATTTTTTACAGAGAGGAAGGGAGAGGGATAGAGAGTTAGAAACATCGATAAGAGAGAAACATCGATCAGCCGCCTCCTGCATACTCCCCACTGGGGATGTGCCCGCAATCAAGGTACATGCCCTTGACCGGAATCGAACCTGGGACCCATGAGTCCGCAGGCCGATGCTCTATCCACTGAGCCAAACCGGCCAGGGTGAAAGCTTGGGTTTTCTTCACTGAACGTCAGGGCCTTCATTGAAGGAAGTCCATAGAATGACTTTTATAATGGTGGTGACTGTATTATTAAGCTGAGGGACAGGAACAAGTCACTATCCCTGATTCCTGAATACTTCACCTGCCAAATAAAGACAGTGCCCAACCCACAGGACTTGTGGAGACTCAATGAGAAGGTGGAAAAAAATCAAATCAACCAGAAAATGAGAAGTGATGAGGATGAGGGTTAATGAAATACCCAACTGACTTCTCCCACCATTTCCAGAGTTTATCTTATAACTCAAAGATGATCTTTTTAAAGAAAAAAAATTTTAAAAAATAAGAGCCCAAGAATCCCAATATGGAGCACAGTTACAAAAAGCCAATAAAGATGTTTGAGATAAAATTTCACATATGGCCCTGGCTGGTTTGGCTCAGTGGATAGAGCTTTGGACTGTGGACTGAAAGGTCCCGGGTTTGATTCTGGTCAAGGGCACATGCCCGGGTTGTGGGCTCAATCTCTGGTGGGGGGCGTGCAGGAGGCAGCCGATCAATGATTCTCATCATTGATGTTTCTATTTCTCTCTCCCTTCCTCTCTGAAATCAATAAAAATATATTTTTTAAAAAAAGAAAAAAAATTTTTCACATATGATCCTATATTATAAAAGCCTAATATGCTAAGTGTCCAGTTGTCCGTTCACCCAATCAAAGCATAATATGCTAATGATATGCTAAGGCCACTCAACTGCTCACTATGATGTGCACTGACCACCAGGAGGCAGACAGTCGACCGGTCAACCAGTTGCTATGATGTGCACTGACCACCAGGAGGCAGATGCTCCGACTAGTAGGTTAGCTTGCTGCTGGGGTCTGGCTGAATGGGACTGAGCGAAACGGGCTGGACATGCCCTGGAGTCCTCCCATGGTCCCTCCCTGCCTGGTCAACCTCTCACATCCCTCCCTGGCCCTGATCATGCACTGATCATGTTGGAGAGCTGGTTTTGGCCTGATCCCGCAGCCAGGCCGAGGGACCCCACTGGTGTACAAATTCATGCACTGGGCCTCTAGTGTATATATATAAAAGACTAATATGCTAAGTGTTCAACCATTCGACTGTTCAACCGGTAGCTATGACATGCACTAATCACCAGGGGGCAGACACTCAACACACAGGCATGGAAACATGGAACAGAGTGATGAATCTCAGAGTAAAGGGCAGGAAGAGATTAACCAAAAATCTTATATGCATACTAGAGGCCCAGTGCACAGATTCGTGCACTGGTGGGGGGTCCCTCAGCCTGGCCTGCGGGGATCAGGCCAAAACCAGCAGTCTGATATCCCCTGAGGGATCCTGGATTGCAAGAGGGCACAGGCCAGGCCAATGGACCCCATCGATGCACGAATCTGTGCACTGGGCCTCTAGTTAGAGAATAAGAACCAACTTAAACTAGGAATAGAAAGGAACTTGCTTAACTAAATAAAGGGTGGGCACACTTCTCTCTAAGATCAAGAATAAGGTAAGGATATCTGCTTTCCACATTTTTATTTCACATCACTCTAGAAATCCTAGCAAATGCAGTAAGGCAAGAAAAAAATAAAGACATACAGGTTGGAAAGGAGGAAATAAAACTCTCTATTGGCAGGCAACATGATCATCTGTGTGGAAAATTCCATGGAATCTATTTACACCGCCCCCCAAGCTCTTAGAACTAGACAATAAAATTATCAAGATTACAGAATACAAGGTTAATATTTAAAAATTTATTGTATTTATATATACTAGCACATCATTAGACATTAAAAATTTTAAGTACCATTTATAATAGCATTTAAAATTATATAGTTAGAGTCTAGCTGTGGTGGCTCAGTGGTTGAGCATCTACCTATGAACCAGGATTTAGGTCAGGGTACATGTCCCAGTTGCAGGCTTGATCCCCAAAGGGGCGTGCAGAAGGCAGCCAACCAATAATTCTCTCTCATCATTGATATTTCTATCTCTCTCTCCCTCTCCCTTCCTCTCTGAAATCAATAAAAATATATTTTTAAAAATAAAATATAAATGATATAGTTAGATATAAATCTAACAAATATGTGCATGCTGAAAACAACAAAGCTCAAAGCTCTGATGAAAGAAATCAAAGTTCTAAATAAATGAAAGGAGTATAATGTTTATGGTTTGGAAGACTGAATATTGTTAAGATGTCAATTCTTCCCAAATCCAATTCTATTTTTTTTTCAATAGAAAGCAAGAATCTGATTCTAAAATTTATTTGGAAAGGCAAAGGAACTAGAATATCCAAAACAATTCTGAAGAAAAGTTTAGAGGAGTCCCTACTTGATTTTAAAGCTCACTGTAAAGCTATAGTAATCAAGACAGTGTGATATTGGCAAAAGGATATACACACAGATCAATAGAACAGAATGCTCCATAATATATGGAAACCTGTATACGGCCAAAAGATTGTTGTCAAAGTTCCATTTTCAACAAACCATACTAGAACAGTATATATATATATATATATATATATGCAAAAAAAATAAACTTTGACCTATACTTCACATGTTATACAAAAAATTAACTCAAAATGGCTCAGAAAGCAAAGCTACAACTTCTAGAAGAAAGGCCTAAAAGAAAATCTTTGTGACTCTGAGTTAAAGAGAAATTAGGCCCTGGCCAGATAGCTCAGTTGTTTGGAGCGTTGTCCTGATGCGCCAAGGTTTCTCGGGTTTGATCTTTGGTCGGGGTACATACAAGAAGCAACCAGTGAATGCATAAATGACTGGACCAACAAATCAATGTCTCTCTTTCTCCTTCTTCTTCTCTCTCTCTAAAATCAGTAAATAAATATTTTTAAGAGAGAGAAATTAGATATGATGACAAAAGCACAATTCACAAAAGAAAAAAAATGTTAAATTGGATTTCATGAAAAATTTAAAATTTTTGCTCTGCAAAAGATACTGGCTGTTAATCGAACTGGCTGCAAATCATATATCCAACAAGTGACTTGTATTCAAAATATATAATGAATTCTTACAACTTAATAAAAAGGAAACAACCAAAGTTTTTAAATGGGAAAAAGATTTGCACAGATACTTTAGCAAAGAAAATATATAGATGAAAGATGCTCAGCATCACTAGTCATTGGGGGATGCAAATGTTAAACACATTGAGATGCCACTACACAACAATTAGAATGGTTACAGTTTAAAAATAAAAAGCTATCAAATGCTGGCAAGGATGTGGAACAACTATAACTTTCAAACATTGCTGGTAGAAATGCAAAAAGGTACAACCACTTTGGAAAACAGTTTGATCTTTTTTCATAAAGTTAAACATAATACTTACCATACAGCCCATACAAGCCAGCAACCCCACTTCTAATATTTACCCAAGTGAAATAAAAGTCCGTGTTTACACAAAAATCTGTACATAAAGAACTTTATTTGTAATCCTCAAAAATGGGAAAACAAATACCCCTCAACTGCAGAATGCATAAACTGTAGTAAATCCATAGGATGGAAACTATTCAGCAAGAATATCAACTTAACTACTGAAATACATAACAATATGGGTGAACCAAATGCTTTCTGATAAATAAAAGAAGCTAGATTCAAAAGACTACACACTGCATAATTCCACTGATGCAATATTCTGGAAAAGGCAAAATTATAGAGAACAGATCAATGGTTGCCGGAAGGTAAGGACTGGAAAAGAATTGACTACAAAGGAGTTAGGGAACTGGGGAGAGGAAGGGGCCGTGACAGAACTGTTCTATATCTTGATTCTATGTATTTTTCAAAACGTGGAGTTCTGGCCCAGCCGCTGTGACTCAGTGGTTGGGCGCTGACCTATGAGCCAGGAGGTCACGGTTTGGTTCCAGTCAGGGCACATGCCTGGGTTGCGAGTTGTGGACTCGATCCCCAGTGGGGGATCGTGCAGGAGGCAGCCAATCGGTAATTCTCTCTCATCAATGATTATTCTATTTCTCCCTCTCCCATCCTCTCTGAAATCAATAAAAATATATTTAAAAAAAAACAAACTTGGAGATCTGTACACTGTGGGTTTTACTATATGTAAATTTAAAACAATCAAAAGAGTCAAGTTGATTACTTTCAACATTAGAGTCTCTTTTGAATGAAGCTTCATATTAATCACTTTAGAAATAGAAACTATTAAGTGACTTGGGAAACCATGTTCTACTAAACTCACTTCCCCAGCCTTTCCTTCCTTCCTCCCCTCCCCATCCTGTGTGTGAGGAATGATGACACCAAACTGGGATTCTAGGGGTTCTCCTAGGCCCCTTTCTCTCCCTTCACCCACATTCAGACTCCCAGGCCTGAGATTCCTACCTGCGAATCCTTCTGTAAGTACTCCTACCTCCACCTCGGGCCTCCTCACCTCTTGTCTGAATCACGGGACCAGCTTCTGCTCTGGGTCTCCCTGGCTCCGGCCTGGCCCCTCCAATCGATCCTCCTCTCTGCAGCTAGTGAACTTTCTACATCAGTGACCGAACCATGTTGCTCTCCTAGCGTAAAGCCTTCTGAGTGCCCCTTGCTCTCTGAGGGCAGGTACTGTTTAATCTGCCACTGTAGCCCTAGCACCACGCACAGCACCTGCTGTCCGCGCACACTCAGTGAAAGATGGTTGAATAAATGCGTAAGTTAGTAAAGTGGATGAAGGCGTTGTGAAAGGGGTGCAGGCCCTCCAGACATTCAGAGAGGTCAGAAGACAATGGCGGAGTGGCAGGGGGAAGCACCAAGGTCTGTATCCCAGAGAGCCTCCATCCTGATTCAACAATGTCAAATGAGCACCTGCCACATCCGAGGCACTGTCCTAGGTGCCAGAGATTCATGGTTTTTCCAACTGGGGGTGGACGCTTAGTATCCAACTAAGCATACAAATGAATGCATACTTTCCAACAAGGAAAAGGCCCTGACGGAGAAATGCTCCGAGTCAGGAGAGGACAGGAAGCGGGAGGAGGACCTGAGGCTTGATGGAGGACGTGATGATGAAAGTTGCAGAGGATGAGCAGTTGCTGGTTGTAGAGTTGAGCAAGGGCACTCCAGCAGATGGAGGAGTACGTGCCAAAGACTTCAAACAAGAGCAAGGTCCCTTCCAGGCAGCAAAACAAGGGCAGGGTGCCTGGAGCCAGAGCGAGGGGAAAGAAGGCACCAAATGGAAGTGGGAAGCAAAAGGGCTGGACCCCAAATCAATGAAGGGTTATAGGTTGGAGAGAGACGTGATCACATCAGTTCTGAAAATACTCTCACTGTTTTATATGGGGGAAATGGATTGAGAAAGGAGCAAGTGTGGATGCTAGAAAAGTAAGGAGAGGTCCCAAAGAGGTGCTGAGGAGCAGGGGCTTGGGGCCCGGGGCTGGTAGAGATGGGGAGAAGTGGCCGGAATGCAGCTTTATCCAGGGTGATGGGGATGAAGGGGAATAGAGGGGGAAATAGAGGTTGGGTGTCTGGAAGAATAGCAGTTTGTGAGTTTGGAACTTCCCTGGGGTGGCCCAAGGCATTCCTCGTCCTTAATGGTGGTTTCTGGAAGTAAAAATGCCACAATTGCCAGGCCACTAAGTTATATCCCTTCCTCAATCTCGTTACTTACCGCGCAACTGCTTTTCCATAGGAACATTAGTTGGTTTTCAGCACATCGCTGTACTTGTAGGGAAACAGAGTCAGACTTAATATAAAATTCACATCAAATGCTGCTAATGAGGACAAGATTACAGCTTGAAAAGTTATGAGAGACAATATCAGTTATCCATCTAGGACAGTGGTTCTCAACCTTCCTAATGCCGCGACCCTTTAATACAGTTCCTCATGTTGTGGTGACCCCCAATTTCATTGTTACAAGTTGAACATAATTAAAGCATAGTGATGAACCACAAAAACAATATGTAATTATATATGTGTTTTCCGATGGTCTTAGGCGACCCCTGTGAAAGGGTCATTCTACTCCCAAAGGGGTCTCGACCCACGGGTTGAGAACCGCTGATCTAGGAGAAGGGCTTGTTATTTATGGAAGCACAGAGAACCACGTCCTGTGGCGGTTTCTTTGATATAAATTCCTGCAGAGGACATGACATATATACATTCAATACAGACACAACCCTATGCAGAGGGTAGCATTGTCTCCTATGAGGAGGCAGATGAGGAAAATGAGACCCAAATGGGTCAAGTGACTTGCCCAGGGTCTCAGCTAGGAAGTGGCAGGTTCAGTTCAGTCCTGGGTCTACTGGGCCCCAAATACCACGACCTTTCCATTGTGCCACTGTACCTCATCTACAGCTGAATTGGAACATTCTCTCTCACCTCACCTCTCCTTTTTTTTTCATCCAGAATGCCTTGGCCACTCCCACCCGGACCCATCCAAGTCTCCAAGGCTCACCTCAAATGGCCTCTCTCCCACAGGACCAGCTCCCCCTTCGAACCAAACACCAAGCACACAAAGGCCCTCTCAGAGCACTTACTTTCTGCCTTATTACATCATCATACTCCCAACAATAAACTGCAGACCCCTTGAAGGCACAGGCTCTAATGTGTATGGGAGATAAGCGGTAGTGTGTGAATTCGAACACAGGTACTGAATTTTTTAAACAGGTCAAAAGTTGAGAAATGAAGCTACAACAACTGTATATATGGAGTAAGAAATGGAATATTTATTAAAATTTTTATTAAAACACTTTTATTATAAAATAAATATCAAGTTTGTCCAGTACATACTAGTATTATATAACTCATTTCTTTTCAAAGCACAGGTTTAAATCATCTATATCTATATGCAGAAAACATTCCTGAAAAAAATAGAATGGAATTTTACTCATGAATAAGTTTGAAATTAATCTTTCAATTACAAAAATCAATTTTAAGACATTTGACAGACTTCTTGCGTAAACTTTTCTTCAAGACTTACCTTTTATGAAAACTACACTTACCTTATTATATGACAAATTCAAAGACTCATGCAATGTTATAGTTAAAATGGAACTTAAAAGAAAAAACAGCAAGCTATTTCTCAGGTTTTGCTTCAAACATACGTATACTTCAGCCAATGAGATACATGGATACATGTGTAGACTTTTAGGAATCTCCTAAAAAAGGGAGGGGGTCCACCAATCTCCCTTCTCTTCTTCCTACTTGTTGCTTAGGATGCAGCTATGATGGCTATAGTCCCAGCAGCCATGTGGGACCCTGAGGATGAGGACCACACCTTGGGTGGTCCCTCAGAACCCTCCTGAGAACTGCTGCTGGGAGACTTGTGGAGTATGAAAGAAAACAAGTCATTAATATTGACTCCAATGTTGGCCTGAGCAGTTGATAGAATAAAATTGCCATTTATTGAAATGGGAGAAGAATGGGCTTACAAGGGGGCAAGTTAGATGGGTTAAGTTTGGCTGCATATAACTGAAGAACTCGAAATAATTGTGGCTTAAGTAACCTAGACCTTTATTTTTCACATTAAGGAAGATCCAGGAATAGGCTGTCTCGTCCACTTTTTCTTCTCAATAGACCCAACCCTGTGTGTTTCTCATCGCTTTCACCTCTATCACTCTGGTCCCAGTCCCTATCCTCGCTCACCTGGTTTACAGCAGTAAACCTACTAACTCGTCTCCCTACTTTCCCTACTTTCATCCTACCTCCCACCCCCTCTCCCCAGTCAATTTTCCACAGAAGAGCCAGACTTAATTTTTTAAACATAAGTGGGCCCTGTCAGTCCTTTGTTCAGAACTTTCCAATGGCTGCCTCTGACTCCGAGTAAGAGCAAAGTCCTTATTATGCCTACCAGACCTGACGTGATCTGGTCCCCTCCAATGTCTCTGCCCCCTCCTCACCCACTGTACCCAGCTGCCCTGCCCTCTTTGCTAATCCTTAAACTTGTCAGCATACCTTGGTCTCCGGGTCCTTCTGCTTTGGGGAATTCTGCCCCCAGATATCTACTTACGCTCTCTCTTATCTCACTCAGGCCTCTGGCCAAACATCACTTTATCAGGAAGGCCTTCTCTGACCACCGTATCTAAAGCAGATCCCACCCTACTATCTCCTTATTCTTCAGAGTACCCACCTCCGCCGGGCATTTATTTATATTCATTGTCTATCTCTCCCCACTAGTTTTGTTACTCTGTGCTACTTGCCATCCCTGTGAAAGCTTGTTAAATAGTTGCTGACAACAACAAAAATAAGCCAACTCCATCTTATCAGTTAACCAAGATCTAAAAGTGTAACATGGTTTTCTGTTCTAATAACAATAAATACAGTATATAGCAACCACAAAACATTAAAAAATTAGAATAATAGACAGCAGTAGGCCAGCCCGTAAGACTGCCTCCAGACCAAACGTCCTTCTCTAGCAGCCCCGAAGGCACAAAGCCTGTCCTACCGCTCGCACATGAGCCCTTCAGTGAGAACAGGGGTCGAACTGACCACCCATTATCTGGAGATGAACACAGCTATCCTCTCATCACTCTCCAGCTTTATGGAAAATCCTGGTGATTTATTCGAACACAGATTTATCTTTTCATTCACAAACAGTCTATTTCTTTCAAAGCGAGGAGGTTTTCTGTTGAACTTGTAAAGTGAAATAAGAAATCTTTGTAGTAAACTTCACTCACGAAATAGGTCTCCAGCCTGAGACATTTCTGGAGACAATATATGACTAATATTTGTTTTCATGTGGAAAGTAGCAAAGCCTGACAGAACGTTACAGTTCCTATTTTCAAAGAAGACTAAGACGTCTAGCTCCTTCAAGAAAATAACAAGCTGAAATTTGCAAAAGAAAAATAGCAAGCTATGTCTCAGCCTTTGCTTCAGACATACATATTCCTCTCATATGTTATAGGTGATTGTTGCTTCAAGCTGCTAAACTATTCCTTCTCTGGGAGAACAGTACAGTGCCCAAGAAAATGAAGAGCCTGGTTTTGAAGAAAGATCTCCTTGCATCTGAATCCCATCTCCACTAGCTGTGTGTCCTTGGGCAAATCATCTCACTTCTCCTGCCTTGGGCTCCTCTTCCAGAAAACTGAGGTAAACTTCACAACAGGCCTGGAAGATAAAAGGCTATTAAAGATCACGTGTGTAGAGTGTAGAGCACAGGGTCCAGCACCTAGTAGGTGCTCAAAAAATGGTAGCTGATATGACTCCCATAAGCAATGACTTACAGAAGCCCACTCAAGCCATCAGCACTTTTAAACATGATATATAAAAACAACTGACTTTTACAGAACATTTGAAAATACCAAAAGTATTACTCAAAAAAAAAAAAAAAAAAATCTTCCACCAGTACTATGAACCTCCCCCAAACAACAGAGGTGTGGACTAGAGACACTTTTTCCTCTAACAACTTTGAAATAGTGACCTCTGCTGGCCCGTGGAAAACATGAACTTTCCAACCTACGCTTTCATGATTGAGCAAGGGTTGAGTTGAGTCAGCCAGACTTGGTCCCTGTCCCTGGAACAAAAACCAGGTGTTGTTGCATTACAAGGGACAGAAATCGTCACAAGGGTTACTACGATGTAATTGGGATGTTAACAAAATTAAAGGCTGGCCTTTCCATTTGCTCATCCGCCCAGAAGATTCTTTTTTTCAAACTGCGTTGTCTCCTATTTTTAAAATGTCATAATTGCATGCAAATGTTACAGCTGAAAAACAACACAAGGGGCATTAAAAATCAATCTTCCATGTAAGCCTCAGATTTTCCAGCATGAAGATCCAAAAGCAGAAGTGGTGACAAATGTGTAGAAAACAGAGTGAAAAAGTCAGAATGCATCATTAAGAATATTACAACAAAAGGAGGGGGGGAAATCCTTGGGAACACATGTCTAATTCAGCTGGGGTAAACAGCCAGCTACAAAGAAGGCTTTAAAAAACCCTGCAAATCTCTTACAGATATGACCCAGAAACGCAATGAGGAAGCAGTCACGATCCTT
Organism: Myotis yumanensis; assembly: GCF_028538775.1. Lineage (NCBI taxonomy): Eukaryota > Metazoa > Chordata > Mammalia > Chiroptera > Vespertilionidae > Myotis > Myotis yumanensis. Next base: position 37,570,934 of record NW_027223753.1, read on the forward strand.
TTCTCCAGGCAGAAATATGCTTCATGAAGAGGCTGCTCAAGAGCCTATTGGCTGGGATGCTTAGACATGAAACACATTCCCACCTCTTAAAGGTGTGAAATAAAAGAGAGGTTGCAAACTAGCAGCCATAGGACCGTGCAGTTTGGTTTGGCACTTGCTGTATTTTTTTTTTTAATTAATTAGTTTCCAACACTTTAAACATGGAGATTTCACATCAAAATCTGAATCTCTGCCTTCTTATAAACAAACGGGGAGATCTAGACATACCAGGCAAGAATTCTCCCATAGCAGCAATCAACCAGGGCCAAGCCGCAGCACAATCGTCCCTTTAGAGGGGCACATGCTCTCTCCAGTTTGCCATGTTCCCCAAAATTCGGCCTCACCCATATCACTTGCCTGGCTTTTGTAAACACTTGAGTTTGAGACCATGGGTTTCTAACAACCCTAAAGCACTGAACTGAATTCAGTTCAAACAAGTGTCAATCGTGTGCAAGGTACTTTAATAGACCCTGGGGATATAAAGACTAAAACATGATCCCTGAACCCAAAGAACTCACAGTGAGAGCAAGTAAACTGGTAATTATACGTTAAGGTATGTGCATTGAGCCTGGCTGGTGTGGCTCAGTGGTTGAGCATTGGCCCCTGAACCAGGAGGTCACAGTTCGATTCCTGTTCAGGGCACATGTGTGGGTTACAGGCTCCATCCACAGTAGGGGGCATGCAGGAAGCATGTTTCTCTCTCACTGATGTTTCTCTATCCCTTTCCCTTCCTCTAAAAATCAATAATATATATATATATAGATATATATATATTTTTTAAAAGATATGCACATTGAAAAAGTATAGAAGGGCCCAGCTGGTGTGGCTCAATTGGTTGAGTGTTGCCCCATGCACCAGGTCACTGGTTCAATTCCCAGTCAGGGCACATGCAATTTGTTCACTCCTCCCAGGAATTATGAGTTTTAGTTGCTCCACATCCTCATCAACACCTGTCACTGTCAGTCTTTACTTTTAGCCCTTCTGATGGGGGTGTAGTGGTATCTCAGCCTAAATTTGCATTTCCCTAATAATTAATGATGCTGAAAACCTACCTTCTCTTACAAGGCAATTCTTTTTGAAGTGCCTGTTCATCTTTTGCCCATGTTGTTTTTTGTTTGTTTTTAAATATATTTTTATTGATTTCAGAGAGGAAGGGAGAGGGAAAGAGATAGAAACATCAATGATGAGAGAAAATCCTTGATCGGCTGCCTCCTGCACGCCCCCTACTGGGGATCGAGCTTGCAACCCGGGCATGTGCTCTTGATTGGAATAGAACCTGGGACACTTCAGTCCACAAGCTGACGCTCTATCCACTGAGCTAAACCAGCTAGGGCTTGCCCATGTTGTTTTAATGTACTTTGAGGCTATGTTATTAGGTGCCTTAACATTAACATTTAAAACTGTATCTCATAAGTTGAATCTTTTATTATTTTGAAGTGCCCCATCTTTATCTCTAGTAAGGCTTTCTGCCTTAAACTATACTTTTGTCAAAAAATAATACAACCAGCTTTCTTTCAGGTGTTTGCTTATCTTTCTTATCCTTTTATCCTATATAATAAAAGGCTAATATGCAAATCGACCAACCAGTGGAATGACAGGTGGCTATGACATGCACTGACCACCAGGGGGCAGACACTCAATGCAGGAGCTGCCCCCTGGTGGTCAGTGTGCTCCCACAGGGGGAGCGCCGCTCTGCCAGAAGCCCGGCTCACAGCTGTGGTGGCGGAAGCCTCTCCTGCCTCTGCGGCAGCGCTAAGGATGTCCAACTGACAGCTTAGGTCCTCTCTCCGCAGGGAGCAGGCCTAAGCCATCAGTCAGACATCCCCCGAGGGCTCCCGGACTGTGAGAGGGTGTAGGCTGGGCTGAGGAACCCCCCAAAGTGCATGAATTTTGTGCACTGGGCTTCTAGTTTTCAATATAATCGATCCTTATGTTTTAGATGTGACTCATTAACAACAAACGGATGGGTTTTTTTAAATTTAGTTTGATGAACTTTGTTTAATCTGAACATTTAGTCCATTTATATTTAATGTAATTACTGATATATTTGAGTTTAAATCTACATCTTATCATGTGCATTTTTTTGTTGTTGTTAATCCTCACCTGAGGATTTTTTCCATTGCTTTTAGATAAAGGAAAGAGAGGGAGGGATGGGAGGGAGGGAGGGAGGGAGGGAGGGGAAAAAACATGAATGTGAGAGAGACACATCGATTGGTTGCTTCCTCCACATGCCTGATCTGGCCGGGGAACAAACCTGAAACCCACGTATTTTCCCTCAACCGGAAATTGAACCCACAAACCTTCAGTGTGTGGGCCAATGCTCTAACCACTGACCTACACCAGCTAGGGCTATGTGCATTTTTTTGTCCTGCTTATTACAGATTTTCCCCCTCCTGCTTCCATTCTTTTATACTTTGTTATTTCATTCTTTCCCTGTCTCAGCTTGGAACTTTATTCTTTTAGTAGTTACCCTTAAGTTGCAATACACATCTTCGATATACCAAAGTCTATTGTTGACTCTTTTACTCTCTTCCCAGACTATATAAAGATCTTAGGATATTTTAACTCCCAAATACTCTGACTTGTATATTTTAACACTCTATAGTTAAAATCCCCTCAGATGTTATTGTTTCATAAGTCAATAGTCATATTTCCCTCATTAATTTCTTCCTGCTTTTCTGTCCTCCCTTCTCCCTGGGGGCGGGGGGGGGGGAGCTTTTATTTTTAAAAAAAAAGGCTTTATAAATTAAGTTCCCTTTAGAGTGACCTCTGTTGATGAAATCTCTCATCTTTTATTTGTCTGAAAATGTCATTTCCCTAAATTTTTTGTTGTTAATACTCACCTGAGGATATATTTTCTTTTTCCATTGACTTTTGGAGAGAGTGGAAGGGGGGCAGGTAGAAACAGAGAGAAGCATTGATATGAGAGAGGCACATCAGTTGCCTCCTGCATGCGCCCTGATCAGGGTCGGAGAACAAGCCTGCAGCCGATGTACATGGCAATGCTCTAACCACTGAGCAACCAGCTAGGGCCCACCTTTGTAGATTAATGTTGGGTATGACATTCTAGGCCACTACATTTCTTTCAGCCCTTTGGAATTTCCACTCCACTGTCTTCAATTGTTTTTATTGAGAAATTAGCTGTCCAGTTGTTGCTCACTTTAAAGTGGTCTTTCTTCTCTAGCTACTTTTACGACTGTCTTTAGTTTTTAGCATTTTTACTATGATGCACCTCAATGTGCATTTTTATTTATCTGTTTAGGGTTCACAGAGCTTTTTCAATCTGTGGCTTGATGTCTCATCAATTTTATTATTTGCTATTAAATCTTCAAATTTGCTTCTGCACCATTAGATTTCTATTTCCTTCCAGGATTCCAACTAATTATACTTATAAACTTTCTCATTGTATCATCTTGTCTCATGCTGTGTTCTGTGTCTTAGTATTTTTACTTTCTATGCTTTATTCTGGATTTCTTCTGATCTATCTTCCAAGTCATTTTTTTAACTGTCTAATATGCAGCAAATCTACCCATTGATTTTAGTATTCTATTGTTGTCCTAGAATTTCCATGGTTTTCAAAATAAATATATACTTTACACACGTGTGTACTTTCTACTATGTTTATGTAGTTTCTAGTTCTCTAATAAATTAGAATTTCATTTTTAATCTTATTAAACATAGCAATGGTAATTATTTTAAAATCTGATAACCCTAATATCTGGAATCCTTATGCTCTTCTTGTCATTCATGTTGTCCTGCCTCTTCTGTGCCTGATTGTTTTTAATTGCGTGCAGACATTGTATTTGGAAATTTGTTTGTAGAAATAATTGAGGCCCAGGGTGTTGTTTTTTCTCCAGAGAGGATATATGATAGCTTCTCCCAGGATCTAGAAACACTGGCAAAGAGAGATTACCGCAATTCCACTTAATGAGGATTCTAACTCAACTACAGTCATGCAATCTGCTTCCTCTTCACCCTTCCTTCTAGGGTGCAGCCCTCTTGGGTTCCAACTCAAAGCAAAATTTATCAGTTCCTCTTTGCAGGCTCTAAACCTCAAATTTTTGTCCTTGAGAAGCTCTGGGAACTGCCCCTACCCCCACTTACTGCTGTCCAACAAAGGTAAGCTCTCAGAAGCCACGCTGATACTGCATGGTCCTGTTCCTGAAGCCTAATTAGACCCTTGGATACTTGATCCATTTGAGCTAATTTCTTCCAATAAAAAATTAGGTTAGCATTCAGAAACAGTTGTTCTATTATAATAACCTCAGGAGCTAGAGAGCAGATGGAAAGAGTGGTGGAAAACCAGTAGACAGAACTAAAGCACTGATGTACAAAGAAGCAGAGAACCACCATTTCGATATCCTGAGGGCCTTTCAGGTTCTGCATGGGGTCCAGAAGCAAACCTGTACTTGTGCTCACCATGACTTTTCTGTGCCCTTAGGGTTAACTTCCCTTTTATGCTGAAGCTAAACTGAGGTGGGATTGTGTCCTTGCAACTAAGAATCATAATATAGTTAGGGAGAGACTATATTTATCAAGCTATAAAAGTTTTTAATAAATTGAAAGATAAAAAGGATAAACCAATCAATAGTCAACATGTCGTCAAAAGACTATCAAAGTAAAAGGTCTGTGATTTACAGGTCACCTTCCAATGTGTCTGCCGGAGGCATCCTATAGGTCTTCCAGAACTACTTTGCCACCAGAACCACTTGCAGGGCACACTCAACAGTGTCTGGTTAGATGTGTGTGCGCAAGGAGAACAAAGCCCTGGAGGGCAAGGTAGAGTCACACAGATCCTGTAAAATAATGCAAGTAACCAAGGAGGCTAACACCAGGACACTGAGGAAGCTGCATTTAGTGCAGGCTAGGGTCAGAATAGATGTTCAATCAACAATGAAACAACAATAGCAACACACATCAATTTTGTGAGTAGAAAATAGTTATGTGCAAAACAAGGTTGCCTCCACTTACTTTAGCCACACAAAGTGGTGAACTCTTCGAGGGCAACGTCTGTGACTTTATATCATCAGAGCCTATCACAAAGCCTGGTATACAGCATTTCTCAGCATTTCTGCCTTACCTCCAGGATCTAACCATATTCTTCAAGCTTCCCAATAAATTACAGTGGGGCCTTGACTTACAAGTGTCCCGACTAACGAGTTTTTTTGAGATACGAGCCGTCTCTCGGCCGATTTTTTGCTTTGAGGTGCAAGCTCAAAAAATTCGGGTTACGAGCCAGCTTCAGATACCCCACCACTAGTTGGCACAGCGAACGTCACAGTGATTTGACATATGAGTAATTTGAGTTATGAGCTCCGTCACGGAACGAATTAAACTCGTAAGTCAAGGCCCCACTGTAATCAGATGGAAGAACTCTACCTTATAGCAAATGATAGTTCATATGCTTCAGACACTCATCTGAGACCACAAAGAAAATGCAACAGAGCAATGGTTCCCAAAGTGTGCTCTTCTGACTAGCAGCATCACTTCAATGCTTATTAGAAACGCAAGTTCTTAGGCCCCAATCCAGATTTACAAATCGGAAACTCTGGAGGTAGGACACAGTGTTTTAACAAGCTTTCCAAGTGATTCTGATGCATGGTAAATTTGATAACTCCTGATCTATAATAAACCCTTCTCACAGTGTGATTCTGGTCAGCAGCTTGCTAAGACTAGATGGATTGTTAACTGATAAATTAAAGCCATCTTTGTTATAAGCTACTTGGCTTTAAAGAAAGATGACTGAGTTGGGAGAGCAAAAGAGGGATTTCAGGGCTAGTATAGCACCTCAACTACCTTGAGGTGAAGCTCAGACTAATTTAGGTAAAGTTGACAGACATAACTGTTAGCCTGGGGAAATATGATCCGTTCAGAAACACTATTCTGGCAAGGAAAGAAACCTCTATTAAAAGATGGCTTTCAGCACCTGCCTCTTTTGTTTAGTTTTGGAAGAAAGGAAGCCAAGACAATGAAGAAAAGAGACTTTTAAAATTCAGGCTCCTTTTCAGCAATAAAGATTTTTTTTAAATAATAATCAAAAATTTAAAAATAATAATAAAATAAAATAAAATTCAGGCTCCTTAGAGTTACCATTAAATACTGATCACCCACCAAATTAGTCTGGTTAAGGACAAAGGCTGATTTCTCAAGAAGTTAAACCTTTTCAGGTTTTATAAGCAACAACAGTGGAGATGTAAATGAAATGGCTAAGGAAATACACATCAGAAATTAAATAATTGACCCTGTATATACACATTTCAATTAATTGTCCCATTTTTTAAAATGTCAATTTATTTTTCTACCCAATTCAAGGTCAGTGATATACAAAAGTATATAAACAGATTACCATATTTACAGGAAGACATACAAAACAATTACCAAGAACAAATCCAGCAAAGTAACAAACTGAAGCTCATCCATGTCCACTGAATGGTGCGATGTTTATTCTAGGACAGTTTCGCGGTTCTCCGGGAAAGAAGTTCTGTGGGTTTATAGCTTCCATAAGGGTCAAGCAAACATTACAAGAGCGGAAAGAATCATGTTTTATACCGACAGTCTGAGTAAAGCTTTTAAAAAACACTCTAATCTTCAGGCCAGTGTTAGAGCACCAGTGGGCTCATAACCAAGCTGTGACTTCATCAAAGGAAACGCTTCTCTCCTCTTGTACACAGGAGGAGCCAGAGGAGCTTTTTAATAACAGGTGACTGAGCCACACCCTACCCCAACAGATGGTATGGAGATTATCGACACACAAAGAGGAAAAGGAACTGACTCCCCTACCAACTAAATGTAATCCAGATTTGGGGGGACAGTTTCCAGACCCCATCAAGAAAACTTTATGTGACCTATATTTTGTACAAAGCACATTCTTTTTGGAGAGAATTTGGAATGAATACCTAAAAAGTTTTTACACTGCTCATCAAATACACCTTTGCCCCAAGTATCTGGCAAAAATCTACACTTAGCCAGACATTTCATCCAATAGTTTAAAGGAATCATCCCATCATCAGTCTCAGGAATCAAATGGGTTAAATACTACAATTCTTTAATGGAAGCAGAAACCAGAGTCCTTTTCTCCCAAAATGCCTCAGCACAGAGAATGGAATATAAAAAGCTCAGTGGCTTTAAAACATAAAATTCAACAGTTCTCAGTCAACCTAGCCACAATTTTCTAGCCATCTGTAAGTAACTACCACTTTCAAAATTCAACTTTCACATTCAAAAGCAATCAACTCCTCTTCAGGGGTGAAAAGAAAAAGCAATGGCAATAGCCTAAATCCTCCACACACTAGACAATTGGGGAACTGTCTCATAAAGACACTTTAAAGGTCAGTAGGATTCATTTATAATTTGGCATGTGCTGGCTGAAGGGGCAACAAACAGAAGGAATAAAGATATAGTACATCCAGTAATCAGACAAATTGTAGACATATATGCCATATTAATAAAGACTCATATACAATACTGTGTTGACTAAAGAAAACATTTTGGGACACTGGAGGAGAAAAATAACAGGAAAAAAAATTACAAGCAAGCATTTCAGTCCAAAGCTAGTCCAGTGGATATCTACTAGTAGGATTTCCAATCTTTCATCTCCAAAGAAATTGAGCAAATAAAATTACCTTGTTCACTTTTGGGACATACAACATGCTCCCAAGTAATCCATCCCTCTGACGTCTTGGTCTCACTTGCTATTTGATGACTAAGTTGTTTCTGGCTGTAAAGATTTTCCTAATATATTTTAATTAGCCAGTTAACACAGGGAAGACTGCTCCCTCTGAGGCCAAAAAGCTTCACAAAATAATTTCATCTAATGAAGATGAAGAGTGGAAAAAGGGGAAAAGTCTCCTGGTTTTTCTTGCAAAACTTTTTCTCTCACTTGAAGAACTCTACAATCACTTAATGTTTTGTTCCAGAAAAAGAAAGTAAAATTAGTTGGGAAAATAGTCATGTACTTAATTGTTTACTAGCATGATACAAAACAAATTCATAGATGTCAGTTGACTGTCTTTTAAAAACCAAATGTGAATGTTTAATCTTGTAACTTAAGAACTGAATTTTTCCACATTCCTTTATATAGAGTTAGCATCTGTAAATTGAGACTTTTTTTTTGGACAATCATGCAAATTTAATTTGTCTCTGGAAACAAAAACATAACCTAACAGATTGACAAAATATGTCCTTTAGACAATATATTTTCTGTGAACTTTTCTCCAATGTTACCATTTTAATCCTTTAGTAAACAGAAATGACTCTTAAAAAGTTTATGTATTTCAAGTTTACAAGAGTTAAACTCTCAGAATGACTAGGAAGGAAGACTGGGTCAAGTCAACCTATTTTACCTTCTGAACTGGCTCTACTCCTCTCAAAAGTAAATTCTAAAAAAATCCTAATTATTATTAAGCTTTATAAGCTGGAGACATTTCTACTGCCATAGATGTAACTGTGAAATTGAATAAAGATTTTATTATACCACACACACAAGCAACTGGTACAGAAAAGGCCGTTTTCAGTTATTCTGTTGAGAATTTCTTTCCATGATTTCTCCCATTAAAGTATAGTTTTCAAAGCAACCACCACGACAAAGGAAGCATCTAATTAGTCCATTTTCTTCTGATCCAAGAATGCTGAACATTTACTGTCCCATCTGTAGTTGTATCAGCAGTGTAATGAACACAGTTTATATTACTTAACTATTCTTTGAACTCCAAGAACTGTTGAAGTCTTTTCTGATGTTCTGCAGATGCTTGCACAGCACTAAATGAAACATAAATTCAAAGCATAAGCTTTATTTTACATTAAGCATATTAAGTGAACCACAGAGCACAGAGTCAATATTTTTCAAAACAATTAAAAACGAAGAGAAATCTTCACTTATTTAGTACTTCTGAAAAAGTTGGATGAAAACTCTCCTTAATCTAATGAGGAGGGCTTGCATTCAGTAATGGCATGCTTCCACCTTTTAAAAGACCAAAGCAAATTAAGACTGACAAGTGAAGGCATCGATTTTAACCTGCTCTGCTATGGAACCTGCTGTGCAGAGTTCCAGGCCTTACAGATTTTCTGGATTTTATTATTTTATTTAAACCAGATTCCAACATTATCTTTGAGTTGTGGAGTATTTGAATTGCCTTTAATATAAAATCCTTTAAACTAAAATGTTTGGTTAAAACATAATAGACTCCACTAATCGTTTTCAAAGGTAACAGCTTTGGTTTAGATTTACTTTTCCCTTTGAAAATAAATTCTGTCTTGGATGAGGAAATTGAGTTCTCTCCCAACCTTCACCCCCACAAACATACATTACCTTGACAAATGTAGGGCAAATATACTGAAACTAGTAAAAACTTCCAGGCAAAAAGTGAATACAATGGAAGATTCTAATTTTCTAGATGTTTAATAGTAATATATCACTACTCAATAATAAAATTCCAGTAATTGAAGGTCACCACTTTTGAAAGTGCCAAAGAATCTTGCTAAAAACATTTTTGCTACACATCATTCTACACATCATTCTAAAAGTCCTCATACATACACATCTCTGCTTGCTTAAACCATGTTGCTGCTTCTAATAGAACCATTTCAAGTATTTTTGTGCAAATTCCCACCTAGGTGCTATTGAGGCTGTCATCTCCAACTAAATGGCTCTGAACTCTCTCAAACACCAAGTCTGCAGCTTTTTTCATGAATCTTCTCTCTGCTAGCAGGCACTGCACTCGCTCCTACTACTGTTAGTACTCGAAACTCTAATATCTGTCTCTTCCCCTCAAATTTTAACGTGTTATAAGTTAGAAAACCAGTAAATCAAATTTAAACCTGGTTCTCAGAGGTGGAGCTGTGGATAATGAATAAATTAGGTATTATACAATAATAATAGATTTCCAAGCAACATATAATGTACAAGTGTGGGCTTTATATATGTAAGCTCCCATTGTATATCTATTAGCAACAAGTGGAACAAAGTGGGATGAATAACATAACCCTTTCATGGGAAGGTAACTGTAGCAGAAAGGTTCAAAGGTTAGAGGAGAGAGCACAACTTACTGGTTAAGATTATAGACACTATAGATAGAACTCACAAGTCAGAAAGTTTTGAGTCTGAATTCTGGCTCTGCAACTTACTTACCTGCAAAATCTTGAGCAAGTTACTTAAATCATTAGGCAACTTGCCCACAACCACAGATAGTCAATGATAACCAGACATAAATCTAAATATATCTCTACACTTTTCCCACCATATCATTCTGTCCTATATTTGTATAAAATAGTCTCTACTGACCTCATCAATTTTAATGCACATATAAAAAATTTGGCTCTTCTCAGAGAAAAGAAACTGAGGCAGAACTTCATTCTCATAATTTTTTATCAGTCATCTATCTCCCTTTCTTTTCCAAGAAATATCTATTTTCCCCTTCTTCCTGTTTTTGCACTATCATCTACTTCATTCTCTACATTCATTGGGTGTTTTCTGAGAGTATTCTGCATGGCACTTTACATCTCAGAGGCAGTCTAATGGTGTACACAGAAAGTTGAATTTTTTTAAAATATATTTTTCTTGATTTCAGAGAGGAAGGGAGAGGGAGAGAGAAACAACAATAATGAGAGGGAATCATTGGTTGGCTGCCTCCTGCACGCCCCCTACTGGGGATCGAGCCCGAAACCCTGGCATGTGCCCCTGACCAGAATCAAACCTGGGACCCTCAGTCCACAGGCCAACGCTAGGGCTATTATTATTATTTTTTTAATTGATTTCAGAGAAGAAGGGAGGAGAGAGAAACATCAATGATGAGAATCATTGGCTGCCTCCTGAACGTCCCCCACTGGGGGGATGGAACTGGCAACCCCGGCATGTGCCCTAACGAACCCGGGATCCTTCAGTCCACAGGCTGACGTTCTATCCACTGAGCCAAACCAGCTAGGGCAGAAGGTCGAATTTTAAAAGCAAGAAAGATCTGATTTCAGGTTCATGTTCTAACACTACTGGATTGTGCTACTAAGCAAGTTCTTAAGCTTTTTGAGCTTCAGTTTCCATATCTGTTATGATAATATCTACACCTCACAGGCTCTTTGAGAAGAGTAAATGAAAAAAATATATACATTTTAAGTACTAAGTGTATTACCTAGGACAGCACTGTCCAGCAGTACTTTCAGCAGTGATGAATATATTTTGTATCAAAGCTATCCAATACAGTAGCCTAGTACTAGCTACTACAGAGGACTTGAAATGAGACCAGTATGACTGAAATACTGGAATTTAAATTTTATTTCATTAATTTATATAGCCATACATGGCTATCATATTGGAGATCAGATGTAGAAGGTACTCAATAATAGATTTTGTTTCTTTTTAAACAAATCTTAAGAATAGAGGATCATCTATAGCTCTTTTGTACTCCCATTCAAAACCAGTGTGTTCCATAAAACCTGCTATTGTTGCTGCCTAGTTTTTTTTTTTTTTTTTTTTTTTAATATATTTTATTGATTTTTTACAGAGAGGAAGGGAGAGAGATAGAGAGTCAGAAACATCGATGAGAGAGAAACATCGACCAGCTGCCTCCTGCACATCTCCCACTGGGGATGTGCCCGCAACCCAGGCACGTGCCCCTGACCGGAATTGAACCTGGGACCTTTCAGTCCGCAGGCCGACGCTCTATCCACTGAGCCAAACCGGCTTCGGCTGCTGCCTAGTTTTATGGAAGTGAAACAAAACATACTACTGTTTCGCCCTGGCCGGTTTGGCTCAGTGGATAGAGCGTCGGCTTGTGGACTGAAAGGTCCCAGGTTCCATTCGGTCAAAGGCATATGCTCCGGTTCTGGGCTTGATCCCCAGTGTGGGGCGTGCAGGAGGCAGCCAGTCAATGATTCTCTCTCATCACTGATGTTTCTATCTCTCTCTCCCCTTTTCCCTTCCTCTCTGAAGTCAATAAAAATATATTTTTAAAAATTTTAAATGAAATAAAAACATTAACATTTTTTAAAAAATACTACTCTTTCTAAAAGCAGGTGAATAAAGTTTAGGAAGTCCGAAACTATTAACTGATTGCATACAGAAAACACAGAGGAATCTCTCGTCTTCTAAAGTTCATTTATGATTATGAGAAAACATAGTTTAGTCAGTGAATTAGTATCCCTTATCCTGCCTACTTAAATTATTTCATAAGAAAGCAAGAAACATCAATGAAACTAAATATAAACAGGCTTGGCATTTGTGGTTTTCTTTCTGGCTCCGTGTCTGAAGGTGTGATCTGTCACTGTTTTTCCAGCATGATTCACAAAGCACTGAGGACTCATTTATGGAATACTCTGCTCACCCACATCTTAGTTTGCTGACCAAGATGCAATAACAGAATTATTTTTTTGCCTTCTTTTCCTCCCTGAAAGATGTTTTCCTGATTTAAAAAAAACAATATGTAATTATACTTGCTGCTTTTATAACTTTCTATTCCTTTTTGTCCATTTGAAAGAAGGCCCCAAAGCTTATACGATAGGCCAAATTTTATAAAATATGAAGTCTAATTTCAAGCTGTTAATTCCCAGTAGGAATCATGAAGGTCCCAAAAAAACACTTCCAACGTGCGAGCCTTTATAAACTTCAAACCTATTTCTCAGGAAAACTCTTGAAAATGGACTACCATCAGGGATCAAAACAGGTAAACTTACTTCAGATGTTCACCAAATGTAGTAGTTATTCGATAGATGGCAGTTTTTAGTGATGCTCTAAATGCGAATCTTAATGTTTTATAGGAAGTGTCCACAAGGGTTCCTGAAATCCGAGGTGGTTTACTGGAAGCATGAGGAAGCTTGAAGTACTTGTCAACTGCCTAGATCAAAGAAAGAAAACACATTACAGCAGACTACCAAGGTCGACTGAGTCCAAAGGATTAAGGAGACTACTTCAGTTAGACAGAGAGATACATACTTTATTTATTTTGGATCACAAACTTTTTGAAAAACAATGCAGTAGAGGTTCAGCCACTTCAGTAAGTTACCTGGAAAATAGTCCTTTCCTCTTAAAAAAAAAAAAAAGAAAAAGAAAGAAAAAGCTATACTTCACAACCCCTTGAAAAAAAATGACCTTTCCTCCAAAAAACAACAAGAAAAATTGTCCTTCACAACACCCTTGAAAATGCAAAGCTGGGAAGTGAAACACAGATATCCTATTCTGCTTATGTGTGTCGTTTAGAGTCTTTATTAACTCAGCAAAAAAAAACAGCCAAAACTTGATACTTTACAAAATAAAAGTTACTTACTAAACTATATTATCTTCCTTTATAATTACAGATGATAAAGCATCTATGAGTAAGAATAGATTGGGGGAGAGAGAATTCAAAAGTGAACACATCTGCCCTGGCGGGTGGGGCTCAATGGTTCAAGTGTCAGCCTTTGGGTCTGATACCAAAGGGTCGCAGGTTGGATTCCCAGTCAAGGGCATGTATGTGGGTTGCAGGTTTGATCCCCAGTTGCAAGAGGCAACCAATTGATGTGTCTCTCTCACATCAATGTCTCTCTCTCCCCCCATCCCTTTCACTCTAAAAGTCAATACAAAAATAACCTTGGGTGAGGATTAACAAAAAAAGTAAAACAGATTTTACTTATAGTTGACAGAGTAATTTAAGTATATTTTTACAGGCCAAAGGTAAATAATATCATTTTTAAATGATATAACTAGCCTAACCAATGTGGCTCAGTGGTTGTGTCGACCTTAGAACCAGGAAGTCTTGGTTTGATTCCCGGTCAGGGCACATGCCCAGTTTGTGGGCTCAATCCCCAGTGGAGACATGCAGGCAGCAACCAATTGATTATTCTCTCTCATCGTTTCTCTTTCTTTCTCCCTCTCTGAAATCAGTAAAAATGGGGAGTGGGCCTAAGCCGCAGTCTGGTCTCCCTCTGCAGGAGGCAACCAGGTGGCCGATCATGGGACAGCACTGCCCCCCCCCCCCCCCCCCGCATCGCCCCTCCACCACCGCTCCCATCACCGTCCCCTCCCTCTGCCCACTGGCACGTGCCTTGGCTGGCCGGGCCGCCTGCCCTGACCCTCACCCAGTCGTTCTGCTGTTCAGTCGATTCGCATATTATGCTTTTATTATATAGGATGTCTTTTTAAAAGTTCTTTTACTGAAGTTTAGCAGAGTTTGGGGGAAGGAACAAGATTTGATATGTGTGTTCAGTCTGCCATAATAACTTTAAGACCAATCATGTATTATAAGAGCATTTCTCAAGACTGGGACATACTTGAGATAATTTTAGACAGCATGGGAGGTGGTATTCAGTGATATACTTAAGCAACATTAAATAACATTGAATCATAATGGAAAAATTATTTTCTTTCCAATCTTCTTATAAACCTTCTGATTAACTTTCAGCATAGCGGTAAAAATAGTCCTCATCATTTACTACCTTGGTCCAATGGACCCTTTTAGTTTAAAGTCATTTTACAATTTAGAGAAGAATGACAGGATAATGTAAAATAATTTCATAAACATTTAAATAAAGACATAAACATTTTCCATGTTTTGAAGACATATACATTTGAAATGGACAATGTCCTTTGACTGCAACTCATTAGCTATCATGCATAAGCCTGGAACATATCCAGCTTGTAATACTGATTTCAAAATGAAAATATACCTCCAGTAGGTTCTAGCTTATCATTACTTCTGGTTCTTTCTCTTGCATTTGTACCATCATATACAATATTTTTAAAAACTTTTGACAGCTTATAATTTTGTTGAAGAGAGTTCAACCATTTTCTTTGCACCATAATTGCAAAATAATTTCATTATTAGGCTTATAAAGACAAATTCAGAAGATTAATCAGTGACTTTTTCCATTTTGCTATTATCTATGCTTTCCGATCATCTTTGTATACACCTTTGTATACTTTCAGCATTTATCCACTATGAATTGTATAAAGTAAATTTCGGTGCACATATATCACAGAAGATGAAGGAATATACTGTCACATATACTTTTAGCAAAATGGGTTGATTCAGGCTCTTATTTACATTGTGGGATAAAGTCCTTCCTGCTGAATGACTTACTAGATGAGAATATCACATATATTTCCTTTTTCTCCTTAAAAATATATTCTTCTGTCATCAATTCTTGAGTTTTGGAAAATATATCTAGAATATTATCATTTGAAGATTTAATCTGAAATTCCTCATGTATGACCCATTTCATCATCATCATTAAAGTCTATAGCTGTTCTGTCCAATATGGTGACCACTAAGACATATGTAGCTCTTAAGTACTTGAAATGTGGCTGGTCTGAATTCAGTTATTCTGTAAGTAAAAAATACACAGCAGATTTTGAACACTTACTATAAAAAACATGTATAAAATGTTATTTTATATAGATTACATGACAAAATGATAATATTTTAGATATACTGAGTTAATTAAAATAAACTTTATCTGTATTTTTTAATGTAACTACTAAAAAGTGTAAAGTTACATATGTGTATTGCATTATATTTCTATTGAACAGAGGTGGGCAGGAGTGCTGGTATCTGTCTCTTTGCATTCATCTTCTGATTTATCTAAATGACTAAAATTATGAAGGCAGTATATGACTAACTTAAATCTAAGAAACACTGGCTTACCATATTTAATGATGTGCTCCATGGTTAGGAGAACTGAAGTACTTAATTAGCTGTGAGATTAAACAAGTATCTACTGAGCCTCATTTTATGCACTGCACATGGTTCCTGCCCTAAAGACTCAGATCATAAAAATGGGATCTCAAATATCTAGTTAAAGAGTACTGGTAAGCAGTGAGTATAATATACTACTGAACAATATACTCTTTAGGAAAAGTGAAAAATTCCATGAAGGCCTTACTTTGGCCCTAATAGAAGTCTAAAGAGGGGTTATACTATGAAAACAGATACTTTTTGCTCATTTACTAGTAAATGCCAAATAAAGAGAACAGTCCAGTTGCTCTTTCCTGAATATTTACCTACCAGGGTCATTAACAAATGTCCACTGTGCAGAGCCTTGAAAGTCCCTGTATACTTATAACCTAGTGGAAACGGAAGTTTACTCTACTAAAGCCAGAATCCCAAACAAATGCTAAGGAGAAGAGCAGACCTTGTTATTGGAAACGTGCTCCATGGCAGGAGAACTGAGTGCTTAATTAGCTGTGAGATTAAACAAGTATCTATAGAGCTGAGTTTCTCACCCTGAGGACTGCTGACATTTTGGACTGGGTAACTCTTTATTATGGGGACTGCTCCTGTTTAGCAGCATCGTTGCCTCTACACAATGGATGACAGTAGCACTTCTCTAGTTGTGGCAATCAAAATGTCTCTGGACATGAACGGCTGTCTTCTGGGGAATAAAAGTGCCCCTGGTTAAGAACCACTGCTATAGAATAATAATAATACTAGATGATGATGACAGCCAAGTACCAGTCAGATGCTACTGAGACAAGGTCCCTGCCTCTACTCCAATAAAGACAATGAAAGTAAATGGACAATTAAAATGCAGTATAATAAAGTACTAAGATGGGGATACAGAGCAGAGCCAGACAAAAGGAGAAAATGTGTTCTAGGCAAAGAAGGAAAGAAAAGACACCAAAGATTTAAAGATATCAGGTATAGAGTTAGAGTAAGGTTAAGAAAACATATTTGGGAGGAAAAACTGAATAGTCCATGGTGGTTACTACAGCAGAGGGCTCATGGGAAGAATAGGAGAGTGGCTGGAGTCTGAATGAAGAATCTCTGTTAAGAGTTAGTAGGGGCAAGAGGCCACAGTAATAATTCAGGTCAGGAATGCCACAGGCCTGCAGTAAGGCCAATGCAGGAGGGATGGGCAAAGAGAATTGATGGCTACTGAATATAAGATTGATCCCTTAGGGTTTTGCCACATGGGTACAACTGAAGAACATGGGGACAGGGAGTTGAAAGAATTAGTAATAAAATGATTGTGACAGACATAAGGTCTAAGGAAGTGAAAACACTGGTGAAGACAAAGTATACAGAAGAAGCAAGGATATGAGAGGGCTGTGCTTGGAGCAAGGGCCCTTACATGAGCCCTCAGATCTATAGGTAAAATTCAGGGGCATGAAGTTTAGGATAAAACTGTATATTTAACCCTAGCCAATGTGGTTCAGTTGGTTGGAGCATTGTCCTGTACACTGAAAGGTTGAGGGTTCCATTCCCAGTCAAGGCACATACCTAGGTAGGGGGCATGTACAGGAAGGCAACTGATCGATGTTTCTCACATTGATGTTTCCATCTTCCCCTCTCTCTTTTCCCCTCTCTGAAATTAATAAGCATGACCTCAAGTGAGGATTAAAAAATGATAAGGAAAATTTTAATTTAAAAAAATTGCATATTCATCTTCATGAAATTCTAATTAAAATTTAGCATGTCTTTCAATTATGATTGTAAGCAACAAATCACAACATCATTAGTAGTTCCTGTGACTTTGTCACCAACAGAAATCACCAATATCTTCATATCATACCACTATTGCAGTTATTTTGAAATACCATTCATCTTATCATTATTTCGAAATGAAAATAGCTATTAGACTTACTGATAGGTCCTGTTATTTAATGCATTGATTAAAAAGCACACATTATAGTACAAATTTAATCCTTTCATAATTATATTTCAAATATAATTGATTTCCTTTCTAACCCTAAGTACTTTATTTTATGCATTTAAGAACATTATTCTGAGGTCCAGGGGCTTCATCAGACTCTCAAAGGAATCTTTTGGAACAAAAACATTTAAGAATTCTGGCTTAGAAGACAGAATCCTAAAGTTTTTAAGCTTTGGAGGTGGCGAATTCAGGGGATAATGAGGCCCAGGTAACGCCATGGATGAGACTGAAGGGTATATGAAAGAGTAACAAAGAGAAGGAAGTCAAATAACTGTGGTGCCAAGGTGTGGAACAAATATCCATCCATATGGACACTGAATTACTCACTTTAATCAATCTCAGGATATGGGGTGGAAAAGGAAAGACTGTAAGGTAGTTTGCAAAATCTGATGACTGCCACGTATGATAAAAAGGCTGACTGTGATGTGGCCTAGGAGAGATGAGATGCCATAAGCCTCACACAAGGAACAGTTTTTACCCTCAGAAGTCAAGTACCAAATTACTGGACCTGTTCTTTGTTCCTTTTACTCCTTTCAACTCTCAAAAACCTATCTCTGCCTCCTTCTACTCTCCTTTCCAACTCGTTTCAAAGTAAACAGGACCTGACCGCTTGACAAATCTGTAATTCCTACCTTCCTAACCAAGGTCTGAATAACTACAATCAAATAAGCACATTGCTTTCCTTGTCATACCTACCCATAATCAACTATGAAGAAGAATTAGAAATACTTATGGTGGGGAAGTGAGAAGAAAGTAACTTGGGTACAGACTATCTCTAGGGCAGTGTGAACCTTATGAAATAAATTCAGTTTTAACCAGCATTTTAAAACATGAAATAGAATGGGAAACATCAGAATGCAATGCACATAGTAAAGGTAAGCACTGTTCTAAGAATCTTTTATTTCTGTTACACACACATACAC
Organism: Myotis yumanensis; assembly: GCF_028538775.1. NCBI lineage: Eukaryota > Metazoa > Chordata > Mammalia > Chiroptera > Vespertilionidae > Myotis > Myotis yumanensis. Next base: position 37,589,509 of record NW_027223753.1, read on the forward strand.
ATCTGAGTCTAATGTAAACATACTGCAGGTCATGGTTCAAGAGTTTGAAAGCCGTGGTTCCAGAGGTAGAACCATCTCTCTGAAGAGAACCTCAGGCGAAAATAAAAAGCCCACAACGAGAATAAGGAATATGGATCTGCAGCTTTCCCTGAGGTCTACTACATTGCTAATGTCCTGCAATCAGCTTGGGGGTCAGGTCCCAGCTCTACCACCTACAAGACGTGCGTATAAGAAAAGTCACTGCACCATCGAGTCTCCCTCGTCTGTAAAGAAGAGCTAAATATCTCCATCTCCATTATTTCACAAGACAGTTATGAGGATCAAAAATAATATAAAACATTGTGCTGTTATTGTCACTTTATTTCAAACTACACAGCCAGACTGATGAGAAACAAATTACACGAGTACCAAAAATACGCCCAAATCATTGTTACCCAATTGTGCAGTTAGACAAGCCAAATATTAAAAGTTGTGGGGAAATACTAGGAAATTATTTCTTTAGAGAAAGGTAACTAGGAGAAGAGGACAAATAATGAAATTATTCATGTGTACATACATGTCTCAAGTAACACACATGAGAAAATGGGCACAAAGAGGACTCAAAGCAAAAAAGAAAAATCACTAGTTTTGATGGGTAAGACTTAGAGGTAAAATGAATTGAGATAAAGAAAGGAACAATGAAACATGTTTTCATATCTTAAATTGCCTCCCAAGACCAAAAGATGCACCAATTGTTATCCTTCAAGCGTAGTTCAATATCACCTCCTCCAGAAAACCTACCGCACACACCAGCCCCTACCTACCTCTAAATGTCTCTAGCACTCAGTGTTTATATCTCTCATCTGACATACAACTAATATTACTAGGCGGTATAAAACATATAATCCAAGATGAAATCAGGAAAGGCCCTACTGGAAAGAAAGAAGTATACAGTTTATTTCTCTGCCTTTAAGTTTAGAACTTAAAAAATCTATTAATTTAAAACTATGCACCCATCCTGCCCCGTCAGTGTGGCTCAGTGGTTCAGTGTCGACCTATGAACCAGGAGGTCAGGGTTTGATTCCTGGTCAGGGCACATGCCCCAGTTGGCTGGATCCCTAGTAGGGGGTATGCAGGAGGTAGCTTATCGATGATTCTCTCTCATCATTAATGTTTCTATCTCTCTCTTCCTCTCTGAAATGAATAAAAACATATTTTTTAAAACACAGAAAACTATGCACCTGTCCTGATGGCGGGGGATCCACTGGCCTCAGCTCTATCTTTTTTGGCTTCTGGCCAATAGGTAACTTATTATCTTCATGGGTAATTTAACTACATGTTACTTTCAGTAAATACAAATTGTGTAAGGATCCAAACTGAACAGAATCCCAATATCCTAAATAATCTGATTAATACCGGAGGTATAGCCTCTAGGTTTAATATACTTTCTTTTTCTGTTACTACAAAATTATTTATAAGTGAATCAAAATGATCTCTTCCTAGTTGATATTAGACTATAATTTCCTGAGGGTGATAATAGTACCATTATTTTAACTTCTAACATACTAGTATGTTTTGTGACTCAATAAATATCATGATATATAAAAAACAAACTCAAAGACTAGGGTGGGGTAGGGGGAGAAAAAGACCTTTACCTCCACTTCATCCACATTTGCCTACCTCTTGCAGTGTCAACAAAGTATTAAGAATTGCTGGTAGTGTAGTCTGGACAACTCCAAATCTATCTTCTGTAAATGACGCTGCTACTAAGTGTGACAAACCTCAAGGGGAAAACAAAAAAGTTAAAAGTGAATTAAAATTAGGCAAATCTACTTGCATATATCAATTGGACAAAGGACTGATACTCTTAATATATGAAGAACTTCTAAATAAAAGAGAGGAGGTAATACAACAGAAAAATGGGCAAAGATCAGAATAGGCACTGGAACAGTGCTTAGCTGCAGTAGTCTTGAATAAGATAATCTGCTTTATGTTCTAGTAACAAACTGTTTTTCTAAATGACTACAGGCCCAGTGTACGAATTTGTACATGGGTGGGGTTCCTTGGCCTGGCCATCGACTGGGGCCGATCGGGGCCAATCGGGCCTGGCCGGCCAGGGGGAGGGACCCTGGGAGGTTGGCAAGCTGCAAGAGGTTGGCTATGGGAGCATGCTGACCACCAGGGGGCAGCTCCTGCATTGAGTGTCTGCCCCTGGTAGTCAGTGCATGTCACAGCAACCGGTCGTTCGGTCAACTGGTCATAATGGTCTCTTAGACATATATATATATATATATATATATACATATATATATATATATATGTATATATATATATATATATATATATATACATGTATATATATATATATATATATATTACACACACACACACACACACACACACACTGCATTTGGTAATGGTAAGTGATAGGAAGAAAAACAAAGGATAATAAGGGAATGCAGTCAAGGTTATGAGGATACTTTTCATTAGGGGTCAGAAAAGGCCTCTCTGAAGAAGTATCATTTAAGCTTTGAGAAGGCAGATCTATAACATAAATTGTAAGTTCTTTAACAACTAAGTTTACATATTTAATCTAAGCTAAATATGTTAGAATATATTAAATGTTAAGTTATGTCAACATAAATTGAGAGTTAAAAACAATTTCTCTACTGCAGTTTTTTTGAAGGAGAGAGAAAGATATGCAAGAATCCCAGGCCCAGTTTCTCTGCTTATATAGAAAAAAAATTTCTGCCCAGATTAAAGCACACCTAAATATTTAAGAAAAATGATCTAGATAAAACAAAGATATAAAAATGTATCTGAAAATTCAAAGATTGAGATCAAATTCCAGAACCCTCCTTACATGGATTACACTTCAATATTTAACTGATAATTAAAATCATAGTTGCAGATCACTGAAATTGCTTACCTTCCAAAGCCCAAATATGCATTTGGGCATCTGCAAAAACAGCCTGAATGGAGGCCTCTGGGTGCTACAAATACAACAAAAACATTTAAGTAAGTTCCACTGGGCAAAAACTCTTATTTCATCTAATCAACTATCCTATATAATCCTATTCATATATAATAAAGAGGTAATATGCAAGTTGGCCATCACACCCTCACACAAGATGGCCACCACAAGATGGCTAGTAGGGGAGGGCAGTTAGGGGGGACCGGGCCTGCAGGGGAGGGCAGTTGGGGGTGACCAGGCCGGCAGGGGAGGGCAGTTAGGGAGGACCAGGCCTGCAGGGGAGCAGTTAGGCATCAATCAGCTGGCAGGGGAGTGGTTAGGGTGTGATCAGGCTGGCAGGCAGAAGTGGTTAGGGGCAATCAGGCAGGCAGGTGAGCAGTTGGGAGCCAGCAGTCCCGGATTGTGAGAGGGATGTCTGAGGGGACCCAGATTGGAGAGGGTGCAGGCTGGGCTGAGGGACACCCCCCCGCCCCAGTGCATGAATTTAGTGCATCGGGCCTCTAGCGTAGACTATAACAACAGAAAATGCACAGCTGCCTCTTAAGAATTAAAATCTGGAATTCTTATACAATGTGATCTAACTGCAATAAAGCATTCTGCCACCAACTTACTATGTGACCCTTGCCAAGTCCCTAAATCTCTATGTGCCTCAGTTTCTCATTTAAAATAAGAGTTGCACACATTCAACCCATCTTAGAGGATTAGTATAGAGATCAGTTATTTTCAAAACAAAAGAATTACCTAAGTACATACTACCTCTCTTGAATTGTCTACCCTCAACCCCATTCCAAACCACCAACTTTCTTTAATAAAACAAAGCCGAATAGTATGGAGCAACAAACAACAGCCCATTTATACAAATACTGGCTTTGGTAATGCACCCAATGAAGCCTATTAAGTACAACAGCATGTTAGATCTCTCAACATCAAAGAGTAATGTCTATAACCCCTTATCATACAATAGATCCACTTGCAAACCTAGAATCAAAAGCAGCATTCACCTCCAAGAAAAAAAGGAGATCTTGCTCAGCCTCTGCCTGCCACCTATTGGCTATGCACCCTTAGGCTAGCTACTTGACCTCTCTGAGCCTCAAGTTTCCTTATCAGTAAAATGAGGACAAGAAAACAACTCACAGGAATGCTGTTAGAATTAAATGAGGGAACTTAAGTGAAAAGAGCATGGGGTACATCTTTCTGAAACAAAGCACTAAAGTAAAACTTCAGACAATTCCTCTTCCTCTTGGTGGAAAACACCTTCTTTAGGGGTCGCATAGTTTACCCAAACCTCTATGGTAGATTATTTTTTATAAAGGTAATTAGAGGATGGCTCTTCCCTGCCACATTAGTGGGGGGAAAAAATGTCAAGAACTTCAAGTGTTTCTTTGTTATGTGCATCTATATTCTATCAGAGTTACTCAGCTCTTTCTCCCCACAAGAGTACACTCCCAAAGAATAAAAATAAATAATGTATGTCAATGCAACTTCCACTTTAAGGCATAATTGAATGCAATATTAGCTAATACTGCAATATCTTCAGAAAGAGAGAAGCTGGATTAAAAAAGAGAACAAAACAAATATTCTTTCCCCTACATACGGACAAAGGTTTTTCCTCATCAAAGGATTATTTAACACACAACAGCTGTCGCCAGTGAAAACAGGAATGAATTTTCAGCTTCTGCAACTGAGATTTACTCTCTTATGGCAGCTGGAGCAAGCAGCTGAGAGACAAGCTGGAAAGTCTTTTAGTTTGTGGCCTGAATTACAACTTTTTATGCAACACAAGTTTAACATCTTCAATCTAACACAGTCATCTCTCTTCTGAAGAGCAAATTGGCCACAAAGATGTTAGCAGGACAATGAAACATAAAGGAATGCCATGGATTTGCTCATTTTGCAGGATAGGGTTGTAGATCAGCACAAAGCTATCTGCAGCCAAGACACTCAATAGGCCAACTACAGTCAAGCCCCAGGAAGCCACTGAGGTGAGATGTGAGGTGAGAATGGGCAGCTATTGTTAAAACGGAGGTTTAGTGAAGCACTAATACAAAGCTGCCTAGCTTGCTAAGATCAAGCTACTTATTTATTTATTCTTAAATATATTTTTATTGATTTCAGAAAGGAAGGGAGAGGGAGAGAGAGAAACATCAATGATGAGAGAGAATCACTGACTGGCTACCTCCTGCACACTCCCTCAGGGAATCAAGCCCACAACCTGGGCATGTGCCCTTGACAGGAACCGAACCCGGGACCCTTCAGTCCACAAGTCGACGCTCTATCCTCTGAGCCAAACCAGCTAGGCCAAGCTACATATTTAGAAGTCAAATCCTATCTGCTACTTAATTTCTTATTTCATTTCCTCGCCTCCCATTCCCAATGCTATATCTACATATTCTTACCTTACTGAAAAAATACATTATCAGCACCCGTTTTGACAAGAAATTCTTAATCTGAGTTGGAAAAAAAAAAAGAATGAACACGTTTACAGTTTCAATTCTATTTAAATGTAGTATCACATATTTCCCGGTTCTCCTTAACATTACTTTAAATAAAACACCTCCCATCTTAGAGAGAAAGAACAGTATTTACAATAATCCATGTAAGGAAATACATTTGTACAATAAACTGGATAATTGAGATGGGCCATTTAACCTAAATTGCATTCCTATGTACACATGTCTAACCCCCCAATTAAAGACCTGTCATAATTAAAGGAATTTTCAGTGGTTCTGGTAATATTTTCTGAGACCATATTCTTTCTCAATTCTTCAGGGCTATCTTGCTCTTTAGCCTCTATATATATATATGTTTCTCCTACCCCCATCTTCAAATCTTAGTTTGTGAAGTGGTTTTCTACTAGTTGACATTTATAGAGAAAACAATTTCTTAGTATTATAAACTGACAGTATTTATGGCATCTAGAGCCATATGGGATACTGAAGTCAAAAAATGCCTTCAGTTCTCCCCTCTATTAATTGATCCTTCCATCAGCAAATGTAATTATTCCCCATCTTTAAAAAGTAAAACCCTGAGAAACCAAGATGGCGGCATAGGTAAACACCAGAAATTGCTGCCTCCCACAACAAATTCAAAAATACAACTAAAAGACAAAACGGGCATCATCCAGAACTACAGGAAGAAGGCGGGCTGAGTGGAAATTCTACTAGAAGGAAAGAGAAAAGCACACTGAGGCTCAGAGGAGCTGCGGAGGTGGAGTGCAGAGGTACGGAGGAGACTCGAGCGCACGCGGCAAAAGCTGGCGACTGAGGACACCGCTGTCTTTTTTAATCGGGAGGGAGCCACAAGCCCCCGACTGCTCTGAACTCCAGTTCCCAGTGAGTCTCTGGGGACCTAGACTCATACGGGGAGAAACTGGACTGTCTGGCAGCAGGCAGAAATCGGAACTTGAGGGCGGCTTTCTCTCAAAGGTGCTTGCAGCAATTACCAGGACACTGAGACGTGGGGCCCCCTAGGGCAGGGCTGAGGATCAGCCATAGCTGCTTGCTCCGCCCTTTTGTTCCTCCGAGACCCCGCCCACCCAAGCTGCAGCAGAGGCTTTTGCATATGAATGCCCTGGCCCTTTGCAATCTGAAAATTACCTAACAAACTGCAGCTGGGCCAGACAGACCCAGAACTTCCAAGGGAAGGCCCAAGGCCCCACAGCAGCTTGCAATGCTTCACAGCTGGGCCTCATTTGGGCACCTCCAAACCCCAAACAAGGAAGGGGAATCTGCAGATCTCTTCGTAGCTCCTGCTGGGTAGCCTCAGGCAGAGGCTAAATTAGCACCTCCTTAGATCCAAGAGCCAGTGTACCCAGTGGTCAGAGTGGGACCATCCAGATTACAACTCCTCAGATCCATAAGGGTCACACTCAGGGGGCAGACTCAGTGAGCAACAAAGCCCCACTGAAGCAAGTCTTGCCCCATAAGGGTGTCTTCAGCACAGAAGTTCTCCCACTGTAGACACAGCTGATTTTCACAGCCAATAGGCCTGGAGGTCAATTCCTCTCAGTGATACCTACAACAATCAAGGCTTAACTACAACAAGACTGTGCACACAGCCCACAAAGGGGTGCACCAAGAGTGTCCACCTCAGGTAATTGGGGAGGCTGAGCCACTGGGCCCTATAGGACACCTAGCACAGAAAGCCACTCTACCAACACAGGGAAGCATAAAAAATGTGGAGACAAAGAAACAGGACACAAATGACAGAAATGGAGGAAAGCAAACTACTGGATATAGAGTTCAAAACCACACTTTAAAGGTTTTTCAAGAACTTTCTAGAAACCGCCCATAAATGTAGTGAGACCCTCAAGAAATCTAGTGAGACCCTCGAGGTTATGAAAAAGGACCAACTAGAAATTAAACATACACTGATTGAAATAAAGGATATTATGCAGAGTTCCAATAGCAGACTAGAGGATCGCAAGAATCAAGTCAAAGATTTGAAATACGAAGAAGCAAAAAACACCCAACCGGAAAAGCAAAATGAAAAAAGAATCCAAAAATACGAAGATAGCGTAAGGAGCCTCTGGGACAGCTTCAAGCACACCAACATCCGAATTATAGAGGTGCCAGAAGAAGAGAGAGAGCAAGATATCAAAAACCTATTTGAAGAAATAATGACAGAAAACTTCCCCTACCTGGTGAAAGAAATAGACTTCCAAGTCCAGGAAGCGCAGAGAACCCCAAACAAAAGGAATCCAAAGAGGACCACACCAAGCCACATCATAATTAAAATGCCAAGAGCAAAAGACAAAGAGAAAATCTTAAAAGCAGCAAGAGAAAGACAGTCAGTTACCTACAAGGGAGTACCCATACGACTGTCAGCTGATTTCTCAACAGAAACTTTGCAGGCCAGAAGGGAGTGGCAAGAACTATTCAAAGTGATGAATAGCAAGAACTTACAACCTAGATTACTTTACCCAGCAAAGCTATCATTCAGAATTGAAGGTCAGATAAAGAGCTTCACAGATAAGGAAAAGCTCAAGGAGTTCATCACCACCAAACCAGTATTATATGAAATGCTGAAAGGTATCCTTTAAGAAGAGGAAGAAGAAGAAAAAGGTAAAGATACAAATTATGAACAACAAATACACATCTATCAACAAGTGAATCTACAAATCAAGTGAATAAATAATCTGATGAACAGAATAAACTGGTGATTATAATAGAATCAGGGGCATAGAAAGGGAGTGGACTGACTATTCTTGGGGGGCAAAGGGGTGTGGGGGGTGTGGGAAGAGACTGGACAAAAATCGTGCACCTATGGATGAGGACAGTGGGTGGGGGGGGTGAGGGCGGAAGGTGGGGTGGGAACCGGGTGGAGGGGAGCTATGGGGAGGAAAAAGAGGAACAACTGTAATAATCTGAACAATAAAGATTTAATTTAAAAATAAAAAGTAAAACCCTTCCCTTATCCCTCAACTTCCCCCAGCATTTACCCCATTTTACTGCTCCACTTATAGCAAAACTCCTGGAAAGATCTGGCTTTCCTTGTGGTCTACAAGTCCTCTCTTAATCTCTCCTGACTCCATGCCAATCAAGCATTCATTCCCCCTACTCCATCCAGTAGCTCTTGACGAGGACTCAATGACCTGCACATTGCAACAATTCATTATCAGTTTGAATCTCAGGCTACTTATTACCAGGAGTATCTGACATTCACTTCTCCTTGGAACACTTTTTTCTTGGTTCTCTTCTCACCTCAGTAGCCACTTGGTCTCTTGCTATCCTTCATCTCCCAGACCTTTAGTCATTGGAGGGTCCCAGTTCTTGCATCTCTTTTCTTCTGTATCTACACTCCCCAAGAGTTTTCATAGAGTCTCATGGTTTTAAATACTGTCTATACTCTGATGACTTCAAAATTTACATTTCTTTTTTTTCTTTTTTCTTTTTCTTTCTTGGTCAATCCTCACCAGGGGATATTTTTCAATTGATTTTTAGAGAGAGTGGAAAGGCGGGAGAGAGACAGAAACATTGATGTGAGAGAGACACATAGATTGGTTGCCTCCCGCACAGGCCGGGACCAGGGCCAGGGATTGAGCCTGAAACCAAGGTACGTACCCTTGACCGGAATCAAACCCAGGACCCTTCAGTCCGCAGGCTGACACTCTACTCACTGAGCCAAACCGATTAGAGCCAAATTTACATTTCTAGCACAGAACTTTCTCCACACTTCAGAAATATGTCTAATTTCTTACTCAGTATTTTCCATTGGCTATGTACCAAGATCTGTTTAAATTAACATGTTTAAAATCAAATTCCAAATTTTCCCATTTCACCTCCATCAAATCCCTTCTTCCAGAATCATTAGCAAATTGCACTCAATAAATTATAACTATATTACTTTTATTTCAGATTCTTTTAGCCAAAAACTGTAAAGTCAATATTTACTCTATTTTACACACCACAACTAAATCATAAGCAAAGCCTATTGCACCTACTTTCAAAATATATCCAGACCTTGATCAAACCTTATAGTCTCCACCACAACCACTCTGGTCACAGATACCACCTCCTTGCACTAGACTACTTCAAGAGCTTTACTACTGTCTCTGCTTCTAGTCCTGCCCTCTGAGAATGTCATCTCAACACAGCCGTTAGAGCAGTACTTTAAAAGTACAAGGTTACATCATGTCATTCTTGTGGGCGAAACCATACAATGGCTTTCCATCCCACTCAAAGAAAATGTCAGCCTTATACAATCCTAATGGGCCCGATGAGCTCTGGGTGCCTGCTACCCCTCTGACCTCATCACCCACCTACCGACCACTTTCCCATCTCTCATTTGGCTCCAGCCACACTTGTGTCCATGTTCCTCCACTAACCAAGCATAACTCAAAACAACTTAACAAATGGAGATTTCATATGGGACAACTTACTATATGAAGCATTAAAAAAAAGTCCTATTTATTCCTTATGGATTACTCATTTGAGATTCTTTATGCTCGCAATACTACATGCAAATATAAATCCTATACCATATCATCATACCTGTTCATGTTTATTCTGAATCCATGAATAAATCACACTGGGCTGTCTCACTGTCTTACCCTCAGCACTAACTGTAGATGGAAGATTAGAAAATCCATTCATTTGCTGATCTAATAAAAAAACAAAACGGTGAAAACTTAGGCTATCTAATTCTCTGCAGCTTTGACATTTCAAATTTTAGAAAATAAAAAGTCCTCACCGGGGGTAGAAGACCATAATCTTGGCCCTCTTCTTATTAGCTGAGAACTTTGAGGTGACCCATAGCCAGTGGTTGCATCAAAAATTCCAGCCATCCGATTTATTACAGTAGAGCCAAAAGGAGATCCAAGGGGACTTGAAATATCAGGTGTAGATAATTTTGGCGAAAACAGTGATGTCTTAACTGACGGTGGCACTGAAGACCGAGGCATCTGACTAGATTTTGGGGTCTGAAAAGTAGTTTCTTCTGCAAAAGAACAGATAGAGCGCTGAAGGGGCAAGCTGATCCAAACAGGCCAACCTGAGGGTTCTCAAATTTTATACATCTTAATTTTTTGTTTAATGTATTACCCAAGGCTCAGTAGGTTGTTTCCATTTAGGTTTACATTCTCAAGATCCTGGTTTTACTACTGCAACTCAATGACCACTCAAGAAGGTTTAAACATCTTTTTCTGTCATATTGGTACTGCCTCTCTTGCTTTTTTCCCTCCACAGATATCCTCATCTTCAAGGTCAGTTTCTCTAGGCTGTTTTGAATAAACTTCTCAATTCGTATTTTATTTTTGTACTAGAGGCCCAGTGCACAAAATTCATGCACTGGGGGGGGGGCGGGGGGGAGAGGTGGTGTCCCTTAGCACAGTCTGCACCCTCTCGCAGTCTGGAATCCGTGAGGGGATGTCCGACTGCTGGCTTAGGCCCGATACCCAGCGGGATTGGGCCTAAGCCAGCAATCAGACATTCCTCTTGCAGTCCGGGAGCCCTCGCTCCTTACCACCTTGCTGCTCCTTAGTGCTGCCGCGGAGGTGGGAGAGGCTCCCACCACCACCACTGCGCTCACCAGCCATGAGCTCGGCTTCTGGCTGAGCGGCGCTCCCCCTATGGGAGCGCACTGACCACCAGGGGGCAGCTCCTGCATTAAGTGTCTGCCCCCTGGTGGTCAGTGCGCATTATAGCAACCGGTCATTCTGCCATAACAGTCGCTTAGGCTTTTATTATAAAGATAGATGGAAATAACTTCAATTATTGCATTAGAATCTTTCCAGTTTTACTGCACCTTTCTACTATAACAAACAACTACTTGGCTAAACATAATTAAAATTATATTATGAAAATGTACAAATAAGGGTGCTAACCTTATCCCATTTTCCTCAAAGTTCTTTCAAATTAACAGAAGTCACACCAAAGGCCAATTTGCCCAGGATATGTGCACACCTGGCTCTACAAATCTGATCTGCAAATAGCTTCTTCACAAATTATAAGTCTGGTTATTTAGTTAGAGTCTGGTAAAAAAACAAAGGAACATTTTCCCTGCCATGCCAGTCAGCATAAAGCACAAAGACAAAAAATTATAGACTAGTATTCTATCTTCTTAGTAAAACCAAAATAAGACATTAAACATTTAAAGTACTACATTTTGCCCTGACCGGTTTGGCTCAGTGGATAGAGCGTCGGCCTGCGGACTCAAGGGTCCCGGGTTCGATTCCGGTCAGGGGCATGTACGTTGGTTGCGGGCACATCCCCAGTGTGAGGTGTGCAGGAGGCAGCTGATCGATGTTTCTCTCTCATCTGTGTTTCTAACTCTCTCTCCCTCTCCCTTCCTCTCTGTAAAAATATCAATAAAATATATTAAAAAAAATAAAGTACTACATTTTAATTACGTGACTTTTTAAGAGTGGCAATTAGAAATCTTTGAAAAATCAATTTAAAAATTAAGACTGGGGTTTTTAAGTTTTGCAATAATTCCTCAAATCTATTTATTTTTTTATTTTTTATTTATTTTTAAATATATATTTTATTGATTTTTTACAGAGAGGAAAGGAGAGGGATAGAGAGTTAGAAACATCGATGAGAAATATTGATCAGCTGCCTCCTGCACACCCCCTACTGGGGATGTGCCCGCAACCAACATACATGCCCTTGACTGGAATTGAACCCGGGACCCTTGAGTCCGCAGGCCGACACTCTATCCACTGAGCCAAACAGGTCAGGGCAATTTTTAAAAAAAATATTTTTATTGATTTCAGAGAAGAAGGGAGAGGGATAGAGAGATAGAAACATCAATAATGAGAGAGAATCATTGATTGGCTGCCTCCTGCCCGCCCCCTATTGGGAGGGATCGAGCCCGCAACTCAGGCATGTGTCCTTGGCTGGAATCAAACCTGGGACCCTTTAGTCCACAGGCCGACGCTCTATCCACTGAGCCAAACCAGCTAGGGCTAATTCCTCAAATTTAGAGGCAAATTTTGTGTATATGATGGGATACGACAACAATTTAAGATAATGAAAAACCCCTTCAGACCCGTGATCCCTCTAATCCAGCAGTTCTCAACCTGTGGGTCGTGACCCCTTTGGGGGTGGAATGACCCTTTCACAGGGGTCGCCTAAATACATCCTGCATATCAGATATTTACATTACAATTCATAACAGTAGCAAAATTACAGTTATGAAGTAGCAACGAAAATAATTTTATGGTTGGGGGTCACCACAACATGAGGAACTGTATTAAAGGGTCATGGCATTAGGAAGGTTGAAAACCACTGCTTTAATCCAATAACCTTTGACTGTTCAACCGGTAGCTATGATGCGCACTGACCACCAGGGGGCAGATGCTCCGACCAGTAGGTTTGCTTACTGCTGGGGTCCGGCCGATCGGGGCTGGGCGAGATGGGCCGGACACGCCCTGGAGCCCTCCCCGGCCCCAATTGTACACCGGTGGGGTCCCAGATTGTGAGAGGGTGCAGGTCAGGCCAAGGGACCCCACCCGTGCATGAATCTGTGCACTGAGCTTCTAGTTCTATAAATAAGTGCTAATCTGAAAGTTGATGACATCTGAAATACTCTAGAACCTTTTAAAATCTGACATTCATGAACTTATTTCAATCATTTTTCAACTGTAATCTATTTGTTTTGGGTATATGGACGATTTCACATAACATTCTCTTCAAAAACAGAACAAAAAAACCACAAATTCAGATACTGGGTCCAAATTCTCACATGGGAATAATGGACTAAAGCTAACCCATAGCTTCCCCTTTCAGATGAAGCCTGTCCTCCCAAGTTTACCACCATCCTCACCTAGCCAGTTTCACCCACTTTTACTAAATGCCTAGATCCAAAAAGCATCTGAACATTAAGTCCTTTATTTATATTCTTACATCCCTAGGCATTTTCTACTTAAGGGATTTGGTGAAAAAGCGTAAGATCCTCCACTTGTACATCACCATCGCACTGGACTTAATTTTTTTGACCTACAATGATACCAAGTTCTTATTCCTGGTACAGTGCAATATCCCACATATTGGATCAGTTTCCCTAAATATACATATATCTCACACTCATACACATATCTTTAGATCGGGGTCCTCAAACTACGGCCTGCAGGCCACATGCAAATACAAATATTGTATTTGTTCCCGTTTTGTTTTTTTACTTCAAAATAAGATATGATCAGTGTGCATAGAAATTTGTTCATAGTTTTTTTTTAAACTATAGTCCGGCCCTCCAACGGTTTGAGGGACAGTGAACTGGCCCCCTGTTTAAAAAGTTTGAGGACCCCTGCTTTAGATTAACTACCATCATCTTTCTTAGGAAATAAAATACAAATGTTTTCCCCTCTCTTAGTAGTACAAGCAGTTACCTGGAAAATTCAATTTCTTAGGCTCCACTGTGTATGAGGAAGACATTACTCTTCCATTTGTTGCAGCAGCTTCCTGGTAGAGCACCAGTTTCTGAGTCATATCATTTAAAAGATTCAAACACTCCCTTGAAATGGCCGTCCAATTGTGGGGATGTCCACCTAAAAGGTCCAAACACCAACTTTTAAAATGTATATAATTGTATAGTCCCTCAAATGAGGACAAAAATCAGTTAGAAATGCTACATTACACTTTGCATCAGGGCCCACTTTTCTCTATTAAGCTACTATTTATATTCATATTCATGCCATCTAATACACATCAGTTCAATAAATATTTGGATGAAATAATTTTCCCCAAAGTCTACAAGCAAAAAGTTGCTATTTTACCATAAAAACCTCTCAAACTGATCATTAAAATAAGGCCAAACACTAGAGAATGGTTTCAGTGCAAATGCCCAGGGTTTCTTTACTAGCAATACTGAAGACTCAAGACTAAGACAACAAACACTAGCATGTCTAATGAGATGTATACCATGGCCCCTGTGACCTCTATCTGACCCACTGTGCTTCCTTATATTTTCATTTGTATAATGGTCCCTATTTGCTATTATATCCATAGGAGTTACACATTATTTGTAAAAGTGTAATAATCACACTTTATATTTGAAGAGTTTACATGTCTGCTGAATATTTAACGTGAGCTGTATGACCCACACTCTTCTTTCTCATTATCTTTTGATTTTCTAAGACTTTTATCTCCTAGGGCTGTCATGTTAAATCAATTGTACTTCATTATGTGCTAGGAATAGCGGGAGTCCACTGAAAACTGGTTTCCCCATCCTGGGTGCCAATCATCATTTTATTTAGATCCTCCCTTAAACATTTCCCCTTTACAACTCAAGAGGAACACCACTTCACTTGCAAACTAACAACATACTCCATCAGCAGGCCCTAGAATGTTTTATACTGCTGTAACTCAGGACCACTGGGGGACTATGTAATGGTCCAGTTAAATTTTAATAATATGCCCTAGAATAAAAAGTTCTCTGGCAGAGAACATGCCACCTTCTTATAGTTTACCTGAATTTCTGGTGAAAATATTTAATGTATAGAGAATTCCTAGCCTCAGCCAGTTTCGCTCAATGGGTTGAGCGTCGGCCTGGGAACTAAGGGTCCCAGGTTCCATTCTGGTCAAGGGAACATGCCTGAGTTGTGGGCATGATCATCAGTAGGGGGCATGCAGAATACAGCCAATCAATGATTCTCTCATCATTGATGTTTCTCTCTCCCTCTCTTTTCCTCTCCGAAATCAATAAAAAATATATATTTAAAAAAAAACTAGAGAATTCCTAAGTTAACCTAAGTCTGATAGAAAACTATTGCTACAGTTATTCTCCACATCAGCAGTGCTACATTTTTCATGTTACTAAAAGGAGACTAGCTTCAATCATTTATATTTTTATATAACTCGATTTTATTTCCATGTAACATTTAACTATAAAGAAGGTTTATTTTACAGTCAGGGAATGAGCAAGTTTAGCAAAATAATGAATAGTTAATTAGAAAGAAGGTAAAAAGCTACCTAGTTCTCTGTTTCCCGGTGTTGACTAGGGATGTTTCTTTTTTTCCTAGAAATAAGGCAGAGCACTGGCACAATTACCATCTTGAAGAGGTTGGCAAGTAAGAGTCACCAATAGCATCTTTGGGTCACCATCAAATCTAGTTCCTTTCTAATTTTTTTAATTGAGGCAGAGAAGCATGGCAGGAAGGGGAGCTCTGCACTTGGGAGTCAAATTTCTTATCCAACTCTGACATTAACTTTATTTAAGCCACTTATTCTCTCTGAGAATTAGGTCCCCCATCTAGAGATTAGACCACCTGATACACCTGACATTTAAGACCCCTGTAGTATTAAAACTTTTAAGGTTCTTAAACTGCATTCTCGCTCTAAAACTGTCAATCTACTTCACAGTTTCTTCAAGTTAAGGGAATGAGGGGCCTGAAGGAAATAATATAAAAACTTAAAAATACCTTTCCTGATGACACAAGTTCTAACCACAACATAAACACTTTGTTTTATTTGCAAGATTTAAATCATGACTTCATTTAATGGGCTCTTTTATGTGTGATATTTTATTAAATACTAGAGGCCCAGTGCACAAAAATCATACACTCGGGGCAGGGGCGGGGGGGGGGGCGCGACCCTCAGCCAGGCCTGTGCCCTCTTGCATTCCGGGAGCCCTCGGGGGATGTCTGACTAACGCGGACATCTGCCACTGCACTTGCCAGCTGCAAGCCTGGCTTCTGGGGGAGCACAGTGACAACTAGGGGGCAGCTCCTGCATTGAGCGTCTTCCCCCAATGGTCAGTGCACTTCATAGCGACCAGTCATTCCGCCGTTCGTTGATTTGCATATTAGCCTTTTATTATATAGGATACCTATCTCACCAAAAACTTTAAATAGAACACTTTCTGCACACACATGCCTAGTCAAGTCTATTACTTTTAGTATTACCTGGTTGGCTGAGACTAAAAACTTCTTGTCTTCGTGAAGGAGAATATTGAGAAAGCAACATCAGGTCCTGCAAGGCCAAATACTAAAAGGGGGGGAAAAACATAGTTTACTTTTTTTAATATTTACATAAAATCTTACTTATGAACTGGGCTCAACATGATGTATATAAGGGGAAATCAGTTGAAATTTTTCATAAAAAAAATAATATTTAACCTTCCTTTTTAGATTTCCAGAACTTTCCTATCTCTATCATCTATAGCAGCAGTCGCCAACCGGTGGTCCGCGGACCACTGGTGGTCCTCGAGGTCTGAAAGGTTGGCCACTGCTGCTCTATAGGATACCCCACCCACTACAGGTCCCCGCTACATGGAACCAAAGAACTTTCTGTGTTCTTTCCCAACTCTATGGTGGGAAACATACAAAAACATCACTTCCTCCTGAAACTTTCCCTTGGCCTCCCTCACACAAACATACACCACAGTTCTCAACTGTGGCACTTAACGTAATTTATTGTAACTGCCTGTTTACTTGTCTCACCTGGTTCCACCCACTAAACTGTGAGGCAGGAACAAAGTATTGCTTGCTACCACACTCAAAGTCAGTGCCAGCACACAGTAGACATGCAATGTCTGTGGTACTTTTTTACCAAAACTCTTCATTTTGTTCCCTGTGAAACCTCTTCACTCATCATTCAAGAGACCATACCTTTTGTGAAGCTTCCTTATATTGGTCCCAAGCAGAATAAGTGGTTCAAACTCTACTTACCCTAGTAAATTTTCATTATTTTGTGCATCTGCCATTAGGCTGTGCTACATCTTACTCATCATTATACCCTAAGTAACTAGCAGTAACTGACACCTGCCCAATAAAGATTTGTTAAATCAATGTTATGTATTTTTGTTTATCTATTTAATTAGTCATAATTGATAATTAAAGGTAATAAGAGCCTCAGTGGTTCATTTTCTTATTGGTTTATAACTTTTCCAGTGCAATAAAAACTATGAATTCTAACTATTTCAATTCTTTTAATTACTATGACCTCTTAACAGGATCACATATATTGTAGATCTACTTTAAAATTTCAAAATGCAATTTTAAAACAATTTATTTTCATTTAATTTGTAAATTTATTGCAACTTCTTTAAACTTTTGGATTAAAATTTATTTTAGGATCATAATTATTATTCATATCTTAAGAGAGTTCACTGAATGTCTACACACTACCAAGCACTATCTTTAGTCATAATGGCCAACTACATGAGTGAAAATAAATATTGATCCAGTGATTTTAAAAAACCAATAATGCTTTGTTTTGCTACCATGAGGAGTTTGTGAAAAGCTAGTGCATATCATCAGATTTTATGTGTGGAAATATTTTTATATCTATTCTGAATATACTAGTAGGTTAGCTTAACTTGTACACATGCATTACAGTATATACTTTCATTTTAGTCACTTGGAAAGAAAACTGAAAAAGTAAACAGCATGCAATGTAGCATGTAAGTGATTTTTACAATAAAAGTTTTAGAATATGCTACGCCAGTGACGGCGAACCTTTTGAGCTTGGCGTGTCAGCATTTTGAAAAACCCTAACTTAACTCTGGTGCCGTGTCACATATAGAAATTTTTTGATATTTGCAACCATAGTAAAACAAAGACTTATATTTTTGATATTTATTTTATATATTTAAATGCCATTTAACAAAGAAAAATCAACCAAAAAAATGAGTTTGCGTGTCAGAGGTGTCAGAGGTTTGCGTGCCATAGGTTCGCCATCACTGTGCTAGGCTCTCAAAAAACATATCTAAACACCTAAATATATTATATATTAAGTGCTTCTATAAGATAAGTTAGAGATGACTGTGTAAAGATATAAAATGCACAGTTCTGGTACCTTTATGATGAGGGGCGGATTACTGTTTAAGACTTTTGCGAGGCATTCATCTGACTCTTCTGCAAATGGTGGTTGAACAGGGAACAGATGAGCCTATCAAACATAATCAAAAGGACTATGAAAGTGAGTATTTTCATGGCTTTATTATAGTCAGTAAGTACTAACTGATATTAGTTATAAAAAGAGACCAAATTAACATTTTTACTGTTCCTTACAAAAATATGTTGTATTAAAGTTATATATACCCAAACATACTACTTTCTAAAATGTTACCCTTCCGCCGAAACCGGTTTGGCTCAGTGGATAGAGCGTCAGCCTGCGGACTGAAAGGTCCCGGGTTCAATTCCGGTCAAGGGCATGTACCTGGGTTGCGGGCACATCCCCAGTAGGGGATGTGCAGGAGGCGGCTGATCGATGTTTCTCTCTCATCGATGTTTCTAACTCTCTCTCTCTCTCCCTTCCTCTCTGTAAAAAATCAATAAAATATATTAAAAAAAAAAAAAGTAAAGACTATTTAAAAAATAAATAAATAAATAAATAAATAAATAAAATAAAATAAAATGTTACCCTTCCAATTTTATTAGATTTCTGGTTTCAAATAATGAAACAAATTTTAGAAGCAAAGATTCTTTGAAGCCACTAAAGAATATAAACCTATAGAGACGGTAAAATGAAACCGAAACACTCATTTTCCAAGACAAACACTTGGATGATAAAGACAATGTAAATCCCATCCATTTAAAAACATTTCTTCAGCCCTGGCTGGGTGGCTTGGTTGTTGGAGCATAGTCCCATACACTAGAGGAGTTAAATTCCCAGTCAGGGCACATGCCTAAGTTGCGGGTTCAACCCCTGGTCAGGGCAGGTACAAAAGGAAACTGATCAATTTTTCTCTTTCACATCAATGTTTCTCTCTCTCTCCCTTCCTCTCTCTCTAAAAATCAATAAAAACATATCCTTGGATGAGGATTAAAATCCTATTTAATAAAAGGGTAATATGCAAATTGTCCCCTTACCCACAGTTCCACCAGAGTTCAACCTGGGGGCGGGGCCGGCCCACCAACTGCCTGGGGCCCCTGCCCCAGACCAGTCCGTCCCTGATCGCCCACACATCCTGATTGGGGGTGGAGCCGGCTGGGCAACCTCCCATGTCCCCTCCCCCTGGCTGGCCCCACGAATTCGTGCACTGGGCCTCTAGTTATATATATAAACAAATATTTCTTCAATATAGTTTTTTTATACATCCTTGTCAGTGTTGTTATCTCTTGTCATTTTTTTAAATATTTTTTTAGCCCTAACCGGTTTGGCTCAGTGGATAGAGCGTCGGCCTGTGGGCTGAAGGGTCCCAGGTTCAATTCCGGTCAAGGGCATGTACCTTGGTTGCGAGCACATCCCCAGTAGGGGGTGTGCAGGAGGCAGCTGATCCATGTTTCTCTCTCATTGATGTTTCTAACTCTCTATCCCTCTCCCTTCCTCTCTGTAAAAAATCAATAAAATATATTTTAATATATATATATATCTTTTTTTAATTGATTTTAGAGAGAAAGGAAGGGAGAAAGATAGAGAGATAGAAACATCAATGAGAGAAACACCCATGAGCTGCCTCCTGCACACCCGCTACTGGGGATCAAGCCTGCAACCAAGGCATGTGCCCTGACTGGGAATCGGTCTAATGACCTCCTGGTTCATGTGCCAGCGCTCACCACTGAGCCACACTGAGCACTGGGCTTCAATATACATTTTTAAAGTTTCATTCAAAGAAGAAATATTTTATTGCCTTACATTTAAATATTTTAGTACTATCTCTATCAATAGCACATAGAAATATTTTAAAATTCAGGCCCCTCTAGTATACTCAACAGAGAAATGAAAACCTTCAGAAGAGAAGTCAATTGTAGGTAAAGCATAGTAAACAAATACCATTAGACGTCCATTCAATTTAGTTTCCAATAATTAAGAATACCAACATTGTTCCTCATTATATAACTAGTAGCCTGATGCACGAAATTCGTGCATGGGGGGTGGGGGGTCCCTCAGCCCGTCCTGCAATGATGCCAGCATCCCTCGGCTGCGGACTCTGGCCTGAGGCCCCTGCCCTCCTCTCCCTCCTCCATCCGAGGCACAGACTCTGGCCCGAGGGCCCCTCCCCTCCCCTCCTTCAGCGCGCACTCCAGCCCGAGGCCCCTCGCCTCCCCTCCCTCCACCCAGCTGGGGCGCAGACTCTGGCCGAGGCCCCTGCTCTCCCCTCTCTTCACCCAGCCAAGCACACATGTTCAGCTTTAGAAGTTATTTACTTACTGATGGTTAGTAAATAACTTCTAAAGCTGAACTCGTAGCCGCGAGCCCAGAATTCCTCGCCAGGGACACCGGCCCCAGGCCCCTCCCCTCCCTCCTTCAGCGTGGACTATGGGCTGGTGTCGCAGTGAGCCCAGCATCCCTCACCGTGGACTCCGGCCCAAGGCCCCTGCCCCCCCTTTCCTCCGCGTGTCCGGGGACCAGACGTTGGGCTCATGTTGTGGTGAGCCCAGCATCCCTCACTGCAGACTCTGGCCTGAGGCCCCTGCCTTCCCCTCCCTCCGCCCGGCCGGGCCAGACCCTGGGCTCACGTTGCCGGGGCAACGCCGCCAGCATCCCGCCCCAGCCACTATGGGCGCCACTATCTTTGTCTCGGGGTGATGGTTAACGAAAGTCTCGGGAGCCCGCAAGCCTGGCTACGGCCTTGCCTCCTGGGGCCGACGAAAGTCCCAGGAGCCGGCGGCCACGGCCGCTGTCACCTGGGGCGCTTGACACCTGCATATCCAAATTAACTGCCATCTTTGTCGGATAATTTGCATATTCACTCGGATTGGCTGGTGGGTGTGGCTGGAGGACGTGGCTTCAGCGTATCGGAGGGATGGCTAATTTGCATGTTTGTCTATTATTATATAGGATAACAACAGCCCTAACTGGCTTGGCTCAGTGGATAGAGCATGGGCCCAAGGACTGAAGGGTTCCAGGTTCAATTCCAGTTAAAGGCACATACTTCAGTTGCAGGCTCGATCCCCATGTGGGAGGCAACCAATCAATGTGTTCCTCTCACTCTCTCTCTCCCTCCCTTCTACTCTGTCTAAAAATCAATGGAAAAAATATCCTCGGATGAGAATTAACAAAAAACAACAACAACAACAAAGTAAATAATGGTTAATAAATGATGCATCCCTAGTGAAGTCTCAGTAAAGAGACCAAAACCCCATTTACCAAAATGGCTTTGGGCATAACAGCATGCTGATCAGTGCTCTACTAAAAATAAATCTGTAGTACTCCAAAATACAAATGTACCAACAAAAAAATCAGTACTAACCTCTGTGGCATAGATTTTGAAGAGTATCCATGAGATATACCAAGTCATCAGAAGAAAGACTCCACATAACCAGACATGGTAGAGCAATGAGAGATTCAAGAGGCCACTCACAGTATCAAGAGGCCTATGAAATTGCCTATGAAAACAAAAATTACTATTTAATCCTATGGGGAAAAATACAGTCTAAGCATTTAACAGACTTGGGCTCAACACTGAGAAACAAATAAATCCTATTTGCAAATAGTAATGGTAATAAACTCCTCTCATTTTGTGCCCTATAGAATTTTTTCCCCAATACCTTCTAACAAAGAACATAAAGGGAGCCTAAAAGGAAGAGTAAACCTAAACTGGCACTCAGTTTCTTGTGTTCAAAATCTTCACTGCCACTTACTATGGAAAAAGAATAAGCCAAACCTATAAAACAAACCCCTAGAGGTTGAGTAAAATTATATTACAGTTGCTTTCTAGTTTGATACTTAAAAATCATTCAACATAACTAGCACCTCTCCTGTATACCCTACAAACAGTTCCATCGTAGTTAAAAGCACATAGCACTATTAAAAATAACTCTTTACTTTTTAAAATATATTTTTATTGATTTCAGAGAGGATGGGAGAGGTAGAGAGAGAAACATCGACAAGAGAGAATCATTGATCAGCTGCCTCCTGTACACCTCCTACTGGGGATCAAGCCCACAACCCAGGCATGTGCTCTGACCAGGAATTGAACCATAACCTCCTGGTTCGGAAGTCAACACTCAACCACTGAGCCACTCAGGCAGGGCACTACCTAGGAACTTTTAAACGTTAAAAATTGAAATCTACACAGTAGAAACCATAATATCTCATAAACACCCATATATGCCAATATTCCCACTCCCAAGAACTGATACTAGTGAAGACTATATATGACACAAAGTCTCACAGTAGAATAATAATTAAAAGAACATTAATGGAGAAATTTACATTTATCTGCAAAATAAGATTTTCCCTGGCCAGTGTTGTCAAATGGTCAGAGCATCGGCCCGAGCACCAAAGGGTCTCAGGTTGAATTCCCAGTTGAAGGTACCTGGATTGCAAGTTTAATCCTGGGCCCCAGTTTGAGTGTGTGCAGGAGGCAACCAATTGATGTTTCTCACATCAATGTTTCTCTCTGCATCTCTCTCCTCTCCCACTCCCTTGCACTCTCTCTAAAAATCAATGGAAAAAATATCCTTTGGGTGAGATTTATAAAAAATAAACAAAAATCAAGATGAAAGCTCTATTTGCCAAGTGCATGGGGAGTAACTAGAACAATATACCTGATTGCCACTTATGATCTTCAACTGGTCACATGACCCTCCTCAATTTTGGTTCCTCATAGGCAAAATTAGAATAATGCCACAGCATTATGACTGTCTAGCTCAACATAGCATAGAATGATTATTGAGGACAAAAAAGAAAAAAGGAGGCATACCACGCAACTCAAGAAGTCTACTTTTTTACAATATAAAAGCTGTTTCTTTTTTTTTTTTTTTTTTTTAATATATTTTATTGATTTTTTACAGAGAGGAAGGGAGAGAGATAGTTAGAAACATCGATGGAGGAGAAACATCGATCAGCTGCCTCCTGCACATCTACCACGGGGGATGTGCCCGCAACCCAGGTACATGCCCTTGACCGGAATTGAACCTGGGACCTTTCAGTCCGCAGGCCGACGCTCTATCCACTGAGCCAAACCGGTTTTGGCTATAAAAGCTGTTTCTAACAATAAATGAATTATTACTTCTGGGGACAGTAACTAGGTGACTGGAGAAAGGAGCAAAATAAATCAACTTCATTGCATGCCCTTTTTATATATCATTGAGATTTTAGACTATGTGAACTATGTGCATTCAAAAATGAACACAATTCTTGCCCTACCTGATTTGGCTCAGTGGATAGAGCATTGGCCTGTGGACTGAAGGGTCCCACGTTCGATTCCAGTCAAGGGCACATGCCTGGGTTGCAGGCTCGATCCCCAGTAGGGGGCATGCAGAAGGCAGCCAATCAATGATTCTCTCTCATCACTGATGTTTCTATCTCTCTCTCCCTTTCCCTTCCTCTCCGAAATCAATAAAAAAATTTTAAAAAAATGAACACAATTCTTAAAAATCTTAAAGGCCCAACCAATCAAAGCATGTGGAAAGAAGTAAACATCTAAAAAGATGAAAACATCTAAAAAAGTTAAAATCAGACTTTTCATAGAGCACTTACTCATCTATCCGAAGGTTCATAGCAGTGCTAATCCAAGCTTTGGGAATATGGCCTGAGGGGGGGGGAAATACAAAGTTATGAACATAAAAAGTTATAAAAGCAAACCTTAATCATGTTTTGAAATATGAGGTTGATGAGATAGTCAAACAGACACCAAGACCTCAGTCTAAAGTCTAGTTTGTTTAAGAATGGGCAAGACAAAAGAATAATTTCTAAATATAGGCAGTTTTTGCTTTTCAATTCTGATATGTACATATTTCAATTACCAGGGTTTAGTTACTAACACCAGTCCTCCAACTGAATTCAAATTTCAGTTACCATAGTATATTAACTTCGAGCAACTCAATATAGTATTTCTAGCTTTTCAGTAACCAAATAAATATGTAGATAACAGATGCATAGCAAGATCCATGACCAATCACATCTCTTCCTTCAAAGTCTATTGGTGATTGGTCGCTCACAAAAGTTATGCAGTTCAGGCACAGACAATGAAGCATGTAGTTGTGTTGCCTCCTTGTCTCCCACGGTAAACCCACATAACTTTTTACAAAAATGAATAACTGAAAAGAGGAAACTGGCCAAAAAAGACCAAAGTACAACAAAAAAATGGGAAGTGGTAGCACTAGAAATGAAGTTTGAAAGAAATAGCTGACCATGGGAATGCTGACATGGCTTTGTCAGACTAACATACAACTACAGGCATACCTCTGAGATATTGTGGTATTCCAGAGTATTGTATTTCAATAAAGCAAGTCATAATCTTGTTGCTAGTGAAGGGTTCTTGCCTTTAATTTGTAAAAAAAAATGCAACATCTGTGAAGTGCAATAATGTGAAGCACAGTAAAGCAAAGCATGCCTGGATGGGCAAACAGCTAGGCTGACTGTAGTAGGTTAATACAATGAAGTATTAACATTAGAATGACAATTTTCAAAGCTATGTAGAAAAATGGACTACATAAACTACAACTGAAAAAGGTAGACAACAAAATGGCCTTTTTCTGATCCTACTTTTTTCTATGGATATAAGTATAATTATATCCATAGCACAGAAAAAATTAGTCTGAAAGTAGTATTTTAGAAAGTTGGATTTTGTTTCTATTATGTGCTGCTACTGAGATTAATGTTTTCCATCTAACTTGTACTGTTCATTATATTGAAGCTGCTGTATTTTTATACGAAAATTCACTTTAATAAATTCTACAAGGTTCCCTTAGCAAGAGAATATTTTTATTGTATTAGTACCATTATAAACTTATAAAAAGCAATATGTTCTATATAAAGTAATGAACAAATCACATATATTTTCCTTTTTTAAAAAAAAACACCTTTTTTATTGTGCTAAAAAACACATAACATAAAAAATTTACCATCTTAAACATTTTTAAGTGGGCAATGTGGATATAAGTGCCTTGTGCAACAGATCATTAGAGTTTTTTCATATTTCTACAGTATCTATACCCACTGAACATACCAACTTCTCCCCCTTTTCTCCCTCTCTTCAGTCTATGGCAACCAACATATCCTACTTTTAGTTTCTAAGAGTCTGGCTACTCTACATATCTCATATAAATGGAATCATACAGTATTTGTCTTTTTGTGACTGGCTTACTTCACACAGTATAATGTCCTCAAGATTCATCCATATTGTAGCATGTGACAGGATTTCCTTCTCTTTTAAGGTTGAATAATATTCCATTGTGTGTATATTCCACATTTTCTTTAACAATATTTTCCCTTAAGTAAATACTTTTTGACCATCTAAACAACGATTCAGTTGGGCTAATCACACACATACAAATGTAGGAAACATATAAAAACAATCAAGAATGTCACTGACATTTTCTGAGCTATGAGCTAACACACTATCAAAAAGCATAAATTCTTACCAAGAAAATAATACACAATGCAGAAATTTCTAATCAAGAACAGTGATTCCATACAACTGTGTTTAACTAGTAAGAGCAAAGATCTCCTAAAGCGCAAGAACTTGTATTGCTGTGGAAAAAGAAAAACAGAATCAAATAATACACCCAAACAGAGATGTGGTTCATTCTAAAGCAAGCACATAACTATAATAGTCCACACATAAACTATAATCATTGCATAAAAGACAAAGTTCATTCTAGAAGCAAATATCAACTATTTCTGATGTTATATCAAGTTTATCATTGATATAAAAGGCCAGAATTGAGAAAATTAACAATATCAAACTATGATTATACTAAGGAGTATGGAAACAAAGAAAGTAAAAAATCATCATCATCATCATCATCATAATAGCAGCTAACATTCTTAGGGCACTTACCATGAATCAGGTACTATTGTAAGCATTTTACATGTATTAATCCATTTAAACTTCACAAGAACCCTATGAAGGAGGTTCTATCATTATCCTCAAATTTGCAGATGAGAAAACCAGGAGGCACAGAAAGGTTAAGTAACTTAACCAATATTACCAACTAGCAAAAGGAAAATCGGAGATTTTTAATCCAGGTAGGCTAGCTTCAGAGCCTGTAATCTTAAAGATGATGCATACTGCCTCTACACTAATTTTTTTAAAATGTTAATTTCAGAAAAATAGGAGACAGTGGAGACGACACTAGCCTAAGAATCAGGAGACCTGAGTTATAGTGCTCTCCCCTTTCGTACAACACTGAGCAGGAAGGCTGAACCAGCTCAATAGTTCCTTAGTGGGTACCTTCCAATTCTATCAATCTAAGAGAAAGTAATCAAATAAGAAAAAACATGAACTTTTCCTGAAAAAACAAAACAAAACACATATTTCTTATGAAACAAGAGTTGGCTGACAAGCAACACCCTCTCCTGTTCTTGGCCCTCAAACGCCAATGAAAAAAATATTTTAAAATTATTGGAAAGAATCTAAGGGAATCTAATGAGCAAAAGATGATCTTTCCAAATTCTGGTCTTCTTTTGTGCTTACTATAATCTTATACATATAAAGGAATATGTAAATTCTTTTGTGATTATAATATTGGGGCCAATCCTTTTTTAAGGAATTTCAGAAGCTAAAGTACAATAAAATTTATAGAACTTAGGTAGAAGTTATATCTTCCTACCATGTCTGCCGATTCCTATAGTATCTTACAAAAAGCAGCCCATGTGAATACTTAGCCACTAACTGTACAACTTCAAGTTACATTGGCTTATTCAAACATTTTCCAAGTGTAAGATATGTAATTGCACTATTCTGTGTTGGTGCTTTTCCCCCCTTCCCCCCAAGCCCTCCCAACCAATAAAATTGGCATAGTTTTTGGACTATCCCTAATGTAGCTCTCACTTTAACCACAACTCACCGGGTACTGAGAGGCCAGGGAAGCAGGTTGACATTTCAGTAGATACGCTGAGAAAAGCTAATATACACTCTTCTTCCTCCCAGAATGAAGTGTTTTTCAATTCCCTATTGGGTTTCTTCTGTGGTTTGGCTATCAGCTACCCTTTACTGAATATTTACTATGTGCCAGGCTCTATCAATCTTATTTAATACTTTCAGTTTTGTTGGCCTAAAATTTCCAAGCCTGGTCTTGATGTGCATCCATTTCTTTGTCCTCTATTCCATGCTAATGTTCAACTTTTCCTTATCTATCATTAATGCACTGTTTTTAATAGTGTAGGCACATTTAAAGAAAAAAAATCTAATGAGCTAATGCAAATTGGCTAAAATTAATTTTTTTAAAAAGATCTAATTTTTTCTATTATACATGATATAAAAGAACTTACTGAATAATATGTACAATATAAACTATTTATGAAAACTCCACCCCACAAAATATGTTATCTATATAATAAAAGGGTAATATGCAAATTAACCCTAACAGCAGAATGACTGGGAATGACTGGTCATTATGACACACACTGACCACCAGGGGGCAGATGCTCAATGCAGGAGCTGCCCCCTGGTGGGCAGTGCGCTCCCACAGGAAGAGCTCTGCTCAGCCACAAGCCAGGCTGATGGCTGCCAGCAAAGCGGTGGTGGCAGGAGCCTCTCCTGCCTCCTCAGCAGTACTAAGGATGTCTGACTGCAGCTTAGGTCTGCTCCCTGCTGGCAAGTGGACATCCCCCGAAGGCTCCCGGGCTGCCAGAGGGATGTCTGACTGCCAGCTTGGGCCCGATCCCCCCAGGGAGCGGGCCTAAGCCAGAAGGTGGACATCCTCCGAGAAGTCCCAGACTGCAAGAGGGCATAGGCCGGGCTGAGGGACGCCCCTCCCCCACCCCCCCAGTGCACAAATTTTTGTGCACTGGGCCTCTAGTAGGTACATATATGTACAAATATACAGTATAGGGTCTGGAAGAATATATATCCTAAACCAGTCACTACCTCTAAGGCAAAGATGGAAACTGGTCACAGAGGTCAACGGAAACTTTCACTTTATCTATAGTACTTAAATAGTTTATAATAAAAAATGATACCACAATACTCTTGCAAAGGTGGCTGACAGGCAACACCCAAAATAAGGATGATGATGTTAATAATAACAACAATAATAGTGCTTGTTGCTGAAACCGGTTTGGCTCAGTGGATAGAGCATCAGCCTGCGGACTGAAAGGTCCCAGGTTCGATTCCGGTCAAGGGCATGTACCTGGGTTGCGGGCACATCCCCAGTGGGAGATGTGCAGGAGGCAGCTGATTGATGTTTCTCTCCCATCGATGTTTCTATCTATCTCTCTCCCTTCCTCTCTGTAAAAAATCAATAAAATATATTTTAAAAAATAATAATAATAGTGCTTGTTATTGCTTACATTAAAAAAAAAAAATGTGGCCCGCCCAGCAGGGTGTGGCTCAGCGGTTGAATGTTGACTCAGGAACCAAGAGGTCACTGGTTTGATTCCTAGTCAGGACATATGCCCAGATTGTGGGCTCGATCCCCAGTAGGGGGCATGCAGGAGGCAGCCAATCAATGATTCCCTCTCATCACTGATGTTTCTATCTTTCCCTCTCCCTTTCTCTCTGAAATCAATAAAAATAAAATAAAATAAAAAGTTTAGTTAAACCAAGAGTACCATAATCCACCACACTGTCCTACTTCATACTCTGAAGACACATTATTTGTTTACATATCCCTCTCTCAACTGACTGGGTTCTAGTGGGAAGAGGCTGGTTCTAATATGTTTGCTCCAAAGCCCAGTCCTCAGCCTGCCAGAGTGGGAATGAATCAAATAACAGCACAGTCAGGAAATCGTAGGAACAGGCTGGGAAGAGCCTTGATGCCACAGTGAGAAACTGCAAGAGATCGCTCTCTCACCTGCCAGAGGAGGTGGTTCCGAGTTCCAGAGACAGCTCCTCCCCAATTAGTAAACTTTTAAAAACCTAGCTGAAAAATAGTTTAAACTGTCCCACTCCAACCAATCAAAACTGCTTTAGTTATACACACCATGCCTTATTGTGAAAAGAATTTGAGACAGTAACTGACATATTCTATACTTACTTGCACATCCTTAAGCTCATGAAGTTCTTAGGTTCAAAAAGAAGCTGGCAGTTGCACAGAGGAACTTTGCATGAATGTCATCCTCATCCTCCCCCAGCCCTACTAGGTCACAGCAACTGCCACTACCTAGCAGGGAGGGAAAGAGTGGAGCAAAGCGGAATTTTGAGAGTGGCAGCAGGAAAGGTGGCTACAGCTCTCAAACACATGCTAAAGTCTCATGAGAACAAATCTCCTCTCCAAATGGCATTGTGAAGATCTAAGTTTTAAGTCCTAAGTTTTGCTGATCAAATCTTGAATGAATCAGGTGAGGCCAATTATATACACATACACCAATGCAATTTTAACTCTGCCAAATTCTGACATAAGGTAATGCTCAAATGATAGTTTACCTGTATGATGGGAAATGGAAGATAGTTCATGTTGTTAATAAAATACAGGAGGCTATAGCAATAGCCCATAAATGCTCCGGCCAGTAGGAAAAAAAGGTGATATTCGTTTAAGCAGGCTTGTGCAGCAGGGCCATCTAAGCTGAAGGGAAAAAGGTGAGTTATTAATTCAACAGTCAGGGACACATATCACTGTTTTAGGCTCAATATTTATTGAAAGCAACGTTCTGACTTAATCACTTAAGAAATGCCCCAAATTCTAAAAAGATGGTTTGTTTTAGGTAAGTGTGGGCAAAAGATTAACAAAACCCCTTTAGTTAACTGTCTAGATCTATCCCCTAGAAATCTGATAAGGGTAAGAATGTGTCTTGAGATATAAGCAATGCTACTTACAAACTGGAAAACTGCACCTGGACTAAGAGGAACTATAAATAAACTATATACACCCAGACACCACAACTCTGGCTTCTCTCTGTGTTGTCTCATAAACTGGGCAATCCCTCATAGGGACCCTTTTCACTGAAGAAAATGCATCACCATTAGGAAAAAAACTGCCTTATATGAGGGTAGCTGGGGCACAAAAGGAAATCAAGTATTCTGTAGTACTCATGAACATTGTTTTAAAGTCAGTGGAAAATAGAGAATTTAAGATTACTTCACTTAATCTTTTCTGATTTTTAAAGTCACGATATCAATTTGCAATTCTTATCAATGTTATGTGTTCAAGAACTGTATAAATTACAGTGAAAGCATTTTACTAGAGGGCTTAAAATTATTTTAGAATTTTTTCTTCATTTTTTTCTATACTATCCTTCTTCCAACTCCCATGTCAATGCCACCTCCTTGGCTCCTCAGGAGAATGAAATGGAGGAACCATCAGTCTCTGCTTTCTCCAAACCCAAGAAAAAGAAATCTTTTTCCAAGGAGGAGCCGGTGAGCAGTGATCCTGAAGAAACAGCTGGCAGCGGAAGTCTTCCCAAAAGGAAGCAATCTTTCCCCGAAGAAGAACCAGCTAGTGACCCTAAAGAAGCAGGTAACAGGAATGTGTCCAAGAAAAAGAGGACTTTCTGTCCAAGGACCAGCCAATCAGCAGTGGAGCTGAAGAAGCTGCTGGCAGGAAGAGCAGCAGTTCCAAGAAAAAATTCTAAACACATTTTCCTAGTAGGGTATTTCCCATCCCAACCCATCTCCAATACCTCAATAAAAACAAATTCAAAAGAAAAAAAATTGCCACCTTCTCTAAGAAGCTATGTCATCCCCCTGCTTCCTGAATTCCCCTCAGGTTTTTTGGTTTTTTTAAAATATATTTTATTGATTTTTTACAGAGAGGAAGGGAGAGAGAGAGTTAGAAACATCGATGAGAGAGAAACATGGGTCAGGTGCCTCCTGCACACCCCCTACTGGGGATGTGCCCACAACCAAGGTACATGCTCTTGACCGGAATCGAACCTGGGACTCTTCAGTCCACAGGCCGACGCTCTAGTCACTGAGCCAAACTGGTCAGGCTTCCCCTCAGGTTTTATCTGCACATCTCACTTTCTTCCTAGTACAACCTATTTCTCACACATTACTATTTCTCTATTACATCCATTGGGGTCCATGGGTTAAATCCCCTATTGTCCTCAACTCTCAAGGAGTCTATAGTCTATGTGTAAATCACTCTTATAAATCCAACAGCATCTAATATAGCACCATGCATAGAATAAATCTTTCTAAAAACTGTTGAATGCACAACATTAAAAACATTTGATGTATGTAAAAAAGCAGGTTTTATAGAAGTCTAGAAAGCAAACAATATCCATAAACTATTAAAATATACAAGTCATCTTTGGCTTAGTAACTAAATGAGATTCCTTAGGAAAAAAATATCTAATATTACCTCTCAGTACCAGTGCAGGGAACCACAAGAAAACTGTATCGGCCCTTGGTTATCACTGCAGCACACCAAGCCACCATCATTCCCATTGCGGCATGAATAAGTGAGTGCATGAGCTGCTGAGGATGAATGATTTTCCCTATCAGTTCCAGTCTGGAGCAGGGAATGGAAGGCACAACTGCAAACAGAACACATTAATGTGGCTTTATAATCTGCAGTATATGAGTACAGAAAAAGTCCTAGTTAAAAAATCTGTTAAGTTAAAATAATTTGAGAAAATATTAAATACAATGGGATGCACACAAAGAAAGAAAAACCAAAGGACCTAGAAAGATGAAATATAAGGGTAGTATAAGTAACATTTTCCTTTCTTTTTAAAATTTCCTAATAGCTCAAACAGTGCCTACACTGGAACTCTCCTGTCATAAAAAAAATATTTTTTTTAAAAATAGTGCTTGCCCTCTAGCAAGTTATATTTGCATTTTGAAGATTAGCAATATACAGTCCATCTGTGAAAAATAAATCACGAACTAGGTAAACATTGACAACACTGAATACAAAAGTAAATATTTATATGGGAATTTCTAATACCCTTTTTAAAAATATTTTTTTTATTGAGTTTAGAGATAGGGAGAGGAAGAGACAGAAACATCAATGATAAGACAGAATCATCGATCAGCTGCCCCCTTCACCACCCTCACCACCCCCGACTGGAGATTGAGCCCGCAACACAGTGATGTGCTCTGACCAGAATTGAACCGCAACCTCCGGGTTCATAGGTCCACACTCAAACACTGAACCACACGGGCCAGGCTCTAATACCTTTTTGTTAATCCAAAGTTTTCTAGAAGTGAGCTGGGGGAGGTGAGTGTGGGTATGAGGTGAGGGATGTTGACCACTGAAACAACGATTACAGGGTTCCCTAACCTATCTATGTAGGCATTCTTCTTTCAATATACTCAAAGTGAAGAGGCTGCAGAGATGGAAAAGTGTGAAGGGAAAGGGCCTAGGTGCTTGACCCTTGGGGAAGAGGTTGCTATCACCTCTCCCTCTCCACAAGACATGCCTACAAAGGGCAGTGTGAAAGAACACATGCTATAAGCCAAGGAGTCCTGTACATGGTTTGAATAGAAAAAAGATCCGTCAGCTAGTGAGGGATTAGGAAAGCAAAGGAAAAGGGTATGTATTGTAACATCCAAAATAGGATTTGAAATTTTATACCATATCTAACAAGAAACTACAAAGAGCTAAAAAGAGGATGACAGTCTAGTTAAAACAAGTAGTGTGAGAAAAAGCTTCTTATTGTATCTTAAGGAGATACAATAAGAAGGAATCTAAAAAGCAAGAGTGAGACAAGAAACTGAGGGGAAAAAATGCTCTGGAATTTAGCAGGTGATTATCCCAATGTAAAACATAGTATTTTTAAGTTTTTGAGAAACTCTTAGAACTATAGACTTTTATATTTGAGAAATATCTAAGAAATCACCTGTTCTAATCTCCTACCCTATAAAGACATCCTATATAATAAAAGGCTAATATGCAAATCGACTGAACGGCGGAATGACCGGTTGCTATGACACACGGGGCAGACGCTCAACGCAGAAGCTGCCCCCGGGTGGTCGTGCGCTCCCACAGGGGGAGCGCCATTCAGCCAGAAGCCGGGCTCACAGCTGGCAAGTACAGCGGCGGTGGCAGGAGCCTCTCCCACCTCTGTGGCAGCGCTAAGGATGTCCAACTGATGGCTTAGGCCTGCTCCCCTCATGGACAGGGAGCAGGCCTAAGCCATCAGTTGGACATCCCCCAAGGGCTCCTGGACTATGAGAGGGCGCAGGCCTGGCTGAGGGATGCCCTGCCTTGAGTACATGAATTTCGTGCACCAGGCCTCTAGTTACTTTTATAATACACAAGAGCCAGATGCACGAAATTCATGCAAGAGTAGGCCTTCCTTCCCCTGGTTGCTGGCACTGGCTTCCCTCCAGCACCCAGGACCCAGGCTTCCCTCCAGCCACTGGCAGGCACCCAGGACCTGGGCTTCCCTCTGACCGCCGGCAGACACCTGGAACCCAGGCTTCCCTTGCAGCCCCAGCTTCCCCGGAAGGAGGTCTGGTCTAATTAGCATATTATACTTTTATTATTATAGATATGCTGAATCACAACTTGAACATCAGCTATGAACCATTAAAAGATCTAAATTGTTTTATTGTGGTAAAATACACTTAAAGTTTATTGTTTTGACCATTTTTAAGTGTACAGTTCTGTGGCATAAGTACATTCACATTGTTGTGCAAACATCACCATCATCCATCTCCAGACTTTCCCATTTTCCCCAGCTGAACCTCTGTCCCCATTAAACAATTCCCAAACCCTCCTCCTCAAAGCCCTGGGCAACCACCATTCTAATTTCTGTCTCTATGAATTAGACTACTTCAGGTAGCTCCTAAGTGGAATCATATAATATTTGTCTGCAGAGGTCAAAATACTTTCTTTAGAAGAGAAATTAGCACTCAAATTTTAAGATAAAGCATTCAAAGCATATGATTCTGCATACCATTTGTAAAACTTTAACATAAAACACAGCCCCTATTATACACACTCATATACAAAATGCATTGAGTATGCCCTTAATAAAATAAATTCAGACATTTTTAAGATAATTAACTTTTGAAAACTCACCTGAATAGAACTCCACATTGAAAATACTTATTATTATTATTACCACCGACAGCAGCAGGAAGTAGAAGATTACATAGGAACTATATAGATCATTGAAAGAATCTAAAACAGAAGAAAGAGAAATTACTAAAGATCATTCAGTCGTGTAGTTATATTCAGTATACTGCAACAAAAAAGGGGCTTGAATCACAACTCTAATTTTAATTTTAAAGTTACCTTTCTTTAAGAATGTCCTCATACACTGCTGACAAGACCTATAGGATATCCACTCAAGAACTACAATGTGAGTTATTTGGACCAAGCTCTGGGTCCTTTAAAATCTTATATAATAAAGATGTAATATGCAAGTGGTCGTTACACTGTGAAGCGTAATGACCGACCACGTAACAACCGGATCAGCAGGAGGGTCGGGCAGCAAGCTACAAGCGGGTGGCAGAGAGCTACAAGAGGGGCAGGGTAGCAAGCTGGGGGGGGGGGGGGGGGGGGTGGGGAGGCGCGGGGGTAGCTACTGGAGGGCGGCAGCGAGCTACTGGCGAGCTATTGGCGCACGGATTCCTGCGCAGGGCTACTAGCTATATTGTAATTTCTTTTAGATAAACCAGATGTTAACATCAAACAACATACTACCATATGCAAATATATTTCATCATGTGAAACTAAAATACCACATTTAGTAATATACCAACAAGTTTCTTTGTAAAATGTAAATATTTTTCAGATTTCTTCCTACAAGATGCAATTAGCCCTATAGCTAAAAAAGTAACATTTCTGGAAATAGTATAATCCATAAATCATCTAAATTAGCTGAAAACAATGAGGATATCCCAGTGAAATACTAATACATTCACATTTTAGAGTAGTTCATCAATAATTCATTTAAAAAATATGGGAAACTTTAAAATATGTATGTATTATGCCTAAAAACATGAACAAAAGAAATAAAAACAGCAAGGACATATGCTTGCTGAATAGATTAACACAATTATAAAACCAATTATTTTTAAAAGTATAATTCATTGACTAAAATTAATAAAAAATATTTATTAAGCATCCACAATTAAACACAAACATTGTACTGCTAAAAGAAAGAATTGATCCATGTTATTGGAAATAAGTAAGGAAAGAGTACAACTTTTCTGGAAAGACTTTGTGAAGCAAAAGCTGAAGAGGACAATTAACATTTGATGGGAAAAAATAGCATAAAT
This sequence comes from Myotis yumanensis, assembly GCF_028538775.1. Taxonomy (NCBI): domain Eukaryota; kingdom Metazoa; phylum Chordata; class Mammalia; order Chiroptera; family Vespertilionidae; genus Myotis; species Myotis yumanensis. The sequence goes on from NW_027223753.1 coordinate 37,624,856, forward strand.
CAAATCCAATTTATGAGATTGGTGAGAAAGTGCTATTAGGATTAAAGAATACTTGGTCATGAAATGGCAAAAAGTTTTTATCCTAAATTCCAATTCTGAACAACTGATAATGGCTCTAGATTACAATACTGAATATTCTGAGATTGTGACTAGACAGCCAAGATCAAAAGATCAATGAGTAATACAGATTCTGGCAAAGTGGAGAGAGAAGTACTTGCCATCCCTGCAATGGTTTATGGCCTAATCTCATCTGACCTATGGGATCCATACAAGAAGTGATTGATATGTCTCAACAAAAAAATTAACATGACTTTAATTCTTTAGCAGCAACATCTCCAAAGGCCACTAAGTAAAGCTTTGAACTCCTTGAAAATTGACATTTTCTTCTGAAAAATTAATTTAACAACACACTTCTCACTTTCCAAAGCAAAAGAAATTTATTGTTATTGTTGTTGAAGAGGATATAAAAAGTATTTCAAGAGTATTTGTGCTTCTTAGCCTTAAGCAAGGTTTTAAAGACTTCAAAACCTAGGCTGGCAACATTTCTCTCTTTTTATTTTATTTTTTAATTCTAGTATAGAATTAAAAATAAAAAAATCCTAGTGCATAGTAAAAACACTGGTTCTGAAGTCAGAGGCCAATGTTCAAATCCTACCTCAGTTACTCACCAGCTGTATCTCTGAAGCCTTTAGCCTGAGTCTCAGTTTCCTCATCTATAAAGTAGGGTTAATACCTCTTTATTACACAGGGTTGTAGGAAGAATAAGAGGCAATCTACTTCAGGTGCTTAGCACAGTGCCTGGCACACAGTTGATAGTGATAATTGATAGCCCCTCATCAATCCTCGCATTTAACTCTATGTTCTTTAGTTTTTAACTCTTTCCTCCTTTTCTCTCTTCTCATCATTCTTCCTTATTAGCCACAATATAGAAATAGAGTATTCCTAATTTTAGACAGGTTTTTTAAGAGATATCTCATATTTCTATCCACAATATTTAAATAGATAAAAGGAACAGTTCTCCTTAAAAAGACAATCTCAATAAAGCTGTAATAAAGAAGAGACAAACAAATAAACAAAAATTAAGTTTTCCTTTACATGGTCTTCTAATGATTTTTTTCATGTGATAATAAAGTCTCTGAGTTTTACTAATCCTATTATTATACTAGAGGCCCGATGCACTAAATTTGTGCAAGAGTAGGCCTTCCTTCCCCCGGCTGCTGGCACTGGCTTCCCTCCAGCACCTGGAACCTGGGCTTCCCTCGCAGCCCCTGCTTTGTCTGGAAGGTTGTCTGGAAGGACGTCGGTCTAGTTAGCATACTACGCTTTTATTATTATAGATAATGAAAAGGTGTAAGTTAGGAAGGAATGCCTTAAGATTACCGCAGTAACTATTTTGCTAAGTAAGCGGTAATTAAAAACAAATTTGGAACATAATGCAATTTTTATGTTGAAAAGTAGGTCCTGTACATTTGTTTTCCCCAAATTGAGTATCACTTACCAGACAGCCACTGTATAGGATGCAATAAATCAATGCTGTTGAAGATTATAAATACTGTGGTACAGATGGGTAGAAGCAGCACTGACCACACAATACTTGTAACTATCCTCCATCCCAAAACCTGTAACAAACAAAATCAACAAAATCATTCAATCATGAAGTCAGTTAAACTATTTCAGTTATGCAAATCCTATCTTTTCATACAGGATGCTAATCACTAATATTTATACCCAGATCATAGTCTGTGCAGGTATACATAAACCTCAATGGTTATTACTATTAATAACTTTAATTTACACACCACTGTAGAATCTTGTATTATCAGTGAACTTATGGTTATGTCTGTCCAGAGTCAGGTGCCACACTAAATATCGGGGAGGGGGGGAGGGGCAGAATTACAACTGTATTTCACAGCAATTAATACTTGTCTAAGTTTAATTGACAGATATATCAACATCTAAAAGCTATATATTTTATGGGAACCATCTGTCTACTGCAATGGTGTTTACGATTACTAGATACCTATTCCCTACTGGGCAACTGACACATGGTATTCAGTCTGAATTACCAGTGCCTACCACGTAGGAGGCACAAGATTTACTTTTGAATAAGTGAATAAAAAAGCAAAGTGAATACTGAAGGGTTCTAAGCATGACGATCGGATTTATATTTTGGGCGGTAAAACACCCTGTGTTTGTAACCTGGCTAGGATGAAGATGGATCAGACGGGGCAACGCCAAAACAGGAGGCAGTCCACACAACCGCCCAAGCCAAAGGTTACAGTCAGTGTCTGAGGGAAGGCAGCGGCAAGGGGAAAGGAGGCTTAAAGGGGGAAATGGATCCACGTCTGTGAAACACGTTATACAGGACAGTGGTGATTGATCCCAGGGGCAGTAAAGAACAGGTAAGACTTCAAGACTCAAAAGCTCTTAGCTTGGGATACAGGGTAGATGGCGGTACCGCTGGGGCAGCCCAAAAGGGATATTACTCCTTATCTCTGTCCTGCACAGAACGGATGCAGGACAGGAGGTATCAGCTAGGAAGTACTTGCTCATCTCAGCTGCACAGCACACACATTCCTCTAACACAGTGGTTCTCAACCTTCCTAATGCCACGACCCTTTAATACAGTTCCTCTTGTTGTGGTGACCCCCAACCATAAAATTATTTTCGTTGCTACTTCATAACTGTAATTTTGCTACTGTTATGAATCGTAATGTAATTATATAGGGTGTCCCAAAATTCACGCAAGAAGTAATTTTGATAGAAAACACAGGTTTATAATTAAAAATTGTAAATTTTTTATTGATTCATAAAGTATACAGTATAGGGTTGTGTATGGAATAGCACATCGGGTAAATGGCCTCCACGGCTTTGCTGGCACACACGCAAAGCCGTGGTCTTCATTGGTCTTCGCTGTCCCTGCTCCTGGGCCATAATTGGTACTTGGTAATGCTTATCAAATTGAAGGGATTGACATCAAAGGGCAACAGATATTAGAATCTGATTCAATAAACCAAGTAAAATTAGGCTTTTATTTTTTGTTATTGTTGTTAATGCTCACGCAAAATTCAAATCTTGCGTGAATTTTGGGCACCCTAGATACATATGTGTTTTCCGATGGTCTTAGGCGACCCCTGTGAAGGGGTCGCGACCCACAGGTTGAGAACCGCTGCTCTAGCAGTTAACAAGGAGCACCTGTCCCGTGTACCTAGCCCACCCCAGCCTCTGCTGAGTGCGCCATTCACATTCTCTCCAACTCTTCGCATTCTAATCCCGGGACCGACCAGTTATTTATGTTGCACCTCCTAGGCACATCACCACTGCGTCCACTCCTCCCCATTCCCGGCATGAGTGCCAGCAGGTCAGCCCTCCCACTCCGACCAGTTTCCACTCTGGACTCCCCTTTCACCCCCGAACAAGTTGGCACTCGGGACACCCGCACCCATACACCCGGCACCCAGCTTTCCGAGCACACTCCTCCCACCCAGTAACGAGCTTCCACTCACATCGCCCCGACAGCCCTGTCATAAGCTCCCCTTTAGGAGGTCCCTTCCCCACGCGCTCCCCACGCTACCCCCGGCCGGTCCCTCCCCCGCCCAGCACGCACGCGCGGTCAGCGCCAAGGCCCCGCAGCCCCCGCGGCCCCCACTGCGGTCCCGCGCACAGCACAGCGAACGCAGCACTCACGCGCCACAAGATGTCCCGCGACCCGCCGGCGCAGGGCCAACTCCCAACCGTGGCCATGGTGATGGCGGGGCCCGCTCTGAGGGGAGCAGGAGACGGCGAGCCTGCCCGCCTCCGTGGTTCAAAGAGAGGAAGGCCCCAGGAGGACCCCGTTGGGGCTGCCTGAAACGCTGCCTGAGCGAAGCCCGGCCCAGGACCCAACCCATCTCTCCGAGATTTCGTCTGGACAGGCCCAGCAGGCCAGGATTCCCCCGCAGACACGCGTCCCAAAGGGGCCCGGGACGCCAGAACTCGCCCTCGGGAATCGAAAAGGTCTCTCCGAAGCAGGGTCCGGCGAGGCACCAAAAATTGGGGGCGGTGCTGCTGCATGCTGGGAACTGTAGGCTCCCGGCCTCTGGAAGCAAGGACGAGCGTTGCATTCTGGGACTCGGAGTTCCAAAGTACAGCATGCTGGGAGACGAAGTCTTCCCGAAGGTACCTCGAGGCATGCCGGGAATCATAGTCCTTTATGAGACATACTAGAGGCCCGGTGCGCGATATTCCGATATTCGTGCACTGGGGGGGGGCGCGGGGTGGGGGGGTAGTTGGATGTTCCCTGAGGGGTCCTTAGTGCTGCCCAGGAGGCAGGAGAGGCTTCCACCATGCTGCTGCACTTGCCAGCTGCCAGCCCTGAGCCCAGCTTCCTGTGGGAGCACACTGACCACCAGGGGGCAGCGCCTGCGTTAAGTGTCTGCCCTCTGGTGGTCAGTGTGCGTCATAGCGACCGGTCATTCTGCCATTCGGTTGATTTGCTTATTAACCTTTTATTATATAGGATACAGTACTAGCCACAGTGTTGGTGGATCAAAATTCAACAGTTAGAAAGATCTGGCAACATGAATTGCCGATTTCTTCAGATTTTACTTTGACTGCCTGAAAATGAAATCAAAGGATGTTGTGGCCCTCTCCATGAAGGTACTCACTGATTTCACCAAAATGAAAAATTATCTTTCCCTAGAGGTACATTTGGTTTTGTAAAATCTGGTTTCTAATTCCATCCAGCTCAGCCACTTGGTAAGTGGAATATCTTACCCTTTTTAAGCCTCCATTTCATCCATAAAATAAGGATTTTTGAAAATGGCATTCAGTGATGTTGTGAAGATATACTAAAATACTATATAAATATTATCATTAATTTCCTGCTAATCAGGAAAAAGGCTTTTCACCAACCCAAGTCCAGTCAACATTCAGCACTCTTGCCCTAACCAGTTTGCCTTAGTGGATAGAGCGTCAGCCTGTGGGCTGAAGGGTCCCAGGTTCAATTCCGGTCAAGGGCATGTACCTTGGTTGTGGGCACATCCCCAGTAGGAGGTGTGCAGGAGGCAGCTGATCAATGTTTCTCTCTCATTGATGTTTCTAACTCTCTATCCCTCTCCCTTCCTCTCTGTAAAAAAAAAAAAAATCAATAAAATATATTTTTTAAAACATTCAGCACTCTAAAGACAGACAGATTCAGTGATTTCTCACTCTGAAGCTCATAGTCTATTGAGACAAATTGGCACCACACACACTGTTCTGCAACGTTTGCTACTGGTTTCCTGACTTGCTTTAGATTATATCATACTCACTTTCAAAAACATGTTAATATTACTCATATCTGAAGCAGGGCAGGACGAACTGGGAATATAAAGATAGATCAAGTCTCTGCCATGAAGAAACCTTCTATTTGGTGGAGGAGAAAGATTATAAAGAATCACACTAAATGAGTGTCCACAAATACACCTCAGGTTACTTTCATTAAGATCACCTGACTTAGTTCCTTTGCAGAGAGTGCTATAGTTGCTACCCTAGTGTCTATTCTCCCCTTTTTCCTTAGTAATAAGCCTCCTAATTTTTAACTAAACATGTGGCTACATGCAGCTAAGTGGATTCAGGTGACTGAGTTCAGGCCAATAAACTATAATCAAAGTATAGCATGGTAGTTCCCAGAGACACCCTCCCCCCCCTTAAAAGACAACTAGCACATGTTTTTTATTCCTTCTCAATTCCTTTCTCCATCCAACTGCATGGAACTTGGAGGCATTGCCTGGAGCTCTAGCACCATATTGGACCACAGGAAGAAGGTCATACTCTAGAGCAGCAGTTCTCAACCTGTGGGTCACGAACCCTTTGGGGGTCAAACGACCCTTTCACAAGGATCGCCTAAGACCATTGGAAAACACATATATAATTACATATTGTTTTTGTGATTAATCACTATGCTTTAATTATGTTCAGTTTGTAACAATGAAAATACATCCTGCATAGCAGATATTTACATTACGATTCATAACAGTGGCAAAATTACAGTTATGAAGTAGCAACAAAAATAATTTTATGGTTGGGGGTCACCACAACATGAGGAACTGTATTAAAGGGTCGCGGCATTAGGAAGGTTGAGAACCACTGCTCTAGAGTCTAAAGACAAAGTCAAGTGCTGAACTAAAAGGAGATTTAATTACCAGCAGTAACCATACCAATTCGGGGGGCTACCTGCCTTTACCTCCTAACATCATTTACCCAATAGATACAATTATTTATTGTTTAAGACACTTCTATCTCTATAACACTTACATAATGTGAAACCATCTTGTGCAATTACTTATTTATTGTCTATTTTCCCACTAGTATACAAGCTTCATGAGGGCAGGGATTTTGTCTATCTTATCATTGTTTCCAAAATGTCCCTAACATTAGTAGGTAGTCAATAAATGTTTATCACATGAACAAAAGAATGAATTAATGAAAGTAACTGCATCAGACAGTATCTATTCAGGACAACACACTTGGTTATTTAAATCAAAGAGGGATTTCACGTAGGGAACTGATAACAAATTATTGGAAGAGCTGAAAGAGCATAGGAGAGAAAGGACAGGGTTGAAGTAGCAAAAGGGAGAAGGGAGTTATTACCCAAATATCAGAAAATGCTAACTTCCTCTGCATGACAGCCCATGAGCCCACAAGCAATGCTGAGCTGCTGAAGGTAGTGCTGCTGCTGCTGTTAGAACCACACCATTGCTGTTGAGCAAGAACTGAGGAGCTAGTACCCTGTAGCTATTGAAACTACCACAAGTACCCACAACCACCTACAGTTGTTCTCTGAACCTTAGTTTATTCATCAATAATAAAACCAGTCTTGCAAGATTTTGTTTTCAAATTGTCTGGCACACAGTAGACATTCATTTTATCATAAATATTACTAGTAGAAAGATTACAGCTTTGGAGTCAAATAAACATGGGTCTGAATACTTGCTCTGCCACTTTGTAGGATATTAGGACCATCTTTATCTTTCTAAACTGATAGATTAAAAAACATTCTATCAGTTTAGAAAGATAATGAAAGCATGCCAGAAAAACATGTGCACTAAATAGGTGAAATTATAATCTAATCCTTCAAATTGGAAGTAAAATAAATTAAGAAAATCACACAAGATACGAAAGAACAATACTAATTAGTATTAGAAAAAATCACACTGTGAGACAGAACTAGGGGAATAGATATAAAGGAGAAATCATTCTAGAAATGAAGGTGGAACTAGAACAGTGATGGCGAACCTATGACACGAGTGTCAGAGGTGACACGCGAACTCATTTTTTGGGTTGATTTTTCTTTGTTAAATGGCATTTAAATATATAAAATAAATATCAAAAATATGTCTTTGTTTTACTATGGTTGCAAATATCAAAAAATTTCTATATGTGACACAGCACCAGAGTTAAGTTAGGGTTTTTCAAAATGCTGACATGCCGAGCTCAAAAGGTTCGCCATCACTGAACTAGAAGGAACTCAAGAACAAAGAAACACAACAGTAATCCTAGATAATAAAAGGCTAATATGCAAATTGTCTCCTCAGGAGTTCGACCAGGAGACCTGGAGTTTGATGGCTCGCTATGATGTGCGCTGACCACCAGGGGGTGGCGCGGAACATGACAGGCAATCAGCAGCGGTAGCAGGGCACTAAGGGAGCGAGGGAAGGAGGAGGCGGGGAGGCAGGAACCACATGTTGGCAGTGCATGGTGGCCAGGGAAGGGGGAGGTGGGGAGGCGGGGAACTGTGTGGTGGCGGTGCGTGGGTGGTGAGGGAAGGAGGAAGTGGGGAGGCAGGGAAGTTGATTGGCCCTGATCGCAGGTCAGGCCTAGGGACCCTACCCATGCTCAAATTTTGTGCACCGGGGCCTCTACTGCCATAATAAAGGAAGGACATTTTGTTGTTGTTAATCTTCACTTGAGGATATTTTCCATTCACTTTTTTTTTAGAGAGAATAGAAGGAATGGGGAGAGACAGAAAGAAACATCGATCATGGGTGCGAGAGAGACACATCAACTGGTTGCCTCCTGCATGGGCCCCGACTGGGGAGCTGGGGAACGAGCCTGCAACCACGGTATGTGCCCTTGACAGGAATTGAACCTGAGACCCTTCAGTCCTCAGGCTAATGCTCTAACCACTGAGCCAAACCGGTTAGGGCAGGAAGGGCATTTTTAAAAAAATATATTTTATTGCTTTTCCACAGAGAGGAATGGAGAGGGACAGAAAGCCAGAAACATCAATGAGAGAGAAACATCGATCAGCTGCCTCCTGCACACCCCCCACTGGGCACACGCCCCTGACCGGAATCGAACCTGGGACCCTTCAGTCCGCAGGCCTACGCTCCATCCACTGAGCCAAACCGGTTAGGGCAAGAACGGCATTTTTTAATCAAAAAGGAATAAAACAAGAAACTATAAGGATTTTTTAAAATTAGTAAGTAGAGAAGATAGGCAAAGAAGATCTAATCTATACTAATGAAAGGGTAATATGCTAATTAGACCAGACATCTTCCAGACAACCTTCCGGACATCCTTCCTGACAAAGCCAGGCCTGGGAGAAGCCTCCTGCCTATGGTCCCGGGCGCCTGCGGCTGCGGCAGCCTGGGAGAAGCCACCGGTGCGCCAGCTTATCAAAATCTTGCAGGATGAGAATTCTGTCTGGGTTTCCCCAAATTCCCTCAGCCCCTATTCACCCCTCTGTAAAGACACAGAACAAGTGAGGCCCCTTAAATAAAAATCAGAGGTCTCCAGCAACGGTGGGCCTCTCTCATCACAGTCATTTGGACTGGATGGCATTTGAGTGTTTATCTAGGCACCATGACAGGGAACACACAAGCTCAAGTCATGATCTCTGCCCTTAAATAATTCACAATCTTATTAGAGCAAGTGGATGATAAAAGTGCAGGAATGACATCAGAATGTAAGGCAACAATACAGAGAGGAACAGAGGCAATTGTTAGGGTGATTTTCCAACAATTAGTACATAGAACTTGTGCTATGAATTAAATTTAAAAAAATATGTGTGGAAGTAGCTACTTCGTGAGTATGGCATCCCTTCCTATTTTAAAGGAAGCTGAGTTCCTTGTGAACTGTGTAATATGCTATGATATTTGAGGCACAGAACAGGAGATGCCCTAAGGGTACTATGCTTTGATATTTGAGACATTCTTTATTGTTCAATGTGATTTATTTCTGTATGCCTCAGTTTTGAAAGAGTTAAATTACTAGAATAATACATCTTGCTATAAAATATTACTAGAAAATCAAATGATCAGGTGACATTTATTGTTATTTTCTATAAATGAACACAATCTCTGGTATGCTAAAGTGATAGGTATTATAGAAATATTCAGATAGGGAGACCTACAGGCTTGATTACAAGTGAGGTTTACTATCACAACCCAAATTTATTAATTTAAAAAAAAGCAGGGAGTTAACTAGAAACTGAACCAAATATAAACCCTTGAAGGGCAAATGTATATTGGATAAATTTTGCTATTACAAGAGCAACAAGAATTCAGAGGCAAGAATGCGAAGCAGATTGCATCCACTCTAAGTTACTGCTAAAGAAAAAGAATGGTATACTATGAAAACACTTAATACAGATTATAAAGAGATTTATTCAAAGAGGATTTCCTAGAGTAGGTGGTATTTCAGTTAATTTTTTTAAATGCGAAGAGGTTAGCTAGATAAGAAAAAGGTGTAGGGGTCCCAGATTGGAGAGGGTGCAGGCCGGGCTGAGGGATCCCTTCCCCTACACGAATTTTGTGCACCGGGCCTCTAGTCTATATATATAAAAGCCTAAGCGAACAGCCAACTGGCCAGTAGCTATCATGCGCACTGACCACCAGGGGGCAGACGCTCAACCCAGGAGCTGCCAAGCTGCAGTGACTTGGCAGCTGCAGTTCTTGGGTGTCGCACCTGGAACCAGAGAGGAGAGAGCCTGATTCCGGGGTGCGTCACCCGAGAACCACTCTCTTGCAATCCGGGACCCCTCGGGGAATGTAAGAGAGCAGGTTTTGGCCCGATCCCCACAGGCCAGGCCAAGGGACTCCATCAGTGCACAAATCCGTGCACCAGGGCCTCAAGTATATGAATGGGAGTCCCTGAAAAATCTACTCTCATTTTAAACTACCACTCTCCCAACACGGTATAAGGATATGAGAATTACTTTTTATTCTCAAATTGTTCTAATATTAATAAGTCATCATTTTCCTAAAGTTTTCATTTCAAAATCTTCATTTTTTTGTAGTTCTACCACATTTGAAATGTTTATTTTGTCTTTTTTTTCATTTTTAATTACTTTATTTTTTTTACAGTATACAAAATAAATCTAGTACTAGATTGTAGATATAAAATAATTGGCTATTTACATGCAATAAACATTAATATTTTAAGAAAAGTGATTTTAAATATATTACATGCAAAAACAATATTTCAAGAAAAAAATTTAAATATAATATTACTAAAACTGTACTAACATAGTATAATATCACAAAAGTTATAGGAAATATTAAAAATCTTCAAATAACAGGATTACTTCTATTATATTCTAAAATATTTTTTTCTCTGGCTCTATTTTTCTTCATCAGTTTATGTTGTTCATTATATTCCACAAATGAGTGAGATCATGTGATATTTATCTTTCTCCGACTGGCTTATTTCACTTAGTATAATGCTCTCCAGGTCCATCCATGCTGTTGCAAATGGTAAGAGTTCCTTCTTTTTTACAGCAGTGTAGTATTCCATTGTATAGATGTACCACAGTTTTTTAATCCACTCATCTGCTGATGGGCACTTAGGCTGTTTCCAAATCTTAGCAATTGTAAATTGTGCTGCTATGAACATAGGGGTACATCTGTTCTAGTAGGTGTTTCTGATTTCTTGGGATATATTCCTAGAAGTGGAATTACTGGGTCAAATGGGAGTTCAATTTTTAATTTTTTGAGGAAACTCCATACTGTTCTCCACAGTGGCTGCACCAATCTACATTCCCACCAGCAGTGTATGAGGGTTCCTTTTTCTCCACATCCTCGCCAGCACTTGCCGTTTGTTGATTTGTTGATGATAGCCACTCTGACAGGTGGCCTTCACTTATTTTATAGTCCTAGGCATCTTATAGTCCAATAAATACTAGGGATTGGTGGTGGCAAATAACCCTTCTTTCTCCACATCCGTAACCTGTTTAGTGTCAAATTCAGTCTTTCCGAGAAAGAAGGCTACTGATTCTTGATAAAATGTGATTAGCCATTTCCAACAGCAAAATAAAACGTTTATTTTAAAAGACAATTCCTTGGCCCAGCCGGTGTGGCTCAATTATTGAGTGTCAACCTATGAACCAGGAGATCAGGGTTCGATTCCCGGTCAGGGCAAATGCCCGGGTTGCGAGCTCGATCCCCAGTAGAGCGCATGCAGGAGACAACTGATCAATGATTCTCTCTCATCATTGATGTTTCTATCTCTCTCTCCCTCTCCCTCTCTGAAATTAATAAAAATATATTTTTAATTAAAAAAAAAGAGCTCCTTGGACAGATTCACAGTCTCTTGTGCAATAGAATTTTGATTAGTCAAGCAAAAAAAAAATTCAAAACATATGGATAATATTTTCTGGAGGGGGGCATAGAGAACATATTCCACAGGATAAAACTCAATATCTCTCTCTCTCTGTCCCCAAACTCCGAAACCTTGGGGGAATTTTTTAAAGGTTCAGCAATTTGAAAAGAAGGCTCAGGCTCCTCCCCTTCCTGGCTGTTGGGTTGGGCCTGTCCTCTGCTGCTAGTTTCTTGGGGGTCAGATTTCAAAAGAAAAAGAGAGGGAGATCCTTAAGGGAAAACCCACAGAGTGAAAGTGAAGTATGTCATCTAGACTTCAGAAATGCCTTTTTCTCCCTTTTTAACTGGCTTAGGTTGTTTACATAGTCTGATCTAACTTTCTGCCTATGATAAAGAGACAGTGAAATGAAGTCTATGGATAAAGGTGAGACTACTTGGTGCCTCATCTCCAAGTATATGAGGAAGAGGCAGGATCAAAGGTTTTTCACATGGATAATTAAGTGTCTGGGATGCAATAGGTAAAGCAAGCATGGCAAACCCTCCGGCTGCGAGTTTGACATGCTTGAGGTAAAGGCTTTAGAGCAGCGGTTCTCAACCTGTGGGTCGCGACCCCTTTGGGGGTCGAACGACCCTTTCACAGGGGTCGCCTAAGACCATCGGAAAACACATATATAATTACATATTGTTTTTGAGATTAATCACTATGCTTTAATTATGTTCAATTTGTAACAATGAAATTGGGGGTCACCACAACATGAAGAACTGTATTAAAGGGTCGCAGCATTAGGAAGGTTGAGAACCACTGCTTTAGAGTAACACAACTACAGATTTGAATTCTAGCTCCCTGCTTAATAGCAGATTAGTCAAGCAAGTAACTCAACCTCTTACTTTATAACTTTCCTAAACCATAAAAAGAGGGACAATAGTGTGCACTGTTCTTTCTTTGTATCTACCTGTCTTTTGTTTTTTTAATATATTTTATTGATTTTTTACAGAGAGGAAGGGAGAGAGATAGAGAGTTAGAAACATCGATGAGAGAGAAACATCGATCAGCTGCCTCCTGCACATCTCCTACTGGGGATGTGCCCGCAACCCAGGTACATGCCCTAGACCGGAATCGAACCCGGGACCTTTCAGTCTGCAGGCCGACGCTCTATCCACTGAGCCAAACCGGTTTCGGCTATCTACCTGTCTTAATTGAGCTCCGTTACCCACCTTTCAAATGAGATAGTCATTAATACCGTTCACCAAGTACTTCCAGCTCTCTGCTCTCTGGTCATACAATAGGATTGCACTTAATGGCCATCTTTAAAGTTAGGTATGGCCATGTGACCATTTGGTCAACGAATTGTGAGCAGAAAAGACATGTGTCACTTATAGGTGAAACTAGAGGCCCGGTGCACGAATTCATGCACCAGTGGGGTCCCTTGGCCTGGCCTGTGGGATCAGGCCTAAATTGGTTCTCCGACATCCCCCAAGGGGTCCTGGATTGCGAGAGGACACAGGCCAGGCCAAGGGACCCACCAGTGCACAATCAGGGCCGGGGAGGGATGTGGGAGTTGGCCAGCTGGGGAGGGACTGCAGGAGGGCTCCAAGGGATGTCCAGCCCATCTCACTCAGTCCCAATTGGTCAGACCCCAGCAGCAAACTAACCTACTGTTGGAGAGTCTGCCCCCTGGTGGTTAGCACACATCATAGCAACTGGTTGACCAGCTGACAGTCTGCCCCCTGGTGGTCAGTGCATGTCATAGCGAGCAGCTGAGTGGTCTTAGCATATCATTAGCATATTATGCTTTGATTGGTTGAATGACAACTAGACGACCGGACACCTAGCATATTAGGCTTTTATTATATAGAATCTTTTGCAGAGGAAGGAACAGAGAGAGGGAAAATGAAGCAGGCATCCATATCCACAGCTATTTGAATGTTTCAACTCTTTTATATAGTTTTTCAGTATCTGATCTATTTATTTGCTTGCTCTCTCCTTTTTCCTAATATTTAAAAAGGTTTATATTTTTTCTAATTTTTCCTTTATATAACATCTTTAATCCCCTATATTTTGGGAGGACAATTATTGGATTTTTTTTCTATTATGAACATTGATTGACCTTACCTAATAACTTCCTCATTTCCTTCTTCTCTAGCATCTGATTTGAAGCAATATTGTTTTCTTCTTCGTTTATAACTAAGAATAAGCAATCTTATTCGGTCTTATAAATGTTCTTCCCTTCTTCCATTTTTGTTAGTTATACTATATTTTTATTTTAAGTACACACAACCATTATAAACTATATTCTCCCCTTAAAACCATCATTTAGTCTTAGTTCTAAAAGTGAATATATACTTAGTGACATAACCACCTGTTATATCAATGTCTCACCTTCCATGTCGGGTTGTTGGGAAGTGTGTTTCTAGAGGTGCCTCAGAAAGTTCTCATCAGAACATTCCTGGTGTTCTTCCATGTTGAAAACATTTTGTCTGTGGCCTTACACCTAAAAATCAGTTTGGCTGGATGTAAAACCCTTAGCGCACATTTTCTTTCCTTGGGTATTTTAGATTTGTTTTACTCTAGAATCTTCTGACATAAAGTGCTGTTGTCAAAAAGTCTGATAATAATCTGACTTTCTTTCCCTTATAAGTGAATTTGTGTTTTAGTCTGGATGCCCCCAATATTTTTCTTTAAAATCCACTAATTTTATTATAATACTAGAGGCCCGGTGCACAAAAATCCATGCACTCAGGGGGTGCCTCAGCCCAGCCTGCACCTTCTTGCAGTCCGGAGCCCTCAGGGGATCTTTGACTGCTGCAGAGGCAGGAGAGGCTCCTGCCACCACTGCTGCACTCGCCAACCATGAGCCCGGCTTCTGGCTGAGTAGTGCTCCCCCTGTGGGAGCGCACTGACCACCAGGGGGCAGCTCCTGCATTGAGCGTCTGCCCTCTGGTGGTCAGTGTGTGTCATAGCGACTGCTGGGTCAATTTGCATATTAGCCTTTTATTATATAGGATTATATAGGATGTTTCAATGTGGATCTTCTGGATTGAGTTCTCCAGGTATGAGGTATGTTCTTCCTATAAGAAGTTACAAATCTTATTAATTTTTTTCAGGAAAGATTTTTTTATTATTATAGTATTTTTTAATTTATTCTTTTTTTCCTTGAAGGACATGTACAATATACCTTTGGAACTTTTGGGCCTTTCTTCTATATTGTCATTTTCTCTTTGATTTCTCTTTATTTATTTTGGAATTATTTTTTTCCTTCTTTTCATTTTTTATTCCCTTAAGGGATTATCTGTTGTGCAAAAACCTTATTACTATGATATTCCTTCTAGTTCAGTCTTCATTTGTAAAATAAGTTTTCTTTTCTTTAAAAATCTTTCCTGAGTTTTATTACCTAGTTTCTGCTAATTCTGATTTGTGCTTTTCTTTCATATCTTATACTATTTCCTTAATTTACTTTAGCTCATTTTGATACATTGTTATCGTTTTTACCCTGTTTTGTGTACATGTCTGTCTGGAGTGCTTTCATTCATTAGGAATGTTATTCTGCTCCTTGTTCTGTTTTGTTCTTTAAAATGTTTTTATTGGTTTTTAGAGAGGAGGGGAGAGGGATATAGATAGAAACATCATGGCTCGGCTGCCTCTTGCACACCCCCTAATGGGGATTGAGCCCGAAACCCCGGCATGTGCCCTGACCAGGAATCTAACCATGACGTTTTGGTTCATAGGTTTATGTTCAACCACTGAGTCACACCAGCTGGGCTCTGAGTTTTTTATAACTTCATTATGAGGTTTGGCTGCAATCCTTTCAGTTGCTCATTTTTACATGAAATTAGTTTTCCTGCGAATCAGGATAGCTTTGCTAAATTCAAAGCTCTTCCTTTTCTGTTTTTATGAAGTGTTCAAAAAATATGGCTTCAGATGTTCTGAGATCTCCTGGCTCTGTTCCCCTTCCTCACTGTCATCTGGGCTTCCCTTTTCTTTGCCCCAGATACCTCTGGCCTGCACTACTTGTATTCTGTTCCCTGCATTTTTACTCTGGTGTCCTGGAGAGACATTTTTTCTGGTTTTTTGAGAGGTCACAGGATCTGGGCTGCTCCAGCTTCTTCAGACCTTACTTTGGACCCCTTGCACTCATCAGCTGCCAACTGGATTGCATAAAACTTCCCCTCCCCACCCCTGTACCAGCTGCTGTTCTATTGGTCCTCTATACTTTCCAGGGAGTACTTTCTGGCTATTTTGAGATTCTCTTATTTTTAGATTTCTCAGACACCCTGTTACTTCCCTCTGCTTCTTTGCACAAAAATGCTGACTCCGTGTAAGTCTTCAGGCTGACAGTGGTTTCCACCTACTTGAATTCTGGGGTTTGTGGTGATATCTTGTCACCCAGTTCAGTTGTAGATGTTGTCTGTAGGTTTGCCAAGGTGACCTTAAGCTCACCATTGCCTCAATTTGTGTACATCTTCCTTTATCTGCCTGGTCAGACTTTAAGTCCAATGTGTCTTTGTAGCCTACTCACAAATAAGTAGGGAACTCCTGTCCTGAAGAGAACAACAAAGCGGAGGGAATAGGCAATACTGACCTGGCAGAAGCTCAGCCTCCCGGATGGTGTGCATTTGAATGTAAAGTATTAAAAAAATATCTCTTGAGGTGTCACTGGTTTCTCCCTTGAGTGCACTCGAGCCAGGAAGTCGTGCCACCTTGAAGGGACACTCAAAGTGCCCTTAAAGAAATGTCTAAAATATGCTGTAAGCGATCATGTTCCTTAAACCCACTATTCCATACTTATAGGAGGAAAATTCAGATGTTCAGCTTAACCCCCATACTTCAGCAGCTAGCACATTAAATCAAATTCTTGGCAGCTTCCAACATGCTAAAGACAAACATCAAGGAAGAACTTGAGGTCAAAGTCATCAAGTGTAAACACAGATGTTACGTGAGGTATTTATTTTGCAACCATTAGGTTCAGTTGCCCAGTATCAGGCGCCTAATGAATTCCAACCAAAGTTCACGCTGTTTGGCCACTTTAGGATGGCAAGCATTTGGAGAGAAGAGGATCACCTAGGAAATCTGTACACAATTCAGGGAAAAGACATCATAAGTTAGGATGGATCCGTGTCAGGAATTAAGGGCGTATCTAATGTGAGGCACATCACTTGACCCTGAGAAGCGAACGGCAGGCACCTGAGCATGCATAACCCATCCCCTTGTGTTTCATTCCAAATCAGCGCATAGTCACAATGACAGCAGACAAGTGAAAAGAAGAGCTGAAAGACACATGTGCTGAACAACGTTTAATTTTTGTTTGTTAAATAGGTAATTAGGCTTCAGATGTTAGGGGTTGGTGCCATTCCATCATTTTCCTGCTGGCTTTGGTGTCCAGAAGAACCACATTCCAAAAAACTTAAAAGAGGACTGAAAAACAAACAAGCAAAAAAGAGTAACTTTCAAGATAAAGACTTCCTCATATAAAAAGGAGCTGAATTGTAGAAAAGCATACTACTATGTTTAAAAGATATAATTTCAACACCAAAGACATCTGCCACCACCGGACTGCTTTTCTTATATAAACTATATCACGGGAAAACCAAACGGTAGATGAAGGGAAGTTTTATAAATGAAGTATTCCAGCTAGTAAACAAAGAAGGAAAGATAGAATTTAAATATCACCATTTTGAAGCCCCTAATATATTAATGGATCTAGGCATTGCTTATTAATGGCCACTATTATCAAAAAGAAAAAGATAATTAGGCATTATGAATTTATGGATAGAAGAATTTAACTTCACTTGTCAAGTAGTCTTGCCCTTCCTCCTACACCCAAAACCCTGAATCTGATCAAATCTTTAGATACAACCACCAATCTGCAGAAAAAAGACGATAGGGCAACACTTTAGATAACACTACTAGTAAGTAGATATAATCAGCAAAATCCAGATAGTGAGAAACCATCGGATAAACTATTCAAATAAATGGCTAAGTGAGAAAGGGAGATGGAGTAAGATTCTATAATTTAAAGGCATTTAAGAGCTATATCAAACAACTTCAACATGAAATTTAAACACTGAATATATTTGATATTAAGGCGTTATAATTTTTTAAAATGTGACCATAGTATTATGATAATGTTTTAATAATATTATGATAATCTATTAAAGAGGGTCTTTTATAGATACAGAATTTAAGTATTATGGATAAAATAACAAGATGTGCTGAAACCGGTTTGGCTCAGTGGATAGAGCGTCTGCCTGCAGACTGAAAGGTCCCGGGTTCGATTCCGGTCAAGGGCATGTACCTGGGTTGCGGGCACATCCCCAGTAGGAGATGTGCAGGAGGCAGCTGATCGATGTTTCTCTCTCATCGATGTTTCTAACTCTCTATCTCTCTCCCTTCCTCTCTGTAAAAAATCAATAAAATATATTAAAAAAAATAACAGGATGTCTTATATTTACTTCAAAATACTATGGGGGAAAGAGGTGGGTGTATGAATGAAAAGAGATTGGCCAAGAGTTGACAACCATGGAAAGTGGGTTGATGAGTACATGGAAAGTCAATATACTATTCACTCTACTTCTGTCTCTGTTTAAAATTTTCCACTAAATTAAGTTTTTAAAAAAGAATAAAAAGTTATCATGTTGACCTACTTGCCACCCCAGGTTCCCCCAATTTACCGCAAAGAAAGGGAACAAAGAAGAACAGTGAGAAAGAAATAGCCCGGGAACTGAAAATGGATTCTCTGGGCAGGGACATTTCAGACATGGTATGGAAAGATTAAGAGACAGGTAGAAAATAGTGTTAGCCATGGTGTGAAGTTGTGCAGTTTAGATGCTGTGTTATAGGGGATTAGAGCACTGAGTGAAAGCTGATTTCAGAATAAAAGAACTGATGTGTATAAACCTGGTAAAAAAGGAAGGTGTGCAGCTTTGGCTTATGAAATAAGCACTCCTGACCCGAGTGAGTGAGAGGATAACCGCATATAAACCTGTGTATAGATCGGGAGGGTTTTAATGATACAGGCGTCTCCTGAAGTCCTAGCTCTTCTCTTGTTAAAGCCCTGCTTGCACTGCAGCATAGTCATCTGCTGGGGGCGCTCCACTGGACAGACCCATTTGTCACCGCCCTGGGAAGGCAGCCCCAATCTGGATGAGGCCCTTCGGATAGTCCATCCCTCAAGCCAAAGTCAGACTTCCTAGGTGCAGCTTCCAGGCTTTACCAGGGTTTGGGCTCAGAGGAGAAATGGCACAGGCCTCTGACGATAAGTTGACTTTTTAAAAGGAAGGAAGGAAGGAAGCCAGACATTCAATGACTTACGTAGGGGTAGCCTCCCTGATTACAAGTAATGGGAGGTTCCCCTGTGATCTGAGGTTTCATGGAGAAAAGGGGTTAATGCTCTCCCAGTGATCCATTCCAGGCCACGCCCTCTAATGCACAGATTTACATGAGGAAGGTTATTTTCGAGATTAGAAGCCATACTTTTTCAGTGAAAGCTAGGAGTCCAGAGATTACGGTAGAGGGCACAGCCGGCTCATAAATCTGCAGTGCCTGGAGCTCTGGACAGCCCCTCTCACTGGCAAAGCGATCGATGCTTCTGCCAGGGAGGCTCCAAAGAAACTGTTCATCACTATCTCATTTGGAGACTTGACACCCAAATGGAGGCACTGACACCCACGTTTATAGATCTGAGCAAAGCCCAGACGTATCACATCGGTGTAAATCAGGATGGGAGGCCTGCACGGGCCCTGAGAGCCAGTCTCTTCTCAGATACAGCTTCTGACTTTGAAGGTTCACAGCACCTGGGACACTTGGTCTGGAGCCTTCATAACCAAAATATAAGAAAGGAACTGAAATCTCAGCTCAGGAGCAGGCTGAGAGAGCCCACCAGGGCCTCACCAGCTTCATGTCTGGTATTCTGACAAGGTGGAGACCCAAGCACCTGTTACCACTGTCCCTCTCCAGCTGGGCTCAGATTTTCTTGTTCTCAGTGATATGGTATCACTGTGCCCAATGAACAGCCTGTGTCTTCACTTTCAAAAAAGCCATGGGAAGCTGATTACTCTTTTCAGAACAAGGAGTAACTGATTACTTCTGCTCATTCAGGACTCAGTTCTACGATGTACAACACAGGTGTAATGGGATAACAAGGTAGGTTGGAAGGGAAGGAATGTTTCAGACATCTGTGCAAAGGCATAATGTGTCTGGCAATGGCAAGAAGTTCAGCATGGCTGAAGCCTTGGAATACTGACAAGGCAGAACAGGGAGGCAAGAACAGCCATGGAGGAATTGACATTTTTCCTGTACTCTAACCCCGTGGTCAGCATACTGCAGCTCGAGAGCCACATGCAGTTCTTTGGCCCCTTGAGTGTGGCTCTTCCTAAGCCTTAGGAGTACCCTAATTAAGTAAATAACAATGTACCTACCTATATGGTTTAAGTTAAAAAAATTTGGCTCTCAAAAGAAATTTCAATCGTACTGTTGATATTTGGCTCTGTTGACTAATGAGTTTGCTGACCACTGCTCTAACCCATTAAGCTAACCACTGACAGTGGAATCATCAGAGGCCCAGAGAACATACCATGCATGAGAATTTGTAAGCCTTGGAGAAACCTCTATATAAAAGGCTAATATGCAAAGTGTCCCCTCAGGAGTTTGACCGGAGAGCAGGAGCTCAATCACTCGCTATGATGTGCGCTGACCTCCAGGGGGCCATGAGGAATGAAGGAAGGCCCTGATTGGCCCTGATTGGCCGCCAGGCCTAGGGATCCTACCTGTGCACAAATTTTGTGCACCGGGCCTCTAGTGAGTAATTTAAGAGAGGTCACACTCAGAGTCTGAGCCCACGTTGAGAAATCACTGGGAAACTAGAAAAAACCCACTAGGACTGTAACCAAATGGAACAAACCTACATTGTGCTGCTGGGAAGGCAGTAGGGAGTAGAGGGGATGCTGGGACCAAAAGGCAGGAGCTCTTCTTCTAGAAGAATCTAAGGTCTTGCGTTTCCCAAATCACATGGATTCACAAATGGAGACTTCAGCAAGAGAGACATGCATGTACACACACACCACATTAAACTGCAAAAAGATGAAGGGGTCTGGCCCTCTGTTTTATGCTAACAGAACCGATGCACCTGCCCATTTTTTACTGTACCACACAGCAAGAAGATAAAAATATAACCTCTTACTTCCTCTTCAGCTGGACTTGGCTGCTACAACTGTTTGGTTTGGAACAACTGCAGTTGTTGGAAGATGGTCCACCTCTGGTGCATCAAAAAAGTATGCCTGCAGAAAAAGAAGACCCACAGGGGAGTTACAAAACAGAGCGTTAAAGACTCCAGGCCAATGGCACTGCTGGGTTCGCATGGCCCCTGTTTCCCTGTCACATATTGGTCATCACACTGAACTACAATGTCTCTGCTTCTGTCTCTCACTTATTCGACTGTGAGTGCCTTTTTAAAATCCCGTTACCATTTATTGAACATTTACTACATATAACTTAATCTTCATAACAACCCTGTGAGGTTATTATCCTCCTCATTTAACAGATGAAGAAACTGAGGTTCAGAGGGGCCGTCATTCAATCGGGTGCATGTGGTGAAACCAGGACTCAAAGGTGGCTCTTTCTAACTCCAAAGCTCAAGTGTCTTCTCCAAAGACTGTATCCTTCTTGTCTCTGTCATCAGCCCCTCACACAGGGCTGGCGCACCATGTCAACAATCAATACTCAGTGAACTGAACTACGATAGATTGCTGCTAAACCAGGTGGCTCTCTGCAAAGACCTTCAAAAGAAAATGCTAGGCAGGCCGTGCCTCATAAGTCTTCAGCTTGGAAATGAAAGGTTTGGTAAGTGCTTCCACTCACCATCTATAATTTAACTGTCAAAAATCAGAAGGAAGTGGAAGAGGGAAAACATTAAGGAGGATCTTCTCACCTGTGTCAATGTCTCAGCTTCCTAACTTTAGCCCAGGAAAATACCAACCTCAAATACCAAGCTCACTAGCCTTGAACACTGGATATTCAAAAGAAAGGTGAATCGTTAATAAATCAAGGAGTTAGGGCATCAGGAAGGTAAAAAGATAAAAAGGACCAAGTTAAGAACCATTTCACCTACTCTGCTCTCTTGGCCAGAAGGGGGCACCAACATGACACGCTGGAGCTTTCCCAAACAGATTCCCAGTTAACTCTACAACAGTCCCTCTCAAAAAGTTCCTAGCTGCAGACTCCCTCTAGTTTACCACATTCCCAGGGTAATTCTATTAGTTTTAAAAGTCTTCCTCCCAGAACCCCTTCCAGCAACTGTTTTCTGAGGCAAGAAAACAGTTCCTAACTTAAGGGGGAGCCAGGGGCCATGCTGCTAGTGTTGGGCCCTCCAGTTCCCTGGCAGGAGCACTGGGCCATGCAGCCCGCATGATGCAGGAGCAATGCTTTTCTTCCAACTACTGGAGGAACCTCATCAGATGGAATGAGACAGGAGGCCCAGGTGCTAAACTGGACTCTGCTAGTAACTTGCACTGTGACTCAGACAAGTCACTCTACCCCTTATGGCCTGTTTTGTTTTGTTTTAAAAGCTGGAGGTAGCCCTAGCCGGTTTGCCTCAGTGGATAGAGCATCAACCCACAGACTGAAGGGTTCTGGGTTCGATTCTGGTCAAGGGCACGTGTGGGAGGCAAACAATCGATGTGTTTCCCTCTCTGTCTCTCCCCTCCCTTCCACTCTCTCTAAAAATCAATGGAAAAATATTCTCGGGTGAGGATTAACAACAACAAAAAAAAGCTGAAGATATTTATTTTGGATACTGTTCAATTTAATAGTTTGATTTAACTTTATAGACTAAGCTGAGGAATTCTCTCTTAAAAGAAAAAAGGATTATATTTTCCCCCTCTGATTTTAAAAATAATACATATTATAACAAATTCAAATAATACAAAAGTATGAAAGTACCCTGTTATAAAAACACCTTCTTAGCACTTTCTCTCTCTCTCTCTCTCTTTTTTTGGTCTAAAAATATATGTGGCATATAGGCCTCAATTTCTTATCTGTAAAACAAAAGGATTGGAAAAAATGATCTCTAAGGGCAAGTTATAATTCTATGACTCATTAGTTCCCCAAATACTGGGGTGCAGGGCCCGCTGCTATTGGCAGTAACCACCTCAAACGTAGGCTGGTACATCTACGGTCATATTAGCCAAGGGCTCACGCTCTGCTGCTTCCTTAGGCGTCCCTGCCAGGTGTGCCAGTACCAACTTAGACATCGTGTACAGGTGCAGCACCGAGGGGACCTCAGCAGGTATGGGGCTGTCACATGCTTCACTGCACTAAGGCAACAGCGCCAATCTGTGCTCCCCCAGGAGTGAGAAGGCCAAGCTGTCTGATTCAGCCAGTGTCCCTTGGCTCAGCTAGCTCCCCTGACAGTTCCTCTCCCTGCCTTTCCAATGATATCTTCGTTTGTACAGCTTGTCCTGTTTTTCCTGTTGCACGCATCACTCAGTCCTTCCTACAGCTCCTTTTCCTAAGTGAGGAGGTGGGGGTCCAGAGGGGGGAAATAACCGGAGCAGGGAGTGACAGACAGGACGAGAACCTGTCCCCTCATTCCTGCCTCAGCCCTCTTGCACTGCACACCTCCTCCAGAAGAGAAAGGAGACAGCAAGCTCCAGTGTGGAGAACAAAACCCCAGGCACCCTGGCTACACACCTGATCATGGGATGGCTCCCTTCCCTAAGGAGAAAACTGTCCTCCCCTCCAACAAGGGATCCTTCACCAGCAATTACTTCCCTGCTCCTCCAAGTCCCTTAGAACTCAACTGAGCAGTGCCTTTTCTCCTGCCTCTTTCCTCCAACTTCTCAACCAGGAATGTAAGGGTAAGAAGTTCAGGAGAAACAGGAAGTCAGTGAGAGGCACCGTGACCGTGGACGGCTCTTACTGGGGCCCTCAGGAGCGATGAGCAGCGGAGTGGAGCCTGGCGGTTCCTGATGACACAGGGCTTTTTTAATAGCTTCTTTACATCTGAAGAAACTGTTACAGTGTCGGAGCCCATCACAGCCATTTCACTGAGTCTCACAAAAGCCCACGGAAATAGGAACCTCCCTAACCAAGGAGGAAACAGGTTCTAAGAGTTAAGTCACTTGCCGGTTCCGCGTGCTAAGCAGCTCCCAGTCCCGTGCTCTTTTCCCCTCATTAGAGTGCTCTTTCAAAAAGTTCCTGGGCAAGTAATTCCTAACTTCAGTGTCCTTCACCCCAGAAGGGAGTAATAGGAATAGGAGGTAAGAGATTCTGGCCACAGGTACCAAATGAAATGGGTTAACAATAACAGTAATTACAACCACAACCACACCTCCCTGCTCTATTATCCAATCTGCCTGCTCCTCTCTACTCTTTACAGAACCAAACAAGGCAATAACGCCTTTTCTCTTCACCAAGTTCTCCACAGGCATATACTGGGGGAAAATTCAGAAGAGAGACAGAAGATGCCAGTGAAAGGCGTTACAGAGAGAGGCAGTTACCATGCAAAGGGCATTCTTCTTCAGCAAACAGAAGGATCACGGCAGCATTTCAGGGGATCAGCACAGATTCCAGTGCCCGAAATGAACAGGGAGGCTCTGTCATGAGCCAAACCCACAGTCTCTGCCTCAAGGGTTTAAAGCTTAGGTACATGTAGAGTGCGTGTAAACCAGGGCTGTGTTTCAGAACTGGACACTTTTTATGAGACTTGTTCAATGATAGAGTTTTGGGATCTTATTAAACACTTAATGAGACCATGGTCGTCTACACAAAAACATTAAAGATCAAATGGTACCAAAGAAATATTTCCTCCCACAACTGCAAAACCTGACCAAGGGTCTGGATGTGGGCTCTGTGGACGACTCCCCGCGGGCATGTCCTTTCCTTCATCAGTGACCTTATTAACATTCTTGGACTTGGAGGTTTTTCAAACCCTGCGCCAGGCCTTGTTAAGGCCACGGACAGCAATTTTTGAGCACCATGTCTACAAAAGATACAAAGCCACGTCTCCTTTGGATCAAAGGAAAGGGATCTAATTTAGGGGCATTTATGGGATAAGTTCTATGTCCTGTGCTTTATATATGTCATTTTATTTTGTCCTCAGAACAACCCTCTGAGGCAGGACCTATTATACCCACATTACAGATTCAAAGTTCACAGAGCCAGTGAGTGACAGAGCTGGCCTTCAACCTGGACCTGTCTGACTCAAAAAGCACACACTCTCCCTAAAAAGACACCTAAACACATGAACTCAAAAACGGTTTTAAATGTTTTCCATCTTTAAAATAACTCTCTCCTTTCCTGTACTGGACTTCATTCTCAAGCTTTCCACCTATGAAGCTTTAAATTTCAAAACTCTTTCTAGTTATGTGCAGAAACTAGCAAAGGCATCCAAAGCAGAACTCCCAGTCCTATTTATAGACACTCACCCATCCCTATGTCCTCAGGCCAGACACCAAGTCTTGATAAAACATTAGAAATCAGGTAAAGCTGCAGATTACAATCAAATCCTCATGACTTTGCCCTGCCCGGGTGGCTCAATTGACTGGAGCATCGTCCCATGCACCAAAAGGTTGTGGGTTCAATTCCCAGACAGGGCACATACGTAGGTTGTGGGTTTGATCACTGGTCAGGGCATGTAAGGGAGGAAACTGTTAATGTTTCTTTCATATTGCTGTCATGTCTCTCTCTCCCCCCGCTTCCTCTCTCTCTAAAATCAATAAAACATACTCTTGGGTAAGGATAAAAAATTCCTATGACTTTACTCTTCCAATCCAGGAGAGTCTATCTAACACAATGTTTATTTCATGGGGCCAGTTCTAAAGAACCACCATGTCAAACAGTTTGAGGCCTTTAAGTATTTGCATTTAAAGCACTCCACAGCCCTAGCCGGTTGGCTCAGTGGATAGAGCGTCGGCCTGCAGACCAAAGGGTCCTGGGTTCGATTCGGATCAGGGGCACATACCTTGGTTGCAGGCTCCTCCCCAGCCTGGACCCTGGTCGGGGCTCGTGCAAGAGGCAACCAATTGATGTGTTTCTCTCACATCAATATTTCTTTCTGTCTTTCCCTCTCTCTTCCACTCTCCCTAAAAACCAATGGAAAAATATCCTCCGATTAACAAAAATATAAAAGCAAATATATGTAATACTAAGAATGTCTATTTAATAAATAAACAAACAAATAAATAAAGCACACCATAAAAACAGGAATGAGACCATACCAAGCAGCCCACAGAAAGCAGCGTGTGAAGCAACACAATTGTCACAATTGTGGCCAATGCGACGCGCCGGTTATCCTCACGAACAGCTGGCCAAAAGGTCATTGCCAAGACAGAGCCTGAGATGCCCAGCGCCATCATGACTAGAATCCAACGAACAGCTTTCTGGGGGATAATCCACAGTATCTGAAAGAAGAGGTGGAGGGATTGGGAGGCACTTCAGAGAGGCATATCTATATATACATAAAAGCCCAATATGCAAGTTGTCCCCTCGGGAGTTCGACTGGGAGTTCAATCGTTCACTATGACGTGGGCTGACCACCAGGGGGCAGCACGGAACAAAGGAAGGCCCAGGCTGGCAGGCAGTGGGCAGCCAGGGAAGGAAGGCCCTGGCCGGCAGCTGCAAGGCCCTTATTGGCCCTGATCGCCGGCCAGGCCTAGGGACCCCACCCGTGCACAAATTTCGTTCACTGGGCCTCTAGTCTATACTAATAAAAGGGTAATATGCTAATTAGACCGGACATCTTCTGGACATCCTTTCAGATGTCCTTCTGGACAAAGCCACAGTGGCGGGGGCCGAGGCAGAGGCAGTTAGGGGCGACCAGACCGGCAGGGGAGAGCAGTTAAGGGCGATCAGGCAGGCAGGCAGGCAGGCAGAGTGGTTAGGGGCAATCAGGCAGGCAGGCAGGTGAGTGGTTAGGAGCCAGCAGTCCTGGATTGCGAGAGGGATGTCCAACTGCCGGTTTTGGCCCGATCCCCGGCAGTCGGACATCCCCGAAAATTCGTGCACAGGTGGGGTCCCTGTGGGATCGGGCCTAAACCGGCAGTCGGACATCCCCCAAGACCCGGAATGGAGAGGGTGCAGGCCAGGCTGAGGGACCCACGCCCCGTGCACGAATTTCATGCACCGGGCCTCTAGTCTATATATATAAAAGGCTAATATGCAAAGTGTCCCTTTGGAAGTTCAACCATGAAACCGGGAATTCACTATGATGTGCACTGACCACCAGGGGGCAGTGCAAACATGGCGGGTGACCAGTGGCGGTGGCAGGGCGCTGAGGGAGCAATGGAAGGAAGAGGCGGGGAGGCAGGGAACCTGATTGGCCCTGATCGCTGGCCAGGCCTAAGGACCCTACCTGTGCACAAATTTCATGCACCGGGCCTCTAGTATGTTTATAAAGGCCCGTAAGCCAATCAGCACTGGCCCCCACTGCCTTTCTGGTTTCTCAGGACAGCCTAGAGAAACACCACCAGCATGCAGACTCAGGGGAAAGCTTTCACAGAAGGGCTTTAGATCCATGAAGGCACTTTTCTCCCCAGTGCCCATTCATGTTGAACTTCTAAATTCACAGGGTTAATTTGTGGTGTGTGTTTTTTTTAACTTATTTTTATTGTTGACAGTATCACAGATGTCCCCCATTTCCCCCCTTTGCCCATGCCCCACCCCAGGCCTTCACTACACTATTATCTGTTTCCATGTGTTATGCATATATGTTCTTTGCTTAATCTCTCCTCACCCCCACCCCACTCCCCTTCCCTCTGAGATCTGTCAGTCTGTTCCAAGCAATTCCCAGGGTATTTTTCAGGGGCATATCAGTGTTAGGCTAGGAATAATGAAGCCGGTTAAATTTTCAACCAAGAACAGGACATCACTCAGAATAAGTGTGGTACTTACTGCTGTGGGAATATAAATGAAGAGTGAATACCCATAGACGCACACAATCTCCAAAAACGAATAGGAAACGATGTTCATAACTTTGCTGTTTCTCCACAGGAGGAAACCCCAGAGTGCGAAGGGAACCAGCCAGGCGTAGGCATAGATGATTGTGGCTGCTATGGACACTGAGGATAACAGGACACAAGCCTTCAATGTACTACCAGAGCACTTCCAGTACCTTACTGAACCTACTTTCTAATACTTGAATCTATTTCACTGGGCCATGGGATCATCATGGACCCTGAGCCTGGCACAGCACCGGAAACACAATAAGCGCTCTATAAATGTTCTGAATTGATCAATCTTTTTAAAAAATATATTTTATTGATTTCAGAGAGAGAGGGAGAGAGAGAATCACTGAATGGCTGCCTCCTGCTTGCCCCCTACTGGGGGATCGAGCCTGCAACCCGGGCATGTGCCCTGACTGGGAATTGAATCATGACCTACTGGTTCATAGGTCGCCAAACCACTGAGCCACGCCAGCCGGGCAGAATTGATCAATCTTTGGCATTTGTCTTCGTGATGATGACCAGTAGTCTCTCATATGGTTTTTTAAATTTAATAACTAACAACTAATATTATTAAATTAGTTATTAAAAACTTGAATTATTCAACTAAAATACTTTGGAAGGCCACACTACAAGTGTTTAAATGTACTGAGCCTTTCAATAAAATAAAAGCCAACTATTCCCTTGGAAGAACACATAATCTGTCCTAGTATAACAAGAGCTGACATTGATTCCTTTAGCAAATTTATTAACATGCCCTGGGTACAGATTAACTTGCTCTGCATACTATTTAGGGTTCCTTCTGTCTCTGAAACAGGGAATTCTAGCTCACTGATGAATTGCTTGACATACTAGTATTCTCCAGTTTCGCTTCCTTTTTAAATAATTCTGTCTCTGTGGTGGAAAAGCTATTCACGGCTCCTCAGAACAGCAATGTTCAGTATATTACTTTACCTCTCTCCTCCTCTGGCAGCAGCACGCCCTGGAGGATTCATTCTCCCTCTTGTGGAGTGGAGGATCATAAAACATAGCTAAACCCGTGGCACCAGCCCTTCCTACATAAAAATCAGCAGGTAATTCACTCAACGCTCCTGGCAAGAACAAAGGCACCTCTAGCAATTACAGTCCAACTGGTTAAGACACGTGATTGTCCAAAACACTGTTAGCTACCAGAGAGGCTTTTCACATTGGAAACTCCCTGATTAGGCTAAATGTAACTTTGCTGACATACTGCTTTTTTTTTGGATAACTAACAGAAGAGGAAAAGAATTACTACTAAAGCTACAGCTAGCCACTGGGTGTCAGGTATTACACTGAGTGCTTTATTGAGAGGCAACACTGTATAACAGTCAAGGGCGCAGGCTCTGGATGCAGACTCCATGGGTTCTAATCCTAGCTATGCCACTCTAGCTACGTAACCCTGGGTGGAAGTTACTTAACCATCCTGCCTCAGTTTCCTTATCTGTAAAGTGGGAATAATAATAGCAGACTACTTTATAAGATTAAAGAGTACAAACAGGTATACTTAGAACACTGATTGATAAATAATAAATAACCAATAATTAGATTTTTATATTGTTAACAGATAAGTAAACATTATTTCATATATTTTATATCTTCATTTTGGAGACAAGGAAATGAGATCAGAGAAGCTAAGTGGTCACGGTCAAATAATAAGTGGTGGAAGCAGGATCTGACCTTGGTTGTGTGACTTACACTCTTTACATAAAATGGAAAACTGTTCATTGATAGAGGCAATGACTATTTTACATCCCATGACTCCTTGAGACTGGGATGCCAGCCAAAGAGGGTAAGAACAGATAAAGACCCTCCTGAGCTCTCAGACCCTCAGGCAGGGTGATTCACTTCTTCTTTTCTGTCAATATACCTACACCTACCTCAGACATAGAAATTAACACATACTATTTATAGCAATATGCATTTACCAGTCTCTCTTTGCTTAACCATCGAAGCTACTTGAAGGCAGGGTCTATAGCTCACTGATAACACTTACTGAGTTAAACTCTAACCAAGGTCACTTGACAAATGGAATTGGGACTGAATCCAAGTCTGACTCCACAATGAAGAAGGAAAGAGAAGGGAAAATGGGCATGGAAGGTAGAGGGAAAGAAAGAAGAAAGGCTACACAGAGGCACACATATATAGGTAAATGCATACCTCTATATACACATATACATATATGTGTGTGTACATATATGTCTTCATATATATATACACACATACATATTGCGTTACATATATCAACTCTATTCATACAATAGCCCTATAATATAGGTATTAATATTTCCATTTCACTGATAAGGAATCTGAGGCCCAGGGAGATGAAATAACCTTCCCGACAAGGTAGAAGTTAATGAGTTGTGGGGCTGGAACTTGAAGCCAGTGACCTGGTTCCAGAAACCATGCTTTTATACAGGATATACAGCCCCTCATCAGCAGAGCAGGCAGGCAGGGAGGGAGGAGAAAACTGAGAGCGTGGCATAGGTCAATCTCCTACAAAGCCAAACTTTCTCATTTTGAAGTGGCTCTCACCTGCAAGTCCCTAACTGTTGTTTTCTGTTTTTGTTTTTCATTAGCCAATGCTACACAAGAAGGGAAGTTTAGAACGGGAATGTGATGCACAGCCCACGAGTCATTTCTGCATTTTCTCTTCTGAGCCTGGCCCTTTGCAGACTTCTCTTTAACAAAGTTGCTGACAGCACAAGCATAAGTTTTGATGATCAGTCTTCCACCTTGCTCTAGAGCAGGGGTGGGAAATGTCCGGCCCGCCCACAGAATCATTTGGTCTGGCCCAGCCGAGGCATTAAGGGTGAGTTAATTAAATGTTTGACCAAATATAGCAGGCTAATTTTTAAGTTGATAATTTTGTATGGCCCTCGAATAATGTTATAAATATCCAAATGGCCTTTGGCAGAAAAAAGGTTTCCCACCCTTCTCTAGAGCTTCATAATTAGTGGCTACAGACCTAGCTAGTTGAGTCATCGTGACTTAAATAACAACATCCCTATTGTTTCCAACATTTGGATAACACAGATAAT
The DNA here is from genome assembly GCF_028538775.1 of Myotis yumanensis. Classification (NCBI taxonomy): domain Eukaryota; kingdom Metazoa; phylum Chordata; class Mammalia; order Chiroptera; family Vespertilionidae; genus Myotis; species Myotis yumanensis. The sequence goes on from NW_027223753.1 coordinate 37,655,409, forward strand.
GCTACAATGGAAACTTTCATGCACAATGCTTTTTGCTTATTTTGTTCATTTTTCTTTAAATAAATTCCAGTTTCTATTGGTCATTCCCTTAGTTTTACAGAAGATTATATGAAATTACAATATTGTGAGAGTACACTGAATTGTATACTTGAAAATGGTTAATACGGCCAATTTTATGTTAAGTATATTTTATCACAATTTAAAAATTTACTTGTACTTATACAAATGGATGGTAAATGCTGACGCTGAGTATGTTTGAACCCTGAAATACAGCAAGCAGGGGATGCAGCACCTAGAGACAGAGGCCCAAGAGCTCAGTGGGTAAAGGCACTCATGGTTACCAACTGACAGCATTCCAAATGAATCAAGCTACTCACCAACCTTTTCGGAATTCGGGTACATAATGGTATGTCTTCTCTCCCAGATGGATTAAGAAGTTGGAAAGATTCCCACTAATTGCTATGGCAAAGACCAATGTGGCGCATATCCAAAAGGGGCCTGCAAAGGAAACCACAAAATTCAGAGACAAGAAAATGAAGCACCAGCCTTTAGATTCTTAAAGTGTGTTTTTTCATCTCCCTTGCCCTATTCATGTAAGCAAGGGACAATGACTTTTTAGATGCATTACTATACCTGTTTAGTGGGGATTTTCTTTTTTAAAAGGTCGAATACAGAACTCAGTAATTAGCTGTCTTTTTTTTTTTTAATTTTTAAAAAAATATATTTTATTGATTTTTTTACAGAGAGGAAGGGAGAGGGATAGAGAGTTAGAAACATCGATGAGAGAGAAACATCGATCAGCTGCCTCTTGCACACCCCCTCCTGGGGATGTGCCGGCAACCAAGGTACATGCCCTTGACCGGAATCAAACCCAGGACCCTTCAGTCCACAGGCCAACGCTCTATCCACTGAGCCAAACCAGTTAGGGAAGTAATTAGCCGTCTTAAAGGCAGGGGAGATTGGAATATAAAAGCCAAAACAACGCACTAGCTGATTTGGTTCAGTGGATAGAGTGTCGGTCTGCGGGTCAATGACCTTGGTTAGAGTTTAACTCAATAAATGTTATCAATGAGCTATAGACCCTGCCTTCAAGTAGCTTCGATGGTTAAGCAAAGAGAGACTGGTAAATGCATATTGCTATAAATAGTATGTGTCCCATACTGAAGGGTCCCAGGTTCGATTCCGGTCAAGGGCATGTACCTTGGTTGCAGGCACATCCCCAGTGGGGGGGTGTGCAGGAGGCAGCTGATCGATGTTTCTCTCTCATTGATGTTTCTAACTCTCTATCACTCTCCCTTCCTCTCTGTAAAAAATCAATAAAATATATTTAATTTAAAAAACCCAAAACACCTCCATAATTAGGTGAATAAACACACTGATTTGTTTTGTTTATAGCTTCTTTTATTGGAGGATCACCAAATCTGTTAAACCTTTACCATCAGGATAGAGGAAGCCAAGTACTTCCTTTGTCTAAGTGCTAAATGTGAGTGCCAGAAAAAAAATAACTTCAAGCAGACAGGTTCTTCTGTGGTCTAAATGGAAGAGTAGGGGAAGCAGACGCTTTAGGGAAGAGTTAATGCAATCTACCCGTTCACTATTGGTGTGTTTTTGTGTGTTTAAGGCTTTATTTTTTTCTTTATTTTTAATAAAAAAAGTAATAAACACACATAATTCAGTGTCCAAAAGGTACAAAAGGGGATATAGAGAAAAGCAAACTTTTTCCTCTCTGTTCTCTAGCTATCCATTTCCTCTCCCAGATCTCACTATTGTAATCAGTTTCTGGTAAATCCTGCCAGAGAGTTCTATACACATATAAGCAAAAGTGTGCATGCGTGTTCGTGTGTGCGCACACGTGCATGCATTTTATACAAATGGCAACATACATATTTATTTTCACCTTAATATATCCTGGAGATTCTATCGTAGCTATTCATAAAAATAAGTTTTATTCTTTTTCAGTGACTGTAAAACATTCCACTGGATGGATGGTGCACCATGCTTTGCAGACCCCTTTCATCATTTTCCTTGATTTCATGAACACCATCTTTGTTTCTCGCCATTTAGAAAAAGTACTATTAGCATATAATTTTAAATCTAGAGATTTTAATATGTTTTATGAATTTCAATTTCACTAATATTTTGCAATACCTTTTGGGATAACTGCAGGCACCTTGACAAATCATAAAATTAAGAGAACTATTATATTGGGGAGATGACTAACAGAAAAGGATTAGCACTTTTCAGAGCCACCCTGAATCCCGAAGGTGGGAAAGGGAGCACCAACACTGGGTGCTCCAAAGAGTCTCTGCTGCAGCCAAAGACTAAATCTTGTTCACAGTATTATTCTGAGAGCCTACCACCTTAAGATGCAACAAACAAACAAAACAGGTTTTTTTAAGAAAAACCCTACAACCAACAATTAAAAAATTCCCACCCTGGCTGGTGTTGCTCCGTGGTTAGAGCATTGGCCCATGCACTGAAGGATCATGGGTTCGATCCCGGTCAAGGGCACATACCTGTATAGTGGGTTCGCTCCACGTCCCAGGTTGGGACTCATGTAGGAGGCAACCAGTCGATGTATCTCTCTAACATTGATGTTTCTCCCTCTCTCTTTTTCTCTCTACCTCCCTCCCTCCCCCCTTTCCTTCCACTCTCTCTGAAAAGTAATAAAAAAAAATTCTCATGTGAGGATTAAAAAAAAAAATTTCCCAAAAGCTTTGTAAAAAAAAATGAACAAAACTGACTATTGTTGATGAGTGGAGACCATCCAAGCATATGACCACAAGTGGACACAATATTATAGTACCCACAACTAGAAAGCAGAGAACATCGTATTCTGTCAGCCTCTAGGCCATGGGGACACAATGCACAGCAGACACAAAGAAGCTTGGACTCCAGAGACACACTCACCGCCTGTTCATCCCAGGCCTGCACGCTGCTTCATACTACCTTCTCTCTTCCTTCTTCCTGACAAATTCCTACTCTTACTTGGGGTAAGGGTGGAGGGAGCCTTGATTTAGTTTGTAGTATGCATTTTTATATTATGAAATATTCCTAACATACAGAAAAGCACAAAGAATGATAAAAACAAATCTCAATTTTTCTCTTTTGGTAAGACTGCCTTGGAGTGTAGGAAATAAATAGTATAAAGTAGACTTAGCTCCATGCTTGGCATTTGTAGGGTGCTCAGCAAACATTCGTTCTCTCTTCTTCCCCCTTGGGGGTGGAGGCTAAGACTTTATCTTTGAATCCTCAGCCTCTAGCACAAAATAAGGTGCTCACAAATTGAGTACTTATCTGTGCCAAGCCCCCTGCACTGATAACATGGAGCCTGACTCTCAAGAAGTTCTCAAGCTAGAAGAACGAATGAGAGAGCTAAAAAGAAATGACACTTGGCAACTGTTGGATGAGGGGCGTGGGCCAAGGCAATGGTTTTCACACCCTGCTCACTGGAGCTCCAGGAATTCCACGGGTCTCTGGATGGAGCTTCTGGTCCCATCGTAGAGAGTGGGCACTGACCAGAAGGGGGCCTCTCCTCAACCTCCAGAGCAGTTACTCTTTTAATGGTTTAAATATTGGACGTCTGCCCAGCCGGTGTGGCTACGTGGTTGAGAGTCAACCTATGAACCAAGAGGTCACCAGTCCAATTACCAATCAGGGCACATGCCCTGGTTGCAGGCTCGATCCCCAGTAGGGGGCGAGCAAGAGACAGCTGATTGCTGTTTCTCATCAATGTTTCTATCTCTCTATCCTTCTCCCTTCCTTCTCTCTCTAAAATCAATAAAGACATATTTGAAAAAATAGTGGACATCTGTGCCATTTGATGAAAAGGTTCTATATCTTAAAACTTCCAGTCTCATAGAATAAATCTGGGCTTTACATAAATAACACTGAACTAGGGAGAGATCAACCAAAGGACTTATATGCAAGCATATAGGCCTAACCAATGGACACAGACAACAGGGGGGTGATAGGGGTAACGTGGGGATAAGAACACATATGTAATAATCAATAAAAAAAATTAAAAACAAAACACTGAACTAGGTTCCAGTTCTACTTTTTTATTTCATTTATTTTTATTGATTTTAGAGAGGAAGGTAGGGCATAAACCCACTGGTGTGGGAGCCCTTTCTCTCCGAGTACTGCGTGAGCCTCTGACCTTTCTCAGATAGCAGGGACACTGAGGATGACAGTCACCTCCTGGCCCATCCCTCTTACACACCCCCAGTGCTGCCTGCGTCCCAAGGGGAGCCAGCCTGTCTGAAGGCAGAGCTGGGACTCAATAACAAAATGTGAGAGTACTTCTCTACCCCAAACCAATTCCTCCAAAGTTAAAACCAGCATCTCCCCTTAGACAAAGTAACTTAATTTGTCTCAAGTTTGTAATGTCATCTGAGGACTTTCAAAGGGCACACTCTTACTTATAATCATGGCATTAATGTAACAGATAATTGCCCTTTTTCCAAAATTCTTTCCAAGGTTTGCTACTGAAGCTCAGAAAAGTCAAATAGAATGCTGCATGCCCCACCAACAATGCATTTCTCCAACTTCCAGGTAACCCGCACACTCACCTGAGTTCAACGGGCACATGGTAAAGAATCAAAACGGCACTACACATACCGTAGAGATCTGGATTGCTGCGAATATATAACCTCACAAAGTTTTTTCCTGGTATTGGCAAAAGAGACCCTTTTATTCTGTCAAAGACCTGGAAGACAACATAGTAGTAAGTCTACTGAAGATTTTTTTAAGATTAATAAATCAACTACTGTAAAACTGAAACTCATTAGAGCTTTTATGATAGTAGTATTTTCAAATACTATTAACCCTTTTACTTTTGTAAGATCCTATCCAGTATACAAAAGCTTTCACATGTTATTGCTTAACTATAGAAGAAACAAGTCTCCATTACATGTAAAAGGAAAGGTGAAACTGCTTTACACACCTGGTAAGTGTCCACATCGAAAAATGTTTGATAGTATTCAAATGTCCAGAAAGGGGAGCTTTTCTTCTGTCCAGCAAGTAACTGTCAGAGGTAAAATAAAACATAATGAACACAAGTGATTTCCTTATTCCGGATACACAGAGAGAGGGGGCGCTGATCATATGTAAAATCAGGATGCAGAAAAGACCAAGCTCTCTGTATCCGTCAACTTTGCAGCAGCCACACCCGACGCTCAGCCTGATAAAAAACAAGCATGGGCTCTGAAGTCACACCAAAATGCTGGTCCCTCCACTAAGGGCAGCGTCATCAAATCACTACACTCCTCTCAGTCTCAGATCTGTTACCTACAAAGTAGTGCTAACGAGATCTACCTCAGAGGGAGATTATATATAGGTCATATGGATTACATGAATCCTCATAGGATTATAGGGAGGATTAGATTAATTATACATAATATACTATGTATTATGTACAATAACTTATATATGCATATGCACACACACACACACACACACACACACACACACACACATATATACACACAGAAGGCATTTAGTGTAAATATTTTTCTTCCCTCACTCCCTCAAGATCCTTATTACTGTCCTCACCTGAATTCTCAAAAATCTGACATACTGATTCACTCTGAAGTACTAGAAACTTAAAATAGACTTCTCTACAAAAGAAACAAAACCCCAGGTTAGAAGAGGCTCCCATGGGGGCCACACCTGTCCCAACAGCACAGCTACCTGACTGCAGAGTGCAGGCCGAAGGACAGGAATCGGGACTGGTCTTCAGTTATCTGAAGAGGACTCATATAGCAAGGGGGGAAATAGACTAGGTGGAACTTTGAAGGGCAAGGGTAGGTACCCTCGGCAAATATTTTTGTCCATTATACTGGGTAAAGGGGAAAAAATTTCACAATTCAAGTCGCCCAACAGTGGCAGTGGCTGCTTTCCATGGTGATGAACAGCCTGTTTCTGGAGGCATTCCTGGTTGTCTTTCTGACATACCTCAAGCAGCATTAATATCTTGGAAGGGAAACTGAAATAGAGGAAACTGAGGTCCTTTCCAACCCTAATATTACAAGATAATGAACACCAAAGACCCACATTCCATACTCTAGGTCAATTAATTGTCAGAATATTGGTAACATTTTCCCAACATACAGACAACATTAAAATGATGGGCAGAATGTTAAGATTTTCCCCTATACATTTCATAAACTTTTGAAGCCTGCTGTTGCTCAGTGTGATGATTAATTATACATACATATATATATATATATCAATTTGTCTGGGCCATAGTGCACAGATATTTGGTCAAACATTATTCTGGATGTTTCTAAGAGGGTGTTTTTGGATGAGATTTACATTTAAATCAGTGAACTTTTTGAGTAAAGCAAATTGCCCTCCAAAATGTGGGTGGACCCCAGCCAACCAGGTGAAGGCCTGAACAGAATGAAAGGCCGATCTGCTGAGCAAGAGGGACTTCTCCAGTAGACTGCCTTCAGACTTCACTGGCAACACTGGCTCTGCCAGGTTCTATTGCAGATGCCTTTGGACTTGAACTCCAACTTTTTCCCAAGTCTCCAGCTTATTAGCCTCCTCCATCGGATTTTGGACTTGCCAAGCATCTACAATCATGTGGACCAATTCTTTAAAATAAATTTCAGTTTCTATGTATGCACATCCTATTGGTTTTATTTCTCAGAACCCCGACTATTACATTTAACTATACAAATAACTAGAGGCCCAGTGCACAAAAATTTGTGCACTGGGGGGGGGGGGGGGGGTCCCTCAGCCCGGCCTGTGCCCTCTCGCACTCTGGGATCCCTCGGGAGATAACGACCTGCTGGCTTAGGCCTGCTCCTGGGTGACAGAGGGCAGGCCCAATCCCTAGGTGCAGCCCCTGGTCGGGCTCAGAGCAGGGCTGATTGGGGAGTTGGGGCGCCGCCCCCTGTCATGCACAGAGCAGGGCGGATTGGGAAGTTGTGATGCCACCCTCAGTCACGCTCAGGGTAGGGCTGATTGGGGGGTTGGGGCACCGCCCCCTATCACACTCAAGGCAGGGTCAATGGGGAGATTGTGGCACCACCCCCTGTGATGCACAGAGCAGGGCCAATCAGGGGGTTGGGGTGCTGCCCCCTGTCACTCACAGAGCAGGGCCCATCAGGGGGTTGGGGAGCTCCCCCGTCACTCACAGAGTAGGGCCGATAGGGGAGTTAGGGCACTGCCCCCTGTCACACACAGAGCAGGGCGGATCAGGGGGTTGGGGCGCCACCACTGTCACACTCAGGGCAGGGCCGATGGGGAGGTTATGGCTCTATCCCGTCACAGACAGAGCAGGGCCCGTGGAGGGGGGGGGCGGGGTTGGGGCGCCACCCCGTCACACACAGAGCAGGGCCGATCAGGGGGTTGGGATGCCACACCCTGTCACACACAGAGCCGCAGGGCGATCAGGGGGTTTGGGCGCTGCACCCTGTCACGCTGATCTGGTGCCAGGAGACCTCTTGGCTCCGCTGATCCCGGTGCTGGGAGGCATATTACCCTTTTACTATATAGGATAGAGGCCTGGGGGCCGGCTGGTTTGCCCTGAAGGGTGTCCTGGATCAGGGTGGGGGTCCCCACTGGGGTGCCTGGCCAGTCTGGATGAGGGGCTGAGGGCTGCTTTCAGGCTGGCTGTTTTGACTGAAGCTCCCAACCACTCCTTTTTTTCTTTTTCTTTTTTTCTTCTGGGCCAGCTTTAGCTCTGGCTCTAGCTCTGAGGCTTCCGCTGCTGGTTTGTTTGCCGTTCTATAATCGAAACAATGTATAACTTCAGCTCTGAGATCCCAGCTGGCTATATTTGTTACAAAGTTTCAAACTGCCAGCTCAGAGGCCTGCAAGTCAGGCGGGGGAACGTTGGAGTCCGCAGTCACGGGAGCAAGCAAGCCTCATGTTCGCTTCCAGCTGCCTGGCTGCCGGCCGCCATCTTGGCTGACAGTTAATTTGCATAAGGATATGCTGATTAGCCAATGGGAAGGGTAGCGGTCGTATGCTAATTACCATTTTTCTCTTTTATTAGTGTAGATTAATCACTCCTGTTTCCTGAGGGTGCCAACCACTTTAATAAGCACTTAAAATACACTAACTCCAGTATAGAGGGGCGGAGCACAGGCTCGGGACTCAGGCTGCCCCGGTTTAAAGTTCCATCTGCTACCTGCCTGTTCTGTGTACTGTGGCAAGTAACTTACACTCTGCGCCTCAGATTTCTCATTTGTAAAATGAGGATAAGAATAGTTCCTGGCATTCAAGATTGTTTTGAGGATTAAATAAGATGATCCAAGTTAAGAACTTTAAATGGTGTCTGGCAGCTACTAAACACTGAATAAAGATTAACTATTGTGATGATAAGGATGACATACTGTCTTCTTACATTTCAGATGAGGAAACCTAGACTTCAGGAAGTTAAAGTACCTTACCCAAGACCACATAGCTCTTACTACTATACCAAACCAGGATTCCAAGTTAGGGTTCTAAATCTGAGCTCTTTTCACATCTAGTATATAATGGTATTTGATTTAGCATACACTTTGGTAATTATTTTGATATTTCATGGGGTTTTACAAAGAGCACCTGACACCCAAGAGCTCCACTATTTTAATAAGCCTGGATGGAACCCACTGCTATAAATTGGGTGCTCCCCTAGTGCACTACAGTCATGATTCCATTTACAAAATATTACTAGAAATAGGATTTTCCTGGAACACAACAGTGAACATGGAAATAAATCTTTGATACCAAAAAAGCCACCTGACAGTCACCATCCAACCAGGTGCAAAAACCTAGACGTCTCCCTAGAAAATTCCCCCTCATGCTCTCACCCCTTTGCCACCAAGTCCTACTGAGCCCACCTCCTAAACATGTGTGTCCAGCTCTAGTTCAGGCTTCATCACTTCCAGCCTAGGCCACTTCCACAGTCTCCTACCTGGTCATCTAGCCTCCAGTCCATCTCCCTCCAATTTATATTCCACACGGCTGCCATATCTTAAATATCTTTAAACATATCTGGCCATATTGTTTAAAATCTTTTAGTAGCTCCAGATAGTTTTCAGAATATTCATATTCACTGGGTTGAGTCCTTGCCTGTCTGTGTCACCTCATCTCCTGTTTTCATCTATATTTTGTTCCCAATGTATGTGAAAATGGGAGAATGGGAAATGTACTGTCTGAACTGCCTAGATCACCCTTCTCTGCCTTCTTCCGCTGGCTACCACCTGCTCTTTCATCAAGACTCAGTTAAGTGTCACCATCTCCAGGAAGCCTCTGTAACCCCTTTCTCTCTGCTCCACAACCCTGGTGCTCCCCCATCCAGTGTGCTTCCCATGGATGACAATGGTCTGTTTGCCTATCTGTTTATCCCTCCAAAGCAGGGACCACGTGTGATGCCACTTTGTGTTGCCACTGCCTGGCACCCTACCTGGCACACAGGAGATAGTAAATAAATGCACGGACACGTTTTCTCAAAAATAAAATTTCAAAGACAAGTACAAACCTCAGTTTTGTCAGAGTCATCGTTTCCCAGTAATTCATCATCCTCTTCTCTCCCAGAGCCCCTTGGGGGTCCTAGTCTCTTGGGAGTTTCACCAGGACCCTCAATGTTTATCGTGGTGGCATCTGGGTTTGCTGCTAGAGAAGTGCCTACATCACCAAATTCTGAAATCAATTAGAACACAAATGTATCAAAGGCCTTACCCACACTAGAAATGCTATACTTTTAATTTAAAGACAAGCTGTTATAACCTCAACTTTGCTACAGACCCTGTCTAATACAAATGGCAAAAAGGCTCTGGAAAAAAAAATGTCATCCATTGGGGTGGGGGGGGGGGGGGGAGGCGGTGAGTTAAGGGCAGGTGCCGGGGGTTAGGGAAGGCTGGGGGAAGGTCAATGGGGGAAAAAAGGAGATATATGTACTACTATTTGTAATACTTTAAACAAGAAAAAAAAAGTACTGCTTCGGAGTAGAATGCAGAATTGGCATGACTTTTTAATATAAAAATAAACGAGGCTTCGGAGAAAAAAAAAATGTCATCTAGAAATCAAGCTGACAGAGAATAATAATTATGAAGGCAACAGAAGTTGGAGTCAGACCTAGATTTTAGTCCTGGCTCGGCTACTTACATGAACATGAGTAAGTAACTTAACCTCTGTAAGCCTCAGTGTTCTCATCTATACAATGGGGAGAATATTTACTCTAAAGAATTATGGGAAAGTTAGCAATATTACCTAACGACAGTCCTTAACAGAGTGCCTGGCCCACAGCAAGTACCCAATCTGAATCTTTCTTCTTTGATTCTAATACAAAATTTAATGACGTTATTTTTTCCAATAGGCCTATGTAATCACTATAGAAAATATGGGAACAAAATGTAGAGTAGAAACCACAGAATAAAAATCACTTTTAGTCCCATCACATAAAGGCAACCATGATTAACTTTTGGTATATTTCCTTTTCTCTATATAATAAGATTCACGCCAGAAGATCATTCATTCATTCAACAAATATTTACTTCATGCCTACAGTGCCAAGTACTAATTTAGGATGTGATAATACTATGTAAACAATACTATACCCTATTCTGTCTACTGGGGGGTTATATAAAAATGTTTTTTCCATTTTTATATCAGTCTACACAATGATCACTTATGTGGCTACATAATATTCTATCAGCCGGGGTCAGGGAGAGTGGGAGAGAGAAACCCTAAGTTAACACAATTATTCCACTGTTTTCAGATGTTTGAGGTGTTTTCAAATCTTCATTAGTACTAATAGTCTGTGTAGTGAAAGTTTTTGAGTTATTGCCATAGTGTGATCACTAGGTCAAAGGATTGAAATGTAGAATGTATGGCAATAACGCAAAAAGCTTTCTCAGTGTGATCACTAGGTCAAAGGGTGCAAACCATTTTTAAGGCTCTTGAGCCATACTTTTAAAACTGCTTTCCAAAAAAACCTAACCTATTCATGTCCACAAGCAATGACTAAGACTTCCTGTCCCTGGATATCCGAATGAACTTTATTTAACTGCTCTTGAATGCAATTCAGGGCATCTCCAGAACTTGGCAGGACTCAGACAGGGTACCAGCAGGGCACCATTATAACACTACAAGCACGGCATGAATCCTGTGACTAACAATAGGATGGGGCTCTTAGTTAGCCAAGCCCACTCTTATTGCCTTCTAGCTATGCAAATAGTTTTAGGGAGAGAACTAAAGTGATTGAGATTAACTAGGTAGCTGGTATGTTACAATCATTTAAGCTTCAGTCTCCAATGTTTGACTGTTGAAGCAGCATGAGGCTCTGGAGCATGAGGTCCTTTGTTTAAGTTAAGACTCCATAACCCTGGGTAAATTACTCTATACCTCTGAGTCTCTTTTCTTCAATTATGGAATGTAGATAACACCTTCCTTACAGAAAGATTTGGAGAATGAGATAGTAAATATTGTTATAGCTATCATTTAATGACTGGACGTAGCATTGACACTTAAAAGACACGTCACGACTTTGCCTGAGGGAATCAGGCCAAGGAAGATATACTTAGGGTTTTGTGTGTGTGTGTGTGTGTGTTTTATATTTAAATACAGTAGTTTACCGGGGGGGGAAGGGACTGTCAGAAGGAAGAACAGAGAGTGTCGGGTTAGAGGTACAAAGGCCGAAGAGGTTCAAAGGAGATGATGACTCATCTAGCTGATGGGATTTGGAAAGGCTTCTTGGAGAAGCTGCCATATGAGAAGGATGGTCAGAGGGGCAGGGATGGCATCTCATGCAAAGCAAATGGGAAGGGCAAGACCTAAAAGATGGAAAACATGTCCCATGTCTGAGAAATAGCAGATGGCATAGTTTGATTGAAATGTAGAATGTATGATAACTATTCACACCTTCCGCTCTCTTAGTTATTCTTGCCCATTTCTGCCCTTGAGGGCAAGATTAGTATGTTCTTATTTCTGCCACCAACATTCTCTACTTCTACATCCTAGCATATCCCATGCTGTTTTGCCTCTGTTCCGTTCCTGACACAATGCCGTCCACCTGGAGAGTGCTGAACTCCACTTGTTCATCTAACACTACCACTCTTCCTCGAGGAAGCCTTCCATGACCCCCAGAGCGAGTCCTTAACATGGTTTATAAAGTCCTGAGAGACTGGGCTCCTCTCCACCCTCAAATCTCACCCTGTGACAGCCTCCCCCACCATCTGTGCTCTGGTTCCTTGGCCTTCTTTCAATTACTTGGGGGGAAAATCAAGCACACTTCCTCCCTTCGCAGGTACTTTGTATATGCCATTCTTTGTGCTTGAATGTTCCCACACTGTACAGAGACAGGATGGTCAAGGAAGGCCTCTCTCATGAAGTGAGATCTGAACAGAATGAGGGAACAAGCCATGTGGCTATCTGGAGTAAGAATATCCCAAACAGAAACATGGCACAAAAGCCCTAAGCTCTAAGTGTACTTGGTGTCCAGAAGAAAGAGTGATGGGGCCTGTGTGGGTACAGCAGAGAAAGGGCAAGAGTAGTAGGAGATGAAATCAGAGAGTGGAGGGCTGGATCATGGAGAGCCTCCTAAGCACAGAATGGGCTCTGGATTCTACTCCTAGTGAGATGAGAGCCACTGGAAGGTGTATAGGAATGATATGGCTTCCTGGCTGGAAAATACCTACTGGAGAGGAGCAAGGGAGGAAACTGGAAGACCAGAGGTAAGGGCTATAATCCAGACAAGAGGTGATCATGACCTTGAGCATGGTGGGAGAGGAGCAGAGGTAGTGAGAGGTGATCAGATGCTGGAAGTACTTTGAAAATAGAACTGATGGTTTTTGCTGATGAAATGAATTTCTCATCATATCTCTTCCTCAGATAGTAGTGAGATAGCATAGGTTGTGAAGGTCAGCTGCCTGGGTACAAACCCTGCTTTAGCACTTATTAACTATACTAGAGGCCCGGTGCATGAAATTCATGGACTCAGGGGGGGCCCTCAGCCTGGCCTGTGCCCTCTCGAAGTCCGGTAGCCCTTGGGGGATGTCCCACTGACAGCTTAGGCCCGCTCCATGGGAAGCGGGCCTAAGTCGACAGTAGGACATCCTTAGCGCCACTCCCACTGCGCTCGCCAGCAGTGAGCCCAGCTTCTGGCTGGGCGGCGTTCCCCCTGTGGAGCACACTGACCTCCAGGGGGCAGCTCCTGTGTTGAGCATCTGCCCCCTGGTGGTCAGTGCGCATCATAGCGACTGGTAGTTCCGCCATTTGGTTGATTTGCATGTTAGCCTTTTATTATATAGGATGACCTTCAGGCAAATTACTTAATTTTCCTATGCCTCAATTTCCTCATTGGTAAATAGGGAGAATAAAATAACTATTTCAGCTCTGTCTGTAGAAGCAAAGCAGGAATTCTATTCAGATTTTCTGTAAACAGTGTACTAAATTTATGATTTTACCATCTGAAGGGTTATTTGGCGAAAAAGAACAGCTGGTGTGGCCAAACAGAAAAACCTGGATGGAGCCAACATTCTTTTACCCAGATGTTTGAAATGATCTTCTTTAATGTATGTGCCAGCTTTGCAATGAAAATATGTTACTGTGATTGCAAAAATACCAATCATAAAGATGAAAGTGGGTACCCAACTGATGTACCTTCAAACTGCAAGTCATCTACAGCTGCCATTCAGCCAGTGGTTCTTCTCCCAATTATTAGAAAGCAAATTTGCAGAGGTCTAAAAGGGAAAAATGAATAAACTTAAGAGGATACAAAAATGTAATATCTGCAAAGAAATCTCATTTCGGCATTCGAAATGTTATTTGCTTTTCTTTTTAGTGGGGTTCCGTAGTTTTTATATAAAGATAAAGCATTAGATATTATAAAGAAACTAAGTGGGGGAGAGTCCAAAGGGATTTCATCCAATTTCACTCACTCTGTGTTTAGGGACCAGGTACAGCCTGGAGATGGAAGGATGAGGTTGAGAAAGGTGTCTCTGAGGACAGTGAAAAGCAAGAACAGTTAAGCCTAGGCCGTGGTTAAGGTCATAGGCTCTGAGGTCAGACAGACCTGGGTTTCATTCCCGATTCTGCTGCTCCTCGCTGTGTAACTGTGGGCGCCTGGGGCCTCAGTTTCCTCATCTGTAAAAAGGGTTCATAATGATACCTACACATACGGTGTTGGGGGCGGGGGCATTAAATAAGACGGTACAGCGCTTATGCACAGCCAAACAGCAGGCGCTGGAGGGATGGCGACCCTGCAGCCTGTAATACCCTGAGCAAAGGAAGGTCTGGGAGAGAGCTGCCCAAGAAGCAGAGGCGGTGTTTCAGGTAGAGGAGCTGGGCCTCAGTGGCCGCGGCAGGTAGGGGGTCCCGGGCCCACTCGGTCCCAGGCAGGCCCCGCACACCTGGCCGCCTCACCTCGGGGGCCTAGGGGTCCAGCCGTCTAGCCGTCCAGCTGTCCAGCCGCCCAGGAAGGCTGGGTTCTGGGATGCTCCGAGCAGGTTCCGGTCCCTCCGAGTTGCCGGAAACCGGAGATCCGGGGGCGGGACTTCTCCGCCTTCTCCAGAGCCCCAGCCTCCTTAAAGAGACAGCAACACCGGTAGACTTAGGTCGGCGGCAACCCGACCTACCTGCTCCCTTCGCCCGCTGCTTCCCGTGCGAGGCTCCGGTTCTTAAAGAGACACGCACGAGGTGGGCGCGCCGAGAAGGCCCCCCTCTGCTCGCCTCGCTCTGGCGGGGCGCAGAGAGATCTCTAGAGTGCGGAGTGTATTTTCTGTATGTTTATACCTCTTTTCCTATTAAAATAAAAAACAGTGTAACGAAGGACGATTGTGAAAATAAAGTCAGCAATCCTTTTCTCCCAATTCTTTTTGGCCATAAAAATGTAATTAACCAGCGAGGGAGTGGATGAGTCCATTACTCTGAGTTTGTGAATGAGAGATCGAACACCCCATTAAGTGTGGTCATTTGTTCCTTTCCTCCCACGACAGTCCGCCTGATGCCCGGGGTTGGACAGTTGGTAACACTTTAATCTTTTTCTTTCGAAGTCTCAACACACAGACCTCTTTTCCTTTTTTTAATGTACCTGCTGTTAAGAGCTAAGATTGTTTGAAGCCATGTGTGGGTGAGGGAGAACTGAAATAGGTTGCACTTGACTTCCCCATGACTATTTTGTAACTGCCGATTTGTATTTCTTAACCTTTTTCACTCAACTGGCAACCATAGTTTGTTCTCTGTATCTCTGAGTCCAATTACATAGATCTTTAAAGACAAAACAATAGACTATAAAGACTTTGAAAACTGAGTGGCAATTTTCTGTTTGTTTCTTCCCCACTCTAAACCACCACACCACTGAGATCAGAGGGCTGTATTTGTACTCTGCCCCCAGTGCTAAGGGAAAAGGTCACAGCCCAGTGTTCCGGAGCTGGCCCCAGCTCTGCCTCTGCCTGGGGGCTTCCAGACCCAAATACTCCAGGGATGCCTCTGCCTCCAGAAACACTCAACCACCAGCTAGAAGCTGTGAGTGGGGAAAAACATCTTTCATTAGTAAAAGAAGTATTTACTTTATTAAAAGAATAATTAACACTAGGACGTACTTGCTTGCAACAGAACCTTTCTAAAGGACCACAGAGTCCCTTTAAGTGTGATCTTTTGAAGTGTTTGTTCTTGAAATTTTATCAGAGGGAGAATGTAAGATCTGAAGTCTTCCAGTCCAAGAATCTCTCAAAGGTTAAGGCAAAGAATCAGGAATGATAATAATTAGAACAGATCTTTGCAGCCCCTAGTTGGGAATTGTCCATTCCTTTGGCAGGAAGGCAAACACCTTCTGTCCTGGTACCTTCCTCCTGGCCAGGGTTGGCTACTTCCACCCTGCACCTTGGTTCAGCTCCGCCCACTGTGGCCCAGCTGCTGTGTCTCTGTCCATCAGCCTCAGAGCCAGCTCTGGCTGTGACGAGATGGGGCTGCCCCAGCCAGGGCTGTGGCTGAAGAGGCTCTGGATACTCTTGCAGGTGGTCCTGCATGTGGCTTTGGGCAAAGTACAACTGAAACTGTTTCCCAGGAGAGTCAAGCAGCATATCTTGGCCATGAACCGGAAGAACCCACACTTCTCCTATGATAACTGGGCTCCAACCCTCTTCAGCACCCCGTATTTCTGGTTCATCCTGAAGGTCCGTTGGCAACGACTGGAGGACAAGACTGAGGAAGGGAGTCTAGCTCCAAACTGCCCTGTGGTCCGCCTTTCAGGACAGAGGTGTCACATTTGGGACTTCATGCAAGGTCAGGAGGCTGATCTAGCTTGATTGAGAGGTGCTTCGAATGGGGATGCTCAAGGTGGGTGGGAGGTGGGTTGGAAAGTCCTGAATTCTTCTTCTACTACTTCAGCTGCTCATTTTTTTGCTTCTTGTCCACTTCCTATTTCCAGGAACCAGCACTTTTCCTGGATTCTATTTTTCTGAGTGCATCAGCACCTTTCTTTGTGGGCACTCAAACCACAAAGCAACCACACTGGCCTTCAGCTCCCCCAGTACTGCTCTTACCATACGGTCATTCTGCCTAAGGTGCACTTCACCTCCTCTATGCCCTGTCAACTCCTATGCATCCTTCAGACTTCTGCTCAGTGACACTTCCTGCAATAAGCCAACCTCAACTTCCCCGGACTAGGTTACCCCTTCTTGATACTTAACATCCTAAATTTTTCTTATAATTACAAACCAGGACAGGTGTTAATCGTAGTGTGGGTATTTGATTAATGTCTGTCTCCTTCACTAGTCTGCAAGCTCTGTCCAGGTGGTGTCCATGGCTCTAACCCACTATTGTGCCCCCCAGGGCTGCTGCTGACTCATGGTTGTTGCTCAGTAAATATTTGTTGAAGATCTCTCATGTGCTATCTGTTCCAGGCAAACCAGCTCAACCTATCTGGATTCTTAAAGCCCTCTCCAATCAGTTTTCGCCTTTTGTCCTCACAGCTGCTCTTCTTATCAGGACTTCTCCTCCCCCTCATTCCAGATACTTTTCCACAAGCACATTCCTGACCCATCAACATCCCAGCTCACCAAACTTCAGCACC
Source organism: Myotis yumanensis (assembly GCF_028538775.1). Classification (NCBI taxonomy): domain Eukaryota; kingdom Metazoa; phylum Chordata; class Mammalia; order Chiroptera; family Vespertilionidae; genus Myotis; species Myotis yumanensis. The sequence goes on from NW_027223753.1 coordinate 37,672,420, forward strand.
CTCCCCCCAACGCCCACGCATTCGGGATGAATGCTCAAGGTCCTCCCTGGGCTGTGCTTTGTGCTCAAGGTCCTTCCTGGACTGACTCCAGCTTTTCCTCCCAACTTTACCAGCAACCTCCCCTTTACGTTCACTGCCTGCAGACAACTGTTGGACCTCGTGCGTCCATGGTGCTGTCCTCCTCTCTCTTTGCTGAAGTTGTTGGCTCTTCCACTCCATTGCTGACAGTTCAAATCCCCCTCATCCTCAGGGCCCTCCTCTCTTGCCACCCGATCTGTGAAGCCATCTCAGACGCTCTCTCCCTTCTGGATTCATGGCTCTCCGTCTGCACCTCTCCTCGGTCACTGACTGTTCCTACCCAGCCTTGGGCTGCCTAAGCATAAGTGTTTTCTTCTTGCAACAAGGCTGTGTCTGAGTCATCTTTGAATTCCCAGGGCCTAGACACAGCAGATAGAGTAGAGAAGATCCCTGAGGCAGTTTGGCTAATCTAGTGCTTTTAAAAGTGTTCTTTAGAACCCAAGTCCCACAAATATGTTTTATTACATAGAGTCCCCTGGTCGAAGTAGTTTGGGAAACCCTGCACACTATACCCTTCTCTTGGAAATTCATAGTGGGCATGAACATATAACAGGTTCTGAGAAGATCCAAAGCCTAAGAGCAAACAAACAAAACTTGAAAAAACTTTAGCACAGCATTGACAAATTTTCCTAAAACACACACACACACACACACACACACACACACACACACACACCATCCCCACTCTCCACCAGAGGAAATGCCTATCATCACAATGGTTCCAAGGGGAAATGTTGACTTAATCCATTCCTCTCATTTTAGAAAGGAAATGGAGAAAACTGAGAGGCAAAGGTAACAGAGCCAGTGACTGACTGAGTCAGACCCAGAATCAGGACTGCTTCTTCCCATTTTATTATTGCACCCCAACAAACATTCATGAGCACCTCCTATGTGCCAGGCCCTCAGCTAGATGCCAGGGACACAGAGTTAAGTAAGAGTTTGCTCCTTCGCTCAAGGAGTTTACGGTTCTACAGAATAGATGGACATAATATACAAATGCTTACAGTTCTGTGAGATGGAGGAGGCTGTAGAGCTAGGAACTTTGCCTGCAGGGCTTGGAGGATTTCCTGGAGGAGGAGGCTTTGGAACTAGGCTTTGAAGAGTAAGATTTTTGTACCTGAGAATGGAAAAGGGGAAGTGTTGCAAGCAAGAGGAAAGCCAAGAGTTTTGTTTTCTTTTTCTTGCTCATGACTTTAAAACAGGGTGCACAGATGACCTCTATTTATTCAACAAATATTTATCAAGTGGCCACTGATAATAAGAGTAATGATAGTAACAACTAACTTTTATTGTGCACCTACTATGTGCCAAGCACTGTGATAGAACCAGGCGGATGTGCTGAATATCAATCATCTAGCGATCAATTCCATGAAAGCCACCTTGCCTCATGGTTAGTTCACAGAATTTACTTGCCCCTTTTAATCGTTTCCTTTTAGTGGGCCAGTTCACATTTTGAAGGCTGTTTATTTATCTCTGAGACTGAAGAAAGAAGAGAGAAAGAGGCTAAAAGACAAAAAGAAAACTCTATTTATGAAATAAAGTTGGCTTTCAACACATTGATCCAGAGGCCCCTGAAATAATAGGTGCTGGTTATTTGTTTATTTATAGTATGGTCGGTGGGTGCAGTGATCAGTGTTGAGGGCAACACGACTGCTCTCTGTCTGGTAGACCTCATAGCCCAGAGAGGGAGACGGTGTAGTGGGGGAGGGAGCCAGAGGGTTTTGGAGGATGTGGGGAGGGGTAGCAAGGTATTCAGAGGAAGGCTTCCTGGAAAGGATGATGGTGAGCTGATTGTCTAGGGCAGTGGTCGGCAAACTGCGGCTTGTGAGCCACATGCGGCTCTTTGGCCCCTTGAGTGTGGCTCTTCCACAGAATACCACGTGTGGGCGTGCATGTACGGTGCAAAGTTGACTTAAAACTTTAAGTAAAGTTTATTAAGTTAATTTTAGGGAACGTTGTGGAGTGAAAGAAGATGTGTCGAGGATTGAGAAAGGTATGTTGAGATGGTTTGGACATATAGAGAGGATGAACGAAAGGAGATAGACGAAACAAGTATACAAGACAAGTGTGGATGGGAGAGTTGGAAGGGGTCGACCTCAGCGAATGTACCTCAATCAGATTGAGGATGTTTTTAGCAAAGGCCAGCTTAGGAGTACCCTAATTAAGTTAATAACAATGTACCTACCTATATAGTTTAAGTTTAAAAAATTTGGCTCTCAAAAGAAATTTCAATCGTTGTACTGTTGATATTTGGCTCCGTTGACTAATGAGTTTGCCGACCACTTGTCTAGGGACAGTGAGGCGTTGGGGTGGGTGGGAGCAGAGAAGGACAGAGGAGGGAGCAGCAGAGGTCTGAGATGGGGAGGAGCATCGGTCAATTTGGCAGAAGTGGGGTGTGGAAGGCATGAAGGGGTGAAGGGGATACCATCAAGGACTAGAGTTTGGGGGGAGGTGGTAATGTGTCTTACCAAAGAGCAGACTTTATCCTGAGGGTGTTGGTGAGTTCTAAAAAGATTTTCAAGCAAGGAGTTAACATGATCAGGTCTGCTTATTAGAAAGACATCCTGTAACTGTTTTGGAAACCCATGAAGCCACTAAAAAGTTCTGCTGTATACTTTGAACTCATTTTAGAGCCACAGAATAGAAGGTCTGGCAGAGTCTTTATGGAGGATAACCTAAAACAACTCTTTCATTTTTCATATACAAAGGCCCAGAGAGGTAAACTACTCGCTTAGAGTCACACAGCTAGTTCTAATAGAACCAGAACTAGAACATGTGCCTTCTGACTTTCAGCCAGTGCACTTTCTCTCATTGAGTAAGACAACAGAGGCTCAGAAAAATTCTCAGCCACCACCTATCCTCTGCATGTACAAGCACAGATATGACATACACATGCCTTTGGACACACACACACACACACACACACACACACACACACAGCAAAACATTAACTTGTGTATTGTGGTGGAAGGCAAGCCTGATGATTTACTTTCTAGGTACCTAGGAATTAATCTGAAACCGATTTATTCCAGCCCTTGTTTCATATCATTTAAAATCTAAGCATATTTATGAGGTGTCATCTAGTAATTATAAATGGACTGTCTGTGCTGAGAGAGCCCCGCATGGGGGTTAATTTACTGGTCTGGGGTGGGAGTGGGGGGTTTAGGATGGTAGATTTGAGTCCAGCACTACTACAGAGCTGTTTTCCCATTTTTACAGATAAGTTGATTGACAGTTTTTGCCCTACATTCTTGACAGGTGTTTTCTGTACCATGGCCTGTGGACATGGGCAGGGTGTCAGCCTTCAGCACTGCCACCCCCCTGTACCTATCCTTCCTCTTTCTATCACCAGGAAAGCAGGGAACTGAGTTTAAACTTTGCCCTCAATACTGATCATTGCACCCACCACACTATAAACAAACAAATGGCTCTGTTTCTTCTAAGGTACTGATCAGTGGGTGCTGAATCTTTTTTCTTTCCAATTAAAAACAAATTCCAGACAGCTAATATTTAACTCTGGTCCTGACCTTAAGTCTTTTGGATTAGAGGCCAATGGCCAGCCACTTGTCCATGACTGGCCCCTGAGCTTCTCCTGCTGAGGCCCGAGCAACCCTGTCACATGGGCAAGGACTCGTTGAGCAATCCAGCAGCAGTGACAGAGCCCACTCAACACCCTCTAGGGCAGTGGTTCTCAACCTTCCTAATGCCGCGACCCTTTAATACAGTTCCTCATGTTGTGGTGACCCCCAATTTCATTGTTACAAATTGAACATAATTAAAGCATAGTGATTAATCACAAAAACGTTATGTAATTATATATGTGTTTTCCGATGGTCTTAGGCGACCCCTGTGAAAGGGTCGTTCGATCCCCAAAGGGGTCGCGACCCACATGTTGAGAACCACTGCTCTAGGGCCTCTTAACAGAAAAATCTGTGAGCCAAGGACAAGGAGAACCGTGTATCTCCAAAGAAACCGTCCTGCTTTCTCCTCATATACTGAAAAATGAGGACTATAACAATGACTTCCCCTTTTACTTGGCCACTAGGAAACTCAGAGTCAAATATCAGCTGTTATAATTAATGTAGGGACCTTAAAGCCTATTTATGTGCTCCACATTTCCCTCCTCTTCTATGCCTCCTAAGCTACTTCAAATCCTTTGCAGAAGTAGGTGAAGAAATAACGAACCAAGTAAACCACAAGCAAGGTAAGATGTCCTCTACTCCCCATCCATCAGCAAGTCCTGTCAATTCGGTTTTCCTTCTCTACTGCCCACATACTAGCCCATGCTCTCATGGTCTCCCATGTGGATTCCTCCCATGCTCCCAACTGTTTCTCTACAGCTTCCATTCTCACCTCAGACCCTTCCTTTTAGAATGGCCAGAGTGATCTTCTGTATAAACCTGATCATTTTTTCATTATACAGCTCTACTGTGGCATCAGGAGGCTGGCTTGCAAGCAACAGAAACTCACTTTTGTATTTCATATTTATATATATATTTCAGAGAAGAAGAGAGAGGGAGAAAGCGATAAAAACATCAATGATGAGAGAGTCATCGATCGCCTGCCTCCTACACACTCCCTACTGGGGATTGAGCCCACAGCTGGGCAAATGTCCTGACCAGGAGTTGAACCGTTACCTCCTGGTTCATACATAAATGCTCAGCTACTGAGCCACACCAGCTGGGCCACTCTGGTTTTCTTAGTCACACACATATACATATACAAAGGAATGTATTAGAAAATTGTAAGATCCCTAGAATCAACCACAGCTGGAGCACTAGGCCTGGACTATATTTTAGCATCAAAGGTCAGGCCTGGATGCTGCTATCATTGTGGTTGCCATGGGAAACCATAAACACTGTGGGACTCCACCATCCCTGATGGGCATTACCACTGGACGGTGGATAAATTCTACCATCTCAATTATTCCAGAATCAAAGATATATGTGGGAGGGTCCAATCAGCCCTACCTGAGTCACTGACTGTGCCCTGGCCCCTCTGTATTCCATAGAGCAAGGCTGAGCACACTCTCCCATTAATAAACAATACACAAAATAGGGAATTTCAAGTAGGAAGGACAATTAGGAGATGGGCAGCCAAAATTATAACAAATATCCACCATGCTTGCTTTGAATCTCCATGAAGTCCTATTGCACCTAGAATAAAATTCCGATTCCTTATAGTGTAGGAGAACCTGCCTGCTCTGGCCCATACTTGCCTCTCCATCCATAACTCACTCTCATTCCTCCCCTAGCCTGGCTTCAGTCACATTGGCCTTACAGGTCCTTGAACACACCAACCTCTGTCTGTGCCTCCTAGGGCCTTTCTACATGGAGTCCCTTTGTCTGCTTCTCCTCCCTTTAGCCCCCTGGCTCATTCCTAATCTTCATTTCTTTAGTTAAATGACAGACATCTCATCAGAGGCCTTCCTTGACTTGACTGAAAGCATGTCACTCTTTTAGAGCCTCTTTTGTAACACTTACCACAACTTGAGATTACTTCATTTATACCTTTACTTACATTTTGCCTGTCTCCCCATTAAGCAGGCCTCCAATTGCATGCAGGCAGAGACCTGCTGGTCTTGCTCTCTGCCGAGTCACTGGCATATCACAGAGAGCCTTGTATATTTAGGTGCTGAATAAATGCTTGTAGATGAAGTAAAGTGTGCTTCATGTGGGGGATGTGAGGAGGAGTGAGGAACAGGCCCTGCCCTCAAGGGCAATGAGTAGCCTGGGGGATACAGACACGCACAGGCCATGCCCCAGTGCAGGACCTGCATATTCTAATAGGTGTACAGTAGGGGCTCAACACTGCCAGCTCTGGCCATAAGTAACCACAGGGTGCTATCAGCTCCCTAGACTTCACCCCAATCTAGGCTGGAAAGTTACAGAAGGCAACCCACCCAGGGCAGGCTTTATGGGACCAGTGAATCACTGGGGTCCCACATTCAGAAGGGCCCTGTGCTTGGGGTTTAATGCTTTGCTAGAGTTGTCTTGAAATTCTTTTTTTTTTAAGTATTTTTATTGAGTTTATTTATTTCAGACAGGAAGGGAGAGGGAGAGAGAGATAGAAACATCAATGATGAGAGAGAATCATTGATCGGCTGCCTCCTACACGCCCCACACTGGGAATTGAGCCCGAAATCTGAACTGAGCCTGCAATCCAGGCATATGCCCTGACTGGGAATTGAACCTGTGACCTCCAGGTTCATAGGCTGATGCTCAACCACTGAGCCACGCCAGCCGGGCAAAATTCTTAATAGTTTTATCTTTGAATTTGCATTTTGTAACCTGATGCAACAATGGAACATATCCTGGGTACTTGGAACCTGGCTTCTGTAGGATCCCACCTCCCATAGCCTTCCTGCTCTCCAAGGCCCACTCTTCCTCTCCCATCCCATGTAGCTTCCTTCCTGTTCCCACCCAGTCACTGCTGCCACCTTCTGGCCCACACAGGGCCTGGGCCTGGGCCTGGGAAAGATCAGGTGTGGGCATCCCACAGCGTCTCATTGCAGGGCATGAGGCAGCCGTCCTCACCCAGGGCTGACAGCATCATGGTGCAATTTGGCAAGTGACTGGGGTGCCTTGATAGGAGGAGTCTCTTGCCCACCTCCCCTGGCATCAAGGTATCTGGCATGTCGATGCACAGAGTTTGTAATCTCCTGTGGGTTGGGTTGGGAAGGAGAAATGTCTGGCTAAATGTCTGTGTTCCTGGCTGGGATGTGGTGCATTGGTCTGGTGGCTGGAGGGAAAGGAAAGCCAATAGCCAGTGGCCACAGACACACATTCTCATGCACACTGAATTTGGGGGCTCCTGGGTGACTGTGAGAGTCTGCATCCACCCTATGAATATCCCTGTGCCCAGGGGAGTGCAACATTAAATAGCAACAAAAAGTACCAGGCCAGGCGGGTCGAGAGGGTCGGTGGGGAAGTTGGCGTCTCTCTCCCCCGCGCCAGCTCCTGTACACGGAGCTGCATTCCTTGGCCCTCCTACCCCCTCCCTTGCCCGCCCCCCCGCCCCCGGCCCCCTCAGGAGAAAAATCCATCCCAAATCACTCGAACCAGAGGGAGGTTTCCTGGCACCCTCAGGAAGACGAGCTTTCAACGATTCCCTCTTCTCCGTCTCCCCCCAAACCCCCTCTCCCAACTCCTTCTCCCGGCACCGAGTGCAGGTCCCTTTAAGGAAAAGGCGCCTACTCCGGGTCAGACTACAGTCCCCTCCCCTGCTCCCACCCTCTTTTCCCAGCGCGGACTGCAGGTCCCTTTAAGGCTTCCAGCGGTTCTCAACCTGTGGGTCGCGAATAATGAAAATACATCTTGCATATCAGATATTTACATTACGATTTATAACAGTAGCAAAATTACAGTTATGAAGTAGCAACGAAAATAATTTTATGGTTGGGGGTCACCACAACATGAAGAACTGTATTAAAGGGTCGCGGCATTAGGAAGGTTGAGAACCTCTGCAAGTTAAGCCTTGGCAACAGTGCCTCCTCCGTGTCAGACCACCGTCACTTCCCCTGCTCCCACCCCCTTCTCCAGGCGCCAGTGCAGGTCCCTTTAAGGCGACAGCGCCTTCTCGGGGGTCAGACCACGGCCCCTCCCCTGCTCCCACCCCTTTCGCCCGGCTCGGAGTGCAGGTCCCTTTAAGGCGACGGCGCCTTCTCCGAGTCAGACCACCGCCCCTCCCCTGCTCCCACCCCCTTCTCCCGGCGCAGAGTGCAGGTCCCTTTAAGAAGACGGCGCCTTCTCGGGGTCAGACCACCTTCCTCTCCCCTGCTCCCACCCTCTTCTCCCGGCGCCGAGTGCAGGTCCCTTTAAGGCGATGGCGCCTTCTCTGGGTCGGACTACCAGCGGCGGCGGAGACGGCGAAGACCGCGGGAGCATGGCGGACATCGACCTGTTTCTGGAATGCGAGGAGGAGGAGCTGGAGCCATTCGACCAGTTTCTGGAATGTGAGGAGGAGGAGCTGGAGCCATGGCAGAAAACCAGTGATGTCACCGAGGATTCTGTAGTTGAAGATGCTAATTCAGTGGATACAACCACCACGGTTTCTGTGAGCCAGCAGCCAGTCTCAGCGCCAGCAGTGCCCATCGCTGCCCACGCTGCTGTTGCTGGGCAGCTCTCTGCATCCGCCACGGCGAGTGGCAGCAGCGGGGCACAGAACAGCGACGGTACAAAGAGGCCTCTTGTCAGGCTAATTGCTGATGACCATGCGGAAAGAAGCCGGCGCCGGGGACAGACCATGTCTGAAGAACAACGATTGGCACAACGTATCTCTGAAGCAGAAAGAAAGCAACGTCGTCGACAGAACATGTCTGAGGAACAACTGTTGGCACTACGCACCGCTGAAGCCGAAAGGAGCCGGCGGCGTCGACAGAATATATCGGAAGAACAGCGACTGGCACAACGCATCTCTGCAGCCGAAAGAAAGCAACGTCGTCGACAGAACATGTCTGAAGAACAACGACTGGCAGAACGAATCTCCGAAGCCGTAAGGAAGCAACGTCAGCGACAGAACATGTCTGCAGAACAGCTATTGGCACTACGCACCGCTGAAGCCGAAAGAAGCCGGCGGCGTCGACAGAACATGTCTGAAGAACAGCGACTGGCACAGCGTATCTCTGCGGCCGAAAGAAAGCAACGTCGTCGACAGAACATGTCTGAGGAACAACTATTGGCAGAACGAATCTCTGAAGCCGAAAGAAAGCAACGTCGTCGACAGACTATGTCTGCAGAACAGCTGTTGGCACAACGTACCTGCGAAGCCGAAAGAAGCCGGCGGCGTCGACAGAACATGTCTGAAGAACAACGATTGGCAGAACGAATCTCTGCAGCCGAAAGAAAGCAACGTCGCCAACAGAACATGTCTGAGGAACAACGACGGGCACTACGCACCGCTGAAGCCGAAAGAAGCCGGCGTCGCCGACAGAACATGTATGAAGAACAACGACTGGCACAATGTACTGAAATGGGAATTTCTAGGGGTGAAAAAGACAGGTTTAAGGACATTTTAGAAATTTTAGCAATTAAGGGGACCGTGGAAGAAGCACAGGGCTGGAAAGCTGCAACGGGTGCATTTCCATAGAATGAGGGAGCTGGAAACAGCAGAAGGTCTATATTTACAAAATAAAGGTAAGGAAACCCCTCATTCAAAGGGAGAAGGAGGAAGCCCAAAGGGAATAGGTAAACAATAAGGAAGGAGGGGAGGAAAACCTCACCTTTGAGCTCTGGAGTTACTATAGTAACCAGTCTAAGGGAATAATGACCAATCAGAAGGGATCAAGGCACTGGGACTTGCAGCCTTGATAAACCCTGGAAACAGGAAGTCGGTGGGACTCTTCCCCCTCCCCACGTGGGAGTCTGTGCTGTGAGATTCCGCTTCCCTACGTGGGAATCTGTACTTGTTCTTCAATAAATTTCCACCTTTGTTATAAAAAAAAAAAAAAGTACCAGACCAGGGCAAGACAGAGACCACAGAAGATAAGAAAAATCTTTATATCTAATATACTAAAATAGTGGCCCGGTGCACGAAATTTGTGCAGGGGGGGGGGGGGAGAGGAGTTGTTCCTCAGCCCAGCCTGCACCCTCTCCAATCTGGGACCCCTTGGGGGATGTCAGACTGCCAGTTTTAGGCAGTCGGACATCCCTCTTGCTATCTGGGACTGCTGGCTCCTAACCACTCACCTGCCTGCCTGCCTGATTGCCCCTAACCACTCTGCCTGCCTGCCTGATTGCCCCTAACCACTCTGCCTGCCTGCCTGCCTGATCGCCCCCAACTGCCCCCCCTGCTGACCTGCTCGCCCCCACTGCCCCCCCCCCCCACGGCCTGTTCGCCTCTAACTGCCTCTGCCTCGCCCCACCATCATGGCTTTGTCCAGAAGGACATCCAGAAGGTCTCCCAGTCTAATTAGCATATTACCCTTTTATTAGTATAGATGACATTTTTCCCCCTCACTGTTTGAACTAGGGGCCCTGAGTTTTCATTTTGCACTGGACCCAGTAAATTATGTAGCTGGCCCTGCTCCCACCCTTCACTGCCCTTCCTGGAGTTCCTTTCACTGCCTCCCCGACATCTTGGCTCAGGGAGAACATAATATCTAATAACAGCTTACATTTATTGAGCACCTACTATGGGCCAGGCACCATTTTAAGCCCTTATCTGTATTAACTTCTTTAATTCTCATAACAATCCTATTATTACTATGTATTATTAATGTGTACATTTGTGGGTGAGAAAACAGATGCCTTGAATGGAAAGAACATTGAATTGAGAGTCTAAGAGACAGTGTTAATTTTAATTCCACTGCTGACCTACTGACATGAGACATGCATATAAAACTCAATCTATACACATAAAGAGGTAATATGCAAATTAGGCTGGGGCGCCGTAAAGGGTCACGATCAGACAGGAGGAGGTTGTGCGCACGCAGGTGAGGTTGGGAGCAGAGACGGAGACAGACACAGGGAGGCCTTCCCAAGCCAGAGTAGTGGCTCCGATGGCCTGGAGCGGACACAAGTAGGGGGGCCAGGGAGGCTTGGGGCTGGCCGAGCTGCCGTGCCGGCTTGGGCAGCCCTGGAGCGGACATAAGGAGGGGAGTAGGGGGGGCCTGGGGCGGAAGTCAGGTGCGGGTCCCAGCTGCCTACAGCGCGGGTCCAGCCTGACTCCCATGGGGTGCCTCCTCACATGGTGGGAGGCGGGGCACCTCCTCGCACGCGCCCTGGGCCTCCAGTTTGTCTATAAAATGGGAGAGAAAATTGTCTACCTTGTAGTGTACCAATCACATCCCATAAGAGAATGGATGTATGCTTGCCTTGTAAACTGCATTCAAAGGGACTCTTATCATTCTTTTCATCCTCACCCAGCAACTGTGGTGGCCCACTCAGACTGCCTGATAAAAACCCTCACTTTATAGAGGAGTAAACTGGCTCCAGATACTGCTTAGTCATGCTCTCTAAGCTTCTGCTCCTCACTGTGCCCTTGATCCATCTGAGAGGGGGAAATAAAGATAACGGGACTGACACGGAAGCAAAGATGATGCTTGTAAAATAAATGCTGTGTGTAAATGATTGGTTGGAGATGGTTCCATTTCTGTTTCAGGCAACAGGCCACTGGTGCTGAATTTTGGAAGTTGTACCTGACCTTCATTTCTTTTCAAATTTGACCAATTCAAGAGACTTATTGAAGACTTTAGCGCCATAGCAGATTTTCTCGTCATTTACATTGAAGAAGCACATGCATCAGGTACACAAAGATTCCCTGCCTCTACCTCCTCCTGCCCTCTCTTTACTTGCTTCCCTTCCACCAATGTTGGGGGTGGGAAGAGGTATAGGAGGAGAGGGAAAGAGTTGCTGTTCACCCACCATCTCCCAGTCCCTGCTAGGTTTACCCACCACTAACTTCAGTCTGTGCTTTCAACTAGGCACACAGAGCAGGAAACCTGGAGTGACAGGGTCTAGATGGGGGAGCATCTAACATTCTGAATGGATAAGTAGGGAAATCAAGAGAGAGGAGCTAATATGAGCACAATTACAAGGAATTTAGAGCTGAAATGTCACAAGTGAAAGAAATGACTGCTATTTAACTTGTGAAATCCATCCCAAGCCCTTCTGAGCTCAAAGGGACATCATGGTTCATCTCCATCAGAGGTTCCCAAACTTTAGTGACCGTCAGGTGCACCCAGGAGGCAGAGTCTGAGTCAGATCCCCGTGGGGGCTCAGAATGTGCATTTTTAACAAGCTCTGGGCGATGCTGAAGTTGGTCTGGGGACCACACTTTGAGAATCACTCCCCTGGGACAGGAATCCTTTCTTCAGTCCCTAACAGGTGGTCACCCATCTTTTTTACTTCACTAGAGATCTTGTGTGTGAAAATTCATGCACTGGAGGGGGATCCCTTAGCCCGGCCTGCCCCCTCTCATAGTCCGGGAGCCCTCAGGGGCAGGAGGCGAGCCGGTGATCAGAGGAAGGCAACACCCCATCCCACGTCTGCTGCTGCCACTGCCGGCAGCGCAAGCCTCAGCCGGCCCTGGTTACCTGAGCCTGGGGCGGCCCTGGGCGGCTGCGGGGCTGAGGGGACTGGGGGACTCCGGAGGCAGACGGCCTTGCCGTGTGCCTGCTGCCCTGGCAGGGCTGAGGAGACTGGGCACCGCCATCTTGTGCTGCCATCTTTGAGGGTGGGGCAGTCAATTAGCATATCCCCCCTTATTGGCCATGGGTGCTGCCATTATTGTGATGGTGTGAGGGTCAATTATCATATTCCCTCTTTATTAGATAGGATGGGAAATCTTCCTTTACTGGACAGCTTCATTTGCAAGAAAGCCCTTTCTTGCAATGGGCGGATATATCCTTCCCTGAAACTTCTACATACAGTTGGGCCTTGACTTACGAGTTTAATTTGTTCCGAGACCAAGCTCGTTAAGGAGCCCATTAAGGAGCTCGTTAACTCAAATTACTCTATCAACTCAATGCAAAAAATCGGCCAAGAGACAGCTGGTATCTCAAAAAACTCGTTAGTCGGGACACTCGTAAATCAAGGCCCCACTGTATTGGTCTAAGCCCCACAAAGTTTACAAAATGGTCACATACTCTTCTATCTTTCCTGCTTTTTATGGGGGTCAAACCTATGAAGTTGGCCCAACTCTCAAACCCAGAGATTGAAGAAGGCAAGAGGTTTGGGTGGCCGCGTGGAGTGAGTGTCATTTATTCACCTTTCTTCCCACAATATTTGTTTTTGTCAGCCAGCACCAGGCAGACTCCATGTCTCAGAGCTAGAGCTCAGTAAAAGGTGGGTGAATGAGTGAAGTGAGTGGTTTAGGCCAGAATTGGCCTTGCTGGCTCCTCCACGTGTTGTAATTGTAGAGCTTGCTATTAATTAATTATCAGCAAAGCTGATTCAGCAGTGCTTTCTCCAGTGCAGTCCCAGGATCCCTAGTGTCAGTGCCACCTGGGTTGCTTGTTGAAAATGCATATTCCTGGGCCCTAACCCAGGCCCATTGCATCTTGATTTATATGTACCCAAAGGTTTGAAAATTGCTTTTAACTTATTCATTTAACTGGCAGCTCCTGTCCTCATTAAGACTTTGGGGAAACTTAAAATATTAGCATAGGGTAATAGGTACTTAGAGGTTTTACTATATTCTTCTCTCAGCTTTTATGTATATTTAAAAATGTCTGTAATAAAATTGAAACAGTAAAGAAGGAAAACGTGGGTGCCCACAGTGTCTGGCCTCCACGTCTGAACGGGGATGCTGCTTTGGTGTCATCACAGCTGACAGCTGAAGCTGGGCCCAGGCTGATTTAACTGTCTTGGGCCAACACTTCTCAAACTTTAATGTTTACACTTAAGCCACCTGGGATCTCACTAGGATGCAGATTCCAGCTGAGCCACCAGGCCAGGGCCTCCCCAGGTGATCCTGAGATTGCTGCTTCAGGGACCACAGTTGGATTGGCAGGGCCCTAGAGGATCCAGCTTTAATCTCTAAAAAATAAGTTGCAAACTGGGACAATGGTGGTCAAACCATCACAGAAATTGTTTCTGGTCCTGATATCTGTCTCCTCACCCATTTCTCCTTGAATCAGACCCAGCCAATTTAACCCTTTCCATAGCCCAGGGCTGCCCACCTCATCCGCTGAGGAAAAGCTTCCTATCCCTATCCTGACACAGACCTGATTTCTTGCCCCTGTGCTCTGCCACTCCTAGTTGGGGCATTTCTTTCTCCTCCCCACCTCCTTCCCCAGGGTACTTGTTTCTGTCACTCAGACAGAAGTGGGTATGGCCTGAACCCCACAACTGAAGTGCACAGAGCCAGTGTCCACCGATCCCAGGAGGTCTGGGATCCGTGGCCCAAATCAGTCAGTTTCCATTTTCACAGATACCACGTTTGTCCAGGTAAATTATGGGAAAGTAGGTGATGTGGTGGGAGGAGCAGACTGGAGTTTCGGGCCTGAACCTGAGTCCTGGCTGCATCGCGTGCTGGCCACACAACCTGGGCCAGCGTACCTTCCATGCCAGCTTCTGTGCCACTAAAATGGGATGACAGCACTGATCCCACAGAATCACTCAGTCAGCAATATTTAACATGTGCCTGCCATGTGCCCAGCCCTGTGCTGGGTCTGGGGCTATAGAGATACACACAGTTCTTGCCTCTAAGGAACTCACAGCTGAAGTTGGGAGGCAAGTCAGCGCTCCTGTCTGGGCGTCCATGCTCTCAGCTGCAGGATGGGGAGCAGCTCTGTTTGGCCTCCACAGGAGGCTGCTGTGAAGCTCCATCAACTAATTGCCCTAACGTGGTGCCACTATCATCTAAAAAGTTTTGATGTCATGGGGCAGGTAATAAATACTTTAAATACTGGTTTTTCTTGGGGTGAGGGTACTGAGCAGAGGACTTTGAAACACTGAGGAGGTGAAGCAAATTCTGCTGATGGACTTAAGCAACTTATATTACCCTGGGAGGTAACTATTATTATAAACACAGACCATGTGGCTTCCAAAGGAACCCATGCCCACATTGTCTGGGTTCCAGGCTCCTCAGAAATGGGGCAAGTAGAAGGGGACATAGCAATTTATGGTTACTTTTTCAACCTGTGGGTCCATTAGCTAATAAGTGCCACCTCGTGTGAGCAGGCAGAAGGGCACCCTGGCAAATGAGGCCAATTGAAAGTCTTCCATTTAACTTAAGTAGCTTTAAATGGTTTGGTTTGGAAGGGGTTGGGGGAAACATCTTCAGAGCAAAGTAGCAGAAAATCTGCAGTACATAATAAAAACTGGGTTCTTTCCTACCTTTCTGTTATTTGGAGCAGTCAGACAAAATAAACTAAGATGTTTTGAGCAGGTCCTATGACCCAGGCCGAGAACTGGGAATTCCATTCATGTTATCTGATTTAAGCCTCACAGTCCTCTACTTAATAGGTTCTATTCATTAGTAGGTCCTATTAACCCATCTTACAGATAAGAAAACTGAAAATTTAGAGTTTTAGAAAACTTGCCCAGTATCACACGTCTTAGTGTGTCAGGGAAACCTTCCTGGAGATGATGTTCTCAACCAAGGGGAATTTTGTCTTCCAGGGGTCATTTGGCAATATATGAAGACAGTTTTGGTTGTCACAAATTGAAGGTGGTGGGGAGGTTGCGGTTCAAAATCCTACAACACACTGGATGGACCCTCCCCTCCCCCCAAAAAGAACTATCTAGCCTGAAATGTCAATAGTGCCAACATTGAGCAGCCCTGTGTACAGTTGAGCCTTAAAAGGACAGGTAGGATTTCAAACATGGAAAAGATGGTAAGGAGAAAGGGCAAAGGGGTGTCAGCATCATTTGAGGAGTCCACTCCAGCTAGATGTGAAAGGACTAGCAGCCGTGATTGGAAATATAGGTGGGGAGAGATGACAGGGATCATTGAATGTTATGCTAAGGAGTTGGTCTCGTAATTGGTGTTTAATCAGAAAGAAAAAATATGATCAAATTTTGTGTTGGGAATCATTCTCAGAGATTTCTGGATGACGAGTTAGAAAGTAGTAAGACCAGGAGGTCATTGCCAGGCTAGGAGCTTTACTTGGCCCTAAGCTCACCCTGAGTGGCTTATTATAAGGCTGTTAGAGAGCTAACACATCAGCTGCGGCAGCGGAAGTCACAGTATCCAAACAAGGAGAAAAAGTCCAGCTAGAGGCAGGAGCTGTGATGAAAAAGGCAGAAGTGAGAGATAGCTTGGGGGTGAGGGGTCGAGGATCCCCAACTGGTACACTGGCTGGAGCAAAAAGCTGGAAGAAGACCGGAGAGATGGGCCAGGTCACTAAGGACCTGGTAGACCACCCTGAGGAGCTTGGGGCTTATCCTGCAGGTGATAGGGAGCCACTGAAAGATCTAAGCAGGAGAGTGACATAGTCAGATTTGCGTTTTTTTGGAAAGAACTCTGGTGGAGAATAATTAGAAGAGGAAAATTGTCTAGACCAGCTCTGAAACACTGAGGAGGTGAAGCAAATTCTGCTGATGGACTTAAGCAACTTATATTACCCTGGGAGGTAACTATTTTCAAACCAAAAAGTTTGAAAATTGTCAAACTTTTTAAAGAGGGGGCCAGTTCACTGTCCCTCAGACCGTTGGAGGGCCGGACTATAATTTAAAAAAAAACTATGAACAAATTCCTATGCACACTGCACATATCTTATTTTGAAGTAAAAAAACAAAACAGGAACAAATACAATATTTGTATTTGCATGTGGCCCGTGGGCCGTAGTTTGAGGACCCCTGGTCTAGACTCTAGAGCAGTACTCAAATTCTGGCATGTGTTAGAATCATCTGGAAGGCTGTTAAAACTGATTGTTGACCCATTCTTGGTCAGTCTATGTTGGAGCCCAAGAATTTGCATGGCTGACAAACTCCCAGGAGATGCTGATGCTGCTGGTTTGGGCAGCTCACACTTAGAGAAATACTGCTCTAGATCCTGGCCTAAGTGTGGTCCAGGCACCAGCAGCCTTGGCATCCTGGGAGCTAGCTAGGCTCAGGGCCACCCTAGACAGACTGAATCAGAATCCTCCTTTAACGAGATGCCTGAGTGATTCATTATCACATTAGAGTGTGAGAAGCACTGGTCTGTTGGATTGTCACACATTGAAGAGCCGAGATCTGGATGTCAGGAGCCACGGGCTTTAGTTCTGGATCAACCACTAACTCCCTATTGATCTCATGAATTTACCCATAATAGGAAACTGGGCCAAATCATGGCTAAGGGTCCTCAATCTGGGACCCCCCAGTTAAAAGTGGCGGCTATTTAGTCTAAAGGAAGTGTATACCATGCCCATAGGGTCCACTGCTTGGCCTTTCTCTTGTAGATGGCTGGGCTTTTAAGAACAACGTGGTCATCAAGAATCACCGGAACCTCCAGGACCGCCTCCAGGCAGCCCACCTGCTGCTGGACAGGAGCCCCCGGTGCCCTGTGGTGGTGGACACAATGAAGAACCAGAGCAGCCAGCTCTACGCGGCGCTGCCCGACAGGCTCTACGTGCTCCAGGAGGGCAGGATCCTCTACAAGGTGGTGACCGCTCCCACCCCCACCCCAGGGCAGGGGCCCAGGGAGGGCAAGGGGCAAAAAGAGGCTTCACATCAGGCAGACCTGGATTCAGATAGCTGCCCAGCCATTTACCATCCATGTAACGAAGGGCAAATCCTTTCTTTTCTCGGAGCTTCACTGTCTTCTGCAAAATGGGGATGTTGGCTCCCATGTCTCAAGGGACAAAATTATGCACAGGGAAGTCCCTAGCATTTAGACTGGAACTGGAGCCCCCTGGCAGCCTTCTGAACCCAGAAGACTGGCCCAGCCCGGTTTAGTCTAAAGCTGAGAGATAAAGTGGGAGGGTCTGAAGCAGCTAATCTCTGAGGCAGGCCTGAACCTGGAGGGGCTGAAGGAAGTGGGAAGAACACAAACCCTGAAGTTCAGAGCTGGAATTGCTGAAACAGAGATTCAAGACAGGGATTGTGTCCAGGCTTCCTTTCTGGAAGGACTGCGTTCCTCTCAAGGTTTCCAGTCTGACCAGGGGGGGATATAAGCACAACCTCTCACCCCTGGGCCCTGCTGGCCTCCTCTGAGAGGTTGGAAACCAAGTTTGGTAGCTGCTGAAGGCATTTGCAGCCTTGGAGAGCACAGGAAGCCCAGCCATGTGGATACTCCTCTGCCCACAGAGCGAGCTGGCCTATGTATGCAATTGAAATAAGAAACGACTTGTGGATGAATCTCTAGGGTGCTGAGGGTCAGAGCCTGAGGTTAGGCCCTGTGCAAACACTGAGAACACACACACACAAAAACGAATTTCAAATGGCCCAAACCTTCCTTGTGCTCACAGTCTAGGGCAGTGGTCGGCAAACTCATTAGTCAACAGAGCCAAATATCAACAGTACAACGGTTGAAATTTCTTTTGAGAGCCAAGTTTTTTAAACTTAAACTATATAGGTAGGTACATTGTTATTAACTTAATTAGGGTACTCCTAAGGCTTAGGAAGAGCCACACTCAAGGGGCCAAAGAGCCGCATGTGGCTCACGAGCCGCAGTTTGCCGACCACTGGTCTAGGGGATAAGGAAGATCCAAATAGAGTGTCATAGTATCCCAAGGGCTGTGAGACTCCAGGGCAGGGGTCAGCAAACCTTTGCTGTAGGGCAGGAGACAGTCCCTGTCTCCACAGTTCAGTTCCACTGGTGTAACAAAAATGGTACAGACAAAGTATAAACGAAGGGGTATGGAGGCATCAGGACAGATTTAGCTCTCAGACAGTTTTCCAACCCCTGGGGAAGGGCAAGTTTTTCCAAGGAGGTAATTGCTTGGCTAAGGGATCAGGAGCCAGCCTTGTGAGCATGGTGAGTGAAAGTCATTGCAGATATTGAGAAGAGGGTGGGCAAAGGCACTGAGGCGTGCTATGGCAGGGTGTGAATGGAGAACTGAGGGCACTTAGGTTACAGGGGTCTCATTCTGGACCAAGGAGTTTGGCCTTCATTTTAGGGCAAAGGAGAGCCATTGAGAAGTTCTGAGCAGGGGAGAGACATGATCAGATCCTTACTTTAGAAAGAACACTGGCTATTGGGTAAAGAATGGAATGCAGAGAGAGCAGGGCATAGTCAGGAGGTGAGACAGCTGCCCGAGTAGAAGAGGAAGAGGGCTGAATTAAGCGTTGGGATTAGAGAGGCAGAGGTGGTTCTGATGTAGAATGAATAGAACTTGATATGGGGAGTGAGAAGATAAGGCCAGTCTGAAGGTATGATTATGGAAGAAAATTGTGTTTGTATAGACCCATTTCTCCTTTTGAAACTATTCACTTTATCCCACTCTGGTTTTCCTCCTACTTCTGTCCTGTTCTAAATGGTGGGGCCGCTCCACACACTCTCCCTGCATGATCTCGCACACCTCAGGGTTGCATCTGCCACTGACACCACCATCCTGATGACTCCCACATGGATGTCATCGGCCCAGATCTCCTGCAAGTCAGAAATCTGGGAATGCTGATTTATTTCTCCTGCAGGGTAAGCCTGGCCCTTGGAACTATCACCCAGAGGAAGTTCGTGCTGTTCTGGAAAAACTCCGCAGTTAACCTGGACGGATCCCCCAGTTCCAGTGACCAAGAGGAAGGCTCCCTTAAGGCTTGGCTCTCCCCCCAACCCAGCTGGCTTTTACCTCTTGACCTGTGTCTCAGTGGAATTACTAGCTCAGATTTTTCTGATCTAAGCAAACAGTTGTTATAATCAGAAAATGAAGCAGCCAGTGAGCTGACTGTTAAAGAATGTACAGCTCCAAACTGTCTCCACCGTGGACACCACTTCACAGCATGACGTCTCTGAGTGTGAGCAGTCATCCTCTGGGTGTACTTCTCACACGTGGTCTCTCCAGTTGCCCTAGTACCAAGTGATTAGATATGGCATCTCTTATGTTAGGTAAATGCATTTCACCAAATTTGTCATTTATGGAACTGATTGATATTTAAGACACTAAACTGGCTTTTAGACCCAAGCATGGGAGAACTCCAGGTGTTTAGAGAGATATAAGGAATTGGAAAAGGAGGGAGTAGGGATGAGAGGAGACAGTAAAGATGGTAATCCTTTCCCTGCCAAAAAACTGAAACCAGTCAGTGGTGGTGGCGGTGAGGGGTGAGCTTCCATGGTAATGCATCTCCAAGTCTACTGTAGAAGAGGTGGGTACTTACTTTACAATCTTTGAATATACTTCATAGAAATCTGGCTCTCTGTATTCTGGAATCTTCTACTATCTTTACTTATCAATGGAGTCACTTGGGAGGGAGAGGACTGGCTTCCCAAAAACATTATAACCTTGACCAAACTAGACAACAGGCACCAGCAAAGCTGTCGTTCAGTTATGCAGAAGCTCATACTTGAAGTTCTATTTCTCAGATTTTTTCTTTGCAAGTCTCTTAATGGTCATTTGTGTTCAGTTATATCAGACTAATGGATAACCATTGGTACTCATCTGTTTTAACTCTGCTTCTCTTCATATTTGTTTATGACGGCCACAGCCTAAAGTACACACAGCTGTGACTTGATTTGAAAATAAAATATTTGAAGATGTAGCAAGCTAATACAGAATGATTAAAATACATGAGCCCATTTGGGATGGCTTCAGTGTGATCTATTTTCTTTTCCAATTTGTGTCAGCCTGTTCTATCTTTTATGATACCCCAATGTGCAGTAATCTGATCCACAAAAATACCATATGCTGGAAGGGCCTCATTTGATGGGAAGAACACTCAGTCTCTGTGTTACATGTCAAATGTGGTTTTGTCTTATGAACTCCCGATAGAGAATTTTTCCACATTGGAATCAAACAACCTTCACAACATGACATAAAAGAATGAACTTGGGAGACATTCCTCTAATATGAAAACACATTTTCCTTGGCCCTGCCTTAATTGCTACAAAGTTAATATTACTAATGTGTTATTTTGCCCTTTCTATAATAACTATTTTTAGTCACCTAGTAGACACCAGGGCTTTCAGGTATGTTATCTCATTTAATCTCTATATATCTCAAAGAGGAAACTTATTATCTCCATTTTACAAGTGAGGAAATCAAGGCTCAGCATTAAGTAACTTGTGGAGGGTCTCAAATTAGTAAGTAACAAGCTGAGATTCGAACCCCATCTCTAACTTCAGGGTCAGAGTCCTGGCTCTACTCCCTGCTAGCTGTGTGACTTGGTATCTTGAGCTATAATGGGATATCAATAGTGCCTACCCCATAGAGAGGATTCATGAGTTAAGCACTCAGAACTGTGCCTGGTTTGAATACAATTCCATGGAAGCATTGGCCATTATTATTATTATTATTATTATCATCATCATCATTGTTGTTCCACAACTGCCTCCTCAGGCTCCTTTTAAGGGGTGAGGAGTAGAAAGAAGATAGAACAGTAGGGACACAATAACAATTCTTCAACTTGCCAAAGCAACTGTTCAATACTGGCAGGAGTTTGTGAAGGCAAACTGAAAGGTGAGTAGCTGTGAAAATGGTGGAACCAAAGCACCTCTGAGCACTGTCCTTCCTAAGTCTTAAGTTCACTTCTCAGATGGTCTTCCAGTTCATGGCTATAAGTGCACAGAAACCTCCCAGTTTTCAACAAATAATAGTAGCTGGAACTGAGGAATTTACAGAATTATAAAATAGACTCCAAGTGTTCCAATTCAATTCTCTTCAATTCAATGCATCAGACATCAATTGAGCATCAATTCTTCTTTTCTGGGTGCTGAGTAATGCAAAGGTGGACAAGGTCCAGCTATTGTCTTTCAGAACCTTAACCTCATGGGATACCAGATGTACACTGTGATTACCATAATTCAAGGTGGAATATGATGGGTTAGAGCTGAGGTAAAGACTAAATGCTCAGGGAATACAGAGGAGAGAAATCCCTCTGAGCCGGCTGCACCTGGGAAAGCGCTATGGAGGTGGCGATCTTTGGGGTGCCCAATGCTTCCATAATTTGGGATGGGAACCTGGAGAACATGGGAAGAGAGATGGGCATTTAAGTGGAGAACACTACATGGGCAAAGGTGTAGAGGACTGCAAGAGGTTTGGGCTCAATTTTAATTCACAATGAAGAAGGGCTTTTCTCTTTGAAGATGAACCCTCTGGGTCTGGATAACAAGAATGAACCCATTCTGCTTGGCTAATATTGTAAACTACTGATAAGTGAATGAAGCTTTTTATTATTTCCTGTCCAGCTCCAGGTACAATTTGCAGTCAGAACATCAACTCTCTCTGCTTTTGACAGATTTCTCCCCAGTTCACTTGTTCTCTGAAGGTGATGTTCTTTGGGGTACCTGGTTTTGGAGGGGGGGCAATGAGCCCATACCCCATTCTGGCAGATACAAGACATTGCCTTGTGTGCCTGACAGGAGGTCTATGTCCCCATGTGGATGAAAGGGGCCACATGCTAACCTGACAAGCTCAGAGAAGGCCTGCATGGCCATCTTGCAAACTCAGAGACCTAAAGTAACCACAAAGGATTGTCTGAAATTAAACTTTAACTAAAAGCAGTTATGATGGGTAGTCACCTCCTAGCCGGTATCTTCACTGACAAAGTCAACCTTTACCTTAACTGAGCCTATCTGTCTTTTTGCATCTATGATAACATACCCTTTGAAATGTCTGGGTAACTTGTAACTTCTCTTTTTCTGGACCCCTTGGGGCACAACCTAAGGTACTGGGAGCCAGGGCAGATACCACAAATTCCTTCATTATCATGTTAATTGTTCCTGCACCCACCTAAGTATCCAATCCCAGCCCCGCCCCCCCCCCCCCCCTTTGCTTTCTCCCGCCTCTCTAGTCTATCACCAATGGATTTCATGTAACCCACCTACGTCCCTTTCCTTTGATTGCAATGTATAAATACAGATGTAACGGGCCATTCTCTGGAGCATTATCTCAATTCTCTGAGGTTCTGCTTCCTGGCGTATGTCAACGGTTTGGCTCAAATAAACTCACAAAAATTCTTTACAGGTTTCAGTGGTTTTTACGTTAACAGTATGACCAGCCATGGCAATGGGATGGCTTCTGTTCAGAGGCAGCGATGAGTCAACAGTGAGTGCGGCTCATGGACTCCAGTTCTGCCTTTCATCCCTATCTCCTACTTGTTTTTCAACACTTTATTACAACAAATCCCTTGCATTATTTCCCTCGCTGCTTTAAATATACTGTATATCTCCATTGATTTCAGTTTTCCTAACTGAACACTGACTGCTACAACTGCCACCATCATCCCTTTACTTCTTACGTGCTTTCACCTCTGAGACATTTTATTATTCTCTTCCATTTCTTAGCCCTGCCAGCTCACTTTTCATCCTCTGTGTCAACTTTTTCTTTAAATCCTTATATTCTCCTTTGAGAGCCTCCGTAACTATGAGGAAATAAATGTCTGTTACTTGAGCCTATGCTATATCATACTTTCTAATATATGGATGTTATGGCAGCCTGAGCTATCTAAAACACTTCCCTTCACCATGGTGTACCTCCAGCGGTATGCTCTGGTGTGTCTTGCCTGGTTTCGCCTTCAGCTCCATCTCCTCTGCAGTTTTACTAACCTGAGAACTACGGGGACATTCTCTATTCTCCTGAAGCCACTGCAGATGGAGAGTGTGTCAATTTAATCAACAGATTGCTGGATAAGCCTTTCATAACTCACATGTTTAAGATAAAGTCTCTAGCTCTGAGAAAGCAAGTCAGGTCTCAGCTCCCACCTCCTTCACCAAATCCTGATGTCACAGTCCTTAGCGAGTATGCTTTCCAGTTAGAGGTTGTAACAATCTCCTTGGAAGCTAAAACTCTTTTCTCTTTCTTTTTATAATTTTTTGTTGTTGTCAACAATGACTTTTGAGAAAGAGGATGGTGTAAAATTCCATTCACTCCACCATCTTTAAGCAGAAATATATATAATTTCCCGTTACAAAGTTTAATATATGACGACCATACATATCATACTTTCTAATATATGGATGCATAGTCATTTCCAGTTGCCCATCTTATAAATAGCATTGCTATAAAACTTGGTCCACTTGTCATTTATCTGATTATTTCATTAGAATAGATTCCTAGAAATGAAATTTCTATATCAAAGGCTATATGCCTGTTTAAAACTTTGATGCACTCTGTTACATACTATTTTTTAGAAGGCATGAGGGTCAAGCTACCAAGAGCTCTTGGAACATCACCTAGAAGGTGAAGCCCCCAAAGGAAGCCTTGCACAGAGGGACATTCCTGAAATAGGATTCACAACTGTGACACTCTAAAAAAAAGTCTGTAAATGAGTGACAGACACCATAACTTTCATTTGTATCTTTCTCTGCCTTTCTTTAGTACATGGTTAAAAAGTTATTATACCTTTACTTTAAAAAATTTTTTTAAATCTTATTTTTTTAAAATATATTTTTATTGATTTCAGAGAGGAAGGGAGAGGGAGAGACAGAGAGAGAGAAACATCAATGATGAGAGAGAATAATCGATTGGCTGCCTTCTACATGCCCGCACTGGGGATCAAGCCCGCAACCTGGGCATGTGCACTGACCGGGAATCGAACTATGACCTCTTGGTTCATAGGTCAATACTCAACCATTGAGCCAGGCAATTCGTTTTTTATTTTAGAGAGAGAGGAAGGGAGCGGGAGGGAGAGAGAAACATGGATCAGTTGCCTCCTGCACAAGCCCTGACCAGCATCGAACCCGCAACCTTCCAGTATACAGGACATCGCTCCAACCAACTGAGCCAGGGCAGACCTTTACTTTTTTAATACAGCCTTCTAAATAAAAATGTCTTGGTTATTTAACTTCATGTAAGACACTGTGATAGGCACAGGGCCATAGTAAGTGATCAAAAAATGTATATTATTAGCAGCTTTATTAAAAACTCCTTGAGGATTATACAGTATAAAGAGATACAGACATGCAAAAAACCCGAACAATGTTCATTTATTCAGTCAAAAAATATTTATTGAAAATCTACTACCTGCACTGTTCTGAACCCTGAGAATATAGTCATGAACAAAAGCAACGAAACTCCTGTGGAATTTATATTCTAGTGAGGGAGAGAGATAATAAACACAATATACATCATAGGTTTAGGAAAAAAATAGTGCTAAGAGGGCCATCCCTAAAATAATATGGGAGCCTAGGGCAATTCAATCAACTGAGCCCCCTACCCAATATATTCACACTTGAAAAGAGGCTGGCCCTAGCTGGTTTGGCTCAGTGAATAGAGCGTCAGCCTGTGGACTTGAAAGGTCACGGGTTCGATTCTGGTCAAGGGCACATGCCCGGGTTGCGGGTTCAATCCCCAGTAGGGGGTGTGCAGGAGGCAGCTGATCAATGATTCTCTCCCATCATTGATATTTCTCTCTCTCACCCTCTCCCTTCCTCTCTGAAATCAATAAAAATATATTTTTAAAAAGAAAAACAATGGCATGCAGTTATTGGAGCTCTTACCTCTCTCTTTGCATGTAGAGCAGATCCCCCTTCCTTAATTAATTAACATTTTTCATGACCCTGACTTAAAGACCCAGGGAAGAGATGATATTGCAGTACACACATCTAAAGGCCATCTGGTGGCCGAATTTCTTCTTCTAATTCTTTTTCTTTTTCTAACATAATTTTACAGAGAAGGAGAGAGCGATAGAGAGATATAAACATCTATCTTCTCAGGCTGCCTCCTGCATGCTCCCCCATCACCCACTGGGGATAGAGCCCGCTAGCTGGCATATGTCCTAACCAGGAATCGAACCAGTGACTTCTTGATTCATAGGCTGAAGCTTAACCACTGAGCCACTCCAGGTTAGAATCCCTTCTTGCCCAGTTGAGGTCAGTCTTTGTTCTATTAAGGTCTTCAACTGGTTGATTGGTTGAGGCCCACATTGTAGAGAGCAATCTGCTTTACTCAAAGTCCTCCCATTTAAGTGTTAATCTCATCCAGAAACACCCACACAGAAACATCCAGAATAATGTCTAAGCTAATATCTGACCACTGTGGTCCAGTTAATATGACACATAAAATTAACTATCACAAATATATTTCAGTAAAACTGTGTTGTGGGTCCAATTGTTTCTCCAAAAAGACATGTTCAAGTCCTCTCTCCCCAGTACCTGTGAATGTGACCTTTCTGGAGAAAGGGTCATTGCAGATGTAATTATTTAAGATGAAGTCACTCTGGAGTAGGGTGGGCCTGTAATTCAATATGCTTGATATCCTTATAAAAAGATAAACACACACACAGAAACAGATATGCACAGAGGAAAGATGACGTGAAGACAGAAAGAATGCCATATGATGACAGAGACAGAGATCGGAACTATGGTGCCATAAGCCAAGGAATGCCAAAGATTGCAAGCAATACCAGAAGCTAAGAGAAAGGTAAGAACAAACCCTGCCAATACTTTGATTTCCGACTTCTAGCCTTCAGAACCGTGAGAGAATAAATTTCTATTGTTTAAGCCATCAGGTTTGCAGAACTTTATTACAGCAACCTTAAGAAACTAATACAGACTACACAGACAAAATATGATCTCATATCATTTCTTTCCTGTGTGTTTATCAAGTTGTAATAAAGTTAGGTTCATTTCTATTTGTTGTCAATGTTTTATAATTGCTTTTTTATTTTAATTTTTGGCTATATTAGTTATTTATGTTTACAAAGTCAACCTATATAATAAAGTATAGCTCTCCCCCAATCTGTTCCATCCTGTTCCTTTACCACCCAAAATACTTACAAAAAATAATATCAATAATGGCTGTCTCTGGAAAGTAAGATTATGTATTTCCTAACTCTTCTCTGAGGATTTCAAATCAGGACCAAATAAAATGAAAAGAAAAAGAATAAAGTGATTTGTCCTGCAGGGCCCAGCTCAAGTTCCGTGACCTCAGTGAAACCTGCCCATAAGTACTTTCTCTTTTTCTGAACATATACATAGTTTACTGACTATACTGCTCACTTAATTCTTTGCATCAATCAATCAATCAATAAATTTAAAAATTAATGCACTGAGATAGGAAGGGCACCTTATTGATGCTGTGGGGAATACAACGTATTACCAATTCAGTTTTCATGTACAGCCACTTCCTTGATTAAGATATATATTAAAGGAAAAGCTTTCTTATATCCTCCATGGTGGCCATTATTGCTGACCGATCATACCAAGTTCCTTTGTACAAAATATTAAAGAGAAAATAAAAACTGAAACAGGTTGATGCAAATCCCTTAAATAAAGTACATCAGTGGCAACTTTATTTTAAAATAAATACATTGTTAAGAAACATACAAAAGCATTTTGTTATAATTATTATGAAAGATTTGAGACTGCTATTCCCTCTGCAGAAATGCTATACACAGATGCAAAATGATCAAAGGCTGATGTAATAATGAATCTCAAGTAAGTGGCATGGCCATCATTTGCCTGTAGGGGAAAAATCAATAAGAATGCTCTTAGCAGTTCTAATTAACTGTTAAGCAGTTAGCAGAAAAAAGAGTATAGTCTAAATATATAACAATTTACAAGATAATATTCAGAAAAGAAGCCAGCCACATATAACAGTACAGTCGTTCTAGTGTGTATTAGCTAAATAACAGCCTTGGTTTGATGTAAAATGGTTGATGGAGCTAAAAATTACAACTGTATACTTCTTTTCTTTTAAAAAAAATATTTTTATTGATTTCAGAGAGGGAGGGAGAGGGAGAGAGAGAAACATCAATGATGAGAGAGAATCATTCATCGGCTGCTTCCTACATGCCCCACACGGGAGATCAAGCCCGCAACCCGGGCATGTGCCCTGACCGGGAATCGAACTGTGACCTCCTGGTTCATAGGTTGATGCTCAACCACTGAGCTACACTGGCCAGGCTACAACTGTAAATTTCTGATCAATTTTTTCAAAGTGTTTTTCTAAAGTATTTTTCATAACAAAACATTTCTTTTGGTTAAAGATGCCTCAGAATATGATACCCTGAAACATTACTATACTTTTACATTTATATAATTTTTCAGGAAAGCAATTTGGCAATATATTAAAAAGCTATAAATATGTCTTTATCTTTCAATCTAGTAATTTCATTCTCTGAAATCTAATCTTGTGAAATAATTAAAAAGGTGAAGATTGTGGTAGTGGGAACATGCATAAGATGTTCCTTGTAGTAGTACTTATAATGACAGAGGGAGGAAAAGGAAATTAGTTAGCATTTGCCTATTTGCATATGTTTAATCTTAAAATTATGAAGCTTGTATATAGTAAGTTTTAAAAATGATACAAAATTGTTCATACATTACTATTATAACTATATGTAAAGCACATGGTTGATAACTAGAAGAAAATAGATACAGAAAAAGCTGTTATGACAGGGTGATAAAATGATGAGTGATATTCAGCCTCCCAACCCCCTTATTATTTTCCAAATGTTCTATAATGATGTGAGCTTCTCTGATCCTTAGAGGGTCCTGAAACAAAATATTCAGCAGAGACTTACTAATCATAACCTGTTGGTAAAGATGGATAAAAATAGGAAGATAAAATTCAGTCTAATTGTTTTTCAACTCCCCCTGCCCCCCAACTCACCTTCCCAATCATTGGGCATATTTGGGTGGTAAAGAAAAGAATTAATAGGATTCAAAAACATCCTGTAGACTCTTTTGAAGTACAGATTTCATAGCAGCTCCCAACAAGTTGTGAAAAAGGAAATTTAATGGACAAGGTACCACTTTAACTATCATTTCAAGAAACCTTAATTAAACAAACACTGCCACCTTTAAAAACACACACACACACATTGCCTTTGGCCAGATGGCTCAGTTGTTTGGAGCGTCGTACATACACCAAAGGTTGTGGGTTTGATTTTAGGTCAGGGGGTTCGATCCTTGGTTGGGGTGCATATGGGAAGCAACCAATCGATGTTTCTCTCTCTTTCTCTTCCTTTATCTCTAAAAATCAATAAAAAAACAACAACACAAATCCTTGGGAGAAGATAAAACACACAAACACATATTCACTTTTTCCACGTTTTTGTGTTTGTCTAAACCCAGAGCCTGACAAACTGGCAGGAACAGAGAAACTCCTGATGCGGCAGTACTTCCTCATCAATGGGCATTCGTTCCACTTGACAAGCAAAGCTCAATGGAATGCTGTCGACAAATGCTTGTTTCCACCCCATCTCTCTTTGGTTTATTTGTTGCTGATCCTATGCTCCAGTTCCCCTTATCTGAATCTCCCTTGTCCTTTCATGCATAAATTAACATCCAGCTTTGGCATCTCAACCTTTTATGATTCCTACTCTAAAAGGCCTACAGAATCAAATGAAAGAAAGCAAAGCAAGTAAATACTTCCAATTTAAAAAATGAACACAGTTAAAACAAAAACAAGTGAATTCTGGCCCTAGCTGGTATGGCTCAGTGGATACAGTGTCAGCCTGCGGACTGAAGGATCCTAGGTTCAATACCTGTCAAGGGCACATGTTTGGGTTGCGGGCTTGATCCCCAGTGGGGGATGTGCAGGAGGCAGCCAATCAATGATTTTCTCTCATCATTGATGTTTCTATCTCTCTTTCCCTCTTCCTTCCTCTCTGAAACCAATAAAGATACATTTTTTTTAAAAGTGAATAATTCATGCCCTAGCTGGTTTCGCTCAGTGGATAGAGCGTCAGCCTGCAGACAGAAGGGTCCCAGGTTCGATTCCAGTCAAGGGCACATGCCTGAGTTGTGGGCTCGATCCCCAGTAGGGGGCGTGCAGGAGGCAGCCAATCAAAGATTCTCTCTCATCACTGATGTTTCTATCTCTCTCTCCCTCTCTCTTCCTCTCTGAAACCAATAAAAAATATATTTTTAAAAAAGTGAATAATTCTGTTTTATTCTTGCTGTAATCCTGTCTATGATAGATAAAAGCCTAATTTATAAATGCTACCTTTAGACTATAATATTATTGAGAATAATCTCTGTTTATTGATTAAGTACAGAACCTATACTATCATGAGAGTATTTATTAACTTTATTACTATAGAAATAGGTTTAAAATTTAAACATATTGTGCTGGCTAAAGATGATATTTATCTCTACAGAGTATATTTACTTACCATAATTTCTTCATTTTGAAGCTGCCCCTCTGTGTGTACTAGATCTAAAACATAAATTTAACAGAAATGAGTTAGGGCTTAAAAGACATGAGGATAGCTACTGAAATTTATGTTCAGCAAAACATATGTGGTAAACTATAGTTAAACCAGATTTACCAGTGTTTTGGGGTTAAAATTTAATATACAGATAGAAATATTTGATATAAAAGATATGAAAAATAAACTGCTTATGAGCTAGAAAGTATCTCTAGTGAGTAAAAACATAAGGCAATCCAAATGTAAATCATAGTAAAGAAATATAAAGTAAGGAATTGATAAACTGTGAAAATCCCTTTTAAGGATCAAGCTACTAACAGCAATTGCAGGCCTGAAAGGAGGCATTTTATTGTTCCCATGGGCAACAACTAAAGCTCAGTTTCTCACAATAAATTTTTACTATAATGCAGAATTATGCTACCCTTGAATCGATCTTTTCTGGTATCCAACTTTAGAAAATCTTTACTCATATAATTTTAGGACAGATTAATTTATTTGGTCATAAGATAATCATATCAAACATTATTTTGGAACCATGAAGTATTTAATTGATATAATAAAAATATTAAGATTATTTAGAAATTAATTTTATTTGTATTAAAATAGTGTACATAATTTTAAAAGGCACATAGTATACAAAGGGAAATCTCTGGGAAGTAAGATTATGTATTGCTTTCTATTTCTTAACCTTTCTCTGGGGCAATGAAAAATAGTAATCCCCTGCTTGTCCTCTCCTTAATCCTACCGTCCTGCTCCCTCCAGGTAAATGTTTTCAACTCTTAAAGCTATTTTTCCTGAAATTATATTGTTTATATTTCTTTTCTTGACTTAACAATTTTTTACTGACTTTATATTATGATGGGTGAAAATTTAAACTAATATCCTCTTCCTCCTCCTCTGGCAACTTTCCCCTCCTGTCATCCTCTCAATTTTGAAATCAGTATTTGATGGCAAAATTAGTCTCTATACATGTTATTTGCTGCTGAAATAAATAACAAATTATGATCACATTTTCTCATTTAACTCCTCCTTGACCAGAAGTTAATAATAACCTCTTATTTCATTTGCTTAGTTTTTTAAATTATGAAACATTGGACATTTTCAAACAAACATAAAAGAAGACAGAACATAACTCCTATATATAACTCATCATTTAGATTTTACATTTACTAATATTTTTCCATACTTGATTTCATTTTTTTGCTAAAATTTTTAAAGCAAGTCTAATACATCATGATATTCCACTTCCAAATATTCGATTATACATCTCTAAATAATGATATTTTCTTATATAACCACAATACCATTATTATACTAACATTTAAAATAATGCTTTATTATCATATGGTACTCAGTCTATATGCAAATTTCCCCACTGATGCAAAAATGTCTTTTTATAGTTGATTTATTGAAATCAGAATTCTCTCTTTTAAACTTGAACTGCTTTCCCTCCCACATACACATTTTTCCTCCATGCCATTGACTTATCGAAGAGACCAGATCAATTGTCCTGTAGAATGCCCCGTATTTTATCATCTTGCCTTCTCATGGTTTCATTTAATTTGCTTCTCTATCCTGCATGTTTCCTATAGCTTGGAAATTAAAGCTAAAGGCTTGATTACATTCAGGGTTTGAGGTCTTCATCACATGTCTGGTGATCTTTGGCTGTCTTTTGTTATTTATGAATACATCATTTGAAAACTATGTGCATGAGCCAGGCTTGTTGACTAGTGGAGCTCAATAGGGTGACCAGGAATGAGCTAGTCTTTGTCAACATCCATAGATCTTTCTGGGGCCATTCAGTTTCTCCAAAGATGAATTCTCCCATCTCCTGGCTGGGGCTATATTCTTGGTTGCTGTCATAAACAGCAGAGCATAGGAGGAGTTCCACTATTCAATATGCAGGCTTCCACCTAAATTCCTGTTTTCAACTGCATGTCTCATGAAATGTCTCTACTATGCCTGGTCTCCCTGGGTTCTGAGCCTCAACATTTAATGTTCCTTGGGGAGGATACAATCATTCCTTGCAGGTGGTTTATGGGAGGAAGGAGTGGTCACCTGGCTTTTGGGGTAGGAGAAGGTACCTAGGGTCCAACTACTTTGTATATGGATGTTCAACTAATGACCCCTCTTTTATGGCTCATGCCTCACTCACATTTTCTATGTTACCATTTCCCTTCAAGTTCTAGAAGTTTTTGGGGTTCTGTTAGGCAAATTGGCTTGCTTCTCATTAATTTTCTCTTTGGCAGGCATTTAGGTTATAACTTATTCCATTCAACTATAGAAGTTCTCCATCAGCATCTTCTCTTCCATAACATATCCTATCTAATAAAAGACAAACAGGGTAATTGACCGTACCTTTGCTACGCTTCCCATGGGCTAATCAGGGTGATATGCAAATTAACTGCCAAGAAAGATGGCGGTTAATTTGCATAGGTAGGCGCAATGATGGGAGGTGAAAGGGGAAGGACGGAAGAACGGTGATCGGAAACCCAGGCGGCAGGCAAGAGCTGGAGAACCGGAGCGCCTTTGCCGGCCCCCCAGTCGGTGATCGTGATCAGAAAGCCAGGCCGCAGGCAAGGCGGCACCCCCGGGACCCAGGAGCCACCTTGCCCGTGACCCGTGAGCCTGATCGCAAAGGCTTGGAGGCGGCTCCGGCTGGAACAGACATAGACAGGGACAGGAGGCTGGCCTGTAGCCTCCGCAGCTGAGCGCAGGCCCGGAGAGGAGATGGCGGGCCTGCCTCCCGCAGAAGCAGCGCGGGTCCCTTCCACCTCCCACGGAATCTGCACGAGTTCCTCCATGCTCCAGCAGAAGTGGCGTGACTCCCTCCCACCTCCCACGGAATCAGCGCGGCTCCCTCCTGCCTCTGGTGGAAGCAGTGCAGCTCCGGGCGGTGCATTGCGGTTCCTGCCAGCTCCTGCGGAAGCAGTGGGCAGCCCACTGCACAATATTGTGCAATGGGCTACTAGTATATATATATATTTAATATATTTTTATTGATTTCAGAGAGGAAGGGAGAGGAAGAGATAGAAACATCAATGATGAGAGAGAATCATTGACTGGCTGTCTCCTGCACGCCCCCTATTGGGAATCAGGCCTGCAACCTGGGCATGTGCCCTTGACCAGATTCAAACCCAGGATCCTTCAATCTGCAGGCCGATGCTCTATCCACTGAGCCAAACCAGCTAAGGCTCTTTCATAATATATATTGATCTCTCACATCTGCTTTGGTCTCCTAGTTTTTTGTTTGTTTATTTTTTGTCATTCTAGGTTTATGCCTCCTTTTATTCCTTTACTATTATTTGCATGTTATTTTGTGAAGGAATGGAGATAGACACATGAAGGCAATATGTATTTAACTAGAGGCTACCAATTCTGCTGGAAAGACAAAACTAATATTTATTGTTTGTCTAGCATATACCAGATATTTTGTTCATGAAAACCATAAGTGGGCCCTAACCGGTTTGGCTCAGTGGATAGGGCATCAGCCTGCGGACTCAAGGGTCCCAGGTTCGATTCCGGTCAAGGGCATGTAGCTTGGTTGCGGGCACATCCCCAGTAGGGAGTGTGCAGGAGGCAGCTGATCGATGTTCCTCTCTCATTGATGTTTCTAACTCTCTATCCTCTCCCTTCCTCTCTATAAAAAATCAATAAAATATATTTTAAAAAAAACAAAAAACAAACAAACAAACAAAAAAAACCATAAGTGGTAAAAACCATAAAAACCATAGGTATCATCTCCATTTTTCAGATAAGGATTCACAAACTCAGAAAAATTAAGTAACATGTTAACAGTTACATACCCAGTAAGTAAAGAAGCAGTCTTGTATTGAAACCTGGGTCTTTCTAGGCTCTAAATATGTCACAAGAATCATTCAGGTGATCATTTTTCATCTAACTGTAGATGAAGTACAGAATCAAAGGACAATTCTCCCCTCCATCATGCCCAGAACAACGCTGGTGAAACAAGCACATACCTCTTTCAATCCACTGCTCAAAACTGTCTGGCTCCTTAGATGTGCTCTTTTCAATTTGCAAGGTCCGTACTAACATCGTAAATAAACAAAACATATAAAGGATTAATTATCGAACTGATTCTTTGTTGTTGTTCCTATATTCCTTTTATCCTCTGAGACTGTCAGGCTTTGGTGGGAATGCACAAAGAACTGGGATTAGGAAGACCATCTTCTGAAAATCATTTACTCTTTTTCTATATGTCCCTATGGGGAAATGCAATCTTGTGTCACTATAATCTTACAAATATTTGCAAACATATAACACAGCTTTGGAGCCTTTTTGAATTTGGTATCATCCAGATTTTTTTGTATATTGGTATTAATAGTAGTAATAGCATTAGTAGTCTTGGGCATACGTCTTTACCTTTAAGGAGAACCTACTATGAGTCAGGTATATTTACCTCATTTACTCTTTACTATAACCTTATGAAAAAAGTAATATTAACCTACTTTACTGATAAGGAAACAAGCTTAGAGAAATTGGGCAACTTAGAGAAGTCAGGCAAAGTGTTCAATGATAAAGAATTAGTAAGTGCCAGAACTAAAATTCAAACGTTTGGTCTGTCTGACTCCAGAGCCTCTACAATTAATGACAGGAGAAAGACTTAACAGGAATGCAGTCATCTTCCTTCTGCACTGTTTTTTCTCCATCACCCCTAACCCAGTTCCAGCTACCCCAGATCCATTCTTCCCATTCTGTGTTCTGTGCCCTGGGGGGATAATCCCCATGGACTGCATCTCCGGGACTCACTTGCTCACTGGTTACGGGCCATCTGTGGCCAATGGGTGGCACTGAGAGGAAATTGGAGGGCAGTGGGAAAGTCAAATCAGGCTGTTTCTTTCTCCACTCCCTTCCTGCTTCAGTGCCGTGTCTTGACAGTGGTTGTGTTCCTTCATGATTACAACTCCTGCCAGGCAGGTCCTTATTTACAAGCTCCAACCTTTACTGGGCTCCAAAACCAAAACACTATTTCCTTCCCTGAGCTCAGGGGTGGCAATGGCATCCTGCTGTAGCCAGTTTCTGGGTGTCTCACATCCCTGGTTTAGTCTCTGGAGCCAGAACATAATTTTGTAAGTAGACCCATCAATAAAGTCTCTTCATTTGAACCATCTGGAGTGTATTCTGTTTCCTGCCATGATTCTGTCCGATATACTTTATCCTTACATAAACATAAAGACAGGATTAGGATGATATTCTAATGGGAGATTCTCCTTCTAAATCCATCAGAAAATGTCATTTTTAATGTAAGAATCAAAATTATCCAATGCAAATAATCAGGGTTATCAGATTTCCAGAAAGAATTTAACAGAGAACCCCAAGCCAAACAATCTGTAATAAATATGTCAAGAAATCTAGCGTTCTGGCAAGCTGGCTTCTTATGTTCATAATAGGCTCTTTTGCCAAAGACTTTCACATAGTAAATTGCATGGAAATTATTATTTGCTTTGGAAGGGTTTCAAATTTGCAGTTTCATAGAATCTAACTGTAATCAAGGCAGTTAACCCATACACCCAACTCTCCTACCCAGCAATAAAGCTGGATTCCATACTGCATAGAAAAATTTTGCTAAAAATTTGTATGTGTCCTCTGCCTATGGAAAAATTAAAAGATGATGAAAATTAATGTATGAATTGCTTACCAAAGCAACTTTGGATTACAAGCCTTTCAATTCTTACATGTTTGTGAAAACAAATAATGAACTCTTGGGGAAACATTCCTGTGGTGGTCCAAAATGTTTCTGGGTTCCTATTGTTAATTAAAAAAAGAGAGAGAGAGAGAAAAATAGCCAAATAAAAATTAAACATTCACAACATTCTAGTGAATAAGTATTCAAAAAAAAAAAAGACCTATGGATTCTTGCAATCCCTTTCTAACTACTCATTCTGCCTTTAATTTCTCCCTACTTTTAATAATTCTTTACTACTACCAGATATATTATTTAAAAACATAGAATTTATGTCACTCTTGTCTAAAGCCTCCAGTGGCCTCTTGTTGCCTATAAATCTAAATGCCTAACTATGTTATCTTATGACTCTAAATAACAATCTGGTCTTCCATCATTAAAGTATCATATCCTCGTCCTTCATGCTATCATCTCCCATTACTATAGTCACACTGGGCCAGTTAAAATCCAGCAAACACATCATGCAGGCTCATGATCCTGTACCTTAATACATATGTAATAAATTCCACAGTACAGTGTTTTGTTTTTCCCCATTAAGTGGTCAGTTGTCTTTCAAAAAACTTAAAATAAAAAGGTTGCTTTTTCATATTATCCAAATATTTACCATTTCCAATGAACTTAATTTCTTCCTGTGGGTATGAATTTCTTTTTTTGAAATTTTATTTATTGATTGGGGGGCGGGGGGAGAGAAGAGAGACAGAGAGAGAGAGAGAGAGAGAGAGATTTATTTTTCCACTTATTTATGCATTCATTGGTTCCTTCTTGTATGTGCCCTGAGGAGAGATTGAAACTGCAACCTTGGCACTCTAACCAACTGAGCTACTTGGCCAGGGCTGGTTTGAATTTCCATCTAGTATTATATCACTTCAACCTATAGAACTTCCTTTAGCATTTCCTGTGATGCAGGTCTACTTGTGTTGAATAAAATGTCTTTATTCTATCTTCATTTTTGAAGGATATTTTAGTTAGATATAGAATTCTGGATAGACAGGCTTTGGGGGGAGGTGGAATGTTTGTCTTTTTTTCAGTCTTAAAAAATACTGTTCCATTGTCACCTGGATTTCACTGTTTGTAATGCAAAGTCAGCTGTCACTGTTACTATTGTTTCCCTATATTTAATGTATTATTTCCTCCAGCTATTTAACATTTATTTTATTTTTTTAAAATATATTTTATTGATTTTTTACAGAGAGGAAGGGAGAGAGATAGAGAGTTAGAAACATCAATGGGAGAGAAACATCGATCAGCTGCCTCCTGCACACCTCCTACTGGGGATGTGCCTGCAACCAAGGTACATGCCCTTGACTGGAATCGAACCTGGGACCTTTCAGTCTGCAGGCCGACGCTCTATCCACTGAGCCAAACCAGCTAGGGCAACATTTTTTTATTTTTTAGCAGATTA
Source organism: Myotis yumanensis (assembly GCF_028538775.1). Classification (NCBI taxonomy): domain Eukaryota; kingdom Metazoa; phylum Chordata; class Mammalia; order Chiroptera; family Vespertilionidae; genus Myotis; species Myotis yumanensis. The sequence continues at coordinate 37,709,222 of NW_027223753.1, forward strand.
TTATATGGTCCCTAATTTTTTAAATTGACTTTTAGAGAGAGAGGAAGGGAGAGGGATAGAGAGATAGAAACATTGATGAGAAACATCCTGCATGCCCCCAACTGGGGATTGAGCCCACAACCTGGGCATGTACCCTGACCAGGAAGTGAACAAGTGACCTCTTGGTTCATGGGTCGAAGCTCAACCACTGAGCCAAAGTGGCTGGGCTGGTCCCTCTGTTTTTACCCTGCTTGGGGTTTTCTGAGTTTCCTGGATCTATAAGTTGGTATTTTTAAATAAGATTGGGGAAATGTGGCCAAAAAGTATAAACAACCCAAATATCCATCAGCTGATAAATGAATACATAAAATGTGCTATATACATACAATAGAATATTATTTGGAAATAAAAATGAAACACTGATATGAACTGCAACATGGGTAAACCTTGAAAACAGCAACTGAAAAAAGCAAAAGACTGCATATGTGTAATTCCATTTATATGAAATATCTGAATAGGTAAATCTACAGAAACAGAAAGTAGGACTGGTGAGGATAAGGAAAATATGGGGTGACTATAATGGATTGCAAGGTTTCTTTTTGGGGTGATAAAATGTTCTAAAACTGTGCAGATGGTTGCATAACTCCGGGAATATACTGGAAGCCACTGAATTGTACACTTTAAATGGGTGAATTGCATGGCATGTGAATAATATGTCAATAAAGCTGTTATAAAAAGAAGGAGCAGAAGCAGCAGAAGCAGCAGCAGCAGCAGCAGGTGCAGCAACTGGGTTTCCTAACTCACGATTCTGGGTTTTTAATATTATGCTTAATATTTCACAATTTTTAAAATTTACATTTATATGGTTTTAACTATTATTTATTTAAATAAATTAAATGACTTTTAATTGCCCTGTGTTTTTTTCTTGGGTGCTTTTAATGAACACAACCAATATAACATCAAATAGTATGTGCAGACATGGATTTTAAAATGACATACAACTGAATCCTCATATTTATTGAAGTCATAAAAATTGTTTTAAATAAGGCTTTATAGATAATGACTGTTTAGTATCTATTTTCTCACATGATTTTTTTTCACAACTCTGAGGTAGTTAGGAAAGGTGGTATTATCCACATTTTTCAGACCAGGAAATTGAGGCTCAAAGAGTAACACATATAGTTCACTTACCCAGGAATTTTAACTGTCACTCTAGTATTCTTTTATAGTATTCAAAAAAAAAAAACACACTAATTCTCTTTATCTTCTTTTTCTCTTTTTTTTAACCATCTTTGTTTAAAATTTAAATTCTTTATTGTTAAAAGTATTACATGTCTCCTTTTCCCCCCATTGATCTCTCCCCAGCTGCTCCCGCTCCCTAGCACATGTCCCTGCCCCACTAGTCTTCTTTTTCTCTTAATTCACTTTTTCTAGTGCAGAATTTTTTTCTCCTTTTTCATTAATATATTAAATGCCACATAAAAGAAGTAGAGTTAAGAGTAAGTAGAAATATAATCACTTTCTTTAATTCCTATTTCTGGGAAATGGAGAGTTGGGAGCACTGTTCAGTTGAGGCAAATTTATAGCACTGTTTTCTCCAAATAATTCTATGGTTATTTTCATTTAAATAAACCAATTTATGAGCAGAGAATAATTTTTTTAAATATTATAGTGTGTTAAGAACTTTATTTTTATTAATTTATTTTTTATAATATATTTTATTGATTTTTTACAGAGAGGAAGGGAGAGGGATAGAGAGTTAGAAACATCGATGAGAGAGAAACATCGATCAGCTGCCTCCTGCACTCTCCCTACTGGGTATGTGCCTGCAACCAAGGTACATGCCCTTGACCAGAATCGGAATCAAACCTGGGACCCTTGAGTCCGCAGGCCGACGCTCTATCCACTGAGCCAAACCGGTTAGGGCAAGAATAATTTTTAATATCTGTTAATAAAGTCTAATTGTATTTGTTGGACATGAATACAGATTAAAAGTCTCCAATGTACTCTGTTCAGTTACCAGGTCAGTAACTACTTTTATGTAGTTTTTTTGTACTAAAGGTTTTGTCTAATAAAAAGAATATGATATCTGTAGTCATTCATTAATATGAACTGATATGATGGAAAGATCTCTATTTCTGGCAAACAACTTAAGGCAGATCTGTATACATCTATGTATTCTCACAGCAGTTCCCACATTAATTTCTCTACTCCAAGGCAGAGTGGGATAAATTATTATGGCCCGAATTTTAGGAAGTAAAAAACTAAGAAGGATTAAGATGCACAGGCAAAAAGCAGATATTAAATTTTTGATGCACACCTTAAGTCTGAGTTATAGTATAGTACAAAGAACCCCAAACTAGGAGTTAGAAGACATGAGTGTTAATCTTGATTCTTGGTTATCTGTGTGATGTTGAGCAAGTCATTTTATCTCTGATCATTCTTTTCATCATCTTTACAATGAGGTTGAAAATAATTTTTTTTTGCTTCTTATTTCCCAAATTTACAGTGTGTGTCAAATAACATAGAGTCTATGAAACAATAAAGTCCCATGCAAATTAAAAGTAACATATGCACATATGTGTATGTATGTACATGTATACATGTATGCTTAAATACTCAGCTACTCTCCGATATTAGTTAAGTTTTACTAATAATTGATGGTCTAATTCAGTAAAGCTACTCAACAAATATTGTAAGACACTATGGAGTTAAAGATGAACAAGTCATAGTCTCTGACTTTTAAGAATTCACAATTAAGAAACAAAATTAAACAAATAATTATAAAGGAATAAATAAGGTAATAGGGTAACTACCAAATTCTACTGGAGTCCAACAAAAAAGGTAAATTCATCCTCCTTGAGGGAAAGGGAGAAATGTCAGAAAGAAGGTAACAACTAGGCTTAAAAAAAGAGGATGAGTTGCTTATATTTACTCAGATACATGGGCTTCACAACAGAACCCAAAGAACCACAAGATCTGTATTATAATTGGCTCTGCCTTCAATAGTTCAAAACAGTACTTGACCTCTTTAGGCCTGTCTTACCATGAGTCTAAAATGAAAGTTTAGATAAGATGAACTCTTAAGTCCTTCTAGCTCTAAAATTACATTATTCTATTAGTGAAACTCTGGTCATTGTACAAATACCAAGAAAGAGAACTCAAGAGGGTGATAAAATAGCCAGAGTTCTTCCATTATCTACTTTTTCTTGGAATTTAAAAGTCTGAGAATGATATTCATCTTTACCTAGAATAAGCTCTAGCATGGTAACGAGTGAAAATTGGAATAATATTAAGAGGCCAAGAGCCAAACAATGCAGCTAGATAGCAGATAGTGAGTGAAGCATTCAGTTTAGCAAAGATGTTGCTTTGACTAATATGGAAATAGGCAGTGCATAGAAAGTTACAGTGTTTATATTCCTATTTACTAAGAAAAACTTGAAATAAAACCATAACCAGGTATTAAAATGTACACTTCCATAAAATGAGGTGGTTGTTGTTGTTTGAGGTTTTAACTACTTTTAAAAAATATATATATTTTATTGATTTTTACAGAGAGGAAGGGAGAGGGATAGAAAGTTAGAAACATCAATGAGAGAAACATCGATCAGCTGCCTCCTGCACACTCCCTACTGGGTATGTGCCCGCAACCAAGGCACATGCCCCCAACCGGAATCGAACCTGGGACCCTTGAGTCCACAGGCCGACGCTCCATCCACTGAGCCAAACCGGCCAGGGCTAAACTACTTTTTAAAATACTATTTGTAAAGGCCAGTTTAGGAATTTTCAAGAAAAGGATCAAAACCTAAACATATACAACTGAATTAATTTCAAAAATGAGACCAAAGGTGGAAATTGTCAGATTATCTACTGCACCAAACGTTTATTAAACTATGTTTAACAGTGTTAGTTATTATAAAATACATAGTCCCAGTACTCAAGGGGTTCACTGACCTAATATCAAGACTTTAAGGAAGAACGAATAGTAACTCTTACCCATCAATTATATTTTCAGGGGGGTGTTTTTCATCACTCGATGTAGCTAAAATCACTTCCGTCCCTTCAGAGCTCAAACAGAGATCAACTTTTCTCATCTTAAACTGTTTAACCTGCAAATAAAACAATAACACAGGAATAACAAAAGCTACTTCTTGATTCTCTGCACTTTATCTGAGAAAAGGAAGAGAGAAAGCCTGTTGCCTAGCACACAGCTTAACAACCAAGCAATTCAACAAATGGGAAGGACGCTAACATGTTTATTTACATAAGTAAACTTCAGACCTCTCCCAGGAATAATCTGTAAAATATGAGTATTTCCACTATACTACCCCAGAAAACAAGTCCCTGACTATACTTACATAATTTTTCTGCTTCTAAAATTAAAAGCCCTCAATAATTATAGGAAAGTAGTTAAAAAGCTAAGGTGACCTAAGTGAATTGGTTAATTTCTTTAAGATTACTTAAATTATTATAATTCTGAAATTATTTTTAAAAACCTGGAGCATAAAAACAGATTCTTTGTGACTATTTATCAATACATTTATCAACTGAAATAGCAAGCAATATTATTTATATCTTAAACATCATCTTTTTTTTGAGTAGAAATGTAAGAGAGAAGACATCCTTTTACTTATTTTCAAATTCTAAATCACTCACTTGGGTCACGGACTTAAAGACATTTATGTTGTATGCTAACATTTTAAGTTTAATAGAAACATCCTGAAAAGATAGTATTGAGCTCTACTATGAACCCTGGTGGGTAAAACAGATAAGGAAGACAGAGACGATTCTGCTAGATCTCACTCACCCTCCTCCTTGATCTGGTGATGATAGGGCAAAAACTAATATATAGATGCAAAGTGGCTGGGAAAGCTGTATCTACAAAGAATTAAAAGAGTGTTTACAAACCTGAGGAAGACTTCCAATACCCTTTACACACTGATCCCAGTTTTTTTTAAAAAAGGAGACAATTACAAATAAACAAATGGCAAAGTACAGAGAATGTTATATATATTAAACAACTATGCATTACTGCCCTGAGGTAATAAATGTTAACATTTTTGCTATATCTACTTAAAAAAATTCTTTTTGAGAAATATGTAGCCCCTCACTGGCCCCATTCCCTTCATGGCCCAGAAGTAACAGCTATTCTAAAACTGATAAATATCCCTCCTAACTATATTTTATACTATTATCATACATATGTCTCCATAAACAATATGCACGATTCTTTGAAAACTTGGATGGTTCCTTTTGCTACCTTTTTTTTCAAATCCTCACCTGAGGAGTGAATATGTTTTTCCCATTGATTCCTAGAGAGAGTGGAACGGAGGGGAAAGAGAAAAACATCGATGTGAGAGAGACACATCAATAGCCTGCCTCTCCCAAGCGCCAGGGCCAGCATTGGGGATCCTGCCTTCAACCGAGGTACTTGCATGCCCTTGACCGGAATCAAACCCACCACCCTTCAATCTGTGGGGTGACACTGTAACCACTGAGAAAATTTGTCCAGGACAGAAAGACTCTCTTTATAGAAATAAAATTGCAGAAACTTAGAATCAGCATGTTTTTAAGTCAATAATTGATCAATTTGATCTCTAAATTATAACAATTTTCATTGCCATTAGCATTGTATGAGAGTTTCTGCTTCCTCAAAGTCTAACCATAATCTATGTGGTATTGTTAGACTTTTGGCTATAGTCAATCTCATTGGTATGAAATGGTATCTCAATAAGATTTCAATTTGTATTTCCATGATTATTAGTGAAGCTGAATACCATTATCATGTTTATGGGCCATTCAGGCCTCTTCTTCTGTTATTTGATTTTTCTTATCCTTGGCTCATTTTTCTATTGGATTGCTCTAAAAAAAAGTTTTTGTCCATTTCTTTTTTATTTGTAGGTATTTTTAAAATAAAATATTCAGGGTAGAAATCCATTATTATATGTTGTAAATATCTTCTACTCTGTGGTTTGATTTTTTTTTTTGTAACTTTGTTTTTTTTGTGTAGGAGTCTCCCCACCTCTCACACACACTTTCTTTTTTTGCTATTGAACTATAACATACATATAGTTATAGATACAAATCATAAGTATATAGCACAACAAATTTTCACAAGGTAAACACACCCCAGTAACCACTACCCAGGTAACTGCCACCCAGGTAAAGAACTAGAACATTATCAGCATTTAAGAAGCCCTCTTCATACCCTCTTTCAAGCACTCCTCCTCCTTCCTTTCTAAAGGTAAAGCATGGTCCTTATTTCTAACACCATAGATTAATTTTGCCTGAACTTTATATTCATGGAATCATACAGATTGTACTCTTTTGTATCTGGCTTCTTTCACTCATTATTAGGTTTTTGAGATTTATGCATGTGGTTGTGTGTAACTGAGTTGAAGTGTAACTAAGTAAAGTGCATCTTAACCCCCACCCTGTTTAACTCCTAATGAGATTTTTTTTTTTTAAATCAGTCCCTAAATAGAGCTTCAGAGGAAGTTGGTATGAACTGAAAAGCAAAAAATTTCTGTGATTTCAGGTACTTACATCTCAAAACCCTTATGAAGGAGGGACCTAATCTCACTCCCAAATATCTAAAATCAGAGGTAAACTGAAGTATTTAATTTTTTTAAAAATAGATTTTTATTGATTTCAGGGAGGGAGAGGGAGAGAGAGAAACATCAATGATAGCAGAGAATCACTGATCAGCTGCCTCCTGCATGCCGCCTGACTGGGGATCAAGCCCACAACCCTGGCATGTGCCCCTGACCAGAATCGAACCCAGGACCCTTAGTCTGCAGGCTGACACTCTATCTACTGACCCAAACCAGCCATGGCTAAACTGAACTATTTAAATAAAACTACAGCTGAAACCAATCCTAGCACAATCCCTAGGGGGACTGAAGTGATTTGCTCCTTATTCTAGCTCCCAGACAAAGAAAATAGTGTATTCTCTCGGGGAAGGGGGCTAACCTTATATAAAGAGATTAACCAAAGAATTTATATGCATATATGCATAACCCATGGACACAGACAATAGTACAGTGAAGGCCTGGGGAGGGGGCAAAATCAAGGTGGAGTGGCTCAATGGGGGGAAAAAAGGGGACATCTATAATACTTTCAGCAATAAAATTTTTTAAAAATTATATGCTGTGTCTATTCATTTAAACACAATGTCCAATATACAAAGTCATTTGAAGCGGATCTATAGATGACACAGGTGCTGGAATCAGCAGACATAGATAAAGATGACTGCTATATATCTGTTAGAGAATTTAGTGAAAATATGGGCAAATGGGTGAACAGAAAGGGAATTTTAGCAGAGAAACTGAAACAGGAATTCTAAAACTAAAAAGTACAATACTTGAAGTAAAAATTTTATTAGATGGGCTCAACATCAGATTGGACCCAGCATAAAAACGGGTCAGTGAACTTAAAGATGGGTCAATTGAAATGATCCAAAATGAAACACAGATATACAGTACATGAAAATAACAGAATAGAAAAGTATCAGAAACCTGAGAAACACTATCAAACTATCCTGAAATACATGTAATTGGAGTCCCAGAAGGAGAGGAGATAGAGAACAGTGTAGATCAGGGGTCCTCAAACTACGGCCCACAGGCCACATGCAAATACAAATATTGTATTTGTTCCCGTTTTGTTTTTTTTACTTCAAAATAAGATATGTGCAGTGTGCATAGGAATTTGTTCATAGTTTTTTTTAAACTACAGTCCAGCCCTCCAACAGTCTGAGGGACAGTGAACTGGCTCCCTGTTTAAAAAGTTTGAGGACCCCTGGTGTAGATGAAGAGATATGGCAGAAATTTTCCCAAAATCTGTGAAAGACATAAGCCCACAGATCAAGAAGTTCATGAACCCTAAATTGGATAAATACAAAGAAGATTCTACCTAGACATGTCTTAGTCAACTGCTGAAGATTAAAGAGGGGGAAAACAGAGAAAGCAAAAAACACATTACATTTAGGTGAACACCAGGAATCAAAACTGACTTCTTATACCCGGCTTGTGTGGTTCAGTGGGTGAGTGTTGACCTGTGAACGGTTTGATTCCTGGTCAGGACATATACCCAGGTTGCAGGCTTGATCCCAGTGTGGGGCATACAGGAGGCAGCCAATTAATGCTTTTTCTCATCACTGATGTTTCTCTTTCTACCTCCCCCATTCTCTCTGAAATCAGTAAATATATATAATTTTTAAAAGATAGGGGTTATTTGATCCTATAAGCCTGATAAAGTGTGTGTATGTAGATTTTTTTTTTACTATTTCAAGTTCAATAGTTCAAGTTTTCTGCACCTTCTTTTTAAAATTAACTTGAGAAAGGAAGGGAGAAACACTGATGTTATTCCACCCATTCATGCATTCATTGGTTGAATCTTATATGTACCCTGACAAGGGATTGAACTTGTGTATTTGGATGATGCTCTAACCAACTGAGCTACCTGGCCTGGGCAAGTTTTCTACACCTTCTTGAAACAATTTTGGAATTTATATTTTATAGAAAATTATCCATTTCTTCTTAGTTTTTATATTTATTGGCATAAAATTCATTTTTTTATTGTGATTTTGAAATCTAGTATGACAATATTAAAACTGTGGTAAGACTGGTCAAGAAGAAGGCATATATTCTAATATTTTTTATTCGTGCATTTTTCTTGCTTTTATTACTACTGGTACCAGAGGACTGGTATTAGATAAATATTAACCCTTAGTTTGAGAAGATTGTGAATTCCTAAAAATAATAGATTGATGAACTTGGATGTTAATTCTCAACAAAATTATTAAATTTCATTATTAAAATTATGGCTTTGAAAAGGTAAATAAAAATGCAGTAAAATAGGAAGCAGAAGTAACTTTAGGTCACAAAAGTTACACCATACCTATACATTTGTTTAATGGAGTCACTACCAATTAGGAATATTTTCTGAACATTTCAACAAAACTTCAGATAAAGCTTCTAAAGATATCCTATGGAACAGATGAAGAAATATGGGTTGGCTGACAGGTGGTACTTTAGGTAGATATTTATGACTCTGAATGGCTATACTAAAAGAATGATGATTAACAGAACAAAATAATACTTCTGTGGAAGACCTCTATCCTTATCCCCATTCAACATTTTTATTAATTAAGGATGAAAAAAGTATGCTTAGCAATTTGCAGATGACACAAATTGGCTAATATGCCAGATGACAGAATCAGCACACAAAAAGATCTCAGCAAGCTAGAAAGATGGGTTGCAATCAATAAGATATTATAAGGATAAAAGTAAAAGCCTATCTACTCAGACTTAAAAAATCAATCACACAAGGATTAGTCTAGATTGGGGTTGGCAAATGACTGCTTGTGAGCCCAATTCTAGTCTGCCACCTGTTTTTGTATGGCCTAAGAATGCTTTTCTATAATATACTAGAGGCCCAGTGCACAAAATTTGTACACAGGTAGGGTTCCTAGCGGCTACTGGCTGGGGCACCTCCCTTCCCTGGCCACCTGCTATTGACAGCCTGGAAGGCCTCCCTTCCCGGCCCTGCCCCCTGGTCAAACTCCTGGTTGAGGGGACAATTTGCATATTAGGCTTTTTTTTTTTATATAGGATAGGTTTGGTTCATTACAAAGTCACTCTAAGGCAAGAGTGTACTATATCTGCTCCCAAAGGTAAAAGAGTTGCACTCCATCAAATTTTCAGGCACTGTGCTAGTAATGCAAAGATGACTATACCTAAGACAAAGATAGTGACTAAAACTTGGTTCTTGCCTTCAAGCTCAGAGTCAAGGAAGATGGACAAGCATGCATATAATATGTTATATGCTTATAGTGTGATCTACATCCAGAATGCTTTGTTCAGTTCTGGGTAGTACATTTTAAAATATGTTTTTATTGATTTTAGAGAGGGGTAGATATAAACATCGATGAGAGAGAAACATCATCCATCAGCTGCTTCCTGCATGCTCCCCACTGGGGATCAACCCCAAAACCTGGGCATGTGCCCTGACCAGGAATCAAACCGTGACCTCTTGGTTCCTAGGTCGATGCTCAACCACTGAGCAGTACCTGCCGAGCTAGGTAGTACATTTTAAGTAGGACATTATCAGGCTTGATATTGTTCAGAGGAGAGCAAAAAGTTCTGACAATCTATAAAGTATGTGACATAGATAAAGCTAAAGGAACAGGGGCTGAAACATTTCAAGAAATGAGAGAAATATGACTATAATTTTTAATATCACACGTGTTCACAAATAGAAAAAGGATAAGAATTTTTCTTTTACAACTAGACTGAACAAATGTGAATTTTAAGCAGGAAGACATCATAGATATAAGAACTTTCTGGAAAAAAGTAAAGATTTAAAATCTTTTCCATCTCTGAAAGTGTCCAAGAAGACTAGGTAATAATCTATGAAGGAAACTAAAGGAAGAATTCCTGCATTTGGTGGTTCTTTCAGATTCAATCAAATTCTAGGAAAGGTAGATTGCGAACAGATAATGAAGGATCTTAATAGTCAGGTTAAAGGCAGTGGGTTTAAAAAAAAAAAAAAGACAATGGGTTTTATCCTGTAGCCCCATTTTCCTCAGCGACATTTAACAATGTCTAGAGACATGTGGGCTGTCACAACTTGGGATGGGGTGTGATGCTATTGGCACACAGTGGGCATTTTGTCTTGTCCCGCCCTCTAAATCCAGAGCCGCGGAACTACCTACCCACGCACCTCCCGTTCGCCTGCCCTTTCAGATCCTTCCTTCCAGAAGCCCCTCCAGGTTAGTCCTCGTCCTCTTTCTCCGTAACCAGCCCCCTTCTTCCCCCTGGCATCCCCTGGGCACTCCCGGGTAAAGGCGGACACAGCGATTCCGGCCCCAGTGCCATCTGCGCTGGGGACCCCTCGGAGGCAAAGCTGCCCGACTCCGCCCCTCACCTCCAGCCCAACACAGGCTCCTCTTAAGTCCAGGCCGTCTCAAGACCTCCGAGAGCCCGAAACACTCATGCACGCCCCAAGTTATATAAAATACACGAATGAACCCACATCCTACATTAAATCTGGTAGATGTAGTCATTGCAATCGTTTTTTCCCTTTTGGGGGGGGGGGTCAAAACATTATTCCAAAACTCAAAAAAGTTCGTGGGCTGGCATTCATGTGTCTCTAGGGCTAAAGACCTTCGTCAGACTTTTCCCATCGCAGCCCCCGCGCCGGCCGCGCCACAGCGCCCTCCCGCCGCCCGCCTCCGCGCCGCGCGTCCCCTCACCATCCCCCCGCCCTCCGCCCCCTCACGCTTCCCTCTCCGCCCCCTCCGCCCTCCGTGGCCTAGTCCAGCCCCGTTCCCACCTCCCCCGGGTGCCGGCCGAGCCCGCCGCGCCCACCCGCTCGCCTGGACCTCGGGCCGACCCGCTTGCCTAGGCCTCGGGGTAGCTCCGCGAGCGTAGACTGCAGGCCTAGCGGAGCTCCCCGCTGCCCAGCCCCCAGCCCCGCCCCCGCCCGCTCTTCCCGCCTCCGCGGAGTTCTCGGGTACCCGCACTTCTTCACCCGTACTCTTCGCCCCGCCCCGTGTCCCCGCCCCGCCCCGCCCCCGGTCTTCTCTCCACCGCTCCGCACCGGCCTGAGCCTCCACGGAATTCCCGGGCTCGCGCACAAATCTCTCACCCCGCCCCTCCCTCAGGCCCCTCACCCCGCCCCGCCCTCAGGCCCCACCCAGACCACGCCCCCAAGCTCGTTTCCACTTCGCCCGCTGAGCTGCGCAGGACCGCCCACGGGCCTTTACCCAGGCGGGGCCTCCGGCTCCCCAGCTCGGCTCCGTCCCTAGGGCCTGTGAGACCCCCAGGGACCCGCCCCCGCGCGAGCGCGCACGCGCAGTCCCCACCTCTCCGCGCTCCGAGCCCTTGGCCCTCAGGTCGCCAGCCCAGGGCCCGGCCCCGCCCCCAGGCCCGGCCCGGCCCCGCCCCTCATGCCGGGTCCGCGCACGCGCGTCTCCCCTGCCCAGCCTACCCCTCGCCCCTGTCAGCCCCGCGGTCCCACGGCGCTAGGTCGCCCCCAGCCCCTTCCCTCCTCCCATCTTTTCTCTGTCCCACCCTCCGGAGCTTTGTGCCCGGGGAGCCGAGCCGCTTCCTCGCTCTGCCACGCCGCGGGAGGAGGGAGCTGCCACCGACGAACTGCAGCTCGCTGCCCCGGGCAGGGGCACAGGTAGGTGGCGGCCGCGGGCTGGGCGGCTCACGGAGCCCTGGGCCGCGAGTGGGGGCGGGGGCGAGGTGTGAGGGAGGGGCGGGTGGGGGAGGGGAAGGCCGGGGGGGATGCGGTTGGGGTGTGGTTCGGTGAAAGGTGTGAAGATGAGGATATAGGGGGTGTGGAAGATGGGTTTAAGGGTGAGGTAGTGGTGCTGCGGTTGGGTATGGGGGCGTGTGAGAATCGGGGTTCGGGGCGGGGTGGGAGAAGGGAACCGGATTTTTTGGGGGTGGATTCGGGGAGGGGCATGCGTGGGAATTTAGAGAAATGGGGAGTTGCAGTGCTGGGAAAGGGGCTTTGAGGAGTGCGAGGAGGAAAGGATCTAGGTTGAAGCAGGAGAAAGGGTGGGGTCTTGAGGGTAGGGAAGAAAGAAGTTGGGGCTGTGGATTGTGAAGTTGAGCCTATGAGGCCTGAAGGAAGGGGATTTTGAAGGTTGAAGACAGGACAAGGAAAGAGATGGAGAGGTTTGGATCCTAGGAGAGGGAATCCGAGAGGGGGAGGAAGGGAAGGATAGGTGGTAATGGACGGAATAGATGGTGCCTGGGGGTGAGAGTGGGTGGAATGACGTGGGGAGTAAGAGGGAGGCCGGGTGGTGGTGGGATTGGGTCTGGGGCCCCAGAGCCCAATTTCAGAAGGGCCAGGTTTTTACAGCGGTTCTCAACCTGTGGGTCGCGACCCCTCTGGGAGTTGAACGACCCTTTCACAGGGGCCGCCTAAGACCATCGGAAAACACATATATAATTACATATTGTTTTTGTGATTCATCACTATGCTTTAATTATGTTCAATTTGTAACAATGACATTGGGGGTCACCACAACATGAGGAACTGTATTAAAGGGTCGCGGCATTAGGAAGGTTGAGAACCACTGGATTAGAAGGCCATAAGGTTTCAGAGGTGTGGGCAGAGGAGCTGAGAGTGGGCGAAGGAAAGAGGGTTTGGGATTTTTCCTGGAGAAACTGGATTTTGTGTGAGAAGCTCTAAAGTTAGCGGGTAGGAAAACTAAACTTTAAGTCTCCAGATGTGGGAGAGGTTGGTGTGTTCCTGGAGCACACTAGGGAGCAGGGTATGGTGCTGTCCTCGGGAGCTTGGGAGAGGAAAGGGTATGGGCGAGAAGGCAGGTAGGAAAATGCAAGTTACAGGGGAAAAGAAGAGTGAGAGGAACTGAAAATTGAATAATGGTGGCTGACACAGAACAGTGAAGGTAAGCTTGTCAGTTGCTTATTCATGGCTTGGAACTAGTTTCTGTTCAGGTTTTTATGTTGGAAATTTTCTCAAGAATTCTGCATTTTCAAATTAACCAAGGGTGTCTGCAGCCTGGGGATGAAGGCCGTGAGTTGACAGATGTTTTCCTGGTGTGTGGATGTGGGTCATTTCTGCCCTGGCAGAAGGAAGAAGGGAGGCCTCAGTGTAGCTCTCTTTCCTGGCTCTGTTCCCACCAACTCTTTCCTCAAATGTCCACTGTTTTGTGTGTGTGTGTGTGTTTTAAGTCTCCTCCCTGTCCCTCCATCCTCCCAGCTTGAGCCAGTGAATACCAGAGGAATCAAACAGGTGGGTGAGATTAATTTTTAACATACTGTTTTATCCTTATGTCATATTTTTATTCTTGAGAGACTGCATCATGCAGTGGAAAGAGCTTGAATTTTGGAGTATTACAGCCTTGAGGTTTAATGCTGGCTCTGTCACCTATTAGTTGTGTATTTTAAGTAAGTTACGTTACTTCTCTGGGCCTCTTCATCTGTTAAATGGCAGTCTTGACCTCATAAAATTGTTGAAGATTCCATGAGATCATTTAATGTAGTACCTAGCATAGTGCTTGACAACTGGCAGATGCTTAATAAATGGTAGCTATCATACCTACTATCATTATCATCATAGTCTTCCCTAGGATTTATTATGATGGGGGTTGTTAACTTACTTTACCTACTAAAGTTAGGTGTTTTCTTCTCCTTCTCTTCAAATTAGATATCCATAGACTCAGATCACAAATTTAATCCTATTGCCTCCTACCCCCCCAACTTTCCAACCCCCCCACTTGACATGAGAAGAAGGCATTTCCTTATTCTCATGCTTCCTGCTTGGTAAACTGGCTTCAGGTTCTAAAAAAACTATCATGTTTAGTTATCAGTTCTTTTATTTTGCCTCTGATTCAAAGAGGCTGCAGAGAACTGAGTTATTAATGTAGTAAGGTTATATTTTACTCATTGGATGAAATGACATGTGGCGTGGTATTGGTTCATTTATGGTGGCCAAATGCTAGAACATGCACTGTTGTGATATTTTTCTACAATGTTGTATGTGTTACAAAAATGCCTCTCTGTAGGAGGCTGGGAAATTAATAGAATGGCCCTGTTACTCTGTTGATCTAATATAAAAGATAGCTAATGCAGATCTACACTGGACATTGTTATCCTTACAGATACTGATTATTTTAATTTTCCAGTTTCTGTGGGTTTTGCCATGGTATGTCCCCTGAGGAGACCCATTCATAATAGACCACCCTGTACATCAGCCAGGTGGAAAAAAGAAACAAGTACAGAAGCTTTGTGTGGAGTTCTCTTGCCTTCATGGTTTATTATCTTGAAAGGTTTAAATACAAAAGGTTGTGATTTTTAGATCATTTTATAGTACCTCACAGATTCTCAGGAAGCTCCTTATTGGGAGAATGCAAGTTGCAGAGATTCAGTAGTAGAAATCAAAGCTCAGCAGGATACCTGGAACCAAGATGAGTTCCTCAAGTGCCATAGTTGAAGAATAGAGAGGCCTTGGGGTTTCTGGACAGATGATATGGGTTTACTCTTTAGGAAATTTTGGATCTCTTTTCATTATTTAGGAAGACAACTAGCATTTGATGAGTATTTTAAGGGTAAAATATAGCCATAACTATGCTCTTTTTTTGAAAATGATCTCTGGAAGCAGAAGCTGCCAGGATTTGGGGCAGCCTGGGTAAACATCCTTACTCCTGTCCCAAGCTGCTGTGCCCCCTGCTGGATAGAATCAGACTTTTCTGATTTTCACCCAAAGTACTCCATTCCCGCATTTGTCCATTCTACTCCAAAGTTTGTGGAAGGCACTATTGGGGGTGAAGATTATGGGTAGTACAGATGGGCAGACTCTGTTTCTTTGTCAAGGAGCTTATAGTGTGCTGAGCCATTGTAATATATTATCTTCCATTGAATTTGCCTTTCTATTAAAATCAAATCATTTCTTTTTAGGACTGTACCTGCTGTCTACTTTCTGATCTTCAGGTAGAGTAGGACTCTGAATGTCCAATCATAGAGATAAAGACCAAAGGGTCTGCTTTATCTCCTCATCAAGATTAAAGTCTGTGAGGTTGAAGGAACCAGATGTTTACTTCTACTGGAAGAAGACCTTAGAATAAGTGAGGCATCTCCTTAGTAGCAAGCTGAACACCAGCAAGACTATGAGTTATAAGAGCCTGCACTGTTATAGGAGGCTTTTGTTTTTTTCTGGTTTGTAGATCCTCCTCCCCCCTTCCCCCCCCCCCCCCCCCCGCCCCCGCCCTCGTAGTACCAGTAGCAATATACTCCCATCATTTGCTTTGCTTCTACCACCTGCAGAAGGAAGGGTCTGGCAAGTGGGGGAGGAGCTGCAGCTGTTGCCTGGAAGAGGAGCTGGCTCCTAGCAACAGTATCAGCAGGCCCTGAAGCTCAGAGCACTAAGCCTGTCCCTTTGAGGTCTCACTCTTCATCTCAGCAAATATCTGTTGAGGGCTTACTCAGCACCAGGCGCTACGTTGGGCCTGGGAATGAAAAACAAATCAAATAAGTGCCTTGCCTTCAAAGAGCTCACAACTCTGGGAACATTGGTAAGAGAGGAGACAGAGTACATGGTGCTAAGTATTATGTAGAAGGAGCCATTGGTGCTTTGGGAAAAACCAGACAGGCACTGGTACAGGGGTTAGGGAAGGTTTCCCAGGAGAGGGATGGTGGTGGTAATGATGAGTAGGAATTAGCTAAGTCAGGGAAGCAGAGAAGGGTATTCCAGCCCAAGGGAGCCAAATGGGCAAAGGCCAGTGGGAAAAGAGCCCAGCCAGTTTACCTGGTGGGTGGTATTGCCTAGTCAGAGTAGAGCAAAAGGAAAAGGGTGAGGCTCTTAGCCTAAGCAAGGCACTCTTTTCTGATGTGTTTTACGCACATAATTATCCTTGGGAGAAACATGGATTGTACTGATGCCCACAAACAGGATCAACTGTTTGATCTTCAGAGAGTCAGCATTTTTGATCACTGACTTGTTTGCTGACACTTTTAAGTGTCATCATAGCTACATCCTAGCCCTGCATCAATGCAGAAAAAGCTGGGTGGGTTCACTTTAAAAGTCAATGAAAGTCTTTCAGAGATAATAGCAGCTTTTTGAATTTCTTGTACTAGTTGTTGTAGAAATGATAATCAAATACTTTCCTTTAACATAGCAATTTCTTGTGTATTTGGAAATCTCACAGTTCCTCAGGAAAACAAGTATTTATTCCAGTTAGTGCTTCCATACAAAATATAACCATGTGATCACATAAATACCCAACTGTTTTTAATATTTCATCTTACCTCAAAAGTGCCCTAAAAGTATCTTAATAAAAGTGATGCTTCCAAGGGTTAGAATAGCTTTTATTTAGCTCTTGTGACGGAGGTCTTCATTTGTAAATCCAATACAAACCCTATTGCTTGTGGTCTGTGTAAGGTTTAGCAAATGAGTAAACTGCAGTTCTGCAAATACCTTCTTAGGGCCTGTGACATGCCAGAGCACTTTGTTAGGAAGTCTGGCTGAATTAAACATGGTCCCTCCTCTCAAGGGGCTCAAACCAGCTGAACACAGGCCCAGAAACAAATCAGTAGCAGAGCAGTGAGCCAAGTACAACAAAGAAGTGTGAGGAAGGTACCATGGTAGCAAGGGAATTTTTCATTTCTAGTCTTTGTTTTATATATATATATATGGTTTAAAAATAATAGAAATAATAAATTCCAAATGTACTATTTGTAACTTTCAAATCAATAAAAATTTTATAATAGTAATGGCTGCATAACATTCCATGGTATGGATGTATCATAATTTATTTAATAACACTCCTGTTTTTGGACATTTAGGTTGTTTCCCATTGTTTTGCTAATATCAACTGCTGCCATGACTTACTTTGTCGATGATTCTTTGCCCACTTCTGCATTAAACTTCCTGAGGGTAAATTTTAAAAATGACATACTGGTATGAATTGGATTCTGAAAGATGAATAGAAGATCACCAGATAGACAAGAAAAGGGGGAGGGTAGGAAAGGGCATTCCAGGTAGAGGTAATAGAAGCGATCTCCAGTGCCAAAGTTCATAGGCAACTGGTAAGCTTCATTTTCCCAAACCAGCCACAGGGCCTGCCTGGTAGGCTCATAAAACTCTGGGCACAGCAAGATGAAGTTACATGTTACAAATGGCATTTTAATTGGATTTGCTTCCCTTGTGCCTTGCTTTTGCAGTTGCAAGCAAGGCAATGTCTTACTACCTCAACTCAGAAAACCACCTGGACCCAGGGCCCATCTATGTGCGAGAGAATGGGCAGCTGCACATGGTCAATCTGGCATTGGATGGCGTCAGGAGTAGCCTGCAGAAGCCAAGGCCTTTCAGACTGTTTCCCAAAGGCTTTTCTGTGGAGCTTTGCATGAACAGGGAAGATGATACTGCACAGAAAGAGAAGACCGATCATTTCATCTTCACATACACTCGGGAGGGGAACCTCCGGTACTCTGCCAAATCCCTCTTCAGCTTGGTCCTGGGCTTCATCTCCGACAATGTTGATCACATTGATTCCCTTATTGGCTTTCCTGAGCAGATTGCTGAAAAGCTATTCTCTGCTGCTGAAGCCAGACAGAAATTCACAGAGCCTGGTGCAGGGCTAAGAGCTTTACAGAAATTCACAGAGGCCTATGGAAGTCTGGTGCTTTGCTCCCTGTGTTTGAGAAACAGGTGGGTATTCTGATTAGGAAATTGAATGTTTTATTGGGTGTGTTAATTGTGTCAAGCTCTGGGGCTTTAGTAGGTTTGGAGGCTTCCCCCATCAAATAAAACTTTAGTTTAGAACTTCCAGACAAAGAGGTGCACCATTTTGAGAAAAATCACTGTCTTCCACCCTCACTCTCACAGACAACGCTTAGCTTTATTTTGAAAACACTTTACAAGGATTAGTTGATTGCCACAGCTCCATTAGGTAGAAAATACTTTTCTATCAACTTTTCTCGTAAGAGAAAATTGCAAAGACAAGATGTGATCTGTTTCTTGGTATGCTTTGGGGATGTGAACATTAGCAAGCAGAGTTCTCCGCCCTGTTCCAGTTTTCAGACTACTAGGTCTTGAGCATTAGATGAAAAGAAACTTGAAAAGAATGACTGATTAAAATTTCAAGTATCCTAAAATTTGAAAATTTTCAAATAAGGTCCAAACACTAACACAAAGGGCTGTCTTTTCCTAACAAAGCAGATATATTTTCTTGTAACTTGCATTTGCTCATATACTTCTTTTTACTTACAGTTTTTATTCCACCATCATGTAAAATGACTTTCAAAGCATCTACGAATTTTTTAAAAACTTTAAAAAAATGTACACAGAAAAGAATTTAAAACAAACACAAAAAAGTAGAAAGGCAAACATAAGCCTTCCTCTCATCTCCTCTTTCCTCTTTCCAGAGGCCCCTACTATTATCAATTTCTTTTATATCATTCTAGAGATATTCTGTACATATACATGCATATACAGTTCCCTTTGTCATACAAATGGCAACACACTGCTTACATTGTGTGTACCTTGCTTCACATATTTTGAAAATTATTTACCATCAATACTTACAGGTTTTTTAAATAGCTGTATAGTATACCACTATATGAACTTTTTTGTGATAATGTGAAAGGCAGTTTCTATTAAGATGCATAGTCAATATGATCATTAAGACTTTGGCTGGGTAGCTCAGTTGGCTAGAGCATTATCCCGGTACACCAAGTTGTGGATTTCATCCCCAGTCAGGGCACATACAAGAATCAACCAATGAATACATAAATAAGTGGAACAACAAATCGATCTCTCCCTCTCCCTCTCCCTCCCTCTCTCCCTCTTCCCCTCTCTCCTCTCTCCCTCTATCCCTCTCTCCCTCTCCCCCTCTCCCCCTCTCTCCCTCTCTCCTTCTCCGTCTTCCCTCCCTATCCTCTCTCCCTCCCTTCCCCTTTCTCTCTCAAATCAATTTAAAAAAATATATGATCGTTAAAACAAGGCTAAACAGAAAGTATGTACTAAAAGAGAAAGTCATTCCAGAAAGCATAAGTTAAGCTCATATTGCTTGGGAAAATAAAGAAGCAATCTTTATTTAATCAGCTCATAGAATTAATATTTTTACCCCAGACCAAATATTGTATTTTAAAAAGAAAAGACATAAACAGATGCAGGAAAAAAACAACTGTGGACTCATGAGGTACAGACACCTTATGAAAGCTCTGTCTTTGTGCTGTGGTCTCAGTCACGGCTGAACCTGGGGCTGCTGCCAGTGGAAAGGAAAAAATTACCTTTTCTAAATGAAAAAGTCAGGCAGTATTTCATTGCAGCTCATACATTTTAAATACATTTTACTTCTTTATTTTTTATTCCAAGTTATTTGTTTATTGTAGAAAATTTTGAACAATGAAAAATAGAATTATGATGTATACCTCATTTTAAAATTATTTTATAAAGGCAATACATACTATTTGTGAAATACATAAAACTGTAATATTAAAAAATTAATAGTCTCACCATTCATGGTAATCACTTTCAAATATATATCTTTATACATTTGGGGATATACCCTAATCTACAACTAGTATTCTGGTTTTTTATCTACTTACTATTATGGCCTAAGTATTTGTCATGATAGTGAAAATGCTTTTTATCCATTTGTGATGTCTGTTTATTGTTCCAGTGGTCAGATTGGATGAGAATAGTACTTTTATTCATGTTTAATGAGAGCATAAATTAGTGTAACATTTCTGAAAAGCAGCTTAGCAATATGTATCAAGAGCCTTAAAAAACACCCATAACATTTGCTAGTCCATTAATTCCATTTACTAAGAATCTGTTCTAATTTCTAATATAATAATTGCATATAGGAACAAATGTTTTTACATAAGAGTATTCATTATAGTAGTAGATGTAATAGTGAAACCTGACTATTCAACAAGAGGAAATTAGTTAAGCAAATTAATAGTAAATTCATATGATATATAACTATTAAGATAATATTTAAAGAGCATTTAAAATTATGTGGTGAAGTGCTCATTATATGCTAAATGAAAAAATAAGAATTGAAGTTATATTTATAATCTCAGTTTGTTTTTTAAAATAAGAATTTTTATATGTATTGCATATATAGAAAGATAAAAGAAACCCACTGAAATATAATCTAGATAGTGGGATTGAAACTGGGTTTTAATTTTCTTTCTTTATTTTCTTTATTGATTAAGGTATTACATATGTGTCCTTATTCCCCCATTGCCCTCCCACTTCCCCGCTCATGCCCTCACCCCCCCCCAATGTTTAATTTTCTTTTTAATTTTTCATATTTTCTTAATTTTTTCTCCAAGGAGGATGTGCTATTTTTATAATCAGAAAAATATAAGAAACATTTTTTAACAATCTTTTGGCTCAGATTTTAATTCCAAACTTTGCTGTCCTTTTCAGATATAAGAGTAAGATTTCCAACTGTGATCAAAAAACTTCCCTTCTCCTTTTGAATTCCCCCACCCCAAAAATAGGAACAGGGCAAGAAATTTGGGTTTGCATTTGCAATCCAAGGCTGAAGCTGCAGCAGCAAAGGTATTACCAGCACAAAAGGGTTCAGGCAAAGGGAAAGAGCTTGGGAAATAATTGAAAATAAGATAATTGGGTAGGTGCAGGGCTTGCTGTCTTGGGATTGAGTGACAAAGCTGCCTGCCAGAAGGAGAAGCTAGTGTCTTTGCAACTGGGTTCCAACCCTATAGAACTGTCCTCCCTGTGTTGAAACCCCAGTGATTTTTAATCCCACTGGTGGTCACATGGAGGCAAGCATGTTTTCCTTAAAATATCACCCTGTGTAACTGAAGTAAATATTAGTAGCTACCATTTAATAAAGGCCTTAATAATCCTGAAAAGAAGTAATTATCAGCCCCATTTTCTAGCTGGAGAAGTTGAGGCTCAGAGAGGTTAAGTACCTTTCTCACAATCACAAAAGTAATTAGGGTTGTTAGAATCCAAACTCAGGTACATCTGACTCTAAAATATGTCTGTGCTTGTTCTATTGCTTCTCCACTCACTGTTCTGAACTTTTTTTTTTCTTGTGTAAAAACACTTCCACTGATTATTTTATTCAGAAAAACAAACAAACAAGACAGAGACAAAAACCCTGGTCATTTGCAGTATCTGTCAGCTTTCAATTTGGCTCTCCTGTCCAGAAGTGTTTCATGCAAAAATCCATCTTTCTGGGCCTTTTAAAGAATTTTACTGCCTTCTTTGCTTATTTTAAGTTTCTGGTCTTGGAAGCTCTGAAATTTCTTTACATAATTGATTTCACACTGTTTAACATTTCCTTTGTCTTCCTCTGGGATGTCATCTTTTTTCTTAGTTTCTCTTTCAGCACAGGATCTAATCTTTATCATTTCTTCTCCTGCTGTTTTACTTTTTGCTTCTGTATTGCCTGCTTCATTGCATCTGATAAAGCAGCTATTTGAGGCCAATAAAGCCATTTTCCCATCTTGAAAGACTGGTTCCCATTGTTCTCTTGGTCCAATAGCATCTGAACGCCCAACAAGAAGTCCATCTGAATTTATACCAAGGTATTTTCCATAGCCAGATTTTAGGGCACTTCCGGAATCAGACAGTTTGACAGCTATAAACTGCTCCGGGGACTAGGGCCTTCATCCACTTCTTTATGTGGAGTTCCCAGTGTAAAAAGTCCATTGTCAAGTACATGTATGTAGGTTCCCTTATCCATTTCAATAGCTATGGTTCCTGAAATTTCACCAAAGTTTGTTACTGTCCACCAGATCCCAACAATATCAAGTTGGGTTTCTTCATCATCTTCTCTTTTTCTCTTCTTCTCTTTGCTCTTTTTCTTCTTACTCTTGGCCTTGGTTCCCTTCAGCACAAGCTTGGTGGACTTGACGTAGGAGTATTTGGCCATGGTTCTGGTGACGCTTCTCTTTTTCACACATCTTAACCATACTCAGTCTATCCATGATCATGGTGTAGTTCTCTATTTATTCAAGCCCTCGTTTATCTCTTTCAAAAACTTTATATATTTTTTCTTCATAAAATCTTGCATTTTTGTTGTTCTTGTCAAGTGTTCCTAATCCTACCCCTCCTGTCCAATTTCGCTCCAGTGCCTACCAGTACTAAGGGATAGAAAAAACTGATTGAACTTATGCCCAGTAGCTTGCTAACTCTCCATGTTCCAAACTCCTCTGACTAATTTTTTTTCTTTTTTCAAATTTCTTTTTTTTTTTTATTTTTTTATTTTTTTCACACGAAGAGAACTACTCGTCTTTAATTAAAAAATCTAAACAGGGCAGGGCTGAAAATTTGGAAAGGGGCTGGAGCTGGAGCCACCATTTTCAAATTTCTTTTTAGTTCTTTTATTTCAAGAAAAATTATTTTAAATATAATAATGTTACATGCAGTAAATCTTAATATTTCAAGAAAAACGATCTTAAATATAATGTTACATGCAATAAATGCCAATTATTCAAAAAATGATCTTATATAATAATATTACATGCAATAAACATTATTATTTCAAGAAAAAAAGAATTTTAAGTATAATATTCCCAAAACTGTATTAACATAGTATGATATAATAAAAGTTGTAGGAAATATTAACAATTTGCAAATAACAGGATTACTTCTATATTCTGGAATTTTTTTTCCCCTCTGTCTCTATTTTTGTTCATTAGTTTATGTTGTTCATTATATTCCACAAATGAGTGAGATCATATGATATTTATCTTTCTCCAACTGGCTTATTTCACTTAGCATGATGCTTTTAAAGTCTATTTTGCCGGATATGAGTATTGCTACTCCATATTTTTTTTCTTTTCCATTGTCATGGAACATTTTTTTCCATCCCTTCACTTTCATCCTATGTGTGTCTTTTGTTTTGAGATGGGTTTCTTGTAGACAGCATATAGTTGGGTCATGTTTTTGTATCCATTCAGCTACCCTACACCTTTTGATTAGAGCATTTAATCCATTTACATTTAGGGTTATTATTGAGAGGTACTTATTTATAGTCATTTTAATTCTGTATGGCTAGGTTTCTCTCTTCTTTACAGCAATCCCTTTAGCTCAGTGATTCCCAAAGTGGGCGCTACTGCCCCCTGGTGGGCGCTGCAGCGATCCAGGGGGGCGGTGATGGCCACAGGTGCATTTGTTTTAACTTTTTTTGTATTACCTTTCTATTCTGAGTTCAATAAATAGTTTCATAATTTCAAACTTCAATGTTTCTAATTTACACCTTTCTTTACTATATTTTACGAAAAAGGTAGAAACATTAATACATATATCTTTCTGTTTAATTGCTATTAAAATTTTTAAAAAATTAATTTTTTCTGGAAAGGGGGCGGTAGGCCAAATAAGTTTGGGAACCACTGCTTTAGCATTTCTTATAATGCTGGCTTGGTGGTGATGAACTCCTTTAGCCTTATTTTTGTCTGGGAAGCTCTTTATTTGACCATATTTTGAATGATAGACTTGCTGGATTTGGTAATTTTGGTCTCAGATCCTTGCTTTCCATTACCTTGAGTACTTCATGCCATTCTCTTCTGGCCTGTAGAGTTTCTGATGAGAAATCAGGTGTCAGCCTTATGGGAACTCCTTTGTGGGTAACAGTTTTCTTTTCTCTTGCTGCCTTTAAGATTCTCTCTTTGTCTTTAATTTTTGGCATTTTAATTATGATGTGTCTGGGAATGGGTCTGTTTGGGTTCTTCTTGCTTGGGGTTCTCTGTGCCTCTGGAACTTGTGTGACTTTTCCCTTTACTGGTTAGGGAAGTTTTCTACCATTATTTCTTCAAACACCTCTATTCCTTTCTCCCTTTCTGCCTCTTCTAGCACACCTACTATTTTAATATTGTTACGTTTCACATTGTCCCACAGCTCCCTTAAGCTGTCTCTGTTTTTTGTTTTTTTTTTAAATATATTTTTATTGATTTTTTACAGAGAGGAAGGGAGAGAAATAGAGAGTTAGAAACATCGAATCAGCTGCCTCCTGCACAGCTCCCACTGGGGATGTGCCCGCAACCCAAGTACATGCCCTTGACCGGAATCGAACCCGGGACCCTTCAGTCCGCAGGCCGACGCTCTATCCACTGAGCCAAACCGGTTTTGGCTGTCTCTGTTTTTTAATTGTTTTTTCTTTTTGGTTCTCTAATTGAGTGATATTTTCAACTCTGTCTTCTAATCCACCGATTCGATCCTCAGCTTCCCCTAATCTGCTGTGTATTCCTTCCAATGTGTTCTTTGTCTTGTCATTCTTTATCTTAGACTGTTCTTTTTTCATGGTTACTATATCTTTTTTCATACTGTTGAGCATTTTTAACATCTTTACTCTGAACTCTGTTTCAGATAAATTTCTTATCTCTGCTTCATTTATCTCTTCTTCTGGAGAATTCCCTAGTTCTTTTATTTGGGGGTTGTTTCTTTGTTTCCTAATTTTGGTTGTCTGTTTGGGTTTGTGACTATGTATTAGGTAGATCCTCTACACCTCTCAATCTCTAGTGCAGGACAGTGTTAAAGGCTGTTTCTGACTAATTGGATCAGGCAAAGACTCAAAGCTTCCAGAGACAGTCTCTGTCTACAGACTAATAGGATTCTGACTTGAATTGCCCCCAGGCAGTCATCCTCAGGTGTGGAGAGAGTTTTTTCAACAGGGTGGGCAGTTGCTTCTTCCTGGAGGCTAATTGTTAGTTTTAATCTCTTAAGTGGCCTCAGTGTGTGTCAACTGTCTTTCCTCCAGTCAAGGCAGATGTCTATGTGGGAAAGATGTCCTCCACTGTGTGAGGAAATGACTCAGCCTAGGAAACTTGGGGTGTCTGCCTTCTGAGCTCTATCCCCCGAGTCCCCAGTCCTGGGTTCTGCTCTCACAGCTCCAGTCCACTTCACCCTCCCTCTGCCAGAGCATAAGGTGGGTGGCTCCACTGGGAATTTTTGTGCATTGGCCCTTTACGAGCGTGCCTGAACTTTCAGCTGCCACTCCCTGGCAGACAGCACCTCACTGCTTTTCACAGCTAGATACTATGTGGTTACCCTCCTCAGTTTGGTGCTCTCTACTGGGGAGCTCAGCTTCGGGATTAGATCTCAGAGTTCTCAGTGGCTCCCCTCCACAGCTGAGATAGCTCTCCGGGACTTCAGTTGCTGTCTGTAGGTGCCTGGCCAGCCCATTCGCCCCTCCTACCAGTCTCTATGCTGTCTCCATCTTCGGTCCTTGGGTATCAGGGTTCTCTCCTGTGAGTTTTCCATTGATTATTCAGGAAGCCTTTCTGTATTTCAGTTGTAATTCCAGCTTGTTCCTGGGAGCATGTCTGTGCAGCATCCTCCTATTCTGCCGCCATTTTTAATCTCTCCTGACTAATTTCTGACCATAGCCGCACCCATAGGTCCTACAGTACCGCATCCTTCTCACGGGACTGAAGGTGGCCCGACTCGCTGTTCTGAACTCTTTTTTTTTTTTTTTTTTTTTTTAAATATATTTTATTGATTTTTTACAGAGAAGAAGGGAGAGGGATAGAGAGTTAGAAACATCAATAAGAGAGATCGATCAGCTGCCTCCTGCATGCCCCCCACTGGGGATGTGCCCGCAACCAAGGTACATGCCCTTGACCGGAATCAAACCCGGGACCCTTCAGTCCGCAGGCTGACACTGTATCCACTGAGCCAAACCGGTTCGGCTGTTCTGAACTCTTGAAGTGGCAAATTGGAAGAGTAGTTTTGAGCAGGACCCTAGAACTTATGTTCTAGATCAGTGATTTTTTCAACCAGTGTGCCGCAAGAATTTTTAAAACATGCACTCCCTGACTATTTAGTCAACAGCACTGACTTCTTTTTTCCTCAGATGGTCAAATAAAAAAATTACAATAGCCAACACAACAATAGCCTTCTGGTGTGAATACCCTGTCTTGAACCATAAATATGTAGGTCATATAATAGATTTGCATCTTATTGGTCACATTACATAATCACATTGCTTCTGATTGGTTAATTCTTGGTACCAGAAATCCTTACATACAAGTACAGGCACCTGATTTTTTAAAGTCACTTTGGAGCAAAAGGGTAGGTAATAACTATCCTATCTAATAAAGAGGGAATATGGTAATTAACCCTCGTGCTGTCACAAAGATGGCGGTGCCCACAGCCAATAAGGAGGGAATATGTTAGTTGACTGCCCGCCCTCAAAGATGGCAGCGCCCACAGCCAATAAGAAGGGAATATGCTGTCAAACCGGTTTGGCTCAGTGGATAGAGCGTCGGCCTGCGGACTGAAGGGTCCCAGGTTCGATTCCGGTCAAGGGCATGTACCTTGATTGCGGGCACATCCCCAGTGGGAGGTGTGCAGGAAGCAGCTGGTCGATGTTTCTCTCTCATCGATGTTTCTAACTCTCTATCCCTCTCCCTTCCTCTCTGTAAAAAATCAATAAAATATATTTGGAAAAAAAAAAAGAAGAAAAGGGAATATGCTAATTGACTGCCTCACCCTCAAAGATGGCAGCGCCCAGAGCCAATAAGGAGGGGATATGCTAATTAACTGCCACACCCTCAAAGGTGGCGGTGCCCAGAGCCACAAGATGGCCGGCAGGGGAGGGCAGTTGTGGGCGATCAGGCCAGTAGGGGAGGGCAGTTGGGGGCGACCGGGCCGGCAGGGGAGCGATTAGGCGCCAATCGGGCTGGCAGGGGAGTGGTTAGGAAGTGATCAGGCTGGCAGGCAGGCAAGCAGTTGGGAGCCAACAGTCCTGGATTGTGAGAGGGATGTCCAAGGGGTCCCAGATTGGAGAGGGTGCAGGCTGGGCTGAGGAACACCTACCCCCGTGCATGAATTTCATGCAACGGGCCTCTAGTTATTATATTTTTGTAAATCAGTCAAAGTTATACCTATTTTCTTCTTAGATGGGCAAAAAATATATTTTTTGGTGTGCCACAGAATGTTAGCAATTAGTTTATGCGTGCCAAGAGATAAAAAAGGTTGAAAATTGCTGTTCTAGATAAACTTCTAGTAAGGTCTGTGGTTTTGCATGTTGGTTTCTTAGCTTTGGTTTTTGTAATGTTTGTTAATCAGATTATACATTGTTAGTCCTTCTCAGATGTGTTCCAGAATTACTAAAAATCTTTTGATTAATTGATCAAAGGATGTGTATTTTTCTTTCTCTGATTGCCAGTAATCCCCCAAATTCCCATTTACCCACTTCAGCTCTGTAATTGTAAAATGGGAAACAGCAGCTTTATTTATAGTGCAGTTAAAATACGTGTGAGGAAATAAGGCTCATTTGTGTACCCAGCTGAGCTCGGTCATCAGGCATCTTAGAGGGGGTATCAGTGCCCCAGGTCATCTGTACATGGCAGTCATGCCAGTGACAGCTTCAGTACATTTTTTGTTGGAAGTAGAAAGAAAAGAGACCTAACTTCCCTCGTACTGTCATTATTTCATCCTGTTTGTGGTGATTATGATCCTGCTGACAGAATAGAGATGTGAACACTTCTAAGTATAACCCCACTGGTCCTGGCATGCCATCCATCTCTCTGTGGAAACATCTAGACATCCATGAGGAAAATGGATCAGAAAGGCATGCTTTTGCCACAAGTTAGTTTCCCTGTTCTTTTAAGATCCTCTTCCTCTGTCACTCACACCTAATCCCTTTTCATGAAGGACTAGAAAGCAGGGTGGAGGCCGGAGCCTGGGATGTGGAGTGCCTTTTTGATCTCCTTTCCTCTTCAGGGGAGGCACCTCCCTGATACTTCCTGATAACAGTCTGGCAAGGTACTCCAGTGTAATTAACTTGGCTGTTGAGCTCACAGGTTTGTCTTAATAACCATCTAGATTAGAGTGAGTAGTCATGCTGCACTTACTTTTTGTAGTAAAGTTAGCTGGGTAACAGAGGCACAGTGGAGTGGGCAGTTACTCAAACTCGTGGAAAAGATAAAATGTGATCTGTCAAATATCTCTTTGGATGTGAAGATTAGAACCCAGTGTTCTTGGCCCTGTTCCAGTTTTTAAACCACTAAATATTGAGCATTAGATAAAAAGCAACCTTAAAGGAATAATTTATTAAAAATTTTGAGTATCCTACAGTTTGGAAATTCTCCGATAAGGTCCACAAACCACCAAAGTCTGTCTGTCGTCTAAAAAAGCAGATGTTTTCTCCTGTGACTGGTCTTTGCTCATATACTTTCATTTAAAGTTTTTATTCCACTGTCATGTAAAAAGACTTTCAATGTATTTACTAATGAAAAAAATTCAACCAGTGCCCACATAGTAATCAGTGAAGTCTGGTTATTACATAGTACTTTTTCCTGATGGAATGTTGGTTGTGCGGCATAAAGCCACAAATAGTAATTTTTTTATTTTTGTCTTTTTTTGTTTGTTTTCTTCTTGGTAATCTTTTTTTCTTTTTGTTCATCTTTTTGGTAATGTTTTTAAAGAAGGAAAAGAAAAACTGTTGATTCTTCTCCATACTCCACAGATATCTGGTGATTTCAGAAAAACTTGAGGAGATTAAGTCTTTCCGGGAGTTGACCTGCCTGGATCTTTCCTGTTGCAAGCTTGGAGATGAACATGAACTCCTAGAACATCTCACCAATGAGGCCCTATCTAGGTATTACCACCATTTGCAGATGAATTGTTTTATTATTTTTTAGAAAGGATGATCCAATAGGATCATCTTCAAGAATACCGATTACCTCCCAAGTCTGTTTATTTGCTAAGTTTTTTCGTAAACTTTTTCAATTTCCATTTACTTGATAGGAGCAATATAGATTAGATAACTCTTTTGAAAGTAAGTCAGTTATTTCATTTTTCTAAATAACCTTTAACATGTAGTACTTGAAGCTACCTGGGCTGAAAAATTATTTTTTCCTTTATTTGTCTAGTCCTAGTTTAATCTAGCAAGAGATGAGAAATCATACAATTTTCCAAAGTCATCATTTTCTATTTTAACTATCAATGAACTATAAATTATTTAAAAAGTCAACTATTAAAGACAGCCAAATACATCTTTTTCAAGAACCATAATTTAAAGAAATCACCCAGTTCATACCATTCACAAATAATTAGATTGATCTCAGTCTGACTGGCAGACAGGAGGCCGAATGGATTTCTTTGTGGTTTCATAAACACCCAGAGGGATAGCAGCGTTACAAACCTGGCTCTAACCCACTTGCTGGGGCCTTCCTAGGACAGACACCTACATACTGCTCTGTGCAAAGGTATTTTTGTGTGAGGTTAGTAGAAGTTCAGGTTTCCTCTTGTGCATGGACACTGAAGCACATTAATACACCAGTGTCAGTTTAGCTGGATGGACTGGGTTATAGGTATACCTTAAAAACTCAATCTGAAAATCTGCATTTATAAAGCTAGTTAAACTTAGAGGATTGTTTGTTTTGCCAAAAGAATTCTCAAAGGAGTTCTTTAGCGGACTTTCCTGACATTTAGAGTATTTTTGGTTCCCATAGCATTTGTCAGGAATGCAGCTTTTGTGTTTAATAAGTGTATATTTATCTCCCTAATGAAGTCCATTTATCTCATTCCACCATATACCTCTAGTGCCTTCTGCCATCTGAGATTAATACTATATGACATTTTGATCCCTAACTTAACCCTCACTTAGTAACTGAAATAGCACCAAAAGATCTTTAGCTTCGTTGAATGCATTGAGTATGAAATAGCAGGGGGTAGAGGATATTTAATATTTTTAAATGAACTTTTATGAAAGTGTGTTACATACCTGGACTTTCTCAAACTCTCTTAAATAATTTATTTATGGACTTTGTTTTCCTAGTGTAACTCAACTCCACTTGAAGGATAATTGTTTATCTGATGCCGGGGTACGGAAAATGACAGCACCAGTTCGAGTGATGAAAAGAGGCCTTGAAAATCTAACATTATTAGACTTATCTTGTAAGTTTTATTAGAAGTTATAGATTATTAATGTTAAAAGATGGCCTTAGAGATCATCTAGTTCTTCCCTTCATTTTAGAAGTGATAAATTGAGGGGACTTTGTTAGGTGCCACAGCAAGTTAGTGATAGAGCAGGACTAAAGCCAAAGGCTCTTGACTTGTGGCTAAATACCTCTCCTGGCATGTTGGCACTTCTTTACAAGTAGGAAAAGCTCATATAGATTCATCCATGCCACTCACTGTGTACAGACAAGGCAGACTTTCATCATATTCGTAGCATCTATTTGGTTTATCTTTACTTTCTTTGAGTTGCTGACTCAGTGTCTCATCTAGGTCCTTTTTTGTTGTTGTTAATCCTTACTGGAGGATATTTTTTCCACTGATTTTTAGAGTTAAAGGAAGGAAAGGAGGGAAAGAGAGAGAGAAACATTGACATGAGAGAGACACATCGATTGGTTGCCTCCCACATGTGCCCCTACCTGGGCTGGGGAGCTGCATTCAAGGTACGTGCCCTTGACCTTTCAGTCTGCAGGCTGATGCTCTAACTACTGAGAAAAACCAGCCAGGGTAAAGTTTTTTGTTGTTTTTTTTTTTTTAATCAGTATTTGCTTGATGAAAATCTGAATGAATCCACAATTGCAATAACTTACTCAGGGTTATCCAGATACTGACACCAATGGTAGAAAGTTGATAGGGATCATTTACAGTTTAACTGAGCATCCTTTGAATGTATGGCAGGATAGTATGGTGTCAGAAAAATAGAGGGAGCAGGGTTTGAGGTCAGAGGACACTCCTTGCTCTGCTACTCTTATTATCGGCTGTGTGCCCTTGGACAAGTTATTTAACCTCTCTGAGCCTTGGTTTTGACTTCTGTAACATGAAGATAATAATGAATATCCTGCCTTCCTCCCACAAAAGTGTATTTATTCAACAAATATTTTTTTTGAGCATCTACAATGTGCCAGGAATTGTGCTTATGGCCTTGAGGGCTCAGTGCTAAATATAGGACTCTGATGTGAGAAAGTAATATGTAAGAAAGGCTTTGGGGGAAAAAGCAAATTAGGAAGAGTAATAATAATCTCTGTGTCAAAGTGCCTTTGAAAGTCTTCTTAAAACAAATCTTTTTACTTTGGAAGTGAAACAGCCATGAACAAAGTCTGACGAACCATTTTAATGCATGTTTATGTATGTTGTTTCCATATGGTTGTAAATTAAACCCTTTGGGATAATTACCTGGTTCATTTTTTTTTCTGCTAAACCCCCATCTCCTAAAAAGTTAGAGCTATAAAGGATCTTAAGGATCATCTGGTGTGCGACTCCTTCATATTACAGATAGAATAAAGATAAGATTCCTATATTTTATTTATTCTGAAAAGTTTGTTCACTCAATATTTTGCCACTCAATATTTTAACATTGTGTGGCCTTTTTTTCTGACCTTACTGTTGGCATTTTGGCAGTAAACTGTAACTGAATACTACCTGTTTTTGACATCTAGGTAACCCTGAGATCACAGATGCAGGAATTGGATACCTCTTTTCTTTTAGAAAACTAAACTGCTTAGATATCTCTGGGACAGGGCTCAAGGTAGGACTTTTACTCCCTTCTCTTATTTTTTCACACTCACAATTTGATATTTTGCTTCTGTTAATTGGAGTTTAGAAAAGGCTAGTATTTATGATGGTGCTTCTTTCCTACTGAAAACTAGTACTAATTGACCAGATGTGTGGGCTTCCTGTTGTCTTTCCCTACTAGGACATCAAAGCTGTCAAACACAAGCTCCAGACCCACATAGGCCTTGTCCACTCTAAAGTGCCTCTGAAGGAATTTGATCACAGTAACTGCAAGACCGAGGGCTGGGCTGACCAGGTACTGTATATCCCCCCCCCCCCCCCCCCCCCCGCCCCCACTCCCCGCACACACAGTTAATATGGCTTTTTATTTTAATTCTAAGTGTCTTATTCAACACTTTGAACGAACATTAATCCTTTGGTATTTCTTGGCTGAATTGTCATCTTTATGTCAAATCAGAGATACTGATGGCCTATAACTGACCCAGCTACTTAAGGAAAGGTATTAGATGCTAGTCCTTAAATCTCATGCTCTAGTCACTAGATTGTGCCTTATCCTTATTGGACCTAGGAGAAAATGTCATCTTACAAAGATTCCGAAAATAAGTGAATTCTGCCCTGCTAATGAAAAAAGCAGTATGACCCAGCTTCAGAAGGACAGATTCTCTTAGCAGTCTAGAAAGAGAGTAAGTCACACTAAGAACGATTCAAACCTGACTCCTCCTCTTCGGGGCACATTTCTTACATCTCAGAGCCTTAGTGAGGAATGGTCTTTTTTGTCCTCCTCTCACTGACTGTTCCCGTTTTTATCTTCTTGGTTGAACTTTACTTTGACTCAGTCTTGTCTTCTTGATGGTCTCCCCCAACTTGGTCAAGTACAGGCTTAAGTAGGAAGTCAGAGGTAACCAAGTATACAGCACCAGTAGATGCCTGCCTGCCTGTGGTTGGTGCCTTTCTCCTTCAAACACTTTAAACCAATGTTACTTGGTGTGGAGGCCTAGGGGGCTCCCCAGACTGTTTTGTTCTAGATTCCTCCTTGGCTCAAACTATAACCTGATGGTGGACCTATCCCAACTGTCTGATTGTAGTATCACCTCCCTATAGGTCAGTGGTTCTCAACCTTCTGGCCCTTTAAATACAGTTCCTCATGTTGTGACCCAACCATAAAATTATTTTCATTGCTACTTCATAACTGCAATGTTGCTACTGTTATGAATCGTAATGTAAATATCTGATATGCAGGATGGTCTTAGGCGACCCCTGTGAAAGGGTGGTTTGACCGCCAAAGGGGTCGCGACCCACAGGTTGAGAACCGCTGCTATAGGTCAACAGGGAAGGGGGTGCTGGTGAGTCCGAATTTCAGAAGCACTTTGAAGTTGGTCCAGAAAATGCATGCTGAAATAATTATCATAGTGCATTGCCAAACACAATTGTAGCACTGGATTAATCCTAGACATAGCCAGTAGTGGACTTGGGGCAGGTAAGTGTGGGATGGTCATGTAAAGGCTTGAGATAGTTTGGTAGCAGGTTGTCATGGTGGAAAGAGCATAGGCTATGGAGTCAAAGAAACCTGGATTTGGGGTCCTGGCTTGACAAGCCAGTAGGGATATGACAAGGCAACTTTGAGTCTCTGTTTCTTCATCTGTAAAATGCAGAAACCAGGACCTCTCTTGCAGAGCTTGGTAAGGGTGAAGTAAAATAAAGTAAAATACCTAGCAGCCTGCCTGGAAGTAAGCAAATTGGACTCTGCGGCTTCATGCCATGCAACCTCAGCCTGGCCCCTGTGGCTTGGCTGCAGAGCTTTATCTGTCTCTTGTTGATCCCTTATTAAAACTGTTTCAGGCTGACTCTGGGCTGCTCCTGCTTCATTCTCAGCAGGTGACATGGAAAAAATGAGGCTATCTGACAGGAGTCCCCTTCCTTCCCTATCTCTGTCTTAAATTTTCTCCATTTCTTCAACCATATTCTACTTTCCTCCTATCTAAGGGGAATAAGGATGCCACTTTTATTTCACTGATAAGCCTTTAGTTTTTCCTTTTTATCTTTCAGTTCTGTTCCTTACAACCACCAGCTTCCTCTGTGATATTTTACTAATAATTATTTCCCTCTACTACCCCACCACTGCATCTTCAGTCTCACCCTGTGTTGGCTGTTTGCTTTCTGTAAATAAACATACTTGAGCTACTCTTACTCTAATATGTTCCTCATCCCCCAACAGAACTGTGGATTGTTTTCTGTTATCTCTCCCACCTCCTCACTGTCTCCTCAGTTCTTAATCCTTTGTGATCTAGGTCTGGCCTCCATCCTCTACTGTTCTCTTAAAGGTAGCATGTGAGCTCATTTTCACCTGCCTTATCTTTTCTGCTTAGCTTTTTCTCTCATGACCTTTCTCTTAGCTCTCCCCTAACTTTTTCATTTCTGCCTCTAGCTCTTGCTGATTCCTCTTCTCTTCTCGGATACCTCCACTCACTCTCCTGGTGATCATAACTGTCCCGTGGGGATGATTCCACCTTCTCTCACACACTTGACCCATTCCTACATATCATCCATAAATCTCTACCTGGCACCTCAAATCCAGCTTGTCCAGAACCTGACTCATTTTCTTCTTCCCTGTCCCCAAACTCTTCTTATTGACATGCTTATTTCTTAGTGAAAGTGCTGTTTTCCCAGTTGCCCACTGAGTCACCAGATTCAGCCCATCCACCTTGGCATTCTCTTAGATCTGTCCACATTTCCCATAATCAGGAAAGTATCATAGAAGGGTTGACAACTGATAGTTATTGAGTGCTTTTTGTGTGCCAGACCCTTCATGTATGTTATCTCATTTAACAGATGAAGAAATTGAGATCAGAAATTAAATCACTTGCCAAGGGTCCCTTGGCTAGTAAGTAGTAGTGCTAACTCTGGAATTGTATTCTTAAACTGTGTCATACTGCCTCTGTGTCCTGAAAATGTTTTTCTTTATGATCATTTCATTGCATACCATGAAAAGTATTAAGTTTAGTTCTTGTTACTCATGGTATATGTGAAATAATCGTTTATTTATATAAAGTTTATACCTGGCCAGATTTCCAAAAGAATTTGTAGTAGCTTATAATAAAAATACATTTGTAATGGTTTTAAAAATGGCAGCTGATCATGAAGTGTCTTGAGAATATGGAAATGTGGGCATTTTACACACAAGAGTTTTGAGTTATACTGATGTATTTTAAGGCATGAGGGTGAGACTAGAAATGTGTGAATAGTAATGACTAAGGTTTCAAATTTTAGTATTTAGTTTAAGGATATGCAATTTATTTCTAGCTTGGAATAGAGATGAAAAGAGGGAGTGAGCATTGTGGATTTTTCCTAAGTCATGCAAATACACATATCTAACAGGTTTGTATTCTGACTGGCTCTTGCATTAAAACAGAAAATCCAGGCTTGACTTGATTCTTATTCTTATCACCAATCATCTGAAGTAAGATTACCGCAGGAGTTTGTGTTTATGGAAAGGGAACAAAGGGGAACAAGGAAGGTTTGAGATTAAAAGCTTGAGATTTTGTTCAGATTCAAATCTTTCCAAATGCATTTTAGATTGTTCTGCAGTGGGAGCGTGTGACTTCGGAAGCTGTGAAGCCACGAGATGCCTTGGAACCTCGAAAGGCAGCTCAGCACTTCTGTGAGAGATTCCCTTTTCTTTGGAATTCCTTTTCGCCCTTAGGTTTTTTGCACCCTTAAAGCAGTTAACTTGTTTTCACACAATGGGAAAATTAATTGTGATAGTGCCAACTTAATTAGATCACCAAGACTTGTGTTCTCAAATAGTTTAGAGCAGCAGTTGCCAATGGTGGTCCGCGGACCGCTGGTGGTCCGTGAGGTCCAAAAGGTTGGCAACCGCTGGTTTAGAGTACACTTTGAACACCAGTACAAGGAAAATAGCTTATTAAATGTATGTATGTATTTATATCCCATCTTGTTCCAAAAATGATTTGCATAGATAGATTACAGAGATTCAAAAGGAATTAAGTGTAGCCAAAAGGTAGAAGCAACTCAAGTGTTCATCAGTAGATTAATGGATAAACAAAATGTATTATTTACATACAGTGGAATATTATAATAAGCCTTAAAAGAGAAGGAAATTTTAACACATGCTATAACATGAAGACATTATGGTAAGTGAAATAAGCCAATCAGAAAAAGACAAATATTGTGTGATTCTTTCTATATGAGGCTTTTAGAATAGTCAAGTTCATAGAGACAGAGTGGAAGAGTGGTTGTCAGGAACTGGAGAGGGGTATTAGGGAGTTACTGTTTAAATAGGTATGGAGTTTCAGTTTTGCAAAATGAAACAGTTTAGTGTTAGATGGTGGTCGTGGTAGCACAGCAATGTGAATGCACTTAATGCCACATACTGTAAACTTAAAAATGGTTAAAATGGTGAATTTATTTATGTATATTTTACCATAACTTTTAAAAATGAGGCTAAGTGATAATATCGAAGTGAAGGGAAAATAAAGGTAACAAAACAAGAAGCTAGGGTATGCCAAAAAAGAAATACATAATGTCATATCGTTTGTTAGAGTTGTGCCATAAATTTGGCTCTTGGAAGACAGTCAAGTCCTGATTTTTAATAATAATAGCTAATATTTTTTAGCTTTTACTGTGTGCCAAGCCTTGTGCTGAGCACTCTATGTACATTATTTCATTTATCTTTATATCACCCTTATGAAATAGGTTTTATATCCCTACAAAGATGAGAAAACTGATCCTCAAGTCACTTGCCCAAGGTCTCTTATCCAGGAAGTGGCAGTGTACACGCCTTCAACCTGTGCTAGTGCATATACCACTATTACTTCATAGGGCACTCAAAAGGGAATAAAATTAATGCAAACATCTCCCTGTTTGGACCTATGTTGTTTTCTTTGGATCATCTTTCTAGACCTAGGCAGGCATTAGCATGCCAGCCTAGTAAACTCATCACCCTTCCTTTTGTCGCTCTTACAGATGGGAAGCGGGCTCAAACAGAAACCCCAGGGAAGTGTCCCCTGGCAGACACGCACATGAACTCTTCTGAGAAACTCCAGTTCTATAGAGAGAAAGCCCCAGACTGCCATGGGCCATTGTTGAAACTTGAAGCTGTCTCAAGCCAGGAGTCAAAGAAGAGCAAGAAGAGAGGTTTTGAGGAGCCAGAAAAGGAACAGAGTAACTCTTCACAGTCTTCAAAGCAGAAATATGTGTGTCTTGCTGTGGAAGACTGGGACTTGTTAAACTCCTATTGATTGGCAGATGAAAGTTGACCTCCCCCGCCCCCCCCCCTCCGCCCCATCTCTAATGTATGAGGAAAGGGGCTGATGTTTTCCTCTTTGTTTGAATTTACCTATGACATTAGCATAGCAAGCAGATATTTCTACTTTTGTGGTGGGGGAGGGGAATGC
The DNA here is from genome assembly GCF_028538775.1 of Myotis yumanensis. Taxonomy (NCBI): domain Eukaryota; kingdom Metazoa; phylum Chordata; class Mammalia; order Chiroptera; family Vespertilionidae; genus Myotis; species Myotis yumanensis. The sequence goes on from NW_027223753.1 coordinate 37,746,559, forward strand.
TATGGAAGTATGTAATAATTTCTAATGTATATTTTCAATACATAGTAATTTTTTCAAATAAACGTTTTTGCTCTCCTTAAGTTCTGCTTATGAAATATGGACTGGAGCCACAGGAAATAATACTGGTTTGGGATGAAAGGCCATCTGAAATAACAAGGCAGCTTAGCTTGATTTGTTGCCACCCCAATGTGGCCCAGCCAATAATATATATATATATATCTCCACCATATTGAATGCCCCATGGAAGAAAGGTATTAGCTCCAATTCAGAGTTAAGAAAACTCAGCCTCAAGTTAAGCGAGTTGTTCAAGGTCACAGAGCTTGTAAGTGACAGAACCAGAATCTATACTCCTTTCTGTCCAACTCTAAAGCCCACTCTGTGACAGTGCCTCTTAAATAATAGTTACCATTTATTTTATTTTTTTTTTTTAAATATATTTTTTATTGATTTTTTACAGAGAGGAAGAGAGAGGGATAGAGAGTTAGAAACATTGATCAGCTGCCTCCTGCACATCCCCCACTGGGGATGTGCCTGCAACCAAGGTACATGCCCTTGACCGGAATCGAACCTGGGACCTTTCAGTCCGCAGGCCGACGCTCTATCCACTGAGCCAAACTGGTCAGGGCAGTTACCATTTATTAAAATCCCAGCCATTATGTCTGTGAAGTAAAGCACCAGAAATCTTCACAGCAGTTCTCCAAAGTATTATCACCTCTGTGATAATATACTCAGATGAGGAACCTGAGACCAATGACCAGTTGGACCAGTGCTTCTCAAGCTTTATTGTGCATGCGGTCACCTAGGGGTCTTGTTAGAATGCAAATTCTGATTCAGTAGGTCCAGAGTGGGACGTGAGGTTCAGCATTTGGAAAAAGTTTCCGGATGATGCCACTGCTTCTAATTTGTGGACTGCACTTTTAGTAGCAAGTCTCTAGACCTTCTCTGTCTATACGGTAGCCCCTAGTCACATGGCCATTGAACACTTGAAATGTGGCTAGACCAAATTGAGATGTGCAGTAAAATACACACCGGATATCAGGCACTGAAGTACAAAAGAATGAATGAAAGATATCTGCATGTTTAAGTATTGATTCCATGTTAAAATGGTAATTTGGGGATTAAAAATGTTCACTTCACCTGGTTTTCTAATGTGGCTACTACAAAACGTAACATGGCTTGCATTCGTGATTTGCATTGTATTTCCACTGGACAGTGCTGCTGTAGATCGTATTCCATTCCTAAAAGCTAGCTTAGAGTAAGGCCTGGCAAGTAAAAGGAAGGGAATGAGAATACCTTAAAGGAATTAAGAAAATTGGCCCAGCCAATTTTGTGACAGGTTTGACATTTGGAAATGCTCTAGAGTTTAACAGGGATTTTAATAAAGGTAGATCTTGGATCTGGTATGTATTTTCTATTCAGAGTTAGGGTGCTAGCCTGTTTCCCAGGATCATATCAAAAGCTCTGATTTGTGAAAGTTATAAAATGAAAGGCAGTGTAGATTGTTTTCTTCATAGAAGTAAAGTTGGGTTTTAAAGTGTCATTTGGTGGACAGCAGCACACCTTGCCAACTTCCTAGTGCAAATAAACAGCCTTGCCAAACTTAGCACATGTTGTTATGCAAACTTGAGTCTAATTTGACCACGTCCCACTCCCACCACCTCCACTGTGGTGTTGCAGTGCTATACCAGCAAGTGGCATCTGGAATTACTTCTCAAACATTCCACCTGTTCAGATCATTTTGGAAGGCAAATCTTCCTTCAAAGCAATTTCTGATTACTTCTTTTATAAACACAGTTTACTTTTAGAGCTAAGGTTTCATTTTCTTTAATCCTTTTCTTTCAAGGATCTCATTTTCTCTGCTGGTGATTCCTTGAAATATTTCTTGTTTGATCTGAACAATTTATTGTAGTCATTCAGATGGAGTTATGAAAGTCTAGGCTTTGTTTTAATGAATCAGATGAAGGTCAAGAATTTATGACTGGCATAAAATAGATGGAAGAAGTGTGTGTGTGTGTGTGTTTAACTTACATGTGAGGATTAAGCTATTTCTAAATTATAATTTCTTATTAGAATTCACTTGCTGATTTATGGACTTTGGGCAAGTGACTCAGTTCTCTTAATCCTCAATTTACCTCTTTGAAACGCTGCCACCTACCTGCATAATGCTTGTAAGAATGAATAAATCAGTGTTTCTCAAAAGTGTGGTCTATGGACCTCTGCCCAGTCTCAAGGGGAATTGGTTAAAATGAAAATTCCTGGACCCCCACCTATATTCAGAATCTCTTAGTTTGTTAGAATTACAGAAGATTCTGACACTGGGCCAAGTTTTCTCATACATTTATTAAAAAAATACTGAGCTATTAATTTGAGAAAGCATCCATTGAAAAGTATTGAACATTTAACATATGCCAGGTGCTAGGGATTCAGCAGTGAAAAGATGGTCTTTGCCTTCAAAGAGCTTATATTGGGAGGTGGGGGATGAGTTAGACAAGAAGTAAATAGGGCAGTAAATCAACAAGCTAAGTTCACATAGTGAGAAGTACTTTAAAAAAAGTAGAATGGGATATTGGCGGATGGGATAATTACTTTAGATTTTTAAATTAGAGGGTTACAGAAGGCATCTCTGAGGAAATGATGTTTGAGTTGAGAGGTATGGTAATGAGCTAATCATACAAACATTGGGGTGAAGAGTGTCTCGGGGAAGGAAAACAACCGGAGATGGCAAACCGTGGGCACATGCTAGGGACAGAAAAAAAGAAAGAACTGAAGGTCAGGTGGCTGGTACAGAGTGAGTAAGTGGCAAAAGATGCGTTTAGGAGACAAGTGGCAGATCCAGACCTTCTGAGTCATGGAATTTGCATTTTACTTCGATGGAATGGAAGGCCACTGATTATGCATAAATCACAGGTGATCTGATTTATACTTTGAAGAGCGAACACTTGCTGCTTTGCTGGGCCCAATGTATGGAACATGGATCATAGTGGGGGCCAGAGGGGAGCAGGGAGCCCAATCAGGACCATTAAAGTGCAGGTGAGAGATGATGGCAGTAGGACTGGAGTGATAGTAGTGACAATGAGAAGAGGTTGGATTAGGGACTATTTTGGAGGTTGAGCTGAAAGGTCATGCTGATATATTTGGTGTCAGGGTGTTAAGGAACAGAAGGAGTCAAATCAAAGACAATTGCTTCCTAGGGTTTTGCCTGAGCAACTGAGTGGATAATGATGTCATTTACTAAGATGGGAAAATACAGGTAAAGAACAGAGGTGTGTGGGGAAATCAAAGGTTCTGTTTTAGACAAGTTTGAGATGCTGTTAGGCAATTGGTATATGAGTCTGGAGCTCAGGAGAGTGGTCAGGAGTGAAGATATAAATGAAGTTGGGGTTCAAGATATTTCGTGCCCATGACTTCATGAAATCACCTAGGGAGAGTGTAGATAGACAAGAGAAGAAGGCCTGAGACTGGGCCTGGAGCCTTCCCACAGTTAAGATAAAACAAAAGGGGAGTGGATGTTGAAGTCGAAGATAAAACCAGGAGAGTGTATAATATAACCCAGAAGTGAAAATGTTTTGACAAGAAGGGAGCAGTGTTAATGTTTCTGAAAGGTTCAAGTTCTTTATAGAATCCTAGAACATTATCACAGCTCTTTGTTTTACAGATGGGGAAGCTGAGGCTCACAGGGAGGAAGTTGATTCATTGTGATGGTTAATTTTATGTGTCCAGTTAGCTAGGTCATGGTGCCAGTTATTTGTTCTAACACCAGCCTAGGTGTTGCTGTGAAAGTATTTTATAGATGTGATTAAAATTTAAACCAGTAGGTTTTGTGTAAAACAGGTTGCTCTCCATTATGTGGGTGAGCCTCATCCAATCAGTTGGACAAAGGCGGAAGAGAAAAGACTGAGTTAAAAAAATTTTTTTTTGAGTTGAAAAGGTAGCCAGAGGAGAACCTGATATAGAAGAAGTCTGTTTTAACATCAGAAAGTTGGTGATGTGACACATGTTTATATGCTGCAAGGAACAAACGTGTAGAGAAGGGAGTAGTTTGGCCACCAGGTCTCCAGGCTGCATCAGTCCTTACCCTTCAGGAAAGCAGTGGCTGTGCCAGGCAACAGTGGCTCACAAGGAGCAAGAGGAAGCCTAGGTACAGGGGAGCAAAGGCAGCTCTGGGCAGCTCTCTGCAGGTGGGCTGGTTCAGGAGGCTGAACAACTTGATCCCAGGAGGAACGGTCAGTGACCTGGGGTTTGTGCAGCTTGAGAGGCCTCAGGGGGAATCAGTTAACTGTTTTCAGAGGAAGGGCTTTCCTGGGGAGAGGGAACAGATATGTTTTTCTGGATTCAGAACTAATTAAAGACAGTTTTGGTTCAGTAGCAGGAGGAAATTTCTAAACTCACAGCTGCTAGGAGAGGTAGTAAGTTCATCGTCTTCAGAAGTGTGCACACAGAAGCTGGGTGATTGATGAGGTTGCTATATAGGCAATCCAAACATCAGGTGGGGGATTAGATGTCCTTTATAAATCCTTCCAGACTTGGGAATCTCTAACATATCAGGCTTCCCTGGTAATCTCAAAGTGTTTCGTGAAATGGCCCAAAAGACTGTTTTAATGCATTTTATTAAAAACTAGAGGCCCGGTGCATGAAAATTTGTGCACTGGGGGAGGGGGGGTTGTTTCTCAGCCCAGCCTGCACCCTCTTGCAGTCTGGGACCCCTCAGGGGATGTCCACCTGCCGGCTTAGGCCTGCTCCCCAAGGGATCAGGCCTAAGCTGGCAGTTAGACATTCCAATGGCAGCCCGGGAATCCTCAGGGGATGTCCAACTAATGCCTTAGGCCCATTAGTCAGACATCCTTAGTGCTGCCGTGGAGGCGGGAGAGGCTCCTGCCACTACTGCTGGGCTGGCCAGCCATGAGCCGGCTTCTGCTCGAGTGGCACACCCCCTGTGGAAGTGCACTGACCACCAGGGGGCAGCTCCTGCATTGAGCATCTGCCCCCTAGTGGTCAGTGCACATCATAGCGACCGGTCATTCTTGGTCATTCTGCTGTTAGGGTCAATTTGCATATTACCCTTTTATTATCTACACTAATAAAAGAGAAACATGCAAATTGACCATCCCTCCGCTATGACCACCAGCCAATCAGAGCGATATGCAAATTAACCCAACAAAGATGGCGGTTAATTTGCATACACAGGCACAGAGCAAAGACTGAAGACTGCATAGAAGGAAGCCAAGTGCTGCAGAAGGGAGTGAAGCAGCAGAGAAGGGAAGGGAGCCGAGGCAGTGGAGATGGGAGCGGAGCTGAGGCAGCGGACACGGGAGGGAGCGAGGCAGCAGAGATGGGAGGGAGCAAAGTGGCGGAGAAGGGAGGGAGCGAGGCGGGCTTCGCTCCCTTCTCTGCTTCCCTCTGGTCTCAGGAAGCCCTATTCTTGCAGGAATCTTCTTGCAACGGGCCTCTAGTATAGGATAATTATACAGTCCAGCTAGATTGGCTCAGTGGTTGAGTGTTGACCTATGAACCAGAAGTTCACGGTTTGATTCCTGATCAGGGCACATGCCCAGGTTGTGGGCTTGATCCCCAGTGGGGCATGCAGGAGGCAGCTAATCGATGATTCTCTCTCATCATTGATGTTTCTATCTTTCTCTCCCTCCCTCTCCTTTCCTCTTTGAAATCAATAAAGATATATTTTAAAAATAAATAAATAAAATAATTATGCCACATGCCTGGCTGCAGTGGCTCAGTGGGTGAGTGTTGACCTATGAACCAAGAGTCACGGTGGGATTCCCGGTCAGGGCACATGCCTGGGTTGCCTGGAGCTCGAACCCCAGTGTGAGGTGTGCAGGAGGCAGTGATCCATGATGCTCTGTCATTATTAATGTTTCTATCTCTCTCTCCCTTTCCCTTCTCTGAAATCAATACAAATATTTAAAAAATAGTAATTATGGTCATGAGGTTTGGAATAGAAAATGATAGTATAGCTTGACAAGAGAGCACATCTAGCAAGTGTTATAGCTCTTGGAAGGAAATCACTGGCTTAGGATTTGGATCAACGATTCCCAGATGTTCCCAAGGGCCTCTTGAGAAGCCTGTAATAAAGTGCAGATAACCCTCATCCCTCCATTCTGATTCTGGAGATTTGGTTGGCCCCAGGAACCTGCATTTTCATCAAGCAACACCCCTGCATGACATCCCAACCCCACCCCCAGGAATCTGATGTGGCAGATCCAAGGACTCCTCTTTGGGAAACTGGATGACGATGATGGAGTGAGGATGACAAGGATTTTCCAAGGGAAGTACTCTGTAAACCCTGTGCTTTGCAGAGGAGAAACCATGCGTGGCTGTGTCGGGGACTTGCTGGGAAAGTCAGGGTGTAAATTTCAGATTCACTTTCAGGTCCAATATTTCCCCGTGGCATTGAGCAGGCTAAATGGGGAATTTTACAGGCCTTAACCTCATTTACTTCCACCACTCCCATCAGGGGAAAATAGGACACTCAAGTCACTGCTTCAGACTCCCAGCCTTTAAAATGAAATAATGACGGCTGGGCCCTGCTTTCTCAATGGATGAGGTAGAACAAATCTCCAAATATAAACACTCCCCCGCCCCAGGAAGACTTCTGGGGAAGCATCTCCCTCTGCCTTGCTCAAAGATCCAGCAAGCAGCCAAGAAGGAGTAATGGGATCAGCTTTACCTTCCTGCCTAAAACAACCAAAACGTATACAAAGACTATTGGGAGCAACAGTTTTAAAACACTGGACGCCAGGCAATGAAGGACAGTGAACCCTGAGAGGCAGGAAACAAGGTGAGCCCCACCATTGCTCCGCTTACTGCCTGGAGAGAGTTTCCAGGCTGCAGCACAGAGAGGGGAATCCAGGCAGATAAAGCCTAACAATCCATGAACTAACAAGATGGCGTGAAGAAGTCAGGGAAAGCAAGGCAGCTAGTGGTCATAGGAAAGAGTGGTGGAGAGGAGAAAGCTGCAGACACAGAGAGCTCCAGAGATATGCAGAGAATACCCCTTGAGTATTCAACACCCAGTGAAGAAACTGAGGCCAGGAAAAGACCACCCACCAGGATTAGAGGAAGCAGTACTTGATGGCCACATAAGACTGGGAAAACTGGTGTGACTAAATTTATATCAGACAAATAGATTTCAGAGCAAAGACTATTACGAGATAAAGAACATTAATTACTAATGATAAATGGGTCAGTTCATCAAGAAGATGTAACAATCCTAAACATGTGTGCACCTAATAACAGAGCTTCAAAATGTATGAGTCGAAAACTGATAAACCTGCAAGGAAAAATAGACAAGTAGACAATTCTAGCTGGAGATTTTAATACTCTCTTCTTGACAATTAATAGAACAAGTAAACAGAAAATGGGCAGGATATAGTAAACTATCAACCACCTAGGCCTGATTTATGGAATCCACAGCAGCAAAATACACATTATTCTCAAGGGCACACAGAATGGTATATTTCTAGCAAGACCAACAAAACAAAAAAAAAGAGAGAAGGCATCAGTGAAAATGATAAACTTCTAGCTAAACTGATCAGGAAAAAAAGAGTGGAGATGCAAATTACAAATACCAGGAATAAGAGAAGTGGCATTACTACAGACTCTACAGATATTAAAAGTACAATAAGGGAATATTACAAATAATTTTGTCAGTAAATTCAACAACTTTGAAGAAATGGATAAATTCCTGAAAAGATACTGCCAAAGTTCACTCAAAAAGAAATAGATAATTTAAAACTTCTATATTTATTACAGAAGTTGAATTTTTAGTTTAAAACTTGTGCAAAGAAAATTCCATGAACACGTGGCTCCATTAATGAATGCTATCAAACATTTAAAGAATAAATAATACCAGTTCTATACAAACTATTACAGAAAACTGAAGCAGAGGAAACACTCCCCAACCCATCTTTGAAACCCATGTTACTCTGATACCAAAACTTGACAAAGACATAACTTTGTCAAGAAAAGTACACAGCCGTAACCGGTTTGGCTCAGTGGATAGAGCGTCGGCCTGTGGACTCAAGGGTCCCAGGTTCAATTCTGGTCAAAGGCATGTACCTTGGTTGCGGGCACATCCCCAGTGGGAAGTGTGCAGGAGGCAGCTGATCGATGTTTCTCTCTCATTGATGTTTCTAACTCTCTGTCCCTCTTCCTTCCTCTCTGTAAAAAATCAATACAATATATTAGAAAAAAAAAGAAAAGAACACAGATGGAAAAATTCTCAGAAAAATTTTAGCAAATCGAATCCAACTATATATACAAAGGATAATACATTATGACCAAGTGGGATTTATCTCAGGAAAGCAGGATTTAGTTTAACAATTGAAAGCAATTCATGTAATTCAGCACATTAAAAACAACAAAAAAGATCATCTCAATACATGCAGAAGAAACATTTGACAAAATTCACATCCATTTTCAATATAAACTTGTAGCAAACTAGGAATAGAAGAAAATTTCCTCGACCTGATACAGTTCATCTGTCAAAACCTACAGCTAATATACTCAGTGGTGAAAGACTGAATGTTTCCTCCTCTGGATCAAGAATATCTGAGAGCAGACATAATAAGGCCCATGTCTGCTCTCACCACTTCTATTCAACATTGTAAATAGCTGCTGATAAGACAAGACACCCAGATTGGAAACAAAGAAATAAAACTGTTTTTATTCATAGGCTTTATGATTAGCTATATAGAAAAATCTGATGGGATCTACCCAAAAAAATCTACTAGAATTAATATGTGAGTTTAGCAAGTTTGTATGATGGGGATCAATCTACAAAAATTAACTCAAAATGAATCATAGACTTAATTATAAAACCTAAAACTATAAGTTTCATAGGATAAAATCTTTGTGAACTTGGATTAGGCAATGAATTTTTAAATGCAAAAAATACAAAAGCATGATACATAAAAGAAAATATTTCATAAATTAGACTTTATCAAAATAAAAAATTTCTGAAAGACACTTAAAAGAATGAAAAGACAAGCCACAGACTGGGAGAAATATTTGCTAATCGGGTATCTGATAAAGGATGTGCATTTATAATATATAAACAACTCTCAAAACCCAGTAGTAAAAAACAATCTAATAAAACGGGTAAAATATCTGAACAAACCTTTTACCAAGAAAAGATAAATGGATGGTAAAAGAGCACACAAAAAAATGCTCATCATCATTAGCCATTAGGAAAATGCAAAGTAAAACCACCATAAGATGCTAGCACACACCTATTACAATAGCTAAAATTAAAAAGGCTGACTAAACCAAGCATTGTTGCCAAGCATATAGAGCAGCCATGGGCAAACTACGTTTGAAATGAATAAAACTAAAAAAAAAAAGACTGTACCCTTTTATGTAATGATGTTTACTTTGAATTTGTATTAGTTCACACAAACACTCCATCCATGCTTTTGTTCCGGCCCTCCGGTCCAGTTTAAGAACCCATTGTGGCCCTCGAGTCAAAAAGTTTGCCCACCCCTGATATAGAGCAACTGGAACTCTCATAGTCTAATGGCAGGAATGTAAAATGATGCAATCACTTTGGAAAATAGGCGGTTTCAAAGAAAGTTAAACCACATCCAGTCATTCCACTCCCCCAAGATAAACAAAAGCATACATCCATATATATAGACTGTATATAAATGTTTAGAGCAGCTTTATTTGTAATGGCCAAAACTGGGAATAACCCCAAATCCATTCATGGATGGATAAGTGAAGAATACATTTCTTCAGCCTGGAATACAAAAACACTATCCATACAACAAAATGCTACTAAAAAAATAAAAAGAATGACTACTGGGCATGCAACAACATGATAAATCTCTTAATAGTTATCCTGAGTGTAAGAAGCCAGACAGACAAAAAGAGTATAAACTGCATAATTCCATTTATGTATACAACATACTATAAAAGTGCAAACTAATCTATACTGACAGAAAATAAGTTGGAGGTTGCCTGTGTATGGTAGTGTGGATGGGGAGGGGTGAGACAAAGGATTACAAAGAGTATAAGGACATTTGAGAATGATGGATGTATTCATTATCTTAATTGTAATAGTTTCATGGGTATATACATGTGTTAAAACTTAGGGAAATGTACATTTTCAATACATGTAGCTTACTGTACATCAATTATACTTCAATAAAGCTGATTTAAAAAACTCGAGCTGTATATTTAAGATCTGTGCATTTCATTGTGTGTAAATTATATCTCAATTAGACCATTTTTTAAAGGACTCAGAGAAATCATTTCTCCCTTGACTCGGGTGACCCTCAGAATCCCAGCAGAAGCCACCAGGCAGCGTGACTTTGGGCTGGTCCCTTCCCTCTCTGGGAAGCTCTCAGTGCCTCTCCAGCTTTGATGTCTGTAGTTCAATGAATCTAAGGATGAACGGAAAGTCCCAGGCAAACAGCAATGGCAGAGGGTTAAGTCAGACCAGATTTCCAATCCAAACCCTGGGGTGAAGGCTGAGCCACTTTAAATTCCATCCATCTATCCCAGCATGTTTGCACAGCAAAGAGCCTGTTGTACTTAAAGTACTGATCTTGGAGCTGGGGCCAGGGATGCTGGGAGATGGCAAATATTGATGCTGGCGGCCTGGGTCCTCCCTGCAGGCTATGGTATTAAATCCCCTGCTCTGCTGATGAGAACCAGGGGCGGGCCCTGGCGGGCTGCGCTGGGCACTGTGTCTTTCTGGACCTGGCTTATGGAGTGCTGTTTGCAGGGTTGCTGGGGCATCTGCTTCTTTCCGAAAGGAAGAACCAATAAATAAGAAAAGAACAACTGCTGTTCTTCAGTGCCAGCCACCTCCAGTTTCCAGGCTGCCACCCCTAGCCTGGGTTTCAGCTTTCTCTTCTAGGGAATCCTGGCCTAGAAAGGGTGAGGCATTCAGGAGGGATGTGGTAGGCTCTGGATTTGGGTCTATCAAGGTTTGATCCTGGTTCAGTCCTTTAAAAGCTGTGTGATTTTGCCCTGGCTGCTGTTGCTCAGTGGTTAGAGCACTGGCCCAGGCACCAAAGGGTCGTGGCTTTGATCCCCATTCAGGGGCACATACCTGAGTTGCAGGTTCAATCTGCACATGCAGGAGGCAGCTAATGGATGTGTCTCTATGCCCACAGGTGAGGATTAACGAAGAATAAATAAATAAAAGCTATGTGATCTTAAGCAAGCAACTTCATGCCTCTGTGAAGTGCTCATAACCAAACCAGGTTCCTGGAAATGAGATACAAGAGACAAGACAACCAAAGGTTTGCCATGGTGCTTGGCATGCGCTCGGCTCGCTAAACATTGGCTGTTAATATTCATTAATCCCCTGACACAGCAGTTGACACTCCCCTTTCTTTTGCCTGATGCTCCGCTGTTCCCAAGTGGCGTTCACATGCCAGCTCTCCCCTTTTCCTCTCCATGAGCCTGCAGATGGTCTGGCCATGATGTCCTTATTCCTAATGCACAGAGGAGGGCGCCTTCTTTGCAGCCCCTCCTCAGAGGGAGGAATCCAGTGTGTTCTTCCTGCTGAACTCCTCTGCCAGCTCCCTGCAGCCTTGAGCCAAGTTCACTCCCTGCAGCCCCGAATCAGAGGCTCTTCCTCAAGCTCCAGCACAGGGAACTGCTTCACACCTCAGCCGGGACTGCCCTGTCCCTGCTTCCCACCTGGCTCCATCACGTCCCTGCTTAGGCATTGTCGCCACTGGAAGCTGCCAGACCTCGAGACATAACATAAAACAGTGCCCCTCCACAGCTAAGTGCTCAAACACCTGGCTCTGAGCCCCACAGGTCATATGCTCTGAAACCAGCTGCCTGGCCTGTCTAAGCTTTGCATTAAAACAATACCTCCCGCCTGTCCGGTGTGGCTCAGTGGTTGAGCGTCAACCTATGAACCAGGAAGTCATGGTTCAATTCCCGGTCAGAGCACATGTCCGGATTGAGGGCTCAGTCCCCAGTAGGGGGCATGCAGGAGGCAGCCAGTTGATTATTTTCTCTCATCATTGATGTTTCTGTCTCTCTCTTCCTCTCCCTTGCTCTCTGAAATCAATAAAAATATGTATATTAAAAAAAACACCAATAACCAGGACCTCCCTCAGAGTGCTTTAGGGAGAGTGAGAGGCACCGCTCTTAGCACAGTGCCCGGTTCGCAGCAAGCGCTCGGCAAGCGCTAATGTGCACACCTAGAAACCTGGCTTTTGCTTGTGTGACAGCTTGGATCTTGAGAGTATTATGCTAAGCAAAATAAATGAGACAGCAAAGGACAAGAACCATATGATTTCACTTGTGGGATATAAAACAGAAAGCAAACACAATAAACACCCAAACTTGTAGACACGGATAACAGTATGGTGGTTACCAGAGGGGAAGGGGGTGGGGGAGGATGAAGAAAGTAAAGGGGTCAGATATACGGAGACGAAATAAACTAGGCTGTGGGTGCTAAGCACACGATGCAATGCCTAGATGTTGTGCGACAGAACTGTACACCTGAAGCTTTCATAATGTTATTAACCGATGTCACCTGGTAGGTTTAATTAAATTTAAAAAAGAAAAGAAACCTGGCGTTTAGTCCTCACCCTGCTACTGACACGCTGAGTGGACTTGGACAAGTTGGTTTCAGCCTGGGTTTCGCCCTCCTGTGAAATGAAACTCCCGCAGGGACTATGGAGGGCTTGGTTGGGAGGGGCGGGCGAAAGGATGTGCAACCGTGACGCTGATGCCTCTGGGGAGAGCCACAGGCCACCAAAGAGGCCTAGGACTAGATGACCACCAAGGTCCACCTGTCTCTTTCCATGGGCCCAACTGATGCACCACCAGCCCCCGCCAGGACCTGGGTGCTCTCCTGCTGCGTAAACCAGCAAGGCTGCCTGGTATGAGCAACGCAGGCTCGTGTCCCGTGGTCCGTCCCCAGTGACCTTGTTTTCAACAACCGATGCTCAGGGTGTCAGCAACGTGTTGGCATTTGAATGCTGAACAAGCTTCTTGTTCCTCAGGGACCAGCTCAACCCTCTCTTCGCCTGGAGAAGGCGTGGCCCAGGGAGGGAGGCCCGGTGCTCCTTCGCAGGCCTCTGGACTCCCGCCTCCTCCTCTTCACCCCCTGACTCCGTAGGTCCCTGAGGAGCATGTGCTCCATGCTCCACCAGTAAGTAGCCCTTGACATGCTCCCTTCTCTGCTTACTTGGTCCCAGTCCTGGCGACTCTTTCTTGAACTGTTGTAATTAAAGGTCATTGTGACGCCAGTAGGTGTCGTTTACCATGCCTTATCGCCATGGTCCTCAGGATGAAGTGCGACCTGCTGTGCCCTCCAGAATCATGTCCCTGCTCACCTCCTCCTCTCCTACCGTCCCACCAACCCCACTGATGTTTTGGCCGCCCTGACCTGCTGGCATTCCCTGGCTGAGCCACACACTGGCCCATGCCCACGCCTTCATTCACATGGTCCCTCAGCTGGGAATACCCTTCGCTTGCACCGGTACCACTGGAAGTTCTCCTTCCCTCCAGAACCAGCCCAAATGGCCCTCCTCTGGGGAAGAAGCTCCTCTGGGTCGGTGGTCAGAACCCGGGATGCCCGAGTGTACCCACAGCTCCTCACTTGTGCTGCAGTTGCAGAGAAAACTCAGCCAAAGGTGCCAGGGCCCAGGGCTGACCATTCCTCAGGCAGGATCCCTGTGGTGCCCTGCTCTAGGCATGGGTCCTCAGTGCATCATGGTCAGGAACATGGCGGTTTCCTGCCCCCCAGCGGCTGCCTAGCATTTCCTGCACCCCATCCTTCCATGGTGTGAGGTGCCTCCTCCATGAGACCATGTGCTCCTCATGTGTCCTCACTTCTGGGTGCCTGGCACTCAGCTTGGCCTCGGGCAGGTGCATAGGGACTCTTCGGTGAGTGATGAATGAGGCAGAGCTCACCTGTCTCTCAGATGCCCATTTTCAGTTCAAAACTCACATGAGACTGATACATAAAACTGATTTTATTAATTTCCATGGGGATATGTCTGTCTCCCTCAACAGGAACCCTGTTGTTGGCCAGATTTCAAATCTCTCTTTCAGAACAAGGGTGGGACACTTTCTGACCCTCAAGCTCATTTTAAAAATACCCCACAGGGACTCTGCACATCCCCATCCCCTTGGCCCACAAGCCAAGAGATAATTATATTGATAGCAGGAAAGGTTTCAGAGTCCCACTGACTTTATTGTATGATCCCAGGCAAGTAATTTCTCCCACTGGGCCTCAGTTTCCTCATCTGTTTAATGGGAGCATCCATCCTTGTCTGTCTGGGTGTGGGGAAGCTGAAAAGCTCTGCAGAGAAAGAGCTCCTTCACTCAGGCTCTGGGATAAAAATACAATCCTTACTACAAGAACCCGGGGCTGTATGTCTGGTACTGGTCACGGGGTGGAGCGAGGGGAGTGGTAGGGTGAAGAATGGAATGGACAGAAGGGCTTCTCTTTCTCCAGTCCTTCTACTTTATAGCTCAGAGCCTCCTGGACGGTTTCCCACTGGCAGGATGACAAAGCCCCATCTCAGGCGCAATTTCATGTAATCAACCAGCAGGGCCAGCGAGGAAAATGAGGAAAATGCTAAGGCTGTAGCCAAGCCCAGCAATACCTGCCTCGGGTACCGCAGAGACAGGAAATGGAGAATAAGGCCTAAATGCCTCAGCTTGGTGTGTGAGCCCCAGACCTGTCTTTTCTCTAAGGGGCAGTAAGGTCAGGATCTGCACGTCTGTCTTGGAACAGAGCAGATCTCCTCTGTGTTGTGCCACAAACAGCCTAAAATCATGGAAGCAGATTCCCCTCATTTTTGTTAGGAGCTACCTGACATGATAGTGAGCTCCCTGTCCCTGGAGGCATGCAAGGAGAGGGTGAACATCTTGAAAGCCGGAGAGGCAAGTCTTATTCAGAGACAATAGTGTGTATATCCCACTAGGTGATCTTGATGGCTCCTTCCTGCCCTCATGTTCTGTGATTCTATGCTCATGTGAAGGATTACCAGTGCCGTTCAACCAGCGTCCTGCTCGGGCCTGGTGCCACTCAGGGTCCAGGACAGGAGTACTCGTCAGACCAGTCGGAGCAGTGCTGCACACGGTCCCGGCAGAGGCTCCTCGGGATACAGTCGCAATACTCGAAGACAGTGGAGGGGCAGTGCCACCACCCAGGGCCGCAGGGTGGGCATGCAGTCACTGGAGGGACAAGAGCCGACAAAAGAGCAGCTGTAGTGTCCTGGAATGCCTCGGGCACCCCTCGCTCTGACACCTGCCATAGCTCCCCAGAGCCCCATCCCATCCGACATGGGTTGGCTATATCCCTTATTTCCCATCTTTCTAGAATGCAAGGAGGAGGTGCAGAAGGAACCTCAGAGATTCCCTGGTCAACCTCTGCTCGCTGGTCACTGCCTGGCCACCTGCCCCAGCCCAGCCCGTGCCCAGACCCCCACCTGGGCTCAGTTCATCTGAGCAGTCCCCACAGTTGTTGGTTCTATCACACTTTTGGTCTGAGTAGATCCAGGAAGCTGGGTTTCCACAGTGGGCCACAAGGAAGCTGGGGAGACTCTGGGGCACATCTCCTACAGAGGGCAGATGAGGCAAGAGGAAGTCCACATCTGGCCACAGCTGTCTCAGATTAAGATGAGGTTCATGGGGGCTATATGGAAGTGGACTGTCCAAGCCACCTGGGCAGTTGCCAAACTCAGGGTTACCAGGAAGCTGGGTTTCCACAGTGGGCCACAAGGAAGCTGGGGAGACTCTGGGGCACATCTCCTACAGAGGGCAGATGAGGCAAGAGGAAGTCCACATCTGGCCACAGCTGTCTCAGATTAAGATGAGGTTCATGGGGGCTATATGGAAGTGGACTGTCCAAGCCACCTGGGCAGTTGCCAAACTCAGGGTTACCATGCATCTGTCCCAGGAAAGGCATGAGGAAAAGGCTTTCCTGGAGAGGAAGGAGGTCGAGTCAAAAGGAGAGACATGTCCGTTCCCTGTATATCCAACAAGATGCCCAGAGAGTTGCCTCTCCCCTCCTCATTCCCTACTCAGCTCATATGCGTCCGCACCCTATACCATTGCCTGCCCTTTCCCTTCTCTAGAAATGTCCTCCTTGACACCCATCCAAAACCATCTATTTCAAGTCCATGCCGCTTCCTTTACCCCCAGGAAGCCTTCTCCCACCGGAACATAACAAAAGCAAACGTGAAGTCTTGCACTTGGGTCCCAGCAGTCAGAGGCTGTGAGTTCACGTACCTTGTGAGAGGGAGTCAGAGCACCTTTCTTGAAATGGATTCTGTGTTAGGCAGCAGTGTGGCACAGCTTCCAAAAGTTAACACAGACTCAGGCCACATCACTGGAGGTATAGCCCAGACTTGCGAGGGGGAAAGCCTTTGCTCCTTGGACTAGCCAGAGCCCGTCAGAAGTATCATGAGTGCCGTGGAGCTGTCCAAGGAGAGGGTGGTGGGCAGTTGGTATGTGTTCTGGGGAGTGCTGGGAGAGTGGGGAAGACCGCTTGCAAGGGGGGTGACTGGCAGTTCAGAGTGTGGCCCAGGGAAGGAGACACTGATCTGGGGGTGGGGAATGCACTCCCCGAATTCATGCAGCGCCACCATCATGGAGATGGATCAAGATGTGGTTCCGCCACCATCATGGAGATGGATCAAGATGTGGTTCGCGGGGGGCAGGGGTTGATGAGAGGCCAGAGTTGGAACCAATCAAGGATGCCGGTGGGAGACAATCCCATGAGAAAACATGTAATGGTGGGAGCAGCTGCCTCAAGTTGTAGGGAGCTCCCCATTCCAGGAGTGTGTAAGCAGAGGCTGGGTGGCCTCTGCTGGGTTTGTTATAGAAGGGATTTGGGCATGAGCTGGGACACAACTAGATGACTTTTAAGATCTCGTCTAGGTTTATGATGTAATGTCCCTCCCCTCATTAGCTCCCTTCCTCCACCCTCATCAACTTACCAAGTTCTCTCCCTCCTCCATGGAAAGCGCCCTGGCCTCTCTCTCCTGAGAATTCATTATCAGGTCTTGAAGGTCTGGGACAAGACCTTCCCATTCATTCATTCACTCTTTCATTCTATCACTCATTCAGCAAATCATTCCGAACACCCTCCGTGTCCTGGCCTGCATCAGGCACTGGGACCCCCAAATCAAGCAGACCAGGCCTGCCCTGGAGGAGTTTATAGTCTGATGGTCACGGAAAAAAGGCCAATGAAAAGTGTCAACCAAGGTGACTAGAGCTGGGACCAGGGAAGCACAGGGACTGTGGGAGCCAAAGCAGGGACCTGAGCCTTGTTTGAGAGTCAGGGAAGGCTTCCTGGTGGAGGTGACACTTGAACTCTGCCATGAAGTTTGAATACAGGTTCTCTGGGCATGGAGACGCACAGAGTGAAGGCCTTCCCTAAGGGGGGCACCTACTTATGTGTGCGTGTGGGGGCAGGTGTTCCTGGCTGAGGGCCATAGAAGCGAAGGCCTTAGGACACAAAGGTGCCTGGTAATTTCAGGGACAATTGAGCCTCGTTTTGGCTGCAGGGATAGATGTAATTGGGGGGCAACCCCCAAAGGGCCCTGGAAGGCCCACCCAGGGCAGGGGCGGGACTGAGCAGGTACTCACGGCACAAGGCCTCCTCCTCGTCCTCGCCGTGGGGACAGGTGCGGATGCCGTCACAGACCCCGCTGGCCGAGATGCAGCTCCTCCGGTCATGGCACAGGAAGCCGGTCCTGTTCGTCAGCGTCACACAGGCCTGGGCCCCTGAGTGGGCGGGTGGGAGGGGGCACGAGGGTCAAGGGTGTACTCACACGGGCAGCACCAGGTTCCCACCCCTGAGACCCACCTGAGCTCGACTAGGGCTGAAGCATGAGGTCAAAGTCCCGCTCTCCCACCTACCAGCTGAGTGACCTTGGGCAAATGACTTGACCTCTCTGAGCCTCTTGTTCCTTGTCTGCAAAATGGGGGTCATAGTACACACCCGAGGACTGTGGGGGAGACTTATACACCCAGAACTTAGAATGTGCCGAGGAAGTCCTGGTTCCCTCCTCTACGGGAAGCTTATCGACAGCCTCGCGGGAGGCCCCCGAGGCCCGGGCTCAGCCGATGAAGCGGTTTAATGGTGGGGCTCCTGGCACCAGGCTAGGGTCTCAGAAACAATATCCTGGGCCTGGCCTGGCAACCATTAATTATACCATCATTCCTTACACCTGGGCATAACTTTACGGTCTGCAAAGCACTTCCACATTTTTATTCTCTTGCTTCCCCGAATCCCGTTGAAGTATCCTCATTAAGCCCATTTTACAGATGAGAAAGGGAAGGCTCAGAGAGGTGTGACGGGCCCAGCCACACAGCTAGTAACCAGGCCTGCAGACTCAGCTCTTTCCCGAGGCTGGGGCGGCCTCTCCAGCGTCCAGGAATGGTGGCAGCCATCTGAACATGTCTGTCCTTCTGGGAGTCTTCCCTCCCACCCCACCCAGAGCTGCTCCAAAGGATTAAAGGAGAGAGACTGTCAGAGGAGCTGGGAGGCCACCCTGGCTCCGCAGGCCACGCATGTGTACACACACGTGTGCGGCGGGAGGTGAGAGCGGTTTGTGCTTGCATGTTTGGGGCACATGTGAACCATGTCTTAGCTCCCAGAACTGCCTCAACTCGTATGAGGGGGATTGACTCTCAGAAACTCTCACATTGTCACACGCACATACATGCTTCAGACATGTGCACACACAAGCACAGAGATATACACAAGCACACGGGCACATGCATACGTGCATAGACACATAACACAGGCACAGAGACACACGTGTGTACACAGGCGCATGAGTGCAGCTCCTCTTGTGTACATATCTGCCCTACGTGCTCATGTTTCTGCACAGGCATGTAGAGAACTGGATTTATCCGCTCCCCCACCTTGTCCCCTTGCAGCCCCCAGCCTGGCTACAGAGCCATCGGTCAGAAAGGTAGCTGTGGCAACACCCTACCCCCAACTCAATCCCCTTCCCGTGGCTCTCTCCCTCCCCAGTGCAGCCTCTGAGGCCCTAAACGCCTGGCCCTCTGTGTCCACTGGCCTTTTTGCAGTCTCTCTCTCCTCATGATTCCTCCCGCCCCAGGGGCTCCCCACATGTG
Organism: Myotis yumanensis; assembly: GCF_028538775.1. Classification (NCBI taxonomy): domain Eukaryota; kingdom Metazoa; phylum Chordata; class Mammalia; order Chiroptera; family Vespertilionidae; genus Myotis; species Myotis yumanensis. Next base: position 37,765,654 of record NW_027223753.1, read on the forward strand.
CTCCCTGGATCTAGGGTGCTTTTCCTGCCACCCTTTCATGCCTTTCCCTTGTCAAGGTGCCACTCTGACTCCTAGACTGGTCAGAGGCCCTATTCCAGACTCCCATTAACCCTGCCTTAATGTGCTTATTTGACTAATGTTTATGTCGCTTTCCAAATTGTTAGCTTCGTGAGGGCAGGGGCCATGTTGGGCCTCATCCCTGAAGCTGGGGCCACATTCCTATCCTGGGTGATGGAGGCACCACCCAGGACAGCCAAGCCAGGGGAAGAGGAAGTCGGGGGGCTGCGGGGGCCCAAACAAGGCTTCTAACCCAGCCTGGGAGTCAGGGCAGGCTTCCTGGAGGAAGTGCGTCATAGAGCTGGGTCCTCTCAATACTCATATTACAGATGTGTAAATGGAGACTCAGAGACATGTTAACGTCAGCCTGTGCACACACCCTAAGGAATTGTCCTAAGTGACTTCATGGAAAAGCCAGTCAGGGTGAGGGTGCCCTCATTTCTCTGCCCCCCCAACCCCTCCCAGCAGGTCTGACCCACCCGCCCTTGACCACCCTGACCTGGTGTACGTGGTGGGGATCCAAGGATGATGATCAGGGCGATGAGGGCCGCGACAGCTGCCAGCAGGAGCAGCACGAAGGCTGAGAGGCAGGCCCCTCGGCGGGAGCAGCAGGGGGCGATGCAGGCTGCTGTGTGGAGCAGAAAACCAGCCATGGAGCAGCCAGCGCTGGGGCCCAGGGACCCAGGGACCCAGGGACCTAGGGACTCCCCTCCTCTGGCCCTTCCTGTAACTGGCTTGTCTCCACCTCAGTTCCCTGGAGGAGGGGGTTCCTACGCCTGCCATGATGCTCTCATTTCTGCCTGTGGGCCCAACCCCACCAAGCGCCAGTCCCTGGCCCCAGTCCTGTCGCTAGCGGGTGGCGTCTGGGATGAAGGTCCCAGGTCTCTGCTCTGCCTCCCTCACAATCCTGTCCTTCCACAAGGAAGCCTCCTCAGGAGGCAGGGGAAGATGGACACCAGCTCTTTGAGCCCCTATCACAGGCAGAAACTATAGCAGGCCCTTCAGAGCCGTTATTTTTATTTTCCAACACAATATTTTATAGATGAGGAAACCGAGGCTCAGAGAAGACACGGTTCAGGTCACCTTATGCGGAGCTGAGATGTGAGTTCACACTTATTAGCCATCACAACCAGAGCCCGTTGCATGATGCCAAGTGATTGTCCTTTCTGCAGCTGCCAAGATGCTCGTGGGAACCCGGCTCCCCCACTTCCCAGCTGGGACCCACAGAGACGTCACTTCACTTCTCTGTGCCTGTTCCTTCATGTGGAAAATGGGGGTCGTAATGCCTACCATAGGGTTGCTGAGAGGATTAGCTAGTTAATATGTTAAAACAGTGCTTGGCGTTTAGTAAGTGCTATGAAAGTTTTAGCTTTGTTAGCACTTATTAAGCACCTACCATGTGCCAAGCTGTATCCTAAGCACTATGGAAATAACAGCAATAGGAGACATCCTGCTCCTTTAACTTACTTGGCTCCTTTAATTTTTGCTTGCTTGTGATATAATGAAAGAAAGCTCTATCGGGAACCTACTAGGTGTCCTGCTCTGTAGAAGACACAAAAGCAGTTATGGCTCAGGTTGCTGCCCTCTGACAGTCTGTAGTTGCACTTAGAAGGCAAAGCATGTAGGTTAAAAGAGGAAAGTGCGTACAACAGCTGTCCTCTGGGCCCCAGTTACTATTTCAGAGAAAGAAGCAGAACAGGTCTGATGCGTCTTTGTCCCCAGGGTCCAGCCCAGAGGCAGGCACACAGTAGGTGCTTTGTGAATACTTTGACCCTGAGCTCCAGGACACAAGGAAAGGGCCCCACCTGAGGTCAGTTCAGGAATCCACTCATATTTGTGGAGTTGCCTATTCTGCTCTCCTACTAGTCACATCTGTCCCTGTGCAGCTCACAGAGCCAGGTAGTAAGTGTGGTTAAGGAAGTGTGAGTACGTGCCTCGGTGCTCAAAGGAGGGTGGGGTTTCCAAGAGCAGGTGAGGGGAGGGTGCAAAGAGAGGAGATTCCAGGTAGAGAGCATAGGAGGAGTACGGTGTGTGGTGTGTGGGGGACAGCAAGGGGCCTGGTGTGGCTGGACCCTGGAATGGGTGTGTATTGGGAAAGAAGACAATAGTAGGATATACAGCGTAAATCTAATGAGCCCTGGTTGGTGGTTTCCTTGTTGTTAGCAAACACGGGGTAAACTCAGGTAACCAGGGCGACAAGATGGTGTGAGGCTGGGCAAGAGGAGTGTCCTGGTCAGCCGAGCAGACACGCATCAGATATTTGTGCAGCACAGACTGTGGGCAGCAGGGGGCACAGGAGCCTCCGGCAGAACTGAGGCCCCTGCCCAGATGAAGATGCTGCCCTCCAAAGCTGGGAGGCCCTGAGGGCCCATCTCCCTCGGGACAGATGGGGAAAAGGAGCCGTTTGTTCCACAGTCATGCCCACCGTGAGCCAGGACTGGAAATGAACACAGATGGGTGGCACCACCCAGGAAAGACACACAGATGGGTGGCCATCTGAACATCAGTGTGGAGCAACAAAGACTGGGGCTTTGCAATCAGTGGGACCCCAATTCAAATTTGAACCCTGTCTCTCCCACCTCCCAGCTGTGTGGGATCCCAGTTTGCCAAGCTACCCGATCTCTCTTAGTCTCAACTGCCTCAGCTGTTATTGTCCCATAACAGGAGCCCCTCTCAGAGCTATCCTGAGGGTAAAAAGAGACCATGCCGTGACAGAAACATCATAGGGCCCTGATTCTTTTTTTTCTTTTTTTAATATATTTTATTGATTTTTTTTTTTTAACAGAGAGGAAGGGAGAGGGATAGAGAGTTAGAAACATCGATCAGCTGCCTCCTGCACACCCCCAACTGGGGATGCCCGCAACCAAGGCACATGCCCTTGAACGGAATCGAACCTGGGACCCTTCAGTCCGCAGGCTGACGCTCTATCCACTGAGCCAAACCGGTTAGGCCCCTGATTCTTCATAGCTATGATTGGTATTTACCTCTCTGGGTCTGCTTCCTGCTTGGTCAAATGTGGTCAAGACAGAGCACATAGTAGCTGCTCAATAAATGTGAGTTCCTTTCTTTCAACTGCCCTCATTGCACAAATCAGTGGCACATAGTAGGTGCTAAATAAGTGTGTGATCCCACCTACTTTATCTTGGTGGTAAAGAGAATTGCCTAGGTCACCCACAGGGTCAAGTATCTGACTGCAGAGCCCTTTCCTTATAGGTTACAGGTGGGCTCTGTATGTGGTGCAGTCCCTGTGAGGTAGGCAGTACACAATAGGTGCTCAACAAATGCTTGTGCCTGGAGAGAATGAACCACCACATTAAGCAGGTGGCTGTCAGCATGGCTGGCCAGGAAGTTGGGAGTGAAGGACATTGGCATAGGGGGCAGCGGTCTGAGGGACAGTGGGAGCCTTAGGGTGCTCTCTTTGTGCCTCTGTAGCAACGGCGCAACCTCAGGGAACCCAGGCCCTCCATCCATTACCTTCTCCCGGGAGGACTTTGGTCCCAGCAGCAGCATTGCTGTCGATGTCCCCCTGCTCGAGAGAACAGAGTGAGGAGTGGGCGTAGGCGAGTGAAGTCCAGCCTCATGGAGCCACACTGAGAGCCTTAGGTGGAACCACTGGCCCCTCACAAAAAACTCATCATGCCTGCTTCACATTTCCACACCTTTGCCTGGACAGTGCCCTCTGCCTGGAAGGACTTTGCCCCCACCGTCCACTTGGTAAACACTCATCCTTCAAACCAGCTCAGGTGGCTCCTCCTGGGAGAGGCTTTCCCTGACGCCCCCTCCCATCATGTGGATGGATCCCTCCCCTATACCCCCCTCCAGAGCAGCAGGGAGCTGAGCTAACTCAACATCTCCCCTTCCCTAGGTTGGCTTCCCCAGGTCAGGAGCCAGCTCAGGGCAGATCTTACCTGGGGGAAGACCTTGTTCATGTCTCCAGCTCCTAGCTCCCAGCTCTAGTCTCTGGTCACTGGAGTTGATGTGTAGAATTCAGCTCAGGTTCCCTGCCTTGTCACCAGGGCAGCCTGGAGGAGGGAGGACAGAAGGCCCTGCCTGGCCGCACCCTCCCTGTGGGCAGTCCCTTTCCAGGCTGCCTCCCAGGCCAGGAAAGGGCAGGAGGGCCCTGCTTCTGCCCAGCCTCTCCCCACCCTGCATCTGAGGGCAAGGCTCCAAGGCTGCTGAAATCCTCCTCCCCATTTGACAGACAAAGAGCCTGAGGTACAGAGAGAAACAGCCCTCAGGTCACACAGTATGGGGTGGGGGTAGAAGTTTGAAATCAGGAGCTTTTCAGGGCGTGCTTTTTCCTCCATGTCAGTGATGAGACTGGAGGCTCTCAGCACCCGGGGATTGGACCTAAACCGACAGTCAGCTATCCCTCTCACAATCCTGGACCGCTGGCTCCTAACTGCTCACCTGCCTGTCAGCCTAATCACAATTTGAAAAGCCCTGTCCCTACTCCATGCTGTTAGACTACCCTTTTCCTATGGGTTTCCTACCTGGTGAATTGCTTTTTCCCATCTCTTTCCCACTTTTTTATGGGTGGTTTGTCTTGTTCTTATTGATTTACGGATTTCTTTATGCTGAATTGAATCATTTGTTACATGGGTTATACCTCTCTCTCCCAGTCTGTAGCTTGTCACTTGCTTAGAGTGACTTTGGCTGGCTCCCTCTGTCTTTCTTGCCCAGACCAGGTAAAAGTCTCACTTCATGAAGCCTTCTTTCACTCTCCCTGCTCCCCTGGGTTTACCTTTCCCTGCATTTCTTATGGTCTGGCTGTGGCTAGGCGACCCTCTGGACACGAGATCAGTAAACCCCAGCTTGAGTCAGACAGACCTGGGTTTTCATCCAGACTCTGCCAAATTAATACCTATCTAATTTAAGGTGGCCAGTCACAGCCTCTCTAAGTCTCAGTTTCCTCATCTGAAGAATGGATATAAGAATACTTACCTGATAGTTGTGAGGATAAAGTGAGTGCACATATGTGAATGTTTTTTGTAGCCTGTGGAGGGTATTGCTGGATGCCTCAGTCTGTCTACAATTACAAAGAGATTTGCTTGAGGCCTGGGGCTGCCTCTAACTCCAGGCCTCAACTCTGAGTTGGGAGAATGCTAAGTGGGCACCACAATTAGATTGACCCAGGGACCTGGAGATCTGCTTCCAGACCTGGATAGAGATGAGGCACTGTCCCCACCTCAGTGCTCATCACTCCTCCTATGCATTCCTCAAGTCTCCGAGCCCTGGCTGGCCACCTCTCCTCTCAGAGACTGTTCCCTAACTCCAAAATGGAGATGTTAGACCCCATCCTGCTCTTCTAGGGGGATGTTGCAAGGACCCATTTAAGGTGAAAGCGGGAGTGCTAGAAAGAGCTTTGCAAAAGTCACAGGAATCAATAGACAAATTCCCTTGTGAAATACCTTATATAAGTAGACACTTTTACAAGACAGAACTATAATATTGTTTAATGCAGGTGATCCAAATTTGACTGACGTTTACAGACTTAAGCATTATTAAATTAACAGAGGTGGGGTTCCAATGAATGCATGATGGTCTATCTTGAGGTAACATTATCAAGAGCTTTTGTTGAAATCTCTCATTTCTAATCCATTGCTAATTTCTTTGCATCCAAGCTTTCAATTATTTCTGTTCCAATGTTGTAAAAACAGTCTATACTAATAATAGAGGAATATGCAAATTGTCCAGGATGCCATCACAATAACGACCAAACAGCAGGCTGCGTGGGGCGACAAGGCCGGCAGGGGGATTAGTGAGGGATGACCAACAACTGAACAGCAGGCTGCGTGGTGGGTGGCAAGGGGGGCAATTGAGGGTAACCAGGCTGGCGGGGAGGGGGGGGGGAGCAGTTGGGGGTGACCAGGCTGGCAGGGGGGGCAGTTGGGGGCAATCAGGTCGGCAAGCAGAGGTGGTTAGGGGTGATCAGGCTGGCAGGCAGGTGAGCAGTTAGGAGCTAGCAGTCCAGGATTGTGAGAGGGATGTCTGACTGCTGGTTTAGGCCTGATCCCGGATTGGAGAGGGTGCAGGCTGGGCTGAGGGAACCCTCCCATGCACAAATTTCGTGCACCGGGCCTCTAGTTAAAGTATAAAAAGCATAGGAGAAGTAGTAAAAGAAGCCCAAATAATTTAGAATTGAACAAACAAATATTCTACTCTTAGAGATGACAAAGCAAGCCCGCTGATATGGCTCAGTGGTTGAACATCAATCTATGAACAAGGAAGTCATGGTTCAATTCCCGGTCAGGGCATATGCCCAGGTTGTGGGCTCAATCCCCAGTGGGAGGCAGCCAGTTGATGATTCTCTCTCATCATTGATGTTTCTCTCTCTCTCCCTCTCCCTTCCTCTGTGAAATCAGTAACAATATATTTTTTAAAAATGACAAAGTAATATCAGGCAACTTCTGAACCAGGAGTTCAGTGAACTTGGATGGGAAAAAATTAAATCATTTTTTCACTAACTTCTAACTGAAATATAGCATTTCCTTTAGTTAGGAACAGAGGCAACAATTGAGAGCAGTATTAGCAGTACCTGTGACTTTATCACCAACAGAAGTCACATTTAGATATCAAATTATGGTTGTTGCATATGTTTTGAAATAATAATTTGATATTGCATCATAGAAATTTCTGAGACAAGATAGACTAGATGATCTGATAATTTTTATTTACTAAAAATATCTATATATTTAAAAGCCTAAGTGACCATCTGACCGGTAGCTATGACACACGACCACCAGGCAGCAGATGCTCAATGCAGGAGCTGCTGAGCTGCAGTGACTTGGCAGCATTGGTTCTTGGGTGACGTACCCGGAACCAGAGAGGAGGGAGCCTGATTTGGGGTGCATCACCCGAGAACCGCTCTCTCACAATCCGGGACCCCTTGGGGGATGTTTGGCCCAATCCCTGCAGGCCAGGCCGAGGGACCCCACCGGTGCATGAATCTGTGCACCGGGCCTTGAGTATATAAATAAAAGGTATCCATGAAGTTTTGTGAAAAGACTGGGTATCATTCATTATGGTGACTACTGTCTATTTAATTGCATGAATTAGTATGTCTCACCCTAGGGGCCTGAACCAAAGACCTAAGGAGTTTGGGAGGTTTGGACCAGAGACTCAAGGGCCTTGAGATTTTGCCTAGGACCAAGATAAACTTTTCAAGAAGATGCTTTTTACATGATACCTGTCTTATGGAAACAAGTGAAGTTGGGCCCATTCAAGAAAGGCTAAACTGTTACTTTAGGACAGCGATTTTCAACGTTTTTTCACCTCATGGCACCCATAAACGACTAGTAATTACTAAAATTCTGCGCACCAAAAAAGATTTTTTGCCAATCTGACAAAAAAAACAGGTATAATTTCGATTCATTCACACTGGACGGCTATTGTTGGCTGTTGTGCTCTTTTTAATATGACAACCTGAGGCAGTGGTCGTCAAACTCATTAGTCAACAGAGCCAAATATCAATAGTACAACGATTGAAATTTCTTTTGAGAGCTAAATTTTTTAAACTTAAACTATATAGGTAGGTACATTGTTATTAACTTAATGAGGGTACTCCTAAACTGGCCTTTGCTAAAAACGTCCTCAATCTGATTTGAGGTACATTTGCTGAGGTCAACCCCTTCCAACTCTCCCATCCACACTCGTCTTGTATACTTGTTTCGTCTATCTCCTTTTGTTCATCCTCTCTATATGTCCAAACCATCTCAACATACCTTTCTCAATCCTTGACACTACATCTTCTTTCACTCCACAACGTTCCCTAAAATTAACTTAATAAACTTTAAAGTTTTAAGTCAACTTCACACTGTATGTGTGCACCCGCACGTGGTATTTTGTGGAAGAGCCACACTCAAGGGGCCAAAGAGCCACATGTGGCTCGCGAGCCACGGTTTGCCGACCACTGACGTAAGGAAAGAGAGGTCAGTGTCCCTGACTAAATAGTCAGGTATTGCATGTTTTAAAAAACTCTTGCAGCACAGAAGTTGAAACTAGCTGTTTAGGAGAAGAGGACCAAAGGCTCAGCTTTATTGCTTTTGTTAGAATTTTCAAGTCAAGCATTTTTTACAATTGTAGGAAATAGGATTCTGTGATCCATCTCCAGCATAGCCAACTTTTAATGGAAACAGTTACTCAATTTCCCCAGGGCAAACAGAATGTAGGGCGGAGGGAAGAGGACATAAGAACAAAGAACTGTGTATGGGAGCCACCACCACGGTGGAAACCCCCAAGGCACCCGCCTCCAATAGATAGAGGGAGGTGGAGACAACTAGGAAAGGCCTCAGCCCAATTTTTTAAATGTCCCAATGGGAGACAATAAGACCTAGGCGACATATGAGGAAATATTAACCCCATAGTACTCGGCCAATGAGGAACCGGAGGAGGGACTCTCGCACCCTAGGGGGATAAATAGGCTGTGATCACCACTCCATGTGTGCCTGTACAACCAGATAGACACCCACTCTTGAGAACTTATTAAGTATGGTCTCGTTTTCACCATACTTCTGTCTCTGAGTCCATTATTTTAATTTGAACAGGTGAGCATTTCTGACAACAATGTCTTTTTTTTTTTGGTGGGGAGAATTTTTTTTAATTTTTGAAAATGTCAGTCTGGTTTAATCATGCTAAAATATAAAAGAGGGCAGGACTGGTCAGGGTCAGGGTCAGGGTTAGGGTTAGGGTTAAAAAAAAAAAAAGAGGGCAGGATTGATTGGGTTTTCACATACAGGAATTATAAAGAAAAGGGGAAAGTTTGTTGCACTTGGATCAAAATATATTTTATTGATTTTTTTTTTTTTTTACAGAGAGGAAGGGAGAGGGATAGATCAATACTTTCAAGACAATTGAGGATATCTCAGGGAAAACCATATTCAGGAAGCAAAGAAAAACAAAACCAAGGGTAGGTGAGAGAATACAGGACAATCATATAGTTGTCCTTCTTATCTAGATATTACTCTTATTGTTCTGTTTTCATAAGGGAGGGCTTTCCTAACAGTGGGCTGACTCCTACAAATCTGCAGCATTTTGTATAGTTCTCCCTCACTGATCTGAGGTTTTCTTCACTGGATGTATTTCAAGTAAACCTGTACCTGACACTAAACACAAACCATGGCTGGGAAATGAGACAACCAGGCTTTTTTAAAAGGTGTACTCCCAATCCCTGTGTTCTATAACTGTTTTCTCACAAAGAATGAGAGATGATGACTGCTTGACAACTCTTTAATAATTACACCTCTCTTCCACACCTGGATGTGTGCACATATCTTCTAAGTATCCATCTTTCAAATCTAGACAAACTATTTTAAAAACTAAAACCTGTATTTTGTGACCAGTGTCTTACTTGATTAGTTGTTATTGTATTTTTTTGACTCGGAGAAAGCTGATGACTAAGCTGAAAGGTAAGTGTGCAATCCACTCTTTAGTCAAAAAGCACTACTTCAGTTGCCAACAATGTTCCTATGTGTAAGGAATATTGGTTTGCAAAGTTATTTAATATTTCATGGTAAAATAAAACCGAATCACGTTAAGATTCTGTTATCTATGTTACCAGATATCACTCTTATTTTAAAATCTGTATTATTATACGTAAAGGAATAATAGTAATAGCTTTTGCCAAATGAAATCTAGTCTAATTCTTACTGTCAAAATGAAAAGTTTTCTCTGAAAATATCTTTAAGCTTATACTTGATATGCTTTCTAATAGAGAAAAATAGTTCTTGGGAAAGACTCAACAAAAATCTATAGCCTGTGCAATAATATAAAATGCACTTCTAACTCTAGAGAGTTTTGCTCTGTGGTTAGAGTGTCAGCACTCGGACCAAAGGGTCTCGGGTTCAATTCTGGATCAAGGGCATGTACCTTGGTTGCAGACTTGATCCCTGGCTTGGGTTGGGGCGGCGGGAGGCAACCAATCGATGCGTCTCCCTCATGTTGATGTTTCTCTCTCTCTCTTGCTCCCTCCCTTCCACTCTCTCTAAAAATCAATGGAAAAATATCTTCAGGTGAGGATTTTTTTTAAAAAAAAGCACTTCTGACCACATTGTTTTTGTTTCAGTTTGTTTCCTGATCATCATATTGTATAGCAATATGTATTACTACCACAGCAATAGGTATTAATAGAACATTTCATAATTTTTGTCTAGATTGGGTAGGGGTGAGAGGAAAGATCTGGAAAATCAGGAGTATATTAACTCAAATTTCGGCACATAATTATTCAAATAAAATTTTAATGATTTCAGTTCAATACAACTGAAAATGTAGTGTAAGGGCATTTCCTGCTAAACTTCAAATTACAAGTTGTGGGCCATTTCTGAGCAGAAGCATCATATCCTACTGAATATTCAGTTTAATCACTAAAGTGATTGATGGTATCATGGTGAGAGGTGGGGAAAAACAATGATCAGCTCATAGAATGTGGCTAAATAGGAAAACAAAAACAATGCAAATAATAAAGAAGCTACAGATATTAAAATAATAATACAATCCCAAATATCCATCTCTTAAATTACTAGAAAAAAATTACAGCAAATATAGTCTTCTCAGATTTGGGTAAATTTATTTTCATTTTATAGTGATTTTTAAGCCCTATATCCAATGAAACCAATTTTAAAAGCTCTATGAGAAATGAATATTTAGATAGCTATTACACTTTTCTTAATAAAAAAAAAAGAAAAAGTTTAAATTTCTGAATGAGCAAGATTCACTTTTGTGGGTAGAGGCCCTGCTTCTTCATGATCTTCCACTTGAGATCTAACAACCACAAGAGAAGAAGCTGGATATCTGTTTAGTTTTTGTTCATTCACAAATTCCAAGTCGCCATAGATACTCAGCTTCTGCAAGAGAAAATCAATGCATATTAGAATTTGGATAATTAGAAACTTCACTAAGTAAGTCTTCAATAACAATTTAATCTACGGGTATTTTGTAATAAAATAAAATAAAATAAAATTCTATAAATGTCCTCAAGAATGAAGAATGCTTTTACTCAAAGTGTTACAGATAGGTGATTCAGCTGCCAGTAATGGCAAAGAAAACTTTTCCACATGTCCCACGTTAAAATATTTAGAAGCATAACAACAGAGATCAAGAAAAACTGCTCAGGTTTAAATGGAGTTAGTGTGGTCATACCAAGAGCACTTATTTGGGATATTTGATTTTTTAAGTGATCCATTCCTTCAAGATCTTAGTTCTCTGACCAACTTGTCTAATGATTTGGAATAAGTTTCTCTGCTACTAAATGTTTTAACTTAATATATTTGGAAAATATGTGCTATTTTAAAAGGCTGTGAGAACAATGAATTTACATGAAACATTTTAACACTGAAAGGTCTTCACAAACATATAAAAGCTCCTTAAATTATCATATCCAAGAAAATAGTAAAACAACAAAAGAATTAAAGCATAAAATATTCACTGCAAATGTTATAAAACTCACTGGAGTATAACAGTTATGCCTAACATCTTTTGAAAGTATGTCTATTTAGATGTAGGTTATCTCCTAAAAGCAGAAAAGCTGAATGAAAAGTATTTACTAAGAAAGAGGATAGATTTGTTGTTAACTCGTACAGCAATACATCTCTGTGTCATGAGTGAAACACTGAAGTGCTGACTTTACTAAGAGGATAAGTGACTGATTATAGAGCAAGAACCACATGAAAATACTTAGTATCGGAAAGGTGCATTTAAAAGATGTTGAATAAAGAGCACTTTTAAGAATTTAAGTATCCATCAATACCGATATGTGCTACAACATGGATGAACCTTGAAATCATCATGCTAAGTGAAAGAGGCCAACCATCAGAGACCACGTATTGGTTGCCTATGGCTGGGGTGGTGGTGTGGTGGTGGTGGTGCTTGGGAAAAAATGGGGAGTGGCTACGAATGAGTATGAGTTTTCTTTCTGGGGTAATAAAAATATTCAAAAAGTGATTGCCGAATCGAAGATGGCGGCATAGGTAAACACCGGAGACTGCCGCCGTGGACAACCACTTCAAAAATACAACTAAAAGTCGGAGCGGACATCAACCAGAACCACGGGAAGGCTGGCTGAGGAGAGTCTCTTCAACTAGAAGCAAAAACAACAGCATTCCGACGCTCAGCGGAGGCGCAGTGTGGAAAATTTAAAGGTACGGCGGTGCGGTGGTGAGGGTGCGTGCGCAAAGCGGGCTGGTGGCTGAGGGCGCGATTGTCGTTTTCAATCAGGAGGGAGTCTCAGACTCTGGGCTACAGATCCGGGCGAGTCTCTAGGGACCCAGACTCAAACGGCAGAAGTGGGACTGTCTGGCTACGGCCCCTCCGAGGTTTGCAGCGATTGCTGGGACAGAGAGGCAGAGCCCCTGGGGACGGACTGAGAGTGGCCATAGCTGCTCCCTCCCCCCCGCCCTGTTGAGCCCGCCCCGCCCAAACCCTGCGCGCAGCCATTTGCCGATCGCCTCAGGCAAGGGCTGGACTAGCGCCTCCCCTGAGGACTGAAGTTTTCCCACAGCTGATTTCCACAGCCAGTCGGCCTGGTGGTCAAATCCCTCTAGTGTTAACTACAACAATTAAGGCTTGGCTAGAACAAGACTGCGCACAGAGACCACAAGGGGGTGCACCAAGAAAGCATAAAAGATGCGGAGACAAAAAAACATGACAGAAATGGAGGATATGGAGCTAAGAATCGCAATTTTGAGGGCTTGCCATAAATTTGTGCAGAGCCTCACGAAAACTAATGAGACCCTCGATGCTACGATAAAGAAATTAGAAAGTAAGCATACACGGACTGAAATAAAGAATATTATACCCAATAGCAGACCAGAGGAGCACAAGAATCAAACCAAAGATTCGACAAACACCCAATTGGAAAAGCAAAATGAAAAAAGAATCCGAAAGTGTGAAGATAGTGTAAGGAGCCTCTGGGACAGCTTTAAGCGGACTAATATCAGAGTCATTGGAGTGCCAGAAGATGAGAGACAGCAAGATATTGAAAATCTATTTCAAGAAATAATGGCAGAAAACTTCCCCCACCTGGAGAAAGAAATGGACTTACAGGTCCAAGAAGCGCAGAGAACCCCAAACAAAAGGAATCCAAAGAGGACCACACCAAGACACATCATAATTAAAATGCCAAGAGCAAAAGACAAAGAGAAAATCTTAAAAGCAGCAAGAGAAAGACAGTCAGTTACCTACAAGGGAATACCCATACGACTGTCAGCTGATTTCTCAACAGAAACTTTGCAGGCCAGAAGGGAATGGCAAGAAATATTCAAAGTGCTGAATACCAAGAACCTACAACCAAGATTACTTTATCCAGCAAAGCTATCATTCAGAATTGACGGTCAGATAAAGAGCTTCACAGATAAGGAAAAGCTAAAGGAGTTCATCACCGCCAAACCAGTATTATATGAAATGCTGAAAGGTATCCTTTAAGAAGAGGAAGAAGAAGAAAAAGGTAAAGATACAAATTATGAACAACAAATATGCATCTATCAACAAATGAATCTAAGAATCAAGTGAATAAATAACCTGATGTACAGAATGAACTGGTGACTATAATGAATCAGGGACATAGAAAGGGAATGGACTGACTATTCTTGGGGGAAAAGGGGTGTGGGAGATGCGGGAAGTGACTGGACAAAAATCATGCACCTATGGATGAACTCAGCGGGTGGGGAGTGAGGGTGGAGGGTGGGGTGGGAGCTGGAAGGAGGGGAGTTATGGGGGGAAAAAAGAGGAACAAATGTAATAATCTGAACAATAAAGATTAAAAAAAAAAAAAAAGTGATTGCCATGATGATTGCTTCCTTGTTTCATGTTTCCGATATGGTTTGCTGACTACTGTTCAAGGCAATAAGGAGATGACCCAGTACCTTATATTTTTCCATTAAGAGAATGCCCTCCAGACAGATTCAGTGGTTGATGGACTGGACATGGATCTAATATTGTGTGGCCTCCTTAAAACCCAGAATTAACATGTGATAATCTGCTCTGGGGTACTGTGAAAGAAAAACTCTACCTAATAACATTTAAAGACCTTGAAAGAGCAACCAAGAACTGTGAGAATGATTTCAAACATCAACATGAAAGCAAGTGAAGAGATGGAGGTGAGGTGGGAGATAGTATAAAGGGAACCACTTAATTCCTCATCCCAGTAAGAAGACATTAGATAATGTCTAAAGCTGGCAAAACAAAACAAAATGAAACAAAACCAAAAGTTAAAATTTTAAAAATGTTAACTATTTGGAAAAAATTTTAAACTACTGGCTTAGCCCAGTTGGTGTGGCTGTGATTGAGTGTCGACCTATGAACCAGGAGATCAAGGTTCAATTCCCAGTCAGGGAACATGCCTAGGTTGCAGGCTCAATCCCCAGTAAGGGATGTGCAGAAAGCATCCGATCAATGATTCTCTCTCATCTTTTGATATTTCTCTCTCTCCCTCTCCCTTCCTCTCTGAATCAGTAAAAACATATTTTATTTTATTTTTTTATTTTATTTTTTTAATTAAATTTTTATTGTTCAGATTACATTTGTTCCTCTCCCCCCCCCCATAACTCCCCTCCTTCCAGTTCCCACCCCACCCTCCGCCCTCACTCCCCACCCACTGTCCTCATCCATAGGTGCACGATTTTTGTCCAGTCTCTTCCCGAATCTCCCATTCCCCTTTCCCGCAAGAATAGTCAGTCCATTCCCTTTCTATGTCCCTGATTCATTATAATCACCAGTTCATTCTGTACATCAGATTATTTATTCACTTGATTCTTAGATTCACTTGTTGATAGATGCATGTTTGTTGTTCACAATTTGTATCTTTACCTTTTTCTTCTTCCTCTTCTGAAAGGATACCTTTCAGTATTTCGTATAATACTGGTTTAGTGGTGATGAACTCCTTTAGCTTTTCCTTGTCTGTGAAGCTCTTTATCTGACCTTCAATTCTGAATGATAGCTTTGCTGGATAAAGTAATCTTGGTTGTAGGTTCTTGGTATTCAGCACTTTGAATATTTCTTGCCATTCCCTTCTGGCCTGCAAAGTTTCTGTTGAGAAATCAGCTGACAGTCGTATGGGTATTCCCTTGTAGGTAATTGAGTCTCTTTCTCTTGCTGCTTTTAAGATTCTCTCTTTGTCTTTTGCTCTTGGCATTTTAATTATGATGTGTCTTGGTGTGGTCCTCTTTGGATTCCTTTTGTTTGGAGTTCTCTGCGCTTCTTGGACCTGTAAGTCCATTTCTTTCACCAGGTGGGGGAAGTTTTCTGCCATTATTTCTTGAAATAGGTTTTCAATATCTTGCTGTCTTTCATCTTCTGGCACCCCTATTATTCTGATGTTGGTACGCTTGAAACTGTCCCAGAGGCTCCTTACACTATCTTCACACTTTCGGATTCTTTTTTCATTTTGCTTTTCCAATTGGGTGTTTTTTGTCAAATCTTTGGTTTGATTCTTGTGCTCCTCTGGTCTGCTATTGGGTATAATATTCTTTATTTCAGTCCGTGTATGCTTACTTTCTAATTTCTTTATCGTAGCATCGAGGGTCTCATTAGTTTTCGTGAGGCTCTCCACAAGTTTCTTGCAAGCCCTCAAAATTGCGATTCTTAGCTCCATATCCTCCATTTCTGTCATGTTTTTTTGTCTCCGCATCTTTTATGCTTTCTTGGTGCACCCCTTTGTGGTCTTTGTGCGCAGTCTTGTTCTAGCCAAGCCTTAATTGTTGTAGTTAACACTAGAGGGATTTGACCACCAGGCCGACTGGCTGTAGGAATCACCTGTGTGGAAAACTTCAGTCCTCTGGGGAGGCGCTAGACCAGCCTTTGCCTGAGGCGATTGGCAAATGGCTCTGCGCAGGGCCCGGGCGGGGCGGGCTCAACAGGGCGGGGGGAGGGAGCAGCTATGGCCACTCTCAGTCCGTCTCCAGGGGCTCTGCCTCTCTGTCCCCACAACCGCTGCAAACCTCGGAGGGACCGTAGCCAGACAGTCCCGCTTCTGCCGTTTGAGTCTGGGTCCCTAGAGACTCGCCCGGATCTGTAGCCCAGAGTCTGAGACTCACTCCTGATTGAAAACGACAACCGCGCCCTCAGCCACCAGCCCGCTTTGCGCGCGCACCGCCGCACCACCGTACCTTGAAATTTTCCACACTGCGCCTCCTCTAAGCCTCGTAATGCTGTTGTTTTTCCTTCTAGTTGAAGAGTCTCTCCTCAGCCAGCCTTCCTGTGGTTCTGGGTGATGTCCGTTCCGTCTTTTAGTTGTATTTTTGAAGTGGTTGTTCGAGGCAGCGAACTCTGGTGTTTACCTATGCCGCCATCTTGGTTTCTCCGAGTAAAAACATATTTTAAAAAAACCTATTGGATGTAGTTTATCTCAGAAGTGAGGAAGAGGAAGATTTAATTTATGTTAATGTATTACTTCTAAAAGTTAAAAAATTTTAATTAAAAAAATATTTTTAATGTATTAATATGTATTTGAGCTTTAGGCCTGGCTCTGCCACTAATCAGTTATGTAATCTTTGATAAGTTATTTACTTAAATCTTTTCTAAAACTCAGTTTCTTAACAGAATTTGGATTAAAAAGCTATGGCATTTATATTGTTTTCTGATTGTCTGACTCTTTTATGAGACTTAAAGCTTCTAAATGGCAACGTTCTTAGTCTTTTTTTTTGTAAGAGGAAGAAAATAATGTTTATTATAGTTTAAGACATGTTTCACCCTACTTCCTGACCCTTAGAAGCCTTAAACTTTGTTCCTTCTTGATCTTATTCTTCATTGTACCTTTAATCCCTTGAACAGGGTCTGACACATAATAAATTATCCATAAATATATGAGATTCAATAACATTAATGTTATTAGGAGTTTTCTAATAACTGAATACATGAAATCAGATGATCATGGTTTTGACAAACAAAGAAAAAGGCAGCATACATATAAAGAGATAACAATGAAGCAGCATGTATAGCAG
This sequence comes from Myotis yumanensis, assembly GCF_028538775.1. NCBI lineage: Eukaryota > Metazoa > Chordata > Mammalia > Chiroptera > Vespertilionidae > Myotis > Myotis yumanensis. Next base: position 37,782,642 of record NW_027223753.1, read on the forward strand.
GGGTGGGCAACCTTTTTTCTTCCAAGGGCCATTGGGATATTTATAGCATCATTCCAGGGCCACACAAAATTATCAACTTAAAAAATTAGTCAGCTATATTTGCTCAAACATTTAATTAACTCACCCCTAATGCCTTGGCAGGGCCAGACCAAATGACTTTGGGAAACCAAATGTTCTCTACCCCTGATGTGTATCAACATCTGTTGCTGTAACAACGTTCTGAGGCTGCCTGATCTCTAAAAAGGAATATCCAAAACTGCTAACCCCTGTCCTTATATGTTGTTTGATCTGCCTGACAAGGACCACTATGGAATGACAACTCTTTATTATTTTAAATAGATAACTCAACAAGAGAAAGTGTCATCCCATTAAGTTTCAAAAATGACATCACAAATGTGAAATAACAGAGGAAAAAATGTGGAGAAAAGAAGATCAAAATCTTTATGTATCAAGTCACTCAAAATGACACTGCTTTAAGATTAACAAAGGAAATGAAATTCTTTGCCAACTCTTTTTGGCCATTATGATCAAATGATATATGATGAATATCTAATTATGTGCAAAGCAGGTTAAAAATAAATTATTTCAGAGCTTTCCTAAATAAGAAAAATAAAGCTGTTCATAAATTTCTAAGACCACATTCCAGATATCTATTACAACCATTTTAAGCTTTGTTTGTAGTGACTGCAAAGAAAGCTTTTTATATTTCACTGGAGGCATGTTGCACGAAATTTGTGCACTAGAGGCAGGGGGTGGGGGGTGGTCCCTCAGCCCAGCCTGTGCCCTCTCGCAGTCCGGGACCCCTCACTCCTTACCACCAGAGCCTCTCCCGCCACTGCTGCTGCACTTGCCAGCCATGAGCCTGGCTTCTGGCTGAGCAGCACTCCTGTGGGAGCACACTGACCACCAGGGGGCAGCTCCTGCATTGAGCATCTGCCCCCTGGTGGTCAGTGCAAGTCATAGTGACCGGTCGTTCTGCTGTTCAGTTGATTTGCATATTAGCCATTTATTATATAGGATGCTTAAGCTCCAAGATACTAGGTCTGTACTTAAGAGACACACATTCTCCCAGCAGGCTTATGATTTCCCATAAGCACACAGGATCATATATGTAAATAACATAACACAATCTAAATAATACTGCTCACAGATGAGTTATACTTGTACTAGAGGCCTGGTGCCGTGCCCTCCGAGGGTCCCTCAGCCCGGTCTGTGCTCTCTTGCAGTCTGAGAGCCCTCTGGGGATGTCCGACTGCCAGCTTAGGCCCGCTCCCTTGGGCCGGCAGTCGGACATCCGTAGCACTGCTGCAGAAGCGGGAGAGGCTCCCACCACCACTGCTGCACTCGCCAGCAGTGAGCCCGGCTTCTGGCTGAGAGGTGCTCCTCCTGTGGGAGTGCACTGACCACCAGGGGGCAGCTCCTGCATTGAGAGTCTGCCCCTGGTGGTCAGTGCGCCTCATAGTGACTGGTTGTTCTGCTGTTTGGTCAATTTGCATATTAGCCTTTTATTATATAGGATAGTTAAAATGGAGTCTCATGTTACTATGGAGAGGGGTCAGAAACAATTTATGTTCTAATAAAAAAAATCAATGAAAAGGCTTTATAAAGAAAGTAAAGTTTAAAATAGGTAGCTTTTGGCCAAGAAAATCCAAACAACTTTCTAATGCTAAGTTCTCATTATTTTTACAGTAAACAAAGAAAACACCAGAGAAGGAATACCTATACTACAATATTTTTAAACAAGAAACAAAACTTTAATATGTATTAAAAATTATTTATACTAAAAATAAATCCATTCTAATGACAACACAACAATAGTTCTGTATGATAGGATGAGTGATTTCTTTTCTGCTTCTTTATATGTACTTTACAAATTTCTACCCTAAGTATAAAGAATTTTTATAATAAAACTAGAGGACTGGTGCATGAAAATTCGTACACTCGGGGGTGGGGGGGTGCCAGCCTGTGCCCTTTTGCAGACTAGGAGCCCTTGTTGGATGTCTGACTGACAGGCCTAAGCCGCCGTCTGGCCTCCCTCTGCAGGAGGCGACCCGCAGGCCAATCAGGGAATGGCACTAGCCAGTGAGTGGCTGGCCCTGCCCCCGCATTGCTGTCCATTCCGCCATTCAGTCGATTTGCATATTAGGCTTTTATTATATAGGATAGGATATATGGTTGAACACAACATTAATACCTAGCCAAAGTGTGGTTTCACATACAAAGTAAAGCCTAAAATGAATGATTCCAAATGGCTGTTTTCCACACATTTTTCTAGAAAATGTATCTTCTTAGAAAAGTCTAGCTCCATGAGGTTATAGCCATAATTTTAATTGTTAAGTATAGGAAGAAGAGCTCTAGAGAGGAGCAAGAAAGTAACATCGCAAGGCAGATATTTGTAGGAAATGTAACAGGTGCCAAGAGAACTCTATATGGGTGGTGATTCTTTAGACTCTATGATCACAGGAATCTAGGGGGCATACGTGGGAAAAGTGAGTTGTTCCCCAAAGAATTTGAAAATAAGGGGAGAGAATTTCTCACAGAATTAAAGCTATACAATCAAAATAAAATTTATCACAGCAGAGACAACACCTAAAAGGAAAAGAGAGATCAAGTCTCTGAAAGGAAATTTCCTCAAATCTGTAAGATATAACCAAAACCACAATGAGCGGCATTGATATGTCTAAACAACACCAGAATAGGAGATCGCTTTCATAGGTAAAGAGGTAAGAGAGGAAAACAATGAAATGTCCATTTAAAACTATTTGGATAGAAAATGCTCAATTTAGTCAGTAGGCCTGGGGACCAGAATCCAGGTTGTGGTGGATTTATCAAGGTAAATTTCACCTGAGGCCAGCCATTCAGTATTTCTTGGCAATAATCAGACCAATCTCTATGTGTATCTTTTTCTTTCTTTTTTTTAACCTAGGGGTAAGGAGAAGGAACTAATGATGTAAAAAGGAAGGAATAAAGTGCCACATGGTGGAGAGGTCAACAAAGATTTACTACTATGGTTTTGTAGTTTTTTTGCCATAGGATTTAGAGTGCATGGGGTAACTAAAGGAAGTAACAGGCAACGAAAATCCTATGTAAGATGGGTAATTTCATTTTATCAGAAATAATGAAATGACTAAAATATGGACATCAGCACTAAAAATAACACAAATAATGGAGCAAGAAGATGTCATTAGTATATTCCTATCATAAGCAGTTGAGTTTTACAGAAATTTACACAATCTCTAATACTTTAATTCTTGATCCTGTTTAATTTTATCCATTTGGTTTATTCCCCTAATTTAAATTATTTTAATCAAGGTAGTTCCTTATAGTACTTCCCTGATAATCAGCTTATTCTTGTCTGTACCTGGGAAAATTATCTACCCTCTTCTCTACTAATTCATATCTACCCATTCTTCAAAGTTCAGATCAAGATCCACGTTATCTAAAAGCCTTATCTGACAATCCAGCACATGGTGTCTGCTTTCCTTAACACTTTAAACATTTATTATTTGTACCACTTAAAATCCTTATCAGCCATAGGGAAGATGGTAACAGGAAAAACACAGGAGTTGTGAATCAAAAGATAAGAGCTAATTCCAGCCTCAATACTTTCACTGCTGTGCAATCCCAGGAAGGTTAACTGGCTTTGTAAGCCTGCTAAGCCATCTATAAAGTAAATAGAACATACTGTAGAGTACTGCTGGATGTGTAAGATATATGAAAATACTTTATAAAATTTACAGAACTATATAAGTGTTAGTTATCAACATTATCCTGTTCCAATTTCTAGCTGCTTGTATCACATATCTTAAAAATATAAAATATAAATCTTAATTATTCATGCATAAACCTTATATTAAAACATATCTTTATAGTCTGTTAAGATAAAACTGTTCAAGCACCATGCTAGGCACATGCCAACTACTTATTAGAGTCTATTTTAACTTTCCTCCTTCCTTCTTTTCACTCTTTTTCTATTGCACTTTCGAGGCACAAGAGAACTAAAGTTTATTTCATTTGGAGTTGAGTTAGCCCATATTTATTATATAAATAATTCTTTCTTTGAAAGCTAAATTGAATAATCAAATTATAGACTTTTCCAAAATAAAACTCCTTTACCTTAAAAGTCAAATTTCTTGGGTCAATTAAATTTTCATTATCAAGGAACTCATAATAGTTTTCTATCTCTTTCAGGGTTAGATTCCAGAACAAAAGAACTCAAAATCAAACGCGCTGGCCTTGCTGCTTCTAAAGCAGCAATTACTCTTTAAAATTTGTGGCAATTAGTTTAAAATGCTAAGTGGGCATACAAGACTTCTTTCTTAAATATCACCTTAGAAACTGATGTCAACAGGTTTTGAAAAGCCTCAAAGAACCAGGGAGAGAAACACTTTAAACTAGCCAACATGTATGTAACTACGGTAGTTAGCTTTACAGAAAACTGGAACAGTGATGCTTGTGCTGCAAACCTGTAATTTTCATGTGTGCCAACCCCCAGGTATGTGACTGAAACCACCAAATCTTCTCCCATTCTCTTAGTAAGAATGAGAGAAAATAGGCATTTAAAATGATTAATCATGTGGCACAGTCTTCAAATGGCGTATTAGAATTAAACCTACCTCAGAGGGAACATACTGCTCCACAGCTGTAGCAACAGTTGCACAACAAATCCAGAGCAATACCATCACGGAGAGGACAAGGGTTGTGGTTAAAATCCACCCAGAGTTACTGAAAAAAAAAAAAAGAAAGAAGTATCAACAATTAGTCATGTTAAAATGTCATAATATAAGAAACAGGAGATTCTTAATAATTAAAGGCAATCAAGATTAAGTACTTAGTTTAATAATCTAATTAAAGCTTTACGGTTACTACCTTTAAAACTATTTAAAAAAAATATACTCGGAGAAGGAACTATTATAATAGATATTAGGGGTCCTGCCCGGTTTGGCTCAGTGGATAGAGCGTTGGCCTGGGGACCGAAGGGTCTCTGGTTCAATTCTGGTCAAGGGCACGTATCTGGGTTGCAGGCTCCTCTCCAGCCCTGGCTGGGGCTCATGCAGGAGGCAACCAATCCATGTGTTTCTCTCACATTGATATTTCTCTGTCTTTCCTTTTCTCTTCCACACTCTCCAAAAATCCATGGAAAAATATCCTCAGGTGAGGATTAAAAAATAAATTAAAATTAAATTTTAAAAAAAAGTTAAGAAAAAATAGATATTAGGGTAGTATGAAACCCTTCCCTCCATTTCTCAAGTTTCTGTAACATGGCTGCATCACTTTTGCAACTTAAAAAAAAATCAGACATACTGGCTTTTTGTTAAATGTATAAAATTAAAAAATTATTGTCAAGGGTAATTTTAAATTACTAAATGAGATAAGAAAAATGAAAGTGTCCTATAAATTAGACACTGCTATAAAATTTTATATGTATTATTTTGCAAGTTATTATGATGATACTAGCTTTAAGAAAACCCAATATCTCAGAATTAAGGTATAGAATAGGTAAATTATGAAATTATCATGTTTTATAAAGGGATTCACAACAGGCTTCCAGAAGTTAGCTTCTCTAGAGCATTTCAAATATTTGATCTGCCATAATTTACTTACAATTCAATTTATAAGAGTATATCTATCATGAAGTATTCTGCACCCATTACAGCACATCTTAGTAAAGATAAAATTACATCTTTCTTATGATTAAAGTATTTTTTTAAAATGTTTTTATTGATTTCAGAGAGAGGAAGGGAGAATGAGAGAGAGATAGAAACATTGATCGGCTGCCTCCTGCATGCCCACTACTGGGGATCAAGCCTGAAACCCAGGCAAGTGTCCTGTTTGGAAATCGAACCATGACCTCCTGGTTCATGGGATGACCCTGGTTCATGGGACAAAGTTCAACCAACTGAGCCATGCCGACTGAGCTGATGAAAATATCTTTTTTAAAAAATAGTATTTTTTTTACTGATTTTAGAGAGGAAGGGAGAGGGAGAGATAGAAACATTAATGATGAGAGAGAATCATCAATCGGCTGCTTCCTGCACAACCCCTACTGGGGATCAAGCCCGAAACCTGGGCATGTGCCCTTGACCAGAATCAAACCTAGGACCCTTCAGTCCACAGACCAATGCTCTATTTACTGAGCCAAACTAGCTAGGGCTGATTAAAATATCTTTTTTTAAAATATATATTTTTATTGACTTCAGAGAGGAAGGGAGAGATAGAAACCTCAATGATCAGAGAGAACAATCCATTCACTTCCTCCTGCACACCTCCTACTGGGGATCGAGCCCACAACCTGGGCATGTGCCCTTGACCAGAATCGAACCCAATTTCCATTCTGGAGGCTAAGGGCAACTTCATATCAACCAAGTGATATAATAAAAAGAAGCACTGGCATAAGGGTCAGAAGACCAGATTCCACTGACTGGCTAGGTGATCCTATATGCAATCATGGAAAAATCATGATCTTTTAAAGAGCAAACAGCTATGATAGAATAGAATGAGTAGAAGATAAAGAATTTGAAAACCGAGATTTGAATTGTAATATAATAGATATTTAACCTTGGGGTAGCTGACTCACCTCTCTGATTTACCTACTTATCACAGGGTACACTGTTCTAAGAGTCAAATGAGATCACTGAGGGGGGAAAAGCATTTAAAAAATAATTCTTTTTATTAAAATGTAGGATACTATCATATTTAGCTTTCATGAAACTATCAAATTGCAACAAAAATCCTAAATACTCGAGAGAGAAAAACTCTCCTTTTTAAAGCAAGGTCAAAAGCAGGTTTAGAAATGAAAGGAAGGGAAATTTTAAAGTTAAACCCTTATTTTCTCACCCAGTCTTTAAAGACTTTTGTTCAGTAAAAGGTATTCATTTTTAGATTCCAATATAACAGGAGTAACCAAGATGGCGGCATAGGTAAACACCGGAAATTGATGCCTCACACAACCAGTTCAAAAATACAACTAAAAGACAAAACGGACATCATCCAGAACCACAGGAAGGCTGGCTGAGTGGAAATTCTACAACTAGAAGGAAAGAGAAAACCACTGAGACACAGAGGAGGTGCGGAAGTAAAGTGCAGAGGTACGGAGATGCGCGCCGAAAGGGCTGGCAGCTGAGGACACGGTTGTCTTTTTCAATCGGGAGGAAGTCTCAAGCTCCTGACTGCTCTGAACTCCAGTTCTGGGTGAGTCTCTGGGGACCCAGACTCATACGGGGAGAAACTGGACTATCTGGCATCGGGCAGAACTTGAGGGTGGCTTTCTCTCAGAGGTGCTTGCAGCGATTACTGGGACACTGAGACGCGGGGCCTCTTAGGGTAGGACTGGGGAGCAGCCATAGCTGCTTGCTCCACCCTGTTGATCCCCTGAGACCCCGCCCCACCCAAGCTGTGTGCAGAGGCTTTTGCATATGAAAGGCCTGGCCCTTTGCAACCTGAAAATTACCTAACAAACTGCAGCTGAATCAGAGAGACCCAGGACTTCCAAAAGAAGGTCCAAGGCCCTACAGCAGCTTGCATTGCTTCACAGCTGGGCCTCATCTGGGCACCTCCAAACCCCAAACAAAGAAGAGGAATCTCTCCCTAGCTCCTGCTGGGTAGCCTCAGGCAGAGGCTAAATTAGCACCTCCTTAGAGATCCAAGAGCCAGTGTACCCAGTGGTCAGAGTGGGACCATCCAGATTACAACTCCTCAGATCCATAAGGGACACACTCAGGGGGCAGACTCAGTGAGCACCAAAGCCCCATTGAAGCAAGTCTTGCCCCAGAAGGGTGTCTCCAGCTCAGAAGTTCTCCCACTGCAGACACAGCTGATTCTCACTGCCAACTGTCCTGGAGGTCAATTCCTCACAGTGATATCTACAACAATCAAGGCTTAACTACAACAAGACTGTGCACAAAGCCCACAAAGGGGTGCACCAAGAGTGTCCACCTCAGGTAATTGGGGAGGCTGAGCCACTGGGCCCTATAGGACACCTAACACAGAAAGCCACTCTATCAACACAGGGAAGCATAAAAAATGGGGAGACAAAGAAACAAGTCACAAATGACAGAAATGGAGGAAAGCAAACTACTGGACATAGAGTTCAAAACCACACTTCTAAGGTTTTTCAAGAATTTTCTAGAAACCGTTGATAAATTTAGTGAGACCCTCAAGAAATCTAGTGAGACCCTTGAGGTTATGAAAAAGGACCAACTAGAAATTAAGCATACACTGACTGAAATAAAGGATATTATGCAGAGTTCCAACAGCAGACCAGAGGGTCGCAAGAATCAAGTCAAAGATTTGAAATACGAAGAAGTAAAAATCACCCAACCGGAAAAACAAAAAGAAAAAAGAATCCAAAAATATGAAGATAGTGTAAGGAGTCTCTGGGACAACTTCAAGCGTACCAACATCCGAATTATGGGGGTGCCAGAAGAAGAGAGAAGGCAAGATATTGAAAACCTATTTAAAGAAATAATGACAGAAAACTTCCCCTACCTGGTGAAAGAAATAGACTTACAAGTCCAGGAAGTGCAGAGAACCCCAAACAAAAGGAATCCAAAGAGGACCACACCAAGACACATCATAATTAAAATGTCAAGAGCAAAAGACAAAGAGAGAATCTTAAAAGCAGCAATAGAAAAGAAGTCAGTTACCTACAAGGGAGTACCCATACGAATGTCAGCTGATTTCTCAAACAGAAACTATGCAGGCCAGAAGGGAGTGGCAAGAAATATTCAAAGTGATAAATAGCAAGAACCTACAACCAAGATTACTTTACCCAGCAAAGCTATCATTCAGAATTGAAGGTCAGATAAAGAGCTTCACAGATAAGAAAAAGCTCAAGGAGTTCATCACCACCAAACCAGTATTATATGAAATGCTGAAAGGTATCCTTTAAGAAGAGGAAGAAGAAAAAGGTAAAGATACAAATTATGAACAACAAATATGCATCTATCAACAAGTGAATCTAAAAATCAAGTGAATAAATAATCTGATGAACAGAATAAACCGGTGAATATAATAGAATCAGGGACATAGAAAGGGAGTGGACTGACTATTCTCAGGGGGGGAGAGGGGGGGAGTGGGAAGAGACTGGACAAAAATTGTACACCTATGGATGAGAATAGTGGGGGAGGGGGTAAGGGCAGAGGGTGGGGTGGGAACCGAGTGGAGGGGAACTATGGGGGGAAAAAAGAGGAACAACTGTAATAATCTGAACAATAAAGATTTAATTAAAAAAAAATTTAGATTCCAATATGACCCTACTCTCATCTGATAAAACCTATCAAGAAACTATTTCTATAACAAGAAATGACAGGAAGCATGCGGTTTGGACTACTGCAGTGTTACACCTGAGACAGAACATAGCGTGAGACTGTGAGGGCAACCACTTCTATACTGTTCTACTCAGGGGCTTGGCGTGGTATTTGACACATAATAAATAGTTACCAATAAGTGTTAAGACCCACTTTCTTTCTCTTTTTCTTTTATGGGTGGGAGAAATTTGGGGGGAGGGCTCATATCATAACTCCTTGCAGGAGCGCAAGCACACATAATTTGATAAAACCCTCTTTATCCTCAGAAGGCTTGATATTCCTTCCTAGAACATAACATACCCATTCCCTCAACTGCCCACTTTTCCTTGCCTTGGCATAGAGTTGATATTCCTCCTTAGCATAGAACATGAAGCCTTCATTAGTCTATAGCCTTATCTACCCTTCCCAGCTTTATATGTGGCCTTGCAACTAAAAACAAAAATCTGATCCCCAAAACATTAACATATACTTAAGAAACACATTTCTTAACATAAATCAGGGAATCCTAACAAGAAAGTTTTTGTACTGTGAAAAAAACTACTTGCTTGGGTTTTATTAAACTAGTATGATATCACCTTTCATTTATTGTTAAATCCTTAGAATATGTTTATTGATATTAGAGAAAGGAAAGGTGGGAGGGAGGGGGAGAGAGAAAGAGAGAGAAACATTGTTCAGTTGCCTCCTGCATGTGCCCCGACCTCTGGTGCATGGGACAATGCTCCAACCAACTGAGTCACACTGGCCAGGGCTGCATATTACTTTATTTTTTTAATTTTGTTTTATTGCTTAAAGTATTACAAAGAGTCTTACATATGTCCCCCCCCCCCCCTTTTTTTACCCCCCTTGACCTTCCCCCGGCCTCCCCTAACCCCCAGTGTCTTGTGTCCATTGGTTATGCTTATATGCATGCATACAAGTCCTTCGGTTGATCTCTTACCCCCCGCCTCCCCTCCCCAGCCTTCCCACTGTAGTTTGACAGTCTGTTCGATGCTGTTCTGCATATTACTTTTTAAGAAATTAAAATATCCAAAAGTAGACATTTGGTAGGGAGAAGGTAAATTTTTTTTTTTTTTTTACTTTTGAGCAGCTAATAAAATTTTAAAATAATAAAAAGGACTGTATCTTTCTGATATAAGCCAGACTGTATTTCCTATACCCATTAATAAAGAGGAATACATACAGAGAGAGGCATCTTAAAAAGCCATCACTTTCTCCATCTTCAAGAAAGTTCCTGTGTGCTTGTGAACTTCTCATTTGTAGATCTGGTGAAATAACAAGGCACATGTTTGATATCTTATACTCAAAAGATAGTCCCAAATGACTACTTCTAGATCTATACATTTAATAATAAATGAAAGTTCCTATGGCACATCAAAAAATAAATAGATATTCTACTACCTTAAGGATTTCCTATTTTATTTCCAAATTCTCATTGACATTGAAGCTTTCAATTTAATTACATGTGGGCTTAAATAATGGAATCTGGTTTATTCTAATGTAAAGTTAAAGATGGCCTTATGTACTGTCATTATCCACCCAGCAAAATCATTAGAAAGTTAGTTAAATCAGTATCCAAAGTAAGGTAGAAGATAGTACATTTTAAAAGGTAAACTCAGCTTTAACTTGATGGTTTTATATCCCCATGAGTTAAAATTCACTTCTAGTATGGAAATCAAAATAGAATAGGAACTCATACTTTTAGGGTAGTTTCACTATTTGGTTAGTTTATTGGGATGTATCAGAATATTTCATTAGTTTAGACTCACAACATCCTTCAAAGCAAACTAAATGCTTTTAAAATACTGGTTCTCAAAGTGTGGTCCCCAGACCAGCAGCATCAACAAAATCTGGCAACTTATTAGAAATGCAAATTCTCAGGTCCTTCCCCAGATCTAGAAAATTGGAAACTTTGGAGGTGGGACTCAGAAATCTGTTTTAACAAGCTATCCAGATCCTAATGCACATTAAAGTTTGAGAACCACTGTTTTAGAAATTATTTGTTCATATTCTATTAGTGTAAAAACAATCATGCAACCAATTCTACACAACCAGATTTGATTGCTAATGTTTTTTATCCCAAGCTGCGTAAAAGAAAACTTACAGGACATTTTGCTTAGCGATGATTCTTTCAAATTTGTAGGCTCCTGTTCCAACTGTGATGCATACTGGATTTCTGGCTTAGACTAAAATGATAATGAAAGCAATTAAGTCATTTGTACTCTTTAAGCCTTTCTCAGTAGCAAGTTCTGTAACACATCATCTCTATAAACATTCAAATTGAGAAAAAGTAACAAAGTATGGCATAAAAAATAAAGCATATTAACCACAATATACTTTAATTACACTTCCTAAACATCAGATCCAGTGCCTTGCAAACAGACACAGACTTTTGGCATCATCAAATATTGTTTAACTTCCTGACAGCATAAAAAAAATTAAAAAAGGAGAAATTATAGCATACTGCATTAAATATCATGCTCTGCAAAAATGACTTCTAATTCTAGTTGATCAGGAATAATTTAGCAGACTGCCAAAGTATTTGACTAAACACTTATTATCTCTATTTTTTCTCAACTGAAACATTCCATTCTTCCCTAAGTGTAATTCATAAATTACAGCTAAATACTCCATACTCTACATATAGAACTGACCCTCTGGAGTGGGGGCTTCTTTATCCTAGTTACACTCAAGTTGACACAAAGAGAGAAACAGCTAATCTCACATCTAATCAGGAATGAATGAGGTCTTCACTCTAGGAGTCAATTTATGCTTTACCTCAAGTAGCTTTAAGACACAAAACTTGCCCTAACCAGTCTGGCTCAGTGGATAGAGCGTCGGCCTGCAGACTGAAGGGTCACAGGTTCGATTCCAGTCAAGGGCATGTACCTTGGTTGCGGGCACATCCCCAGTGGGGGCTGTGCAAGAGGCAACTGGTTGATGTTTCTCTCTCATCAATGTTTCTAACTCTCTATCCCTCTCCCTTCCTCTCTGTAAAAAATCAATAAAAAAAATATTTTTTAAAAAAGACACAAAACTTATTGAATTTAAAGAGAGGAAATTACATATTAGCTTTACAGTAAGCCACTCACTTAGTAATAATAATTAAAGGTTCACTTTAATTAATACCTGAGAGAAAGAGTACCACAACATAATTTGTGGGCAGGTAAATTTAAGAAATTTGCCATGACCAGGTGGCTCGCTTGGTAGAGCATCGTCCTCTACACCAAAAGGATGCGGGTTTGATCCCCAGTTGGGGCACATACCGGAGGCTACTGATCGATGTTTCTCTCTCACATTGATGTTTCTCTCTCTCTCTCTAAAAAAAAAAAAAAAAATCAATACAAACATATCCTCAGGTAAGGATTAAATAAATAAATAAATTAAGGAATTTAACTACAGAATTAAAAAGAAGACAATGTTGTAGGGTGGTATATGAGCCTATGAGTTAAAGTGACCTGAGTCTAAAGCCTATTTTTGTTACTGACAGGGCGACCTTAAACAAGTTAGACTCAGTTTCCTCATCAATAAAATAGGGATAATACAACCTCATGAAGTTGTTTGAAGATAAAATACATAAGTCCCTAGTACATAAGAACTTTAAAAAAGACTACTATTATTATCACATCACATGGTAAATAATGAAGTAGGAGAAAAGTTACTTCTCTAGGAGGCAATATGCTTCTTCAATAAGTTCTCTTGTAAGAGTTCTGAGAAAAAGCACTAAAAACAACTAAAAATTACATCATATTGCTTTTCTCTAATATAAATACAGGATATAAATACATGCCACTATTTATATTCTAAGTATTTTAATTATTCCTATTTCCCATATCTAGAGGTTTCATTTTATCAATTTAACCACTATGAAATTTAGAAGATTCAGAGTTCTTGTTAGATAAGGATTGAGGGCTTCAGATAGGCTTCCAATAGGCAGAGGGGAGGGTAAGTCACATTGTGTCATGATGCCCAATGTTTTCATTAGGCCAAATAATTATTATTTGATGATAAATATTTTTAAGTGGCATGACTCTATGCCAAGACATTCATTTGAGACATATACATTTACTGTTGCTGGTATTTACTAGTAGATGAATATATGAAGAACAATTGTCACCTGGAATATAACTAATTTTCCATCATCAGCTTGAAGATAAAAAGTCCACGAAGAGGTTATGAAGCTCTGTGCAGAGTCCATCATGCCACTCCAGAATGACCGTACCAGAGTTAGAGGGAAGAGTAGATGCATTTTTGGCATCAGAGACATGAGCTTTAAAAAAAAAAAGTTATAATACATTATATATATTCAAGAGAGCAACATAATCAAATCCTTATTGACAGGGTATAAAGCATTAAGTGAATCTACTATAATTAGCACTCAAGTAAGCTCTTAGTTATCTATGCAAATTGACTATGGTAAAGCTGAAAATCCCTTTAATTTCTACTAAACACATTTATAAGCTACCTGTCACCTGTATCAGAATAAAAGGCTTTTGAATCAGATAAAAAAAATATGGAGACTCTTGCTCCGGCTGGTTTTCTTAGTGGTTTGAGCCCCAGCCCTTGGACCGAAGGGTCGTGGGTTAGATTCCCAGTCAAGGGCACATACCTCGGATGCAGGTTTGATCCCTGGTCCCAGTTGGGGCTCATGTGGGAGGCAACCAATCAATGTGTCTGTCTCATGTCAATGTTTCTCTCTCTCTCTCCCCTCTCCTCCCTCCCTTCCACTCTGTCTGAAAATCAATGGAAAAAATATCCTTGGGTGAGGATTAAAAAAACAACAACAAATATGGATAATCTTAAGATTTGATTAAATAAGGCCTAGCAAGGCTCAAGAAATAGAAGGGAAAGGGATAAGTTATTCTTTAATGCTTTCAAATAAAATAAATCATGCCATAATGAACATCAATGAAAAAGAAGGAAAAAAGTCAAAAGAATATATGCATACAATGTGAGACATCTGATAACATGGCAGGGTGAGAGAGTATTTATGGGCTGAATACATATATAGTAAGCTACTGATAGGAATTAACACTAATTGACATAATCTCCCCTCCAGTTCTGATTCATAAATGCGCAAAACATGCAATATCATTGTTATATGATAGATTAGAAACAACCTACATGTCCAAAAATAAGGAAATACTTATTAAATAAATGATACATTCATACACAGGAATATGTAGTGAAAAGAGTAGACATTCACTATGTATACTTTAATTTTTAAAAAATAATGCATGTATATACATAAAATATATCTGTACTGGTAACTCTGGCTACTTGAATGGAGAAAAATATAGGGATAGGAGACTTTTCACTATTTACTCTCTTTACCTTCTGAGTTTTGTATCATATGGCTGTATTTTCTATGCAAAAGTTAATAAAATTTAGAAAATTTCCCCAGTATATATGGAGTATAGAGTATGAGGAGTGGGAGATTATAACAGATGACATAGGAGAGGTAATCAGGAGCCAGGTTGTGATAAGTGGTTTGGACTTAAACCTATATATAATGGGGAGCAACTGAAATATATAAGATAGGAGTATGACATGAAATTTCCATTTAGAAAGTAAATATCTGGATACAGACTAAAAGATAAACTAGAGGGGGTTAAAGTGGGAAAATAGTTTGGAAGTTAATTCAATTTAGTAATGTAGATGAGAAATGATGATGGTCTGAGTTAAGGTAATTGCAGTTGGGATGAAAAAAAGACACTGAACTATCAATTTCCCTGAGCCCCAGTTTTTTCGTATGTAAAAGGGGGATAAAATTTTCAATAGACAACGAGTAAAAAAAGTGAGATTATGTATGTGAACATATCTTTTAACAGTAAAGCATCATAGAAAAATGTAATTGATTTGTCTATGTGCAAATATATAACTTGTTTGCTGAAAACTAATTTAAAAGATAACACTAAAATAGGATCAAGTGGGTGATAAATATTTCAATACAAGTAAGTGCAATACAAGCAGGCAATTTTGAAAGGCTGTTTTGTCTCATACTTGTTCTTGTCTCAATTCAGCAAATGGCAGCTGATTCTGGCAACCAAGATGGCAAGCATATTGCTCATCAGATTGGGAATATGCTTCTGTACATGCTGTAAGAGAAAAACAATCATATTACAAGAAAGAGACAGAAAGAGAGAAAGTAAAGGAATTTGGCATTTTATGAAGAAATTTATTACACTAAAACTAAAGGCCTGGTGCATGAAATTCGTGCACTGGAGGGACGGGGGGGAGGAGCGGGGGGCCCTCAGCCCCGTCTGCACCCTCTCGCAGTTCGGGATCCCTCACTACTTACCACCCACCTGCTCGCTGCTCCTTAGCACTACCGCAGAGGTGGGAGAGGCTCCCATCACCGCTGCTGCGCCCAGCTTCTGGCTGAGCGGTGCTCCCCATGGGAGCGCAATGACCACCAGGGGGCAGCTCCTGCATTGAGCATCTGCCCCCTGGTGGTCAGTGCACATCACAGTAACTGGCCGTTCTGGTCGTTCCGTCATAACAGTCACTTAGGCTTTTATTATATAGATAACATTTCATCAATATGCATTTCCAAATTTGGTAATAATAGCAAATGTATCTTATCCTATATAATAAAAGCGTAGTATCCAAGTTGTCCCCTCAACTGGGAGGTCATCCAGGAGTTTGACCAGGGGGCAGGGCTGGCCGGGGGAAGGGAGGGAGGCCCCAGTGGCGCAGAGAGGCCCCGGCCGGCAGCCAGCAGCCACTAGGGACCCTACCAGTGCACGAATTTCCTGCACTGGGTTTCTAGTTATTTTA
Source organism: Myotis yumanensis (assembly GCF_028538775.1). Lineage (NCBI taxonomy): Eukaryota > Metazoa > Chordata > Mammalia > Chiroptera > Vespertilionidae > Myotis > Myotis yumanensis. The sequence continues at coordinate 37,798,727 of NW_027223753.1, forward strand.
ATAAAACCCCTATCTTTTATCACCCACAAGTCAAATATTTCAGGTATAAATCTATTAATTACACACTCAAGCTCCTATATCATGACATTTATAAGAGGGGAGCTTCTTGCTAAGGTTTACACAGTGGAAAAACATTGAACAGACAACCTCATTGAACAGGCAACCTCAAGTTTTGGCTCTATCATTTGTTGGTTGTTTATGTGACTAGGGCTAACTGTTTAACCTCTCTGACTATTGAATTCCATAAGTCTAAAATGGAAATACAACCACCTTGGCAAGGAAAAAATAGAAGAATTAGTTTAACACCCTAAATTCTAAGAAAATGGAACTTAGAAAATGTTCTACAGCAGGATTCTAAAGTTGAAATGGGTCTCTACCAGATATACTCTCTTCTTTTACCAGAGACAAATCTTTCTTATGATAGAACACTTCACCATTATAACAATCTTATTTTTTTTTCCAACCTGGTCATGTATTTGTAATATACTTCTCAAAGATGCTAGATAATAAACTGAACAGCATTATGCACACATAAAGATAGCCAGTTTAGGAGTCTGAGCCATAAAAAATAAGGTTATGATATCACAGAGGCTGGATGTTAGTCATGGCATAGTGATAAGGAGTAAGACACCTCCTGCTACACTGAATAAACAGTGTAATGTAATGAACAGAGAAAATTCCATTAGAGTTCTTTAAAAAGTTAAATGTCAATTTTATCTTTACTATAGTTTTTTTTTTTTTTTAATTAAACACCTCTTTCAGCAAAAATAAGAACAGTGGATTAAGAGATGACAAAGCCTCTGGTTACCTCTTTTATTGGTATGGCCCACAAAAGAATACACTATTAAATACTGAGTCAAAGGCCTGATTCAGTAAAAAAAAAAACTTGGAGCTAAGCTAACTAGCCAATGGTTGAAAGGCTTAGGAAAATTATACTATCTCTTGAAAAGGTAGTGATGAATTATGGGAAGGCTAATTACTACTGCATTTGTCTAAACCAAATACTTGTTTAAACAAAGGTGTCCTATCCACAGCACAAAATAAACGCTATCTCAACAAAAGATGAAATTTAAAGACCATAAAATTTCTAGCAGCAGCTACTAAAACTCTAACTGCATAACAATTAAAATATGCTGGATGACTAGTTTAAACATTATGCTTCTCATTTTCTGAGGAAAATACATTAAAAGTATAACACAGCTCAGAGAAAACATCAATGCTATAGACTGCTGATGTCATTAGCATAGCATCTTACCAGATTCGCATTCCAATTTGGTCCGATTTAAATCAATTCCATCATCCACAAACTGACAAATTGAAAACAGCCTGCAACCTCTCTGACATGCGTACAACTCCTCTTCCTAGGGAATTCAAGAATAGAGAGGATTACAAAAAAAAAAAAAAAAAAATGTATTTCCCTCAGAGAAAAAAGGTCAGAAGAAAGCAAAGTTAGTAGGTTTATTATAAACTGCCCAATAAAAAAATTTTATAACTGAAAGAAAAACAACAGGAGCCAGGTAATGCCCAAGACCTTTCCCATATAAAGAAGTTTTAATTTCTTGTTTACAAAGTGATATCAAAGAAAAAAGTCCAGTGAGTAAAATCACTCTTTTCCTATTATTTCGTGGGGGGTGGGGGGATTGAAAATAAAAATAACAATGACATAATCAGAACTTTAACAAAGATAGAAATGAGTAAGCAAGTACCTTAGGACAAATAGCATATTTCTGCCCATAAATATTTATACAAATCATTAAGCTTATCAGGAAAAGTATCATGATTAGCTTCACAGGGCCAATAGTGCTATAAAGGCCCCTACAAAGTGAGGTGTACATCTATACAAATACTTAGATAAAAGGATTTTTAAAACTTGGCTTATTTACTAAAAATACAAACAAGAGCAATAGTATGTTATATGGGAAAGGCCAATGGAATTAGCCAGACCTGGATTGAAACCTTTTAGGTGAGTGACCCAGCACAAGTTACTTTACCTATCTAAAACTCAGTTTTTTTCATCATAAAAGGAGATAATAGCTATAAATTATTTCCAATCCCTTCAGTACTGCTGGAAATAGCTATTCCTAGTACAGTGCCTGGGACATACAAGGTACTCAATAAATGGTAGTGTTAATCATAATAATAGAGTTTTTAAAGAGAAAACAAGTTATAGACATCATTGTATATGTGTGTGAGTTCAAGGTAGGATATATTCTTCATTACTGGAAAATGTTACCTGCTTAGTTAAGACTAATGGCAATGTCTTCAACAGGCTTTCCGTCAATGACCTACATAGAGTATTTGAAACAAACCAGTACATGTGGGGAAGCCCCCTCAACTTACTATGTGATCCACTGTGTACAAACTGGCAGGCACCAAATAAAGGAAGGAAACAGCATGTGCATACACCAGTCTGCAACCAATGGAATACAAATAGCATTTCTTCGCAGCAGAGGATTAGTAAAATCTATGTGGCAGCAGCAATCCATTAGGAAGAGATGGCTGCAGTCTAATATTAAGCAAGCTTTGAAGGCAGCACATTTCTGGACCTCAGATCTAGTTGCACTTATTGTTATGATGAAACAAAGAATTTTAGCAATTAAAATAAATTTCATACCTGAGTAGCTTTTGCAGACTTTGTACAGCAATGAAAGAACTTTCATGCCTTTGGAGTACCACACATTTCCTTAAATTGCACAGAGGAAGCATGAGCTCATTGTTAAGAGCTTTACTGAATGCCATTTCCTTTTCAGATATGTTTCCTTCTGTTAAACCAACCCAATAAGCCCTCCAGTACCTTTTTTTTTTTTTTAAATCCTCACCGGAGGACATGCTTAGGGAAAGGAAGGGGAAGAGAGAGGGAGGGGAAGAGAGAGAGAGAAACATCCATAGGTTACCTTCCATAAGTGCTCCACTGGGGGATTGAAACCTAAATACAGGTATGTGTGACACTCAACCAACTGAGCCACTCTGGCCAGGCTCCAGTACCATTTTCAGAAGACAACATGGTGAAAACAGTCTAGATTTAAAGCTCAGCCCCACCATTTGTACAACCTTGGGCAAGTAACCTAATCTTTCAGCCTCAGTTTCCTTACTTGTAAAACAGGAACAATCTTTCTTCAAGATTATGTCAATCTTGAATATGAGGGCTGTACATTTTATATTCACAATATCATTAATATTGTGCTATACAAATAAATAGACATAACGTTAATAATATATTTAATGAGCACCCATCATGTGCCAGGTACTGAACTAACACTTAACATCTGATACTATACTTGGCACAGAGTAGGCACTCAAAAATCATTAAGAAGAATCATATCCTTATTCTAAGTACGTGTTTTCATGTTCTAGGTAATATTATTACTCTGAGTAAATGATTCATGCCCCCTGTATCCCAAATGACTGGCAAGCGTTTATCAAATACTAACTAGAGGCTTGGTGCACGAATTTGTGCATTGCGGGGAGGGGGCCCTCAGCCCAGCCTGCACTCTCTTGAAATCCGGGACCCCTTGGGGGATGTCTGACTGCCAGTTTAGGCCTGATCCCTCTCGCAATCCGGGACCGCTGGCTCCTAACCACTCACCTGCCTGCCTGCTTGTTTGCCCCTAACCCTTCTGCCTGCCTGCCTCATCACCCCTAACTGCTCGCCTGCCTGATTGTTCGCCCCAACCCCTCTGCCTGCCTGCCTCATTGCCCCTAATCACTCGCCTGCCTGCCTGATCGCCCCTACCGCCTCTGCCTCTGCCCCTGCCCCACTGCCACAGCTTCATCCAGAAGGCTGTTCAGCTGTCTAGTCTAATTAGCATATTATGCTTTTACTATTATAGATATTTCCTCTGATTTAAAGCACAAGGAAATAGTGCTCCCCATCAAATGGAAAACCACCTAAATAATTACAATGAATTTCAATAATACATTTATAGATTTTATGTGCATTTTCACATCCTGAGCTAGGTAAAGCTAACTATTCTCTTATTATTCAGCACTTAGGCAGTTGCTGAGAATGCCACATATATTATCTTTAATTCTCACACTAGCTCTGCAGGGTGTGAAGGTTTTTTCTATAGCTGACAGCAAGGACACACAGATAGTAAAAGTGGAGCTATGGATGTAACCTGGGTTTGTATGGTTCCAGAGCCCACCTTTGTAAAAAAATATGACCAGGCTGGACCTAGTCAGCTTTGTTATTAATATAAACTTATGTCTCTTGTATTTAGACCCAGGCAAATTATGCAACTGCACTTTCAAGGAAAGTTAAAGGGTAAAATATCACAATTTAAAAATAATTACTTACAAATAGTTAAGGTATTCTACTTTTTTACAACAAAATACTTCTGAAAATAAGTCATTAAAATAAGATTTCTATCTGCCAGCTACAAATGCCAGACCAAGAGAGGCTATGTGAGCTTGTAAATTCATCTAATTTCTTATATAACACACTGCTTTTTTTCCCCTGAACTGCAAAGTACAATAATTGGGAAGAGGGCCAACAGAAATCAGTGAAATAAGTAAATTATTTTTAATAGAACATTTTGATAAAAGGCAGCATAGTATAGCCGGTTTTAGGACTGAGTTCCCATAACTCCACTAGTTATTGGCTATGTGACCTTGGGCAAGTCACTTAACCTTTCAGAGCCTTAATTTCCTCAATTGTAAAACCCTACTTAGCCCGGTGGTTGTGAGAACTAAGGATAATGGGTAATCTCTCATCAAACTGGCTAACAGAAGGTAGACAGTTAATACATTTTAAGTCCAGTATTTCCAGGGAGCCAGATGATTTAGAGTTCCTGGTGACAACAACTTTAAAGAATAAGTAAAAATAGCTTAGAGATCACAGTTTTTTAGGAAGTAGTGGATATTATAAAAGTACTTAAAAGTTCCAGAAATGTTTATCCTTTCAATTTACTTATTCTCCCAGGATTCTGGTTCATACTGCAAATTTGCTAGGAAAATCTCAGAAATAAAAGCCAAAACCAAATAGTTGAATGATACAAAATAAGTCTCCATGCCAAACCAGGTCAAATCAATATTAATGAGTTTCCCCATACAATCCTCTCAGATGAGAGGTTTGTAAGAGAAGAAGGTAATTTAGGGATAGTATACATTCAGTCTGGAAATCAGAATGTCTCACTTCTCTCTCTTGCTTATTAGTCTCTGACTGAAAATTTCAGGATAATACCCTCTCCCACATTTTGTCTTGAAAACGGATAATCCGCAGGCAATGTAGACAGACATATGGGAAGCGCTAGCATTTAGGACTTTCCATTTTCAAAGACCTTAAAACACTCGCCAATAAGGACCATCCTAATGTCACTGGGCCTAATCTCGTGGTCACTTTGTAGACTGAGAACGCAAACAAAATAGGCTAGCCACGCAACGCAAACAACAAAGAGATGAAGGGAAAACAAGAAGAGAAAGACCAGCAACGGCAGCAAAAGCTCTTGCAAATAAAGGCAGTGGGGTGGGGAGGGCATATACCCAAATTATATATGGGAAAGGGTGAGGGAGTTCACCCTACAATCTAGAATGTTGAGTAAACAGAGTTCTCAAGAAGCTGAAAACAACAACTTGAGAAGTAGAATGGAATTAAGGAAAGACAGCACCTGTGTGTGTGTGGGGGGGGGGGGGGGGCGGGGGGCAGTGAAAGTAGGGTGACCCCTTCCTCCATGAGAGGCGGTCTCATTTCTTGACTCACTTCACTGAACGGTAAATTCTTTCAATGCAGATGCATCGACCTGCTTCTTCCCTAAGCCATCCCAGGCCCTAGCGGCAGAGCCTTGCACACAGTAATTCAACACAAGCTTTGGAAAGCCCTGTCCGTGCGTCTCACAACTCCTCGGGCTGCTGAACACGATTCATACCATAGTCACTGGGATGGTCTGCTCGTCTGACTCCGGAACAGACGCTTAGCTCCCGGCCCAGGGAGGTGCTCCGTAAACACGGTTCATGAAGGAACCCTTTGTGGGCTTGCGTTTCTGGCCCCGCCCCGCCCCCGCCGTGCCTTAGGCTCCCTGAAGGTGAGGGTCCGTCTGAACAGGCAGCATCCTCCTCCCGCTTGGAGTGCACTGCTGCCCCGCAAGCTTTCTTATCTCCGCATCCCCCCCACCCCCCCAGCCCCCTACAGGGTCGGTGCAGCACAAACTTCCGGCAATTACAGCGGGAGCGGTGCGAGTGGGGTTAGGGAGGAAAACAGGAGCGACACAGGTGGGAGACAGCGGCTGAATGGCGGATTCAACGGCCAGCTTCCCGGAGCCGACAGAGGAGCGCGAGGGCGGAAAGACGAACGGCCAGGGAAGGGTGGTAGCCCGGTTCAGACGGGCCCTACCTTGGGGTAGGTGTGCAAGGGGTAGGTCAACTGACAGGCCCGGTGGCAAGACGCCGTATCCCCCAACACCGAGTCAAACGCTTCGGCCGAGGCGGTCCCCGAGCCTCCGGCCAGGGCCACGGTCAGCAGTAGCAGCGGCGGAAGCCCCAGCTGGGCCCTGACCCGGAGGCTCCCTCTCGGCACCGCCATTTTGTTTCCCTCTGTCAAGGCAGCTCAGCTTGTTGCTGTTTTCTTTTCAGGATTTCCTCCTCCTTCCGGGGCCAGCCCCTTCCCCGCCCCCACCCCGGCTGCCGCTTCCGCCTCCGCTGTCCCACTCAAAAGAGGTGGAGCCAACCCTCGCGAGCACTGGAGCGAACTGGCATCCGGGACCCCTTTCTTCCTCTGCGGGGCACGCTGGGGCATGTAGTTCTTCACCGGCGGGAGGCGCCCTGGCGGTCGGGAAAGCTGGTCTCGGAGAACTACAGTACCCTGGGGGCGACCTCGCTCACCCCTTCGCAGTGCATTCTGGGGAGTGTGGTTTGCAGTGTCGCTGAGGCTCTCGGCGGGCGGACAACTCTCCCGATAAACTACCACCCTGGAAGGAAGCGTCCGTTTAGTTTCATCAGGCCGAGACTAGGGAAGAAACTGTTTAATGGACTCTTCGCAACAGTAGTTCTCTGGAGGGGCCTCGCTGCTGCCAGGCTGCTTTTCCTGGTGCGTTTCACGTCAGACGGTTGCTAGGTCCCCCTTCCTGGGCTCAGGAGTGCTGAGGGCAGCGGAAGATGGTGTTTAATAGCATTTTCGCTCGGGGATCGAGAAGCCCATAGTCGTGGATAGGGAGGGCTCTGGGACTACAAGCAGTTCCTGAAGACAGGGACTTGTTGCGAGGACTTTGCTGAGATCTGGTTACTGGGGAAACCCTTGGGATTGCAGCAGACTTGGGGTAGTTATTAAGAGAGCTTCATCGCACCCAGTGGAACTTGATCCTGCCACAACCCAACCTAAGTTGGAAGAGGTTTGTCACTAGGTTCAACGCCTGGCCCAGTATTGGACTCCCCTCCACAGCGTGCACTTCTGAAAACTAGGCACTTTCTGACCCAGGTAGTAGACCCGTTATTGTACAAGTTTCAGGTCTTAGGAAGATGTTTCTTTTTCAAGAGAAAATCTTCCCATAAATTCCACCCAGCAGTCCTCATAATCTAGGAAAGCTTCCAGAATCCAGAGTGTATAGACCACAGTTGTGTCATTTTAGGGAACACACATCCCAACAGTTAGGACGTTTTAGAATCTGCCCTCTTTTCTTGAGCAGAACGCACTGCAAGCACATGGAGGTAGTCGGAGGCCCCTAGAAATGGATAAATTCGTCATTCGAACGCCTAGACTCCAGAGTAGTCCTCAGAAGAAAGGTCCTGGAGGGAAGATTTACAAGCAGGCCACAATCGAATCTCTGAAGGTGAGAAGGGGACCTGGGACTAGAGAAAATGTGCCATGGGCTGTGATGGCAAGGTGGTGTGGAGTTCTGTGGAAGACCTGTGTGCTATTTTTGCATTACTTCCCAGTGTTCCTGACCACTCCTAATTTGTTTACCCTGTACTGATTTCGATTTATCAGTTCCAGGACTTCTCTTACACTTGCCTAATTACTTTGGCTTAATGGTATGTTTTGGTAGCTGGTAGGACAAACCCCCGGTGTTATTCTTCTTTTGCAAAATTTTGTCTATTAGGAATGTTCAAGTACCAAGTATGAGTTTATGTACCCTGTATTAACTCAGTCAGGCTGGGCGATGATACTGTACTCTCCTAGCTTTTTGGCCCGAACTATATCACAAGACCTCCATCGCTATATCTGAGATTGGGAAAGAGACTATTTTAATGGACTCTTTGCAACCGGAGTGTGTTAGCAAGGAAGAGTCGAGGAATAGATACAAGGATAGACAACCAACAATGAGTCAGCCAACATAGATACTCAATTAATGGTAAAATAATTATTTCACTAAAAACAAAAAACTACTTGTAATTAGTTCGCTTTGTCTTCTTGAACCTCTCTTCCTACATATTGGACTTTTTCTTTTCTGTTTCCTTTATTGGTTCCCCTTCCTTCACTAGACTCCTAATGTTTGTGCTTCCAAGAGCTTACCTGACTCAGATTAGAAAGCATTGAAGGGGAGTATAAACAGAAGCCCTGGGTTCTAGTCTTTACTGTGCAACTGGCTGATCTTTAGCAAGCCATTTTCTTCTCTGGGATCTCAGTTTGTCCTACCCATAAAATGTAGGGTTGTGCCCTAGCTGGTTTGGATCAGTGGACACAGCATCGACCTGCGGACTGAAGGGTCCCGGGTTCAATTCCAGTCAAGGGCACATGCCCGGGTTGTGGACTCAATCCCCAGTGGGGGTGCCTGCAGGGAGGCAGCCATTCAATGATTTTCTCTCATCATTGATGTTTCTATCCCCCTCCCTTCTTTTCTGAAATCAATAAAAATATATATTTTTTAAAATGTAGGATTAAATAATATCAGTGTTTCTTTAAAGGAGCACTATTGTCATTTGGTGTAAGAGAATTCTTCATTATTTGGAACTGCCCTGTGAGTTGTATTAAGTTTAACATCCCTGGCCCTCAGATACTAAATGCCAATAGCACCTCCCACTGTGATAACTGTGGGCTACAAGGCTGCGGTGGGCACAGGGGCAGGTCTTGGCCCATCCTCTGCGCCCCCGCCCAGCCCCTTCTGCCACAGCCCCGGTCCCCTGTCTGCTGAAGGCCCCGCTTCTACCACCACTGCTCCCACACGCTAATGGCGCTGGCCCGCTCGATTGGGGCTAGCGCTAGCAGCGGGTGCGAGCGGGGCGGGCGGGCGCTGTCAGCGGGTGCAAGCAGTGGCTCCAGCGCTGGCTGCGAGTATGAGCAGGGCTGGCACTGGCAGCAGGTGCAAGAGGCTGCAGGCCCCGATTGCCCCTCAGAAGCAGGAGGAGGTGGAGAAACCCTCAGGGGCAATTGGGGCCAGCAGCTGCTGTTCGCACCCGCTGATGGCGCTGAGTGATCGGGGCCAGCGCCAGGCACTGTCAGCGGGTGCGAGTGGTGGCTCCGGTGCCAGCAGTGGGTGTGAGTGCCTGGGGTGCAGGAGGAAAGAATTTTCAGTAACCACCAGAGGCTTGCCCCGATGACAGCAACCGGCACCCTGCTTTGGTCTGGCGCCCTGCTTCACCATCTCACCAAGGCCAATGCCTGCCATATTCTGTGCTCTGCTGCCTGCTGCCGGCACCCACCATGGTCCACATGCGCCCCCTGGTGATCAGCACACGTCATAGCAACCGTTGTTCTGCTGTTCGGTCTATTTGCATATTAGGGTTTTATATATAGAGATAACTTTATGCCTAGCACTATGCTGAGGTACTCTAGGAACCATAAGGGAAATTTAAGGTCAACGTATGAATCATCATGGGACTTCCTATTAGAGCATCATAGCAAAAGAAATTATTAAGTAATGATACAAAATCATACGTGATCCAATACAATTTGTTTTTTGGACAAAAAGGGTTAAGAGTTAGGAGAGAGCTCAATGTCTCTTTTACTGATCAGAGCACCCAAAGGGATGGAAAGATTTGGCTAGGTAGAGGGAAGTAGTGACAGATATCCATTCAGTAAGTGGTACTTGCTGTTCTCTTTCCTTTGTGCACACACACACATGCCTACTTTTATTTGTACACAATGACAAAATCAAGTTGAGTTAAATGTGAGTTCTAGAGTGTTAGCTAGGTCTACTCTCTGCCAAATGACTTAGTCCTACACACTAGCATCACATTTTAATGCCAAGAATCTGCTGAATGTTCAAGCCTCAATTTCCTCATCAGTAACATCAGAAATAATATCTAACCTGCAGTGTTGTTATAAGGGCTAAATAAATAAATGCATGTTGAAAGGGTTAAGTATTATGCCTGGAATGTAATAAAAACAGCTATTTCCTCTTTTCATGTACTACAGAAAAGGAGAGGCTTGTGTAAAACTAGAACTAGAGCTGATGATGGGGATGAAAATAGTAGTAATGAGTACTACTAACATTTTTTGAGCCCATTTCTATGGGCCAGGCATTGTGTTAAGTGCTTTCCATATAGTAACTCTTTAAATTCTGTGAAATGGATGATTTAATCCTCGCCCAAGGATATGTTTCATTGATTTTGAGAGAGAGAGAGAGAGGAGAGAGAAGAAACATCAATGTGAGAGAGAAATATTGATTGGTTGCCTTCCGTGCCCACTCCAAGTGGAGATCAAAACTGCAACCTAGATATGTGTCCTGACCAGGAAGCTAAACACCACCTTTCGGTGTGTGGGACAATGCTCCAACTAACTAAGTCCACCCAGGCAGAGCTATCATTTATATTTTACAGATGAAGAATCTAAGGCAGAGAGATTAAGTAGTTTGCTCAAGGTCAGAGACATTCTGATTCTACAGTCTGCCCCCTATAGGGTGAACTATTAAAAAAAGTGGAGGTTTCGGAATGCCATGCAAAGGAAGTATAAAAATCTTAGAATATTAGGACCATTGTACTTCTGTTATCAGTGTGGTACAAGTAATTTTGCCATAGCCTTAACGCATTCAGTGAAAGTGATACTCAATAGAGCTCAGTAGTGTACATTTAAATGGTAAAGGTTAATTTGGATAATCTCTTACTCCCTTAAGAGAAAGTGATTTCTTCTGTTGGTTGCAATAGGAGATTTTATTACTAAAAGGTTCTAGAACATGCTAATCCTTTTAGGTTCAGCACGTAAGAATGCTCTATAAACCTTTCCTCCCTTTGTAGGATTGACTATCCAATATGTGTCCCTTGCCCCACCAGTGGAATGGTGCTCATGTTATTGCTTATGAGAGAGTCATTGTCCCTAATTGGTTTTGTCAAACTTGATAATTCAGCCATCCACAACTGTAAGAATTCAGCCACCCACAACTGTAAGACCAGATGGTATTTTGGAGAACACCTCTTCTTTCTGGCAATAACCATTCCACTACTAATTGTAGCTACCCCATTGGTATTTCTTATTCAATTCCCTTGTTCCTCCCCATAATTCTGATACAAATTTGAAATATATGTTTTAGGGTTCACATTTGAATGGAAATAAGGAAGCATTCTTTGATATTTATGGAATTCTTCTGCTCTGGAACTGACTGCTATATTTTCTATTTCTGCCCTAAAATTTCAGATCTGAAAATGATGCTGTACTTAGTCTTTGAGGGTAGAAATGGTGTTGTTCAGTTACACTTGTTTTTGTGCACTGGGGATAGCCCTCAAGTTGCTCATAGTCCAGTGGGGAAGACAGCCTTCTAGATAAATATATGCAGAAAGCAGAGATATAGTAATAGAAGTCTGTACAGAATACAAAGGGACCCAAAAAGGAATATGGTCAAATGTATTTGGAGGGAGACAAGGATGGCTTCATAGAGGAGGTGATGCTTGAAGAGAGTCTTAAAAATTAATACGCAAAGAAAGAACATCCCAGGCAAAGAGTGTGAAATACTGTGACTCGTTTAGGCAGCTTTAACTAGGTTGATGTATCTGGAGCAAATGATGAAGTTGTTAGGATGTCAGGAGCCAAGTCATGTAAGGCCTTTTATGCCATGCTAAAGAGTTTGGGCTTCTAGTTCCATATGCTGGAATCAGCTGAGTGAAACCCTGCACTTCATTCTAACCATGTAGAAAGTCTCCAGTACAGCCCTGCCAGTGAGGCGCAGTGGTTGAGTGTCAACCCATGAACAAAAAGGTTATGGTTCCATTCCTCATCAGGGCCCATACCCGGGTTGAGGCTCCATCCCCAGTAGGGGGCGTGCAGGAGGCAGCTGATCAATGATTCTCTCTAAGCATTGATATTTCTCTCCCTCTCCCTTCCCCACTCTGAAATCAATAAAAACATATATTTTTTTAAAAAGTCTCTAATACTGAGGTGAATTTGAAAGGAAGAAGGAGAAATCCTCAGGTGCCAGGAAGAAAGAGGAAATCCAAACCCAGAGCTGAAGTTGAATGGTTCTATTGAAACCAGATGTAATGCTTAGGGGCTAGGGTTTTAAGGTCAGTACGGGAATTGCACATAAATCCTCAGGTTAACAACCCCCATATGAAGCTGAGAGCCAAAACAAGACTACCATGTTTGAGAAAAATGAAAAAAATGAAAACTAGAAAAATTTCATTAGTCTAAGGAAACGTCATGAATATTGTGGTCTTCTCAGGGTTTGGGGTGAAAAAAGAGTTAACTATAACAGTGTAGAACTCCATACTTATTACTATGCATGGAGATATACATCTCTATTTACATTTATACACAAATACATATAGGCTATATAATAAAAGGCTAATATGCAAATGGACCTAACGGTGGAATGATAGTTTGTTATGATGTGCACTGACCACCAGGGGCAGACGCTCAGTGCAGGAGCTGCCCCCTGGTAGTCAGTGCACTCCCACAGGGGGAGCGCCACTCAGCCAGAAGTCGGACTCATGGCTGGTGAGTGCAGCAGCGGTGGCGGGAGCCTCTCCTGCCTCTGTGGCAGCGCTTAGGATGTCCGACTGCTGGCTTAGCAGGGAGCAGGCCTAAGCCATCAGTTGGACATGCCCCACAGGCTCCCGGATTGCAAGATGGTGCAGGCCGGGCTGAGGACTCCCCCGCACTAGTGTGTGTGTGTATATATATATATATATATATATATATATATATATATATACTAGTGGCCCGGTGCACGAAATTAGTGCACTGGGGTGTCCCTCAGCCCTGCCTTCCCCCTCTCACAATCCAGAAACCCTCAGGGGATGTCCTACTGACGTGGGGGGGGGGGGGGGCGTGGAGCAGGCCTAAGCCGCAGTCGGGCCTCCCTTTGTGGGAGGCGACCAGCCGATCAGGGAAGGCGACACCCCCATCATGGCGCTGCTGCTGCTGCTACTGCCAGCCACCATGGCTGTCTGAGCCTTGGCCCTCGCAACCACTGCAGGTACCTGAACCTTGGCTCGGCCCTCGCAGCAGAAGTAGCTGCCATCCGCCGCTTGTCTGAGTCCCTGTGAGCCCATGGTGGATCAGCCAGGCCAGGTGGGGCCTGGCGGGGCCTGGGGAGGCCTTTCCCTCCTGGAGCTGTTCTTTCCAGGGTGGCAGCGTCAGCCGTTCTTTTTTCCAAAATTTTTTTTTTTTTTTATTGGAAAGCAAGCTCTGGGCTTGCGGTTCCTGGGATCCCTGGGCCATAGCATGCACCTCCAGGACTCACTGTGCCCCCTCACCCCCCATCCTGGGTTGAGTGGCTGGCCCCTGGTGGTTGTTACAGTTGTTACACCCTTAGGGCTTTTATTATATAGGATATATATACATATAGCTTAAATCACACTATCTGCAATCCTGAATTATAAATATATATATATAGCTTAAATCACACTATCTGCAATCCTGAATATTAATTAGGTGAATAGATTTTACAACTTTTAGGACATTTGTATATAAAAATAATGGAATACTCTCCAATACTATTAAAGTATATTATCTGGCTTTATATATATATATCAGTATGAATAAATAAAGAAAACATATTGAGTGAAAAAGCAAGGTGTGGAATGATATGATATTTATACCTTCTTCCTATTGAGACTATTTCAGAACACTAAAACCTGATTGGCATCACAACAGAAAGTAAGGCTTTTTCTGCCCTTGCCTCTCTTTTTCCTAGCTTCAAACCTGGAAGGGTTAGAGACCAAAGCAAAGAAGCAGATAGGATAGGAAGAAGAACAAAGATGGGAAAGTAGAAGAGTCAGACATATCCTCCTCCCACCACTGCCAGCTAGGCTGGAAGCAGACCCCAACCAGGGGAGGAAGTTGAGACTTTTTTTTGCTGTTGTCGCTTTTATATATTTATATATACATATATACTTTAAATTGATTTCAGAGAGGGAGAGGGGGAGAGAGAGAAACATCAATGATGAGAATCATTGATTGGCTTCCTCCCACATGCCCCCTACTGGGGATTGAGCCCACAACCCAGGCATATGCCCTGACCGAATCCAGCCGTGACTTCCTGGATCATAGATGGACCCTCAACCACTGAGCCACAGCAGCTGGGCAAGATTTTTTAATTATAAAAACAACTTTATTATTTTATCTTTGTTTACTTTTTAAAAAAAATTCTTTAGTTGAAATAATTTCAAAACTACAGAAAAGTTGCAACAGAACAAAGAACTTTCCTATCCCTTCACCCAGATTCCTTAATTGTTAAAATTTTATACTTAATGAAAAATGGTAATAAATGTTTTATTTATAAAAAATGGCAAAATGTTAACTTTAAAAAAATGCATTTTTTTATTGATTTCAGAGAGGAAGGAAATGGGGAGAGAGAAACATCAATGATGAGAGAGAAGTATTGATTGGCTGCCTCCTGCACACCCTCTACTGGGGATTGAGCCTACCCGGGCATTTGCCCTTGACCCAGACCGAATCTGGAACCCTTCAGTCCGCAGGCTGGCACTCTATCCACTGAGCCAAACAGGCTAGGGCTTAATCTTTTTTTATTATAAATAGTGAGTTACTCTACCTTTCTATGTCTTTAAAGTTTTAAAAAATTCTTTAAATGAGACCGTTTTAGTTCTTCATCTAGGAAGCAGGGAGCTATTGAAGTGCGCTTTTATTGTTGAAATAAATATGTCTTTATGACTTTTCTGTTCTCTTTCCTCATCTATGAATTAAAGCACTTAAGTAAGCTATAGGGTTGATTCACCTCAGCATCGTTTTTCTTTTCTTCTCATCCTTATTGCTTCTCACTGCTAAGTGCCCAGTGGTGTCTGACATGGTAAGATTAAAACTTGCACTTTTCCTAATAGATGTAACTCTCTTCCTGATTTGCAGTAAGCAGGACCTGCTTTTAAGCAATTACCCATCATTTGGGGCTTCACACACACTGTGCTTTGGTTCAGGTCATAATCAATAATTCATATGTCAATAGGAGCCCCATTAGCTCAGGTGAAGGCAGATGTCTTTATAATGAAAATGTTCCATTTTCCAAATGACGTTTCTTTTTCCCAGAGAGTTGTGGTTGTAGAAGACATAAAAAGATGGAAAACTATGTTGGAGCTTCCTAATCAAACCAAAGAGAATCTAGTTGAAACCTTACGAGAATTAAAGAAGAAAATACCCTCCAAGGAAGTGTTAAAATCAACAAGGATAGGTATGTTTCTTCTGAATGTTATGCAGAGTACTTATATTTTGTCTCTTTCCTTCTTCCTTTCCTCCCTCCCTCACACATTAAATTACCTATCATATCAGTGCTTCTCAAACTATCCATGGTAAGGGACCGTTGTTTTAAAAAGTTTCCATTGGTTGCAGACCAGTACTTTCATAACATATGATAAAAATTACCAGAAAAATAAAATTAAAATATACAAAATACAAGCCCCACTTTTTTATTATTAGATTCAACAGATGTAGAATTACTCTGTAAATTGCTATAAAATTTGCTAAATGCTTCAGTTTCTGAGTTGATTGCCTGGACTAGTAACTGGCAGTGATCTATGGATGACATTTTGAGTGAGTTTGATGCTGGGTGTGCAAAAATGAGTAAGACAATGATTCATGATCTCAAGGAACTTAGGGTTTGGTGGAGAAATAAGCATGTAGACAAATGTGAACAGTAAGAAATTATAGGTTATAAATAAAAACAATAGAAATTATATCTGTGGTACCATTCTGATTTATACAAGGTATATGCTGGCATAAAGAACAGAGTAATCATTTGCACCCAGGGAGTTAGAAAGGGCTTCATAGAAGAAGTGACATTTCAGTTCAAAGAGACTTGGCTTTTCTGTCTTGAGTAGAAGTAACTTGCAAAGCATGGTTTATAAAAACAAAATGATAGCATCCTTTGCTGCTACATCATTTGTTATGGCATTAGAGATATTTAAAAGATAAATCAGGGACCACGTTGAATTGCTATTTTAGTATCGTACACAACTGTGAATAATCTGCAAGGGAGGACCAACATGTGTTCCTCAAGCTGCTCCTGACTCCCCAGGGAGTCTAGGGTAGTCATTCACAGCTGCTGTTCCTGCCCTCACTAGTGCAGCCATTGCCTTCTCTGCCTCCCCTTGACCTCTTGTTCATGAGAGGCAGGAGAGAGAGCAGCTTCACACTGGCACTAACAGCTGGCAGGAGCTGTGTGAAATCCCCCAGAGAGCCCCCCAAGAGTCTTGAGAGTTGCACCCCTGTAATATAAACCAGAATCTGAGAAAATTAGATGCTTAAAGAACATAAAACCCTATCATTATAGCCAAGGAAATGCTCCCATCTGCTGGTGGATTTTCTCTTTATAGGTTGTGGTCACTAGAGGGCAATAAGACCATTCATATGAGCAGATAAGGTATTTCCACCAGTAGAGGGTACTAGTGATTAATATTTTATGACCTGTATATATTTACATATATGTATATATATGTTCATATTTAGGCACATGCCACAGTTACCATTTATGATCAGAGCTTAAATATCAACATAATAGGCTGGAATTGTCCTACAAATATAGAACATGATAATTTTTTAAAAATCCTTTCTATTACTTCTTTGAGTAAATTGTGAGTATGCTTTCAGTAATGGGTGTGTCTGATCAGAGATTTCAATTCGAAGATCATAATGAAACCACAAAAGGGGCTTGACTTGAGAGGAGCTGGAAACCATCCAAGTTTTGAGTCTTGACCCTACCCAAGCCTTCCCTAAAAATGAGGTTGAATAGAATATAGAGGTTTCTTGATTTTTTTGTATTTGCAACAGTTGCTAAGCTGAAGATTCATTTGGATCATTGCCTGAGCATGTTTACATTCTTCCATCTTTAGCCTCCTGCCTGTCCTTATCCTGTGGGCTATAAGAGACCAATATTTATTGAGTGCTTTCTTTGTGCTAGAAACTGTGTTGGCATAATAATGGAGACCGATATTGTCCATGCCACTTTGAAGCCTGCAGTCTAATGGAAGGACAGCCAATTTAACAAGACTGTCAGACAATGTGATGTTTGCTCTAATGATGGGGAGAAGTTAGCTTAAGGAGTATATATATATTGAGAGTAGAAGAGAAGATGTTGAAGAATGTGTCAGGCAGGGGCTGTAATGCAAGTTGCACACAGGGCTGGAGGTGGGAGAGAACAGGATGCATTGCAGAAACGAAAAGAAGTTTGGTGTGTTTGAAGTGAAGCTGGAGAGCCAGTCTGGACCAGATGGAGAAGGTCTTTTGTAAGCCATTCAAAACTCTTTGGTCTTAGCATGTGTAGTAGTTATCTATCCCTGTATAAAAAGTTACCCCAAAATTTAGCAGCTTAAGTAGTGTTATCTCACAGAATTTTTCTGAGAGTCAGGAATCTGGGAGCTGCTTATCTGGATGATTCTGGCTCACTGTCTCTTAAGAGGTTTCAGTCAAGCTATTGTCTGTGGCTATAGTCATCTGAAAGTTTGACCAGGGCTAAAAGGGCTACTCAAAATGGCTCACTCCCAGGATTAATGGTAAGAGGCCTCCGTTGTTCATCACATGAGCCTCTCCTTAGGGCTGCTCATGACATGGCAGCTGCCTTTCTCCAGAACAAGTGATCCAAGGGAGAACCACTAAGATGAAGCTACACAGTGTCTTTTATAACCTAATCTCAGAAGTGACATACCATCACTTCTGTCATATTCTGTCGGGCACACAGACCAGCCCTGGTACAGTTTGAGAGACAACTACATATAGGTTATAAATACCAAGAGGTGAAGATCATTGAAGGCTATTTTGTAGACTGGCTACTACAACATGTATTTCTTTTTTCTTTTTTTAAATATATTTTTATTGATTTCAGAGAGGAAGGGAGAGATAGAAACATCAGTGATGAGAGAGAATCATTAATTGGCTGCCCCCTACTGGGGTATCGAGCCCATAACCTAGCATGTGCCCTGACCAGTAATCAAACCAGGACCTCCTGATTCATAGGTCAACACTCAAGCAACCACTGAGCCACACTGGCTGGGCAACATGCATTCTTTTTATTTAACCTAGTATATTATACTTCTTAGACATGCAGATTTGTGTTCATTTGTAGAAATTTAACAGTTATTATCCCTTCAGAAGTACCTCTCTTTCACTCTATTTCTTTGTTCTGGGATTCTATAATTAGAAGTATGTTAGACCTTTTATTTTCCATATCCCTTAGCTTGTTTGTCATATATATTTTTTTAATCTCGTCTCTCATAATATTCTGGGCAGTTTCTTCAGATATATGTCTTCCAAGTCACTAGTTCTCTTTCTAGCTGACTCTAATCTGCTATTTAACCTATTCATTGAGTTCTTTATCTCAAAAACTATTTTTCATTTTTATAAGTTTCCTTTTTACCCTAAATTTGTCTCTTTTAAATAATATTTGTACATTCTTATGATTGTGCCTTTTATTTCTTTAAACTTAATGTATAGTTCTTCTGTCTTTTTAATCTGACTCTTCTAATATTTGTGGTCCTTGCGGGTTTAAGTCTGTTGTTTATTGTTTCTGCTGACTCTCATGGTGCTTGCCTTCCCATGTATTTGTTAATTTTTAATTGTAAGTGCATTGTTTTCTTTCAATCTATGGGAATTTAGTGGGACTAAATTGGAGAAGCTTCCCTCTAGAGCAGCTGTCGCCAACCGGTGGTCTGCAGACCACTGGTGGTCCGTGAAGTCTGAAAGGTTGGTGACAGCTGGTTTAAGGAAACCTTTGGAGCAGCAGTCGCCAACCATTGGTCCACGGACCACTGGTGGTATGCGAGGTCTGAAAGGTTGGCAACCGCTGCTCTAGAGGGAATTAGCTTCCTTCTTTTTTTTTGTTTCTGCCAATAGTGAAGGGTCACTTCTGATCTGGAATACTTTAGCACACTTCTCAAGGATCCTAGCTCAGTTGAGCATCCCAGGATTAGCTATCCCACTTCACCACTGGCCCAAAAGTAAGTATTTCAGCAGCATTGCTATTTACATCAGCCCTTTGTTTAACCCTCCCCATCCCTGAGCCTACGCCTTTGGCCTCTGCTTACTTTTTTGGAAGAGGGAATGAGGTAGTTTTTATCTAGAATCTAGTTTTACTGCAGTGAAAGGATAGTTTTTGTCCATTATGAAGCCCAAGACCCTAAAGATAGTAAGTGATTGTTATTGGAGGATTTTGAATGGAGGAGTGACATAGTCATATTTGCATTTTAGAAAAAAAATATACTGGCTGCCATGTGGAAAAGTACTGGAGAAAAGCAAACCTAGAGGCAATTAAAACATCTGGTTGGGAAATTAGGGTGGCCTGGGTAGGGTAGTAGTCGAGGGGATGGAGAAGTGTGGTTCGAATCAAGAGCCGCAAGTGGAATAAAATCCCAAAGGACGTAGAGATTGATTGGATGATGGAAATGAAGATAAAGGAGTGAAGGCTAAAGCCTAGATTTCTGTTATGGCCAAGTAGGTGGATGTCAGTACCACACATTAAGATAGAGAACAGCAGGTTTGGAGGTGGAGAGATTCATAAATTCAGTTTTAGACTTACTATGTATGACATACTAGTGACATCCAAGAGGAAATGTCCAGCAGAATGTTGTATGTACAAGGCTGAAGCTAAAGAGAGACTAAGTATATACAGGGAGTTATCAGCAGCATATAGTTAGAAATTGAGGCAATCTATATATATAAAACACTAATATGCAAATAGACCAAATGGTGGAACAACTGAACAACCAAGCAACCAGTTGCTATGACATGCACTTACCACCAGGGGCACACGCGGAACATGGTGGGCGTTGGCCGCCGTGGGATGGTGGAGTAGGTGAGCGGGGGCACCAGACCAAAGCGGGGTGCTGGTCGCCGTCATCGGGGCGAGCCTCTGGTGGTTACTGAAAATTCTTTGCTCCCACGCACCATGGTCCCGCCCAGCGCTCACACCTGCTGCCAGCGCCGGCCCTGCTCACATCGCTGCCAACACTGGAGCCGCTACTCACACCCGCTGATGGCGCCAGCCCTAATCGCTCTGTGCTGTCAGCAGGTGCGAGTGGGGCCGGCACCATCAGCTCGTGGGAGTGGCAGTGGCAGTGGCAGGAGTGGGGCTGCAGAAAGACAGGACCCGGGGCCATGGCGGGAGGGGTCAGGTGGGGGTGCGGAGGATGGGCCGAGACCCACCCCTGTGCCCACCGCAGCCTCGTGACCCACAGTTCCTTTCAAGGTGCACAAATTCGTGCACTGGGCCCCTAGTGGGAATATATAAGCTTGCCCAGGAAGTGTATTTAAGAAAAGCATAGAGCTAAATCCAAAATCCTGAAGCACACCAGTATTTAAGAGACTTACAGAAGGAGACTGAGAAGGTGTGACAAGGGAAACAGGAGAGAATGCTGTCATGAAATGGGAAGTTAGATTTTGTCAGGGTTTGGGGCAGAAGGTTGAGTGAGAAGGAGGTAAGAAAATGAAATTGAAAATAAACAATTTTTTCAAGAAGCTTCATATTGAAAGGAAAAAGAGAGATGGCAATATCGGAAAGGGAATGTGGGGTTGAAGAAAGTTGTCATTTCTTAAATAGGAGAGAGTCTAACTTGTTAATTGACAGGTTTGTAGAGAGACCTTATCCGGGAGAATGGATTGGACTTAGTAAGGATCGACTGTGGTGATGAAGAGGCCAAGATGTCTCTCTTACCATTTCTGCTGGTTCTTCCTGACTTCAGATAGTCTCAGGTCTTTTCCTTTAATTGTCTTTGCCATCTCTTACAGACACCTTGCTTTTCTTCTTCCCTTTATAGCCAGATTCCTGTAAAAATGATTAATAATCTCAACTCCATTTCTGTACCTCCCATTCCTTCTTCGTTCAACCCTTTCCATGCCGACTTCTCTCACAACCACTATTATTCTCTCTCAGGACATGAGTGATTTCATTCTATCCAAGACCAGTAGTCTTGTCTCATTTCTCATCTTCCCAGAACCATGAATTTTAGACCATTGATTGATCTTTTTTTCTGTCAACATAAATGACACTGAACATGTTGCCAATTCTTTATCTATTTTTTAAATGTTTATTTACTTCATATCCCGCCTGAGTTTGTAATTACTTATTTATTTACTTTATTTTTTTATTTACTAAACAGGAACCCAAGGCAGCAGGACCGTGTAACACATTTTATTTAGTGATGCATTTCAAGCATTAGTGTGGCATATAGCAAGAGTGCAGGATATATTCATCAAATGAATGAAAATGACAAGGTCAAATAAGATTTTCTCTGTGACTTTTTCTAGCTTTTTATAGTCCTGTTTCTTGCCGTCTCTGTTTCCTCAGTCCTTGTTCCCTATTCCCTATCAGGGTTGCTTTTCCATAAAACTCCGACCTCAGTCTTGCTGCTGCTTTAGAGCATAACTGAGACCTCAATTCAGACAGCTCTTGGATATGTATCTCCCACCCTGGTCCATTTTTTAATCTTAGATTTTTAGACATGTTCCAATTTATATTCCTACCATTTTTTTAAAAAAATCTTACTAATTAAATAGGTTAAAATAGCATCTTGTTTTCATTTGCTGTAGAGAATGAATTGTATTTATTGGCACTTTGTCTTTTTTGGTGAATTGCTTATGTTCTTTGTCCATTTACTGTTGAGATCTTATATTTTTCTATTTCTGGACTTTGTAAATGTCAGTGTCATAAAACTTTTAAATCCATTTAGCTACCTAAATGTTTTTAAATGTGTTCATTGATTTCAGAGAGGAAGGGAGAGAGAGAGAGATAGAAACATCAATGATGAGAGAGAATCACTGATTGGCTGCCTCCTGTATGCACCACACTGGTGATCCAGCCTGCAACCTGGGCATGTGCCCTGACCGGGAATCGGAACTGTGACCTCTTGGTTCATAGGTCGATGCTCAAACACTGAGCCATGCCAGCTGGGACTAACTTTTTAAAAAAATATATTTTTATTGATTTCAGAGAGGAAGGGAGAGGGAGAGAGAGATAAAAACATCAATGATGAGAAAGAATCATTATCAGCTGTCTCCACGCCCCCTTCTGGGGATTGAGCCCGAAACCTGGGCATGTGCCCTTGACTGGAATTGAACCCAGGACCCTTCAGTCCGCAGGCTGACTCTCTATTCACTGAGCTAAACTGGTTAGGGGGCTACCTAAATTTACAAAGAAGGAAACAGACTCAGAGAGATAAAGTGACTTATCCAGGGCCACATAGTGAGTTAGCACCAGAGATACAATGAGAGCCCGGTCTCTTGGGGCAATGTTGTTTCTTGGTTGGCAGCAGGCTGCCATGGTGCCCTGGACCCTAGCCATATGTGCCTTTATTTTATTGGACCTTCTCTATGGGTTCTGCCATCTGCTCAAACTCACCTCTTTTAAACAGAATTTAGTGCCATTTCTTTTGTGCCTCAAATACAAAGTTTTCTCCTAGTATTCCCATTTTAGTCAGTGTCCCTAGCATTTTGCTCTGACATTAACTCTCCAGGTAGAAATGTCCAGCAGGCAGTTGGAGATGTGGGACTGAAGTTCATATGAGAGATTTAGACTAAAAATACATATTTGGAAGTCATTTGCCTGAAAGCATTTGCTTAAAATCACCTAAGTGCATGAGTTCTCTGAGTAAAAGAAAAGATCAAAGGGCTGAAGGATAGAACTTGGAAGATCCATGGTGGGGAAGTGGGAGGAGGAAGAGGAGCCAGTGAAGAGGCTGAGGGAGTCGAGAGAGAGAGGAAGAGTGCCAGGTCTTTTGTATTGTGACATGAAGGCCAAGGAGGAGAGTGTGTTAAGAGGCAAGGGAAATGAGTGTCCTCACTGTTCTCACTGGGCAAAAGCCTTTGGACTTGGTATTTAATGGGGCCTCTGTGACTGCATACTTTCACTTTAAAGGAGTCTAGTGGGTAAGAAGTATCGAGTAGTTGTCTGATGAGGCAGTGGAGTTAGGCCTTGTACTCTCAACCTAGTGAGCAAGCATGCTCCACTTTGCAATGCTGTGTGAATGAATATTCTGGGAAAAGTTTTATGTCAACCACATTTATCTGATTTCAGATAATTTTTCATTTATGATTAACAACAAGAAAACCTATACTTACTAAGTGCTTTCCCAACTATGACCTCATTTGATCCACATACCAATTCTGGAAGGTAAAGGTTGTTATTTTCTCCAGATGGGAGAACTGAGGCTTAGAGAGTTTAAAGTAACTTACCCAGGTCAGAAAACCAAAAAATAAGTGACAAAGCTAAGATAAGATATTCTTATACCATGTCATGCCACTTCCTGAAACCTAAAAATGCACCCTTGTCCATGGCAAGCTCTTACTTGTCCTTCAAGATTCAGATGAAACAATCTATTTGAAGCTAAAAACGTTTGTTGAATGAACAAATTAGTGAGTGAGTGAGTGAGTGAATGGGTATGTGATTTGACTTATCCAAGGACATGGGATAAGTGGCAAGGACCTTTCAAATAGCCTTCTGGTCTCAAGTTGTGCCATAGATTTCTATTTCATCAGCAATCTTGAACTACTTATGGACTCCTGTATTCATTTTCTGTGAATAATGCTATAACAAATTACCACAAAATCAGTAGTTTAAAACAACACAGATTTATTATCTTACTAGAGGCCCGATGCACGAAGATTCGTGCAAGAATGGGCCTTTCTTCCCCTGGCTGCCGGCACTGCCTTTGCTCCAGCCGGAGCCACCTTTCTGCCTTCCCATGCTGCCCAGAGGCCCGGAGTGGCTGGGGCGGGGTGGACCGCCTGTGTCGTCGCCTTGGCGATGACGCAAGCGTCCCACCCTGCCCCCCGGCCATTCGTCCCCTATGCATGTGTGTGCTGCCCACAGGCCCACCATCTTTGTTGGGTTAATTTTATACTCACTCCTGATTGGCTTGGGGCGTCGCGAAGGTACTGTCAGTTTACATATTTGTCTATTATTAGTGTAGATTATTAGTGTAGATGGTTTTGTGGGTCAGAAGTTCAGTACGATACTCAATGGTTAAAGCGTTGGCCTGCGCAGTCAAGGGTTGCAGGTTCGGTTCCTAGCCCCCGTCAGAGTGCATGTGGAAGGCAACCACTGATGTGTCTCTCTCACATCAATGTTTTTCTCTTCGATTCCCGGTCAGGGCACATGCCCAGGTTGCAGGCTTGATCCCCAAAGCGGGCTGTGCAGGAGGCAGCCAATCAGTGATCTTTCTCTCTCATTGATGTTTCCATCTCTTTATCCTTCTCCTTTCCTCACTCTTTAAAAATCAATTTAAAATAAAAAGGAATTTCAGTATGGGTCTCAGTGGGCTAAAATCAAGACTACATTCCACTCTGGAGAATCTGTTTCCCTGCCTTTTCAGTTTCTAAAAGCCACCTATATTCCTTAGCTTGTGGTTCCCTTCCTCCATCTCCAGAGCTGGGGGGTCAAATTCTTCTCACACCTCATCTCTCTGACCCACCCTCTGTCTCTTCACCTTTAAGGAGTGTGATTAAATTGGGCCCACCAATAGTCCATCCTATGTCAGGGTCCTTAATTTTAATCACATCTGCGAAAGTCTCTTTCTATGTAAAGTAGCATATTCAGAGATTCTGAGCATTAGGACCTGGCTGTCTTTGGAGACCATTATTTTGTCTGCCACAAGCCCTCAAATTATGCCATGCTATTTCAGGTTCTACGATTTTGTTCACTCTACTTCTGTGAGTCATGGTCTCCTTGAGTCATTGGTAAGACTCAGGATAAAACTTTGCCTGTTTCTTGTTATTTGGTGACCCCTTTGCTAGCTTAATTGACTCCTCTGTCCTTTTGGCCCTCCCTGGGGTTCCCCCTTCAGTACTGTCTTAGGACCTGTAACACTTCCATGCATTTGTTTCTTTAGGTGTCTTCTCCTGTGCTTAGACCTACCTGGAGCTCCTTGAGTACAGGGCTGCATCTGGTCAACATTCTATCCCAATGTCCAGCACAGAGCCCGATACATACCTAGCATTTGGTAATGTTTGTTAAATGAGTGAAAGACTGCTCCTGTAGGGAATTTGGCTTAATGTGCTGGTAAGCAGGAACCCCTTACCCTTAAACCCAGAGGACTTAACCTAGATCATAAGACCAGCCAGTGGCACTGTTTGCTTTAAAACATAAAAGTTCATGGAGCAAATAATGACTTTTTGCAGATCATTAACTTTCTTGATGTAGCTACTGACCAACTTGTGACCTTGGGGAAAGGTCATGGATACTCATTTTTTTTTTCATCTGAATCAGAGGAGGTAGAACTGTATAGTATAGGGTTAAAGCGTGAGTGCTGGAGCCAAATTGCCTACATTTGAAATCTCGTCCTGCCATGTCCTTCACAAGTTACTTAATCCCTTAGTTTCTTAGGTTCTTTACCTATAAAATGGGGAATCACAACGGCACCTATCCCTTAGGGTTGTCCTGAGGAGTAAATGAGTTAAGGTATATAAAACATTTAGCACAATGGTTAACTGTCATCATTATTGTTACCACAAAATTTCTTTTGTGATCTAAAATTTATTATTTTTGCCTTGTTTTTTTCTAGAAGAGGGTTCCCTTGTGCCCCCCCCCCCCCCCCCGCCCCCACTTCTCTTTTCCTGTCCAGACTGCCTTTCCTGCTATCACCTTTTTTTTTGGAGACTCCTTCCTCTTGCTAACAAATCTTATAGCCTTGCCCTTCCTGGGATGGTTTCCTTGGTATTGGTAGAGCCTCCTGGCCAGTCCGGGTGGGTCTCCTGAGAGAGTTATCTGTGGGTGTACTGCCCCCTGCAGGCAAGAAACATGGACTCCACTGCCCAGGCCGGAGAGATGAAGTCTTAAGCATATGGCAACCTCTCAAGTCCTGTGGTCTTCTGATTTGGGAATAACAAGAAGGAGAACATTATCTCAAAGAGCCTTGTAGATCACTCCCTGTGTCCCAGTCCCTAATAACAGGGAAATGCAGAGTGTTAGGGGGTTAAGTGTACAGGCCCTGGAGTCAGGCCGCTTGTATCAAATCCTGGCTTCCACACTTACTAGCTGTGAGACCTGGGGCATGTTATTTTGCTGACCTTCAGTTTTGTATTGTAAAGAGAGATATGCAAATAGTATTTAATTCATTTAGTTATAAAAATTAAATAATTCATATGAAAGAATTCTTGGCAATGGGTAAGAATTAGGAGCTTTTGATTTCCCCAGTGCCTTTGGGTTCAATTCTTTACAGTATCATTCCATTATTTTGTTTGCAATTGTGTGATTTTTACCAATCAATTGCATCTATATTCAACAATTTGAAAGCTAAATTTAAAATTTTTAATTTAACTTTGAGGTCAGCAAACATATTTATTATTCTGTGCGAGGCACTATCCTGGGAGCTGGGAATATAACTTGAAGTAAGGTATGGCGCCTGCCCCCCAGATGTTTGCAGTTTAGAAGGGAAAGTGAGCGTTTAAACATTCTTGGCAGAGGCAACAGTGAGCCAAGGCACAGAAATGTAAGAAGGCCAGATAGCCTGAACCAAAACAAGGATGTGCAAGCTGCTCTCTGTGGCTAGAACTTGGTGCATGGAGATAAAGGGGTAGGAGGGCTGGGTTTGAGCGGAGGGAGAAAAGAGGGTGACCTGATGAGAGGCAAGGCCAAAGAGTTCGGGTCATTTGGAACTCAAATGCTATACTTAGAAATTAATTTGAGGGCAGTGGAGAGAGCCACTGAAGAGTTTTTGGTAAGGGAATGATATGATCAAATTGTGTTTTAAAAGGTTATTTTTGACATCAGTATAGAGGTTAAATTGGAGAAAGCCAGACTGGGTGCGAACAAAGGTTGGTTAATAAATCATTGCGATAGACCTGTGGAGAGGTGATGAGGACGTGAATCAGGGCAGCAGTGAGGATGAAGAGGGAGCTGAGGAGGAAAAGGGAAAGATATAATAGATGTTAAGGAGCCTAATATGACGGGTGAGTGGTGGTGCCATTGTGTGAGGGACTGAGGGGGATAATAATGATTTCCATTTCCATTTTTGAAATGTTGAGTTAGAGGTGTTTGCAAAATAAGCAAGTAGAGATGTCCAAAGGGGACTGGAATTTGGGTCTTGTGCTCAATGAGAGCCTTTGGGCTAGAGATACATATTTGGTAGTCATCTGCTTGTGTATAGTAATTGGACCACAGGAGTGGGTGGGATTACTCAGGGAAGGCAGGGGAGAAATAAGAGAAGAGCCCAAGGACAACGCCCCAGCTGGGGTTCACAGATAAAGGTTGAGCAAGGCAGCCAGCAGAGGAGCTAGAGAAGGAAGAAGAGAACCAGTAACAGGTGGTATTTCAAAGAGCAGTGGAAGAGAATATTTCAAAATAAAGAAAGCAGCAGTGTCAGATGCTATTGAAGGATGAGGTACATGAGGTTGGAGAAGGTCCATTGGTTCAACAAATAGAGGACTCTGAGGGATTTCGGTGTCTTCAGTTCTCATGTATAAAGCTGGATCAATAGTGCCTTTCTTGGAGAGAGAAGAGGGTAAGGTTGGGAACAGATAGACAGAAGGATCTCTGTTCCGAAGCAGCCTGAATGCACCTCTATTACAGCACAGCTCGCACTGTTAGGATTGCTTACAGGTTGAGCCCACCCACAGGATTGTGAGCTGGACTGCATAGGCACACCCAGTCCCACGACTCCGAGGAGACTCACTAATAATTTCATTGTAAATTCTTTTAGACTTTTCCCTCTGCAAATAAACACATATGTGTTTATATGTGTGCACAAAAGTAATTGAAAAAAATATTGGCTCATACTGTGGATGTTCTGAGAACCTGTTTTTTTCCACTTAACTGAATAAATTAATCATCTTTCTATGTTACTACATGTTGAGCTATTCTAGTATTTAATAATTGCAAAATATTTATTGTTTGAGTGAACTATAATTTATTTAACAAAGTGAACCTTTAATGATGAGCTTTTAGCTTTTTACTATCACAAACAGTACTGGAATAAATATTTTTGTACACATATCTTCTTTGCACACCTTGGCGCAAGGTGAGTGTAGGTTAAATTCCAGGGACTGGGTCTTTTCCATCTCTGTACCCTCAGCACCAGGCATAAAGTAGGTACTTAGTAAAAGTATTAAAATGCCCTGAATTTAGGTCTTGAGGTCCTCCAGTGACTTGTTTATCTTTGTATTTTTAGCATCTATAACAGTGACCAACAAAATTTTGCTTGCTCAGTGAATAATCTCAAGAATATAGAGAACTCTGCTCAGAAAAGGAAAGCATTGAGTAGTGACCAGCTTTTAAGTAATGTGTGTATTAGAACACCTCACTAAGCATTGCCAGCTAGGAAGCACCTGGAGACATTTACTCTAAGTGTTCTGCATATTTCTCTTCCTCTCCTTGTGAGGAGTGTTGATGTATTCCTTTCCCTGAGCAGTAGAATGGCTAGATGAAATTTCTAGGTAGATAATTGGTTAGAGTGAGAAGTTAAAGACTCTTGTCTTCCCTTCAGAGTTATATTTCTTTTTCACCTGCAGGATGCCCTTCACAGAATCTTAAAAGCAGGAGCATATTCTTGTTCAGCCCTGCATGACTAGTGCCTAGCATACAGAGATGGGCCTTCAGCAAATGTGGAGGGTAAGGGAATCATTAAGTGTTAGGCTATACTAGTAGTCGGCAAACCGCGGCTCGCGAGCCACATGCAGCTCTTTGGCCCCTTGAGTGTGGCTCTTCCACAAAATACCACGTGCGGGTGCGCACGTACAGTTCAATTGAAACTTCGTGGTCCATGCGCAGAAGTTGGTTTTCCGAAAGGAGATAGATGAAACAAGTATACAAGACGAGTTGAGGATGGGAGAGTTGGAAGGGGTCGACCTCAGCGAACGTACCTCAATCAGATTGAGGACATTTTTAGCAAAGGCCAGCTTAGGAGTACCCTAATTAAGTTAATAACAATGTACCTACCTATATAGTTTAAGTTTTAAAAATTTGGCTCTCAAAAGAAGTTTCAGTGGTTGTACTGTTGATATTTGGCTCTGTTGACTAATGAGTTTGCCAATCACTGGGCTATACAGTTGGCATAAGCTGATAAACTTTTCAAATGATTTTGACTATTTCCCCAAATTTAAATCCGTTTTCTGCTTCCCTTTGTTCAATGATGACTCTTTTTAGTATATATTGAATTCTTGTATATAATGAGGTCTATTTCTGTGCTTCATTTTTTTATTCATTAGGTTTATTTTCTGGTGCTAGTTCATATAATTTTAACTATTGTTGTTTATAATATGTCCTAATCTTCTCTCTCTATATAAGGCTAATATGCAAAGTGTCCCCTTGGGTGTTCGACCGGGAGACCAGGAGTTCAATTGCTCATTATGACGTACGCTGACCACCAGAGGGCGGCGTGGATGAAGGAAGGCCCTGGCCAACATCTGGAAGGCCCCGATTGGCTCTGATCTCTGGCCAGGCCTAGGGACCCTACCTATGCATGAATTTGTGCACCAAGCTTCTAATATCTTATAAGGCTAAATGCTGATAATTCCTCTTTTCTAAAATATTTTAGACTTTTACCCATTTATATTTCTACTAGAGGCCTGGTGCACAAAAATTTGTGCACTGGTGGGGTGGGGAGAGGGGGTCCCTCAGCCCGGCCTGTGCCCTCTCGCAGTCTGGGACCACTCGGGAGATAATGACCTGCTGGCTTAGGCCCGCTCCTGGGTGGCAGAGGGCAGGCCCAATCCCTAGGTGCAGCCCCTGGTCGGGCTCAGAGCAGGGCTGATTGGGGAGTTGGGGCGCCGCCCCCTGTCATGCACAGAGCAGGGTGGATCGGGAGGTTGCGATGCCACCCCTAGTCACGCTCAGGGTAGGGCCGATTGGGGGGTTGGGGCACCGCCCCCTGTCGCACTCAAGGCAGGGTCGATAGGGAGGTTGCGGCGCCACCCCCTGTCATGCACAGAGCAGGGCCGATCAGGGGGTTGGGGCGCTGCCCCCATCACGCACAGAGCAGGGCCTTTCAGGGGGTTGGGGAGCTCCCCCCTGTCACGCACAGAGCAGGGCCCATCAGAGGGTTGGGGAGCTCCCTCCTGTCATGCACAGAGCAGGGCCGATCAGGGAGTTAAGGAACTCCCCCCTGTCACTCACAGAGCAGGGCGGATAGGGGAGTTGGGCACCGCTCCCTGTCACACACAGAGCAGGGCCGATAGGGAAGTTGGGGCACCGCCCTCTATCACCCACAGAGCAGGACGGATCAGGGGGTTGGGGCGCCGCCACTGTCACACTCAGGGCAGGGCTGATGGGGGGGCAGGGTTGGGGTGCCGCACCCTGTCACACACAGAGCCGCAGGGCGATCAGGGGGTTGGGGAGCTCCCCCGTGTCACACACAGAGCAGGGCCGATCAGGGGGTTGAGGAGCTCCCCCCTGTCACACACACAGCAGGGCCAATCAGGGGGTTGAGGAGCTCCCCCGTGTCACTCACAGAGCAGGGCCGATAGAGGGTTGGGGTGCTGCACCCTGTCACACACAGAGCCGCAGGGCGATCAGGGGGTTGGGGCGCCGCCACTGTCACACTCAGGGCAGGGCCGATGGGGAGGTTATGGCTCTACCCCGTCACACACAGAGCAGGGCCCGTGGGAGGGGGGGTGTTGGGGTGCTGCACCCTGTAACACACAGAGCAAGGCTGATCAGGGGGTTGGGGAGCTCCCCCCTATCAGGCACAGAGCAGGGCTGATCAGGGGATTGGGGCGCCTTCCCCTGTCAGGAACAGAGCAGGGCAGATAGGGAGGTTGTGGCCCCGCCCCCTGTCACACACACAGCTGCAGGGCCATCAGGGGGTTTGGTCGCTGCCCCCCGTCACGCTGATCCCAGTGCCGGGAGGCCTTGCGGCTCTGCTGATCCCAGTGCTGGGAGGCATATTACCCTTTTACTATATAGGCTAGAGGCCTGGTGCACGGGTGGGGGCCGGCTGGTTTGCCCTGAGGGTGTCCTAGATCAGGGTGGGGGTCCCCACTGGGGTGCCTGGCCAGCCTGGATGAGGGGATGATGGCTGTTTGCATCTGGTCACATCCCCTTCAGGGTGGGGGTCCCCACTGGGGTGCCTGGCCAGTCTGGGTGAGGGGCTGAGGGCCATTTTCAGGCTGGCGGGTGACTGAAGCTCCCAACCTGTCCTTTTTTTCTTTTTCTAGGGTTTTGTTTAGCTTCTATATTTGTTAAAATGTTTCTTAGAGAGCAGCTGAGAGGCCGGCAAGGCAGGCGGGGAACCTGGCTTCCTCCGTCACTGGAGCAAGCAAGCCTCCCTGTTCGCATCAGCTGCCTGGCTGCCGGCCACCATCTTGGTTGGCAGTTAATTTGCATATCTCACTGATTAGCCAATGGGAAGGGTAGCGGCCATACGGCTAATTACCATGTTTCTCTTTTGTTAGATAGGATAATAAGTCTATAAATATTGGTTGTCTTCTAATACAAACAGCCTATTGAGATTACATTATATTTACAAATTAGCTTCAGTATTGGCATTCTTTTACTAACTTTTCATCATATAATATGGTAGTTTTCCCCTTGTTTTACATATTTTAGTAAAAATATGTTCTTTTTCATGTGGGCCTATCTCTCCACAACACTTATTGAACCACTCTTCTGATCCCTAGCTCCTGCCATGGTGCTGTCTGCTAGAGGTACAGAAATGAACAAATCACAGCTCTTAACCTCAAGGAGCTCTCTTTGGTTGACAAGAGAGATAACTGATCTAATGGCAACTAATTATAATTATTGTGATAAACAAAAGCCCAAGGTGCTAAGGAAGCACAGAGGAGGCATACAACCAAGCGTAGGGGTGTTAAAGAAGACTTCCTAGAGAAGGGACTCCTGTACTGAGTCTTAAAGACAGAATGGAAGTTAACCAGATGAAGTGGGAAGAAAGAGTATTCCAGGCAGACAGAATGTTTATTGGAAAATATGTTCAAAAGCAGAGACTTTCAAAATATTGAAGTATTTTAGGAGCTACAAGTAGCTGGAGTATAGATGACAGTAGGATGGTAGCTGGAAATGAAGCTAGAAAGCAGGTGGGAGGGTGGCAGATGATTGAAGGGACTTGTGTGACAAGATATGAATTTGGATATAGAATTGAAAGATTTAAGTAGAGCAGTGAAATGGTCAGGTTTATGTTTTAGAAAAAAATATCCCTAAAAAGAGAAAATAAAGTTAAATAAAGACCTCTCTGGCTTCCGTAGAAGATGGCATTAAGGGGTTCCAGACGTATTGCATTTGGTAGTTTGGACTCAAACGACTCTTTTAATCTAAAGCAGTCTGTGACCTTATTCCCCTTTTTTAAGAAATACCATTTACTATTATAGAAACCAGGTCTGTTGTCCTGTAGAATGTGCCACATTCTGAATTTATCTGTTTCCTCATACTATAACCTATTCCTCTGCCTCACATTTTCTATAAACTGGAAGTTAGCGTTGAATGAGTCATTGGATTCTGGTTCATCTTTTCTCTGGGAGGAGGGGCAAGAATACTTCATAGGTAGGGCTGTGAAGTCCTACCTGTGTCTGATGGTGCCACTCTCAGGGATGCTGATTGATCAGTGGTTCGGGTCATGACAGCTCATTCCTCCATTATAAATTTCTCCATCAACCTTCTATTGAATGAATTGATCTACTGATGATTAGCACCTGAGTGAATTATTTCATCATGGGCTACAATTTTTTTTTTAATTCTGTCAGTCTTTTCACATGTATTAGCTGAATAAAGAACATTTCCTCGCCCTAGCCAGTTTGGCTCAGTGGATAAAATGTTGGCCCATGGACTGACCGAGAATTTGATTCTGGTCAAGGGCATGTACCTTGGTTGCAGGCTCAATCCCCACTCCGGTCGGGGCATGTGCGGGAGGCAACTAATCAGTGTGTCTCTCTCACATCGATGTTTCTCTCTCTCTCACTCTCCCCCTTCCTTGCACTCTCTCTTAAAAAATCAATGGAAAATATCCTTGGGTGAGGACTAACAACAACAACAAAGAACATTTCTTCAATAGCTAGAGCTATTTGGTTGTTCTGAAATATAATATGTACCAAAAAGATAAGAAAAATGCTTACTTCATTTCTTTTATTGCAATTTTGGATTAAGGTGTTGGCACCTTAGTTGTTCTGTTGTAAGTATGTTTTGGTCATGTTTCTATTTTATGACTTAATACATTGGCTAGTCCAGTGCTTCTCCCCGTAGTGATTATCTTGTAACCCCAGTCTTTGAGAAATGGTCTTCATTTGCACAAGAGCCTTAAAATCCTTAGGGATGTGAATGACTTTCTAAGTGCCATACACACATCAGTCCATCTAGTCCTGTACTTTTCAGAAGACAGAACAACCTTTCCTTTGGTTTCTCTTCTCTTGCTCCAGGTCACACGGTGAATAAGATGCGTCAACACTCAGATTCAGAAGTGGCTTGTCTTGCCAAAGAAGTTTACACTGAGTGGAGAACTTTCATTGAGAAACATGCAGATAGACCTTCTATTGAAGTCCGAAGTGATTCCAAAACCGAGGCACTTAGGAAAAACGCCCAGAAATTACTCTCAGAAGCGTTGGAATTAGAGGTAATGTCTGGTTGGAATGTGATTATTAGGAGCTCTTGGTTAAATGAGCCTCACATTTTCAAAATGAACTTTCGTAGTCTTAGTGCTGTGGCTTTATTCTGTTTTTTTCTTTAAGGGTTCTGGATTTGTAATCATTCTGGGAGACAGTGTTGTAGAAAGGAACTAGCAAACCTGAATTAAAACCCTGGCTATACGTACTAGCTGTGGCATCTTAGGCAAATCCTTTAACATGAGGCTTGATTTTTTTTTTTATTGTTTTATTAAATTTTTATTGTTCAGATTACATTTGTTCCTCATCCCCCCCCCATAACTCCCCTCCTTCCAGTTCCCGCCCCACCCTCCGCCCTCACTCCCCACCCACTGGAGGCTTGATTTTTTTTTAACTGTAAAATGATTATTGTTCCTACCACCTAAGGTTATTGGAAAGAGTAAATGGACTCTTTATACAAAAGAATAGTATAGTGCCTGGTGATTACAAGTCACTTAATGAATGTTGGCTCCTCCCATTTATTTTATTTATTTATTTTTATTAAATATATTTTTATTGATTTCAGAGAGGAAGGGAGAGGGAGAGAAAGATAAAAACATTAATGATGAGAGAGAATCATTGATCAGCTGCCTCCTGCACATCCTCCACTGGGGATCAAGCCCACACCCAGGCTTGTGCCCTGACCAGGAATTGAACCTTGACCTCCTGGTTCATAGGTTGACACTCAACCATTGAGCCACATTGACTAGGTGGGCTCCTTCCATTTAAAATTTGTTCTCTTGCCACTGAAGCAAAAATTCTGGGATGGACTCTGTTATGGAATATCAGTGGCAAAAGAAATAGCTGTCTATTGAAAAGATTCTACTCCCCCATTTTTTGTCCACACTCTAAAGCATATAATCAATTGGCTAGACATAATTCCTATCATCTTCATAGCCAACAGTTCAGGTGACATTAGTGGCATGCTAGAAGGATTTTTGCTCATTAACAATAATATTAATCACCATCATCAAACAAATCTTATATGTCAGTTTATACTCTGGAAAAATCAGACATATAACATTTATATATTTTCTTCTTTTTAGGGTATCCCTATCAAAGTTTCTTTAAGAATAATTTAATATTATTAACAAAGGAAGCAATTCAGAAGTCTGATTTAAATGCTAGATCTGTTACTATATTCTCTGAAAAAAATTTTAACCTTTCTGTCTCAATTATGTATCCACAAAAGAAGGGCAAATGAACTCATGGTATATTATTTACTTTTTAAAATATAGTTATGGATTTTTAAATACACACTTAGAAAATGTGAAAAACATAGAAAGGAAAAATAAGATCACCATTGAACTTACCACTCGGATATAATCTTGTTAGCATTTTGGTGCATTTTCTGTTTGGTAAATTATTATAACTTTTTAAATGAATGCTATAATATGATTATCCCAAATTATTAAGAGCCAATTATATGCCAAATGTTCCAGAAGATAGTTTTATTGATTATTTAAACAACATTGCAGAAAATTAACAGTGATTTACATTTATGTTGTCTTTTTCATCTTGATCAATATCAGTTAGTGTCATTTTGTATATCCTTTTCTATATATGGTTATTTTTTCATTTTTATAATTTTCAGTGTTATTTGATAGCTCAGCAAATTGCTATGCTGTTAAGTTTGCTTTTCTTTTCCTAAAGGAGGCTTTAATATGAATATTAAGCCCTTGGAAGAGAGAAAAAAATATGAAGGTTGTAAGTCTAAATAAATAACTTTCCAGAATATTGATTAGCCAACAAGACTTGCTATTTGATATTTTAAATAAAGTTTATTTTTTAAATAAAGCAAAATTATTACGGAAACATAGAGTGTGGGTATATAATATGTAGTTAATGTGGTGTTAAATTCCAGTTCCCTGTGGTATATTTTTAAGTAAATGATAATAACGAAGCAATGCTTGTAAGGATTAATGAGCAGTTTGCCTACTATATTAAACTCCATAATAATTATCCTTTTAGTTTATCCATTAATTATCCTTTAAATGGCACATCAAGTGGTAAGCACTCAAGTGTTACAAAGCAAAGTTAAAAAAGTGATACATTCGTTAGTGCTTTCCAACATAATTGGAAAAAATATCAGATTAAGCATAGTTGAGTGGTTTTGTTCCCAAAGAGTAAATTTTAAAAATTAAAAAGTATGCATCTTTCTTTCTTCCTTGGCCAAAAAAAAAAAAAAAAATCAGTTTGTTTTTCTTGCATAAATAGTATTTGATAATAGTTTGATCAGTTTGATGTGTCGAAGAATTATAAACATTTTTGCATAAAAGTTAACTCTTAGCACCAATTATCATCTGAAACGTTTCCATATTAAGGTAAATCAGTGACCCATCTAATCCAGTATCTGGTCTTTGACAGTAACCAATGTTGAGTGCATTCAAATCAGACATCCAATCTCCACAAATGTACTTTATCAGGCAGTAGTAAACCATTGGGTAAGTTACTGGCCCGGCGACTAAAAAGCCTTTACAATTTGATCCTAGCATGTGTTTTTACAGATCTACTCATTACATTTTTTGTAGGAAATAAATGTTTTCATGTTATTTGTTTTTGTTACATTCTTTTGTAGTGAAAGCCACAGATGAGGAATATACACACACAGCCAAATGTATCTCTTTATTACTCTATAGATCTTGCTTTCTAGATTCATAGATTGTTTCCTTGTTCTTGGAATAATGGAATAGATGAA
The DNA here is from genome assembly GCF_028538775.1 of Myotis yumanensis. Classification (NCBI taxonomy): domain Eukaryota; kingdom Metazoa; phylum Chordata; class Mammalia; order Chiroptera; family Vespertilionidae; genus Myotis; species Myotis yumanensis. The sequence continues at coordinate 37,835,239 of NW_027223753.1, forward strand.
TAAAAACTCCATTGTTGAGACCCTGGCTCCATTCCCCTTTACTTTCTCCCTTCCGGATCTTCTTTGTTCTTCCCTACATTTTAGATCTTTCCTCATATGAACATCCCCTGTGGTGTCATTCTCTTACTTCCCCTTCCTCATTATCCACTCTCCTTCCTACCTCATGGCCTGTGATCATTTTCCTATTATGTCATTAAAAAAAATGAACCTGATTCTCAAAGTGAGCCTGTATCATTAAGAGTTATGAAACACTGGCTGGTTGGCCCAGTTGGTTGTCAGATGGTGCTAATGAGATCCAGGTCAGGGGTACGTCCCCATATGGGACTGTTAGTTTTTTCTTTGTTTAATGGCCTCAGACTGCACCTCTGGCTTTGACCAGCTCTTTCATAAATGTATTTAAGTGGTCAAAAAGGAGTGTGGTTAGATAGGTACAAACCCAATCATGCTCTGTGTGCTAAAACTCACACAAAGTTTGCTTCTAGTGGATATTCAATTCAATAGATGTTTAGTACTACTACTGCTAGTGCCAGGGAGAATGCAAACATAAGTGAGTTGCATTCCCTGTCTTAAGAAAGCTTACTGTCTCCTGGTGGAGAGCCTGTAAATGACTAACTAATAGAAGGCAAGATGAAATATATCTGAAATGGGTACAAGCAAATGGTGTAGACCAGTGGTCGGCAAACTGCGGCTCACGAGCCACATGCGGCTCTTTGGCCCCTTGAGTGTGGCTCTTCCCCAAAATACCAACTTCTGCGCATAGGCCACGAAGTTTCAGTCGCACTATACGTGCGCACCCACACATGGTATTTTGTAGAAGAGCCACACTCAAGGGGCCAAAGAGCCACATATGGCTCTCGAGCCGCAGTTTGCCGACCACGGGTGTAGACACACAAAGGACAGTATATGAAATCTGATAGGGGAATCTGGGAAGGTTTTATGGAGGAGATGGCAGTTGAATTGGCCTTTGCAAGAGGGGTAGAATTTTGCTAACTTGAAAATACATATAAAATAGAAACATTATATTTCATATCTTATTTGCTATGTGTAGGATGTTATTGAAAGAGCAGGAAAGGAGGGAGGATATGTTGGGGAGTAGGGGAGAAGGACATTCATTTAAAAAATATTTACTGAGCTCTTACCATGTGCTTGTACCTATGCTAGGCATGGGGAATTTAGAAATGGATCCAGCACAGTATCATCCCTAAAAGGGCTTACAGGCTTCTGTGAGAGATAGACAAATAAACAGTTACAGTACAACATGGGAAGTTCTGCATTTAAGGTACACACATAAAAAAGACCTGTTCCCTTGCTTTTAAAGGGCTTACAGATGTGGCAGACATCACTAATTGATTATGGCACCATTTCCCACTGAGGCCAGAATCCTTGATGAAAGAGCTCTAGGTGGTCATGTTTTATTCTAGGTGATCATGTTTTATATCTTCTCCAAGCTAAAACCAATTTGTCCAGGATTGGACAACTGAATAACTCACAGGTACAAATAGATAGGGAAGGTAAATCAGATTCTCTGTCTCTGAGACATGTGAACTAGGAAATGCTAAGAAAACAACAGTGGGAGTGTTGGAACAGATGTTGGAGGAGTTTTGAGGAAGCAGGGGTAGAAATGTGTAGAATATGGGGAGCAGTGAGTAAGGCAAATGGAGAGAGCAAAACTCTCTCTTCTCAAGGTATCAGTGAGACTCTGGTCTTTTAGCTAAGTCCCAAAGGGCTTACCTAAATCACCAGGTTAGGACCCATTGGAAAGGACTCAACGATTTGGATTGGTTTGGATTATCCAAGGGCAGTTTTAAGTTCATTCACTTTGTGCAATTAACTTTTATACAAAAAGGTACATGATGAATTATTATCCTGTATAATTTACATTTTAATATCACTGATGTTTTTCTTCACTTCTTCATTCTGATTGGCCTTCATTTAATAAGAAGGCATGAATGAGAATTGTTACCTGCTTGCTCCCCATTGCCATCACATTGCTGGTAGAACACCTATTCCACTACCCAGCGGTTTTCTGTGTGTGTGCAGTCGCCTTTCTAGACTGTGAGTCCTGGATGCTAGGGGGCAGGTCTTTTCTGCTCGGTCTCCCTAATATCCAGATCAGGCCAGACTCAGAGTAGCAAATCAGTAACTATTTGCTAAATAAAGTATGTATGAGTATCCAGTTATGCAAATTTCAAGGCACTGTCAGAGTTCTTTTTTTAAATATATACAATAATTCAGTGGAATGGCCATGACCTGTTTTGCAAAAGTATATATACCTTTTTCCCCCAAACAATCATTCCCCTAAAAAACACCCACTTTTTTCTTTTTTTTTCTCTTTTAAATATATTTTATTGATTTCTTTACAGAGAGGAAGGGAGAGAGATAGAGAGTTAGAAACATCGATGAGCTGCCTCCTGCACACCCCCTACTGGAGATGTGCCCGCAACCAAGGTACATGCCCTTGACCGGAATCGAACCTAGGACCTTTAGTCCGCAGGCCGACGCTCTATCCACTGAGCCAAACTGGTTTTGGCCCCACCTTTTTCTTAACTGTTTAAGTGAACCTCTAAACAGTGACTAACCACCCTCACACTGGATTGAGGAGCCTCTCTGGCGAATGTTGCTGGACAAATGCTGGCCAGACAACTGGCCACCCTTTCAACCTCCTAAAGTAACCTGCTTCCAGGGCTGCCTCAGGCCAGGGGCTAGTTCGCTGCCCACTCACCAGGCCATGAAGAGCTCGAGATGTCTGGGTTCTGGAGAGCCACGGAGCCAAGCCACATCCACTCACCCTAGCACAAGCCAGATCAGTCATCAGGACCACAAATTTCCTGGAAGGTCTTGTCTGCTCTACCTCAGCAGATGTCGGGGCCCACATATTCATTCTCTGTCCCTCTTTTTCTCTCTCAGTCTTATTCTGCTCCCTGCCGTCCTTATTTCTTCTAAGTTTCATTTTTCTGTTTGTTTCGGTCTGTCCCTTATAGTAGGTTTTTTTAAATCAAGTATTAGGTGACTCTTTTCTTATTTTGGTACACTTTTTTCTTAAACTTTTCTTTTTAAATAGTGTAAGCCTTGGCCAGTGTGGCTTGGTTGGAGTGTTGTCCCAGACACCAAAAGGTCGTGGGTTCGATTCCTGGGCAAATACCCAGGTTGCAAGTTTGCTCCTCAGTCAGAGTGCATATAAGAGGCAACTGACTGATGTTTCTCTTTCATCAATGTCTGTCTGTTTGTCTGTCTGTCTGTCTCTCTCTCTCTCTCTTTCTGTGTGTGTGTCTATCACTGTCTTCCTCTTCCCTCCCTTCCTTTCGTTCTGTCTAGAAATCAATGGGAAAAATATCCTTGGGTGAGGATTAACTAAAAAAATAATAAAGGTAAATAAAATATAGCATAAGTACACAAGAGATATATGTACATATCAGTGAATTTATCACAAAGCACATGCCTATTTTGTGATAGACCCTAGCCAGACCCTACTCATTCTTCAAGTCTCAAGTTAAACAGCATTTCCTTCCAAAGACAGGCACTGCCCTGTGGGGTTGGGTCCCTTTGCTGTAGCTCTGTGCCCAGCATGTATTCCTGTCCTCTTTCTTAGCACTTGGTGCACTTGTACTCATGTTCACTACTGCTTCTTACTGGCCTGTGCTCACCATGAAGTCACAGACAGTGCCAGCCTTATTCACTGCTTTTCCCTCTCCCCAAGCACAGAGCCTAGCACATAGTAAGTGCTGAATAAATATTTGAATGAAGGGGGGAAAGCAAGTAAGAGAAAAATTTGTGTCCTGTATTCAAGGAACTCACTATCCAAAAAATGGATAATTGTAGTATATTGTGATAATGACTAAGGGGAACTCGGGACATGTGGCAGCCCAAAGAAGAACTTTCAGTCCTCTGAGCTAGGATTTGCTTTCTTGTATTTTGCTTTTTTTTTTTTTTAATATATTTTATTGATTTTTTACAGAGAGGAAGGGAGAGAGAGATAGAGAGTTAGAAACATCGATGAGAGAGAAACATCGACCAGCTGCCTCCTGCACATCTCCCACTGGGGATGTGCCCGCAACCCAGGTACATGCCCTTGACCGGAATCGAACCTGGGACCTTTCAGTCCGCAGGCCGACGCTCTATCCACTGAGCCAAACCGGTTTCGGCGTATTTTGCTTTTTAGCTAAGTTTTGACATACAAATAAGAATGTATTTCCTAGGGAAAGTGTACCTTGCTGAGGGAACAAGTATCTAGCAGATAGAGGTGTGTGAAAGCAGCTTAGTAGGCTCATGCGGGGCAATGCTCAGGACTGGGGAGGGGATGGGCCTGGAAAGGAAGGTGGGGCTGAGGGGCCCCCTGACCAGCAGCCCAACCTGGCCTGGATCCAGACTACGTGGACCAAGTCCCAGACCTGTCCTACTTTGATTATGTCTGCGACCTTAGGAGGACTTGGGCCTGAGCCAAACCACCCTGGAATTGCTACAGGTCCCATCCCCTAAGTCTGCTGTGCTTAGCTGACCCTGCAAGCATCTCCTCGAACTCTACTGGTCACTCAGAATGCTGAGGGGACAGTCAGTGCAGTGAAAGGGCAGAAACATGAACTTTGGAGTCGGGGCTCCAGGTCAGAGTCTCAGCTCTGCCTCTTAGTGGTTGTAAGAACTTGAACCTTTCTTTACCTTTGAACCCATTTCCTCATCTGCAAAATGAGATAATAGGAGTTGTGAGCATTCAATGTGAAAAGTGATCTACACACATATTAAGATCCAGATCCAGTGTTTCTGCGATGCAGTAAGGGGTTAAAAGGCACTTTTAAAACAAACCCCCCAAAAAGTATAAACTGTTACACTGATTTATTGTCCTTGGTCTTTGTTTCCTGGTTGGTAAAGTACAGGGCCCAGTACCCGTCGCTTAGTTCAGGCCAGTTTCCTGTTATAATGGCAAATATTACCACCCGGCAGGGGTTGTGAATGAGGTCCCTGTCACAAAGCACATGGCCTTGTTCCTTAATTGCCAGGGTGGAATTAATTTGCTCTTCCTGTTTCTCTTGTGACAGGAAGTAGATGTCCTTGAATTTCAGTTGATTAATGGAAGCCTCTGAGCAGAGTGCTTCAGCCTCTCTTGTTTTTAATTCTTATGCGTTGCAAGGCCCTAATTTGATAATTTTGCTGTTTTTTAGATGGATCACCTACTGGTTGAAAATATTGAGCGGGAAACGTTTCATCTCTGCTCCCGCCTCATTAATGGGCCCTACCGGCGGACGGTGAGAGCCCTGGTCTTCACATTAAAGCACCAAGCTGAAATCCGGGCTCAGGTGAAGAACGGCTCGCTGCCAGTCGGCACGTTTGTACAGACCCACAAAAAATGACCTGAGGACGGTTCTAACCCTGGGCTGGGCAGAAAAGAAAATGTGTCCCTTTCTGCCATTCAAAGACTCTTTTGAGTTTGGATGATGGCTGATGCTGGCTGCGCTAAGTTTTCCCATGGTGCCATTCCTTCAGACAGAGGCTGCAGGGAGCCCTGGGAGACAGGCTGCAGGAAATGCTTCATTAGCTGTAGTGCGCTGGTGCAGCCTAACAGGACGTGCACAGGCTGTCCCTAGGAAGCGCTGTATGGTTGCCATCACCCAACACAGCAAAGGGTGACGGATTTTGGATTTCGCTGTGAGTATGCCAAGGACACCTCTAAACTTCCCCCACGTCAGGCAGATGAAGTTACTACTTTATTTCACCACCCTGCAGGTAACTGAAACTCAATTACTGCTGCCGCTCGCACAGTTCCATCCCCCTGAGTTTAGATGGCTCTGGTGCCTCTCAGAACTCCCCTGTCTGTTCTCTTTGCTCTGCCCCAGGGGTGAGCCTGCCCGAGCCAGCCAACTACCCCTTCTTTCCAGAACTCACTTATCTGAATGCATCAGCTCCCCCTGGAAGACCTTCTGTGTTGGTCTCCGGAGCCCCCATGCTGAGGCTCCTAATGAAGAACTGGCCTGCAGCATCCCCACACACGGGCTTATTTGAATATGTGACACTCTCATTTTAAGGTTCTGTAGAAGATACATAATGAAATCCCTCTTGAAATGAATTACTGTAGTGAAAAAATTCCATACATATATTTTTAAAATAAAATACCTCTACATAGGCCTATTGGAACAATTATGTAAATGATATTTACTTTTTTTATAAGTAATAATAAACTGGGGCTTTCCCCCCCGCTTAAAAAAAAAGATATGGTTTGTTCATTGAAAAGTGTTTTGGGTTGAGAAAAAGTATAGTTGGTGAAGATGAAAAATTATTGCAAAGAATTTAGAGAGATGGTAAGACCCAAGAAAGGTTTTTTGAGGTTAAGGGAGACTGGAGCATGTATGTAATCTGAAAAGAAGGAGCTAATAAAAAAGGAGAGATTTAAAATACAAAAAAATAGGGGATGGGTTAAATAGCAAGGACAGAAAGGAAGGGGTTAACATTGCCTGTTTAATCCTCTCATCTGTTGTGTTAGTAGATATTGTTTCAGTTTTTTTATATTTCTTCATTTATTCAGCAATCATTTATTGAGCACCCATTCCACGGAGTACTGTGGATACCTAGCAGGAACTGCAGATGAGACCCTGAGGCTCACCAAGCAAAGGTATCTTGTTCCGTTTCCCACTGCTAGGATGTACAGGTGCTGGAATCATAACTAAGCACCCACCAGGCGCTCAGCACTGTGATAGACATTTTAATAATAATATCCAATTAAAGATCAGACAAGTGAGCCCCAGAATGGCTTAGTAGCTTACTCAAGGTCACACAGAGAGTGAAAGGCAGAGCTAAGGTTCAAAACCCAGGTCTGTTTGACTGGATCCAGTCTCCCAGGTTCATTTCATTCACTCTCTTATGGTTACATGCAGATGACACTCCAATTTGTATCTTCAGACCATACATGGTCCCTCAGTTTCAGATGGTATCTCCAAGATGTCTCGGGGGCTTCGCAGCTATAACATGTCTTTTCTCACTTGGCAATCCTGGGAGCCCAGGCATTCTTGCTAGAAGCGAGAGTCCTTACCCAATCAGGTCCTAATGCTTTTATTTGTCACATATATTTAGAATCTCTTGCCTCTTCTTCATCTCTAGTACCACTTTAGGGCTTCATCCTCTGTTGCCCACATGGCTACATGGCTTCCTAGCTGGTCCCTTTGCACCCAGTCTGAACCTCTTCAAATGTATCTCCCTGTGCTAGAAACAGAGTGGCATATCAGAACTGGAAATCTCACCATGTCACTCCCATCAGAGCATTCACATGCTATTTTCTTCTCTAAAATGCTACTCTCTACCTATTTCCCTATGCTTCCCCTACCATAATATCCTGTGTATTGTTCTATTCATATCCACATCTTCTGTGGTTGTGCTTTTGATTCTGTCTCCCCACTGAAGGTAACACAAACTCATGGACACAACAATATGGTGGTTACCAAAGATGAAGGGAGGGGAGGGGGAAGAGAAAGAAGATAACGGGGTCAAACGCATGGTGATGGGAGCAGACTAGATGTTGGGGGGTAAGCACACAATGCAGTATACAGATGATGTATTATAGAATTGTACACCTGCAACTTACATAATGTTAGTAACCAGTGTTACCCCAATAAATTTCATTGAACTTAAGCTTCATGAAAGCAGAGTCTTTGTTTTGTTCCCTGTTGTATTTCCAGCACCTAGAGCACAGCCTGGCACAAACTAGGTCTCCATAACTATTGAATAGTTGAATGACTACTTGTGGGTGTACAGGAAAGGCATCTAACCAATCAGGTAATGCTTCCTGGAAGAAGTGATACTTGTGTGCAGTCCTAAAGGGCAGAAGTAGTTATTGGGAGGTTGAGGCTCATGCCTGACGGAGAAAGCAAAGTATGGAAAGACTCAGACCTGTGAAATATCTGGAAGGTGATTGGTGTGGCTGGAGCAGAGGAAAGTAGGGTGAAGAGTAGATGGAAATGAGGCTGGAGAGGAAGGCAAGGACCAGGACCAAATGTGAAGGGTCCTGAACAACAGGTGAAGGCGTATGGACTGATTCTAAGCAGGAACTGGTTAATTTTTGTTAACAGGCTGTGGAAGAAGAAGCTGGAGCCAGGGAGAGAGACTGGGAGGCGGAAGCTTCATTTATAAGCAACCAAAAAGTTCTGCTAATTTAAGGACCCAGAGTAAGTTGAAAACAAATTGCTCTGCGGCTGAAAGGTTTCAGTGGTGATAGTTAGAAAGTAAAATGATTGCAGAGATGTGCTTTGGAGACTTGGAAAGTAGACCGTGTTATTTGTGGCTGTTTTCTCCTTGATGCATGCGCAAAATTTCCATGAACACTAATAGAGCTGTTCTGAGTGCTTGCTGAAGGAAAGGAGGCTTGCAGATATCCATCCAAGCTGACCCACCCACTAAGAAGCACTTCTGAGCTCCAGACTGTGAAGAAGGAAAGGTTCAGCTCCTGCAATGGGGTGAAAAAGTTCCTAGGACCTCTGAGTTCCTAGGTCTGTAAATCTGGACATGAATATGTCTCCTAAATGTGTGTGGTTGCCAGAGGAAGTTTGGGAAATTACTGTTAGAGTCCGCTTCAGCAGCTTATTGATCCTTTTCTTCTGGTGGTTAAATCGGAGGTCCTGGTCCTTTGGGTAGGGACTGAGTCTCCATTTTCATTCATCCATTCATTCAACAAACTAATGTTGCCTATCTTATGTGAGCCAAGGTCTAGACTGGCACTGGAGAAACGGCAATAGATCTCATTTCTACCCTTGAGGAGCCCTTAGATTAGTGGGGAGACAGACACATAAGTAAATAAATACAGTACAGCATACTAGGTGTTTATTGTAGATATTGATTTAAAATGTTGAGAAAGTGGAGAAAGGAGTGATTAATACCATTCTAAGAAAAGATAAAGTCTTCACAGAGAGTTAATGTTTGAACCAAGTCTTGAAGGATAGATAGTTCTTAGCAGAGGGATCAGTATGTGTACAAAAGCCCAGAGGTGTAAAGTGTACGCCTTGTGTCAGTAAAGGCAAATGCTATGGAGTGGTGGAGGCAGAGTTCTTAGACACGGTGGAGAGAAATGGGGCAAAACAATTAGCCAGGACCTTAGAGGCCTCGTGAAGAAGTTTGGACTTTGGCCTTCAGATAATGGGAGGCTCTGGGAAGTTTTCGAGGAGGTGAGGGAACTAATAAAATGTGCATTTAGAAAGATAAAAATGTTCTTACATAAACAGATACTTTAGAAAAATTTTCAAAATTTGAAACTCCCAACAATTTATGGCAAAGGAAAGAGACGCTCAAGATTGTGTAAATTAGATAATTCTTTTTTTTTTTTTTTACAAATGAAGTTCAGAGTTGACCAAACAGATATCATTAGAGAGTCCCAGGTTTGAAAAATGGCAGGAAGCTCAGATAATGCATTTACTGTGTTCAGTGGTGAGGGAACAGGCAGCTGGCCTTTTCTCATTTAAGGAATATCAGGTTCTTACACTTGTGCCTGTCAACCTTGGTTTTCTTTTGCTGCAGCCTCAGGCCTCAGAGTCTCATTCTGAGATTTGTAATGTGTTTTGGATGTGTTTATCACAGCCATATGGGACGAAGGCTCAGTTTGTTACTGCCCATTATTGCTATCAAAGGGAGTCCATCCAGAAAACAAGGCTTTGGGAGCGTTTATTAGTTCAGTGACACTGCTTCGATTTCAAAAGAGCAATGGTTTGATTGGATGACATTGTATTTTCTTTTAAATCAACCAAAATGATATAATTGCTGTCATGGATAGGCTTACCCATAAGCTAAGGAGGTTAGTTTCAAGATTCAAGAAGACCAGGTTATCTAATCAAATGCTGCTTTTTCTTCTTGTTAAAATCACTCACTCAGTGCATATTTGAGTTCTTATAGGCCAGATTCAAGGGTCACAGGAACAAATAAGACATAGTCTTTGGCCCCAAGAAGTTCACAGTCTACTGAAGGTGAGTGCCAAGGTCTAGATAAATGATTGAAAAAGGCCAACGATATGAATTATGGGAGTTGAAAGCAAAGGAAATAAGCCAATAAAGATGTTAGAAGATGCCCAACCTCATTAGTAATCAGGGAATGGCAAAGATAAATGTCATCCTTAAGGCTCTAAAGGATGCAGCAATAGTGATCACCATTATGACTCTTTAATTCACTGCTCTGGGCCCTACAAAAATAGAAGGATCCTGGAAGATGGCGGTGAATTACAGCAAAATTAACCAAGTGGTAGTTCTAATTGCAGCCACTGTTGTGGCCTCTTTCTTGGAGCACATTAACATGTTCTCAGGTACATGGTATGTAGCCATTGATCTGGTCAATGTTTGTCTTTTCCTTCCCTATCAGAAAGGAAAGTCAGACTTCATATTTGCTTGGAACAGACAAAAATATGCAATTACAGTCTTGCCCCAGGGCTGTTAACTCTCCCACCTCTCACAGCCTAGTCTGAAAAGACCCGTACCACCTAGACATTTTGCAGAGCATCATATTGATCCACTGCATTGAAGACGTCAGCTAATTGGGCCAGATGAGCAAGAAACGAGTATATTGGAAGCCTCAGTAAGACACATGAATTGCAGAGTGCAAGCACACACTGAAGATGCAGGGGCCTCACATATCAGTGAAGTTTTTAGGGGCCAGTGGTCTGGGATATGCCAGGGACATTCCCTCCAAAGTAAAAGACAAATTATTGCATCTCCCACGCCCCCATTAAGAAGGAAGCACAATGCTTGGTAGGCCCCTTTGGGTTTGGAGGCAGCGTATTCACACCTGGGAATACTGCTCCATCCCATATCGTGGATGACAAAGCTGCCAGTTTTGCTGGGCGTCCAGATCAGGAAAGGACTCAGCAGCAGGGCCAGACTGTAGTACAAGTAACCATGCTGTGTGATCTGGCAGAATCCATGGTATTGAGGTATCTGTGGTGGGAAATGATGCCTGTGGAGTTAATGACAAGGCCTAGGAGGAGGATCACTATGTAGACCTCTAGGGTTCTGGAGCAGGGCCATGCCATCGGTAGCCAGTAGTGACACACTTTTCACAACACAGCTCCTGATTTGCCACAAGGTTCTGGAAAAGACAGATCATCTGCACATGGATCATCAAGTTGACCATGCAGCCACAGCTGCTCATCATGAGCTGGATTCTACCAGATCCCCCAGTCATAAAGTCAGAAAGCCCAGCAGCAATTCATCATAAGTTGGACACGGTACAACTGGCATTGGGCACAGCAGCGCCAAAGGGCAGAAGGTAGCTGCATGAGTAGGTGGCCTAGACATCTATATCACCCACCACCTTTGCACCAGTGCCCCCCCTCCTCAGCTGAGCTATGGCTGCCTGAGAAGCTTCTTATATCCAGCTTGAGGTGAAAAGAACCAAGCTTTGTTCCCAGGTAAATGGCTCAGTATGAATGAGCAAGCCAAAAATAGACTGGCTGCACTGCAGTCCCACACAGGGGTGTCCTTGAAAGACAGCAGAGGGGAAAATCTTTCCAATGGGCAGAGCTTTGGATAGTGCTCTTTCTGTGGAAAGAAAGGGGGCCCAAGGTTAGAATATACCTGGATCTCCTGTGCAGTGGTGAATAGCTTGTCTGCTTGGGTCTAGAATAAGATTAGAAAATCGGGGGCAAGGAGCTCTGTGTAGAGGTATGTGGTTGGACCTATGAGCGTGGATATCAAGTGTGAAGGTCATTATATTCCATGTTAACACCCACCAGGCTGTATACCATGGAATAAGCACTACATAGCCATGTATATGCAGTTGACATCAGCCAGCCTCTATCTAAGGACACCCCAGGCTGGCACATGGGTGCATAAACAGTAATAACCATGGTGGCATACAAAGAAGGTATATGTGGGGTCCATAATATGGTCTCACACCCACCAAGACATGTAGTTATTGCTGACGCTGAGTGTTGAGCCTGCCACTTACAGAGACCAACTAAGTCTCAGATACATCTCAGTCCCTTGAGGAGAACAACCAGCCATTTGACAAGTTGATTATATTAAACCCTTTCCACCCTGGAAAGGGCTACAATGCATTTTCACTGGAGTAGACATAGTCTAGATATTGCTTTGTTTGTAGGGCTTTATCCAGCACAACTCTCTAAGGGTTCACAGACTGACCTGCTGGCTTGGGATCCCCTGTGAGTACAGCAAGGGAGGCGAAGCAGTGGATGCAGGCCATGAATCCACTCATCCTTTCATGCACTGCACTATCCTTAAGCTCCAGTTTGTAACTATCTCATGAAGACATAGTGAGGCATCAGCTCAGAAACTCTGGGAGAATAGGGTGCCATTGCAAAGAATGGATAGAGTGTGTGTGTGTGGCGGGGGGGGGGGGGGGGGGGGGGGGGGTGGCGGGGGGGGGGGGGGAGGGGGTAGCCAGGACAGACTCGCTCTTTCCTTACCTGATTTTTTGAAATAAACTTTTTACTTTGGAATAATTTTAGATTTACAAAAAAGTTGCAAAGAGCCCAGCTGGTGTAGCTCAGTGGTTGAGTGTCGACCCATGAAGGGAGGCCACAGTTCGATTCCCTGTCAGGGCACATGCCTGGGTTTTGGGCTCGATCCCCAGTAGGGGGTGTTTAGGAGATAGTCAATCGATGTTTCTCTCTCATCACTGATGTTTCTATCTCTCCCGCTCCCTCTCTCTCTCTCTCTCTCTCTCTCTCTCTGAAGTTAAAAAACATAAAAAATAAAATAATAAAAAGTTGCAAAGATAATACAGAGTTCCTATATGCCCCTCATCCAGTTTCCTCTATTGCTAACATCTTACATTAAGTGGTACATTTGTTGAAATTAGAAATCCACCATGGGTACATTCTGTTCACTCCAAACTTCATTCAGACTTCACTAGTTTTTCCATTAACGTCCTTTTTCTGTTCCAGGATTCAGTCTAGGGCACCACATTGCATCTAGTCCAGTGCCTCTCTAGTTTCCTCTGCTCTGTGGTAGGTTCTCAGTCTTTGCTTGTCTCCCATGACCTTGACAGTCTTGAGCAGTGCTGGCCAGGTGTTTTGTAGAATGTTCCTCGATTGGGGTTTGGCTGATGATTTCCTCCATAACTGGGGTTATGGGTTTTGGGGAAGAATACCACAGAGGTAAAGTGCCCTTCTTGTCACATCTCATCAGGAGGTACATGATACTCACATAATTTATCACTGGTGATGTTAACCTTGATTGCTTGGTGTAGGTCGTGCTTGCCAGGTTTCTCCACTGTAAAGTTACGATTTTTTTCTTTTCTTACTCTCTTCTTTGGAGGCAAGTCACTAAGTCCAGACCCTACTCAAAGTTGGGGGAATTAAATTCCTGGGGAGGGTAGAGTACTTCTCATATTTGGAAGGTTTGCCCAGTCTTGCCTACTTATTTATTTATTTAATATCAGTATTGACTCACATATATTTATTTTATTCTTTGGGTTATAATCCAACCTGATGGTTTTTTTCACAGCATATATAAATTCATACACACACACACACACACACACACAGTGGCCAGATTATTATGACCACCTGACATTTGTAGGCAAATTAGCTATAATTTCGTGCTGAAGTTGCTAGAGAGCCAGACCATTATAAATAGGGAAGCAGGTTGTTTACCACGACAGTAGAAGTGATTTTTTTTCTGAAGATATGGGTAAACAACGTGATTTAACAGCCTTTGAACGTGGGATATATACATATATATATATATATATACATATATATATATATATGCAGAAAACAAACAAGTATGCTGTGTGAGAAACAAACTATATGGTTGGCAAGATTTTTCCTCCACAGCTCTTCATGACTGCCTTTGAGTAGGATAATCATTGGCTTATTACTATTCAAATAGCAACCTCAGACATGCTATCTAAACTCTTCAGGCCTCAGTTTCCACATCTGAATAAGAGAATGCTTTTATGAAATGGTCTCAGAGGTGAAGCAGGGAGTGACCTTTGTATAGGAGTACAGGTATTTCTTTTCACCTATTAATAGACCTTAAGTTCTTAATGGCAAGGGTTATCTTTCTTATTTATGTTGGAAAATGAACCTGGAGCTAATAGCCTTTGAGAACATCACGTAAACATAATCAATATTTATGTCCCTATCACAACCCCAAATAGTTCTCCTGCCCTGCTCCTCACCTCTCAAGGGGATTTGGTTTTCCTATTCTTTTTCGGTTCCAGGATTCAATCCAGGATACCACATTGCACTTAAGTCACCATGCCTCTCCAGTCTCTGTCATTGCCCTGACAGTTTCGCAGTACTTACTTGCTTCCCATGATCTTGACAGTCTTTTCCTATTTTCAAACTCGGATTTTTCTCCAGTGTCTGAAATCCACCCTGAGGCCTAGCATCCAAGGCCTTGCCCTACCAGGCATCTGCTGACCTCTTTGGCCTCATTCTTGTCCCTCTCATCAGCCACACTGACGTCCTTATCACTGCCATGAATGAAAATGCTTCCGGAATAGCTCCCTCCTCTACATGAGGCCCTGTGATAGGCCCCAGGCCACTGAGATGAACCAGGTAAGATTCTGTATCAGAGCTCACAGTCAACCATCCACAGCAGTCTGACATAACGAGGGATGAGTGGGGCACTGTGGGAGCAGAGTGGAGGGAGGTATTCCCTAACTATGCCTGTGGAGGGGCCTGGTCTGGAGAGACTCAGGAAGGCTTTGCAAAGATGCTACTTTTTGAGATGGGCTTTGATGGGTATACTATAGGAGTTTACCAGGTAGTAAATGGGAGAAGTGGTATTACAAGAATGATATGTATGTGCAAGCCAGAGAGATGTCAGAGAAAAGGAACAATAATAAGTATAATGTGTCTGGAGCCAAAGGCAGGACAGAAGAATGTAATTGATTCTCCACCTCGCAGTCAGAGTGAACATCTAAAACGTACTTCAGGTCGCGTCACGCCCTGCTCAAAGCTCTCCAGTGGCCCATGTCACAAGGTCCCACATGTCTTGACCTCTGGTCCTGTCTCCATCTTGACTTGTACCCCACTCCCAACCCGCTCTGGCCTTCTGCCCTTCCAACTTGCCAACTATGGCTCTTCCTTGGAACGTTTGCATCCACTGTTGGCTGTGCCTGGCGCACTGACTGCCGATTCCGTGCTGACCCCGTGCCCTTAGGTTTCACCTCCTCAGAGAGGTCTTCCCTGGCCTTCCTCTCTAAGGAGGCCCTCCCCCACCCCCTCACGTCCCTGACATGAGTGCTTTCTATCTTCACAGGGTTTAACACCATCAGAACTCACTGCACTCTTATTTTTCTGCTTCCCCCACCAGGGCACACCCTTCATGGGAGCAGGAACCTTGTCTGTGTCCTCTCTGCCTCTGCAGCGCCCAGGGCAGGGCTTGGCCCTGGAAGGGCCCTATTCTAGGTGCTGAATGAATGTGCGTGTGAACGAACGAATGGCTCCGCCTCCACACCTACAGGCTGGGTCATGAGAACCATGCAGTCAAGCAGCATGGTCTACGCTACTAGGAAAAGCTAATCCCGTGTGTGTGGACTGACAGATGGTGTGGAGTCCTGAGCGGAAGTGCGGTTTTTATTAGTCTGAGTTGCTTTTGCTTGAAATAGGATTAGCATAAAAACCATCCCCGGCAAGTGGATGAGGTAAAGCTCTGTTAGTTACATTCAGCTTTTGTTTTCCTGCCACAATCCAGAACCATCCTTTTGCTGGGTTAGTCCAGTTCATGACTAAGGGTGCTGCTCAGAAAGGTTAAATGGGCTGGGAGTGGGCATGTCACACACAAAATCCTCAGTTCCCCGTTCTTCCCCTCCAGTCCCCTCTCCGAATTGACCTCCAGAGTGACCTCTTTAACCCATAAAATCCAACCTTACCACACCAGACATAAAGCCTTTTAGTGGCCACCATTGTCCCAGGATAAAGCCCCAGTGTCCAGATGGGCTGCCCCTAAAGCTCAGGCGTGTTCTCACGCCGGCTGCCCTGCCTCCCACAAGGAGGGAGAACTGGAGAGAAGCGTATGTTGGGCAGTCAGCTAGAGCTGCTCACTGACAGGCTTTGCCTCACATACCTGTCTTGCAGCAAAGAATTCAAACTTGGGCCTCAGTAAAAGGACAAATTATGGCCAGTCACTGACCCTCGAGGCTATTGACAAGTCCTCTAGTCCTCAGTTCTTGCAGTTTCCTGCCTTCTTGCACCTTCATGTCCTTGGTGTGCCCTTTGGAGGTGTCGCCTCTGACAAGCTGCTCAGTAAATACGGTGATGTGAGATGGAATAGCAGGGACACAGCTGGGCAGGTTATGTCAGCTCTGCCCCTTTGGCACGCATGGCTGGTGGGTCATGTCACCTCTTTGTGCCTCGGTGTCTTCAGCTGTAAGATAGGAGTAGTTACATCTAACTGAAAAGGTCTGAGGACCCTCAGGTGAGGTCATGGAGGCCAAATGACAAGTAGAATGCCCCATGCAAATGGCGTGATTTCCAGTAACAGTAAAAGCTGGAGTGAATCTGATCACCGCTATGGAAAAACAGCTGACTAAATTCACACCTACTGACTGCTCGCTTCTTTCTTTCTAATCCACCAATCTGCCTTGGTCAAGTCTTTCACGTCTTACCAAATCCCTTTGTTGCCTTACTAGTCCTCGCCCAAGCCCGAGAGGCGGGATTCGGCAGGAATTGCCACCCCTGCTTTACAGATGAGGAAACTGAGGTTCTAAGGGGGAAGTGCCTGGTCCAAGGTCACAGCTAGAGAGAGGCGGTGTGGTCCTCATACCTGGCCTGTCACGTCCCTGCCCTAGCCCACAGTATAGAGCCTGTCCTCCTTAGCCTGGCACTTGAGGCTCCCCAGGATTTGGCCTTGCCTCCCTCCCCAGATCATCTCAGCACACGCCCCTTTGTGCCTCAGTCTCCTGAGTGTATCATCATTCCTCGAATATGCAATGACGTTTCTCAGCCCCTTGTCTTTGCACCCCATGTTCCCTCTGCCACGCTGCCTGGAGCACTCCTGTCCATCCTTCATCAACTCCTCCTATAGTCACCGTGACAGGTTTCTGACACATAGTTATTGATGTTTTCCTTGCTGCCTTACTGACCAATTTGCAGAGTAATTCAGTGCTCAGGCTCTGGAGTCAAATGACCTGGGTTTAAATCCTGGCTCAGCCACTTACTAGCTGAGTGATCCTGAGCAGGTTACTTAACCTCTCTGTGCCGTGACATGTTCTCAACTATATCATGAGGTGCCTACCTCCTAGAATTGTTATGAGTAAATAATACATATAAAACAATAATCATAGGTTCTGGCCAGAATAAGCACTCAATATTAGCTTTCATTTTCTCTTCTTTATATACAGTGTTTCTACACCCTCTCCCATGCCAGGCACACCGTGCCACTCAGACTTGGCGTTTGGCCTCAGAATCCAGGGGAGGAGAGAGGCATGCCCACACTCCATGACACTGCATTCATTCTGACAAGTCACTGTTTTGCATAAATCCTCCTGTGTCCCTGTTCATGGGGTCCAAGGAGCAAGCCCCCTTCTGTAATCACTCCTTTCTGCCCCCAGAGGTGGCCCGGGTCCTCACGCCCCTCACTCTGTTGAGTGTCTCCTCGATGGCTTTGTCAGCTGCCCCTTCACTCCACGTCCACCCTAGAGACAGGCTGCTCCCGGAGCACCAGGAAGAGCCAGCTGCAGTGCAATTTATCTCCCTGGGCTGCTTCCCCAGCTGAGATTCAGGCTGTGCCTGTCACAGTGACCCTGCAGCTCAATTACAGATCTGCTTCCAGGCTAGACTGGGCCAGGAACCTGCCTGGATTTGCCAAGCAGCCCCGAGAGAGCCACAGGCCTTGTCAAACCCGGGACCTTGGCACGGGGCCCATCCAGCTGCCTTGCTTGTCACACATGAGGAAACTGAGGCCAGAAGTGGGGAGATACCTTCAAAGTTCCCACCAGGAAAAGTGTGTCCAGTGTGAAGTCTAATGCGGGCCTCTGCTTACCATCGAGGGAGCTTATTTTACTATACGTGAATGTATGACTTCATTATTACCCCAATAGCTTTCTTTTTATATAACTATTTGCTATGGAAACATGGCTTTGAAACTTAAACCTAAAGCAATACATTGTACGTCCATAAGTGAAGGCCATATTCTGTCCGCACAAATTATTAGGAATGCATGAGGGGAAACCATGCCCAGCCCTACCAGCCTGAGACTACAAAATGGGGTCCCATTTTTGTCCAAAAGACAATGACTCTGGGCCCCTCTACATAGGAGAAATGTGTCCTTTTCAAAGAATCTGCCAGTTATTCTTCCCCAAAGTAGCCACAAACCAGCCTGTCAATGGCAGCCCCCATAAGATCACTGTCTGTCCCTGTCCAGCTCTAATTCCCTCTTCATCAATATCCTCAACTAGTGAGGCGCTTGGAAGGAATCCCACTGCTGCCACCATTAATGGTGCCTCTGTGGGTGACAGTGTCAGGGCTCCAAGGTGCCCCACACTATCTCTTCTCTGGGTGTGACCTCCCTCCCCAGCCCCCCACCCCCACCCCCAGTGGGAATCCAGGTCCCTTGACACCCAGTCTTATGAGGTGCAGGGATTGGGTCCCCCTTGTGGATTGGTCAGGCCACCTCCCCCTGAATCTGAGCAACCTCAACAGTGACGTAGAGGTGGTAATGCCCACTTGCAAGGGTTGTAATGAGGATCACACGAGGACATATGTACCTGATACCTGGCACAGAGCAGATGTTTAATAAATGGCAGTTATTATCATTATTATACTGTCTGAGGCTGGGTTCCCCAGGAGCAGACCCTGAAATGAGGATTTGAGACAAGTGGTTTATTTGAAAGGTGATCAGAAGAAGCACTATAAAGGCGCTGGAAGGTGAGACAGGAAGGAAAAGAAGTGAAGGGTGTGTTATCAAGGAAGTTTCTGCTCTAACCAGCCAGGGCTCCATGCCACCAAAGAATTCTGGATGATAGTACAGAATGTGCCTCAGAGTTGTGCCGGTCCAGGTGAGGGAGGTGGGCATGCACCCACAGACTGGCTGGCATTGCTGTGGGGAGAGCATGTTAAGTCTCCGACCACTTTCCCGCATGCGTGCCCCAGGCTGGTGTGCTCCGGGCCAGAGCAGGTCCTCAGGCCGAGTGAGTGGCAAGGGCTGGCCTTGGAAGCTGTCAGGCCAACATGCAGAAATGGTGAAGGCTACGGGACACAGCCCTCACAACATCTGCTACAAAAGCCACGTAGTGTCACTTCATCTAAAAGACAAGATGCTGAAACCACCTCCTTCCGGCCGAGGGAGCCCAGGAGAAGGGTGGAGGCTGCTCAGCTTTTCGTTCCAGCTCAGCCATATTCAAACTGACCTTCGTCTGAGCAGCCTCTGGTCTTCAGTTTCCTTTCTGTTCAAGTGGAGCGTTCAAAGCAGAGGGATCTTGAGGTCCCAGCCACTTCTAGAAGTTTCACAATTTACCTGGCTTTTTACACTTGAGCTTCACAGCACCTCTTGGGAGGGGTACCCAGGGCCAGACGAGTCTCCCTGTTGAGAGAGACTCAGGGAGAAGCGGCTAGGCCAGCAGTTCTGAGTGTGGTCCCACCCTCTGCTATGTCAGCAGCACCAGGACACTTGTTAGAAATGCAAATCTTGGGCCTCACCCCACATCTACTAAATGGAGACTCCGGGGTGGGGCCCAGCAATCCATGTCACCCCTGGTGATGCTGATCCTAGGCGTGTGCAAGCTGGAGACCAAGGTCAGGCAGTGAGTTAAAGGCAAAGCTGGGCGAGAATCTAAGCTCCTGCCTCCTAGGCCGCACATCTGCTGTCAGCACAGTACCTTGTGCTTAGTAGGCCCTCAATCAGTGGTAGGGGAGCCTTAAGCCCCACACCCACTTCTGAGGGCGCCTTTGGTGCCGTGCTGTGTCTGCTACTGGTCTTGGTAGGACAGTTTGGAGCCCTTGGATGTCAGAGCATCAGGCAGTCAAGCAAATCCACGTTAGATGGTACTGGAGAGGAGGGTCCCCTGGCCCTCAGTCACTCAGCGAGGAAGTGAGCCAGCCAGACCACAGGGTCCCAGCTCTTCCCTCACAGCTCCCACTGCTGATGTGGGGGCCCCTTTGAGCTAGGTGCCACCTGGCAGCTCTGGGAGACTAGACCAGGGCCAGCTAGCAGTGAGGTGGGCGTGAGGTCTTTTGAGCCGTCCGATGCAAGGCCAACCCTCCCTCAGACTTTCGCTGCTCCTGGGGTCTCAGCTTCTCCCAGATGCCTTCCCCTTCCCATCTGATGTGCGGGAGCTGATGAGAAATCCATCTTTAGGGGAGGGGAAGAAAACTATAGGCTTCTAGTTACCCTTCCTCCACCTACCTGCTTCCCAGGGCCACTTAGATACAGGGCGCCCCTCAGTGCTTCCGGAGGTAGGGAGCCCTCCCCTCGACAGAGCCAAAGGGCCTGGGTCACAGCACCAGGGAGGATGGGTCCTGCAGAGGCTCATCCGGGGCAGCAGGGCCACTGCAGATCCCAAGAGCCACCCCCAAATGCCTGAGAGGGTGCAGACTCAGCCAAGGTCACCCAGTCGGACCCTAGCTTCCTGACGGGGCCGGGGCTGACCAGAGGGGCTTTGCAGCTCACTCCCCTCCATGCACCTCTCCTGCTCGGGGTCTCAGTATCTCCCTGACTTTGCGCCACTCTGCAAATCTAACTCCACACCCCCTGGGCACTGACCCCGGCTCCACCTTCACCACGGCATCACGCCTGACTCACCAGCTCTCCTCGTTCCCAAATATTAATCGGGGTTGCCAGCTCTTCCCCAGGCTGGGGGCTGCTGACCTCTCTGTCCTTGAAACCTGTTCCTCTCCGTTTTTCTAACATGCACACTCTTCTGGCTCCTCCTCCTAGGTCTCAGGCTTTGGTGGAATCCTTCACTCACCCACCTCGGATGTAAGTGGCTATTTTTATGTTGGCCATTGTGCTGCATCTGGTGACTCAGTGGTGAGAAGGTGGTCAGGACCTGCCTTCCAGAGCTCACAGCACAAAGGACCCTCCCTCGCCCTCCTTCCCACTCTCCTGGCAATCTCAGCTGCATGCCCAAGGCTGTCCAGCCCCTGACTTCTGCCCACACCTTTCTCCCAAGCCCAGGCCCACACCTCTAATTGCTTGGAGGATATTTCTGTCTGGATGGTCCACAAACAACTTAAACTTGCAAGGTCCAAACCAAACTTATGTTGTTTTTCTCTGCGGCCTCCCCCACCAGGCTGTGTGCTGCAGGAAAACCCTGTTGAGGTTTGTTCATCTGTGCGTGAGTCAGCAGAGGAGAGAGGAAGAATGCTAGTGTGGAGATCACTGAGGTGGCGAGCTCTCAGACTCAGTGGGTGAGAGACCAGAACACAAAGGAGGGAGAGATGAAGGGCAGTGGCATACAGACGGGGAGCCATCCTATCCCTGCAAGGAGCACAGAAGCTTCTTGAGGTGGGGATGTCTGAGAGGACAGCATTTCTACAGACAGAGATGGAGGCCATCAGCAGAGCATGGGTGTGGATGGGAACACACACACATCATTACACACATATCATTGTCATTCTCCACAGAACACAAAACCAGCAGCACAGTGGGTACAGGTAGAGCAATGGTTGGAAGTGTCACTCCAGGAGTGATGGTGCTGGAAGCGCGAGGCCTGGTGAGCAGGGTTGAGGGCTCCAGCTTCCTCCTGAGAGCAGTGGAGGGCCATGGGGGGGGGGGGGGGGCTGAGCATGAGGAGCCCTCAGCTGCAGTGTGGGAAAGGAGTAGAGGGGTCAGCCTGCCCAGACAAAAGCCCTCAACGACACAAATGGGCCCTCTCAGCTCCTCCAGTGCAGAGTGGGTAAGAGGGAGTGTCACCTGATTGGCATGATCAGGATTCTCAGGGCCCAGAACATTCTCTCATCCATAAGTTGGGACCAGACTCCATGGTCTTGATGAACTCAGGACAGTGGCTGGAGGCAGGGAGGCCAGGCGAGGCTAATGGTGTCCGTGTAATGGCAGTGGGGATGAGAGAGAAAGGAGCAATGGAGAGGTGGTGGTACATGGAACTGACAGGGCTGGTGGTGGGAGTGAGCGGGAGGGAGGGATCTGGGTGACTGGTGGGCGGCGATGCTGCCCACTGAGATAGCAGCACAGGAGGAGCAAGAGGCTCGGGACACAATGGATCCATGTGAGGCTGCGAGGTGCTGTGCCTGTGGGACAGCCTGGCGCTGTCAGCCAGACCAGCAGATGGGGGGACTGAACCCAGGAGAGAGGTCTGGGGGTGACCCAGATTGAGAGTCACCGAATGCCACAGAGATGGTAACAAAACCCCCAGGATAGAAGAGCTTGTCCAAGGAGTCTGTAGCCAGCAAGACCCTCTGCTGGGTGAGGGCACAGGGCACCCTCTGAGCTGGGCCTCCAGGAAGTTGCCTCCATTGCACCTGTCGTTTCTCCTCCGCCCAGGTCCCTCGCCAAGGGTGACTCACGAGTCCAGCTCACCAGGACTGCCCTGGTTTTAAACGGAAAGCCCATGTCCTGGGACCCCTCAGTCCTGGGCAGACCAGACAACTCACTGCCCTTTGCTTACCTCCGCGTTAAGGGTTTAGTTGGTGTCTGTCTTCCCTCGTCCACGGCAGTGGATCTGAGAGGCTGGGAGGAAGATGCCGGGAGGATGTAGGGACTGGTTTGGATGTTGGAGAATAGCCTCAGGAAAGCATATTGGGTCTTTTTGCTGCCGGGAACTGGCACAGCCCAGATGTAGTGGCTCAGTCAGGCTCCAGGGGTGGTGTGGCCTCTGGGGCCCCCAGGCCCCTCTGCCATATCGCCATGGCTCTTTCTCTCCAGGGACTAGCTTCCCTGTGATGCCACGGATTCCTCCTTGTAGCCCCACAAGGTGGCGCTATGCCCAACACCAGCCCAGGCCTCTGCCAGGTGGGCAGAGAGACCTGGAAAGCCATAGGCCAACCCTCTCTCCAAGGTCTGGTGGGAGAAGACACTCCAGCCCACCCACAGCCCCCTGAGCTTCCTCTCCCCAGGCACACAGACCTGGACACACTGCCCACCCACACAGACCCCAGAAAACCCCAGCATCGACAGCCCTGCAGCAACAAGGTCTGCAGAGCCGGAGCCAGAGCTGGGAGGGACTTGAGGGATCATCACTTCCAGTGAGAGAGGGAGAGAGAGAGAGGGAGGGGGGGGGGTAGAGAGAGAGGGAGAGGGGGAGAGAGAGAGAGAGAGAGAGCGCACGGCACGCCCCCTGCACATGAGCACACACATGCATGCACGTAGCCTCCTACAATCAGGCTTTGCCCCTCACCCTGCATTGAGGTCCTAGCTCCCTCTCAGCCTCCCTTTCTCCACCACCCCTGCCTCCTCACAGCCCTGTGGTGGGGATCAATGAGACCCTGGGAGAGAGAAGCTTTCATAGCAAAGCAGGTCGGGCACACATGAAGGTAGTGTGGCTAACATTAGACAAACACACATATACATATACAAACACACCCAGTCACCTGCACAGGCAACAACACAAGCCCCTCCCTTGCACCTGTGCCCCAGCCACACTCAAGTTCAGCTCTGACTGGAAATGTGCTCCCCCCACCCAGGCCCTGGTTCCAGCTCCCCCTGCACTGACTGTGACCTCCAGCCAGACCTTCCCCTCATTGGTCCCTCCCCTGCTCCCTGAGGCTGGACCATCCTGTATCAGACCTAAAGGGTCTTGTGGGAAAGGGAGATGGTAAGAGACTTGGCCAGTGAGGGCACGCTGGGCTGGAGGGTCCAACAGACCTAAACTGGAACTCCCTCCCCACCTCTGCCTCTGGGTGACTTGGGCACCCTGATGAGCCTCCAGGGGTGACATTTTTTATGGAGCCAGCACAGAGCCTGCTATGCCAGAGGGATGGGGAATCTTTGCTTCCCTATGACAGAGTCATAATTGTGTGGTGGAGATTGCGTGGAGCAGGCCGATCGTGTGAGAGAAAGGGTTGCCACACCCTGGCAGAGCTGGAGACGCCTGGTGACAGGGAGCTGTATCCCAGGGGAGACAGGGGGCAGGCCAGTCTCAGAGCCACCGACTCCTTCCTACCCTGCCCTGCCCTTGGCCTGGCACCAGTCCTTCAGCCCTTTGCTCTGCTGCGTGTAGGTAAATCCAGGAAGGAGTGGGCATCCAGGAGCTGCAGCCTGGGCGTCCATGTGTGTGCATCTGTGTGCAACTGTGTGTGCATGTGTGTGTAGGAGGGCATCTGTGCATGTAGCTGAGCATGTGGCAAAATCTCTCAAATGAGCCTGTGGCTTGGGTTTGAATCCCAAAGACACTCATGGGCTTTGTGAGCTTATCCAAGTTCTTCACCTTTGTGTGCCTCAGTTTCCTCATCTATAAAATGGAGATTATGATGGTAATAAAAACTAAGTACTAGCACAGGCCTCATAGGATAAAGGCAGTTAGCCAAGCACCCTGTGGCACATGGTAGATGTTCAAAAACCTGTTAGCTGCTGTGTGATGGAATGAGCTGGAACCGAGTACTCATTCACTCATTCATTTTAATTCGTTCACTGACTCCATCTCTGTGCCAGGCCAGCCTTGGGCTGGAGGCTGAGGACACAGAAATGCCCTACAGGGTCACTGACTTCTGGGAGCCTCCAGAATGACGGGGGGAGGGTGGCTCTGAACGCCAGCAGTGGCAGCAGAGAAGGTCACCCCGAAGAGGCAGCTGAGAGACAGAGCGAGGGGGAGTAGGGCCACTGGGAAAGGAGGGTGGCCCTTGCACATGTCCCCACACTCCCTGTGCGTCAGCACCACTGGTTACTCCCTGCTCCTGACCTGTCCACCTGCTTTCCGACCTCCAGGCCTTCGCTCACTCCGTTTCCTCTGCCCTGAAAGCCCTTCTCCCCAGCCCCTCCATGCTGCCTGCCGACTGATTTGCATCTCTGAGAGTCTCAGCCTCAATGGCACCCCTCTGTCTCCCTGAGACCCAATGGCTCTTGGCTTTACCACCGCATTCATCAGAGATTCGCCCTTGATGGATGCGTGGTCACACATGCAACCTCCTGGGGCTACTTGTTTCTCATCTTAGTCCATCGTCAACTTGCTGTGTGACCTTGAATCATCGCTTCACCGCTCAGGCCTCAGTTTCCTCCTCTGTAAAGTGGGTGACACCGCCTTCTCGGGACAGGTGTGAGGATCAAAGGGCAGAATGTTTGGGGGAAGCACTTTGCAAACTGTTAAAAGCTGGGCACCTGTCCAGGGGAGTTCTCATGCAAACAGCTTCCTGACCTATGCTGGGAATGAGCCGAAGATGTGTACACCCATGGGCTCGGGCTGCATGTCCCTGGAGCCCCAGCGGGGGGCAGTTTCTTTTTGGAGTTCGTTTGTGTTTGATTTCAAAGACAGGGAAACTCCCTGGCCCAGGTGGTCTGAGCGGGACCTAGTCAACATGGTTGCCAGGGGAATTCCTAGGGTGGGGGGCTTGACTGCCCCCATGGTGGTCCCGTGGAAACTCCTCCCAGGAAGGAGACAGGGCAGTGAGATTGTGTGGCAGGGACAGTGTCCCTTGGAGTCAGGGGACGTGAGTGTGATTCTGGCTCTTCTGGGTGACCTTCAACCAATCACCGTCTCTGGGGCTTCAGCTGAAAAGCCAGTGCACAGGATTCATGATGTGGGGAGCCCCTTATACCCCAGAGGATGCCTGTGGACACCAAATGGGGACCAAGAGCTGACATGGCCACTATCCGGGACCTGCCCCCAGGACCTGCCCAGCATCGCCACCTCCAGGGGACCCTCCTGCTTCCAGGCAGTGTTGGGGCTCCTCTGACCATAGTACCCACCTGCTTCGTGTCATGGTGGTTTATGGGCAGGACGACCCACACCACTTACATTGTCACTGTCTCCCCATCACCCGTCGGTTCGGGGCCAGGCACTCAAGTCATGAATATTAGTAAATTCCCTGACGGCTCCTCTTGTCACGAAGAGCAGGGCACCATCGGGGAGAATCTATGTGGTTTTAGTTTCATAAAAAAAGCCCCCAGAAGGAGCTGGACTTAAGTCGCCGCTCCACCACTCCCCAGTTGGGTGGTGTCTGGTAAGCCCCTCGGCCTGGCTGAGCCTCAGCTTTCTCGTCTGTAACGTGGGGTGGTTGTGAGGATGAGAGTAGGGGAGGCGCCGGCATGCCTGGGGGCTTAGTGAGCAGGAGCTACTGCTACTATACCCCCATCTCTGCCGGTGACTGCACGGGAGATGCACGCAGGGCTCTTTGCAGTGCAGCCCCCAAAGCTGCAGCCTGGCCCAGGTGGGGTCAGGGCGCTGAGATGGCCGGCCCAGCAGCCTTCCCGGGGGCCCGCTGCTCCTAGACCCTGGGCGGGCTTGAAGGAAGCGAGCAGAGGGCAGTGAGTCCCCCACAGGGCAGCAGGGAGTGGCCCTGCGAGGCCTGAGGCTCAGTGCCCAGGGCAGCTGGACCTGACTCCTGTACTGTGTGTCCCAGTGCCCGTGGGGGCAGAACAGACAGGCCAGGGAGACCGGGTTCCCAGAAGCCTCCCCGAGAGCAGCCATAAGCCCTGACTAGGCAACTGCAATGCAGCAGCAGTTTGTGGGGCCCCTGGGGACCTCAGAAGCCAGAACCCATTTGGCAGCCTCGCACTGGGACTCAGTATTCACCAAGTTCGTGCTCTGCACTAGACCCTGTGCCAGGAAGTGTCAGAGCTGCTGGGTAGAGCCGGGACTCGGAATCAGACCCCCGGTGTGAGGCCTGGCTGCGCTGTAATTGGCAACGTGGGTGAGACACACAACCTCTGTGCTCGGCTGCCCTGTTGTGAGGCCTAAACAAGCTGATACATCTGAAGTGTCCAGAACAGTTCCCGAGAGCTATTAGCTGCGAACTCCAGCAAGTTACTCAGCTTCGTGGTGCCTCGTCTGTGACATGGGACTCACAACAGAACCCACCTCACATCACCACAGGGATTATGTGAACTAGTTTATGGGAAGTGCTTAGATTCTAGAACAGTGGTTCTCAACCTTGGCTGCACATTAGAATCACCTGGGAATCTTTTTAAAATCCTGATTTCTGGGCCCCATCCTCCGGAAATTCTGTTTCCTTGTTATGGGGTGGGGCCACAACATTAGTAACAAAGAAACAGAATTTCCGGAGGATGGGGCCCAGAAATCAGGATTTTAAAAAGATTCCCAGGTGATTCTAATGTACAGCCAAGGTTGAGAACCACTGTTCTAGAACAATGCCAGGCACGAAGAGTCCAGTATTCAACCTAACAGGGATTTTGTTACAGCTACGCGTGTGACTTACAGTTGTTCCGTTTCTCTCATTAACTCCTCTCACCGGCTGTACTCTAAGGTCTGGGATCTGCAGACAAACCTACTGAATCCCACCTCTACTGTTTCTCAGAAGGAATGATAGTAGCTGTGGAGAGAATTACAGGAGAAATCAAATGCAAAAACATCTAGAAAAATGTCTGGCATTGAGCAAATGTCAATAAATGTTCCAACTTTTATTTCCAGTTTACAAATGAGGGAACAGGCTTGGAGAAGTTGTGGGAAGCTAGTGGCAGAGCCAACGGGAAGCCCGCTCCCAAGCCCAACTCCCGACACCCGCTGCGCCCATTCCTCCTGGGCCTGGCTCCTGTGGGTGCGGGGAAGGGCCTCCTCCAAGAGGAGAAATCGGGTGATTGACAGATCAAGGTCACATCCCCCATTTGGCAACAGACGGAACCCAGGTTCGGCTCACTGCCGGCTGGTTTACTCCCAACAGCGCGTGGTGCGGACAGATCGAGGGCCTTTCCAATGGGGCTGTCCCAGGAGACCTCACTGACAGGAAAGAGTAGTCACCTGACCTTCTTGGACCAGTGGGTGTCTTCGTTCTGAAGCAAGGACACAGGGCTGCCATCATTCTAAGAGAAGCAGCTGGTGTCATCCAGATGATCTAAATAATGATTTCCCAGCCTGCCTTTCTAGCTTCACCCCAACAGACCTCCCAGTCCCCACGACAGCCCTGTTCCTGTCTCCCAGTCATGGCATGCTCTCTCCTGCCTCTTCGCATTAGCACATGCTGTTCCCTGTGCCTGGATGCCCTTCCCTCTCCCCTACCAGATGAGCCTCCTGGCAGCATGAGTTGTTTCTCTGGGCTCCTCTAACACACCAGTTAAGCCAGTAATTTTAACCCTGTCTTGTTCCCAGAAGCCTTAGAGAGGAAAGCGTTTATGTCTGTGCTTGTCTCCATTTGAGCCCCTAGATCCATTGTCACTCTCCACCCTGCTCCGTGCCCGGCGGATCCTGACCAACATGGTCTGCATCCCTCTTGGTTCAGCCAGTGAGGGTGCCCCTGGGAGACTGGAGGGTGGAGGAGAGCCAGGGGTCCCCTGACTGGCTTGTGTCCCTTCCTCACCCTTCAGGCCTGAGGAAGTAAGGACCCACTGTCACTACTCCCAGCTTCTGCACTCTCCTCTGGTTTCTCTGCACCTTTGTAAATAACCCCTTTATTGCATATACACAATGGAATATTACTCAGTCATAAGAAAGTGAAATCTTGCCATTTGTGACAATATGGTTAGACCTAGAGGGAATTATGCTAAGTGAAGTAAGTCAGACAGAGAAAGAGAAATGCAATATGATTTCACTTACATGTGAAATTCAAACAGCAAAATAAATGAACAAGCAAAACAGAAACAGACTCATCGTTACAGAGAACGTTTTGACGGTTGCCAGGTGGGAGGGGGGTTGGGGGACTGGGTGAAAAGGGGGAGGGACTAAGAAGTACAAACTGCCAGTTATAAAATCAGTCACTGGGTGTAAAGTACAGCAGAGGGAATATGGTCAATAATGTAATAACTATGTATGGTATCTATGGATACTGACTAGACTTATTGGGGTCATCATTTCATAAGTTATATATATGTGTGTGTGTAAAAACTATGTTGTACACCTGAAACTAATGTAATGGTATATGTAAACTTCAATTGAAAAATAAAAACTTTATTATAAATAAGTAGCCCCTTTATTTAACTCGTTTCAGATTCCTGGTTTCAGCGGGCTGCCTGCTGGTTCCTCCCGACCCCCAGTGACAGGGTCCCTTCCAGCACTGTGTGCCTTTGAGCCGGTTCTTCGCCCAGATGGCGAGCTCCTGGAGGGAGGGGCCGTGTCTGTCTGTCTGCGTGTCCCTGAGGAGGGCGGCTCAGTGAAGACACTGGGAAATGTCCACCAAAGTCCCAACACTGCCACACACGTAGGGTTGAATGAATGGAATTGCATCAAATTCATCCGCTCACTCACAGGCTTGCTCCCTCACTTATCCACACGCATGGAAGGCTCGTGTGCAGGCTCTGGTGGGGGCGAGGGGACAAGGGGACACTGCCCTCCTGGAGCTGGCACCAGAGTGAGGGGATCAGGCGTGAAGGGGCAAAAGCAAACAGAGCCGTCCCACCATTTCAGATGGTGACAGGTTCCATGACAGAAATAAAGTCAGCCCACGGGGGAGCGGAGGGACAGGTGCGCTGTGACGATAGGTGGTCAGGGCCTGTGGTCAGAGAAGGACGTGAAGGAGCCAGGTCGGGCCGTGCTCCGTGGGAGGACGTTCCACACAGAGGGACCAGAGACAGACAGGCTGGGTGGGTGGGAACAACCTCTGGCTACTGAAGAACAGCAGGGAGCAGAGGCTGGGCAGGCTGAGTGAGTGCGGGGGCGGGGGGGGGGGGGGGGGGACGGGACTCATAAGACATGGGGGGGGGGACTTGCTTTCTTGTCAGGCCCCGTCCAGCTCTGGGATTTGAGGACTCCTCAGGGCAGCCCTGCCAGGCCCAGCCTCCAGCCAACCACTTCCTGAAGGTCCTGCGTGGGGTGCTCTCTGCATGTTCTCTTGGTCCTCACAAGGACCCCATGAGGAGAGTCCTTCTATCCCCATCCCACACAGAGAGACACTGAGGCTCAGAGAGGTTGAGCCCCTGCCCAAAGTCACACAGAGTCCGGCAAAGAGCTGGAAATGAGCCAGGTCTGTCTGACCAGCAGTCATGAAGGTGTTTCCCCAGGGCCAGCTCATCCATTGGCCAAGGACTTTCTCATCAGTGACCTTGGCCCTCAGAGATAGGCTGGAAGGAGGACCCGAGCTCCCAGCTGGGGGTAGGCATGTCCCCAGGCCACAGAGATGATGAGGAAAGAACTGGGGTTCAACCTGGCTCTTTACACAGCCCCCGACTCTCTGAAAAGGGGAAATTGATAAGTGAGTGGGAAAGCTGTGCCATGCTCACCAGACACTCTCCCAGGGCCAGGGCGTGCAGGCTAATGGGCATCATCTCAGACCTCTCATTTCTAACAGACACTGCACCGTCACAAAGACTGTTATTTCCTGCTGCACTCACGGGATAATCAGCATGCTGGCTGCCCGGAGGGCAGGGAATGGCAGTACCTGGGCACGTTCGTGAAGAGAAAACCACCCTCTCCCTCTCAGCCGTCCCAGTTCTTTCCCAACCAGACACAGCTGTGATGTTTGAGAGCATTGGCCCGGGGTCCCAAGAGGACCCCAGCTCTCTGCCTAGCGCCCAGCTGGGGGAAGAACTGGCTCCTTTCAGACCAGCTTCAACATTTCATAGCCATGTCATCTTGGGCACAGCACTGTCCCTCCCCAAACCTCAGTTTCCTTATCTGTAAATTGGGTTAAGTGAGGGAGATGCCAGACCCATCTTAAACACCAGCCTCATGGTGGGGCTTAGGAGGCGGTAGCTATGACAGTGACAGCGCTGGAGGTGATAATGGTGCTTCTCGCAGTTTGCAAATAGGGAGAATGAGGCCAGAGAAGGGACTCACACAGCAAGTCGGTGGCAAAGCTGGGCCAAGAACTTGGGCTTCCAGGCCAGGCTTTTGCATGGTCAGTGGTAACTGAGTTTTGTTGCATCCTTCCTGGGCACTGCTGTGCGTGATCTCACTTAACCCGCACAATGAACTGATGAAGAGGGTTATTAACATATAGGTGAGGTACCTTGCCCAAGGCGACACAGCTAGCAAGTAGTGGAACCCTGGTGGTCTGGCCGCAGAGCCCAAGTTCTGGCCTCCGGGCGGTGACCCTTGAAGACTGGCAGCTGAGAGTACAGATGGAGGCCCCCACTTTCCCACGTGTGCATGTCCACACACACAACCACACACTCAGCTTCAACACGAGGCTCTGCATAGGCTGGGCTATTGTCTCCCCCACCACGATGAGCTGACAGGGACAAGGCCAGTCGGGCCCACCTATCTCAGGTCCCACCAGCTGTACCCCGTGGGTTCTGGAGGGCAGAACCTGGGGGTCACCCACAGAGAGCATCTGGTGTGTGCCCAGTCCTTCTCAGACAGGGAAACAGGCCCAGGTGGTTTGTGAAGTGTTCACAAATGCAGGCTGGTGACGGCAGCTTGGCTCAGCGGCTGGAGGGG
This sequence comes from Myotis yumanensis, assembly GCF_028538775.1. NCBI lineage: Eukaryota > Metazoa > Chordata > Mammalia > Chiroptera > Vespertilionidae > Myotis > Myotis yumanensis. The sequence continues at coordinate 37,866,544 of NW_027223753.1, forward strand.
GCTGAGAGTGAGAAGGGGGTGGGGGGGACGGAGGGAGGGGCCTCTGTTTCAATACCCCGGTAGCAATCAAGGCTCTCTCCTGTCACAGTCATTACCCGGACAGACCTCCCTAGCACATCCTGTTGCTGCATCCTCACAGCAGGCAGGCTATCTTCTCTGGACTTTGCGAGTGGAGATATCAAGGCTCATAGGATCAGAGTGACTTGCCCAGGCTCACACAATGAATAAGAAAAACTTGAACTTGAACCCAGTTCTCCTAACGTCTAGGCAACTCTTTCCCTTCATTTCTTCCGTTGATGGCTCTCTTCTCTCTAGTTCTTTACTCTGCAACTTACCCAGGCACCTGCCCTCCCCATCCCTGATTTTGCTACCCCGCCATAAGCACCTTGGAGCAGTGACTTCCTTGATGTGTTGACTATTTTGTGCCCAGAGCCTGTCACAAAACAGACACAAAGCTGGAAACCAGTGGGTGTTTGCTGGGTTGTTGAAGGAATTGTAATTGGACTACAGTTTTTTAAACTGGGATCAGTGGTCAGCTTGGTCAACGTGGAGATTTCTGTTATTGTGGAAGGACTTAATTGAATGGTTTATTATGCAAATATAAAGGTGAACAAGGGAAAGTATTGTATTATAAAAGCATTTTTTATTTCTTTTTCATTAACAAGACTGCTCCACTTCTTGGTATGAGGAGCTCTGAGGAGGCATGTGTCAATTCCTCAGGTCTTCTCACAGGGACCCAGTCCCTGCTCCTGTGGTGAGACTTAGAAAAATGTGAGTGGACTGGAGTAGCTCTGAGTAGAGTGGAGTAGCTCTGAGTGAAGTCCAAGGGCAGGAGAAGGTCCAGAGGGCTCCACGAGGACTCATTTGCAGGGGAAGGGTGGTTTGTAATCTAAGCTCAACATCGGAGGTGAGGAAGACAGAGACTCACAGGACTTCAATCAGCGTTTCAGTCAAGGATCACACGCTATTTTAGGAAAAACGTCAACAGCACACCAGTCCCTGGCCTCCAGCCTCACTGTGAAGCACAGTGTGGGTCTGCCCCAGGTTCATACCGGGGTCTGACCCAGCGGGGCATCGCCACCTCGGTGGACAGGCATCCACCAGGATGCACACAGTCAGTCTTCAGCAGGAACACCATGTGGTAGGGCCCGAAACGACAGTGCTAGGTGGGGTTTCTGCTCCCTCTCTGTGTTGTGGAGTTTGGAGGCAGGACTGGGCTGCGTTAGATAAAGTCCTCAGGGTTCTTGGGTCAGTTCGAGAGAGTGAAGGCCCCTGGACGGATGCTGAACTTCCTGCTAATGAAGAGTTGGGGTGTGTGATTAGTTGGAAAAATAAGAGATGTCCTTATTGGTACCCCGAGTTGGTGAAATGCTCTTACAAGTTACAGGACCAGTCAGCGTTATCTACTCTGTCTCTAGCGACAGTAACACACCCAGTTCTTTTATACTTTTGAAATTAACAACAGCAGTTGCATACACATGCGTGCCATGCTATAGTTCACAAAACTCTTAGCCATTCAGGCTCTTCTCTGAGCCTCCTGCCAGCCTGTGAGGTAAGCATGGCAGAGTGGTGGTCCTTAGGAGGCTCAGGCTCAGAGAGGGACTGTGACTTGCCCATGGTCACCAACAAGTCGTGAGGCCCGGTCCCGCCCCTGTTGTAGGGTTCCCAAGCTGCCCCCTCCCGGGGGCAGGGCAGGTGCCAGGCCCCTACCTGGCCTGCTCACAGCAGCATCAGGACCACGATGGCCATGACCATGAGGACTCCGGCCAGGATGCAAAGGCCTAGGAAGACAATGTCACTGGTGTCCTGGGCCACCAGGGCCACAGGGCTCTCCGGCTCCTCTGCCTCGTCGCTGGGTGGTGCTTCCTGCAGGTGCTCGGCCGTGGCAGCGTAGGGCCCAAGCCAGTCGGAGCCGGACAGCAGGTGCACAGAAGCCTCCTTGCGCCGGGGCTCACAGAGGACCTCGTACTGGTGGATGTCCTGCCCACTGGCCGAGAAGTCGATGTACAGTGTGCTGACGATCACTGAGGTGTTGTTCCTTCTCTGTGTGGGTCACAGGGGTCACTCACACCTGAAGGGGCCCAGAACTAACCCTGTCCCCCTAGACATGTGGGGACTCGGTACCAAGGGGCAGAACCAGGAGCCCAGGCTCTGTCCCCCCCCCCCCCCCGCCCCCGTAGAAGTTCACTATGAGGGTGTCTGGAAGGACAGTATCAGATTGGATGGGCCAATATTTGCTTTGGCTTCAAAGAGGCAGGTCTATGACAGATAGTGACAGTAATCACGGGGACATCCGCCAAGTTCTAGGCTTTGTATCTTAAGGGCATTTAATTCTCACAACCCTCTTTTATTAGTACCATGAACATCCCCACTTTACAGGTGAGGAAACGGATCCAGAGGTTAAACCCCTTGTCTGTGGTCGCACAGCACACAAGTGACAGGGAACATATTCTCACCCAGATCTGCCCAATCCTTAATCAGAACGTGGAACCGCACAGTTTCCTCTCCCTCCCTCGGCAATTTACAGACGTGAGTACTGAGGCCTGGCAAAGGCAATAGCGCTCGGAACCAGGTCCGGAAACCAAGGCTCCTGCCTCCCAGGTGGAATCTCTGTCCCTGCTGTTATGTGACCTTCCTTCTGGAATCTGTTCTCCCACTTATGTCTGCAGCGATTATGTGTCCCTGCTGTGGAGTCCCTGGTCACCACGGTGGCGCCACCTTAAGGTTGGGAAGAGGTTTGGCACAGTGTTGCCCTCCCAACCCCCACGGATGAGGAAGGCAGGAATCAAGCTGCCCTGAGATGGTGAGGTGCTCAGGCGGGGACTGGGGGGCAGTGTTTATTTATTTTTAAGCATATTTTTATTGATTTCAGAGAGGAAGGGAGAAGGAGAGAGAGTAGGAGAAACATCCATGATGAGAGAGGATTATTGATTGGCTGCCTCCCGCACGCCCCCCTCCACACACCACCTCCCCCTCCAACCCGCCACACACCAACCCCCCCCCCCCCCCCCGCCCGCCCCTCGCCACCTCAACCTCCTGGTTCATAGGTCAATTCTCAGCCACTGAGCCACTCAGCGGGGCAGGGGGCAGTATTTAGATGGGCAGACTAATGTGGTTTGCAGTGGAGCAGGGCTGGGGGGGGGGGGGGGCTGCAGTGATGCAGGGCTACACTCCCACCCACCCTAACTCTGCAGCAGCCATACACTCTTCAGGTTGCCCAACTGCCCCTGCCCAGGGGTGGCACCTTTGAGATGAGGCTTCTAAGAACCAAAGCTGCCTCAAACAGAGCGAGCAGCGTGAGAAGTTCCATCACTGGACACTTCGGAGAAGGGAGTTTTGTAGACCAGGTGACCTTGAGGGTCTCTCCCAACTCTGGTTTCCCAAAGGCCCTGAGTCCATGTCCCCAAGGAGCCTTGGCATTTGTGCCCTCGGCCTGTCAGCTGCCACACTCTCTGAAGGGGATGTTGTCCTGGATTTTTGTAACAGAATCAGGACATGGAGCAAGAAAAAGGACCTGAGAGTGGAAGAGGACTTGCAAAGGGCCGCAGTGCATCTCCGTAAGGAAGGATGGAAAATCATACGATGGGGAGCGGGAAAGGTTTTGATGAGTGAGAGGCTGAGGAAGGAAAGGCCACGCGAGATGTTACAGCTGTGAAATCAAGGCTGCGATGTTTTCTGTGCCATGGCTCCTAGCCCTGTGAGCCATGCACCCCGAAAGCCGCTCAGTGCGGACACTGCTGCTCCTGTCTAAGCTCTAAAAGCCTTACACTAAGAATCCGCAAGACTGAGGTTCTCTGCTTCTGTTTCCATGATACCAACTCCAGGACTCTATGATTCCAAGGTTCTATGATTCCAGGTTCTATGATTCTGAAGTCCCACGTTCTGGTGTGGTTCCATGACTCAGAGACTCTGCTTGTGAGTTCCTCCTCCTAGATTACACAATTCCTTGTTTCTATAATTCCTTGTCTCCATCATTTCATGGTTCTGTGGAACGTGTTCTGCCCCAAAGATAACCCTGGGGGATTTAGGTCATGGAGTAGGGGTATGGGCAGATTATCTTAGCAGCCAACACTCCTCCCGCTCCCCCCCCCCCCCTCCGCCCCCCTCGGCTTTCCTTCTCTCAGATCAAAGGCTGTGGCTGCTGGGAGGCAGGGGAAGCAGGAGTGGGCTTGAGGGGCCGGAGGGGCCGGTAGCATACATTCATTCCGGTAGCATACATTCGGCTAATGTTGTGGGTGGGGAGTACCGTTTGCTGGAAAGCATGTGATTTCTGCCAGGCCAGTCTGGCAAATCCCCAGATGCCAAGGCTGGGGGGGTCACCCTGAGAGAGGCCACTGTTCCTTCTCCCCCTCCCCCCGCCTGACCTGTCCTGGAGAATGCAAACACCCAGGGTGCTTGGGGCACTGCTCAGGGACTCTGAGGCCCAAGCCTGGGTTTAAGGTTTCCAAAATATAAGGATCGTAGAAAAAATTCATTTGCAAGCCTCACTGCCTTTGGAGGGAGATGGATCCTGTGACTTGAAGGGCCCTTTTGTTTTGTGGAGCCCGGGAGGATTGGCTCATAGGGCTGGGGGAGGGGCGGCAGGAGGCGGCAGGGCTCCCCCAGCTCTGCCTGTGGAGGGGCGAGGCCTGGGTGGCCCTGGACAGCAGGAAGGCCTCCAGGGATGCTCAGCCACAGGGCCCGTGGGTGGAGCCTCCAATGGGGGCTTTAGGTTGGGGCCGGTTGTGCCGTGAGCCCCCCTTCTCTGTCTCCCTTATCTGAGCTCTTTGTTGTGTCTACACTGAGCAAGTTTGCTGAGGTAAAGCCAAGAGGGGCTGAATTTTGTACCCAGACTTGTGCAGTCACCGGAGCCAGGAAGAGAAGCTGCATTCTCAGGAATGGCAGCTGCCTTTCAGCAGCGGTCAGAGCACCTCGGTCACGCCAGCCCTCCCCTCTCCAGCCCCTACCTGCGATTCAGTGCCGCAGGTGTCGAAGCGGGCCTGGATCCGGAAGGTGCCGCCGACTTCCTGGGCAGCACAGCGCCGGCTGCCCAGGTAGACCTGGGTCTGGCCCAGAGGGGCCAGCGCCTGCGTGGAGATCAGGATCTGGAAGTCCATGCGGGAGCAGCTCACGTTCATGGGCACAACTGGGGACAGGAGGAAGGAGCTGGAGGCCTTAGGGGCAGGCACTCTGACTCCCACCCCCCAAACTCCCACCCACGGGTGGCGAATGGGAACACTGAGCCCGTAGGCGGAAGTTCTATGCAGTCCTATGGGGAAGTTCCATATGCATCACTCCGTGTAGCTCCATCAGTCAATGCGCTGCCCATCAGACACCATGCCTGCATCTGAGCGTCCTCTGAGCCTCACACAGAGCTTGGCAAGCACAGTGGGTGCTGAATGAATGAATGATTGAATGAATGAATGAATGAATGCATATTCTTAATCATGATAAAAGCTACTGTTTGCTGATTACTTCGCCATGTGCCAGGCAATTCATTCATTGGTTAACAAATATTTATGGAGGACCTACTATGTGCAGGCACTATTCTAAGCACAACAGATACAGAAATGGAGGGGAAAACCCAGCCAGACATCCCTGCCCCCTTGGAGCTTACACTGTGGCCCTGCAAGGGGACAATAAATATGTAAAATACACTAAGCGTCTGAGGGGTCTGAAGGCGAACCAGGCAAAGAATAAAGACAGCGCAGAGTGTGGGGGCGGGAAACAGCGGTGAAGAAAGCACTCTGCCCCCCAACCCCCACGATGACCCAGGAGGGGAATGTGACTAAACCCCCTCTACAGCTCGGGAGGTGAAGCTCTGGGAGGTGAAGCTGTTTGCTGTGGTTTATTGGGATCTTAGCCATCCAGCCTGCAGGACTCAGAGGCCCTGATGTCTTCACCCTCCCTGGGGCCCCCTGCTCCCTCCCGGCCAGGACGGTGCGGCTCAAGTGCTGGGTCTGTGCAAGCACACACGTGTGTGTGTGTGTCTGTGTCTGTGTGTGTGTGTCTGTGTGTGTGTGTCTGTGTGTGTGTGTCTGTGTGTGTGTGTGTCTGTGTGTGCGTGCGTGTGTGTGTGTGTGTGTGTGTGTCTGGGGGGGGGGGCAGTGCCTGCTGGGGTGAGTGTAGGAGAAAGCAAGGGGGTGACTGGTGGGAGGAGAGGGAAGGTGCTGGCAGGAGAGGCCTGGAACTCTCAACGCCTCCCCGGGAAATGCCTCAGACATATTTCAGCCTCTGGTGTCTGGGCAGCCGGGATTTATGGGCCCGCCGTCTCCCACGATGATCTCGGTGGCGCTGAACTGTGTGTCACCTCTGATTGATGCTGGGCTGTCCTCTAGCCCGGAGGCCGCCGGCAGCCTGGGCCACATCTGGCGCCTTGCCCAGCACGAGTGCCCCTGTCTGACCCTGGGCTCCCACCAGACCCGGGAGGGAGGTGGGGTGGGGTGGGGTGGGAGTGGGGGCTCCTGCCCCTGAACAGGAGCCAGGATTACAGCTGCCCCACCCTCAGTCTCTAGAGGCACCGAAGCAGAAGGGGCTTGTCCGAGATCTCACAGACCTGGGAGAGGACCCAGGCCGGAACCAAGACTATGGGAGCCAAAAGGGACTTTAAAGGTCCTTCAGCCGATGTCCTCATTTTACAGGTGGAAAAACTGAGACCCCCACCCCCGGCGCCCCCAGAGAGAAGGCGACTTGCCAGCCAGCTGTGGCAGAGCCCGTGGCGCCGGCTCTCCAGAGTACAATCTGAGGAGGGGATCCCTCTCACCCGGGACAGTTCCCCTCTCCCAGTTCAGGGTTGGAGCTGACGGAGGCCCAGAGAAGGTGAGTCTGCTCAGCCCACCTCTCTGCCACTAGCAGGCTGCAGCTCTGCTGTTTCCTTCCTCCAACTCCTCTTGCCTCTGAGGTAAGAAGAGAGGAAAGATCTTTCTAATGACGAGCAGGCCTGAGGCACGTGACAAAAGAAAATCCACCTTCAGCAAGGACGTCCTCAGAGCCAGGCTCTCTGACCTGTGTCACCGCATTGCATCTTAACGGCTGCCTGTCTGGGGCGTTCGTCAGCCCCTTTTACAGATGAGCCCAGATGTGGATGGATGGTCAGGAAGTGGCAGCATTTGGTTGTTGGTCCCGGTCTGTCCGAGCCCAGCTGTGGGCCCCCTCCCTGGGGCCCGGCTCAGCCACACAGGGAGGCCGGGGAGCGAGTTCTAGTCTTGGCTGTGCCACTCTCTGCCCATGCGGCCACAGTGAAGGCCTGTCCTCTCTCCGCACCTTTGTTTCCACACCTGTACAGCAAAGAGCTTCCGCTGGGTCAGGCAGAGAGCAAAGTGGGTCCAGGACACAGGCATTTCTGGACCCGTGGCCCAGGGAATCCTGCTGAGAAGAGGGGAGGAATGGTGAACACGGTCCGCTGGCAAATCTAACTGGCACTTTGGAAGCTGGAAAAGCTGAGTAGCAACTTTCCCGGCCTCCTCTGCCCTTAGGCCTGGCCTCCTGACCAAGTCCAAACCAATGAGACCAAGAAGAAAGCCTTTGACGGCTTCTGAAAATGATGTCGCTTTCCTGAGAAAAGGACATTTGTGGCTGGCACCTCTCCTGCCTCGTCCAGCCTTGAACACGGGTGTGATGCCTGGAGCTGTGGCAGCCATTTTGCAGTAATGAGGCCAAGAGACTCCAGAGAAGCTGGGACAGGTTGAGTCCCTGAACCAACACAGAAGCTGCCTGACTCCAGACTTCTTGTGATATGATGAAAACAAAAGCCATTCGTTCAAGCCACGGTCAGTCAGGGTTTCTGACTCGAGCCAGGCTTGTCGGCTTCTATGTGGTTACACAAATTGCTTACCATAAATAATATTACCATATTTTATATTACCTCTGGGTAGAGGATCAAGATCAAGAGAGGCCAGAGGCCCATGGAGGGAAGAGCCAGATGAGAAGGGATGAGGGATTGCAGAGTTGGAAGCTGGAAGAGTAGGTCCCTGCAATCGTGGGAATCAGCACAGGCCACACTGGTGCAGGCTCAAAGGTCCCAGAGGAGGCGCTGGTGGTGGTGGGGCCCGGGAAGAGGATAGGGAAGCCAGTTCGTGGGATGGAGGAAGGAGGCTGCAAAGACCTGGGACCCCAGCCTCGCCGTCCCCTCCAGCACACCCGCCCCCTGCGCCCCCGCTGACCTCCAATGTAGGCCACAGAGAAGCCCCTGCGGGAGGTGCTGCGGTCTGCGTGGAGCAGAAGCAGGAGCTGGTTGCGGCTCGAGGTGACCGGCGGTGGCAGGTGGCGGCCACACCAGCTCCCCAGCAGGGGTGCCTCCTCGCTGGCCCCATCGAAGGCTGCCAGATGGTCGAAGTCACAGGTCTTGGTCAGGCTGTTGGGCCCTTCCAATTCCAGGTCCAGGAAGAACACCTTGACCCGGTAGCCAGGAGGCAGGCGGATGGTCCAGTGGCACCGGACGTTGTTGGGGTAGGAGCTGGGGTACTGTGGGCTGGAGAAGTTGCCCCGCACGGCCGTGTACACCTCCTGGCATTCCCCTGGGGAGGAGGGGGTGGAAGGAGCAATGGTGAGAAGGATGGAGACTGTCGCTTTCCCCAGCTACAGTTTGAGCAACAGTCGCTATAGTGGTCACAGCACCACCCTGGCAGATTGTGGGCACCATGGCCAGAAAACCAGGCAATGGATCCCAAAGCCTGCGTTAGCCTGAAGCTAGCTGAAAGCCGGGACTCTCATTCCTATTGGCGCTCCCCTTCATGAGTGTTGGCTCTGTTAGGAATGCAAGAACAGGCCCTAATACCTGTCCTCAGAGCCGAGTCCAAACTGGGACGTGACAATGGTGCTCATGACCGGACTTGCCCCTCTTCTCACTACCCCTCACCCACCCTACCTTCCAGCTAGGACTGCAAGCACAGTGAACCCTCTCTGTCCTCCAAGCCTTTGCACATGCAGATCCCTGTGCTTGGAACACCCTTCCCTTCCTTCCGCCTCTGGCTAACTCCTTCGGAGCACTGCCTAATCCTCTCCTCTTCCCGGCTGCCATCCATGATTCTTACTGTCTCGGTCTGCTTCCTTTTCCATCTCCTCCTCTGGATGGTGCACACCCACTTTACTAACAATTAATTGAATACCTACCACATGGCAGGTGCAATAAGCCCATAGGAACTCCCAGTCAGGCAGGGGAGACCGACAGGCAAACCACACACAGAAGTGGTGTGTTAGAGCCTTGCTAACACTTCTGTAAGGAACTGAAGGAGGGGATTGATTCTGGGTGAATCAGGAAGGCTTCACAGAGGAGGTGGCATGTGTATGCCGTGGCATCGGCCAGGCAGGAAAGGATGTGCGAGAGCATTCCAGGCAGCGAGAGGGCAGAAAGCGCAAAGCCCAGAGGCAGGGAAGTGTGCCCTCTCCCCCCACACACATGCTGGGGAGGCAGGAGCCCAGCACGCACAGGCCCTCCTACCTGAGAAGTAGTAGGCCTTGAAGCCCCGGCCTCCGATGTTAAAGTCGGACTTGAAGACCACCTGCAGCTCGTGGCCCCGCGACACCAGGGTGGGGGGCCTGGCGCGGCCACAGTAGTGGTGCCCGCGGGCGGGGCCCGGCGCCCCCAGCACAGCCACGTAGTCATAGGTGCAGTCCGCACTGCCCTCCACCTGGAAGTCCACGAACACCAGCTTGACGGTGGCGGGGCCGGCGGCCCGGATCACCCAGCGGCACTCCGCGTTGTTGGGGTAGGTGTTGGGGTACTCGGGGCTGGTGAGGACCCCCGACAGGCCCGTCAGGACGCCACCACACACATCTGTAAGCGAGCCCGGTTGAACCAACCTTTCTCCTTCCCCGTGGATCTCCTCCCAAGGGAACCCACACCCCCAACATGCCACTCCCACAGGCCTGGGCGCCTCGTCGCCATCCACCGAGCACTTCCAAGTGGCAGGCACAGGCCGGGGCTTAGCGCCCGCACCACCTTTGTAAACGTTACCATCACGCTGTGGGGGGTGTGCGGGGGTTCGGGTTAGTTTCCCACCTTACAGCCGAGAAGATGGAGCCCCAGGAAGTTTGGGTTCACCTGGGCTCTGAGACAGGATTTGAGCAGTGAGTTTCTGTGGGAGACACGGGGTCCCTGTGTGGGGAGTGAGGGAGTGAGGGACACTGAAGGGAAGGGGAGGGGAGGCGGCCACTGAAGGGCCTTGCCAAGCCAGCTGCGGAGCCCCGTGGGGAACTCTGGGGACCGTGCAAAGCACACACCTCAGAGTGGTGTCACCTAAGAGTAGGGAAGTGGAGTGTTCACACACCGACTCCCGGGATCCAGGCCGAGGGCTGCTGGGGTAGAGGTGACCAGCGGAGCTTCACAAAAAGCCCTCAAGCAAAGAGAAGAGGAGGTTGGCAGGAGTCGTTCTGGCAAGGCCCAAGGGACATGGGCAGGGTCCTGGCAGCAAGTCACCGGTCTGGTAACTTGGAAAACGGGATGACTAACTGCAGAGCCTGTGCACGTGACCCTTGCAAGTCTCCCCCCACCTCCGCCCCAGGCCTCCCTCTGCACTGCGAGGCCCCTTGCCTTTCTGGTAGCCTGCGGAGAAGCCTCGGCTGGCCACGTGCTTGTCGGAGTGGAAGACGACAGACATGATATGCCAGGAGGAGGTGAAGGGTGGCGGGGGCACCTGGCCGCAGAACCTCCCCAGCAGATTGCCCTGGTCCCCCGCAGCCCCATTGTAGATCTCCAGGAAGTCGAAGCTGCAGGCGTCATGGTATTCCAGGTCAAAGGCGTGGAAGGTGAGAAGGACTGAGGAGCCCTCGGCCACCACGATCAGCCAGCTGCACTCCGTGTTGTAGGGATAGAGTCCGGGGAAGTTGGGGCTGGAGAAGTTTCCAGAAGGTGCTGAGAGCACCCCCCCACATTTGACACCTGGGGCAAGAGGGAGAATGGCTCAGAGTCAGCACTGGGGTCTCGGGTGGTGGGCCCAGCTGCAAAGCTGGGTTATCAGGGTGGGAATTTTCATGCACCGGGCCTCTAGTTATGTACATATTTGCTTATAGTTTTAAAAAAGAAAACAATGGAAGGAGATGAATTATTCTCTGTCAGGGGAAGGAGGAAACAGGCATGACTGCTGGAACCCTTTACATGCAAGTTGTTCTATCATTTTGACTATATAATTATGAATAATGTTCATATAATTTTTAAATTACAAAAAGTATTTAAGTAACCCTTAAATATCCCAAACTGAAAAACTTAACTATATATCTAGTTGAAGGCACATTCACGTGGAGAAAAATGATTTCCACATGACTTTGAAAGACTATTTTGACTGTGCATTCCTGGTGGAATAGATCCAAGAACAAAACCACAAAGAAATCATAAAGTATACTCAGCAGACTGACTATTAGTGATAATAGTAAATACTGTCACTGTATTTATATATTGAAATAGAGCAAGTAGGCTGATGTCGATAGCAACGAAGGTTTCAGTGTAACAGAAGAGTGATACAAATACAAAGATTAAGGAAAACTCTGTGATCCTTAATTTGAATTGAAAACATAAGTATGAATTTGAGATTTTAACATTTCTTTTTAGATTTTTTTATTTCCAAAAATATCATTTTTGAGTTCTATTCACTAAAAAGGCCTAAAAGAAACAATGTTACAGTAATATTTTGCACCCTCTGCCATAGATTAGGGTTATTATGTCCAACTAGAATGAACCAGGGCTCCTTAGAGAACCAGTGGGTCCAGGACAGGAAATATACAAAATACACTCGGGACATCTTGTCACACCAGAAAGCAAAGAAGCTTCCAAAGGCTGCTGGGAACGTGTCAAAGACGCCCACCTGCAGGGCTTCACTGGCTGAACAGGGTACAATTTGAGCATCACAAGAGAAGGATGATTGCAGTGGATTGGAACACATCAAATACATAAACATTCATGAATTCATAATACAACGCTAAAGAAACAAAAAAAGAAACTCACTGATTTCCTTTAGTGGTTGCTGGGGCATAAACTCATTTTTTGGAAAATTAATATTTAGAGAAAGAATTAAGCATCTACTTTGCCCTTCCTGTTGTGGGCTGTATTTTGGGATAACCAAATAGCCAATGAAGGGACACTGCTATTTATAGTTGACTGCAGAAAGAATAACCATGTTAGGAAAATATAATTTTGTAAACCTTAATGAAATAATCATCTTCGATGTCTGTTCTAATCCCTGAGTAAAAAGGTAAATGAGGTTGGGTAAGTAGGTATTTCCTATAAAATTCTTTCAACACTGCTATATATTTGAAAATTTTTATCATTAAAAAAAATGCCCAAAAAAGTCACTTTTATAGGCAATAAGATGAAAAGGCAACCTATGGAATCAGTGAAAATATTTGCAAATCATACATGTGATAAGGGTTGAATATCCAAAATATATAAAGAATGCATACAACCCAATAGCAAAAACAAATGAAACAAAACACATCGTCGGATTGTAAAAGTAGGCAGAGAAACTGAACAGACATTTTCCAAAGAAGACATACAAAGGGCCAACAGGTACATGGACAGGTGCTCCACACCACAAACCTTCAGAGAAGTGCAAATCAAAACCACAACGAGATATCACCTCACACCCATAAGAAATGGACATAATCAAAAGGACAAGAGATAACAAGGGACGGCGAGGATGTGGCGAGAAGGGAACCCTGTGCACTGTGGTTGGGAATGTAAAACGGTGCAGCCATCATGGAAACATATGGAGGTTCCTCAAAAAGTTAGCATTCGAACGACCATATGATCCAGCAATCCCATTTCTGGGTATATGTCCAAAGGAAATAAAAACAGGATATTGAAGAGTTATCTGCACTCCTATATTCATGGCAGCATTTATAATAACCAAGATATGGAAACACCATAAGTGCCCATCAATAGATGAATGGATAAAGAAGATGTAATATATAGATATATATACACAGAATAGAATTAAAAGAAGGCCATTTTAGCCTGGCCCGTGTGGCTCAGTGGTTGTGTTGACCTGTGAACCAGGAGGTCATGGTTGATACCTGGTCAGGGCACACGCCCAGTGTGGGGCATGCAGGAGGCAGCCGATCAATGATTCTCTCTCATCATTAATGTTTCTATCTTTCTCTCCTCTCTTCCTCTCTGAAATCAATATTTAAAAAAAATAAAAAGAAGGCCATTCTTTCATTTGCGACATGGATGGACCTTGAAGACAGTCTACTAAATTAAATAAGACAGAGAAAGACAAATACTGCATATCACTTACATGTGGAATCTAAAAAAAAGTCAGCCCTAGCCAGTTTGGCTCAGTGGATAGAGCGTCAGGCTGCAGACTGAAGGGTCCCAGGTTCGATTCCAGCCAAGGGCACATGCCCAGGTTGCAGGCTTGATCTCCAGTAGGGGGCATGCAGGAGGCAGCCAATCAATGATTCTCTCTCATCATTGATCTTTCTATCTCTTTCTCTCTTTCCCTTCCTCTCTGAAATCAGTAAAAATATATTTTAAAAAAATAATTTTTAAAAAAAAGTCAATCCTGGGGAAAAGATCAGCATATATATCTTTCTCTGTTAAGATATATTCTGAGATACTTATGGTGAAATAATATATCTGAGATAGGCCTTAAATTTGTCCAGATCCCCGCCCCCCACAAAAAAAAAAAATGGAGGTGGGGTAGGATAGAAGAAACAAGACAGGCAGAATGTTGGTAATTTTTGAAGATGGTTGTTGGAGACATGGAGATGCATTATGTTATTTTCTCTACTTTGTGTATGTTTGAAAGTTTTTGTAATTAAAGGTAAAAAATAACCAACACATTCTTGGTCACCTTCTCAGTGAGGCTTTCCCCAACAATGTAACCCTCCCATCCCTATACTCTTTCTCTGCCTTTTCTGCTACATTTTTCTCCATAGCACTCACCACCATCCAATGCACACTGCATATTTGACTTGTTTGGTTCATGGCTAGTCTCTCTCCACAAAAAGGTAAGCTCTCTGAGAGCAGGAGTTTTTTGTGTTTTGTTCTCTGCTGTATCCCAAGCACCTAGAATAGTACCTGGCATAAAGCAGGCGCTCAATACATATTTGCTGAAAGAATGAGTGAATGATCTTATAGCATCCTCACAATAGCCCCATAAAATAGACAAAGCAAGTGTTATTGACTCCATTTTACAGATGGAAAAACTGAGGCCCAGAAAGGGAAGTTACTCGCTGTAGTTGTCATCTATTGTTTTGGTCTGCCCAAAGTCCATTTCTCCATCTCTTGCAGCAACACTCCTCCTCTTTTAGACACTGGCTCCCCTGCCTCCATGTGGTAACACCCCTGCCATAGGGGTTGACACATGAGCCAGCTGGGCAATCCTGGGTCTCCCACCACCACCCAGTGACTGGCTGCAAGGTACCTGTGGTCTAGGTCAGGCCAGAGTCCTGCTGCAAAACAGCTGGAGGAGAACCCTGTCCTCCCTGGCCCGTGGGCTGGGAGTGAGAGCCCTGGGCAGGACCATGCTCAGGGCCCATGAGAAAGCTTGTCAGCAGATGGCAAGGACCATGTGAAAAGTGGAAATGACCTTGAAGCCAAGATGTCCTGGCTGAAGGCATCCCTGAGTCCAGCTAAGTTACACTCCTGCCTCCCTCATTACAGAGCCAATACATTCCTCTTTTTGCTTCCACTCATTCAGGTTGGGTTTGTCACTTGCAATCAAAAGCTTCGTGAATAATACTGTTAAGCCCAGCCAGTGTGGCTCAGTTGGTTGAGCATCGGTCCCATGCACCAAGAGGTCACCAGTTCGATTCCCAGTCAGGGCACATGCCCGGGTTGCGGGCTCAATCCCTGGTAGGGGATGTGCAGGAGGCAGCCGATCAGCGTAAGATGTTTCTCTTTCCCTCTCCCTTCCTCTCTCTCAAATCAATAAGATATATATATATTTTTTTTTTTTTTTTTAATAAAAAGGAATACCCTTAAGCAAAGTTCCTGTAAGAGGAGAGATACTCACGGAGCATGTGCCCTGTCCCAGGACTGTGCTGATTCAGAATGGGCCCCTCCCTGGGAGCTCACGGTGGGGAGGTGGGGGATGGGAGGGGGGACAGCCAGGCAAATGAGACCAAGTCCTGCAGTGTGATTGTGTCTGGCCACACAAGGGCCCTGGGGTCCAGGGGCAGGGAGGCCAGCCTTGCTGGGGCCAGCACTATTAGAGGAGGGACAAGATTCACAGAGGAGGTGGTATTTGAGTTTGACTAGGGAAAACGAGAAGGTATGTTTGTTGGGAAGACTTGGAGAGAGGGAATGGCATGAGCAAAGGCTCAGACCCACCATCACTTCTGAGCTTCAGTCATGCGTCTGTGAAATGGGGAGAACGACACCTCCCTTGCTGGGTAGCTGCGAGCAGTGATGGCATAAAGCCATGCAGGGCTGCAAGATGTACACCAGCTCACATCACCGGCTCCCTGCCTGGCCGCGGGGTCAGGCCAGGGCCGGAACAGTGTCTGCTTCCTGCCTTTATGGCGGGGGGCAAGGGGGCGGGGACAGAGGGAGTCTGTCCAGTAGCTGTCCTTGTCCTTCCCCAGCCAGCCCACAGGACAGGAAAAGCCGTGACAGAGTCGAAGCAGGACTTCTATGGCCCAGGAGGCCTGGCACCACCACGAGCGAAGGCTTTATCTTCCAGGACTCAGCCAGGCACCCTGACCCACAAGGTCACCCAAGGCCACCAAAGCCTGGGTACTGGAAAATGGGGACCGCTAGTTGCTCCCACTACCCAGGCATGAAGTGAGACACCTGGTGCCCAGCCCATCTGTGCCACCAACTGGGTGACTGGAAAGTTATGCTTCCTTCCTGAGTGCCCTCACCCCACCTCACCCCACCCCACCCCCACGAGCCTGCAGGAAAATGAGGCTCCAACGGTGGTTTGCTGAGCCCCAACTGCATGCATACCCATCGACAGTGAAACGGTATCACCTTCACCCTCCAGACACCCACACAGCACTGGAAGGGCTACGGCAGTGCAAAGTGGCCTGGGACCGGCGTGCTGGCAGAGGGCCCGGAGCTGGAAGGAGGGAGCATCTGAGGATGATGCAGGGACCTGGAAGGGGTCCTCGAGGAGGTGGTGTTGGACCTTCGTCTGATGGATGAGCCAGATGTTCTAAGGGGCCCTCCAGACAGAGGAGCCGAGGGTGAGAGCCATGAGGGTGAAGCATCTCTGGAAGGGGGTGTGACCCCGGGGACGCAGGCGCTGAGGCTGGAAATTATATGGAAACCGGAGCCAGGTTGCAGGGAGCTGAACGCCCGCCGTAAGGAACTTTGATTTCAGTTGGTCGGCAGGGGAAGGACAGGCTCTCGGGGGCGAATGAAGACTCCTTCCAGCAACAAACCTGCACTCGTTCTCCCAGCCATTCCCTTTGCCCTGGCAGCCATGCAGCCGTGGACAGCTTACCTAACCTCTCACCCTCAGGTTTTTCATCTGTAAAATGGGGGACCAATACCCACCTTGAAGTCTGTTGTGAAGTTTAAATGCAATCATAAACGTAAAGCATCCAGCACATAGCAGGCACCCAGTCAATTCTCTCTTCCCCCATCTCAGAAGCTGATACATCCCCAACTCAGCCACCTTCCCAAAGGGTCCTCCTGCTTTCTGGTCCCCGACCCAGAAACCTCCTGGGACCCCCGCTGCTGCCTGCCCACTCCTCTCCCCTCCTCCCCATTCCTGCCTGTCTCCAGGAGCTCCTACCTTTCATGGCTCGGGCCCTGGGGCCAGGGCCCAGCAGAGCCACTGCCAGCAGCAGACAGGACCCCAGCTCTGCCAGCATCTCCCCACCTGGGACCCTCACAAGTCTGCAGGCCGGGCAGGCCAGGAGCAGAGGGTCTGGAGCAGGGGAAAGTGAGGTGAGACTGAAAGGGCCTTCAAGTTAATGGTGGTGTGAATAATTCATCGGCGCCTCGAATTAGTAACCTGATCCCCGGGTGCTTCCTTCACTCCACCCTGAGGTGACGGATCTGGTGTCGCCCGGTTTACACGTTCTGAGATCTGCACTGGCCACCTGCATGGGGAAGGGAAGCCAGCTGGGGCAGGAAGGGAATTTGGGGGTGGAGAAAGCGCATGAGTCTGGGGCTAGACAGACTCCTATCCATCCCAGAACAGCCTCTAACTTGCTGGGTGACCTGGAACAAATCATCTAATTCCTCTAGGCCTCAGTCTTACTCATCTGTCCAGTGGGACCATTCAGCCCTGCCAATAGGGTTGCTGTGGAAATGAAATGTGACAATGTAAGCGGAAGCACATAGTGGGTGCTTGCTACAGGTTTTTCCTATCTCCCATTCACGGGGGACCTGAGGGCATCTCTAATTAGTGGGACAACAGGACAAGCACCCTTCAGACACGCTTAGATTAGCTCAGAGGGAGAGCGAAGGAGGTGGTAGCAGACAGCTGACGAGGGAAAAGTCTTCGTGGAAGAACGCAGCGGGAAGAACACCCGGGATAAGCACATTATGCGGCCCCTAACGCCATCGGGGCCACAGTGTAAACTCTGGCCAAGAATATTAAGTGTTCACTCCTTTATTGATCCACAGGCCTGGCCTGAACATCGTATGTGCCGGACCCTGTGCTCAGAGCTCGGCTGCAGAAATGCCCTCCACGGCTCGGTGTCTATTTCCTCCAGGAGCCCTATTTGGTTCCGTTCAGCCCAACACGCATTTCCTAAGCTCCTCTGCTCAGAGCCTGCACCAGGCACGGAGCATTGGGGTAAAGGGGGCACATTCCCGCCTCCCAGTGAGGAGCCTGGGCTCCGGTTAGACAGACAAGGTCTGAGTGCTGGCTCTCCCACCCTCTGCCAGGCGGTGGGAGCCGGGAAGTCACCTGACCTCCCCAGGCCCGGCCTCCGACTGTGCAGCAGGAGGAAGCAGTGGCCTGCAGGCTGCTGGGAGCCTTCGATGAGATCGTGTGTGGGAAGTCTTCGCCTGTGCCTGGCTCCGTGCTCAGGAGCGAGTATGACTTTTATTCCTCAGAGGAACTCAGATGTCCATCTGCCAGACCACATGCTGCCCCTGGCCTGTCCTTTGCCAGGAGGTCCCTAGGGAGCCCAGCGTGGGCGGCCACCTGGAAGGTGCTCAGCAAAGAGCATCGGGAAGAGCCAGGCCTGAGGGATCTGCTTACCTGTGGGCTTGATTGGCAGGTGGAAAGGTTCAGGCTGAGAGGCCAGTTCAGGGTGTTAATGGCAGCTTGCCATTCATTGCGGGCAAACGAGACTCGGCCCCCACAGGCTCCTCCAGAGACAGTGTAGACTACGCCCCCAAGTTGTTCCACTGAGGGCGACACAGTGGAGTGTTTGTCCCCCAGCTGCCACTGTCCCTGGGTGAGGCTGCCGCGGGCATCACCCTGGCATTTCCCACCTGCCTGGGACTGGGGTGGTGGTCCAGTGGCAGGCACAGCTGTCTGCCTGCCTGGGAATGTGAATGTCACAGGATGCGGGCAGGGCCGTGACAGCATCCACTGAGCCATCCACTGCTGTCTCTGGAATCGCTCACCTCTGAAATGTTCGTTCCACCCCCGGGACAACCACCTCTCTTCCCGCACCCTCGTGCAAACTCCCCACACTGGTCTTCCTTCCCGGCTGCAGGGGCTGCCTGACGCCTCCCTCTTCCACAAAGGTCTATGTGGTGGAAAGGGGTGAGGCAGAGGACAAGGAGGCTACCATCCCGGGGGTTCTGGTTGGGCCCCAAGGCGCCACATCTCTCCACTAACTAGAGCCCTGGGGACTGGGGGAGCTTCCCCTGAGTGTGGTCCTGGTGGCAGAGGCCAGAAGGAGGGAGCACCCTCCTCCCTTTATACAACTTTGCAAGGTGAGAATGACCAGCTCTAGTTCACTGTTTGGTAATCAGGGCTCAGAGAGAATTGCTTTTACAAGCTCATTTATCAACAGGTATTTATTGAGCACCTACTATGTGCCAGGCCAATGCTCGCTACTTATGCACATTATCCCACTTAACCCTCACAGCTCTGTGAGGGGTGTTAGTGTCCCCCAACATTTCCAAATAGCCCCTGGGGGCAGTGCTACCCTGGTTGAGACTCCTGGCTGTTTACTCTCTGTCTCCCCACCAGCATGTGAGCAGCCAAAGAGCAAAAATCTGTATTTTATCACCGCTGTATTTCAGCCCATGGCGCAGACTAAGTGCTCAGTAAATATCTGCTGAGAGGTGGAATAAAAGTATCCCTAGCCCTAGCAGGTTTGGCTCAGTGGCTAGAGCGTCAGCCTGTGAACTAAAGGGTCCCAGGTTTGATTCCGGTCAAGGGCACATGCCTGGGTTGCAGGCTTGATCCCCATAGGGGGCCTGCAGGAAGCAGCTAATCAATGATTTGCTCTCATCATTGATGTTTCTCTCTCTCCCTCTCCTTTCCTCTCTGAAATCAATTAAAATTAAATAAAAAAGGATTCCTCGTTTACAAGTGGGGAAACTGAAGTTCAGAGAGAGGAATGATTCGCCCAAGCCCCACAGCTGCTTAGCGGCAGCGCTGAAACTTGTTTACATCTGACCACTCGAAACCCCTGTTCTCACCACAACACTGGTTTTTCCCGCATGGAGGCCCTTCAGCTCGGTGCAGACTCAGAGAGAGGGTGGCAGATGCCTGGAATGGCGGACCTGGGGCCAAGACCCCTGGAGCCTTACTCATTGAGAGCTCTGGTCCCTCCGGCCTCCTACTTGCCCCTCAGGCCACTGGCAATTCTGTCAGGAAAGCGGCACATCAGTTACCCCATCAAGAAGGGGAAGCAGCCAAGCTTCAAAAAGTCCAGACACGGAAACTGCCATGCTCAGCCTCTGGGGCGTCCTGGCTGCAAGCAGGCTCACGCGGGAGCTCAAAGTGAGAGAGGGTTCACTGTGGAGGAGGGCCGAGAAGCCCGAGGACGGTGGGCCAGGGCCTGGGACCATCACAGCTGGAGGGGATTTCAGAGAGCAAAACCGACCCCCTTCTTACTACCTATTCTCAGGGACCCAGAGATGGCAGGAGGGACACAGAGCCCCACATCCCCCGAGTGTCCACTAGGAGCAGGCAGTGCCGGGCTCTCTCCCACGTGTGATAACAGCACCGGTGTGCCCGGGAGACCGTGGGCACCTCCGCAGGCAGGGTCCGCGAGAGCCAGCAGGAAGCCTGCACAGAGGAGTTCTGAAATGTGGCCGAGCACCCGAGTGAAGGGGTTAGCCGGTCCTCAGGATAAGCTGGGGAGGTAGGAACTATTACAATATCGAGGGAACAGGCTCAGAAAGGAGGGATCGACAACAGCATCAACTGCTGCCAAAAGTGATCTCTGGGCGCCAGGAACCGTATTGCGAGCACGTGGGGCGGGTACAGATGGCCGTGGGTGGAGGAGTGAAGGGGGTGAGAAAGTTGCAGGCAGCTCTTCAAGAAGGGGCTGAAAACATGAGACAGACAGACAGAGACAGATGAGAGCGTACCTTCTGCTCTGGAATAGCATGGTAGCAGGGCGAGCATGGCTGTGCTCTGTTGAGTTGACACGGGGAACCTTGGAGGCTTCGGGCTGGTTGATGGAGCGCCGGAGAGTCCCGGGGCCCTTTATCTGGAGGCTCAGGGGCAGCTCCCTGAAGGTGGCCATTGAGCTGGGCACGAAGGTCCACTTCTTGGTAAGACCCCTGCTGCGCTTAGAGGGGTCGGAGGAAGAACATTAACACCCACGGAGACCCCACGGTGGGCCAAGCACAGCACCAGGCACTTCACTTCCACACTCTCCTGTGGTCCTCAAAGCAGTCGCTAACCCGCGGCCTGTGTCTTCCACTAGGTCATTCATTCATGCTGCTTCCACACTCACTGGCCAGACGCTGCTCTGGGGGGGGGGGGGCCGGGGGGGGCCACGGGGCCCTGCCTCACGCAAGAACACCGTCCCCCACCACCTCTCGAGCCTTCGCTTCTCTGCCTGCAAAATGGGGACGCTGCTGCTCGCTGCGGATTGTGGGAATTGAGTGCGATGGCCTAGCGGACACTGTTCATGTGCCGCCTGACACCCTGCTCACCTGGCCCGGCAGAACCTGCAGGAAGTTCCTAGTGCACCCAGCTTCCTGTGACTCTGTCCGTGGGCTTTGCTGGCTGCCAGGCACTGAGCCGCCGCTGGGAGGCCACTGCCGCGGGAGCTGGTGCGCTGGCAAGAGCCTCAGCCAGAGGGATGATGGACGTTGCCGGGTAAATGCCCCTTGGCGGGAGAGTCTGAGGGGCACGCACAGGACCCCAGCAGTGAGCTCGGCTGCCCTGGGTCACCTGCCCATCAGCACACCCTTCGTTGGCTCCCCGCCCCCCACGCTTACTGCTTCCCTGAATCACCTCCCACACAAACTCCCGTCTCAGAGTCAGCTGTGGGGCAAACCCAGCCTGGCACTCAGTCGGCTCACTTTCACTTCTGCAGAACCGGACCTGGTGGAGGGCAGTCAGCAGCAGCCAGGAGCGGTGTGGGCCGGTGGCCTGGCGGAGGAGCAGGAGCGGGAGGGGGAGCCCTCGGGCGCTGACGCAGGCCCAGCCGCCGGAGGCGGGTTCATCTCTGCACAGCACTGCGGTTGTGAAGTTACTGTCTTGTGTTCCAGGTTCTGCATCCATTTTCCATCCCAACGTCCCAGATCCTGTGCTCCAACTCAGGGTTCTACGTTCAACACATTAGGCTTCCAGCCCAAGTCCTATGTTCCTTGTTGCAAACATCACCGCCTGCAGGTTCCCTGTGTCAGCCCTGCCTCTGGGCTGAGGAGCTGATGCAGGCTCGCCTGCCCTCCAAGCTGGCCAGTGTGCCCGCCCACCTGGCTCAGTGCTGAGTGCCAAGATCCGGGACCTGGTCAAGGCTGTCACCCTGCCACCGCCTGCCCCTGCCAGAAGCCGGTCCATCCTTGCTGCTTGACACAGTCGCTGCAGGAAAGAAACATCTGCACAGCATATGTTTCAATGGACCTGGCATATATAGCATATTGTTCTTAATATGTTTGCTTCCTTTAGCGCCATGTGTTTTAACCAAGGTCACCTCTCCGAGAAAGGTTGTTTCCCCAGGTGGGGATCTTTCCCTGAGGTTAGGGAGGGGATACAACCCCTTAATTAAGTGCCAGGCGGGTAGTTAAGCTACATAATCTTTACTCCCTGGAATGGAGATAAGAAACACCCTAACCTTTGTAATAGAAATTGACAGGATTAAAATCGGCTGGTATAAATTCGGATGTAACAAGACAATAAACATCAGATCCTCATCAGTTCCTAGCCAGAACTCCGACCAGAACTTTGGCTGGAGATCTTGGCCATAGGTCCTGACTAGGCTGCTGATCAACTGAAGGCTGTCTTCGTGTCATTCCTTCTTCACCGACTCCGTCCACACTTTTGGGGACCCCTGGACCCGCTGGGATTGGACCCCAGCATGCTCCCACTTACCTGCCCCCACTACAAACTCATGTGCTCTTCCCACATCGGGAGCAAAGGGCCGGGCAATGTGATGGTGACCAGCTGGAGCCTGTGGGACCCACACGCAGACAGCTTTGCCACCTCCCACTACGTGAGCCCCTCACTCTTCCGCATGGCGCTGATGCACGCCATCTATTCGGAGAGAACTCTGTGGGATGAGGGTCTGGGACCTGCGTGGGGCCCCATGCTAGAGCCTGGCCCCCAAAACTCAACGCCTAGCCCATCCGTCGGTGACCTGTCAGAGCAGCGCCAGCTGCACGTCATGGTCAATGAAAAGAAAACGAGGACGAGCATCCACACTGGCCTCCTTGGGCACCCGGACCACACACTGCTGATGCCTTTGCCTCTGGCTGGAATCATGTCAGCCACGCACGGCTCCCAGCTGGCTGTGCAGATCAGACGCTCGGAGGGGCAGCTATCTATGTCTTTGATTAATAAAAAATGGGAGGTAAATTAATAATGACTTAATACATGCAATTTGGGATCAAAATCTTCCAAAGCGTGGGGAAAATAACAAAGAGGGGAGTTCCTGAGAGGGAAAAGTCAGAGGCCGCCGTGAGCCAGGCACTGCTGAGAAGGGCCAGTAGGGAGAGGCCAGCAGAGCCCGAGTTCTCACACCCACTGTGTGCCAGTGCTGTGCTTGGGCTCCCACGGGCTTCCTTCACCCTCACACAACACTGGGAGTGTGCTACCACCCCACTGTGTAGAGGAGTAAACCGAGGGTCAGAGAGGCCAAGTCACTTGCTTAGGATCAGTAAGAGATCTGAGCCTAGTTCAGCCTCACATAAAAAGGAACATTTATTAAAAGGAAGGAAAAATGCCCTAGCCGTTTTGCTCAGTGGATAGAGCATCGGCCTGCAGACCAAAGGGGGGACAAGCAGAAAGAAGGAACAGCATGGAAGCTGAGTGCTGGGCATTGTTTACACCATTGCTGCTGCGTCTAGACCAGGCGGCACACAGTAGGTGCTCACAACTGAGAGACTGAAAAGTTTGGAGGTATATAGGGACATAGCAAATCCTGAGGTGGGGGAGAGGGAATGAATGTTTTGTTGTTTTTAAATATATTCTTATTGATTTCAGAGAGGGAGAGGGAGAGAAACATCAATGATGAGAGAGAATCATTGATCGGCTGCCTCCTGTGCGCCCCACACTGAGCATCGAGCCCGTAATCTGGGTATGTGCCCTCATCAGGAATCAAACCTTTGACCTCCTGGTTCACAGGTCAACGCTCAACCGCTGACCAACGCCGGCCAGGCAGAATGAATGTTGTTAAGCCTCTAGTTTCGGAAGCACTTTGAGCAGGTATTGTTCATCTTATTTTTTTAAATCTTTGATTATGGAACTATTTCAAACAGAAAAAATGGTAGAGCATAATAAAGCAGAATCAGTGAACCTGTCACCCAGCTTCACCAGAGGTTCCTGTCCGGCCATATTCACTTCGACTATTCTTATAGCACAGTGACCAGGTAAGAGCCCTCCACCCCCAGCCCCTTCCCTGTCCCCAGAGGTCACCTCTCCTCGAAGTGGGTGGGTCTCCTCCCCGAGTACTCGGCACCCTTCTGTGTTTAAACTTTCTGACTATGGTTATCTCACTGTGCCTTTCCCTTTTCACTCAGTTATTCCGTCTCAGGATTTAGTCTGTGTTGGCACGTGCAGGCCTGGTCCTTCGCTGTGCCTGCCGTGCGGCGTTCCGGTGCAGGTCTCCATAGAACAGTTCGGCTCGTTTCTGCCTTCTCTTACTGACGCACAGACAGGCACTTTTTACTCTGCTATTTCAAACGTGTGGCAATGACCATCTTTACACACATCTCCTGGTGCACGCATGTGTCACGTATGATCAGTATAACAATTACAGCATGCTGAAATGCGTGCACCCCTCCCTACCTGGCCTTGCAGCATGGCTTGCTGTCGCATAAGCTCAGTTTCCTCATCAGTAAAATGGGCACTAAAATGCATTTTGGCAACAATTACATGCTTCAATGTAGCTGTAAGCACATTTTGCAACCTGTAAAGTACTCCATGAGTATTAGCTGTTTATTATTCAGGCAGGAGACATTCAGGATGCACGGAGCACCCCCCACACTGGGAACACACCAAACAGGCCTCGGTAGCGGACCCTTGGTGTGCTCACACACAAACGAGAGTCTCAGAGGTGCAACACAGAACACACGAGCCCGCTCACTAACCTGGCCTGGAGCGGCAGAGGCAGGAAAGGCTTCCGAGAGGAAGTGACCCTGAGTTGAGCCCTTAGAAGACAAGGCCAAGGCGCGTGGCGACAGGAGGACGGCAGGATGGCCCAGGCAGGGGAAGCAGCCAATGGGAAGGGAATGGCTGATGCAAGAGAACAAGTTGGAACACACGAGCTGGGGGCCAGGGGGCAAGGGGTCAGTATGAAGGAAGTCTGGAGAGATGAACAGCTGAGAGGCCGTATCCGGAGGGTGGCAGGCAGCTGCTGGAGGATCTTAAGCAAGGGAGTGATGGGCTCAGATGAGTGTTAGGAAAAGGGCGCTGAATGAGCACTGGGGGCCTGTGCCTAGTCAACAATAATGCACTGTACACGTAAAAGTGTGTTACGAGGGCTGATCTCATGTTAAGTGTTCTTACCACAGTCAAAGAGATTGGTCTGGCTGCAGTGTGAGAGGTATGGGGGGGCGGCGGGGGCGGGGGGAGGCTGGAGGCTGGGAGGCCAACGAGGGGTCGCTCGAGCGGTGCAGCACAGCATGGTGAAGGCTGGACTGAGGCCGTTGCCATCTTGCTGCTGTCACCCAGACAGCACACCTCCCACGACATATGGGGGCATTGTCAGGAGAGACGGCAGCAGTGGCCAGCGGACGAGAACCTTGCCTGATTCAAAGAGGTGCATCCCCACATCTCCCAACCAGTCCTCGTCCTGGGTTCACTAGCACCCTGCCAGGCACAGCACCCAGCATGAGCTCGCATTTCCGGGCAACATCAGCTGTTGGCATCTTGGCACCAAGGGCATGGCTGGGGCACTACCACTGTCCCCTGATGAGAGACCCCACCCGTATCCAGGCTGCACAGACCCACGTGGAGTGAGGGGGAGAGGAGGGTGACATTATAGGACGAGAGGGGCTGCTGGGTATCATGGGTGGCCTGTGATATCTACACGTCAAGTATCTAAAGGGGACAAAGACAGAACTGCCCCAGACTCCCCACTCCTCAAGCGGGGACCCCCATCAGCCTTATGAGTGAGGGTATTACCCTTGGAGCTCCTCACTCAGCGCAGAGGGTCCCTGGCCCTCCCTCGCCGTCCATTCTAGCAGCACTCCGTGCATCCCCGCCCGGAACGCGCGGCCCTGGATGACAGGTTCGCCTGCTCCCCTTCGGGCTGTAAGCTCCAGAAGGAGCTCCCAGAACTCACCTGCCTTTCCCTGTTGCTCCCTCGGTGCCCACAACGGAGCCTGGCCCATAATCAGACCCCAGGAGTCCCTGTGAGGAGAGCGTGAGAGGTGCCGAGGGAGAGGAAAGCGTGGGGAAGACGCCCAGATTTCCGAGGCCCCGAGAGAGGAAACACGTCTTGTCCAAGTCACAGGCGAGGCCCAAGGAGGTCACGGTTCCTGCTGGGCCTCCCCGCACACTGCACTGAGCTCAAAGGCGGTGCTGCGACAGCCTGGCACCTCCCAGCGCATGTCCCATGGAGCGCCAGGCTCAGACAGTGGGTAGCAATGGTCCACAGGGAAACACCGTGGGGAACTCTGGGTTCGACACAGGGAAAACGCTTCTTCACCACTGAACTCTCAGAGCCTTTACTGTCCTCGTGCGCATGGGATCCTCGGTGAAGGTCACAGTCGGTATCCCCCACACATCTGACCACGGAATTGTGCCTTTGAAACCCTTGGCAACATCCCCAACTGCTTGTCATGATTATTGAACATGGCACAGCACACAGATTTGTTGCAACTTTTGGGGTGGTGCAAGGAAGCCCTTTTTTCACACATGAAAATTAATCCCAGCCCCAAAACATAAATCGAATAAAGATAAGACTGCTCTGGCTGAAGGGGGCCCATCCCGTCACTGCTGCCACACCAGGAACCCCTGTGTCCCGCGGAGCCCAGTTTGAAAACCACTGAGCACAGGCTGCCACTTGAAGACCTGGCTTCTGGTGCGGGCCCCGCCGTGAATGGTTTTCCTTGCTCTGGTCACTCAGCCTCATTGGTCCTCAGTTTCCCCATCGACACAATGAGCCTGGCGGGCTCGATGCTCTCTGGAGTCCTGAACTTTAATCTCTGACAAGAGAAGGGCTGGGATTCTGACTGTAAAGTTCTAACTAGATGATTCTATGGTTCTCTCATCCTGCGGTGCCGTGACTTAACGTTCTGGTTCTGGGGCGGCCTGTAGCCAGCCTGAGCCGGTGCAGCGCACTGGAGCCCGGCTGCGAAAGGCAGAATTCATTAACTGCAGTGCGCTGCCCAGGGGCGCCCGCTTCCCCGGGGAGGGCACGCCCCACACAGGATGGAGGGGGTGGGGGTGGACGGGAGGGGTGGGTGGATCAGAATCAGCATCTACTCAGTGGGCAGAGCAGGGAGAAGGACCCAGGTCTCCTGACTCCTGCTCTATCTTTAGATCTCCATAGCAACCGTCGCCAGGGCACCAGAGCTGAAGGGAGGGCTGAGCTGGCTGCCTGCAGGAGGAGGGGCATTTGTGTCTGTGGCTCTTTTGCTGGAAAAAGGACTCTGGGCTGGGCTCTAGGGAAGGGAGACTGAGCGAAGCCCTTCGCAGCAGGAAAGGCCCAGGGCCAATACAAAACAAAGGTAACCCAAAGCCCCACCTCGCTCGGGGAATGGGGTCAGGTCACAGAACCCAAGACCTTCCTTGTGTCAGGCTCCTGGCACTGGAGGTACGGAAGGTAAGTTCCTCCTCCAAAGAGCTCTCAGCCGCCCGTGGTCATTCCCTGTGCTTAAGGGACAGTCACTGAGCCAGCCCTGAGGCCACCCAGGGGAAGCACAGGGC
The DNA here is from genome assembly GCF_028538775.1 of Myotis yumanensis. NCBI lineage: Eukaryota > Metazoa > Chordata > Mammalia > Chiroptera > Vespertilionidae > Myotis > Myotis yumanensis. The sequence goes on from NW_027223753.1 coordinate 37,893,879, forward strand.
ATGGTCTAACTGCACAAGCCCTCTAACCTGAGGAACCGGGGGAGCTCTTCTGGCCCCTTCTCCTACCAACCCCTCCTCCTCCTGGGGCTCAGGCTGGACCAGGACTCCAGGAAGTCCTTCCTGACTCCCAGCTGGTTACTCCTCCCCAGGCTCCTGCCACCCCCCCCCCCCCCCCCCGGCCCCCACCGCTCCCTCCCCACTGCAGGATGCCTGCTGAGGGAGGTAGCAGATGAGAAACAGGTGCGTGGAGGTACAGACAGCCGCCGCCATCACCGGGCGAGTCAGCTGTGGTCTTCTGCCGCGTTTTCTGGTCCCAGTCTGTGTTCCTCCCGGGGTCTCACTGGCAGGCCCCTGGCCTGGGCTTAAGGGAGGCCAGGCCTAGAAGAGGAAGTAGGAGTCCTCGGCCAGGCCCGCACGCAGCAGGCCCTTGGCCACGTCCTCGGTAAACTCGGCCGAGCCACAGACCAACGCAAACGGCTTTCTCCGGCAGGAGCCAACCAGCTCTTCAATCAGGTCCTGGCCCAGGCGGCCAAAGCGGGTCTTCTCCCGGTAACTCCAAGGAAGCTGTTCCGGGGAGTTCTCCTGGGATGATGAGAAACAGTGGGGGTGACTACTGGGGGTCCTCCGAGTTCACACACAGCTATCCCCGCCAAATGAGGAAACTGAGGCAGCAGGGATGGGAAGGCAACCTTCCCCTAGCCCTACCACAAGTCAGGCGCTTGCTCACACTGGACACAGCACCCACCGCCAGCCTGTAGGTAGGTAGTTACCCTCTGACAACAGGGGAGGCACAGGGAGGAGGGACATTCCGGGGGGCACACAATGAGGTAGGAGCAGAGGCAGGAGAACTCAGGCTCCTTTGTTCCTCACTGCCTCTTGGGGGCCACTGTACCTGTCACCGTGGGGCGAGTGTTTTCTCCCCATGACTGTGGGTCTCCCAGCATCTCTCCAAGGCTGTCCACACCATCACCCTGGGAGCATAACTGGCGTTCATCTGTTTAAGGCGTCAGTTAACTTATTGGTTTACCAGTATTTACTGGGTGGTCACTCTGTGCCTAGCACTGTGCTAGGCCTGGGGACAGGGCAGCTGCTCTGACAGGCAAGGTTCCTGGCCTCCTGCTGCCCATGCAGAGCTCCCAGCACTGCACTGGGACCAAGAGAGGGTCTCTCTCTCAGGGAAAGGTGGAGGTGGCTCAGGCTGCACAGAGCCAAGGGACCAGGGCTGGCTCTTTCTGTGCTTCTGGCTTGGCTGTGGCGTTCGGCCTCAGGGCCACTAAAGGAAAGCTCTGCTGCCGGCCGACTTGGAGCATAACATACGTATAAAAATTGTAGGAATCATTACGTATATATAGTTTGAAGAACTTTAACAAAGAACTCATGTAACCAGTACCCAAAGCAAACAAACAAAACCAACAGAACGGGACTATTCAGACCTCTGAGCTTCTAGTTCCTGGGCTAAGCAGAGGCAGGAGGTGAGAGGGGTTCGGGTTGGGTTGGAATCTGACTTTGCTGCCACTCCTGGCCGCGTGACTGTGACCTCTCTGAGCGAGTGTGGTGAGAGCGGGGTGATGGGAAACCTGGTAGAGGCTCCGTGAGGGCAGCCTCTAATCCAGTGATGGCGAACCTTTTGAGCTCGGCGTGTCAGCATTTTGAAAAACCCTAACTTAACTCTGGTGCCGTGTCACATACAGAAATTTTTTGATATTTGCAACCATAGTAAAACAAAGACTATATTTTTGATATTTATTTCATATACTTAAATGCCATTTAACAAAGAAAAATCAACCAAAAAAATGAGTTCGCGTGTCACCTCTGACACGCGTGTCATAGGTTCGCCTTCACTGCTCTAATCTCAGGTGCAGTCCAGAGCCTGGGCGCCCACCTCACGGAGCTCCTCTGACCCTGGGGGCCCCCTAAGGACAGCACTGTGGTGCTGATGGGTCCTCTGAGGACCTGGATCTTCCCGGCTCCCTCCAAGCTCCCACACATGCTAGGGGCCCTTGAGGGCAGGAACACTGGCCTCCCCTCTCCTTCCCATTGCCCGATTCTCTCAGGCCAGTTAGGCTCGCCCAGCCTCCTCAGTTGTACACCCCGAGATGCATAGGGTCTGGTTACTGCTCAGGTGGGGAGGGGACGGTAAACAATGTGCTGCTGCGAAGGAGAGCCCAGGCAGTGACAGTACAAACACCCACCCAGCCTGGGCTCAGGGAGCGCTTCCCGAATGGCGTTACCCAGCGGAGATGAGGGATGAGTAGGTGTTGGGTGAAGCAGGGAGGAGTACTCCTGGCAAAGGGAACGGTGCTGAGCACAGGCCCAGCAGCCAGAAGAGCAGACAGCACCTGCAAGCTCAGCAGACCAGTGCCACCAGAACGCGGCACGCAGGGAGGGCGTGCCTGGAGACAAGGCGGCAGAGGTCTGGCACAGCCATGCGGGCTGAGAGCAGTGGGGAGCCAGGGAAGGGCTGGAAGCAGGGTGGAGGTGTGTCAGAGTTGCCCTCCCAGCTGCAGGATGAAGGACAAATCAACAGGGGGTGTCTGGAGCAGGGAGACGCTCGAAGATGCAAGCTGTCGCTGCAACCAGGCAGGAGAGGGAGCATCCTGAGTGGAGGGAGTGCGGACAAACGGGAGGTGCCTGTCACTCCATCGTCCCTGCCACTGATGGCCAGCCCACTCGCCTGACCCATCCCAGGCCTCTGGCATCATCCAAGCCCCAGCCCAGAGCTGAAGGCCCTCTATTGCTGGTGAACTTGAACTCTACCCACAAGCCCAGGTTCGGGTGCCACCTCCTCTGTGAAACCCTCCCTGCTTGCTGCAGCATCCTGAACACCCTCAGCAGCACCCATCCCTGTGCTGTCTTATACTGATGAGCAGTAAGGGCAGGGCCTCTGGAGTAGGACCACCAGGGTTCATATCCAGCTTCCCACCAACTTGCTGTTACCTTGGGCAAGGTTCTTAAATCTCCTGAGCCTCAGTTTTCACATGTGTACAATGGGTATGATGGCAGCACAAAACTAAGGTTGTGGTGGGGGTTTACATGAGTTAACACACATGAAATGCTTAGAACAGTGCCAGGCAGAGAGAAAGTGCGCAAGGAGGGGAAGCCATTGTCAGCCATCCCTGTGGCTGTCTCCCATAAACAGGTGACGCCTGGATGGAAGAGAGCAGGTCATCCTCATCGGCACCTGGCATGTGGTTTGGAAAAAGGAAGCCAGGGCGATTCTGCCAGGTGCCAGCTTCCTGCCCCATCTGCCACCCTCCCTGACCAGGCCCTCGGGCAGGGGGCAGGGTGCTGCCAGGCAGCAGTGGCCTTCCCCTCACCCGCCTCTCGGCTGCGTCAGCCTTCTGCTTCGTTCCCCTGCCTGGGCACTGCTGCTGCTGCTCACGCTCCCCAAGCACAACCCTCTCCACAACTCTGTCCCATGGACAGGCCAGCAGACCCCGGGCCCTGGGGAGCCCCGGACCTCTGGTGCTGGGAAGGGAAGCCCAGTTTCCTGACACGCCCACCCGGCCACATGTCAAGGATCAGAGACGTCTTTAGGGACGCTCTAAAGCTGACTCAAAGAGGAAACTGGTGAGAAGGGTGGTCCAAAGTACAGGGCAATGAGGCTGACCCTGAGCAACAGAGCATGGAGGGAGGCACCAGCAGGGTACCCAACCCGGGGCTGCAGGAAAGAGAAATAAAGCTGCTGACAGGGGAAGACAGGTGAACAGAGAGAGCTAAGGGCTGAGCTTCAGGTAAGGGGCATGATGGGCCCCCATGCTATTAGGGCTCACAGGGGAGGGGCCAGGAAGGCCTGAGTGAATGAGGGGATGGGGAGCCAGAGGCAGGGGGGTCAGGAGGCAGAATCGCTTCCAGCCAGAGCAGCGGTTCTCAACCTGTGGGTCGCGACCCCTTTGGCGGTCAAACAACCCTTTCACAGGGGTCGCCTAAGACCATCCTGCATATCAGATATTTACATGACGATTCATAACAGTAGCAACATTACAGTTATGAAGTAGCAACGAAAATAATTTTATGGTTGGGTCACAACACGAGGAACTGTATTTAAAGGGCCAGAAGGGTGAGAACCACTGAGCTAGAGTGTCTGCAGCCAGGAGAGTGGGAAAGCAGCTTTCCTCGCAGGCAGGGGCAAAGTGATGTGGTAGGCATACAACTGCTGATGCCAGAGGGCAGATAACAGGCAGCAAAGCATGATGGGTGAGGGCTGGAGCTCTGGAGTCAGAGAGTCCAGGCTCAAATTCTGGCTGTACCCCATCGAGCAGCACCACTCGGGCTGGCACCTCCACCATCCTGAGCAGGTTTCCTCATCTGCATAATGAACAGGACACCTGCCTCCCTGCCAGGCGCATGGTGGGGATTCCACCAGGGGCTGGAACTTTGCAGCCTGGGCGCAGAGCCACAGCAGCCCTGGGACAGGGGCAGAAGTGCAGTCTCAATTGGGAAAGGAAGTCGCCGCCCGGGCTTACCTGGCTGAGAACAAAGAAGGTGCGGACGTTCCAGAAGCGGGCCTGCTCTTGCAGGAAGGTTTTCAGGTAGATGCCCTCAAAGGTCTTGAAGCAGCCGACCAGGGTGACAAAGGTCTCATCCTCCGCATTGTCCGTGATGCTGTGCAGGAGGGGCACCATGGGGGCCAGGCCGGTGCCCGAAGCCAGCATGAGCAGCTCACCGTACTGGGGAACAGGCGGGGTATAGACAGGAAGGTTGGGGGGTCTCACCCCACCCATCCACTTTGGGGCCTGTTCTTGGGCTTGCCTGAACCGGAGGGCCCTGCCCTTCCGAGTGCTCATCCCTCTGAGCGAGCCCCTCTGCCTCCTCTAGGATACCACCTTGCTTGTTAGTCTACAGCCTGGAAGGTCTGTGTAACAGAAATCAAGGAATCTGGTGCTGAAAGGGAGCCTGAGGGTGTAGCCCATCCTACAGTGGTTTGTTTTCCTGCTAAACATCCCCACAGGACTCTTACATGCTTCTGCTGACAGGTAGCCATTTCCTTGCCAGGCAGTTTGTTTTATGACGGACTGACCTCCTTTGCCAGGGAGGTCTTCCCACCTCACATTGAGCTAAAACCTGCTCTCAGCACAGCCTTGCCCACTGCTGCTATGCCGGCCCTGCACTCGGGCTGCTTCCTCTGTGCCAGGGCAGCCCTGCAGAGCTCTCAGGGCGCTGGTTTGGAAACCTGAGCCTGCCCCTCTCCAGACCACATTGGATACTTTATATAGATTCCTTCCCCTTTCTGAGCCCCTTACTGCCCGCCATACCATCCAGCCCTGATTCCCTGCCCTGCCGTCTCCCAGTCGTTAGCCTACCCTGGTCCTCCTCCTCCTGCTGCTCAGGTGCTGCCCTGGGAAGCCTTCCCTGAGCCAAGGACAGGTGAGGGGTCCTTCCTGTTTCCCACAGCCCCCCATGGACCTGCCTCACAACTGGCCATGCTGTGCTGTGGTCATCTGTTTGGGTGTCAGTCTCCCCGTTAGACCATGAGCTTCTGGAGTACAGGGGTCTTGTCTGACCCGTTCTGGCCCCAGGGTCCAGCAAGGGCCCGGCCCTGGATGAAGACATGGGAATGTGTGTGGAGGAACACACAGACCAATGCTAATGTGTCAGTCCTCCAGGCTGACTTGATGTCCATCTCCAATGAAGACAACTGCAGAGCAGCAAGACACCCCAGCCTCCTCAGGGGCCGGTGTCAATGTGTGGGACCCCATCTCTTCTTCCTCACTGCTGGGCCCTACATCCTCCCTAGACAGGAAGTGCAGGGGTTTCCATCCGTGTTCTGTGGATGCAAGGGAGCAGCCACGGGGCATGGAGAGGCTCCACCCAGAAAAGGTGGTGAAGACAACCTTCGTCAGGTGCACCTCAAGGTTGCAAGAAAACGGAGGATCCTCAGTGCCTGCTCTTAGGTCTGGGGGACACAGGGACATCCTCAACTGAAATGCAAGGCTGAAAATGGTTAGCACTAGGAGAATAGTGTAGAAGAGTGTTAATATATGTACACCCTGCCTGGCCAGCATGGCTCAGTGGTTGAGCATTCACCTATGAACCAAGAAGTCACGGTTCGATTCCTGGTCAGGGCACATGCCTGGGTTGCAGGCTCAATCCCCAGTGGGGCATACAGGAGGCAGCCAATCAATGATTCTCTCTCATCATTGATGTTTCTGTCTCTCTTTCCCTCTTCCTTCCTCTCTGAAATCAATAAAAATATACTTTAAAAGATATATATTTTTGCCTTGACCGGTTTGGCTCAGTGAATAGAGCGTGGGCCTGCGGACTCAAGGGTCCTGGGTTCGATTCCGGTCAAGGGCATGTACCTCGGTTGCGGGCACAACCCCAGTGGGGGATGTGCAGGAGGCAGCTGATCGATGTTCCTCTCTCATCGATGTTTCTAACTCTCTATCCCTCTCCCTTCCTCTCTGTAAAAAATAAAATATATTAAAAATATATATATATATTTTTAGAGTATATTTTGTATGTATGTGTGTGTATATATATATATATATATATATATATGTATATGCACACCCCTTATCTGTAAAATGAGGGTAGCAGTACTAGGAGCTGTTGTGAGGATTCAAATCAGAGCTTGGCACATACATGCTTGATATCACTATATGCACAAAGGTGTGTGCACTTGTTCATACACTGACGCATGGAAGAGGATCTAGAAGAATACATGCCAAGGTAGTAAGACTGATATGTCGGGGTAGATGGCCTGCAGGTGTTCTTTATTTTCTTCTTATTGCCTCTCTATATATCTGCTGATTTTTTTTGGGGGGGTAATGAACATGTATTGCATTTATAATAAGGAAAAACAAACGATAAAAGCTATTTTTAACTTAAACAAAAAGAACGGAGAGGAATGACTCATTCTCTTCCTTGTTTTTGTTTTCCTAATTAGAAAGGTAATAGGTGTTCATCACGGAGAATTTGGAAAGTATAATGAAGAAAATAAAAATCACCCCTTATTTCATCACCCAGAGCTGAAATAATGCTATCATTTAATTGCATTTTCTTTCCATATTTTTTTTCCTGTGCATTTTAACTTAGTTTCCCAGTCTGGTGTCTATTCAGTTTTATGCCTAGTGTTTGTCACTTGATCTTATAATATAAACATATAATATCAATTATAAACATAATTTTAAAATCCAGGATAATTCTTTTAAGTACCTGAAACCCAGTGTACTTAAATGTTCCCCTGTGGCTGAATACTCAGCTACCTCCAATTTCTTGCTACCATAAATAAAGCTGTAATGAACATGTGCAAGAGTCAGCATTTTGGATTCCTTCCACAGGACAGACTTCCAGAAGTGGAATTACTGGGTCAGAGATTCTTAAGACTCTTCATACTGCCAAACTGCCTTCCAGATATGCACCAACTGATGCAAAATTACTGATTCCTCCTGGGAACATCAGGGAAGGCTCTGCGCGTAGCATGAAGATAAGGAGAAGAGCCTTCCCGGCTGGGAAGCAGTGGCCTCCCAGGCAGTGAGCCATGAGACAGAATTAGGGGGCAGTCTCTGTGGTCTTGTAACAGGAATGTGCATCTGGAAAGATATCTGCGGGTGAGTGGGATCGGGGTCTTAAATACCAAGTACGTGAGTCGGAGTTTTCTAAGAGATGGGCCGTCATGGACAGTTCTGGAGCATGGGCAGGCGACTGTATTTCATAGTGCCTATTCCATCGCCTCCCATGTCCAGCCCCAAGGATACTCTCAGGCTTGGGTTTGGGCTCAGGAAGAATGGTACCGTGAGACTGAGAAACCCGAAACTGGAAGCTGCAGTCTTGGAGGCTAAGCTGGGGTGCAGAGGGGAGGGGTAGGGAGGGATGCGGTGGGGAGGGGGGAAGGAGGGGAGGGGGAAGGAGGGGAGGGGGGTCTCCTGAGGATTCCGTGTGCTGGCACTGACCTGGTTTGGTTTATAAAAGAAGTTTCCGAAAGGTCCTCGCCAGAAAGCCGTGTCTCCTGCTCTCAAGGACTCAACATACCGGGACATCAGCCCAGTCTGGTAGCACTGGGAGCAAACACAGGAGACCTCATCGGGACGGGCAGTGCTGCCAACCCACACCACACCAGCCATTCCCAGGGAGCCCTTTCTGCAACGCTAAATACTTTACAAGCGTCATCTCATTTAGTCATCCTCCTCATCCCGCAGAATTGGTACTGTCATTCCCAATGTTCAGAGGAGGCCCAGGAGCTTACACACCAGGGGAATGGTGAGGCTGGGATGAGAATCCATAGGACCTTCAGCTTTAACTACAGAGGTCTCAACCAAATAACTCAGGGCCCATACAGGTAACAGAACTGAATGCAGAACTGGGTATGAAATGGTTAATGACAACTAACACTCAGTCTCAGTACCAGAGGGCAGCAGGGAACGGTAGGGACTGTGGTAAATTGGGGAGAAAATGCTCCTTCTAAAGGAAGAAGCCACTTTGTAATTCCGGTAAGTTGGTGGGGCTGATGATGCCAGATCTGATTTTCCATAGGAGCAAAACATCCATATCTTTATGTTAAATCTCCCATTTTTGAAATGTCAGCAATTAAGTCAAATTTTTAAAACACTCTACAGGCCAAAACCAAATACAATTAGGGCTGGAATCAGTGTGTAGCCCACTCATTTGAAATCTCGGCATCAGCCTACACTGTTTCCTGGATGGATGAAAAAATGAAGGATGTGGAGATTCCTCCATGTGAGGCAGTCTACATTTTCTGAGGGCCTGCCTTCGCTGTGCCAGGCACCATGCTGAGGCTGCAGGGAAGACAGCTGGACCTGAATTCATTCATAAATATATGAATGAACAAATGAATGAACGAGTGGATCGATCAATCACTCAGTTATTCAGATTAAGGAGCTCACAGTCCAGGAGGGACCTGTCCTGTCTCAGACATACACACGGTAGAGACTACCTAATACTGCATGAGAAGGATAAAGTGCTGGGAGAACACTGAAGAGGTGCAGTCACTTCCAATGGAGCAGGATCAAGAATAGCTTCCTGGCCCTAGACGGTTTGGCTCAGTGGATAGAGCATCAGCCTGTGGACTGAAGGATCCCAGGTTCGATTCTGGTCAAGGGCACATGCCCTGATTGTGGGCTTGATCCCCAGTAGGGGGCGTGCAGGAGGCAGCCAATCAATGATTCTCATCATTGATGTTTTTATCTCTCTCTTCCTCTCTGAAATAACAAAAATACATTAAAAAAAAAAAAAAAGATAGCTTCCTGGAGGAGGAAGCATTTGAGCTGGACCTTGAAAACTGAGTAAGATCGAATTCTCTGGGAATGGGAGGTAGAGGGCAGAGAGGATTCTGGGCATCAAGTATGGTACGGTCACGGATAGGACAGCCCAGGTCAGGTGCTGGGAACAGCAAGTGGACACAGTAGGGTGGGGGTAGGAGGGAAGCACTGAACCACAGGACTGGAAGGGTATTTGATATGAGATTATAACCAGGCTGGGCTCTGGTCACCAGACATGCTTTTAGGCAACCCCAGTCACCTCTAGCACCATCCCTGACTTCCTTAGACACCATGTACCTGAAGCCAGGGAAGTCCTTGCTTGGCTCATCTGGCAGAGGTCTGGGAGGGAAGCTACAGTTCTCCTAACTCGCTGGAGGCTGTCTCAGAGCACACCTTGTTTTCTGGCCCCAGTCTCAGGGGAGGCACAGCCCACACGCAGCCTGGCTCAGTACACACTAGTTAACTAGGACTGACGCTGAACTTCTGTTCTTCCACTTGGAATTGTATTACCCAAGGGGCCTGGGGAGAATGACATCATCCCTCTGATGTCATCCCTTCTCCGTCTGTAAAATGGGGATATGACCTACTCTGTAGGGTGGTTATGAGGTTGAAACGAAACAATAAAGAGCCAGAAGCAGTGCCTGGTGCCCAGGAGGTGCCTGAGAATTGGGAACTCCTCCTTCTCGTCTACCAGGGAGGGTAAACCTAAAACCATCTGTCTGCCCAATTTGCAAAGACATTTCCAGCTCTTCCTAGCCAGCGGCTTAGGGGTAATTAAGCATCTCTCTATAGAGAGGCTTTCTGGGAAACCAAGGAGAAAAGCAGCCTTGCAGCTGGGAGGGGACTGTCTCTAGGCTTATCCTTTCAACAAAAACACACCCAGACAAGCAGCTTGGGGAAGCAGGCCATTTGGAGAGGATTTGTGGAATCTCCCAGACAAACAGTTGTGCGGAGAAGGGATCCCATCCAAGCTTATGTGGGAGGGAGTAAACACTCGGGCTCTGAAGGCAGGCAAGGGAGGTGGGAGCCAGAGACAGTGCTGGGGTCTTGGAGTCAGGAGGCCAGGGCTCACCATCTGCCACACTTACTGGCTGTGGAGCTTCAGGTTCTCCTGGGGCTTTAGTTTGCTTATCAATGAAATGGGGATAATCCCTGTCCTATAAGGGAGATAAAAGGATGTGAAAGCTATTCTTAAACACCGATGTTCCCTAGGACTGCATTTGAGAAGTGATGATCTAGAGCAGTGGTCGGCAAACTGCGGCTTGGCAAACTGCGGCTCGCGAGCCACATGCGGCTCCTTGGCCCCTTGAGTGTGGCTCTTCCACAAAATATCGACTTCTGCACATGGGCCACGAAGTTTCAATCACACTGTACGTGCGTGCCTGCACGTGGTATTTTGTGGAAGAGCCACACTCAAGGGGCCAAAGAGCCGCATGTGGCTCTCGAGCTGCAGTTTGCCGACCACGGATCTAGAGCTATGTATTAGGCTGACCCATACGACACTGCTGTTTCTGTAAGTCAAAAATATTAGAGTATCAGCAATTTCATGTAGTCCCACCTAATTATTTTTTCCACATAATTGGACCTTCATGACTTCTTATATACTTGGTGTCTATTCTTTGGGCCTCTTGGGTATTTTGTATCCAACCCACTTTGTTCATCTCATCTCTGCCAACCCCCTCACCACCTTGGCTGCCCCACAAGCACCTTTCCTCCTGCCATCCAGACTGGGAACAGTTTCCACAAGACCCTGCTCTGTTTCACCTCTCCCTGCCTTTGGTTATCCATCCTCTTGGCCTAGATGCCATTCCCTGCCACTGCCAATGTCTACTCCTCCTTTAAGACCCAACTGAAATGCCCCGCCCCGACCACTTCCCCGAGAAGTAATCTCAGGTTAGTTTGGTCCACGAGGTGCTCCGCATCCCACTTTTCCTTGCATGGCCCCTTTCGATCCAGGACAAATAAGCAGTTCCCCCATCAGGCCTCCTTCTCCACTGCACATGCAGTTCCCAGCACTTAGACCAGTGGTTCTCAACCTTCTGGCCCTTTAAATACAGCTCCTCATGTTGTGACCCAACCATAAAATTATTTTCGTTGCTACTTCATAACTGTAATGTTGCTACTGTTATGAATCGTCATGTAAATATCTGATATGCAGGATGGTCTTAGGCGACCCCTGTGAAAGGGTTGTTTGACCGCCAAAGGGGTCGCGACCCACAGGTTGAGAACCACTGACTTAGAGCTTCCGCCCACCTTTCCCTCTGGCTCCATCCACCTTTCCCTCTGGTTCCCCACTCCTTTACTTAAACATACAGCATCTTCTTCGAGGAGGCCCAGCCTGCTTTCCATAGCTCCAGCCACCCTGTGCTGTACTGGGGCCTCCTGGCAATGTGTCTCACACTCTGTACTGTTCTGGCTGCTCCGCTGTCTGAGGACCCCCATGCCCATCACACAATGGGTCCCCTTTCCCCTCAGGCTCAGTGCTCTCTCCACTGACAGGCACAAAAATGAGGAGCAGCTTTCACTTGCTCAGTCTGAGGCTCCTTTTCATAAAACCTGTCAGGAATAAGCCCTCTGTTGGGGGTCGCCCCTCTCTTCCCTCGGGCCAGCCTCCTTCCATGTGAGCAATGGCTCTTCCACATCAGTGGGAATTGCTCCATCCCACCCAAGCCAGCAAATGGGGGCTTCCGTCCACAGCTTGGAGCATCGTGTGAGTCAGCTCACCTTGATTAAAACTTCAAAGTAGCCTTCTGCATTGACAGGGCTGATGGGTGTGTAGGCTCTCTGGATTTCTAAGCCATCTACTATCCCTCTGGGAGAGAGAAGGACTCAGTCAGGCAGGCAGGCAGGCATTCGACAAACCCGTCTAGGATCCACTCCACCAGGCTGGTGAAAGCAAAGGTGGGCCTGGTCATCGCCAGTGGTCCTCACTGAGGGGCGAGCAGGGAAAAAGAGCACCGAGTCCCCCGCTGCCCCATGCTGGCTGCATCCCCCCACAGGTCATCTATATATATAAAAGCCTAAGCGACCTTTACAGAGAACCAACCAGAACAACTGGTTGCTATGATGCATACTGACCACCAGGGGGCAGACACTCAATGCAGAAGCTGCCCCCTAGTGGTCAGTGCGCTCCCACAGGAGGAGCGCTGCTTAGCCAGAAGCCAGGCTCACGGCTGGTGAGCGCAGCAGCAGTGGCGGGAGCCTCTGCCACCTCCAGGGCAGTGTTAAGGAGCAGCAAGCTGAGCCGTAAGGAACAGTGAGCAGGCAGGCAGTAAGGAGCGAGGGTTCCTGGACTGCAAGAGGGCGCAGTATGGGCTGAGGGACCCCCTCCCCCAGTGCACATATTTTGTGCACCAGGCCTCTAGTTCCTCTATAAATTATGATCCATATGAAACTGCCCCCTTTGATGAAATGGGCCAACCATCTTTGTCCCTGTGGTGTAGCTCCACTGGGATTAAAGATGGGAAAGTGCTTCAAGAGTACATTGATACCTGGCCTGTGTTGCTCAGTGGTTGAGCACTGACCCATGCACCAAGAGGTCACCAGTTCAATTCTTGGTCAAGGCACTTGCCAGGGTTGTGGGCTCAGTCCCTGGTGGGGGACATGCAGGAGGTGGCCGATGGATGTTTCTCTCTCATCAATGTTTCTCTCTCTCCCTCTCTCTCTAAAATCAATAAAAACATATATATATATTTTAAAGGATACATTGATGATGTGAGCTGTTTTTAGGACATCAATGTGTTTTTTTCCTGACTTCTTCTCAACCATAGAATGATAAAGATAAAAACAGCTGTTTTTAACAAGTTGTTTATTAAATACTTACTACCATGTGCCAGGTTCATTAGATTGGGAAGGACCCTCAAAGGTGCCCTAGTCCAGTGGTCGCCAACTGGTGGTCCGTGAGGTCCAAAAGGTTGGCAACCGCTGCCCTAGTCCAAAGCCCGACCCCGGGTATAAATCCTCCGCACAATGTTGTCAACAAGGGTGCAGGATGATTGTCATGAAAATAGCACCCTTGTTGTCTTACATGCCTACTACACACCAAGCATATTATATGCATTATCTTCTTTAATTCAAATAATAACCCAAGTGAAAAACCCAAGGCTCAGAGAAGGAAAGCCACTTGCCCAAGGTCACCCACAGCTCTGACTGCCGAGCCACGTTCCTCACCACCACTCCTCAGAGCCCCCCTTCTCCAGCCCTGCAATGTCCGCAAAGGTTTTTGTAAAAGGCCTGTCCTGCCCAGTCGGTGTAGCTCAGTGAGCAAGTGAGTGCTGACCCACGAACCAGGAGGTTAGGGTTCAATTCCCGGTCAGGCATATCGTAGGTTGCTGGCTCGATCCCCAGTAGGGGGCCTGCAGGAGGCAACCAATCAATGATTCTCTCTCATGTTTCTATCCCTCTCTCCCTTCCTCTCTCAGAAATCAGAGGAGTGGTTAAGAGTGTGACTCAAGAGCTGGGCTTGGATGCAAAGAGCTCGGTGACATTTGCTACAACAGGCAAAACTGACATGCTACAGAGGGAGCAACCACTCACTGGGAACACCGGGAACCTCAGGGGGCCTCCTGGAGCTGGGATTAAAGGATGAGCAGGCCACTGACAGGCGAGAATGGGAAGTAATTCCAGGCAGGGCAATACTGGGCAAAAGCTCAGAGGTAGGATGATGTAGGGCAGGAACTGGTGAGTGGATCATGAGGCTGGAACAAGGGGCACATATGCAGCAGGAGGAGAGAGAAGAACTTGATGAGAAAGGAAGCTGGGAGTCTGGGTTAGGATGTCATTATGGAGGCGTCATGAGCACAGGTGTTGGAACAGGGAGTGACATGGTCAGCTGCATGGGTTAGGAAGGTCACTGGAGTGGCCGAGAGGGTGGAGGAGAGGGAGGGAGTTCCTGACTTATGGTCGGTTGCATGGAGCTGTGACCTGCCCTCTGGCCCCTCCCACCCATGGGAATGGTGAGCTTTAAGGACTGCCAGCCAGGCCACAGGCCAGATCGAGCTGGGCACAAACACCAGGGGTCAGTGCAAGGCAAGTGGCCAGAGGGTGACCAGTAATATGCTCTCTCTTGGTTCTCGTCATCCTCTGGCTTCACCTTCTGTCTCCTTTGCTGGCTCTTCCTCCTCTTGCCAATACCGTAAATGCTAGAGTAGCCAGGGTTTGGTTCCCCGCCCTTCCCTCTTTCCATGCCACGTGCTCCCAAATGCTGTCCAGGTAGATGCCAAAGATTCCCATGCCCATGTCTGCAGCTCAGATCTCTCTGCTGAGCCTCATATCCACAGAGTTAACTGCCCGGCAGAGGCCTCCATCTGGAGGTCCCAAAGGGTCTTTGTGCCTGGGCAGGTGAGGGTGGAAACAAAGGCGGGAGCAGAGTACACAGGTAGGCTAGGAGGAAGAAGAAACTCGAGAGTGGTTAAGAGTGTAACTCAGGCCGAAACCGGTTTGGCTCAGTGGATAGAGCGTCGGCCTTCGGACTGGGGTCCCGGGATCGATTCCGGTCAAGGGCATGTACCTGGGTTGCGGGCACATCCCCAGTGGGAGGTGTGCAGGAGGCAGCTAATCAATGTTTCTCTCTCATCAATGTTTCTAACTCTCTCTCTCCCTTCCTCTCTGTAAAAAATCAATAAAATATATTTTTAAAAAATTTAAAAAAAAGAGTGTAACTCAGGAGCTGGGTTGTCTGAGTTTGAATGCTGGCTCCACAACTTACTGGCTATGTGATACAGGGCAAGTCCCTTGTTCTCAAAGACAGTGTCCTTTCTATCGACTGGTGCAAATCATATTGGTTAATACCACAGGCGCTAGAGCCACACTGCCTGCCTTCCAATCCTGGCTCCAACATTTCCCAACTGTGTGACCTTGGGCAAGTTACTAAGCCTCTGTGACTTCAGTTTCTTCGAGGGTATGCTAATGGTACCTACCACTCGGGATTTTGTGAGAATTAAATGAGCTCATAAGCACACAGAATTGTCCCTGGGATAGTATGTGCTATTAGTGTTTGCTATTTTATTTACTATGAAAATGCATTCTTGTTCAATCCCAAGAACCCTCTGAATCATGTATTACTATGTCTACTTTGAAGATGATTAATGGGGGGTTAAGCCGTCGCCCTAGGCCACACAGCTAGCAAAGGGCAAAGCAGGGCTGCAAAGCTTTGATCCTCCCACTGCCTGAGTGTACCGTAGGATGAGGTGCTGGCCGGGCCGCAGGCCGAGCTGGCTGCTCCCGGGTAGTGCAAACCGCACACGGTAGGTATCCTGAGTGAGTTTGTCCATGGCACTGATGCGGAAGGCCAGGAACGTCTCTGGGCTCAGTTTGGAGGGGAAGTTCTGCAACAGGAAAATATCCAGCAGTTAGAAGGCGGGACTCAAGAGACATGCAAGCATCTTCCCCACTTTCCCCAGGGAGAGGCTATCTATCCTGGCAGACCTGAGGCCAGACAGATGCTGCCACCCGAGCCCTCTGGTCTGAGGAGTCCCTTACCGGTGATTCCTTCCCTCTTAGCAGGCTTCTGTCCTTGCTGGCTCGGGCTGCCTCCCACCTTGCCAGGTCTCGGTCATAGAGGTCGAACACACAGGGTGAACAGCCACTGCCGCAGCACTGGGAGGGCAAGGGCTCCACAGGCCGAAGCTGCAGCCAGGCTTCCTCATCATCGTCCTCC
This sequence comes from Myotis yumanensis, assembly GCF_028538775.1. Taxonomy (NCBI): domain Eukaryota; kingdom Metazoa; phylum Chordata; class Mammalia; order Chiroptera; family Vespertilionidae; genus Myotis; species Myotis yumanensis. Next base: position 37,909,758 of record NW_027223753.1, read on the forward strand.
TCCTTCTCATCCATCATCAGAGGCTCAGGCAGCCTGGGGGGGGTGGACAACAGGTGCTCTTCCCAGAGCAGGCCTGGCTCTGTGAGAGTCACTGGCCCAGGCCCCGTTCCCTGGAAGGTCCGGAGAGGGAAAACATGTCGTTACACTCTGATCACCTGGACTCCTCCCATCCTCCTGAGGCTTGCAGATGCCTTGCGGGTGTGCGTGCGCTGTGTGAGCACTGAGGACAGGGATGAACCACCCTGGAGTCTGGTGCCTGGAGGGGGAGGCAGGCAAACAGAACAGAACCATCAAAGCTGGTGTCAAGGTTTCCTGACCTTTTCCTGTGCTCTGAGTGCTGGATTAAGCACTTTACATAGAAAATCTTGTTGAATTTTTAAAATATTTTAAAATTCCACAGGCCAATTGAAGTAAAAGAGGACGTTCTCTCCCTCTTGCCTGAGAATAGAACTGAGGATAAATCTCATGTCACAGAACATTATTTGATTAAATATCATTCCTCTAAAATGCAACGACCTCTAAGAGCTTTGATTTCCTCTCATTCATTCCTGCCGTAGACACGAACAGGGGCGCTGAAGGAGGTGCTGGGATGCAGAGGTGAGTGAGCCTAGTCTGTGCTCTGGAGGAGCTCCTGGCCTTGTGGGAGAGTCAGCCACTAAAGCAGCGGTTCTCAACCTGTGGGTCGCGACACCTTTGGGGGTTGAACGACCCTTTCACAGGGGTCACCTAAGATCATCGGAAAAACACATATATAATTACATATTTTTTGTGTGTGATTCATCACTATGCTTTAATTATGTTCAATTTGTAACAATGAAAATACATCCTGCATATCAGATATTTGCATTACGATTCATAACAGTAGCAAAATTACAGTTATGAAGTAGCAACGAAAATAATTTTATGGTTGGGGGTCACCAGAACATGAGGAACTGTATTAAAGGGTCGCAGCGTTAGGAAGGTTGAGAACCACTGCTCTAAAGGGAGAATAACCATATAGAACAGATGCCACCAACTGAGCCAGAGTCTACGCTAAGCACCTTGCACTGCCTCACTCAATCCATGTTCTTCCTCGCCTCACAGAACACTGAGGCCCAGGTCAGGAAGCCAGAGTGGTAAGGTTAGCAGGTCTCTTATGTCTCCAGGCTAGTGCTCTTTCTCACTAGATTTCATGCTTTTGGAGGACGGGGGAGAATGGAGTAAGGGGGGGGCGGTGGTCTTCATACAATTCCCAGTGCCTGATGGCACAGAACAGGGGTCCAACTTGCCAAACTGTCACTGAATTTTATGGCTACCCTGGAGCCTCCCAATGGCACTAATTTCATTTGTGCGTAAAGTGCTAGGATCAAGGTGTGGGCCAAGTCTGTGGAAGGGCTGAGGGCTAAACCACTAAGTTGGCCAGAGGATCTGAAAGTCCTGTTTCTTGGTTACCAATCACTTCCCAGGAATCTTTTTTTAGAGAGAGAGGAAGGGAGAGAGGCGGCAGGAAGAGAGGGAGAGAGAGAGAGGGAGAGGAGAGAGACATCGATTTGTTGTGCCACCTATGTATGCATTCATTTGTTCATTCTTGTATGTTCCCTGACCAGGGATCAAACCCACAACCTTGCCGTATTGGGAACGACACTCTAATCAACTGAGCTACTGGGCCAGGGCCTTCCCAAGGAATATTAATCGTTAAGAACTTTTCCACTTTTCCTGCTTCCCACATCCATTTACACTGGAGCTTCCCACAGGCCCAAAGGATGTGCTTCTAGTCTCTCTACACCATCCATCAGTGCACCTGCCACCAGCTCTGATGACACCAGTCCCCTGCTTAGCAACTTCTAACAGCTCCCCATCGCCTACTGGATTGAATCCAATCTTCTTGCCTGATGCCCAAGGCTCTTCCTGATCAGAGCTTGTCCAAATTTTCTTATCACTTACTCTCATTGGTTTTAGAAGGGTAGTCCCCCTGTGTGCAATAAATCTATCTTATAGAGGAAAGGGTTTGGCTTCAGAAAACCTGGTTCTACTACTGGTGCTATTTCAGGAAGGCTTAGCAGGCTGGGACCCTCTTGAGGGCAAGGGTGGTATCTTATTTTTTCTGTATTCTACCACCAAGCTCAGGCCTGGCATTTGGAAGGCTCCAGTGAGTGGTGAGTGCTCATTCTGTTTACAGATAAAGTCTAGGAGCCAGGCACAGTGCTAGGTGCTACGCTATAGCAGAGGTAAAAGGGACATGGGTCCATCTTCACAGAGCTTGCAGCCTAGCATGGTGTTACATCAATTTGACTCACTTTTATTGCATGTGATGTGCCAGGTATGTATATGAGGGAATGAGGTCTGGTACCCTCTTTATGTCAATTCATTTTAATTTTTTAATTTTTATTGATTTCAGAGAGAAAGTGAGGGAGAGGGAGAGAGAGAAAGAGAGAGAGAAACATCAATGATGAGAGAGAATCATTGATTGGCTGCCTCCTGTACAATCACACTGGGGATCGAGCCTGCAACCTGGGCATGTGCCCTGACTGGAAATTGAACTGTGACCTCCTGGTTCATAGGTCAATGCTCAACCACTGAGCCATGCCAGCCAGGCTATGCCAATTTCTTACTCTCTGCAATAGAACCATGAACAGACTAGTGAATTTCAGAGGGAAGGTGGGGGTAGGGAGGTAGAGAGATTAACTGGGGAACCTATATGCATACTAGAGACCCGGTGCATGAAATTCGTGCATGGTGTTGGGGAGGGGTCCCTCAGCCCGGCCTGCACCCTCTTGCAATCCAGGACCCCTTGGGGGATGGCCGACTGCCGGTTTAAGCCGACTGCCGGTTTAAACCGGCACTCAGACATCCCTCTGGCAATCCGGGACTGCTGGCTCCTAGCCGCTCGCCTGCCTGCCTGCCTGATTACCCCTAACCACTCTGCCTGCCGACCTCATCGCCCTAACCACTCACCTGCCTGCCTGCCTCATCACCCTAACCACTCACCTGCCTGTCTGATTGATCATCCCTAACCCCTCTGCCTGCCTGCCTGATCTCTCTCCCTTAACTCCTCTGCTTGCCTGCCTGTTTCCCCTAACCACTCACCAGCCTGCCTGATTGCCCCTAACCACTCTTTCTACCTTCCTGATAGCCCCTAACCACTCACCTGCCTGCCTGATTGCCCCTAACTGCTTGCCTACCTACCTGATCACCCCTAACCACTTGCCTGCCTGCTTGATCGCCCCTAACTGCTTGCTTGCCTGCCTGATCACCCCTAACCACTCTGCCTGCTTGCCTGATTGCCCCTAACCACTTGCTTGCCTGCCTGATCGCCCCTAACCGCCTCTGCCTTGGCCCCCGCCGTAGCGGCTTCGTCCAGAAGGTCGTTCAGCTGTCTGGTCTAATTAGCATATTACACTTTTATTATTATAACCCATGGACACAGACAATAGTGTGGTGAAAGCTTGGGAGGGGCGGGTGGTTGGAGGAGGGGGTCCATGGGAAAAAACACACACAAAAAAACAAAAGAAATCTGTAATGCTTTCAACAATAAAGATAAATTTAAAAGAAAGATAAAGTGAGATGAGGGAAAGAACTCCATTTATTGTAAGCAGCTATACATTGTGAGGGTTATTCCTATCAGTCTTTGCCTTGAATTTACCTTTTCCATGTTTTAGTAATCCCACTTTCTCTGGTATTTTGGAAATTGGTAGAGAAGTTGGCCATGTCAGTCACAAATTTTAAAGACCCGGTTCACGCCTCCTTCCCGTCTCTACCTTTTCAGTCTCAGAGGCACCACCTTCCAGCCATGCCTTGATACCCATTGCCTCTACCTGGATGACGCTCCTCACCCTTCAGGCCTTGCTTAAAGGTCACCTCCCCTCCGAGGCCCTCCCTGAACCGCCCCTTCTCATTCTCCATCATGCACACTATTTGCTTCTACTAGTATTCATTCGTTAAACATGTATTTACTATGTGTCAGGCACTGTTCTGTGTGTGTGTGGGGGGGGGGGGGGGGCAGGTATATCAGAGAAGAAACAGAAATCCCTGGAATTCACATTCTAGTGGGAGATAGTCATTAAATAAGATCAGAACGGAAAACATACAGCATGTTTGTGTTAAATGCTGAAGAGGAAAAAACTGGGGAAAGGGACAGGGTGTGTATGTGTGTGTGTGTGTGTGTGTGTGTGTTCTCCAACTGCTTGTTTGCTTCCTGGCTGTTTCCACTCTATACGATCACAGTGGGCATGTGATAACGAGGTGTTGCTCCAGGAGCAAAGGCCGCCTCCATCGCTCTGGCCCTGCTTCCAGGAGGCGGAAAGGGAAATCCCGAGGAAAAGGGAGGAAAGTCAGTCCCTCTGGGCGCTGGGAAGAGGCCTGCACCACGAGCCGCGGCGCTGGTGTGTGGACAGGGCCGCTGTCAGGCGAGGGAGAGGGACGCGGTAACGGGCCCGCAGCTGCGAGAAGTTGGGGAGAGGGAAGAGCACTTAGCGCACCTACTACGTGCAGGGCGCTGCGCAGGTGCGCTGGCCTAGGCGTTTCTATTCTGTCTTTACAGCAAAGGGCCCTGGGCTCAGAGGGAAGTCCTTGCCAAGCTCCAGCCGCTGGTTAGCGGCCCAGGTTCCTCCGAGTCCGGGTTTGAAGTCTAGGTGCTCTGGTCCCGTCCCTGCCCCGACCCGACCACTCACCTACAGCTGGGCTTCCCTTCACCGGAGGATCCTTCCTGTTCCCGCCCCCGAGGGTGGGGCAAGACAAGGATGCCTGGCCTTGATTGGTTCGAGTGGCTGCCACTCACAGGACGAGGCTCGGCGCCCAGCCCCTTTCGTTCCCAGCAGGCCTTGCGAACGGGAAGATGGCGGCGTCCTGGTGGAGGTTTTGAGGAGAGCAAGTCGGCAGGCATGGCGTTGGCGTCGGGGCCCGCCAGGCTGGCGCTGGCTCGCCCCGGACGGCTCGGCCTTGGGGGCTGTGGGGCCCCGAAACGCGGGGCGTACGAGTGGGGCGTCCGCTCCACGCGGAAGCCCGAGCCTCCTCCCCTGGACAGGGTGTACGAAATCCCTGGACTGGAGCCCATCACCTACGCGGGGAAGATGCACTTCGTGCCCTGGCTGGCGCGGCCGGTCTTCCCGCCCTGGGATCGCGGCTGGACGCATCCAAGGTTCAGCCCGCCGCCCCCCGTGCACGAGGATCCGCTGTACAAGGACCGGACCTGCCACACCTTCCACCAGCGCTGCCGCCTCCTGGAGGGTGAGGCCCCAGGCCGGGAGGGAGGGGACCTCGTTCCTCTTCCCAGCGCTGACCCCTGCCCTCGGTAGCGCCGGGCAAGACATTGAAATTGCAGGGTCTCGGTTTCTTCGTCTGCGAAATGGGGCCAGTAGTGACTCCTGTTTTCCGAGAGGCGTTTGGATTCCGTGGGTTGTAAAGTCCCCGATCGCTTCCCTACCCCCATCTGGTTCTCAAGCTCTCGATCCTCCGGAGTTTTGTTATAGACTTTCCAGAACGCTTTCCAGTTTAGGAGCAGTGGCAGTGTGGGGACTCAAACTCCACTCCCGCTCCAGGGTTTTTAATGCTCCACTGAAAAATCCAGAAATTCCGTTTCTACACGTTTGCATGGGTTTAATCCTAATGCATGAGATCCCTTTGGTAGATATGGGCTTTTCCTGTCAGGAATGGGGGTGAGTCAATAGAAGAGATCTGGGTTTGGAAAGGTGGGCATCCATTGACCTGATCCCCCAGGGTCGGTCTGAGTGCAGCAGACAGACCCTTATGGCTCAGCCGTCTCAGCCCCTTTTTAATGGCTCTGGGGCTGGCACGCACGGTCTCAGTTAACCACCCATCGGTAGATAGTCATTCCTGAAGGGGAGTTGAAATCTGGCTGTTCTTGCTTCTGCTCCTTATTGTTAGTTCTGACCCCTCAGATGGCTCCCTCTCCTCTCTCCTCTCTCTTCTCTCTCTCTCTCTCTCTCTCCAGCCTTTGCCGCAAGATGGGCTTAAGTATCTCAGTCTGAATTGTCTTTTTTTTTTTTTTTTTTGGTGACTGACTATCCCAAAGGTGTAAAGCAGGCCCTCTGGCTTACCAAGACCAAGTTGATTGAAGGTCTTCCCGACAAAGTGCTTAGCCTTGTTGAGGACCCACGGAACCACATAGAGAACCAAGATGAACGCGTTCTGAACGTGATCTCTCATGCCCGTCTCTGGCACTCCACTGAAGACATCCCCAAGAGAAAGACCTATTGGTAAGTTTCCCCCAAGTCAGTAAGATTTCCAGGTGATGGATTTTGGGGTCAACATGTTGTTTTATGTCTACAAATGTTTCTTCTTTTTCCCAAGCCCAGTCATTGTGGACAGCCTGATACAGCTGTGTAAATCCCAGATTTTAAAGCATCCTGCTCTGGCCAGGCGGATCTGCGCCAAAAACTCCAGGATATCCACCACCTGGAACCGAGGTTGGTCATTTGTTAGCCAGAAAGCTTTAGTCTGTTTTTTATCTTTCTACTCTTAGTCTTACCACCAGCTCACATGATCAGCACCCCCTCACCCTCCCATGTGTATCCTCACTTCCATCCTTCATGGTCCAATTTTGTAGGCTTAGGCACATCCTCAATTTCATTAGAGTTTTAATGGGCAGCTTAAGGGGCCCAGCTTTTTTGTTTGTTTTTTAAATATATTTTTTATTGATTTCAGAGAGGAAGGGAGAGGGAGAGAGAGATAGAAACATCAATGATGAGAGAGAATCATTGATTGGTTGCCTCCTGCACACCCCCCACTGGAGATCAAGCCTGAAACCTGTGCCCTTGACTGGAATCGAACCCAGGACCCTTCCGTCCATAGGCTGACGGTATATCCACTGAGCCAACCCAGCTAGGGCTGTTTGTTTTGTTTTCAATCACTTCTTTCCAAGACTGTTAATTCAGCCATATCTATTGAGTGCCTGCAGGGGCCTAACTGTGACAACGTAAGGAGGTAATGAAGCACACAGAGTCTCTGCCCTCACAAAGCTCATATTCTATTGCCAGAGCCTTTGTATCCCATGCATGCTTTTCTCCTTTTCCAACCCATTTTCCACACAGCTGCTAGAGTGATCTTTCTAAAGTGCACGTCTTATGTCCCTCTCATACCAAATCCTTCACTGTCTCCCAGTAGCTTAAACCATTTATCATGGTACCCAAGGCCCTCTGTGATTTGGCCACTGGCTAGTCTTTCTAGCCTTGTCTCTTGCTCTACTGCCTATCACTCCCCATGCCCAAATTTACACTTTAGCCACTTGCAGCTTTTTGGCATCAAGATTTTACACCTTTGCACTTGCTGTGCACTCTATCTGGAATGCTCTTTCCTACTTTCTTCATTTAACTATATTCTTACCTGTAAGACTCAACTCATGCCCCCTTCTTGTGTGTATCCATACAAGTTAACTATTCCTCCTCTGTGATTCTTATGCCCATTATGCATACTTCTTTCATAGTACATAGTATACTGTATTGTAATTATCTAATACTAGAGGCCCGATGCATGAAATTCGTGCAAGAGTAGGCCTTCCTTCCCCCAGCTGCCGACACCAGCTTCCCTCCGGCCCCGAGACCCAAGCTTCCCTCACAGCCCCGGCTTCATCCGGAAGGTCGTCCGGAAGGACATCCAGTCTAATTAGCATATTATGCTTTTATTATAGATTTTCCCTGTCTGCTCCACTGCACTGTGAACTTTGTCTACAGTGTCTTAACAGTTCATGGTACATGATAGGTGCTGACTGAAGGGATGTGTGAATGAGTACCACATTTCAAGTGTCTCAGGCAGGGATGGTCAGAGACACGGGTGTTCTGATGAGTGGAAACCTGAAGCAGGGAGACCAGCGAGGGAATAATTTGGGATTTTCAGAACATCTGCTTGGTCACATTTCTCCAGCTTGCCCCTTTGAGTCGACTTCCTGGCAAGGAGTCAGCTTTGCAGAGGTAATGGCATCACTAAGGAAATTAGTGAACCTCATTAATAGAGGAGCACTTGTTGGCCCATCATCAAGTATTACCTCTAATTAAACTGCCCCATTTGGAGCTGTCACTGGAGGAGGGATGTGGAGGGAATTGAATTGGAAACCACACTAGAGTGGTCTGTGGGGAGAAGCTAAAACCCAAGGTTAGGAGAGGTCCAGGCACATTTATCTTCCTTGCAGATTAAATGTGAGGAAACAGGAAATACTTCAGAAAACTGTTCCTGAGGTATAGGTATGATTTATTTTAACAAATAGAGTTTATCTACTCATAGAAGTGGTATCCCTTTTCTGCATACCCAATAAGGGAGGCCGTATGCTAATTAAATGGCAGTTTTTAATGGCCACACAATACATAAGCTTGTTGTTCTTTTTTTTTTTTTTAATATATTTTTATTGATTTCAGAGAGGAAGAGAGAGATAGAAACAAATGATTAGAGAGAGTCATTGATCGGCTGCCTCCTGCATGTCCCCCACTCGGGATTGAGCCCACAGCCTAGACTGGGAATCGAACTGTGACCTCCTGGTTCATAGGTCGACATTCAACCACTGAGCCATGCCAGTCGGGCAAGATCCTCATTCTTGATCCATTACTATTGCACAGCTATTTGACTATTTCTAAAAAACCACACATCTTTAGAGGAAGATTTGGCTCCATGGAGAATTCTTATGAAGCTATTCTCAAGGAGGTCTGGTGGTGGCATGTGGCCACCTGTGGGGACCTTTGTGAAGGTCATTCACATCCAGAGTGGCAGGCTTGCTAATTAGTCAGATGTGAGTTTTCTTCTGTACACCTATGTCACTTTGTAGCAAATATGCTAATCCAACTTAGTGAGGCTTTCTGGCCTGGTTTCTTTCACTCGGTTACTGAGAACATCCTGAGTTTAATAGCCTTTTCCTGAGCCTCTACTCTCAGCACTTCTTTCTCTCTGCTCTCCCTCCCACCATACCATACTCTAGTCATCTGGAGTCATTTCCCTAAACTCTGCCATGGAGGAGCACACTTGTATGCCTTTGCACATGTTACTCCTTAACTAGAATGCTTTTCTCCCCTTCCTTTGCCTGGCAAGCTCTTACCCAGAGGTTTTCAATCAAGGGCAGTGTGGCCCTCGAGGGGAGATTTGCCGATCTGGATACAGTTTTTATTGTGACGTGACTTTGGGCTGTGGGTGTGGGGAGGGAGTTCTGGCAACCCGGGGGTAGAGGTTAGGGATGCTGTCAGACATCTACAGGACAGCCTCCCTCACTAAAGAATCATCTGGTCCAACATGAGAATAGTGCTAACGTTGAAGAACTCTGCCCTTGACAACCTTCAGAAGCTGGTTTGAAGGCAATGCCTCTTTCAGGAAGCTTCCCAGGCCTCCTGAAGGAGGCCGTTCCCGCCTCCACGACCTCTGAGTGTGGTTCACTTTTGCTGTAGCACTTACTACCTGGTGAGCGTCTTGAGAGCAGAGAGTAACTCTCACTCACTTCTGGGTCTCCAGCTTAGAGCAGGGATGATCTGTGTGGAGCAGACTCGAACCTACAGAAACCGCCAGGTCTTAGGAGGTCACTGGGAAGGGAACACATGAAGAAGAATGTGCCCGGACCGGTGTGGCACAATTGGTTGGGTGTCCTCCAGTGCACCAAAAGGGTGCCGGTTGATTCCCAGTCAGGGCACATGCCCAAGTTGCGGGCTCAATCCCTGGTGGGGGTGCAGGAGGTAGGTAATCGGTATTTCTCTCTCTCTCTCTCTTCCTCCCTCCCTACCTTTCTCTCTAAAAATCAATAACAATATATGTTTAATTTTTTTGTTAATCCTCATCTGAGGGTATTTTTCCCATTGCTTTTTCAGAGAGAGGGAGGGAGGGAGAGAGGAAAAGAGAGAGAAACATCAATTGGTTGCCTGTCGCACGCGCCCCAACCAGAGGCAGGTAGGTACCCTTGGCTGGGAATGGAACCCATGACCCTTTGGTGCACAGGCTGACATTCTAACCACTGACTCACGCCAGCTGGGGCAATAATATATATATATTATAATAAAAAGAAAAATGCATTAGTCCCAGGATTAATATCTTAACCAAAGTTTTGTTTTCTGTGATTAGGGTGATCACTCAGAAAGCTATAAAAGACGAGCATGGCAGGACGAAGCTGACATAAGGCTTTAGACCAGGTTAGACTAATCGTCTTTCTCCCCTTTAGAGTCTATTCTCCTTCAGGTCGATGGTACTAGCGGAACCCGGCTGAATGCCAAGGATCCTCTGCCCCCCATCGCCTCCAGAGAGGAAGTTGAAGCTACTAAGGATCATGTTCTCGAGACGTTCTATCCCATATCTCCCACTATTGGTCTTCAGGAATCCAATGTTTATGATGAGAAAGACGACACAGGTAAGTGTTGGAGCCTTTGCCTTTCAGACAGTGTGCTGATGAGACATGCTTTTTCCGAAGGGGAAGGATCTGCCGAGTACTTACTATGTTCGAGGCGCCTCCCATGCGTTTGTTTTCTTCTAAGATCCATGGTGCAGCCCTGTAAGACAGGCACTGTTGTCTCCCTTTAGAGGCAAAGCAACTGAGGCTCAGGGAAGGTAAATGATTTGCTCAAAGGCTGACTTTGCTTTTGACACTTGAAGAGCAACTCTGTGACATCAGAGTTTTAATGGGCAGCTTGAGGAGCTTTGATCAGGGGTCAGGTGTTTCCTGTAGTCATGGGTCCTTTGAAAGACCCTCTTTCTCTGTAAACTCTGGCCAGCCTCCTGGTAGGACTGAGGAAGCCCCACAGGCCTTGAGCGGTGCTGTTCATCCAAGGCATCACCAGCTACCCAGTCAGCCCAGGCAGAGACTGGGGGAGTCAGGCCAGGCAGGCCCACAACTCCTGCTGTCCGATCAGTCTTTATGAGCCGCACTGTCTCCTGAACCTCTTCATTTCCACAGATGTGGCCCCGGCCAGTCCCTGGTGTCTCTCACCCAGCCTACGGCCATAGTCTCCCAGCTGGTCAGTGTGACCCGGCTGTTTTCCTTCCCACCCGTCTCGTTCACAGTCTGGCCTTTCGAACACAAAAGTAATGACACCTCTCTCCAGGCCCACTTCCCATTGTCTGTTGGACAGAGTTTGAATTCCTTAGCTTATCACGTGAAGGCCTTCAGGTCTGGCCTCTGCCTCTCTCACCAGCCTCATCTTTGCTCCCCATAGGCCCCCTTTATTCCGGCTATCCTTAACGCATCATGCCCTTTCTCACTTTCATGCTTTGACACACTCTTCCCTGTACACACCTGGAACTTTTGACGATTTGCCTCATTTTGTCTTCAGCTTGATAATTCCTCACCTTCATCATTCATCTCAGGAATCATTTCTTCCCAGAAATGCTCCAGTCTCTTCAAGGACCTGTTATCTTTCCTCCCACAGCCCCTGACTCACCTTGTATCTTGACATGTCCCTCTAGGATCGGTTTTCCTGTCTGTTTTCCCCTCTGAACTGTGAGTTCCTCAAAGGCGGTGGCAGGCTCTGCGTTGCCTGTCCCTGGTGCCTGTCTTAGAGCTTGGCACAGAGTGAGTGCTGAGTGCTGGGTGTTTACATGTGCTGAGGGACTGAAGCAAGAATTGAGGCGGATGGGAAAGCCAAGTCTCTCTTAAGTAGCGCTCTTTGGGATTTGCAGAGCCTACATATTCCCAGCCTCTTTCCTCCCCCTTTTCACCCACTTTCACTAATGCAGGTTACTCATTCTAGAAGCCCCCAGCCTGCTAAGGGTTTGCCAGAGCCTGCAGGGGAGGAGAATGATGACTGGCAGGGTCATGGCTGAGATGAGCACATACTAGGATTCTCAGCACCAGTGTTGTGTAGATAGTTGTGAGGTATGAGGCAAGTCATATATTATTAATAATAAAGTATTGAATTTTGCAAATGATTTGCTTTTTAAAAAAATTGATTTCAGAGCGAGAGGAAAGGAGATAGAGAGGCAGACAGATAGACAGACATTGATGTGAGAGAGAAACATGGATCAGTTGCCTCCCACACGTGCCCCAACTGGGGCCAGGGCTCAAACCCACAACCTGGACATGTGCCCTGACCAGGAGTCAAACCTTTGGTACACAGAACAACATTCCAATCAACGGGGCCACAACGGCCAGGGCCAAATGATGTGCTTTAAAAAAAAAAATTACCATAGGTTTCAGGTTTCCCTTCTGATAGCATTATCATCCGTGTGCCGGAATGAGGAAGGGATGGAGTTAGATTCATGCAAGAATCACCTCTAACAGGTTGGCACACATTTTCCATAAAGAGCTAAATAGTCGCTCTTTTCCTCCCTGGCTGCCTGAAGACCAACCTTCATCATGAATGACACAGTAACCATCCGGACCAGGAAGTTCATGACCAACAGACTGCTTCAGCGGAAGCAAATGGTCATTGATGTCCTTCACCCTGGGAAGGCAACAGTACCCAAGACAGAAATCCGGGAAAAACTAGCCAAAATGTATAAGACCACACCTGATGTCATCTTTGTGTTTGGATTCAGAACCCACTTTGGTGGTGGCAAGACCACTGGCTTTGGCATGATTTATGATTCCTTGGATTACGCAAAGAAAAATGAGCCCAAACACAGACTTGCAAGACATGGCCTATATGAGAAGAAGAAGACCTCAAGAAAACAGAGAAAGGAACACAAGAACAGAATGAAGAAAGTCAGGGGGACTGCAAAGGCCAACGTTGGTGCTGGCAAAAAGAAGGAGTAAAGATTCTTCGGTGACTTTATCTGTGATGGTTGTGCAGATTTTTCATGAGAGGATTAATAAACTATAAACTTTAAAAAAAAAAAAAAAAAAAAAAAAAAAGAGCTAAATAGTCAAGGTTTTGCAGGCCACATATGGTCTCTCTCACAGTTACTTAGTAGACCTTATGTGAATGAGTGAGTGGGCAGGGTGGTGCTATAGTAAAAAAACTTCATTTTAAAAAATGGGTAGGGGGCCAGATCTGGCTGGCATGCAGAAGCTTGCCAGCCCCTGAGCGAGGGTGGTAGTATCTGCCTTTCCGGAGGCGTGGGCAGGCCGATCAATCTTCTGCCCTCTCCATGGTTGTATATCTTGCAGGTTTCCAGGAGGGTTATCCTTACCCCTATCCCCACACCCTGTATTTGCTGGAGGCAGCCAATATCCGACCACTACGCTTTCAACCAGATCAGTTGAGGGCCAAGATGATCCTGTTTGCCTTTGGCAATGCCCTGGCCCAGGCCCGGCTTCTCTATGGGGTACGTATCAGGGGAAGACCCCCGAGCTGCCTTACACTGCTCAGGAAAGAAGGGCGCAGGGAAAGAATCCTTGCTCGACAGAGGAACTTCAGGCACTTCCACTCACCCTGCAGAGATGAACTGCCATCTGCTGGGGCCTGCTTTGTGCCTGCCTTTTACGTAAGATGCCTTGTTTGTTGATCACAGTAGTCCACACGGTTTCACTGGGACCCCCGGTGTTAACATTATGCCACTGAACCGCAGGGAGGCTCAGCCGCTTCTCCAGGGTTACACAGCAGTAAGTGGTGGAGAAAGGATGGGAACCTGGTGTCCCCAGCTCCTGCGGCTTCTTTTTTTTTTTTTAATATATTTTATTGATTTCTCACAGAGAGGAAGGGGGAGGGATAGAGAGCTAGAAACATCGATGAGAGAGAAACATCGATCAGCTGCCTCCCGCACACCCCCCACCAGGGATGTGCCCTCAACCAAGAGACATGCCCTTGACCGGAATCAAACCTGGGACCCTTGAGTCCGCAGGCCGACACTCTATCCACTGAGCCAACCCGATTAGGGCATCCCTGCGGCTTCTGTTGTGTGTCTGCAGTGTACCGCCTCTGTTCACAGTATCAGAACCGGAGTTCCAGGCTCCATTGGGCCGGCAGGAGAGTGGCCTGGACCTGCCTGCCAAGTCTGGACAGGTGCTGGGGACCGGAGGTCCCCTTGGTGGTAGCCCCTTGATTCTAAGAAGAGGGCTCGGGGACCTATATGGTTTAGAATGCAGGCTGGGTGGCTGCCACATGGAGCTACCTCAAGGTTGCGGGAAAGCGTTTGTGGGAGCTGCTGCCAACTTCTAGATCTTGGTTAGAGCCGAAGGCCCTCCTGGGGGAGTGAGGAAATTCAGCATGTTCTGTTGTCCATCACACTCCATCTGGGAACTAAGGGGGGCTGGGGAGGTGGTGAGCCAAATGAGATGGAGAGTGGCATAGACTTTTCCTGGTTTGAGCATCTGCTACATGCAGTCATTTAATTAGGGTTCTTTATGTCAATGGTTCTCAAAGTACGGTCCTGGATTAGCAACAATAGCATCATATGAGAACTTGTTGCAAGTGCCGATTTTCACACCCACCTCAGACCTACTGTATAGAAACTGTGGGGGGGTGGGCCTGGCATCTGTGCTGGACAAGCCCTCCGGGTGATGCTGGTACAAGCTCAAGTTTGAAACCACTGCACTATTTAGTCCGTGTAGCAACCCCCTGTGGCAGATACTATTAGCTTCATTTTACAGATGAAGAAGCTGAGGCTCAGGGAGGCTAAGTAACTGCCCAAGGTGACACAGCCATAAGTTTAGCAGCTGTCACATCTTTCTGTGACCTCCTTGTGTCTTCCCAGTCCTTGTAAGGTCATCTTCATTTCTATTCTCTATATATTTCCTGAAGACTCTGGAAGGTTAGGTAACTTGCTCAAGAGCTCACAGCTAATGAGTAGGTCGGCAAGCACCGGAGCCCTGATCCTTCCAGCTTCGAAGGACTGCTGCCTCCCAGGGCAGGGGAAGGAGTCAGATCATCCCGGGCTGGGTTCCAGGCCTGCAGGCGCGTTGTGGCTTCTGTGCCAGCTATTGCCAGCAGAGCATGGGTAGCAGCGCTGTCACTAATTGCCACCCAGTTGGGTAGAAAGGCGCGCCCTCCCCCCCGAGCCCCTCCAGGTACAAATTATTCCTGGGGATGTGAAGGTGAGCAATTATAGGAAGAGCCTCTGTGTAAAAGGTAAAATTGCTGAGAAATTTATGTACTACCTGCAGCTTTATTGATCTGTAGAGGGAGATAAGAGTCAATACAGAATTCTCAGCTAACACTTAGAGGCACTTTTCGTTTTATTTATTTCTCATGCAGTTGAGAACAGGTATTTCCAAGGCCAGCAGTCCCGGTGTGGCCCATACTGAGTTCTGACATTAGCTATTCCTAACATTAGATTCCCTGAAGGGGTGAATGTAGGCAGCATTTTCGAATCAAGGATGCTGTGCTTCATGGGGCTGCCTAGTGGATCTCTGTCTGGTGGGTAGCAGTTATGAGACTGATTGCTGCCGAGTCTCTGTGGGTGAATATGATTGTCATCCAAGCTGGGACCCTACTGAGAGAGAAGGGATGCTGCTAGTGGACCCAGGGGACGCTGGTATAGACCAGAACACTAGGGACTTTTTGTTTTGTTTTGTCCTTGTAAGGTTATCTTCATTTCTATTCTCTCTATATTTCCTGAAGACTCTGGAAGGTTAGGTAACTTGCCCAAGAGCAAGTTAATCTTTGTTAATCCTCACCCGAGGATATTTTTCCCTTGATATTTTTATTTTTAGAGTGGAAGAGAGAGGGAAAGACAGAGAGAAACACATCAGTTGGTTGTCTCCTGCACATGCCCCGACCAGGGCCTGGGCCGGGGAGAAGCCTGCAACCGAGGTATGTTCCCTTAACCGGAATCAAACCAGGGACCTCTTGGTCTACAGGCCAGTGCTCTGTCCACTGAGCCAAACCGGCTAGGGCCAGAACAGTAGGGTTTTAAGTGATTTAATAGCATGGGGTTGGGCTCACACCTCAGTGGTAACCTCAAGCAAATTATGCCACCTCTTTGCACCTCGGTTTCCTCATCTGTTAAGTGAGAATATATCGCAGGATTTATGAGAGTAGAAGTGACTTTATGTAAAACTGGCACAATGCCTGGCACATGAGAGGTTTTCAGCAAATGTTGCTAGTGTTGTTTTTATTAGCAAGTGGCACTGATTGAAAGAGAATTAGCAAATAGGTTGATTGGTGAAACCCTGAAGCTGACACGGCTGATTCAGAGCTGCATGGAGGGCATGAAGCCCAGGCAGACGACTGCCTGCGCTCCAGGTTGCCAGGCCTTGGGGAGCCAGCGGGAGTGGAGATGAGCATGGCCTGGCTTAGCCAGTCTGGGTTCAGAGATGTCTGCTGTCTCACATCATTGTGCCTTTAGACAAGCCACTTGCCTCCTGAGTCTGTTTCCTCATCTGTCAGATGGAATGAGAGGAGTGAGACTGCGTTAACCCAATGACCCTCCGGGCCCACATTGATAGAGCTGATGTCACCAGGAGTTTGAGGATTTCCTGTCCTGTGCAAAGGCCAGGCAAAGCCAGGCTGGGCAAGGGGGGATGGCCTGGCCCTGGTCAGTGCCCTGAACTCATCCCATTTTCATTGTCTTGTGGTGGAACCAGTGAGTGGGAGTGGACATTGTTTTAAAGGCCAGGAGAGAAGCTGCTTTGTTTGTGCTCTTACTTGCGCTCCACAGTTCCCACAGTTCCCGATTTGGTTACTTGTCCCCTTTTCCTCTCAGAACGACGCGAAGGTTTTGGAGCAGCCAGTAGTCGTGCAGAGTGTGGGCACCGATGGCCGAGTCTTCCACTTCCTGGTCTTACAGCTGAACACCACAGATCTGGCCTCTAGTGAGGGCATCAAGAATCTGGTCTGGGTGGACTCAGACCAGCTCCTCTATCAGCATTTTTGGTGCCTCCCAGTGATCAAAAAGAAGGTGGTGGTGGTAAGTCCAGCCATCTCAGCCTGTGACGGAGCAGGGCCGTGACTCTCCCTCCCCAGGGTGAGCGGCAGTGGGGTTGAGGGGGTACTCATGTGTGGGACCCTGGCTTTAGGAGCTTGGTGCCCAGGACCTCTGACTGGAGGGCTCCTTCAGCCATGCCCATCCCCTAAAACGGCGCCTTCCACCCTGAGCCCTGCCCAGCTCTCCCTCCCTCCCACTTCCCTCCGCACCACCACGCCCAGCACCTCAGCTACCCAGTGTGCCCTGCACTTAAGTAGCTCAGAATCCTGGTGATGCTGCAAAGGAGGCTTTTCCCCCCTCCCTCTCCCCCACCCCCACTCCCATCCCCATTTTCCTTCCATTGGCCACCCTCCACTTGTCCTTCCAGGTTTAGCATAAGGCCCCACCAGCCCACGCCCATAGCCCCTATGTTCCATCGTACACGGTCACATTCTGCATCCCCTGTTTACATGATTTTCTCCCTCACACCCAGCTCCAAGCTCCTTGAAGGCAGGGCCCTCGAGCGATGCATTCATTCGTTTCATTCCACAGGGAGGGAGTTCCTCCTGTGACTGCTGCCCTCCCAGCTCAGCTGAGTCAGGCCTGCTTCCTGTGGGGTGGGCGGTGCAGCATCTAAATAAATTCATAATGTAACTTCAGGCAGCGCTAAGCACTGAAGAGACATAAAGTGGGATCAGGATGAGAGAACAGAGCAGGGCGCTGCTGGATCTGACTGGCTGTGTCCCGTGTGCCACACAGGGCCTTGTTCAGCCTCTGAACATTGTCAGCACGTCGTCGTATAGTTAGATCTCCAGCACAGTGTTGTTTCTACCCTTGAAATTCCTCCTGGGCCTGGGCCCTTCTCTTTGCCCCAGACACAGTGTGTCTCACTGGCACAGCCTCACCCACCTCCCCTGCTCCTCTGCCCTCAGTCCTGCTCCTCTCCCCCTGCATGCCTCTCCTCTTCCTTCCAGAACACTTAGTGCCAGGCCACCCTGGTGTGGTCAGTGGCTCCTCTTTCCCTCTCCAGTTCAGCTCCTGCTCCCACCGGCCTCTTCCCCCACCCCCTCCAGCCCCACCAGCATCAGCCTCCTCGCCCTTGCTCTTCCTGCCTTCGTGTGTCCCTCTGTACAGCACATATACTGGTCTCTCTGAAGTCTCCTTCCTTTTTCTTTCTGCCCCATTCTACTTGCCCTTTAAGATTCACCCCTCTTCCCCCAAAAAGACTCATTTATACATGATCTCTTCTGTGTATGGAAGTCAATGGGTTAGTCATTTTCTCCTGGTTTTTTTTCCATCTTTTTCCTAATTCTGCTATGAGGCGAAGCATCTTTTATTGTCCCATTTGAGCACGTGGCTGTAAGCTCCGTGAGGGCAGGGGCCCGATTCAAGTCACTGCGGGTTTCCAGCACAGCCCCATACAGAGAGAAGGTGCCTGATAAATGTGTGGAGTGCGCGGGGGCTTGTTTATTGTTCCTGGGTTGGGTGAAGTCAGAGGAGTTAGGTCAGGTCGGGTTAACAAGATTTGGAAGCAGCAGCTGGGAGTGCTTCATGTCCTCTCGACTCTTGGGTACCTCTCTGGCGCCAACGACCCAGGCCCTTCCTTGGTCCATGAGAAAGAAACAGTTATTGTCCAGGTACTTAGGATGTACATGGAACCAACCTTTGGTTTAATTGCTGCTATTAAACCTAGTAGCAGGATCCTAACGGGCTGTGTTCTTTCCAGGAACCTGTTGGGCCAGTTGACTTCCAGCCGGAGACGTTCAAGAAGTTTTTAGCTCTGTATCTGCACGGTGCTGTGTGAGCCAAGGCCCTTTCTGAGGCCCAAAGTCCTCTCTCCCTCCCCCACGGAAGATGCTGCATCCTGGGCCGAGCCTGGGGTCCCATTGACTTTAAATAAAGAGTGCTTCCGGTGCACTGGAGCCTGTGCTGGTGTGAGGGTGCTGTCCGCAGGGGCACCCGTAGTTGCCTGCCTCCACACAAGTGCAGGCCCTGCAGCGTGACCTGCCCCAGCTCTGCCCACGCAGAGTCTTCATCTCTGAGTTTGTTTCTTCATCTGAAACTTGGGCTAATGTGATCTACCTTGTTTTGAAGACTGTAGCTTCAAAACCACATCATGGGTGCTCTGTGCCGTTCACGAGGTTCTTGTGGGAATATTTAAATTGTGGACACTTCCCACAGTGGCTGCAGAACAGCTGAGTATTTGTTGTAGACTCTCTCCCTGTCCTGGTTAATGGATCAGCACATCCCTGGCGCAGCTCGTCTCTCTTTGTTCTAGTAGCATCAAGGCCTGCTCTGGCCAGGCCCCTGTGCGCCGCCTCTGTGTAATCCTCACACAGCCCTTGTGAGGTCAGTGTCGTTTCCATATTCAGGAAAAATGTTGGGTGCCTATTATGTGTTAGGCACTGTGCTGGCCCCTAAAGATGAGACACAGTGTAAGGAATAAGTCCAAGGTTACACAGCTGATGTTTTAGGTCGGCTTCCCCAGGAAACAGATGGAGATTGGCAGGTGCAAGTGTGGGGAGAGCCTTTGTCAGCCCCTGCAGGGAGAGGGTGGCAGCATGGGGCAGAGGAGAGGCTGAGCTGGTGGGTGTGCACCTGAGGCCTTGGCCATTTCTGATTTTTGGGTCTCACCAGAGTTTAGGTGCCGAGCCTTTCTGCAAACCATTGGATATGCACTGCTCCCCAGAACTGGGGGGACCTTGGGTTGGGTGGCTTTGTTGGGCTGAGTGCAATTCTCAGAGGGACCGCTGAGAGCAGCGGGGTGTGGATACTTCTGCTCTGAAGAGGGAGCGACCCTGGGCTGGCATTCCTGCCACTGTATAACACCTTTGGGCTTGGCAGGGACGGGTGGGGTGGCAAAGGGATTACCGGGAAAAGGACAGATTACGCTGGTGGTGTGAAGGGGTCACTGGTATGAAAAAGCGGGGCGTCAGGATTCTGCTGAGTCAGGGAGGTTGGGTGAGGCTGGAGTGGCCAACCCTCAAGGGGCCTTGAATGCCTAGCATCCCAGGCCTCCCGTGGCAAGTGATCTGGTTGGGGCCAGTGGAATCACTTGCCTGGCGCCCATTTTAAGGATAATTATGAGGTGCTCGCTTCGGCAGCACACATACTAAAAGTGGGACAATACAGAGAAGATTAGCATGGCCCCTGTGCAGGGATGACACCCAAATTCATGAAGCGTTCCATATTTTAAAAGTAAAAAAAGAAAAGATAATTATTGCATATAAATGGTGAAAATTGAAAGAACTTGGAGGTATACTATACAAGTGAAGTCACCCCACCCGAAGCAATCCTTAGTCCTTTTCCCTAAGAGTAACCACAGCTTCAAGGTTTCATGCATAGTACTGTCATAGTATGTGGAATAACATGTATGTTACTAGTGTCATCCTATTTATAGACTTCGGCACCTTCCTTTCTCACCCAGTGCCTTGGGAGTGCAGGATCTTGCCACGTCAGCACATGTGAGCTACTTTGTTCTTTTGAGCAGCTGCATTAATATCTATCGATGGACAGGTTATTTTCAGTTGTTAGCTATTGCAAATAATGCTGCAATGAGCATCCTTGTTCATGTATCTTAGAGTACTTTTGCCAGCATAGCCCTCGGATAAATTCCTAGCAGAATTGCTGAGTCAAAGGGATTTTAAAAACAAGTTGGCAGGGTGACTGCACGGAGCCCAGCTGGAAGCCATTGCGGTAATTCTTGGGTGAGTGATGGTGGTGGCCTGAAGCCAGGCTGAGCAGGCTGAAGGCCCTTGGCGATGGGGGAGGAGTGGGGAGTGAGCGAAGTGAGCCTGAGTGTTGAGGCTGTGGGGAAGCAGATGGGACCTGCAGCTTGAGGACCACCCTCATTCAGCCACCCCCCACCCCCCGCCCCCCAGTGAGGACATCCCTGTGGCTGGTCTTGGTGTGTCCACCTCGGAGCTCAGCCTTGGAGCTTGGTACCCACTGCATTCTGACTTCAAGCCCCTTGCAGCGGACCTGCAAGGTGAGGCCAGCAGGATGGAGGTTTTGTCCTCCCCACAGATGAGGAAACAGGCTCAGAGACCACATGGGGAGAGCTGGGAAGCTGGTGATGACAGCCACCTCCCCGACAGAGCTGTGCCCCCCTACCTCTTCCTCACCACCTTCTTACATTCCTTTCCCCCCAAACATAGGAAGGGAAGAAATGCAGGATGATTTTTTAAGGCCTGTTTGGCATCAGGCCTGAGAACAGACCACTTACCTAGTCAGTGAGTCTGGGGGGGAAGTAGAAGCACGCGGGGGGGGGGGGGGGGGGCAGATGGGAGGTCACACTATAGGCATAAAAACCCACTTACAGCCCAGCCAGTGTGGCTCAGTGGTTGAGCATTGACCTATGAACCAGGAGGTCACGATTCAATTCCTGGTCAGGCCACATGCCCAGGTTGCAGGCTCGATCCCCAGTAGGGGGCATGCAGGAGGCAGCCAATCAATGATTCTCTCTCACCATTGATGTTTCTATCTCCCTCTCCCTCTCTAAAATCAATAAAAATATTTTTAAAATAATAAAAACCCACTTATAGGGACTTGCGCTTCTAAGCAACAGACTTTTGGAACAAAAATGTTGACACTGCCATTGTGAATGTATTCTCATCAGGTCAGGTTTGTGTCTTGTTGATTGTTAAAAGTTTCCTCGATTCATTTTCAGCAGTGGGAATGGACTGAGGGAAGCCATTTCTAAGAGCTTCCTATATTCCAGCTTCCCTTTCAGATCCTCAGTTTCCTCATCTGCAAAATGGGATGAAGCACCTCCGTTTCAGGTTTCCCCCTCAGATTAATAAGCTGCACCTGTCCAGGAGGGTTCAAGGCACTGGATCTGGACTTTTCAGAACCCCGTGAAAAGGTGGCTTTTCACCTGTGGGCTGCTCTGTCCCCCGAGGCAGGTTGAACCTAGGGAGGCTTGCCAGAGGCTCTGTCACTTGCTGGGCTCTGTCCCTCAGCTGCAAGCCCAATGCTGGCAAAGGAGCAGGCCAGGGCCCTCAGGCTTTGCACAGGATCTCCCTGCTTCCTGAGAAAGTCCCTTAAAGCAAGCCTGTGACCTGAGTGCAGACGGTCTTCCCTTTGGCATGAATACACAAACCACAATGCCAGTGGGCCTCCCTGCTTGGCTGCTGGAAGACCAGCCTGTTATAGGGACCCTCTCCCCAGAGATGGGTGCTTGCTACAGGGCGGTCCTGGGGCCCACCCTCACCTCAGGTAAGCTCTCAGGCTCTTGGTTCATTCATCCCACGAGGGTCCGTGAGCATCTCTATGTGGCAAGCCTGCCACAGGCCTGGGTATAGAGCAATGAACAAAATAAGGGCCTTGCCCTCACCACATTTGGGAAGACGGTGGGGAAAGCAGGGAAGCAGAACAGACTGAGAGGGAGGGTGTGGCAGGGGTATTGGGGAGCACTCTCCAGAGGCCTGTAAGCAAGAGAGGAGGTTAATAAGCTGCACTTGACCAGGAGGTTTCGAGGAGAAGCCCTGTGGAAAGGCAGCTTTCACTGTAGGCTGCCACTGGGAGCTTGGAGCTGAATGGTCCTTCAGTTTCCCAAATTGAGGCAAAGTGGTGGGGCCTTGAGGTCCCTCATCAGCCACGGACCACCTGGGAGAAGGTGAAACACCTGGTTGGATGAGGCATTTCCATGGGCCCAGGGCAATGCCCAGTGAGGGACACAGTGGTGGGCCATCTGCATCTGGTGACGGGGAGGTAACAGGTCAGGGAGGCCTCTGAGCTGACCCTGAACGAAGTGTGGGAGTAGCTGAGGTGGTGGTGGCTGGAATGGGGAAGGGATTGGTGTGTCTGCAGGACAGTGCGAGGCTGCCTCATCAGAGCCCATCCCTCATGCCCTGGCCTACAGCCACCAGCCCTCCCTTCGCTGCCAAGGAAGGAATTCAAGTCATAGTTCCTAGGAATCTGTGGGGACTGCTCAGAGGTGGTACAAACAGCCAGAAAGCTGGGGAGACTTAGAGGTCAGAGCGAGTTGGCTCTAACCCCAGCTCTGCCCCTGAGAAGGGTCTTACCTTCCCCTCTGTCCCGGGGGCCCCAAGGACCAACACCCCCCACCCACCCACCCCTCTGCCAGTGGCTTACTCTTGGTTCAGCCTCTCATTCTTTGTCATCCTGTAGCTGAAACTCAGGCTCCCTGCTTTGCCTTCTGAGGCCCTACACTTCGTGTGCTTCAGCCAGGAGACTCACCTGCAGGGACCTGAGGCTAGAAATTAAATGCTTCAAAGCCAAAAGCTCAGTGTGTGCCTCCCACTCAACTTCTACCCACTTCTCAACCCACTACCTGCTTCAGGCCATATCACAGAGCGGGCACAGGGACCCAAATCCTCGGCAGGGCTGACGGCAGGGTGGAGGCAGCCAGCCCCTCCTGTTATGGACCCTGCTTTGGTTATCACCTGCAATCCTCAGACTAGACCATGCCAGACACCCTGGTCCCTCCTCCCACACCCAAAGCTGGCATCCTGGGTGTGGGCTTGCTGCCCGGGGCAAGAGTCCAGCCTGTCAAGAGCATCAGTGGCCTCTCCCTGCTTCCTGTCACCTCCCGTGCATGCGCCCGCGCGTGCGCTCGCGCACACAAACACACACACACACACACCATGGGTCTCCTCATACCCAGCTGGGGCCCTGATAGAACTCAAGGTCAGGACCAGGGTTTTCCCACTACAGACCCCTTCTAGGGGCAGTCCAACAATTCAGCCCATTTTATGAGCACCTACTGTGTGCCAGACCTTGTAGGAGTCATAGATTCAGGCCGATAGAAACATGGTCCCAGCCTTCAGGGAGCACCCAGCTGGCTGACGGACACTCATAGAGCAGCCATTGGCCACCTCTTTCCCCACACCTGAGCAGGCCGACTCCTCCGTGAACACTCACTGAGCATGTGCTGGCTGATCTGGCGAAGGGAACACTCATTTCCCGGCTTCGAGGAGCTCCCAGCCCTATAGAGCAGACATTGAGCCAATACAGCCAAGGGGCCATAGGGGCCCAGAGAACGCCTCTAACTCAGCCAGAAGAATTCCTGAAAGAGGGGCCACTTGAGCTGGATTCTGAAGGGCAAGCAGGAGAGGCATGCCAAGAGAAAACAGCAAGGAAACCGGCCCCTCTCGGGAAACAATCACTGAGCTGTCGTCCATGGCTGGGGCCTGAAGTGCTGAGGGCGAGAGAGCAGGAGGGTGGTCAGGCGGTCCGAGCGAAGGGCACGGGGCTGCGTCCTGGCCTCAGCAGCACTTGGCTCTGCTCTGCCGTCTCCTTCACTGGCCTCCGGGCACCTTGCTCTCTCACTCGCTTCTCTGCCTCCTGTGCTGGTGTTTCCCAGCTCTCACTGCTGAGAGTCCTTGGGCCCTTGTCCACTCGCTCTCCAGATGATCCCAGGCTCGTGGCTGTGAAGACTTCCCAAATGCCAACAACTCCCCAAGTGTCTCCAGCCAGACTGCCTACTTGACATCATCACCTGGACACCTTTCACACAGCATCTCAAATTGAACTTGTCAACACGGAGCGTCACCTCACCTCATGAGGGGCAGCTCCATCCTTCCATGAGTGGGGTGGGGGTGGGGGGGGTTTAAGATTTTAAAAAATTGATTTTTTTTTTTAGAGAGAGGGAGAGAAACATCAATGCGGGAAGGAAACATCGATGGGCTGCCTCCTGCACACCCTGCACTGGGGATGGAGCCCTCAACCCCTTCGGTGCAGGGGTGACGCCCAACCAGCGGAGCCACACTGGCCAGGCCTTCCCTGTTTTACTCATGACCATGTTCCTAGTGCCAGGACAGTCCCTGGCACGTAGGTGCTCAATGAAGACATGAGTGAATGGAGTGTAAGGCTGCTCAGAAGTGAGTTAGATCTTTGAGGCCTGTCAAGGGCTGAGATGGGGGCAGGATACCAAGGAAGTGGCTGAATGTCCAGGTAGCAGATGCCAAGGACTGGGCCTCCATAGGCATGTGGGAGCAGAGATTTCTGCACCAGGGCTGGACCCCTAACTTCCAGCACCCTCCCCTTGGTCTGGCCTTTTATATCCAGTACCCCTAGTGACAATGCCCAGCCAGCCCAGGGCAGAGCAGAAGCAGGGCACGTCCAACCATCACCCTGTCTTCTCCGCCCAGCCCAGGGAGACCAGCTCCATTCAATTCAGGGCGGAACTCTCCCAGAACCAGGCTGTGCTCCGGGTTTAGCCCGGAGCCTGTGGAACTGCAGGGGCAGCAGAACCAGGGGCGGGGCTCCTTAGGGTCACCTGGGCTTCAGGCTGAACAGCACCAGCCAGCTGAGCCCAGCCCGGAGTCCTGCTCTGACCCTGCACCTTGGCGGCTACCCACCCGGCCCTCTTGCTGGTATCAGCTGGGTTGCCTCCAGGTTCTCCTTTTCGGGCTCCAGGGAGGGGTGCCCAGCCGGGAGGGTGTCTCTAGCCAGGCCAGCTTTTTCTGACTCGGGCCCAGCCCTCACTCTGGACCCCCAGGGTGGCTGTCCCCTAGAAGTGGGACTTTTGTGGACAGTGATGATGCTGGCAGGATGAGCTTGGGCCTTTGACCTGATTCCTCCGTGTCAGGGATGGGCCGCAGGAAGGACACCCCCCCACACCCCCACCTTCTCTCAGGAACCTTTCTCCTGGCTGCTGGGCCTGGATCTGGCCCGGCCCTCCCGTGTCTCACTCATGTCTGGGAGGTGGCTGTTGAAAACATTCTCTCCTCAACGCTCTGGCCCTGGTGAGAAGGGCAACCCTACACAGCCCTCACCAGGGCCATGAATGTTGCAAAGACAATTGTAGGGGTTGCCAGAGGAGGACGGATGGTGCGGTAGGCCACGATGTCCTCAGCCCCCCAGCGGAGGCAGGAGTGAGGCTCACAGCAGGCTCTCACTACAGACATCTTCCCTCCCATGACCTGGGTCCCCCTCGGCACAGCACCCCGCCCCCCCCAACCCCCGCATGGCTCCTGTCCTGAGTCCTGCCCTGGGCACACGGGTAGCAGCAGGGTACGGAGGGATGTTCACCCATCATCTCTACCGTCTCCCCTGCCCAGCACTGGGTTGGCACGTGGCATAAACACCTCTTCAGAGCCGAGGGCAGCCCAGCCACGGTGTGCGTCTCATGTTTCCCAGTGATGTTTCCCAGTTCAAAGGTGTCTGTGCTGAGGAAGAGCCCACAGAACCTTGTCTAAGATGAGGGGGGTGCAAACGGGGGCTCCTGGACCCTCCCTACTCCCACCGCACCCATGTGGGCTCCCAGTTGGTGATGCTGCTGACAGCGGGCACCACCGCTAACTCCGTGGAGGCCGTTCTGAGCACTACCTGTTCCCTCCCCGCACAACCCGTGAGGGGGGTCAACCATTACCCCATTCCACAGGCGAGGAAGCCGAGCAGAGGTGGGAACTCACCTGCCCATGGCCACACGGTGCGAAGGCAGGACACCCAACTGGCACCCCATCCTCTGCTGGCTGGGACCTTGTGAAGGCGACCGAGCCTCACGCTGCAGACACTTCCCTTCCCCCCTGCCGCTGGCCTGGAACGGGTCCAGAGCTCCGGGAGACAGAAACTTCTAAATTCAAATCGGCACCCACCCCAGCTCACCGCACCCCGCTCGGTACTTCATGCCCAGGTGACCCCCACATCTTCCCAGCCCACCCGGCCTTCTTCCAGGTGCTGCTTATACCCGTTTCCTAAATTCACACCAAACTGTGCTACTCAAAGTCCTTCGAGAGCTCCCCTTGCCTTAGTGAAAAAAAAAAAAATCAATCAGCCTCCCGTAGCCCCGCACCCAGAGCCAGTGAAAGGGGGCCATCCTCGCCGGGACTGACTCTCGACGGAAAACACAGGCCACAGGAACCTCTCACTACTTCCAGAAGCATCCATGCTGCCAAGCCTAATTGTGTTTGCAAGACAGGAAACCGAAACTGGCTTTAATAATGCCCAAGTCTCTGAAGTGAGACCCATGTCCTCCCTCCCAACCGCTTCACCAAAGGCCGCTGCAACTCGCCAGAGAGGCAGCGAGCGTGCCGGGAGGGCGGGGCCTGGACACAAACACGCGGGAAAAGCCGGTGCCGCCCGGCGTCCTGCATCTTGTCATCAGTATAATAAACTCCCACCCGCGTTCCCCCCAAACATGGCAGGAAGGGCTGCGGAAAAAAGATGTCCCTTTAATAAAACGTTATCAACATATATCGTACACAAACTACAATGTATCATAATTACTTTTTTTTTCCTCTCTTAATTCAGAACCAGACTACAAGGTAAGAAAAAACACAGAAACAGCTACAATGTTCCCAATAATCCGCACAAGGTCTTTTTTCAGGCAGATGATATCTCACATAATATGATATACATGGATCAGAAAGGGGAGAAACAAAGACCAGCTACGGGGAGGGGGCGGGGAGTAAATGTACAAAGAATTCGGGTGTCTCCGGGGCCAGACACAGAGGTTTCCGTGGGGTGCTGAGGTGAGGGAGGCCGAGTCACCCCTCCTGGGAGGGGACAGGCTCCACTGTCGCGTGTCGGTTTTTAAAAATAAAAACAGGACCGGAAACAGCGCGTCTGTTTGGTGGCTGGTGTCCCCCCACCCCCACAGCTATTCCAAAGTCTTTCCATTCAGTTCCAAGCATATGCAGAGCAGTTCTGGTCAATATCCCGTCTTTGAAAAAGGAGGAAGAATCAACAGAAAAAAAAGAAAACCCCAAACTCCAGCACTACACTGCCAGCACACCGAGGACGCGAGGGCCAGGGGACGAGGACGGAGGTCAGTTTCATGTCCCAGTCACAGCCATCCTGTCGGGGGTGGGCTCCCCACTCGCTCCAGACCACCACCCAGCTGGCAGGCTTCTCGCTGGGAAAACGGGGTGGGGGCCAAGGCGGGGCTGCAGGGGGGTCCCCGGAGGAGGAGCAGTCCTGGGAACACAGTGCACGCCACCACCGGCTGCAGCGAGTCTCCAGCGAGTCTCCGCCTGGTGGAGTCCTGAAGCCTGAACCAGGCGGCCTGGCCCTCCGGCCACATAACGGGGTGGGGGACATTCTGGGGTCCAAGTTGTACAGCTGCTGTTGCCACCTTGCCCAGGAGAAAACTAAGCAAAAAAAACAAAACAGTCCCCGCCCTTCCCTTGCCCATCTGCACAAGCCAAAACCCTCTAATGGAAAAGGGCGACTTCCGTTTGCTTTCCAAAAAAGGCCCTTGGAAAGAAACCACTGATTGTAAACGGCCCAGTTTATTATTATCATTATCATCATTATTATTCTTAGGTGGCTACAAAGACAGCGTGAGATCGCACACTGAGACTAGCTCTCCGGTGGAAGGGCTTGGGTACAGACAGCAGGGCTTGGTGGGGGTTTTTTGTCCTTTGTCCTTTTTTTTTTTTTAAAGAAGAAAGCAAAGAGGTTGGTTGGGGTGAAATGGGGTGGGGGTTTGCTAGAAGCTTCCTTTTTTAAAAATCCCCCCCCCAACCCCAACCCCAGAAAACAAATAAAAAAAATCCCAACAATGGCAAAACCCAAACAAAAGACAACAAAAAAGTGTCATGTACATAAAAGATCCTTTTGGGAAGGGCAAGGGGTGGGATTTTTCTGGTCAATGACTTGAAATATATTTTTATTTTGAGTTTTGTCCTTCATGTTTTATGGAATAAAAAGTTCGGCCTTTTTATTGCATGAAACTAAAATTGGGAAAGGTGGGGGAGTGGAGAGGGCAGGGTGGAGGGGGAGCGGGAGGTGCCCCTCCCCCAGCGCCTGGGCAATGACACCTCACTTCTTCTTGCATAATTTCTGGCATCTTCCCGCCTGCAATGCCGGCTCTCTCAGCATCTCGGAGAAGAGGAGGGTCACACACTCATCGTCATGCTTGGAGAATACTGCACGGGGAGAAGGAGAGAAGGGGGTCGTGAGGGCCGGGGAGTGGGAGACTTGTGGGGGTCTGATTGCAGAGGCGACCAGCTGGGGGCCTGGCTGGGCTGAGACTGGGTGACACTGGGTGGGCAGGGCCAGGAGGCGCCTCTCAGCAGCAGCCTGTGCCTGTTAGGAACTCACTCCCCTTTCCCTCAAATCACCCCTTTCCAGCTGAAGAGGCAGGCGCCTTCCCCACTCCCCCATCCCCCTACCCTCCACAGGCTGCAGCTGGCTTTCCTGCCATCGGGTCAGGCACAGGGTGCCTGGGGTGGGAGCCCGTTGGAGGTTCTCAAAAACTGCTTAGCCACGAGGCTGTTCCTTCAAAGACTGTGGACAGAAGCCTGACGGCCAGCCCCTCTGCAGCGAGACCTCAGGTAGTCACTGTCTGCATGAACCTCCTCCCCAGGACAGATGGAAACGGACCGGTGGATTGTGACCCAGC
Organism: Myotis yumanensis; assembly: GCF_028538775.1. Taxonomy (NCBI): domain Eukaryota; kingdom Metazoa; phylum Chordata; class Mammalia; order Chiroptera; family Vespertilionidae; genus Myotis; species Myotis yumanensis. The sequence continues at coordinate 37,938,748 of NW_027223753.1, forward strand.
GGCCAGAGGCCAGGCCGCCAGCCCAGCCAGGCTTTCCAACCACATCAGCTCAACCAGTGCCCGAGGCGCAGCACCCGAGGCACGCACCTGCACACGCGCCTCCAGGAGGATCTGCTGGGGTCAGACTCGGGTGGCAGGGGTCAGGGCACACGGGGGAGGGAGGAAGGCGAGACCCACAGGGCTGCTAGGCCCCGGGCCCCGTGGGTAGGTCAGAGCCAGGAAGGAGGCTCTGAAATTGTTTAGGAGTCCCCAGACCCCGGGGATCAGGTGATGGCCCAGAGATGACACGAGGGTGGCAGCGGGCACTTACATTGTCGTTCTGGAAGGAGTGGAGGAAGTTCCCTCCCAGCTCGCCGTCGTCTCGCGGGGTGCCTGGAGGATTGCTAATGCCACTTATGTTGTTAGGAGAATTCTGCAGGGAGAAGAGAGGAGGTGAGCCCGGCCCCGTAGCCTGCCAGCCGGACTGGGAGACAGGTTTTCTGGGGGAAGGGGCGAGGGTGGGGGGCACAGGGTGGCGTGTCCAGGGAGGAGACATCAAACACTCACTTTTGGAAGTCCATCTATGTCACCTGACCCTGGAAGCAAGAAAGAATCCCGCTCAGTCTCCTGCCCACGCTTCCGTGGAGGGGCCTCCAAACCCTTCCACCCGAGTCCCCCGCTATTTCTGTGCAGAGGATTTCTCAGATCTTCCTGTGGGCAGGTGAGGCCAGGGCCGTGGGCCAGGCCCAGCTGAGCCAGGAGCGGAGGCCAAGAGGCGGCTGTGGGGCAGGGCCGGGCGGGGCAGCAGGCTCACCTAACGATCCGTTCATGTGGTGGGGCTCCATGCCGCCCATGCCTCCCATCGGGCCGTCGGAGCCTGGACCCATCGGGAACTGAAAGAAGCACAGAGACGGCGGCTGAGTGTCCCAGCGGCCCGGCCTCAAGGAGCTCCCACTCTGGGGGCTCCTCCCTCACACACTCAGGGCCGAACACTGGACGTTCAGGTTGTGTCTACTTGTTGGCTATTATGAATAAGGCTATGAACACTGTGAACAATTACTGTGGGGACACGCATTTTCCTTTCTCTGGGCAGAGACCTAGGCATGGACTGGCAGGGTCGCAGGTGACTGCTGGACCTTCCGTAGAACAGGACGGCCGGACTGCTCCGGAGCAGCCGCAGCACTGGACACGCCACCAGCAGGGGGTGGGGCTCCGTCTCTTCCCGTCCTGGCTGACACGGGTTATTTCCAACAACAGCCATCCTCCTGGGTAGGAAGTGGCACCTCATTGTCGTTTTCATTTGCACTGAATAATGCCGAGCATCATTTCACTGTTTACTTGTTCTTCTTTGAAGGAATGTCTATTCAGACCCTTGGTCCATTTTTTAATTGGGTTCCAATTAAGAGTCCTTTACATATTGTAGATTCAAGCCCCTCATCAGAGATGTGGTTTACAGGTGTTCCCCCTCTGCGGGGTGTCGAGTCCTCGGAAACACACAAGTTTACGTTTTGCTCGGTCCCGTGCAGCACCTGTTTTCTTGTCACCTGTGCTCTGGGGGTGCAGCTAAGCCAGCTTGGCGTGGCCCAGGCCACAGGACCGACTCGGGGGCTTTCTTCTGCTGGCCAGCGTCAGCTCTGCCGTTCGGCCTCGGGTCTGCCTGGAGTGAATTTTGGGTGTCGGTGTAAGAAGCAATCCTTCACCCAGGGAGTCCTTGCTCGGATTCCAATGAAGTTACAGTTGTAATAAAGAAATTACGAAAGTCCTGTTTAAGGTGGCTGCCCTTCCTGGTGACATTTTTTTGAATCCTCAAGCAGTTTCGTTTCTAAAAGTTGAGTCACTCCCTTGGCCGCATGAGGTTTTGTGCAGTCCCTCTGCCTCCCTACCCACGACCCCAAACATCTAGGCTCCTCATGGCCTCTGTACAGACCCTCAGACGGTTCTGGGGACGCAGCATGTTTCTTTCTCGGTGTGAATTCCTTTTTCCATTCTCATCTCAATGCATTTCCTAATCAGAGAAGGACAGCACAGCAGGCCAACATTTTAACATCTTCCCTACGGCCAGCAACAAAGATGGCCATCCTGTCTGAGGCTCTCGATTTCTATAGTCAAAACCTCGTTAACTGCACCTGCATGTTTTGAGGAAACTGACAAGGGACCAAACACCCCCGTTACTTCTGAGAGCCTCAGGCCACAGGTGAGCCTGCCGACCCCTGGGGAGCAGCGTGGGGGCGAGGTGTCCGGGACATGGAGCAGGAAAGCGGTTCGCAGACTAAATGGAAGTGTCCAAACCAACTGTGTACTGCCGGCCAGATACGCAGGCCAGCGAGCAACGTCTACGTTTGTGTTTGGACAAGAGAACAACAATCTCCGATTTGCATTTTCTTCACAGGAATCGAGAGGACTTAAAGCTCCAGTTTTCAGGTCAAAGCGTCCAAGGCCTGCGGTCGGACCTGCTTCCACTGCAGGACGCGCCGCACACCTGACCTGCAGGAAGCTCACTCGAGTGCTGGCAGGATCTGCCGGAGTCAACGCTACACAGAAAGGCCCAAGGCGCTTGTCATCAAAGCCCTGTTCTGCTCACTCCGAGGACCAGGCCGCAGCCTCCGCCTTTGCAGCAGCTGCTCAGCTCAGGCCGGCGGGTAACGGGCTCCTAAGGGCTGCGTCTGACTGCACACGCCTGCCGCTCTCTTTGACGGAGCCTTGGCGTCTCTTTGGAGGATGCAAAAAACTTCTGATTGGTTTAGGAGGATGTGCCTGTCTCCTCCCAGCCCTGCGCGGTCACATCCCTCCTCCGCAGGCGCAGCACCTTCCTCTTGGTCGTTTACCGCCCTAGTGCAGCCGTAGGTGTCCTCCCACCTGTCGTTGGAATAACACGGCCGTTTTTTGCAGAGACGTCTGGGTCCCACTGGTGCCGGCGTCCCCATTTTCATCACCTGGACCCTTGGAAAACACGGTCCCAAGGCTCACAGCATGAAACCGAAACCTGCCCCGTCCCGACAGCACGGCAGCTCCCCTGCAGGCAGAGCCACAGGTTACCAGGGACAGACTGTGGTCAGGAGGAGCACGGCAACAGCGACCATGGGAGGAGGGAATGGACGCCATTTCCGTGGGACACTGAACAGGGTGCCTAGTCCCTGTCTTGGCCGCTGTATAGGTCTCACACTTTCCTGCCCAAGTTTCTGCAGCCGCTGCCATAAACCAGGACCATGTGTGTCCTGGGATGTCGTCCTGGGACACGAGGCTTCTAGAGCTAAAACATGGGAAACAGGGGTGCTGAGGCGGGGTGGTGGGAGGTGCTGAGGGGAGGGAGGGGCAAGGGGCATCACGTGTGATGCGAGGTTCCCATCCACTGACCCTGGTTACCTTGGCACCTGAGGCGGCGGCCACGGACCCTCACCACAGAGGCTGCAAGAGCTTAAACACGTGCCGTGACTAGCGTGGGGCCGCTCATGCCAGAGTTCAGCACGTGGGGTGGTTTAGACGTCACATTAAGAACTGAGCCAACAAAACCAAATAGAGCACCCCAAAAGCCATAGGCAATTTGGGGGCCCCTAGCCCACCCTCTGGCTCTGCAGTCCACAGACTTGATGTCACAGGCAGCCTCCTTTCCAAACCCTGAGCTCCAGGGGGCAAGGCGGGCTGGGTTCGCCTGCCAGGCCGATGTGGGAGGGCTGCCTGGAGGAGAGAGACCGGCACCGTCCTCAGGCGCTCCCAGCTGGGAGGGAGACAGGCTCCAGCTGCATCGTCAAGTCCCACATGACACGGACTGAGGGGCAGGGAGTGGGTGATGAGAAAAGGTAGACTGGAGCTGCAACATCACTGAAGGTTGGAACTTTGAGAGGCCAAGAGGTCCAAGGGGTGAGGGTCACAGGGCTCCCAAAGGAGACAGAGGCACAGGGTGGCAGGTCCCCACGTGCTCCTGCGTGGCCCCCCTCTTTGCTGCGTGGCCAAGGAAACAGGCGCCAAAGGGTGTGGCACGGCCCAAACCCCACCCGAAGCCGGTGCTTTCCGGCACCAACACCCCACACAGGGCAGCAGGGCCCCTGCCGTGGGCACCCCGCTCTGACCAGATGAGTGGGAATCACTTCATCCCCTTCTCTCCTGGCCCCTGGCAGCTGAGATGGGAACTGAGGTGCCCAAGAGTTAATCACTTTTCTGATGGTTTATTTTATTCATCTTTGGAAACAAATGGCTGAAATCAATTAAACTTGCTTTCCCCTCAGCTGCGGAAGTTAATTATGATTTGTTATGGTATCTGATATGTAAATTGTTAGAAAGCAGACTTACGTTGGACCGGCTGCCTCCAGGCGGCACCGGATTAATCATTGTGTAGATGTTGTCACTGGAATTTGTTGAATCTGTAGAATAGTGGAAACCCGCAAGTCGGGGTGATTAATTCATTTCTTAATTAAAACAAACTCATGGCACTTGAACTCATTCTTTTGTATTTTATCACCTAAAATTTCCTTTAAGTACCGCCATTTTCTGGCTAATTTGTATTTAATGAAGATTCACAAAGTTTTTAATCACAGAAAATTCAACTGTGAAAACCACTCAACCCTGAAATGAAGACTTTTGGGGTGTCTGGACATCTGGACAGCAGTGTGGACAAGGCAAAGGGGGATTACAGGTCCCAATTCTCGGCTCCCCACCCCACCCCACATCTGCTCCTGCTGGGACAACGCGGGGGCAGCCAGATCGCCACCTGTGCTCTCCCTAACCCAGCAGTTTTAATCAAATCGGGGAAAGAGAAACACCACACATCACCCAGGGGCCGCCCTGCCAGGCTGGTGGGGCAGGGGGAGAGGCAGGGCTTGGCAGGAGCCACATTAGCATACGGAGTGGTTTAACGTGACCCAGTCTGAATGTAGGTCATGCAGCTCATAAAAATGCAGCAGCAGAAAGGAGTCGGAGTGGGAGCCGGAACATCACGCTGCCGCCCGCCAGCTCCACCCCTGCGGCTGAGTTTCCCGCTATGGGGAGCCGAGAGGGGAGGGTGGGAGAGAGGGACCCCTCCATCTCCCCAATTAGGCAGAAAGGTCTCCTTAGGAAACCAGCTAACAGGTTTGTATCAGGAGCAGGCCCCATATTCCTCAGGCAGAAATCCAACCACCTCTCACTTTTTATTTCTGGGTGGTAAGGGCTGCGTGCTGAACTCCTCCTAGCTGGTGGCATGCTATTCTTAGCCGGAGAGACACACAATCGTGATGCTGCGTGTGTGCTGTATGACCTCCTCTGGTTAAAGGAAAAGGGAGAAGGGGCCTCCTATAGAGAGGACCGAGCTCAGAGTCCTGGGCTCCGGCTGCCAGAATCCAAAAGCCCCTTCTGTCACCGGAGAAACGTACGATCAGATAGGGGTCCCTCAGACCAAGGGCCAGTGAGACCCTTGTCCCAGATGCCCCTGCTCTGCTCGTCCCTTAACCAGAGAGGAGCCGTGATCTGGCTGAGGCCACACAGGGGTTTCATGGCACCAGGGACCTCATGCCCCCCAATCCCGGATGCCAAGATGATCTGCGGAGGATGTGCTGCTCAGGAGCGGCTGGCAAGCTCTGGCTCTGCACCTGTGCCCCTCCAGGACCCCCTGCACCCTCCCCAAGCCCTCACCTGCAGGACTAGGCATGATGGGTGTTCCTGGGGGGCCGCCACCGCCAGGAGGTCCCTGGAGATGAGACAAAAATCGACATCAGAAACCCAGGGTGGTAACACGGGGGAGAGGCCACCGAGCTCCAGCCAGGACAGCAGCAAGCGCTCGCCGGGCCCAGCCGGCACTCAGCTCTCGCTCATCCTCCATCACGCACGCAGAGCCCGCCTGTTTGAGCCTTAGGGGACTGGACTTGGCCTCTCCCCTTTCTTCCTTTAAACCGAGGTGTGTATGTGTGTGTGTGTGTGTGTGTGTGTGTGTGTAACACGTGTACTCCTATGCATGCTGATCGATGAAACCAGAGCCTGTGCTGCAAGCCACCCACCCACTAGCCAGCCCCCAGATGGGGATGCCAATTCCAGGGCTTGTTGGAAACCCTGGGACCAGCAGGAGGTACAAACTCCGGAATACTGACAGGAAGTTCTAGCACAGCTGGAATCTGTGCTCCGATGGTTTGAAAGGGAAAGAGACAGGCTCCCTGAGGAGTTCTCTTGCACACTCAGTCACAAGCGGCTCGACATGCAGCACCCCACACTCACACACTTACCACGTAGGTACCGGGTGATGAGGAGGAGTATGGAATCTAGAAACAAGAGGCAGGGAGCACGTGTCAGAGTCACTTCCGCCAACAGGCAGCACTTTTTGGCTTCTAAACCCACTTGGGGACACGGCCCCTTCTTGATGGGACCGGCTGTGGCACCCACTGAACCAGGGGCAGGGGTGTGAGCCGAGTCCAGCTCCTGCACCGAGCTGATCCTGAAAACCTCCCAGGGAGCCTGGGGGCCCTCCAGCTCCAGAGGGCAGGACAGCAGGAACGTCGCCCCACGCCTCTACGCTTCTCCCTGGACCGTCTGTGCGTGGCCCCTTCCCAGCCTTCCTCCGAGTGCTGGTCCTGCAGGAGCCTCTATGTGAACAGTGCTCGGAGCCCAGCTCTCAGCTCACACCTGTTTCTGCAGAGCAGTGGGCTGGGCTGCGCAGGGCCGAGCCCAGGATGGCCCCGGCATGTTACTCCCAAGCTTGCGCCTACAGGTGGGCTTCTCCTGGAGGCGTCAGGTAGAGACCTGCTGTATCTCCCCTCCAACCTGGGGACAGGAACCACCCTGCACCTCACAATCCCCTCCCTGGCAAACACTCCCACGTGACCTGGTACTCACTGAGTTAGCACTGTTAGGATTGGGCCAGGGTCTGCCAGCTCCCGGGCCCCTGACGGAGGGAGAGATGGAGACAGTGAAAAAGGTGCCGTCAACTCCAAGGGTGGTGCCAGCAGGGGCAGAGTGAGAGGGCTGAATTGACTGACAGGAAGTCCTGCCCAGGAGCCCAGGGCCTGAGGGACCACCGGGTTCTGGGGTTGTAATGGGTAGTTCCATGGGGAGAGACCTACCAACTCCTATAAGTTACATGGAAACCTGTGAAGTATAGAAAACCTCCTCTGCATGTGCGCTTGCCTAGGGCTCTATCACCGCAAAGGGTGTAAGAAACACGGAAGCACTAGAACAGCCTACAGGGGTCAAATCTGGACCCTCTCGCTCTGCTGTGTGAGCTGGGCAACTGGCTTCACCTCTCTGTGCCTCGGTTACCCCCCTGTAGCTAACATAACCTCCTCGCAGGGCTGTTACGAAGGTTAGGTGAGCTGAGCCATGTAACATGCTGAGAACCGTGCTGGGCACATAAAGCACCCTTTGGGGTGGGGCCGCATCACCAGTACTGGCAGCAGCGTTCTCGCTGTACTGATGAGGAGACTGAGGCCCCGAGAGGGGCCAGTAACGGCTCAGGTCACAAGTGTCCCGGGAGGGCAGCGGAGGGTGGGAAAGCCATGGCTCTGAGCCGCTGGCGGGTCACTTTGCCTTACATGTTAATCCCGGGCATGGCGGGGCCGAGGGAGTTGGGTGGTGGTCTCATGCCGCTGCCGTAATTCTGCAACGATAACCAAGGGTCAGTCTATGAGAAGGAGAAGGGGAACCGGAGAGAGAAAGAGGGAGGGAAAACAGACAGAATATAAGTGAGAGGGTTAGTCTGTGAAGAGAATCTGATGAGAAAAAATAACACATTTGTTTTAAAAAGGTGGAGGGAGGGTGGGAATCACGTGATGGGATCACGATGACAAGCCAGCACAGAGGGACAGTCACAGCTTTAGACGCAGCTTCGGGGCTTCAAGGGGGTTTGCTCAAAAGCACACGGACGTCAAGCAAGCCCCTCACATCTCTGGGCCCCTCCCCCTCAGGTCCAGGAGGGGAAAGGGGAATGGACGTACGAGATCTGACTGGGAAGGGCCAGCACCTCGGACACAACGAGGGAGGAGATGCTGGCAGGCCGGGGCCGGGCCGGGGCTGAACGACGAGGGGAAGAAACAGTCCCAAAAGCCTGACCTGCAGATGTCCCCAAGGCCTGGCATGTACAGACACCCCCCCATCCCAGGCCTGGGTGTACCCCCGCCCCTAGACCAAGCTGCCTAATCCGGGCATCAGCATGTGGGGCCTCACGAGGCACAGTGCCCTGAGCAGGAGGTTTCTACCCTCAGAAGGAATCCAGGTTCTGTTTGAGAGAAGAGTCTAACAGAACTGGGAATCTCCCAGGAGTCCCAGTCCAGCTCAGTCCAGCCCAGAGGCAGGTGGGAGGGTCCACACGAGCACCTGACCAGGCACCTGGGCCTTCCACCTGGGTCATCTCCTGTTGCAGACAAGCCTGCCTCCCCTTCCCAATGCTATTTCCTTGGCAGGAATAACTGCCTGCCTCCCTTCTCTACCAGGTGGGCTCCTACACACCCTCCAATACCAGCTCAGACTGCACCTCCTCTGGGAAGCCTTCCCTGCCCCACCCTTTGGGGTTAACTGCTCCGTCCTACTCCCAGAATGCCTTGCACTCCCCTCCTCCACTGCCCACACCACTCTGGATTATGATCACGACCACCTGTCCATCTCCTACTGAACTCCAAGTGCCTTTGGAAGATGGGATCTGCGTCTTCATGACCTGCCAGCCCCTCACTCCCTGTAGCAGCGGGCACACACCAGGTGCCGAATCGATCAGGGAAGCAGTGAAGGAGAGAAAAGTAAGGTGAGCCTGGCTGTGGCTTAAGCTGACCTGCAGGAGAATCTGAAAGAAGTAGGCTGGTAGAATTGGTGACACAGGAACAACCCAAATGAGCTGTTCTCTACTGAGCACACAGCACGCGTTATACATGGTCTCTGGCTTGGTCCTTGTGACAATGCCATGGGGCTGGGCTCATCCTTGCTCCACAGGAGACTGACTGAGGGTCTCAGGGAAGAAAGATCTGCCCAACATCAGGCAGCAAATGACACAGCTGGGTTTCAATCCGGATTCGAAGCCTCCAGATCACACTCCCCGGAGGGGCCAGAGGGATGGGTGAAGAGGAAGTCGGAGCCAGAGCTACCAACTCAGAGCCAAGCCCAGGCTGCTGCTGAGTTCTCCAGCCAGGGACCATCTCCCCAACCTCAGTGCCGCGGGGCCACCTCCTCTGCCTGGTCACCCACAGAGGGCTTGGAGGCCAGAAGAATGCCCCAAGGGTGTGGACAAGGGCAGGAGCAGCCAGGCTGGCAATGAGCAGGGCCTGGAGTCGGGGGAGGCAGGGCAGGACAGCCACAGAGGGACCCCTAGGCAGGCAGCACACTTCTTTAAAAAATTTTAAAATGTTTTACTGATTTTTTACAGAGAGGGAGAAGGATAGAGAGTTAGAAACATCGATGAGAGAGAAACATCGATCAGCTGCCTCCTGCACACTCCCCACTGGGTATGTGCCCGCAACCAAGGTACATGCCCTTGACCGGAATCGAACCTGGGACCCTTCAGTCCGCAGGCCGACGCTCTATCCACTGAGCCAAACCGGGGCTAAAATGTTGATTTCTTAATCCTCACCCAAGGATAGTTTGTCCATTGATTTTTAGAGAGTGGAAGGGCAGGAGGAAGGAGGAGGGGTGGAAGAGGAGGAGGGAGGGAGGAAGGGAGGAAAACATGGGTGTGAAAGAGACACATTGATTGGCTGCCTCCCAACAGGGGCCAGGACTAGAACCCACAACACTTCAGTGTGTGGGCAACACTATGACCACTGAGCAACACCAGCCAGAGACAGCCAGCACTCTTAAAGCCCGCCTCCCACACGCCTGATCGAGCAAACAGTGGAGGCTCCAGGGACATGCAGGGGCCAGCCCACTGTAGAGATGTCAGGGGGCAGTGAGTAGAGCCACGGATTTGGGGTCAGCACACAGGGGAGGTTAGCACCCAGGCTCAGCCACTTGCTGGCTACTGTGGGCAAACTCCACAATTAACAACAATGCTTATCTGTGCCAGGCCGTGCTATGTACTTTTATCACTTATCTGTAATCACTCACAACCCCACCACTATTCCCATTCTAAAGGTTAAAAAACTGAGGCACAGAAGCGAAGTGGCAGTGCCTCTTGCAGCTATGCCAGCAGCAGAGCTGGTACTGGGGTGCCTTGTCCAAAGACTAGAGACAAAGAACGGCCAACCCGACAGGGCCCGTGAGCAGATGACGACATGCTGGCTCTGAAGTGCTGTCAGTCCTCAGCGCTGTGCATGGACTGGATGTGGGCAGCAGAACAAATGCCAAAGCCCCTAATCCTGCCTTAAGCATCACAGAACCTCGGCTCCTAAAGGACCCTTTCTAAGCCCCACGTGCAGCTACGAAATCCCCTCTACAAATCTCAGCCTCATTTGGGCTCCTCCAGAACAGAACAGGAAGCTCACCGCCTGGCCAGGCAGATGAGAGAGAGAGAGAGAGAGAGAGAGAGAGAGAGAGAGAGAGAGAGAGAGAGAGAGGTCTGTCTGTCTTCCAGGGGCCAAAGCTGCTGCGTCCTGTTGCCTTCCCAGCAGGAGAGTGACCCGCACTTGGAGCACAAGCGGGGAGGGAGGCCTGGGGCGGGCGGAAGCCCAGACACCGCCGCGCAGTGAGAGAAGATGACAAGTAGGGTGCTCACTTCCCAACAGCAGCAGGGCTGCTTCCTGGAGGGACGGTGCCCACCAGGTCCTCTCTCCTTGGGAAGTGCGGACCCTGGAGGGCCACTCACATCTCCCCATTTCACAGACGACGAGCTGGAGGACCAAGGAGGCCAGAGACTCACCCAAGGCCACATGGCAAGTCACGGGGAAAGCGGGGCTAAAGTCAGGTTTGGGGGAAAGAAAGAAAAACACCAGGAGAACAGGCTGCCGTTGGAGTGGGCTTGCCTTTTAGGATTAGGGCAACGCCTCCCTGAGGTGTTCCTACCACCAAGGCAGCACCCTGAGAAGGCAGGGGCTGGCCTGCTGCCAGCACAATGCGGGGCGGGGACAGGGGGGTTGGGGTGCAGAAGGGAGGTGTGTGTGTGTGGGGGGGGATGCTACTCCAGCCCCAGGGAACCAGAAACCAAACATCTGGGAGGGGCCCAGAGCATCCGAACATGTACAAGCAGGTGGGAAGGAGAAGCAGGCTCCTGGGCGGGGCAGGAAGTGAAGGACCCTCTGCCCTCACTCCAGGGAGCTCCGCCCCTGATCTGAACTTCCGGCTTCTTTCAGGCAGTCTTCCCAAGGGGGAGAGCAGAGCACCTGCCACAGCTCCTGCAGGAGCAGCTACCTTCCCACACTAAGATGGGAGCCAACCGCGAGAAGGCTCTGAAACAGGGGTGGCCTGCCGACCCTGCCTGCTGGCCCTGGTGACAGGCTATGGAGCTGCGGCACAGGGAGCGAGCGCCGTGTGGTAACCGTAGAGAGGTAGACAGGGCACTTGAAATCTTCGGCAGGGCCCCAGCTTATGACACAGGCAAAAGCTCTGGGCTGAAGTGAGCTGGGCGTGGGTAGCCTGGCCTCCTCCCACCTGGTGGCACCAGGGGGGGCAGAGGCCTCGGGGGCCCACAGAGGAGAAACTGTCCAATGGTGAACCGGAAACAGAGCTAGGACAGCCGCTCATCCGTCCCACCTTTGGGTCATGATAAAGCTCAAGTCCACCCACCCAGGACAGGAGGAGGCTCTGGGATTCCGGGAGGACCACCCACTGCCTGGGTACAGCCCCTCTGCCTTCCCAACCCCTCACACCACAGGCTAGCACACCCCTCCCCGGGAGGGCCAGCCAACCAGGACCCTCCCTGGGGTCCCTCCCCTCTGCCTGCTGAGGGGCTGTTCCTGGTTGTGCGTGGGGCCAGTGAGCCTGGGGCAGAGAGGAGCTGGGGACCTGGCCGACCCTCTGCTCTCATCCCTGCAAGCCGAGCGAGGTGGAAAGGCTGACAGACTGTGGAGGAGGAGAGAAGGCGGGGGCACACAGATGGTCAGGGGAATGGATGGACACAGACAGTTACCTGTGGGCCGGGACCCATAGGTCCCATGCCTCGGGGAGGGTTCATTCTCTGCATTGATCCTCCCATGTTGGGGTGCCCTGCATGAGAGAGTAGATGAGCAGTGAGTGGCAGGGCAGGCAGTAGAGGGAGGAGCCCCTGCGACTCCCCACGCCCCAGCGGCCCACCCATCCCTCTCTACCTTGCTGTCGTGTGGGGTCCATGGAATTGGGCAGCAGTGGCTGTGTCCCAGGAACTCCTCCCGGAGGCTGAAAGAGATGAGACAGGAGCTGAGGGCTGCTCCCCAGGCTGGAGGACAGAGGGGGACACGCCTGCCTGCCCCAGCTCCCCACCTGACCAGCTAGGGCCACTCATGGCCTCCCCAAGACCATTCCTGCTGCCTGCCAGCCGGGGGGAGGTCCCCTGGGGGTGGTAGCCAGCCGGGGGCCTTAGCACCCGTGTGGGTCGGGCTTCGTCTCTGGGCGAGGAACCACTGCTCCGCCCTGCTGCTTTGTGGGCCCGTATCCCGCCGCAGCCGGGTCGCTCTCTGGCCACGCTGCCTGCCGCCACCACTCCTCAGCGGCAACAGCCCCTCCCTCTCACTACCAACCCCCTACCCTGTCTCTCCTTCGCCTCATGGAGATGTAACTCATTTTGTTCTTATCTCTAAACTGTGGGGATCCAGAGACCCACCAGCTAAAACCCTGTAACAATGGGAGGAGGTGGCTTTGAGATGGAGGCAGAGGGGAACGAGGCCCAGAGGCCCCAGGAACCTACTGGCAGAGCCAGAAAGACCACCCGGGACTGCTGAGTCCCTCACGTGAAATGCCACCTCCCCACGCCGGGGGTGCAGAGGCCTCGGAAGTGGGGCAAGCAGGGTGCTGCGAGCCTGCTCCCCAAGCCTGATGCAGGGATGTTACTGTTAGGAAGGCGAAGGCCAGGGGCCATGACTTTCTTGGCACACCTACTAAAATGATTTACTGGGGCCCGGCTGGCGTGGCTCAGTGGTTGAGCGTTGACCTATGAACCAGGAGGTCACAGTTCGATTCCTCGTCAGGACACATGGTTCAATGCCCGGGTTGCAGGATCGATCCCCAGTAGGGAGCGTGCTGGAGGCAGCCGATCTATGATTCTCTCTCATCATTGATGTTTCTCTCTCTCTCTCTCTCTCTCCCCCTTTCCCTTCCTCTCTGAAATCAGTAAAAAAATATATTTTAAAAGTGATTTACTTGGGACTCAAGTTATTTCAGCTGCCATTGCAAAAGAGAGAGTGAGCGCTGGGGTGAAAGTTTACTCTAGAACCCCAGGCCCGAGGACTAGACGCGGGCCCCGCCTTTGAGAGGAAAGGCCTTTGGAAAAGCAGGTCATGGTTTCCCTCCTGCAGATGCCAGTGCTTCCGAGGTGGCACCTGTGATGGGGACCCCCACCCCACCCGCTCACTGCCGTGGGAGGGCTGAATGGGACCCTGGTCTGCCTTTGGCCCAACAATGAACTCCAAACCGGTATTGGAACGAGGTGGTGGGAAGGGAAGGGACCAGTCTTCAGTTCAACTTCCAAATGCAGTGTGTATGGTGTCTAGGGCGGGGGAGGCTTATGGGACGGCCACAGGCCTGGGGAGCACCTGATGTTCATGAAGTGGCACCTTCCGTTTCTACCTGAGGGGGCGGAGGGAGAAGGAACAGGACACTGGGCGACGACACCCAGTCTCTCTCTCCAGTTGGGGTTCAGGCTGCTCTGACCTCTTGCTTTCTCTCAGCCCTGCGTCCTCTCCAAGTCCCCCAGCTCTAAGTCACTTGGCTGGTGTGTGTCTGCCCTCTTGGGGGGCTGGGAGATTTCTTGAGCCTGGTTGCCTCTGAGGCTGTTTGATTTGGGGGGGGGGGGGGGGGGGGGGGTCCCAGGATGTTGAGGTAGATGGAGCAGCTGTGGGGGTTGGGCAATGTTTGGAGGCAGGTAAGAGGCTGGTTCTTACAAGACTTTGTGGCAAGCCAATGACCCTTAGATTCTTGTCCCTCTACGGGCCCTCTCATCGCCCTAAGCCAGGAGGCCATGTGAGCCTGAGCCAGTCCTGCTGCCTCTGCTGCCTCCGCCTGCGCTGGGTGGGGGTAGGCGGGAGGCTTCTGGTGACTGGCAGCCCCAACCGAGTCATTCTCCAAGGAACTCCCAGGGGCAAATCCTCCCCCCCGTTGGAGGACAAAAATTTCTCGAGTTCCCAGGAAACGGGAAAATCGGTGTCACGTTCTGACGGGGGTGGCGGGAGGTTGGGAAGACTGGCTTGTCACACCAGGTAAAGACAACGATTCATTCTCCATTTGCTCCTGGGTACGTGCTCATGACTGACTGACAAATAGAAACACGTTTCCTCTCGTGTCCCTTCACGGCTGGAGGAAGGGCCACAATTATGACAAGAAAGCGTCCTGGGGCAGAGCCGGTTCGGGCCAGGGGAGCCCCGCACAGGCAGAGGGGGAGTCGCAGCTGGGGCCCGGGTGTGCGATGGCGGAGGAGGCCCACTTGCCGACGGGTTAAAACGAAGGCAGGGGCCGCACTTCCACAGCCACGAGAGCTAAATAACAGGTGAGGTGCGGACAGCACTGGCTCCGGAGCGGGAGCTGGACTGGAGCCCAGCTCACAGGGAGACTTCGGACGTCACTGCCCCACCACCCTGACCTCTGTGTCCTCATCTGTGAGGTATCCAGGGGGCCTCCTGCTCACAAAACCAAGTCTCTAATTCTTCTTTCTACATTCGTCTCCTTCATGTCAAGAGAAAATAGGAAAGAAAAGACTTCTGAAGAAAAAAAAAAGGGGGGGGGGGGGAGGAACCCGAGAGGCAAATTAACTTCAAAACCCGGAGGCTGCTGGTTAGAAGCAGCACTCCGTGGTCCCCGCACACCGGCTCACGCGGGGGCCTTCTTGCGGAGCCTTGAGAAGGAAGTAATCCCACTCAGAGAACACTCAGCTAGCTGGCAACCAAGCTCCCAGCTCCAGAGGCGACATGGGCTGGAGGCACTGGAGCTGCTGTCAGGTTTTTTAAGGGCTTTTGCAAGGTCAAAGAATTACACATAAAAAATATTTTGGCATAAAAAGAAATTTCCCTTAAGTTTCTTTAAGGTTTGGTCTGTCCTCAAAAGAGGATATTCATCTGTCCGTCACCAGCTCCACTCCCGCCCCTGGACGGGCTGAACTGGGGCGGGGCCCGGGCCAATTCTCCAGACCACCTAGAACTGCCAGCGCAAGGGGCCAGCACAAGGCGCACACCCCAGGCTGCGGAGTCCTCCCCATAAGCAGACCGCTTTTCTAATTACAGGAACAAACCCTTCCTTGTGACAAGCTGGGTCTGGGAAGCAGGCAGACATTGCTGAAAACTCCCGAGCGTCCTGCTCTGCTGCCTCCCAGGCTCCTGATCTAAGCATTCCTACGGGCCATTTCTCCCCTTAATAGCAGGATTCCATTTACCAGCCTTGGCAATTCGCTAAAGCTTCCAGGAAAAAATGCACATTGTCAATTAACTTCATTAAGGAGGAAGACCCTTTTCCAAGAAGGGGCTGGGAGGGAGAGGGGGGTGTTACCACCTTCCCTGGCAGAGCTGAAACCCTGTGTTCCCACCCCAGCGCTGGTGCTGTGCCCTCCAAGCTCCAGCACTGCTGCCCGAGCTGCCCAAGAGGAGCAGGAAAATGCTGGCCGGGGCTGTACCAGGGCACGGAGTGGACACAGGGCCCTCCCGGGGACCTGCTTGCAAAGCTACCTTGTTAAAACCTGTCCCCCCCACCTCCCAATCCTTTCCTCACATGTTGATGGGAGTCAAAGTCCAACTGGGGTCAAGGGTGGCCGAGTGAGGGGGGAGAGAGAACATGAAGAGGTACCGTACCTGGTTTCCCATTCTGATCGGGGGCCTGGGGCCGCCTGCGTATCGCGGTGACATAAAAGGCTGCAATTACAGGGAATCAGTTCAATGACAGCCTGCGCTCCCGCACAGTGACAAACAACAAATGCGCTCCACTCCACAAAGTCCAGTTTGGTTACAACTAGCCATCTTTTAAATTCTCTTTCTCCCAGTGGCCTCTTCCCTCTGGGCAAAACTTCCTTTGGGCAGAGGGAGCGGTAGGTGCCACCAACATGGGACCCTGCCTCCGCCTCCCTTCACGGAGATCGACTCTGGGTGACGGGGCAGCAGCTGGGACTTGGCACAGGACGCGGACGAACAGTGACATCGATGTGGGCAAGGGAGGGGAACCTCTGCTCTTGGGAAGGGCACACCACAGAATCAGGAAAGGAGCCTAGACGTACGCTCTTCGGGGTGTGCAAAGCTGGACGCGCGCGCACACACACGGAGACCACTGACAGAGGGGTGGGGAGGGGGAGCGAGGGCGGAGGGGACGCACAATGAGAAGGGTGAGGGGACAGCGGCTCCCTAACTCAGTGCAGGGAATGAGCAGGAAAGCTCTCAGCAGCGAGTGCACAAAGAAAAGGCTCGGATGCAGCTTCGATTACAAACGAATGGTTAACCAACTCAAAAACCAAACCAAAAGTGAGAGGAAAAAACAAAAACGCAAAGGCCGCTGACAAGGTCACAGAAATGGCTTTCTCTTCTTTTGGTTTCATATCCAGGTGGGTGTGATGTCCAAGGAATGAAAACTCTCTTTAGAAAATAATATATATATATTTTTTCCAAAAACGCTTCATTTGTCAATCAAGACTCAAAGGCAATGGCAAGAGCACGTTGTGATTTTTGTTTTTCCTCTGCTGGCTCTGTCCTCCTGGTGCCCCGTGCCCCCCGCCGGCCGGGCGGGCGAGCCCAGCGCGTTACCTGACTGTGGGGTCCCATCATGCTGCTGGGATTGTGGGGTGGAGGCTGTGCGTGCGGCGAGGGCTGTGACCCTGGAGGACCCTGTGAGGCCAGACAGTAGAGGCAGGTTATAGATCACAGCACATGGAGAAGCGCAAGAGAAGCTTAAAAGAACAAAAATTAAACCAAAACGAAGGGTGGGCGGCGGGCGTGCGGGTGGCGGGCTCTGGTTGGCGGGGAGGTGCGAGCTGCTGCCTGTGTCGCCAGCTCCTCGGTGGGAAACGGCGGCTGGGAAACGGCGGCGAGCGGGAGGGAGAGAAGCTGATCAACACCTGCCTAGGGACTGACAGGAGGGAAGAATCCAGTCAAGCAAGCTCCTTTCTCAAAGCACAGGAGCAGGGCCCGGCACCGACTGGTGTTGGAGTCGAGTTTGCCATGTTAAATACGTTGGTGGTCGTGGGCGCGGCGAGCACAGTGCACACAGAGTGACCCCGCCTGCCAGGCCTGTGAGAGATCTTGCCCTCAAGGAGCGCCCAGTCTGGAAGGACAGAGGCAGGTCACGGGGACCTAGAGGCCCGGCTACGGATGCTGAAGGAAAACAGACAGAAGGAGCGGGGTGGAGCCCAGACTGAACAAACGGGGAAACGAGAGGAAGAGATGGCTGCGGAGCACCCACTTGGGGCTGGGCACTCATTTACCTTCACTGGAAAGTGGCCCCGTGAGGTGGAGTTTCTCATTTCTATTTTACCGATGGGGAAACTGTGTCTCAAGGGATGAAGGGACTTGGCCACCAACACACGGCTGGTAAATGGCAGAGCCAGGATGAGAAGCCGGGTGGGTCCAAGGCCCACCCCCACCCCCGCAGCCCCGAGCTGGGTGGGCATGTGCAGAATAGGGAGGCAGGGCTGCAGGCCCCTGCCTGCTGGGTGGGCGGGTCGGAGGCTGGGCTTTCCTCTCCAGTGGGGGTGAGCCATCCATGGTTCCAGGCTGACCCCCACAGCCCTCGGCAATGCTGGCCTCGACACCTCCCAGGAGAAAGAGGCAGATGAATTCACTGAAACCATGGGGTTGGTCAAACTGTGGGCTGCAACCCATTAGTGGGTGGCGAAATAATTTAGTGGGTTGCAACCATTGTTTCTTTAAAAAGCTGGGAACGGAATAAGAATATAGAATAAAAGATATTGGAGAGCTTTGTGTGTTCGAAGGCAAATATTTCATTAACTTCTATTTCATTTGTAAATATGTGTGTATGTACTGGGTCACCACATCAAATGTATTTCCTACTGCAAGTCACAAAGAGCATGAAAAGCCCGCCTTCCGGCCCACTCGGGGCCCTCGGAGCCGGACGCCGGTGCTGAGGAGCCCTTCCCTCCCCGTTCACTCTTATCCACCCATGGCTGCTGTTGCCCTTGGAAGTTGCCTTGGAGAAAAATTTAAAACATGCATGGGAATGGGTGTGGTTACATGAAAAGAGACAGGGAGAAAGAATCTCGGAGAGACACGTTTTTCTCCCTCAGAGCCAGGCTGCCCAGCCTCTCACCTGCCCGAGCTGGCGGGTGTGGAGATACAGAGAAGAGGCGAGCAGAGAAAGATGGAGGGGGCCAGGCAGGAACCCCGCCCGGGTGCCACTAAGGACAGGCCTGGATTTTCGTGCCCAAGCCAAGGGCTGCTCACTTCTGGAAAGCTCCGCGGAGCAGATGTTCCCCTACCTGCCATGCTACTAATTTCAACAAGTGTGTGTCTTTCTAGCGGCTGCCAGCAACGGCATGGTTTGTTACCATGAGCAATTTTCTTAATTAACAGACATTAATTAGCCATTTAGCAATTTTGCAAGCATTTGTTTAGCGGCTTTCCTAAACATGAATACCACTGTGATAATGGCACTGATTAGAGGGTCCCCTAATTAACAGTACAGGGAAGGAAAATTGAAATCACATAAATTAAAAAGGAAGGGGAAGTTAATGAAGGCGGGACATATTTGCACCTGCAAGTCTTTTGTACCATAAAACTTGGGTGCAATGTAAACAAATAAGATAATTTGAAGCCAACCCCTGAAAAAGGAAAAAGAAAACGAACAGGAGGAGGGTTCAAGGGTGAGGTCCAGTTGCCAAGAGGGGGCAAAAAGGCCTTCTGTGGGTTCCTCAGCTCTTGGCAAGAAGGGAGCGCCTCCCGCCTCTAACCCTTCACCGCCCCCCTGGAGACAGCCAGTCTTCCTCGGAGCGGCCTGGCTTTGACCAGGTCCCTCGCACCTGGGTGCCCATTAGCCGGGCGAGCTTACTAGTGCAGACTCCATGACTGATGACAGAAAACATAAATAAAGCGCCCAAAAGTGCCTAACGCCAACGGGGGCCTCCATATAGACGGCAGTGCTTACGAAGGGTCAGTACTTGAACCTGTCTAGAGGGCTCGACTGTCTCTTGGACGCCCCAAGGTTCGCAGGCGGCTCTGTGTCTCCCTCGGGGGTCCCTGAGTGTGAGTGGACATGGCTCGGGTCTGCCCCACACAAGTCTGCTCCGGACAGAGGCCTGGTGAGTAGTGAGGCCCAGGCCCGCCTGTGGGGAGCAATGGGGAGTGGGCGAAGTCTGGGGAGGAGCAGCCGCTCAGAAGTCTCCTCTCTGATGGGAGCTGGGGTTCAGAACACCGAGGACAAGGGAACCTGGCCCGACCAGCCGGTCATCCAAAGAGAAAAGCCCACCATGATCTCCACATAGGTCACCTCCCTGGGGGGAAGCTCCTCTGCACCCCGGTCAGCACCGCCAGGCTCTGCTTCTCTCCTCCCAGCACGGCCCCCGCACCACGGGGCTCTGACCGCCAGGCAGCTCCTCCCATTTACAGCGGGTCGCCCACACCACCCAGAGCTCTGTCCTCGGCCTCTGCCACCTCCACTCACCTGGAGCGGTCCCCTCACCACACCTGTGCCAGGGCTCTGTCCCTCAGACGGCACAGCAGAGGGAGGGACCCGGCACCCTGGCACATTCTCAGGAGCAGAGAGCAGGGCCCCATGTTGGGGAAATGCTGCAATAAGAAGTGGTCGTGTGCCCCCCCCACCCCCGGCCTACACACACTCTCAACAAGAGACCAAAGTAGATTTATAGTCTTTCAACTTGCTACCCACTCAGGCAAAAGGCTAGGTAGGAGGCAGACAAAGGATCTTGGTGGAGGATTCTACCTTTGTAGGGATGGAGGCTTCTCTCTTCCCCCAAATCTGAACACATTTAGCAGGTGGGACAGGAGGGAGGTGGAAGGGGAGAGGAGAGGGACTTGAAGCTGACAATACTGATGATTTCCCCCAAAATGGACATCTCCCCAGAGGGGCCCCCAGGCTTCTACTTACTGAAAACTTGAACCAAAATAAGTGTGTTTGGAAGCCTGTTGGCCAGGGCTCGCCTGAGTCCCGCTCCATTTAGACCTGCCTCCTCCGTGGACCTCGGGGCTTTCTGCCTCAGGGGTGCCTCCTCAACGCCCCTGGCTCGGCACAGGGGAGGTGGAGGTGGGCGGACATCCAAGGGGCATAGAATACGAGGCTCGACCAGGGTTGGGGTCCTTACTAGAAGCTCAGAGAGAACCACACCTGACTGGCAGCCCGTTTCCTGCTGGCCGAGATGTCCTGCCACCAACGCCCTTCCTTCACTAACCAGGAGGAAGAGAGGCCCAGCCCAGCGGTGGGACACCCCAGGCCACTGGGGACAGCTGGTGGCACAGCCACACCTCCTGACTCCAGCCCAGGGCTCTCTTCATGACCTCACACCTCCACTCATTGGAGATGAGGGAACAGGGTTTCAATGTGGACTCTGCCACCAACGGGACTTCTGTTCTCTCGTCAGTGAAATGGGTACAGTTATAGTAACAGGAACGGATCCACACGTCCCAGGGGGCGAACGCGGCCTCGGCCTGCATCTGCTCATGAATCCTCCGCCCCTCGAGGAAGGGCTCTCCATCGCTCCACTTTACAGCCCGGGAGCTGAGGCCTAGAAAGGGCAGCCACGTGCCCAGGGCTGCATGACTATTAAATGGTAGAGCTAGATCCCAGTCTGCTGCTGGAGCCCCGGGATCTTAGCGGGTCCACCATCCTACAAGCCGTGAGCAGCAGAGGAAGGACTACTGACGCTGAAGGACTGTGGGGGCACTAGTCACTCACCACATACATCTCACGGCTCCGAAAGCTCCCAGGCCAGTGGGGAGGATGAGGACACAGTGACAAACAAGCTCAAGACAAGGTGACACATAAGCTGTGGCCACAGACGCAGGCCACAGGGCTGAATGAGAACAGCTGGTCAGAGCTCCTGCGTAATAAAGCCCCCTCACTGGGGGCGGGGCGGGGGCGGGGGAGGGGGGACGGGGGACGGGACGACGACTCTAGAAATCCCTCTACTGAGTCTGGGAAAAGGAAGCAGGAGCTGTGCCCACTTCCTGCCCGGGCCCTCACCCTGCCCCAGACCTGTTAATGGACTTGCCATTCTGTCTCAGACGTTCCCAAGATCTCTGACCGGAGATACATCATTCCCACATTTCCTTTCAATTCTTTTTCCTGTAATTTCAACACTGGGTAGTGTTACATCCAGCAGCTTCTGAGAGTCATTAGGAGGGGCCCAGGGAGGCTCTGGGTGGGTGTGACCGAGGCTAACGCAGGGCCGTTTCACTAAAACCCCGGAGCCAGGACACAGGTAAGGGAAAGAGCCTTTGCCCAGCACTGGCTGGCGGGGAGCGAGCATGCCCCAGCACAAGGGTCCAAGGCCTGGAAAAGCACCCAGAACTCTCAGCAGCACCCCCTGTGCCTCCCGGCCACGTCTTCAGGTTCCACCTGAAGCCATCCATCCTCAAGACGGGCTTGTGGCTTCACAGCCACACAGCCCTGGCTTCCAAGCCCAGCTCCTCAGGGCACACTGTGAGTCTACTGGGGGACATTCCACAAGTATCGCGGGGTCGCCAGGGCCAGGGCACAGTGACAGCGGTAGGCACAGAGAAGGTCCCCAGCCTTCCATAGTCCCCAGGCCTCATGCTCCAGGAGACACTCACTGCCCGTTTCCAGGGAGGGCGGGAGCTGGACTTGTTCAAAGCCCATCGTCCTCCTGCGCTAAAGCCTGGATGCTTCCCACCCAGGAGCTCTGCTGATAGCGGCGTCCGCTTCAGTCATTCTGCCTCATCTGTGGGTACCTCGTGGCTGCTCAAGGGCAGGACACTGCCTTGTACCCCACGTGAACACCCAGGGCAGGGCCCAAACAGGGCAGCAAGGCTTGGCCAGCAGGCAGACCCCCACAGCCACAGGTACCTCTAACATTTTTGTGTTCAAGGAAGCAGAAAAAGTCGCTACCAACAGGGTGGCCAAGTTGGTTCCCTGAGCTAGACTCTGGGGTGAGGGAGGACAGCTCCTTAAAATGAAAAATTAGATGAAAAAAACCCACCCCACACTGATTTTTATTTTGAAGGAGAAAATAAAAGCTTTGTGCTACGTTTACTATTTCCGAAACTCACTGCTCCTTCACCACGTCACCCCACTCCCCGCAGCAGCCTTCACCTGCCCAGACATCGTGGGATCGCAGAACCAAGGATCATCTCCAGGCTTTCGGGTGCCGAGGCGAGCCCGGAAGAGAGGGCGGACGAGGACAGGCTGTGGCTTGTGGTGAGCACTGGCCTGGAGAGCCCCAGCCCCAGGGTGGGGATCCTGTCTGGTCGCCTGGGCCTCAGCGTCACCTTTGTAAGACGACGGGCAGGGAGTCCAGGTGACACTCTCCGCAGGAAAGCCACGAGAGGACCGACACCCAGGCAGAAGGAGCTTCGTTACCATTTTGGCCACGTGTGCCTCTCATCTTTGCAGAAGGCCTTCGGGGAACAGGGACTTGAAGTTTTAGGTTGCTAAAAGACGAAATACCCCACACGTCCCTGGCCCTCCCGACTCCTGGGCACACTGGGGACTGGTCTGGGAAGGCTGGGGCGCGGGGTGGGGGGTGGGGGTGTAGTTTATCAACTGGCAGCAGGAGACAGACGACTTGCACTACTGGTGGCCTCTATGATCTGCCTGTTGGGCGTGTCACTTTAAATGAGTGAATATAAAATTACAATTATACACATGGTAAAAGTAAAAGGCATGTGACAGACAATGCAATTTGCTCCTTGGAAGTGAATGGTGACAGAAAATGCTAGCTACCCATTCTGGGGAGAGGGCCGAGGTGTGCCTGAGTGCTGCTGACACCCCAAACCTCGCTCTGCTCCATCCATGGCCTCCCTGGAACGGGAGGCTGACCACCTGGGGGGGGGGGGGGGAGCAGAGCTTTAAATTCTCCCTCCCTTTAACACACAGCTTGCCGAGGAAAGGCTACTTCCTCACTTGGACCCACGGGAACACCTCAGCAGTGGCTTGGACAGCTGCCTTCCTGGCCTCTTCTATCTGTTCCCTCCGGGGACAAGTCTTTTCTGTGTGTCTGTGGGGGGTACAGGCCAGACCTAAAGCCGAGATTACCTACTTGAGGGCAGAGGGAGCTTGAGCCATATTCACGCCCACCCAACGCAAGCCTGACACAGGCACAGCGGGCCCTCAGGGGCCGGGCTGGGCCACACCCACTGGGAAGCAACCACCTGAGGAGGGGGCTCCTGGTTGCCTAGGAGGTGAGCCCACAACAGTCATGGTCCTCTATGGACACTGGACCAGTTTTGCCAGGGAGAAGTCTGGCAAGGGGTGGTGACCCACCTCCCTGGGATGGTGGGAAGTCACCCATGAAAGGGAGCAGGACTGTGCACAATGTCTACCCCCCTGGGGTTACCTCTGTGCAACATCAGAATCCTCCAGGCACTGAGGTGGTCTGAGCAAAGATTACCCAGAGACCCTGTTTCCCCCGAGCACAGACCCCATGACCCCTTCCCCGCGCCTGTCTGAGGAGCCGGGACGGACTGGGCCGCCAGCGAGGGCCGGAGTCCCGCACACCTGAATTCCTTCCCGGGACAGGCCCCTGGACACCCGCAGGAGGCGCTCAGCAAATGTTTTGCTCAAGCGGTCTGAGGCGTGCTATGCCAGTGACAAAAGACAATCAGCAGGCGATGGTTTTCAAAACAAAGGGAGGAAGCACAGCAAATGAAAGTACAGGTAGCGTCCAGATCTAAGTTCTCTCCACACATGCTCCTTGCCTCCTCCCCACCCCCGCCGCCCCCACCTTGTGCACAGGTGGAGAGTCGGATCCCAGAGACATGGACTCACTACCCCAGGTCCAGGCTCGGTTCCCTGTGCCACATGGCACACCCAGAGTGGAGGCAGGGGTCGGCCGCAGCAGGAGGACCCCTAGAGCACACCACGTGTGGAGCTAGCGTAGGAGCTGGCAAACTGTGGTGCTGGGCCAAATCTGGCCTGCCAGCTGTTTTTGTAAATAAAGTTTTATTGAAACACAGCCACTCACTCAGGTACGTAACGGCTGGTTTCAGGACATAAAGGCAGAGTTGAGAAGTTTCAACAGAGACCAGATGGCGCACAAAGCCTAAAATATTTACTATCGGGCCCTTCACAGAAAAAGCTGTCTTACCAAAAACCTGGCATTTACTTCTTTAATGAAGGGACACCACTGACAGGAAGAGCACTCGATGGAGGGGAACGAGCTGCCCCACTGACCCGCGGCTGGCCCAGGCTGGAGGCCGCCCACGGACGCCAGCCCCTGGGAGGGAGACTGCTGACCTGCCTTTTATTCCCACCACGTTCCCAAACTCCTGGCTGGTGAAGCCCACAGAGCTGGCGAGCTGGCCCGCCCAGGAGCCCTTGGAGATCCCAGCACCCGGCCTGGAGCCTGCACTTCACAGAGGCTGTGGCCCGTCCATGCTCTCACCAAGTCTTCCCCCACCCGTTTGGACTCGGAGAGAGACGGCTTTCCACAAGACAAGTCCACAAGCCCCGGCGGCCTGGCCCAGGGCTCCCTTCACCCCAAGGCCTTCACTTGGAAGAAGGAGCCTGTCAGGAAAGGTCAGCTGGGAGCTAACTGAGGCAGAAACAGGACCTGGACCCGGAGCCCACCGTGGTCTCCTGCTGTGTCCCCAGCTCCTAGGACAGAGCCCCCGTTAGCACCCAGCCAGGCACCAGAATGCTCCCGACCCCCAGTGCAGCCCCCTGGCCCTGGGCCCCCTGCAGAGCAGTTTCCTTCTGGGGTGGCGTGATCTCATTCAGGGGGTCCATCCTGATCCACATGATGCCAAGGCGTGTTATTACAGGACTCCTCTGGAATTTTTGTCCTCAAACCTCTTTTGCTACAAGAGCTGAGGAATTTGACCTTTTTTTTTTTTTTTAAAAGGAGAAAAACCTCAGCATGATTCGCAGAGAAGGAAGGTGGGGACAGAAACAAAAGAGGGTCTACCCCCTTAGCCAACTATGAAGAGGCAAAACCTAAACACAGCCCCCGCCCCCGCCCCCAGGCAGGAGAATTTTATGGGGGATCAGACACAGCCACAGTGCGGGTGAGCTGACAACCCACAGAACAGCTCTCGGGCCCAGGGGAAAATTCAATTCTAAGAGAAACCCAAAGTAAAAACCCAGGTCCAAGGGGGGGGAAAGGATAAACCAGCCCAAGCTCTTAATAAACGAGAGGTGAAGGCAGCTGCTGACACCAATCCCTGAGCATCAGATCCACAAAAGTCAGAGACCGGAATCGGTTTAAAGCTCAGGAGAGAGGCCAGGGAGAGGGGCCCGGCTGCTGGGGTCTCAGGGCTGGGGTCTCAGGGCGAGGGAGCACAGCCCAGGCCTCCTAGGTCCAAGATGCTCCCTCCCCTCTCACCAAAAGGGAGCAAAGCCTGAGGGCAGGGGGAGGGGGTGGGAAGCAGGCGGCCAGGAGCTCGCTTCAGCCCCACGGGGCTCCTTGGTGTGGGGCCGGCTCCGCATTAGGGGGCAGCCGAGGCCCACGAAGCCGCTGGGTGCTTTGTTACCGAGCAAATCTCCCAGGCAGGGACTGCTGATGCATAGCTAACAGGGCGGCAGACATTGATTTATGTTCAACTTTCCATTTCATCAGTGAGAGTTACGGCACGACATGTGGAGTTCACGTTTTTCCGGGGGGAGGGGAAGAGCTTGAGTGTGCAGACACAAACAGGCCCGCATGCGTGCACACACGCCAGTCAAGGCCGCAAGGTCCCCCCCCACCCCCCTTCAGGAAGGAGGACGAGGGGCTGAGGGAGCCTGGCACGATAGGAGTAACCTTTTGTCCACTGTTGCTAGGAGCCCGGTGCCGGTCATCTGCCTCCTGGGCAGGCGTTCGGCACCAGGCTGGCTGCCAGGCAGGGCGGGAGCACAGCCTGACCTTTGTGGAGGTGGTGTTGGCAAGAAAGAAAAAGCCGCCCCCCACCCCCCAGCCTTTCCACATAGGCCAGGCGATTGTTGGGGAGGGGGGGCCCAGTGGGCAGGGGGGTGGGGGGGTGGGGGGGGGTGAGGGAGGGAGTAAGTGACCATATCAGCCCGGGCCACAATGCTTTGGAGGGGCCAGGGGTTTATAAAGCCCTCGAGCAGCCTCACAGGACACATGTGCAAACTAAGGCCCAGAGAGGGGAGGATGGCCCCCCAATGGGGGAAATAGCTATTTGGCAGCAGGGCTCACCTTGCCTCGAACCAGGCACCCAACTCCCAGGTGGGGTCTTCAGGCTCAAAGCTCACCACTGGCTTCGTCGCAACAACCAGGAGGGGCTGCCAGCTCAGGAGCCAAGTCAGCTTGGAATGGGGGTTGAGGGGTGGAGAACAGCAGTTGGGGCACCCCGCCTCCTCCTTAATCCTTCTCAGCAGGGGCGACCCTGCCTTCTGTCAGTCTGGAGCCAGACGGCAGGGCCAGGGGCTGCGAGGAGGGGGTGCTTCTGTCCCCACTCACCCAAGACACAGCACCTCACACACAGGCCAATGTATCTATCACACTCCCTGCCCACAGAGAAGCAGACAGGACGAGGCGCTGCGGTCAGAGAGTGGGGCCCAGAAAGGGGAGGGGATGTGCTCCCCAAACAGACAGAGGTTCATAAGCTCTGGATCTCACAGCCCCATGCAGGCCTATTTTCCCTGAGCAACTCTGGCCCACCTGAGCCTCGGTTTCCCCATCCGTACAGTGGGAATGCTATCAGCGCTCAAGCCCACCTTACAGCGTCAAACGAAACGACAGAAGGGGATGCCTTTTCTAATCTGGACAGTGTTCCACCAGCAACTTTAAGAAGGGGCCTGACACTTCCACTCTGGGGCTGCCAGAGAGGGCTAGGCTGGACAGCCACAGCACCACAGGGGGGCCCAGCAGGAGAGAAGGCAGTAGACTCACCCTCTCCCCACCACAACCCCTACCTTTAAGACCTCCCCAGAACCCCGGGCCTCCTCTTGGCTCTCTTCCTCCCCAGCTCCAGCTTCCATGGAGGGGCCATCAGGATCTGGTAGGGAAGTACCGGCCACTACACCAGCTCAGGCCCTGGCCACCTCCAGAGGGGCCGCAGCCTGGACTCCACATCGGCCAGCCTGCTGAGACCCCGGCCCTCCTGCCACTGCTGTTCTTCTTGGGATCATGTCACCTGCATTTTAGAAACCCACGGCTCCCCTGTTTTCAGGTTCAAGTCCTTTGTGAGTCTAGTTCGGGGCTCTCCCGGATCTGCCCTCCCACACCCAGCCCAGCCACCCAGGCCTCCTGCCATCCCAAGCTCACCCTTTTACATCCCATCCTGGCGTCCGGCTGCCTGCCCCCAACTGCCTCCTGCTAGGGCCTCAGCTCAAATATCAGCCCCTGGAGGCAGCCTTACCAGACAGCCCCCAGGCCAGGCTGGCTGCTCCTTTTGCCTGCCCCATGGCATGGACCCTCCATGTAGTTTCTGCCTGTCTCCCCCACCAGACGGTGAGATCTGTGTCTGCTTCCTCAGTGTGCAGTGTTCCCAGGGCTGGGTGACCAGGAGGTGAGTGTCCTTAGAGACCACACCTGGGCTAAGGGCTAATCAACCAGCCTGGCCAGGTCTCACAGTTTATCAAATGGGGATCCGGGTCCCCAATCATCAAATCCTCCCTAGCAGCAGGCTTTGAAAACCTCAAAAACAAGGTGGTTTAATTCTCCCCAAGGCTCCCGAGTCCTACACTGGCCCTGGCCAGCGCAGAGAAGTCCTTCCTGTTGCTGGCTTTCTGGCAGAAGGAATGTCAGTGCACTCGGCTTCGGCTGCCTGCTTCCGCTGGAGGGGACGGCAGGAAATGGACAGTCCTCGGCCAGGCTCTTAGGACCCGCTGAGCTGCTGCACGGGCACGTTCTCATTTACTGGGCTTTGACCCTCCCTGGAAACACTGCACCCCACTCCAAGGCTCACAGTCCCCCAGGCTCTCTGCCAGGCATCTAGTCTCTGCTCGGTTACAACGAGTGGCCAAGGAGCTCACTACTTCACTGTTAATTGGCAAGTGGTAGAAATGTCTTCCCTATCAAGACTCAAACTGGTCTCCTTCTTCTTTTCTCGCCAGGACCCGAATCTAAGGGCTGCGGCCTCACAGAGGCAGAGGCTGAGGACCTTCTACATGCGGAACCTAGATACTCAGTTGTCACCAGTGCCCTGAGGTCGCCGCTCTCCCAGAAAAACCCCAGCTACTTCTGTGGGAGGTGAGAAGTGTTCCCTATAGTCTCAATAGGAAAGGTCCAAGATCGTGGACCTTTTGTTTTCTGGGTCATTTATTTGGTTCCTGGACTGTACACATCACTTGCTCCTTCTCCTCACCCCCATAACTGACAGGAGGGTTCTCTGGAGGAAGACCTCATTGTCTGTCCAAGGTGGCAGGAATGAGGGCTCAGGAATGGGGAATGTGTCAACTCCTACTGCCCCCATCACAGCAGAAAATATGTTCAGAGCAGGATGGGCGGAGCTTTTGGCAAAGGGAGCTGGGTCCCCCAGGGCTGTTTTTCTAGAGAAGGCCCAGTTGTTAGCCCTATGACCTCGGCTGGGTCTCTGCAATGCTGTCCGTCAATGTGTTCAGCAACCAGGCCCTTGCCTCCTCAGAGCCAACGGAGCCGTTGCAGAGTAACTGTCTGCAATGCACACCTAGCCAAGGCATTATCCAGACCTGGTACTCCAGTGCCCACCGGATAGAGCCTGCACCTTCCAACAAAGATCAACAGAAGCCGGCAACCTTTCCAGCTCTCCCACTGTCCCAGCCAGGGCTGTGCTGCCTCCAGGAAGCCTCCCTAATCTCTTATCTGGGCAGGCAAGTCTCTCACTTCCTGCTACAGGGCATGGGCTTACCTGTCAGTCTCTGTGTAGGCTGAGTGCTCATGTGGGCAGACTACGGTTAACTCAGTTCTGGCCTAGAGCCAAGCCCTATGCCTTCACTTCAGTCCCATGACTGACAAACACAGTCCGACCTGCCTTTGAGCCTTCATTCCACATCTACAAATGAGAATTCCGGAGTAAATTGGGGATGGCCAATACGCAGGACATGAACTACTGTTTATGTGCCCCTGCTCATGGTGAACCTGGCCAGTGGGTATCCATTAGGCCTGGACACAGCTTCAGAATCATTCTCAACACAATGTTCTAAGCCGCAGCTACCACCAACCAATCACAGCTGGCATCTGAATGGAAACACTGGCTACTTTCAAGAGAAGATGGCTAGAGATTCCATCTCCTTCCATTCTCCCCATCTTTTTCTCTAGTCTCTTCTTCCTCTAGACTGGGAGGTACTTGCAGATACTGACACTTGGGGCACTAGGAGCGGGACCCAGGAAGCCGGGGTTTAGACTCCCATTATAGCCCTGGGTTGATAACTTTGGGTAGTCACCTTCCTAAGTCTCACTTTCCCAATTAGCCATGCCTCCTCTGCAAAAACAACTGTGATCAAAATGAAAGTAAGTTGCATGTCTAAAAACACTACATAACTGAAAACAATTATTGGAATTTAAAACAAAACAAGAACAAAAACAGCCTGTACCCAGTACTCCCTTCTCCATGACCCCTGCCCTCCTGTAATTCCCCAGCTCTGGGCCTAGACATCCTCATTGGGCAGCGCCTCTCTTAGAGCCACCTTAGGGCCAAGGGCGCTGGGGACCCACCCAGACCACTGGGCCTGGTCAAAGCCAAGCCGAGCTTGCCAGATGTGCAGCCCAACTGACTTAAGCTGCATGAAAAAAAAAAAAAAAAAAAAAAATGCCGCTGCTTGATTATGTAAAATCCATCTGGAGCCAAAGCAGAAAATCCAAATTGGAAGGGCCCTCAGAGACCATCTGTTCTACCTGGCTTCATCTACTGGTGAGGAAACTGCGCCCAGAGATGGGAAGCAACTTGCCTAAAGTCACTCAGCAAGCGTGTGAGAGGAGGTGGGGCACTAACACAGGGGCCTTAGGCTCCAGCTCTGTTCCCCTCCCCACTCCGGAACCCCACCCTTGACCTCCAAGCCTGGTCAGAATGCCAGAGCTAGAGCTTTGGGGCTGGTTTGGCTCCACTCCTGGTAATGTGAGCAACACAAATAAACTCAGTTCAAACATTTCCTGGGGCCCTAGTGGACACCAGGTGCTGGGATGCCAAGATTGAGGCAATCTTTCTACACCGAATACACAGAATTAGAATGGCCTTGCTAAGTTCTACCATGACCCGAGAACCCTACAATATTCCCCAATAGTGAATATGGTTGGGTCCCAAGCCACCTCCCTGTCAGCCCTCAACCTGCTGCTACTAGACACAATCTCATGCACTGGAACCAGGCAGGCACTGTCCACCTCGGAAACCGAACATCACGTAAGAAAGAGTAAACAGACGGAGGCCAGACCTTCTGACCCCAGGAGCAGCCTCACAGCCTGGCAGTCAGAGGCCTGAGGAAGGGAGTCAGTCCCATTTGTTGCTTCCCGAGGAGCCAGAATGGGGTGGGGGTGTGGCGCACAACGGACAGCTGCTCCCTCCTACCCACCGCCCTGGCAGGCTTCTAAATTTAGCACCAACTGGGGGTGGAGTGCTGACCTGAAAACTGGGCTGGCCACTTTGGGACAGGGTCTGGCCAAAGCTGCATCAGCCAACCCAGGCTGCTCCTCAGTGCAAAGACCCTGCTACAGCAGAGCTGCCTGCCCAGGCCGTGGCCAAGCGGGGGAAGAAGTGCAATTGTTGGCTGCAGATAAAACCCTGGATACCATCTCTACTTCCCTTCTAATATCAGAGTGGCTGCCTGCAAGATGAGTGAGGGGCAGGGCCGGCAATCAATAACTAATATTCCTGTTGTGAGCTGGCCTGCTCCGGAAATGGGAAGCCGCTAACTCTTGCCAGAATGATACCCTTTCCCCTTAGCAGTGACCCAGCCCGAGGGGTTCAGCATCATGGCCAGGAAGGACCCCATCCACCTTCATTTGACTGATGGGGAAATGATGCCCTCGGATGGGTGGGGTGTTGGTCAAAGTTCCCCAGGAAGCAGAGGGGCCAGGGCACCCAGCTCTGCTCAATGGTTCAGGCAGCTCTTGACTGTTTAGCCTGACAGCGGATCAGACAATACCTCAAGTCAAGAGGGTCCAAAAGCCACCCCTGTGTGATGGTGGTTGGTGGCAGCTAAATAAGGACAGGAATCAGTCTGGACTTTCTGACCACACACCCCTGAACGTCACAGGGGAGGGCCCAAGAAGTATGTCTGGAATTAAGCCTTAACCATGGGCAATTATACCAAAGCAGGAAGCAGGGAGCTACCCACATATCAGGCAGACCTCGCTTTGCCCCAGACTCAGGCCAAAATAGAAGTTAATGGCCTATTTTTAAAAATACAGCTATTGCCCACCTCTTCCCACCATCAGCACTGGCACCCAGATGACAGCCAGCCTCAACAGGGATGCACACAGGTGGAGCCTGGTCCCTGGGTGGGCTCGGCCCACCAGGCAGGAAAGCCACATCTGCATTCGATCAAGGGCATCCTGGCATCCTGAGAAAGAAGCCCCCAGACAGAACACCTGTGGGCAAGGCCACCAGCTGGGTGCGGAATGCCCTGGGTGCAGGGGCCAGAAGACGGCTGTCCCGTGGTATGGATGACCATCTCAGATCGCAGCCCTTGGATTTCCCTCTGGGAGAAAGGGAGAGCCTACCTGGCTCCTGTCTTCCTTGGACCCACGGGTTTCCAAGGATTTTTAATGTTTCACTCTCTTTGAAGTCTGGCCCCTCTTCCCAATGCCTGTGGCCTTACCACAAGTTGAGCCCCAGGCCATGCCCGGTCTAGTCCAACCTGGAACCTACACACTGAGTTCTGAGGCCGTACCCACTTCTACCCCTGGGACAAGATCCCAGTTTGGGCAGCATGCTAGGAATGCATACACCATGGGTGGCCACCCACTGCCTTGAACCACCATCCCTATTCCCTCTCACTCCCCTGACCACCACCTTGGTGGGCCATATGCTATTTGTTTCCAGGTAACATCCATATTTCAGTGCCTCCCTTCTTGTCTGGTGGAGCAGTGTGTCCTAACCCTCCTGTCCTGGAAGTTAACATCCATCAAAAAGTGAAATCTTGCAAAGCAAAAGTGTCTTCTAGATCGAATCCTATCCTTTACGTCCCTAAGAGGTATCCACCCCACGTTTGCTCGGATACTCCAGGGCCAGGGAGCTCCTGCCTCCTGCAGCCCGCGACTCACTGCTGGGCACATGGTGTGAAATTCTGGCTTCCACTGAGCACCAGTGTCCTTGGACTCTGCCTCACTGGGCACAGCTGAGAATTCGTGGGCTCCACAGAAAAATCTTTGCCTTCTTTTCCACACAAGTGCGTCTTCCGTATTCTTATCTGGAAGCGCTCACCTTGCAAAGGCCCGGGGAACCCGGGCAGGTTCTCAAGCCCAGCCACAGACAGGTTTGAAAGAATGGGATGCTACACTCAAGAGCTTCATCATAAAAGTTCCGTCCAGCTCTGCATGCCGACACCTCTCCAAGACAGTACTTCCTGGTCTCAATCTGGTTTAAATGGAATGAGCCCCTCAAAGGGGAGTGCACAGGAGGAGGAGGAGGAGGAGGAGGAGGAGGAGGAGGAGGAAGAGGAGGAGGAGGAGGAGGAGGAGGCACAAAGGAGGTGGCAGCCACACCCAATCCTGACAACATAGAGCCCTTGAGAGCCCAACAAGGTGTCTTTTGGAAAAGGCCAGACTCTCGACCGACGTGGGATCTGCTCCTGCCTCTGGCGGGCCGAGTGCGGGCACAGATGCTCGTGGGGTGCCGTCTGTGATCGCACTCGGAAAAAATCAAGTGGTTAACCAGAGGGAAAGGACTCTGAGACCTGCCAGGATGGTGGGTTTTTGTTTTTTTACATTACGCCTAAGGTTTGTAGTTTGGACAGGCAAAGTAAACAATGACAACGACAGCAGCAACAAAACAGAAACAAAGAACGGTTTACTAGTTTAAGAAAAAGAACGCCTTTGTTAAAAGACAGCTCCACGTGGGCTTGGAAGCAGCCCGCCGCCTGCCTGACCAGGGGGGCTGCGTCTGACTGTGAAGCGGGCGTGAAGAAAACAAACTCCAGCACAGGCAGGAGGAGTCTGCTCTCCATCTCTTTTCTCCCCTCCTTGGTTTTTGGAAGGGGTGGAGAAAGGGATGGGAAGGGAAGGGCTCGAACCAGCATAAAGCAACGGTATTTAGACCATGGCAAACTGAGCTACTACTTACTCCTCTCTCTCTCCCTCCCTCCCTCCCTCCCGCCGGAGACTGGCTTGGAGTGAAAGGAGCACAGGACCAACCCAGGGCCCAGCACATACCTGAAAGAAACCCGGTGGGATGGGGCCTCCAGGCATCCCATCATTGGGGGGAATGTTGCCAAGCACCGGGCTTGGGGCTGCTGCTGCACTCTGTGGAGACAGGAAGGCGAAGAGTTAGAGAGGCTGCACCCATGACGAGAGAATTCTGACCTCCTGCCCCCACCTCCTGAGAGACATTATTCCCATCTCCTTGTCTGCCTACATCCTCCACAGACCCTCCTCAATACTGCCCTTCCTAGGCAAGTGATGAATTCTGAGCCTCCATCTCCTCGTCTCTCAAATGGGAGAATGCCCACCATGTTGCACGCACACTGCAGAGCTGTAGTGGGTGGCCAGCATGTTGTAGCTGCTATGAATGCAAGGAGGCCCTGCTTCACCCACTCGGCTGCTTTACGAAGCTCCTCAGGGCAGGTGAGTGCTTCCTGAGCGTCTGTACCCTCTCTAAGAGGCTGGCATGTTGCACAGAGGAGAAGCCTAATAAATACCCACAACTTAATGAGGAAACAGACAGCCCAGCTGGGAAAGGTCCCTGGAGGGGCTGAGGGAGGGCAGGTGTGTTTTTGGTCCTGTCAGGGTCCCGGTGCTGTAGGACAGGAGGTGCACAGTGTGTGTGTGTGTGTGTGTGTGTGTGTGTGTGTGTTTTGGGGGTGGGGGGCATCATTACTTTTCCTTTTAAAGGCTGCTATTCTGGCATTTACCTGGTACATCTGCCTCAACAAATGCCTCCCAGGGGTGAACAGACGCTGCTCGCCTCAGCCTGGCCTCCTTCCAGACAATCTGTGTCCCACCTGTTCATGTGGTCAGCAAGTCTGTGCCTGGCCCTGTGCTTGCACAGGCCAGGGCGGGCTGCTCAGGACAACACAGACCCGACCGCCCTGCCTGGGCCTGTGCCCTGCTCCTCCCCACCCATCCTAAAGCTCCCAGGTGCTCCTCCTGTAGGAAGCCCACCTCAGGCCTTAGTGGTCTCCAAACCCCACCAGGACCAAGGATCTGGAACGGAGTCACTAATCATCTCCCAAGGGTCTGACTGGTTCTGAGGCAAGAGTGAGCCCCGGGGGTCAGGAATGCCTCTTTTTCTCTCATAAATGCAGCCTGCCACCACCTTGAAGAAGTCACTTCTTCCCTTTCCTCAGCCAGAAAATAGAAATCAGGCAACTCCTGACTTCCAACTCTGACGGAAGGATGAGGCAATGTGTGAATCCCACAAACACATTCCATGCCGCAAGGTGAACAGACTCAGGGGTCCAAGCGCTGGAGCCTGTACCAGTAGGGGTGGCGTGGGCAAGCCAGCTGGCCTTTTTGCAGGAGTTTCCTATAAAGAGTGGCGGTGGCTGCTGTCCCTCCTGTTCGTCAGGGTTGTAGAGGATTAAGCGAGCTGTGTTTTGTAAACTGGGAAAGCTCAATAATTTGGAAGCAAGGAGGACTTGGTATGGGCACACAGTAGGTATTTTAACAGACCCTAAGTAAAGAAAATGGGGTAGAGTTGGGCTGACCACTCTGGCCCAATGTTTCAAAAATGATTCTGCCAATAGAAAAGCAACCCTTCCTCTCTGTCATTAAAGAGGTTCTGACAACCATCCTGTAATGCAGCGATTTTCATCTCATGACACTATTACCAAAATTCTGCGACTGGCCAAAGAAAAGGTCCAATTTTGATTCATTCACACTTGATGGCTATTGTTGTGTTAGCTTTTGTCATTTTTTTACTTGACAATCTAAGGGAAAAGAATTCAGTGCCCTGAGTAAATAGTCAGGTATTGCATATTTTAAAAATTCATGCAGCCATTGGCTGCTGTAATGTGTTGCAAACATCCCAAACATTACAGATTAGGCTTTCCCACCTGCCTAGGTTTGAGGCCACAGTCCCACTCACAAGAAGAAGAAGCCACCCAGTCCTGTTATCTGGGATGAAGGCCGCCTGGGGGAATATGCCAGGTTATCCAATAGCTACACTGCTTGTTTGGCGATTCTGTGAAAAGTGTGAAAATGCAACTTTTCGTGATGTACAGCCAACAATGACTCCTCAGCAGCAGGAGCAGAAAAGTTTAAAAAACAACGGGGAGAGGTAAACACCCACCTATATTTTCTTCCAGTTCTTTCAAAGACTGGTTTTACATTTAACTCTTTAATCCTTCAGGATGTCACTTTGGTAAAGAATATGACTACTCCTCAAATAGTCAATTGCAATTGCCCCAGTCATTTTAAACCAGAGACAAAATTCTTACAAAGGGCTATTTCTGAGCATTTGAATTCTCTCCTATGTCTCTAAGAGTCCATTCAAATTATCGGTTTTACAATGTGTTTTATTATCTCCTTTAATTCTTTAATAGAAGTTTTCTTGTTTATTTTTATCTACTTATCCCTCCAAACTTCAGATCATTTATAAAAGTCACCTCCCCTCCCAAAAGAAAAAAGTTATTCTAGACAGGGGTGAGCAAACGAAACACAGGGTTTGCTCTCATATTATTATTTATTTATTATTGTATTATTTGACTTCTTACCATCATTATTGTTATTTTTTTGTAACCTTTCTTATGATTTATCTTTTCATTGATGATGGCTGATAATTTACCCAACCACTAACGAAAGTGGATACTGCCGGGGCCGGTTTGGCTCAGTGGATGGAGCGTCGGCCTGCGGACTGGGGGGTCCCTGGTTCGATTCCGGTCAAGGGCATGTGCCTGGGTTGCGGGCGCATCCCCAGTGGGGGATGTGCAGGGGGCAGCTAATCGATGTTTCTCTCTCATCGATGTTTCTGGCTCTCTGTCTCTCTCCCTTCCTCTCAGTAAAGGATCAATAAAATATATTTTAAAAAAAATACACATTTAAAAAAAAAAAAAAAGAAAGAAAGAAAGTGGATACTTAAACCTGCGTTTGCCCACTCCTATATATAAAAATTTAAAGGAGAGAGAACCGACATCTTTCCAAAATAGAGGCACCCTCCTAAGATCTGGTCTCTGCTATTTAGTTCCGTCATTATTCAAGTCCCCCCAAGAATGATTAGAAAGTGAGTGGGAGCGGCTATCAGTTTGGGAAAGCCAAACCCTCTTTTGTGGAGCTGATTTGTTCTTGGGATGAGGATGGGAAGGGTGTGGCTCCCACGGAGGGGTGGGGGGATCTGGTGGAGGCCCAGCCCTGGTGGTGTGGATGGTGGAAACCATCTGGCCTGAGGCTCAGGAAAGGCTGGTGCTTTCACACCATCTCTCCCTGGACCCTCAAAATGGTCCTCTGAGGCAGACACAAGCACCCCCACTTTACAGGTGAAGAAACAAACACCCGTGGAGAGCCAGCTCAAGACACCCTTTTCCATGTGCCTTCTTCAGAGTCCAGACCTACTTACTCTTCCTCAGCCTTCAGAAGCAATGCTTTGTGTATAAAGAAAGATCTGGAAAGCTTCACCAATTCAGTTCTTTAAATTAGCATATATCATTTAATTTAAAACACTGCCCTATTTTAGAACACAGCAAAGTGAAAAAAAAAAAAAACTGGTCACTGTAATTTGTTAAATAATGTCATGAGCACCCCCCCCCCCCAATTAAGTGGCCAAAAAAAACATGATTTTGTAACTGAAACTATTAATATAGATGTATCATTATTTAATCAATTAAAATAGCCGGCATTATATCGGTATTTGCTAACCTACTAATTACAGATTGGCATCTGACTTATCTTTGGATCACTTCCTTTTGAAATGGTTTACACTGGCCATCTGTGGATCTACTTTTATGGTAAAACATTCATGCCCTTTGCTATCTGGGTATGTGACTTTTTTCCTTTGTGATATAGAAGAGCTCTTTATATATTATGAATACAACATAAATATATCTTATAATTTTTTTAAAAAAACCCTTTTAAATGAAAACTTGAACCTGGGAGCATGGCTCACTCCAAGATCTCATTTTCCACGAAATCAGGAAGGAGTCAGGGGTTCCAGAAACTGGGGGTGGGTGGGTGGTCCACAGTCCGTTGAATGTCAGGGCTGGGTGGCCATGGTTCTAGTAAGTGGATCGTGTGATTCTCTGGCATCTGGGTGGAGCAAGGACTTCTGCTCCCCATCAGTACGAGGCAGGCCATGTTAGCAGTAACTAAGGTGGCAGGAAGCCGAGGAGATGACTTGTCATTTAAAGCCTCCTCCAGCAGCAGCATTAAGTAGCCTGCAGTGCTTAAATCTGTATCCTCAATTATGACAGTTATTGCTATTCTTTGATTATGAAGTGAAAAATATGTGACTAATGAAAACTTTCCAAAGGACAGAACATCATAAAAAAAAAAAAAAAAAAAAGAACAGCAGCAACCAGAGTTATAGGGTGAAAAAAGGTTTAAGAAATAATCATTTCTCACAAAATCCAATCCAAGGGACCCCCCACATACACACACATATCTATTAACATGACACTGCCCCCCTTCACTTCCATAGCAAGGGCTTTGCCCATTTCAATGTGGGCATACAGCAGGTGTTCAATAAATGATTATGACTTTTATTATTCAAAGACCTGCTCAAACCTGGCCATCTGGAGCCAGGCCTTTCCAGATTGCTAGGAATCGGCCTCTCCCTGCGGTTTCCAACTCTGACTTAGAGTTCCATTAAGGCACTCAGCAAAGCGTCTCATGTGAGTTTTCTCTAAAAACACAAAACCCAAACTGAAACCCCCTGACACTCACTGAGGCCTACAGCTGGCTGGGGCTGTGGTAGCTGCATAGGATGGAAGTCACCACTGGAGCAGGAGAGGAAAGAGTGCTGAACTCGGAAGCCAGAGAGGACCCCACCACCACACACACACACACACACACACACACACACACACACACACACACTGACTCAGTCATAGCTGGGACCCCATGGACAGATCCTTTCTCACTTCTGGCCTCAGTGTCCTCACATGTCAGGTGGAGGAGTCAGAGAAGATGACTTCGAGCTGCTCTCCCCAGGTCAGTCAGTCCACACACCTGGGGGGCGGGGGGGAGGGGGGGTAGGGACTGGCAACAGCAGCTCACACATGAACAGGCAGGCGATCTTCGTTCCAGAGGACCCTGCATGTTACCTCTCCTCCGTGCATTATAGAACACGCAGAGATCAGAGATTACAAACCACCCATTGGAGCCTGAGATAACAGCGATGACATTTGGGCTCCCCCCACCCCAGGCCCTCCTCGCCAACATTACCCACATATGCACATGTACATGGACTAAAAAGGCAGAATCCAATTAGGCATGCAGTTTGGTAACTCATGCATTTTTACAAAACTAACTTAAAATTCTTTCTAAATAGAAAACAGGCCTTGCAGGGTGGTGTGGCTCACTCCAGTCAGCTGCCTCCTCAAAGCCTCTTGGGTAGAGTCAACTGGAAAAGTCCCAGGTGCCTTCAGACAAATGCCTGAAGCTCTGAAAGAATTTCAGTTTTGTTCACAGCCAGGGAGACTTCCAAGGAGGGCTGATCCCACAACTTTCTCCCTAAAGAGGTTTCTCTGTGACCCCAGAGTGGCTCCACAACCACACACAAGCCAGCTGGTTGCACAGGTCCACGCCAACTGCAGGAACCCCCACTATCCAAATCTGTTTTTCAGGAGTGAGGAGTGCCTGAGCACCTCCCCTGCCCTAGAGCAAGTATATTCTCTCCCCCTCCCTGGTGGAAAAGCGGGGTTCAAACCGGCCTTGCAATCTGAGCGACGGTGAGGAGCCCTGAAAGCTGTGCTAAGGGACTGGGCTTTCTGCTGCAGCACCAGGGAAGAATTCTGAGCAGAAGAGTGGCCCCTGAGAACCCTGCCTTACCCGGTACCAAGTACCAAGCATCCCCGACAAACCTTCCAACACCCAGAGAACCCAAGGCTCCAAGAATGAACAGACTTGGCAAGCCCTGCTGTGGGGCCGGGCCCTTTCCTCACTCCCTGCAAGAAGTCCCCTGTAGAGGAACCAACACAGCTCCTAGCAGCCTCCCATCTAGTATTGTAGTATCCCGTGGGAGGCGACAAGCATTCGTGCATCCGCCAAGAAGTGAGGGTCCAGGGGACATTCCCTATAAGGCATTATATACCAGCCGCACGCACCCTGAGAACCCCCATTATCCTCACTCACAAACCAGCATGAGACGCCCCCACCCCCCATTTTTTACTCTGTCTTAAAAATCGTTCTATGCACATGAAGCCCCTGGAAAACTGAGTAACAAATGCTTGGGACTCCTGCCAGGTCGGCCTAGCTCCTGACTGATTTACAAGGCTACAAAATAGAACTTCGTTCTGCTAATCCCCTCCCTCCTCGCCCCACCCCAATACTCAGGCCTTGGCGTGTAGCATGGGTCCAACATGCGAAACCACCAAGTGCAGCCTTCTCTGACTGAAACCCAACACACATGGCCAGCACCCGGGACGCTGGGGAACGTGAGTTGGCTGTGTGCCAGTGGGTCACGCAGGGGAGTGAGGACACTGCACTGACCACAGGAGGAGGACAAGTGAGAAACGAAGGCCGCTGAGTGATGCTCGTGTCCGGGAGAGGGAGGAGCGCTTGCATTGGTGTCATCAAGACCATTCTGTGCACAAAACTGGAGTGACCTGGGTCCCTCTGGGCCAGTTTCCTGCAGGGAATTTTAGCACCATTGACAAACTGAAGATGTCGCTAAGGGAATGGCATCACCCAGGTTCAAAGACCAAGACCGAGAGAGTGGGGTCAAAGGAGGGAAAGGTACAAGGAGAGGCCTCTGGGTTTTATGCACGGACCACAGGAGACTTGGTTTTGGAGAACAGGGCCTCTAATTCTGCAGCGTGGAGAAGGCAGAGCGGTTGCTATGCGAAGAGCCAGAGCCAGCTGGTGTTAAAAATAGGTTCAGATGACACACAGGAGTGACTGACACAGGATCCCTGCCTCCAAATAGCCAGGGGCTGTCACGTGGAGGGAGGACGTGCTCACCCAGAGCCCGAGGCAGCCTGGTCCAGGGGCAAACGCTTGGCCCACCAAAAGCTGCTCCAGGTCAGAGCAGCAGGGTGAGCGGCCTGGGGAAGGGGTGGGCTGGCTATGTCAACTTGGGGCGGCTCACAGTCAGGACGTGGCAAAGCCGCATCACGGATAAAACAAAATACGTGGCCTGATCTCCACTCTGCTACATCAGAGCCATGCTGACTGTCTCAGCCTCCGTTTCCTCTGCTAAAGGGAGTCACAATACCTAGTGCTGCCTGGTGTCTCCTGGGGATTACACGAGAGAGGAGTCCTGGACTGAGTGAGGGTCAGGGTAGCACTCCGGCTGGAACCCACCTACCATGTGACTTGGACAAACCTTCCTGCCCCTGGGCCTCGGCTCAGCTCTACATCAGGCAGCTGAGACCCTGCTGTTCCAAGGAAACAGTGGGCATCACACTGAGCTCTTAGCCAAGCCACCTGAAAAGGGGCCACATGCAGGTGAAAAAAGGCCCAATCAGCCAGAGGAAGGCCATTGGGCCCAAGGGAGGGTGTCCTGACACCAGAGCTTCTTCCCAAATGTCCAATCTCACTTCTGTGTCCTGGGGTGAGGGGATGAATACAGAGCACAGTGGGAATGCAAAGAGAAGCAACTGATCCCAGAGACCAGGAGAGAGGGGAGGGGTGCTACTTACTCTTCAGTATCCCTGGGAAGATGTCACTTTGTTTACCGGTAAGAAAACGGGCACAGAGAAGTGTATTATCCTAAGTGACTCTCACTCAGTCTCTCTGTCCCTTCACCCCCTACCTTGGGCTCAAGAAACCCCCAAAAATGATGTGCCCGCACCCACCACCCAACCCTGCAGTTCCCAAGAGGTCTGTGTGCTTTTTGACATGATCAAAAGAAACAGTACACAGGTCACTACAAACATAAGGTAAGCACAGTGCATTCTCTACGTTTGGCATCATCTATGTCTTGCTCTTCCCCAAGTAGACGGACCTCATCCTAACTCTGGTTTCTTTGGCAAATATTTCACCAAGTTGGCCTTCACTAAGGAAGGGGGGTCAGGTGAGGTGGGGTGAGGGTGTGTGTGTGTGTGTGTGTGTAT
Source organism: Myotis yumanensis (assembly GCF_028538775.1). Lineage (NCBI taxonomy): Eukaryota > Metazoa > Chordata > Mammalia > Chiroptera > Vespertilionidae > Myotis > Myotis yumanensis. The sequence goes on from NW_027223753.1 coordinate 37,980,067, forward strand.
GTGTGTGTAGAATTCAAGATCCCCCTGAGGAGTCTTCTGGGTCTAACTGGCAAGTTACCCTGGGAAGAGAAGGAGAAACAAGCAAGGTGGGAGCTTACACCGGTTGTGAGGGCTTCAGACACGTTAGATGCATTCAGCAGACACTGGCTCCTGGGGCTGCCCGGGAAGCGCTGTGCCTACTGGGATGGGAAGACAGAGGCAGGCTCTGCCCTCAAGGTCTGGAGGATGAATGAGTCTCAGTGACAGAGAACTGAGGGATGTGGGGAGGCGCTCTGGGCGGGCGCTGCGAGACAGGGATTAGGGGGATCAGGGAGGCTTTATAGAAGAGGTAGCACTCAAGCCAGGGCCTAAAAGGACAACAGGACTCGAAGATGCGGGAGGTGATAGGAGGGAGAGATTACTGCTGTCATCTTAGCCCTCCCTGAAAAGCAGGCCTTCTGACAGCCTCTCCTTCGGAGCACAAATCCCATCTCTGGTTTACAGGGTGGGCTCTGGGCTTACTCAGCCCCCACCCCAACAAGAGGGGGCTCTTCCAAAGGGAAGCCACCCACCCAGTCTGAGAGGCTGGAACTGCTGACCCTGCTAGCCCAGCTCACCTCAGTGAGGCTTACCCAGTTTCTGTCCCCCATCCACCCAACAGCCCAGCAGGGACTACAGATGAGAAAACGGAGGCTCGGAGGTGTCCAGGGACCTGTCCCCGGTCACATGGCTTGGCACGGGCAGAATGGAAGCCAAGTCCACGTCTGCTAAAACCACAGCCTGGCTTCTCTGCTGTGCCCAGCGGCTCTGGTCTGCGTTTTGAAATAACACTTACAGGAGGCTGCTGGGGAAAAGCCTAGATTCGAGGCCCAGCCCTTCCGTGCTCCAGGAGCTGGGTTTCTCAAGCACCTCCCTGTACCTTTCTGAGTCCTTCATTGTCATCTATGGAGGAGGGGAACTCTCTACCCTCTGCGGGGGTGTAGGGAACTTAAATATGACTCTCAGGTAAGGGGCTCAGGAGCTATGGGGGCTCAGGCGTAAGGCGCTCAGCAAACAGAAGCCTCTGTTCCAGCGACACAGCACTGGCGGGTGGAATCCCTAAACACAGAGGAGGGAGGGGGGAGGGGGCCAGGGCTGTTGGAAGACACCACCCTCTGCTATTCAGAAGCCACCCTTCCGAGGAGTGGCCTGTCTCTGTCCCACGTTAGGAAAACACCAGTTCTTTCCTTTTTTAATTGTTGACACTGTCACAGATGTCCCCCATCCCCTCCCTTTGCCCACCTCCACCCAGCCCCCGCATCTCCCCAGAAAAGACCTCTTTTTTTTTTTTTTTAAATATATTTTATTGATTTTTTACAGAGAGAAAGGGAGAGAGATAGAGAGTTAGAAACATCGATCAGTTGCCTCCTGCACATCTCCTACTGGGGATGTGCCCGCAACCAAGGTACATGCCCTTGACCGGAATCGAACCTGGGACCTTTCAGTCCCCAGGCCGACGCTCTATCCACTGAGCCAAACCGGTTTCGGCCCTTTTCTTTTTTTAAAGAAATGATAAAAAGGGGCACACTCCAATCAACATTTCCAAAAGAAAGGGGAACTAGCCTCCCTGAGCTGAGAAGGCCATGGCCACCATCCTCCGTGCCCTGCCCTTCCATCCCAGGAAGCATCCGGCTTCTTCTGGGAATTGGATCAAAGGGCACCGTTTGTGTAAGAGGTGGAGTCCCGTGTAATTAATACCTGGTTATACCCTGGACACCAGCCAGGGCGCCCTCCCCCGTGTGCAAACACCTCCCAGCTGGGCTACACGGCACAGGGCGCCAGTCCTAGGCATGTACACGCAAGACAAGGAGATTAAGGGCTGGAGGTGCCCCCGCAAATGAACAGTGTGGAGTGGATCAACAGCACGCTATCCGTACAACGCTGGTTTTCTTCTTAAAGAGAGATGAGCTTCAGGCTCTGGTTTACACCATTAGCAACACACACACACACACACACACACACACACACACACACCTCTCCTCACTGTCTTAAAGGTGCTACTTACAACTGCAAACATGTCGTAGTAGGCCAGTGACAGCTCCTGAACAAGAGCACTGGCAGTTGCTTCTGGAAAGTGGGAAATTCCCTGGCGTGGACCCGCACGCACGCTTAGTTCCAATGACAACTTAATCCTGCCAGGACTGAGGTGTGCAGAGAACAAAAAACCTGCTGCTTCTACAAACTTTCTCTTCCCCGAGTTTAAAAGAAATCGTTAAAGGCATGGCCCTCAGAACATCTTTCAAGAATGGGAGTGCACACTTGGATCAGCTGACACCCAAGTTGGGGGGTGGGGGGGTGGGGGCAGAGTCACTTTCTCTCGGCCGGTTCCTGCCATGCAGGACCGATGTGCACAGTCTGAAAGTTCACCAGCGGCCCCTGATATCAGCACAGGGATGTTTACACTCGGCCGGGAATCCCAGGGCTCTCTCGATGGGCCAGGAAGCCAGCGAGCAGCCTGCGCCATGGTGTGCAGGGTCGGACACACAGGCACAGAGCTGAGCAGATGCCACCTAAGCCTTTAAAGCACGCACTAATTGAGCTAATTTAGCTAACAGTCTCTGTTCTGCCCCCCACCCCAGTCAACCAGCGTCCTTTGGTACTGCTGGAGAGATGCAAGCTGTTGGCTTTAGTGTTATTTTGTCAGCCATTAAACGATTCATCGGAGTCATTAATTGATTTATTACTGCTGCCTGCTCAGAGGGTTTAGCAAATAAAGAATGATGTAGGTCACAATGCACAGGAAATTGGACCAAACAATGCCACGAGGAGCTGGGCACTTAGAGTCGGCCACTGTCCACTCGGGCGGCCCTCCACACCCAGCTCTTAGATGGGGGACAGACAGTGTCGCTGCTCTCCTGCCTGAAATCCGGGCGTCAGCCTGCCTCCCACTCAAGGCGCCAGTGTTGCCAAAGATGTAGAAGGCAGAGAACCTTGTTTGGAGGCCTCAGGCAGCTGGCTCCCAAGCACCTGCCAGGCCCGATCACTAGCAACTGAGTATGTACGAGGAAGAGAGAAAGCTACACCTGTCCACCAGGTGGGTGCTCCGTTGCAATGGCCGAGCCTGCGTCTCAGCCCTCCAGAGCCCCAGGGAAGCCAGAGAGAGTCCCTCCCTCCCCTCCCCATCGAGGGCTCTACTCCTCCAGAGATGATGGGCTCTGGCCACAGCCCCTCTCTCTCCTGCACTGTCCACAGGAGGGACAGGAGAAGCAACACTTGGTAGTTAACAGGTGCTTCCCAGTGCCTCATCCTTGATCCTCTCAACAGTCCCAGGGTGTAGGTGGCATTACCGCCCCTGTCAGAGGGAAGAGATCTGAAGCCCCGGGAGCTGCCCTGCCCATGGTTACAGTCAAGCCAGAAAGTAGCAGTCCTGGGATTTGAACCTAGGCCTATCTGACTGCAAAGTCCACTTTTCTTCCCCTCCACTTTTCTTCCCCTCTACCAAACTCTGTAGCTGACACAAAAGAGTGTGACAGCTCGGCCTCCACAAAAGCCAGCAGGTGAACAAGAACAGGTCAACCCCTCCCCTCCTCTGGGAGCCCCATGTGCCTCATTTATCAAATGACAGGGTGAAGGTGGGTGGGCCGTGAGACTACGAGGAGTGAGACCGCACAACTCAGTCCCTTCTACCTAAGTCCCCAGCTGCCCTGGCCACTGCGATGCTGATGGGTTGGCCAAGCAGTCAATGCGAAACATGCTGCCTCGTGCCCCTTCCTCCCCTGGTTCCCCTGCTGCTCTACCTGCCCTTCCAGCCCAGCCAAAAGGCAGCAGGTCCAGGAAGTCTTCCAGGATCAGGCCGGCCAGGCACCCAGGAAGTGGCACAATGAAGGTTTGCTGCACTGGATCAGGCCAGAGAGAAGTAACTCTCAACACCCCTGCTCCCAGACCCTGGATTCTGAGCAAACAGAGGGAATGGTGCTGACGTGGGGGGGGGGGGGGGACGGGGGACGGGACTAGAATGGTCTTTTTACAGAAATGTGAACACCCCCAACAAGAGGACTAACTGGTCACGGATACTGTGTGGGTGTGCGTACACACATGCACGTGCATTTGTGTGTGTACGTGTCTGTCTCTATCTCTTAGGCAGGAAAAGTAATAGCTCTGGTACCTAGTATCCCTAAGGAACCAAACAGCTGGTCTGGTTGACTCAAATTCTGTGATCACAGGTATCAGCCCCTGAAAAGACACATCACACCCTCAACCAGCCGGGTGGCATCTGGAACAGGGCCCAGGCCCAGTGCAGAGGGGTGGACGTGGTAAGCCAAGTGTACACCAGAGCTAGTCTGCTTCAGGGCTTGATGCAGCCCTGCCTCGCCGAGCTCTGTCTGCACCCGGGGGAGTGGCAGAGCAAGGCAGCTTCCCACCGAGAGGTCCACAGATATTTGCTGGGTGTCTACCAGGCACACAAGGCAGGGCTTTCTTGTTAGCATCCCCCAAGAATGGGCCCAGAGCAGTGATGGCGAACCTATGACACGCGTGTCAGAGGTGACACACGAACTCATTTTTTGGTTGATTTTTCTTTGTTAAATGGCATTTAAATATATAAAATAAATATCAAAAATATAAACCTTTGTTTTACTATGGTTGCAAATATCAAAAAATTTCTATATGTGACACGGCACCAGAGTAAAGTTAGGGTTTTTCAAAATGCTGACACGCCGAGCTCAAAAGGTTCGCCATCACTGGCCCAGAGCATCCTAGAACACACCCACATCCTTTAGGGTCCTGGTGAGAAACCTGCTAAAGGAGCCTGGCCTGAAAGGACTGGAGATGACCTGCCTGATGAAAGGCTTCTGAGAGGGCAGGCAGTTCATCTACTGAGAATCAGGCCCAAACTTGGCTCCTGAAATAGACAAGGGATTCCCCACAGAGGTGCCCACCCCCCATCAATTCACATGGTATTGAAAGTACAAAGGAAGCTTTAGAGACCTTCATCCAGGTCTCAATTTAGATTATTTAAGTGTCATTAGAAAAGAAAAAAAAAAGGCCTATTATTACTTACATATATTAGTATTCTTAGCTAACTTACAAAGGCCTTTCTTTCACACATTCTTACTTGATGAATATGCCCAGCCATCCTCCTCCACTCTCCTCCACTCTCCCCCTGGGTGCTAACTTCGTCCTATGTGTGTTCCCCATCACAGGACTTGTCACATCTGATTGTTAATTCCTTATTAAATTAGCCAGCTGTCTTTCCAAGGATGGGGGCAGGAATGGTGTGCACAGCCGAGAGAAGATGCTGGCTCAGTAAATATTTTCTGGATGAATCAAATCCTTATAAAAATCCTGATTTTCAAGAAGTCACCACATCTACAAGGTCAAATTCCAAGACCAGAGCTCACTCAGTCAACTACTAACTTAACATTTGGCTACATCCATACAACAACTCCCTCCCCTCTAAACACCACCACACACACACACACACACACACACGCACACACCCTTACATGCCCACGCTTGTCTCAGGACACACTGTTCCCTCTGCCTGTAAAACCCAAGCTTAGGAAATTCAGAAAACCTGGTGCTGGTGCTGCTCAGCCTTTGCTGGCACAGGAGTTCCAGGGCACTTCTCCTAGAGCCACTGGTCACCTAGTAAAGTGAGATCATGGCTATGACTCCCCTCCAAAGACAGCTATGAAGACGACTTACGCTAATGCTGGGCAAAGCATTTGTAGTTCCAAAGGAGAACCAAGGCAATGAGAGGGAGAGGGCAGCCTCGAGGAGCTAAACTTCGCACAATCACTCCCACTTTGGAAGGAAGTCGAGACTGGGCCAGTGGGCTGGGTGCAGTGAGAGATCCAAGTGGGCTTTAAGAGTTGCTACGACCTAGCTGCCTCTGCCAGCCTCTGCCAAGCCTCCTTTCCATACCCAAAGCATAGCCCCTGCTGGTTCTCAGACAGGTTGGATGTCCTAGCTCTTGGCCTCCCCGAAGAGAGATATCTGCTCCACTAGCCCAAAGAGCCCCCTTTTCCATAGGCCTCTTAAAGGCACTGAGAAAACCTGCCGACTACCGTCCGGGCTTGGGAGCAGGCAGAGGTGGAGGGGACCACCCTGGACCTGAGTGACACTGACGGAGACAGCAAGGCAGAAGTCCCACCCCAAGGCGCCTTTGTCTGTACCAGAAGATGTGCCCCACAGACAGAGGAATCCCCTCCCAATCACAGCTAGACCCTCCAAAAACACACAGATTTATGAAAGACGTGGTTCTTGGGATCATAGACAAGACACAGGACAAGCCCTGAGCTCACTCCTCCTCCCTGCTGGTTCAATGCCTCACCTCACATAAAATGAGAACTTGTGAGGCAGACAAAAGGGAGGGGCAAGAGGCGGGGGGGGGGGGGGGGGCAGAGATGGGGCTCTGGGAGCCCACGGGGACGTCTGGCTGCACACCCCTGCTGCACCCACTCCCTGTGCTTACCATGTCCTGGAACAGCTGCAGCCCCTCACCTGGGGGACCCTGTGCTACCTTTATTTTCTCTGCTCAACAAGCTCCCCCATCATCTTCCACTGATCTACCCATAGGACATCTAGTCACCCATCAATGCCCAGCTCAAATGTCCCTGCTTCCCAGCCCATAGCAAGCACTGAAGTCCCCGAGTAGGTTCATGAGCTATATCTCACTATTAGGAGATACCTATTTCTACCTGCAACCAATCATCTCATGAGGCACCAATGAAACACTCAATACCAACAAACTCTTAACCAAAGGTTGCCATGGATATGGACAGAGCACTGAACCATGAACAAGAGCTTCAGCCCCCCAGCTAATTCAGAGGGAAGCATTCACCCATGACTCAAAATGAGCCCCCCTCCAATACAATACCTCTCCTGGGGTTGGCATGAGTTCAAACAAACAAGGAGATAATGGAAGGACTATGACCTCCTCTCAGCCTGTCTCTCCCTCCCACGCCAACCTCCCTCTTTTCTTGGGCCTCCAGCTTCAGCCACAGGGAGCACTACTGGTCCCCAGCCTTTGCAACATGCATCCCCTCTACCTGAATGCCCACCTCCTTGCTGGTTTTTGCCATTCCAATCTCTTTGTCCATCCCTCAGGCCACCCTAGGCACTGGGCAGGATTTCTTTATCTTCCAAGTCCACATGAAACACTATCTGTGACTCTTCCAAAATTTTCTACTTCGCCTTATTATATGGACAAAGAATATCTCCCTATAGGACTGTTGGTTCCAAAATGTAGAATCCAAATATTTACTATGTCTAATAATCAATAACCATTGATAACAGGCAGAGGATTATGAAAGAGCTTTTGGACAAATCGAGGCCTGTCTCTTCCGGGAAATGCCTTCCTTATTTTTCCCTTTTGTAAAGATGTAACTTTAAAGAACAGAACATACTTCCATAAACCTACATGTTAAGGTGTAGAGGGGCCTCATCTTGCGAAGATCTCCACGCTTCTCACCTCATACAATCACTGAATGAAGGTTAGAAACATGAGAACCTTGGGGGGAAACCTGAATTTGAATCTTTGTTCTGTTCTTGATTGAAATTTGTAAGTCACACAGACATGGCAGGACCATCGTTGATGGATGACCAAGCTCCTCTCTCCACTGCAAATGCGGTCTATAGCAGTGTGTTTTTCTTCTCTTTCTAGCTAATTCCATTTGAGGCTATGGCCTGAGTCTTCTCCACTGAAGAAAGGAGTTTTTAATTAGATTTGGATAGTCCATAGGCCTTTAGGGACTTTGAAACTAGAACCTTACAACAGGAAGGAGTCCCACCGCTCCTCTGGTATAGAGGCGGCCTCCAGCTCACAGACCTGGCCATCGAGAGGAAAGATCTGGGACTTGGGTCTCCCAACATGTCTGGGCCGTGGTGGTCTCACCTGGCAAACTGGGATGATAAGCCCTGTTTCACAGAGTTTGTAAAAGTGAAGTTTCTGCTTCCTCCCCTAGACCAGTGTCTAGCCCAGCCGTGGGCAAACTACGGCCCGCGGGCCGGATTCGGCCCGTTTGAAATGAATAAAACTAAAAAAAAAAAAAGACCATACCCTTTTATGTAATGATGTTTACTTTGAATTTATATTAGTTCACACAAACACTCCATCCATGCTTTTGTTCCGGCCCTCCGGTCCAGTTTAAGAACCCATTGTGGCCCTCGAGTCAAAAAGTTTGCCCACTTCTGGTCTAGCCTGTGTCCACCAGGTGCTCAATAAATACTTTTGAATGGACACCCTTCTAAACCAGTGATGGCGAACCTATGACACGCGTGTCAGAGGTGACACGCGAACTCATTTTTTTGGTTGATTTTTCTTTGTTAAATGGCATTTAAATATATAAAATAAATATCAAAAATATAAGTCTTTGTTTTACTATGGTTGCAAATATCAAAAAATTTCTATATGTGACACGGCACCAGAGTTAAGTTAGGGTTTTTCAAAATGCTGACACGCCGAGCTCAAAAGGTTCGCCATCACTGCTCTAAACCTTCCTCAGTGGGGAAAAGCCAGGCAGTGCTCACCGGTACGGCCCTGTGTCCCAGGAATGGAAATAAGGCACCACTCTAGTGGGCACCAAGGATAGCTGAGCTCAATCCCCCAACACCCTCTGCTCCTTTGTTTCACATTCGACCTGTCTTGCCGGCGAAGACCTGGATGGTTAAGCGTCTTCACAAGGTCACAATTCTTCCTGGCTGGGTCCGGTCATCACAAATCCACATACCCCACGCCCTCCAGTGGGGACCAGAAGGAAGAGTTCAGTCATGGGAAGAAAAGACCTGAACCCTACCATCAGGCCCTCTGGTCTGACACCAGTTTGGGGCAGGTCTCAAACTGGTGAAGTCTGTACAGTGGTGACTTCCCATCTGTAAAACAGGAAACCAGCCTTCCCTGCTGTACCTCCCACAGGGGTGTGAAGTACAAATGAAGAAACAAACACAACACTGGGTGTGAATGGGAAGGCAGCAGCATCCCCTGCCTACAGACAATCAAAGGGGCTGAAAAGAAAGGAGGATGTTACAGTTACAGAATCAGGCCCTCTGGCTGTCCCCTGATGCCCTTTTCTTCACCTTTAAAACAAAGGGGTAGATTTGATTCCTGGTCCCAAACCTGGCTGCACATCAAATTCACCTGGGGGTTCTGCAACAACCCAGCTGCCCGCCCTCCCCAGGCTGCAGGGATCTAGCTTTGGGGAGTTCCTGGAGCCATGTTCCTGCAGATCCTCCTGAGTACCGCCCCTGCCCTGACCAGGGGAAACTGACCCCAGGTCCAGGAATGGTGGCCAGATGGGCAGGCCTCATCTGTCCTCCCCTCCCCAGCCGGGCTTCCAGGAGCCTGCAGGAAGCCTCCAGATGCAGGTCGGGGCTTAGACAGCCGCCCAAACAGGTACGGGCCCAGATTTAATTGGCATCTCGGTTAAGCTTTCTAATCTCATTAAAGCTGCCTCCATCATGCAGACGGAGGCTCTGAATTTAATAACACAAGAGCACTGCCCTGTCCCACTGTAAGCTGATTAGGTCTGGGGAGGACTGAGAGCACAGCCCTGGACCGCGGCCCCTGGCCCGTCAGACCCCACCTCTGCCATACCAAGCCATGCTGCCACGTGAATGGCACCAACGCAGACGGAAAGGAGACGGCACACTGCAAAGGGGGCAGGCAGGAAGGAAGTGGGAGGAAGAGTTTAGAGCAGGGCTGCAGGGCCCACCTGCCTAACCACCCTGGGGCGCGGGGCTGTCCCTAGGTCTTTCATTATAAACACAAACCACCAAGTGATTTCATTTCACATTGTATCAGGTGCACTCAGAGAGTCCCCCCCACACCGGAGACAGCTGCCCCCGGGCAGAGCGCAGCACTCACAGCTGCCTCCCCCACATTCTTCCTGCAGTTCTCAGTCTCTCATTCACAATGGGAAGGAGGCGGCAGGGGCCTGTGCTGGAGTCCAAATGGCTGCTCTTCATCTTTGTGAGAGAAGACTTGTCCTGCCACCACCCTTTCCCCCATCCTTCCACCCTCTCTGAGAGGAGGTACCCTGCAGCCCTTCCTTGACCAGTGTGTGAGGAGGACCGAGGAAGGAGCCAGCTCCTGGACACCACCTCTGAAACACCACGGTCAACATGTGCAAACATCCCTGTGCATGTACACATCGCCCGCTTCTCAATCATCTCACTCCATCTAAATATATCCCAAGGAAATAACTTGGCAGTGGTGAGAAATTCTGCAGTGGCTCCAAAGGAGCAAAAACAAAACAAAACACACACACACACACACACAGCTCCGTGCAAGGTGCCACACTGGGTCAAGGACAGGCGTGGAGATACAAACACGCACAGGCGACAACCACCCAGAGTGTGCTGGGGTTCCGTCCAGCGGAGGGTTGGTGGTTATTATTAATACTTAACAGGGAAAACAGTATTTTAGAAGGGAAGGGATTCCATGCAGCTTCCAAGCTGGGCTAGCACAGATGCCCTGTCCACGGGAGATGTCTGGGGGCACGCCCAGCCGAGTACACACACACACACACCCATCCCCACCCTCTCTGGGAGGCTTGAAGACACTGGCATTTTCCACTCCACTTGCCAAGAATGGAGCCACCCTGCCCTGTGTGATCCTCAAACCCCAGGAAACAAAGGCGGCAGTCATGGGGGCGGGACAACACCCCTCAGGCATTGGTCCCATGTCTCCCCCACCCCCTACCATTTCACCAGAGGGGAACCAAAGGCCCACAGGAGGAGACAGACATGCCCAGAACTGGTCAACGTGTCCCTGACTCCACCATGCTTTCATTCACTGGATAAATCAAATAGAGGTGGCTTTTTTAAAAAAAATGCCCTCAGCAAATCTAAGCTGTTTATAATCACTGCCTAAGCCCACCCTCTTTGGCCCAAGGGCAACAAAGTTTTAGGAAAATGTCTGAGTGTCAAGGAGGTGTGGGCAATCCTCCCAGTCATGCCAGCTCTCGATGGCCCATCTGACTTCTCGCTCCCATACAACACCCAGTGCTCATCTTCCCCACCCTCCACCTGGACTTGGTCCTCAGGCCTGGACCACTGTTACCTGCCTCCTCATCGGTGTACATGCCCCAGTCCTCCCCCATCCCTACTCCTTTCTCCGAATAGACCCACCCGGGCCACTAATGATGCAGGCCCACAACCTTGGTGGACTCTGCTCAGGCTGCGCTTGGCTTTCCTGCCCTTCACAGGTCCAGCTCCACCCACACAGCCCTCCTTCCTGAGCATGTCTTTTCATGCTTCTGAGTGTTTACACCAGACTCTCTCCTTGCCCTGGAATGCTCTATCACACTCTTTCCTTCAGTCACCAACTGCGGTTTCTTTCTCCTTCTGGACCTCACACAGCATGTCCCGGTGCCCAGGAAGCCCTCTGGTAGAGACAGCCGGGCCGTCTCTTGGGATGCCGCCCAGTGACTGGGTCCCTTGAAGCACCATCAGCATCTGCTGACGTCTGTGTCTTTCCCACTAGACCATGAGACCCCAGGAGGCAGATGGCCTCACAGGCATCTCCAGGGCCCAGGTCAGGGTCCAGCACACCAAAGGCATTTCTAGGCCAACACAATTTCCAAAAAAACTTCAAGTCTCAGAACCAATACCAGAGACACTGTTTAGCGCAATCCTAGTTTTCTTAAAGTCAGGAGTACAAAGGCCCAGGGAGGAGTAGGGAGTGTGGACATCACATAACTGGTTCACAGCACTGGACTGGTGGCTGGCCCACGTCTTCATAGATTCCTGCAGATCGGCCAAAAGCCCCTACCAACAAGGCCAAACTCAGGAGAGGGCTACCAGGATCAAACATCCAAGAAAGAGGGGCCCAAAAAAGGTCTAGAAGCTGCACAGAAAGGGCTGGCTTGGGGTTCAGGAGCCCAGCAGAAGAGAAAGCACACACCAGCCTGGAGGTCCTGAGAGGAGGCCTGAGCAGGTACCGATGAGGCCTGGCATGGGGAGGCACTCAACAAACACTAGCTGCTGCACAGTTCATGGCACAAACGACCAATTACCAACCAGTGCCATGCACAGTGTTGCACAGGCCTGCACCCAGCTCCAGGCCCCTGGAGAAAGGCAAGCTTACTTCTGCAGGAGGAGGAAGGGGGAGCAGTCTGGGACGGCTTCACAGAGTGGTGACATCTGATCAGACACCATCTGTTATTTTTCTCTAATTGTTCCACATGTGTGAAATTTTGATTCTAAGCTAGAATGTGGACTCTGACAGCTCGAGACTGCGGCTGCTTCCCCTGCCTTTCCCAATCCCTCTCCCCGAAGGTCTGTTCCGTAGCAGGCTTTGGGGGATAGTGAGGGAACGCCAACAGGAGTGATAAACCATGCCCTTTATTTCCAAGAGGAGGTAAGAGCAGCGCTGGCTTTCCACAGTCTTCCTCACCTACAGCAGCTCCCTGAACCCCATCAAGAAGTGCAGCAGCAAGCCCTAGCTGATTTGGCTCAGCGGATGGAGTGTCAGCCTGCGGACTGAAGGAAGGGTCCTGGGCTTGATTCCAGTCAAGGGCACACGCCTGAGTTGCAGGCTTGATCCCTAGTAGAGGGTGTGCAGGAGGCAGCCAATCAATGATTCTCTCTCACCGTTGATGTTTTTCTCTCTCTCTCTGCCTCTCCCTTCCTCTCTGAAATCAAAATTTTAAAGTGCAGCAGTGTCCATGGCATCCCCGATACCCTAAATGCCTGGGCTCCTGGTGTGGCCTTCAGAGATGCTCTGCTGAACACTTCCTGTGTCCCATGGGTGACATGCTCTCTTACACTCCTTACCTACTCCCACTCAACAACCCTGCAAGACAGGAACCAATGTCCCCACTGGACAGGCGGGGCCACTCGGCGAAGTCAGTGGCAGGCCCTCATGGAGTCTTGGACCACAGCACGCTGCCAGAATATTAATTCTCTGCCCAGTTTCCTGCTCCAGAAGCATCACCAGGGCTGTTTGGTGGGATGAATTAGCGCCCACTTGGACATCCCATCTGTAAGAAACACCACCACCAGCACCAACGTTGGTTTCACAGCAACAACTAACCTGAAGGGCACAGTGCACCAGATGGGATCACTCACACAGACCAGACTGTACCCCAGTTTCTACAGCTGCACCCCACCTTCTCATGTTGCCCCCCCCCCAGACACATCCTAGTTTCCACAGGGGCCCAGAAGAATGCAAACTCCAATGATTCCCTTTCTTGTTTGGATAATAGCCACTTCACAATTCTCCCTCCCAAGCTGGGACCCTCGCTGCTCCTTAAGCAGGCACTCAGGCCAGGGAGAGAGAACAAATGGGGGGTGGGGGGCGTTGAAAAACACACACAACAGTAAGCTCCAACCCAAACAGAACTAATCCATTCAGAGCCGAAAAAGGCTGAGCAGATGGGAAGCCGGCATCCCCCGCCCGCCACCACCTGGGTTCCGAGGCCTTCACCACAGTGTTGTAATTATAAAGGGTGACCCAGCCACATGCTCTCGGGCCACCCCCTGCTCCCAGGCACCCGCAGGCACCGCCTTCATCTGGTTTGTGTTTGGAGCCCTCCTCCCTGAGCCTCCCTGAAGTCATAAGCACCCAGTCTCAGGACGCGCTGCCACGGGAAGGAGGGAGGTGCCAACTCTGTGGGCCCCCCTCTGGATTCTGTCAGAGGGGTGCAACACTCCCAGAAGGGACCCCACTCCTGTTCTTCCCAGCCTGGTGCCCCCACTCTCCCTCAGAGCACCTCCCCATGTGCGTGATGACATCTTCCCTCATGTGTCGGTGTGTCTGTCTTCCCCTTCCAGCCAGTAAGCATGAGGATGGACAGCCTGTGTGGCTCACTGTGGCGCTCCCAATGCTTAGCACAGGGCAAGGCTGTATAAAATGCATTCAAAGATCTGCTGAATGAATGTAGACTATGACTCCAAGTGTGGTACCAACACTTTTATTCCTTTATATTTGTTCCCTTTTCTAAACCTTAAGCACCCTGAGGGCAGAAATTCTGTGTCATTCTTCATTATCTCCCCAATATCTGGCACTTCACGGGTGCTCAATAAATACTTGAATAAAGGAATGACCATTCATCACTTTTTTTGTTAATTTTCACCCAAGTATATTTTTTCCATTAATTTTTAGAGAGAGTGGAAGGGAGGGAGAAAGAGAGGAAGGGAAGAGGGAGGGGGGGGGGGGGGGGGAGAGAAACATCTATGTGAGAGAGACACACATTGATTGGTTGCCTCCCACACGAGCCCTGACCCCCGGGGCCAGGGATTGAACCTGCAATCCAGGTATATGCCCTTGACTGGGAATCGAACCTGTGACCCTCCCATATGTGAGTGAACACTCTAACCACTTGGAAACACCGGCCAGGGCAACCATTCACCACTTTCCAAATACCGAGGATCAACCAGTGGATAGATAACCACTAAGTCAGGACATGTTAGGGCTGAATGGGGGCTTAAGGAGGGAGAGTGACTTGTTTGCAACCACAGACCAAGTCAGTGTGGCAGATGCAGGACTCAAACCTGGGCCTGGAAGCCCAGCCCACCCTGGTAGGGGAGACAAAAGGCACCGAGGATGCGCTTGCTGCTCGGAAGGAGCGGTAATCTGGCGGGGCAGACAAGACAAACACATGAAACAATTAGTGAACAAGATAACTGCCAGGCTCACGGTATTATATCCTGATATAATAAAGTACATGCTGTACAACACAATTAGAGACGAGAGTGAGGCACACCGCACTAATTACACAGGACAAAGAGTTAGCAAACGGGAGCTGTAGGGCGCCAGTGCTGTCACAGAGTGCTCTGGAGGCCAAGGGACCCATACAAGCTTAGGCTGGGCCGCCTCCACCAGGAAGCCTCTCCTCAATTGCCACTCCCTCCTTGGTACTCCTGCTAGCTCCGGCCCTGAGCCTGATGATCCCTGTCACTCCTGGTCCCTGGTCAGTTTGATATGGACTACCTGGGGCCAGGAAGCAGGTCTTGGCATCAAGCCAGCCCTGGTAGGTGCGCAGGATTCACCATTTCAACATTAACAACCACCAATACTATGTGCCTGGCACTATGCAGAGCCTTCACATACATCATCTCATTCAATCCTTACAACCCCATGAGGTAAGGGTGCACATTTATGCAGATAATAAGCTCAGAGAGGGGAAGCCACCCCCCTAAGGCTATAATGTCAATAAATGGCAGCCAAGAGACAACATAAAATAGGTCCGCAATCTACAAATCTCCACACCCACATGATCCAACATGGAAACCCCGGCCCCAAGAGGCTACTGGAGACTAGAGATGTGGGCAGTTCAAACAGATGAGTAAAATATGGACTAGATCTCGAAGGCTTAGCATGAAAAGTAAGTATGGAAAATAACTCAATAATTTCTATATTAATTACATCTAAAATAGTAATTTGGCCATATTCATTTATGAATAAAGTATTTTATAAAAGTTAATTTCACCTGTTCCTCTGTGCTTTTATGTGGCTACCAGAAAATTAAAGATGACATGTATGGCTCGCATCCTATTTCTATTGGACAGCATTACCTCTATGATATTTGCCCGAAGAATGAAGGGCAGGAGAATGGAGAAGACAGCATTGCAAAGTAAGGAAGGGAAAGCTTGGAGCCAAGGTTAAGGTGGGAGGCAGCCCTGAGCCAGTGCAAAACGGGTGGGTAGGGGTGGATCTGAATATAACTGGGGGAGGGCTTGGTGCCAAATGTCACAGACATGGAAAGCAGGGGAGGGTTCCAACCTGGGAATTCTGACAAGAAGAGCAGGCAGAAAAGCTGCTTACCACATAGAGAAGGGAGCTGGGGACCATGGCTCCATGTGACTCCAGTGGCCTAGGTATAGATACCCACCCAGCTGCCTTCCAGAACACAGCAGCAATGCCTTGATTTCCTGTGAAGAGCTCTGGAGTGGGTCTCCCCAGGGATCAGAAAACACCTGTTCCAGACATTTGGTGGGCACAGGGCTGGTCTCACATGGGGGTGCTGAAGAGGCCTTTCAGAGGAAGAGGGGCTGGCTGTTGAGGCTGAATGGGGTTTGGGAAGTAGAGGTGGGTAAAGGACACAGCAGGTAGGGCTCTAGAAGAGCATTCCAGCCAGAAGGTCCAGTGCATGCAAAGGCTGCATGTACAAGGGCAGGTGGAGAGAGGGCAGCCACAGGAAGAGGTGGAAGAACAGAGAGGTTGCTGGAGCTGGACCCTGGATCTTCTGTGAAAGGGAATACTGTTGGTACAAGGCTGGAGGATGCATCTGAGGATGCTTTCAGAGCTTGGTCTTCACCCTTGCAAACAACCCCTGGGCCTGGTCCAAAGGCTGCTCAGCTGTTGTCTACTGAGATGAACCTTGGTCTGCTGAAGAGGAGAGCATAGAAAACCCATACCACCACCACCAGCAGCAGCACCATGGAGGGGCAAGGATGCATGGGACCCGATGCTGCTCTTATTGGAGCTCTCTCACTCTAGCACACCCGCTGGGATTTAGCATGACAAGAGAAAAGGCTGCAAAGACCAGGGCCACATGTGCATGGTGGGAGGAGTGGTATGAGGGCCATAGCTGGGCTAACAAATCCCAGTTTTGACTTTTGCAAGCGGAGAGACTTTAAAAGCCGCTTGTTAACTAAGAGGGGAACCACTATCTTACTTCCCAGGGTCCTTATCAGAAATCAAGAGATTCAGTAAATGTGAATTAGCCAGCACAGACACAGACCCTTCCCTTCCCAATGTCAATAGTCCCCCAAATGCCTCCCTTCCCTACTCAGTGGAAGCACAGCACCTGCCCTGCACAGTGGACAGCACATGATAGACATTTAATAAATAGTAAATGTTCTATTATCAGATGTCATGGCTGACGAACGGCAAATTAGATCTGGTGAGGAGAGCAGAAAGTTACTTTAGTGAGCAGTCACAAAGCCATGGAATGTTCTCAATAACGGAAGAAAGCTTCAAGCCGGAGGCCACTGGCTTCCTTTTCCAGGCCGGGCAGTTGGGAGCCAGAGTAAGGAGACTCAAGTTCGGGCATTCTTATAAAAGACGCACCATAGACGGAAAGAAACTCACTTTGTTTCAGGGCTCAAAAAGGGCCATCACTATCTGGTTCTCCATCCAATAGACTTTTCTCCCCTCTCCCAATGTGGTTCCAAGCCCAGTCACTCTTACCTCCTGTTTCTTATGTCCTATCTTCCACAGAGATATCCCCCACTCTCCTGTTTGTGCAAATACTCTAACTTCAAGGTCCCCTGGAAATGCCACCTTCTTCAGTAGCCCTTCCCAGATTCCCCACTCCCACCCTGTCCCCAACTCCTGGCACCCTTCTATCTGGACTGGCAGCTCCTGGGTTCCTTTGTTATTCCTCTTCCTGAACTATCAGCAGCCCCAGAACAGGACCAGGTCTTGCACAGAACCCAGGGGGCCTTCCCAAGGAGGAAGCGAGATCGCACACCTGCTAAGGGAAAGAATGGGAGAAATCAGTTATGCACACCTAGGAGCGATAAGCCCCAGGCTGGTGTCAGCCATGTGCCACAGAACATATCCCCTAGAGGACAGGGGGAAAGCTACAGGTCCAAACAGGCATAGAGTTTCAGGCCAGGACACCAGGCTCATTATCGGCAAACATCAGGTTATTCGAAACCAGACTATGTGACAGAGAGGTAAAAAGCCACGGCCACAGCGGCTTCACCTGATGCCATGCTCACCCCTTATCTGGGTTATCCCTGGGATGAATGGGAAAGATGCCGGCTGGTAAAGTAGGGCCAGCACCCTGACATTTCTTAGGAGCTGTTATTGGTAGTATCATTATAAAGATGATAAAAATAGGACATTACTTGGTGCTTCTGTGGGCTGAGCATTGCGATCACTTCTCTTTATCTACCTTCACACCAACCCCAAGACATAAATACTTTATAAGAGCCATTTCACGGAGCAGGAAACTGAGGCTTAGATTACCGAGGGTCACGCAGTGGTAGGTGGCAGAGCTGACATCTGCCTGACAGCAGGCTCTTTCGACAACTGCAGCCTTTTCCACTGGAGTCCACACCACCTGCTCACCTTGACTCAACCTCTGGACTCTAATGGTGAAAGAATGAAGGCTCAAGTAGGATTCAGGCCATTCCCTAGGCCGTCACTTTGGGACATTCTACATTCCCACCCTATTCTCTTCTTTCTGCTCTTCTGGTCCTGGACACTGAGGGCACACACAGCCTTCCTTGGAAGAAAACAACTTTCCCACCATCCTGGCTGCCCGGCAAACACCCCATCTTCGCTCTCAAATCAACTCTATATCACCTTCTCTACCCATTTTTATACCCACCCTACATGTCCCCTGGCCCTGGAGAACCAACTCTTCTTCTCCCCTGTGCCTGATTCACCCAGGTCTGGGTCCTGCATGAAACCGATACCACTGTCTTGTGCCCAATGCTTTGACTTTACTCAAGAGTGGGCTCCTTGAGGGCAATCCTGTCTTAACTTATCTTTGAACCCCTAGTATTTGTAAACACATTAAGTGATGTTTTAAAGTACACGCACCCACAACCAGAACTGCTCATCTATCATTAAATGAACAAAGAAGAGCAGGACAGGTCATTATTCAGAAGGGCAGGACTCTTCCTAGGTCAGCTGTGAAAATGAAAAATACGTAAGAAAGCCTGGCTGGTGTAGCTCAGTGGTTGAATGTTGATCTATGAACCAGAAGTCAGGGTTCAATTCCCAGTCAGGGAACATGTCCGGGTTTCGGGCTTAGTCCCAGTAGGGGGTGTACAGGAGGTGGCCAATCAATGATTCTCTCTCATCAATGATGTTTCTATCTCTCTCTCCCTCTCCCTTCCTCTCTGAAAGCAATAAAAATATATATTTTTAAAACTGCCCCATTTTTAAAAAAATACCTAAGGAAAAGAAAATCTCTGTTGGTGGCTTATAAAAGAAAAATCTCACTGATTTGGAATAATTAGGGATAGAAGATGAAAAGCTGGTCTGATTTAGCACTTTAACAGAGTTATACTGCACTTCTGACCAACTGTATGAGGCAGACACAGAATATAGCTTTAGTGACTGAACAGGGCCCATCTGTCAACAGTGCACCCAGTGCGTGTAAGCAAACACACACATTTCCAGTGGTAGGATTATCAAGCAGGTTTCCTAATCTTCCCGCCTTTTAGTAACACCACTTATTTGCTTGGCAAACCTGCCTTCCAGTCTTGGCCCAAAGGGGTGAGGCATGAGGTCTGCCGTGGAGGAGGTTATGTTTCTATCGGACCCCATCAAACTGAGCCACCCCCCAAACATGCAAGTTTGCAAGTAGCCTGATGAGAGCCAACGCTGCTGCAAGAAGCTCGATCAAGTCAACACCGGCCAGTGGAGACTTTAGCCACAATGTAACCGGATAACAAGGAGACACCAGCATCCCTTCTGCAAACAGCAAGAGAAGAGGAACGAAGCTGGTTCTCAAAGCAGCCTTGCATTCCACTGACATTTGGGGAAACGCTCCTATTAGGATTCAAGGCCAACGGCGCTGTGAGAAATTATTTGTCCCTTACACATGTCTACAATGAGCTGAGAAACGCCAGGCGGAAAGCTGGCTTCATCGCCACTTACTGTTCCTGACACCACGCGGTCACTCAAAGACCCTGGAGTGGCTCCGAAAATCCCTCCCTCCCCAGTGCCTGGTACTCAGAAATAACCAAAAGCTTTAGCCTCTGCCAAAAAAGGGAAAAGAAAGAAAACCCCAGGAACACAACAAATCCATGTCCAACTCCTTTGCCCCTCAGAACAAAACCATTGCAGGCGCACACAAAGCCGGGGGAGGCTGGACAAAGGCGAGGCCAGGTCACACTCGACAAGGCGCTTTCTTGTCGTTCCCAAAACAGAACTGTCCTCTATTAAACCGCTCTTGTTGCTCAGATGTTGATGCAGGGAGGGAGGGGGGCACAAATCTCAAAACAAAAGGCGAGCTGCTGGGTAGGGAGGCCCCAGGCCGGCTCCTTCTCCCCGCACACTCCAAGCCTTTGAAAGCCCGCAGACCTCGGTCCCAGAGCTGGCAGCTGTCCGTTATTATCCCAACAACTCCAAGGGCCCCAGCACCAGGGAGCGTGTCCCGAGCAGGTGAACGCCATCTGCCCGGCTCTGACAAGATGCCCATCTTCGTGCCTGCTGCTGCCAGCAGGCTGTGTGGGCCTTCGGGAGGCACAGCCAGCCTCCCGGCCTCTCGGGGATGGCTCTTCAAGGCTCAGCCAGGCTTTCTTCTCTCTCCCCGGGGAAAGCGGGCTCAGTCACTACCTGGTATTTATCACAGCGGGGGAGCTCTTTTGAAAAACACTTGGTCACCTTTCAGAGAAATTTCTAAAGGCATTGAGAGTGGTGCACAGAGGTGGCTACACAGAGAAAACAGAGCCCACGGGCACACCTTCCAGGGGTTAATTTCAAGAAGGGTCTTTAATTGACTACAAAGAGAAGAAGTTTCCTACCTGCCTTTTTAAAAGCACTCCCTGCATTAGCTAAAACATTCCCAGCACACCCAGCCCATTTCCTCCCACCCCACCCTGGCTATTTTAATTGGGGTAAGTGGTTCCCTGATGCAATCTACAAAGTACTTGTCCAGACCAGGGGGAGAGCAAGAGCTAAGTGGAAAAGCGGGCAGAATCCTGGGATGGAGCGGATGGCCTAGGGTTCCGGCTCTGCCTCTGCTGCTCCTAGGAAGAGAGGAGTTCCCCCTTCAAGTGGTTCACTGGCTGGTCTGTGGAACAAAATGCCTACCTGTGTGACAGGCAGGGGAACTCCACTTCCCAGGACCAAAGCAGACTAAGGGTGATGGTGTGCCTGTGAGTCTGGGCCTCTGTGGGGTCAGATCCAACACTGTGTGCACTGTTAGTGACACCTGGCAGGAGCCCAGGTCCCCATCCTCATCTCTCAGGGATCATGAGCAATAAGAAATCTGCCGTTTGATGCCTTCCAAGCCACACAAGCCTGCATCTATTTCACTGACGCCCGCCAGTGACAGACTTCTTCCTCTGCTCCTGCCACAGCCGAATCTCTGATGGGAAAGTAAGGTGGGGACAGGCACGGGGAGACGACGTAGAGCCACCCCAGAAGGGGGCAGCAGAGCTACAGTCTGACCATGGGCATGGGGTAGAAACCCACCAACGGCTGGGAGTGAGGACACTACTTACAGCCTTAAGGCCAGCAGCTGAAATGCTCACGGGAAGGGCTGACAGGTGAACACTCTGCTTCTGAACAGAAGCCAGAAAGCAGCGAGGCGGTGTGGAGAGCCTGGATGTGAAAGCTGGGCCCAACCCCCTAGAGCAGCGGTTCTCAACCTGTGGGTCGCGACCCCTTTGGCGGTCGAACGACCCTTTCACAGGGGTCACCTAAGACCATCCTGCATATCAGATATTTACATTACGATTCATAACAGTAGCAGCATTGCAGTGATGAAGTAGCAACGAAAATAATTTTATGGTTGGGTCACAACATGAGGAACTGTATTTAAAGGGCCAGAAGGTTGAGAACCACTGCCCTAGAGGTCCCCAGGTCCTGGGCACAGTGAGGACGGGCACCCTGCCTGATTCTCAGGACTGGGGTGGGCTCACAAAGGACAAGGGAGGTAAAAGGGCTTGGAAAACTCTGAAGGGCCAAACCAACAAAAATCCTCAACTGAGTCTACCTCATCAGGAGCAAATGAGCCAGACATGTGGCCCACAAGGGTAAGACAACCATGGCCATGTTACCGCCACAGCCACTGCCACTGCTCCTGCTCAGAGCAGGAGCTGCCAACTCAGAAAGCTGCCCAACAACACGGAACAAGCGGCCCTTCTGCGCTCCATGCAGAGGCCTCAACTTCTAAGGTCTTCAGCTGAAAAGCCAAACTGTCATCACTAGAAAAAGCATGAAGGTGGCACAGTGAAACAGTCCTTGTATTTACTCTACCCAAAGTAAGCTGTGTCGTGTCCCCTGGACCACAGTTGTGGGGACTCACGTCCACAGCAGCCACCCCCTACCCCCTGCCCAAGGGCGCCCCATGGCTGATGGAGGCTCTCATCCACATCTGGCTTAGCCTAAACCCAACTGCCTCTCTGCAGCATTCACTGACCGGTAGGCCTTTCTCATTCTTGTGCAACAAAGCGGCAGCCCACAGGAAAAAGGGCTCCAGCACACAGCACCAGCCCTCAGCTTTGTAGTATTTCAAAGGAGAGAGAGATTGTTTAGGGCAAGTGATCAGAGAGGGCTTTCTTTCACAAGGAGGGTGTAGCTCACTATGAGTCTTGAAAAATAGCGGGATTTCATAGAGGACGGAGAACATGCTCCTACTCACTTCTCGTAGCCCCCGCTCTGAGCCCAAAGGAAAAACACACCCTCTCATGCTCTTTAGGCTGCCTCATCTTCTTACAGGTCCTGAGCCTGTGTTCAGACCAGACTGACACCCATGCCAGGGGCATGCCAGGGCCTGCTATGGTTCCATCTAGCAGGCAGGGGCCACTGGACAGTGCCCAGTTGAAGCCCTTGGGTGTCTCCTCCCTGCTGAGCTCCCGCTCCCCAGGGGATAATTGGTCCAGCTTCCTGGAAATGTCTCCTCCACTTTGAATCCACTTTAGAAAGGCAGGCCCAGGGAGGGGCCCAGGGCTAGGGCATGGGGAGGGGCTGCAATGGGAACATCCTGTCTGCAGTGGAGGCAGCGGGGGACTGGAGGGGCTGCCCACGTGGCTTTGGCTTTTTTTTTTTTTTTCATTGAACAGGAAGTGTTCATTGGACCGACAAACAAGCATCTAGGGGTCGTGGTAGGGTTAGGGCAGTGAAGCCAACCTCTGATTTGTGGAAGTGAACACTCCAAGACAATGGGTGTGTGACAGTGGAGAAATCGGCTGCAGATGCAGGCCAGAGCCTGCTGCCCAGGGACCAATCAGGTAATCAATCCTGTTGATATGTTTATTTTCAAAAGGAAGACCTGGGGGAGGGGTCTACGGTGGCTGCACACCAGACAATGGAAGGCAGCTGGCAGCACGGTCCTATGATCCACCCTTCTCCCAGACAGTCTGGGGTTTCTGCTTTCTCTTCTGCCTCAGGGCTTCTCTGCTTTCTAGCCAAGAACTTGGGGGTAAAGGGAAGATGACCAACCACAGCCAGCTGTGTGCCTGTGTTTCCTAGCATCAATAGCCAAGCCCCCGGCCGTCAGCACAGGTGCTGGGGCCTGAAGTGCCCCACTCCGCTCCTGGCTGCAGGCTGCCTATCACCTCTGTGCATAGGTCCTTAAGCAGGTGGGTGGGCTTTCCCAAACCTCACATCAGTCAGAAAGCATAAACCCTGGGATTTTCACTGTCCAGGCCTAGTCGGTATCGAGATGGAAAATTGGAGCCTGGAGGGGCCCAAACAGCCAGTACTCGAGTAGCAGAGTTGGGACCAGCACCCTATCCTAGGGCTCATCCCATGCTCACGAAGGGCACCTGCCCCCAACATGTAACCCTAGACCCAGTCCCCAGGGGAAGACAAGATTACTTGGTTCTCTGCCGGGGTCGGGAAGGGTGACCACACAGTAACAAACCACACCAACCAAGTGTGTGTGACACATCCCAAAAAGCACTTTGAGGCCCTACCATATAGTACAAACTCCTTGGCGAAGCAGGAAGAATGAAGGAGGCCCTTGCTTCAGGGACTTTCAAAGAGAAGAGCATGAGAATTCTTCTATATGACACAATATGACCAGGAGCAGTGGGCTCCAAGCTGCACCCAGACCTGGCTGGTGGGGCAGCAGGCTCTCCCCTCCTCACACATGCAGAAAGCACACCCTCCGCCCCCCAGCCAAAGGTTTGTTAAGTAGATTGTTAAATGGACCGTATGTTGGGTGTGACAACTCCAACACTGCTTCCCAGGACAATGACCTCACACATTTCTTTAGATCCTTTCTAAAAAGGTCCTCAAAGGGCCCACTCCAGAGTGAGCTGCCTATTTCAGCAATAAACACCCAGTCACTGACTTTACCCCAACAGGACTGGGGTGCTGGCTTCCAATGTACTTTCCAGTGTGGAAATTCCATGAAGTTGAAAGCCACCTTGGAATGAGCCCTGGACAAGGAGGGGATACTTGTTGATTGGCCCAGCCTTGGTGGTAAGGGAAGCTCCTGATGAACAAGGGAGAAAGAAGTCCAAAACCTTAAGAACAAAAGAACAAAGCTTGTCACTCAGCCTTGATCATCCATGGCACCCTCTCCAACCATCTGTCACATCATGTAGAAATTCCCTGCGTGTGATTCTGTCTGCCTGGAGAGACTGCTGGCTTATCTATCTACCTATCCCCAGAGAGCCTGGGGCCCAGGAGGCCCCCTAAACATTGTGGAACAAAATGATGAACCAGGGTACTATCAGAGCCTTCTTGTTCATCCTCTAGGCCACACACTTCCTTTCCTTAACCTCTGAGAGCACATGTAGCTCATACACGCACAGCAACACAAGATCATACCTGGTCTACTTGGTTGCCACTGGCCACCCCTTTCTCCCCTCTCTTGGGCTGTGAGTCCCCAGCAGTCAGAGAACAGAACGGACTCACCACCCCCCACCTGGCACTCCAAGAAGCACACAGCAGTTGGATTTGGTAGTTCGTACCCAAAGTAGAAAAGTCAGGATTATAACATTTTCCATCTACAGCAAAGAGAGCTTCCTTTAAAAACGTGTTTCTTTATAATCCCCAGTGCAAGTACAGAATACCCATTTATCTATTCTAGCATCAGTATAAATCAAGACAATCCTTTTGAAAATAATTTGGCAAAATGACTCAAGAATCTTGAAAGGAGAAGTCCGTACTTTCTGACCCGGTAATTTCACTTCTGGGAATGTCTAAGGAAATCATCCAAAATGAAATGCAAAGATGTTCACTGCTGTGTTGTGTACAGTGGCGGGGCCAGGAGGGGGAGGACAGGAAGGGAGATCCGGTAGTAGAGAATGGTTAAATACAGCCTATCAGTAAGGACAACCAGAAGTACTTGGACATATGCTTATCAAGAGAAAAAGCAGCAGACCACAAACACATGTGCAGACCCAGGCTGCATTTTGCCCAAGTCTAGAAGTTGTGATAGAATATGGTAGAGTGAATGTTTTCCTTTCACTTCCCAAACTTTCCCCAAATTTATCCTGAAGAGACAAGGGTTGCTACATGAGGGTAGGAGGAGTGGCACCGCCACCCTCCTCTCCAGGCCTGGGGCCTCAGCAAGGGGAGAAGAGGTGGAGGAAGACTGAACCATGGCAGACGAACCTGGTTTCAAGCCCTGTTAACATGACACCTCCAAGAATGACATTTAACCAACAGGAACCTTCTGGGAATATTTAAATATCCTCCAAAAAAACCAAACCAGGCAGGCAGGCTTTATATATAGTGTGTGCGCATGTACACAGAGCCAAAATTTTCGATATATAGAGATAGATACACCATTCCATTCTCCAACAGCAGCAGTGGCCAACTTTCCGCCCCAATCAGCCATCTGGGGCTCAAAGGGAAGGTGTCAGATTGATCACCAGGGTTGGATTAAATTTTTTTTCTTCTTAAATCCCCTTAACTGAGAAAGCAGCTTGAGCCAATTCTGCTTCTTTCACAGACACCAAAACATCAAGCTATAGTTACACCAGTGCATCTTCACACCCCCCCGAGTTTGGGGGAGGGGAGGGTACAGCTTTCCAAGCAGCTCTCTGCAGTCTCACCTCCTGGTGCAGAGGCTGAAAGCACAGGCTTAAAGGAACAGGACTGCCGGGAAAGGACCGGGCTCCAGCCTCCTCCCCAGGTCTCCTTCAGACTGAGAAGGTGGCACCACCTCCCAGAAGCCTCTCTAGATCCCTTTCCCCAAGACAGGCATCTTCTCCCCTCCTCTGCTTTGTCACTACAGCTCTTTCCTAGACAACTACACTAGCCTGACCTACATCAGTTAAAATATCCTTAAAACATATTGAGGGAGTGATGGAAGGGAGAAGGTTATCCTGTCCCAGGAT
The DNA here is from genome assembly GCF_028538775.1 of Myotis yumanensis. NCBI lineage: Eukaryota > Metazoa > Chordata > Mammalia > Chiroptera > Vespertilionidae > Myotis > Myotis yumanensis. Next base: position 38,005,960 of record NW_027223753.1, read on the forward strand.
ATCCCAGGCGCCGTCCTCCCTATGATTTCATTTTCTCCCCTCAGCAACCCTATTCTATAGATGAGCAAAATGAGGCTTGGAAATGCTGCAATTCTGTGGCTGAATCCTTAGTGTTCGAGACTCTCTCTACACCAGTGGCTGCTGCAGACTACACTCAACGGAGAAGGGAAGGGAGGGAACCAGCAACTATTGAGCCTGAGTATGTGCCAAGTGCTTCTACACTGTACACGTATTCTTTCTAATCCTTATAACAACCCAGAGAAGCAGCAGGGACTGACTGCATCCTCATCCCCAACCTCCAGGCGGGAATCTGAGACTCAGAGATGAGCCGACTTCCTTTTCACACAGATCTTAAGTGATGAGCTAGACTTGAGCCCAAGGCACAGAACTAGATCTAAGGCCCATGCCTCTCCACGTGGCAACAGTCCCATCGTCAAAAGCTCCTGTAGAAACAGGACTGCAAACTTCATAGTAGCTCCCAGACAGGTCTATACCTGGCACTCCCTGTAGGTGCTCAGACATGTGCTTTTGTTGGGGAGAAGGCGGGCGAAACAGGGTAAGGGGTACCCCCGAGGATTTTCCTGTAATGGAGGCAACTTCCAAACACACAAGTAGCAGCACCAATACCGACAGGGGTTCTCCCAGTGGGAGGTGCTGCCTCTGGCTCAGCATCTTGATGGACCTTATAACCAACTTTAGTCCAATAATTGGGAAGGTCCTTGACAACACCCCCCCCCCCCCCACACTCCCAGTACAAGACTACTCTGGGTGTCCCTACCTTCACCACCCAGACCCTCCCTGAATATGTTAATGACTAATCCTCCAGGCAGGCGCCAGCTTCCCAAAGGGACAATGACCACCTCCAGGAAACATGGCCAAAAGCAGGCTCTGCGTCAATTTATTAGGTTGTAAAAGAGGGCCCTGAGGGACGAGGGAGGGAGGGAGGGAGGGAGGGAGGAAAGGAGGAAGGGAGGAAGGGAGGAAGGGAGGAAGGGAGGAAGGGAGGAAGGAAGGAAGGAAGGAAGGAAGGAAGGAAGGAGGGAAGGAAGGAGGGAAGGAAGGAGGGAAGGCAGGCAAGCAGCTAAGACATGGCTGTTTTCGATATTTTTACTGTTCTTTTGTTGACCCCCTTCTCTTTGAAGGAGGCAGGTGGTCTGCAAGGTCTAAGGAATGAGCAACCCTTAGACTAGAGCTGAGGAGACTTGTTTCAAACTCCTGGCTAGACAGACTTCACAAGCTTTCAGGTTCTGACAGGAGAAAGGGGGCTCCCTCGGCTCCCAGGTCCCTCTGAAGTGCACCAACAGGAGGCTGCCTCCTGCCAACACTCACACTACATACCTGGGTCACCAGCTTCACACCAAGCAGGTAGGTGGGAGGGAGCAGGACTCTAGAAGTGAATCAGATGTGCCCCTGACCTCCAGGGGCTTCCTGTTTGTGTTGGGGGGGGGGGGGGGGGGGGGGGTTGACACAAATACCTGTGACTTGAAAGCATCAAATAAAAGTTATGAGGAAGAAAAACAAATTTCTGAATGAGAAATGCTGGTTGCCGCCCCCCTCCCCCTGCAAAGAAGGGAAAAAAAGAACCAAGTAGGGGAGACACCCGATTTCAAAGAAAGCAAAGGTTACACAAACAGGTTTTGGGTTAATATCCGAGTTGCTGGGCAGTCACTCAGGATCTTGAGCACCACCCAGGTGCTAGGAACCTGGGACAGAGTCACAGAGACGGGCTCTGACCTCAAGGAAACTGGGCAGGGAAGACACATAAACAACTTCAATCAGCAGAGGTAAGCTCCAGAGGCTGTCTCAGTAACTCTAGCAGTTCGCACCATGCCTGGCATACAGGAGGCATGCAACCAATGCATGAATGAATGCATGAATGAATGAATGGAAGTACAAAGGGAGCAGTTCATTCTACCCTGAGGAGGCAGGAAAGATTTGCTGGGGGAAAAGCCTGGAGCCCAGGCCTAATGGGAAACTTGCCCTCCAAGCACACAAAAGGAGCATTGGGCAGCCCGGCAAGGGGGCTGCGCGTGCAGAGACACAGTGGTGCGAGAGAATGTGGTGTATCAAGGAACTCCAAGGAGTCCTTCAGTTCATGCTGAGAGACGAGGGCTGACATGGGTCAAGGCAACGAGCCTGCAGGGCCTTGGAGGCCCAGCCGGGGATCTTGGGCTTCATCCAGAAGAAAAGCCATCTCTCAAGTGTACAGACACAGGCACAGCATGGCCAGACTGGCGTTTCAAAGAAAGAACCTGGCAGCAGTGTCCACTCATCCCAATGTCCCGTTTCCAGACGAGGAAAACAAGGACTCAAGCAGGGGCACCACTTGCCTGAGGTTGAGTGGCTGAATGGAGTCGATGCCCGGCTTTGGTCCAGGGCTCCTTTCATCTACACCTGCTACCGTCCTGAACGCCGTCACTACGTTACCTAAACACTCCACCATGGCTGCAGAGGCTCCTCAAACAAGCAGTGCAGCTCTCAGGCCAGGGGCCTGGAAGTCCTGACCTGCCTGCACTCCCACGTCCTCCTCCTCTTGTGAAAGACGGGGGATCGATGCTACACCCAGAGAGCCACTGTGCAAATCAAATGACGGAGGCATGGACACGTTCAGCATGCTGACTTGCACAAGGTAAGCGTTCTAAGGATGGCAGGTTAGCATCATTCACTCATTCAAACATACTTGAGTGTCCACTATGTGCTGTTCTGTTCATAAGGGCAGGAGGAGGTAAAGGGAGCAAACGCACATCAGGGTATTATTAAAATGGACAGACTGTCCCTGAGAGTGGAGGGCAGGTGTCTGATCCTTTGGCCTATAAAGACAGGGGGCTGGGTAAGCAAGGAAAAGAGTAGTAAAGCCATAATGTGTTATGCACTGCTTGGTTGCTTGGAGATAAACACAGAACGCTGGTTGGGGAACAGGCTGGAAAATGGAATGCAAAATGCTCTACCCTGCCCCTTCCAAAGCTTCGGGACTAGAAATGTAGTAGGTCGACCTGACATCCAGGTGGGGAAGGAGGGCAGGCACAGCTATGGCCCCGGGTCCAGCTTCCCCAAGGCGCCGTTTATGAGATCACTGTACATGAAGGTTGTGGTCTGGCCACAAGTCTCTGCTGTCCCCCATCCCTGGCTGGCTGCTGGAACAGGTGGATGGTAGTTTCAGGCAGTCAGGGATGAGTACGGAGAGACGGTGTTGATGAGCCTATAGAATCTCGTGGATCTGAGGTCTTAAAAAATCCACCATAGCCCCACCTGTGAGGCTTTGTGGTGTGAGGAAGTAGAACGCTTCGGTGAGCTGAGGTGTATGTGTCTGAGCAGCTGTGGCCAGTATCTCCTGCTTGAACAGTGGCCAGGCTTCTCGGATTGGTGCCCACCACTAAGCTGCTGCCCCTGGGCCAGCAGACAAGCCCCTCAAGGATCCACAATGTACCATGTTCTTATCACCACCACCTAGTAATGCATCTGGCAAGCAAATTCAAGATGACTCCTTTCAAATACCAGAAGATAATGGCCAGGCCAAGTCAAGCAGGATCACAGGGCGTGCCCTAAAGGAGATGCGGTAGATGAGGCCCTTCCTCCTAGATGGGCAGAAGCAGGAACAGCTATGATCTCTAAGAACAAGTCAGCTGTCTTCCCCTCCACCCAACCTAGCACCCCAATCAACTAAGCCAGGCTCAGGCAAAACCAACAACACACTTAGGCCTCCAGTGTTATGTCAACTGGCATGACCAGGAGCCTTTGAAAGTCCAATATCATGGGGCAGGCATCCCATTTAATCACTGGTTTGCTCTGAAACCGCACCAGGTACCCTACAGGGGCCCTAGGAAGAAAAATAGGGTTGCTACCTTCTGGGACATTAATAATGATGGGGGTGGGGGTAGAGGGTACAGAGGAGCAAGGTACGGGGCCCTCCCCCTCCCCCCTCCCAGCTCTGGGAACCAATGGTCACCCCCTGAGCAAGTCAATTAAGCTCCCAGAGCACCTAAAACTACTCTTTAGTTAGGAAAGAAAAAAAAATCTAAGTCCCAAGGGCTTAATTAGCTTTGTGGAAGGACAGGAGATGCAAAGATAACATATACTTTTACCAAGACTAGGAAAAAAGTAAACTCCAGGAAACACAGACAAGATCAATGCCCCCCAGGACCCCTCCAGTAGGCAGAGCAGGGAGCCAGGCCTGAAACCAGTTCCTCCAGCAGGGCAGGATGCCAAGGAGTCCTCCTGGAATGAGGCTCCCATCCTCCCTGGAGCAGGAGGTGCTCCAGCCTCCTGTCCCGGCCTGCTTGCCCGACCCTGTCCCAACAGGCAGAGAGGACTGCTCCTGGCCTCACCTGCCATGCTATCTGCCTCAGGCAAGCAGAGGGTGGGGAGAAGGCCTGCGGAGGGAGGCGTGGGTGCTTGGGGGTGGGGAAAAGCTCAGAAGCCTGCAGTCCAGTGGCATTCACACCAGTTCTGGGGGTGAGAAGGACCGACACCAGAAAGAGCAGAGGAAGGCCCTGACCTCTGAAGGCTGCAACACGGGGTCCAGCTCTGAGCCCACCCATAGAGTGGGGGTGCAAACACTGGGCAGGAGGCGGGAGGACAAGCAATGAAGAGGGTCTTCGTCCTTAGGCTAATGGGCCCACCTCAGCAGGATGAACACGTGGGGCACAGCAGATATGCCCACCTACCCCCCGCCGTAGGCTTACTATTATTTCCGGAAAGCCAGCATTGCGCCAGGAAGTATCCTACCCGTTTTACACAAATTAACTCACTTAATCCTCCAGCTCGCTTGCAGGCTGTGCTGTCCCATTTTACAGAAGCAGAATAGAGGAGCTGGAAGGAAGGGAGGGAGACAGCAGCCTTACTTCTTGAAGTCGGTAGCTAGTTCTTCCTTTTGCTTATCCTAGGCCCCCATGCTTCCAAGTCACATCTTTTCGTTTTCAAATGCCTCTGAATTCCTAAGGTGACTGAGAAAGCTGGCATTCAGACCTGGGTCTGTGGATTCCAAAACCCCAGCTCATGGATCCCATCTTCTTCCAAAAGGAGAAACTGGAAGTGTGGTCGGACTCTCAACAGTCTTCAGGGCCGTGGACAAAGCCCCATCACAACAAAATCCCCCTTCAGCAATCAAGGAAGAATCCGGGAAGGAGCCTGCCCCTTCCAGATAGTGCTTGGCATGGCCCTCTGCCCTTGCCGGGACCGAGTGCAGCTCAGCCTCTGTGTATCAAGGGGTCTGTCACATCTTCCGTAACCCCTCCCGCGGACAGCCCAATCCCCACCCCCGAGAACTCCTTTCATTCAGTGATCCCACAGGTCAGGGCAGGATAAAGAGCAGCATCCCCTCCAGACCCATGTCCACCCCTAGGACATGCCCCGAACCCGGCAAGACTGTAGCTCTCACCACCCCACCACCCACGGCATTCCATCACCGAGGCAAACAGGGCCGACCTGCTGGAGAGCGAGGAGAGGAGAAAACCAGCCTGATTTACAGAATTTACCAAATGGGTCCGTTTTTCACCACTTTCCAGTCTGTTTGGGAAAACTCCAGGTTTTTAGAAGTAGATTAATGGCAGGGAGTTAATGGGGCAGTGATATATCCTGCCTGAGATTTTTTGAAAAGTTCTGTGTCGAGGCGCCCAAGTCCAGCGGACCTGCGTGATTTAGTACGGCGGCCCACTACGCCAGTAAATCTGCTAAACGAGGTCGTTTCTAGAGGGCGGTTTTCAAGATCTACAGCCTGACATGTTGCCAAACTTCTCAAGATAGCTGAGCCCCAAATATGAAGACAATGGGAGGGAGCCAGGCGGCAAGTCAGCCCCAAAAAGTACGCAGAAGCAGTGGCACTGGGCAACCACGAGGGTGAACTTAAGTTCGCTGGCTCTCTGCTCTGCTGGGAGAAGGGGTTCAAGCACAAAGGAACCACAGAGCGTAGAGCCAAAAGGGGGTTTAGACATCACCTACTGCCGCTCCAGTTTATCCAGGGGAAGACAGGACCTCAGACACTAGCGTTGTCTCAGACCAGAACCTAACTTTACACGGGCAACTCTGCCAGACCCTCCAACACCCGGCCAGCTCCCACAGCCCCGGCTGCCCGTTCCTCTATGAGCCTCTGATCTCACAGGGAAGCGGCAGGATGGAGTCCTCATTCTCTAACTCAGTGGTTCTCAACCTTCTGGCCCTTTAAATACAGTTCCTCATGTTGTGACCCAACCATAAAATTATTTTCATTTCTACTTCATAACTGTAATGTTGCTACTGTTATGAATCGTAATGTAAATATCTGATGTGCAGGATGGTCTTGGGCGACCCCTGTGAAAGGGTCGTTCGACCGCCAAAGGGGTCGCGACCCACAGGTTGAGAACCGCTGCTCTAGCTCAAGCATTGCCAGGCTCACGGGCTCTTCCGGGATCTACAGACATTACCTGAATGAAGGAAGACAGAGGGGCTGAGAGTGGAACCCTCCTTCTGACAAGCCCTGTGGAGAAAGGCCACACACACGTGGGCCAAGGCTTTAGGGACGCAACGTACGATCACAACCTCTCCTCCAAAGATGAGAGCTCCCTCCCTGACTTTGCAGCTCCCACTGATGTGAAAGTCAGTGTCAGATCAATTACGACGCCATCATTCCTGATTACCTTTGCTGGGGATTCAATTAGTGGATTAATTTATAATCTCCCTTCCGGGTTGTTTTTTACTTACTGCTCTCTTTATACCAAAATCACATGTAAGTAAAACTTAACAACAGTCCAGAAGGCATCCGAACGTCCTGTCTGCTGGTGTCAATTCATGAGAGGCATTAATGGGGCTTCTCTGTTTTCTCCACGCACCCCTCACCTTGCTCTGAAATCCCTAGAACCAAACCTCTGTGTGGATTTAACACAGTGGCGAAGATTAACCCAAGGGAAAGTCCTGCTTGACATCAGGGGTTGTGCTTTGGGTGAATTTCCAGGTCCCACCCTAGCCGTCTGTGACACCGTCCCCAATGGCTTGGTGGGCATGAGTGGGAAGCAGGACACGTGGGTAGGTGCTAACGCTGGGTCCTTTTCAGGGGAGATGGTGCTGCAGCTGCTCAAACTCTCAAATCTCCCTCCTGGAGCTCAGGGTAATCTGATGATCGCAGCGGATAATTAGTCTCTTATCAAAACAATTAGCGGATGAATGAACAGCCAGTCCTGTCTCTGACACAACTGCACAGGAGCAGCAATGACTGGGGGAGGCGGAGGCAGGGGAAATGACAAATCCCAGCCACCGGCCATCCTGCCTGTGCCAAGGGACAGGCCTTCTATTCCTAACACAGGAGACCCACCGCCCCAGCCTCACTCACCTCCCGCTCCTCCCACCCTCCACCCACCAGCATCTGCCAGGAATGCCCTCCCCAGTGCCTTCCCCTTTTTAGCCAGGAGGTCAGTCTCCTTTTCCTGCTTTTCAGTGAGGTATCTGAGACAGACAGACAGGCAGACGCAGACACACACACACACCCCCGCCTGCAGAAAGTTTCTGGCAGCCAGGCTGTTTCTCTGCTCCCCAGGACCTAATCCCAGCCCCTTAGTCGGGTGTCTACTCTCTAACCAGGCTGGGACCCCAGGCGGGACTCAGAACTCCTACTTTATACTGGAAGGGGCTCAATGTGGGTGGGGCACACGAGTGAACGAGGCCGGCCTGTTCCTCCCTCACAACTGACTGAGAAGTGCTTCAAGGAAATACCCAGGCCCTTCCACCCAGCGCCCCCACCTGCAATTTCAGTAGCCGATGTTTAAAATTCAAAGCGCCTCCATCATTCCCACGTCTCCCGATCTGTAAACAGGCCTGTGGGTCTAATAGCATTTGTTTTCACCAGCAAAAACACACAAGGATTAGCCAGAAAGCCCTCTGGAAACAATCCAAGTAGCCTGGACGGTCAGGTGGGGTGATGTGCCAGAAGAGTTGGTCCTCCCTGTTTGGTTTTCAGACCTAGGAAATGGGCTGAGAAAGCAGGGGATGCCCAGGGTGTCTACGGGGCTTTCACCAACAGGCAACACAAGGAAGAGCCTCGTGGTTTCTAGAAACAACTCAGATACTCAGAGGTGGGGGCCCAGTCTCTCTGAGATCTTACCCCAGCATCACATCCAAAAGTGATGCCTTCTAGGGTATGCTGGAGTGGGGTGCGCCCCACTTCCTAATGTTCAACAGAAAGGGAAGGGAAAAGGAAGGAAAGAAAGGAGAAAACAGGCAGGGGCCAAAGCGGAGTGCTCCATCTGCTTTGTTTTCCATGGCGTTCCTTTCACGGCCTGGGCTCTGCTAAGCCCCCCAAAGCCAAGGCATCATCTGTCCACTTCCCCCTCTGCAATCTGCCGCCCTGCCTGCTCCTGACAGCCATCAATCACTCTGTAATGTGCTGACCTCAAGGCTCAGGGGACGGAATTTTCAAGTCAAATGTAGCCGTTAACATAAATAAAGCATTGCCCTGGATATTTCTCTCTCTCTCTCTCCCCCCCCCCCCCCTCTCTCTCTCTCCCTCCCTCCCTCCCTCTCCTCTGCAGCTGCTGCTGCAGACTCAGTAGGCAACAAAAGTGAGGGCAGGCAGGCAGAGTGGAATGGCAATTCTTTTCTGAGTCATAACAATTATGACGTTGTGATAAGAAACATTTTCTATGAATTTTTAAGTACCAGTCACCCTGTTTTGCAATTGTCCCCCGGGAAAGGGATGACAGATTCAACAGGACTGAAGACTACAACCCAACTGTCCTGAGCAAAGCCGACAGGAGGGCCCTTCTGCACCCCACCCCCATGCGCCCTCTCTAGCTGGGGCTCACTCTGCATCTTAAATAAAGCAGCTGTCCTATAAGCACATTTACATGTAAACGACTTCCATATACCAAATATAGTCCACTAAGCCAGCGTTTATTTTTAAACATGAAGAAGAGTCTCCCATAATACAGCTCATGATAAATGTTACGACCCTTAAAAAGATTTTTAGAGGATGAGAAAGAGTGGCTAGAGCAGTGGTTCTCAACCTTCCTAATGCCGCGACCCTTTAATACAGTTCCTCATGTTGTGGTGACCCCCAACCATAAAATTATTTTCGTTGCTACTTCATAACTGTAATTTTGCTACTGTTATGAATCGTAATGTAAATATCTGATATGCAGGATGTATTTTCATTGTTACAAATTGAACATCATTAAAGCATAGTGATTAATCACAAAAACAATATGTAATTATATATGTGTTTTCCGATGGTCTTAGGCGACCCCTGTGAAAGGGTCTTTCGACTCCCAAAGGGGTCTCGACCCACAGGTTGAGAACCGCTGGGCTAGAGGGACTGGGAGGGAGAATGGGGGCCAGTCTCCCCTCCTGCCCCACAACCATCTCAACTTCACACCCAGGCAGATCCCATGCAGGGCGATGCCTCCAGCCTCCCATCCTCTCTCCCTGGACTCTGTGAGCCACGCACCCAGCAGGGGAATAAGCAGCACAGACAAGGACACAAGCTAAAGGGATGGTCCCCAGAGATGTAAGTCATGGGTCCAGAATAGGGCAGATGGCCCTGCAGAAGCCAGGTGTCTGGGAGAGTTCTGTTCACGTGCTATAATCGGGACCTTTGGATCACCAGTGAGGTCCACCTGAGATAGCAGATCAGTCACTAAAAGCTTCTGACTAGAGGTCCGGATGCCTGGGGGGCTCTGGTTCTGGCTCGGCTGCTGAACTTCTGTGTGACCTCTCTGGGCCTCCATTTCTTCATCAGTACAACGGAGGAGGCTAGCCCAGAGAGTAGAGAATCCTGCAGGTTCGTCCAGGACTAACTGGCACAACCACCTCACACCAGAAGCTCCCAATAGCTCTCCCGTAGGCAGAGGCTGCTCTGCCCAATGCTCCTTAATCAGTGTAACGACGTCTTGGCACCCTCACTCACCCCTTGAAAAACCCTGGGGTTCCTCCAGTTCCTTCTGGGAGAAAAACAAACAGCTAAGTTGCCAGGGTACCTTCAGAAAAGCTACACAACACAATGACAACAGGGTACAGACCCCATGGACCAATTCACCCTCCAGTGCCATCTCCCTCCCTGTGGCCCATGGCCTCTCTATCCCCCCAACCTTGGAAACAAAGTGCTGGCCAAAGGCACCACACAAGCACGGGGGCTCCCCTCACACCAGGCCCAGCTTCCGCCACGTTATGCTGGGCAGGGAGCAGGGACCTGCCAGTCTCAGAGGGAAAGGCCGTCTCAGAGGCAGGGGCTGGAGCGTTTGTGTCCCCTCCTCTGACCCTCTGGCTGGTGGTGGGTTTTCATGGGAAGTGAGAAGGGTCCCTGAGAGAAGCAATCAGAAGCTAGTGCCTGTTTCGCAGATCCAACAGTGAAGTTCCCAAATATATTTATCGGTCTCAATCCTGGAGAAACAAATGTACCTCCTGGACTTCTGAAAGAAAGGGACTTTGAGTCTAGACCCCAATCCCCACCGAACTTCTGCTCAAAGAAGAGAGATGGGCATACACGCCATCAAAGGCAGGAGTGTAGGGGTGGGTGTGAACACGCCTGTGACCCTGAGGATGAATGATAGACTTATTTTTTTAAGGCTGTTCAAGGCAGACACATTAAGAAGGCTGCACCGTTTATCTTTCTGACATTTTAAAAATATGCTGCAAAAAGCTGAATCTTAAATCAAGGTGCATTTTTAAAGCCTCTAATACCAGGGACAAAACCGGTTCCTTTCCCCCTTCAAGGAGCATGCCTGCTGTGGGACAAGGATTACGCACTGACAGAGTCTGGGCCTCCTGCACAATTGATAGTGAGTTCTGTTTTGGAAGCGGCAGGAAAGAGGGCCGGGTGGGGGCTGGCAAACACATGCAGCCCCTCGTCAGGGACCCCCCGCCTGCCACCAGGGCCCCATGCTACAGGGGAGCTGAACGAGCCCCAAGGAGACCACAGGCTGCCAGGGGTCCACACGAAGGGACACTTTCCAGACCTAGGGACCTGGGGAATCTAGCTCCCCATGAAGTGTTCCAAGGCACAATTCCAAACGGGAGCCCCCAGCTTCTTAGGAATCTGGATGCCATGGCAGCAAATGCTCTACACAAAACAGCTGCCCAAGCTGCACCTCTCCCTGGGCCTGGGGGAGGGGTGGCCAGGTGGGCTGTCCTCCTCACCTCACAATTCAAGTTAGGCTGCTAGGGGTGGGGCCAGCAGGCAGGGGAGAGAAACCTTGAATGGCTTTTCGGGTTGATTTGGCCAAATGTTCCATAAGCTAGGTGGAAGCCTTCAACATACCCTAGGGGAGTATACACCTCCAACAATCCAGGTCTACACCTGTAGTCCACATACCGATGCATAATGTGGCCTGGTTACAAAGTTATCTGGTTTAAATATTATACCAGGGCCCTAATTCTCTCTCTTTCCCCCTCCACCCCTTAAGCCAAAGAAAGAACTTGCTGCGCAGGCAGCCCCCAAAGCACAGAGGGAGGCCTGAAACCGACAGGGAACTGCGCTCAAGGGCTCTCATCACCGGCCTCTCCATCACACCCGAGCCAGAGGGAGACCTGGGCCTAACTCCATTGTCAACAGAAAAAAAGTAGAAATCAATAAACCTAACCACCGCCTCCAAGAGGGAGGGCTCCCCAAGGGGCACTGGTGCCAGGAAAGAAGGATCGGTGATGACCACAAGGGAAGTGTTCCCAACCCCCCACCTCACCCTGCAGTTCACAGAGGAGCCCCAGGTGCAAAGGGCAGCAAGGGCAATCCCTTGCTCACCAGGGTCCTTCTCCGCCACCATCAGTCATCTCACTCACCTCCCTCTGGGCCATTCCCCACCAGATCAAACAGTGGAACTTAGCGCTCCCTGCCCGTCACCCCCACGGTTCTAGCTGCTGGCACAGTCCACAACTCAATACCACAAACAGCTCCAACCTTGGGCAGTCAAAAGTGTCCATCCTGAGCCTAAATCTGGAGAACTGACCTGGAAGTCCCCCAGGACAGGCTCCCACCCACGCCAACCCCAGGCATCGAAGAGACACCAGTAACAGATGGCGAACATGGGCCACCTCCAACCGTGCAGCCTCTCCGGAGCACCAACTCCAGGTAGGGAACCGCCACACTCGTGGTGGGAACTGGGATCCCGGGACCCTGCTAAAGCAGAGCCTGGGAATAAAGAGGAAACCGCTAATTACAGTCACTGAAGGCATTGTTAAATGGTTTATTAAACTTGGCAAAGAAAAACACATCCACATCTATCAGTAAAAACGCTTTTCTATACATATCAAGCCCTTGAACTTGTCCTCATTCCAAGTAGAAATAAAGGTTTATACATGTGTGTATATACGCACATAAGCGCATATCCCAATGGAATCACACCATGTGTAAAGTCATCTCATCTATCCAGAAAGAAACACAGGTCCATGCCTGGTTGGAGAGACAAAGGCATGTTATCTGGGTAGGGGCATGTTATATTACAGAAGTGTGTGCACACACGCACACATACTTAAACCAGATGCCGGATCATTTCCAGATGCTACAGTGCAGGACAGCCTTTGTTAAGGAAGAGGGGGGAGAAAAAGCTTACCCTTCATGTCCAGATACTTGGGTTCAGGTTACATGAAACAGGATTAGTTCAGAAAATAGTACAACTTCACAGCCAAAGAGAAAACCAAAGAATGAAAACCATGTAAACAGCCAACGCAATTGCACAACTGAGCACAGTGACAAAAGGCCAGACTTCTGGTTTTGCTCTGATACTCCTTCCTCTGCCCCACACCTGTGACCTAATGTGGAATGGGGGTTTCTGAGGCCTAATAACAGGGCTTGAGTTCGTCCCATGACAAAATCCAGTAGCATCCAATCCAGTGAGATCTCACGGGATTTGCTGCCTGCCTATGCCTGGCTGTCATTTCTTACTCCAAAGCCATGCCGATCAGCTGGCCAACCCTCCACCTCTCTACCCTGGGTGGTCAGCACCAGGGCCGAGCAGTGTCTGTGCACACAGCCTGGGTACAGAAAAAGAAGTGGCAGAGGAGGGGCCAAGAATGATGGGGTCCCTGGCCCCAATCACCTGCCAGCGACAAAGGGAAGGCAACAGTGTTTCTAAATGCACACATGCCCTGTGACTCCCAACACAGGTCCATGTGGGTCTCACTCACTTTCATGAAAATAACTTGCCACAGATCTGCAGAGCAGGAAGATCACTGGTGGTCATCTTGTCCAAATCATCTTGATGAGGAGCCAGAGCTCAGAAAGGTTAGGTGACTTGCCCAAGGTCACACTGCTCCCAAGTAGAAAAGCTGCCTAGCTAAGCCCATGCTCCTTTCACTCAGCTAAGTCCTGTAAACCAGCTGCAGCTACTAGTCCTGGGAGGCCAAGGAAGTGACATCTGGGAAAATCAGACACTGGCAGCCAAGGAAGGCAGCATGGCAGTCGCAATCACTGCATCAGCCCTGCAGAAGCAGCAGCAGAAATGAGACACAAGGAAACCAAAAGTGGAAGAGGAGCTGCAGAGTGGGCAGGACACAGAATCTGGAGCCAGATCTGGGCTCTCGTCCTGGCTCTGCCACTGACAACCTGAAATACCTTGGCCAGGTCCAGCTGCAAATCTGGGCCTCGTTTCCTCATCTGTAAAATGAAAGGTATGGACAAGATGATCTGGAAAGCCCTCTCTTCCCCATTTCAAGTCACCAAGGCCGGATTATAGCTTCAGCCAGACTTGCTGGAGGTGGCCTCCAAAAGTCACTTTACTTCTCTCTGCCTCCATTCCCTGACCTGAGACGAGGAGCTGACAGGCTCCCAGGGCTCCTTGGTAAGAACTCCCAGGAAGCCTTGTAAACCAACTGCCCTGGCATGAGGAGGGGCCAGGGCCAGCTGACTGGCTCCCATGCCCTGCAGCCAAAGTTGCAGCTGAACAAGGGACCTGAATGGGAGTCAAACGCATCAGAGTCAGGCCGAGTGCCCGCAGGGAACCAGAGGGGACAAATGAAGTATGTCACGGCTGGCACCCAGGTCAGGAGGCGAGCAAACACATGCACATGCCTCCTCCCACGCAGCATTGTTCCCAGTGCCTTTGTCAGCAGTTCTGCCGGGCTTGACAGCCGGGGCTTCCTAATAGGGCAGGCTGACCCAGCAGACATGGTTACTTCCCCTACAGTGGTCCATGGGGACATACCACTGCCCGGGGGTGGGGGATGTGCCAGGAAAGCTGGGCTTGTCCTCAACAAAGGACTGGGAGCCAGCCAGCTACACGGATGGGCCCTGGGGGCCTACCATAACCCACACAGGTGGTCTCCTCCACCCTCCCGCCTCTGCAGCATCCCCAACAGGTGGGCAGTCACTGGCAGCAGGAGCTCACAACCTCCCTCCAGGGGCCTAGGCCAAGGCCACCTGATGTCCAGATTTAGGAGCAGAAGCCTCTCCCATATACACACCCACATGCAGGTCGTGGTTCTGCCTTCAACCCAAACACAACAGTTATCCCGCCGACAGGCTGCCTCAAAGAACAAAGAGCATAGTAGGCTCTCTCACACTCGCCACAGTCTTATTCTCTCCAAAGCTGCATGGCCTAGAAATTAAGAACTCGAAGCCATACTATCTGGTTTGAATCCCAGATCTGTCACTTAACAAGATGTATCATCTTCGGCAACTTATTTTTAATCTCTCTGTGCCTCAGTTTCTTCATCATTAAAAGAGATAATGATGGAGTTGACATATACAAACTGTTTAGAATGGGGCCTGGTAGACCATATCAAAGCCAGACATTATTAAAACTGCCTTCAGCATTTCTTCATTCAGAATCTCTACCATCTGACACTCTGGTTCACTGATGACCGCACAGGCTCTGGGTTCCACCTGCTTCTGGCACTTCCTGGCAGTGTAACATCGAGCAAGTAACTTAACCTCTGAAGCCTGGGTTTCCTTTTCCAAAAAAGAGGATCCTCTGACCGACGTCCGAGGGCGACTTTAAGGATAAAATGATAATGCATGTAAAGCACCTTGCTATGACTATAAATTATTAACAGTAACAACATCATCCTTCCCCTTTCAGACATGATCCTTGTCAGCGAGCCTGCATTACCTTCTTTCAGTGACGGCCAACTGCTGGCATACAGGACGACTGCCAGGTAAATTCGAGGGTCACTCTCTCGCTCGCTGTTCAAATGAAGCCTCCTCATCCTGTGCCTGTGAAGTTGGTTTTTTTTGAACCCACATACAGGACTTTACATTTATGCCTATTAAATTCCATCCCGTTGTTTTCAACCTGGAATGGGAGCGGGAGAATTCACTAATCAGCTCTGTCTCGGCCAGCACAGAGGCGATGTCCCTGAAGAGCTGCCATCCCCGAGAAATTACAGGGTCTAGAGAAGCCGCACTCTCAGAGCTAAGAAGGTGACAGCCACAGCTGAGAGGGCCTTGGCCAACTCTGCTCCCTGTTTGCCAACACCCGGACACAAGAGATGGCTCTTATTAACAGAGTCCTATCAAGAGGAGGGAAAGTACTGCTTTCAAAAATAAAGCCACATGTGCACACTGTTGTCATAAACACAGCCCCCTTTCAAGGCCTCTACTGCATTCCTCCCCACACAGTAATGTGTTTCATTTCTTCAACATAAACACAATCAGATTTATTACATTCCAGCAACACTTCCAGGATGGAGATTGAGAAAGCTGCGTTTCCTGGGAACAAAGGGCACTTGTGCAAGTGTGCACAGAAAAGGGGAGAAAAGGCAAAAACCACCTTCCGGATTCTCAGTCAAGTGACTGTAAGCCACATCAAGAACTTTTGTGCAATCTGCCCTGCAGTGGCTGCAGGAGAGAGAGCTAGATTAAGGTTTGGGTTTAAGATCCTGTGCCGGGCCAGACTTAAAACTTGTCCGCTACAGACTGCAGAGCTTCATGCCATTTAGAGTCTATCTCCCCTGAGCCCAGACACATCAGTTCAACAAACCCTTCCTGGAGCTCTGTGCAGCCCAGTAGGGCGTGAGACTCATCCTGGTCTGTCCTCAGGAGACAGGTATGCAGGCTCCTGTATGACAAGCATCTGTCCCCTGGAAGGTGGCAGAGAAGCAGCTGGGGGCTGGGTTCTCACTCACACCTTCAGCTCTTACTACTTTCCCAGGCTGGAGGAGGCAGCAGCCCCGGAGGGATTCCTGGGGAATCCAGGCAGGAAAAGGAAGCCCTTAGGGGGAGGGCAGGAGAAATAAGT
The DNA here is from genome assembly GCF_028538775.1 of Myotis yumanensis. Classification (NCBI taxonomy): domain Eukaryota; kingdom Metazoa; phylum Chordata; class Mammalia; order Chiroptera; family Vespertilionidae; genus Myotis; species Myotis yumanensis. The sequence goes on from NW_027223753.1 coordinate 38,022,090, forward strand.
TTCCCAAAAAGGGAGGACTCGAAGCAGGAGCCAACGTGATGTCATGGGACAAGTACGGGTATTGGAGCCAGAAGGACTGATCACATTCCAGCTTCACCACTTCCTGTGTGGCTTTGCACAGATGACTTAACCTCTCTGAGTTTCAGCTACATCTACAGAAAGAAGGGCATGAATGGACCATCTCTGAGGTTCTTCTAGCAATGACACTCCAGGTTCTAGCCAGAAACTTCTGCACCTTTGTTAATCTTCTCATCATCCATTCAGAGGGACTATATAAGCCATCTAGTTCCCTTTTACCTATTAGGTCTTTGCAGTAGGCAAACATGAGATTAAACAGATACTGACATGGCCTCCCACCTTGGTGGACCCACCCAAACCCTTCCTGAAACCCTTGGAGGCTCCAGCTCCTCCCCTCCAGCCCTCCTCCCGTCCTGCTCTCACAACACTCATGAGAAGGGACTGGACTCAATTCCTGCCCAAGCTCAGTGAGCACCCCTGGCTCCCACGCACCTGGAGCGGGAGGAAAGAGCCAGCACTGGCCAGAGCCCCTCAAACCCAAGGAGCCAATGGCATCAAGCAGATGCGCCCCTCCCTCTGCAGACTGGCCTGGTTCAGCGGCTTTTCAAAGTCAACAGTGTAAGTTTTTCAAATCCTAAAAGGATTCTCAAGCCCCTTCTAATCTGTCTGCCATTTTGTTTCGTCTGCTCAGCTCAAGTCAAGGGGAACTTGACATTTGGAATACTAACAGCAAATAATCCACACCAAGGACAGGCCTGCTGCTGCAGTGTCAGCATGTGGCTCACAAGGATGGTGGGGACATTCCAGTTGTCTGCAGAGGGTCCCAGAAGGCACACTGCGTGGGGGACCTGTCAGCTACCCCCAGGGCAGGGCTGCACCTAATTCACTGGACTTCTCAGCACCATGTCCAGGGCCGGGCGGAGGGGAGATGCTGTGTTGGATGAATGCATGCATACAAACAGCGGAAGTGGGAAGTTTGCATTCTGCAAACTCTAGAGGCCAGGCCCTGTCCGAAGCAGCCATGACTCACGGGCTGCCTCAGGTGACGTGCTCTGCTTCCTGGCACTTCCACTTTGCAACAGTCCCCAAACCTACAGTTGGTCCTGACAATGGGATGGGATGCTCCAGCAGCCCCTTCGCCTACCTCCAGGCCACACACCGCCAGCAGGACATGCAGGTGGGACCACTTATTTGACATTTGACCCTGTCACACACACTCGAGGCCCAGTGCACAAGCCAGGTCAGGCAGGATCCAGGGTTGCAGGGGCGGGGGGTGGCAGGGTGGGGGGTGGAGAGGTTGCCTTAACCCCTGCTGTGCAGTAACCCACTCTGGCCTGCCATTTTAAGAGAAAGTGGTACAGAGAGTGCCAAGTGGCCAAGGGAGGCAGGAACTTCAAGGGCAGACTTTCTGTGGCCAAGGCTGACCTCCAATCTCTAACCTCTGAAGCAACAAGGGCTTGGCTGACACAAAGCATTTTTTTTCAAACTTTTCAAAGACAGTGAGCCCTTTGGGTATAAAAATAAAATCCCAAGACTTCAACTGAGTAATAAAAGAAGACGTAATGACTATAGCCACAATATCAAGTATATATACGAATAAAGCTCAACAGCAAATAAATCCAAGTGCACACTTGAAACCTCCTGTCCCCCTAAGCCCGTGGTCGGCAAACTGCACCTCGTGAGCCACATGCGGCTCTTTGGCCCCTTGAGTGTGGCTCTTCCACAAAATATCATGTGCGGGCGCGCGCACACAGTGCGATTGAAACTTTGTGGCCCATGCGCAGAAGTCGGTATTTTGTGGAAGAGCCAGTATTTTGTGGAAGAGCCCCACTCAAGGGGCCAAAGAGCCGCATGTGGCTCGCGAGCCGAGTTTTGCCAAGCCGCAGTTTGCCGGCCACTGCCCTAAGCCATTGCCGCCTCCAGGAAGCCCTCTGACCACCCTGTGTGATCTGAGCACCCTCTTCTGTGTTCCCACCCCTCTCTCCTCTGTACCCCCTCCTATGACAGCACTGGATCCTCAGTTCTTCCAATAAACACATATGCTTGCTTTGCATATGCTAAACCAAATGTTTACTTTCCATTTCCCCAATTAGACTATAACATCTTTGAGGGGCAATACTTTATTCGACTTCACTTTGCAAGTACCAGGAAACAGATCTAGCATGTATCTCACACCAAAGAGCCATCTGTTGAATAAATAAGGAGTGGATAAGCACACCACCTCAGGAAGGGTTCTGAAGAGTCCTGGAAAATCTAAGACCGACTAAGCCAACTTCGAACTAACGGGGTGACCCCATGGTCACTTTGGGTCGCTCCGCCTTTAGAGAAACATATATGCCCAAGGGGTATGAGCCTGAGTTTCCAAACAGGCCCAGGCAGCAAAGGGAGTTCTCTCTTCCCGGCTGAGGCTAAACAGGGACCCAACCACAAACATCCAGTAATACTGAACATGACGTGAACAGTGCAAAAATAGCTCCTGTATCTCTTGACCCCTCCCTTCTCCCCAGCAACACAAAGGGCAGAACAAAGTGACACCCCTAACAAGCCTCAGCTTGTTCCAGCACAGACAGCCCCAGCCTCCTACATCTGGACCAGCTGCTGTGAGCCAACAGGGGATTCCAAATTACATTTTAATTACCATAATTTTTCACAGGTACCTGAAACCAGACCGTGACAATGGTGCAAAGAAATCCCCAAGTATGATGCATGAGGACCACGCTACAAGCTAGTCCTCTACGTGCACACCCCTTCTCGCATGCCCTTCATTTCACGGGCACTTTACAGTTTGCAGAATGCTCTCAGTGGCCTTCTCCCCCACAGGCTCTGGCTCCCCTCCAGCCTCTGAAGTAGAGTGCCCTCTACAGAGAACCTGGATTTTTAAAAAAGGAAGTTGGGGGCTGGGGTGCAATTCCAGAGGGTATCCCAGAGGGTTATCAAGTACATTTAAAGATCACATGGAAAGCACAGTGAAGATTTTTTAAGAGAAAAAAGTATCTACTTAGGATAATTCATGCTGGACAGAGAGTGGATGCGTAACAGACACAGATTCTCAGTGTGGGACGTGTCTATACAGCCAGCAGGTTAAGAAAGTGAGCTCTGGAACTCATCTGCTTACATTTGAATCCAGGCTCTGAAACAGTGTAGCTGTGGGATCTTGGGCAAGTTAACCTTTCTGGACCTCAGTTTCATCAACTGGACAATGAGGGTGATAGTTAGTACTTACTTCACTGGGTCATGTTGAGTCCAAAGAAATGAATACAAGTAAAGCACTACCAGGGTGCCCAACCCTAGTACATAGTAAGCACTCAAAAAATAAAAACTTACTGTGGGAGAATTGCAGGTGCCTTAAGAAAGGGGAAAGGCATTTAGCTCCCCATGCAGCAGGCAGACTTCGTGAGGGAATTCTGGAAGGAAGGGTGGTGTGGGGATCAGGACTCCGTGGCTCTCCTGCTCTAATTCTTTTTTTTTTTTTTTAATATATTTTATTGATTTTTTACAGAGAGGAAGGGAGAGAGATAGAGAGCTAGAAACATCGACGAGAGAGAAACATCGATCAGCTGCCTCCTGCACATCTCCCACTGGGATATGCCCGCAAACCAGGTACATGCCCTTGACTGGAATCGAACCCGGGACCCTTCAGTCCGCAGGCCGATGCTCTATCCACTGAGCCAAACCGGTTTCGGCTCTAATTCTGTCTTAACACATCTTTTTGCCCCGGTCTAGTGGATGAGCACCTTCAAGGAAGGGACTGGGTCATGTTGTTTTTTGGTAACCCTTGGGTCCCTAACATGCGACCTGCATAAAACTTCTGCTTGGTCAATATTTACAAAATTAATTCAACAAATTAATTTTATCTTTCTTGCCTCTGTGCATTCCAGATATCAAAAAGAAGCAGGCTACACAAAGTCCTCTAAAGGTGGCTTGTTGCTTTTCAGCTGCAGCAATATTTGCAAAAGGAGTCGGCGGCCTGTGCATGCCAGAGCTCCTGAGCTGTTGGCACCACAGAGAAGCAGAGGCGCTTCGCATGGAAGGAGGCCCATGGGTCCTGTTCTGGGAGGAGTGAGCAGCATGAAGCCCACCCATGTGCCCGAACTGTAGGAATCCCCTTATCAGCCAAGGGATGGTGTGTGTGCCCGGGGGGGGGGGGGGGTCAGGTAAGTGGCTCTCACTGTAATCCCAAAAGAAAGCCCACATGTAGCGAGGAGCAAGTACACACTTCATTTTTCCCTACAAATGATCGACAGTTATGCAAATTCTGCTTTATCACCCTTAGTACCTTTCCAGGATCCACAGTGGCTTCCCAGGGCGATTGAAAAGGGAGAGAGCCGAAACCGGTTTGGCTCAGTGGATAGAGCGTTGGCCTGCGGACTGAAAGGTCCCAGGTTCGATTCCGGTCAAGGGCATGTACCTGGGTTTCGGGCACATCTCCAGTGGGAGATGTGCAGGAGGCAGCTGATCGACGTTTCTCTCTCATCGATGTTTCTGGCTCTCTATCTCTCTCCCTTCCTCTCTGTAAAAAAATCAATAAAATATATTTAAAAAAAAGAAAAGAAAAGAAAAGGGAGAGAGCAATTTCTGAGGTTCTCTCAGAGGAGAGGGAGGGCAGAAAAGGGGGTGAAGTCGAGTGGGGGGGAGAAGGTGGTCTCAGGGAGCCACCAGTCCCCTGCAACCCAGAGGGCTGGAAGCACCCAAGGCTCCTACTACAAGTGGCTATAGCTCCACTGGCTAGAGAGGTACCAGGCTATGGAATCAGAAAGAGCCGAGATCTGATCGATGTTGCCTTTGCTGTGTTCTGAAGCAAGGGACCAAGTGCACTGAGCCTCCTGTTCCTCCTCCACAAACTGGTGCTACCACACCTGAGTCACCACAATAAGGAGCGAATGAAGTGGTGCCTGCTATGTATTAATTACCTTTCAATAATTAAACCAGAGACCAAATAAAAATCCTCAAAGGCTCTGTTGTGTGATCTTTCATTTTAAATATATTTATTGATTTCAGAAACAGGAAAGGAGAAACATCAATGATGAGAGAATTATTGATTGGCTACCTCCTGCATGCCCCCTACTGGGATCAAGCCTGCCCTGACCAGGAATCAAACTGTGACCTCCAGGTTCATAGGTTGACGCTCAACCACTGAGCCACACTGGCCGGGCTGTTGTATAATCTTGATGACATCTCTTCTGTTCTCTGGGCTCCACATCTTTCCACCCACAAAGGGACAGGCCATTGGCAAAAGTCTCCCCTTTTCTAGTGTTGGGGGCTCCACTCTGAAACCATATCCTGGCTTCAATGTGGGCCAAATTCTGATTTCAATGTTTATTCCCTCCCAAATGGTATCCATGGGCTATTCATCCACCCATTCCACAAGGATTTGCTACCCTCTCTACTGTGCATGGCTGGGCAGTAGCCATTTATAGCAAACAGGACAGACTAGTCCTGCCTTCCCCACGCTTAATTGCTGAATGCTGTAAAATATGAGTGGGTTATTTTACTGTGCTGGTTTTAAGAGCTACAAAAAAAGAAGTGCTGGGAACCTGGAGGCATACAAGAGCCTGACCCACTGAGGGTCAGGAAGTACCCTTTTAGGCTGATCTGAAAGATGAGCAGGTCCTAACCTGGAGACCAGGGAAAAGGGAACACACCTTCCAGGCAGTGGGAACAGCACCTGCAAAGGCCCTTTTTGAGAAACCAAGAAAAGGCCAGTGTAGCTTCAGGGCAAAACGGAGACTGAAATTGCCCAAGTCAGGACTCGTAAGGCGGGCTTTCAATATGGATTGCCATTATACCCTGTGTGGGGCTTCCTCCACCCCAGAGGGGTTTCCTGAAACCTCTGGATTTGGGGAGAGTCTCCCTGCAGAGACTAAGCAGGAAAGGTAGGGATGACCCAGGTCACAGCAAAGCAGGGCAGACCAGGCTCCAGAATTCAGGCAAGGCATCCTAGCCTAGAACCGGCACAGACATCGAAAAGAACACTCCTCGGATAACCTTTCAGCTTTTTGGGTTTCTTTTTAATCCTCACCTGAGGATACGTTTTTGTTGATCTTTAGAGAGAGGGGAAAGGAGAGAGAGAAAGAGAAACACTGATATGAGGAACGTGGACTGGTTGCCTCCTGTACACACCCTGACTGGGGATCAAACCCACAACCTTTTGGAGTACAGGATGACGCTTCAACCAGGCCACTAGCTAGGGTGCCTTTTAGTGTCTTTTAGTTTTTTCTAAGGTTTTGCTCCATCCCTGCCTCCCTCCCACTCCTACTTGCTTTGCTTCTTGTTTTTATTTATTTATTTTTAAACTGGGGCCTGCTTACGGTCAAGTTAATGCATTTTTAAAAAGAAAGGCTTGCTTGCGCTGCGGCCCTCCCTCAGAGGAGATGGGTGGATCAATAGCCCTCTTAGCATTCTTCCTCCACCACCAGCAGGCCAGAGAGGTGGGCTCCAGGGCAGCCCCTGTGCTCCCTGCAAAGTGGGCCTAAGAGCAGGGCTCAACCTCACCCCTCCCTCAGCTGACTCCCTTCCACTCCCAGGCAACCTCTTCCACACCCTGCCCTGAACCACCAATAGAGTTAAAGCCCAGGAAACAGGAGGGCAGACTAGGGGTAAGGGAGAGAACACTGAACAGAGTCTAAAGACTTAAGTTCAAATCCCAGCTTAGCTTCTTCACAGTCTTGAAACCTTAGATAAGAGAATCAACCTCTCTGTACCTCAGTTTGCTTAACTAAAAATTGGACCTGTCTAAAAATTGAGTCAAGTAATGGGAAAAGAGATCTGGGATGCTGCCGGCCAGCACACCCCATCTCCCAGGCTCCAAGGCCCCCACCTCGGTAGACCCCTCCGTGGAGGAGCAGATCACCCGCTGTCACAGATCCTCCTTGCCCACCTCCCTCGGGGCCCTCCCCCTCCAGTGAGCTGGCACGCTCTGAACTCCCTCAAGTGAAAACCCTCTCCCAATGCCCGATGCCGACAGATGGGGAGTCCTAAAATACAGCGTATGGATCATGTTTCGTGACTAGCAAAACATGCCAGCCGGGACACTATGAGAACCCGGCCGGTTTTCAGGAACAGGATTTTACACATTTCCCAGGATTGGCGGATCTGCGCGCCCCTCCGCCCACAAGCTCCGGAGCCTGGATCCTGCACCGGGAGAATACTCAGGGCAGGTGGGGGCAAGTGGGGGTGGAAAGTCCCACAACTAACAGGTTGGCTATGCCATAGACCTCTGCTGCTTTTAATATTGTCATGACCATTTACTGAGCACCTACTATGGTGCTTGGGGGGGGTTTTGCTGCAAATCAGGTGTTGGGCACATGCTCTCAAGTCACACTGCCTGAGTTCCAATCGTGTGTGTGTGTGTGTGTGTGTGTGTATCTGGGCATGTTACTTCACCTCTCCGAGCTTCCATTTTTCATCTGTGAAAAGGGGCTGGTAGTACCTTCCCCTCACTGGGTCAGGGTGAGGATTAGGTGACTGACCTAATGTGAGCTGCTTTGACAACCACTGCCATTGTCACCATGGCATAACTGTTGGGTAACCATCACTGCCACCACCCTACAGAAGGCAAAATAGACACTAAGAGGCCATGCCAGCTATCAGAGCAACCCAGTGGTAGGGGCCATGTCTGTCTCTGAAGGGCCGTGGGGATGGACTTCCAAGAGTCTGCAACCCCCTGGACTTCTTCCGCACAGGGATTTGTGGATGTGAACATGCAGAGTTTGCACAGGGATTCCAGAATGTAGCTGTCCCACAGAGATCCAGGGTCCCATGAAGGTTAAAAACCACAGCTCCATACAACCCTGTCTGCTCAACACGCACAAGGTCCCCCTGGAAGAGCAGTCCCGGACTCTAGGATTTGGAGCAAGAATTACACCCCAGCCTGGCCGGTGTGGCTCAGTGGTTGAGCGTTGACCTATGAACCAGGAGGTCGCAGTTGGATGCCCGGGTCATGGCACATGCCTGGGTTGCGAGCTCAATCCCCAGTATGGAGGCATGCAGGAGGTGGCCGATCAATGATTCTCTCTCACATTGATGTTTCTATGTCTCCCTTCCTCTCTGAAATCATTAAAAATCTTTTTTTTTTTAAAGAATTACACCCCATTTCCTTCTTCAAAGGAAAGAAATCTGTTCTTGGCAATGTCAGTTACAAAGAGCTCCGACTGAAGGAAGGAGCCCAGAGAGCCACAGGCAGTTAAGTGTGTGGGCAAACCTCCTAGAAGGGAAGCCATGTGTTACACAGGTTCTAGAATCGCAGAAGATTCAACTCAGCAAACAGGAAGGTAGCCTGCTCTTCCAAAGACTAGGAGAAGACCTGAAGGGGTAGAAGGGAGATGGAGGCAGCAAGCCAGGCACCTGGCAACTGAGGAAGTCCATGGGCGAGGGGCACGGCGGCCTGGGTTCAGACAGTCACGTTACTGGTATCACCCCACTGGACCTGGTCTCTTAAGAACAGGCACATGTTTAGAAAGTAAGTCATCTTGACCAGATATAAATCAGGGTATTAACACTATTAATCTTTGGATAATGAAAGAGCCAGACTTTCATATTTATTATCTAATTTCCTTCACAATGAACATATACCCATGTACTACTTTGGAAATAAGACATGAAACTAATCTACTTACAAGGCTGCCCATGTTGAGCACAGGATCAGTCTTGGCCTAAGTACTTATGCTTCTGCCCAAAAGAGGCTCTTGAAGGCCCTGTCTGGGAATGGGTGATCCAAACCACTCCCAGGAGTCGTATCTTCTGGGGATAGAGTGGGGAGGTTAGTATGTTCAACACACTTCCCTGGATCCTCTGGGGTTTGGTCTTTCAGGGACACATAAAAGTGCGCCACCTCCCTGGAACAACTGATGGAAAGGGTGTCAAATCCAGCTGAATCAACGTATTCAGTAGATTAAAGAACTGGACAAAATGCCTAATTAAATTTTTTTGGATGGGGTGGGGAACAAGAGGAGAAGAATGGAGAACAGAACGCGGTCCCCACTGCCTGAGCCCTCGCCGCCTGCAGACAGCGCTCTGAACCCTGTACGCGCACAGCTGTGAATTTCATTTGGTGTGTGTGGTTTTCAGTCTCAGTGTTTTGAGGATACATATAATCCA